>NC_143501.1:2505000-5005000 GCF_051622355.1 Phaseolus vulgaris | reverse complement strand
AAAATGTTACTATCTGACAGTTTAACTCTACTGGCGAGAACAATTGCAAATGCAACAAACCTACAATTACATATTGCAAGAAAATGGTAAATAAGTTAAGCCCCATAATCTGATTAGTGTGCCTTTGTTTCTTAAACAGACCAGATAATAGGCATAATGTTATAATAAACTTCGATAGTTCAAAACAAAGCCATATCAAGAAACTTGCTCATCAAACAATTCTAAACACGGACATGATGATTTTCATATCTGATAAATACCATTTTATAACGAATCCTTAATATTTACCGTCATAATGGAGTATCCTACAAAAGTACCACTGACCTGGTCAAGATCTTTAGCAACCACAGTGTTTCCTAGTGCCGAATAGAAAGCAAGCTTCATTCTTTCATCTCGAACTTTTACTAAATCAAAAAGACGTGGAACTCCATCTGGAGTGCTTACATTCTTTTTCATCATTGGAAGAAGATCAACTTGCTTCTCCTGAATATAGAAACAGTATTCTAATTATATTTATCAAATATCTGTTTTGAGTATTATTGGCACATCAAAAACATTACAAAACCAAACAGAGCATCAATCATTGTTAGAGAAAACAAACATATCTCTAACAATCATTTACAAATTATATTCAATTAAGCGCATTATATTGGCACTGTGTTCTTAAAGTAATTTAAAAATTAAAGACCAACTATGCCAAAAACTAAGGTTGTTAGTTGAAAGTTAATGTACGGTTTCAGCATTTCTAGTAACTATTGTGAAAATAATAGTAAAAATGTTACCACATTTTTGTAAACTATTAGTGAAAAAAAAATATAGAAATGGAAAGCATTTCCTAATACCAAAAATGTGCTAATACCTTACATTATAACAGAAACGTGCTGGAGGATAAACCCAGTCGCCATTATACATTCACAATAACCCAGAAGTAGAAGTGAAGAAATTTAATTTATGCCTTTTGAAATATTAAACAGTCATTTAGAGACAACAACAAACTGAATAATATAATAAAATACCAATATCATGAAAGTAGCAACACCAAGATTCTCTCTACGAAGCAACTCAACACATGCTTGAGCTGCATTTGTTGTTTCCACCACAATATAATCAAGTCCAGCACATGCTGTTGATATCGCAACATCATATTTTGCTGCAAAATTTATAAGAAGTTAATCTAAGGGCATCCATTGATTACATACAAAGCAGAGTGTCACATGATAAAGATAAATAAATTTAAAAGTCTTAATCTAAGGTAATATCAGTCTAAGAACAAAAGAAGTGTACTAAGAAAATTTGGATTATGACACCAACAAATTATAAACTCAAGAAAATCCCTGTTTCCCTGAAGAAAAACTGACTAATGTATTGTAATAAGAAAATAAGGATTGTGTTAACTAATAATAAACAAATCAGAAGAAATCACAGATCCCTTTTTCAATTATGTATAAATGACCACTGTACGCTAAGTACTAAATTTGCAGTTAATTAATTCCTGCTTGATCGTAAGTTTGTGGCGGTTTGCAGTTAATTAATTCCTGCAAGGCCATCAAGAATATAATCATTCTCCCAATACTAGAAAGAATGCTTCTGAAAACAAGAGACAAGTAATACGTTTTATATTGATTCTAGGATTTGCATTTGGAATGTTGAATATTAATTGCAGGTATATTATCATTATATTCTATTAATTTACACGTGCTCATTAAATATGGTTTTTGAGGTAACCTTTTCAGTTTTTTAGATGAGATTGGTCTCTCCATCACGTGTTTACTTACTCTCAAACAAGAACCAAATAACGAATAGGCTGAAGCACAAGCCTGGTCTTTAATCAGTAGTTCAAAACTTCCATAATCATGAGCTTTGAGCAGAGCCTACCAAACCTATTTATTTTCTTCATATAGAATAAGATATGTTTGTCTTTTGAATGTTTTGTTGTGCTGAGTTTGAACATAAATTTTAATCTTAGATAGAAGCAAGAGCATCCAAAACCACATTCCTAAAATTTTTGCAGCATTCAAGTGCCATAATTTGAAAGGCATGGATCTTCATGAAGCTAAAAGTGTTATTAGAGAACCTCACCATCAATAGCGCCTAAATCACCCATGCGGCCATAAATTCCTTCTATTTGTTTTGCTTCCTTAGCTTTCAGGATTGCTTTTAGAACTGATCCCTGACTCTTTTCAGAATCTAGAACAGACTTCAATTCAGCAACCTTTTGTCTTGCACTTTGCTCAAGAGGAATCAGTTCATCTTGTTCTTTGATGCATTCCTTTAAAAAGAGCAACCAGATCACCACAAGCCTCAGAAAAGAAAATGTTAAAGACACAGAATTGAGAATAAGAAAGAAAATTTGCTAACTTCTTCGATTTTGTGAGCTTCTAAAGCTTCATGCTTGCTCTTTTCTATATCCCTCTTTATTTGAGAAAGGCTGGCAGTTTTTGATTTAATTGTTTCTGAAATGTTTTCCATCTGCTTTTGAGCATCTTTAAAAGCTTGAGAAGCACCTTCATGCTGCCAATTAAATAGTCTTCTATTAAACATCCACCTACTATAAAACATAAAGGGACTCTGCTCCACAAATGTACCTCAATTCAATATAAATAAATAAGGGCACCCTCCATGAATCCTGGGCATGCATGTCAGAAAGGGCCCTTTAATTTAAAGTGCAGGGGACGCATAAGCGTCTAAGTCAAAATAGCTACTGAATAAGTTCACATGCATGAAAAAAACATAAAAAGTTCACAGGAGAATAAAGAATCAATTTGTGTCCATGTTCAGTTTCTTATGTTATCAAATGGTGTGTTTGATGCAAATTGAAGAGCTGCAAATGTAGAACAACACAGTAGAAAGAAACAACTACATCACAATACAACTCTTTGTTTAGTCTGTTGATTGGTACTTGATGCACAACGCAAACATAGCAGTACCAGGTCAATGTTGGTTGTTGTGATGGCAATGGTTGGGGGAGTAATTATAATTTTGACATGCTAGTTGATGGTTAGTATTGATCTCATATCAACTAAATATATGGTCAAATTATAATATATAAATAGGTACAAACTTCATATTAAAAGTCAGTTTTTGAGAGATTGAGTTAGACCTTATTGTACTTTCCAAGAGGGCATTAGGCTTATCCTAACAAGATCTATTGATTATATTGTGTCACTCGCTATGAAACCACTCATGGATATCTAGTCTCACACTCAGAGATATCTAGTCTCACTCTCGAGATATCTAGTCTTCAACATAAGAAGCATGTTAGAAATCTCATATAGATATAGGACCAAATTATATTATATAAATAGGCGCAAACTTTAACTTGTAAACCAATTTTGTAAGATTAAATTGGGCTTAAATCCACTTTCTAAGAGTTAGTATAGTGATTAAGTACCAAAGTAGGTAGTGCATTTGGACTGCTTTCTACATTGTCCATTAGACAAATGTTTCTCTTTAGTTTACTATGTAATAAACTTCTTTACTTTTGTCCTGTTCTTCATCCCTTTTCATGTAGTTCCATGATCTCTTCCAAAATCAAACAAAGAACAATAACTTTTGTTCTGTCCAGTCTTTAACCGTTTAGCTAATCAAAAAGACCCTTCAAATTATACAGCACAGAAAATTTTAGGAAATGATAGAAGCAAAGCCCGTTAGAGAGTATCCTTCTATAATCACCATAAATAATTAACGTTGCGGATTTACTATGATTTTCAAAAATTATACAAAAATAATTAAGAGAAAAAAATAAATAACTTTCTTTAAAGCTGAGACTGGGAGCAATAGCACTTAAAAGTAGGAGTTGTTCTCACCTTCTCATTCAGAAGCTTACTTTCTGTACATGCAACTTCAAGTTTTCCCTTGTGCTCAATCAAATCTTTTTCCCAAGGTTCAAGCTCAGCACGAACTTTAGCAAGCTCGGAGCGGTATGTCTCAGTTTCACCTGCTCACCAATCAATTGCAGGGACACAAAAGATGAAAAAAGAGAATATAAACGACAAAGTAGCTAAAAACCATCTATTCAATATGGGATATCGGTTCCATTTGTGTACAGGGATAGATAATAAATAAAAAATAAAGACCAGCCTCCACTACAAAAAACACTGAAAACCAGCATGATGCATTCCAGACAATAACTAGAAATATAAAGACCTTCAGGGCTAACTATATGCAGTTCACTCCAACAAAAATAGCAGAGTATATCTTGAAATATACATAAATGTCAATAAAATATGTGTGTTCACTCTAACGGTGTTTCTTAATCTCAACTCAAGCAGCAGAAGAAAGCCATGACTATCTGTTAAGCATTAGAATAAGGAACCTAACTAAATTAAGCACTTTTAATGTTAAAATAGAACGAAAAACAAAATGTAGCAACTTGCAAAGAAGTATGTTTAAGAATAAAAAAGGTTTAAAGAGGTTTTGATTAAAGTATAATTATTGGAGTTGGAGATCCATCACCAGTTCAGCGAAGCAAATTTAATTAAAAGAACATTCCAATATATTGGAAATAAATTAATAAAAATGAAAAAAGTCCACCTTTGGAAATCTCTGTGATTTCTTCCAAGATCTTCTCCTCATCAAGCAACAAATTTTGCAGTTTTGGAATATTGTCCTCAAGTTTTGGTATCAAATTAGTTGATTCCTCACCCTCTTTTATAAGGGCTTCAATTTTGGATGAATCCTGACAGAAAGTAGAAACAAAAGAATTAGATGTCTCTTGAACACATAGTTTCATTGCAATAAACTATGACTTCCCTCTACCTTTTCTACTTTATCCTCTAGCTTTTTTATCTTCTGACCTATGTGCTTAAAATCTTCCCGATACTTAACATCCTGCCTTTCAAACTCCTTGAACTCTTCCTTGCACTTCCTCATATCATTGTCTAACTCCTGAAAATGAAAGAAGTTAATAATGACTAGATTACCACCTCAAAAGATTATTATTAAGAATAATTGCACAGCAATATAACCATGAAAACTGATTTCCATCTCATCCAAACCTCTTGTTTTTTCATATAGTTGTTGTGCTTAGTTTCAAGCTCTTTGAGAGTTTGTTTACTTTCTTGGATTTTATCCCTGAAATATGATATCACCAAGTCCTTCATGAGACAAGAATACAAATTCAACAATAAAGAAACAATTAAATTACCCTATGTAATTCAAATTTACCTTTCTGCCTTGAGATTTTCTTCTAGAGTGACAACATTCCCTTGTAACTCGTCCATTTTTCCACTTGTATCATCAAGGGCCAACTTTGTAGCTTTCTCTTGCCATTTTAACAGAGACAACTCCTTCAACATGTATGCTTCTGCTTCATTCTTCACATCCTGCAGCAAAAGAATGTTAAATGTTGGACAAATATCAAATGCTTCGTAAACCAACAATTTTACATGCCTCCAAGCCGTCTCTTTCTTTCTCAGCTAGCTTAACCATTTGCACCACCCCAGATCTTTTCTCATTCAGGGATTCTAACCTAAAACATCAACAACATTGTTTCAAAAACTAAATATTCTAAAATTGAAATCAAATAACTACTTCAACAACAGTGAACTCAAAAAAATGATACTATAAAAGATGAAAATGGGAAGAATAATAGAAGGGTAATTTAAATTCTAAAATAAAAGTGTATTGAGATTGGCTAATTTCATAAACAGCCCATATTAAAGCTTCCCAAGAAAGTCATGAACAAATATAAAATAATCAAAGCTAGGAAGAATTGCTGTGTTTTTTCAAAAGCCTTCTTAATACGGTTTTGATTATAAGCTATTTTCAAAACAAAATCAATTCATTAAAATACTTAATAATTTTTTTTAAAAAAAATCAGACCGCTATAGCAAACAAGTATAAATGATTTAGTAATGTTGATTGAGAAAGTTGCATGGCCTGTTTCTCTCGGGACTTAATGGAAAGAGTGCTAACAGTTTCTGTGATTCATCAATCTTTTCCACATATTTGTTGGTTCCAATTATATCCTCCAGGTATTCTAGAAAACCTTCATCATGAGGCCCTTGAGATTTTGGTTTCATAAGTGAAATCTGCTCAACTTCACCCTGAAAAGAAGTAGATCAAACATCAAAAGATGTGGACGGAATAGAAACACTTCCAGAAAAACTTAAAATCACCATATAACAAATAACAGACCTGAAGGATTAGAAACCTGTTATTGTCAAGGTCAACACCTTTCCCTTTTAATTTCTTAGTAACTTCAGTAAAGTTACTTGCACGATCATTAATGTAATACTTAGAAGAGTTGTCCCGGAAAGCCACCCTAGTAATCACAAAATCACTTCCTGGAACAGCCTCGTATGTTCCATCTTCCTGCAACCACTGATACTTTTAGTTCTTACTTTTTCATAAGAAAATATAGAAATAAAAAATGGCTCTCTTAAGAAAGTAAAATTTAAGTCTAACTAAACCTTGCAAAACTAGCTTCTAAGAAGAAGTTTGCACTTATTTATATACTATAATTTGACATTATCTCTAGTCGATATGAGCTCTTAAACCAGAACTGAACATCTCAAGCATGGAACTAAGAGTAAACCTGATAGCGGGTGACACAAGACCCAACAAACTAGACTAGAATAAACTCTGAATGGCTTTGACACCATCTTAGGGTCTATCGTGTCACCTTAATTTTACTTTTTTAAGTTTGTATTAGGGTCATTCAGAGTTTATTCTAGTCAAGTTTGTTGGGCCTCATGTTACTCATTATCAAGTACTCCCCCTAGTCCCACACTTAAAGATGTCCAATCCTCGGAGTGAGAAGATATGTTGAAGCCATATGTAATATATATATATATGTGTGTTTATGCGTATAAGTAGGTACAAACCTTATCTAACCAAACCAACTTCTTAAGGTTGAGATAGGCTTAAATTCTCATTTCATAAAATAGAACCGTAAGACTGAAAGCTCTTTAGTCACTGAGGCATAAAGATCAACTCACAAAAAAAAGCTCATACTAGGGGAAATAAAGGAAAGATAAAAAAGAACAAAAAACAATCAAAACCTAGCCACGATATGGAACTCTTTGGCATCATTGCTGGTGCCTATAGTTTGTTTTTAATTTTCAGTTTCACTTTGTAAATTCTTGAAAACGGGAGTCGTTATCCACTAGGCATGATTTGCTACATAGATCAGACCACACTTTTCAACTCAGTTAAATATCAAATTTTCAGAAATATTATTATATTACATTTTCAGAGCTAAAAAAACATGTCATTTTTGCAATTAATATTACTATAAACATATCTTCAATCAAACAAGGTTAATAATAATAATAATAAGAAGAAGAAGAAGAAGAAGAAGAAAAACTACCAAATCTACGATCTCTTGAAAATGAACAGAAACCCCCGCACTTTCCAAATTCTGGTGATTAGTGGAATTGTGTATCAGCTCCGAAACTTTGTTCAGCCGCATCTACAAGTACCAAAACCAGTTTCCAAATAAAAAAACAAACACAAAAACACTAAAAAATATGGAGCGAGAAAGAAATAACATTCAAATTCCAAAACTCATGAGTTTCTTGATCATTCTGTGAACACACCTGCTTTGCTCGCTTCCCAAATACAAAAAGCATCGCGTCGATGACATTGCTCTTTCCGCTCCCGTTAGGTCCCACCACTGCAGAGAAACTCTGAAATCGAAGCAATACAAAAGTTCACAAATTGAACACAAACAATTCAAAAGGTCAAAAGTACGCAAGTCAAATGAAGCATGTAAAAAGTTCGTAAGTGATGCCGAAGCGGATCAAAGTATGCAAGTGAAATCAAAGCAATTCAAAAGCTCACAAGTGAAATCAAAGCAATTCAAAAGCTCACAAGTGAAATTAAAGCAATTCAAAGTTCGTAAGAAACCGAAGCAATCCAAAGTTTGGAGGTGAAACCGAAGAGATTTGAAGTTCGTTAGTGAAATTGAAGCAATTCAAAAGTTTCGTAAGTGAAACCAAGCAAATCAAACTAAGCACAAAAACACTAAACAAGTTAGAGGAAGAAAGAAAGAACATTCCAATTCCAAAACTCGTGAGCTTCCAGAAACATCATGTACGCGCCATTTAAAAGTTCGCAGTTGAGATTGAAACAATCAGCAGGAGAACCCGAAGCAAATCGAAATTTGAAAGTGAAAAAGAAACCCTAACCTTGTGAAAAGGACCGACACGCTGTTCGCCGGCGTAGGACTTGAAGTTGCGCATGATCATCTCCTTTATAAAGAGCCTGGGGCGCGCGGAGCGGTGGCGCGTCGCTGAGTCGGGCGCGGACTCGGCGTTCGGGTCCATCGGCGCAGTGAGTCGACTCGGAGGTGAAAGGTTTGGAAGTTGGAGATGGGAGAGAGCGCAGATTGGGATTTTGAAAATCCAAGAAAAGAGAAAAGGGACTTTGGCGGGAATTCAAATTCGCAATTGCGACTCACCAAATAAATACTTAAATTAGCTTTTGGTATTTCATAAAAAATAATGCCTACCAATAAAAGAACAAATATTTTTTTATAAAAATTATTATATTAAGCATTATTATAAAACTTATGTATATATATATATATTAAACAATAGGTTGTTTTTTCAAGATATATGATAACTAAAATTAAGTCATGTTTTATTCTTTTGTATTTTTTCAAGTAATATAGTACCGTTCAAGTAATAAATGTTAACTTTTAAGTAATAAATCGTTTTTCAGGTATATAACATATCAATTATTTTTTCTGTGAATAGAATGTTGTGTAGGTGGCAATGAGTTATTGAATAACAAGTTTTGTCACTCAGACAATTTATTATTTGAGTGAGAATAACTCAATATCAATTTTTCACACTAAAGAATATTCTTCAAGTGAGGATCTCTTCCTTAAGCAATATTCATCAATAGCTAAGAAATTAATTCATTTTAAATGATTTTTTTAAAGTATATATATGTGTACCGCCTAAAATAGTCATGTTTGACTAGGCTTACACTTGGGCTAACATATTTTATCAATAAATGTTCATAAATGCATGTATTTTAATATGAAATAAATATGACACTTATCAACCCGTTAACATAAAAACACAACTAGATGTAGATATTTTGATATCAATGCAACCAACGAAGTCTAAATTAGAGTAGCCTATCACTTCAAAACTACTATTATGTATGTACATAAACTTGAAATTTTGTGTTCCTTAGAGATATATCATTACCTTTTTCGTAGCTTTCTAGTGATCAATACTTGAATAATTTTATATCTTTCCAAAACCCAACTGAAAATGCAATGTCAAATATGATACAAACTTGGAAATACATAAGACTTTTAACAACTGAAGCATATGAAATATTTTTCATGTGTTACCGTTTAAGATCATTATTTGGATATTGGTCCAAGTATATCACTTTTCATAATGGGAGCCACACTTACTGAATAATCTTTTGTGTTAAATCTCTTTAAAACTTTGCTAATATAGGTCTCTTAAGATAAACCCAAAATACCTCAAAATCTTTCTTTATGAATCTTAATGTCCATGACATAAGATGCATCTCTCATATATCCTGCATATCAAAGTTCTTAGAGAGAAACTATTTCACCTCGTATAACATATATTTTTCATTCGTTGCAAGTAAAGTATCATCTACCTATAAAATAAGGAAACAAATTTTACTCCCACTAAACTTCTAGTGTATACATTGACCATGATGTTTTCTTCAACATTGAATGAAGATATAATAACTTCATAGTCATTTTGAGCTTTATAATGATCTTTTTCAAAATTAATATCTTGAATTAGATCACTCTCAGTAATCAAGTCATTTTCAAGAAACTTTGTATTTCTTGATTTCACAATTCTTGTGTTATGAGATGGACAATAAAATATATATATCCTTTGAACTATTCAACATATCTAATTAAATACTCATTAATAGTTATAAAGTGTAGTTTCTTCTCTCGTGGGTTATAAATTCTCACTTTTGATGGACATCCCCAAACACGTAGATGTCCTAAATTAGGTTGTCTTTTGAATAATTCAAAAAAGTGTCTTTAACATACTCTTAGTTGGAATTACATACTTAATTCGCCTGTGTGTTCGTATTTTTTGTACTGCTTTAATGTGATTTTATTTATTATATTAATATAAAACAATTAAATATATTATTTATTTTATATTATATCAAAATTATATTATAATAGAAAGTTTAATTGTATAAAATTAAATACTTACAACTTAATTGTATCTAATATAGATAATTATTTTGATTAATTTACGTGAAAGTCTTTTTCAATAATTTGTTAGCTTATTTTGTCTTTTCTTTTTTTCTGCCATATTTTTATTTATTTAATTTTATATCATTATCTTTTACTATTAAATTTATATTGTAATTTAAAAATATTATTATGAATAAAATCGAAAAACAATTTTATACACTAAATAAGGAAATTTCCATTATATATTATTATTATTATTATACAATTAAAGATATAGATGTCAGATTTTTGTTTAAAATAAAAGATCATAAAAAGAATAATTTTGGCCCAAATTATACTTTTAACTTTATGAAAACTAAATCAACATACTTTGTGTAATTTACGTACAAACCTCAACTCTTAAAACTAAAGATAGATAAATTACAAGTGGCATGTTTTTTATTTAATTTTATCAATCAAATTAGCCTTTTAATTAATGTTGCTATATTTTGTCAACTACATTGACAAAACTGAAACTTACACTTGATAAAAAAATATATGAAAATTATAAACCAATGAAAGTTGACTTTTTAATACAATAAAATATATTAAAATTGTTTTTAATACAATACAAGGATGACAGCATTAAATATCTGTTATGTCCTTAAAAGAAAAGTAGTAGACAAGAAAAGAAAAATATATTTTTTAAATTGGTAAATATTATTCATCATAAAAAATAAAGACTAATATCATCCAGAATCTTAAGTGTATTAGATATTTATTTTCCAATATATTTTATTCTTATGCTGATATTGAAAAATGTTATGCTAAAAGGTCTCAGATATTATTTTATAAAATGAAATTATGTTTTTGAAGTAATAAGAATTTAAATTTAAAGAAAGTCAAAAGTAAAAAATAATAATTGCTGATATAAAGTGAAGGTATATATGATTGCTTTTAGACCACAAGTTAAGAACAGTAGGAAGAGAAAAACTGAGATATTTTTCCACAAAGTTCATCTGCAACTGTTGTTTGGTACCACATGTCTCTCACTTTTCAATAGTTTCACATTAATAGTTTGATTCCAGAGATACAAAACACCATCTTAATCTTACCAAGTTTTCTTCTCATGGCTGCAATGTCATGTTCCATTGCATTCTCCTATGATGTGTTCCTCAGCTTTAGAGGCTCAGACACACGCCATGGTTTTGTTGGCAACCTTTACAAAGCTCTTCAGGACAAGGGAATCCACACTTTCATTGATGATGAGAAGCTTGAGGGAGGAGAGGAAATAACACCTACCCTTATGAAGGCAATTGAAGAGTCTAGAATTGCGATCACTGTGCTCTCTCACAACTATGCTTCTTCATCATTTTGTTTAGATGAACTTGTTAATATCATTGGTTGTGCTGAGAAGAAAGGCTTGTTGGTTTTGCCTGTTTTTTACAACCTAGATCCTTCTGATGTGAGACACCAGAAAGGTAGTTATGCAGAAGCATTGACAAAGCATGAGGAAAGGTTCAAAGTTAAGAAGGAAAGTTTCAACCATAACAAGGAGAGGTTGGATAAATGGAAGATGGCTCTGCATCATGTGGCTAACATCTCTGGCTATCATTTCAAACCAGGGTACCCCTCTTACCAAACTTTTTACTCATGATTTTTGTTTGATTAAGTTTCAGTTGTCTAATGAAAATGTTTGCAAAAAATCATGTTAGTATGATTTATACAGGAGTTATTCATAGAAGTCAACAAATTATTACTAAATATATAATAGATAATGATAGTGGAAAACTCTTCATATTAGTGCCTAAACTATCTCATCTTTAATCTAATTTCATTGGAACATTTTGTGTTAAGCAGATATGAATATGAATATGAGTTTATTGGGAAGATTGTTGAGTTGGTCTCTAGCAAAATTAATCGAAGTCCTTTACATGTTGCGGATTACCCAATTGGACTAGAGTCACAAATGTTAGAAGTAATGAAACTTTTGGATGTTGGAAGTGATGATAATGGTGTTCACATGATTGGGATTCATGGAATTGGTGGGATAGGAAAAACAACACTTGCTCTAGCAATTTATAATTTGGTCGCTCACCATTTTGATGGTTTGTGTTTTCTTGAAAACGTGAGAGAAAACTCAGACAAACATGGGTTACAACATCTCCAAAGCATCCTTCTTGCAGAGTTGGTTAAAGAAAAGAGAATGAACATAACAAGTGTGCAACAAGGAATTTCAATGTTACAACATAGGCTCCAACAGAAGAAGGTTCTCTTGGTAGTAGATGATGCTGACAAGCATGAGCAATTGCAGGCTATTGTTGGCAGATCTGACTGGTTTGGTTCTGGGAGTAGAATCATCATAACAACTCGAGATGAGCAAATGCTAGCATCTCATAAGGTTAAAAGAACATATGAGGTGAAGGAACTGAACAAGAATGAGGCTCTTCAATTGCTTACATGGAAAGCTTTTAGAACTGATGAAGTTGATCCAAGTTATGAGGAGGTCTTGAATAGTGTGGTAGCTTATGCTTCTGGCCTTCCATTGGCTTTGGAAGTAATAGGCTCCAACTTGTTTGGAAAAAGTATAGAAGAATGGAAATCTGCTATCAAACAATATAAAAGAATTCCTAATAATCAAATTCTAAAAGTACTTAAAGTAAGCTTTGATGCTTTGGAGGAAGAAGAGAAAAGTGTTTTTCTTGACATTGCTTGTTGCTTCAAAGGATGTGAATTGGAAGAGGTTCGAGATATACTTCATGGTCATTATGGTGATTGCATGAAATATCATATTGGAGTGTTGGTTGATAAATCTCTCTTAAAGCTTAGTCTGAATGGTATGGAGGTGACAATGCATGACTTGGTAGAGGACATGGGTAAAGAAATTGTAAGAAAGGAGTCACCAAAAGATCCAGGGAAACGTAGCAGATTATGGTTGCATGAGGATATAATTCAAGTTTTAGAAGACAACACTGTGAGTAAGATTCATGATTGTTTTAGATTCCAATATTTGTTTATCTATTCATACAACATACAATTTTATCCTCATGTTATAGTTGTTTGTTTTTCCTTTATAATGTGCAAGTTTGATCCTATTTGCATTGTCAATGTGTTCTAATTAAATTTTTGGTAGTTGATATGTGACTTTTTGCATTAATAGGGAACTAGTGAAATTGAAATCATGCGTCTGGATTTTCCCTTACTTGACAAAGAAGGAATGATAGAATGGAACAGAAAGGCCTTCAAGAAGATGAGAAACCTCAAAACACTAATTATTAAAAGTGGTAATTTTTCCAAAGGTCCCAAATATCTTCCAAATAGTCTAAGAGTATTAGAATGGTGGAGGTATCCTTCACATGGTTTACCATCCGATTTTCTTTCAAAAAAACTTGTCATGTGCAAGTTGCCTGAGAGTTGCTTTACATCACTTGAGTTGGTTGACTTATTGAAGGCAAGTTTAAATAGTTCACTTTTCTCATCATGTCAATTAATGATTTTACATTATGATTGTTCATCTAATTCTCCTTTTTTATTCTGCAGAAGTTCATGAGTATGAGATTTTTAAATTTGGACAAAAACAAATATTTAAAACAGATACCTGATGTATCTGGTCTCCCAAATTTAGAGAAACTCTCATTTCAACATTGTCAAAATTTAACTACAATTCACAATTCCATTGGATTTTTGCATAAATTGGAAATTTTGAATGCTTTTGGTTGCACCAAACTTGTAAGTTTTCCACCTATCAAGTTGACTGCCCTTGAAAAGCTCAATCTCTCACGTTGTTATAGTCTTGAAAGTTTTCCAGAAATATTAGGGAAGATGGAAAACATAAGGTCACTTCAGTTGGAGCACACTGCCATAAAAGAATTGCCATCTTCTATTCAAAATCTTACACAACTTGAAGAGTTACAATTATCTAACTGTGGAGTTGTTAAGTTACCAAGTAGCATTGTTATGATGTCAAAATTGATTGATCTTATTGGTTGGAAATGGAAAGGGTGGCAATGGATAAAACAGGAAAAGGATGAAGAAAAAGAAGGATCATCTATAGTATCTTCAAATGTAGAATGCATTTGGGTCTCAGAATGCAACCTGTGTGATGATTTCTTTTCAATTGGTTTCAAGCTATTTGCTCATGTGAAAGACTTAGACCTATCAAAGAATAATTTCACAATCCTACCTGAATGCATCAAAGAGTTTCAATTTTTAAGGAAGCTTAATGTGAATGATTGCAAGCTTCTTCAGGAAATTAAAGGGATTCCACCAAGCTTAAAACATTTCTTAGCAACAAATTGTAAATCCTTGACTTCTTCAAGTATAAGCATGTTCCTAAATCAGGTTTGGTTTTTCTTTGTTTTTAATGTACTTGATTTAACAATATATAGTGTACTTAATATTGGAAAACTCATGAGTTATTTGTGACTAACAGGAACTACATGAGGCTGGAAAAACTCAATTTTATTTACCAGGAGAAAGGGTTCCGGAATGGTTTGATCACCAGTGCAATGGACCTTCAATTTCTTTTTGGTTTCAAAATAGGTTCCCTAAGAAGGTTCTTTGTCTTATAATTGGACCTATTGCAGATGACTGTGGAATGTTTTTGCCTATGGTAATCATCAATGGCAACAAATGTTTTCGTGGTAGTGACCATTACATGATAGGAAGGGATCATACATATATTATTGATATTCAAATGATAGGATTTGAAGAAAATTTATATGAAATTCCTTTTGAAAATGAATGGAACCATGCAGAAGTTAAATTTGTAGATACAGAAGAGACATCAATTCTTAAAGAAAGTGGAATTCGTGTTTTCAAACAAGAAAGTATAATGGAGGATATTTGGTTTTCTGATCCTTATGGCAAGAGAAAATTAGAAGATAATCTCAATAGCTTGAAATCACAAAGCCAACAATTGCTAAAAAAGCATAGGTTTGTGGACATGGAAGATTTGTAGACACAATATATGCTACAACAACAATGTATAGTTTTATGGTCTCATGATTTGAGTTGGGCATGTAACTATTTTCATTCCTCCCCATCTCCCTCAAATAATACAATCATTGTATGATTTTAATTACCTTATTATCTTAACCTATTTTTAAATGGTGTATTAAAATTATTCAAATATCAATTATGAGCTAAAATTAGCTAATAATTTTATCAATAATCTTTAAATAAATTAGTTACAATAATTCAATTTTTTATGTTTTATCTTCAATATAATATGAATCATAACATAATCTAAGAAATATATTATTTATCTTTTATTATATTAATAATAGCTTTATGGAAGCTTATATAGTAATATATGCACTAAATAAAGAATTATCTCATACTCATTATTACTTTTTATACTACTACAATTCTTTAATCTTTTAGTGACTTGAACATGGAGAAGTATTTTGCAAGTGAACTTTCATTCGATATTCAAAATCTCATTTGGTACTTAGATGACCTCATTTAGAGTTCATCTTTTTGAAGTCTAGAACTTAACGTGAGAGTTTCACCCTTCCATTAACTTGTCTAGAGATGTTCTCTCTAGTAAGAACATATTTAGCATAAATAAAAGAACTTACACTCTCTTCTAAATCTTTTATGAAGGTAAAGATTCAATTTGTATTGACTTAAAAAAATATCTATATAACCATGCCTTTCACACCCTTATGAGCTTACCACATTCTTGTGATCAAACTTACAATACAATTTTCTATAAGAGCGCATCTCCCATGCCCATTTATACACAATTGTAGTCCTATGATAGAATATCCAGTGTAATTTTTTAGATGAATTTGTCTACAACACCCATGTGGAGGTACACAAACCCTACTATTCAAACATTAAGTGCATTTTTCTTTATGAATGCATCTCTCACACACATGTGGATGCACCCTTGTGGTCAAAATTTTGGTGGGATTTTCTATATGAGTGTGTCTCTCACACTCATGTAGGTGAAGACACAATCATATTGTAAAATCTTTGCTATAATTTTCTACATAAGCACATCTCTCATACCTATATAGATGTACTCAAAATCTTAAGCACATTTAGCTTGATCTCGTACTTTGTGTAATTCTTTATTAAAAAGTACAAAAATATATTTGATTTGTGATTCAGGATTTCAATTATGACAAACTTGAGTTTTCATATAAACTAGTGATGTAGTCAAAGGATCTTGTGTCATTTATTTCTCCTTAGGCAACGATAAACAATAATTCTACTATGAAATGGATTTGTTATATTGTTGAAGATCTCTAATTATATCAACAAAATTATTATTGTAGACTACATGGATCTTAGTTTTTATACCATACACTGTTAGTATGTACTCATTTGGTTTTGTATTAAAAGAAGGCATGTTTATTGAAGTTCTAATAGTTTCGGAAAGGAGTTGTAAATATTTCAATCAATACATCTTTAGTTCAAACCTTTTCACTTTGCAAATGTATTACTTAGCATTTTATCATAGAACTTCATCAACCATTTGCTCCATTCTACTTAATATTAGTGAAATTTTGTATAATTAAAATAATAATGTTTATTATGATGCTAAGTCACTCTTGAATTTGGACATGTGAATTGATTTATGTTTCCTCTATGACTCCCTTTAACCTTATACACACACATATATTTATGTGAGTATTTAAGATGAATCTCATTATTTTCATGATAAGATATGTCATAGGATGTCATGATATGTGTTTCCAAATTCTCTAACAACACGATCTCAGTTATGACCATAAGCATTGATAGAAAATTATTAAATTAAATGTTGTTGTTCCTGCTTTTAGCACATTTTCTTCTTTAATTTTCTTTCCCTTAAGGTAAGATTATAGAGATCCTATAGCTAATGGCAAAATACTATGTTAGACAAAAAATCATGTTGCTTTTAGAATATCTTGGACTCACATTTCTTTTTAACGCAGCTATTGTCATTGTTCATTCAAAAAATTAAAAGTATGATAGCTAAGTATGAGAAGTTCCATAGATAACATCAAGAATATTAGATACACTTTATTTAAAAGCAAAATTAACATAACAAGTAATATTTGGAGGAGTTTCACACATTACTCAAAACAAAAACTTCTATAAAACAAAAACTTCTAAGACCAAACGTGTATTTGATTAAGGACAAATCTCATATATTGTTGAATACATATCTTTTAGTATTATTTTCAATTAGAATTAAAGTTTCACTTAGTGTCCATGAGAAAGATTAACCATGAAAGTTGATATAGATTATTGAAGTAAACACTTATAAAAATGACATTTAAAATTTTATCATTTGAATAGTTGAGACATATAAGAACCTAGGACATTATATTTTAGGGAGATTAAAGCTATATATAACTTTGTTAACTTGATGGAAGAAGAAGAGGTTAAGGGCACTTGGGCCCTCCTCTCTTGGTCTTCCAATTGTTGTAGCAAGGGCACACTGCTTTGTTCCCATAATACCCCGGAGGTACACACAGACACTTCATACAACACTTCTGACAGAAAAACATGCATGGCTTGTGATACTGGGTCCTGCTACACCTCCTTGTGCATTGTGATGGGCATTCTGGTCATATCACACATCCCAAAAAGAAAAGAAAAAAATCAATTTCTCATTAATTTTTTTTTAAACAAATTGAATCTACTCTTATAAACATACAATACATTTCATTGATGGTATCTCTATTAAAATATGTTGATACAAATTTATGCCTTAAATACAATTTTATGTTATAAGAAATTAAAAATATGAATGAAGGTGTTGTATAATAATTCTTATATTAAAAATGACATAAATGATATCACTAAAATTACATTTACATATGTGAAATAACATACATTAAAAAGACTGCTTAATTTATTAAAATAATCATTCATTTTAAAAAATAAGCACAAATAAAAATAAAACTAAAGTACATTAATTATTATAGTGTTATTAATACTATTCTTTAATTAAAATTAAATTTTCATTTGCTAATATTTTATTAAAATTTAATAATTTTTTTTTGTTACAGATTGGATCAGTAGTTATTGGTAAATGAGAAATTAATTTTCAATAAAGTTAAAGTCAAAGGGTTAGATTAAAAGATGGACAAGATGCACTTTTCACGGCAAAATATATTTGACCATTGTAAAGTGAGAAGACCGTGTTTGGAAATAGTGTGTATTAAAAATTAACTGAAGCCAGAAAGCGCTTAATTACTCTTTGTTTTTTCATTTACACGCTTACCTAAGAACAAAGCAAACACACTCATGGCCCTTTGAAAGTTAGATAGGGTTGGTTTTGGTGTTGTTACTAATTTTAATGCTCGATAAAAATAGAAATAATAATATAATAGAAAAAAGTTATCTTATTACCTTAAAATTTTAAAAATGACAAATAAGAAAAAATGAAATTGCTTCCAAAAGTGAATATTATTAAAGATTAGAGGGAGTGAGTGAGTATAACTAAGACGTGTAATTAAATTAAGATGAAATTTATCACAATTTAATTAAACATTCACTAAAAAATAAGACAAAAATTACTTACTCATTTGTCACACTTTGGAATTTAATTAAATTTGAAGTTTATTTTGAAAGTATATAATATATTAATAGAATATAGATTTCCGAAACTCTAAATTGAATGGAATAAGAACACTCAAAGTAAAATAATTTTGTCAAATACCATTGCTTAAAATATATGGAGATCTAAGTCAACAAATAATGTAAATCTCACTCTTCATTTAAAAAATCCATTCATAAATTATTCAATGAATTTTAGAATCCGAAAGTAATTTTTTTCAGCATAGATTACCTCTCCACAAATTGTTATACATCATAAAAAAATGGCAATAATTATATAAAAATAATTTATACTTACGTAATAATTTATATTGGTAATGCTTATTTTCTCTTCATTATTTCTAATGATTTTTTTTTTGTTCAAAGTTGAATCAAGTTGTTTTTCCATAAGCAAAATGTTAAAAATTATCCATTTCAACAATAAATTATTTCTTTTTTTAGTTGTGATATCAACATAACACCATTTTAACATTACAATTTTTTTTCAGTTTTTTTCAGTTAATCAACATATCACAACAAAGAGAAAAAAAAAAAAGAATGAACAATCAAAAGAATGAAAGGCAGAAAGAACTTCACTTACGATAGCTCTTCACACTTCCAGGTCCATATTTTTTCTGATAAACACACAATAATTATGCAGAGAACAAGTTAGCAAATCAAAACTCACACAAAAAGAGAAAGACACAAACTAGGAAACATGTTATATATATATATATATATATATATATATATATATATATATATATATATATATATATATATATATAATACCTTGTCATTGTAGTGGTGACCTCCATGTCCATGAGATGCCACAACCTTCAAAACCAAACCAAGAACAATAATGAGAACCTCAACAATATTTGACCAGATTAATCAAGAGTGTGTGTCTATATATGTATATGTGTATGTTTGTGTTTGTGTAGTTAAAAGAGCAACCATTGTTTGAAGCATGGAAATGGCAATGAGGGCAATGAGGGCAATGATGAAAGCAGAAAGTAACTTGGCAGTGACAGCCATTGTTGGAAGCAAACATAAACAAGAAAGCCCTATTCAACTACTGTGCAAACTGAAGAACCAGAAAGAAGAGTTATGCATGAATGAGAGAGATGAATGAAGGAGCATTTATAGAAGAAGGTTGCAAGGGATACCTTAATTAGCACCAAAATTTATTGTTCAGAGTTTCACTTCATACCAAGAACGACACATGTGTGTTAGCATTGATGATGTTACTTTCAAAGTTTTATGCTTCATTATGAATCCAAGTTTTTCTTGCAAACATAGTATTGTATATTCTCATAAACTAACTTCGAAATAGTTTAAAAACTAATCAAGTAGTTTATAAGCATAGCTTTTGAAAGAGTTTTAGTAAAATAAAATTGCTTTTTCAATAAATTAATTAAGTGGTTAATTTGAAGATAGATTAAGAACAAAATTAGTATTTTATTGAAGAGTGAAAACTTGAGGTAATTTGTTTTTTTTAATGATACATGAGATTTCATCGTACGGTCCACAATACGGATTGGAATTTGGAAGTTGGTAGTTAGGTTGTTCTTAAATGTGTGAAGTTACTTTTCATTTAGTGTTGCAGAATTGCAAATTGCTTGTTCCATTGAAATTAAATACTACCAAAGTGGGAAAAAAACAAAAGTGGTGGTTATACGATGGATAATGATGGTATAAAAATATCTAAGAATCATAAAAGACTGTTAAAAAAATAATTAAATAAAAATAATAAATAATTAGTTATTATAAACATTATTTAAGAATTTTTTTAATATTTAAATTAATTTGTATTATTAATAAAAAAAATTATTCATAATTAATTACCCAGTTTTCAACGGTCAATTATTTAGATTTAGATTTTGATTAAGATAGTTAAAACTTGATAACTAATTTTATTTAGTAATTTTTTTAGTGGAAAATATAATTTTATAGATAATTAAATATTCAATTAATTTTTCTCGAGTTTAAATTCAAAATAATGTATGAAACCTTTGAAAAATAGTAAATTATTACTATGAAAATTAAGATATAAAATAGTATACAAATAAATTTTAAAATATATTTTTGCTGCGTTATTTTATAACATCTTTTAAACTATTACTTTTTCAAAAATAATAAAGAATTTGTAATTATCTATATTTTACTCATACGCACATATATTTATTTTTTCTATTTAGAAATAAGTACTGTAAGATAATTATTTTAAATGATAATTAAAAAAAAACAAAAAAGTATTTAACTTTTATATTTTGAAACGAGTCTTGTAAATTAATTATTTTAAATGACAATTAAAATAACAAAATTAACTGTATTTAAAAACATATCTTAAATTTATTAAATTTGATGTGTATGTTAATATACTCACATACTCTCTAAAACTGAGAAATAAAAATATATAGCAATATATCTGTTAACTTATATGCTTAGTTTGAATACATATTAATTATAATAATTACTTTTTATTGAATGATAGATATACCAAAATTCATATAGTAAATCAACAATATATATATATATATAAAGTATTTTCACATTAAAATTGTATTTTTTGATATTTATTCTGATTATTCATCACATTATTATAAATTTATTTTTGTGATTAAAATTATATATATGTATATATTATTTATTTTTAAAATTTATTTTCTGAAATAAATTTAAGCATAGGCCACATATGACGGGGTAAGAAAGCATAATAGTTAATGACATGTTGTCAGTGAACACGTGCGAGGACAGAGAAAGCACGTTAGTCGAAGTTGCGCCTTTTTCACAAAAGTGCACCGTGTGCGTTCTGTACACCATTTGCGGAATTTTGATTATGTTTGTGTTACTAATTTTTCTGTAAAACGAAATGTGACTCAGTCATAAGAGCTTATTTATTATTTGTTTAAATTTATTTCATAGGATATATAGTTGACTAAATATTTAATTTTTTTATGAAAACAATGCATATATATATTTATAAATTCTTTATAACTCATTTTAACATATGAGCATAGCTTATAGTTCGTATGAAAAAATAGTTTAATTTATGTTTTTAATTTTAAAAACAATTTCTACAAAAATAAGTAGACGATAAATATTTCCTTAGTTTGTGTACAAACTAATATAATTATGTGTTATAGTTTTTTTATATCTTCAGTACTTATTTTATAGATTCGTCCTAACTCAATGTTTTCTACATGAAAATTTTACTTTACACTTATATATATATATATATATATATATAAACTATAATTACATAAATAAAGATAAAACAATAATATTATCTTATTAATTTGAAAATATATTAACATAATAAACTTCAATGGTAAATAATGAAAAAATATGATAAAAGCATATTAAACTCGAAAACCAAATATCAATGGTAAATAGGAAAGAAAATAAAACTTAACAAATACATTTTCACACATACTCAATTTTTGGTGTAGCTTCATCATCATATCTTGAAGAGACTCCCAACGAAACCTAAAATATTCCAAACTAAAACTTGATGGTATGAAAAAAATATTAAAAATTGAATTGTCATTAAATAAAGATTGTTTTAGAAAAATGTCAGAGAAATTGTTAGATTTGTCTGTTCTTAAGTTTACTTCACATGTATTCTTTTTATATTAAAATATAATTTAAAAAATGTCAAGTTGTAGTTTGAACAAAGCAAAGGTTTGCATGTGAGAAGACATCGAAAGCAAATAAAATTGATTATAATATGTGAAAGCTAAGAATGGTGAGACATTGGTGAATGGTTAATGTGAGTTTGAGCTTCATAAAGACATTCATGGATATCTCACACATTGAGACAAGTTTCATCTTTATGCTGAGTTCCAATATACTCACTTCATTCATCACCCATACTAATTACTAAGGGCACGTGCAAGCTTGCAAGACATTTTTTTTTTAATTTTTTAAAACTTTATTTTACATAATATTTATTCATGCATGTATAATGTCTATCAGACAAAGTACTTACATTTAGAAACATGTTTATCAATAAATGAGGTAATTTTGTGAAGTTTATACTAGTTTATTCATTAATTGTTTTTAAATTCATTAACTTTACACACCCTTGACAACGTGTGAACTTAGTCAAATTAGGGTAAAACGAAGTTTCTGCATCGATAGTTATTTCTTTGTACACATGTGTTGTGCAAACAAGTTTGCTCCTACATTATGAACCATGTCTCCCAAGTGATCATCTATGTTTGAATCAACTGAATTGTTGATTTAATTGATTTTTGACAAATCTAACAATTCACCATGTCATGTCCATGTTGTATAATTTTTAAAAATCTAATGATATAAAAGATGTTATCTACACTACAAGAATATCATGAAATAGAAACCAATTTTTAGAGACCAAAATAATTAGTTGCAATAGTAACTAAATTAGAGACCATTTTAGAAACTAAAAAAAAAATTGGTTTATAAATTAGTTTCTATTATTGTTAAATAGTTTCTAAATTGGTATTTAATTAACAACCAAGGTTTTTGCTACCAAATTTAGAAACTAAACAATTGGTAGTTAAAACCTTGGTTGCTAATTAGATACCAATTTAAAAACTATTTAACAATAATTAAAACTAATTTAGAAACCAATTTTTTTAGTTTCTAAAATGGTTTCTAATTTAGTTACTATTACAACTAATTATTTTAGTCTCTAAAAATTGGTTTCTATTTCATGATTTTCTTGTAGTGCTAATTTCTTCAATCTCCACCTTTCTTCCATTTAAACAATTAAAGCACAAACAACTAAATTTTCTTTCCTCTACACTCATGCAAATTTTTGTTGTGCCAAATATACACCTTATAATATCAACAACAAATGTAATTGACTTAAATTTTATGAAATATATAAAATATGATTGAAATATATGTATTTATAAACTAATCAAAATTATTAATTTTCTCAAATTGTTCAATCAAACAATTTAAGATTCAATAAACGATTGTGAGTAACACATTCTATTGCTTTTATTTAGAAGAAATAGAGACATTTAAAATAGATATATTAATTAATTTTAGTATTGAATTTCGAACATGACACCAACATTCAGTTAATGTATATAAAATTATTAAATTTTAACAACATAACCTTTAAATTATGAACATCCCAAAAATATAATAATACAATTTTAACCTTTAAGAGTTATCAATAAAAAAAAATTCAAAACAAAATATAAGAGAATGCATAAAAAAACTTGTGAAAGTCTCAATTTACTTTTTCTAATTTACATGTAAACTATCCAATCTACATATATGAGTTACCAAAACAAACTAGAAACACATTTATAATTATTTTACACTTTTTATGTTTAATTTTTTAAATGTCTTAAGATTTGAAATAATCACATATTAGGCAAAGGTTCAATCACACATATGTTGCCATTTAGCAAGAAATTGAACAAACATAGACTTAAATTATCACTATTGAAAAAAAAAACAAAAAATATCATCAATAATTTGTAAATGTAAACAATAGAAACCCAGAGATGAACCATGATGAGTCATGAACCACACATTGCACAAATCAACACTACAAAGTTGTAAACCACCACTACGAAGTCGCGAACCTTAACATACCACCAACGATCACAAAACACCAACCATCATGCACCACCAACACAAAAACAACATAAACATATCAATCATAAATACCATACTATGTTACTGAATGAAAAACAAGCTAAAAGTATATACCCCACCAAAGAATCCCACTCAATGCAAGACATAGTAAAACACAGGAATACAACATTAACAAAAGATGAAAAAGAGAGTGAAAAGAGAAGAAGAAATGCAAAATTATAAAAATAAATAAATAAAATAATAAAAACGACATCTACGATGTCGATTATTACTCTCAATTGTTTTTTTATTAAATGTGTCATTATATAAATTAAAATTTATAAATTAAAAAAACTTACTTAAAAATAAATTATGATCGATCAAAATTATCTATATTCTAAAAAAGCAAATTAATTTTTAGTATTTTTGAAATGATCTCTATTGAATAGAAAAGCAAAGGCAATGAATAGCATTGAATATGGTTTGGTGCATTGCAATTAAATTGATGAGGTACATTAAATGGATAGAATTAAAGAAAGGTAGGGCAATGGGGCTCCATGTTCTTCCATGTGATTCTTTGTGCCCTTCCCAATTGGAAACACCCACTTCCAACATTCAATAACTTTCAATTTACAATACCCAATGCCATGTGACAATATTTCAATAATACCAAAATTCTAATCTATAACTTTTTAATACATTCTCACATATATGATTTTCAATTCATTTTTTTTTTAAATATTGTCCGAAGAACAATAACTAATGAAAGACCCTTTAATAAATCAATATGATGCATGCAATATGATTAATATGTAACAATTAGATAAGATTTTGTTGTGCATTTAGAGAAGAACTTTTATTGGGAGAAATTATATGTCTGAAATCATAACGTTTAGTTTTTTTTTTTTTTATAATAATGAGTTGTAAATAATAATGAAATGATCCTAAATTCATATTTTTTGAATTATCATTAGTATTACTATTCTTATTTCTCTCCTCTAAATGTTTATTAATATATTCTCTTAGTATGAATTCAGTCTTATAAAATAAATAAATACCATTTTTAATTTGAATTTTATAAATAAGAAGGATAAGTATTCTGATAACGAGTATATTAACATTTTTTAGAAGAGTTTATGAAGAAAAAAGTCTAAAAAGTTTGTATAAAAATAATTTACAAATTGACTTATGTATAAACTAAACTTAGTTTATGTACAAACTT
Source organism: Phaseolus vulgaris (assembly GCF_051622355.1). Lineage (NCBI taxonomy): Eukaryota > Viridiplantae > Streptophyta > Magnoliopsida > Fabales > Fabaceae > Phaseolus > Phaseolus vulgaris. The sequence goes on along the minus strand of NC_143501.1, from coordinate 4,979,510 downwards.
ATTTTAATTATTTTATTATGAAAGTGTTTAAGTTAACTTCTGAAAACAGACTTTAAATTGAAATTGAAGGAGGCAAGAACCATTATGAATCATGTGTTTTTTTATTTGTGATTAAGTCCTAAATTGTTGTGCCCAGTGACATTTTTTAAGGATTGTACCCAGTGACTTAGATACAGACTCTTAATATTAAAAGTATTTGCCTCAGAGTTATAAACCAAAATTTAATATTGAGATTTTATTTAATTGATGGTAGCTTTCTCCGTAGTATACACTAAAGCAAAAACTATTAAATGGAACAATTTATTAATTAAAGATGGATAAATATATATAAACTCTGGAAGAGTTTATGCAATAAAAAATAATATTAAAAATTATTTAATGATAGCCGTAAAACAAAACACATGGTTCCCTTCTCTCTCATCCCAATTTTTTTCATTCTAATTTGGTTCACTCTATATCTCTATCTATTTCAAAATCTATCTGATTGCACTATGTGGAAATCTGGATCAATCTTATCCAAAATTTAAATAGATTAAGTTTCTATTTATTTTAAATATCTTTTTTTTTCTCATTTTTCTTATGATTTTATCATCAATATAAATGAAGTTAGTTGAAAAAAAAAATTCCATTCAACTTGATTCATATTAAAATTTGGTGATGTTTGGATACCTTACTTTGAGTCTCTAAACTTTGGAGTGGTTCCACTGCTTGAGCAGAAATTTCATTAGAATAAGAAATTATAGATAAGGGAAGCTAAATTTGACTTTTCAATAATACCATAGGTTAGAGGATTTGCATGTGAAGATGACATGATCATAAGTTTCAAATTTCTCTTTGACTACTAGGAACTTTCAATAAAATAAGAAATTGCAGGTAGGAGAAACTATATTTTACTTTTTAATAGTACCATAAGTTAGATGATCTGCATGTGAAGGTGACATGGTTATAAGTTTCAAATTTCTCCTGCAGTGTTTGTTTGTTAAGTGAAATAGATGTTATTTGATAAAAATGGTTTGCAGTTTAAACAATTTGAAAAGTGATTAACTATTTAGTTTGATTGTGAAGTGTATTTCAAAGTTGAAGTCTTGGATTTATTTGTCAAATTGTGATTTAAATGAGATATACTTGTATATAAAAATCAATACATTATATATTTAGGCTATCTTTCACTTTTGGAGTGCTTTTTGCCTCTAGTTTCACTTAAGCATCAGCTCTATGCGCTCAACGCAAACTCTACACTCAAGTGAAATGAGGTGCAATTTTTTGGGTGCTCTTTATCTTAAATCCACTCAACACCAACTTTTAACGCTCAAGCACCAACTCTATGTTACCAAGGTTATATTTGCTTAAAAAATGGATATTGACAAATAGGATTTTTAATTTTTGTCAAATGAAACGACACGGGTGTTGGTTTAGAATATTTAATTGCATAAAGAAATAAGGTATTGATAAAAAAAAAATTCTCCATTACCTTGGACAGTGTTTTTGTTAATAATATCCACAAGATGTTTTGAAACCCATATTTGTGTGCAAAGAAATTTATTATGTGATGGTAAGTATTTTTCATGTACGATGTTATGCTCACACTTTTAATTTAACTGTTTAAGATGGTTTAAAAGTGGTTGATAAAACAGTTAATTTTAGAAAGAGTGTTACATATGTTAAATCAGATGGAAGAACTCTTAAATTCAAAGAATATGTCATGATACATGCATACATATGAACATTGGTTTGAGACTTGATGTCACTACAAGATGTAATTATACTTATTTGATACTTGTAAGTGCAATAAAATATAAGAAATCTTTTTTAATTCTCAAAGTGGTAAATAAAAATTATAATTTTTTTTCATCTACCAGGAATGAAACAAAATAGAGAAAATATGTCAATTCCTATAATCATTTTGAGATAAAAAAAAAAACATGATATTTATGCAAGTTTAGAAAATTTGGTTTATCATAGAAGAGAATTTGTTAATGAATATATCACTCTAAAATAAATGACATAGAATATGAAATAGAAGTTTCAAAAATATTGAAAGGAGTATAATATTAGGTTAGCTTTTGGAGTTACTAATGACTTTTTTAATATAAGTGTATCAAGTCAAAAATAATAATTTGTATCTAAGGACGACCGTTGAACCCACAAAGAACGATTATTTAAAATTCTAATAGTAGCATTTACTAAGTATAATATGTACAATAATTTGATTTGATTTGATATTAACAATAGTTTGTATGAAAATTAAATGAAAATAAAATAAATGAGTCAAATAATTCAATTAAGAAAATTGGAAAAAGGGTTAATCATTCTCACTTGTCTGTAGTTTAAAACATATATCATTCCATCTTGATCGACATTGATGCACATATAAAAATTATTCATATCGATTCCTCACAAGAGTCTCCTAAATATCGATTCGTCGCATATCTATAAAAACTATCATTATGAACAAATGTTATAAAGCAATTAACATTTCAAATCTATTCCTAGCATTCAAATATGTTAAGTATTATAATTTAGGTCAGGTGCTTAGAATTACTTTCTAGTCATCAAATATAAGGATCAAAACCATTTCAAGCTTTAAGAATAAAATTATAAGACCAATCATCAATTAAGAACTGAGTATTATAGATAATTTTCACCTCAAAAAAGTTTGAAAAATTACTCTTAATCCCAAAGAAAAGAATTAGTCACTCATGGTGACTATTACAAGCATGAACAACAAGAAAAGAAGATTCAGAGTGTTTCTCCTTGACGACTGTCTCCTTTAAGGTTTCCTTCCTTTGGTTCCCCCCAGTGATGTCTAGGATTATGCATCACGCCTTCTATTTAATCTAATTGGGCTCGGGCTAAGTGACATCTTTCTTAAGCGAATTATTACTTGCTTAAGCGAGTTTTACGAGAAAAAATCAACTTAAATGAAGTGAACTCGCTTAAGCAAGCCTTGGGCGAGTTTCAATGTTCTAAATTTTTCTTTTCATCTTGTCTTTAACTTGTCCATTCTCCTTTAGCCCTTTTATCTCAATTTTCCCCTAAATTCCTGAAATTAACACAAATTTGGGAATAAATCGTTCATATTCATCTTATAATCCAAAAGTATGTAAAAATGTTTAAATTCCTAAATTAGAGGTTAAATTATAACTATTTTATGAATTAAAGTCCATAAGTGCCTATCTTTTTGTATAAAACATTATTGAATTAAGACACTTATCAGTTACTCTTAATCCACGATTAAAGAATTATTTTATAAAGTATTACTACAGAAAATTAGATCTTTTCACATTAAAAAAAACTCAAATGGACCAAATTGATAGCATGAACCAAAATTATAGATCTAGTTGAAATGAGAAGGGTGAAAGGAACTTATAGAAAAAATAATAAAAAATGGAAGAGAAAAAGGTTGGAGAAAGGAGGAACCAAAGTACTACTAAAAGAGAAAATGAAAGGAAATGGTAATACCCTCTTACATTATAAGTAAAATTATAAGTGAAAATAATGGGAATTCACAATCTAGGCCATTACTTTAGTATTCACTAAGTGAACATTGCATAAACTGTTTATGTGAAATTAAATTGGACTTTACCACGTTTATTTAGTGTTTGCTATTATGAAATGTCAATGAATTGATCAACTTATCACTATTACAAAATGTTCGTGCCTTATTATTTACTATTTGAGAAATATTATAGTTGTTTTCTACATAGATTATTTTTCTTTTAGATGATCATGTAGGATTAGGTTAATTTTGAAAAGAAAAAAACTATTGATCTAAATTTTTTGTTTGTTTGTAGAGATACCTGTTGTAGGCCATCATCCATATATTCTAGGTTATTTCTTCCTTCATTCTCACGATTTCAACTTTCACCTCCATGGGAGTGTACAATGACCATTTTGTCCTTATTGAAAATACATTCTATATCCCACAAATTACAGTCCATTTTAAAAATTGATGATGAAAACAATTTCATTGAGTGCTTTATTTTTGCTTGAAGTATGTGTCAAGCTTTTCAAAATTTCAAGGAAGCAATCACTAAATTGATTAATAAGTTAAGTATTTTTTTGTGTGTGAAGAAATGGCCAAAATTTGAAGATAAATAATAGAGCATGATGTTCTCCCTCATGCACTGTTTCCTGTTGAGGAGCAGTAACCTAACTCTCTTTTGCAGTTTCAGTGCTCACATGATTGTGTCATACCTAAACATGGATTCAAGCTACAAATTTTCAAATATGCATTCAGACCAAATCCAATCACTACTAAAAAACTTTGATCCCCAAAACACACCCATTATCAATCCATTGATTTTAAGATTACCTAATCTATTATTACTAATAAAGAGAAGTTTTTTAATATTTTTAGTGTACACAATTTATTATTGACTTTATTTTTAATATAATTTTTTTATTAATTATAAAAATTATCTATAATAAATAATAATTATCTTCAAATGCTACGTAATTACAATATTTTAAAACTAATAACAAAAAATTATTTATAATAATTCTTATAATATTAATAAAGATATTTTTATATTTAACTATTTTTTTAGTTTACATATATCTTACTATTTTATCCTTTAAATTTCGTAATAATTTTTTTAAAATTTAACTATTTTGAAGTCGGAGAGATAGTATTACTAGGATCAATCACCACATTCGAAGTATTGTCCGCTTTGAAAGTCGGTGTTCCGTCACGGTTTTGTCCTTAAAAGGCATCTCGATGAGTTGAGACAGGAGAGAGTATATAAACTATCATTGAACTCGATTCTTGAGCGGATTGGAACTATATTGGTGTACGAGAACATAAATTAAAAGTACATTTTGATAAACTAATTTATTAAAACATTCTCATATAACATTTTTTAAAATTTTATTTTTAACTTATACCTAAACTAATTTTAAAATTTGTAGGAAAAAAATCATATATATTTTTATAAAGATGTAGGTTTAACATGGTGAATCTCTTGTTTGTGTTATATGAATTCTGGTTGGTTGTTTACAAGGGTGTTGTTATGTGGGGGAGAATAGTTGAGCTAGTTAAGGCACAACACAAACCCTATTAGGGTTGACACCTTTGGATAAACAACCTCTACTACACATCTGCATCAATGATTGGAAGCACAGGAACAAATTTGCCAGTTGTGGAAGTGACATTGCACCCTATGTTATGACACTAAACCCTTTGCTGGCTGGATTATGAGTGTTAATTAATTGAGTAGTTTCACTAAATGGTGCAGTGGTTGAGAGAGGCAAGTAGGGTCCAAGAGGGGCATGGACTTTGTTGCACCAATGCAATGAACTCTCACTAATAGCTGTGATCTTTGGAGCACAATTGTCACTTTGAGAGGGTGTTATTGTTTATTAACTCAGAGTTTGAGAATTGCAGAGCTGAAAGAGACTAGTTGGTGGATTTGTCAGATGCCATAATAAGGATATGTGTGAAGTGTTGCAGTGTGCTAGAGCCCAGTCTACCTGTTCTTGGACCTCTTTCAATGAAATCATTTTCAACTCATGGCCCATCATTTTCACAACCTTCTCACCTCTCAATCACTTGTTGTAACCACTGTTTTTCACTCATCAAGTGGGAATATTTGGTTCTTTGGAACACTGTATCTGGTGCTTGCTAACTAGTTTTCTGCACTCAAAATAATCATGTCACACACATGTGCTGTTTTAATTCTAGAAGAAGTGTTGGATTTTCATTGACAAAGAGTTTATTAGACTTATTAGATCACCCGTTACTGGACCGTTGTAATACTATACATGAATGTATAGTCTTAGGCACGAGTTGACAGTTTCAACGTAAGAAAACTTGTTAAAGATCTCACGGTTACTAAAGAATAAGCTATTTTATAATATATAACTGGGTCTAATCCTTATTTTATGACTGATTTTATTGTTTTATAAGATTAAGAAGGAAAAGTTTTATTGTAAGTGGTTAGTTTTGTAAGAAGTTGAGAATGACATTACCAAATAATAAGCATGTTCTTAGGTAGAGAGGGAAGTTGGAGGGTGGTTAATGAGTGTGGAAGAGAGTGCAACATTCCACATGATGATGAATGATGAGATTACTTGCATCAATTAAGATCAGAGAAATTTGAATTATTTTGAGCAGAGGGAGACAGAAGTGGTTGCTGTTGTCAGTTTGACAAATTTTTCTGAGCAACAGTGTTGTCTAATTCTTTCATGAATCCTCCAAATCTATCAATAAAAAATGAGAATGACCATTCACTATTCATCATTAACTCTTTGCATTAAACATGCTCCTTAACTCCTTAACTAGTTTTCCTCATACATGTGCTATATGTGGTGGAAGAATTGATTGTTATTGTAAACCAAATGCAATCAAAGCTCATTACTCACACCTATTTATAATTTCCCTTAAAGCTAAAGAAATCTTAGAACGTGGCAATGTAAGATTATATCATAGACTTCTCAATATTTGGTGCCTAATTTGGTTGAATATGATTATTGGAAGTGACATGAAAAAAATTCAATTTAAAATATTCATGTTATTAGGAAATGAAATTGAAGTGAAACTCAAATTTATAAAACCGATTTATAAAGTGAACGTGAGATTATATATTTATGATTAGTCTGATAACAAGTCGATAACGGGTAATTTGATAAGTTTAACAAATTCTAATTGAGATATAAATCCTAAATGATTCTCATACCATATTAAAAACTAAACTTTAAGTCTAATTCAATGTTATAAAATCGGCTTAAAAAATAAGTTTTGTACCCATTTATATACAGTAAAATATTTTTATATTTAGTCAATTTGAAGTCTTCTAACCATTATTGTGAATCTTTTGAATCAACTAACAAATTGAATAATTTAATTTTTAATAAGGTAATTATTGAATATTTTATTACAGAAGTCAAATGAATGAACTCACAATTACATGATTAAATAAAATATAATATTTAAACTATTATATTATTAAATCAAATATAAATTATATTTTAATTATTAATTATAATTTTTAGGATGATAATAAATTCTCAATCACACAATAACTATAAAAAGATATTAATATTTTGATAAATTAATTGTTTACTACATTGATTCATAAAAAATCATAAAATATTCTTAAATTAATAATATATATATATATATATATATATATATATATATATATATATTATTACACATTTTCTCATAGAAAAATTGTGGACAACTATATATGAAGACTTGTTTTGCATTCGTATCTTGGGATTGTCTCATTGTGGCCACAAGTTGAATTGACCATAAATAAAATTGTTATAACATATACCTTTAAAAGTTGGGGTAACCCTTCGCTATCAGAGGACACCACCCGTTGGCTTAACCACATACATTTGAAGAAATCAACATTTTTAAAATTATTTAATAGACAAGAAAGTTAATTAATATTTATATACTATTATTATAGTGTGATTTGTTCTAAGTAGTTGGAAGTTTGAGACATGAAATAATGGCATTTGATCCCTAAGAAAAAACACCATCCCCACCGATCCTCCATTCCAAAACACCATAAACAAAATATGGTTTTATGTACAAATTTATTTTACAGTTTAATCCTTACACTTTCTTTTTCGTATATGAATTGGATAAAACCCTATTGATTTTAGTCTTGTAATTTAAAAGAGAATTTTGAATGAGTATTATTATTTGAAATGTTTAATTTCTTAGAGGGTTTTGAAGCAATGAGTGATGAATTATTAGAGAACAGTTGTGATATTATTTGAATGATAGAGGGTTTCTCTCTCATGGGATTTGTGGGGCACATGCATAGATAGGTGAGGTGGATTGAAAACCATGGTTTGGACACAAACCCTACTTTTCTTTCCTTGCCATTTGGATTTAGATTGTCCTACACATGTTGAGTTGCACTCATCCTTGTAGGGTTTACACTACAAACAAAAGAATGATAAGACAATGATTGAACAAATACTATTATGTTGGTTGGTGCTTGACAATTACTCATACTACTACAATTGAGGGAAACCAAAAGTGGTATGCATAATGCATACTTATCATAGTACCCTAGTGAAGAGTGTAATTTAATATCTTGTTTTCTACCTTTAGTTAAATGAATAGTTATAAATTAAATGGGACAAAAAAAGAGAGTATAAACAATAGTTGTTGTTGAACCGTTACCTATAGTATCTCATAAACTACGGTTTTAGTTAAAATTGTCGTCTATAGTATCCCATAGACTACAGTTTAGTCAAAATTGTTGTTTATTTGGCTTTGTTTTAGGTTAAATTTGTTTATTACGTCCCATCCTCTTAGTTAACTTGTATTATTTAAAATCTTGATCAAATTCAATAATAATTCAAAAAAAAATATAAATACTTATAAAACAATGTATAATGAAGCAAGCAAAATTATAAAATAATGTGTACAGTCAAAATTTTTAAAACTAAAACTAACAACATATGATTTAACTGTTTTGATCATTATCTACCCTAGAGTGTTATAAATATAATGAGCACAATAGGCTACAGTTTCTCAACATATCTGTCATCTATATTCTCTGTTTTCAAATAGACAACGTTTATAAATATAATTGTTGCCTAGATGTTTTTTTTATTTTAAAAATTGTCACCGTATTTTTTAGGATGATGTTGTCATTTGAAACGGTGTTTATACACTTTGTCAAACATTTTTTTCATCTTTGTGGTAAAAAAATGATTGCAATTGACCCTTTATTTTGGTACATAAGGATTGTGACAGTGGTTGAGTTGTGCTTGAAAAATTTATAATTTACTTTCCTGAAAAAATACATTTTTAGATAATTTTAGTAAGATTTAAACACATATGTTACTTTTAAAATGTTATGAGTTATTTGCCTATAAGGGAGACAAATGTTTATGTAGAATATTATACTTGTTTTTATATAAATGCTTTCATATTAGACATCACTATGAAACTTGACATTTCAACTAGGTTGACACTTCAAATATTAACATTCATCTGAGACCACATGAAAAAAGTATTATTAAAAAAAGAAATAAAGAAATAAAGAAAGAAAATACAAGCAAATATGGGGGACTATGCCAAAACTCATATATAAAAAACCTAAGAAAAATGATACCTAGGTAATTTATACTTATTAATAAAGAATTCTAAGAATGGACTAGATTATTATACCAATAAAATTTATAGAGAAACATTTTACTGGTATAATAATCTAAGTTAGCAAGCTTGTAAGCACATGCATTACCTTCACGAAAAATGTGAGAAATCCTAATCACGAAAAATGTATTTCACTCCTTACCAATTACAATAATCACAATAATACTCTGAAGAATTAAAAAAAAAGTAATTAACAAAAAAATCATTCATAATTTAAAAGATAATGTTTGGAGATCCACATCAACTAGATATATAAGGTCGATTCATATTATATAAATGAGTGTAAAGTTCATTTTAAAAATCAATTTTGTAAGGTTGAGTTAGGCTTAAGTCTAGTTTTTAAGATTGTATCAAACTTATCTTAGATTCGTTGGGCCTATTATGTTACCTGTTATCGGATTGCTATCGAATCAGCCATAAATATCTAGTATCACGCACTGGTGTATTAGAGACTCACATCAACTAGAGATAAAATCAACTTAAGGTATATCAGTGAGTGCAAATCTCATCTTACAAATTTCTATTATTAATAAAAAAATTATAAATTATTTTTTAAATTTGTATTTAATTAGTTACTAAGATTTTAACTACTAATTTTGGTAGCTAAAATCCTAATAGCTAATTGGACACTAGTTTATAAGTTTTTATTAATAATATAAATTAATTTAGATATCAATAACTTTTTATTTTATAAAATAATATCTAATGTAGTCAATATGATGACATTAGTTTTTTTTTCTTGTTTCAATTTCTCTCTTATTCTTGTAAAAGCTAGGTTATTTGTTTATGAGTTTGAATGCTGAAAAAAATGGTGAAATATTGTTAATAACCTACTTGATTTGGCAGTGTATTGCCGACGCTCCGACAAGGATAAGATAGATAGGAATTGAATTGAATTAGGGCAACATTTTGATAACATGATTGATTAATTAGTTTGATAACATTTTGACTTTTTTGGAAAATAAACAAACCTAAGCCACCACCCAAAAATAATGGTCAACAATTAAGTGATAAGAAAGTGAAACAAATATCATAGCCATTTCAAGATTTCAACTCTAAAGAATTTTATGCCATCACATATCCAATACTTTCTTAGAAATTTAAATTCAAAACGGAATATATATGATTAATCATGCATATTTCTTGTTAATTTGGATTGGTTAATTAACAAAAAAAGGTATTAATCATTAATATAGTTTTTATTCATTATTTGTGTTCCAATATCCAACAAAAGTATTAAACAAGATTGGAAATTCAATAGACAATAAAGTCCATAAGATAATATAGATTAATTAATGTATCTAATTATTTTACCAAACAAGTTATTTTAAGTAAAAATTATACTATACAAAAATCATTAAATAAAGATCAATTTTAAAGATAAAAAAAATTAATCACTATATTTATTAATTAAATACTATTTTAAAGATTAAAAAATTATTAATATCTAATATAATTTCTATCATTAATGAATAATTTTTAAATTAATTTTTAATCAGTTATCAAGATGTAGTTATCAACTAAAACATTAGTAACTAATTAGATAATAATTTATATATTATTTATTTATAATAAAAATTATTTTACATATCAATAATTTTTATAGTTTAAAAAATAACATCTAATTTAGTTAATTTAGTGACTAAAATAAATAGTTTCTATTTTGTGATTTTCTTGTAATGTTATAAAAAAATATTAAAAGCTAATAAAATCTTTTTTTATCAGAATAAATAAATAAAATAAAATGACACACTAGGTGTCCCAATCTTTATACAGACACTTCAAGGGTATCCTGGTATCCCAATCTTTATATCGATACTTTAGGAGTGTCCTAACCCTTATACATCAAGTGGTCAAGGTTAACCTGTTTAATACCTGACCAACATACATTCTTCAGACTCTACATACCTCCAAACCAAATCTCTATTAAAAAGAATGACAAATCACATAAAAAAAGAATTCGCTATAAACTAACTGGATCTTTTAACCAATTTTTAGTGGTTTCTTCCAATATCCCAAAATCTAAATTAAACACTTAATTAGTAAATAAATATCAACTCGCAATTATTTAATTAGTAAACTCATTAGTCCATTAATTAATAAATATATCTAATTTTTTTTAGCTTCTCCTAATGCCCCAATCACTAACTTTCTCTTATTTTCTTATTATTTTAATTACAATAAATTGCACTAACTAACATGAATATTATGTTTACAATTTTTTTAATTTTTTAAAAAATATTACGTTAACATTCTTTATGCATAACATTAATCTTCTTAATTGTTTGAAAAAAAACATATATTTTAATAAGAGAAATCATCATAAATGTTAAAAAAATTGTACACATTGGTGGTTATGATGCAATTTATATATTTTATGATAAATAAAATTCAGTTCTTGAATGGGTAAACAGAACACAAACTAATCCTTAAAAAATATAATTTAAATTTACACATGTAAAAAAGTTACAAAATAATCATTAATTCCACAACTTAATATCAAATTCATCCTTAAACATTACGATTTAGTATAAAATTGATTCTTAAATAACACACTTTGATCCTCAGCATGTCTCTTTCCTACAACCCTACCTATATGCCTACATTTTTCTTCTTCCCATCATCTTCATCTTTAACTTTAAGTCAGGCCAAAAATAATGCAATCATTCATTTCTGAGCCAAAAGCATGGGTTCCAAATTTTCTACCATGGCTTGTTTCAACTATTACTACAAAACTACAAGAAGAAAATCCATGATAACAAAAATGCAATCATTTCACCCAAGCATATTCACAAATCCATTTAAATTTGATATGTAGACAAATATAACTTTAACCTACCATTTTTTTAGTTAATTATAAAAGAAAATATTTAGCATCGACAAAAAATAAATACTAATAAATAAAAATCGACGATAATTAATCAATAGTGTCAGATTTATCTCATGATTCTGAAACCATTAACATTAATTTATTAGTGTTGGCATTTGAAGATCGACTTTAAAATGATGTTAATACTTAGTTTATTTTAAAATTTATTTAATTTAGCATCAATTTAGTTAATGTTAAAAATTTATATTTTAATATTAATTAAAATTGCATTGGTTTGATCAATGTTAATAATAGTAATTTCAAAAAAGAAAATCTCACAAAACACCTTCATCTTTAATAAAGTAAAGTAGAAAAAAAAAGAAAAAAAATTTGTAGTGGATGAAGGAGATGAGTGTTGATGAAGGAGATTAATGTGGATGAAGTAAATTAGTGTGAATAAAGGAGATGAAGAGATGTGTGTGGGGGAAGGAGATGTGTGTGGATGAAAGAGATGAATGTGGATGAAGAAGTGGTGTGAGGAGATTTATGAGTGTAAATAAAGAGACATGTGTAAGGATATTTATATAAAAAGTAAGATAAGAAAATTGTGAGTGAGGAGATTTATCATTTTTAAACCTAGACCGTTATATTAAAAATAATTTACGATTCCATTTTGTTGTCACGAAGGCACACAAATTTATAGCATATAAGTTAGTGTCAACTAAGTCGACACTTGTAGGTGCAATTGGCTTTAGAAGGGGGTTGATGAAGCCTTAGACTATTTTCGATGTGGATAAAACTAGATTGTCTAATAGATGGTTTAATAAAAATAATTTAGATTGTTTAGGAGAAATGTTTAAGGAGATTGTCAAATCAAACAAAGCAAACCAACTAGCAAGAGAAAAGAGAGAATAACACCCAATAATTTATCTTTGTTCACCTAAATTCGGGATACATCCAGTCTCATTGAGACAACTACTTAAGAGTTTCCACTAACCAAAATACGTTACAATGAGTAATCAAACTTTTATAGGACACAACGAGAAAACACCCAACTCCAAGTTACAACAAGTAATTAAACCTCTTTAGGCCATAATGAGTAATTAAAATTCTCTAAGTTATCCCTTCTTAACCTCTCATTGAAATTAAAAACATTAAAGAAAACAAAGAACGCTCTATTGTAAGGGTGTTACTTCACAATGTGAAGAAATACAATTGTTTAGCACTCAACCCAAGAAAACTAAACGCTCTAAAAGTTTAATCAGATGCTCACTGTATCATTGGTATTTACATCAAGATCACTTGTATAAAACGCTCTAAAAGTTTAATCAGATGATCACTGTATCATTGGTATTTGCATCAAGATCACTTGTATAGCTTGAATTGCTTGACTTGCCCTACTTGCGTTTTCCACCTTCAATCCCTTTATATAACTTTTCAAATTTGTTTTTTTATTAAGTTTGTTGGAAAATAATTTTAAAATGAGTAGTTTTTTTATATGCAAATACATATATTTTTTATATAAGAAAAGAAATTATAAAACTGAAAAGAAAAAATTATTAAATATATAAGTTACAAAAATTTAAATATAGAATAAACAATTTATTTTTTCAAAATAATAATTCTTCTACTAAATTTTAACTCTAGTCTCAAAACACACTTTAGCTTAAAGGCAGATTTTTTTTTAAAAGAAAATAATAGCTAAAATCATTAAATTTAAGTTTATAAAAGATTTGATAAAGAATTATGTCAAGAGGAATTAATAAACATGTTTAGGGATGCTAACATTCCCTTTCGATTTGTAGAGCGTTCCACTTTTATGAGAAACTCAAATATTTTGTAACTAAAATTTAAATTCAATCACATCATACATTATCATGTAATATTGTAGTTAAAGAAAAATTACACGAAGTTTATTTCTCTACACTAGAAAAAAAAAGTTTGTCTCACTACTTATACATGGATTTAATTTTATTTGACGAATTACTCATTGATAATGATTAAAAATTAGATAAATAAAATTTGAATTTTTGTGAAATAATAAGTCATATAAGAGAAATTATGACTAAATTTGTTGAGTTATGCTTGAATAAATGTGGGTTGAAGATAATAGATAGTACTATATGAAATGTTATAAGAGTTCAACCCAAGAATAAAATGTAATTGTCTTGAAATAACTTGATTTTGAAAGATGACTATATTCAAATGAGTATATATTCTAAACTTAATTGTAAGCTGTTGGTTAAAAATAATTGATATTTTGTTTTAAGAATCCGTGTTGTAACGATATTGTCTCATTCTAAATTTATGAAATACATCGACTAGAGATTAAGACATTTCATGGTATATAAGTGAGTGCAAAAGTCACCTTATGATAAATCGATTTTATGATGTTGAGTTAGGTTTTGAGTTACCGAAATTATATAATTGAGAATAAATAATATTTTTTAGAAAATATGGTTAGATTTGTAAATTTCATTTTTTTTAGAAAATATAAATATATTTACATCTACTAACAAAAATCCTGCTCAGCATTACCGCGAAAATTAAAAGGTTTGAAAACTGAAAAGCACAAAACCCGAAGTTAGGGTTTTCGTTTTCCGTTCACCCACGCGCCGTTGGAGGAGGGAGGTGGCACCGGTGTTGGGACCGAGAAGAAGTTGTTGAATCTGCGAGTTGTGGCAAATCTGGTTGGAGAGAAGGGATTTGTAAGAGTGCGTTTGTGAAGTGGAATTCAGAGCTAATTCCGGTTTGTGGAGGAGGTAAAGGGCGCGCTAGTGGAACTCCTTGGCTTGGTGGTGGTGGCAGAGATTGAGGTTGACGGAAGAGAGACTGGGAATTGAGGTTTTGTTGTTAATTTGAATTAATGGAAGCTGCGGCGTGGTAGTGATTCTCTAGCAATTATAAAATGTGTGTTCTGCAATTTGAGGAAAATCGTAAACCCTATGCTTTCGATTATATTATGATGTTCTTGCATTCTTTTGGACTATTAAATTACCATTTTGATAATGAGAAGCGCTTTTGACAAACTTTCCATACTGCTTCACTCTTAAAGCATTGATATTGGAAATATTTTGTATAAGTTCATCAACAGCAACACCACGACGGTGTTTGCGGGAAATTGCTCTTTCCTTTCCCAGATTTTATTTGGATGAAGTTTGATGAATGCATGAGCTTAAGCACAAATATTGCCACCAGTTGAATTTGTTCAATACATTATATTATATATCTGGACTAATTCCCTGCCCCTTGCTTGCTCAGTGTTTTATTTGATGTTTGAATTATTGCAGTTAACATAGGGAAGACGAAAATTTCTGGGTTGGATTTTGGAGTAGAGGAAGATGAGGAGACTGAGTGGACAAAGTTTTGATATTTTAAAGTAGTTTATGTCGATTAAGCTACTGAAATGAAGAGTGAAAGTGCATGATTTGAGCAAATCCTGCAGAATGTTGTTTTGTAGAAAGGTATGAATCTGTGGCTTGCCCAAAAATTCATCCTTGATTAGAGACAACATGTGTGTTCCATTCCCAGGCTCTCTATCTTTTCCTTTAAATTGAATGATTTAAGTTCACAATGGAATATGCTTCATTGAATGGATAAAAGATAGAAGCCGGGAAAATTTATGATGATAAACACTGTTAATTTATACAACCACGGTTTTATACAAAATGAACAATTTATAACATTTACAACTCCCAATGATAATTTTGTAATTGATTGAGTTTAATGACTTAGAGACACTGTGAATCATAGTTTTACGCTATTAGCCAACTAATCGTATGTCGGAGATGATATGATCTTTAAAGTGGGTATTATCATCGAAGCTAGCTAACTTATATAGATTTGTGATTAGTTCACTATGCAAAACTAGCTTTTTCATTAAACTGATTTCATACTTTAAAAATCCTCTGAAAAAGCTATTGTTTTCACATTGTGAACTTCGGTTTATAATGGACTTGATTTTTATGTTTTTTGGTTTTATTTTCTAGGAAAAATTGACACCCCAGGAATATTCTTCTCATGCAAAACTATAACACTGAGGGATTTTAGTACTAATGCACTAGCTGGGGGTACAACTGCTTGCATAGGTTTGTGATAAACTCAAACTTCATTTTTTTCTTGATTTGTTAATATAGATACTTTAGCTTTAATTTTGTTCCATCCTTCATGAGGGGCGAGTTGATGATGTTCGCTATATCTTGTAATTTATTGTATTAATTTTTGGAATAATGGTTCTGTTAGTATTATTAACTAGGGTCTGTTGTGTCAAATTTCCACTTGGAGACTTTGATCCTGGATTCGTTTTCAATGTAATTCCCTAAAGATGAACAGTGCAGTATAATTTGGTTGATTATTTACCGGATGCTAGAGCATTTGTAATGCCAGAACATAAAAGGAAGCTGCTATCTTGATGACTTGGGCGTGATGGATAGGCAAACCACACATCATTTAGTTCTGCTTCCAAGTCTTGATCACGACAGTAAAAGACATTAAGTGTCAGTTCTCATTCATAGAAAAAAAAATTGAGCTGTAAAGGGATATATTTAATTTATGAAATGGTTCTGAAATTAGCATTGTACAATAGAAAGGGTGAAAAATGTGTATGAATCTTGGATTTTCACCCTGTCTCAGGCATTCATTCTCTATATTATAAAATTTCACCTCTCTGTAACATTTAAAAAACCAAGGGTAACTTCTATAAAGGCATGTTTGATTCACTTCGTACTTTGTTTATATTATTTAAAACTATTTTCTAAAACAACTCTACCCCGGTACTATCAATTTATAATCTAATATTTGTTAAGTTTTTGAAAATGGTCTCCAAATTAAGTGTTTTAAAAGCAAATAACATAAACAGCAAGGAGATGTTTTCTCATCCTCTTTTCTTTTCTATCTTTGTCTAAACGCTTTTAAAAAACATTATAACTTTTGATAATATCCATTTCTTGTTTCACTTTTCCAATTCAGTGCTTTTGTCAATTATGCTCAGTAGTTGTGATCAGAAGGACTGACGGGTTGAAATCGGCAGGGCTTATGCTCTGTCTGATACGACCCAAAAATTGAATAGTATTGATACTGAAATATGATTAACTAGAGGTGAAACTTCTGTTACAATATAGAATTAGGGACAACTAAACCATTGCTGGGGCAGAGCTCCTTACTAAATGAAAATTGAAATAAAAATATTTCCTTTTATGTGGAAGAACTCCTTCACTCAGCCTAGCCAGATATTTTTCACTCAAGAATCCTCATACCTCTCATTCTGTTACCCTCCATCAAATAATCATCCTCTCTCACCCCTAGCATGATCCTCGCATCTCCCTCTCCCACTCCTTCTGCCAGCTATGCATTCTCTTATACTCTTGTTCTCTCGTCTTCCTCTCCCTCCAATTCCATCCCACTCTAGCCACTATTCTTCTTTATTTGTTAACTCATAAAATGCAAGCCCAATAATGGGTTACCCTTCACCATATCTACATTGGTATTTGTAGTCATCCACTTTGCTTTCCTATTACCTATATCTTTCTTCTTGGTAACTTCTAAATCACAGTATTTATATAGAGCATTATTTCCATGCTCGAGTTAGCACAGTTACTGAATTGAAGAAAATATTTTTCATTGTCATGTACATATAACATGTTAGCAATAGGAAGTTTGTATTCATGCCAGACAAAGAAAAAGTTGCTTGAGTACTCTTTGGTGATTGACATAGCTATGTTTATGAATCTTTCCAAACCCACTTTTTGGTAGTCTTCAGTCATCGGAGATTCAGAAATGTTACTCTTTGTAATTTTGCAGAAATTTGTTCCTCTGGTTTTAAGACAGACACACTTTGCCAAACTTTAAAGTCAATGAAAACAGTTCTTTGATCAAACATTGCACAGATGGGTGACAATTCTCTTGTTCCACAGATGATAGAAAAAGTAATAATTGATCAGATAGTAAGTTGACACATTTTGTTGAGTTTTCTTGTGTTGACATTTTTTCTGTTTACTTTTTCTGGTGCTTCCTTAGCTCATTTAGAAACTTTTTATAAGAATTATTTCTCATCCTGATTTTGTACAACCGCCGCAAAGGTCTTCTTTGGGCAATAGTGGTTCTCTCCTGAGAATGCTTGTTACAGTGGATTCGAAACCTACTATACTTTCTGAACAAAGCATTGTCACTCTAGGCCATCATCTTTCTGAATATCTAATGGATAATTTGCAGGCAAGTATGCTTTCAAAAACTGACTAGCCATGAATAAAAAAATGAACTATGTTGTTGCCTACTTGTCTCACTTCATTCTTTTGGATATCCCAGATCACACTTTACATTAAAATTAATTAACTAATTGTTTTTTCTGTCCTTAATTTTGTTTTGGAAGTCAAAATGTCTAGAATTTTTGTAAAATACTATGATTGATTGCTACAGTATCTTACTATATAAAATAAAATTGACAACTTCTAAAAAAGAAATGCAGAGTCTAGCAAAATGTCCTCTGGCCATTATTATATCAAAGGCAATGGTGGGAATGGCGTCTAAAATGTCACTACTGCTCAGATGATTGGTTTTGGTTTCTTTCCTTTGTTGACAATTGTTTTAGGAGTTATATAACAGCAGATATCAATATCACAATTTTAACCAATGTGGAAATTCATTGAGAAAAATGACAACATGACTCCCTCCTACCGAGCTAGGGCTAGGCTAGATTCTTTTTTATCTTGCATTAATTTAACTTTTTATGGCTTAGCATTCCATATAATAAAAAGTTGTGGGTATATAGAACTAACAACAGATGAACCTCAAGGGTATTCTTTGTAACAAATAATGAAGATCTTTTCATTTTCTCATTCTGGTCTAAAGACATCTGTCCAAGATTATATTTGTTTTTTCTCTAACAAGAATCTCTATTATGTTTTCTGATCTCACTATATTAAGTGCTTGTAATTTGACATCTTTTTATTTCATAAGTCTATCAGTTTTAATGTTTGTTGACAACATGAATTGATTTATTTGTTATATATGTGTGTGTATGCATATTCCTTCTTAGATGTTTGCTAGAATCCTAGTATGTTTTTTTATACTAGTGAGTGCTTCTATTAATTTTGGAGTTTTCTTATATTTCATCATCTAAAGCAATGGATCTTAATTTTTTTTATATGAATTTATTTTAGTACTTGGATTATAGATTTAACTGTACAACAGTGCATCCGAGAAGATGATGAATAGGTTCCTTTCAATTAAGTACCAGCATTCTTCTTCCTTGATTTTTCTTGTTTGACCGGTCCAAAGTTATGAATCTTGTGTCAGAAGAAAATGCGATCAGCTATATCTAAAAGTAGTTTGTTATCAATGTACAAAGAACTTCTTGAATAGGGTCAATGCTTTTACTTCTGTACTTTGGTTGATGCTAAAGGATTCTAAATTTAAACAGATTATGTCTTTTTCCAAGGAGAAATGATGCTAAATTACAACAGATTATGTCTTTTTCCAAGGAAAACATTGACAACCTCGTACATCAAGTGTAGACTTTACCTGAGGGACAAGAACAACTATTGATTGTTATTTTGAAGCTTGCTGTTCACAAGTATACTTATCATTCCATTGGATAATTTCAGTATTTTGTGATTGTCTATACACCATTGTGTGGATAGTTTACACCAAATACATGTGCTCATTTAGCATTAATCCACAGTAGGATATCACCTCTTTTTTGACTGCCTAAAATCCAATAGAGTGCTTATTACATGCTACGTCACATGTAGCTTCTAGGAAGATATGAAACAAATCACGTGGTAAGATTGATGAGTTAGTGTAAAATGAGCCATTTTAAGAGGTGGGTAGGTTCAAGTAAGTTCTGCGGCCAAGTTTGTTGTTGGTTTCAAAATCCAATCTATGCATCTATTTTAATTTGGCTATATCCATTGGAAAAATGTCATGGACATAACCTATTTAAATTTTGGAGCTGAAGGGTACCTTTAGATTTAATTTCAGTATTTGTCCTATTCTTTAGTGATGGCTGTTTCCTTCCAATCTTTTGTATTGTTTTCTGAAAATTTTGAAAAGAAAAACTCAGAAGGGAAAAGTTCAAAGTCATGGTCATGCTCTTTAGAATGAGTCATTTTGCCATAATAAGATAAAAAAAAGCAGAACCAAAAACTGAGTTAGATTCTTATGACATTCAATTAATTCATAGAAATGGCAAGAAAGAAGTACATGTGATTAAATAGTGATTTGAATCTATTCACAATGCAGCCTCTCCGTTCCTTGTTGCAACACCTTGACATTAGTGAAACAAGGTCCAATCAGAATTGTAGATGCAACAAACTCAAAAATTTTGTGATTGTCAATGAAGTTTATATCTGAACAAGACGAATAAGTTCATCTCAGCATCTGCAAGATGCTTTGAAGCACCCTTGCATTGTGAACAGGACAAATAGAATACAGCTAATGTGGCCTATTCAGATTCATAGGTTAAAATAAGAATAACTTATGTGCAAGTTAATTTGTACAAAATTCTATTTTTTTACAAAATTATCCAAAACTTGCATAATACCAAGAACTTCATAATGAATTTCAAGAAAAAGCTTGAAAAGAAAAAGGTTAAAAGAACAATTTAAACAGTACCCTCAATTATAAAGAACAGTAGTGTACAACATTCTAGGACATCTGCAATCTGATGAGTCTGAGAGAAAAAATCAATAATCATAATGAAAAATTCGCATAACTAGGACGTCAGATTTCTAATTTTGTATTTTTCTAATTTATTATTTGCTCTACCAGATCATGCAGATAAATTGACTGGTCTGTGGTCTGCATAACTTCATTGAAAAATACAATATTTTTCTTATAAAGTTACTCTTTTTTTTATATTCTTAAACTAAAATTTACTGAAAATTAAGCATAGAAACATTATAATCATTTAAATATTGCAAATATCAGATGTTGGAGAAACACAACTCCTAACCTGCAAGTTCAGTGGAGCTGTGAATACTCATCCCTATGCATAATCAAGTGTGTGAAGTAAAATCTAAGTGAAGAAAAAGAAAATAATAGAATGTTACCTTCTTCCATGGTGACTGGAATGAATTGAGAAAGAAAGAAAACCACAAAGACAGAGCCATGGTATGAAGCAAAGATTGAACAGAGAGCTTCTATAGTTATATCTTTTATTCACTTCACCAATTCTTGCAAATTTTAAGAGCTAAACATAACATACCTTCTTTGTGCAAATCAGTTCCTCCTTTATCTTATGGTAGGAATGACAAACAACAAGCAATGTATTTATTAACATTTTTTTTTACTAAAATATGAACTTGTATTAATATGATTTAGTAATATTTTATTAAATATTAAATATATTTTATGTTGGTATTATTTTTTAATAATATTTTCACATATCAATACATAAGGAATGTTGTTCAATTTATTTAGTAATATTTTTTTAATAATAAAACAACATTCTAAATCTATTACTAATTTAGAAATACAAAAATTAAAATAGAAAATATTGTAAATATTGTATTGATGTTACAAAAATTATTGTATTTTTTGTTTAAAAAAAATCCTCAAATAACACTAAAAGATGAATGGAAATAATATTTTTAAGAAAGAGATGAAGAAAAAAATGGTGAAAAAAAGGTAATTACATTATATCCAACTATCTTTAAAATTACTTAAGTTTTAGAGACACTAAGACTATTTTCATTTAATCATAATTCATTATCAAAAATAAATTATCAACTTCCATTTTTTTTTGTTCTTTTATCTGAATCTATGTTCTTTGTTTTTTACATTCTATCTTCACCATAAACAAACCCTGTGTTTTCCTCTTATCTTTTTAGTATTTGATTTGATTATTTTATTTTTCAATTAATTACTCCATTAATGTCTTTATGTAGCTTCTACGGTGTTTAGTAACTTTGACTTTGGTTCTGCATGGCTGACTCACACGTGTCATCATGTGAATCAAGATTAACACGTGTCACGCATGATTTCAACCCTTCTTACGTCCTTAATTGTGATTATAAGTAACTATGGTTGACCAACAGTGACGGTTCACGAAACTTATGTAAACACAGTTATATTCTTCAATTTCTGAGGGGTATTTATGTCAAAAATTAATAAAAAGGTACACAAAACAATACCATGCTTACATCATTAAAATTAAATGAAACAAAGAAAATAAATAAAATTAAAAAATATTTCATAATGTTTATGATATGATGATGCAATTATACTATAGTTTATATAATTTCACATTTATGTGTTTATCAAGTTACATTTTTGAGATATGTTTTTCATATTTTAATTCAAGATCTAATGAGTTAATTAGTGTCTTATAAATTTAGACACCAAAAGACTCTCATCATATTCAAGTTGTTGTATTTTAGTATTTTTTAAAAATTGTTTTTTATTGATTTTTTCTTTTTCAAAATATTTTATTCTATAATTTGTCTCCAATTAATATTTTTATATTGGAATGGTTGATAATATATTTTTAAAAAAATTGAAAATATGGTAACACACTTCAATAAAACTGGGCCATAATAAATTTCACTATCTTAGAGTAATTATTATTTTTCTTAATCTACGTACAAATTTTAAATGACAATAAATATGGAATGGGGAAAGTATACTGGTTTAGTGGTCTTTTTTTTTCTCTTTTATTGTCCTTTAAATTTTTTCATTTTTTTATTAATTTGGTTCCAATTATTGTTAAATATTGATTTTATATTAATTTAATAATAAATATTAACTTAAGTGCTAACTCTGATACTTCACTATACTCCTACCTCAATTTGTATTCTCTTTATTAAATATTAAATTTAATGACATATAAAAATTAAATATAAACTAATAAATAAATTAAAAATATGTAATTAACATAGTAAGAGAATTAAATTAATAAAAAATAAAAGGTCAAGTAAAGAGAGTAATAAGAAAAAAATGCAATGCAATCAAATATATATATATTTTTGGTTTCATTAATATATCTTATTAACTATTGGTAATTTTAAAACAAAATTTTAATAAATTTAATAAATAAACAAATAATTTTTTTTGTTTAGTCTATGGTTTAATGTTCTAATATAATATAAATCTTGCTATTACAATGCATCCTATTTTGAATATCAGGGTGATAGGAAAATATATCTGATGCTTCTGTGTCTCTTCATTGAAGAGTGAGAAAAAAATAATTAAAACAATAAATTGAAGATGTGATAATAATGCATATCCATTTAGAAAATAACTTATTATTATCTTTATTTTATAAAGATTGTACTTTAACATTTTTAAATAGATTAAAAGTAATGATAAATATTTTTTTTTTCAATAATTAATTTCTAAATAAACTAAAATACAAATAATTTAATTGAAAACTAAAGCATCAAATAATGTTAATATATTATTGGTTGGAGTGATATTAGATTTATTCCCCTTAAAACATGAAAATATTGATTATAAATATTTGGACACTAAATATTATGGATGCTAAAAAATAATATGATTAAAAAGAGTTAATTAATTTTTTTTTTCAAAAATAAAACCAAGATCATTGAGTTATAAATTAGCTTCCCTAATAGAAGCAGAATAATGAGTTCCTTTGTTGAGAGAAAGATTAACACAACATGGTTTACAGCCACACAGTCAACTCACCATTCATTACTTTCATTTCTTCACTCATTCCTAATCATTCTTTTCAATCTATAATACTTTAACAACCAATAATAATAACAATAATGCCAAACATTTTCTTTATATTTAAAATATAAGTAATACCATTGTGTAAATTTTTATATTTATTTATTTATTTAATAGAATAAATAAATAATAATAATAATAAGTAGAAGTAATAAATAGTACAGGAGGAGAAGGGAGGGTATATTTATTACTCACATCTAACCCCCAAGTAGGGTCAATAACTTAACCATAGATTAGAACCAGGGTTAAAAAAACAAGTGGTTAAGAAGGGACAACCACATTATCAACAGTCCTCACTCAAAAACATCATCAACATCTTCTTTTTCTTTCCTCTTCTCTTCAATTTTCTTCTTCATCTTTCTTCCCTTCAACTTCAACAAGAAACATTCATAACCTCTTTTTTTTTTTTTTTTTTTTCTCTCTTCAATTTACTTTTCTCCACACCCAACATAAGCAACAAGCTCATTTTTAAGTTTGGGCAACACTTTTCATGAAGCCGTCACAGAAAGTGAAGGTTTTGGTTTAATTCTTGTGATTATTGTTGTTATTAGAAGGATGGAGATAATAACACCAACGCCGCCGCCAACAACCGTCACTGCGACAAACGCAGCCGCCAAATCGCCGGAACTCGACATCGAGACTCCGACCCGGATCCACCAAGCCGCCGGAAACTCGAACCCGAGTCCAAAGCCGGTGTCTTTCTCCAACGGGGTCTTGAAGCGCCACCATGCAAACCACCGCGCCGCCGCCGTGGTGGTTTACAAGGAATGCTTGAAGAACCACGTGGCCAGCTTAGGCGGCCACGCCCTCGACGGCTGCGGCGAGTTCATGCCATCGCCGGCGGCCACCCCCGACGACCCCAGCTCCATCAAATGCGCCGCCTGCGGCTGCCACCGTAACTTCCACCGCCGCGAGCCAGAGGAGCCGCCAATTTCTCCGGCGACGCATCATGTCCTGGAGTACCAGCCCCACCACCGCCACCACCCTCCTCCGCCTCCGCCTCACCGGAGTCCGAACTCCTCCTCTCCGCCGCCGATCTCCTCCTACCCCTCCGCACCCCACATGCTCCTCGCCCTCTCCAGCGGCGGCGGCCTCTCCGTGGCGCCGGAAAACACCGCCGCTCCGGCCATGGCGCATCACTCCCGGAAGCGCTTCCGCACGAAATTCAGCCAGGAGCAGAAGGAGAAGATGCACGAGTTCGCCGACAAAGTGGGGTGGAAGATGCAGAAGCGCGACGAAAACATGGTTATGGAGTTCTGCAACGAGATTGGTGTTGACAGGGGAGTCCTCAAAGTGTGGATGCATAACAACAAGAACACCTTGGCCAAAAAAGACAACCTTAATGGCAACTCTGCTATTGTCTCTGCTAACGGGATCAACCATGTCGCCAATGTAAACAAAGCTACCGTCATCAGAAGCAACGTTAATGGCCTCGAACACGAGCACGGTGCTGGAATCAACGGCAACACCGACCACGACCACGACCACAACCACAACCACAACCTCAGTTCTTCTCATGATGTGAACGAGTACGAGAATGACAGTGGAACAAACGGTGGTGGAACAAATGGCTCTTCTTCTTCTTAAAAAAAAAATGCAAAAAAAAATATTGAGAATAATCATATGTTTAGATGATAGAGTAATTAAGAGGTGGTACCGGTTAATTACTTAATTAGTCGTTTTTTTCTATTTTCATTTAATTGTTTAGTTTTGGTTAATTAATGAGATGATCACCTTCTTGACATGGGAGAGATTTGGTTTTGATGATACCCTTAGGGAATTTAATTTTCTTGTTTCACTCTGCTGCTTAGTTATTGTAGTTAAATGCTTAGTATTAAGTAATAATGATCACTACTTCTGTTATTCTCTCTCTCTTTTTTCCTTTTCATCTTCTCACTCTCTCTCACTTTTGGCCTTTGGGATTGGATTTGCTTTGTGTTATATATTCTGTTTTAGTGTTCTTTTTGGGTGAGAAGATGATGATGATGATAGGGTTAAGAATTGTGCACTTTTTTCTCTTTCTCCAGTCACAAATGGAATAAGTAATTATTGTTTTCTTCACATCTTGTGTCCGATAGATAGAGGCAGAAAGTGTTAAGGGCGGTTCTTAATTGGTAACAATCTTCTTATTCTATTACATATTCTTCTAAGAACAAAGCTAATAATCAAAGAAGCATTATACTATATTGTGAGATTTTGGGTAATCTAATCCAAGTAAGGAAAAAAAAGTGTACTTTGTGGTGATGTGGGCAATGATTATTTCAACACAAACCTTGTTATCCTCTTAATTATTCTCCTTAATCAAGTGTTGTTGTTGAGTCAACCTACAAATATGCTAAAAACAAGAGGGTAGTTAGTTTCCTTGTTTGAGTAATGGTTTTGGGAGAATCCTAATCCTACTTTATAAAGATAATGTTATTTAATAGTGTTTGTAATCTAAGTACCCATTTTTCTTATGCAAGTGCATGTGATCTTGGGAAATGTTTGTACACTCTTTCCTTTTAAGGCAAGTAGATGAATAGCACTTTATCATTAATTAATACTAATAATAATAATAATAATAATATTGAGTAGCATAGCATGTATTTAAATAATGGAGAGAAAGATAAAGATTAGTGAGAGAGGGACAGGTCAGAAGGTGTGGTGTTGTTGTGTTGTGTTGTGTGTACCAGCCTTCACATTATGGGTGCATTTTGTTTTTGGTAAACCCCTTTTATTTAATTTATTATTTTATTTCACTTGTGTGTTGGGTCCACCATGCATGAATTTTGGTTTTGGATTTTGGTGATTGATGAAGTCACTAATCTTGTTTTGGTGTTGGGGTCATGGTGCTCCTAACAACCCAGGCATGGGCTTGTCCTAGGCCTTTAATTGCCCCTTAAAAACAGGGATATTTATTATTATTATTATCACTAATATTATTAATAATAATAATTTTTATTTTTGTGGAGTTCATGAAGAATGTTGTATCAATTCCCCCACTAAATGAAAACAGTAATAATGCACTGTTTGAATTAGTAGTGTTTGCCACACTTTGATTCCAAATGCAGTGTACACAAATTCGAATAATATCTGCATTTTTTCTGTTTGCTTTATAAAAAAGTTTTATTAGGAGTGCTCTTTCTTGCATGTATACTATTCACAATACTATAGGCCCTTCAAAATTATTTCACTCACCCCTTCTTCCTTCATCATTAAGTTGCATTTGCATGTGCTAATAACCCTAATTCTAGGGTTAATCATGTTGTTTTCATAATTTTCTTTTTGCCTCCCCCAAAGCAATTTTTCCATAATTCAAAGTCATGAAACTACACCAAAGATCACCTAAGAGCCTTTCACCTCTCTTAAAAAAGTTTTTTTTTTTTCCATCCATACTCAATTATATCTATATACTCAATTATGTTTTGGTATTAAGTTAGTCAAGTCATAATAGATTATATCTCTTTAGATGTGTTGTATAAGAGTTGGAAGATTTCTGAAATTTTTGTTCATAATAAAAAAATAAATTTAAATATTTAAGGGATGATCCATATATAAAAGTAGTGTAAATATAATGTCTTCCAATAGACACTTTATATGCATAAAAAATGTTAACAAAGAACAACCCAAAAAAATATAATGAACTATGTGGATAGAATCATTTTGTTCCCTTTGTTATATGTGAGAAATATTCATCAATTTTATAGATATATAATTAATCTTTATCAAGCAATTCGGGTTGTATGAAGGGTTTATTTAATAGACCAAGGAAGAAAAGAATATAGAAAATGGTATACATGATCAAAAGTTTGTTAAAATTTCAACAAATAAAATATTTAAATAGAAAAAAGAAAAAATTGTTTTCATTCTAGAATTGAGAATAAACCCTGTTTCTTCCTTCAACTTAAACATGTAATTTTGTATCGGAATTTGTGGAAATACTTTTTTAACTTTAAACTGAAAATACACTAAATTGCTAAAAAGAATGCATTGAAATTTGTAAAAGTACTTTTATAATTTCAAACCAAATATGTACTAAATTGGTAGAAAGAATGCATTATATGTTAGGTAATGTTTCAGTTGATAATAGAAAAGTTTAGGAAAAAAAATGCATTATTGGTGAAAGTTTTAATATTTGGGTTTGTATATGATTTATGAATGAGAAAGAAAAGACTACAGGAATCAAAGTAGCATTTGAGTTGTATTATATTATGAACTTTTCAAATTATTAATTTGTAAATTATTCTACCGACATATTTTTTTTTTTGGGTTTCTTAATTAGGATATCAACTTCTTGATGAAATAATTTCATGAAGAACAATCATGGGTTGAAACATATATTCTGATGATAAATTTTAGAAATTTCGAAATGAAATTTTAATTTTCGTGCATAAGGGAGTTGAGTTATAATTTGTATTTTTTTTTTTACTTTGCATAAACTAATGTATAAGATAAAAAAAAAAAAAAAACAAATCTCCATAGAAGATCATATTGAAAAGAAAAAAATCTGCATAATGAGATATGCTTCCATGTGAAGCTATAATCTTAGGGAGAATCAATGAAAGAAGAAACTAGAAAGCATATTTTAATATTTTTAAAATTAAAAATGACATAATTGATCTCATTTTATATATGGTTAGTAAATTCCAAATATTTGTTATATACGACAGAAAAGTAGTATATATATTATTTTATAGATAGATAATTAGAATTTGTAAATATGGTTTTAGCAAAAAAATTGTGGCGTAACACTAATGATAAGGTTGGTAGTACAGAAAGATTCTTTCCCTATTCTCCTGTCTTTATCAATAGTAACCTTAGCATTTTCATGTGCCTCAATAAAACAATTAACATTCTCTCATAATTAAATGCACAAAACCTGTCATTTCATTCCTATCTCATGTATTATTATTACTATTATTATTATTATTATTATTTTTATTTGATTGAAATATTTAAAAAGTTCGATAATTGTGAAAATAGAATAAAACCCTAAATCTTAAAATAGATGAACAAATTATGTATTTCAAAAGTAGAAACCTTTTAAATAAGTATAAAATTCAAATTTTATAAATAAAAAATGTTCTATAAAAAATAGAAATTATTAAGAGAAAGGTTAAATATGTTTTTTCGTTCTTATATTGTGATATGAAAATGATTTTTGTCTTTGGTTCAAATTTTAGATCACAATGTGCTTGTAGTATAAACATGATTGGAATATGTCATTTTGTATGTGAAATTGATTTAATTTGAGACTCCACTTCATAAATCCATTAGAAGTAATTATAGTGAGTTTTAGTCTATAATCAAAATAATAATGAATTTTATAAAAATTTAACAATCATTTCACATACACAGACAAAATTATTTCAATCATTTGTATACTATAGATATCTCTGACGGTGTCTAAAATCCTTGGTAAGTATGTATTCGATTTAATTACTCTTCTTTAGTTGGTAGTGTTGGGGAAACAGTAGGAAATTCTTTATGATTTTAAATGTGTAGATAGAAATGTACTTTTGTTCATTCTTACTTTGTATGAGGGTTTGACCACCCTTAAGTGGGCCAATTTATTTTAGTTGTTTCATGCTGATAAAAAATACTATAAATATCTCACATAAAAAAAATTATTTTAATCATTTCTATACATAAAAAAAATTATTTTAATCATTTCTATACTATAGATACCTGAATAATTTAATTTTTTTTTAAAAAAAATATTATAATTAGGAGATAAAAAAACATATTTAATCTTTAAAATAATTCTCACTCACTTTTACGAATCCCACATTGCTTTATTGATGAGTGTTGATTAAGGGAATAATATATATATATATATATATATATATATTAATAATGTATTTTTTTTTCTTACAATGGAAAATAAACTTTATTTGGAGTGTGAAGAAAACTAAGTTGAACCCTCTAGTTGTGATGGTGTTGATAGGGAAGTTTGTGTCCCTACCTAGAAAAATTACCTATGGGAAGTGTTGATGTGACCCTTCAAAATCTAAATGACTTGATTAATTAGGGTTTTGTTCTTCCTCTTCTAACTTCATGGACCATACATTACTATTGCTTTCTAAATGGTGATTACTGTAATGCCTCTTTCTGTAACCTTATTCTCTCTTTCACTCTTCTTCTCTGTCTTCTAACGTGCCTGCACGTTAAATCTTTTCACACGTGCTCAGACACTGTTGTTTTTCTAGGTTCAAACACCTACCCTTGCTACCCATATTTACCTACTAATTAGCCACAATTAGGGTTCCCAAATCAGGAATCAAATCAAATCAAGTGGAGTTCATGTTATTCACACACATTTTAAATTCAAAACATGTGTTCATATAAGACCAAGTGATCATAAAAAGTGAAATCAAATTTTCAATTTTTTAAATAAGGTTTTTAGTTTAATTGTAAAACATAATTGGAACAAATCTTCCAATAATGGCAGTTCATTAACTAGGTATTTCACTAACACTGATTTTTTTTAGACTCGTGATATTAGTTATATTCTTAGTGTATCAAATTTAAGAAATTTCAATTTTATTCCTCTGAATTTTCAAAATACATTTTTATTTCTTAAATAGTGAATTTGATTAACAAAAACTGTTTTTAATTTATAATGTAAATTTAAAAAAGTTAAACACTAAAAATATATATTAAATAACAACTAAATCTAAAAATAAAAATATTAATTATTATATTAACTAAATTAGATATTATTTTAAAGGTTAAATAATTATTTATATTTAAAGTAATTTTTATTATTAATAAAAAAATTATAAAATTATTTTTAAATTGATATATAAATTAGCTATCTAGATTTTAACTACTAGTACTTTAGATTTTAAATTAACTTCTAAAAAATTAATAGAGATTAACTTAAAATATAAAATAATTAGTAACTAAAACTTTAAAAACTAATAACTAATATTTAAATACCAATTTAAAAATTAGTTTATAATTTTTTTAATAATAGAAACTATTTTAGATAAAATATTTTTTAATTTACAAAATTATCTCTTATTTAGTAAATAATTGATTATTTTTTTTCTAAAATTAATTTTCAGTTAATGATTTTTTTTAGTAAAAACTGTATTTTTTAATTTTTTTAAAAGAAATTGAAAGATGTTTTTAAAATAATATACGTTCTAAATTTCAGGATTAAAAATATAATTAGATCATAAAATTATAATAATTTTTTTTTACCATATGAAACTATTTAAATCAAGAAAAGTTAAGCAATTTAAAAACTTTTCAAAGTTTTCTTCTTATAACAATATCCTCAAAGCCTATGTCATTCACAGTATGAAGTTAATTAACCTAAATAATCTAAACAAAATAACTCTTAAAACACTGAAGAAAAGTTAAAAAAATAAAATATTTACAGAAACTTGAACTGATTGGAGAATCCAGGAGACAGACAGAAGAATTTCTTCTCAGTTCTGTATCCATCTTTTCTTGTGCAGTTTTTGCATAGTTTATTTGATAAAAAAATTACCATAATGTTAGTTTTTTTTGTAAATATGAAATGTGAGAGGTGACATTTGTCATAGAAGAAGTGAGTGATATACATGCACTGACAAAGAATGAAAAAGTGTGAAAAAAATTATACGTAGAAGTTTATTGGTTTATATAAAGTTCACCTGCACTGTACAGGTAAATGAAGTATATATTATATGGTGTCAGTATCTTTATTCGATGCACATGTAACTTTCTAAAGTAATTTTAGTACAATTTTCATTCACAACTACACCATAGCTAAGTAGCTACCTACCATCTCTTACTACCTATGTCAATAATTCATTCACTTCATATCAAAATAATCACAATATTTTATAATATGTTGTGTTTTACTAAGGAAAATTAATACAATTTTAGTTATATCAAGATGTTGAAGATTCGCCGATTTTATAAGGTTGAGTTAGGTTTAAAGTTTACTTCTTAATATAGTATTAGAGTTATTTTTGAATATATTTTAACGATTATTCAGCTTATCAGATCACCCACCGCTATCAGATCATTATTAGACCACCCATTTTTTTTATCAGTAATAAGAATTGAATAACAGGAATCACTTAAAGAGTGGTTCAACCTTTATACATACCTATGTAATATGTTATAAGCTGGTTTTGATGAGACGAAGTTTGCACCCACTTATATACTATGGAATATTATACTATGGAATATTATAATTTTTAGCCGATGCGAAATATCCAACTAGATCAATGATTAGCTTAACATTAAAATAAATAATATCTAATTTAGTTAATATAATAATAATTATTTTTAAATTAGTTTTGTTTAATGATTTTTCTAGTATTAAAGATTTATTTCACGTTTCTATTGAGCTTGTGGTAGGTTATTTGTTTTTTTCTGCTCTAAAACCTGATAGGTTTATCTGTTCTAAAAAAATTAACCTATAGTAAACTTTACAAGCTTATGTGATGGTATTTTTTAGGTACTAGGTTTATTTTTTTAATATAAATGTTGAAATATCTCTTAAGTATTTTTTTTATTAAATATTTTTTATTTAATTGTGGATGAAAATAAAATAAATGTGAAAGTGCAGAATATGATCTCTTGGTAGTTGCAAGCAAAAAGAAAAATATCTCTGTTGGTGCTCTCTTGGGTGTTGAGACACCACAGTTATTGCACTACAAAAGGATACAATAAATGACACATTCTATGACTACTCAAATACTCCTTCACTTCTCATTAAAAAGGTATATATTTTTTCTCAAACATAATTTTTTAAAATTATTTTACATCATAATTTTTCTTAAATATCTTAATTTAAATTATATT
Source organism: Phaseolus vulgaris (assembly GCF_051622355.1). Classification (NCBI taxonomy): domain Eukaryota; kingdom Viridiplantae; phylum Streptophyta; class Magnoliopsida; order Fabales; family Fabaceae; genus Phaseolus; species Phaseolus vulgaris. The sequence continues at coordinate 4,947,099 of NC_143501.1, read as the reverse complement.
TCACTTGTTATTTAATGAGAAGGATATTTCAGAAAAATAACATAAATTTTAATGCAATTAACTAGTTTTCTTAATATGTTTGAAATTAGTTTTTTTTATAATAAATGAGAAAGAAAGGGTACGCATTATTTCAAATTTAGTTAATAATTTAAATTTGAATTTTACAGAAGTATTTTTATTATTTTAGAAAATAACTATTGTTTAAGTTTTATAAACAATACAAAAGTAAAAATAAATATGTTGTTTATTGTAATAATTTTATTAAAATGACAGACTCTCTCAATAAATACCTTAATTTTATTTATTCTAAATATAAATATTAATAAAATTTATTTAAGAGCAACTTTAAGATAAAAATAACATTTCACTAAATTTTGACATTTTCCATGATTCTACTACCTATTTCAATAAAATCATCTTTGATAAGATATGTAATGTATTTTATATTACATCTATCTCAAATTATCTAGAATTTAAGTAAGATCTAAAATATTTTAATAATAAATTTTAAAATAAATAGGAAATGAAATTTATGGGTTTTTTCTTAATTTATTTTAAAATATTTTTTTTATCAACAAAAAATTAAAATAAATTAAAAAAATACTTCAGGAGTATCCAAACCTGTATACAAGAAAAACCAACCACTTTTAGGCTTAGGACATAACAAAATTGTACTAGAACCCCTCCAAAAAAAGTTCAACATTTACACTTCATTTTAAAATCTTTAGTTTATGTTTTTTCCTCTTTGTATTCTTTCTAACTTTAATTTAGATTATGATAGTAGAATACTAGCCAAATCGAGATCTCGAAGAGTTGGAAGAGTAAAGATAGTATTGGACCAACTGGATTCTAGTTCTGGTATGTTTATTCAACTTTGTGGATGTTTAAAGTTCTTTTCTTCTTACTCTTATGAAATAGTTTGTCAAGAGGGGATGTTACTAGTGCATAATTGATTTTTTTTTTGAAAGATTACCTGAAGTATGGATTGTTGAAGAGATTCTTAAAGGATTGTTAGATAGGAACACTCTTAAAGTCAAATAAGGGAAGCAAATACTTCATCTTAATTATATTTTGGTAGTTTTGATAAGTGATATTGGTTGATGATATATGAAATTTGGATATATAAATAAGTTAATGATTGTAAAATAAGGAAATATGTATCTACAAGAGAGTGAATAAATATTAAATATGGATGAGATAGAATAAAATTGATAGGTTAATGACGTTGAGAATTTCATGTGTAATATAGGTTCAAGTTTCTCTTGTGTAAAATATCGTTTGAACAACATGTTGTTCAAGTGTGTCCCAAGTAGTGTGCAATCATTGAATTAACTATTTTATATCATTTAAGCAATGTGTTAGTCGCTCAAGTGAGATCAAGTCGATTATGTATCCTTTGGAAGAATATCGCTCAAGCATCGGAAAAAACACTCAAATGATATGATTTGTGGCTTAAGATTTATTTTGAATGCTTATGCGTGGTAGAGGTGGTGAACGTGTATCTTGAATGTGTGCCAGTGAATGAATTGTGACATGAGTGCTTAAACATTGGTTCAAACATCTTAAGTCGGTGGATGAGTCTTCTAGAACTTGTTTAATCATTTTCATAAAGCAGTTTCTATAAGGACCAAGTAAATTATGTTTAAGAGTAGATGTTATTTTAATATGATAAAGTATATAATTAAGTTAAAAAACTTATAAATAGAAGAACTTAACTATTCTAACTTCATTTTATAAAAAAACCGCTCTCTAAAACTTGTATTCTTTACCTTTTCTCTAAGATTTTGAGTTGATCATTCATTCTTTCAAGATTCGAACTTACCCTTACAAAGTTAAGTTAACAAAAAATAGAAGATATCTATTCGGTCAAAATTTTGTTTAGAGTAAGTCAGTCACTCTACCCCTTTTTTTCTTGAATTGTTTGCACGTGAGTGATTTGCATGCCCAAAGAGATGTGTTGCATGTGGTGTATGATGACTAGAGATGAAAATCTAATAGTCAAGCGTCGTAGTGATATCTTTGGTTTGATGTTTAAGGTTCTCATAGTGGATAAGTTTGTGTTTCCTATATTGAATATGACTTGTTGGAGTTTAGATGAAATAACTTGTTGTTGGGTAAGAGTAATTAGTTAAATGCTTGATAAAACCCCCAGGTAGAAGATTTGAATGCTTAATTTTGACTTGGTCACATTATTTATATTTTATGTAGGGATGTTGCATGATTGAAGATTTTTTGATGTTGTGTTGTACATTGATTTATATTGTTAATTAAAGTTCTTTCGAATCGAGTTAGAAAATATTGAATGAAACTATGTTGAATTGTTCACTACAAGAAAATCATTAATAGAAACCAATTTTAGAGACAACAAATAATTAGTTACTATATTGACCAAATTAAATACTATTTTAGAGACTAAAAAAATATTGGTATCTAAAATAGTTTCTGATCTATAGATTAGTTTCTAAATTAGTATGTAATTAGCTAATTGGTATGTAAATAACTACCAAAATTTTAACTATCTTAATATAAACACACGCATAATCGTGAATAAATTTTTTATATTACATGCATGACATAATATATAAGAATAATAACAAACATTTTATTTATGAAAAGATTTTTGATAGTCATTCAAACGACACGAAAAAATATTGAACAAATATAAGAAATTATTGATTTAGAAAAAATTACTAAGAAATTTGTGTTTGTCGATATATTTTTATGGTATGAAAAAAAAAATATATTAATTTTTAAATCCATCAATAATCAAACGCAAATCAGTATTGTCGATAACTGAGCATCAATATTATTCATTGATAAATTCATTAATAAATTTTAAAATATTAATATAATAATAATAATAATACTAATAAAAATAATTATGATAATAATAATAATTTCTTATTCTTAATAATAATTTTTTATAATAATAATATTAATAATTTTATTTTATATAAATATATATATATAATATTAATTTAATAAATTGATGTAATAATATTTTAAATAATAATAATAATATTAAAAATAATCATGATACTAATTATAATAAAAATATTAATAATAACTTATGATCATTGTAATGTTAACTTTTTTAATTATTTATTAGTATATAATAATAATAAAAATATTAATGTAATAATTTGTAATAACAATATTAATAAAGATAATAATTCATATCTTATATATGTAGTCACAATTTTCTCCGGCATCGCAGTGATCTTCACGACATTCTTTTTCTTTTGAGCTCTATTTCTATGTTTTCGTCTTCATTTTAAGTTATTTAAAAAATAGATTTTATATCTGTGTTTTTAATTCTTCATCTATTTGTAATTTATTTAATTTTCTTTTTTAAACTTACAATCTTTTTGTACAAGTCCTACTCGTCCATATTTAAAGTAATTATTTTTTTGTCTTATTTTGTGATTTTTTTGTCTTTTGTCTTATTTTTTATTTAGGAGGGGAAATTTTTTCCATTTTTCATTTTGAATTGTTGATGGTGGACTCTTCTTTTCATAACCATATTGACTATAAAAATTTCCTAATTTTATAATTTTTTGACTTTAATCTTTTTAATTTTATTTTCTATCTTTATATTATTGCATAGTGCTACTTTGACTCGTTGGAAATAGAGTATTTCTCCTCATTGTTTTTTATTTACTTCTTCTTCATCTTCTTGAATTGTATTTACTTTTGATATTTTAAGGGCATATAGCTTCTTAATTATTTTTTCTAGAGTTGAGATAGTGTCTCTTCTTATTTTTAAGTTTCTTAATTCTTGTTTAGAGAACATGAAAAGTTCTATTAAAGATTTTTCTATTCCATAATCATCTTTTGAATTTTCTTTATAAGATTTTTCTACACTTGTTTGATAATCGATTCATATAACCTTATAACCTTAATTGTTAATTAAATACCAATTTAAAAATTATTTATTAATAATAAAAATTAATTTATAAATCAATAAACTTTTTTTTAGTCTTTAAAATAGTATCTAAAATAGTATCTGATCACTATAGCAACTAATTATTTTTTATCTCTAAAATTAGTTTCTATTCAATGATTTTTTTTAGTGTGTAAATAATTTGGTTTGAATTTCAGATTGAAACAAGAATTAATTATACTATATAAGTAAATATAAATTTTATTTTATAAACAAATTTTATGAAATTGATCAGAATTAAAATTCATTTTTCTAATAAATACAGAATTTTTTTAATTATTAGAATGTAATGTTATTTTATTAATTTTCTTAATCTATATGTAAAATATCTTAAACAAGTGATAAATTAGGAATAAATATGAGAAATTTAATGAGCATGTAGTGTGTGGTACGGGGAAGCGCCAAGTGGTAAAAGTCAACTCTTGAGGGGAATTCTCATCGCCCAAATAAAGTCCACCTTCGACTGCTTTTATTTTTTGACTCAAGAGAATTTATATATAACTAAAAAAACTTATTAAATAGAAATTAATTTTAAAGATAAAAAATAATTAATTATTATAATAATTAAATTAGAGATATTTTAATGATTAAAAAATTATTATTTTATTAGAAATTTTAGTCATTTTGATAAGAAAAATGAGAAACTTTGGGTTAACTTAAAACAAATAAACCATAGACTCTAGCACATGTATATTAAATACTTATATATTTTTATAAAATTTAACAAGAACAATATTATAAACTAGCGTGAGTTACACTGACATTTAAAATATTATTTAATTAATATGATATCAACTTAGTGTCGTTAACACTATTTTTATATTAAAATTAAATAATCATTTGATATAATGATTTTCTTAAATAAAAATTAAGTTAAATTATTAAAGTCAAACAAACCGATGTAATGCCTTTTATTTTATTATATTTTCTTATATACAGCCAAACATTTTATATAATAAAAACAAATTATAATATTTTTAAGTTATTCAAAATAATTTTAAATGTGAAAACTAGTGTGAAAACTCAAGAATTATCTCTTGTGGCACTAATAAATTATATATAAAAACTATTAATGAATAAATTTAATAACATAGTTTTTTTGAAAGCTATTTTTTTTTTTTGAGAAAAACTACATCCAAGTCCACCCATTGCTAAATTTAACTTCTCTAATCTACTAATTTATTTCTACACATATATTTTTTTATACTCACATACATGAATTTTATATATATTTATAATTTGGCATTTCGAAGTCGTAAAATTCATAATATAGGCATGAAAAAGTTAGAAGAAATTTTAGGTTTTTTTTTTATCAGCAAGAAACAATTAAAATAAATCGGCCCACTTTAAGAGGTGGTCCAACTCTCATACAAGGTGGATAAGAATGAACAAAAGTACCTTTCCACCTACACATTTAAAATCATAAAGAATTTTCTACTTTCTTTTCGAACACTTCTAACTAAAGAAGAATAATTAAATCGAATATATACTTAGCAAGAATTCTAGACATCAGTCAGAGAACGAAAATTTCACTGACGATATCTTTAAAACGATCCAAGACTAAACCTTAACATGTACCATTGTAAGGTGTCGTGTGACATTTTGCTCATTAACCTAATTTTCCAAAAAGTGATGTTGTATTTGGTGAAGAGAATGAAGTTGTAGGAGGGTGAGCCAGAAGTGTGGTTTGCAAGAGAACATGGTCCATGTGCGACTATTTAAGAGAAGTTGGCAAGTTTCCAAAAATAAACCATTACAGTTCTGGCAGGGAAGCTTTGGTAAAAGGAAAAGATTAGCAAAAATGGTATGCAAACTCTCTCTCACACGCACTCTCTATGCATCAAACCATGGCTAGCCATTTTCATTGGATTCTCAGTGTCCCTCTTTAATTAGTACCCTGCTTTGTGTCACTATGTGTCCTTTACAAGGGAAATGCACTATATCTAGTGCTGTGCCAAGCTTGGATTCTCTTTTAGCCTCATATATGAATGTTAGTGATGTGGTTCGTTTTTTATTTTTATTTTATTTTTATATATATATATCTAGCATGTCATGGAGTCATTTTCAAGAAAGTTCCTATAACTTTGGAAAACCCTACAACATTACACACATTTTCTTTCTAATTGTGTTTTATACTTTCATTATGGTTTGAGTTATGTGTGTCATTTTAGGTTTTTTTTTAAAGTTGTTTTAGTTAGTTAAGTACACCTTTCTCAAAAAAAGTAAATTTGATTCTTTTGTCAATTTTCATCTATATATTCTTGTTAGTTGTTGGTTATTAATATTTTTGTTAGTTGTTGATATTTGTAAACACAACACTAATAAATAAATATATGTTAGATCAGAAAAGTAGATTCGAGTGGATGAGTTCTTATTTTTTATATTTAAATATTTAGGAGATTTATGGTAAATACAAGGTAAAATAATTTTAGATATATGGGATTTAGATTTTTTTTTTTATAAAATTGACTGAATTTTATGGATTTTTTATATATATGAAATTAGTGTTTGAAAAGAAAAAAATGTGAGTTTTTTTTATTTATTTCAAGAAAGAATGTTTTGGTGGGTAAGCTTTACGTTGAAGATTTAGTCTATTCAAGAATTATTTTGAATAGAAAAGAAAAAAAAAGGAAGAAAACCCTAAATTTTGCAAATAAAAGAACTTGTCTAATTAAAAAAATCTTTAGAACAACCTAAGTAGCTTATTTTCTTAATTTTAATTTTTTTACTTGAAATAAAATAAAATAAAATGAAAAACTAGAAGGATTTAATTAACCAAGAAAAGAAGTTGATAACCAAACTTATATATAGTCTATAGTAAATAAAAATAAACTGTTGTTAAAAGTAATGATAAACATAGTATTGATGTTTTTGCACAAATGTGTTAATTACGAAAGGTTTTGAATTTGTTGATTAGAAAATAAAATGTATGATAATTAGGTCACTTAAAATAAATGTACCAACTTGAAAATGGATTTTTGAAGCAAGGCCTTTAGTTTAAGGGCACTTGTCCCCTGCATCTGCCACGGATGTTGTAACCGTTACAAATAATACCCCACTAACATTATACCTAACATTCCATTTTGATGCATGAGATTGCTTATTAGTTCATCAAAATTTCATCATTAGTAGCAGTAAATTGGTTCCACACAACAAGATATTGAAACTAACATTTTATTTACCAATTAACAGTTTTGGTTAATTTTGCTTAGGATTTACTTTATCTAAAGTTCAAATCACCCTTAGCTTTCAAAGCACTACCTTTTGTTTTTTTCTTCCTTTTTCTTTTTCATTCTAGGGTTTTCCATGTTCAGGTAAAATCACAGTACATAAACTAATACTCTTATAATTTGAGTTGATGTAGTTCTGCTAATTTTATTTTATTCTGCTAATTTAAGATTGAATACATTATGATTAAATGCAAAAAGTGTTTTCCTTTAAAAAAAAGTTATAAACTATTAGTGTAAAACGTTTTACAAAATCATCTAATACAAACTACTAAATTTATAATAAATATATTCAGATGGTCACATTAACCCTAATTACTGAGAAATTCATTGTATAAAACCCTGTGAGGATTATAAACTCAAAAGAATAATAGAAAGAAAAAAATGATTAAAAGAAATAATAGTTAAGCAAAAGCAACAAAATGAGGAAAGGACCATTTATTGCTATGAGTCAATAATGGACCACACAATTATTTAACAGCATAAAGATTAGTGCATTACTATTGTGGTGGTCCATCATATTTTTTATGTCTTATCTCTAACGATCTCAATCTTCAATATTCTTGTGAGCATTCTTGGTTTTCCTCTGTCTTGCACATATTTCAGATTGAGATTGCCATCAATTATTAATTAATTAATTAGTTAATTAATTTTTCTGCTAATTAAACACACGTAAGAGAATATTTTACTTCGTTTACTTACATGCATGGAGGGGACCCTAATTAGAGTTTTGTTGTATTGAAATTCGTGTCCAAAGAAGATAAAAAGGAAAAAAGAACCAATGGGGCAGGCTCTAGAGGAATCAGCATTACTATGAAAAAACAAACTAGGTCATTGTTTACATGGGCTACTTTTCTAGATGTTAATTAGCTGGAAATTAATAAAAAGAATTATGGATATATATATATAAATTAAAGTTTTAGTTGATGTTAATCAAAGTTTATTCATGTGTATTAAAAAAATAAAACAAACAAATTAGTTTTCAAAGTTTATGATGAAGTGTTCACATAAATTTCTAGAAGCACAATAAAATTAAATGTATTGTATGACTTAATGAAGACTATATACTAAATGAAGATAAGACAAAATCTAGAAGATATAAATACTAGAAGTAGAAGATATAAATACTAGAAGTAGAAGTAGATGCAATGTATACAACACCATCATTAAGACTATATAATGTATCAAGAAAAATGGGCAACACCATCAATTAACAAATGATTGATATACTTTTATATACCTTATTTTGTTTAGGTATAACATAATGTCTGTTATATGTTTGTGTTTGAGTTTCTAATTTGACCCACGAAAATGTCACTTCATCGAAGGCAACTTGATTTCATGGACAATATAGAAGCAAAAGACTATAACATTGTCAACTACTAAACAAAGTTTATATCAACACTTAGTTTTTGCTATCAACTACACTTGTAAAGCTTTCTAAGACTCCATGGCTTACACCAACAAGATGAACTCTAATTTCTTCTGCACTACTAAAGACCACCCAATTCATTTTTTTTTTATCAGCAAAAAGATTAAATAACAGGAACCACTTAAGGGGTGGTTCAACCCTTATACATACCTAAAAAATATGAGACAATTTCTCTGGTCTCTCATCTCAAACCAACAAATAGAGAGACAAACAAATCTACCACTAAAAATCCGTACAGCCCGTTCACTTTCAAGACTAACCCGTACCAATTCAAAACTAACCCGTACATATCAATATTGAATACTTTTGTTGATGTTAATGACCTTGGTTCCAGAGGTCTCGTTCTTATAGCAACCCTAGCTTGGTGCAACATAAAAGGTTTCCTCTCTAAGGCTCTGTTTGCTTCAAAAGCTCTATTGTTGAAGAAGAAGGATATGAGACTATGGGTTGGATCAAGGGATATGCATGAAAGGGGGAGAATGGATCACTGCGAACAATGATTTCTCTCGTCCCCCTCAAATATAAAAATTGGAGGGGAAAGTCATGTAGGATGGTGTATTTTCCCATCTTGCCTTTATTTTTGGCTTTGCATGGAACAAGTTTAGGGACCAGATTTAGGTCTTGGTGATTTTGAGCCGTTGGGTGAGAGGGAGTGGTGACGATTTGAGGTCTGAGAAGGAAACATTCTAACTAATTGGAATGTTAAAAAAAGTTGTATTTATTATTAATAACTAATATAATAATATATTAGGTTGGGATGACACAACAAAGGCTAAAAGGAAGGGTTATTATAAAATAGATGTGTCATTCATTTAATAATATATATAATAATACATTTTGTTTTTATTATTTTTTCATCATATTATATGATATTTCATACTTTGTTCTATATATCTCTTCTTTATAAATAATTTTTTTGTAAATTCACTTTACATATAACATTTTTTATTATAAAATGTCCTATAAAATATCTACATGATTATGTATCTACGTACAATCTAATTCAATGAATAGAAAAACTTTCAAAATGTATAAATAAAAATAATAATTAGATAATATTATTTTTATGATTCTTTCCATGTTTCGACAATGTCAAGTAACTCGTATTTTTTTGAAAATAATTATTCAACGGTATCGAAATAAATTATTCAATGGTACCAAAATAAATTATTCAATACTGCTAAAAAATAATTTATAATATTTTAATTAACTTAAATATACACAAAAATATCTCATATTTTATTATTTAAATATTTTTAAATATAAGGGTAAATTTGTAAACTTACATTTTAGACATTTAAAAAAAATTAAAAAATCCCTCACAACCATCACACCACTCACAAATTTCAATAAACTTTTCTCACAAATTCTCTCTAACATATCCAAATCCCAACACACTCACTTTATTCACATTTTCTTCTCAAATCCTCACACATCCACTTCCTTAAATCCTCACACGTCCTCTCCCTAATCTAAACACAATGTAAAAGTCAAACTGTATTTTTGGCCCTAATAAAGAGGTTTCAGAGGCATGCATGAGTTATGAGGAAAATAAACATCATATCCAAGCTTTTTATGGCAAACTCTAATAGTGAACCAAGTAGTCATTTCTGAGGCCATTGGTTGTGAAAAGGTTACTATAAGGGTTATGACTAAAGATATCTACAAATCGACACTCTTGATAAAGTCTTATTTGGTGAGAAGCTCAAGCCCAAACTCACTAACAAGAAAATGATATATAAGATGCACACACTAGATATGAAGATATGATAACAAATTTGTAATAAGTCCTTACTGTACTAAGGTCTAAGGACTATGATACATAATCTATCATATCATGGTTGACATCCCCTTCAACTTTTCTCATATTCTATATGTGAACTTCCATCAAAACATTCGAGGAAGGGAGGAAGAAACTATTAAAATGTATTATTCAGTGTTGTTGACCAAGATGATGTGAAGGAAAAACATTCTAAATAAGTTATTCAACCGATTTAGTCTCATTGTTCATTAAAGGATTATCATCCAAGGAAGTGACATTGTGAAACAACCAATTTTTTGAGAACTCAACATGTGTTTGATGCACATAGGATTAAAGCTTTAACAATTGAGTGTTTATATGAATTGTGATCTCACTCTTGTTTCAATTACTAACTAAACATTTTGAAGCCACCTCACATGAACCCTAATTACTTTGAGTAGTTTGAGGTAATTGAGCTTAATGAAAAGTTGGTCAAGCTAACCTTGAAGCAAAAGGCACACATATGAACCAAGAAGATGGACATACCCCAACCCCAATCAATCTTACCATTAGTTAATTTTCAACTCCTTTATAAACTCCACATCCAAAACCATCTTAAAAACCAAACCACTACATATCTTTGTACACAAGACATTAGCCCAACCACTACCTTTTGGTGGTACTCAAACTAGATTACTCCATGTTTATCACCATTGACCTAAAGACCACTCAAAGGACATTTAAATGTCATTTTTAAACACACCATGCCAACACCAACCAAAATGACCACCCTCTTTAAACCCACTTACAATCGTAACAATATTATTCAAAAAAATATGTTTCACAAGCCTTATCTAGGAATATGTCCCTATAGAGTTGGACTTAAAAGGTTTCTATCACCTCACCAACACCTCAATTAAAGACATTTTGCCTCCTTTTTCAAAGGGTTGAGGTAATTTAAGATTAATAAGAGGGAATTGCTTTCCAGAAGAAAGAGTTTAAAGCTCATTTAGAAGCTGACACTAAGGTAGTAGCAAAACCTAAAGCTAAACTTGATGTTGAAGTAAATATTAAGGAAAATTCTAATGCAAAAGCCCTTGTCAAAGAATTTGTTGAGACTAAAAACACTCATAAAAATTCACCCATAATTTAATTTTTTGAGTTACAAGGTAATGGTCCATTGGCCATCATCATTGTTGATTTAATCACACAGTTTGCTACAATTGACATGGTCCAATCCATGTTCAATGATTTTGAGGAACACTAGACTCAAAAGATTACTCAAGAAAAAAATAGACTAACAGGTCAACCCGTTATGTCTCTGGTCCGCCAGTTTAGAGAGTTGGGCGGGACAAAACATAGAGAAATGACGGGTTAAAAACACCAACCCTGACTTGTGGTGAATTGACAACTCGTCCCACAAGACAAGTCTCACTTTATCACCCCCTATTGTTGCATTATATATATATATATATATATATATATATATGGTGGATATATTAATAGTATTTCAAAATATTATAAATTAACATATAATCCTACTAGTATTTAAAAGACAAGCTACTACTTATCCTAACATTTCACATATTACCACATAATCCATATTATCTAAAGTTAATATAAGAATATAAGACATAATATTTAAAATTTTCATATCAATTTTATTATTGCATGAAAAAAAAGGTATAAAATGAGTCACACAATCATGACTCAGTCTGTCAATCACTTTCCTAACTTCGTTAGAGGTCCTCAAAAGTTTAAGGTTCCAAGTTAAAGTTAACTTAGGACTTGACGACATATAAAACATATCATCAGCATGTTCACCAAAATTACAAAGTCCTCAAAATAATCTTGTAGTTAGTTAAAAATAAATATATCATTTCATTAATGACTCTACTCTTTAATACACACTACACATTTAGGTCAATTACATTACCACCACCTAAATAGGTAAGTGTCATTCATGTAAATCCAACACAAATACTTTTTAAAATTCAATTCTCACTAAATAACTAACTTCAAGCATTAAATGTAACTTTAAAAAATTTACTCATATACTTATTAAATCAAATTAGAATTATGAGTATACAAATTATTTAAATAATCTATGCAAATATTTTTAATTTTTTTTAATTCTTTAACAAAATTAAACTTTGTTGAACAAAATTCTAATTTGTTGAGTAATATTTAATAAAAAAAATTAATTACACACTTTATAAATTCCGTTATTTTGTTGAGATTTTAGAATAAACTTTTGAAATTCAATGAAGGTTAAAAAATATTCATTATTTTGGTGAGGTTTTAAAATAAACATTTGAAATTTAACAAAGATTAAAAAAACTTCTATTATTTTGCTGAGGTTTTTGAATAATCTTTGGAACTTAACAAAGTTATAAGAACCTCCGTTAATTAAATCAATTTCTAGAGTTATATAAACCTCAGTTAAATAACCCTCGTTAAAATCTTTTTTTCTTGTAGTAACAAAAAATTCTAAATTTCTCAAAGTCAAAACTCCAATCTTTAAGTAGAAATAAATTAAATTTAAAAAAGAATTTTTGTTTCCTTAACTTAGAGTTTCTTGAAAACTAAGAACCAGTCATCTTTGAAAAGAAAATAGAATTAAAATCACCAATAACAATTTATTTTCCCAAATTCAAAAAAACCTAATAATACAAAATATCATGCTATAAATTAAATCTAACTCCATCTCTTAACGATATCCTCATCCATGTTACTCCAAAAAAGGAAAGTAAGAAGAAAGAAACTTACTTAAAGACATTATTTTCTAAATTGAGGAAATATTTTACTTGTGTTGAGCTAAGTTAAAACGTTGTAGGAAGATGACGATTTTCATTTTAGATTTTTGCTTTAATAAAATAGATGAAGAAAGATAGAAAAAGAAGAAGAAAGTTTGTTTTAATGAAGATAGAGATGTCTCTTTGTAAAATAAGAAAATATTTTCTCTATTTTTGATTTCTATAGGCACTATTTAGTAAGTTCACACCATGACATTCTTATTTATTTTTAATTATAATATAATAATCCGTTTAACCTTATGGACGAAACACAACTCGATCTTCATTATTAAACTATGCACCTCTCTAAACCCATATATCATACAACTTAAGATTACAAATATAAGAAATCACATATACAAATAAATACATACAAAAACTTAAATAGTGAACAATTTAACTTTGTAAAACAAAATATTATGATAATATTAAATTACTAGAAAAACATTAAATAGAAATTTATTTTAGAAATAAAAACTAAGTAATTGTTATATTAACTAAATTAAATACTATTTTAGAAACTAATAAATTATTGATATTTAAATTAGTTTCTATTATTAATAAATAATTTTTAAATTAATATTTAATTAGTTATCAAAATTTTATGTACCGACTTTTCTAACTACATTATAATTATCATACTCCTCTGAAAAAAAAATCATTCTTATTAATTTACATTTATTAATTTATATGTCCAGAACAATTTTACTTTCTTTTGGACAATTTTATCAACTATCAACAATCATCTGCCACCACATGAAAAAAGTATTATTAAAAAAAGAAACAAAGAAAGAAAGAAAATACAAGCAAATATGTGGTGATTAGACCAAAACCCATATATAAAAACCTAAGAAAAATGATACTTAGGTAATCTATATCAATGAAATTGTTCTCCATTTATAAATCCTAAGTTGATAAGTTTGTCAGCACATGCATTCCCTTCATGAAAGTGAGAAATCCTAAACTTGATTTTCCCTCAGTAATCAAGGCAAGTGTTTCACCTATTAGGAAGAATCCAATGAACATTAGTTCTACCAGTAAAAGCAGCACAAAGTAAGACAGAATCACATTCAATCCATAAACTAGTAAAACCCATCTTTTTAGCTTCTTCAGTAGCATGTATAACTCCATAAAAACTCGGCAACCAAAGCCGTTTGAATATCAAGGAAAACAGAAAAATCACCAATAAACTCCCTCATACTCTCAAGATAAATACCACCACAAGCAGTAAAACTAGAAGAACCCCTAGCAGCACCATCAATATTAATTTTAACTTAACCTAGTGAAGGAAACTCTCATCTAACCGAGAGAGGATAAAAAACTTTGTCACTACGAGTATTAATATCAAATAACTTAAACACATTAAATTATTTATAATTTAAACAAATATTTATTTAGTTTAAGTAATAAATTAATTTATTTTTGAAATTATGAATTTAATTATTCATAATTAGATATAATTTGGATAATTTTTTTTTAATTTAGATAAATATTTAGTTAATTTAATTAATTAATTAATTATTGTAATTTAAATACATATTTAATAATAATATAATAAAATTAAAATCTAAAATCTAATTTTTTTGGAAAAATTATATTAGAAAACCAAAAAATTAGAAAACGAAAAACATAGTCAGTTAAAAAAATAAAATAAAATTCGAAAATCATCTTTTAAAGTATGACTTCTGATTTAAAAGAGAAATTCTTCGAAATGACACGATTTCTTTAAATTAAATCGTTCTTCCACACGACTTGTTTATTTTTATAATTTTTTTTTAAACTTACTCATTTCTTTTGAAAAGAAAAAAAATCCACACCAAAATTTATAAATTTCCCTAAAATTTACTACAACATCCAAATAGGATAAAGAGCCACCCAATAATAGAGTCAACCATACAATATTCTAGTATGCCCATATCAAGTCAAACTCAAATTACTAAATATAAAAAAGATCCCCAATTAATGGAAAATAAATGGGATTTATTACCCACCACAATCTTTCTTATACCATAATAATAGTTCACAATTAATAATATTTTTGTAAATTTTTTTTTCTAATTTCTAACCTTGAAGAATTTGCTTTCGACTATTGATGGATGAATATTTTTCCTAATATTAAGAACTTTTAACAAAGCGTAGTTTTTAAAATGAATTGACCTCATTCATCAATAGTCGTTAGGAATCTTTTTTCTCTTGTTTGCTAAATTTATAGAAACTTATTCAATATTAATATTTTACAAAAACATAAGAAATTTTCTAAAAAAAATTTCAAAAATTACAACGACTTGTTAAACAAAAAAGAACAAAACTATAAGAATTAGTAAATTATTGTTCTAATCAATTAAGCAATCTTAGTTGGGAAGTTGTTCACTTGACTTTGATTGTTGAAAAAATGCTATGTAATTGAAAGGATGATGAAAAGATGCAAGTGGGTTTGCAAGGTTCTCTAAAGAGTGGGAAAGTGCAAGGGAGGGTGAAGGTTCCCTTAAGTCTCAAGAGTGAGAAGGAAAAAAAGTGCTTTAGAACCCCAATTAATGGCACCTTATGGGCCTATAGAGTGTCACATGGTCCCTAATGAATCTATGAAAGTAAGGAAGAAGCATGTGAACATCAACAAGAGGCATAATGGTTTGCCCTATTAGGTTAGACAAATGGGCTCTTCACTCTTTGTTTCACATGCCACTCTTTTGGATTACACAATTACACCAACACCCCTTCCCATGCTTTTTCTCATCTCAATTCAAAATTTGTGCTCCATTAATTCCTCTTTTTGGTGGGTATATTGCATCAACTCTACCTATCAAAAAATTGTAAAACACCTTTGGAATTACTTGTGTGTTGTTTTCATTTTTTTTCCTTTTTGAAACACTTTTTTTATGAATTTTTAACTCTCTTTTTCGTGTTTAGAAGTTCGAATATAAGTGTTTAAATTTTAGGGTTTAGGAATTAGGGTTTAAAAAATAAGTTAAACCATCAGACCACTAAAATGATCCGTATATTATTTTCATATTAGTCCCATGAAAAAAAAATAAAACTAAAAAAAAAGTGTGTACATATTAATTTCTTCTTGAAAATATTTTTCTTAAATTATGAAAGTACATTATGTCTATTATTTTAATTTAGAATTCAAATAATGTAATTTTTTTAACATTTCTCCATTCTCCATAATTCAAAATTAGTTTTTTACAAGTTCAAAATAAAAATTAAAACTTTGAAACTTTTACAAGTTATTTTGTACATGGATTAATTTTAACTTATTTGTATATTTTCTTTCTCATGAATTGATAACAATAACATGTGTTTAGGATATAGAATAAATGTAATTAGTAACTATTTTGTGAAGGAATTTAGATGATGACTTTTGGTAAAATTTGTTATTCCAAATGAAATTTCAATTACTCATGGTCCTTATTTTGAAATAAGAAATTATAATTGAATCACATGTTTCATGTTTTAGTTTAGTTTTTTCTATTTATATGAATGGCTAAACATGTGGAAGAAACATAGCTCTAGTAAGCCCGACTATGTTTTGTTGTATTAAAGTTTGAAAAGAAAGGAAGGAAGAAAAAAACCTTAGCCACCCATCACATGATAGAGACCATCCATATAATTTTATCCCACTTTTACAAAAAAAGAAAATGAATTATTTCTATTTCATTTTCAAATTTCATAAACCATAACTTAGGTTTGTGTATACATTGAAATCTTTTAAAAGAACATTGGAATACTGAAGAAGATAATGACTTGTCCTTGAATGTATCACAACTTTTGTGTGCAAAATATATCTTAATTGATTATGAAAATAATATAAAAGACATAAAATAATCTCTATTTGAAAATTCAAATTTTCACACAACTTCTTAAGATTGTTAATTAATTAATTAAAAGTTTGCATGTTGTATGTTGTAGTATGAGAGCTATGTTTGAAAATTTATAGTTTTCTATTGATGATAGTTTGAATCCATGATAATTTTTATGTTGTATCTATTGTCATTTATGGAAAATTAAATGCTAAATTATTAATTTGATTGCTTAATCTATCTATTTAGTCTTTTTTTAACAAAGAAATTAAAGTCTAAATCATTTTTTGTCCATTTAGTTTATGAATAACTTTGTGCCTGTAAAATTAACTAAATCAATTGCATACTTAGTTTTTCATATTTTACAATTTAGAATTGGATTTAGAGTAAATTTATCTTTTACTTCTTTAACTCCTTTATCTTACCTCTTTACGGTTTTAAAGTTTCACATGTCTCTAGTCAATTAAGAAAGTTATTATTTCAACTAATTCATCTTCTAACAAGAGTTTTGATTGATTAAGTGATATTTCTTTAAATTGTTCCAAATTTTGGTGTGTTTTTAAATCTTCATTCTACCTTACAATTTCTATTTTTTGGAAAACAAACAAATATTAGATAATGAAAGCTACTTTGAACTATAGATGAATTTAGTTATGGGTATTGCAAATATGTAGAAGACTCTATTTTTTTTTTAATTATTCAGATTATAATTTGAGATATTTGGATTTATTGGGTTAATAATGTTGTCTTTTTGTTTGCAAAGTCAAAATCTTGGTTTGAATGGTGAACTTTAATAAGATTACTTGTAGTAAATAAGTTTTGTACCCAAGCATTGTGAAAATGTATTAAAAATTATAAACCTTATAGAATGGATAAAATTGTCAAAATTGGATTTGGAAAATTGTTATGTGAAATGTATTCTTTTATTATATATATGTCATTTTTTGTCAATATTATAGCTTGAAAGAAACTAATAACTATTCCTTTTAGATGTTGAGCATTATTGTTCTAACATCCACTTGGAATGAATTAAAGTTTGAATGAGAGATATTGAAATAATTTATTTTCTTTAAAATTTGGAATGATCAAATTACATACCTGCAAGTAAAATATGTAATGGATAAAATCAAGTGACAAAAGTATTGGGGAGAGAAATATTAACAATTAATAATTGTTTAAAGAATTTGATTTTATATATTTATATTTTTTATTTACATTTATGAAACTAAAGTTGTTTTTAAATAGATCATTTTTATAAAAAAAATATATTTTGTGGTGCAACTTATTTGAATTTATTTTTTAGAATAATAAATTTATTTATATTTATATTTTGTTATGAAATCTTATTTGGATTATACTTTAAGAATAAATATTTTATGAGTTTATATTAAAAAAATATTTTAAAATAATTTTATTTTATTTAAAAAAAGAGAAGTGTTACCTCTTTCACTTAAGTGGTATAGATTATTGTTCAAGGGACATACTCATAATTAAAGTGAGGAAGAGACTGAATTTGTTATCTCTTTTTTCAACAAAGAAAACATCTTTAACGTAATGCTCAAACTACATAGAATATTGCTTAATGAAGAGAGTCATAACTTGAGCAAGGTAGGGTTAGTAAAATTTCCTCTTTTTTTATGAATGTCGCCCAAACAAAGTAAGAGTGACTTACACAACATGTTTCTATTCAAACAACTTACTTGATATGCATATGCATACATAAATGAATTGAATTGGGTATGTTGTGTTTGACTTCAATGGAGTAAGTCAAATATCTGATTCGATGGAGTAAGTCAAATACCTGAAATGATGATATACTTAATAAGTTTGTGATTAATAATATTATGTACACAAATTCATTATTTAAAAAATTTTCTTTATCATTTATCTTTGTAGTAATTACTATATTTTTTTTAATATTATAATAGTATTTAATAGATTGTTGAAGATGGATGAAGTTTCTTCTCTCACAAGTTTTAGTGTGTGTTTGATGAAGAAAATAACTAGTTTGCTTTGAAGGTTGTAATGTGTAGTTAGGTGATCTTGTATATAGGTTAGAGTGAGTTTAAGATTGCCTTTTGCTTTATGACCTACCCTATATGCCTAATCAAGGTGGTAAGATCAAACACAATAAGTGATTCAATGTTTTCCAAAAAGCTCTTTAAAGTTTTATAAAAAAAATCAGATTACTGCACAAAAATAAATATGTTTATTTGGGAAATGACTCTGTTATTTATTGTGTTAAAAAAACTATTACCAAAAGTGACAAAATGTTTAACAATTTTATGTCAATAACATTTTTTATAAAACTTTTTATTGTTCTGGTACGTCCAATCCAATGTAGTCTCACACAGCTTAATAGTTGATTAATGATATTTTATATACACATTCTTTTCTAAATTCATTGAAACATCTTTTGAAAACAAGACCGTGATGAAATTTTAAGTTCTAAAAGCGGATAATATCTCGGTTGTGGTGATTGACCATATTGATGTTCTCTCAACATACTTCAAATCAGAACTCTTATATTTGTGGAAAATATTGATTAAATCTCATTATTATTTGTTAAATTACAACGACCTTGTTTAGAAAAAGATAAAGTTTAAGTAGCTATTTAATTGTGTTACGTGTATGCCATTGAGCTCTATATCTATATTAACAATAAGTTTATATAATTTAGCAAAAAATTATTAATATAGAAGTTTTTCTTTTCTCAGTTACCAGCATTCGAATACGCTTTAGTCATTAATATAAGTTTTTATTAAAACTTATTTCTACTTATTTTAGTAAATTTATTTTTTTATATAACAAGTTAATAATGGAATCCCTAATATAATATATTTAAAGGATTCAATTATTTAGTAACTTTATATAAGGATTTATTTCAAAATTATTACAAGAAAATCATGAAATAAAAACTAATTTTTGAGACAAAAAATAATTAGTTTCTATAATGACTAAATTAGAAACTATTTTAGGGACTAAATAAATTTTTCGTTTCTAAATTAGTTTTTATTATTCTTAAATGGTTTCTAAATTGGTATTTAATCAGCAACCAAAGTTTTTGCTACCAAATTTAGAATCTAAATAATTGGTAGTTAAAACCTTGATAGCTAATTAAATACCAAATTATAAACTATTTAACCATAATAGAAACTAATTTATAAACATTCTTTTTTAGTTTTTAAAATGGTCTCTACTTTAGTTATTATTATAACTAATTATTTTGGTTTCTAAAATTGATTTTTATTTAATGATTTTCTTGTACTATAGAACCAAAATTTAACTTTATTTTTCTAACATTTTTGTATTGATTACCCATTTATTAATATTATTATTAAGAGTTTGTGGCATATTCTAACTTTAAAATAATATTTAAAAAAATCCCATTTGAGAGAATCTATTTTTGTCATGTGTGATAGATTTATTGTGCTTTTTAATAATCATTTTAAAAAGTATATATTTAATAAATCAAGGAATTTAAATACGAATAACACATGAAAAACTGAATTAACTACAAGGAGTAATTACTTTTTCAATAAGGAGTATCATATGACTTGGTTAGGACTAAAATTCGCTAAAACCGACAAACATATCCAAATGATTAGTGTTAAATATTCTTTAAAAATGAATTTTATTTTTTTGTAAATATTTTTTTGACCTATGATTTAATTAAAGAACTTATTTTTAGTTTAGTTTTTTTTTATGAGTGAAGACCTAACATAATCAGATTATGTCTAATGTGAATGATTTATTTATCATATCATTATTTAGTGGAACAAAATTAATTATAAAATTGTATATTTAATAAAATTAGCAATTGAATAATTTTTTAAAGTACAAAAAATTAAATTGAATTAATTTTTAACATAGGCATATATTTAAGCCCTACTATTTATGTTGATTGTAAATAAAAACAAATTAAAACTATAATGAATAAATAGTAAGCTGTTAGTTTCTTTTTAACGTATATAACTTTGAAAACTATTTGTTTCTATTTTTTTGTCCTTTACTAAGTTTAAGATTATATCAATTTAAAAATGTATTTTAGATTGTATAATAGTTAATATATATTTTTGGATTTAGAAATGTACTATAAATTATGTAATAAAGAATACATTTTTAAATTTAGAAATCCAAAAATACATTTAGAATTGTAGAAAACGTTTCTATATTTTATAATCTGAAAATCTTAATTATGGATAATTTAGACTTTTCCACACCTCCTATAGGTGTATGAGTACATCATGGGGTGAAGAAAAAAATAGCCTCCAAAGAAAGGCTAGAGCCCAAAGCACTGCTTTTCTAATGAGACAAAAGGCCCGTGAAGTTTGCATAACCAATGAATGAGGTTTTCTCTCTACACGTACTTTTCTTCCTGCACCCCATAAATATATTTGATGAAAAATAACACAATTTTGAAATTCCTAGTATATGTTAAAGAAAATGTTATTTGAAAGTATAATTTTTTTTCTAAATTACACCTTTCAGATAGTAAATAAAGGATAATCCGAAATATATAATAAAAATATATCAAATATAGTTTATACATTTTTAAAATAGAGAGAAACATGTTCAAAATAATAATTCCAGGATAATAATAAAAGACATTTCAGAATTTATAATCTGAAATTATATAAAATAAAAAACATTTACATAATTTTAAAAAACACATTTCAAAATAGAATGATACTTTCAATATTTTTTACTATTCTACATATGTTAGAAAAGAAGGGAAATTTTCGAATGAAAAATAATGAAATAATGAGTATTTTTTAATACATAATATAAAATAGAATCAAATATATTTCAAATTATGCATGTAAAATAACTTTAGTAAACGACATTACAAAATCTACGTTGCAAAATTATGTAAAATAAATATTATACACATAATTTTAGATAAGACATTAAAAAAAATCTAAAATATGTAATTTGAAATAACTTTAGGAGAAACAACATGAGAAGAGTCTGGAAAATCTTTTGTTAATGATTTGTATAGTGAAGAATTGAAATGGAGAAGAGTGAAAAATGTGTTATAAATTTTTTATTTAATGCTATATGTGCTTTTAAAGTTATGAATATTCTAAGGATAAAAAAAACTCTTTAATAAGGATTTAAGTTCTATGAATACTTACAAAGAGAATACTCACTAATTTGATTGTTTTGTTATTGATTTATTATGAAAGAGTGTGTTTTAGGATCTATGTACTCGTAAGATTTATATTGATCATAGGATTTTGAAATTCAAGTGAAATATTTCAATTGATTAATACCATATTACATTAATTGATTTGATTTATTTGAGTATGTTAGTGATATAACTCATGCATTGGAATTGAGAGTTGACTCAGATGTCACAAAACTGTTGCATTTAAAGAGCATTGGGATATTAATTAATGTACCAATTTATTTATGTATATTATTATCTTTGAAATATTTGAAGAAATTCCGATTTTTTAATTTAAATTTATTATTGAAATATATGCAATAATTATATTAGATTGAAAATAAAATTAAAAATTTATAATAGTAATTTTAAAGTATGTTATACATGTGTGGCTACTTACATAGGTGTGAGAAATGCAATGATATAAAAATTACATTAAAGTTTTATTCACTGTCACTTCATCCAAAAGAACGTGAAAGACCTATTGGAAGAAAAATTACATAAGAGGTTTACTCACACAGGTGTGAGGATAATCACAATAGTGTGAAAGATATTTTGAAGGGTTTATTTCATTGTTAGAGATTACTATCCGTTTAAGTATTGAATTAAGAAAAGTGGTCAACATAAAAGTAAGGTGAGGTGGAGAAAAAATTCAAATTGTTAAATTCAATTTATAATTATCTAAATTTATATTACTTTTACAACATTTAAATGTAAATCCAAATCCATATTTTTGGATTTTAAGTTCAATTCATTTAAATGGATATGGATTAGATATAAATTGAATACATTTTTGGATTATCCAAAATGAATTTTGGGTTGGATTTTGACTTGGTCTGGGTCCAGGTTGAGCCTAGTCAATCTGGGTTCATGTTGAGTTAAGTCAGCTCGAGCCCATGTCGAGTTGAGTTGACACAAGCCCACGTTGACTCGGGTCTAAGTTGAGTTGAGTTAGTCCGGGTCAAAGTCGAGCCGAGTCGGTCTGGACCCAAGTTGAGCCGAATTGGTCTGAGCCCAAGTCAAGTTGAGTCGAGCTAAGTCAACCTGTGCCCAAGTTGAGTCGAGTGGGCTAGAGCCCAAGTCGAGTCGGCACCCAAACAAAGTCTAGTCGGCACCAGGCTCATGTCGAGTCAAGTCGATCCGGGCCGATTTTGAGCCGAGTCAGTCCAACCCATGTCGAGATGAGCCAGCCTAGGCCCATGTCAAGTCAAGTTGGCCAAGGGCGTATGTTGAGACGAGTGGGCCCGGGACAATGTCAAGCTAAGTTGGCGTTGAGTCGAGTCGGCCTGGGACGATGTCGATTTGAGTTGGCCCGGGAGGTTGTCGAGCCAAGTAGGCCCGAGCCCATGTTAAGCTGAGTCACCTCGAGCCAAGGTTGAGTCAGTACCGGGCCCATGTAAAGCCAAGTCGACCTAGGTCTAGGTCGAGCTGAGTCGACTAGTTTCCATGTCGAGCTGAGTGGGCCAAAGTCCATGTTGAGCTGAGTGGGTTCAGACCCATGCCAAACTGAGTCAGTCTGAGCCAAATCGAGATGAATTTATTCTAATTGACAAAGTGGGTTTAATCTAGATTTAATCTATTTTAAATGGATTTGAAAAAATCCAAATAAATTTGATCTAGTTAAAATGGATATGGATTTTAAATACAATCCATTTTATTGAATCTAAATTTTGAAAAATCCAATCCATGACTTACATAAAAGTTTGTAGATAATTATATTATATTTTAAACTAGATAAGAATCAACTTTAAAGGGTGAATATACTTTTAACTTCTAACAAAGGTCATAAAGAGATATTGTGATGACTTTACATGTGTAAATTTTATGTGTATATGTAAGGAAAAATATATCTTGAAACTTGTGATGATGAATGGTATGTTGTGTTATGAAAATATGGGAATTAAATCATATGTGTGGATGAACTTACATAGTTACAAGTTATGAGATGTTGTGTTGTTTGAGTTGTTATGGTTTGTTTGGAGGTATATATGGAATATATGAATGCAAGTTCGTGTATTTTGTGTGTTGTGAAAATTCTAAACAATGATTTAGTAGTGTGAAATCTAAGTGTAGACATATGTATAAAAAGTCCAAGCATTTATAACAATGTGAAAATCCAAGTTATGCATGGTAATTTGAGATATATAAGGAGTAATGGTTATGGATCTGAGTGTATATAGGAAGGTCTTTGTGGTGCTTTCTCGACTCTCGAAACTTTAACCTCTCGTTTATGAGTTGGATAAGGGACAACAATGGTCAACTATTGTATCTTGGTTTACTTTTGTTAGATTTCGTTCCAGTTGAAAGTGAATTGTGGTTCTTATTTTAGTATGATTCCTTCATGTGTTCCTAGACTATTTCATATGTAAGCGTTTTATGTTTTATGTGATCATAGTAGAACATTAATGCATTTAAGTCAATTAAGTGAGTTTGTAAGTATGTATTAGTTCATGTAACATTTGTACATTTCAAATCTATTCCTATCATTTAAGTACTGTAAGCATTATCATTTAGGTCAAATTCTTATGAGTACTTTCCTGTCAAATCTAAGGATCGAAGTCATGAATAATTCAAGCTTTGAGAATAAAATGATAAACCAATTATTAATCAAGAACTGAAATATTATAGATAAATATCACCTCAATACATAAAAGTTTGAATAGATTACTCTCAATCCCAAAGGGAAGAATTAGTCACTCATGTTGGCATTTACAAGCATGGAAATCAAGAAAAGAAAATTCAAGATGTTTTTCCTTGACATCAACCTCCTCTAGGATTTTCTATCTTCTTCTATTCTCCCAATGATATCGAGGGTTATGTCTCATGCCTCATATTTAACCTAATTGGGGTTGAGCTAGGTGATAGCTCACCTAGGCGAATTATTACATGTTTGGGCGAGTTTGGCGAGGAAAAACCTAACTTTACTGGAGTGAACTTGCCTGGACGAGCCTTGGGCGAGTTTTGAACGTGCTTGGGCGAATTTTTAATGTTCCAACTTTTCTTTTTCATCTTGTCTATTCTTCTTTAGCCATTTCATCTTCATTTTCCCCTAAAATCATGAAATTAACACAAATTTAGAAATAAATTGTTTTTTTATGTTATAATCACAGGTAAAAAAATTAAATTCCTAAAGTAATGCACTGTGACTTTTTTTACTCATCCCAAAACTAAAATTTAATATCAACTTGAAATTGTCATGTGTTGGAGATTGTATTCACTCCTTTATGTTTGATATTCAGATGAATGAATAATTATTACCACTTGTTACTTCATTTTCTTTTAACTATTTTAACTAGGCAAAGCATGGTTTATTATAATTAACTAGGCAATTTATATTATATGGAATATCATCTTCTTTCTTGTTTTTCTGTGTGTCTACGGATAATATTTTAATTTTTTAGCATTTTTATTCAACCATATAAACTAAAGTACCTAAAACTGATTTTCTTTTATAAACCATATATTATAATTTAATGATTTAAAATAGGATCATTAAATGTATGGACAAAATTTAAAATAATATAATAAAATTTATTTAAATGGTTGTATTTCTAAATTTTCACATTTTTAATTAACACTTAAAAAATGTAGCATATAAGAATAAGCATAAAATGATAACTAACAAAAAAAAAAAAATCATTGCTTAAAGTAATAAGCAACACCAAAAAATTGTTGTATTCTAAAAGTGTTGTCTATTAACATATTTTAGACAATGATTTTTCAAATTTTGTTGTTTACACTAAAAAAATTGTTGCTTATTATTTTAGTCTAGAACCATCTAGACAACAACTCAGAATTCGTTGTCCATTTGTTACCTAAAATTTAAATAACTTTTACAATTTAGACAACAATTTTTTTATTTTCTAAAGTCATTTTTATTGTAATGTGTACTCTTCTTATACTTATAAATTAATTTTATACACGGATAAAAAAAAAAAATCTCCGAACACATCTATTGTTTGTACCATAGTTGTTACTTCCTTAGTCTTTTTTTTTTTTTATCAATATTAGTCCAATATTTCTTGTGCCACCCTTTCAACTTTTCTTTGATTAAGAATAATATTTATGAGAGAAACGTTAGATACAGTAAATGATAAATTGAAAAGAGCACCCAAATGACTATAAAAACTGTTATACGAAAAAACCATGTCAAATATTAATTCAAAATTTATATTTCTTTTCAACATTGCATGTGGCTATGTATAAAAATAAACAAAAAAAAAAATAGATTTTTACTATTTTTTATATTTTAATAAAAAAGCTTGAAAATACTTTCTAAGTTATATCGAAACATGCCCTTAACATAGGGATGTTGGAGACTTGGATGGGTCATTGAAGGAGTGTGGTCCAATTTGAAAGGTGGTGTCTTAACTTTGGTGCCTGGCATGAAGATTTTGGGCCCTATCACCCTGTAAAGTAAGGGTTGGCATGTTTCGGCTTTATGAAAAATCCAAACCAACACTAAACCAAATTATTAAAACTTAATTCATCAAATTAAATTAAATCATTTACAACATATATTTTATTTATTTATTTAGCATATCAATAATTGACTTTTTTTTTCCTCATCATTAACTTGTAAAGTGATTTAACTTTCTAATAATAATTAGTTTTAGATGTTTATTCAGTTTAATTTTAGATTATAGTATATTCCTTGATTCCTAAATCAAAAGGTTAAAGCAGAAACTGTTTTATTACGAAGTGGACTTTAAGCCTAACTCAACCCCATAAAACCGGCTTATAGGGTTGAGGTTTGCACCCACTTATATACAGACTCTAATCTCTAGTCGATGTGGGATCTTCAACACA
Organism: Phaseolus vulgaris; assembly: GCF_051622355.1. Taxonomy (NCBI): domain Eukaryota; kingdom Viridiplantae; phylum Streptophyta; class Magnoliopsida; order Fabales; family Fabaceae; genus Phaseolus; species Phaseolus vulgaris. The sequence goes on along the minus strand of NC_143501.1, from coordinate 4,920,182 downwards.
TCCCCCTCACGCCGAGACTACCAACTCGTGCGTGAGACTATATATTATGGGTGGTCCGATAGCGGCCCGATAGCGGGTGGCACGATAGGCCCAACACAAATACTTGCTAGGATAGACTCGAAATGGCTCTGATACCATATTACGAAGTGGACTTTAAGCCTAACTCAACCCCATAAAATCGGCTCATAGGATTGAGGTTTGCACCCACTTATATACAGACTCTAATCTCTAGTCGATGTGGGATCTCCAACATGTTTAGACAAATTTACACATAAAAAAAAAGTTGAGAAAAAAAAAAAAGAAAAGTGAATAAAGTTTTGGATAAGTAAAAATAACTTACCTGTAAGTTAAAAAATAAAAGTTTAGAAAAGTAGTTTGAGAGAACTTTTTAAAATAGACTAGATTAATTTTTTTAAATTTTGTAGAAACTGAATTAATTTTTTTTCTTCTAAATTTTTTTAGGAAAAAATTGTTCTAAACTTGGATAATTGGATTTGCGAGAATAAATCTATGTTTAACCACCTTTTTTTTACTTAAAATTACCTTGGATTTAAAAATTCAAATAAGAGTAGTTTAAAATTATACAAGAAGCTATTTTGTAGTTTTAATTTCATTTAAGTGAAAAAAATATGAACTTGAGATTGTCCTGATAAAAAACAACTTAGAAACAGATATTTTTAGAGGGAAAGTTCTTAATGGATATGCTGCTAGGTTGTAGTGTAATAAATTTTAAGAAAAATAATGTTGGGAGAATAAAATTGATATTAGGAAACATAATATTAAGGAATCATATATATATATATATATATATATATATATATATATATATATATATAATAGGGGGACAAAGGGACAAAACGTGAGTGAATAAGGAATATAGTCGCAGACAAAAGTGCCTTTTAAACAATGGGATTACATACGTACCCAAAATTGTGAATATTTATGTTTTTAAACACACCAGAATTGTCACAAATGTCACCAATAGAATAGTAATAACTTTGGTTTCTTAAGCAAAATCCTAGGTTACTTTCATCTTAGGTTACTAGTTTCATTAATTCTTATAAATGGCAAAAAGTCTTTTTTACATGCTTTTTCTCCTAAATGGTTTACCCCACTGAACTTTGAATTGCATTTGTTTCTTTTTTTCTAATGAAGCAAGCTTACATTAGATTATTTCTTATATATAAGCTTTATACACAGGGTGCTAAAACCAACAATAAAATCTTTAAATAACATTTGATTTTTTTTTCTATAAAATTTTTTCATATTAAACATCACTATGCAACTTGACATCTCAGCTAGACTGATACGACACTTTAAGTAACAACAATCATCTGTCTTTTTAAATAACATTTAATTTTAAAGATAAAAATTAATTAATTATTATATTAAATAAGTTAGATATTATTTTATAAACAGAAAAAATTATTAATATCTAAAATAATTTTTATAATTAATTAATATTTATAAATTAACTTCTAAAATTAGTATTTAATATTAGTTACCAAGATTTTAACTATTCTTTTGTTTTTTAATCAGTCAATCCACTTTTGTGTGTTGATGCTGCGTATTTTTTTTGTAGAGCATGGAGTTGCTGAGAGATTGATGGTTGTTGATTTTTTAGGCTTATGTGGATATATAATCTGTTTCATTGTAATAAGGTGCAAGGTGCATACATCTGTAAAATGTTTCACAATTTTTATTTGTTGATAAGAAAAAGTAGTTAAAAGCTTGCTAGTTATGTTAGATATAAATTAAGAAATTAATTTATAATTTTTTTGTTAATAATAGAAACTACATTACATATTAATAATTTTTAGTTTATAAAATAATATCTAATTTAATCAATATAATAATTAATTATTTTTTTCTCTCAAATTAGTTGATATTTAGTGATTTTCTTATAATGAAAGTTTTAATGACTTAACTTTGAAAACTACCATCAATTTATAATTTGAGAATTAAAACTTTTTTCCAAGGCAATAATGCTAAATTAGTTCTTAAAATTTGTACAAGATATAAGTTTATTTTAATTAATACAAAATATGTAGTTACTTTACTCCATTGATGTATGCTATGTTATTAATTACTTTTATTAAAAAATAATATTATTTTAATTTGTGTAGAATGAGTAATATTAACACTACAAGAAAATCATTAAATAGAAACTAATTTTAGAGATAAAAAATAATTAGTTACTATATTGATCAAATTAGATAATATTGGTATCTATAGCTACCGAAGTTTTAGTTACCAACTATTTTAGATTCTAAAATTGGTAACTAAATCCTTGATAGCTAATTAAATACTAATTTAGATTTTAGTTTATAAATTTTTATTAATAATAAAACTATTTTAGATATCAATAATTTTATTTTAGTCCATAGTATCTAATTTAGATAATATAATAACTAATTATTTTTGTCTTGAAAATTAATTTGTATTTAATAATTTTATTGAAGTGCGATATTGGTTCTACAAAAATATTATTTGTTTTTCATACTTTAAAATTGAAGTATTCATTTGGATCTCTATTATTACATGACACTCTTAAAGTGCATATGTACTAAAATAAATGTTAAATAAACAAGTTCGGTGACATTTATTAGAATATATGTGATATAGCATCTAACACTTCTATAGTTTTTTCAAGATCTTTAAATATAAAATTATTTATTTATTTTAAAATGAAAATTAGAGGCAAAAAATAATGATTTTAAAAAATGAAAATACTTCTTTTATAATATTGAAAACTAAAATCCACTCAATTTATAAAAACAAAAAAGGTGAAAATTTCAATTTTTTAAGAAAAAATAAAAAGCTAAAATTAAAGCTCACTCGTTAGATATTAAGAAATGTTTAATCCAAAATATCCTTATCAAATAGTCATAAACACTTCAAGAAATTTTATAAAGAAAGGGACATAAAGAACTTATAAAGAGTTACAAAGTAACTACTAGACAATGATTCATGCCAAAAATTGTTACCACAAAGAACGATTACAAGCCATTAATTCACTTATTTATTTGTTTTTTATCACCAAAAAAGAATAAATAAATGTGAATCAATTAGGAGTGATCCAACTCTTATACAAATCGAAAAATAATCTCTAAGTCTCTCTCTAAAAAAAACTATAACCTCTTACCAACAATTAACAAAACTCTTACAAACACAACAAAAAAAAAAAACAACAAAGAAACTAACCAACAATCCAAAATATCACTTAACCACCTCATACAAACCACATGATGACATCAGTTAGAATAAGAAAAAAAGGCTGAAGATTCCGTGGAAGTTACCCATGACCAAACCTTTAAATGAATAAAAATGAACATTTTTGAAACATAAATCACACTACCTTTAAAAATGACATTATTTTTGTGTTTCGAGATCTCACTTACTACAACAATCCAAATCACACCACTTATGTATTTGTTAACCAAACGTTGTACTAATTGGGATGCATATATAAATTGTTGTATGAAATTTAGAATCTTGGAGCTATCAAGCATGCATAGGAAAAAGCAAATGAACATGTATAGCATTAATTTCTACCTTGTGGTGAACAAATTAAACATTCCACATATCTTTGCAATATATTGGAAAGTTGTTTGTTTTGAAGGTAGAAAAATGGTAAATATGGAAGCATATTAATTAATTGATATATATATGTACCTAGCTTGGGACTACTTGTGATGGAAAAATATTTTGAGAATAGACATCTACCTGATTCAGTATTAACGTATACCTGAAACTTTGTTTCCTTCCATGCTCAATGCCTAACTTGTCCACTTTTGCTTGCACCACCTCACATGGAAAAACATCTATGCACACAAAAGTGGTACTTTGCTATCTCCTTTTATGAAAGCTAGCTATAGGGCACAATAAGTGTCTTCCAAATTCTTCCCCTTTGCACATTCTACATGTTAAATTTTGTTAGCAGCCACTTGTGGAATGGCCAAAACGATTAGTGTTTGCAACATTCATTTCCAGTTTTACATCAAAGTGTCTATCAGCATATGCAAAAGGTATAAGGTATGCACCATTCTATTCTCATTATGATGCCTTATTCACTTCTACTACACTTGCATTTTAGGGTTTTAACCTAACATATGCAACTTCTTCATGTATTATAGGAAAAAAACACACTCACACAAACTTAGGGTGGTCTCTATCTGTGTTTTTCTTGCTTTCATATTAATCAATTCTAGTAACACAAATTCATGCATCTAACTCACACTCAATAACTATATTTACATGTTTTTATTACCATGGTGCAAATAATATAATTGTTAAAGTGCCATGCCAACCTCTATTATAATGCAAATATATTATCTTTATGAGAAAATATAGTGAAAAAAAGAGAAATTTAAAGTAGAATTAATTATATAAAATGGAAGTATAAAGAAAATGAGTTGTGAATACTTTTTTTGTCTTCATTTTTTTTTTCACCCTAGTTTGATCTAGCTTAAATAAGTTTTTGATAAGTAGTTAATGAAACCTCTTTTCTTCAACAACCAACATGATTAGACATGTGGACCGTGAAACTATTGAAAGTGATTTCAAACGACACTGGGTAGTGGTTTGGAGATTTATGTGTGATCATTGTTGCAGAGATTACAAAGGCAGTGAAATAGGTAAGGATATTGTTGCTAATTAGCATCATAAAGTTTTACATAAGAACCATTTTTTATAGATAATTGCTACTTTGTTCTACACTACTCAAAATAGCACACTAGGGGAAACTGGCATGCATGAAATTGAGTAAAAGTGAAATTGAAATCATGAACACTGTCTTGATCATGGAAGGAAATTTAATTTAGTGAAAGCAATACCAAAGTAGAAAAAAGGAGAAAAAAATGGAAACTGAGAAAGGGCAAAGCAAAGTGGGGTTTGGTATAGTGTGAAATTTGCAAAAGATATGATCTGGAATGGAATCAAAATCAGCATCCCACGAAAAGACAAAGAAATCAAAGAAAGCAAAACCAAAACCAAAACCAAAACCATTTTTTCTCATCAGATTTCAAACTGACAACTGATTCACCAAGTAGCCACTAAGCAAATCCATTACATACACATGCTCGTAGACAAAGCAACAACAAAAGACAGTTTAAGAGAGTAATTTACATGTTTGGTAGCACTATTTCTGAGAAATAATTAAGTGCTTTTTCTTAGAAAAAAACAATTAACCATACTTCTTCAGAACTAGTTAAACCAAACATGTAAGAAGAGAAGATGATCAAACTTTCAGACAAACATCACAAAAACAACCTTGTGAGTTGTCATTACCCTTTGTCTTTTCTCTTTAGACTCATCAACCTCAAAATCACATGGTTTCTACTCTAGAACATATATATATACATACATATGTATATATATGAATATATATATTCATAGCAGTTCAGAAGTATGCTAAAGCCCCAATACTTAAGAAATTAAGTCCACAAAAATATATTACAAGGGAGGAATAGTTGCATAATTGTTGAGGTGTATATAAAAAGCTCTCATGTGCCATTGGAGGGAGGTGAGGAGCACTCACACACTACTTCAGTTTCAACCTGTCTCTTGTGGAAGTTCCTGTGGCACCCACATGCAGCACAAGTGAGAGCAGCAGTTGTCCCTTCTCCACCACTTGCCATGAACTCTCTGCAACCATCAACAGCATACCCTCCAACATTTGCTGCATGATTCTTCTGGCACTCTCCATACTTCACACTCCTAACACTTCTCTGAGGCTCCTCTCTTCTCACAACCACCTGGCGCTTCCTCATCTTCTTGATTTCACCAGCTCCACAACTGCAGTACACCCTTCAGATCCTTCTTCTCTCCCCCTTTTGCCTGTTTCAAAGCTCAAACCCTGCAAAGTTATGCCATGAAATTCTCTGAGAGCTTTGGTGAATTGAAATCAGAAACTGAATAGAAAGAAATAAGAGGTAGAGAGAGATAGAGGGTTGTACAACTCACTTGGGATGGATATGCAGAGCCCTAACCCTAGCTATGTATTTATAAAAGATGAACTTGATGTACTCTTTCAATTAATATTAACAACTCAGTGGGACCTACTCATAAGTCATAATCACCTCTCTTTCTTTAGTGTATCTACTATTCAACATGTAATAATTAATTAATGCCATAACCTCCATTAATTGGAGTATAACAATGTGCTGGATTTTTCTGTAAAAGAAAAAAAAATTTAACTCTCATGTACTGTCAACATTTTTTTACACTCTCAAATCATCTTTGAAACATTTTTTTTAAATAATTATTATAAGAGTGAGAAAAATATTATATATAATATTCAATGATAAAGTGGTATTTATTCTTTCTGTTCACACTTTTAAGAGTAAGAAATTAAAAAAAATTGTAATATTTACAACATAATTGATGCAGAAGACGATTATGTTGACTCATGAACGAGGGCAGGTAACAAAAACTTCTTGCTTTTTTACTTCAGAAAAAAGGATTCACTGCAAAAACTAGTCAAATGGGTTTGACAAATTTGCTACGTAATAAATTAATGTTTAAGGATGAGTCTTTAATCTGGTTAGGCTATTAGAGTTAATCAAAATTAGGTCACACGACCGTGATTTTTGTTTTTGCTAAAGTTTATGGTTCTGTCATTTATGTTATTTTTAGATTGTCGTGTCAATTCATTATTAAAGAGCATTAGCAGATAGTTTGACTCTTTGCAGATTGAGAGAAAAGAGTACTTCACATGTTTTCTCTTATTTTAGTAACTTTATTTAAACTGGATCACACTAGCATTAACTTGATAATAAAAGCATTTAATTTTCACCTTTTGTAATCACTCAAGAAAACTAAAAAAAAAAAGAAAAGAAAAAGAAGGGTATGCACATAGTTGGTTAATTTGATGAACCTTGATGAGTGTGATTAACGAAAAATTGTGTGTATAGATTGAGCTAATTGAGTTGATTCCGTGTTTAATTAAAACGATGGCTTGAGATTGAAAATGAAACGAATGCAAAATGATTCCCACATATATGATGAAAACCCTGAATAGTGATGGGTTTAATTTGGAAAACTTTTTGCTTTTCACCTAAATAGTGATGGGTTTACTTAGCAAAACGATAAAGATGGGTTTCATTTGGAATGACCAGCTAAGCCAGATTTAAGCCTCACACGTACCATGGCCCCTAACTTGATTGTAAAAGGCAATTTTGTGGGGTACATTGATACGATACCAATAACATTTGTCTATAGCGCTTGACCTAAAAACGTGTGTATGATAGGTAAGCTTTGCCAAACCTGTACGACAAAAACTCACAATGATTCCTTTGTTTGCATGCATCTTCATCACCCATACAGGATCCATCATCCCTTGCATCTTTAGGAAAGATCAACCTTTCTCCTTTTAATTTTTCATAATTTACCCTAACCATAATCAAACTTCTTTTCTAATATGCTTTCTATTCTTTAGTTTAATTATATCACTACTCCATCTATCAAATACTAAACTTACGAACATCAACGATTAAGTATTAAGTAATTGATGTGTTACGTATGTGGCCGAAAAGGCATCAAACCCTTACAACTATGTGGTCGAGGAGATATCGACACATTTGACCGAATCCTTGTAAACCGAACACGAATCGATCATCCAAAGCTAAACTCCATTTTAAGACAACTAATTAAACATAACATTCCTGTACGAAACCCTTTCTTAACTGGTTTTGTTGGGTTGACGGTGTTTATTGCTCTCAATCTTTTGTATAAGAGTTGAAGTCCCTAAAGTGTCCTTTCTAATTCATTTATTCTTTGTTAATAAAAAAAAAATAAGAGTTGAAATATCCTTGAAATATTCTATTTATTAATTCTAGCTGATAAAAAAATAACCCTTCATTAATTAAAATATTAACTTTGGTAAATTGTGCCAAACCTCACCCACCTACACATTCATCACATTGTCTTTATAATACGTTCGAGAACAAGACAAATACGCATTTAATAACAATATTTAATACTCTAATTACAGTATATTGAACCTAAATTTAAACGTCAGAATATTTTTTACAAATAATTAATCCATCTTAAACCAAGATTGAGAACTAAAATCGAAGACCGGATCTACAAGAATTGACAAGGACAAAGATAGGAGTCGACCCTTCCCTTTCCTTCCCTACCAACAAGATGGTTCAACAGGTTGAATAAAAAAAAAATTATTAACACCACTTTTAATATATCAATGTTGAATCTCCATAATCCATCTGCCACTTGTTGATTATATATTCAATAAATAGGTAATGGTGTGGGCTAAATTTGTCTTCTTTTTCTTCTTTAATTAGTCACTGTATATTACCATGCCAGAATAATTATGTTAGAAAGCAAAGCTTCCGTTTATGGTTGCCATAAAATCTTTTAACCAGTTAAGTAACTTCAATTTTAGATTTGTACCAAAAATTGACCAACCATTCAGTCACCTAACTTTGTTCTCTTGGACAAAAGTTAGATAGGAACGAACCCATAACCCATTATGCAAATCTCGCACCATACCAAGGTCAATCCATATATAAATTATATATTTAGCTACCAAATTTAATCATTTTTTGTGTCCTTTTGGGAGAGTTATACATTAATAATGTTTTCACATGCTGTAGTATTTACAAATAGAAAAGGTTGATTTTTCGAATTTATTTGTGCATGTCTGGCTATAACTTTTTTCTCACTATACTTTATTCTATTAGGTATAGTATAAATGGTTTTTATTATGTGATATGAAAGTATATGTACAAATTATAAGATACTATATTATTCTCCTTAATCATTATAATATATTTACCTTCGTAGCTAATTATTTAAATATTGTGGACGACTCATTTTATGGACAGATAAATGCAATGAGCAATGTTATAATATGTGTTGTTGTTTGCCATATACACTACTAGGAAACTGGTCTTCTGACGAAATTCAAATGACACTCTTGGAAAGACATAAAGATTTAATATAATAGTGTTTATATAACACATATATAAAATAAAATAAAATATTTGTTTTATATCTAAATTATATCAAATAAAAAAATTATCAGCAATAAATAAATAAATGATAAAGATATTGCAGAGATACCTCAACCCTTATACAGGCATGTCAACCTAAAGCTTCTAACACAATTGCACATAAAACAGAGATTCAAAGCAAAACAACAACTCAAGGCTACCACTACCCCACCTAACACTTTTTGGTAAATTTCATGCAAACCATCAGTTCTAAAAGCCAATTAGAATAAGAAAAACTAGCTAGATGAACTTTTGAAGAAACTCACGATTATACCTTCAATTGCACTATAGTGGAGATTTCGATGTAATCTATCCTCCCATTTTTAAAAATCTTTTGATATCAAATAAAATAATAACGAAAAATATACACGAATATGTTCTTGAGTAATTGAAATATGATCTTTTTAAAATTTATGTGTATCTACGCCTACACTAACTTATGTTATCAGTTATAGAGATAATGTTTAAAATATTTTAGTACTCATCTTTTATGAGAGAATGAGGAATGAGTAATAATTATGTATAGAAGATGCACTTGAAGCAAATGGGTGAGGAGATAATTTTAGCTAGAATGAATAGTTAACTACGCATAAATAGTCACAATATATCATAGTATGCTTTCATACTAGGATTCTGCAACATAGTACCTAGGTGGAGGAGACTACAGAAAGAGAGTCAAATGCAGGAGACTTGATGTAGATCAAATTTGATGTTAATCTAACAAGAAAGAGCTTAGTACTTGGAACAAGGAGGTCTTTGGTATGTTACATAGGAATATAGAAAGCTTATTTAAGAGGATCAGAGAGCTTGATATAAATGATGAACAAAGGGGTTTGGATGATGAAGAAAGGATCCAATGAAATTCCTGCTTTGTTGAGTTGAAGAGTTTGAATTTAAAAATTGAAATTCTAGAAAAATAGAAGTATAGAACAAAGTGGTTGTAGTTCGACGATCTTAATATGCAATATTTCCTTAGGAGAATGAAATATAGGTCTAGTAACATGGTGTTTCAATATGTTCAGATTGATATGAAAAGTCTAGTAGGGAGAAGGAGGAAGTTTTGACTTTTTATAAGTATAGGTTTTCAAGTGCAAATGAGCTTAAAATGAGATTAGATAATGTTATGTTTGCTTATATTAATAGAGAGGAAAATGATTTTTTAGTTAGAATGTTCTCCAAGGAAGAAATTAAGAAGGATGTGTGGATTGCAATAAAATAAAAGTCCTAGATCAGATAGTTTAATTTTAATTTTTTCAAAGAATTTGGGATCTTATAAAATAGGACCTGGTTAAGGTCATGACAAGTTTTCATTGGTTTGGAAAATGGCCTAAAGGTTGTAACGCATCATTATTACACTCATAACAAAAGTTACTAATCCACTAGGGCTACATGATTATAGGTCAATATCTCTTGTACGAAGCTTGTATAAAATCATAGCTAAAGTTCTTTAAAAAAGGTTGCAGAAAGTTATGAATAAACTCATAGATGAAAAAAAATATGCTTTCATTCAGGGTAGAGGAATTTTGGATAGTATAGTGGTGGCAAATGAGGTTATAGATGATGTTAGAAGGAGAAAAGAAAAATGCTTTATAGTTAAGGCTAACTTTGAGAAAGCTTGTGACTCCGTGAGTTGGGAGTTCTTAGGCTATATGTTTCAAGGAATGGGATTCTATGCTAAATGGGTATCTTGGATTAGGGGATGCCTTGAATCTTCAATTGTATTTGTCCTCATCAATGGTATCTCAACAAAACAATTTTCTCCTTCTAAGGGGCTAAGGAAGGAAGATCCACTGGCTCCTTTCCTGTTTATCATTGTGGTTGAAGGGTTAGCTGGGTTATTTAGGGAAACTAAGTGTAAAGATTTATATGAAGGCATTAAGCTTGGTCAAAATCAGGTGCATGTTAGTTGGTTACAGTTTGCAAATGATACTATTTTCTTTTGTAAAGCAGGTATAAAAAAATATTATGGTGATAAAGTTATTTTTGAGTTTGTGTCTGGTTATATTAGGAGTATCATGTAGTGATATCCATAGGTTTAATGAAATTTTGTTCTCTCGCACAATATTATACCTTTTAAATATTTAGGTGTCCTTATGTGTGCTAATCATATAAGGAAGGAATTTTGGAAAGATATGGTTGAGAAATTCTAAATGAGGCTTGTTGTTTGGAAAGGGAAGCACCTCTCTTTTGTTGGTAGGGTCACATAGATTAAATTTGTACTCTCAATTATTTCTCTATATTATGTATCCTTGTTTGAAATTTCTGATGGGGTGAAAAAAAAATTAGAAGGATTCATAGGGAATTTCTTTGGGATAGGGGATATGAGACAAGGAAAATCGCTTGGGTAAATTGGGACTATTTGTGTAGACCGAATGATGCTAGGGGCCTAGGTATAAAAAATATAAATCTTTTTAATCTGGCGTTGTTAGGTAAATGAAAGTGGAGACTTGAGGGGAGAGTCAAGTTTATGGAAAGTAATTTTTTAGCCTAAGTATGGTTCTTAGAGGGGACTTGTTAATATAAATGATTCTAGCTTTGACTCATGATGGTAGAGAGACATTAGAAAGATTTGTGGGAGTGGCAGTAATAACTAGTTTGATATAAATAGAGGTTTGAAAATTGGAAATGGGAAGGAAATTGACTTCTGGAATGATAGGTTAATAGGCAGTGATTCTCTCAAGGTTAGGTACCCAAGTTGGCACGTTGGACCAATATGGAGTATAGCAAGATAATAAATGGCAATGGAAACTATCCTGGAGGAGAGAGTTGTTCCAATGGGAAAATTCTATGGTACTAGATTTTACGTAAGAACTATAAGGAATACAAATTTCTAGATATAGGGAGGATGAATTATTTTAGAAAGAGGATCAAGATGGTTTGTACTCTGTCAAAGTTGCTTGTAGAAATATTATGTCACAAAGCCTTCAAGCATTTCAATTTAGGTTTGATATTTTCTGGAAAACTAAAGCCATCCCCTTTGCCTTATTCTTCGTGTGGAGACTTATAAATAGAAAGGTAGCGACTTACGAAAATCTTATTCATAGGGAAGTTCAGGTAGGAGCAGGTTTATGTGTGTTATATGGGTCTCAACAAGACAATGCAAATCACCTATTCTTTACTTGTAAGGTGGCATCAAAAGTGTGGTGTATGTGTGATGTGTGGTAGGTAGAGTTTTTGTTCATAGTAATACAATTCACTTACACTTTATCCAACATGGTATTTCGGGCCTGAATAGAAGTGGTAACAACATTTGGCGTTGCATGTGGATAGATATTGTTTGGGGTTTTTGAAAACATAAAAATAGTGTGATTTTAATGGTGCAGTGGTAGACCCAATAGAAATATTTTTTGTAGCACAAATTAAGGCTTGGGTGTGGATTAGTCATAAATATCCAAGCACAAATTTCTCTTAGTCTAATTGGTGCCTCAATTTGGTTCTATGCCTAAAATATGTTGTGTAAGTTGTTAGAATGGTTTCTTGAATGTCTATGATTAACCATTTGAAAATTTCATTCGAGTAAGTTAAATGATCACATCCATATGCCTATATATATATATATATTAATGAATGAGATCTCCATAGTAGTATTGTTGTCCTTTTTAATAACAATCACATTGTTATAAAATGGCTCATTCTATTTATAGCAACATTGTAGTAATAATCACATCTATATCAAAAGCTTCTTGATTTTCATCTACTAGATCATCTAATTCTTCATTTTGTAGAAAATCAAACTCCTCTTCTCTATCAGATTCTACCTTAATGTTCACATTCTCTCCATCACACTACTCTTTGACTAACATTATTTGACTTATAAGCCATCTCAGTTTAATTGAAGATGACGTCTTTCCTAATGATATACCTCTTGATAATTGGCTCAAGACACCATAGATAATATCCTTTCACAAATTCTTGATATCCGAGAAACATGCATTTATTAGTACGTGCATCCAATTTTTCTTGTCTCATGGAGTGTAGGCAACACAAACTGTACAACACCTTCAAAGGCATACAAACCATTTTTCCTCACACCATCTATCACTACTATGGATCTTCACCATCTTCAACATTCCCCACTCACCTTTAAACACATATCCATTCTTGTTTAACTCCTTCAATATCAAAGCAACTTTAACCCCTTCTAGATAGAGAGTCTTCCTTCCATACAACAAGATTTACTTGAAATGATCACGCATCTTAGGCAAAAAAAGCATAACAACAACCCTAATCCACATCATTAGCTTGTTGAATTCATCTAGTTTTTCTCTAATTTTCTTTTCACTACTTATCTTGTATGAGTACAACATTTGATTTAGATATAAATGGTTAAATAACAACTTTATCATGTATGAGCTTTCAAGCTTCGTCCATAGTCAAACTACAGTCTACTTCTTTGAGAGTTGCTTTAAAACCTTATTATTGAGTCTAAGAAAAATTGCGCTATGAACCTTCTCCAATAGTGTTTTCTTATTCTCCTTCTCCATTGATGAGTACATTTCTACTCACACTTAGAACATTTAATCTTAGTCTTCTTGGGCAGTAATTGGGAATCCATTATTTTAATTGGAATTTACCCAATTGGGTTTAATTAGACCTTAACTAAGATTATTAATTAAATTCATATTTTTTAGCTCATTAAACCTACTTGTCTTGCTTTGGTAATATCTTGAACTATAGGTGATTATTTTCAGTGATTTCAATAGTTTTGGAAAGCTAGGATTGTGAGCTTGATAAAAGAATAAATTACTTTCAAAACTAAAAAGCTAAGTTGATTTATGCATAAAACTGTTGGTTGTACAACGTCATTGGACTGTCTGCTCTGGATTCTTCTACTATGGACCGATACCAACAAATTATGTTGTTCTGGGATCGATCAAAGTCAAATTCACTTATCTGAAACATAATTAGAAACAAAATATATGAAAGAAAAGTGCACACAAAATATGAGAAAAGGAATTGAAGAATAAAATCTATAAAATCTACAAAATTTTAGGAAATGAATTAGATAATAAAATCTACAAAAATTCGAGAAAAAAGAATATGAGAAACAAAAGTCTGAAACAAAATCTAAAATTGGTAGGGAAGATAAACCCTATAAGAGGATACAAAACACTTCACATTATAACTTAATTGTGTCGTTTTTCTTAGTTTTCTATTTTCTTCTTTGTAATTTTTTTTCGTGTTGCCTCTGCATAGAAGGCTAAACCTTTATGCGCTGATTCCCTTGGAAGTTCATATTGAATTCTGAGATTTTGTGCAATTTAGTTTTGTTCTTCGATTTTCGTAATAGACTACGTTAAAAGGTCTAGTCTTTTTGAATTTTGATTTCTACTTAAAAATTATTTTTAAAAGGTTGTTGATAATTCAATTATGCTTTTTAATTGAAGTTCTTGTTTAATTTTCTTTGTTCTGGACAATCTCTTGTTTACTTAATACAAGAGGTAAAAATTTGAAATTCTCACACGTATACTCTTAACGCAAATGAAGAACTTAATAAATTAATTGATGTTTGTTTGATTAATTCATGAATTGATTAGCACTTGTTTTTTTTAATTTTCTTCTGTGTGAAAATTTGATGAATAATATATATGTGACTTATGGAGGTTCAATGAGAAGGAACTCAAAAATAATTTTTTCTTTTAATTTGCTTTACTCTCATCTTTTAATTTTTTTTTTCTCAACAATAAACAACCACTTTTAATTAACCATTCTTACTAACTCAAACCACATACATAAAAAATTTTAACTCTATTTTATTGAAAGATGACTTGGGATTAATTGAATTTATTTTGATTTAAATTATGTTGACTCTCAATGCAGTGATGACAAGCATCATAGATCTAATTAACGCTGAATTAGACTGCTTACATTCAAACTCTTTCATTAAATAAAAACTAATTTTATAGAAAAAAAAATCTTAATTTAAAATTAGTTTGATTTTTGGGTTATATTTAAATTGTTCTGGATATGAGATATGATTATAATGTATGCATAGATACTTTTATTTTTATTTTATTTATGTAACTTCGGAAGGACATTCTTCGTCCCATTTGTTTGCATTATTAGAACGAATAATGCAAATCACATTTTGATTTTTACTTTTTTGTTGGAGAAGGATAAAATCTCTCGTCTAATAAATAAAAATAAGAGTTATAAGAGTTTTTAGAGATTGAATCCCCTTAATTTGATTGTGTTAAATAATCTATGTAGCATGAACACTGATACGGCACAAACATAAAAATAAAAATATGTATAATTTATCAAATATAAAAATTATATAAAGTGACAATAAAGATTTAAGTGCACAAGTATGTTTTAGATTTTTTTTGAGTCAAAAAATATTTTTCATAACTGATTCAAAAAGATTTGTTCATATATTTATAATCATAATAAAAATTTATATTTTTAGAAAATTAATATATTTTTCCTTTTTAAAATTATGTTAAAACCGTGTTAGAATTGTTAGAAATCCAACGAATATTTTTTTGAATTTGACACTTCACTGATACGTATCCTACGAGTGTCGTACGAGATTCGTAGGAGTGTCGGTGTCCGATACTATGTCCGACACGGACACATCATTTAAGAGCAGAGTCTCATAGGATAGACCTCATATACTTTAGGTAAATTTACATTTTTGCAACACTTTTTATGTATTTTTTTACAAAATGAAATATAAATTGGTTCGGTGATTTTATAAGAACATGGTCTGGTACACTAATTATATTAATTGTGAGTTATTATTTTTTAGTTTAATAAATAGTAAGTGAAATATATTAATGTCTAAGATTCTTAAGAGTTTAAAAGTGTCTAACTTGTACTTTATATAAAAATTATTTTCAAATCAATATTAGGATAAAAGAAAATAAATAAATAAATAGTATGACTGGATTTCATCATCAGCAGATAATACTTTAATACTAGTGATTAACTCTAACAACAATGTCTAACTCCAAATAAATGTTTAAGTCACTCGTAAATTTGATAAAATTAATTACATTTTACTTTTTTAAAAAAACATATAAAAATTGGGATAAAAAAAACTATCAAACTTATTTAAATATTATTTGTATCTTATTGTAAAATTAGTACTTTACATAGTTTTATAAAATAAGATATTTTATAATTTATTTTTTAAAATATATGAAATTAAATTCATATAATTCTTTCAAAATTCATAATTTAATATTTTATAAATATCTTCAAATATAAATTATATAATCCTAATCACAAAAATCTTTAAAAACTAATTGAATACACTCTTTTAGCATACTATCAAATGACCATAGTATATTTATACACATATAAAAAGAGTTTAATTTAATTCACTTGTAAAATATTTTACAATTGAAATTATTTAGAAAAATTTTCAACATTTTCTTAAATATTTATCATAAATCGTTGTTTTTAAACATTTCATGACCAAATAAAAATTTGATTGGCAATGAAGAGTTTCTACTACTTTTTCTGCACAAAATAGTTTATTTCAATACATTTTCAAGTTAACTCTTTATTTTGTGCAACTATTATATTTCGTCTCTTTTCTGTTAAAATAAACAAAAATTACATCATTAAAGTAGATAAAATTATATAAAATTTAATTAATAATTTAAATCGACTATTCTTTGAAGAGTTACTGAAATTGAATATGAAGGTAAAAATATTGTTGGTTCTAAATTTGAATATGGTTTCATGGTAATTTTATTTTTTAAAGAAAGATTTGATAGATTAAAAGTGGGAAATATATATGAACTACTTTTGATATCTACTTTTAACTAATGAGGAACTTTTTTGGATATATGAATATAATAATAACTTATCAATTTCAAATATAATTATTAAAAAAAAATATTTCAAATATATAACCATTTATCGAATGTGAAAATTTAGGTATATTCTAAGTATAAATTCATATAAATTTTAATTTAATGGTCAAAAGAATATAACTTTTAATTTGTTCAGCAAAGAATTTTTTCGTATATTTACTTAAAAACACAATTTATGAGTTAAATATGTCTTTCACAAATATTGAAGTGAGCTTTTACTAATGATAATAAAAATATTATTAATATTATGTTAATAATCATAATTTTTCAAAATATTATAATACTTAATATAATTATTATTATTGATAATATTAGTTTTATTAATAATATCAAGATGAATATTATTAGTAATATTAATAATAATAATAATAACAATATTAGTATTATCAACATTCATATTAATATTATTATTATTATTATTTTTACAATAATTATATTTTTTCTGATTATTATTATAATTAATATAATTATTATCATTGATATTGCTATTATAATTAGTAATATTAATAATAGAATTATTATTAATGTTATTTGTAACAACTATATTTTGTTTTAATATTATTATAATTAATATTATTATTATGATTAATAATAATATTATTATTAATAATATGAATATAAATATTATAACTATTAATAATAATAATAATATTATAATAATTATATATTTTTTAATATTATTATAATTAATATTATTCATAATATTATTAAATTATAATTAAAATAAACTGTAATTAAAAATAAAATACATAAAAGATGTATGTATGGACTAGACCGACGCTAAAGCTTACGTGGGTTAGGGGATCCTAAAACATAGGCTAAATTGACGCTAAAGTTTGCGTGGACTAGACCGACGCTAAAACTTTCTAAGTCAACGCTACATATTATTATTATCATTGTCATTAATTATTATATTTTTTTCAATATTATTATAATTAATATTATTATTGATAATATTACTATTATGAACAATTTTTAAATTGGTATCTAATTAGCTACCAAGGTATGAGCTACCAATTTTAGAATCTAAAGTAGTTGGTAGCTTAAACCTTAGTAGCTAATTAGATACCAATTTAGAAACTAATTTATAAATTTTTATTAATAATAAACTACTTTAGATACAAATACGCTTTTTAGTCTATAAAATAATATTTAATTTAGTCAATATAATAACTAATTATTTTTTGTCTCTAAAATTAATTTATATTTAATGATTTTCTTGTAGTGTTTTTTATAGTATTCGTATTAAGTGTATATCAACAAATACTAAAACCTAATCCATTAGAAACACAATTCGTTAAAATCAATCTAAGTTTCCTATGTTAGGGTAGTTTTTTGCATCTGCTATAAAAAAAACGTTGACATAATAACCTCCTTCAGTTTCTCACCACATAATATTTAATTTCTCACCACATGATATCTTAATCTATGTAATTCAAATCATGAGTGAAGTCATGATATCTTATTTTCTTAAGCAATTCTGTGCTTAATACTACATAATATTATCCTAGGTATCCTTCACCACACACTCATATAAGAGTATTAATATTAGGTATCTACATACAACATGCATCACTATGTATATTATAAAATCTCATATCACATGCATTGATCCTATCATACGCTTAAAAATGAACGCAATACCAAAAATGTATCTACATATTACTTACAACATCATATTCATTGTATAATACAAATATCAACATACTTAACAATTATGAATACATATAAACTCCCTCATGTATATTTTTATCACAGAAATATCGCTTAAGCAATTGATTAAAAATCATCTAAAATAGGAATTTATATCTTATTCTCATTTGAGACAAAATCTCTCAATTGAGTGACCGAAAACTTTGTCGCTTAAATAAGAAAATGTTAAAGGAAATAAAAACATATTTATGTCTCTTTCACTTAAATGAAGGAATTCCTCGCTTAAGCGAAAATAAAGAAAAAACATATAACTGATACAAAATTATATAACATGTTTTACATGTTATAAAATCAATCTAAAAAATCTCTAAACTTTTCCAACATCATATATTCATTTCATAACATCACTAATTTATTTAACACAAATGTATTAGTTTTATTACTCTAGAAAAAATTGTTATTATATTTTAAAGGACTTTACATATTCCATGTTTAATTTTGTTGGCACGTGTGTATGGGTATGCGATTAATGGTTTATTATCATTGTGGAATTAGTGAGTGTATAATTAATTGTGGATGCGATCATGAAAAACAAAACACAACTATATTTACATTACTTTACAAGTATGAAACTCAAAATGTGCAATGTGAAAACTAAGTGAAGAATGAATATATTGTAAGATCACGAATCCAAGAAATAGAGATTGTAATTAATGTTGTGTTGGGAAACAGTAGGTTGATGAAAAGTAGAAGGATAAGAATAATGATGTAATATAGTAAGACAAAATATTCCTAATGTTTTAACTGACTGTGATCTAGGGTTAGGTAATGCTGGTATGTGATATTGATGGAAGACTAAAGCAAGTGCTTTTTCCTCTTATCTATTTTTTGGTGACCATGTGAGAACATTGTTCTTCAACTCCCTCGTAGATGCTCTTTTATGCCTAAATAGAACAAAAGTGCCCGACATCACCATTACTCCATCTCTTTTTCCTCATCACACAACCATGCAAAAGCTACTTTGCTAGTTAAACTTTTCTTTTAGCTTATATAACAATAATAACATACTTAAATATCTTCTACATCCCTTTTAATATACACATTTTAGTTCTACTTTTTCATTTTCAATTTCTTTTCTCATTTTAATATATGTAATATAAGATTTTATTCTTTTTGTTCCAATACATCTAATAGTCTTACGTCACTTTAAAATTTATACTAACACTACAAGAAAATCATGAAATAGAAACCATTTTTTAGAGACCAAAATAATTAGTTGCAATATTAACTAAATTAGAGACCATTTTAGAAACTAAAAAAAAAATTAGTTTCTAAATTAGTTTCTATTATTGTTAAATAATTTCTAAATTAGTATCTAATTAGCAACTAAGGTTTTAACTACCAAATAATTGGTAGTTAAAACCTTAGTTGGTAATTAAATACCAATTTAAAAACTATTTAATAATAATATAAACTAATTTAGAAACCAATTTTTTTTTTTAGTTTCTAAAATGGTCTCTAATTTAGTTATTATTGTAACTAATTATTTTGGTCTTTAAAAAATTGTTTCTATTTCATGATTTTCTTGTAGTGTAAAAACAATTTAAATATAAATTCTTCCCTTAATCGTTAATCGTTAATGTGTCAATTTTTCAGTTGTGTATTGAATGATTTTAACTTGAATAATATATTTGATGCAAATAGTCACAAGGAGCTTAAATAAGATCATTTTTAAGTTCATAAAAATAATTAATAATGTTCTCACCCAACTAGTGTAATGAAATGATGAATGTTAAATTACTTGTTAAATTACCTAATTTGTAAAGGTCGGCTTAAAAGGAAATACCTTCACATGAAAGAAATCAATTTTTGCAGCAACAACTTTAAAATTCTTGTTCCAATTTTCCCTTTTAGAGCATAGGTGTCATGTAGAGGAAACAATTTTATTCAACTCTTCCAACAAAAATATTTTAGCTATGCAATTATATATTATTTTTTAGCTCAAGATTGTTAATTAAACTATCCATTTTTTTTAAGGGTTGGAGAATCCATGAAGTGGTTCATATTTATTTATTTTTTCTTGTTAATTAAAAAAATTAAACTACAACAATAAATTCAATGGCTAAATATGTTTTTTTTTCTATACTTTCACATAAAAGTTATTTTCATTCCTAGTCTAAACTTAGACTTTTTGAGTACTTATAGTAAAGAAACTATTGGAATGAGTCATTGTCAGTTTTCTTTTACGTGGAAAATGAGTTTCTAGTATGGATTAGGAAGTTAAAAAAATTTATATTGACTCATCGATGACGTGGAAGTTATAATATTATAATATAATTCACGTTAGAAATTCGTTTGTTATGTAAAAAAATACAGGTAAGGATCCAATTCAATAGTTTTCTTATTACAAGTATCCAAGAAGACTTGGTCTTGGGTCACTTTCAAAGTCCAATCAACCTGTTTCTCGTTTTCAGATTGGTGTCTTGATTCTCTGGTATGTTTGTATTCGATTTTGTTTGATGGTTAACTATTTGGTTGGTGGGTTGTTGTTGCCGAGGTGGATTCTAGTTGGTTGTTTGGGTGTTCTTTGGATGGTGTTTATGTGAGATGTTAGTTTTCTAGACGACTTTTTTTTGGACTTTTTTTTTTCAGTGTTTTCCTTTTGTTTGGTATTTGTTTTGATCTTTCTAGATTGGAGGCTTTCTCTGGTTTCTCGGGTCTACTATTAGGTGTTAGTTTGGTTTTGGATTGGAATTTTTGTTAGTTTAGTTTTGAATTGAGGTTTTTGAACGGATCATGTATGTCTCTTGTGGTATGTATAAGAATTGGATCACCCTAAAATTATTCCTATTTATTTATTCTTTCTTGCGGATAAAAAAAAAGTATTTAGAAAGGTCTAAAATTTAAATTAGGTAAAAAAAATCAATTTCGCATCGTATTCACATGTTATAGAAAGAATTCATAATAGGAAAATTAATATCCGTGCCAGAATAAAAAAGCTACAACAATATTATTCTACCCCACTTGATGTACTTAAATACAATAAGAAAAGTTTATTTTATCAACATTACTAATTTTCTAAATTGGACCAAGTGAATCAGGAAAACAATATTATTTTAGAGCAACTAACAATTTATAAGTATAAATATATAAAACTTGAAAAATATGATGTTTGGAATATTTTATGATGAAAGTTAGGAATCATCTCTTACATTATTATTAAGACAAAAGTTTCAGTCTTCTTATTCAGTCTTATATTTTGAATCACAACAAGGTTTATTTCCAAGCATAGAATAATATTTTTTTGTAATTTATAGTTAGGGATTGCTTATTAACTCGAATTGGAATTTATATATATATATATATATATATATATATAATAGCTAATTGAAGTGGGGCTAATTTATTTATGCCAATTATTTTTGTTCAATGAAGGAATTGAATTTAGATATCTGTCAAATAAAGCTGAACTTTTATTTGACGATGGAAGTATAATGTTACTATATTACGTAAAATTCCTTTTAGTGAAGGTGTGGGTAGAAAAAAAAGGTGTATTTAACATTTCCCTTATGTGCAATCTATAATATAACTTCCAAACTTGTTGGTATGAGTATATATACGTTCCAATTTCATGAATATAAAGTACATCACATGTGAATACAAAAGTCATATCACATTTATTTATGAAACAATTTCTCTTCTAATTTCTTTTATAAAAAACAAGTGATAATGTTAATAAATATCACTTATTTCTCATAAAATAATATATGGTACTTGTAATTCTAATGTCTTAATATTTTAGATGAATTTAATACATGTATATATTTTTAAGTCCTACTTTTAAAATACAAGTTTTGATATTTTATATTAATTAAAAATATGATCAAATTATAAGATAGTAAATATAAATTTTATTTATATGGTTGAATTAGATTTAAAGTTATTTTCAAAAATAATATTATAGAATCTATTCTACCAACAAAAAATATAAACAAATTATAATATATAAATTATAGTATATAAATAAATATAAATTTAATCTTATAAATTAACTTATATTTAAAGTATTTTTCAATATGATATTAAAGTTTATTAAAGACTATAAAAACAATCACGCTTAAATTTTCACGGATAAAGATCTCTTCTTTTTTTTAATTATTTGTTTGGTAAAGGAAAAAAGAAATGAAAAATTATCATAGTTTAGAAGAAAATACGTTTTTTTTTCTCATTATTTTTTATATTTAAAATTGCTTTTTTAGTTTTTGTAATTTAAAGAAATGTTATTTTAATTCTTTTTCTTGCTAAATATTTCAGTAACGTGACTATTAAATTTTAAGTTATTTATATTACAATTTAATTCAAATTTGTATTTTTATCATTAAACATCCTATCACATATTTATTTTTCTCCTAAAATATTTATTTCAACAATATTTAAGTATGAAGTGGCTAATAATTTTGTTCTTTTTTTCAAATTACAATAAATAAGTTCTTATGTTTGATTGAGAGGAATAAAAGAAGAGATTGTAGTAATCAGTTGAATTTTTTTCTGAAAAGTGGATTGTTTTGAATTCTTATTATACAAGGTTAAAACACTCTTAAAATATTTTGTTTTTTTTTTTGTTAATTTGATAAAAAAAAAGGAAAAATTTGAAGTAGTAAAACATTTACTTTCAATTTCAATTAACCTATTTATATATCCTTTTCTTATTTTCTTGAACTACATTTTTTTTTTCATTAGTCTTATATATTGTGACCTATTTCTTTGATGATTAGCAAAGTAATGGTAATTAGTAGTTGGTGAAGAGAGGAAGAGATTTGAAATACCATGTTGAATCAAGTTAATTATCCCATCAAATCATTGTCTTCCTCTACTATCCAACAATGATTGAAAGCAAATTGCAAAACAAGTTGTCACAAGAAAGTTTTTTGTTCCTTGCAAGGATGAGAGAGAAGAATGAAAAGTGGTTGAACCAAATTAAAGAGATGAAGTTGATTAAGATGTAATTAAAGAGTTATTATGACAGTGACTTAATCATATGATGGTGTTATGGAAAGATAGAGAAAGATGAAGTTATTTGCTTCTCAACTACCCAACCCATCTTCTTATCACATCCACCCTTAAAGGACTTAATCATTCTGATTTTTGGGTCCTAACCAAATAAAGCATATCTTAACCTTCTTAATTAACCACACACATATTATTATTATCATCATTGTTCATATTCTGCTTTCAAATTGTACTATAGCTAGAAGTTGATGCAAAACCATGACAGAAACCACTGAAAAAGATGTGCAATAATGCAGAGTTTAATTATGTGTGATGTATAATGAATGTAAGATCCGTATAAACTACTGAAAATAAGACCCTGGATTCATGTCACTGACACCAGAACCTTACCTTCCTCAGACACTAAATATTGAAACCTGTTGTCATCTTCCTTCATGTAAAACAATTTTCCCTTGCATGCTGCAGAGTGCCTTTTCACCTTGGACCACACCATGGCCATGGAACCAACCTCACATGTTATGCACAAACAAAAGCAGAAAACCTTCTTCTGTAACTCTTCCATTTTCATGTTTTCATAAACAATATATTTTGGTTCTTCAATTTGTGATTCTAAAGTAAGAAAGAATATAGAGTTGTTTTTTAGTTTCTAAATGTCTTTTGAATGAAATAATTATTAGCTTTTTATTCTAGAATTTATTATTCATAAGAAGAATTTTCTTTCACATAATAGGCTATTATCTATTTTAATTTTAGAGTTTTTTTTTATAATAATAATAATAATAGATTATCTAAGTATTGTTTTTTCTTAGCTTGTTTTTTTATAGATTTATTCTATTTTTTTGTATTTTTTTAATAATACATGATTATTGAAATTTACACTACAAGATAATCATTAGAAATCAATTTTTAGAGACCAAAATAATTAGTTGTAATAGTAACTAAATTAGATATCATTTTAGAAACTAAAAAAAAAATTGGTTTCTAAATTAGTTTCTATTACTGGTAAATCGTTTCTAAATTGATATTTAATTAGCAATCAAGATTTTTTTTTTAGTTTTTAAAATGGTCTCTATTTAGTTACAATAATTATATTAATCCAATTGGGATATCAGTTTTTCATAATGATAATTAATATGATAGTTTTAAAAAAAATAATTAATTATATTTTACACACCTATTTCATCATTAAACTGTAATATTTTAGGAATGATTTTAATTCTAACTTTCTTTTAGCAGTTGGAAAGTTTGTTTGATTTTATTAAAAATATTTGATAAATAATTTAGTATTTTTAAGAGAATTTATTAATAAAGAATAAAATAAATAAAAAAAGGAGCATTTAAGGAATGTTGTAATCTTTAAACAAATTCATATTTTCAAAATAATTAAAGAAGATGTAGACACAAAAAGATTGTTGCTTCATTTCAGAAAATGTTTGATGTTAATGTAAGAGTTGGACCCTAAACTAGTTTTTATGTTGGTAATAAGTAAAAGAAAATAAATTAATTTTATATTTTATGTTGAAGAATTCTGCAAAGTAAATTTGACTATAATAAAATGGAAAAAGAAATAAAATAAAAGTAAAATAAATAGAAAAACGATGAAAGATACTACGATTAATTATTTTTGTGGAAATTATTTGATTTTGAATATATATTATATATAATATAATATATATTATATATAAATATATATTGTGAACATTTGTCAGAGAAGTAACGAAGTAAAACCTGTCACTTTTATTTTCTATATTTCAATTTCTTTTTAAGAGAAAAAACTATTCACAAATATATTGATATGAAACATGTGTGGAAATTACAAAACAAATATGCAAGTTGATAATTATAATTAATTGAGCGAAAAGTTTGTTTTCAATTTGATTTTCGAAAATGAAGTCAAACTTTAGAGAAAAAAAATTGTTCAATCTTTCTTGGATCAAGACTGAATTAAATTAAAAATAATAATTATATTTATTTTAAATCCAAAATTTAAACCATTTATATTTTATCAAGTGACTTCGGATATCAGTTTGACTATGTTGATTAGTATAAATTTTATTTTAATATTAATGTTTATTATTGTGTAAACTAATTTACAGGTAAACTAACAATAATACTAAATATATTTTTATTAAATAACATTAAAATATTAAAAACATTGCTCATTAGAAATTTTAAATTTTAATACAATTTTTAATTTTATTATTTTTAAATGGGCTGGCCCGGGCAGAGACGGAACTGCTTGGCACCATCAAGCTTTTTATATTTGTTATTTGTTTGTTTCATGTTTTTTTTTATAATTTTTTCTTTTCTTATTTTTTAATGTAAGTATGATAGAATTTTTTTATATTTGGATAAATATTTTTTTTTCTCTTTAACGAATTTTAGTAGAAAATAGTTATATATTTCTTAACTGGACAAAATATCATTTTTAAAAAGTATTTTATTTTATCATCTATGTATTAAAATATGATAAAGAATTATATTTACAAAATTCTACTATCCTTTCTTTCATAAAAAAAATGTTATAAATTATTTTACAATTAAATATTACGTAATAACATTTGTGAATATAGTAAAGTAAAATAAAAGTACATACACATTAGCACTGTGTTTACGTTTTTTTTATTATGTTGATTTGTTTTATTAATGTGTGAATTAGTTATAAATTAATATATATTTATTTATATCATTTTTTCTTTTTATGTTATTTTTATTGAAATTTTAGATAACAGATTTATTAGTTTTATAGTTTTGCATATTAAAGAAATATTAAGTAAAATATTTTAAAATAAAAATAAAAATCTTATTTATATAAAGGCATAAATTATAAATTAATAGTATGAAGTTTCATTAGGCTAATTACTACTCTATCACTTATATTTATTAGCGGTTATTGAGTGAAAATAGAAATGTTTTGCTTTTGGTGCTGATATTGTTTAAGCGGTAAGTCATGATTATATTCCTTGCTTATTATCATTCGAGCATTAACATGGACACTCAAGTGACGACTTGTCGCTTAAGCAAGATATGTTAAGGTCATTGTTTCTCCTCTAAAACTTGATAGTGATGAAGTGGTCGCTCGAGTGTTAGGTATTGGATTCATGGTGCATGGAGTTCTGGAATATGTGATTCCATGCAACTAAGTTCTAACACTTAAGCAACAATATCTAAGTTCTAACACTTAAGCAACAATATGAGGTTTAGGGTTTAGGGTATTGTTAGCTTGACAAAGCAAAAAGGTTTATACTTCTAGAACTTGTTAGGTGACATAACAAGGGCATTGCACGAGCATTGGGGTGACACTCAAAAAATAATAAAGAGAGATCTCCCAATATTAGTGAAATTTTTCTATAAAATTGAATTATAATTAAAAAAATGATAAATACTTGTTTCCAAAATATCCTTTGTTAAAGTTGCTTAATTTTTTATCTCAAATAACTCAATTTGATAATAAAAGCTTGTATGTTCCATTAACACAAATGGAATATGTTTTCCATAAATTTATCTTTTTGACTTTAGAATTTTTCTTAAGGAGAATTATTTCCATGGTATGATTTTTACTTGAGACTTCAAAATCCCTTTATCATATTTTAAAGTATCATCATCATGTCATGAAAAAGCATGCATAATATGTATTGTTTGGTTCCACTTCATTACAAAAACTTTTATTTCAAATCATAATAGACATAGTGATTATAGTTAGCCTCTTAGCCATGGGATCATAAAGTATGTGGTGGGTGCATATTTTCAAAATAAAAGGAATAATGCTTATAAATTTTTTCCACACTCTTTAGAACTTTGATTTCACTTATATGTTAGAAAAAAAAAAACATATTAGAGACACATTTTATAACTAATCAAGGAGTTTTATTATACCACACACAAAAATTGCTCACATTACTTCTACTATGTATCATCATTGTTATCTCATTTATATAACCAATAAGATATAATATGCCATGATTGTGACCAGATTAAAAAAAAAAATGTTGTGAGTGTTTTGAAGTTATCTATAAACATTTTTTATTAAGATTAACTTTTCACTACAATAAAATAATGAAATAGAAACCAATTTTTAGATACCAAAATAATTAGTTGCAATATTAACTAAATTAGAGGCCATTTTAAAAACTAAAAAAAAAAATGGTTTCTAAATTAGTTTCTATTATTGTTAAATAGTTTCTAAATTGGTATCTAATTAGCAACCAAGGTTTTAGAGACCAAATTTAGAAACTAAATAATTGGTAGTTAAAACTTTGATTGCTAATTAGATACCAATTTATAAACTATTTACCAATAATAGAAACTAATTTAGAAATCATTTTTTTTTTTAGTTTTTAAAATGGTCTCTAATTTAGTTACTATTGTAACTAATTATTTTGATCTCTAAAAATTAGTTTGTATTTCATGTTTTTCTTGTAGTGTTTGTTATTGTCTCGGCAATATATATATGTTTGACATAAAAGATTCCCAATAAATTAAAATTCAGTTAATACATATACATTATTCACCATGCCCTTCCAATCTAAATATTTCAATTTTAGCTCATTTTTCTTCATTTTATTTGGAATCTTTTCCACAGAAACCACTTGGAATTTTTAAGAAATTATTATGGACTATGATGCAACCAACATTGAATAAAATAGGTGTGGAAGAATCTTGAGATGATCTTGTTGTAGGCAATGATGATTAGGGTTAGGTACCATTGCCCTATTCTAGTAGGGAAATAATTAACTTGCTTACACCACTATTGTTATGTCTTTTGTTAACTTATTTGGGAAAAAAAAGTTAGGGAAATGATGTTGTAAAGTGTGTTTCTTTTGTCTTGTAGCCATAAAAGGAAATTTTACAAAATTTGGTGAATGATTATGTTCAAATGACAATGTTGATTATAGTAATTTTCCATTTGAAGGAAATATAAAGACCAACCTTCATAATGTTCATCTTTGACTCTCTTTTTTTTTCTTTTTGTTCAATAATGTCTTTTGCTTCAAAATCACATTATTATTATTCAAACAAATAGTGGCCATCAGAAAGTAAATGAGGTTGTGTAACAGGGCGTGGAAATAGAAATTGTTCTACAAAAATTATAGAAAAAATTATTGTAAATTGTTCTGATATTTTTTACATTTTTATATTAAAGTGAACTAATGTAATGTATAAGGTGTTATCATAAATTTTTTTACGACATACTATACCATTTTTTAAACAATTAAAAAGTTATTTAAAAATAGAGGAAATAGAAAAAAAAAATACAGGAGATTTTAGGATGAGTAACTGGAATTTATTATTATATTTATTCTCATTTATTAGCAACAAAAGGTCGAAAGTTTGAAATTACTTGAAGTTAGGATATTTAAAAAAATCATCGAAGAAATTAAAAGTAGTTCAATTTTATTTATATTTGAGAAAACAGATAATTTTTTTTCTTATAAATGAGAACAGACGTTGTATTTCATTGTGCTTTAAAATTTAATTTAGAATCTTGGGTTGGGCTTACACAAATCTTGAAAATAATTTGTTCTGCAGCTCCATGGGGGAGAGGGCAAATTCTTCCTGCAGCTCCATAATTTGTTCTGACACCTATATTTTCAAATATATCGAAATTCTCTATTCTACATTTTACAATTGAGAATGTATATTTTGTATTTCGAATTTTACAATTTTAAATATAAAATTTTATATTTTAGATTGTAAAATTCATAATAAAAAATTTATATTTTTGATTTTACAATATAGAATACAAATTTGTGTCATAAATTCTATAATCCATAATATAAATTCTACCATTCGAAATGTAAAATATGTATACTGGATTTTACTGTTCACAATACATTAAATTCATTTTACTATACTTCAAATTGTGTAATTTAGAATAATTTTTTTTATTATACATTGGGCAATTTAGAATACAATTTTTTTTATTCCATATTCTAGAATCTAGAAATTCTACACTACAAAATATAAAAATTCTTTTCTAAATTTTATAATTTAAAATACATTAAATCTATTTTACTATACTCTCGATTGTATAATCAACAACACATTTTTTTTATTGGTTGGACAATTTGCTGTGTGCTTAATAGAGAAGATGAAGAGAGGGTAAAATTGTCATTTTAGTTCTTCTTTGGAGCTGCAGGAAGTAGATTTGGACGTGCAGAAGGAATTTCCCATTGAAGAGATGTGTTTTAAGGCCTTCACGGCCCAAAATATGATCCTAATTCTAGCTTGGTAATCTTATCTTAAAATTAAAAGAAAGAAAAAAAAAAAAAGCAAAAGCTGGAGATTTGCTCTTGTGCTTCAAATTTCACTTTTTATATTAATAATATATTAATTTATTTTTCTTTTCTTTAATTATTAAAGATTATATGACATTTAGTTTTAACACACTTTAAGTCTACGATATTAAAGCTATTTATTAAATAAGTTATTTTGTTTTTAAAACTGGAGTTAAAAATGTCAGACTTTGAGAAAATTTAATGTAAAAAATCATAAGAAAAAAATATGTTGTTTAATATGATTTACAATTTAAAATTCTTTCTTACAAAAAATTTATCAATGAGAGAGAAAGGCAGATTCTTTGAGAAAATATAATGCAATAAAAAATATCTTCACATCCAGGAATAGTAATAGTCAATCAAATATAAAAATTGGAAATTTTACTTGTTGAAGTTATTTTAAATGATATTTACACCTTATATAATTTTAAAATAACACATTTCTCTTTATTTTTTTTATAAAAAAACACTTATATCTTTCTTATGTAATGTGATACTCACCTTTATTATTTGGTTTAAAAAGAATATATTCACGTGAATTCAAAAATTATGAAAATTAAAAACCAAACTTTTAAAATAAAAACTTAAATATTTTTCTATTCCAATTAAACTTTTATTTCGAAAAGTTGGATGTTCGAACCGATGGCTATTCCAATTACATTGTCCATTGAACCTGCTTTAAATAATCTTGCTTTTGCTATATTATTTCCAATGTAATCATAAATTTTTTTTGTTAAATTTTGATTTTTGTCTAGAATAAAAAAATATTCATGTTTAAACTTATATTTTAAAAAAGTTAAAAGAATTTAGATATCAAATATATTAAAGATATATTTTTAATTACTTATTTATAAAAAAGTTTAATTACATTTATTTATTGAGATTTGAGAAAATCTAAAATATTTTATTGATATTTTAAGAAAAATTCATTAAGTTGATGAGGTTTTAGAATAATCTTTGAAACCTAACTAAGGTTAAAATAACCGTCGCTATGTTACATAGGTTTTAAAATAAATCTTTGAAAATTAACTAACATTAAAAAAATCGTTGTTATTTTGTAGAGGTTTTAAAATAAACCTTTGAAAATCAACAAAAATTAAAAAACCTCAGTTATTTTGCTGAGATTTTAGAATAAATCTTTAAACTAAAGTTATAAAACCTCTCTGTTGTTAAGGTTTTAAAAAAACTCTTCATTAATTAAATCAACACTGAGCAAAATTCAGATATTATACTAACCTATGCTAAATAACCTCCTTTAGAATTTTTTTAAAAAACTCTTCAGTTATTATACTAACCTATGCTAAATAACCTCCTTTAGAATTTTTTTTCTTGTAGTGTTTCTTCAATTTTCTTGTTTTATAATTACTAAAATTGTAATGAACAACACTGAGCAAGAACATGAAGAGCAAAGATGAACAAAGAAGGTGAAAGAATCCAAAGGGAAGAATAGAAAAGAGAGAAAATGAATTTCAGTAATTTGATACACTTTGCAAAAAGAAATACATACATCAAAACAAAAAATGTAAAATGGGCTTAAAGCCCAATAACAAGAGAAAAGCCCAAAAACAAAATTCTAGATTTTATCATAGAGGAAAGCAGTAACATACTATTAATAAAGTAATTACACAATTTAGGTTGAATATTTTTAGTGCTGTATTATTGTAGTTTTTTTTTTCTTTAATATGTTGTAGATAATTATGGTACTTTTTTATTATTGATATTTCTTTTTATTTAGCTGATAAAAAACTTAAATAAAACTCCAAAATTTTCATAAGAAATAGTACCGACTATATAAAATCTAAGATTTTTTAATAATAATAAAAAAGTAGCATCAAACTCCCACAAATTGAAATAAAAAAAAGAAAAACTTGAACAACGAATTGTTGACCTTATTTTACCAATGAACTAATCCGTAATGCTATTTCATAAAAATATTATATTATTTATAATTCTCACTTTTTATAATAAAAGAATTTTATTTTTTATAAAGTTAGACATTATTATGAACCTTAACCCTTCCACTTAGCTAGCAACCGAAAATGTAGTAATCATATAAAAAATTGCATATAAAAGGGAGAAAAAATAAATATAAAAATATGAGACTAAACCATATTAAAAACAAAAAATCACACACCCACAAAGTAACAAGAGGTACATTAAACCACTAAAAATTCAGTTTATTATTAATTCTAAAATTAATAAGACTGTCAATACAATAATTTATTCACGATAAAAAAAGTTTATAAAAAAATAATAAATAAAATAGAAGATTTAATAGATGATAAGTGTGAAAGACTTTAAAGTACTCCAACACATATTATCACAATTTTTGCTAACTTCTTCCATCTTCTTTTAAAAAACAAATAGAATAAGAAAAAAATAAACTTAAAATATGAAACAAATAGAATAAGAAAAAAATAAACTTAAAATATGTTTGTGATTTGGTTTGTATTGTTTTTAATGTTAGGACTAATGGTTCTTAATCCCTTCATAATAAGTGAAAGAAATGTTTTGACTATTGTGGTAAAATTAATTTTAAAGTTTTTCACATCTTTTGTGAGGGCAATTCTTACACAAGTTTGCTAATATAGGTTTCACTCATAGAAAACATTTTCTTTAGTATAATAGACTATTATCCATTCTATTCTTAGAATTTTTCTCATAATAGGTATAGGTTATCTAAATATTGTTTTTCTTAACTTGCTTTTCTTTATGGATTTTGGCCTAATCCTTCCACTTTTCTTGTATTTCTTTTATTTTATTTTATTTTTTTTTAATAAGATTTTTTTCATGTGATGAGACAGATAATTATTGAAACTTGAGGTGTCAGCCTAGTTAAGATATCAATTTTCATTAACATAATAACTTATACTTAAAAAAAATAGAACTTAACATAGGAAAATATAGTCTATAATTTAAATTTTAAATTAATAAGTTTATGACTATTTTTTCCACTACTACTAGAAAATTATTAAATAGAAATTAATTTTAGAGACAAAAAATAATTAGTTACTGTATTGACTAAATTAGATATTATTTTATAGATTAAAAAGTTATTGACATCTAAAATAGTTTTTATAAATTAGTGGCTAAATTAATATCTAATAATAAAAACTACTTTAAATAACAATAATTTTTTTAGCTCTAAAATAATATCTAATCTAATCAATATAGTTACTAATTATTTTTAATCTATAAAAATATTTTTTATTTAAAATTTTTATTGTAATGTCTAATTATTCTTCATTTGTTTATTTTTAAATTCATGATAAAACTTTCAACTCTAAATTAAATTCATAACTCTTGATGTTATTAGGAGCTCGAAAAAAACCTTTTGATATTAGGGTTTGACTTGAAGAACAGTCCTAGAGAGTAATTTGGTTGAGACAGGAACAAACGTACAGCCAGCAAAGTCTATTTTGATTCATTTTTCAATATTTGAGTATTTAAAATGAGCAGTGGTAGGAATAGACACAACCCTAATGCTTCCACTCCCTAAGGATAGTAGTTAATGCTAGATTTGACTAATCATACTCATATTTAATGTCTTGTTGCATAACACCACATCTAAATTCATATTCTGATAAGTTATATCAGGAAACACTTAATTATGTTTTTAAGTTTTATTTTTTAAAATTTAGAGTGAATTTTATTTTGTAAATTTGAAGAAAAAATATTTTACTATTTTAATTTGAGATTTCAGATAGACTGACAGCTCAAGTAACAATAATTATCTACCATCACATAAAAAAAATATTATTTAAAAAAAATGCAAAAAAAAATGGAGGGATTAGACCAAAACACTACAAGAAAATCATGAATTAGAAACCAATTTTTATAAACAAAAAATAATTAGTTGTTATAGTGATTAAACTAGAGACCAGAGACTAAAAAAATTTTAATTTATAAATTAATTTATATTATTTTTAAATGGTTTCTAAATTAGTGTCTAATTAGTAACCAAGTTTAGAAACCAAAATATTTTTAGTATCTAAAACGATATCTGATTTAATCACTAGCAACTAATTATTATTTGTCTCTAAAAGTTGATTTTTATTTTATAATTTTTTTTAATAAAAAATCGTATATTAATAAAAATGATACATAAGTAGACTTTACCTATTTATCAAAAATTCTAAAAATAAATTAGATGGAAACCTATTAAATAATATATTATTATTTAAACTATATTTTAAATTTAAAAATACGTTTTGCTCTTTAAACATTAAATAGGAAGGATTAAAATGATTTCTTAAGATTATTTTTTATCATAGATAATAAACGTGAGACTAAAATTTTATTTTTAAAATTGGAGAGTAAAATGTTTAGTTTAGAATATCACAATTAATTTTATATTATATTGTGGAGATTTAAAAAAGGGTGATAAGACAGTTCAAGATGTAGTAGTCGCATGCATTTGTCAGTGCCTTGCCCTCTCTCTTTTTAGTTTTGGTTTCCGAAAACCCCTCGTGAAAAATATGTGAGAAATTTCACTTCTTGTTGAAGTTTATAGAATATAATAATTTATAATTATCAACTCTCTTATTTACTTAATACCTTAAGAATATTTGGATTAATTTCTTTTATAAATATTTCTAAGGGGAAAATATAATTGATTACAATCTGTTATTTTAGATGGATCATACCAGTTGTTACAATCTGTTTTAATTATATAGTTCTGGATTATGGTAATTTTTATTAGTTCATTTTGTACTTAGGCTCATTTTCATATGGTTAGTTTTAACCAAAGTTATTCAATATTGTTGTGGTTTTTTTTATTTTTGTTATGTTTATCAATATTTTCTAATACAGTATTTTGATCATGTTGAATTGATACTGTTTACCTACAGATTTTTGGTTGCAGGTAACTTAATTTACCTACGAAATGTTTGTACTACCTATGAATTTTGATACTACGTAATAATGATATATGTCATTAATAGAGTCACTTAAAAATATTGTTTTAGATTGACTTAGTTGAAGCTAATCTTATTAATTTTTAATATTTATATTTATTTAATTTAGTATCGACTGGATCAATACTAATTTTATTTATTTTGTTATTTATTTAAATTAATGTCGATTAGGTTGTTAATATAATATATCTTTAATATTTATATAAGTTAGTGTTGGTTAAGCTAACATTAATTTATATGTTTGAATCCATACATCTTTATGACAAATAATTCATTATTTTTAATTCAAAGGTCATATGTAAAGACGATAAATTTTCTCTCTCATTTTTCTATATAAATATCCTCACACTCATCTCTTTCATCCACACTTTTCTCCTCCATCATCACTCATCTCCTTCATTCACACTTATCTCTTTCACCAATATTCATCTCCTTCATCAACGAATATCTCCTTCATTCACATACATTTCTTCCATCCACACTCATATCCTCATTTCCTTCATTCACACTCATATATTCTTGTTCTTAATTCACATTCATCTCCTTTATCCATTAATTTTTTTCTACTTTTTATTTGAATTTTATTTTGTTGAATATGGAAGTGTTGTACGAGATTTTTTTTTTAAATTATTGTTATTAGCGTAGGTCAAACCAACGCAAATTAAATTAATATTAAAAATATATTTCATTTAGTGTCGGTGTAATTGATGCAACATTAAATAAATGTAAAGTAAAAATGCATTATCGTCAGCTTAACAACATTAAACTACTTTTATTAAAAATTAATTTTAGAACTGGTGATAAATTAGTGTCTGCTTAGTCGATGCTAGTTAGAGTAAGCCTTCAAAAGTTAATGATAGTGAATTAGCGTTTATAGTTTTATAATCTATTGCACATGCGATGCAAATTCAACGCGGTTGACTAATTAGCATAAGTTTTTACTTGTTAACGTCGACCAAATGCTGACACTAAATGTCTATTTTATTATAGTTTATGAGAGTCACATGTGAGTAATTAAGTGGTAAATAACAAGTGGACGATTTTAGCTACCGATTACTTAGATTCTAAAGTTAATAGTTAAAACTTTGATAGTTAATCAAATACCAATTTAGAAACTAATTTAAATATCCATATTTTAAGTCTCTAAAATAATATATAATTTAGTCAATATAACAAGTAATTATTTTTTGTCTCTAAAAATGGTTTCTATATAATGATTTTTTGGTAGTGAACCAATTTTCTCGATTTAGGCTTTAAAATAATGCAAAAACATATTTAGTCTCTATGTGATAATTATATTTTGTTATTTGATTTTGTGACAATATTTTATAATTAAGTTATAAGTTTTATGACCACTCTTTATAGATGATTTATTATTATCACTACTAAAAAATCATTAAATAGAAATTATTTTTAGAGACAAAAAATAATTAGTTGTTATATTGACTAAATTAGATATTATTGTAGAAACAAAAAAATTATTGGTATATAAATTAGTTTTTATTGTACCGGATGAGACCTAGAAGCCTCGGTACTCGATTCTGGCCAACCGACATGTTCAAGATGCATTAAGATCAAGAAGAGATTAACAAGCCTAAATTGTACGAAAACATTAGGTAATACGCTCTTAATCACAATCCAAACGTTAATCCAACCCAATAATAACAGTCCATAATAAGCATATAAATAACCACAATTTTTGAGAAAAGGCACGTCATTATTGTGCATTAATTGCACTGAACACCGAACATCAAATGCTTACTTGAGTGTTAGCTCACCTTTTGCAGGTATCCTCCCGACCGAGAGCCTACAAAAAAAGGAAACTTAATTAAAATCGCGTATTAATTGCACTGAACACCGAACATCAAATACTTACTTGAGTGTCAGCTCACCTTTTGTAGGTGTTTTCTTGACCGAGAGCCTACGAAAAAAAGGAGAACTTAACTGAAGAAGTGAAGGAGTGAGAGTAGATGTGAGGAGAGAAAGTCAATCTAGTCTCAAAATTGCGAAGAGGAGCGTAAATAATTTTAAAGTATTGTATATTATATTTAATGATCAATTTATACATTTTACGGACTAAAAAGATTAATTAAGATGTCTAATCATTCTAATAACTCCCTTTTTTATTTTCTTTTAGGGTTATTTTGTATAAATAGAGAACTATAATAATTTTTATTCTAATAAATAATTGTGGAGTTTTTACTTTATTTTATTTTATCTTTCTTTTTCAACCCCATAATAAATAGTTGTATAACTCAGTTAAATATTAAAATCATTAAAAAAATATAATTAATAAAAGAGTAATTAATCTGGTATCAAAACTAAAAAACAACATATAAACAAGAAAAATAAAGTTCTTTAAAAAGTTTTAGAATTCAAAAGTGAAACAGATGGAGTATCACTTCTAAGTATTCATAGATCTAATTGATTATGATTCTGAAAATGATGAAGATAGGTATACTATTGAGGGTACCTAAGCAATGAATTGAACAAGAATGATTACGATAAACACACACATACATATGCTACTTTACTGCAATGCTCATACACACAGAATTTATCTGGAACAATTTTTGCATTAATTAATGATTATTATGTGTGTTTTTGTTCTAGTTACATGTATGGCAATGCAAGCTGTCAAAGCAGTATATGCATCCACATGGTGCACTAAATGCACAATGAGTTGGATCTATCAGAAGGTTATGTTTGGGAGGCACATGATTCTGTCGTTCAGAAGTTTTCTCTCGCAGGGCAACTTGAAAAAGATGCTCAATAAGACCTTCTCATGCTATTTATCATTTTTCTTCTTTTTTTCTATGAAGAATTTCATATACAAGTAGGTGTTCATGTTCCATGGTTCAAAGGAACTATACATATACACACAATGTAATATACTATAATACTATTACTATATATGTATATATAAACACCTCATTCAGCAAATGGTCAAAATCAATAATGCTAGGTGGGGACTTTATAATGTTGCAGAATGCCAGATCTCCTAAAATCCAAAGTCCTTTTAGTGGGGGCCAAAGGTAAGCAAATTTGGTACTCACCTAATACACAAACTGCAATGGAAACTTCTCCAACTAACATTTCTATATCTTTATGTTATATATATATATATATATATATATATATATATATATTAAAAAGTGAACTTTAAATATAATTAAATTTTATTCATACATATATACTGTGAAATGTTCTAATTTATTATGTGAGACTATTTATTATAGATAATCGGGTAACGATTCGATAACGAGTGGAGTGATAAGCTCAACAAACACTCGTTAGGATAGACCTTAAATGACTCTGATATCATATTAAGAAATAAAATTTTAAGCCTAAATTAACTTCATAAAACCGACTTATAAGATAGGATTTGCATTCACATATATATTACAAAATGTTTTAATCTCTAGTCAATGTACATCTCCAACTATATATTCAATTTTAAACCGTCAACAAAGTTTTTTTTTTTTCTTTTTCTTTATCGGAGTTTCTTTCATGGTTGGACACAAATGATCCCTAATATGATAAGTTTTCATATCCCAGAAGATGAAATATAAGTTTTCATGAAATAAATTATCTGTATATATTTCTGAAGTATTTTTTTATCAGTAATTTTTTTTTTTTTTATAAATATAGATTACTCCAACTAGTCTACAAAATCTAAAAAGTAGTGATATAGGATTGCGTTAAAAAAAAAAGTGCATTTGCACGGTCACTTCTTTATCAAATCATTTTATTATATGTACTTCTTTATCAAATCATTTTATTATATGTATGTCCCGACCTAGTTTTGAAAAATTCTACATCACACAGATATTCATCTAAACATAATAGAACAAGTTAGATAGATCCTAAGTTTATACTTTAGGTTGTTCATCTTGTTGTTCCAAGAAATGATATTGCTCCTATAACTAGTAAAAAACACTTATGTATGCTAATATATAACATTTCACTACTAAAAGTTGTCTATCAAAATACAGTGACATTTTTTAAATTAAAACAGGTAGATAGACAATGATTATAAGAATCATTGTCTATTTTTCTCTTTTTCTATTGAAACTTGGTTCTCCATTCATTTTGAATGCTCTATTCATTAACATTAAATTTGCTATTGGTATCCGGTAATCTTTGAGGTTGTTTTAATTTGGCTTGGAAGTTTTTAAATTGGTATCTAATCAGCTAACAAGATTTTG
Source organism: Phaseolus vulgaris (assembly GCF_051622355.1). Lineage (NCBI taxonomy): Eukaryota > Viridiplantae > Streptophyta > Magnoliopsida > Fabales > Fabaceae > Phaseolus > Phaseolus vulgaris. The sequence continues at coordinate 4,881,277 of NC_143501.1, read as the reverse complement.
CTACCAAGTTTAGAATCTAAATAATTAGTAGTTAAAACCTTAGTAGTTAATTAGATATCAATTTAGAAACTATTTATCAATAATAGAAACGGTACTGGTATGACCGACCGAGGTACCCAACCCGGCCAACTCGCAAACTAAACCCCAACCCAAACGACAAGTGACCATATCGCACGCATGGTCGACCGACATACAGTGCTCAAGTTGACCGGATTAGTGAGACTAACCCAAGGTTAAGAGTGACCTAACTCAACCATAATCACTAACCAACTCCTTAATCCAGTCCAATAGCAAGGGCCCATCAAGGTAATATAAATATTATGCATTCCAAGGAGAAAGGTATGTCATTATCTACAGTGCTCTGACAACCGAACGCTATTACCCCACTAACTTGAGCGTTGGAGTGCCATTTACAGGTACTCTGCTCGCCTGAGGAGCCGCACGACGAGGAAGAGACGATAAGGAGTGTTGAACGTGAGAAGACTGACTGGATAACACTCAAAGTCAATCGTTTTCCAGGTCCCCAAACCCGTTCGAGAACAAAAACTAATTTAAAAACCAATAATTTAGTTAGTTTATAAAATAGTCTCTAATTTAGTAACTATAGCAACTAATTATTTTTTTTATCTAAAATTAGTTTTTATTTAATGATTTTCTTGTAGTGAATATAAACTAATTTAAAAACTAATAATTTTTTTAATGTCTAAAATATCTTTAATTTAATCAATATTTTTTATCTTTAAAATTGATTTTTAATTAATAATGTTTTTTTAAGTGAGATTTCAACGTATCAAATGGTCTTAATATATAATAGAATTAGTCCCTGATTTGTGACCAAAAATATCCAGACTAAAAAATGAAAAATGAAGAAGCTTTCATAGCTCCCTAGCTAGCTATTTTTTTTTGGAACTACTACTACAGTAACATTATGAGGTCACTGAAAAACCACAAGTTTCAAACAATAATTCTAGGTTTCCTTGCTCCTCTGCAAGAAGCAATGTGCACGCCAAGAGACTTTGTATAAATTTAAATATGCACGCTTTGAATATGAGAAATTTTCTTTTCTTTTTTATTTAGTAATGTTCTTTATTAGGGCATTGACATCATGGGGATAAGAAGGTACATAGGGTTTTGAAAAAAATTGTAATATTATATATATATATATATATATATATATATATTAAAAATGGTCCCATGTTATTTATCAGTTTAGAGCATGGATGTTACTTCAGGGCCACCGAATGAAACTATAAAATTAAACAATTAATCTGAAAAAAAAAACTTTAGAGAAAATTATCATATGAGCATTAATTATGGCGAATCAGTTTTTCCAACATATCCACACAAAAAATAAAAGTGAACATATTGTCGAAGTTATAGAAAGTGAGAGATTGAAATTGATTATGAGGAAGATGTTGATCAAATTTTTACGAGTTTTGGGCGTTGTAAAAAATTATTAAGAAATGTCAAATTAAAAAGAAATGATTATGTTGATTTTGTAAGTGTTGGTTTAGTTTTATTTTTTTTCTATTTTTTAATATTGATTTTTACATTCTTATTTAAGTTTGATATTTTTTTGTGTGTATGAATTTTGATGTAGCTAGTCTCTCATATTTTTTATATTTTTTTAATAATAATTTTTTATGTAATAATATATATATTGTTGGATTATAGAAAGTCAACTTACTTTTGAGATGTTAGGTTTTATAATGAATTTTAACAATAAAATTATATAAAGAAAAAACAAAACTAGACAAATGGTTGAAGTTAGAGAAGGATGGTGTTATATATTAGCATTTCATTTATCGTTACTGTGGATTTGTTCATGAAATTGGTCAATTATGAGATCAGAAGGTGTAAATGGTTGCTAGCATATATGAATGTACAGCTTTAAATATTGAGTTGGGAAAAAAGTACTTTTGTTTCTTATCTTTTCCTCCCACACCTAATTATTAAGTGAAGTCATGCTCAAAATCTATATTATTTTATATTTAAATTGAATAATTAATCTGGTAATAATTGAAAATATTGAAGTTCGATTTAAAGATATATATCACAGAGAATGGAATGAAAGGAATAGACAATTAAAAAGATTAACTATACCGATAAAGATGAAAGAAACGTAATTTGAAATTATTGAGATTTTTTTTAACTAGATATATTAGATGTATAAAATGAAATGAACATAAAAATAAAAATATTCAAAATGTCTATTAGAGAAAATATTGTAATTATCACTCAGCGATCAAAGTTTCATGTTATTGTTTATGATGTTTTAAATTTGTAAATTTTTTGAGATAGGTAATAACATTTTATTTTATATCTATTCATATATAAATTTGTTGCCTATTGATTTTTGTACAGGTATTCAGCCATAGTATATTTCTATAGTATCTCTTATTCTTTAAAATTACGATATTAACTATTTTAAAATGGTTTAAAAAATAATTTTTTTATTTAACTCGATATGTGTTCTAGTTAAGAGAGATGTTTCTCAATTAGAGTATTTAGTTGAGGTCGGTTAAACTAGATGACCACCAGATCGTATCCTTGCAAGCTTTATGAATTGATTCCAAAAAAATGAGGGAACTCCACTTGCAGAAGATACTTCAACGTAATGTAGGTGTTTCTACCGAAAATGAACTCGGGAAATGTAACTCGACGAGACGAGGAGGTCCACCTAAAAAAGACTCTTTGATTTGATGCCTTAAGTTAGTAGGAACACTAAGATGATAAGTTCTTAAAAGTATGGGAGTTACGAGTATGTGATAAGATATATGGAGAATGAGTATTTATAGATTCATCAGGTTGTGTCTTCTGAGTTGATCATTATGAGACTTTTTTAGATTAGTCATATAACAGTTATTCATTATTCCATAAATAGCTGCTCATCATTTAAGACTCGTTGGTTAGACTGATTTACTCATGATGATGATTGATGGATACCAAGACTCAGTTAGGGAAGACACACCGTCGCCTCGAGCTATTTAACATTACCAACCTTAAGGCGGATAGGCACAATAGGAATTAATTAGGTTATTAGATTTGGCTTTACGGTAGGATAGTTGCATAATAGAGAATATTAATCATGATATTAATTTGGTTTTTCAATTTGTTTTCACTCTTATCTACTTCTCTTCTCCAACCTTTCCTTTATTCAACTCTCCTTTCTTCCTGTGGCTGAGGTTTTACTGGGAATCGTGATTGAAAATTTGGGATCTTTTGTTCAAAAGAAACTCGCAACTTATTAGGGTGTTGACCAGCAGACTCAGAAGCTTTCCAACAGCAAATAATAGTTGTCTCAGTGTTAACCATTACGAAAGTGTGTGACAAGAACGGAATTGCTAAGAGATAGATTGGGACAAAGGAGATAAAGTAACTGCTCAATTAGGATCAGTCATGGATCAAGGCAAGTGCCTATTCCTTATTGATTATATGATTGTGTGAGAATCATGATATGAAAGATCTATATTTGAACATTATTGTATGTGTTAAGTTTTACGTTCATTCATAGTTAAAACTTACATGAATAATTTAGTCACTACAAGAAAATCATGAAATAGAAACCAATTTTTAGATAAAAAAAAAACTTAATTGCTGTAGTGACTAAATTAAAAACCATTTTAGAGACTAAAAAAATTTTGGTTTCTAAATTAGTTTCTATTATTGTTAAATGGTTTCTAAATTGGTGTTTAATTACCAACCAAAGTTTTTGCTACCAAATTTAGAATCTAAATAATTGGTAACAAAAACCTTGGTTGCTAATTAGACACCAATTTAGAAACCATTTAACAATAATAGAAACTAGTTTAAAAACTAAAATTTTATAAGTCTTTAAAATTGTCTCTAATTTAGTTATTATAATAACTAATTATTTTTTGTCTCTAAACACTGATTTCTATTTCATGATTTTCTTGTAGTGAGTTTCTTGCATGATAAAAGAAAATAATTCAGTTTCTTCGACATGCATATAAAAATGTAAAGAACACGTGTTTGATTTTATTTTTTTTTCATAATATTGGGTTCAACAATTAATGCTTCTCTAGAACTTTATTTTTTGTATTAATTTTTTTTATCAATAAAAAATAAAACGAAACTCATATACAGATTCATAAAAGACATATACCAGAATACATAAACTCCAACCTTCTCAAGCTGCAATCACTCAAACAAAAAGAAACAGGAAAGAATATTTTCACTACATTTTGTATTTCTTTCTGCAGCTTTTCATACTGCTTTGGTGCAGGAGATTAAGCTTGGGAATTGGTTCCTAAGGGACAACCAAAGTCACTGCTAACACTACAGCCTGTTCGAGAGCATACTAACATTGGTGTTGGCTTCTTCTAGTTTTGGATATTTGAGTCTGTTGCCAATCACTGATCCGAATCCTTTTGGTAAACAAAACTCCTGCTCCAACTTTTTCCTCCTACCAAATTGCTCTGTTTTGGATCCCCTTCACTCACTATTAAGTGTAACTTAATATATTAAGTTACTAATATTAGTGGTAATTAGTGTTGGTCAACAATGAAAAAATTAAAAAATGGGGGTATTTTAGGAATACCCCAATCCTTATACAAGACAACACATCAATTCTAATGACTCTTATATTATATTATAAAGTGGATTTTAAGCCTAACTCAATCTCATAAAATCAGTTCATAGGGTAAGATTTGCACCAACTTATATACAATGAAATGTTCTAATCTCTAATCGATGTGAGATCTCTAACACATATCTACCTACATTTGAGTTTAAGTTCAATGTGAGCATAAATAACAACTCTTGTGTTACATACATAACAACACTAGTACCTAAATATCTTGCCAAAAAATACCTCTTATTCTACGATCCTCCACATGTTTTGTATCACCTTGTTGTATACTAGATTAATTTGGTGTCTTCCTCATATACTTCAAGACCTCACATCACCTTCATAATTTTCCTTGATTATTTTGTTACCTTCCTCATAATATTTCTCACCTTCAAGTCCTCACTAAAACAAATTGGCGAGATTTACACCTCCACCTTAACTTATCTGCCTCTATCGGTACCTTATGTGTATCCAACTTTGCTTCTTCCATTGGAACTTCCACTGCTTCTTCAATGATTAGACACCATCCATTCCTAATGTACCTATATAAAACACTTAACAAAACCTCGTCTAGAGCTAGTACAAGGGGTTAGCGAACCTTCCGGAAACAGAATTAGCTATTAAAGTATCCCAAGCATGTCAACGGATTCATACACCATTCAGAATAAGAAAAAAATTGCTAAATGTTCTGCGGTAATAATCCATGACCAAACCTTTAATTATATCACTGTAGATACTTCCACATGATTCATCCTTCCATTCTTAAAGATGCATTTGTTCATATGTTTCCCTAGCTAACCAATTATTGCTACCCACATGTTTCCATAAACTTTGTTACTAAACTCATTCAAAAAAGGGAGGCAAAAAGGCATGAAGTGCGACTTTGCATCATAATGGTTAACCAACGCCACACTCATCCATGCATAACACATGTCCCATACACGCCAAGCTATCATACAATTGAAGAGCAAATGAGATATCGTCTCCTCTTTCTCACCATACATAACACATGAGTTACTTTCTAAAATAACTCCTCTTCTTACCAAATTATACCTTGTTGTTGCTACATTTTGCATAACTCTCTAAGCATTCACCTCTATAAAGGGAAGAGTTTTAATTTTCCATAGCTAACAACCTAATTCACCTTCTAATTCTTTCCTTAAGGTTATGTATGATGATTTTACTGTATACCTCTTTGTGTTTTAATGTTGTTTTTTTTTTATTTTATAAGATCCAAATCACAGCATAATTAAAGTCAAGATGAACAATGTTTAATATTGTCTTTTTATAAGAGAAAATTTATATCTATTATTTTGTTGACATTAAATAACTGTGTTTTGGTTAAAATTTGTAAAAAATTATATATATACATGGCCTTAAGGGGCATTTCCTTGAGGGTAATTTTTAAGTAAAACAAAGGTTTTATTCACCATTTATAGAGAAAAAGATATCCCTTCTCATTTAGTATGCACTTTATTTGACTTAGGTATTATAATCTCTCACCTAATCACAATTTTGCACATTATATCCAATTTAGCTATCCTTAAGAAGGAAAAAGTTTGTACCCTAACATTTTTTAATGATGTGGGTCTACTTCAATTGTGGATAACAAATTGTGTTTTAGGAATTTCAACCCTTCTACTTTAACAGTATTTGGACTTACTATAAAAAGTTAGTTTGTGGATATAGTCAAGATAACTAGTGCTCAACACTATTTGTTTGTTATTAATGTACTAATCTTTTAGTTTATTATTTATCTCTTTTATTTCACATTGTAATATTAATATATTAGGACTAGAGTGCCATTTACTCTCTTCTCAGTAATGTTTTAATTATACATAAAAATAGTTAAATTGTACTTGTGATTTTCCATTTTTATGGGAATTTATTCTGTCAATTTTTAAAACTAAATAGATTTAGTGGCACATGTGATATTTATAATAGATCCATTAAGGAGATAAAGGTTTTGAAAATGACAAGTTATTCATGGTGTGAATAGAACCCATACCTCTCTTATTTATGGTGAGTAATTTAACTTTAAAAACTATAATAAAAAGTTAACAAAAATCAATTTATTCCTTCCTAAATATTATTTTGTAGAAGATCCAAAAATGTTATAAAATCAAAAGCAAAACACACTGCCATTATACCTTATCATTTAAGCTAAACACATGAAAAAGAAGATACAAATTTGTCTTACTTGAATTTGAATGAGTAGAGTATGTTAATGTTCATACTAATTAAACATTCTGTAAACTGATATTATTAGGTTGACTTGTATACTTCTTGCCATAAAAGTTTTTTAGGACCATTTCATTCTTTTGATCTGATCAATTAAAGGCTTAAACTGATTGAGAGTTAGGAAGGAGTCAACAGAGTTAAACTTTAATTCCTGATTAAAACAATGAAACAGCCAACTCAGAGAACAAAATTCTAACACCATTGAACTTGTCATTAACAGAAACAAACTTTTTGCAGTAAGACATTATAGGATATGATAATATAATGATGTTAATATTGGATTGGAATATACACTTCTAGAACCAAAAGGGGTTGAAGGCCAAAGTGAGATTCAAGTTTAGTCTCCTATAACTAAGAAAAAGCAACAAATTGAAGTAACTGATCTAGAAGCTAAGTTTCTCTTGACAACTAGTATCATCCAGAAGCCATTTCTCAAGCAAAGAGAAAGGCATGTCTATTCCTACAATATCTGGCTTGCTCTCATCTTGGAAAAGAGTGCCCTCAGGAGAAAGAGATGGTGAAAACTCAGAATTTGAAGACTCCAAAGACTCATAACCAAACAAGGTCTCAAAAGTCTCAGACAATTCGACTCTGTTTGTGCTTCCCTTTGTTGTTCCATCACTGGAAGCAGTGTCAGAACCGACCAAGTTGATGAAGGAGTTTTGAGTGGCAGCACGTTTTGGTGTGTTTTTCATCCACCCCTTCAACAAACGAGCTATGTTGTCGGCACTTGAGGCATAGCTCATGGATTGTGTTGGTTTGGTGGAGTTGTAGAAGGAGCCAGTGTTATCATTGGAAAGGTTTGAATTTAACTCAGCAAACAAGGTAGATGATGATGTCTTCTTTGGTGAAAGAGCTTCACTGAGAGCTTTCTTGGCCATGTGAATATCAGTTTGAAGCCTTCTTTCCCACTGACCTCTAGACATTGACTGAGAAACTGAAACCCCAACTTGTCCCAAGCTTCCTTCAGAACCACTTGCTTCCAATTTGTTCAGCTTTTTCTTCAGATAGGTGTTCCAAAAGTTCTTTATGTCATTGTCTGTTCTTTGTGGCAGGTATGCAGCTATGGCAGCCCATCTACATCACAATCAATGTGTTTCAGTTTAGCATGTGAATCCAATACATTCATAAGAAATTTCCCACAAAAGTTACAAAATCATTACAAAGAAAAAAGGGGTAGAATTTTTAAGATGTTTTCTTATTATACTATATATGGTAACAAATCCAAAGGTATCAGACTAGGTGAGATGCCAATATGCCAATTTGCATAGCAATATTTAGCAATACTGAAAGCTTTTATTCGAAAAAAATCAAAAACTAAAGAATTTACAGAAATAAGTTTAACTAAGCAGCTATGAGATGAGTTTACCTGTTCCCTAAAAGTGCTTGAAGATGGATTATCATCTTCTCCTCTTGTTCAGTGAAGTTACCCCTTTTGATTCCTGGCCTAAGATAATTAGTCCATCTTAGTCTGCAACTCTTACTGCACCTTGACAACCCTGAAAGTTGAATACAAAAGAGAGTACCATTCAGATCACAGCTGAAAAAATCATGATTTTTTCCCTAACTTGCTAAAACCAGGACAAAAGAAACAAACATTCAATCATCTTAAAAACCACCAAATTAAGATCTAATAAAAAAGTGGAAGAGTCACTAACCAGTATTGGCAGGAACAGCTTTCCAATTGCCAGGACCATGGTCCTGTATGTAAGACACCAAAATGATATCTTCTTCAGGAGTCCAAGGTCCTTTCTTCACACCTTTATCACAACAAGGTGGCCTTCCCATCTTGCCTTGTATGTGTGTGTATCTTTTTTCTTTTACTTCTCTACACTTTATGATAGATAATAGCCTCTCTCTAGAGCTAGCTTAGATCTGTTTGGTTTTCCTCTTGCTTGCAATGTGCCAAGGCAAGAGTCAAAATGAAGGGTGTATAAATAGTGAAAAGCAAGGGAAGGAGGAGAGTGTGTGAAGGGTCGCTGACTGAAGAAAGAGACAAAGAGAGAGAGAGAAAGAGAAGAGAAGGCAAATAGTCAAAAGTTGACAGCAAATGCATTAACTCTCTTTGGGGGAGAAAGAAGGCCAAAGTCAGCTCAGCTGTGGAGCAATGGCTCTCTTTGTGCCTCTCAAAACCGCGTGGGAGCATTCAATGAGGATGCAAGGAAACCTGCATTATCTACTACAACTTTTTAAACTCTCTAACCCCATCAAACCAAACATTAATGTTAATTAGATAAAGGTGGTGACTCTAGCAAACTCAAAGCTTTCACATACCTGTGAAAGGGTTCATGGCCTAAAATGATGCTGTAATTATGTTGGTGTGTTATGCTATGGATTGAAAGATTGGTGATAGATTCTGAGTAATTCTTGTATAAGAGTTTACTCTCAAATTATATATGCTTGAGAACAGTTGTCACTTGTGATACATCTCAATTCTCAATGAATTTTCATCACCTCCTTTCTCTCTCAATTGCTTATCAAAAACCTAATCAATTAATTGGATTTTATATTTTTCATATTAACCATATAATACTCCTTCCAATGAATGCTACTTAATTAGAGTATGAAATAACTAAATTTTAATTCTTTCAATTATTTAATGGTAGTAAAACTTATGTTAATGTATCACATGAAAAATAACATAAAATATAAAATATAGAAAATTAGACCAAACTTATTGAAAGGTCAGAAGTTTAAATCTAAAGTAAAATCAATTTAATGGTATATATATTATAATTCAAAACTTAATTTATTTGATTGAGATATTTTCAACAATATATTTTTTATATCAAATTGTAGTGATAGTAGTTTAAAAAAATACTTTAAATGGATCATCATCGAAATATATATCATTCATTTAGATGAGAATTGCTTTTTTTATCAAACTTTTTGAAAATTATATATTTAAATAGATTATCATATACAAATATCATTCATTTAAAATGGATATTTCATAATGAATCCTTTTTATATCAGAATTCAAATAAAGAGTGACATAAAAAAAAAATAGATGAGAATGATAAAATTAAAAAAAGTAAACCAACTTTTCTTTAATTAGAGTAACTTTTTCTTAGAAAGTGAATTAAACCGAAAATGTGTGTGTGTACTTAATGTAAGTAGTTATTTTTGTTTTGTATATATATATATATATATATATATATATATATATATATATATATTAACATTTTGTTGTTTTATATTAGGTGTGATAAATTTTTCTTGCTGATGGAATTAGTTTATTTATACTTTATCAATTTTATGTGTTCACATTTGTCAAAATGATGCATAACATCATTCATTATGATAGGGACTGGTGTTCTAAATATATTAAACTAATGTGTGAGATGAATGAATATATATATATATATATATATATATATATATATATATTGAGAGAGAGAGAGAGAGATATATATATATATATATAGAAGAGAGACATTGTTACTTTCACAATAATCAAGTGAGTTATATTGTATTTATATTCTTTGTTATAAATATTAAAAGTTAGTTACTTGCTAAATTAAAAATATAAAATATTATATAATAACTAGTTCTCTTAAAATTAATTTTATACTCTTATATATTAAGCTACTACTCAAAGTAAGATTGAGTTGGTGTTTGCCAATGAAATTACCCATTTATCTTTTCTGGATACAGTGCATATACTGCATGATCATAAATGGTGATGGTAGACAATTCAAATTGGATTTACTTTGCTATATTCATAATAAATTATGAATGACATTTGAAATAGTAAGCAACCACACCTTTCAACATTTTAAAATACTCATTTTTATTATATTCGTTTTTTTCTGATAAAAAATACTAACAACATGCTTTTTAATATTCTTCTTATTTTAAAATTCATTTAAAAAAAACAATTTAGTTATTTAGTTATCTGCATTGTTGTACCAATATGAAAAAAAAAATTAACAAAAATATTTAATTGATTGATTTATAAGTTCCCTTAATTTTATTGATTTATACATATATATTTTTAATTATCTTTAATTACATTTATTGAAAATAATGCTTAGATATAAACCTAAGTGTAGGCATAAAATGATGAAACTAAATAGAGTTAAAATAGTGTAAAAATTCATTTATATTTATAGTATCAAACAAGATTTGTTTCTTCTTATTACATTTCGGTTTTAAGAGAGTAAAAACTTTTTAAAGAATAAATGAATGGTAAAAATGTGGTTAAAAAATATGTGGTAGAGATAGTGTATTATTTTGAGTGTTTGTCTTTTTTTTATAGAAGGTGCACATGAATGTGTCCAAGTGCATTTAAAAGAGTAGCTTGATTACGAAGCTGCTTAAGTAAATATGGCATGCTAAGGGTAATTAATTTGATGATGAATTGAGTTAAATTTGAAATATCATTCCAATAATATATTTATTGATGCATTTATTAAGGTTTTGGTTACAAAGAATGAAAGTCAATTTTAATTTCTATTTTCATGTGAGATTCAGTCGGTTAGGTGTTTTCTCCAAGAAAGGGTCAAACCGCTAGACTTATGGAAACTACTTCGAATTGAGTTACACATTACCACTACCTCAGCTTGCCCACAGAAATAATAATACTATAATATTAATAATAATAATAATAATAAAATCTGAAATTAATAAGTTTATTTTTTTTGGTTTTTTATGAGGCTTGTATTTGTACTTATTTATTTGAAAAGAGAGAAAAAATGATCAAATAGAGCACAATATATTTTTATTTGTTTCACATAATTTCTTTCTTCCATATTTAGAAGAAAAGTTGTATATGATAAAAGAAGAAAAAAAAAACAGTATTTGTGCACATATGAAAAAAAAAACCTAACCTCTTACTAATTCTCTACAAATCTCTTATTTGCATTCTATTTAATTTTAAGTAGATAATCAATGTGTCTAATATTTATAAAAGTGATTTCTAGTAAAAAAAATATACCTTTATATTATCATAAATTTAAGGTTTTTTTTTCTAATTTTAAATTGATTTGTAGTCTTTATATATAATTTATAAAAAAAAACTTAATTAAGTTGTTTACTTAAACTCTATAAAAGTAAATAATTTAAAAAAACAATCCTGTAATAGAATATTTGATAAAAAAAAATATGTAAAAAAATAAGGCATTGTACAAATAACTTGTAATTATTATATAAAAAAAAATTCAAATTCTAAGATATAAAAATGTTTTTTTTTTAAATTCAAAAAACTAAAAAGAAAAACTTAACAAAATAAGAAACATATTTAAATTTTATCGAAAAAAATGAATAAATAAAAGTATTTTAAGAATGTTTAAAAAGTTGAAATTATAATGATTTTTGTTTAAGATGAATTGAAGTAGCTAGTGAAATGCATTAAGTGTTAATTTAATCATGGTTATAGTGTAGAGATGTGTTTAATTAATGATATGTTGTGTGTTTCAATGATATATTTTTGAAACAAGACAGAACCTGCATGTACCAAGAGTGTGTAGTGAATCTAGGTTAATACATTTATAAGGTGTGGGTAAATAGCAGCAGTAGAGTGAAGAAGAGGAATACAGCTAACAAGTGGGTTGATTTTGACTTTAAACTCTGAAAGTAGTTTCAGAGTATTTAAGAGGGTTAGGCCTGTGCCTCCCATCATCACAATCTTCACTCCAACCTCTTAAAGAACATGCCAAACCCTAAGAATTATTTCTGATGTTATATTCAACAAATTTCAGTGTTAAGGTCTTCTATGAACACATGATAATAGACACACCACTTCAACCTCTTAATGCAGGTGTCTAATCTCACTGCCACACCACCATCTGGATTCACTCTTTCCCTCTCTTTTGATCATCAAATCAAATTTAAGTTCATCAATCTCCTGTCATGAATCTGCTGTCATGTTTATGTTTTTTTAACTTCATCCTTTGCTGCTTATTTGCTTTTACAAAAATTAGGTTAATAAATCATATCTACACAGCTATTTTAATATGAGTATTTTTTTTTTCAAAAAAATTAAATAAATTAAAAAAAATACATTTAAGAAGTGTCTCAACTCGTATACAAGCATCAAACAACAGACCTAATATAGGGTTTCCTATCCTAAGTACCTTTATGCTAATTTAAGATGAGTGTTATTTTAAAATGAATGTTGTTATATTGACAATTTTGCGCTATATTAATTACAATTAAAAAAATTGATTAAAATGTGGATCCATGTAAATAGATTGAGTAATTTTTAAATTACATTGTGTTAATGGTAAATTGATGTACGTAGTTGTCAAAATAACATTTTTCTTTTAAAATATATTTAGCATATAACTTATCAGCTATATTTTTAAAAAATTGTAAATAGATATACTTTGTAAATTATCATTTTTATACTCTCACTACTAGAAGATCATCAAATAAAAAATAATTTTAGAGACAAAAAATAATTAATTGTTATATTGATAATTAAACTTTAGTAGTTAATTAGATACCAATTTAGAAACTATTTATCTATAATAAAAATTAATTTAGATACCAATAATTTTTGTAGTCTATAAAATAGTATCTAATTTAATCAATATAGTAACTAATTAATTTTTTTCAATAAAATTGATTTCTAATTAATGATTTTATTGTAGTGTCTAACTATGTTAACAAATTTAATCATATTTAGTGATAATTTCTTTGATTTATATTTGTATTTAAATATATTTTTATGACTGCTAATATACTTTGTCAACAAGCTTTTGAGTTAGTATAAGTAAACTGTGAAAGTGAAGTTTTGAATGAGAAAATCTTTTAATTTGACTTGTTCATTGCATTGTTGATTTACTAAGTTGAATTAGACTAAGGACTTGAAAGTTTCTCTTCCTATTACTTTCTAGTTTATTCATTTTTCATATTTAACCATAATGAATTATTTTTTACCTGTTTCAGCCAGGTTAAACTTTTATTCAAAAATTTACTTGGAAAGATAATTGATAGAAAGAAAGAGAAGGAATCATACTTCTTTTTACTTTCTCTCTTATTTTTATATTTTACTTTTAATTAAAATTTTAATGTTTAGTTATTTGGAATTTTAGAACTTCAAACTATATAAAACTAAAATGGTAATATCAATTATATTCATATAAAATAAGAGAGAAGAACAATTTGTATGAATGAATGTGAAAAAAATGGAAAATATTAAAAAATAACAAATGAACTAAAATAATTAATTTACCCATATACATAAAAGATAAAAATCAAAATAAACAAGGATAGTTAAAGTTAGACATGTAGTTTAACTTTACTTAATAATGATTGAAATGGTTTATCATTTACAGGTTTAACTTAAAAGACTAGAGTTTAATTTCATAATTTTAAAACCTTTTTTTAAAACCTAAATAAAATAACAAGTAGTTTTAATTTTCAAGATTAATTTTATACTTTTCTCAGTTAAAAAACTTTGATAGGACAAATAACAAAGTCTTTTTTTTAATATTTAACACAATTGGGTCTCAAAAGATCCAATTCAATATCACTAATTAAATTAAAATAATTTTATACTAGTCGATTCATACATTGAACAATGTATGATTATCCTTTTTATATTCTCTTCTTGGTATTATTGTTATTATTTTTCAATAAGAAAATATCTCTTTTACTGTGTTTAATTAATTATAATGTCAATTGATGGAGATTAAAGTATATTAAAAAAAGTTAGTATTGTAAGATTCAACTAAGTCTATATGTTAACCTAGGATTTGAGGTTTACTTAAGATGTTGTGTGTGGGGTGACAGAACATTTAGACTAAATTGAGTTAACATTTCAACCTATCTAGTGAGTCAAGTTAGGTATTTGAATTCTTTAGTCTATTTCTTCTAGATCAACTTTTTTTTATAAAAAAATAAAAAAGTATATTAAAAGTTAATATACAGCTATAAAAAAATCAAATTTGCATTGATAATTTTATATATTTGTCCACTTTTATCATTAAGATTTTGGATATATAAATACTAGGTTCAAAAGTCAAATGGGTACTTCTCAAAAGATTAAGAAAGGTCTATAATTTAGATATTTTATATAAATAGTTCGCTAAAATTAAATTGTAGGACTATTCTTCTAAGATTTGTTTATTAGTCATTGATATAATGTATGAAATAGATACAAGATAATTAAAATGCGTTTCCTATGATTAAAAGTTGATGTTGATAATTTATTAGCACTTCACAACTTGTGTATATTATTGTTTACAAAAATAAAATCAAGCATGACTTACATTAATTAGTTGATTTGAAAATACAATGACAAAAAAACATCAACTACCACAGTCTTTTAAATAATATCTTATCTTAAGGAAAAAGTTGTCTCGACCTCTCAATTAAGTTATAAAATTTTTCTTTAATTATTTTTTTCATCATTTAAAGATGATGTACTGTGAAGATAATCATTATGGTCACTACAAGAAAATCATCCAATAGAAATCAAGATTAAATATATTTAGTTGTGTGACTGTCCAAGTAAAGACATGAGCATGGGTAAGTTATAAATTTTCAAAGTCAAATTTATCTTATTCTGATTGGTGTATTAATGTATATGAATGTTTAAAATCACTACATTGATGATTAACGCCATTTCTTTGTTTTTTGCTGGATTCTCGATTTGCATGAGAGGAATTTTCTTGGGGTACAACTATAATCATAATGGATGCTTGGGAAACTACAGTAGATAGCAAGGAGGCAAAGTCTTTCTTTTGAGTTGATACACTTATAGTTTGGAATTAGACTAAGTTGTTGGATTCCTTGATAGATAATTGGATTTATGTATTGACATCCTGATGTTTTTAAATAGGTTTAAGCTTATCAGAATTATATGTGCAGAATATGTCTATGTTTTGGTATTTTAGCTGGAAACCTCATTTCTCTAGCATAGGGATTTTTTGTACATGGGTTGGAGTACCCCGAGTACTCCTATTTATTAAATTTGTATTGTTGATTAAAAACAAATATTTAGTTGTGTGACTAAATTAAACACCATTTTAGATTTTAGAGACTAAAAAAATTATTGGTTTTTAAATTAGTTTCTATTATTGATAAATAGTTTCTAAATTGGTATCTAATTAGCTACCAAATTTAGAATATAAATAATTGGTAGTTAAAACCTTGGTAACTAATTAGATATCAATTTAGAAACTATTTATCAATAATAAAAACTAATTTAGAAACCAATGATTTTTGTAGTCTCTAAAATAGTCTCTAATTTAGTCATTATAGCAACTAATTATATTTTGTCTGTAAAATTGGTTTCTATTTAATAATTTTCTTGTAGTGGTAAACCAAAAAAAAAATTATCGACAAAGAACTATGTATATTATACACTACACTTGGGTACTCCAACACTTTTAAAAATATGTACAAGATGAGATTTCACTAAACAATTCATGTTACATTTGTTTATTATGTTCCAAAATTCTTCCCTTTCTAAAGAGTAAATGATCAAAACATATAACATAGTTGTGTTACATTAATCCAACCACTATCTATATTCCCGCATAACATTACCAATACATTTGCTCAAACCATAGTTTGAGTGATAACTTATCAAGTGTAACATTTTTCAACTTACATAGAATTTCATAATTCAAATAACACCTAACACTTATTTTAATTTGTCAACATATCAACTACAATGATAATGATTTTCATACACATTTATAATATCATATATCTTTAGATATCATCAAAATTATATGCAAAATATACATATTAACTTTTTTTTTACATACAAATTAATTACCACATTTAAACAATCATTTTATTAAATGTAAATATTAACCCCCTTTACATTAAGGTAACAACAAAACCTTCCTTCAACACTTACATAAATCCATATAAATAACTTAAGTGTTTCCAGGAATCCAGATAAATAACCTAAGTGTAACCCATGTAGCAACATATCTTTTTACAAACTAAAGAAAAGAATATCAATATTTTTTTATCAATAAAGAATATCAATATTATAATAAAAATTAAACTTGTGTTTTATTTATAAAATTTCTATTCTTTAATCATTTAAAATTTATCTTTTAAAAACTTAGATTTACATATAACTTAATATATATATATATATATATATAATTCTATCATATTTATGGTGAAAATGTAAAATACAAAATATGTTTGTTGCATCGACTAGAGATTAGGATATTTCATTCTTTATAAGTGGGTGCAAATCCCATCATATAAGTCAGTTTTATGAGATTAAGTTAGGCCTAAAGTCCACTTCTTAACATGATATCAGAGTGATTTAAAGTCTATCCTAGTGAGAGTTTGTTAGGCCTATCGTGTCACCCGTTATTGGATCACCCATTACATATATTTCTACGCACGAGTTGGTAGTCTCGGCGTGAGCTGGTGTGTTGGAGATCACACATCGACTAGATATTAGGATATTTCATTCTTTATAAGTGAGTGCAAAATCTTACCTTATAAGTCAATTTTATAAGGTTGAGTTAGATTTAAAATCCACTTTCTTGTTAAATAGTGATTTTTTTTCTAGAAAAATTATGAATTATTTTATATTATTACCAACGTAAATATTTGTCAAAAAAAACATTTTTTTCTGTAATTTAAAAGCTTGTGTTAATCGTTTATTATCGCTTCACAACTTGGGCATATTGTCATAAAAATATAATGAAGCATGGCTTGCATTAATTAGTTTATTTGGAAATACAGAGTTATAACGAAACACATCAACAACCAAGGTTAAAAATTCATGTTCCATGGCAACAACATATTTTACTATCGATACTTTTTTAAAGATTGAGACGAGAATAACTAAGTGTTTGAGAGATAAGAAAAATTAAATCATTTCAATGATTGACTATTGTAATAATGGATTATCATTAAAACTAGTTTTGGTTTGTACAAATTCATTGAAAAGTAATTTTAAATTAATTAAATTTATTTTAAAATTATTATTTTTCATAAAAAAAAATATGTTAAACTAAAACTAACTTTAAATTTCAAAGACTTAAAAAATTACTTTTTAATTTGAGGAACTAAAATTAAAATTTGACTTATTTTAGAAAATAAAAAAATATTTTGACAAATATTCTAAAAAGTGAATTTTTACGTTATTATTTTATTTTGAGAATAAAAATAGTAATTTCCAATTTAGAAGAATAAAAAAATCAAACTTAAAGATAAAAGTATGGTTAAGTTAGTAAAAACTATAAAGTTTAACATTTATAAAATACTTTTTTATAACATATATTAAATTTCAGTGGATATGTGTCAACTTATTTTATAAATATATTATTGATCAAGAAAGCTTTGGATGCACAATAAATATGACTTAGACATAATTTGAAAGAGTGGATAAAGGAAGAGGTCAACAAATTATGAATGTATGATATTACTTTGGCCTATCAAAATAGAGAAGTTTTATATGGTTAGTTAGAAGTCTCTCTAGTTCAAGGAAATTGAATTTTCTTTGCTTAGAGATATTTCAATCCTTATCAATAATTAATTGGGGTTCAATGTCAAAATTTAGAGTATAAAAAATTAATATAATACCATTATTCATTAAGTGGATCTAGCAATGAGCTAAAATATTGCAACTCATAAATTTTAAGGGTGACTTTTGCCCTACAAAAAAAAGGAAGAAATAAATTGTATGTGGGGTGAATAGGGTACATGAATATGATGAAAACAATATTTTATATGTAGCATTTTGAAAGAGATACATTTTAGTCATCACATCTATTTAATGAGCTTTTCAATCTTCTTGAGAAAAATAAGAAAGAAATGTAACCATTTTTTATAGGATAAAATTAACTTAAGCATAAAAAATTTGAATAAGAAAGTTTCTATAAATTAATTTTAGTTTTTTTTTCTCTCTTAAAATTGCTTGTGAATCTTTAATTTGTTACCCTTTTAAACGATTTAGTTAGGGTGTGTGATTTTTGTTTAATAGAAGTATTTTAATTCATCTCTCCACAAGAATGTTTTGGTGTAAATTTTGATTAAAAACTATTTTCGAGAAATAACATTTCATATAAATATTATTTTCTTAAAATAAAAACTAAATGTAAAATTATTTTTTGTCAACCTTATACTATTACAAAGCTAATTTTTTTCCTTCTACCAAGAGATACTTAAGAATATCATCAATTCAAGAGGTGACACCCTTATTCAACATTACTTATTCAACAGAATAACTAGGTAAAAGAAATGTTAAGGGTTAGACTTAATTAAGATTACAAATGAGTAAAATTATTTGCAATATTCAAATTTAGATTAATGAGTACTCCAATACAAGAAAAATCATTAATTAGAAACTAATTAATTGTTATATTAACTAAATTAGATATTATTTTATAGATTAAAAAATTATTGATTTTTAAATTAGTTTTTATTGTTGATAAATAATTTCTAAATTGGTATCTAATTAGCTACCAAAATTTAGCTACTAACTATAGAATCTAAATAATTGGTAGTTAATTAGATACTAATTTAAAAAATATTTATCAACAATAGAAATTAATTTAGATATCAATATTTTTTTAGTGTCTAATATAGTATATAATGTAGTCAATATAACAACTAATTATTTTTAGTTTCTAAAATTGATTTCTATTTAATAATTTTTAAGTAATTTTTGTTTAAATTTTTTTAACTACAAAACTATATTTAAACCTATAATTTATGTTTGATTGATAATGATTTAAAGCTTTTAAGTGTTCATGAGTATTTAAGTGGACTTGAAGAGGTAGGAAGAATTATTATTCAACCATTTATAATATTTTAAACTTTTTATTTTATTTTTTTATTTTTTCACATGTATAAAAGAAAACATGTGATTTAAGTAATTTAGTGATTGATTATAACAACTAATTATTTTTAGTGTTTAAAATTGATTTCTATTTAATGATTTTTTAGTAATTCTTCATTAATTTATTTTTAACTACAAAACTATATTCAAACCAATAATTTATGTTTGATGGATAATGAATTAAAGCTTTTAAGTGTTCATGAGTATTTAAGTGGACTTTAAGAAATAGGAAGAATTATTATTCAACCATTTATAACATTTTTATTTTTAATTTTTAATTTTTCACATGTATAAAAGAAAACATGTAGTTTAATTTATTATAACAACTAATTATTTTTAGTTTCTAAAATTAATTTTTATTTAATGATTTTCTAATAATTTTTAACTACAAAACTATATTCAAACCTAAATTTATGTTTGATTGATAATGATTCAAAGCTTTTAAGTGTTCATTAGTATGCTTTTAAGTGTTAATGAGTATTTAAGTGGACTTTAAGAGGTAGGAAGAATTATTATTCTACCATTTATAACATTTTAATTTTTAATTTTTCACATGTATAAAAGAAAACATGTGTTTTAAGTAATTTAGTATTGGTATTATAACAATTAATTATTTTTAGTTTCTAAAATTTATTTTTATTTAATAATTTTTTAGTAATTCTTGTACAAAACTATATTCAAA
This sequence comes from Phaseolus vulgaris, assembly GCF_051622355.1. NCBI lineage: Eukaryota > Viridiplantae > Streptophyta > Magnoliopsida > Fabales > Fabaceae > Phaseolus > Phaseolus vulgaris. Next base: position 4,860,988 of record NC_143501.1, on the reverse strand, counting down.
CCTATAATTTATGTTTGATTGATAATGATTTAAAGCTTTTAAGTGTGTTAGTGAGTATTTAAGTGAACTTTAAGAGGTAAGAAGAACTATCATTCAACCATTTATAATATTTTTAATTTTTAATTTTTAATTTTTCACATGGATAAAAGAAAACATATCTTTTATGTAATTTAGTGATTGATAATAGGAAGAGTTCTCATTGGTTTGAAACTTTGTCCTCTAATTAGTCAAGAATCCTTTAAAATTTGGTTTGGGCTATCAAAATTTAGATTTTTTTTATTTACTATAGGTTTTGGTTTGTTCTCCATGAAAATTATTATTTTTGTTTTTTATCTTTTTTTTAATAATAATTTTTTTTATGAATAAATGAATAATGAAAATTTTGATCTATGAAAATTTCAATTTTCAAAATATCTGAAAATGGTTTTGTAAAGCTTGTTTGAGTTGTGGAAACACTATTTGGCTTCTTTGAAGTAGAGTTGTTGTCAGTTTCCATAAGTCCTTAAGATTGTAACAAAATAAGGCTAACAACACAAACAAATTCGGTTTTCTTAGGAGTGGATGATCATTGTTCTTAAGGACTTATTTGTTGTGTGTTGCACAAGACCCTCAAGATATAATAGGAACTTCTCGAATAACATTGATGAACTCAAAACTAGCAAGCAAACTCATAAGATCCAAAAATCCAGGATTAGAGAAGTAGAAGTAGAAAGAAAAACAAGTGAATGTGTGTTTTGAAGAAGAGTAGAGACACCTATTTGTAGGTGGAGGAAAACCCCAAGGTTATGTATGAAAAGGAGAAAAGAAAGCATGTTTGCAATGAGATGTGCAATGTGACCGGAAATGGAGGAGTACATTCCTTGTGGACTAGATTTGAAAGCAGTCGAGGGGAGTGTGATACTGAACGTCATCCTTGGAGCGATTTGTGACTTGCGGAGAGGATCCAACTTCAAGTGAGTTCATGTCCGAGGAGATTTGAAAGTGGACCTAAAGTTGGCCAAAAAATATGCAGATTTTCTACAACATTTTGCACCATCTTTCTTTTTGCTATTGATTTTACAACAAGGACAAAGAGGAGTTCTAAACTCTAGAGGTATCTCACTCAAGCAGCATAATATCGCTCAAACGAGAATAACCTATTCACAGGAGGAGCTCACTCAAGTGTTGTGTGGCTAAGAGAATGATGTTTTATGTTGTGTGTTTTATACATGAGTTCAATTATATATCGATGATGATAATGATGTATAAATTATATGACTAGTTGTATATGCTTTGAGATATATGATTAATGAAATATATGTACAATGACATCCATATGATATGTGTCTTATGTGGATGGCCACTAGTGGGTGTTGAATCCTTGATAGATTGGCTTATATGTGCGTGTGTGGTTGCATGTATGGTGAGATATGCATATAAATGTGATATTTTTATGGTATGTGGTCTTTTATGGGGTATGTTATATGTAGGATATTTGGGATGGTATCAAGTCTTAGGAGTAGTTGTATCAAATATGTTATGTAAAAAAGAGATCTATGCTTCAAGGGTGATATGATAACATAGATTAAGATATTAAGTGGTGATAAACTGGAAAAAAAAATATATGCATGAAGTTTGGAGTAGGTGCATAAACTATTGTAATCAAGTGATAAATGTTAATCTCTCGTGGGACTTGTTTAATAAGGTTGTGACTCTTCTAAAAGGCATTATGTAATAATTTCATTGTGTATTGGATATGTGACTAAGGATTTTGACATCTTGTGACAATGTTTCAGTATATATTGTAAACTGGGGATATTATGACTTTTGGTGACATGTACCATTATAGTGCAACTTCTCTTGTGTGTTGATGGTCATTTTATTTGAGTTATGATATGTATACTTACGTGTGATATATGTATCATATGTTTAATGATTAAATTTAAATTAGTTCATCCTTTATATATATATTATTGTTTTTGATTGATAAATAATAACTAAATAAAAATAGAACACTTTAGAGATTTAGAGATGTTCCAATCCTATTATAAAGAAAATGTTCACTAAAGAAGACCTTTAACCTAACCCTAAAAGACTTAAGAGAACTACATACTTTTGTGTACTAAAACCAATATCATTTAAAAAGTTCCTCCAAAATCTAACTCAGCTAATTAACACATAAAAAAATCAATTACTAAGAAATCCTATTTATAGATGATATAGAAATAAATAATATTATAGGTGATAATAGTAGAATTATTCAATGAGAAGATCACATTTATATTTATCTATATTTTCAATGTCATACTATAATATATTATATTATATTATATTATATACATAGTATGCTTTTATATTAAACATATCAATAAAATTAAAATTGAAGTGTTACACAATTCAACTCATTTGATACAATCTTACCGAAAATAATTCAAAACTTATTATTATTAGACCTAACATATTCAAGTTGTATTTATTAGAAGTTGTCAATTTAAACAAGTACAATGACAACTTACTAATTAGGCACTAATTATTTATATATACTAGTTTTAGTGCAGTGTTTATCAATAAACGATGTAAATTATTGGTTTACAATATCATTTTGTTTGAGATTCTCATACTACAAAATGTCCGAAACTGAAATGTTACTTGAGATAAATGAATCATTAATCTTATTTCCAAAAAAAACTGAATCTTATCATATTTAATTTATCCAATGTTACTATTTAATTATTTTCTTATTTATTATTATTATTATTTTATGTTTTTATTATTAACACTTTTCTCTAAAAGAAAAATAATACACTACATAAAAATTATTAAATAAAAATTAATTTTAAAAATAGAAGATAATTAGTTATTATACTGACTAAATTAAATATTATTTTAAATACTAAAAAAATTGTTGGTATCTAAATTAGTTTCTATTATTATAAATAATTTATAAATCAATATCTAATTAATTAGCTATGTATAAAACATATGGGTTTTGATCTAGTTCCCCATATTTTTGTATTTTCTTTCTTTTTTCTTTTTTTAATAATATTTTTCTCATGTGATGGCAGATGATTGTTGTTACTTGAGGTGTCAGCTTAGCTGAGATGTCAAGTTGCATAGTGATGCCTAACACGAAAACTTTATAAAAAAAAAATTAGCTATGTATTAATTATAAATTTATAAACTATTTATAAATAATAAAAATTAATTATTTTTTATTTATAAAATTAATTTATATTTAATGGTTTTTTTAATAGTGATACATGTTTCACGAGTAGGAATATAACTTTTAGTATTAGGCCAACAAAGTTTATGTTTATTATTAATATCTTCTTCCTTAAGATAATTGAATACATGATTAATTATTTTTTTATTTGTTTCACTATAAATCCATACTCAATTAAATACTATTTTTTAAATAAAGACGATGAATTAAACTAACCTAGAGAGATAAAGTAGTGAAGTAGAAAAAAAACATATATTTTTTAATCGATAAAAAATATTATCAATGATAGTGTATGAGATATTCTAGTCCATATAAAAAAAACTATAAATATAGATAATACGTATTCTTATGATTGTTTTGAGTAAAAAAAGTATTAAAAAGAAAGACACATTATATTCGAATATAATACATACACAGTTGAAATTTTGGCATGTGGAAGAAGAAATAAATTGGTAGTAATTAGAGTTCAGAATTGGGTATATTTCAAGTCATTTGGTGTGACACAACACACTTTAACCATTAATAGTGTTGCAACTTGTCTCTCTTCAATATTATTCTTTGTTTCTTAGTGCTTTTTTAGGGCAACCTACATTTTTTTTATCAATAAGAATTAATTACATAAGTTTGTAAAAAAAATCCATTAGTAAGTTATGTGAAAGGGTGGAGTTCTTAAAATTTAAAAAAAAAATGTCCTTCTATAATAGAGTCCAATACAAAATTAATATTAATTTAAGTTTTAACATTGTCCAATTATATATATAGTAATTTTAATTATATAAAAAATTAATAATTTTCTAAATTTTCTGTAAAAATGATAAAATAATGATAAATATAGTATAATCAAATAAAAAATACACTATCATGACATATATAATAAATGAATAAATTTGGATGTTAGATTCCTTTTAATTTTAAGGTGTAAAGATATAACTTGTCACAATTTACTATCTAAAACATTCTCTCTAAACTTAATCAAATAAACAATAAATTTGGATGTTAGATTCCTTTTAATTTTAAGGTGTAAAGATATAACTTGTCACAATTTACTATCTAAAACATTCTCTCTAAACTTAATCAAATAAACAAAATAATAATTAAATTAAATTTCATCTGGTAAATTACAATTATAATAATACTTAAGTTTTATGAGTTAATGTGATGTAACTTCTTTTAATTCAGGACTTAAAAATGTAAGCTGTGACAATCTGTCTATTTTAAGTATTTTCTAATTTTTTTTAAATAACTATAATATATTTTAATTAAAACATATCATACCTATTAAAATCAAGTGTTATTTTACATAAATATTAGCAAATTTTAATATAAAAATTAATTGTACTCATGTTTTTTTCTTTATTATATTTTAAAGGTGTAAGTTGTGGTAACTTTTCCTCTTAACTCTTTCTAAATTAAAATAAGACAAATTATACTAACATATAAAGATACGAAAGAAAATTAATTAATAGGAGGAGATGTCCTTTCAAATATTTTACTTAACATGCATTGAATGATAATATATGATTATAACAAAAAAATCATTGAAAAAAATCAAAATTTAGAAAAAATAATAATTAGTCACTATATTAAGTAAATTAAATAGCATTGTACAGACTAAAAAAATTATTATATATTAATTTAGAAATTATTTATTAATAATTTTAATAAACTAGTTTAGATACCAATAATTTTTTTACTCTAAAATATTATCTAATTTAGTCAATATAGTAACTAATTATTATTTTTTTATCTAAAATTAATTTTTATTTTATAATTTTTTTAGTATTTTATGTTTGCATTTTTTTTATTCTTATAATTTCAAATTTTATAATAGCTAGTCTTTTGAATATATTTACTTTAGTTAATATAGTAATTAATTATTATTTTTTATCTTTAAATTTTCCTGTAAAAAAAAATTGTATTTTTGTCATTTATACATCAAGTCAAAGATTGACTTAAACTAATCTTATCTAACCAAATATAGACTTGAGTTTTAAATTTTGAGTGTAAATTAAATTGGGTTTTCTTTAACTTTCTTAATTATGGTTTGATATGAATTTAACTTTAAAATTTTCATCATATGGTATTTTTTTAAAACCTTCATATTTTCTTGATTTAATTTTAATAAGGTGTGAGAAAAGCTCAAATTATTTATATATTGAAAATATTTTAAATTGTATAATCTAGAAATTTATATAAGATTTATTAATGGATAATTTAAAAATATATTATGAATTTTATAATTTAAAAATATATTATAAGTTATATAATTAAAATACATTTCTAGATTTAAAAATGTATTATAAATTGTAAAATCAAGAATATATTCTGGATTATATAATTTGGAATGTACTTTTAGATTATGTAATTTGAAAATGCATTTCAGATTATACAATCTCAGACAAATTCTTAAAATGTATAATCTAGAATACATTTTTATATTACAAAATCTATTTCAAGACTATATAATCTAAAAATTCAAAAATATATTTCATATTACACAATCCAAAATATACTTTATGTAATTCAAAATCTATTTCTAAATCTTGAAATAAATTATAAATTATGTAATCGAAACATATTTTTAAATTACACAATCCAAAACACTAAAGTATGAACATTTCAAACATTTCCAAGACATCATGTAGGTGCATGAAGAAAGAAGGAGTGAAAAAAAGTAATTGCCTTCGTGATATCCATTGATTAGCCCATTTCCAAAACTAAACTAAGCCCATGAAAACATTAACCCAAAAAGTGGTTTACTATATAGTCTATATTGCATAGAAGTAACATATTACACTTTAAAATTTCGTATAAAAAACAAATAAACTAAACCAAGTATGTATTAGTTAAGGTGTCATTACTTTGAAATAGGATGCAAAATTTGTTAAAGATTGTGTATTGCTATTAATCTATGCACTTAAAGTAAAATTTGTTATACTTTATACTTAATCTGAATAATTCCATGTTTTTCATGTGAATAATGAATATTTTGTAGTCTTTGATCTTATACAAAAATGGGAGATCAAATTAATTTTCTTTTATCCTTTGTTAGAATGGCGTATGGAGGATTTTAGCCATCTTTTGCTCCATATGTTGGTCTTCAAAGGCCAAAGTAGTCTGATTATTAGGTTCTTTATTTTGTATTTTTTTAATAATAAATATTGGTTTAATAAAAAAAGTAGATTTTTGTTTTTTTATGTATTTGTCTATTATGCTTATTTTAAAAAAATATGGAGGAAAATAATACAAGTATTGCTCAAATTTTGTTTTTTAATTAAAGGTTGTGAAAGTTAGTGTTTTTATCTGTTTTTGTAGTAAAATGATATCATCAAATATTAATAAACATTTGTAAGTATATTTTGGCAAATTCTTCCTTCTTCTCCTCCATATATTCACTACATGAAATAGAAACCAATTTTTAGAGACCAAAATAATTAGTTGCAATAGTAACTAAATTAGAGAACATTTTGGAAACTAAAACAAAAATTGGTTTCTAAATTAGTTTCTATTATTTTCTATTATTGTTAAATAGTTTCTAAATTGGTATCTAATTAGCAACCAATGTTTTATCTACCAATTATTTAGTTTCTAAATTTAGTCTCTAAAACCTTGGTTGCTAATTAGAGACCAATTTAGAAACTATTTAACAATAATAGAAAATAATAGAAACTAATTTAGAAACCGATTTTTGTTTTAGTTTCCAAAATGGTCTCTAATTTAGTTACTATTGCAACTAATTATTTTGGTCTCTAAAAATTGGTTTCTATTTCATCATTTTCTTGTAGTGATTTTTTCCCTCTATTTTCATATTTTTTATTTAATTTTAATAATAACCTTCTGAGTAAGGTGGAGAGTGTAGTGTCTTTTTCTTTATTTTCAAGTGGTAGTTGTTTGTGGTGACTAGTAGTGAGCATTGGTGGTTGAAGTAAGTTTTGTGGTATTTTTTACTACTGGTAATTGTGTTTTCATCTGCTTATTTTTATTATTTTTTTTGGAAGTCACAATCCAGATAAAAAACCAACGAGGTGCAAAAAGGAGTACAAAACTAAAAAGAAAATATCTTTGCATCAGGGGACATCAAATATAATGAATTTCTCGTCAACCCTCTCACCACACTTAAATGATAGAACATCTCTTTCAAATGTTGTGACTAGAAAAATATGACAATTTTGTCGCTGAAAGGAAAATATGGGATGCGGAGATGCAAACGAGTTTAATTAAAAAGGTGTGACTATGTTTTATTTAAAAAATTAAAACTAACCTTTCATAATTACTATGGAGGGAGGTATAAAAGTGGAGGAAGAATTTACCTATATTTTACATTTTAAAGTGTATAAATGAGTTCAATTGTTTATCATAATTGTATTTGAAAGCTCACTTTTTCAAATTGTCAATGGGGCTAGTTGTATAATAGTTATTGGCAATTACTTATTGCACCTGAGCAAATTTCAACCTCCACTTGATCAAATTTGAACCTACACTCAATTTTTATTATGATTTTTTTTTTCTGAAATACGTTTTTCAATTTGGATTTTCGAAACACTTTTCTAATTTATAGAATTCCTTTTACAAAATATATTTTTAAATTTTGTTTTTCGAAATTTCTTTTCAAAATGTTTGTTTTTTATTCTTGAATTACTTCTGGTGTTTTCAATTCTATTCCAGAATTCTATAGAATATAAGTATTTTTTCATGATGTATTTTTTGAAACAGTTTTGAAAAGTTAAAAGGGTTAGGTGCGTGTGACAATTTATAAGTTGCAGGAGGAAGGACTTGTCCTTTTGAAGTGACCCATGCTGTTTTTTGTTTTGTTTTTTTCATTGGAACATTATTATGTGTAGCAAGGTTTCAAGTTGTGCAAGCTTCTTCTATATTTTGTCATAATCTTTTGGCTGGAGAAGATGTTGATTTGATTTTCTATATAATATAATAATTTCATCAAATTAGAACTTGAATGAGACATATATTAAGAGTGTAATTGAGGTGATGACAAATATACAACTTTCAATGTATATCTTGTAAATAACGTCACATATAAAAAATTTCAAATTAAAAGTTAAATATGGAATATGGTAACTTAATTAGTCTTGGTATATAATTAAGTTGTTAATACCGAAGTGCACAGACTGATTTGAATGAATTACGGTTAGGAATAATGTTCTCTAGATGTTTCGTAATCGATAAAATATTTATCTTAATTATTGTGGAAAAATAAGATTTAAGGTTACTCATATTTTTCGTGAAGGGATACGTATGCGGATAAGTTGGCTAATTTAGAATTGATTCATAGAAAATCCTTTTATTACTATAATAGGTTTCCATCTAGTCTGTTCTTAGAATTCTTCATAAATAGGTATAAGTTACTTAGATATCGTTTTTTTTTTAATATGAATTTTGGTTTAGTCCTCATATTTTTCTGTATTTTTTATTCTTTTAATAATATTTTTTAGGGTTTACTTGAGGTGTCCGTATAGTTGAGATGTCAAGTTGTATCCTAAAATAAAAGTTTTTATATGAAAAAAAAGTAGTCTCTATTTATAAGATTTTTTCAATAATTTTTTTAAATAAGGGACAAAACTTAAATATAGTATTGTAGATATTGTTTTTCTATCATATTTATATTTTAAAATTAATATTATATAATGCCTTTAATAAGTTACAAATTATCAATATAAAGTTCCAAATTAAATTAGAGAACAACACCAACATATGTTGTATTATATGTAATTTTTATCATTATATAACACTCATTTTTACTTTTTAATACATTAATTATTATATTCATAAATTCTAAATTAATTGACATGTTTTTGCAAAAAGGTAATAAATACTAGAAACTAATGACATAAAGTTTCTTCCTCTTAGAAAATATATGCAGGTACAAGCTTCGCCCATCTATTCTTAATTTAAATATAAAAATAGAAAATTATTTAACTTTAAAAAGGGAGTATTAATTTTAAAAATATATTAAAGATAGTTTTGAAACAAAAATATAAATTACTGAATGGTTTTTTTTAAGTTCGAAAAGATTAGATAATATTTGTTATAATGAATATCTATAAGAAATAAAGAATTATAGCTCCCTCCATTTTTTTTAATTATTGTTCTTTAACAAAAATTTGTTCCCTTTTCTATCTTTTATTTTTTACATTTTAACATGTTTTTTTTTCAGTAATATCTCAATAGTAGGCCTATTAATCCTTTGTTTATCATTATATGTAATTCTACCAAATTGTTAGGGGTGGCAAAGTGAGGTGGACTCCGCTGACATGCATTAGCCCGCTTCGCATAACGCACGGTCCGCGATTTGTAAGGGTCAGCAGCAGGACGAGGCGGGTTAGCCCGCTAGCCCGCAAAAAAATAAAAAAAATTAATTGACTTGACAACAATGTTCCAGTGGAGGAGTGACAACTTTGAGTGAAAAAAATTAGGTTTTCACTCAAAACACAACGCAGTTAAGCTGTTACAAAAAATGCACACAACACACGATGCACTTTCCTTTGCAGCGCCGCCGCTCGTTCCGCTTGCGACTTCGCGCTGCAACTGTTGCGCGTTACTACCGCTCCGCTGTTGCACATCGCTACTACCTCCACTCCTCCTCTACGTTCCAAAAAAAAGTGAAGACCGGCCCGCAAGCCCACGGGTCATGAAAATCAGTCTACATTTTGTATGCAGGACATGCCTATGCGGGACGGGACGACCCACTTTGCCACCCCTACAAATTATCATGTTACGCCTTTTGTAATTTTTTTTTTCCTTTTGGACATGATTTAAGATGATGGCATTATCTTTAGACTTAAGAGTAATTTTATAAAGTGGATCCCTAAATCATTGATACTATTTTTGTGGCACATAGCTTCATCCATGCATGAAGGGCATCTTTTGAAAAGGTAAAAACATGAAATTGAGAAAAGAAGAATTACTTTTCAGAACATCTCCAATTATGATACTCATAAAGTTGCTTAGTAATTATCTCACTCACTTTTATAAAATAAAATTAATTAAGAATATGCACTTTATAAAAGTATGCATGTATCATTACTCTAGAAAAAAAAATGTTAATAAGACTTCCTTTTGTTGTAATTTAAAATTGTAAATGGACCCTCTTTTTGCTACAAAAGTAATCAATTTGTAAAGTTTATGCACTCTAATATCTTTGGAATATATTGTTGTTTTAATGGAAAAAGGATGAAAAAAAATCCATCATTAAAGTTATTATGGGTGATTGGAATGATTTTATTGATCATTACTAAATCTTTTCCCCCATCATAGGTTTATCTGAATATCCTTAAAAAAAATTCAGAAAGCTTCAAAGTAAAATGTTAATATAATTTGTAGAGGTAACTTTATCGTGACAATTTGAGAAACAATGAGTAATCATGAACATGTGTGATGCTTTTCTAGAGCACATAAGCAACTGAGTAATCATATACAATATCCTAACTAATCATACATATATTATAATTATATACAAAAATATCAATGCTTATTCACTTTGTTGAGTATTGAAAATTGAAATATTACCAATATTTTGACACACTTAACTTTTTTTTCTTCTCCAAGAGTATTTTTTAGCCTTACAAATTTTCCAATCAAAATAAGATATTAAATCGATAATACCTAAAACTAATGAAACTACCATACAAAGAGACCATCTTTAAAAACTAGAATACAAATTAATTTGACAAATTCTCCCTCGACCTTCATATATTCCTCGTACATCTCCATATTAATTGTGAAAAATCAGTTATAATCTTTTTAAAAATTTAAAATAATCTTAATGAAGTATAACCTTACTTTATTTTAAATAACCTCAGTCACATCCTCACCTCTATACTCCCTTTCAACCGCAACACTATCATTCTTCTCCAGTTGTAGCGTTTGGTAAAGTAGTTCCATTAATTGAGCATGTGTGAGAGGGTTGACAAGAAGATTCATTGTATTGACATTCTCCAGTGTGAAGATAATTTCTTTTTGAGTTTTGTACTCCATTTTTGCATCTTGTTAGTTCTTTTTTTTTGGTTTTGTGGCTTCCAAAAACATTAAAAAAAAAGAAAACAAAAACACAATCACCACTAGTAAAAACACCACAAAACTTATCCCAACCATCAACGTTCACCACCAACCACCACAAGCAATCACCATCACTTGAAAATGAAGAAGAAGGCACCACACTCTCCACCATACTCAAAATGGTATTGTTGGAATTAAAAAAAGTATGGAGGTGCAAGGGAAAGGTATGGAGGTGCAGGTAGAATTTGCCAATTTATTTTATATCCTAGAGAATAAAATTACGGTAATAAAGAACATATGTAATAGACAGTTTAAGTAAAACTAAAATGAAATATTAGACTATTCAAGGAATTTATGAATGTAAAGCGAATTAAAACAACCTAAATCAAAACAATATAAATGAATTCAAAAACTAAACACATATTGACGGAGAGTGTGGTGAAATTACTCATTTACTTTATTTTTTTTTTCTCAACAATGAATAAATTGAATAAAGAGAGACACTTCAGGAGTGTCTCAATCTTTATATATTTAAAGCTTAAGGCCTCTTTTAATTCCACAGTTGTCCAATACCAAACTGTAGATAGGTCATAATAAAAATTTCATATACAGCCAGTAATACAACATTTTCATACTTATAAATCTATATTAACAAATAAATCTTGTCTGACCAATGTTATTTCACCAAATACTCATTTACTCTTTGATATTAATATTTCGATACTCATCACTATAAGTATAATTCTTTCAAACTCTTACGCATTTTCTTAACATCTTTAAGGGTGCATTTCGACATTAGGTTTATGCCTAATAGGTTGTATTTCTTAAACATTATTTAAGAGATTTAGTTAAAGATGTTGAAAACAATCTCTTTATAAAATTAATATGAGATGTAGAATTTGGTTAAATTCGAATAAATATAAAATTATTTTCCAATGTCTCTTTTCTTTATCTTTTACATATTTTTTTAATATATTTGTATTTACAATAACCTTAATCTTTCCACTCTATTATTTCAAATAAAAAATAAAAAAATTAAGAGATAAAGAATTTAAAACATCATCATCTTCCTCCTCTTGACAGTGTACAACCTGGTTTACTTACAAAAGAGGTTTCATTTATTGTTTTTCCTGTTCTTTAAATCTCTTATTTTATTTATTTACATTGGTAATTCAAGTTTCATTTGAAAACATATCTTGTAAATCCTAGCTTTATGATTATTGTTGTTGTAATGAATTATTATTATTTTTCAAACTTATTTACTTTACCACACCAAGAAAAGAATCATGTTACAAAATGAATGAATCTAATTATATATAATACTAAATTACGATAAAAAAAAATACATAATTTTATCAAAAAAAATTTAGCATTGTTCTACCATTAAAAGAGATAAACAACGTTGTGTATTGTAATCGACACACATCAATTAAATATTAGAAAAAAATTATAGAACTATACGATAAATTGGTGTATATAATAATTAATAATAAAATAATAAATAACTAATTCTGTTCATATTCATTCCATTTATAAATTTAAATGGAATTAAACTTAAAAAAATCCTAAACTAATTTAACTTTTTAATTGATTTTTCAAATTGATTAGATTGAATCAAACTAATGAACACCTCTAAAACTTATAATTTGTATAATTTCCATATCATAAAAGGAAACAACCACAGAAAAGTAAATCTCATAATTCCCTTTTAACTTTAATTAGGGTTTTGAAGGAAAGTTGGGATGGTTGTGGCATGCAGGCCAAAGGTAAAACCTAATGCATAAATTCCACACCCACTTTGTTTGGCCAGGTCAATCCATGTTGTCCTTTTCTCAGCAAACACAACTGGAATAATATTTCCATCAACTAATCAAATCCACTCAAAAAGTAAACACAGAGTTGTGTGTTCACTTTTATTCGTTTAATCATAAATAAATTAATCAAATTTTATATTAACTACTTTCAAAATTGTATTAATAGTAATTTTTAATTGATTTAAATGTAGATTTTTTTACAATGATAATGAATAGAAATTTGTTAAACAAATGATGAAGTAGCAAAGCAACACATTGTTGTTGAAATTTGTCAGAAAACAAACACATTGCAAATAGCATGGCATGACTCCAATTCATGCAATTTGTTTAGTCCTTTCTCAATCTATGCATGGTTGAGTTTTCACTGTCACAAAGTATGAATTTTCAGTTCCTTACAAATGCATGAAAACTGCAACATTTGTTTGTATCTGTGGAAATTTAAGGGCAATAACAAAGCAAAAATTGACAAAACTTTCGGTTCAACACAATTCCCCTTTTTGTGTGTCTGGTATCAATGGAGCGTATAAAAGAGAATAATGTTGGATAGAACAAAATCCCCTCAATTCATGGGAATTCCATGGCTCTAAAGCAACCCAAGATAGGCTCATAAGTCAAAATCGAAGTTGCTCAGATGCTCTTTTCTTCCCTTAATTCTTGCTTCCAATATGGTGTAAATCTAGTTGTTTTTCTCAATCATTAAATCTTGATTTTTACGTACATATCTTAGTCTTTATAGTTACAAGGTCATCAGAAAATTCAAGGTGCAAATCAAGTGTTTGCATGAACTCCCCTGTGTTTAATTTATCTGTTTTGGTTTATTAGGAAATTGAGAAATTATGGAGGAAGAATTGGATAAATGAGATTTCCATGAAAAACCCACTTGTTTTCCTAAGAAAATACATCATATTGAAAGAGATTTTGTACCAAAGGATGGATCTTTTCTCTTGGTATGTTTGGATTTTCCTCTCACAGCTTGTGGACACTCTGTTCTGGATTTTCACTAGAATCCTTATGAGGTATTGACATTGAAGTTTTCATAACATCATAAGTCAAGCTATTAGCCACTTATGCTAACTTTTATTAACTTTATTGTGTTTATTGCAGATACTTCAGTCATGAAGCAATCAATTCAGATTCTTCTTCAAACCTTTGCCATGAAAACTATTACACTGATCCTGACAACTCTGAGACTAAAACTGGGGTTGAAGAAGATTGTTCTAAACATTCCAAAGATGCAGAGTTCAAAAGTGAAAGATTTGAGGAAGGTTATGATGCTATTCAACTTAAACAAGAGTGTAGTCATCAAAGTGATTCAAATGGTTCTGAACCAGAAGCGAAGTCCAATGGGGGTTGTTCTGAAACAGTTACTATTACTAACTATATTGGAAACTTTGGTGTTGAAGAAAAGGAGAAAATGATGTTGGTTTTCAAATTTCAATATCAAACTGGGAACTGCAGTGAAACTTCTGATTTTGTGAACACTGATAATGATAAGGCTCGTGGAAGCACCAACAAGCATGAGTTCATCTCAGGTAACAGTTTCAGCACCTTCTTGGATGAACCATGTGTTCATTCAAAATATTTTCCTTTGGAAAATAATTCTGCTGTTGAATCTGAAGGGAGCTTTGAACCAGAAAGTTATGTTGATCAAGAAGTGAGGCCCCAGACTGGACCTTCTGCAGAGCATCCGGATGAACATCAAGTGAAGAATCTGAATGCCAATGTGCTTGTTGAAGAACTTTCAGCTGTTGATAGTGTCTTTTCTGAAGATGATTTCAGTTGTGTAAGCTTTGAATTAGATTCTATGACCAGTTCTGATGGAGGTGAATTTTTGTTAGACACAGATTTTGGAACCACTACTAAGCTTACCACTTTGGAAAACCATGATGAAGAAAATGGAGTGTTAGCAAAGGAAAATTTGGACTTTGAGGGTGAAATAAGATCAGAGAGTTTTAGTGTTGAACATAGAGAAAAATTGGAAGAAGAAACGAGAATGCAGCGAGATTCAGATATTATTGAGAAAATAAATTTGAAAGGCCATTGTTTTCAAGATATGCATGGCATGAACTTGCATGGTTCAACAGGTTCAGATCTTGAGGATTCCTACAGGTTTGATGCACAGTGGGAACACCAAGAATTGATAGAACAGCTCAAGATGGAGCTGAACAAGGTCAGAG
Organism: Phaseolus vulgaris; assembly: GCF_051622355.1. Taxonomy (NCBI): domain Eukaryota; kingdom Viridiplantae; phylum Streptophyta; class Magnoliopsida; order Fabales; family Fabaceae; genus Phaseolus; species Phaseolus vulgaris. The sequence continues at coordinate 4,845,782 of NC_143501.1, read as the reverse complement.
CCACTGGTTTGCCTACCACCTTTGAGACACAAAGGATAATGAAAGACTTGAAGCCATGGGAAATTGATGAAAATTTCAAGCATGGTAGTACCAGAAATGATCTCACAAAGTTCTACAAGAGTTACACAGAAAGAATGAGAAAGTTTGATATCTTAAATTACCAGAAACTGTTTGCCATTGGTCAGTAGTAGTTCTAACCTTTCACCTGTTTTCACTCTATGGTTTTCCTTATATAACTTTTCCTTTTTCTTATCTTCATGAATTAAAGGAATTTGTGACTAATTGATGATCAATTCCATTCAACATGCAATCATCAATACCTAAACCATTATAGTTGAATGTGAGGATTTACTAAATTAGATTTGTTGGACACTAGGAATGCATGAATTCTCCAATCACCATAAGACATAGTGTTCATAAATAGAGACATTCATCTTTATATCCTGTGGTAAAATTTCCATCACTCGTGACTTAAGCTGTCTGAAGTGTTCCTCAGAGACAACAAACAGTTGTAAGAACCTTTGCTTGAGCATTAAAACAAGCAAATTAATATTTACTTAAAATAGAATTAATGCTTTAAAAGAATAGCACTTTTAGTTAAATAATATTATATAGGTAATAATTAAAAATAGCATGATGTATAAAATACTCCTACTATTCAAGTCAAGTCAGAAAAAATGTTCTTATATGAATTTATGATTTAGAATTTAATTCACCTTTACACTATGCTTAGTTCAGTGACTAAGAATCCAATGTCATGTTATAGGTGCCCTGAAGACCACAGATCTTATGCTATCATTTTCAAGTTGTCAGAACTCTTCTCCAGCAATCACATCCTTCCTTCCTCATCTCTTTCACCATTGCAAACGAAAGAAGTTTGAATCTGATCCATTGAAGAAGTTCAGGAGAGAAGTTTACAGTGATTTGGAAATGGTTTATGTGGGACAATTGTGCCTTTCTTGGGAATTTCTTCGGTGGGAGTATGACAGGGCCATGCAGTTATGGGAATCTGATCAATATAGGTTTCAAAGTTACAATGAAGTAGCCGAGAAGTTCCAACAATTTCAAGTGCTTCTGCTAAGATTCATAGAGAATGAACGTTTCCAAGGTCCAAGAGTTGAATACTATGCCAGGAATCGTTGTGCTATGCAAAATCTTCTTCATGTTCCAGTTATAAGAGGTGAGAACTTTCAATATGCTGCAAACTTTTTCTCATCTATCTTTAAATGCAATTTTGGAGTTTCTTGGATTAGTCTCACTTTCATAATGCCCCTTTTAGCCAAAGTTTCAAACTATGATCACGAGTTTAGTTTTTTTTGGTGATCTTTGACACCGGAAAAGATCACAAACAAAGCTGATGCTGTCATGATTACAGTCTCTGATCACAAACAAATCGATTAGTAAGAAACTGGTATCTGATGTGTAGAACCTTAATTGAGTGCAGAGGACAACTCCAAGGATGAAGAGAAATTCAAGACAAGAGATGCAGATAAAAATGAAATCACAAGTGACATGCTACTCGAGATTTTGGAAGAATCAATCAGGATATTTTGGCATTTCACTAAAGCTGATAAAGATGCATCTAGCTCGGCTCACAAAGGTCCAAGAGAAACTCAAGTAAAGCTTCAAAACCCTGCAGATTCAGAATTTCTTAGGGAGATTCAGGCAAAACTTCAGAAGGTAATTGAGACTTCTGAAACAAACTCTTCTTGGCTAATGTGAAAAGGGTTTTATGATGTTCTTCTTTTGCTAACTATTTTTTTTTTCAATTATGCAGAAGGAAAGGAGACTTAATGAAATTTTGAAGAGCAGAAGTAGCATACTGAAGATGTTCCAAAAGCATGAGGAAGATAGCAGAGATGAATTTCTTTATTTTTTGCCTCAAGTGGAGATAAAATTGGTTTGGAGAGTGTTAAACTTGTCAAAAATAACAAAGGATCAACTAGTATGGTGTGATAATAAACTAAACAATATCAGTATTGTAAACAGAAGGATACATATAGAACCATCTTTCTCACTTTTTCCTAGCATTTGCTAGTTTTGTACAAATGTTACTCATTTAGAAGGTCAATTTGGATATAGTGAAGAAAATTTTGTTCTTTGTACAACTATAAAATGTTGCTAATCTTTCTCTACCACCTGCATTTTAGCTGTCAAAGGAGAGAGAGACTTGGGAATTGGGATCAAAATATATGAATCTATTTAAGCAGAAAGTATGGTAAAATGTAAACTCTTAAAGAACAAGTCATTGGTATGAATAAAATTGATTTATTCTATACAAACAAAATCTCATTTTGGAGTTGAGTTTGGTAAATAGAGAATATATAATAGAGAGAAACCACACTAAGAATTACAAGTTAGATCTTCAAATGAAAATGGAGAAAATTGGTTTTTTTATTATTATTATTATGGGAGTGAGAAAAAAAATTATAGAGATGGAAAAAAAACATCAATAAAAAAGAAAAGGATCAATGATCAGGCTTATATTAGCCCAATGTGATGTTTGGAAAAGAAAATGACTAAATTAAGAGAGAGAAAAAGAGGGTTTTGTGTTCAATCTAGTCCAACTAAATCTGATTTTTAATTTTAACATTAATGAAATTTAAATAAAATTAATCAAATAAGACAATAAAAAGGTAAAAAAAATTTAGTGTTCACACCTGAATGTGAGAGAAAATAAATAAAAGACTAAAGTATGGCAGCCAAGAATACAAAATAGAAAGTATTCATTGAAAATTATAATAAAAATCATTAGAAGACATTAGAGGAGTAAATTGACTATATATTTTATGATTTTATATATTTTAGAGAATGCAAACAGTATATTCTCCATCATATATTTATTATTAGTTAAAATTTATTAGATATCATAAAATTTTGTATATTTATTTTTACTCCTTATCAACAATAACTCATTAGATTGCAGTGTAAAATGCTTTTTTGCATTAAGATTAAATTATTATTTTAGATAAAGACTTTTAAAAAATTAATTAAAATTGTTTAATCTCAAAATCAGTCAATCCACAGAAGCAATAACTTGTAATTCTGTGATATCTCTGCATAATGAAAATATTATATCTCATAGAGTTTATAGTGTGTATATCTAATTATCCATATATTTATTATATTTTAAATGTTAAATTAATGCATAAATTAATACATAACTTTTTTTACTTTATATTTATTCATTTCACTTCTCATTTTCATTCTTGCACGCCACGTTCCTCCACTACCCTCTCATGATGTGAATCAATTTGCCAATAGTACTAATTTCTTATATAAAACAATGAAAGCTAATTTTTATTTATTTATGGTCAAGTGTTTTCATAGTATAAGCCAAAATAAAAGTCTTTATTCTCTTAACATAAATCTAAATGTGTTTTTTTAACTTGTCATTTTCAAAAAAATTCTCGGTGTTTCTTTCTTTTTAAATTTTGTTGGATCCTCTGGATATTGAAATATGAAAAACTAAAAAATAAGAAAGTATTAAGAAGTGAATTTTAAGTATAACTTAATTTTATAAAATTAGTTTATAAGATGAAATTTGTATTTATTTATATATTATGAAGTGTTCTTATTTTTAATTATCGTATATTTCCAACGAAAAGAAAAATAAATAAATAAACCATTAAAAAAATAAGTTATATGTGGAGAAATGCAACTATATGTACATTTAGGTAAATATAATACCAAGCACATGAAACATATAAGCATATAAGCAAACCTCCTTGAAACAAGTGATTCCTACACCAAAAATGAATCATTCCCAGAGAGTTTTGCAAGTGAGAGAATCACAAGAATTAGAAATTTTGTGTATTTTTTTTCCCTTCACATGACTCTGTCACATGAAAAACTAACATGGAAGATCTATTTTTCAAGCACATGCATGATTTATAAAATTTGGAATCTTTTCTATGTTTCTTGGAGGCAGTTACCTTCAGGTACATATAACTATGAACATGGAAACAATGATAACCCTTGTACATTTACAAGTAAAATCAGTACCTAATGGTACTGATTTCAGTGGTAAATGTACCAAAATTGTAGAAATGGTAAACCTGACAACACACCATGAATGCCTCCAATTTGGTTGATAAATCAAGTGTAGCATTTATTGGTGGAATAGGTGGTGGACATGTCACTGGGGCAAGGAGGTGAGTCCCATGCCACAGAAGAAGACTTCCATGCATCATGTGGGGGAAGCAAAGTAAAGGGAAATCCAGTGGTTCTCCCAATTGTTTCCCAATCTTGTTGTTCTTTTGTCACTGTTTCTGTGGTCATGTTTTGTTGGATGTAATGAGGTAGATTGTTTGAAAAGACACTATACTGTTGTTGGTTTGGCTCTTGAAATGTTATGTAGTCAGGATTGGGAGAAAGCATGGAACTGGCATCAAGTGTGCACTTGGTGTGTTCTGTGTAGAATATGAAGTTGTCAGCAAGGTCTCCATCTGAAACAGGAATTTCTGGTGAAGGCTTGGGAGCTGTGGTGCTGTTGATGGGTTTGTAATTGGGCATATCTGAAGCTGTGAAGTTGGTGTTGATGTCATTGTTGGAGACTTGGTGTAACTCTTGCCTCTCATCACAAAACTGAATGGCTGGTGGTGATCCTAGGTGATGGTTTGTTGCACCCTGTGTGAACATGTCAGATACCATGCTTCCAGACAACTGAGAGATCCAAGGGTGTGATAAAGCTTTCTGTGCCATGGAAAGGGAGTTGGTTTTCTTGAATATCCTACAGATTGCCCATGAATCCTGAAAACACACACAAAGCACTTTGTTTCACTGCATGAATAAGCAGAATTGGAATATATACAATATATTGTTAATCTATCTATCTATTTATATTGCTTGAAAAAATGCTAATAGCATTCTCAATCATTGGTCTAAATTCATTAGAAAAAACAAATTTTTATAGGTCTCACTCTCCATCTAATGGGTCTCTTTCATGATTCTAAAGTTTTCAACAAGTTTGTATCAAAATATAGAATGTGTAAGAAGAATATATTAAATAAATCTTGTCAAAGAATGTGTATGTCATTAATACTCCTCTGTATAGTTTATGAGAGTTTTTAAGGAGCTAATGTGGAACAACATACAATTATACATAAGTGGTCAAATTTGGTTTTATTCAAGATGAAAAGTTCAAATTAACTCTTCACATGATAAGTGTAGAATGGTGAAAGTTGAAAAGAGTTAATTTTAATAGGTGTTTCTTACAAGGATAGTGAAGATTGGGGTTTAACTTTCCAATTTTGGTCATGCATGTAACATGTCCTATGTTATCACTTGAAATGTCCTACACACATGTATGTATAAGGAAGTTCAATACATACAGTTGGAGGGAGGCTTTTGTCTGAGAGTTTTTTGGAAGGGGCTGAGTCAGAAATGCAAGGCAACCTAAACTCATGCATCATCCAATCAGTTTTCATCCCTTTGGCAGCTCTTCCTCTGTAGAACACAAGAGACTTCTTCAGACCAATGCACTTCCCATCAGAGGAATATATAGGTCTGTCAGTTCCAGTGGCCTTCCAAAACCCAGCTCTTGTGACCCTATTTGGACGTGCACTGTTCCTGTATTTTCTGTCCCTTGGACAGTAGAAATACCACTCTTTCTCTCCAGTGCCTGCCAGCTCTTCTTGTGCATAAAAACAACAAAATGAAACCAAGTTAAACATAGAAAAAGAGTTGTCTAGTTTTAAACAGTTTAACCTTTGATGATTGCTCTAGAACATAAGAAGAGTGTAATGTGTTTAAGGTGCCTCAAGATTTAGTCTCTTACATTCCAAACTGTTAATTTCTTTTCTGACTAAACCTATACTCCATTTTGACTTGATTAAAAAAAATGCATTTTAGAAATACAGAGGCCAAAACTAGGAAAACTTGGTTGCAAATTAGTATAAATGTGTATGTAACATTTTATCTTGCATACAGCAAAACAGCAGAAAAAGAGAAAGGTGGAAAAAAAAAATTAAAACAAGTTAAAATTAGAAAATGGCTGTGAAGTTTTAAACAATTGAACCCTTGATCCTCATCTAGAAAATAAAAAGGGTATAATGTACTTCTGGGCTCTTGGGATAGTCAAAAAGTTTTAGTCTTTATATTTTAAAAATGATGGTTTTAGTTCTTATATTTCTGAATTTTGTTCTGACCAAATTTATAGTTCATTTTAACTTGATCAGGAATGAAATTTACAAAATTTCAGAAATACAAAGACTAGAACTTCTTAAAGAGGAAAGAAAAATTGGTTGCAATTTAGTCTGAACCTTTATGTAAGAATTGTGTGAGGCATAAAGCAAGACAGAAGAAAAAGAGAAAGGTAGGAAAAAAATGAGAGTGTGAGTGATGAGAGTTCTTACTTGGAAGGTCCCATGGATCATATTTGTAGATATCCACTTGCTTAATCAGTTCAATAGGGAGAGACTTTTGCTGAATTTTTCTCTTGAGATAGAAATCAACAAGCTCTTCATCAGTGGGGTGAAAACGAAATCCTGGCATAACATCATCAATCTTTTCCATCTCATTCCTCTCCTCCATGTTCTTTCTCTCTATATGAGCTTCTTGTCCAAAACCCAAATGCAAATATATAGAGAGAGGCTTCTCAAGATGCCAATACTTGTTCAAATATCTGTAAGAAGCTTCAACTCACCTAGTAAGTGACAATGAAATACAAGATATTATATTATAACTATTCTCATGGCTATGATATTTGCATACATGGAGGCACAAGCATGTTGTAGTTTGCAAATTTTGGAAAACAAAACCCATTATTTATTTGCTGTTCTCAAATATGCATAATGACACATAAGAAGTTTCAAGTTGTGCTAACTCACTGTGTCTGCAAATTTGATTAGTCCAAGGCCATGTTATGTGCCTCCCAAGAAGGTTTCTGTTCCCAAAACTTCTGCCTCCCTTTTAGGATATGGCTCCAATGAAAATGATGATGACTATGGTGTTGAGAAGAGGGTGTGTTTGCAAAGGAAGAGATGTCACCAACCAAAGTCAAGCAAAAGCAAAACCCCTTTCAATGGATATCTCTCACTCCCCCACTTGGCCTTATATATGTGTTATTTGTGTGAAAGAATGACCAAAAAATAAGGATCAGAAGAGACTGCAGAATTAGAAGCATTATGAGGTGTTTTTATATTGTGAATTTGTGTTGTGATTTGTTTCACTTTCATTGATGATGCTCACAAGCATTTCCTTTTATCTTCAACAAATCAAAGACAAGCACAAGATGACAAGGCAACCTTCTAATGTAATTGTTTTTCATTTTCTACATGTAAACAATTCTACTTTGAATTGTTCCTTTGTGAACTATGTTGGTAGGACCCCATGCTCAATATAATACTGTTAATGTTGCTTTCTGTATGTGAAATTCTCTGCCTAATTCTTCTCATGACTCTTCTTAGACAATTTTTGTCATATTTGTGCTAATTCTTGGATTGCAACATTCCCTTTTCTATGCCAAACTTTTCTCATCTTCCATCACAGATATGAACATATGACCTGTCATCAATCTATGAACTTTTAAAACTATTTGTATTGAAAAAACAATCTTCTTTCCCATCTAAACTGGTTAGAAACAGTTTTTCTTCTTTTTTTTCAGTGTAAGATGACACTTGTTCACACTCAATTAGTCTACTTTCTACACTATTATCTCACCAATAAACACTTGGTCTACAGCAATAAAGTTTAGGATGTTCATCTTTCAATTTAGATAAAGAATCTTGAAGAAATAATTGTATTAATTAAAATGAAATTAGTTAAAAATTATTTGTATTTTAAAATTAACCTTGAAAATAGATTTTATTTATAGATGGAAGGAACACTTGTAAATGAATTTCTCTCCAAATAAAAAATGAGAATTTTTAGATAGATAAAAAATTTAGAAATTAATTTGAACTGATTTCTTAGTATTAATGGTGAATGATCATCATAAAAAAATGAAGAGAAGTTGATGAGATGGTGAAATGAGATTGCATAAAATTGCTAACCATGGCCCTTATGGTTAGGACTTAGGAGTGTAATAAATTGGTGAAGATCAAAATCGAAAAGTGGTGAATTTACAAGAACTTAGACCTCGTTTGATGCCATTGTTGTCTCCTTCGTGTGTCTTAGGGTTTACAACCCATGTTGGAAAACTGGTCAAACTCCTGCAACCTAAGTCCCTGTCTCTCTCTGGACACCACCCCAAACATATATGCTTTACAATAACTTAATATTTTCTGCATTACTCAAACATTTTTTCCTTTTTTAAGTTACCATTACACAAAATCAAGTGAATTAAAATAAAGTCTCACATTTATTTATATATATATCATTACAAGAAAATCACGAAATAGAAACTAATTTTTAGTGACAAGAATAATTAGTTGATATAGTGACTAAATTAGATACTATTTTAGAGACTAACAAATTTGTGGTTTCTAAATTAGTTTCTATTATTGTTATATGATTTCTAAATTGGTATCTAATTAGCAACCAAGGTTTTTCCTACCAAATTTAGAAACTAAAAAATTGGTAGTAAAAACCTTGATTGCTAATTAGATACTAATTTAAAAACCATTTAAACTAATATAGAAACCATTTTTTTTTTAGTTTCTAAAATAGTCTCTAACTTAGTTACTATAGCAACTAATTATTTTTTGTCTCTAAAATTGGTTTCTATTTATTGTTTTTGTTGTAGATATATAGATACTTTCCATCTCTTAGAATTGTTTAATTTGATTCTTTTTAAGTTTTAACAATTGGTCTTTTAGATTTCTGTATTGTGGTCAACCTTTTAATAAATATGTACAAAATTTAGGTAATACAATATTAAAGAGAGACTTATGTGGTGAGACAATTAAGATATATATACTCAATATTAAAATCACATGTCTCTATCTTTTGTTTTTCTTTTTCTTTCAATCACTTTTTGTCACTTCATGAGTAAGAATGTTAACATTGTTAATTTCATTTAATGTTGATGATAAAGGTGACAAAAGATTATAGGAAGAATGGGAAAGGAGACACAAAATGGAGATATTTTAATCCCTATTTTAAATACTTGATTACTTATGCGTATAAATCAATCACTATTTTATAATTATTTTATATATTTAATTTTTATTATTTTTTAAAAGATTAAGTCTAGAAACATGATTCATTATTTTTAATTATATTTAAGAATATATTATCTCATGAGAAATTATGGCGACATTTTAGTAATCTGTTATTAATAAAATAATTAATGTCATTTTGCATTTTGTTAAAAAAAATATGTATTAATGATAATAAACAATTACTTGATGTAATTATCCATGCTAGGAAAACATGGATTAGAATTTGGAATATTCATGGTTTCAAACACTTCAAACATCTTTCACACGAAATTGATTGGTAGCTCTCAAAATTTGTGTTATTTTCTTCTTTAATCAACACGTAATATCTCTTACAATGTTAATATATTATTATTAAACCAAGCAAGTGGCCATAATTTATTTGTTATGTTAGCTTCTGTGTTCATGAACTAGTTGAAAAAAAGAAGCCATACACATCACTTTCTTATCTAGTTTCCATTATTACTTGCGCAGAAATATATGAAACTAGCAATATTTTACTCTTTTTTAATCTTGCCACTCTTTTGACTGTATTAGAAACTAATTTCATTTTTCGTATTATAATTGTTACCGATCCAACAAATTTTTGCACACAATTAATCATAATTATACTAAAAAGGTTTAGGTATTGTGCATTTATACAAATTATTCTTGTTGGACGAGTAAAAGTCATTTGAAGTGAATGTCATACGAACAAACTAACTTCTTTTTATGAAAGATTGTCGAATTTAATGGTTAGAAGTCAAGTGATGCTTCAATTACAAGACTCTTTGACACTTAAGTCATTAAAAAGTTTTGAACAATTAAGTAAAGTATAGGTGAAAATTATAAAATCAAGAATACTCTCTCAGTTATCAAGTATTAAGACAATTTCATACAAAAAAGTTAGTTACTTTCCAATATTAACGAGAACAAGATGTGAAAACTGTATATGATTAAGTCTCATTGTTATGGATGAATATTCACCACTCCTTACATTTTGTACTAAGTTTTTATAAGGAAATGGTGAAATACTTTTCAAACAATTAAAGAAAGTTTAAGTAATAATATATATATATATATATATATATATATATATTTCAAGTGTAATATTTTTCAAATAATTAAAGCTTAGTGTAGGAGAGAAAAATAGAAGTTGCACAATTTCACCAAATCTCTTAGATAACAATGTAATTTATTCTAATTAAAATTATCATACAGCTCCACCAAAACAAAATAATATTGTCCTTAAGAGGACTTGGATTCCATGCTAGGTAGAGTAAAAATAGGTTAGCACTAGTTAAACTCAAGTGCCTTAATTCATAATTACCAAGTCAAGGGTTAATTATATACATAATCTATTTACATAAAAGATGCAAAGACCATTATTCAATAACTTTGACCAGAATGAATAGAATAAAAGATTACGTAGATATAAATCAGTGAAAAATGAGTTGTAGAATGTACATCATTTTGGCTTTTTTCTCTGAACTTTCTACTAGTTCATCATAGAACACCATTGTCAAACCTATAATGCAAGAGACCAAATTCAAGAGTGAAGTATTTTGAAAACCATGCAAATTATTTATGCCACACTTCTATTATAAGACCCTGATTGCACAGATGAATTACTTTTCTTTTCCTTTTTTGTTAAATGTACAACATAATATTGTCTGCAAATATAATACATTTGTTGGTTTATAACACATCAATGCATATAAACCATTTCAAGAACTTTGTTCTTCAAGAACCAAAGGCAGCTCCAACTTTTCACTGCCCCTCTGAATCATCAAGACCACTTTATCCCCTACATTATACTCATCCAATGCTTTCAACAACTCTGCTTTGCTCTTGACCTGCCAAGGATGCACCAAATTTCTTATCAAATTAATGCATGCCTGCTATACTTAAATTGCTGAAGTGAAACTCTAATTCTGATGAAAGTGTATATCTTAGTTTTGTCCACAAAATAAAGGTTGACAATATGAAATGAATATTTTGGCATTTTTTTTATAAAAGCTTTCATGTTAAGCATCACTATGTAACATGATATCTCAGTTAGGCTGACACCTCAAGTAACAACAATCATCTGCTATCACGTGAAAAAAAAATATGGAAGACTAGACCAAAACCCATATGTTAACAAAAACAATACATAGATAGACTATACCTATTCATAAAGATTTCTAATAGACTATACCTATTCATAAAGATTTCTAAGAATATTTTGGCTTTTAAAAGAGTATGATTTAAACAGTTAACAAAATCTTCAAAAGAGGACTCACAGGCTTATTGTCAACTGCAACAATGATATCTCCAAGGACTATATTTCCAGCAAATCCCCTTGTGGTGGGATTTAACCCAGCTTTGGCAGCAAGACTATTTGCAGGAACCTGAGGAACATAAGTTCAAGAGAGTCAAAGAATGATGTAAAGGTAAAGTTTAATTACAGCATAACAAGAGAATCTTGTGGATTTACCAGAAGAACAAGAGCTCCATTTCGAACATTAAGTTGGTTCGCAATTAAGTCCGGCGCAATATCCACATTTAAACCACCTCTAACAACCTTGAATGACAAATTATGAAACCAAATGTAAATATAGCCATAAATATATAAATCTTAAAAATTCTGCAGCTAAAATGTAAAAACAAATATTATATATAGAAATATGATTAAAAAACATAATGTAGAACTAACAACAGTTGTTTCCCTGTGTTTTCTTTCCAAACAAACAACTAAGCATTTCCTCTCTCTTTAAAATCTAGAAAAACAATGTGTTTTTCCGCATTAAAACATAAAAGGATCATCAACCATGAAACCTTGTCATATTAAAGATATCACAGCATGTGATGGCAGATGATTGTTATTACTTGAAGTGTCAGCCTAGCTAAGATATCAAGTTGCATAGTGATGTCTAACCGATATCACAACAAAGCTAAAGATTTGTCTAGATTCTTTCTGCATATTTTGGTTCCATGAAACACTTACTTTTCCAAACCGAATGAGCTGTGGAATAATTCGCAATACAGTTGAAGATGGGATCGCAAATCCTACACCAGCCGATGTTCCTGCAATAACAAGAAAAGAAAGGCAAAAACATGAAGCATGCAAAACTAATAAGAGCAACTAGAACTTGCAGCTTAAACAGTCATTTCGCCATGCAAAGTAAAGTGAATGGATCAACAATGGAATGAAGGAAAAAGTGGTAGAAATTTTTTGACAAGTGAACCCAAAAAGATTTTCTCAGCTATAAATTTCATACAATACTCAGTAACGTGGTCCAATTCCTTCTGATTGTGATGGTTAAATAACTTGCCTGTCTGAGTAAATATTGCAGTATTAATCCCAATTAAGCTTCCTTTCGAATCAAGAAGGGGACCTCCGCTGTAAGCATCATACGAAAAGTAAGAAATGCAGCATTTGATATAACAGCCAGTTAACACTCAATACCAATCATGAAAAAAACATTTTGACCAAGTGAACTGCACCAAACTGAAGGAAGAGGACTATTCTAGCTCATATACGGAAAGGATCCTAGTGTAACCTGTTCCCAGGATTTATTGCTGCATCAGTTTGAACACCACCACCAATTGTTACCCCAGTTTGACTAAAGATGTCTCGGTTAAGTCCACTTATAATCCCAGCTGTGAGGGTGTGATCAAAACCAAATGGATTTCCAATTGCCAAACATTGCTGCCCAACTTTTAGAGACGATGATTGTCCCACCTTGATAGGCCTTAAAATATCTTTAGGGGCATCTACCTGTATTTGTAGATTTGTTAATATATTGTCATGTGTATGATACATGCATGCACAATTTTATTAACAATCTAAATGAGAGATTAATAAAAAAATGTGATTTAGACAGCCATCAGTCTTGTGGCTCGATAGCTTCAATCTGAATACGAGGAGGTGGATTGCATATACAAACACGTCATGAGTACTATTTTAATTAACAAAGAAAGCAACTTTTAGCCACCATTATTTTAATGAACAAGTAACATGAATGAACTAAAGAAGAAGACAAACCTTTAGACTTTGAATGATGAATTAATCCTTTTGATGGAATAGATTATTATAAAAGTGAAACAGAAACTAACATACAGAAGACCTGACCTGTTACTAGGAACCACAACAACAACAAAAGGATATCCAACTTGGAAGCAAAATGTTATAAAGTGAAACAGAGATGTTAAGTATATTGCTTATGGAAATCACGCAATTGATTCACAGAAGAAATAAATGCAGAAAGTAAAAAGGAGATCATGCCTTCAAGACAGCAAGATCCTTTAAACGGTCAGCTCCAATGAGTATTCCTTCAAAATTCTTTTGTAACCTTAATAATAGAAAGTGTAGAAATCAGAATTACATATGTTGGTTAGTTTCAAACAGAAATTTGGCAATATATGCAAAGAAAAAAATTCTACATGAGCCTCACCCTTCTGATGCTAGAATATTAACTCGAGCAACCACCTCACCAGCCTTAGGGTTTCTTGAAAGGGCATTGCCAATTACTGAATAATACAAGAATGTAACAATCACACACAAGTCAGCACCTGGTCTGGAAAGCCTACTGAATACACTAAGGTTGAGAAAATATGCATACAAATTAACAAGTGCATAGTACAAAGCATTCCATCAGAGCACATCAAGTACATTAGGTAAGCAGCAAAATGGAGCTAAAAATTTCTAAGAAAGGAGCAAAGAGGAGATAAATCAAAAGATATTTTAAAGCACAAAACAAAATTCAACAAATACTGAATACACATTCCAAATCAAATACAGGAGAAAGGCCTACGAGAAACCTTATGCCCATTCCCTCGGAGAGCTCAACAAAATCTTACTGAAGAGAACCAAAGCTAAATGTGTGTTTTGTTTTAAAGATTGAAGCCAGACATAACATAGAAACTGTTTCCCCACTGATTCTCACCATGATAATTTGTCACAATGTGGCCCTCCTCATCCCACACTACTCCAGAACCATTTCCTTCAGGAATCTGGTAGTATAGATCCAAAAAAAAAACAAATTAAACTGTTTGATATTCTACTGTAGGACAATTAAAAACCCTATCATGCTTATTAGATAGACACAATATAATAATCAGAAAATAGAGTCCTTGATAAGACCTTCAAATGATTTAACATAAGATATTATAGATTAAGTACTGAGTTACCTCAACCACGCCAGTTATATTAAGCTGAGGACGTAATGTCACATCAAATATGTTAACAACAGAATATGTGTTTCTTTCAAATAGTTGGACAATTCGATCCTGCCAATTACAATGAAATGGAATTAACTATTGCTACAAGAGTATAAAAAATGTGCCATGCAGTCACTACAGACAAAAGAGGGGCTATAGTTGAAAGCTGACCTCTATGGGAAAGAGTGGCCCAGAAGAAAACACGGGAGGGGTTACTTCTTCAAGTGTTACTGATGGATCTCCCAATGCCAGGGCTGTACATTTACAATTTATGACATGAAGATAAACTTTGCTGGTAAATACTAAAAGAGACTTGCATCAAAGAATACAACAATATGTTTATAATGAACGAAAATAGAATTAGAACACGCTGCTAGAATTTGATTACTGAACTTCACCAGTTATGTATTTAAAATTGATAACATATTACAACTATGAACTCATAAAATTAAAGGTTAAGATTCAGAGTTCTTTCTCTCTGAATACAGAATATCTTCATCCCACCATTGGCAACTCACAGCTCCATGTCCATGTAACAAACTACTAGTCAAATACACCAAACCAAAGGTGATCCATCTCACCAGCATATATAAAAATAAAAATATTTTAGCAATACCCTGTTAATAGTTTAATTGTCATGCACTATGGGCGTAAAGATTTTTACATGGTCAGATAATTAGAATTGGGTAATATTATATCTTCCTATAAATCCTCTTAATATTTTTTTTTTAAAGTATTGAATGTAAAAAAAAAATGCATTTGACGTCCTGAAAATATAGAAAATATTCAATTATTTCTTTATCCAGAAAGTAGGAGAATTAGTAGGAAGAGAATATATGAAGATTTGGAACTATTCTTAGAAATCACCTTGGGTATGTTCTTCAAAGTAATCATTTCAAAAGTCTAAGAATTTTACCATGACATACATATATAGAAATAGTCATGAACTTACGAACATACAACAAATCAAACAAGTTGAACACAAAAGCAGAACCGTGCGGACCTGACAAGTACCTTGAAGAACAAAAACAGGAAAACATAGTTAAACTCGCCACTAACACACGCCGTGTTGGAGATAGAGCAACCTCCCTCAGCATTGCACCAAAATCCAATGTTTCATCTTGAACTTGCACAGTGCTGCTACATGTGTAATCAATCAAACATGCACACATCAATAAAAGTCACAACCCCACACAAAAACAAGCAACACCAACAACGAAAACGCACTCCTGGATGCACAAACGCTCAAACTTTGCAAATGCAACCACAAAAGACACACACCCAATTGCAGTTTCTTATTGAAATCTTAGGACTTGCCACTTTGAAGACCCATTTTCTGTTTTCACTGTTAATTACGAAGGAGAAAAAGAATTATGCACTCCTAATGTAAGCTTATATTGTCATTCAATCACAAATCGTCTTGCATGATAAATTTATTGACTTTTGCTGTAACTACCTTAAAACTCGTATCAGTTTTTAATAACACTTTTTTTTTGTATTTTTTTTCACTGTTTCGTATGCAAACTTTTGAAAACAGGAAGCAGAAAATGCTTTTCCAAACCAAACCAGCCCTTAGTTTGAAAATGAAAACGCACTCTCGCTTGCACAAAGACTCAAACTTTTGAAGGCCCACACCCAGTACATTTTTTTTACTGAAATCAGAGTTTGCAAAAGCAATGGGGATACACAGCGTAATGGGGCGAACCTGATTGGTGAAACGGCGTCGTTTGGGGAGTGTTTGGAGTCAGAGCAGACAGAGGACATTCCATCAAAGCAAATCTCACGGCGGCTGAGGACACAGCTTCTTCTTCTTCTGTGGGTTGGAACTCCCACTGACCACAAATTGCACGCTGATAGAACTTGCATTCTCTGATTTTGTGTGAAAATTGGAGTGAAAAAACACGCAAACTTGGAAGCTGAACTTTGGGAAGGGAAAGGAAGAGGGATAAGGGGTTAAGGGTGGCTCGATGATTACGGAGTTTGAGATATTAATGTTATGTTTTCTGAAACAATAGAATCTACGGTTCAATATTTAATCATTTGTTTCGATTAGGTACTAGATTTCACAGATGGGAAATGATTGGAAGGAAAAATGAGAAATGGTTCCAAGAAAAAATGTAAAGAAAATTGTGTATGAAAGCTTTATAAAAAAATGTACAGAAAATTAGGTTCTTTATATTAAATAAATAGAATAAAAAAAATAGAATAAAAAATTGTGAATGATGCAGGATAGGATTGAAATTATATTTATTTTAATGGATAAAAATATATGATTATAAATTTGCCATTGTGTATAAAAAAAAGTGAAAAATAAATAAGATTTAATAAGTTGTGAGTTTTAGTTATTTGTAATTAAAGATATTTTTCGTGTAAAAACGTATTTTTAAAAAAACATGAATTATTAACATTATTATATTATCGAAAGATAATAATAATTATGATTAAATAATTAATTTTATTTTGAAAATAAAAAATCAATTCTGTAATTAGGATTATGGTTAGGGTTACAAAGGGTATGAGTATGGTTGGAGTAGGTTTGTGGTTATGATTGGTGTTCGTTTTAGAATTAAGACTTAATTTAGGGTTTATAATTATCCATTTTAAACGTACACATAGTCGATTATTCGAGATACATAATTGATTATATTTTAAAAACTTACTCATAATTGATTATGGGAACATGATAATTGATTATCTTTAGAAAAATAATTCACAATCGATTATGGTAATATGATAATCGATTATTCTTGGAAAATAGTTTATAATCGATTATGGCAACATGTTAATCAACCTTTATTATGATAATCGATTATACCTGTAATTGTTCTCACAACATTGGTTTCCAACAATTCTTAATCAATTTTTATGCTTAGGATTATATTAAGAGAAAATCACACATGAGCACAATTATTTTTTTCTTTCTTTTTAAGTTATGTTTGTTTATAAGGATGGAAAGGTGATGAAGAAAGTTGTTTGTATCCAATGATTCAAGTTGAAATGCGAGTGTGGAGAAGTGAAAAAAATGTAATGTCACGTGAACTGTGTGTCTTTTATGTTCTTATCCTTCACTTCTTAACCAATTTACCGAGAGCACGTTGTAAATTTTGATAATATAATCAATTGATACAAATATTTATTTTCTGCATTATATAAGTAAAATTTTAATTTTGATGGGAAAAAAGTATAAAAAAATAGTTATAGAGTTTATACTAAAAAGGCATCCTTAATTTTGATTAAAAAATAATGGCATTTTTGGATTGAAAAACAATAGTAAAAAAGGTGAATTATCAAATTGAAATTATAATTTGAATTGAACAATAGTATTTAAAAAAGTGTGGAGTTTTTGCTCTGAAATTTTAAAATATAATGAATGAGTGGAATTAACTTAAATTAGGGACTAATTTTAGGCATAGGGAGTATTCTCGAATTAAAGATTTTATAATGCTAATTAATTAAAAAAAAGTTGTATTGAATTTTAAATCAATTATTATACAAACTAGTGTACAACTAGATCATTTGATAATGCATGTAACTTAAATTTATAAAATTATTGTTTGATTGAGAAAAAAAATTATTATTCAAAAACTCTATTATAGAATAAAAGAATAATTTATATACTGTCTTTATTTAGAGGGGCAAAAAGAATGTTTAGATGAAATAAAGTAAAAAAATACCATTCAATAAAGTTTACTTTATTTTTTGTTTTTTTTTAAATATAATAAAACAATACAATTTTATTACTTCATTTAATTTTATCTTACTCTGTGTACATATATAAAGATTTTTTAGATATTACATGATATAAAAACCCTAAACCCTCAACATAACACAAATCAAATTAAAAATGCACTCAAATTAAGAATGCTTAAGAGGGTAAAAACATGATTTAGTGATAATCAATTGAATCAATTTTCTATGTACATAGACAATTGAGAATCTATTAAAGAAACCAAATTATGTGCTATGAAAACATTTACTTTACTTAAAATTATGGAAAATAAATAAATAAAAGCCACTAGAAGCTTGTATTGAAGCCCTAGATTTTCTTGAACATCTAAATCCCTAACCAGAGCCTTCCCTAAAATTCCTCTCATTCTCTCAAAACACACTTCCACAACCTAATTATCCACAAATTCAATTCATCCAACCCTTTCTCTCTCCCTCTAATTCCCACCATTAAACAAAACCAAACACAACAAAACAAAAACCCTAATTTGAATGCCCCATTTCTGTGTCCTCTTTCATTCTCTCAGTTGAACCTATTCCAATGGCTAGAGGCTTCTTCCACTTGTGCACACGCAAGAGAACCCTCTCAAAGCTTCAAGCTCTTCTTTTCAACCACTCCCAATTCCACACTTTTCAGAACCCGGTTTCCCCAATTTCGACCCGTTTCTCAAACCCGGTCCTTCGGCCAAGATTCTCCCAAAGTTCGAGACTTCCCGGCGAAATATTCCGCCCCACGAGACCTTTTTCCGCCACCGGAGACGAGGGCGGCGGCGGCGAGACGCCGACGGTTGAGTTCGACGCAGATTGTGGTAAGAACATTGATTTTGAGCTTGGAAATGAAGCTAGTAGTAGTAGTGTTAATGGTTTTTCTGAATATGGTGGTGTTTCAAATGACGGTAGTAATGAATGCAATTTAGAGATTGTTGATTCTTTGGAAGAATGTAGGAGTATTGGTAGTGGTAGTGATAATGACAATGAGTTAGGGAAGAAGAGTGAGGAATTTGTTCACGTGGCATCACGTGACCCTGTCGAATTGTACGGCGAAATGTGCAGTGTGAAACGGGGTGCAACTCTGGATAGGTCAGAGGTTGAGGTGCTGGGAGAAGTTTGCCTTTGGTTTGCCAAATCAGGTTGGGCATCCAATCAAGCCCTTGCCATTTACATTGGTTTGTCATTTTTCCCCACTGCAGCACACAAGTTCCAGAGCTTTGTTACGAAGAAGTGCCCTGCTGATGTTGCCAAGTACTTGGTGTATCTTGGGCCGAGTGATGAGGCAGTGAGGTTTTTGTTTCCCATATTTGTGGAGTTTTGTTTGGAGAATTTTCCTGATGAGATAAAGAGGTTCAGGAGTATGGTTGAGTCGGCTGACCTCACGAAGCCACACACTTGGTTTCCATTTGCACGAGCGATGAAACGGAAGATTATTTATCATTGTGGGCCGACGAATAGTGGCAAGACGTATAATGCATTGCAGCGGTTTATGGAGGCGAAGAAAGGGATTTATTGTAGTCCACTTAGGTTGTTGGCTATGGAAGTTTTTGACAAGGTTAATGCAAAGGGGATTTATTGCAGCTTGTTGACCGGACAGGAAAAAAAGCGTGTACCGTTTTCAAATCATGTTGCATGTACAGTGGAAATGGCATCGACACAGGAACCGTATGATGTGGCCGTTATTGATGAGATTCAGATGATGGCAGATCCTTTTAGGGGGTATGCATGGACTAGGGCTCTGCTTGGGTTGAAGGCTGATGAGATACATTTGTGTGGTGATCCTAGTGTTTTGGATATTGTCAAGAAGATCTGTCAAGACACTGGGGATGTGTTGTATGAACAAAATTATGAGAGGTTCAAACCATTGGTGGTTGAAGCTAAGACGCTGCTGGGAAATTTTGAAAATATTCGATCTGGGGATTGTGTAGTTGCGTTCTCTAGAAGAGAGATATTTGAGGTTAAATTGGCAATTGAGAGGCAGACTAAACACCGTTGTTGTGTGATATATGGTGCTCTACCGCCTGAAACTCGTAGACAGCAGGCTAGTTTGTATAACGATCAAAGTAATGAATATGATGTTCTGGTGGCCAGTGATGCAGTGGGAATGGGCCTGAACCTTAACATTAGAAGGGTGATTTTTAATAGCCTTTCAAAGTACAATGGTGACAAAATGGTTCCTGTTCCAGCATCGCAGGTTAAGCAAATTGCAGGACGAGCTGGCCGGAGAGGATGCCTATATCCCGATGGACTTGCCACAACCTTGCATTTAGATGATTTGGACTACTTAATTGAGTGTTTGAAACAACCTTTTGATAATGTGAAAAAGGTAGGCCTGTTTCCATATTATGAACAGGTTGAATTGTTTGCTGGGCAACTTCCGGATTTGACATTCAGCCAGATATTAGGAAAATTTGGTGAAAGTTGCCGTTTGGATGGGTCATACTTCTTGTGTCAACATGGTCACATCAAGAAGATTGCTAATATGTTAGAGAAGGTCCAGGGTTTATCTCTAGAAGATCGTTTTAACTTCTGTTTTGCTCCTGTCAATGTTAGAGAACCAAAAGCTATGTACCATTTACTTAGATATGCAACATCACTTGGTCAGAAGATCCCCGTAAATATAGCTATGGGCATGCCAAAATGTTCTGCTCGAAATGATGCTGAACTCCTAGACCTTGAGACTAGGCATCAAGTATTATCTATGTACTTGTGGTTGTCGAACCAATTTGATGAGGAAACATTTCCTTATGTGAAGAAAGTAGAGGCAATGGCTTCAGAAGTTGCCCACTTACTGGGTGAATCTCTTGTCAAAGCTAACTGGAAACCTGAGCCAAGGAATAAAGGCAAACAAAAAACTGAAAAAAATGAAAGGCAACTAGAAACAGGGAGTGCAGTTCAATTACAAACTGCAAAAAAGGGAATGGATTATTCAAGGCCACAATCACTTGTAAAATTATACAGCAAGTAAGTGTCCCTGGATGTATCTGTCTACCTTCTTCATCCAAGTGTTTATTTAATTTCACTAAATGTTTGAATGCAAAGATCTCTTCTTTTGCTGCAAACTTCTTCTGTTTTTATCGTCTAAGCATATAAGGCTTCTTCTGTTTTTACCTCCTCACCGTTTTTTAGTTGTGTTCATAATTCATTGCTTTTTATATGCTCTATTGTTCCTTTTTTTTTCTGTCATCTACTTATCAATCCCATGATCAGTGTTACCTCATACAAGTTACTTTTTTGTTTTTCAGGGATCGTCATGGAAATTCCTTACAGCTTGATAATTAAAAGAAAGTAGCTATATTGTCATGACCCTAGAGGTAGTTCTTCTAATATTCTCTCTTCCGTTGGGAATGGATCTTTGGGTTTTATTTTCTCCGTGATAAGTGCCTTATAAGTTTAATGATATAGGAATTTCCTGAAATGAATATGAAAAGTTGCCCTTCTGATCAAAATAAGAATTGTATTTTTTTCTAGTGCAAAATAGTTACTCTGTTGTACTTATTTTGGCATTTTATAAAATTTTAAAATCATTTTTTTACCATTGAAGTTTGAAATTGTCACACTTGATCTCGATAACAATCCATTTCACCCGTATCAGAAAATCGAAGTGAGTGAACAGTGAGTATTGCTATGAGATGGAGTGCAAATAGAAGAGATTATAAGTAACACAGATTTACGGATTTTCAAGTTCACGAAATCATGAGGTGTGTGAAAATGGAGTCGACAAATTCTGATTTGTGAAGCTTAACTATGGACAAATGGGTCAATCATAAGTCTTGTTCAAGGGTGCAAAAAAAACATGATAACTTCACTAATTTCGTTATGCTGAGTTAGGATTTCATCGAGATTTTTATTGGTTTATCCTTTTTTGTGGAATACAAGTTTTAGCCAAATGCATTTTGGGTAATATAAAACTGACCCAGAAGAAATTGATTTGTGTTCATTAGAAGTGTGATTCCAATTATTTCTTTAACCCTAAACTCTAAAATAGTTGAAGTAACCGGTTGACTTAATTTATAGTAATAAACTTGTTCTTAAGTTATAATATAGTTTATCATAAATATATTTATCATTAGGACTTCTCATTTCTAATTATTTTCCAATACAATCTCTTTTAATTAAGAGTGTTTTTGATATAAAAAAAGATAATTGATGCAAGGGACATTAGAGACAGACAAATATATTTTGGTAAATGCTAAAACAGTAAGTTATGGAACATAGTTTATGGCCTGGGAAAAAATGAGCATGTCAAACAAAATCCTTTACAAAATTGGATTCAAATTACAAAATTGTTGTATACACAATCATCGCTGGGAAAGTTCTATAGAAGTTTCAAAATTTGCTAAAAGCTCCCATAAACTACCTTCATGTGAAACTACTACAGCTAGTATACAAATCCTAATTAAGAAGAAAATAAGGGTTAAAACTATCCCAGATGGAGCAATTTCGCATCTCAGGAAGCAAGCCGTAAGCAACATCACCGGCCATTTTCTCATGTGATTCTACAACTAACTTAAATAGGTTAGAAATCAAAGGGTTTCTAAGAAATGGATTGATGGCTCTTCCAAGAACAACTACATCAGATAGTAGCAGTTTGGTGTCATTATTGCTACATGCAAGGAAAATGCAGTTAGAAAGAGCATTGAAACCGAGTAAATTTGCATATAAGGGTAAAAATGCATCTTTATGGTTACCCACGCCTCCTATCCAATCATTCCCTTCATGTTTCCCAATATGGTCTTCAGCATATGACACTAGTTGATGGGAAAATCTAGCTCTCCATTCATGTAAATAGCTCCTGAATTCATCTTTGTCAGCCCAGGACTTCAAAATAGGTAGCTTTTCCATATTGGAGCAACAAATTTGACTGATCAACAGCTTCTCTTCATAATGATTGTCAATCTCCTTGTCGAAAACCCGTCTCACAAGATCTCCTTGGGGTGCTACACAGCTTTCAGCACGTAATACCCACTGACAAAGATAATCGAAATAATCAATCCAGTGGCCAAAAATGGAAGAGAGATGGTCAAAACAGAGTCTTATCACTCTATCTACTTGGATTGGAACCAATCCAGGAGTATGGTTGCTCCTAGTTTTTCCTGTAGTAAAACACTTCTGAACATCTGAGGAAAGCCTCAATCTAACAGAGTCATCTTCATCTTCCAAAAGCTTAATGCATGTGAACCATACATCTAGTACCTGATGAGCATACGAGTTCATAGCTTCATTTCTCACAAAAAAAGATGAAGTGCCCAAGGGAATCTGCTTATTCGAAACAAATGAACCAATGAGCCCAGCCTGCTCAAGCAAACCAGATGCTATCAAGGATTCAGCTGCTGCATAGCGCATACTTGCCGGTTCGGATGATGAACTACATTGTTTAATCATGTTACAGAAAAAAACAATGCAATCAAACAACCTAACTAGCATTTCCTCATGTATTTCACCACATACTGAAAACTCTATTGCGTCATTTGGTAGAATAGAACTTGCAAACAACATTGTAATTCTCTTGATGCATACTCCCAGACAGCGAACAAGGGACTGCTGGGTCTTCGCATGTCTTGCTTGCTTGTACAAGGAAACTAATTCATTCCAAAATTGCAATGCGGCGTCAAAGTCCATTTCACCAACATAACTTGTACCGGTGCACTTGTCTTGACTAGCCTTTTCAAACTGCAGCAAATTCCAAGCTACAATAATCTTCAGAATGTAATTTGTACATCTGTGGTGCTTCTCTGATGCCAAAATGTTCACCAAGGTTCCATGAAGGTTAGTTTTTGCCCAGAGGTGAACAGCCCTGATGTCATTACGGAATAGATCATGGACCTTACCACAAGGCTCAGATGCTTTCAGGAACTTCAGCAACCACTTCAGTGTTGCAAGTCGAACTTCATATGATGAGTCTGACAAGCAGCAAATCAACCTATCCAAAAGACCAAGAGATGTATTCTCCATTTCATCTTCAGGAAATGATTCTAAACTAGGAAGAACATGTCTTTGTCTCATATTGATTATCTCTTCCTCATCCATAGGTGCATGAAAAAAACATCCAAAATATGAAATGGCTGCTTGCTCACGAAGTTTGGCAATGGTTGGATCATAATATGACAGGCTATGTGATTCTAAATCCAAGCATTCTGTTGACAGCTCCAATAGCAGCTTGGAAATGGAACGGAAATGTTTCGAGATCTGGCATGTTCTTGCCATATTGAGCATTTGATCCAGAACTCTTAAGAATGTTTCATTAAGGATAGGGCATGGGCAATGAGTGGGCCTTGCAATCCATGACCGCAGTAGAAGAATTTGAATCAACTCACCAATGATATGATCTTTCTTTGAGTTATCAGCAAGATTCCGAAAATTTATATCCAGTAAAGCGCTCAACTGCAAGAGAATTCCATGAATGAAGTTGAAGGAAATAGGAAAACTATCTGATTTGATCAGTTTATCTACACAGGGCAACTCGGATATAATATTGTGAAGAACTGGAGGCAATTTCTCATTTGATACTATACTTGTTAGAGCTCTAGATGCAAGAACACGAACTCGTAAATTGCTTTGAGTTGAGCACCTTCTAATCCAAGGCATGAAAAGGAAAGGGTCTAGCTCATCTCCTGTCTCACCAGCAATTGATGAAGGCTTGAGCCTAGATAAGAGAATCAGAATTGGATACAAGCTTGGATGCAGATTATTTCCACGGATGGACTCTAAATCTCCAGAAGATGCACAACCCAGAAACTCTGTCGCAACTTCTAGTTCATTAAACAGAAATGAATGCAATGACGGATACCTAAGTCCAAAAAAAATTATAAAAGTCGTCAGTAACTGTTCACACTATCTCTGAATATACACACTCGTAACAGACAGTGCTATCCAGAATTCAGATCAATGCCTGATTTATCATCAAAATTATCAGGACCACAACGTATTTTAACATACATCTTTTGCCCAAATTCATTAATTCCATCCTAAAGTAAAAAAGAGATTTTACTTACAATACATGTTTGATCACGAGACTTTGAAGGAATAAAAAGTAAGTCCATTTCATCTAGTTGTCTACTTTTCATTCTTCCATCGGAGGATTCAATCTCAATACCTTCTTAATTGAATATACTTTCTATGCATGTATATAATATTAATAATCAAACTTTTGTACGAGCTTAACAAAATAAAAAAAAAGTTTACATAGATGAAAAAATAGTGTTATATTTTAACTATGGTAGCATAACTGTAGACCTAACATGTATTATCTATGATTTAAAATACCTATCATACGGATAATCTAACCAAGTATGTACCCTGAAATTGAACTCACTTAAATTACTGGATCTTAAAGCTTAATAGAGTTGCCTTGAGTTTGTCCCGTTATCAGAAATATGTATAATGAATAATAATAATCAATTAAATATAACTTTAAGCAGCATTTGGTGTCGAGGACAATGCAGGCTCATCTTTGTGTATTGTAAATGTAAAAAAACTTGGATAATAGATAAAACAGCCTTTAGTCATTTGCCAGAAATGGACATGTTTGCTGGAAACGGAGGTCTGCTTCTCTTGCACAGCTGTTTGGTCTCATGTTCATTCTTAACTTCACATGGCACTGAGTGGGTCTCGTAACAGAGACCCTATCTCTCAAAGACAGAAATACCAAAAAAAGGACCAGCATCTCATAAGACAAGTAACGGGGATTTTCCCTCTGTCAACAGAGGGGCCCCAATGGCTGTGAATTATGAGATAGCAGTCATGACTCCCACTACATAAAAAAATGCTTCACTAGAATGTGAATGGTGACCACAGGCCATACCACTACAGCACACGATTAAAAACTATAATTGCAAGGCATCTATCTACCTTAACATAATTCATGGGTATTGCAAGCAGCACCCATATTAGAAGACCGTGAAATCTTCCAGGATACTTGCATGAAGCAACAAACCAAATTTTGGCAAAAAAATTGCTGGATTAAAACATAAACGTGTTCTTCTCACATCACATGATTTTAATAGCAAAAAGTAAGTAGATCCAACAGTCATATCATACCTATGAAAAAATTCAAGCCCAGTTATTGCTCGTCGTGCTGATTCCCGCTTATGAACATTGAGGAATCCAACCATGCGACGAACCAGGGCAGTATAAGCCAGACAAGCACTGTTTCTAATCTCCCAGTACGGTGAAGAGAAAGAGCGGATGGACAAAATCAAAGCCTCGGCAGCGAAGCCAGATGTATCAGTAGCCAAGTTAGAGTCATTGAATGCAGCTCTTAGAACATTAAATGCATGTACTGTAGGAATGACACCTTCATCTCTGATCTTTGATGATGTCAGATTGACATTTCTTTCAGCTGCCCATGTAGAATTATTTCCATGTGCTGAATCCTTTGACTTGCATGGGTCACCATTCAAGCTATTGCTTTTAATCTCATTCAGCATGGACCCATTACCTACATCTATAAGCCACCTTAATGCCCGTGGGAGAAGCTTCTTCGGGGTGCCTTCTGGCTCTGAGAGGAACAGAGCAATAAATGCAGCAGGTATTCCAGCACTTCTTCTCAGCAAGTCATCCACTACTTGTCCTTTGGCCACAGTTCTTTGCATAAGTTGTTCCATCCAAGACTCTGTCATTCTATGAAGTCTGAAAAGGAAGATACACATCTAAGAAATGGCAAAAACATATCATTTGACCAAGTTCAAATGACAAAACCTTCCTTATTTAAATCAAACATATTTCTCTTTGTATTATGTATAAAAGAGAACATAAGAGCCAAGATCTTCATTTCATAAGCAAGTACGTTGTATGTGAGCATGTGACAAGATCGTAACTAAAATTTGACAACTCATTTATCACACATCATAGTTTTATCTGACAATGGCACAAACTGAAGAATAGCAGATCCAATGAAATCTCCTCTGTACAAGAGTTATACTCCAATCAAATGCGCCAGAGTATCACACAGATTGCACAATAGCACGAAAATATATAAAGCACCGAATTAAATCTGGAGTTAGAATTATATGGGTTTGAATTAAAGAATGAATGCTTTATTTGATTATTTTTCATTTGCTTGGAATTGTTACGACTAATTGGGAATTATAATTCTAATTTTAAAAAGAATACCAAAATAAAATTTCAAAATGTAGATGTTATTTTATGGAGAACTAAAATTATAACTGTCTAGATGGAGATTCAAGAATGCTTTATTTAATTATTTGTCAGTGGCTTACTATTGTCAATGGGAATTAGAATTTTAATCTTTGAAAGCCCAGTATACCAAACATGATATGTAGCATTGCAGGTCCACTTCCCAGATTCAATTCCAAGCTCAGTACCTTGCATTATTTAGGAATATATTACAAAGGAAAAAGACAAAAACTTTCATCAAGAGCGTCCCATAGCCTGTAGACTTCCATGAGATAAGGATTATATTTATGGATTCACTTCAGTGATGCATTATTTAGTTAATCATGGTCCTTTGCCAAATGCTTTCTAATTCTATCAAATAATATTTTATCCTCCCACTAATTGGACTTCTGCTATTTTCACTCCAATAAAAGTTATTTTCACTCCCGTGTTCTGAATCTAAATGCCATCTGTAGTGTGTTTTTTACACCTCACAGTTTCCAATATATGAACATGTCTTTACTTTGGGTATTTTTGTTATTCTTAAGCCTTTATGTGTAAATAAATTGTTTATCTTGTATCTACAATCTTCAGTAAAACAGTCATCCTGCCATCAGTTATTACCTTATTATAGCATTTTTGGGATCAGCTATTGATAATTCTATCAAGGATAGATAACTATAATGCCAGCATAAATAGGGGTTAGTTTTCTGTATTTTGTAATTGACTAATTGTATCTCATAATTTCCACAGTATACATATGTAGTCTTGGTATTGAGTATTCCTTTTCTTCTCTCTTATCCTTGTGTATTAAATTTATTTGTTAATATGCATTATCCACCATTCATTTCATAGAAACAAAAACAGAGAAACAAAATCCATACCTTGAGTCATTAGAACAAAGTAGTCGATTGCAAAGAGCTGTGAATCCAGCCCTCGTCTTATCAATCGCACCATTATGCTTCATCTTTAAGAGAACTTCTAAAAAGTGATTCCCTATTGTTTTAAGTTGTTCCATGTCAAGCACAGAATCAGACGAAAAGTCAACAGAATGCCCTTCTAACTCAGATAAATCTGAAGAAGCATTCCTTGGCAATGGCACCTTTCTTATAATAGTCCCCAGAAGAAGGCTCACCTTAGGAAGAAAACATGGTGAAACATTAGGAACTAGAAAAAAATATGTAGACTTAATAATACCATTACATATGCTGAACCACTTAGACTCCATTTACCACTGAAATAACTAATACGCTATAATATATTTTATTGGTATAATTTCTACAGTTATAAGTTATAGGCGCGCAAATTTACAGTGAAGAAATAATGAATCATAAATTGAAATCTTTAGTCTTTCTACCCTTTTGAAGAGAAAATATCCTACTATATTCCAATGCTTTAACAGTTCTTAGACACTGTGCAGGTAAAGTACCTCTTTCATAGCCAGCCAGCAACCAACCATGACTATCTGTTCTGATGATCGGTCATCATCATGGGAAGGTTTTGAATTATTATTCTCACATTCAGATGAAGGCATATGCTCATCATATGGTATCTCCATCAAAAGATTATCCTCATCAAGCATCTCATCCATGTCTTCAGGCAAATGCCAAGCATCTGCAGAAACCACCCATAGTGCCAATGAAGTTATCCTAACTACAAGATCTAGAAGTCTTTCCAACAAATATCTCAGCTCCAAGATGCTAGACGATAAGCCATCAGAATTCCAATCCAGTTCCTCAAAAGTATAACGCAAAGCAAGTAATACACCATGGACAAAGCTGTTCTTGCATGCTTTAGAAAGATCTTGTTCCCCATCTCTTACAGCAGCATCCAGCCAATCAATCATTGATTTCAAATATATTATTACAGGATTTCTGGATTTATTGGACTTGCTAACTTCATTTGCCAATTCAGACTTTGAGCTTAAATGGACAACATTTAATGAATCTTCAATCAACCAACCTAGCTCCAGCACGTACTTCTTAAATATAAGTCGGAGGGATAGAGCTCCAGCATCACTTTCCCTTACACGTGGACTGCAAACTAATTGCACTGACGAAGCAATTAGCTTCTTCAGCGTGTCTTCATTAGAAATTCCAGGTAGTGGACTAGGAAAATGGAGTAATATGTGAAATGAATTCTCTCTCAACCTGTCCCAACTATCAACAATTGACCCAACTAACAATAGAGTTGAATCAGATGAAGTCATCCCCTTGTTGTAAGGATAAAGGTCACTTACTGACAAAGAACTATTAAACTCCTCACTAATTGATGACTTAATAGACCAGACATTTATCATAATCAATACGAGATCCATCGCCATTATTTTCCTCTTGTAAGGTGCAGAAGGATAGCACGAGAAAAATAAGAAGCCACTCAACCACCTCATAAAGTGAAAAAGATCATCGGCTCTTTTGATTGTTGATTCCTTATCATTTCCTTTAGAAGGATAAACTTCATTACCTTTAGTATGGTCAAGAGGGTTCCAGTTTCCTTGCTTGAATTGTCTCTCCAGGGCTGTTCGAACCCTAGAGAAGAACTTACGAAACAAGCTGCTCCACTTCATCTGAAAAGCCGAGAAGCAACACCTCATATTCAGAGGCACAGCTTCTTTCATTAGTGTGAGTTCTAGATGAGAAGGCAAACTAGCTGTCTTAGGGTTTAAGAAAAGAGACTCAGCAGCATCTACACGCAGGGACTCGTCCACATGAGTCAATGCATTTACTAGCCACTGAAAATGGATCCTAACATTTATTCCCTTAATGCAAACAATAGCATGGCTTTCAATTCCCAGCCCAGGCTCTTTTTCATTCGCTGAAGGATCTTCTGCCCAGTCAATGTCTCCTTCAACCAATGCAAGTGACCGAGATACCTTCAGTAATGAAACTAGAATTGCAATTCTCTGTTCAAGATTCACTTCCATGTCCATGGAAACAACCTCTGTATATTGTAGTCTGTTCTCATCCCCACTCGGCCCAACCGAGATGAAACTAAGCATGGGAAATATACTGTCCACATCCACTTCCAGTAAAACTGGCAAGGCATAAGTATTTAAATTGGTGCGAAGTTTCGATAATCCAGAACCTAGCCCATAAAGAACGGGGGGAATACAATGCCCTCTATAGAGAGCGTATCCACCTTCAATCCCATCACTCTCCCAGAACTCGTCACGCAAACACTCAAGGAAGCACTTCAGAAACGATGTGACAGCACAGCAGACATCATCATCAACATATGCCTGAGTTGTCTCAAACAACAGATCTGGAGTCATTTCCAACATTTTCCTCGCTCCCAATCTCTTCGTCAGCAATGCCAAGGGAATATACCTCCCCTTACACCGCGACCCCATCGAAAGAAGATCCGTTCCAATCTTCACCAAAAACTCCTTTATTCTCCCCCCACCCTTACAGAGTGAAGACTGAATGTCGAGAAAAAGGTCAAAAATGAGATGCACCTGCTTCACTGTTTGACTCAGAGGATCCTCCAAGTTATTCCAAATAATCCTAAGTACCCGCACCCCCATTTCCTCTGGAATTGGCTCATACTCCCCGGAAAAATCAGTTAAACCCGCCAACAACGACGCCTTAATCTGCTGCAAACAAATCTGCATCACCGTAAGCGCATGAAAATTGAAGTGACTATCAACAGGATTCTCACAGAACCTACACAGCTCAGGCAAGACCCCATCATACAACACAGTCTTAATACCACCCACACCACTAAAATGAGCATTAAGCAAGTCCCTAGAAACCGCAGTGAGAACCCCTCTTATCAAACAAAGCCTACTCAACGCAGAAAGGCCACAAATCCCTAAATACAAATCCCCCTTACAAGGAATCCTCCCAATCACATCCCTGACGTCGCCAATGTCACCATCACCACCACTCAAATCCAAACCCTGCAAGCTATTATTAAACACCCCTCGAATCAACACCGAACCAAGCTCTTCCTTACTCACACAAACTTGAAAAGCAGCACACAGAGCCACACCAGCCGCCACGAGACAGTCCCTCGAAAACGCAGTTGAACTCAAAACACTCAACACAACACTCACAATCCCTTCCATGACAACACCACCCTCACTTTCGCGAAACTTAGAAGGAAACTTCTGCAGCAAGTAATACAAACAAGACAGAGCCTCCTGGCACTGTTCCATGACAACAGGCGAAGGCCTCTCCGTCTCCGAAACAACGCCGCTTAGACTATTCACGGCGTCGGAGGCCACAAGGACAGCGCAATCTTCCACTACTGCGGCGAGGTAGTCGAGCTTGGGCATGCCGAGGACGGAGAGCGCGGCGCGGGAGACGGCGAAGCGCGGGAAGGCGTGGTTGTTGTGGAGGAGAGTGTTGAAAGAGGTGGCGAGGATGGAGCGGAACGGCGTGGGTTTGCCAAGGGGGGAAAGGAGGGTTTTGTGGAGGGGTTGGGAGTTTTCGAGGAAGATGAGGTGGAGGTAGAGTTCGCAGGCAAGGTCAAGAGAGGATTGAGGTTCGGAGGGAGGATGGGATTGGAGGAGGTGGAGGAAGGTGGAGGCGAGGTTTTTGGCATGGGAGAGTTGGGAGAGGGTGGAAGAGAGGGAGGTGAAGTGGAGGAGGGAGGAGTGGAAGGGGGAGACAAGAGGGTTGGAGAGGAGAAGGGAAATGGAGGAGAGGAACGACGGAGGGAAAACCACGGCGGTGTAGGTGTAGCGGTGGCGGTGCTGCAAGGCGCGCCACTTCGCCGACGACATGTTCGATGAAATGCCTCACACAAACACACAGACAGTGTTAGCTTATAGTGTTGGAAGAGAATTGAAGGAAGGGAAACGATGGTGTTCGACGAAATGCTTCACACGGACAGTGAATGTGTGAGTGCTCGTTTTCGGTGTTTAGAGAGGAAGTAAGTGCCGCTATGATGTTCGATGAAATGCCTCACTCAAACGGAGAGGAAGGAGGAGGAGGCGCCGCACTAGGGTACGGTTTTTTAACTATATTTTTAAGTCTTATGCTGTCACCATCAAGTGATAATATTGGTCTTACATGTTTCATCAATTGGTTCCTAATTGCTTTATTCTTTCTCTTATTTACAAAATCAGTTTATTTCTTTTATTCTGATTTTAGTTTATGTTTAATATTTCAATGAAATTAACTAATGTGGTATATTATTAATGACATGATCCTAAGTATACTACACTAGTTACCTAAGATCATTATTTTTATAATGATCACATTATCCTAACTAACGTGGAAAATTAATAACTTGTTACAATATTTTTTATCAAAACAATTTTTTCATAAATTATTCTTTTTATTTTATATGATACTTTTATTATTTAAATTTTTTAAAGTATTTATTATCAGTATTAAATTTTTATTAATTATATGCTATAAATACAAATAATAATTATCATTGTAGCACTTCAAATTATGATAATTTTAAATGTTTTATAATCAAATTATTCTTGTTTTAAAGTTATAACTTTAAATAACTTTGTAATTTTTTTAAGAGAAAATAAAATAAAATAAATGTTATAAATAATAACTAATTACCAACATTGATTAATACAAGTGATTTTTGGTTTTTTTAATAACATCACTTTTCATGTGCAATAAATCATCTTTGGATGGAGAATATTTATGTTGTGTTCAACATTTATGATAATGTTATTCCATGAAGGATAATTTGTAGCAATATTAGCTTTGTAAAAAAAATCATTAATTTGTGACTTTTTCTAAGTAAAGACAATAATCACCACTAATCATAAACACTAAATCTATAATAACCATGTGTATTATAGTGACTAAATTTTTTCAATTTGAAAATAAAATGTTGAATGAAGGGTTGATTTTGAAATTTTCTTTTAGTCGATTTTGGGGTTTCGTTGTTATTTTTTTGGAAAGATGAATTTTGTGGTTCACTTTTTTCTTCTTGTATTGATTGTATACGAGGTTTATTTTTTTTTATTAAAGAAATAAATATAATTGAATATAGAAATTTATGTATATTTTAAAAGTGGTAGGCTTTAATTGATTTAATAAAATATAAAAATAAAATAAAATAATACCAATTATCTCTGCATAGATTTTTTAAATTGTATTAATGGATTAAATTTATTATATAATCGATTGTTCAAAAGGAAATAATTGACGAATACAACTTTGATAAATAATTAAATTGATAGACAAGTCATTCAGCTAAAATTTAATTGATTATTTTAATTTGTTAATTTATTTTATTTAATTACTTAACGTGCTACATAACATTTAATTAATTATAACATGAATTAAGAGTAAAAGAAGATTCTCAACCTTCAATATCAATGATAAACCTGAAGAGTTTAAGTGTTCTCGAACGGGGTTGTGGTTCAGAGAATTATTGAGACTGTTCCTATCCTTCATTGTTCGGTCGGTCGGATAACACTTCACTTCTTTTCCAAGCAAGCTCATTCTTTCCTTCTACTCGTTCCACCTCTTGTTTTTCTCGTAGCCCAGACTCGGATGGTACCTGCAGAAGACACTCTGACGCTCAAGTCAATTTAGTATTCGGTACTCGGTAGTCAGAGCACTGTATGATGACATACATGGTTCTTGGAATATGTGTTATTTATATTATTTTAGTGGGTCTTTTTTATAGGACCAGATTAGAGGGTTTGGGTCATGTTTAGGAATATATTACCTAGCTCTTAACAATTGATTAGCTCGATTAACTCTACTTGAGCGTAATTGGGTTTGTGTCTCGGTCAGCCCATGGATGGGGACCGATGCATGATATTGGTCGACCCATTGATGGGGAGACGTACGGTCAGTCGTACAGGTCTCACTGGTACACTTGCCTCCCAAGCTCGAGGATGGTTAATTCGAAGAGTCTATCTAAAACTGATGTGACAGTCGGGCTTCCTGAGACCTGATGTGATGGTTGGGTTTCCCAAGGTCTGATGTACGCGTTACCTGACATGCATTGATGAGGGGTTTTTTGACACCATTTGATGAGGGTCGTTAGATCTTGGGAGATCTAACGGTTGAGAATGATGCGACGCTTCACCCGAGACCCCCAAGGACTATAAATAGTGGTCCCAAAAATGTCAAGGCTACTACTTTGATTTCTTGCTTCGACCCTCGAGTGTTTTTCGTCTTACCAAGCCGCTTTCCTCGTCTTACAAAATGTTAGTCATATCTTCTTTGTCTCGTCCTACGTCTTCTTCATCTTCGTCTTCTTCATCTTCTTCGTTCAACTCTTCCACGACCGAGGCCTTGTTGGTCGGGACAATCCAGGTATTGCCCCCAATGGAAAACGTAGTCAAGGGGACAACCCGGAGGGTGCTGGGCTCCCTTGAATAGTCATTCCCTCTCATTCGATTAAGTTGTATAAGGAGATTGGACCAGTGAGTGAGTATTCAACCTTATCGTTACATGTGCCACCATAAAGATGAGATTGAGAGACAGGTGAATGAGATGTTGCAACAAGGTATCAACAAACATAGCTTAGTGCTTTCTCCGATTCGATCATCTTGGTTAAGAAGAAAGATGCTTCTTGGAATTTGAGTGTGGATAACATAGAATTAAATAATGTGAGTGTACCAAATAAGATTCCCATTGTTGAGGTGTTGTGGTATAATACTACTTTTCATGGATCTACAAGAACCACTCCTTTTAAGACAGTTTATGGGCGAAAACCCTCTTTGCTGATATGATTTTCGTATGGAGAGAAAAGGGTGGAGGTTGTAGAACATGAATTGGTGGATAGAGATGAGACTTTGAGACAATTGAAGCATCATTTGTTGCTAGCTCAACACTAGATGAGAAAATATGCTAACAAAAAAGTCTCTTACATTTGAAGTTGAAGAGTAAGTGTTCATCAAATTAAGGCCTCATCAATAGTAAATAGTAGCTTGGAGAATTAATCAGAAGTTGGTCGCATGATTCTTTAGGTCATTCCCTATAATTGGATATGTTGGGGTTGTGTCTTACAAGCTACAATTACCAAACACAACACAAGTTCATCTCGTGTTTCATATTTTCCAATTAAAAAAAGTTGTGAGAGATAGCTTTGGTTTGCACAAAATTTCTGAAAAATTCTCCCGAAGTGGTTTTTTCCTGAAATTCCGCGTAGGAATCTCAACTGAATTTGGGACAAAACGCGACAGATTTCAGGTAAAACGGGTGAGTATTCACCCAGGAAAAAAATGAAACAGTTTCACAAACAAACGAACCTTCCTTTCAGCCCGGGCAGTGATGATTAAAAAATTTATTGCGAATCTTATGGGACGAGTCTGGAGCTCAAATCTCAGCCAAAACTCAATAGACATAATGAAGAATGTCTGGTAAAAATTTCAGACCAAAATACCCAAGGAGTAAGGCGCAGTAAGTCCCAGACCGAGAGTGAACAAAACCGGTTTTCCGAAAACAAAACGTCCTGGTTTTTCTTCCCCGTATCTTCTTTCTGTGATTTGTTTATGGACGTGCCTCCTTACCTGGGTGCAAACAACATATGAAAGTACTTGTCTGAAATTTTTTCAGTGCAATACGGACCCGGAAAAAAATTGCAGAAAGTAGGGCAAAATTTCACAAGTTTTGCTAGAGCATAGCCTTGGTTTGCACAAAATTTCTGAAAAATTCTCCCGAAATGGTTTTTTCCTGAAATTCAGCGTGAGAATCTCCACTGAATTTGAAACAAAACGCAACAGATGTCAGGTCAAACATATGAGTGTTCACCCAGGAAAAAAATCAAACAGTTTCACACACAAACGAACCTTCCTTTCAACCTTGGCAATGATGAATAAAAAAATTATTGTGAATCTTGTGGGATGAGTCTGGGGCTCAATTCTCAGCCAAAAGTCAATAGACACAATGACGAATGTCTGGTTAAAATTTCAGACCAAAATAACCAAGGAGTTATTCGCAGTAAGTCCCAGACCGCGAGTGAACAAAGCCGGTTTTCCGAAAACAAAAAGTTCTGGCTTTTCTTCCCCGTATCTTCTTTCTGTGATTTGTTTATGGACGTGCCTCCTTACCTGGGTGCAAAAAACATAAGAAAGTACTTGTGTGAATTTTTCAGCGCAATACGGAACCGGAAAAAAATTGCAGAGAGTAGGGCGAAATTTCACAAGTTTTGCTAGAGTGGTTTGCACAAAATTTATGAAAAATTCTCCCGAAATGGTTTTTTCTTGAAATTCCGTGTAGGAATCTCCACTGAATTTGGGACAAAAAGCGACAGATTTCAGGTCAAACGGATGAGTATTCACCCAGGAAAACAATCAAACAATTTCACACACAAACGAACATTCCTTTCAGCCCGACAGTGATGATTAAAAAATTTATTGCCAATCTTGTGGGACAAGTCTGGGACTCAAATCTCAGCCAAAACTCAATAGACACAATGATGAATGTCTGGTAAAAATTTCAGACCAAAATACCCAATGAGTAAGGCGCAGTAAGTCCCAGACCGCGAGTGAACAAAGTCGGTTTTCCAAAAACAAAAAGTCTTGGCTTTTCTTACTCGTATCTTCTTTATGTGATTTGTTAATGGACGTGCCTCCTTACCTGGGTGCAAAAAACATAAGAAAGTACTTGTAGGAATTTTTTCAGCGCATTACGAACCCAATTTTTTTTTTTAGAAAGTAGGTTGAAATTTCACAAGTTTTGCTATAGGATAGCCTTGGTTTGCAAAAAATTTCTGAAAAATTCTCCTGAAATTGTTTTTTCCTGAAATTCCGCGTAAGAATCTCCACTGAATTTCGGAAAAAACGCAACCGATTTCAGTTCAAACGGATGAGTATTCACCTAGGAAAAAAATCAAACAGCTTCATACACAAACGAAACTTCCTTTCAGCCCGGGCAGTGATGAATAAAATATTTATTACGAATCTTGTGGG
The DNA here is from genome assembly GCF_051622355.1 of Phaseolus vulgaris. Classification (NCBI taxonomy): domain Eukaryota; kingdom Viridiplantae; phylum Streptophyta; class Magnoliopsida; order Fabales; family Fabaceae; genus Phaseolus; species Phaseolus vulgaris. The sequence continues at coordinate 4,808,816 of NC_143501.1, read as the reverse complement.
ACGAGTCTGGGGCTCAAATCTCAGCCAAAACTCAATAGACAAAATGATGATTGTCTGGTAAAAATTTCAGACCAAAATACTCAAGGAGTAAGGTGCAGTAAGTCCCAGACCGAGAGTGAACAAAACCGGTTTTCCGAAAACAAAAACGTCCTGGCTTTTCTTCCCCGTATCTTATTTCTGTGATTTGTTTATGGACGTGCCTCCTTACCTGGGTGCAAACAACATACGAAAGTACTTGTGTGAATTTTTTTTAACGCAATACGGACCCTGAAAAAAAATTGCAGAAAGTAGGGCAAAATTTCACAAGTTTTGCAAGAGGATAGCGTTGGTTTGCACAAATTTCTGAAAAGTTCTCCCGAAATTTTTTTTCCCTTAAATTCCGCGTAAGAATCTCCACTGAATTTGGGACAAAACGCGACAGATTTCAGGTCAAACGGATGAGTATTCACCCATGAAAAAAATCAAACAGTTTCATACACAAACGAACCTTCCTTTCAACCCGGGCAGTGATGAATAATAAAATTTATTGCGAATCTTGTGGGACGAGTCTGGGGCTCAAATCTCAGCCAAAACTCAATAGACACAATGACGAATGCCTAGTAAAAATTTCAGACCAAAATACCCAAGGAGCAAGGCGCAGTAAGTCCCAGACCGAGAGTGAACAAAACCGGTTTTCCGAAAACAAAACGTCTCGGCTTTTCTTCCCCGTATCTTCTTTCTGTGATTTGTTTATAGACGTGGCTCCTTATCTGGGTGTAAACAACATAATAAAGTACTTGTGTGAATTTTTTCAGCGCAATATGGAACAAGAAAAAAATTGTAGAAAGTAGGGCGAAATTACATATTTTGCTAGAGGATAGCCTTGGTTTGCTCAAAAATTACTGAAAAATTCTCCCGAAATGGTTTTTTCCTGAAATTACGCGTAGGAATCTCAACTGAATTTGGTACAAAACGTGACAGATTTCAGGTCAAACGAATGAGTATTCTCCCAGGAAAAAAATCAAACAGTTTCACACACAAAGGAACCTTCCTTTTAGCCCGGGCAGTGATGAATAAAAAATTTATTGTGAATCTTGTGGGACGAGTCTGGGGCTCAAATCTCAGCCAAAACTCAATAGACAGAATGACGAATGTTTGGTAAAAATTTCAGACCAAAATACACAAGGAGTAAGGCGCAGTAAGTCCTAGACCGAGAGTGAACAAAACCGGTTTTCCGAAAACAAAACGTCTTGGCTTTTCTTCCCCGTATCTTCTTTCTGTGATTTGTTTATAGACGTGCCTCCTTATCTGGGTGCAAACAACATAATAAAGTACTTGTGTGAATTTTTTCGCAATATGGAACAGGAAAAAAATTGTAGAAAGTAGGGCGAAATTTCACATTTTTTGCTAGAGGGTAACCTTGGTTTGCTCAAAATTACTGAAAAATTCTCACGAAATGGTTTTTTCCTGAAATTCCGCGTAGGAATCTCAACTGAATTTTGTACAAAACACGACAAATTTCAGGTCAAACGAATGAGCATTCACCCAGGAAAAAAATCAAACAGTTTCACACACAAAGGACCTTCCGTTTAGCCCAGGCAGTGATGAAAAAAAATTTATTGTAAATCTTGTGGGACGAGTCTGGGGTCAAGTCTCAGCAAAAACTCAATAGACACAATGATGAAAAAAACGTCCTGACTTTTCTTCCCCGTATCTTCTTTCTGTAATTTGTATATGGACGTGCCTCCTTACCTGGATGAAAACAACATACGAAAGTACTTCTATGAATTTTTTTCAGCGCAATACGGACCCAGAAAAAAATTGCAGAAAGTAAGACTAAATTTCATAAGTGTTTCTAGAGGATAGCCTTGGTTTGCACAAAATTTCTGAAAAATTCTCCCGAAATGGTTTTTTCCTGAAATTCCGCGTAGGAATCTCCACTAAATTTGGGACAAAACGCGACAGATTTCAGGTCAAACAAATGAGTAGTCACCCGGGAAAAGACTCAAACAGTTTCACACACAAACGAACCTTCCTTTCAGACCGGGCAGTGATGAATAAAAAATTTATTAAGAATCTTGTGGGACGAGTCTGGGTCTCAAATCTCAGACAAAACTCAACAGACACAATGGCAAATGTCTGGTAAAAATTTCAGACCAAAATACCCAAGGAGTAAGGCACAGTAAGTCCCAAACCGAGAGTGAACAAAATCGATTTTCCGAAAACGAAAAGTCCTGGCTTTTCTTCCCCGTACTTCTTTCTGTGATTTGTTTATGGACATGTCCCCTTACTTGGGTGCAAAAAATATACGAAAGTACTTGTGTGAATTTTTTCAGCGCAATACAGATACGGAACAAAATTGTAGAAAGTAGGGCGAAATTTCACAGGTTTTACTAGAGGATAGCCTTGGTTTGCACAAAATTTCTTAAAAATTCTCCCGAAATGGTTTTTTTCTGAAATTCCGCGTAAGAATCTCCACTGAATTTGGGACAAAACGCGACAGATTTCAGGTCAAACGGATGAGTATTCACTCAGGAAAAAGAATCAAACAGTTTCACACACGAACGAACCTTCCTTTCAGCCTAGGCAGTGATGAATAAAAAATTTATTGCGAATCTTGTGGGACGAGTCTAGGGCTCAAATCTCAGCCAAAACTCAATAGACACATTGACGAATGTCTGGTAAGAATTTTAGACAAAAATACCCAAGGAGTAAGGCGCATTAAGTCCCAGACCGAGAGTGAACAAAACCGGTTATCCGAAAACAAAACATCATGGCTTTTCTTCCCCGTATCTCCTTTCTGTGACTTGTTTATGGACTTGCCTCCTTACAAGAGTGCAAACAACTTACTGAAGTATTTGTGTGAATTTTTTCAACGCAATACGGACCCGAAAAAAATTGCTGAAAGTAGGGCAAAATTTCACATGTTTTGTTAGATGATAGCCTTTGTTTGCAAAAAAATTTTGAAAAGTTCTCCCAAAATGGTTTTTTCCTGAAATTCCGCGTAAGAATCCCAACTGAATTTGGGACAAAACGCGAAATATTTCAGGTCAAACGGATCAGTATTCACCCATGAAAAAAATCAAACAGTTTCACACACAAATGAACCTTCCTTTTAGCCCGGGCAGTGATTAAAAATTTTTTTATTGTGAATCTTGTGGGACAAGTCTGGGGCTCAAATCTCAGCCAAGACTCAATAGACACATTGACGAATGTCTGGTAAAAATTTCAGACCAAAATACCCAAGGAGTAAGGCGCATTAAGTCCCAGACCTAGAGTGAACAAAACCGGTTACCCGAAAACAAAACATCCTGGCTTTTCTTCCCCGTATCTTCTTTCTGTGATTTGTTTATGGACGTGCCTCCTTACCTGGGTGCAAAAAACATAAGAAAGTACTTGTGTGAATTTTTTCAGCGCAATACGGAACCGGAAAAAAATTGCAGAGAGTAGGGCGAAATTTCACAAGTTTTGCTAGAGTGGTTTGCACAAAATTTCTGAAAAATTCTCCCGAAATGGTTTTTTCTTGAAATTCCGTGTAGGAATCTCCACTGAATTTGGGACAAAAAGTGACAGAATTCAGGTCAAACGGATGAGTATTCACCCAGGAAAACAATCAAACAGTTTCACACACAAACGAACATTCCTTTCAGCCCGACAGTGATGATTAAAAAATTTATTGCCAATCTTGTGGGACAAGTCTGGGACTCAAATCTCAGCCAAAACTCAATAGACACAATGACGAATGTCTGGTAAAAATTTCAGACCAAAATACCCAAGGAGTAAGGCGCAATAAGTTCCAGACCGAGAGTGAAGAAAATTAGTTTTCCGAAAACAAAACGTCTTGGCTTTTCTTCCCAGTATCTTCATTCTGCTAGAGGATAGCCTTGGTTTGCAGAAAATTTCTGAAAAATTCTCTTGAAATGGTTTTTTCTTGAAATTTCGCATAGGAATCTCCACTTAATTTGGGACCAAACGCGACAGAGTTCAGGTCAAACGGATGAATATTCACTCATGAAAAAAATCAAACAATTTCACGCACAAATGAACCTTACTTTTAGCCCGGGCAGTGATGAATAAAAAATTTATTTCGAATCTTGTGAGACTAGTCTTGGGTTCAAATTTTAGTCAAAACTCAATAGACACAATGAAGAATGTCTGGTAAAAATTTCAGGCCAAAATACCCAGGGATTAAGGACGAGTAAGTCCCATGCCGAGAGTGATTAAAACCGGTTTTCCGAAAACAAAACGTCCTTGATTTTCTTCCCCGTATCTTCTTTCTGTGATTTGTTTATGGACTTGCCTCCTTACCTGAGTGCAAACAACATACTGAAGTACTTGTGTGAATTTTTTCAGCGCAATACGCACCTAGAAAAAAATTGCAGAAAGAAGGCGAAATTTCACAAGTTTTGCTAGAGGATAGCCTTGGTTTGCACAAAATTTCTGAAAAGTTCACCCGAAATGGTTTTTTCCTGAAATTCCGCGTAGGAATCTCACTGAATTTGGGACAAAACGCGACAGATTTCACGTCAAACGGATGAGTATTTATCCAGGAAAACAATCAAACAGTTTCACACACAAATGAACATTCCTTTCAGCCCGACAGTGATGATTAAAAAATTTATTGCCAATCTTGTGGGACAAGTCTGGGACTCAAATCTCCGTCGAAACTCAATGGACACAATGACGAATGTCTGGTAAAAATTACAGGCAAAAATACCCCAGGAGTAAGGCGCAGTAAGTCACAGACCGAGAGTGAACAAAACCGGTTTTCCGAAAACAAAACGTCCTGGCTTTTCTTCCCCGTATCTTCTTTCTGTGATTTCTTTATGGACGTGTCTCCTAACCTGGGTGCAAACAACATAAGACAGTACTTCTGTGAATTTTTTCAGCGCAATACGGACCTGGAAAAAAATTGCAGAAAGTATGGCGAAATTTCTCAAGTTTTGCTAGAGTGTTTTGCACAAAATTTCTGAAAAATTCTCCCAAAATGGTTTTTTCCTGAAAATCGGCGTAGGAATCTCCACTGAATTTGGGACAAAACACGACAGATTTCAGGTCAAACAGATGAGTATTCACCCAGGAAAACAATCAAACAGTTTCACACACAAATGAACCTTCCTTTCAGCTCGGGCAGTGATGAATAAATAATTTATTGTGAATCTTGTGGGACGAGTCTGGGGCTCAAATCTCCGCCAAAAATACCCCAGGAGTAAGGCGCAGTAAGTCCCAAACCTACATTGAACAAAACCGGTTTTCCAAAAACAAAACGTCCTGGTTTTTCTTCCCCGTATCTTCTTTCTGTGATTTGTTTATGGACGTGTCTCCTTACCTGGGTGCAAACAACATAAGAAAGTACTTCTGTGAATTTTTTCAGCGCAATACGGACCTGGAAAAAAATTGGTGAAAGTATGGCGAAATTTCTCAAATTTTGCTAGAGTGGTTCGCACAAAATTTCTGAAAAATTCTCCCGAAATGGTTTTTTCCTGAAAATCCGCATAGGAATCTCCACTGAATTTAGGACAAAACGTGACAGATTTCATGTCAAACGGATGAGTATTCACCCAGGAAAACAATCAAACAGTTTCACACACAAACAAACCTTCCTTTCAGCCCGGCAATGATGAATAAAAAATTTATTGCGAATCGTGTGGGACGAGTCTGGGGCTCAAATCTTAGCCAAAACTCAATAGACACAATGACGAATGTCTTGTAAAAATTTCAGACAAAAATACCCCAGGAGTAAGGAGCAGTAAGTCCCAGACCTACAGTGAACAAAACCTGTTTACCGAAGTCAAAACGTCCTGGCTTTTCTTTCCCGTATCTTCTTTCTGTAATTTGTATATAGATGTGCCTCCTTACCTATGTGAAAACAACATACGAAAGTACTTGTGTGTATTTTTTCAGCGCAATACAGACCCGGAAAAAAATTGTAGAAAGTAGGGCTAAATTTCACAAGTTTTGCTAGAGATTAGCCTTAGTTTGCACAAAAATTTCTGAACAAATTCTTCCGAAATGGTTTTTTCCTGAAATTCCGCGTAGGAATCTCCACTAAATTTGGGACAAAACGCGACAGATTTCAGGTCAAACAGATGAGTAGTCACCCTGGAAAAGACTCAAACAGTTTCACACACAAACGAACCTTCCTTTCAGACTGGACAGTGATGAATAAAAAATTTATTGCGAATCTTGTGGGATGAGTCTGGATCTCAAATCTAAGCCAAAACTCAATAGACAGAATGACGAATGTCTGGCAAAAATTTTAGACCAAAATACCCAAGGAGCAAGGGGCAGTAACTCCCACTCCGAGAGTAAACAAAATCGGTTTTCCGAAAACAAAACGTCTTGGCTATTCTTCCCCGTATCTTCTTTCTGTGATTTGGTTATGGACGTGCCTCCTTACCTGGGTGAAAAAAACATACGAAAGTACTTGTGTGAATTTTTTCAGTGCAATACAAACCCAGAAAAAAGTTGCAGAAAGTACGGCGAAATTTCACAAGTTTTACTAGAGGATAGCCTTGGTTTGCACAAAATTTCTGAAAAATTCTCCCAAAATGGTTTTTTCCTGAAATTTCGCGTAAGAATCTTCACTGAATTTGGGACAAAATGCGACAGATTTCAGATCAAACCCTCAAGAAAAAATTGAAACAGTTTCACACACAAACGAACCTTACTTTCAGCCCGGGCAGTGATGAATAAAAAATTTATTACGAATCTTGTGGGACGAGTCTGGGGCTCAAATCTCAGTCAAAATTCAGTAGACACAATGACGAATGTCTGGTAAAAATTTCATACAAAAATACCCAAGGAGTAAGGCGCAGTAAGTCCCAGACCGAGAGTGAACAAAATCTGTTTTTCAAAAACAAAACGTCATGGCTTTTCTTCCCCGTATCTTCTTTCAAAATAGCTCACAGATTATATAATCCAAAATATATTTTTTAAAAATGGTATTTCAATTATATAATCCGAAAGTCTGGATTTTAGAGTAGCTTCTGGATTATGTAATCCAGACACGCCATTGAGAAAAGACTTCCAGATTATGTAATCCAGTAATTAATCATGTATTTGAAAAAAAAAGACTTATGTATTACGTAATCTAGAAGCTAATTACGAATTTAGAAAAAAATTTATGAATTACATAATTCATAATATTACATCAGGGTATTTTGGGAATACCAAAAGTCTATGGAGGTGAGAGAAGAACAAGGTTCAAGTGACATGATGGATATGTAGCAAAGAGTTTGGTATTTGGAGAGAGGGAAAGGTTGGAAGAATCAGGCTGGATTATTGTTAGAAATATGTTTGTTTGGAGTATTTTCTCTCTAGGAAGAGTCTTGAACTCTGTCTTTTCCTTACTTGTAAGGTCACTCAACTCTCAAATTAATATTATAACCTCTTAATAGTTAAAGAAGTAATTTTATATCCAAAATGATTGAAAAGTATATGTCAATTAAGGGCTACAAGCTAAAAAAAGTATCGATTTTTTTATTTGGAGAAAAGGCAAATTCTTCTTGCATAATTGCTAAATCTATATTCACAATCTGAAAAATACAAAATTTGCCTTTTAATTTGTGTAATTCATAATACAATTTTTTATGCTTATGACATTTTTTGTGCTTATGATGACACATAGAGGTGGGAAGCTATTGCGGCAGTAACGGTGGAGGTGCGGGTTATTACAACTGAGAAGTGAAAAATGGATGCTCAATGGAGAAGATGAAGAGAGTAGAACTGTCATTTCAATTTTTTTATGGAGGCTGAAAGAAGTGAACCTAACAAGTCTATGTTTTGTTGATATGCAAAGGAGAGTTACAGTAGAAATATTTTATGATGAGCACTCTAACTCATGAGACAGAATCAGATAGGTGCAATGCCAAAACAAAAGCAAATACACAGTTCAAGCAAGATAGCGATACAGTTTTCTGTCCACTTTATCCCTCTCCAGAAACTCACGCTCAATAAGGGATTCAATTCTTTTCTTAATAACAACAGGATTAGGCAAAAAGCGTGACTGCAGCTGCTTTGTGACCTCAGCAACGATATTATTATGATCTAGAGTTCGTCTTGATTTCATTATCCTCACAATTGCTGCCTCGATCTGTGGCTTTCTGTCTTCCTCCACTCTTTGCCGAGTTTCTAGGTTTTCTGGTTCAGACTCCCTCTGTGCAACCACAGTCCCTATCTTTACCTTGAAGAACTTGCTTGTGAATTTGTCATTAAAGAAGAACGTATCATCCTCTGCAATGTCCTTGCTCATTGGCTCTTTTCGAAGAACATTTTTTCCTTTCACACAGGCAAGAGACTGAAGGCACCTCCTCAAATCTGACATGGGAATGGCTGTAGCTTGCTCTATCTCCTTACAAGTCAACTGCTCAACGTTGTTGAAAAGCATGAGTACACACATTTGGTATGTGGAAACATTCAACTCATGCTTTTGGCCCTTACCAAATGTTGCTTTCAAATCAGCAGTCCCCATATTAGTTTGCCAGGACAATCTCCTACCATTGTGTGTGCCAAGATAATATGTTCGAAACCTGTCACACACACCCAATATTTCTGATGGAAGATTACACGGTGGGCTAGGCTGAGTAGGCCATGATCCTGTTGTAAGCACCTGGACAGATAGTGTAGGGCCATCCCCCAACTCAGTACCTTGGCCTGTATAGAAACCCTGCATTGTATCATGCGAAGTCTTCATGTCAGTAAACATACCCTCTAACTTAGAAGTGAATTGGTATCCGCATTCTGTTTTGAGCTTAACAATCAAACTCCTTTCTGCATCATCAGATATAGTTTTCCCTGAAAGAAGCCTTTTTGCCAAGTGTTGCTTGTAATACTTCTCAAACACATCCTTCTCCTGTAGGTACCGGAAAAGCATCATGACTTTGTCCAGTACAATCTCCACATCCTCCTCGCCAACCCCTTTCAACCCTCGGCGAAGTTTGTCATCCACAAACAAAGAGATGAACTCTGGAGACCGGGCATTCAAATTGATGAAATATTCAAAAGAAGAATTCAAGGCATTCTGAAATGTCTTGTCATTGTTAAAAGACATTGTAATAACCTTGTCATATTTATCCTTCAAATCCAGCAGTCGTTGAACAAAATCCACAGGATCTCTCAGCCTTTCCGGATCCATAATTAGCTGCTTACCTGTATCCCGAATAAAAGAGGTCATGACTTCTTTAACAATTGTGAGTCCAGCAGGCACCCTGCGAAACAAATTATACATTCTTTGCAAGTCTTCATATTTGTCATCCACAAGCATACTAACTAGGCCTGAGTTCTCCATATGAACTAGAGTATGCATATGGCTTTCAATCATCTCCTTCTCCACCACATTCGTTATCTTTGACTCACTTCTGGGATCCAAGTAATGAGATACTCTCTCCAACTCTTCATTTAAACGTCTCTCAGCTTTCTTCAGATAATCACCACAATCACATGTTTCAATGAATTTCTGGGACTCACAACCGTAAAAATTTGAAGATACATCAAGAAAATGCTTTTCAAAGTCAAGCTGGTAAACAGGCAAACCCAAATCCATAAGCATCTTTATTATATTTCTCATCAATCCTCTGTTTATTACTTCACCATTCCTTTCTCGAAGCACAAGCTCAAGAAGTGTATCTAGCAGCCTAGCCTGAGTTTTGATGGAATGGATCACAACATCTCTCCAAAGATTCAATCCAAGCTCATGAACAGAAGTTTTATGGTTGCTTGGTACAAATGTTCGATCCATGTACATCAGTATATCTCGGATCATTTGCAATGCCTTGTTATGATCTGCCCACTTCCTATTGAGCTCATCCAAGAAAATTTCTCCTTGAGCAGATTCAATTGATTGAGAAATTTCTTTTAGATGAGAAGTCATGGTCGTCACAAGTCCTGTGTAAAGTTTCTCCCCAAATTTGTGTAACACCATATTATAAGCGTTCCTGAATGGGCAGATCACAGTGATCAGAAATTAAAAAAATATATATACAAATATACAAAGATGGCTAGAGAGATCTATCTATGGGCAAATTAATTAAGCAAGCTTAGGCAATTAATCAATTTAAAGAAAACTAAACTACAGGAAATCACATAATTATTAATAAACAACAAATTTAAGGGAGGTCTGTGGTATCAATCAGTAAATAACTAAATATAGATTGGTGCTTTTTCTTCTAACTAAATGGTATGAAATAGGCTGAGAACACATTACATGCTAATTTCCATGTGAATAAGAACAAGCTGGTGAACTGACCATACAAAAAGCATAATAATCTACAACGGCCAAAGAGCATCACAGGGAACTGGTCAAAATAATGTGTCATATCATATAAGAATCTCTGTCAATATTTGCAAGTTGTAAGCCTCAAGGAAACCACAACATGATAAGATGAAGTATGTTTTCCGGTATTGTAGCACAGAAACAGATGAAATAAAAGAACACCTCCAAAGCACAGCGTAGCTCTGAACTAGAAAAAGTGAAATGTTGAAACATGTGCACGTTCCAGGATACACAAATAACATAAACCCCCACTTGAAGGGGTCCATGTTCAGTATCTGTATGAGTTTTACACTAAATTGGCTTGCCAAGAGCTAAGACATCCCTCCACCTTTAAACTCATCAAAAATCAATAACTTAATACTAAATATATTGAGATACACACATATACATAAAATAATACAAAATCATATTAGGTTAGCGATTAGAGAGTAAATTTAAAAAATATAAATAAAATGATGATTATGACTAAAACATTAAAATAATTCTGACCATCCATGTATGGTGGTTATACAACAGGAAATATTAGATTTTCACATGACAGGATTACATTAAAAAAAATAGATTGTAGGCTTAAAAATCCTGGGATCTTTCCAAAATTAAAATCACTTTAGGACTATCTCCCTTCATATAACCTTTTTATGTGAATGACCAAGATTGGAATACTGATTGCAGGTAGACAACTTCAACATTAAAAAAGAGCCTTTCGATTAATACCATAGCTTTAAAAATTGTAGCGGTCATCCAACTCAGTTGAGGTAAGTAAGGCAGCAGTTTTAAATATTGTAAATTTTATTGAACTAGCTGGACAGACCAGTTTGAGACAAGTTTGGAAAAAAATGATTAATACAAATGTGAAAATAAAAACAGTACAGAAATGTGGTCTTATCAAAGTTAAAATCCCTCAGGCAGGCCTATCTCTCTACATACAACCTTCTTATGTGAAAGACTAACTTCATAAGACTCATTTCAGATAGACGGTTGAAAATTATAAAAAAAAAAACTTGTTTGATCAATAAACACAGTAGGTTCAATTCAATTTTTCAAAGACAAACGAAATTTTCAGTAAAGCAATTCGTCTACACTTTTTTATCATCCTCAGGCTAAACATTCAACTACAAATCCTCCATAACACAGTAATTATGTATATATATATATATAAAGAGTAAATTACACTCACAGCCCCGACGTTTTTCAAATTGCACATAATCCCCGTACTTAACGTTTACAACATCTTTTATATAAGGTCATAATATAATTTTTTTTCGAATAATTAAGGATGGACAACGTAATGTTTTCAAGCAATCAAGGGGATCAGTGTAGCAGTTGAAAAAGAAGAGACAACATGTGCAAAAACATAAGGTGTCAGCTCAATTTACTTAAAACAACACGACACAGAAGCACAGAAAACACAACAAAACAACACTATTGGGAAAAAAAAACCCAAAATCGCATCTGGCACAATTCACACCGAAGTTGGAGCAGTGAAATCGAAGAAGCGTTAATTGACAGTTAACCGGATGAATTAACCTGTAAAGCTCCTCAAAGCTAAGGCCACTGGCGTTGTGGTTGTATATCTCATGGATAGCGTGTTCTAGAACCTTCCACGTCTTCTCGGCGTACTTGGGATCGACCACCACGCGGTGCTTGAACGCCTCTATCTGGAACGCGCGCTTCTTCTGCGTGCTCATCTTCCCCGACGAATCGGAACCCTAAAGCGCTACGCGCAAAGTTGAATTCAGAGAGAGAAGGAAAGAAAATGGAGACGGAGAAGAGGGAATTGGAGAAATGAAGAGATTAGAGAGGACGAACCCTAGCGACGGAGCACGGAGGGAGAAGCGATTGGAGGAATTGGGGATTAGGGTTTTTGAGAGAGAAGGGAAGGGATTGAAGGAAGCAAAGAATGAAATGGGAGTGAGTGAGTGAGTGGTGAGTTGTAAGTAACCTCACATAGTTGAGAAGAGGGATTCACAAAGGGGACTTTCTCTTTTCAAAAATTATAATTTTACAAAAGAGTTATATACAAATTTTGATGTAATAATTCTAATAATATATATATAATAAAATATAAATTCATAAATAAATAATATAAAAGATAATTGAAATAATAGTACTAAAATTGTAAAGTAGGTGTAGAAAAAAAAATGGATTATGAATGTCAAGATTCATATCTTTTCACCACTTTGGAAAAATTAAATATATTTTTTAAAAAATTAGTTAAATTTTGGTTTCAAATTAGTAATGAAATCTTTATTAATTCTTAGTTCTGTCTTTAATAAACTTGGTCTTTTCACCTTTTTAACATACATATTTTTATCTTTCTTTATTTTTAAATTTAATATTTGATGAAAGTTGTGTATTGTTTTAAAAATAAATAAGTAATTTTAAATATTATATATAATGGTTTAATGTATAAATTAAATACTTGTATATATTTTAATAAAATAACACTATTATCCTTTTAAATTTAATTATTATTGTATAAAACATTTAGAGTTGGCTTAAAGTAAACTCATTAAACTAAATAGAGTAAGTAAAGAAAGTCTCTCATTTGATTTATGTCATAATATTTTTTAGTTAACCTAATGTTTCATATATTAATTTATTCAAGTCAACTTCATTTTCACAGCTTTTTTTTCTTATAAAAAAGGTAGCCCAAAAAATAACAGACAAAAATATAATAAAAATAAAAGTACATTTAGATAAACTGAACTAAAAATTCAATAAAATGTCATATCATAATAATCAAAAACAACATTTGTCATTTAATAACCATAACCTAACGTCCTAAACTAATATCACCACAAATATTATTATTATAAATAATATTATGCATGTTATATTGAAGATTAGATTGAAACCTTTAAAATTTATTCATAAAAAATTTGATATATATATTGTATCGGTCGGAGAGTGGACAAAGCACATTATGTGGTATAGGAGGATGTTGTTTGACCAACCAGATTTAATGCACTAAGGTAAATTAAGAAAATATGCACCAAATTAAGTAATTTCAGTTAAGTTGTAATACACATTAAATGTAGTCCATCAAAGACATAGTCCATTAAAACTTTATAAATAAACATGATTATACAATAATAAGGTATATTTTATTAATACATTAACTATGTTCAAACAATGAGTACTTACTTAGAAAACATTTGGTAGGTGCACTGCCGACGGAGAGTTGAGGACCAAACAGAAGAAAGAAAAAGAATAAAATATAATCAAGGAAGAGGATTCAATTGTTAGCAGGTAATGTTCAGACCCTATACAATTACATATATATTTCTTGTCGTTGGATTGAAAAGTGAAAATAAGAAACAAAAGAAATTAAAAATGTGATTATTTTGATTAAGAAAAGAACTAGAAAGTAAAAATAAATAAATAAAAAGTTTGTAAATGTTTGATGTAGTAAATTTTAAAAATAATTAAAATAATTAAATATTTATAAAATGACCATATTATTTTTATTATAAATTAATCTTAATTAAATATTAAATTATAATTTTATTATTATTTATTTGTTATTATCATTTTACTTATTATATTATATAACATTATAATTGATTATATCATATATATTATATGTAGGATACACTTCATTGATTATTACATATTAATATCTATCTATAATACAAATAGAACTTACTTTTAATGTAAATTTTGACACGTGTTTACACTACAAATGTTTGTAAAAAAAAAATTTAAAACAGTTTTTACCTAAAGTAAATTTTTTTACACATGTAAAACACATATGCATGGCTCACTATACGATGAACATGTGCTACGCTGTGAGAAGGTTAGGTACACCACTCACAGTTTTAATTTTTCCCTAATTTTTTTTCTCTCATCCTCACTTTACGTTTATGTTTTCTCATTGGGTTTCTTTATTTTTCTTGCTTTCTCTATAAAACCTTACATTGTGTTAACTTTTTTCCTAATTTTTTCTCTCTCATCCTCACTTCACATTTATGTTTTCTCATCCTTTGGGTTTTTCTGCTTTTCCCGCTTTCTCACTTACCTTATATATGTGCTATGATTTTTCCTAAAAATGGATTCACCGTCTGTGGTACACATTGTCTATGATTTTTTCTTCTAATACAACATTTCTTCAATACTTTTACTAAATCTTTCTCTGACACAGTTAATATATATATATATATAATACACATTGAACCTATTTTCAAGATAAGATTTGACATGTGTTTACACAACAAATTTCTACAAAATAATTCTAAGACAATTTTTACCAAAAATGGAATTTTTTGCACGTGTCAATCATACAACACATATGCAAGGCTCACTCTATGATGAACATGTATCATGTTGTGAGAAGGCCACATACATCACGCACGATTTTCATTTTTTCCTGATTTTTTCTCTCTCGTCTTCACTTCATGTTTACATTTTCTCATTAGGTTTCGCAGTTTGTCTGCTTTCTCTCAAACCTTACATTTGTGCTATGTTGATTTTTTCTCTCTCATCCTCACTTCACATTTATGTTTTCTCATCCTTTGGGTCTCATGTTTACCCCGTTTTCCAACTTATCATATATATGTGCTATGATTTTTGCTAGAAATGGCTTCACTGTATGTGGTACACAGTGTCTAGGTTTTTTTCTTCTAATAAATGCTTTTAACATTTCTTTGATACTTTTATTAAATCTTTCTCTAACACGATTAATCTATATACAATACACATAAAACCTACTTTCAAGGTAAGTTTTGACACGTGTTTACACCACAGATTTCTGCCAAAAAATTATAAAACAATTTTGACCAAAAATAAATTTTTTTGCACGTGTCAATCATACAACACATATGCATGACTCACTCTACGATGAACATGTGCCACGTTCTGACAAGGTCATGTGCACCACTCACATATTTCACTTTTTCCTAATTTTTTTCTCTCATTCTCACTTCACGTTTATGTTTTCTCATCCTTTGGGTTTCTCTATTTTCCGCACTTTCCCACTTACCCTATATATGTGCTATCATTTTTGCTATAAACGGCTTCACCGTCTGTGGTACATAATGTCTAGGTTTTTTTTCTTTTAATACATGTTGTTAACATTTCTTCGATACTTTTAATAAATCTTTCTCTGGCACATAGAACCTACTTTCAATGTAAGTTTGAAATGAATTTACACTACACATTTATACAAAAAAAATTCTAAAACAATTATTACCAAAATAGATTTTTTTGCATGTGTCAATCATACAATGACTCACTCTACAATGAACACGTGTCACGCTGTGAGAAGGCCACATATACCACTCACGGTTTTCACTTTTTCCTTACTTTTTCACTCTCATTCTCACTTCACGTTTACGTTTTCTCATTGGGTTTCTCTGTTTTTCCTGCTTTCTCTGAAACCTTACATTTGTGCTATGTTTATTTCCTGATTTTTTCTCTCTCATCCTTACTTCATGTTTATGTTTTCTCATCCTTTGGGTTTCTCTGTTTTCCCCACTTTCCCAGCTATCCTATATATGTGCTATAATTTTTACTAGAATTGGCTTCACCGTAGTGTCTAAGTTTTTTTCTTCTAATACATACTTTTAACATTTCTTCAATACTTTTATTAAATCTTTCTCTAACACGGCTAATCTATATATAATAAACATAGAACCTACTTCCAAGGTAAGTTTTGTCACGTGTTTACACCACAGATTTTTGCTAAAAAAATTATAAAACAATTTTTACCAAAAATAGAATTTTTTTACGTGACAATCATACAACACATATGCATGACTAATTCTACGATGAACATGTGCCACACTGTGAGAATGCCATGTACACCACTCATGGCTTTCACTTTTCCCTAAATTTTTTTCTCTCATTCTCACTTCACGTTTACGTTTTCTCATTGGGTTTCTCTGTTTTTACTGTCTTCTCTGAAACCTTACATTTGTGTTATGTGTTTTCCCTTATTTTTCTCTCTCTTATTCTCACTTCACGTCTATGTTTTCTCATCCTTTGGGTTTCTCGGTTTTCCCTGCTTTCCCACTTACCATATATACGTGCTATGAATTTTGCTAGAAATGGCTTCACCGTCTGTGGTATACAGTGTCTAGGTTTTTTTCTAATACTTTTTTGAACATTTCTTCAATACTTTTATTAAATCTTTCTGTGACACTGTTAGTATATATATATATATATATATATATATATATATATATATATATACCTACTTCCAAGGTAAGATTTGACATGAGTTTACACCACAAATTTAAGTAAAAACTTTCTAAAACAATTTTTACCAAAAATATTTTTTTTTTTGCACGTGGCAATCATACAACACGTATGCATGACTCATTCTATGATGAACACGTACCACGCTGTGAGAAGGCCACATATACCATTCACGATTTTCACTTTTTCCTTATTTTTTCAATTTCATTCTCACATCACGTTTACCTTTTCTCATTGGGTTTCTCTGCTTTTCCTGCTTTCTATGAAACCTTATACCTGTGCTATGTGGTTTCCCTGGTTTTTTTCTCTCTTATTCTCACTTTTCATTTATGTTTTCTCATCCTTTGGGTTTCTCTGTTTTCTCCGCTTTCCCACTTACCCTATGTATGTGCTATGAATTTTGCTAGAAATGGATTCACCGTAATACATACTTTTAACATTTCTTCGATAGTTTTATTAAATCTTTCTCTGACACGATTTATCTATACATAATACACATAGAACCTACTTCCAAGGTAAGTTTTGACATGTGTTTACACCATAGATTTCTGCTAAAAAAATTATAAAACAATTTATACCAAAAATAATTTTTTTTGCACGTGTCAATCATTCAACACATATGCATGACTCACTCTACAATGAACACGTGCCACGCTGTGAGAAGGCCACGTACACCATTCACGATTTTCACTTTTTCCTTATTTTTTCTCTCTCATTCTCACTTTTCGTTTAAGTTTTCTCATTGGGTTTCTCTGCTTTTCCTGCTATCTCCCAAACGTTACATTTGTGTTATGTGTTTTCCTTGATTTTTTCTCTCTTATTCTCACTTCACGTTTATGTTTTCTCATCCTTTGACTTTCTCTATTTTCCCCGCTTTCCCACTTACCCTATATATGTGCTATGATTTTTTGCTAGAAATGGATTCACTGTCTGTGGTACACGGTTTTTAGGTTTTTTTCTTCTAATACGTTTTTTAGTAATTTCTTCAATACTTTTATTAAATCTTTCTCTGACACGGTTAATATATATATATATATATATATATATATATATATATATATATATATATTTATAATACACATAGAACCTACTTCCAAGTTAAGCTTTGACATGAGTTTACACCACAAATTTCTACAAAAAAATTCTCAAACACTTTTTACCAAAAATAGAAGTTTTTGCACGTGTGAATCATACAACACATATGCATGACTCACTCTACGATGAACACGTGTCACGTTGTGAGAAGCTCACGTATACTACTCGCAGTTTTCACTTTTTCCTGATTTTTTTCTCTCATTCTCACTACATGTTTACTTTTTCTCATTGGGTTTCTCTATTTTTCGTGCTTTCTCTGAAACCTTATATCTGCATTATGTTGTTTCCCTGACTTTTTCTCTTTTATTCTCACTTCACGTTTATGTTTTCTCATCCTTTGGGTTTCTCTGTTTTCCCCGCTTTCCCACTTAGCCTATATATGTTCTATGATTTTTTTCTAGAAATGACTTGACCGTATGTGGTACATAGTGGCTAGGTTTTTTTTTCTTCTAATCTACATATAATACACATAAAACCTACTTCTAAGGTGCAAGACTAACCTTAAGAAAAAGCCTATACATTAAATTAAGAGCATTATGGCATTTCTAAATTGCTATTAAACCTCTCACCTTTTTACATTTTTTTTACCAAAATATTTACAACACTTAGACATTTTTCACAACACAATAGTGAAAAATTGTTTGACTTATATAATAAAAACCCTTTTCATTTCATGTCTCGTATATCATGACTCAAACAACCTTTGACAATTTTGGGTGATTCCAGAATAGGGGTGTTCTATAAGTAAAAGATGTTTCGAGAATAGAAAATCCAGAAGATAAAAAAATCATTTCAAAATATCCTTTTCGAAACACATTTTTTTTTATTTTCAGAATGGTAAATTCATAATTAATAAAATGTGTTATGAAAGGGTATTATGAAATGGCTTCCTTCCAGAATGTAATATGCATGCAGCCCTTTCATTTCGAAATTTCCATTTATGCAAATATTATAGATTACCAATTCCAAAAGAAAAAAAAAAATGAATGTTACCTTTCTTCTCCGACGAACAGTGTTTCCAAAACCCACTAACAACTGTAATGCCTCTAGAAAGCACACATGTTTGTATATTCATTGAGAGTGCACTAAAATAACCCAAATCGCCTAGAAATCGTTGCTTGTTCTGAATAGTGACAAAGAAAATGGCAAAGAAGAAGTTGAGTTTCGTGAAGGAAATGCGTATGCTAATAAGTTGGCTAATTTAGGATTTATTCATAGAGAATCATTTCATTGGTATAATAGACTTCCATCTAGTCTGTTATTAGAATTCTTTATGAATAAGTATAGTCTACCTATGTATCGTTTTTGTTAACATATGGTTTTGGTCTAGTCCCCCAAATTTTTGTATTTTCTTTT
This sequence comes from Phaseolus vulgaris, assembly GCF_051622355.1. Lineage (NCBI taxonomy): Eukaryota > Viridiplantae > Streptophyta > Magnoliopsida > Fabales > Fabaceae > Phaseolus > Phaseolus vulgaris. Next base: position 4,789,915 of record NC_143501.1, on the reverse strand, counting down.
TTTTTCTGTTTTAATAATATATTTTTCATGTGATGGAAGATGATTGTTGTTACTTGAGGTGTCAGCCTTGCTGAGATGTCAAGTTGCATAGTGATGCCTAACATGAAAACTTTTTATAAAAAAAAAAAAAAAGTTGGGTTCTTAAAACCTCCCAAGATTAATTTTGTCAATGCACATTTTTTATTAGGTGCAGGAAGTAAAATGTAGGGTGCAGAAAGTAATACCCATAAAATGGAGAGAGAAAATGCGCTTAAAATGATTTAGGGTAATTTCCTATTGAGCCTTTTTTCTGTTCACACCTCCTCTTTTCTATATGTTGAACAAAAATATTTTGTCCTCTCTCACCTTTACACCTCAATTTTTGATAAATAAAAAAACTAAACTAGTCTCATTGTCTCATATATCAATAGTTTTTGAAATAGGCTATTTTTTAAAAGGAAAATATTAACAACACAGTGATAAAATTTTATGAAAACTCAGAAATTCTTCCTGTCATAGTATTTGTTTTACGCTTTTTTATTTTATAGTTTTAATAAACTATAACTAATCATAGAATACATTTTAGAAAAAGTATGTTATTAATATTTTATGGGCTGTTCTTCCTACATCTCCATATATTATTCTCTCACCTCCATAATTTTTCATATTTATAAAAATACCCCTCTGTAATATTTCAGATTATGTAATCCAGAAGTCTTTTTCAAATTCATAATTAGCTTTCAAATTACATAATCCGAGAGTTTTCTTTATATGTATGATAAGTTTTCAGATTATGTAATTCGAAAATCTTTTCATGTTATGTATGGGGGTGGCAGAAGAACCTATGGAGGTGCAGGAAGAAACAGTCTATTTTATGTTGTTAAAAGATACAAAAATAAGGTATGCATGTGAAACCCAATTATTGAAGTTGGGTTTGGGCCACTTGATTGAAACCCAACACATAATGATCGTGGGAGAAATTCTTCCTGCATATCCATGTGTTTCTTTCTTCACCTCCATATTTTGTAAAAACCTGAATTACCCTTTGATATTATTCTTTTAATTTTAGAAATGTAAAATTAGGAGATTTCTCGAATTATAGAATCTAAAAAATAAAATTTTTAAATTTTAGAATGCATAATTCGAAATATAAAATTTATATTTTAGATTATTTAATTCAAAAATAAAAGTTTGTATTTCAAATTATAAAATCATAATAAATAATTTCAGTATTTTTTAAAATATAAGGTATAGGAAGAAATAATGGGGTACAGAAAGCAATCCCCTCATCCTGCTCAATTTTTTACAATTTATATGTACGCGTGACATATTCTTAATCATATAAATATTTGTATAAAATTAATTATTGAAGCTTAATTTAAATATGTTAATATTTATATTACAATATTATTGTATATTTGTGTTATTTAAATAATAAAATCATGTTTAAAAAGAATTAATTGACTGATCAGCAAACTAATCTTGTCCTACCTTTTGACTTGTTAAATATGTCACAATTGCTACATATACATGACAATGTATTTAATCTTGATGGATAGAATATGTACTTTAAATAAGGACAAAGTACATTTTTGTAGTTTTTAGCAATTAAATAATTTTAATTGTTTATTATATATATCACAATAATTTTAATATTATTTTACTAATAAAATTATAAATTATTTTACTCTTTTCACAATAATTTTTTACTGGAGGTTTGTTCTGGTACCTCCAATATAATCTCATATCGCTTAGGAGTTAAAGCCAATAACAATTTATATACGTTCAATATATTTCTTCTTTAATCTTTCGATATATTTTTTAAGGACAGAACCCTCCAATCTCTAAAACGGACAATACTTTTAAATATGTTGATTATCAGAATAATCCTATTTCAAATAACTTGACATCTAAACATCTATAAGTAAAATATTTATATAATTAATTAACCAACAACCTATTTTAGTTGACAAAATACATAGCCGACCACCTAAAAAGACCATGGTGGTCTATTTTACCACCCTTTTTAGCCTACTCACCTTAAGCATACAAATGGAAGAATACATTTTCTTTGTCATTATGCAGTAACACTCTTGACCATTGTCATTTTTTTTGTGCAAGAGTAAAATGAACATTAAACTAATAAGTTGTTTGAATAAATTTCTCACTAAGTATTTAAAAGGAGAATAAATTGAAAATGTAAATCGAGTTAATTTTTTCATAAACTAAAATTAATTTATGTATAAACCGAAACAAAGATTTTAAAGGTTAAATGTTTTTTTTATAAAAAAAGTAAAGTACATAGTTGACTTCAACTTCAAAAATAACTTCTTATTTTTGTTGTTTTTTTATTACTCTAATTATAAAATATTGTTTAAAAATTCCTTATCATTTTTATAAATTCTTTTATACGGCTTGAATTATTATTTTTTTAACTAAGATACCCTTTATTAATTTAGTTCATAAATAATAAATGAAATTTGGATAATTGAAAAGTTTAATTTTAAAAATTAGAACTCCATGGTTATTATTTTTTCTTTTAATAATTATGAATTGGTTATGGTATCTTATATTTAGGGAATGGAATTTTTTTTCTACGAATAATTATCGAAAAGTTTATGAAAAAAGCAACTAAAAAGAAGATAAGGAAAAATAATGTACTTTACATATAGTCTCAGTTTCTAAATAATCTTGCATTATTATTTTTTTGTACTATTCGTGATCCAAAATTCAAGCCCCAGACATTTATCTCATTATCAATGTTGAGAAAACCTGGAGCATATGGTGTCACGAAATGAGTTGTCTAATCCAGAAACGTGCATTAAGAGATAAAGTTGGTGGGAAAAGAATTTATTAATTTTTTAAGAAAAAAATGCATAAATATACCTAAGTTTCTACATTATTTTACTCATTATTAAATTTAAGTATAATTTAATCTCATAAAACCAACACACTCATCTTACATTGAGGTTATCAACTTATGTGTGAAACTATATATTATTAGTAATTCGATAATGGTCTGATAGCAGATGACCTAATAAACCCAATTTAGAATAGACTCGAAATAACCCTGATACTATATTAAAAAATGAACTTTAAGTCTAACTCAACCTCATAAAATAAACTTAAAAGATGAAGTTTGCATTCATTTATATACTATCTTAATATCTAACAGATCTGAGATCTCCAACACTCATAAAAATTTCCTGAAACTCATAATATTTATTGTAAGTAAATTAAAAGATGGTAACATGGTTTTCATTTTTGATGGAGATCTCAAAGAAAGAGGATGCGTTTTTTCATGTTGTTGAAGAAAACTTTGTGTGTGAAGCTTCTTCTTGTTGTTGTGGATGATATTGTGACGAGGTGCCAGACAAGTTTGAGTCGTAAAATTTATGACCACTCATGAAAGTTGCAAAGGGGTGTGTCCACATGCAAAAAGCTACCTGCTGGTGCCTTCGATCATTCATTGTTCGCCGTTATTGCTTAAAATAGTGTTGTTTTTTCCCTCAGCAATCAAAGCTTGTAAAGTGAGAAAACAGTGAGGTATGTTTGGTCAAATCATCAAGATAATGATGGATCCCAGGGCCCCCCAAAAGTATGCTGTGAACTGTGCTTCATGGAGGAGGTTATCTTCTGTAAGGGATGAATATATATATATATATATATATATTCTTACGATGTTTATTAGGTTTATTAGTGTATTTAAGTTTAGTCACTCGATCTCTCGTTGTAAATACTTGCAAAAACACTTTGATTTTCTCTCGTTCTAAGTGAAATACTTGTAAAAATACTTTGACATTCAAGTTATAATTATATTAAAATTATAAGTTTAAGATTAAATATTCATTATCTTTTACATTAAGAACTCTCACTTATAGGTTTATTCAAGTTCAATACTTGCCTAATTACACTCTTAAATATGTCTTACCAGAATAAGAAATCGAGTTGTCGACATATATACCTTAGTGAACATGATTCCTGAAAACTTGAGGAGTTTGACAAATCGACACTTGGTAATAGTGTATATATCTTATGCATGTTTCATAATGCACTGTTTTTACAAATCACAGAGAAAAGGGAAGCTTTATTTATGATCAAGGTCTTGCTGTTCATAAACCACCATTTGAGTGACAACTGTGTTTTGTTTTGTGACGTTTTAGTGGATAATTTAGCAGACATTTTTACTAGAAGAATGTGATTTACATGCATGTTACTCAGTATATATTATATATGTTTTCAATCCTAAGGATCAAAGTCTCACTACATATGTTGAAGGGACTATCTACGATTCATGGTACTCCATGCTTCTAAATAGAGTTGGACACTCTATGTTAGGGCCACAAGCAAGTTGGAAAAGAATAGGAAAGTAACATTTTGGTACTCTTGTAGGGCACCCTTTAAAGTAGAAGACAACCTTTTTTTCCCTGAGCTGAATGTGCAGAATGGACTAGGTCAAGAAAATGAAAACTGAGGCAAAAAAATGATGCAATTCAAGCATATGGGACAGAGGGATTGCACATTTTTCATGGTGCCCTGAACAACTACATGATCAAAAAAGCAAGCAATAATAAATTAGTAGTAGTAGTAGTGGGTAAATAATTGAAAGACTTTGAATGATTTGTTGCAGTATGTTGTATTTGACCCTCTTGTGCTGCCATGTTTAAAAAAAATAAAGGGGCAGCAATAATCATTTAATCTTAGCTGCTCATATGATTCTACCTATTTGAACACTAAGGCTCACCACAACATCAAAGATCTTTAATAGCTCATAAAAAAACCCAAAGATCTTTAATTAATTATGGTGATTAAGAAGGGAAAGAACAACTTACACCTATACTAATCTATTATTTATTTCAACTGCAGCTACTTAACATTATTATAGTGTAACTAGCTACCCTATGTAGAGTAGGACCCTATACTCCAAAGTTTGTGGTCCTCAACCTTGAGTCTACATTTTAAAGCCTCACTACATAACTTTTATCATCATCCATAGTCTATTTTAGATATAAGAATATTTTATAGTATATAAGAGAGTTTAAATCTCATCTAATAAGTTGGTTTTATAAGATTGATTAAAGTTCATTTCTTAATATGGTATTAGAATCATTTAGAGTCTGTTCTAACGAGGGTTTGTTGGGCTTATCAAGTCACCTGTTGTCGAGCAATTATCGGATCACCCATAAATATATAGTCTCACGCATAACTTAGAGAGTCTCGGCGTGAGGAGAATATATTGGAGATCCCACATTGACTAAAGATAAAAACATTTCATAGTATATAAGTGAGTTCAAACCTCATCTTATAAATCGATTTTATAATGTTGAGTTAAATTTAAAGTTCACTTCTTAATAAATATTCACTTATTTATTCTTCGTATGAAAAAAATTAGTGTTTTATGTTTGATTGAAACAATTAAGTATAATTTTTCTTTTATGGTATTCATCATATGGAACAATGGAATAGTGAGATTAACAAAGAGATAAGGCTATAAGACATGATCCACAAGTTAGGACAATAAGGATTTAAAGGACAAAATGGAATCCTAATTAAGAAAAGCATGTCACATGCTATATGATATGTAAGGTGTTATTATTAATACATATACAAGGACTAAATTAGCTCACCAAAACGGATCCCATGTTCCCAAAAGTGGCTACAACACAGCCAAAGCCACTTCATCAGTTTCTAGATATATTTTGTTGAAAAAACTTTCAAAAACTGTAATGGGGTTGCTTCATCACACTTGAGACTATAAACAAGTTTTCCTTGACTTTTGAGCAAGAGAGGTCCCAAGAGCCACACAAAGTACAATTCAGTGTTGAAGAACTACCCGACCAATTCCAAATTCTGTGAGACCTCAATTTCTGAGGCTGTTAGCACCAAGCATCTGTGTTGTTTATAACCTTCTTTTCATTCATTAATGGACTAAGTCATCAAATGCTAATCATTTCTTTGCAACTGAGTGAAGCTTTCATCCCACTACAAGAAAATCATGAAATAGAAACCAATTTGTAGAAACCAAAATAATTAGTTGTAATAGTAACTAAATTAGAGACCTTTTTAGAAACTAAAAAGAAATTTGATTTCTAAATTAGTTTCTATTATTGTTAAATAGTTTCTAAATTAGTATCTAACTGGCAACCAAGGTTTTTGCTACCAAATTTAGAAACTAAATAATTGGTAGTTAAAACCTTAGTTGCTAATTAGATACCAATTTAGAAATTATTTAACAATAATAGAAACTAATTTAGAAACCAATTTTTTTTTTAGTTTCTAAAATAGTCTCTATTTTAGTTCCTATTGTAACTAATTATTTTGGTTTCAAAAAATTGGTTTCTATTTCATGATTTTCTTGATCTCTTTCTTCTTCTCACATTAATGGATAAACAACACCAAAAGTTATAACTCAACCATGCTTCTAAATTGCAGCTGCAGTTCAGAATGTAACTTTATTTACAGATTTTGGCATTGTAACAAAATTTAACCACAACTCATGCAATTGTAATTGTGATCATGAGAGAATTATGATGGATGAAAAACCTTTTAAGTCTTGATATAATTGAAACTTAAGACTGTGATTTAAAATCTGAACTAAACTGATATATATCCAGAAAGATGCCAAAACTTGTCACATGGATTTATCATATAGTGTGTGTCATTAGTGATCTCAAATATCTCTATGATTTTGGATTTTGTGTGAAATTATTAGAATTCAATGAATGGTTGAACAATGTTCAGGCTTGCATAAGTAAAAACAAAAATATAAAACACAAGTAACCATTTTTTTTACAAGAAGTTTAAACAGTGCTTGATACTATGATACGAAACTTTACATGCAGTAATTGTGTTATATAAGGTGGAATATGAGTTTTAATGATGAGGTTTTTAATAAAAAAATAGTGAATAAATAATATATTTATTGAAATTAATATTTGGAATTGAATTTAGTCGAAATGTCAGGAAAATTAACAAATCAAGGTTTAATTATTTTTTTTTGAAAAGAAATGTTCATATTAATTATTTAATAATGTTTTTAAGAATGATATATGAAGAAGAAGAAAATATCCAATCATACATAGCTAGCTATATAAATAGTTTTTTTTTAAACTTATTTAATAATTAGCTTAGAAGGTATACTACAAGAAAAATATGAAATAGAAACCAATTTTAGACACAAAAAATAATTAGTTTCTATATTGATTAAATTAGAAACAATTTTAGAGACTAAAAAAATTATTGATTTCTAAATTAGTTTTTATTATTGATAAATAATTTCTAAATATGTATCTAATTAGCTACCAATGTTTTAACTACTAATTATTTAAATTCTAAATTTGGTAGCAAAAAACTTGGTAGCTAATTTAGAAATTATTTATCAATGATAGAAACTAATTTAGAAACCTAAAATGGTATTTAATTTAGTCAATATAGCAACTAATTATTTTTTGTTTTTAAAATTATTTTTTATTTAATGATTTTCTTATGGCGGTAAAAACTCAATGTAGGTGATGGTGTATGTGTATTAACTCTCCTAACTTATTAATTAATGTTAAATTTAATAATTTTCTACTTCCCACATGATTTTTCTAGAGGCAAGTTTACTTAAGAAATGTGAATATATTTTAAAATTGAAACTTTGGTGACACTATGCAAGGTATGAGAAAGTAGCCTAATGAAGTACCCTAAACCCTTTTAACTAATGTGCTAAATTAATTTTACCTTATCTTTTCTCTAAAAGGATTCCAACAAGAAACATATGCATGTAGGTTTGAAAACATTGTGTAGGTCAAGAGTTATAGGCTAGGCCTTATCTTATAGGGAAGGGGTCAACAAAGGGTGAGTTGAAAACCCATAACATCTTATTGGGCCCACTGGGCCTAAAGCCTCATCCAAGCCCATAGATAAGTAGTGTGATTGATTGAAGGCAAAAGCAATGTAGATAAGGGTTTGGATGTGACTTGGTAAAGGGTGAGGAATGTTTTTGTAGGGTTGCTAGTAGAGAATTTGTTACTTCCAAAGTGTGATAGTGACAAGCATAGCTCGTGTGAGATTATTTTAGGGCATAGCTAGGATCCTTGGTGCAAAGTATGTGTTTTCATTTGATCTTCCCATTCTAACAACTCCAACATTCCCTTTTTATTAAAACAACAATAATAAAATTGACCCAAACCTTTCTTTTTCTACTTGCACACTATAAGAAACCAAGATTTTAGGGTTTGAAAAAGTACACAAATAGGTCAAAAAAGCAAGCTTATTATCCCATTTGAGATTATTTTTCTAACACCCTTTTTTTTAACTTTGACATTCTGTTTGACCTATTTTGAAAAATGTCCCAAAGGTTTTAAATTTATGAGTTTTTAAATATTTTTTTTTTGTAGAACAAGTGAAGTAGCACATATATGATGGAGCAAGTGAAGTTAATTATTTTTTGCAATGGTTTGAATATTTATGGGAAGAAAAAGTGGGTTTAATTTGACCGTTGCACTTTGAAGAAAAGTTTTTTTTTTCCAATTTTATGTGTACTTACTAATATTATATAGCACACAGTGTTTGGTGTGTGAAATGATTGTTCTCTCCTCTGAATGCTTGTGATGATCATTTATGAAATGCAAGAAGAGACATAAATTTGCATTTCAACTTGGGACCACAAAAAATCTTATTACGATCATGAACACAACTTTTTTCTTTCATTTTTTTTCTTTTCTTTTCGTAACAAAATTTGTTTTCAACAACAATCTTATTTGAACTCAAAAGGAAAAACACCAAGATTGTTTTCAAATGATAGAAGAAGTGTTTTGGGCCATGCCTATGAAACTTCCACTACTGATTTTTCAGCTAACACTATTTACTTCAACGTTGTAATCATTTTAGGAATAAATGTTTATATAAGAAACTACCCTATTTAATATTAACTTTCTATTTTTGTTTACTTTTTTTTCTTTTTTTTAATATTTGTTCAATACTTTTTGAAAGATTAGAGTTTAAATTCAATGTGACAAAATCAATTTAATAAGACATTTGTATTTATTTATATATTATAATTAAATTATATATTTTTTATTACCTAGTACTTAAAATATAGGTATTTATTATATATTTATTATTATTATACATATTTATTATGTCTTATTGGATGACAAAATCACTAACAATTATCACAGTTCCCTTTATAGTTCGGTTTAAATTGTCCACCTTACTATTTTTTGACATTAATCCACAAATATCCAAAAAATAAGTTACACATCATAAAATGTGGTATAATTGATTACAATAAAGTAATCACTTTTTTGACTCATATCTAGATAAAAAGTCTATAAATATATCATTCTTTCAGGAAGTACATATAATCTTTCATATTCATTTATTTATTCACATATAATTTATATTCTTACTTAATTGAGCGTTCAAGAATTTTCTGCAAATATTCCGTCACTCGATAGAGAACAACCTCAAGAACTCATAGTGCTTATACAAATAACTCGGGAAAATGACAACTCGTCCACGGTAAGATTAATTAATTAATCTCTTTATCAATTGAAATATAGAATTTAGTTAAATAATTTATAATTTTATTTAATTTGGGTAATAGTTTTTTTTATTAATTCTTATGAGCTTAATCGGATGCATTTTTTTTCTTTGGTAATATTATGCAAATGTGAATTAATTATATCAAATGTTAACTCTTTTTCAAGTGGTACGTATTTTATATTAAATTAGAATGTGATTTCTAAATTGCAACTCCTTAACTGTTTTGTTTGTTTATTCTAACGATTTCCAATTTTTCTCAAATTTTTTTAAAAAGTAGTATAAAAAGTATACCAAATAAGTTTATCTCATAAAATCATATTTAATTTAACAAAATGGTCCAAACTTTTCATTGAAAAAAGAAACCGATCATTTAAAATTTTCTATCTACTTTTATATTTAAAACTTAAATTCTTTTAAATAAGTCATGTGTAGATATTTAATACTTCTTAAAATCATCAGAATTAAATAGCTTTTTTGCTTAATTTTGATTATGTTCTATTTGGTGTACAAAATAGTTTATAATTAAAATTATTTCTCAATTCTCATTATTTGTTTATTTTATATAAGATTTCATATAAAGTAATAAACGTTACCCCTTACATTACAGGTTGGAATCTCCAGTCATAAATGAAGCTCAATTCATACCATACATAAAATCAATATTTAAAATGTAGATCTAACTTTATCCATTTTTAAATCATTTTTATTTTGGTCGATATTGAAGTGATTAATATATATATATATATATATATATATATATATATATATATATATTATAAACAGGAAGGATTGTCTTGTAAACATGGAAGCAAAAGAAAACTGTTATTATTTACTATTTTTGCTACTGTTGTAAGAAACAGTAAGTTTTTACATGTAAATTTTTAAACTTTTAAATGAATTTATAAATTAAAAGAACAGATAATAGATATTTTTAATTAAGGTCTGTTTTTTTTTTCATGAATCATAATTGTGAGCTTTTATTCAATCAAACTTTAATTCTATGAATTAGGTCCTTAAGTATCATAAATATGAAAAAAATAATCTCAAAATTTTGCATCAATTTAGTTATTTAAGTATCATAATTGTATAATTTTAGATTTCTAAATATGCCATTATTTAATTTAACGATGCTCTCAATTGGTAGAGAGAATAAAATCACATAATGATGAAATGAATGAGATGTCACAATTAAAAATGCGAAACTAACATATTTAGGATATCTAAAAGACTCCATTAATACAGCGAAAGGATTAAAATTATATAATTATGATAATTAGCGAAAAAGGGCAATTAAACCCATTAATAACTAATATTAAGTTATATAAGAAAGATTGGTTAAAGATAAATTTTAAATAGATAAAGAATAAAGAAAATCATAAATAGATTATGAGTATTTTTTTTTATTTCATTATAATTTCTCTCTTTAAATTTACATTTCTTTCTAAAATGATTATTTGTAATTATTTTTAAAAATTTTGAATTTTGAATTTATTTGTTTGTAAATATAATACAAATTCACATTTCTTTCTAAAACTAATTATTTTTTTAAAAAAATAAATAAAATTTTGAAATTTGAAGTTATTTGTTTTGTAAATATAATACAAATTTGAGGATGTAGTAATATGATGATCAAAATAAGTTGATTGAATTAAATAACTATAAGTATTTTTTTTCCTATTATATATGTTTTCTAATTTTTTTATTCTATTTGAGATTTTGATTAAGGGAAAATGTTATTAATCTAGAGATTAATAGATGAGGAGTAAGATCCGAGTTTTATATGATGATAAATTTAAATAGATAAATAAAGATTGGAAACTTATATATAAAAGTTAAAAGTTAATTTCTTATTTCATTATAAAATTTATATTTATCTAAAATAGTTCTCTCTAGTTTCTTTATAAGCCAATGGAAGAATTTGATTTTTTGTGCTGTCAAATTAATATTTGTTGTGGACTCATAAACTCTTAATTTTGGGAAGTATATCATTTATATGATTTTCCTTTTTTTTTTCTTCTCTTTCTTGGATAGTTGATTAAAAGGAAATGTTGTTGAAGTAGAGTTTTAGATATGAAAACTTATCTAGATTTGTTTGGAAGTGTTAAGGAAAACTTAAGTATGTTTATATTCAAGTAAGAGATTTATAGAGTTAATAATTACATTTAATTAATGTTTAGATTATTATATATGTGTAGTTTGTAATAGATAACAATATGTATATCAAACGTGAAATTATTAATTAGAGATTAGTAATTTGAAGCATGATGAAAAATGCTTTTATTATATTGAAAGCTTTGAAACATGTTTTGGTGATGTAAAACAATGGAAAAATTCTTTATTTTTTTTGTTCTGGTCGGATTGAATGTCTCATAAGCGACATAGTAATGCTCAAATGACAATGCTTAAGTGGTGTGTAATCATTGCACTCACCACTTATTATCGCTCAAGGTTTGAGTATACACTCACGTGATAAAGTATGCAACTTAACTAGAGATTTGTAACTTGATTAAGAGAGACTCAGATATCATTCTCTTTGGAAACATGCCACTCAAGCAACATGTTGGTTACTCAGTCAAAGATGATGACGTGCAAGATCCTAAAAACTCAGAGACTCATGCATACATAGTATAACATTCAAGCGAGAATTGATCATTCAAACACCCATGATAAGATTTTGAAGGCTCTAAAAGGTAAAATCAAAATTCATATTTATTGAAAAATATATTTAAACTTAATTTTTAATTACACGCTTAAATGATACCATAACATCCTTTAAATATATTGAATAACGGTTTAAATTTGATTTTTTTACAAATAAAAATACAGATGTAGTTGAAATGAACAAATCATTAAAAACCAAGCAAATACAAATTTTAAATATTAATTATAAATAAAGCTATTAAATATGTAATACATAGTGACTTTAAAAAATTACTAATTGTTTTAATGTTGTTGATGGACTAACTCTAATATTGTAGTACAAAGTGACTTAAAAATAAAGATGTAAGGAACAAATCATTAAATGTAACCGAACAAATATACTTTTAAATATTAGTTATAAATAGAGCTATTAAATATGTAATACATAGTAACTTGTTGATAAATTAATTACATCATTGTAATATCCAGACTTAAAAATAAAGATGTAGTTGAAAAGAATAACTCTTTAAAGGTAATCGAACAAATACAACTTTAAATATTTATTATGAATAAAACCATTAAATTTGTAATACATAGTGACTTAAATTTTTTATTAATTATTTTAATCTCGTTGATGGATTAACTTCAATATTAATCATTTGAAGAAAAGAGAATATTGTATGAGAAGTAACGTTCAAGTTTTACTTATGTCTTTAAAATATACTCATAGCTGTATAATAGGTTTTCTTAAATTTAAACTCAACACTATCTTCTCCTTAAAATTCATGATAAAAAACATTACACTTTAAACATAATATATTTTATTTTTTATTTTGTCACAAGTCTTTTTGAGTTATCTAATTAAATTTTTTATAATCATACAATGATTATTAACAGATAAGTTTTTTTATACTATAAAATATTAGAAAATAAATTTAAGTATAATTTCTTTAATAAAATTAAATGTGAAGATTGTCTTTATATACTGTCAATTTATTTTATACATACTCGATGTGTGATTTTTATAAGTTCGTTCGTACCAAGAAATATACAATTTGTCTATGAGACTAAAATCTATGTGAAAGATCAGATGTTAATAAATCTAAAAAATATTGTTAAAATATATTCCGATACAGTAATAGAAAATAAATACAAGTTTAATTCTTCGTCTAATTTGTAAGGTGAAACTAATTCTCACATATATTATGAATTATATTATGAATTATGAATTGTACTTTGTTATCTTCAACATAAATATGATTTTTTTTTCTCAATCTAATAATATGAATATAGTCTATTTATCAATTACAACAACATAAGTGTTTTAAATTATATTTTTTTATATGTTGTATTTTGATTGTATATTATATTTCACAAATGTAATATTTGATGAATTTTTATAAGTATTTAAAGTGATTCATTTTAAATATCACTTTTCTCAGTAATAACACAACAGAAGACTTTTTATAAAGAAATGACAACTAAGAATAAATATATTAATTTTTTTTATGAACACTCTTACTTTAAACCTCTGCAAATATTATTTTTTTTTATAAAAAAGGAATAATTAATTTAGAAACAAATTGCGAAATAAATTAGTGTTTAATTTAAAATTGAAAACATAAGTCAATTAGTTTTTATAAAGAATATTACGATAGTAAATGTTGAAGGGTGTCAGTGCACATTTACTATATACAACATTTAATAACAGTTATTAAAAGTTATTAAATATGTCATTTCATAAACAGAATTATTTTATTATGAAATGAAATGGATCAACCCACGATAATTTTTATTCAATATAATTTAAATCTTGATTGCGCACTATACTTAATATTATTATATCAAGTCTTTGTTATTTTGTGCGAGTGATATAATTTATCTTTTTAATATTTATTTTAATTTAGTAATACAAACCTGTTCTTATTTAACTTTATTGAGATAATATTAACAGAACAATTATATATTTAAAATAATATTTGTTTTGAAACTCAAAATTACGTCACAATTTTATCTTAAAAAATATATTACTATTTTTTTTTGAATAAAATTATTTCACACATAGGAAGGATGAAAATAATTTTTATTCGACTCCTATAAAATTTTAAGAATAAAGTAACAATGAAATATTCTCCTGCTTCTTTTGGAGTGAAAGAATAAATAATCATCAATCTGATTTTTTTTTTAAAATTAACATAGAATGAGATTAAAAAAGTACTTAAAAAATATAAATTGACTGATGTTTTTGTCTTAATGGAAAGTTATTTTGTTTTTTCTAATATCCTCTAAAATTAATTATTTTGTTCTGACATGAATTTGACATAGTAAGTGTTAATAGAATTGGAAATATAAAGATGAAAAGCTGTTATATTTATTCTACTATAGAGTTTATGTTGGAGAAGCTAATTTATTCCATCCACGTTGGAAGTTTCAAAAGAAGAGTTATTAGTATGAATTAAGATGTATTAAAGTTTTTTGATTTTTCAGCAATAAAAAGAAAAGTAGTTCTTGTAAGTAAAAACCAGACACTGCACAGAACCCCATAACACTGTTCACTCGATTCCTTTATCTTTGTGGCTTTATCAACCAAACAGTGAATTCACAACCACAGTTAAACCAAACCACTAACTCTATAAAACCACACTTCACACATCTCTCTCTTCCCAAACTCTTGTTCTCTTCAACTTCCTTTGACCACTGTCCAACAACACACACACACACACACTCTTCTCTCTCTCTCTCTCAACTTCTCTGCTATCTCTACCAAACCAAAAACGATATTGACACTGCAAAAAAAGAGTATATTGAAAAAGGGGTTGTTGTTTCAGATCTCCTTCATTCAATGTCCAGAAAAAAGTCATATGGCACATACCACTAGGGCTAGATCTCCTTGTTCATGGCATTGAGCCACGAGTCAGTCTAAAAATCCTATTTTGTTTCCACCCTTTTGTTCTCCCCGCCCCAGAAGCTGTGTTTCTGTGACTTGCTCTCATGGCTGATGCTGCTGAGCCTAAAGCATTGCCTGAGGCAGAGAAGAAGAAGGAGCAGACTTTGCCCTTTTACAAGCTCTTCTCATTTGCTGACAAGTGTGATTGGATGCTCATGATCTCTGGCAGCTTAGGAGCCATTGTTCATGGCTCATCAATGCCGGTTTTCTTCCTGCTCTTTGGTGAAATGGTTAATGGCTTTGGCAAGAACCAAATGGACTTGAAGAAAATGACAGAAGAAGTATCGAAGGTTAATCAGTTAAATTGTTGATTCATGTCAAAATTCTCAATAACACCAATGTTTCTTACTAGCAAGCAACACCATCTCAGATCCAAGATCTAATTTTTTTTTACCTTTTTGTTATGATCATGATTGCAGTATGCTCTCTATTTCGTGTACCTTGGGCTTGTCGTTTGCTTATCATCCTATGCAGGTATGCTAATCTTCTTTCTTTCTTTCTTTCTTTCCCTCTAAGAACTTTTAACCTTTTCTCTGTCTTCTCTTTCTCTCTCTGTTTTGTTGGTCCTAACCTGTGAACAAGATCGATCACACTTATTGGACCATTACTTCTAAGGTTTCGTGTGTGACTGTTGTTGTTTCAGCCACTTCACATCGATCCCACGTGCCGTGTCAACAAAACACACTCGTCCTTTTCTCCTTCACTTGTCAATCTCACCGCTTTCAGATTTTCCTGCCTAACACTACCCATCACTCCATTCTCATCTTTATCATGTAGCATTTTTACCCTTAATCATTGCTACACATTTCTATTACCTCAATCAATAATTCAACCTCTTCCATTGTACCATGCATCAAACTTGTAACACCAGAAAAAAAGTAAAAAGAATAATAATGTAGTACTGTTTCTTAATTTTGGGTGATGTCTTTTTTTTCTTTCCGACCAGAAATTGCATGCTGGATGTACACCGGGGAGAGGCAAGTGAGCACACTGAGAAAGAAGTACCTGGAAGCAGTGCTTAAACAGGACGTTGGTTTCTTTGACACGGATGCAAGAACAGGGGATATTGTTTTCAGTGTCTCCACAGACACACTACTGGTTCAAGATGCTATAAGCGAGAAGGTGCTTTGAAAATTTGCCATCTTTGTGTGTTTTTTTCCTTCATGGTATGAAAAAAAAAGCAGAAGTAGAAACCATGGCCTTACGGGGTAGTTGATTCATATCCATTGATAAGTGGGGTCGACACATGATCATGGAACAGAGTGGCGCACGTTAACGAAACACGTTTTAACGTGCGCCGGGATTAATTCCCATAGCTGATGGTATTAAAGAAAGAAAATAGAAAAAAACCGTGGCCTTCTAGGGTAGTTGATTGATATCCATTTAAGTGGGGTCCATGCACGATCATGGAACAAAGTGGTGCACGTTAGCAACACATTATTAAACTTGCACCGGGTTTGGTCACATAGCTGATGTTGCATTTCCTTCATGGTACGAAAAAAGAACATATAGAAACCATGGCCTTCAGGGGCTGTTGATTGACATCCACCGAAGTGGGGCCATACATGATGATAGAACAAGGTGGCGCACGTTAGCAAAACAGGGTTTAACGTGCGCTTGGGTTTAGTCACATGGTTGATGTCGCTGCTTTTTCATGAGTTTTGTAGTTTTATGTTTGTTAGTTTAACGTTTTGTGATTTGTTTAGGTGGGGAACTTCATACACTATCTATCAACGTTTCTGGCTGGTCTGGTGGTTGGTTTTGTGTCAGCATGGAGGCTCGCACTTCTGAGTGTTGCAGTGATTCCTGGGATTGCTTTTGCTGGTGGATTGTATGCTTACACACTCACTGGCCTCACATCAAAGAGTCGTGAATCTTATGCAAATGCAGGAATAATAGCTGAGCAGGTGAGGTTAATTCTTGGTTGAAGAACTTGAACATGTCATGTATGTGCATGGATGTTGCACACGTTCTTTTTATGGAAGAAACAAAAGATCAAGTGTTCATCAAAGGAAAAAAAAACTTGGGTTTGGCTGAGTTGGTTCTGTTTTCTTTTTGTTCTATTCTTTTTTGTACCTTTTGTTTTTGATTTTTCCTGTATGTTTTTATGGGGTTATTCAAAAGCTTTTTGAATTTTGATCCTACTACTTTTTTGAGTACATGGAGCGCATGCTCTTCTTTCATATGAATTTGCGCCTTATTTCAAGTTCAGTGGCTGTTTTTGTGTGTGAAAATGATGTCTTGTCGTGTGGAGCACTCATGAAAGTTCCTAGCCAGCTTTTCTCTTTGGTGAGTAAAATAATCAAAAAGCATGGTGATGATGATTGTGGTCTTGTGTCGCTCTAATGCCAACTATGGTCCTTGCTCACAAATAAGTACATGAAACGAAATTATGTTTTGCCTAAACTTGCTTCTTCTTTTTTGATTGTTTAGATCTGTCCTTCACATTGATTTCCATAATCATTGGCTCAAAAATGGGCTCCATGGAAAAAAAGAAGAGTGACAGATCAATGTAGGGACTAATTGGTCTTCATTATGTGCAATTTGTACAGGCCATTGCTCAAGCTAGAACTGTTTACTCTTATGTTGGGGAGAGCAAGGCACTGAATTCTTATTCTGATGCAATACAAAACACTCTAAAACTTGGATACAAGGCAGGAATGGCCAAAGGGTTAGGCCTAGGATGCACATATGGAATAGCATGCATGTCTTGGGCACTGGTTTTCTGGTATGCTGGAGTTTTCATCAGGAATGGACAAACAGATGGAGGCAAGGCATTCACGGCTATTTTCTCAGCCATTGTTGGTGGCATGTGAGGGCCTAATCTGAGTAACTTTTGATGATTCTGTGTTAACTTGTAATGACACCATTCATGTGATCATGACATGTTGGTTTACTTCAACAGGAGTTTGGGACAGTCCTTTTCCAACTTAGGTGCTTTCAGCAAAGGCAAAGCAGCGGGATACAAATTGATGGAGATCATCAATCAGAAACCCACCATAGTGGAAGATTCATCAGAAGGGAAGTGCCTAGCTGATGTTAATGGCAACATTGAATTTAAAGATGTTACTTTCAGCTACCCTTCGAGACCGGATGTGTTTATCTTTCGCAGTTTCTCAATCTTTTTCCCTGCTGGAAAAACTGTTGCGGTTGTTGGTGGCAGTGGATCTGGAAAGAGCACAGTTGTTTCCTTGATAGAAAGGTTCTATGATCCAAATGAAGGTAACCAAACACGTTTAACTCTCTTGGAAGTAGAAAATATTTTGTACTACCATGACATTTCTATGTTAGAAAGGTTCTGGGAGCAAATGAAATATCCTAGTGTATGGAAATTTTTAACTTTCGATTCTTGGATTAACAGCTATGTTGATATCTTTGAAATGGCCAAGCAGGTCAGGTTCTGCTGGATAATGTGGACATCAAGAGTCTACAACTAAAATGGTTACGTGATCAAATTGGGTTGGTGAATCAAGAACCTGCACTCTTTGCTACTACCATTCTTGAGAATATACTCTATGGAAAAGCTGATGCAACTATGGCTGAAGTGGAAGCTGCTACTTCTGCTGCAAATGCTCATAGTTTTATCACCTTGCTTCCTAATGGTTACAACACTCAGGTTTGTAATGCTAATAATTTTCAAGCATAAATAAGTTGTACTAGTTTTTTTTGGGTACGTAAAGTTGATCATTAGTTCTAGTCAAGGGTGTGTTAATCAAAATGTCTTCTGTTTTTCACCAGGTAGGAGAGCGAGGAGTTCAATTATCTGGGGGCCAAAAGCAGAGAATTGCAATTGCCAGAGCCATGTTGAAGAACCCAAAGATCCTTCTACTAGATGAAGCAACTAGTGCTCTTGATGCAGGGTCTGAAAGCATAGTTCAAGAGGCACTAGACAGGCTCATGGTTGGAAGAACAACTGTGGTTGTGGCACATCGTCTATCAACCATAAGGAATGTTGATACCATTGCAGTTATACAACAAGGACAAGTAGTTGAGACAGGCACACATGAAGAACTCATTGCCAAGACAGGCACATATGCTTCACTCATTCGGTTCCAAGAAATGGTTGGAAATAGAGACTTCTCCAACCCATCAACCCGCAGGACTCGGTCATCGCGATTGAGCCATTCATTGTCAACAAAGTCCTTAAGTCTCAGGTCTGGAAGCCTGAGGAACTTGAGCTACCAGTATAGCACTGGTGCCGATGGCCGTATTGAGATGATATCAAATGCTGAAACAGACAAGAAAAATCCTGCCCCAGATGGATATTTCTTCAGGTTGCTCAAGCTGAATGCTCCTGAGTGGCCTTATTCAATCATGGGAGCTGTTGGTTCTGTTCTTTCTGGATTCATTGGCCCTACTTTTGCTATTGTTATGAGCAACATGATTGAGGTCTTTTACTTCAGAAATTATGCTTCCATGGAGAGGAAGACTAAGGAGTATGTCTTCATTTACATTGGTGCCGGTCTCTATGCAGTTGGTGCATACTTGATACAACATTACTTCTTTAGTATCATGGGAGAAAACCTCACCACAAGGGTCAGAAGAATGATGCTTGCCGGTATGTTTTATTTTATGTCTTGGTGTGTGTTTGAGTGAGATTAAACTGCATTCTATTTCAACACTTTTGAAAGATTAAACTTAAATAACTCTTTCTTGGCAAATCAGAATTAGAGTTTCATCTTATAATCTATGTTGTCAAAACTGAAGTTTCATTCTGTTAATGTATGCTGATCTTCAATACAAACTTCTATTATAACAATTACTAAGATGAAACTCTAATTCTAATTGGACGAGGTTAGCACTAAAACCATGCAAGTAACTTTTGTCCTTATTAAAAAATCTAGTAAAAAAACAAGGGGTTATTTGAATTTTTTCAAAAATTGGTCAAAGCAAACAAGCACTTAAATTTTGGTGTTTGTACTTGGTTAGCTATTTTGAGGAATGAAGTTGGATGGTTCGATGAGGAGGAGCACAACTCAAGCCTTGTTGCAGCTCGCCTTGCCACTGATGCAGCTGATGTCAAGTCTGCAATTGCTGAGAGGATATCAGTGATTCTGCAGAACATGACATCTCTCCTTACTTCTTTTATAGTTGCTTTCATAGTGGAATGGAGGGTTTCCTTGCTCATCTTGGCAACCTTCCCTCTACTTGTGCTAGCCAACTTTGCTCAGGTAAACAAAATCTCACACCCTCTTCTCTCTCTCTCTCTACCAAACATATCATCATGTCACATAATTGAAAAAATAATCATTATCACGATAATATGACATGCTGCCAAGACTGTATATAATAAAAAATCAGATCAAATTTTGGTGCAAAATTTTTATACTATTCTTCATCCAAGAGCATAGGAAATTGTTAAGCTTAGTGAACTTACAAATTTGTCTTCTTGTTATTTGCATATGTTTGACCTTAGACAACATATAGTGGTGGGGCCAGGGGTTACTCTAGATTTTTACCCAAAATTCCTTACCTTACACTTACTCTTTTACACTGAGAATCTAGCTTCACAAACAAGCTGGCATTAAACGACAAAAGCTAAAACAACAAAGAGCCACACAAAGTGGAACTGTGCACGTGCTTCCTTCCAAGTCCAGTGCATTAACTTCTGGGAAATAATAACTCACATATTGCTCTATAAAATCTCATTAATAATGGCCATTAAAAGCTCACTTTTTTAACAAAGTGAAATTGTACTTCAAATTGACAACTAATGGAGGGAAAAAGGTACACAAGGACAGAACTTTAATCCAGAATTTTAAAACTTAGTAGGGTTATTTTTCCATAGTTTTTAAAATAAACTGATTAACAGAGTGAAATTCAACTTCAAATTGAAGAACACCAACAAAAATACTGAATAAATAAATTGCATCTATGTTTTTTTCCTGCATAGCACACATAAACTAGTCTTATGAAATGACCATGCCAACCCTTTGAAATGGAAACAACATAGTGAAGTACTCCATGAAGAGATAGGGCCCAAGTTCCCAAATTCAACCATGACAGAGATTATAATGCATGTGGATGATAGAGAGCTTAATGGTGCAACAACAGCACTGCATTTTTCTGAGTTGGGGGGGTGGGGTCCTCTACGTATTCAAGTTAGATTCTTGAATGGTACGTGTACAGAAGGTTGTATCAGCTTTTGGTGAGGTAGTAGTGACTAGTGAGTCTTACATTTTTGACCATATGGTATGATATGGGAAAGTCAGATTCTGAAGACTCCAGCTAGCTACTAGCCCCATGTCTTCTGGCAAGGCCACACCCCATTTTTGTGCTTGGGATATGGGGTTTGATAATTGAGATTCTGCAAATTTCAATAGTCTCTCTTCTTCTTCTTGGTGCCACTTCTGAATATTAATAAATAATTCACAACAAACAATCACTGTTCTTCTGGCTAACTAATGCACACTGCACCACTCTGCACCACTCTGCCTTCACCTTAGTGTTTGGCTTATTCATTACACAGAAAAGGGTCCCTTGTCAGTTCCCTATGACATGAAGCTAGGTGATTTTCCTGACCCTTTTGTTTTCTCTCCTCACTCTGACATCCTCTCATGGCCCTAACCTCTGCTAGAGTTTCAAGCAACGGTTCTCAAAGACACATTTGTATATGACACTCTTTCAATTTATTGTAGAGTTTGGAGTTTGGCCAGGGATAGATAATTTGCATACTGCATTTTTTTTCACCATATTTATTCTCTTTCATGTTCTAGAAACTAGTTACCGTTTTACAATAGATGCATCAGTAAGAGAGATAAAGATGGTAAAAAGTTACATGACATCTGTGATGAAATTCAAAATATTAATGATAATTTCTAATATCTTAAAATCCTAAACGTGGAATGAAATCAACTTCACATCTAAGATTGCATTAGACGACAAAAGCTAAAACAACAAAGACTCTCACAAAGTTGAACAGTGCACGTGCTTCCTTCAAAGTCCAGTGCATTAACTTCTGTGAAATAACACAGATTGGTGTATTAAAATGCTAGTTAATAATGGGCATGGAGAAAATAATATTATTTTTATGGATGCAGATTCCATACCTGATCATCAACTTCGATGTCTCACACTGAGACGGGTCTTGCACTTGTTCAACCACCATTATTAAATTCAAATTTCTATACTTTATTATTATACTAATATTACAATATTTGATTATATCTGGCAGCTGTCTGTGAAATATTAGTTTAATTTATAAAGAAATACTTCATCATATGACAGAAACACAAGCTCTTCATTGGTAGAAAATCCCTGCAGTGGTAGACCATTTTTTTAACAATATTTTTGGGGTACTGCAAGAGGAAACTTCATTGCACTCATTTTATTATTCATATATTTCCTACAAACCCCAAACCTTTTAGTTTGTCTAGGAATCTGAACTTTTATTTTTAGCTCCTCCACCCGTGATCGGTTTCAGTCTTTTTCAGGTCCTAGACATGTGACCTTCACACATAGTCTTTTATATATATAGTATTTTGTTCAAGTACACCCACTTATATTTTATTAGTATTTTAATACCAAGTTCAAATTTTGATTTCACAAAGCATGTCAAATGTCTAAAGATTTAATTTTTCACTTATTTTGGGAGAAGGGTGTGTTCTAAAGTTATGATTTTTATAATCTTAAACTATTCATAGTGTATGTTCTTCAGTATATCTTTCTCTTCACACGTGCATACACTTATATTCTTACTGGGGATGAATGGGTGAAAAATACTTGTATGTTAGTTTTTAAGCCATTGGATATTTTTGACCATGCACGTGAGACCATTTGGGTCTTGCTGCATTTTCATGGTTTAGCTGTATATGGATAACATCTCAGTTGTTTAATTAGGGCATGCATGTGAATGATTCTGGAGATAGTCTCACATGGACTTTCTTTATTCTATCTTGCTTTTCGGGTGCACATTTCTCTATCATGCTCCAATCTAAGTTGTTTGGTAAGGTAGATTTGGAAGAAAATGAAAAAAATAGTATAAATACATATATTTTAATGCTTGAAATGTTTTACTATGTAGTTTTTCTTATTTTATTTTCAAAGTGAGCTTCTGAAAGTAATTTTTTTAAAGAAAAACAAATTAAACTAGAGCACAGTCAAACCAGCATGAGTTGTAAGTGTTTTATTGTGCATACACTATGCAAAAGCGTAAAAGTAGTTATGGTTTTTTTTTCTTTCTCTTGTGTTGATGATTCCCACGCAAAAGCATGCTATGTTGAAAAGTAAACTTGGACAAATTTTTTTTACCAAGTGTGTTTTTTACTTTTCATTAGGGTTAACTTTTTACTGATAAGAAAAATGGGTTAACTTTTTTATTCAAAGTTAAGCATTTCTACATAAATTTTCAGTTAAATCTGCCACACATAAAGGTACAAGAGTGACACATTAATTAGTATTTGAAAAAAAAGTAGCATCACATTTTGAGGCATCATTTTCAAACTAATAGTAACAATCACTTCTGATTTAATACTGTTAAGGGTAGTGTTCTACGTTCTGCGCATGCTATAGGCACAGGGCAAGAAAATAGACTGATTGATCAGGGACATGTACCTTATTAACAATCAATGTCTTTCAACGTAGTTGGTGTCCATGTAATGGATGCTAGATGAACATGGACATTCTCTCTCCTCTCTGGGTCCCACCCCTTTGTCCCTTTTGGTTCTTTTCAGTGGATTTTGGTGAATTCTTTCACCCCAGATGAAATTTTTTTCCATAAATGAATAGTCCAGTTACTGAAATTACCAAAATCCCTTTGACCAATCTTGGCACAACCATGTCTTCAAGTATTAATGTTTTACCGTTATACTTACAGTTAGTATTTGATACACTCACCCTGATTCCTTGCATGGATTTAGTAGGCCAAAAACCAGTGACATAGGTTCAAGGTGTGTGAAAATTCCCCACAAGTTGCCCTCACTACTATACATGCACAAAGAAAGTTTAACAAATAAAAGTAGATAGAACCTTTTTAGATTTCAATAATTATTATAGTGCCCCTCTTTTTCAGTATATCTCAACCTTTTCAATTAAATTCAATGATTTCAGAAAAAAAAAACTGTCCTTTGTGTTTCTAAAGTTCTATATGCTTAATTTTTCTTTACATTATAATTTGTGTAAACTGATGTATACTTATATAGCCTATTTTGTCTAATTTTTAGACATTATTAATAATGTGGTAGAACCATTTACCTTGGAAACTAGAAAATCCTAGGAATATAACTAGGTTTATGCTGGAGTTTGATTCATTGGTTGGTAGCTAACAATGGATGTTTCTGAATTTTGCAGCAATTATCTCTAAAAGGGTTTGCTGGAGACACAGCAAAGGCTCATGCAAAGACAAGTATGATAGCAGGGGAGGGAGTGAGCAACATCAGAACAGTTGCAGCATTCAATGCTCAAACCAAGATGTTATCTGTGTTCTGCAATGAGCTTCGAGTGCCTCAGCGCCAGAGTCTGCGGCGGAGCCTCACATCCGGCTTCTTGTTCGGTCTCTCTCAGCTTGCCCTCTACGCCTCAGAGGCTCTCATTCTATGGTACGGTGCACATTTGGTGAGCAGAGGTGCTTCAACCTTCTCAAAGGTCATCAAGGTGTTTGTGGTGCTCGTGATCACGGCAAATTCGGTGGCGGAAACCGTCAGCCTGGCGCCGGAGATAATCCGCGGCGGGGAGGCCGTGGGGTCGGTGTTCTCAATCCTTGACCGGTCGACAAGGATTGACCCGGATGATCCTGATGCTGACCCGGTGGAGACTCTGCGCGGGGAGATCGAGCTGAGGCATGTCGATTTTGCATACCCTTCAAGGCCTGATGTGATGGTGTTCAAGGATTTGAGCCTGAGGATCCGTGCAGGGCAGAGCCAGGCTCTTGTGGGGGCAAGTGGATCAGGGAAGAGCTCTGTGATTGCTCTGATAGAGAGATTCTACGACCCTATTGCAGGGAAAGTGATGGTGGATGGGAAGGACATAAGGAAGTTGAACCTGAAGTCTCTGAGGCTGAAGATAGGGTTGGTGCAGCAAGAGCCAGCACTTTTTGCAGCAAGCATTTTCGAGAACATTGCATATGGAAAAGATGGTGCGAGCGAGGGTGAGGTGATAGAGGCTGCACGTGCAGCCAATGTGCATGGATTTGTGAGTGGCTTGCCAGAGGGTTACAAGACCCCGGTTGGTGAGAGAGGAGTGCAGCTTTCTGGAGGGCAGAAGCAGAGGATTGCCATTGCCAGGGCAGTGCTCAAGGACCCTGCAATTCTCCTTCTAGACGAGGCCACAAGTGCCCTAGACGCTGAGTCGGAGTGTGTGCTACAAGAAGCCTTGGAGAGGCTAATGAGGGGTCGCACCACAGTGCTTGTGGCTCATCGTTTGTCGACCATTAGAGGGGTGGATTGCATCGGAGTGGTTCAAGATGGGCGCATTGTGGAGCAGGGTAGCCATGCAGAACTTGTGAGCAGGCCAGAGGGGGCATATTCTAGACTCTTGCAGCTGCAACATCATCACATATGATCAATGAGACGGAGACAGAGAGAAACAGAGAGAGAGACAGAGAGAGAGAGATTATTGTTTTTTATTTGATAAATATGACCTTGTGGGGTGATAATTATGTTATCTCATGTGTTTTTAGGTGTAGATATGTGGGATATGATGATGAGGTTTGTACCTTGAGGACAAAGTGATCTATTATGGCTTATCAATTATTATATTAATCACATGCCAATGTGCATATGCATGTAATCTAACACTTTTTCTATTTCTTTTCTTCTACCACTTCGAACCTAAGTAAAATTAACCAATTCTCAGATCAATCGAAAGTAACCTAAAAAAATAATTTAAGACTATTCCAAAGATCGGAGGAAAAAACAAAATATTATAGACAAAATATAAATATATAAAATTTAAACTAAAATGTTATAATTTATTATCTACATTCAAAGTAAAAATAGTTAATATATTGGAGATTTAAACTTTATTTTAATTTTAATTTTGTTATGTGTAAATTTTGTATTGTAATTTGATATTAAAAACAGGAAATACATTTTTAAAATGGTATTTTCCCAGTCTCACAATCACGTACTTATTTCCTTTTTTCACACAAAGAACAATAATAAATACATAATTTTTTAAATAACTTTATTAAAATACCGTTGCCTTTTCAATGTATACATCATTTCTTCAAATAGGTAAAAGCAGAGAATAAATATGAAAATATTTCATTAAAATATAAAATATTAGTCAATATCAATTTCTTTAAAATAAAAAACTGCAGTCATATCAGAAAAAAAAAATCATGAATACAAGTCTTTTAAAGTAAAATATTATAATATTTAACAAAATAACCAAATAATTAGTCAATCTAACACTTAAATTATGTTCTAGTTATAACAAATACCTTTTATACATCCAAAATGTGGTGTTTATGGTTCTATTTTTAATTAAAAATACATATGAATGAAAAAAATTATATACGGTATGATTTCGTTAGTTTTAACATAAAAAAATACAGATTAAACTAAACTATTCTTTTTTTCATTTTATTTTAGATTGGTTTCTAATTTTTTAATTTGTAATTCTTATTTCTTTTCTTAAGTTTTTTTTTTTTAAAAATTAGCTTCAGCTAAGATAATTTTGCTTAAGCGAAAGTCTTCTCACTTGAGTGATAATTAACCCGATAACATACCAAGATTCAGTCCATTTTTATTTGAGTGAGTTTTTCTCTCATTTGGACAAAAATAGGTCTCACTTGAGTGTAATTCCCTCTTGCTTAAGCGGAAACTGATCTCATACCTATTTCTCACCAAAAATTACATTCAAACCTATATCTTCACAAACCTACAACATTAGAATGACAATTCTCTTTACTCATAATGGTAGTTATACTTTGTGAACATATATATATATATATATATATATATATATATATATATATTCTATATTTCTAACCTAGGGTTCTATTGAAAAGAATAAAACTAGTTTCTCTTACCTCAAAAGAATTAGATGTGCTCACAAAGAGCTCCAATCCTACAAAGCCCAAGGGAAGCTTAACCTGCAACACAAAGTTTAGATTAAAGATTTAACTATATCACTAGGACTCTGAACCAATAGGGACTAATCGTGAAGCTAAAAACATCATATGCAAAACATCTACAAAATACAAACCTAAAAAGTTTAAAACTCACTCTAAGAAAAAATGAGCAAAAATGAATTTACTTTGTCTAGAACTCTAATCGGGCAGTCTTGTAATATTCGTTGTCAGAAATCTAATGGCGGACTTCGATCGTCAGTGTGATGACAGATGGGTTAGAGAGAAGGGAGAGGAAAAAAAGAGAAAATTTAGAGAGATGGTTGTTATTTTAAAATGAAACATGAATAACTGATTTTTTTATTTATATACTTTTTTTACTTTAATAATAAAATATTCAGGTATCATTTTAAATATACTACTTCTATTCTAAAACTATTTTCTAGGTCCTTACAATATTTATTGTTTCTAATTATTTTACTCCAATAATTCGTGTAAATAGTAGGTTTAGTCTTCTTTAACCAAATGATCTAGGATTAAAATCTTAACATTCTTTGATTTGTTACTTCCACTTTTCAAAGGTACTATTTAAAGATATTTTTTAGGGTTAAATATGTTTTTTGTCCATGTATTATAAGGCAAAATTGATTTTTGTTCATACTCCAAACCTTAGACCTCCTTGCTACTTGTAGTAAGGAAACTATTGGAATGAGTCTTTATCTCTGCTTTTTTTTATGTAACAAACAAATTTTCAATATGAATTGGATTATAACATTATAACATCAACGTCAGCGATGAGTCAACATTAAATATTTAAACATCTTAGTCCACACTAGAATTTTGTTTGCCACTTAAAAAATTCTGACAATGACTTATTCTAATAGTTTCCATACTACAAATATCCAGGAGGTTTAAAGTTTGGACTAAGGACGAAAACTAATTTCACGTGAAAGTAAAAGGACAAAAAGCATATTTTACCCTTTTTATTGACAAAAAATAGATAAAATAAATTGAAGTATTTAAAGGGTGCTTCAACCCATATACAAAAGGAATTAAAATTGATGTGGCCAAATGGGCTATCATAGCATACAAGACCAACCAACAATTCAAAAAACTCAAACACCAACAAAAAGTTATCAGAAGACTGTTGCAATTCAAAAAACTCAAACACCAACAAAAAGTTATCAGAAGACTGTTGCATGCTAAAAGCCTTCACGGTTGTGTAAAGTCACTGCACCTAAAATAAGTCCCTGCACCAGAACATTCCCCTCCATTCCAAGACCTCACCATGTGAAATTTTGTCATAAGTAGTGTTGTGATAGCCCTTTAAGAAGAGGAAGATATGTCCCCATATTGGTTCAGTCTTGCAAGTGTTGGGTTATGTTTGTAACCTCCAACTTTGTTTAGTCAACCTACAATCACAGAAACAACTTCCGACTAGACTACACCACAAAGAACTCAATTAACTTATCAGACACAATAAAGGTAGAGAGATATGTACAATATGCATTTACCTCCTATTGGGAAATTTGTACATAATGGAATTCAAACATGTAATTGGATTAAAGAACCAATTAGAGTATGAAAACAATGCATATTTTTCTTTACCTGATATCTAAGACCCAATTTTGAGTTGATCAATAGCAAAAATTTCTACTGGATCAAGTTTAATGTTCTTAAAAATAATGTGATTCATTTGTTTACAAATTTATGCAGTAATGACAATCCGTGTGCACCTCCATGCTCTATTTCCAGCCTTATTCAACCTCAAACTCTTAAATTGACAAAAGTGATGCTTTGGTTCAGAATGCAAAGCAATGACTTACTTGATCCAACTGTAACAACAATTTCATATAGTCAAGGTAGTTTCACACTTTAGGAATAATAGGTTGGCATATTCCTCTATTTGCCACAAAAGACATATAAACCGTTGTCAAACTTTACACTCCTTCTACTAAGATTCTCCCTAGTTGATACTCTATTGTGTATAACTCTCCAGGCTATGCACTGTGGTAAGGGGAGTGTTTTTAACCTTCCAAAACTTCTCATACAAACACTTGACTTCTCCTACCACTACAAGAAAATCATTAAATAGAAACCAAAATTAGAGACAAAAAATAATTAGTCACTATATTTACTAAATTATATACTAATTTAAAGACTAAAAAATTATTTATATCTAAAGTGGTTTCTATTATTAATAAAAAATTATAAAATAATTTTTGAATTGGTATCTAAATTAGCTATCAAGGCTTTAGCTACTAATATTTTAGATTTTAAATTAGCCTCTAAAAGACTAATAGAGACTAATTTAGAATACAAAACAGTAAGTAACTAAATCTTTGGTAACTAATGATTAGATATCAATTTAGAAAACATTTTATAAATTTTTATTAAAATAAAAACTACTTTAGATACTAATAATTTTTTTAATTTATAAAATGGTCTCTAATTTAGTTAAATAGTAACAATTTTAATCTTTAAAACTAATTTTTATTTAGTGATTTTCTTGTAGTGTACGACATCTTTTCACAATATCTTATAGGTTGATTCAAATGTGTATACATGTGTTTCATGGTGTTTCCATACCTATCTATCTTCCTTATTTATCGACCTTCATGTCATTAATCATATTTTCCTAAAATACTTTCCCCCACTCCATACATCCTCTTCTCCATTAGAATGACCAATTTCCCAACTTCCAATTAGATATGGTGTATAACCTTAAAAATTATCTTTAAATACCATATTTCCAATCCATCTATCCTCCCAAACCCTTATGTTATTTTCATCCCCAAACTTCCCATTGTATATTGTTCTCAAAGTTGTATCCCCAATCCTCCATCACCCTATCTTAATGATATCCTTCCACCACAGAGACGTTGATTTTATCATACTACTGCTCCTGAATTCTCTTCCACCCTATATTTCAAATCTAAAATTTCATTCCATAAACCTTCCTTATCCAACCAAAACCTAGTCTCCAAATCCACATTTCTAACAATACTGTCTTAAATCTATTTATATCCTTAAGTCCTAATCCGAAACTTCCTTTGACTATTAAAAGACATTAGCCATTAATTCAAGATTAATTAAGAGTTCAATCTTTGAACAATTACTACTCTTCTTTTATTTAACATCTTGTTCATTACACTAGTGCACAGACAAAAAAAAATAGGCCACTGTCGGTTGCTGTGACATGAAGCTAGGTAATTTTCCTAACCCTTCTGTTTTCACTCCTCACTCTGACATTCTCTCATGGCCCTAACCTCTGCTAGAGTTTAGAGCAACGGTTCTCTAGAAAACATTGTATATCACACTCTTTTGAATTTATTGGCCAGTGAAAGATAATGCATGCTGCATTTTTTCAATCTCTAAGAAGCATATAAAACATTGCTGCCATGTCTGCACTCACAGTGTTGTGTCCCAATGCAGTAACATTGTATTAACTGTTGTATGTAACTATTAAAAAGTGAACAAAGTCTATAAAGTAAGATTAACATTCATTTATATATTGTTCTTACATTGATAGTAACAGTTCGTGTGTCAGACAATATATTTAGGTGTCCGATGACAACCCGATAATGGATGACCTGATAGGCTCAAACCTACTCTGATACCATATTAAGAAGTTGACTTTAAGTTTAATTCAACTTCATCAGATTTGTACCAATTTATATATTATAAAAAATTTTAATTTCTAGGAGATGTGATATCTTTAACAATAATATAAAAAACTAGTATGGTTGAAAGATGTTGTAAAATATTTAATACATCATTGAGCTATGTCATTTATGGCAAGCAAAAGAGTTTTTTACCTAGTTGAATATGGAGGTGAAGAAGAGAAGAAGGGAAGTGATAGAAGATGTTAAAATGTGTTTGGTTAAAATTGTTATCCAATGGTTAAGATGCATTGATAATGACAATTGCAGAGGTGTGGATCCAACAGCCATATCTTTGGTGCTAAGCCTCATAAATATTTGCATGCTAATGGACAAATGGCTTTCATGTTCAGAATCTAGAGGAGCTGCTGACATGGGAATTCAGAACTGCACACTGTTGACTAATGTGTGAATTATTATTATTATCTACATCAATGTGTCCAAAACAACAAAAAGAAAATAACCATCTATTTAATTTTCAATTTTTTTCATCACATGAATCTTATTTTAAAACCTTAAAAGCAAAACATATTCACTGTATAATCATTCAACTTTTTTTCTAAATTTAAGAGAAAAAAATTGTGTTTCGGTTTTGTACCAGAGTTATATTTTTTAATTTTTAAAATAATATTTAATTTAGTTAATATAGTGATTAATTATTTTTTATCTTTAAATTTAGTTAATTTTTTTAATCTCAAGTCAAAAGCTCATGATATCTATATACTTAAGAAAACAAGCCTAATATCAAAACCATATTCTTCATCAAATTGCATGATTAAAAAGTTGATGAAAAAAATGGAAGAATTTAAAGGAGAAGAGAAGGAGGAAGAAAAGTAAGAGAGATGGAAGGGGAAAAACAGTGAATATTTCCATTATGGGCAAACAATAATTATTTGACAGAACATTTCGTTGATATGATAAGAATATTTGCATTCATAAAGGTGACATATAATAAGATAATGAGAAACTAATGTTGGATCAATCAAAGGTTTGTTAAAGGATTGTTTAATTTCGATTTGTTCTAAGTTGTCTTGTTGCTGGAAAGAACAAATTGATGGCACTGTGTCTGTCTCTACGTTTATGTGTCTGTTTCAACTTTCATTCATCTCTATCTCTCACCAAAGGTCACTCCTTCTTTCTTCTTCCCATCTTTTGTGTCTTGCATGTTTGCAGTTTTATCTTTCTTTTTCAATATTCTTACTTTGTTTCTAAACTTGGTTAATTTTTTTGTAATGTTATACTACAAGAAAATCATAAAATAGAAACCAATTCGTAGAAACCAAAATAATTAGTTGCAATAGTAACTAAATTAGAGACCATTTTAGAAACTAAAATAAAATTTGGTTTCTAAATTAAATTCTATTATTGTTAAATAGTTTCTAAATTGGTATCTAATTAGCAACCAATGTTTTTCTACCAAATTTAGAAACTAAATAATTGGTAGTTAAAATCTTAGTTGCTAATTAGATACCAATTTAGAAACTATTTAACAATAATAGAAACTAATTTAGAAACCAATTTTTTTTAGTTTCTAAAATGGTCTCTATTTTAGTTCCTATTGTAACTAATTATTTTGGTCTCTAAAAATTGATTTATATTTCATGATTTTCTTGTAGTGTTAATAAAAATAAGATATACTGCTTAAATTAGATATTAATTTAAAGATAAAAAA
The DNA here is from genome assembly GCF_051622355.1 of Phaseolus vulgaris. Classification (NCBI taxonomy): domain Eukaryota; kingdom Viridiplantae; phylum Streptophyta; class Magnoliopsida; order Fabales; family Fabaceae; genus Phaseolus; species Phaseolus vulgaris. The sequence continues at coordinate 4,757,474 of NC_143501.1, read as the reverse complement.
TTACTGATATTTAAAATAATTTTTATTATAATGAAATTTACAAATTAGTTTTAAATTGGTATCTAATTAGCTATCTAAAAATTTAAAATTTTAAAATTGGTACCTAAAATCTTAATAATTAATTAGATATTAATTTATAAATTAATTTATAGATTAAAAAACTAATATATATGTAACCTTATTACCATAAATTGTTTTTATTTTTTATATATTTTTAGGGTTATGCTATTGTGCTGTAGAAGTGTATGGTTCAAGAATTATTGTTGTATGAATCTGTTTACTTAGTTGGGCTTGGGACTGGTGTGAAGCAGTTTTCTCTCCTTCTTTTCATTTTTTTTGAAGTGATTATTAATTAATATTACTTCAAAAAAAAAAAGAGTATATTATGGAAAAATAATATTGAGCACATATCCAATAAAAAAACCTATTTTTAACTAGAAAATATATAAATAGTTATTTTTAGTTAATTTTATATTTAATCTTTCATCTGAATTATACCATTCAGACTTAGTCGTTATGTTTCTTTAATCTCTCACGTATGTATATACTACATATATATATATATATATAATATTTATATTCCTAATACTTTTTCTTAGAATCTTATAAATTCTATTTTTGCATGAATTTTTTACGGAAAAATTAAGAAATTGAGTGTGTCGAAGCATTACAAAAAAATTAAATTGGTGTTTTATTTTATTCCCTAAAATTTCACTAATAAAATGTTAGAATTTGACTTGATTACATTTTCGTTCTATTATTTCTTTAATTTTATTCCATATGTTTCCTCCATGGATAAAATATTCAATCAAATTTTATAATTTAAAAAATATATCAATGGAACCATTTTCAGGTTCAATTAAGTTTATACTTTTTTTAGTAATTAAAAAAAATTAATAAAATAAATAAATGATAAAACTAAAAAGCTAATTAAGTTTTAAAGGTATAATACTTCTCTATGAAAATATTTTTGAGAAAAAAAATACTTAGTTTTCGTAATTTTGAAAAATAATATTTGAAAAAGTGAATTAATAAAATTAGAAATGTAAATAACAGTACCCAAACAAATATTGGGAGTGTAGGCCATCACATACTCTAGTGGGCATTAGAACTTATGGACCTGATCTCAACTTCGTCTGAAATTTGGGTGTTTCTTTCCGCACTCTTACATTTTGCTTCCTGCACCTCTACAATATTTGAAATACCCAAATTATCTTTGATAGTTTAGATGTTCTGTAAGCAAAAAGTGTTTTTGGAATAGAAAATCTGAAAGATAAAAAAATCATTTCAGAATATCCTTTTCAGAATATATTTTTGACTTCCAGAATTCATAAAATATGTTTCGGAAAGGATATTCCAAAATGATTACACAGTGTCGTTTCTGAAATGTATATACATGCACTCCTTCATGAATATTATGGATTACCAATTTCAGAAGGAAAGAAAAAAAATGAACATTAGCTTTTTTTCTCCGACAAATGCTTCCAAAACCATCCATTAACCACTACAATGTCGTCAGAAAACACACATGTCTATTTATGTTCACTGAAAGCACACCAAAATCACCAAAATTTATCCGGAATATATACTGCACTTTGCTCTGAAGAGGCAGAAAAGAAGGAGACACTATGTTTGGCTTCTTAAAACCTTCCAGAGTTAATTTTATCAATTCACATTTTTGAGGGGTGCAGGAAGCAAAATGTAAGGCTGCAGGAAGAAACATCCCGAAAAAATGGGCCTATATGTATTAGGCTTCTTCTTCCTGCACCCCTACATTTTTCTTCTTGCACCTCACAATTTTCTAAATCCTGAAACTGGCCTTGACCTTTTATTTGAAAAAGGGCACCTTGGTTATCGGAAATCAGGATCTGGGAGTGTGCTACGGATTCATCAATCCAGAACTGAATCATTTTTTTTTTCGGATGAGTGAGTGTTCCGGAAGCAAATTTTGCATAAATTATTGATTTTCGGATTGCTGAATCCAGAAGCCTAATTCTGTTACAGATTGGTGAATTCGGAATGCTTTTTTTTGAATTATGGATTTCTGAATCTAGAATGCATATTTCTGTTATGGATTTGTGATTCCAGAATGCTTTTTTTGAATGATGGATTTTTTGAATGTGAAATGCATATTTTGAATTACGAATTGGTGAATCCAAAATTTTACCAGAAGTGTCCATCCGAAATTTTTCCAGATTCCATAATTCAGAATAAAAAAAAAATACAGTTCAAGTGCATTTTAGGGTTTTTAAAAAATAATAAGGACAGTTTGATTTTTGCATAACATTGTTGGGGTGCAGGAAGAAACTGCCTATGTATTATGGGCGGATAAGAAAGTTGGACCAAAAGTAAAAGCCCATTAAAAAACAGTTAATAATGTCATTGTATTGTTGACCATAAAATTAATTGATTGCATGTCGGCATGTGGAACATATTAAGAAGCTAAATCCAAAGAATTAGGAAAAAAAAGAGACAAAAACAAAAAACTTTCTTATCATGTTTCTCTGAGTTTGATTTAACGAGACAAGTCATGTTCCAAAATTTTCAAACCTGTGGAATATAAATTTATTTCCAAATTACTAGACTATTTTTTTTGTCTCTAGTTCACTTCACATAGAATTACAAAACATAGATAATAAATTATAAACATGGTTAATAGTGTTCTCTAATTAATTTTAAATTTTCACTTTAATAACACAGATGATAATAGTTAATATTTTTTTACTGTATAAATTATTAAAATAAAACTCTAATTCTGATCAGAAATCAACATCAGCAACCCATATAATATTAACCTTAAATTTTGTCCCTAGTGATGCATCTTAAACTGAAAAATAACATGAAAGTAGTGAGATTTTAAGGATTAAGGGGGGACAAATATTTAGATAAATAGAATTGATTTGAACATGAAATGACAATTCCCGGGACCAATTAATCATGATTCAGCTATATGCTTAAAGAGAGACAAATTTTTTTTGGCACATTATAATAAATTAATCCTAATCTCATTTTCAAGAAATCTAAATTATCCCATGATAGTGGCCTAAATAGAAAAAGTTATGAGTCAAATAATCCATTCAAAAACACTTAAATAAGAAAAGAAAGAAAAGAAAGAAAAGAACTAATCATTTGGGGTTCCTTAAACCACAATTATTTTTATCTTATACATATAAATCACATTATTATAAGTTAAAGTTCTTAATATTATCCTAAGAAATAGGATTTAAGATTTTTTTAATTGTTTGTTTGTTCTTCCTAACTGAGATTGTTTTTTTGTATCATAAAGATGACAAACACCAAATGAATGGAAATCTAAAAAGCATAACATGTTCACACCAAAATAATAGTGTGGCCCTCAAAATAATAGTGTGAAATATGCATGGACCAATATATATGTATCTTGAATATTCTAAAATCTGCTATGTATTACTAGCCCATTCTGGACCAAACCTGTCCAATTTTGACATAAATAATAAAATAAAAAATAAATTTTGACAAACTAAAAGTTGAAAGAAAATTAAAGTCATATATAGACTTCACTAGCACAGTTTCTTTAAAATGAAATTTCCTTCACAAAGAAAGATGAAATGAATGTCTTCATTGATTTATGTACAAAACATTCTCGTATCAATTTATCTAAACAATGGATTTCTATCTCATATATTAATTATTCGTTATTTATTAAAAAATATTTATTTTTCTATAAGTGAAGAAAAATATCTACCCTTAGTATAAAACAATATTTTATAACAACTTATTATAATGATATCAGGGTGAAATGAACTCACTCAATACTTGAGGAAAAGATTGAAGATAAAACATAAAAAAAAGAGAAGGTATGAGAGATATTATGTTGTGAGGGAAAATTCATATGTCCATAATTTTGATTAAATGTTAAAAATAATAAAGCATAAAATATGATCATGTTTCATCTCCGAGATGATATAACATTGTGCATTCTTGTTTTACATTGGTAAAATCTTAGGCTAACATAGTATCCATGAATATATATATATATATATATATATATATATATATATATATATATATATATATATATAAAAGCTTATTCTATGTTGCAAGGAATGTCCAATTCTTAAGTATGACTAAGAAGACTCGTTCAAAGCTTATATCTTATCAAATGTATCTTGAAAAATAAGTTAAAACTATTTGCTTCAACAACTCCATGACGGCAACATTGTCAAACCTAGAAAAACAACGAGTATGTGCTTTACTCAATTTTAAGAAAAAGCACTCTATCCAAGGAGAAATAAGTACATATAACTATTGAGATGTTGATTAAAGAAAAGAAGAACACTTAGTGCATGCATGAAAAATATTTAATACATCTTCTACGTCAAAGCTCATCAGACGCAAGGAAGACATTTAAGTGAGTTTGAAGTTGATCAACGACCATAAAAGAATTTGCAATGACTCTTTTCCTTTGTGCCTATATAAAATCCTCCATAAAGAAGAAAAAGAGAATGATTTGATTAGCAAAAGTCGTAAATGTTGTCAACATATTTCCATGTCTTAAATAGCTTGGTATGAACATTCTTGTATTCATTTAGCAAATTAGTAAAAAGTGCTTAACCTTGTAAACATCAAAAGATGCAATCACTCTCCAGTGAGCAATCTTGTGATCTTTTGATCACACACTAGACAATCTCTTTATCTTAAGCCAAAAGAGGTTTGTTGTTATTCGTGTTAAGCTCAATGTGTCTTGTTGTTTAAAGAATACTCATGTTAGCCAGAAATAGCTTGTTGTCAAACAATAATCATACGAGTTAGTTAAGAGTGGCTACGAGTCGAAAGAATACTCTTGTATCTTGCAGCTTAGTCTGCTAGTGAAACTCAAACAATTGTTTGAAAACTAGACGTAATCTATACTATCAGAAGAACCAATATAAAAACATCTAAGTAATTTCTTCCCTTCTTTATTTTATTACATTACAAGACTTTTAGAATTATTAGAAGAAGGAAAAGCTTTTAGAATTCAGTTTGTGAAAATTTTTGTTAGTTCGTCTGACTTGCAAATTCTATCACCCGACTACACTTATTTAAATGATAATTGTGAAAATTTGCCCAAAGTTTTTAAAACACATTTCAACCTTTTTTATTGTAGTTTTCCTATTCTCACTCATGCATCTTGAGAAAAAGTGGAACTCACGATAAGTAAATCAAAGAAGCTTATCTTAATGTATACTTGAGAAAGTTCAACCACCTTAAAGATTGGTTAGAGAGGAATTTCAATGAAAAAAAAAATCAAGAAAGAAGTCATTGACTAAGTGAATCGATAATGAGTTATAAATACATTTGCAATTAAAAAGAAATTGTGGCACACATTAGTAGCATTTAAGCACTGGAAAGTGGAAGTTATGGAAGTTTCTATATGAAATGTTAATTATCATTTAACATTATAAGCATTACATCATAGAACATCCAGACACTATTTTTGTTATAGACAAAATAAATAAATATGGAGCACTTAAAGGGTGCTCCAACTCTATTACAAAGAAAAGGTCCAATAACCAACCAAATCTACAAAACTCAAGAGAACTACATACCCTTTGTTTCAAAATCAACATTATCAGAATAGTTCCTCTAAAACTCTATTCCACTAATAACTACAAATTTATAAACTAAAACCATTATTGATGTCTAAAGCAGTTTTCATTAATAATGAAATTTTATAAAATAGTTTTTAAATTGATATCTAATCATTAGCTACCAATGTTTTAACTATTTACTACTTTATATTTTAAATTAGTCTCTATTAGTCTCTTAGAAACTAATTTATAATCTAAAATATTAGTAACTAAAACACTGGTAACTAATTTAAATACCAATTTAAAAACTATTTTAAAAAATTATATTAATAATAAAACTCACTTTAGATATAAATAATTTTTTTAGTCTCTAAAATAATATACAATTTAGTTAATATAAGGACTAATTATTTTTTATCTTTAAATCTATAAGCTAATTTCGACGTAAGAAATCCGATAAAAAAGTTCAAAATATCCATGTATAAAATCTATTCTATGATTAAAAAAAATCAAATAATAAATTTTATTAGAAAATTTTACACATCAATATTCTAATTAATGAAGCTTGGAATTTTGTTTATCCCAATTTAGGGTGTATAAGGTACAATTGGCCTTTATTCTTTGGTTATAATTAATAAATGAAATTCTCAATGTAGTTAAATTTGAATATCCAAACATTTCATCTGAAAAATAAGAATTAGGTGGATCTGATGAATCTCTACATTGATCACGTTGCATGGGACCCTATCAACACCATATTTAATTGCATATACCTACTTGCATTATTGTGCATGTGGGGAAAAAGAGAAAGAAAAAGTTTTTTTTTTTTTTTTTTTATATTCCATCAACTTGCACCTGAAATTCATATTCACATGCATTTTTTTTTTCTTTTTATTTACTTAATATTTTATCTAATATTTATTTTCTTAATTTCTCTCCCTTTCAAGACATATATTACCTGCAGTATGAGTTGTTGAAATATGTACTTTAAGTGCATTTCGTACAAGTACTTAAAAAAAAATATTAAACACCAATTAACTTATACTACAAGACCATTTTTAGCCTTTTTTTTTGCTTGAGTAGTTAATATTTTAAGATATGTTTTTAGGAATTAATCAAATCAAACTGAACCAATTGGATTTGAGCAGCAGTTTCACAACACATCTTTGATATTTTGATTAATTAAAGTAGCAAAAGCATATAGCTCCATTACATAAATATAATATTATTGATTGATTTTCTTGCTTGATTATATTTTGGTCCTCAAATATAAATGCATTTTGTTTTTCTTTCCTAAAATTTGTTGTTTCATATTTGGTTTCTATATTTTTTTTTTCTATTTGTTATTTTGTATTAATTTTTTAATATTCCTATTTTTTTAGTCCATAATATGCAAATAATAGTTTTTTAGACCCTATCCAATGTTTTTCATAGAAACTAATTCCTAATAAACAAAACATCATAGACTAAAAAAAGATATAATAAGAAGAATAAAGAAAAATTACAAGGACTGCAGAAAAAATAAATTGTTTAAGGATAGAAAAGTCAAACAAAATATTTTGATGGACAAAAAAATATAATTATATTTTATGAAAAAAATAAACCATTATTTTTTATGCAATATTGTAAAATTTCTTGAAAAACTGTTATAATAAAAAGGGAAATAATTTATTTCAGAAATTAAAGTTAAATTATAAATAAATTAATTTGTAAAAAGTCATCTCAATTTTTTATAATTTCTTTTCTTTTCAAAAGCTTCTTCTTTTTTCTTATTCTATATAATTTTATTGAAAAGCTTATGCAAATAATATACATGTAAAACATTTAAAATTCTTAAATAGTTATTTGCAGAAGCAGCCACACAGATATTAGTCATACATAGTGGTCCAATTTTACTTTAATCATAGTTTCCTGAAAAAGATATGTGGGGAGGACTCTATATGTATGTTCAGAAAAAAAAGAAAATAAGACCAAAACTTATAAGGTGGAAAGTCATTTTCTTAGCACTTTCTTTTGGGAACAAACCTTCTATTAATATCAACCAATTCTTTTGGTTGTTATTATAACTATATCATGTTTTAATTGTATACCATATATACCTTCATATGTAGTCAAGGTTTTTCCTGCAAGTGTTGTAACAATCAAAACAACACAAAATTGATGCTCTAGCAAAACCATATAATAAAATTGTATGCTATTTTTTTTTTCAGACCTACTTGTTTATAGATGGTACCACGATATCTTTAATAGTCCCACGATACTTAGTAGTCGTAGTCGAGGTCAATGATACTTTAAATACATATTCCTTTCTTAACTTTATTAAAAAATGAGTTTTAAGTCTAATTCAATTTTATAAAATCGACTTATAGGGAGAGATTTGTACGCATTTATATGTACTATGAAATGTCCTTATCTTTAGTCGATGCGGGATCTCCAACACTCCCTCACGTCGAGACTGTTAACTCATGTGTGAGACTATATATTTATGGGTGGTTCGATAGTGGCTGAATAACGGGTGACCTAATAAGTCCAACAAATTTTCGTTAAAATAAGCTTTAAATGACTCTAATATCATATTAAGAAATGAACCTTAAGTTTAACTCAACCTTATCAAACCGTCTTATAAAGAGAGATTTGCATTCACTATAGTAGTGTCTTCATCTCTAATCGATGTGAGATCTCCTACAAATCCTCCGAAACAGAACTCCAACCTTCAAAGCGAACAATTGAGATGAGCGAATGCTATCTTAATATCATCTCAACGAACATGAGGTAGAAAAATAAATTAATTTCAGTCATAACTTTTGTTAATGTTAGTATTTTTTGTGAAAATACTGAAAATACGTGATATTAATTTATAAATTTATAAATTTATATAAAAAAGAGTATAATATTAGTTAAGAAATCAATATCTGCTAAAAAGGTTGTATTCTAATTTTTTTTTCTTACCTACTTTGTTAAATTTATATATTATTTCACTTATAAGATTTTAATGATAACTGTTATTAATGTTGGATATTTATTAAGAAGAAATTTAGGAGAGATTTGGCATTCATTGTAAAGAAATTTGTATAAAAAATTATAACATTACCGTACATCTAAAATTTTAAAACAATAAGTGAATCTTCTTTTATTTATATATATATATATATTATTCATTTTAATAATTTTCATTTACTTCAAGATTAGTCTAATTTTATAGATTAAAGGATACTTCAGGGTATCCCAACCCATATACAGTAACCACAAGTGGACTTCCTATATCATCCACAAAAGAAACTCTCCTTTATGGTTGGAGCAGAACAACCTTAAAGTGAGAAAAACATACTCAAAAATATAACCAACAGGTTACCTCAAAGCAACATTCGACCTTACCGAAACACCCAGAACCGAGGCCACACCTACATTCACCTCGCCACACGACGAGTTACCCATGCATGGAATAACTCGCCATGTAACTTACTCTGGTGAACACTAAGTGCCACGAGGAGCACAATCTCTGCAAAATCGTCTGCCGCCAATGCTTCTCGCCATGTATGCTAAGAAAACCCTGCTCTCGAGGAGGATCCACTCGAGAAATCCCCTCATCAACGTCCGTGTTGTTCCCTTCATCTCATTGCTCAACTTAGACTTATTCTAAAAATCTCTTTCTAAATATGAATTGATTAATTGATGTCAATCTCTTCAGTAACTTTCTTTAAAAAATCAACAATTAATGTAATAGATTTTCACACAATTATTTTATCAACTTATTATTATTATTATTATTATATTATTATTATTATATATATTCCAACTTTTTTAGTTAAATAAAAATAATAATAAAAGATTCAAATGATGAGGTGGAATTTGTGCAGTGATTGTGGATGACCCAAGGAAAGGAAGCATGAAACGAAAAGCATCGAATCGACGATGTACCTACCACATTACACTTTGTTCCCTAAGATGTAGGACACATCAATGTTTTCTTTTTCCTTTATAAAATAAAAGCAAAATTAATCAATCAAATTCTTATAGTCTCTAGTTTTTTTAGTAACAACTAGTACCTTCCTCTATATAAAATATCATATATTTCTTTTCTAAATTACATATTTTTAAAATATATTTTCTCAGTTATTTATTGTATTAATTATTTTTGACTAAAAGTATCTTAAATAATAAATTTTTATAAAAATATAATAAAGAAAATATATTTTAAAGATATCTAACTTTATTAAAAAAGACATATTTTTTTTTATCAGCAAAGAATTAAGTAAATTAAAGAGATACTTCAGAGGTATCCCAACTCTTATACAATCACCCACATTTAATCTAATGGCTAAAAAAGACGGATTAATATTTATAAAATAGTTTTAAAATTAATATTTAATCATTAACAATCAAAATTTTAACTATCAAAGTTTCTATTAATTTTTTAAAAATTAATTTAAAATATAAAATATTAATAATTAAAAATTTAATAGTTAATTTATATATCAATTTAAAAATTATTTTATAACTTTTTATTAATAATATATATAAATCACTTTATATATCAATAATTTTTAATTTTTAAAATAATATTTAATTTAATCAATATAAATAATTAATTTTAAACTTAATTTTTATTTAATGATTTTTTATTATATATATATATAAAATATGATAATCAATAATTAGCTAGTCAAAAAGGAAATATTGCATCTCTTTTCCGTATTGTGCATTAGAAAAAGAAAGACATCAAAAAATAAATTCAAAATAATGATAGTTGCCAGGTTTCTCTGTGCAGAATTCAACTCTAACCTTTATCAAGTTGATTTACTAAACTTTTATTGTTGAGTCAAAGGGTGGTAAAATAAAGTTGGAATCAATTAAATTATGAGGTAATTAATATTTTCACTTATATTTATATGTTTTCTCTTAAAGTAATATTTAGAAAAAAAATTAAATTTATTAACATTTTCCGTTTTTGATAAAATGCATTTTGCATTTTTTTTCTAATTTATCTTATTATTTATATTTACAATATAAGTAACTAATTCATTGAAAGAGCGAAATTATTTCAATAAAAAAATATTTATTTTTACTTTTAAAATGAAGGTAATATTTTTTTAGTTTCCGTATGATTTAATTTTAATTAGTTATAATTTTCACATTTAATAGAAATACTTCTATAGCCATTTAGTCCTTGTATGAGTTGTATCAAACTTATTTAAAAATGGCCTCTTATATATTTATGCCATTAAAATATTTAAAAATAGATTATTCAAATAGTTTAACTTTAATTAATTGGTGATTTTCCTGCTTTGTAATAAGTAGAATATTTATTTTAACTACGGTGAAAAAATCAGATTTAGAGTTTTTTACATTTTTCGTGTAAGGAATGATGCGCTATTAAAATTGTCAACTTAAGTTTTATTCATAGAGAGTATTTTAATTGGTATAATAGACTTCCATATACTATTTTCTTAGAGTTCTTTATTAATAAATATAGATTACTCATGTACCGTTTTTGTTAATATATGTGTTTTGGTCTAGTCCTCCCATATTTTTTTTATTTCTTTTTTTTAATAATACTTTTTTATATTGTAATAGATGATTGTTGTTACTTGAGGTGTTAGTTTAACTGAGATGTCAAATCTCAACAGTAATGAATAACACGAGAATTGAAATTTATTGAGGAAAAATTGAAATTTATTTACAAGTTCAATTATGAATTACTAAAAAATATTTGTATAATCAGTCATAAAGTCTTAAAGTATACTTTAATTTTAGGAAGCTCAAGACTCAATATTTTTTATATTAAAAAATTAAAAATTGTACAAGTTTCACTATTTATTGTGATCATGTTGTCTTGCTAATTAATCCATTTGAACTATATTGTTGTTGATTGTCTTTATGCCTTGATATTTGTAGTTAGTGTCGGATCCATTCTATGAGTTTACATAAAAATTTTCAATATTTCTCCAAAAAAGCACAAAAGTAATTTTGGGAATAGCCCTTCCATTTAAATTAGTTTTATGATTTTAATTATATCCACTATAAGAAAATAATAAGATTTTAACTAGTTATTATGGATTATATTTTAAAGAATAAAAAAATTATTAATATTTAAAATAGTTTTATAATTAATAAAAATTTATAAATTAATTTTTAATTAGTATCTAACCATTAACTACTTATATTTTAGTTTCTAACAATTTACATTCTAAATTAGTCTCTACAAGACTAATTGAGACCAATTTTGAATCTAAAATATTAGTAGTTATAATCTTGATAGCTAATTTAAATATCAATTTAAAAATTATTTTATAATTTTTTATTAATAATAAAAATTAATTTAAATATAAATATTTTTTAGTCTCTAAAATAATATTATATCATAATTAATTATTTTTATCTCTAAATTTATTTACTATTTAATAATTTTTTTAGTGATCGATAATCACATAAAGAAAATTAGTATTTTAATGCCTTTCTATTTTACCCTACCAAATTTTATTATTCTATTACTAGTTTTTACATAGAGAATACATAAAAGTTGTATAGGGATTGAAATGTGATAACTAAATATCATATATTATTTGTATGCAGAAATAAGTAATACATATTAATTGATTACAATCAAATATTTGTGTTGTGATTTTGAAATTGTTGATGTTCCATCATAATTATCCCTATTTGTTTTTACAATTTTAGTCATTTGCTGAAAACTAAAAACAATTAAATCGACAACCCAACAGAGCAAAACATGATTTTGATAAGATGAGTCTAAAACGAGTTAATGTATAATTATTTGTTAAAAATAAACAATAGAAAGAAAACTAAGTGAATTAAGAGGTAAAGAAAAAAAATTACTACCCTCACTTAAAATGAAGTGTTTTTTTTTTCTTTATAAAATTAAGCCAATTTCTACCATTACAATAAATGATGTACTTGGTGTGGAACAAGACAGACATAAAAGAGAAAAAACAGACACTAAATCTTATTTAACATCAGTTTAACGTCTAATAGTAGGTAGACGCTAAAGAGCTGGAAGCTAATGGTTTAGTGCCGACTAGCTAGTCCAAGGAATGCAACTAGCGTAGGCTAAACCAAAGAAATACCTATGCAAGGTGGAATTTTAGTGTCTACTAAGATGACGTTATTATTTTTTTATTTTAAAATTTATTTAATTTAGTGTCGACTAAGCCGACGTTAAATAAATATTTTCAATATTAATTTAAATTGCGTTAGTGAAGTGTGTGGAGATGAGGGTGGGTGAAGAAGATGAGTGTGTGTGAAGGAGATGATTTTGAATGAATGAGATGAATGTATATGAAGGAGATGAGTGTGAGGAGTTTTGTGAGTGTGAATGAAGAAGATGAGTGTAAGGAGATTTACATAGAAAGTGAGATGTGAGGGATGAGGTTTATGATATTTAAATACGAGCTTTTAGATTATAAATTAGTGTCAGCTAAACCGACGCCAACTTAAATAAATAAATATACTAAAAATAAATAAAATTAGTATATGCTAGATAGATGCAAGGTATACTTTTTTATGTTTTGCCCTTCTAGTGTGGATAGTCCTATGTCTAGTGTTTTGGGGGGGGGGGGGGGGGGGGGGGGGGGGGGGAGCAACTTATTATGAATGGTGTATGGAACCATTAGTATGAATGAAATATGTTAAGAAGTAATGCTTGAGTTTTTTGTGTTTTTGAATAGTTAACCCTTTGCCTTAGAAAGGAAGAAGTTGTGTGTTTTGCAAGTTGGAAGAAACATCCTTCTGTTACCTATAGTGGTCCTAAGGAGGGGAGCAACTTATTGGTGGGAGAGTGAAAGAGGAAAGAGATAATTGGTAAAATGGTTCTTTTGTGTTTTCTGTGAGTATGTGGTGAAATCCCGTGTGAAATTTTGTATAAAGGAGACCCTTAAGAGACTCAATATTCTGGTGGTTGTTTATGTTTTTGTTATTATATTTAGTCTTGTCATGGGTAATTTTGGGAGAAAGGAAGTTTGACCCATCTGTTATGGCATGGCAAAAAGAAAAGAAAATTGAAGGTTTGGATAGAATTTGGCAGTAATTCAGTTTTATTTGTTGTCATGGGTTGTTTTGGAATTTTACCCTCAGACCATTTTTCTGAGTGATTGGATTAGGTAGGAGTGTGTAGTTTTAATTCTTTTTTCTTTTGTATAAGAGTTGAATCACCCCTTAAATGATCTATATTTAGTTATTTTTTCTTACCAATAAAAAAAAAGGTTCCGAGCCAATTCATCTCCAATTGAATTCAAATTTGTTTAAATTATGTATTAACCGAGCTATATTCAATTTGTTCCATCTTTAAAAAGATCAATTTTTTTTCAATCCAACGTTATTTGAACATGAGATAAACCAAGTTTACTCATGGATTTGAACACATTTCAACACCCATATTCAAGTCATCCAATGAGATTAACATTGCAATTAAGAAAACAAAAACTTGATTAACAACAAAAACTTCAACAAAATCATATGTTTAATGATAAACATAATTTCCATTTTGAGGATAGTATCACCGGAACATAAGCATAAAGTTTATTTTCGTTGGAAAATGACACTCCTTAATGTTCTCCTCGATCACGAAAATTTGGCAACTGAATTTTTCTATAGCAAACCAGAAATTGCATAAAGCAACCTAGCTAGTTCTAGATTCATGGCCAACAATTAATATTTTATTATCCACAAGTCTTTATCAAACTTTTTTTACAATTTAATAATAAAAACTTTAGCCTTAGAACAAAATTATAACGACTCTGGATTTCATTGAGAGAAAAATCACAAACTTTTGGGTCAACGGTGATAATCATTTTTATGGTGTTGAAGGGTAACTTTTTAGTAGAGTTCCATGAAATCCGTTGCACCCTTTAGACCTACCAACCAAAATTTTGAATATATATTATATATATATATATTTATATTTGTTTATTTATAAACACACTTAGGAGAATTAGGTATTCAAAATCATGATTACTTGTGCCCAAAAATATGCAGTAATTTTGGGAGAAAGGAAGTTTGACCCATCTGTTATGGCATGGCAAAAAGAAAAGAAAATTGAAGGTTTGGATAGAATTTATAAAGGACTATAATTTAATGTAGCTAATTAATTAAGTTTCATTCTCCTGTTTTTTTAGTTGTTGAAACATGAAAAACACTGTATTTGTCTAAAGACAAAGAAGGGTGTTCACAGTATGGCAAGTCATTAATTGATGTTTTTTCTTTTTCTTGAAGAGATTCTATAAAATAAACCAATTCCTAGGATGCTGGCATTTTGGCTACTATTTAAGTCAACAATACTATTTTAATTTATTTTTAATATTTATATAAATTAGTATGAATACTAAAAAAAAAATCATTAAATAAAAACTAATTTTAGAGAAAAAAAATTATTGCTTAAAAACTAAAAAAATTATTGATTTCTAAATTTGTTTCTATTATTGATAAATAATTTTTAAATTGATATCTAATTAGCTACTAAAGTTTTTCTACCAAATTTAAAATCTAAATAATTGGTAGTTAAAACCTTGATAGCTAATTAGATACCAATTTAAAAACTAGTTATCAATAATATAAACTAATTTAGAAATCAATAATTTTTTTTAGTCTATAAAATGATTTTTAATTTAGTCATTATAGCAACTAATTATTTTTAGTCTCTAAAATAATTTTCTATTTAATGATTTTCTAATCTAATACTTATTAAAGATAGAGTTAATTAAGTTTCCATTACCTTATTTAATTTTAATATTTATATTTATATTTATTTAAACTAGTATTAGTGATATTAATTTAATTTATTTTTAATATTTATTCAAGTTAATGTCAATTATATAAACATTTATTCATTTTCTTTTTATAATATTTATATTAATTTAAATTTGAGTTAATTATAATAATTTCTTTTCAAATACTATCTATTAAAGGTTGAAATTGATTCAAACAATATCAAATTTTATGGTCTCATTTTATATTCAATGACTTTATATTTTTATTTTGATGAATCTCAATAAATTTAAATCAATGGAAGAGTATTTGAAAGAATTTCTCAATAAAAATTTTTCTTTTAAGAAAATATTACCACCAGAATAATAACCCATCTCCTAAGACCAAAACAAAACCAAAAATATACCTAACAACGACGAAGAACACAACAATCAACATCCAACCAAATACTAAGAAAAACTAACACTAAATAAGTTATTTTATAAATTTTATTAATAATAAAAACTACTTATATATAAATAACTTTTTTAGTTTCTAAAATAGTTTTTTCATTTAGTTAATATAATAACTAATTATTTTTTATCTTTAAAATTAATTTTTATTTAATAATTTTTTTTAGATTTAAAAAGAGAATAAACATACTATAACAATGTTGTAAAAACCATATTTCATTTTAATTGCATTGCATATCCTAAAGCACTTCTAACCCCATATTTACCCATTCGAAAAAGAAGAAAAAATCACTTATAATTGGGTTTGCAAAATGATGAAAAGCCCTTAAGCGTGGCATTAATGAACTAATTACTCTTTTGATTGGGTTTGAACTTGATGAAAAAATGAAAAAAGGAGATTTGGCTTGATATTAAAGTAACCTATGCATGCATTAATTAGCAACATAAAAAGTAGGTTAATTAATATTGTTTTTTCTTTCTCCTTGTTCACTTTATGAACTTTGATTCTTTTTTTTTTCTTCTTCATGATGGATTCCAACAGAATTCTAACTTCCAACTTCTTGTCGGGTTGAGAGATAAGTGTACACATTGTCATGTCATGCATTGGCTCCTTTTTGACCGTAAAAGGTGAAAAGTGATGATGTGAAATATTTTACTTGGACAAACCTAAAGAGGAATATGCCCTTTTAAATAACGTTTGTTTGGTATGAACAACACAGTTTGGTATCCAACAATCATGGTCCACCTCTTACTCTCCCTTCGATAAAGCCAACAGTCATCAACACAGAAAAATGCATGTGAAATCAAGAATCACTTAGGTCGACAACTTCTTCTTTTGCCAATAAACAAAACCTATCATGAATCAAGATCTAAGTTTATTAAGTTTAACATGCATATATGCAGATTCTAAGCTAGAATATTCAAGATGTAAACCTAGTTTGACTGAATTGCAAGTTAGGTATGTTTTTGTGTGCATAATTCGACAAGAAATAAAAAGTTCATGATCATGTAGTGATGTGTGTACAATATAGTTTTAATGTCAATAAATTGTTTATGTTTGAAGCTTCATTATTGAAGAGGATAGGATGCTACAAAACATCTACTCTTTTGTTTTTATCTGTCCTTTTAAAATATAATTATTCAGTTTATTATTTAGTATTGGTGGATGAAAACCCCCAATTGATTGAATAATAATTTTTTTAATTAACTAAATATCGAATAACACTACAAGAAAATCATTAAATAGTAATAAAATTTAGTGATAGAAAAAAATCGTCAGTTGACTAAATTATATATTATTTTAGAGATTAAAAAATTATTGATATCTAAAGTCGTTTTTATTATTAATAAAATTTATAAAATAGTTTATAAATTGGTATCTAAATGAGCTATTAAGGTTTTAGTTACTAATATTCTAGATTCTAAGTTAGTCTCTAAAAGATTAATAGAGACTATTTAGAATATAAAGTAGTAAGTAGTTAAAATCTTGGTAGCTAATAGTTATATAACAATTTAAAAACTATTTTATAAATTTTTAGTAATAATAGAAACTGTTTTAGATACCATTAACTTTTTTAGTTTATAAAATGATCTCTAATTTAGTCAAATAGTAACTAATTATTTTGATCACAAAAAATAGTTTTATTTATGATTTTTTTTTTGTAGTGGAATATGCACTTGAATAAATGTCACATAATCCAATTTATGGTTGCGTGAATGATTAGAGAAATGAAATATTATGAGATAAAATTATATTGTTATGTTTTAGTGAGGGAAAATATATGGTTGTGGAAAAAAGAAGAGACACATATTTATAGAGTATATTCAACTTACAATAAGCTTTTATATGATGCTTTTGGGGAAGAAAGGGTTATGTTGGAAAAAAATTGGAGGATTAAATTACTACCCTCTACACAAGTCCTAGCTCGGAGTGTTCTGCAAAATAGGGTGCCTACAAAAGTTAATATGTCTTATTGTCTGATTGGTGTCTAAAACCTTTTATATGTATGCATTCAATTTAGTATTTTTATAAGGGTTGATCCTTGTTATTCTTTTTTATTATTGGTAGAGATGAGATAATAGACAGTAGTAGGAGATCTATTTGGTTGATATGTAGATGAAAATGTACTCTGTGAACATCATTATACTCATTATGCTGTATAAAGGTTAATCCATTCCTGAAGTGAAGTCATAAATAATTTTTATTCTTTGTCGATAAAAAATATTTTAGTGAGGGGAGTGTTCTATTTATCATGTTTAGTGAAGATATTTAGAGAATTTGTAATCTAAATTAGAAGCTAAAATAATAATTTATTTAATATTGTTATTAAATTTATGAAACTATTTATTATTGAATCATTAATCACTAAAAAATATCTAATTGTGTAAATTTCATGTGAGATGTAAAGAGAAGTTGAATTGGATACATAAATAAATTAGAAACAAAGTTACAGTTGTAATTGGGTAAGAAACAGAAGCAAAACCAACTAACACTGTTAAAAACAAGTGATGGGTTTGAAACATCAATTTAATGTATACAAAATAGTATCACTTTGAACTTTGTCTTTCCACATCTCACTAAATGAAACAACAAATTGCCTCACTATAAATAATCCCATTCTGTAGCACCCATATGTCCACCAAAAATCAAGAAAACCTAAATAAATTTAATAAAACTAAGGGGTATATATATAACAATAAAATTATTTTATTGACAGTTAAAAAATAAATTAAATAGTAAACATACATGTATTAATTTGAATTTTAAAATTTTAAAAATCCTAAATAATTTTTAATAGTTTGTTATTTTAATTTTTTATCAGTATAAAAAATGAATTAATGAGAATATTTAAAAGATATTTTAAGTACAATGTGCTCATATTATGTAGGATATTAGACTTTCCCTTATTCCTTTTCCTTGTTTGTGGCAAAATAGTAACCAAAATTTTTCCAACAATTTAGTGTTGAGAATACACTAAGTAGAAGCCAAAAAAAGCATAAAAAAAGTGCATTTGTATCTTTATTCTCTGCGTAATTGTTTCCATTTCATGAAAACCTAAATTTGTAGTAGAAAAAAGAAGTTAAAGAGAGGAAATTTGTATTCCATCCAGCTCATTACAAGAAAAAAAATTAATTTATCTAGAAAGAAATTTTCGTAAATAATAGTCTGTAGGTAAATTAGTATTATTTATGAATTATCCATGTAATTATGTAGATAGTGTCCATATGTTCATTTTTAAGATTATTATTAACAATTATTATATATATTAATAATAATAATAATAATAATAATAATAATAATAATGTTAAAAATAAATTACAACATATGACTCGAAATCAAGTTTTTCTAAAAAAAAAAAAAAACTTTAGTTATTACATGAGTTAATTTTTGTTGTCATGTTATGATTATTATTATATTTATTAGTATGATTATCAAAATTAATATAATTAATAATATAAACATTATTAATATTATTTATATATTAATATCATTCATACTATTACTCAAATTAATAATATTATTAATTACTATTAAATATTATTAAACATTATTAATATTATTAAATATTATTAATTTTATTAAATATTTTAAATATTCTAAATAGTATTAATATTATAAATAGTATTAATATTATAAATAATATTAATATTATTGATATTATTAATACTTTTCTTATTATTAATATTAGTAATATTATTAATATTAATAATATCATTAATAAAATTAATATTATTCACATTATTAATATTATATTAATATTATTAATTTTATAATATTAATAGCATATCTAGCTATTACCTATTAGTTATGATTATTATACTATCTCAACTAAATTAAATAATACTTTAAAGAGTAAAAAATTATTAATATATAAATTAATTTCTATTTTTATAAATAGTTTTTAAATTAATTTCTAATTAACTATCAAATTCATAGCTAATTAAAAATTATTTATCAAAAATAAAAATTAGTTTACATATCAATAAACCAGAAAACAAGTCAGATGTCATAATAACTCACAATTTGAACAGAATGTGTTAATTAATCTAATTATCATCCAAACCTAGCAACATACATAGTTTGTTATTGGAGGTCATATTTGATTAAATTTTTTGCTGTACAATAATTAAAGATTTCACTTTGAACTCAACATCAAACATATGATTGTAGTAGCATCTCCATTTCATTTTTTTAATCAATAAAAAAAGTTCATAAATAAAAGGGTTATATGGGATACCCAACCCATATACACAATTACATAAAGAGGAAGATATTGCACTATGTAACAATCTAATCCCAACAAAAAGGTGTAACACACAAAACTTGACATCATGTTACCCTAGATCATCTATACTTTTTTCCAAAAAAGCACAACTAAGATATTACAATTCACATAGATACAACATTTGTGCAAAAATACATACTCATAGAGGGCTGCCAAGAGAACATTCATGTGCTTCTTATCCCATCCATGAAAAAAAAAGGCTAGAAAACTAAATTCCGCTGCCTAAAATGAATTCCCCCTCTGCACCATATCAACTATTTTATGTCTCACATTGATAATCCTAAGTCTCATCATGATAAAATACTCAAACAACACACAAATTCATTATTATTTAAATGAATTTATCTCAAATTTAAATTCATATTTTTGGAATTTAAGTACAAATTCATTTAATTGGATATGTATTAGATATAGATTGAATATATTTTTGGATTATGCAAAACGGATTTTGAGTTGGACTTAGGTCGAGCTCAGTAACTCGAGCCAAGGTCCAACTGAGTCAATTTAGACCTAGGTCGAGTCGAATCAGTTCGACTCAGGTTGAGCAAAGATGCACGAGACTGGGTCCAGTCGAGTCGACCCGCACTCAGGTCGAGCTGAGTCGACCTGGGTTCTGATCTAGCCCAAGTCGAGTTGACTCGACTCGAGCCTGAATTAAGACCAGTCGATCTGGGTCCATTTAGAGTTGAGTCGGTCCAAGATAGAGACAAGTTGACCCGGCCCAGGTCGAGCTGAATCAAGCTAGCTTGGGCCTAAGTCAACCTGAGTCAGTCCAATATGGGCTCAGGACGACTTGGCCCGGGCTGACTCAGGTCGACTAGGACCAAGTCAGCCTGAGCCCATATCGAGCAAAGTCGATCTAGGCCCATGTAAATTCGAGTGGGCTCGAAGCCATATTGAGTTGAGTGGGCCCAAGCCCATGTCGAGCTGAGTCGGTCGGGGCCCAGGTCGAGCTAAGTCAGCATGATACCAGGCCCAGTCAACACCGGGCCCAAGTAAAGCCAAGTTTGTTCGAGTCGAATCAACCTGGGCCATGTTGAGTAGAATGGGCCCAAGACCTTGTTGAGCAGAATGGGCCTAGGCCTAGGTCGAGCCAAGTCGGACTAGACCCAGGTCGAACAAAATTGATTTGGGCCCGTGTCGAGTCGAGTCAACCCGAGTCCATATCGAGTTGAGTCCATATCGAGTCGAATTGGGCCCAAGTTGATCTAAGTTGTTCTGGTACTAGATCGAGCATAGTTAACCCAAGTCCAAGTCGAGCCAAGTCGGCCCGAGTTCAAGTCTAGCCGAGTCGACCCAAGTTCAAGTCTAGTCGAGTCGGCCCGAGTTCAGGTCTAGCCGAGTTGGCCCAGATCTAGGTCTAGCCAATTCAGTCCAGGTCTAGGTATAGTCGAGTCGGTCTGGGTCCAGATCGAGTCGGCCTGAACCCAAATCGAGTCAAACCAGTCCGTGTTTAGATCGTGATGAATTTAATCTTTTAAATGAATTTATAAAAATCCAAATAAATTTGATTTAGTTAAAATGAATATAAATTTTAAATTCAACCCATTTTATTGGATCTAGTCCTATCAATGATCAATGAAGAAGCTATATAAAACTTATGCCTACATAACTAAAATGAGATGTTTTAAACTATGTATGTATAGGAATTAAAATAATAATTTGCTGCAACTACTTAAATAAATTACATCTTCTGTAAATTAATTAATCCAACAAAATTAATCATCTCTTGAACATTCCGTTATGTAGGCTATTTGGACCTAGGTTGATTAATAATTTAATATAGTAGGTAGGAAACATTAGTTATGGTCATTTTATTCTCTATGGCCCTCACTTTGGATATGGGAGTTGAGGGTTGGAAATGAAGTTAATTGACTTTGATTAAGTGGGGATCAAAAGGACTTAATCAGTGACCTAAAATATATATAATACTAATCTGGCCGAATTGCCTGTTGTTGGCTAAAAATCATTGTGAGCTTTCTTTTATGCATAAAAATCAACACACACAGCCTAACACAATTAGAATTGTATATTTTCTTTTTTTAGGGTTTACACAGTAAAAAAAAAAATTACCCAATTGTAATTGAAATAAATCCCCACCTAGATTAGATGAAAAGAACCTTTTTTTATCACCAACAAAATAACCTAACCTAAGAAGTATATTCTTTATCAGAAAAAAATAAATAAATAAAATTGTAACATTATAAAGATGTTTGATGAAGATCCCACATCGACTAGAGATGAGGACAATTCATAGTATATAAGTGGGTGCAAATCTCACTTCATTGAACTGGTTTTATGTAGTTGAGTTAGGTTTAAAGTCCACTTCGTAATATGATATCAGAGCCATTTTCGAACTTACTCTCGACGTTCGTAATAATGTTGGAAGTATATTACATATAATAGATACGTAGGTTATGATTTTCTCCATAATCGAAAAAAACAATGTATTTGGAAAAAAAAGCTAGTTAGAAGATTTAGTGGGTTGAAATGGTAATGTTGTTGTAAGTTTTGGAGTATGAAGAGAGGTTGTTTTGGTATTGGTACACAACAGAGACAGGAGGATTAACAAAGGAAGAGGTCCCCTCAAGTGTCCAAGGAGGGGTCTCCAATTTGTATAGCTGCACGTGGTGGTGCTTGATAAAAGTGTGAAATTCCCAATCTCTGCTTGATTTGGGAAACCTCTTTTCCTTCATTATATAGGTACTGGCTCTCAAGACACATGCCACGTGGCATGTCCAGTGACCCATGGAAATGACATGTGATCACTTTCATGCCCTCACTCTCAATCTATTGGCCCTAGCTACCTTCCCCTCACGTAGTTCTGTTGTGTCCTAAGAGGGATAATTAATTCATCCAACACCACTCATTAACACAACCTACAGCATCAACATTTATCCTCTTCGATTCTAGACTCACTTTTCACACAATTCAATGCCATTTTTTCATTCTTATACTTGGATAACAAGTTATGAATGTCTTCCATCGATTATTTCCACCTATTTTACTTCCCTTTATGCATTCTAGAAATCTGCAGAAATCATTTTAGTTAAACTTGCTGCATGATTGAGGTTATTTGAGGTGTTAACCGTCTAGTAGTTACATAGTTATGTTTAAGATGAAAGCTATTATAATTATGAGTGTGGTGTGGTAATTAGGGACATTAAGATGAGATGGAAGAATAATAATGAAGCATCATCCATGAATTTGGTTGAGATGGAAGTGAGAAAATTAATGCAGTTTGTTTTTGTTTGAATGAACATGGGGGTGTTGACCAATTGTTGGATGCCATGTGGGAAAGTGAAGCATTGTTGTTGGAGCTAGGTGGCTACTAGCTTACAGTACTGGTTTGGGTTTGACTGAGAAGCCTGAAACATTGGAGCGATGAGTGTTGAAGATGGTAGAGGTTTAGGGGTACAATTACTTGGAAGTGTGTGATTAGCAAGGGCAATTTTAAAGGGTATCCCTTGAATTGAAGAGGATGAGTTTCCTATGATCACATGGTCCTGCTTATAGAGACATGTACATAATGGCCCACTTTGTTAGCTTAAAAACAAACACACTCTTCTTAACCCACTTGAACCCCAACCCCAATATGGGAACACAAACAGAAGAAGAAACCTAATCTCTCTCTCTCTTTTCTCTCTTACTCTTCATTTTAATTAAACACCAAGTTTTGGACACTGCCTTCCCAATGCAATTGTTTTCTTCTCATCCAACATCACTGTCTATCTATGTTATTGTACTCTCTCTCCCCCCCTTTATTTCTTTCTCCATCTTTCACTCTTCCTTTCTCTGTGGTCCTTTGATTTTCCTTCTCTTTATATCCCTCTTATCACTTTCTCCATTTCTGCATCCCTACCCTTCTATCCCAACACTACTATATCATAGCCTTTCTCCCCCTCTCCATATTATATACCTTGTCTCTTATTTCTTACCCTTCATACCAAACCAAAACCATTTTCAATCTTCTATTCCCTCTCCCACCTTTCTTCATCATCTTCTTTACTTTCTTTCTTCACTTCTAGCTACTTTGCATACTAATAAACTCAACTCAAACCTACATAGCAGCAAGTGCTCATAATTAACTACTAGACAATTATATTTCACCAATTCAGCTCTATCTAGCTATACATACACATATAAATATATATAGAGAGAGAAAACATGTCTAGCAGAAGGTCAAGGCAACAATCTGCATCAACAAGGATCTCAGATGACCAAATCATCGACCTTGTTTCCAAGTTGCGTCAACTTGTTCCTGAGATTCGTGATAGACGCTCTGATAAGGTATTTCAGAACCCTTTTCTCTTTATCTCTCTAGGTGTCTATCAAAATTAAAACATGTGTCCACTTCTATAACATATCTGTTATAATAATATTACACATCATGATGATGATGATTACGTTTATGTTGTTTAAATATAAGTAAATATTGCACTGAAAATATATATAAAAAAAAAACTACTAACTATATGATACTATTTGTCAAGATATTAATAATATTATCATTTTAAGAGCTTTCACTTTCCTTAACATTGTTTAGGCCATATATAGGTAAATAGTTTTAACAATGGATATTTTGTACGTATAAAGTATTGTTTTTACAATGAAGAGAGAGGTAAAGAAGATGAAAAGATGTCGTAAAAAGTGCTAAATAAATGAATAATATAACTATATTATACATAGTTTCACGTGGGCTGAAGCAGCTATGTATTTGCATATATAATTACACATAGAAGATGAAGCCACAATAAGAGAAAATCGATGCAATGGAATGGTATTTTGCCATTTTTTGTTTGTTGCTATTTGACATCTTCTGGACTATCAATGGCATATATATATATATATATATATATATTTGTATGAATAATGATAATTTTAAGTGGTCAAAGAATATAGTCAGAAATTGACCATATATTAAGGGAAAAGTTACCAACAGCTCCAAATCTTATGCAGATCCCTAGAATCGTCAAAGGGTTCACATTGACTCGATGGTACAAATATATATATATGTATAGTTTTGAAAATATATAATTGTTAAAGATTAATAACAGTAACACAGAACCCAAGAAAGAAAGAGACTTCAAAAAGAAAAAAGCTCTGTGCAGTGTAACAATCATGTGGTTAATTTGGACCAATTCGTGAAACCAAAGTTCCTGTATGGCCTCTCAGTAGGATTGCATCGTACATAAAGATACATATCATTCACTGAACAGATAAAAAGAAAAAAAATCACATATATTTTACAATATATGCATATATATTTAAAATTTAATCATAAAACAATTTTATCAGATAAAATTATCTGGCTTAAGCGTATACCAGTAATCAACATTTGGCTCAGTGATCTGCTTCTTCCTTCTCACTCATCAGTTGATACATTTTGCAATCACAAGCAAGATTCTTAGTTCTTATGTGTCAGATGATTGTTGTATATATGTTAATAATATAAGATAATGATAGTTATAATGTGTGAAGTGGTTTGTTGTGAAATATATATGAATGAGTGAATGGTATCAGAGTCCTTTATGTGTTTGTATAAATAGAGAGAAAAGAAAGGGACTATAGGTAATTGAGACACTGACTTATGGTTTGCAGGTATCAGCATCTAAGGTCCTACAAGAGACCTGTAACTACATCAGAAGCTTACACAGAGAAGTGGATGACTTGAGTGAAAGACTGTCTCAGTTGTTGGCCACAATTGATGCTGATAGTCCTGAAGCTGCTATAATTAGGAGCCTAATTAACTAGTAATCATAATTAATAAGCAGGTAATGATCTAATTTTCCTCTATATTCAAGGAGATATATAAGAGTGTGTTAGTTTCTTCTTCTTAATTAGGTGCCATAGAGTGCAGTTTGAGTTGTGTCCTTCCAATATTATACTATATGGCAGGAATGGTGCACTTGTAATTTTAAGTTTTTGTAATAATCAAAATTAAGGACTCTGTATTATGGCCATAGTGCTATATTTTAATATATGCATGCCACGTTTATACATGGCCAAAATCTAGTATTTGTTAAGCTTATTTTAG
Source organism: Phaseolus vulgaris (assembly GCF_051622355.1). Taxonomy (NCBI): domain Eukaryota; kingdom Viridiplantae; phylum Streptophyta; class Magnoliopsida; order Fabales; family Fabaceae; genus Phaseolus; species Phaseolus vulgaris. Next base: position 4,731,430 of record NC_143501.1, on the reverse strand, counting down.
TCTTTTTTTTTTTTTTATGTGTAAGAACTTGGTTAATTAATATTGAAGACATGGTGTGATATTTAATCTAGATAGTGAAATAAGGTTATTGTCATTAGTGCTGCTAGAGTTTTTGGTTTGTTCTTGATATTTTCCTAAGCAAAGGCTAAGCTCTGAGTTAAAAAGAGAGAAAAAAATTATTAAGATGTGAGAAACTATTTTTTTTATAATTTTTTTATGTGCCTTTTCATAATTATCAAAAGAAAAATTTCCTTACATATATACTATCTTTATCTCAAAATAACTGCAATTTTAGTGTTTTGAAAAAAATAAATTAATTTATGTATTTTAGTTTTCAATAAAATATATTAACTGTTTTCTAATTTACCCAAAATGTTTTATTTTTTTTTTCTTTTCAGCCATAAAAATAATGAGTTATTTAGTAAAATTGCTCTAATGAATTTTATATTCATTATTTTTCTTAATTAATGTGAAGAATCTTATTATGAAAAAAAATATATTAAGGAATGCTCTTGGGACACAAGACAAGATCCATATTTTTAAGACATAAAGGTTATAGTTTCATGTATGTGTACAGTTAGTGAATTTTTTTTTACATCAATCTCAATCATGAAGTATCATAATTAATATATACTTTTTAAGTAATTGTTATAAAAATGAATAAACTTAGCATACACACAATCTTTAACATATTGGAATAACAATATAAGATTATTCTAAATTAGATTATTTTGTGGAATAATTAGGTTTTGTCCTTTGTTGGGTTTATTAGGGTTGTACTTTGATGACTTATTATGATAAGTGGAGGCTATGCTAAATTTTTCTTAAAAAAATGTTTGTTAATGGAGGCTATGTATAAATATAACAAGAACACTATGCATAGATATATGTGATTACTTGAAGTTTGTCGGCAAAGTTGAGTTCAAGTTTCTACAATATGACAATATTATAAACAAGTTCAGAGTGCAAGAGTTTGACATGAAAGTGATTTGATCTAAATGTTGGATAGTTGCCTATATAATATAGAAAGAGAACCCTAAATTTTGTATTCAGAAAGTGACAACAAGCCAAGAGACAAACCCAAAAGTGTCTTGGTTTTATGAGTTAAAGGTTAAAAAATTCAGAAAAAAAGTGGTTACTCAAGGAAGCGTGCTCAAGTTTACTTTTGCCTATAATTAACATGATTTTGGATAGTATTATACAAATCATATTTTTGTACAAAAGTTCATGTGTGTTTAATTGTTAATTTTCTTTAATTAGACATGTTGAGTACCACACTAGGTTTTGTTTAATGTGTAGAGTTATCAACTTGTCTCCTTCTCTTTGTTCTAAAACTAACCCTATAACATTATTATTTTGTCCTTTTGTTAATTAAGGATTTGCACCTTTTGTCCTTTGTTCTTGTTGATGAAACTCTATAGGAAGTAGTATGAGTAATAGTGGAAGAGTCAATAATTTGTGTTTGATTTAACTTATTTTGAATGATAGTTTGTTTTAATGAAATTTGAAAAAATATTAGCTTTTATTTCTTAAATTTAATTATTTTTAAGCAAGCAAAAAAATTAGATTGGTGAATCTTTGAGCATGTGAAAGAAGAAATATGAGCCTCAAAACACCATAATTTAAATAAATAAATTATTCATATAATAGTGCTTAATGATGGAGAAATGTTGAGTTAATAACCTACTTTCTTTTGCATCTCATTTTGACAAAAATATCTTGGAATTGGTTTTTATGTTTTAAGTTCCAAAACATAATTGAAAAATATTACGTAAAATATAAAATCTCAGTTGCTATTTTGATGTGACCAATATATTTTCAAAATTTTAACTACCAATTGTTTAGATTTTAAATTTAACATTAGTTTCTATTATTAATAAAATTTATAAACTAATTTTTAAATTAGTATCTGATTATAACTACCAAGGTTTTAGCAATCCATAGTTGACCATTAAACGAATTCTAGCTCAGTTAAAGTCCAACCTTATAGATTGAACAAATGTATTCAATTGAACGACTTTAACTTAACTAGAATTCAACCTTATATTGAACTAAAGTTGGTCATTCTACTTAACAACTTTAGAGTGGCTAGAGTCTAACCTTAGACCGAATTAAGGTGGACCATTCGAACAACTAGCATTGTTAGAGCCGAGTCTTAGACCAAACTGAGGTTAACCATTCTCCTCAAAATGCTTTTAGAATAAAGCTACAGTTTGTCTCAGTTATAAAATGAAGTTGATAGTATGAAAAAATCATTTAATACATCGATTGAAATTTTAATTGTGTAATAAAGTAAAAGCGCATCGAAAAATAACTAGTAAAGATAAGGAAACATGACATTTCGTGTCCAAACGCCTAAATCAACGTGACTCTTAAAGAGTGTAAGAACTTTCAGAAAAATATTTAGTCTTTTTCACACTACTCAACTCAAGGTTGAATGACTATCTATATTAATTAGTTATTAAAAGAAGAATGTAACTTATCTAAAAATTTGGTTATAAACTTATTAATCATAAATTTACAAATTTTAAAAATTAAATAATACTAGTTAAAATTCGAAACATCTCAAAGAACAACTAAAATTAATAAAATACATCTTTTATTATAAAAAAAAATACTGTAATTAAATAGAAACATATTTAATTATGTAACATATATAAAAGTTATATGGATATGATTTGACACCTCCCAATATATACTCCAAAAATATATAATTTTGCAATATTGAGTGTGGTTTCTGCCGACAAATAAGAAAAGGAAAGGTTAATATTCATGTAAGTCCAATTTTTACAAAACCAGCATGAGAAGAAACGTGCCTGTGAATAGAACATAAATTATTGGTTGATTAGCCATTGACACATTTTGAGTTCTGAAGCCATTGTCACATTTTTCTTTTTAAGTTTTGCTAGGATAAAGTTTTTGTATAAAGTTAAGAAAACAAAATAATATGAGAAAACTTGTAGAAACAGATTTATACATAAATTAATTTTAATTTTTGGTGTGGTCTTGGATTGCTGCAAAGTACCGCGAAATTTATTTTTCCTATCCCTGTTGGGTTCTGGATCATTTGGCCTGTATACGGCTGATTTGGTAAAGATAGTTAGCGCTTGATTTGGTTGGTCATTTGTCCGACAGTTTTGGGTGTCGAGTTAGGAGTTAAATTTTATGTGAGTTTGTAAAAGGGTTGACCACCTTGAAGTGGTTCCCATTTATTGATTTTTTATTGCTGATAAAAAAAACATAAATTAATTTTAATTTTTTATAAGTATTTATGTATAAATTTGTTCTAATATTATGTTTGGATAAATTTCTCCACAACCCTCCTTCTAGAAAAGAAAAATAAAATGAAATGGAATTTTCTGTAAATTAAAATTAGGTCATACAAGTTAATTTATGGATATTTTCTCCTAGGACCTATCTATTTCTTTTTATGTTGTGCATAAGTTTATTTTATTTCATGAAGAAATTTAGTTTATTTTTTTTTGTCTGAAAGTGTTTATAACAAAAATTAGAAATATATGAACCCTAAATAAGTACAATTCAGGTTATATGAAAGGACTTGAGCGATGATAAAAAAAAAAAGGAGCATATTTAAGATTTGTTTTGGAAAATCCAAAAACAAATATAATATTTTTTCTTAATTTTAATTAAATACATATATGTAAATTAATTAAAACTTAGATGAAAGATAAGGGTATAAATAAAAAAGAGAGTAATGAATTGTCTAGAATTTTTAGAAAGAGGTGAAAAAAAACCTTTAAAAAATGTGAAACCAAGTAAAGGAGTTTTTTTTTTTTTTTCTTTCAAAACTTAAAGCACTTATATTAGCAGTTGTAGAATAATACGAGTTTGATTGGGTAAAGCTTTCAAGTTAGGTATTATTATACTAGGTTCACACCTCAAGTAACAACAATCATTTGTTGTAATAGCAATCATTTGTTGTAATAGCAATCATTTATTATGAAAAATTATTATTAAAAAATAAAAAAAGACCTCAAGTAACAACAATTATTTGGTATAAAAAAATTATTATTAAAAAACAGAAAAAGAAAGAATTTTGGTGAAAAATATAAAAAGTTGAAGCAAGGAGTTCTTTATTTGATCAACATCAAACCTTGCACATTCTCTCTGAAGCCAAAGATAAAGTAGAAGGGACATTCCTTTCATAAGAATATGCATGATCAACTAGAATAGAATATTTGAAGTAATTTGATATATAGTAATTAGTTTAATTGATGATAAAAAAAACTAATTAGTTTTTTTATTTATAATAAGTTTCAACTCTGTTTATTCAGTTTTGTTTAATTTCTTTTAAAAAAGATTTTTTTTTTATTTCTTTATGGTTGGATTTAATTTGGTCTCCATGTTTTTGTTCTTTAATAATATTTTTCATGTGAGGAGGTCTATTGTCTACCATAAATATTATAAAAAATTATAATTTTAAAATAAATCTAATTTGTATTAAATTTTGATGATGATTTTTTTATTAATAAAGAGAATAAATAATAAAAATATTTCAGGGGTGTCTCAACCCTTATAAAAGAAAATATAGCTAAAGCTCCTTACATTCGGGAGATAAGCTTCTCAATCAAATAAACCAGCATAATCTACAAAAAAAACTACTATATCGTAGCATGTACTCTCAAACACATGTCTACAAAACACACAACTACTCCACAAACGTCAAACGTCAAACTTCCACAAGCCCCACACCCAAAGTTTTTTAATGAATTTCATGCAAACCAACAATTCAACACATCAATTCGAATAAGAAAAACCTGGTAAGCGTATCTTTGATGATAGATTTCCGAGTGTAGTTTAATAAGACACAAAAATGTGATATCTTTATAAAAAAAAATAATACTTTCTATGTATTATTAAATGTCTTATTACTTTAATCTATGTTATTTTAAGAAAAATATGTTACTAGGTGTATATAGCTTAATAATCATGGTTTTATCTAGAAGAAAGAAAAGATGAACTTTATAACCTTCTACACATGAGTGGTGTAAAAACAAAAGTACAAAAGACAATGTTGTAAAGAAAGTCAAATGAATGTATTTGTCTGCTTCTAACATGATTTTGAAAAGAGTTGTAAAAGGTAGTTCAACACGAGTTTTCTTGTGATCTTACACACATTATTTATAGTCATCTCGATTTTATAATATAGGTGGGTCTAATGAATTTATTAAACTAACTATTTGGATTGACCTTTAAATATTGAGTGTATAGTAATTTATAAAAAAAAGTATTGCAATTGACACATAAATTGAATCATGGTGAATTAAATAAGCTCATTTTCATTCATCATTATCATTATTTAAGTTTATATCAATCCATTTGTATAATTTTATGTCTTTATTATTTTCATTTTTATTTCTTTACACACTTTATTTATGCAAAGAAAAATATGAATGAGTTTTTTTAAAGATATAATAATAAATGCATTAATGCTATTTTTAATCAATGTAGGGTTTTAATATAAAAAAATTCAAATAAGTCTCTTTCATGTATAAAAAAGAGATTGAAACATAAAATGATATAAATGAATAATTTATGATTAACTATAATATCATTCTAGAATTTAAAACTAATCACGTAAAATTAACTTATAAGAAGATATTTATAAACATATACATCTCTAGTCAATAAAAAGATTTGAATATATCTTTTTCAATACCTTTCACAAAGACTCAGGATCTTTTAGTCCTTTTTCTTTATGAACGTTCTAGGAAATCAACTTTTTTATTGTAACTTAGCCTATTTGACATTCATTACCGAACGAACTCATGATTTTGATTTTGATACCAATTATTAAATTAAAAATTTATTGTCATGTCCACAAATATAAAATGCATATATATTACAAAATATTCTCCTCATAAAATGAGATTAATATATATCATATTAAGGTAACAAATTTATTTGTGTCAAACGAAAGGTTCTTTCTTGTTATAAGGTCATAAAATAGTTATAAACTTAATCGTCTAATAGATGACCTGTGTCTTTTTCAAGTTTACCTCTCAAGCAATAATTTAAATTCACAATTATTCATTCTAAGAACCTTGATCTCTAGAAATAAATATGTACATTTACATTTTTTCATAAGATAGATATTTATAGTTGTTTACATATATGTATCTACAAAATTTCAACGTCTTGATTACACCACTTTTTTAAGAAATATATACACCGATATAGTATAAAATGGATTAACATGTGTCGAAGTTGTTGGAACTGTAAACATGATACTAATTGATCCAATGATAGAGATTTTTGGGTTTCGATCTGATAAAGTTAACAAAGTTAAGGCAAAATTCCATTACTCTAAGATTTTGATTGAGTGTTACAACTAAGTATAAAACATGGTCGTGCTTTGTTTGTAAGACGATGCACTTATAAAAATAATAGATCATGTAAGATGCAAGTGTGTCGTTTGAAAAAACTATACAACAATGTATTGTCTTTTCCTATGTCTAACACTAATAAAAACATTAGACGATACGTGCATAGACTACACTAACTTCGTATTTCAATAAATATTTAGATGTCTCGTACTTGCAATGTATGCAAGTATGAGTTTAAATCCTTTTGGTAAATTTTAGTGCGAGTGTTTTTATATTTGACTACCCATAACCTACACTACAAGAAAATCACTAAATAGAAATCAATTTTAAAGACAAAAAATAATTAGTCACTATAATAATTAAATTAGATATTATTTTAAAGACTAAAAAAATTATTGGTATCTAAAGTAGTTTCTATTATTTATAAAATTTACAAATTAGTTTCTAAATTAATATCTAATTAGATATTAAGATTTTAGTTACTAATTACTTTATATTCATAGATTTTATATGAGTATTAAACCAACAAAATTTTCTATTCTTCTTATAAAATAAATTGATGAAAGTATTTGGTAGGGTCGATAACACAGAAGTAACAGAGATTATCTCATTTATTCAATTAACGAGGATAATAAAAGAAATGGAGGTTTTGAGTTTGAAAGTAAAAATAGAAAATAAATTTTAAACAAATCATTATATTTCATATACATAAAAGTAGTGATTGAAAAAATTATTATTTATACAATAATTACAAAGAAAAATCATTATAATTCACATGGACATAAAAACAAAATCGAAACATTTTGAGGAATGTAAAATATGCTGTAGCTAATGACAGGTATAATTAAAACAAATAACAGACAAACATTATAGAAACTAAAAAGATCATTATTGTTAAAATAAAAATTAGAAAGTATTGTAAAACTTGTTATACAAACAATCTAATTGGATCAAAATTTTCTCTAGGGTTTGAGTTTCAAACAGAGAGATTAAAATTTCTTCCTGCACCATATGAATTCTAACCTGCACCCTATTATTTTTCGAAATTTTCAAAAATTACCCTTATTCCGGATTTAAAAATACAAATAGTAAATATAATTCAAAAAAAAAATATACATTCTGGATAAAAAAAATCCGGAACACAAAATTAAAAATGTATTCCAAAGATAAAAAATTTCGAAATTCAAAAATGTCTTCTGAATATCTAAATTCAGAATATTTCCAAATAAAAGGTTCCATAAGTAATTTTTATTTGCAGCCTTCTTCTTTTAAGGTTATTTTTTTCATTTTATAAGGGTATTTTTATCATTTTCAATAACAGATTAGGTGCGTGTTGAAATTGATATGGTCAAGTGCTCATTCCTTGTTGTCTTACATAAAACTCTTTCTTCCTACACCTCCATACCTTCTTGTGTCACCCCCATACTAAATATGAAAAAACCATTTTATCCTTTTTTTTTCACCCCCTTGGATTTGAAATAATAAGCCAATGGATTATGTAATCTGGATATATTCCGGATTACATAATCCAGAAGTCAATTTCATATTTAGAAAAGACTTCCAGATTATGTAATCCGGAAGCTAATAACACATCTGAAAAAAAAAGGCTTTCGGATTACATAATCCAAAAGCTAATCTTATGTATAGAAAAGACTTCTGGATTAGGTAATCCGGAAGCTAATCACAAAAGACTTCTAGATTACATAATCCAGAAACTAATTCTGAATCTAGAAAAAGACTTCCGGATTATGTAATCCAGAATATTGAAAAGGGTATTTTTGGAATACGAAAAATTTATAGGGGTGGCACAAGAAGGTATGGAGGTGCAGGAAGAAGCAGCCCTTACATAATTTAGGGCTCAAACTCTATGCTCTGTTCTATAGAGCCCACGTAGTATATCCTAAAGGCTTTTGCTTCTTGCACATCCCTAATTACTAACGGCATTCCTACTAATGAAAAGACTGAAATACCCTCATTCACTGCAAAACACCTCCAACTACACCTTCGTTCTCCATCACCATTATACTAGCTCATTCCAAAAATATTATATATATTTTAAAAAGCTTGTTTTAAAAAATCTATTTCAGAAGATTTATTCTAGAAACTTCATTTTAGAAAACATCTCATTTATTCCAGAAAATTTGTTCCTAGATGTATTTCATATATTCCAGAAGAAAAGGCCTTTCCTAAAATTATTTGGGTTTGCTTGGTTCGAGCCCTTTAACCCCAAATTGTAGAGAGGCTTCTACTCTCTATACTCTCCTTTTTTTACCAAGTACACTCTTCTTTTGTTTCTTTTATTTAAATTTACATGTGTTACCCTTATTTTCCTTCTTGTTTCATTTTCAAGAAAGTACTTTCCAGAATGTTAAAAACAAAAACAAAAATGTGTTCCATGAAATAACTTTCAAAATATTAAGAAAATAAAAGTATATTTAACAAAAATAACTTTCATACTTAAACTTTGTATAATGGTCCACAATTCAGAATGAAGAACTGAGTGTTCCAAACCAACTGCTAAATTTTCAACTCGATCCAAAAGTGAACAAATTTGCATAAGTGATTTTACAATTGTAGTTATGTGAAAATCGAGAATGACTTTTTTTTTTTCTCTCTCAAAATGTTGGTGTTATAAGTGATTTGAAACCTTTCCTCTTATTCTCTTGTTGAATTTAGACCCCTCTTTGGAAGATGATAAGACATTAAGCAAGATTAAAAACGTAAAAGATATGGAGGGTAAAACAGTAAAAGTCACAACATTTTTGAAAAATAGAAAAAGAAGCCTCTCAAAGACTTCTATTATTGTGCGAAATAAAAGCATGAAAGGTTCCATTGAGACTAATTGAAAGGGAAAAGTTGTTACTAGAGAAGAAGAATAACATAATGGTCTAGGTATGAAAACAAAAACTATTATTTATATTATTAAAAAACTTTACACACTAAAAACTTAAACCAATTTAAAACACATAACCCGTTTATATATATTTTGAAAACCCCAACAAAAACAAGTAAAGAAATGATATTGTTTTTTAAGTGTAAGACAATCTCGTCGTTCTATACACTAAACAGTCATAATCTAATATATGTTAGACCGTCCTCATCTAATGTGTATTAGATAATTCTCATCTTTTATTGTTAGACAATCCTTGTCTTCACTTTTAGACTATCCTCATCTAATGTGTGTTAGACAATCATCATCTTTGACTATTAGACGGTATCATTTTCTATATACTAAATGGTCATTTTCTAATATGTCTTTGACAATCCTCGTTTAGTATATATCACAACACTGTCTCCACTTAGTTAACTGAGATATCAAGTGGACTTTTTTTATTTATATCATTTATTCACATAGGAAGGGAGTCTAATACACTTGTAGTCTATAGACAATCATAATTTAAGAGTCAATATATCACATAATAAATACATACTCATTTTCCTTCCTATATCACTACAAGAAAATCATTAAATAGAAATTAATTTGAGAGGCCAAAATAATTAGTTACTATTTGATTAAATTAGAGACAATTCTATAAACTAAAAAAACTATTGGTATCTAAGGTAGTTTCTATGATTAATAAAAATTTATAAAATGGTTTCTAAATTGGTATCTAATCATTAACTATTTATTACTTTATATTCTAAATTAGTCTTTATTAGTCTTTTTTTAGACTAATTTAGAATCTAAAATATTAGTTGTTAAAACTTAGGTAGCTAATTTAAATACAAATTTAAAAATTATTTTATAAATTTTTATTAATAGAAACCACTTTAGATATGGATAATTTTTTAGTCTCTAAATTAATATCTAATTTAGTTAATATAGTGACTAATTATTTTTTGTCTCTAAATTTGGTTATTATTTAATTATATTCGATCAATACAGAATATTAATTACAAATATTTTTTTATATGTATCAAAGATTGTTTTAATAAATATTTCATACTATACACCATGTTTAGTGTATAGATTTACACACCATGTTTCAACTATCATGTGTCATTACAAAGTATTAATAAAAAAAACATAAAAGAGAACATAAATTAGTTTATGAAAGATTTGAGGAGCAAGTTGAAGAACATTTTTTCATCCTACCACCACAATGTCTTTATCGTTGATAGACATGATGAGACCCAATTTATGTTTTCTTTACAACCCAACAATGAAGTTATTGCCATTGTTGCCGGCCTAGGTTTCTTGGAGCATAATGTCACATCCTCACTTCTCCATTATTTGATTGTCCTTTTTTTCCAAATTGATCTTGACTCTTCACACTTGCCACTGGAAAAGTATAAACAATCTTTCTCCAACTTTTACTATTAAAACACTCTTTCATGCATTTTTCTTCTTTTCCTCACCTTTCTCTTATACCCTTGCTTTGCTGGATATGATCAATGTGGATCCCTTTTCTTTCTCCACAACACCATGCCATTTCCCATCAATATATATATATATACATATAGCTTTTAACATTATCAATATCTAACATTGTGTAGTTTTTAATTCAAGACATGAAAGTCAATAAATTTCAATAAGAGATTAAAATCAAACAATTCAAAGAATGAATTAACACTCCAAAGAAAAACATGAAATAAAAACCAATTTTAGAGACAAAAATAATTAGTTGGTATAGTAACTAAATTAGACACCATCTTAGAAACTAAAAAAAAATTGATTTCTAAATTAGTTTCTATTGTTGTTAAATGGTTTCTAAATTGGTATCTAATTAGCTACCAAAGTTTTAACCACCTATTATTTAGTTTCTAAATTTGATAGCAAAAACTTTGGTTGCTAATTAGATACCAACTTAAAAACATTTAACAATAATAGAAACTAATTTAGAAACCAAAATTTTTTTAGTCTCTAAAATGGTCTCTAATTTAGTCACTATAGCAACTAGTTATTTTTTGTCACTAAAAATTATTTTTTATTTCATGATTTTCTTGTAGTGTAATGAAAACATTTATTGTGAGAAATTAAATTTGTACATTTAGATTCTGAAAAAACCATGAATGATAATACTATGAATTAAAATTACACAATGACAAAATATCTCAAATATTACAATTTTAATTAATTTTTTAAACTAAGATGAAATGAGTGCTTCTTTCACATTAAATTGTCTAAAGTTAAGCTCAAATGTGTACTCACTATGATTACAAGTAAATGTTGACATGGTTAATTTTGTGTTAAATAATTCATTTTAGATCCAATATTAATTGAGTTAAAATAACTCTAGGTGAATTTTGAAGACAAAATATTATTTACAAAAATTTACTTCTAACTTTAAAGAACAAAATCATACAAACATAAATTATTTCTTGAAAATCAATTTTACAATGGTTACCCTAAGACAAATGCAATACTTTTAGGTGTGTGTAGTGTTATTTTTCATGATAAAACTCTAATTATAATTAAAGAATAATACTAAAAATATTTAAATAACTTTGTTAGAGTTTTTTTTCCCCTCATGTGGATCAAGAACAGTCTTTAACAGCTATGGTTACTAAGCTTTTTATCTGGAGTAACATGACAAGAGGGATTCTTTTCTCAACATAAAGCTGATTAATATTTTATTCTCAATACAAATATTCACTCCCTTTGTGATGCACTCATTCACTGCTAAACTTCAAAGATGCCCATATTTTGTAGGACCACTGACCCAAAGCCAATTATTAAGGGCAGTGAGTGAACTTTTTAGAGAGCTAGGGTCCTTGGCCCTGACATTTTGTAATTGTTAAAATAAATAATTGTAAATATTAAGATGATTATTTAAATTTAAGAATTATATAATATTATTGTATTATTATTTTATTTTTATCTCTTTCATAATTTTTATTGTAAAAATAGTAGCAAGTTTTTAGATGGATATTTCATTTCTTTTTTTTGGATAAATTATATTTATTTTTATAGTATATTATTTTATATAAATTTAATTATAAATTATTTCTGAATTTAAGAAGCTAAATTGTGAGCATTATACAGGAATTAATGGTTTGAAGTTTAAGATACACTGATAACTCTACATTCTTCATTAATTTCCTATATTTGTTTTTTGCTAGCCTTGTTTTGTAGGCATATTAATTGTATTTCTAATTTCAAGTATGTAAACAAGCTCTAATGTAATTATTAAACAAAAAAATTGAATACCAAGCTACACTAAAGATTTTATTGCGATTTTTTTTTAATACTTCATTTTGTCTTTGCACTATTTGAAAACATTTTGCTTAAAAATTTCACATAATTATTACGATATTTAAAAAAAAATTATAGATAAAAAGATTCATACTAATTGTTTTGATCTCAATTCTTTATTACAATTTTGTCTTTGAAAGACATCTGAATAGGTAAGGTATATATAAATTGTCTTTGACATCGACTCTTAAGCGATGTGGAACTATTAGGCGTACCGGAACTAGCCTCCCAGTCGAGGTATATGGAGAATGGATTCCTCTTAGTTGAGGGTTAAGGGAATGAAGATTCGTCTTTGGAACCTCATTTTGTTCCCACAGTGGGCATCAAATGTTCTTACCGAGGATGAGTTGTCATTCTCTCGAGGTGTATGTAGATATGTCAAGAGTTTTCGAGTTGTTTGAATGAGTGGTGGTGTACCTGCAGAAGATTCTCCGACGCAAGTCAGAAAGAATACAAATGATTTTGTATGTAAGTCAATAAATAATAAGATAGATTTACTTCTTGAGAGTAAGTATTTTTAGACCATGTTCCTTAGGTGTGTCCTATTATTAAGGTGATTAGGCAATTATTTCATAGTTAAGGTTGATCATTGTGTAACGTGGATAGTTTATCTTGAGCTATAAAATAAACTAGCATAACTAAGAGCGGGTTCACATCCATTAATACATGATATTTTATAAATCCTATTATTTAGTTATTGGTTAGGACACTAATATTTATTATAATCAATATAAATAATTTATAACATGTGAAATTCATTATCAGACTTGCAATCTTTAAGTCCTGAAAAGAAATACTTTGTTTATCTATTATTTAAATATATATTTTAAAAATGTTTTGAAAATTACTAGTATAATTAATACCTGAAAATGATTTCTATGGTTATATATATATATATATATTATTTTTATAAAAAATAAATCCCTACACTATTAAATTTGGTTCCATTCCTGCTTAGGAACAATTTTTAGGAAGGAAGAAAAACATAATCGATTTTCACTTTTTGAAGGTAGTAAATTTTTTAAAATTAAATGTGTATATTGTTTATATATGCTATTGGGACAATTTATGTAGTGGGAAATATAAATCCTAAACTCCACCATATAAAAAAAAAAAACTTGTTGGTTGAACAATAATCACAATATCACAAACAAACTTAGAATAAAAAAATTTGATGTGATTCGTTGTGTCTTAATGATTTGATTTAGTTTTAATAGGATATATGTGATTTGTACAAAAGAACAAGTGATAATTTGGAATGATTTGTTGTTATTTTTTATTCTATAAAAACTATATAAAATACTTTTGAAGATTGATTATTAGTATCAAGTTATCAAGTATGAGGCATTAACTTCAGTTAGTGATGAAAACTTTTGGTGTTTTTCTTTGTAAGTCATACAAATTCTAACATCCTTAGCAGTAAAGCATATCAGTGAGGTAAAACATGAAAAGTAACATAAAATCTCCTAAATTTAATGTTTTTCACTTTGTTCTTCTTGTTCATTATCCATATTATCCATAACATAAACATATGATGAACATTTCGTTCATTATTGCAGTGTAATTGTCATCTTCCACCAATTCCTAAACTGATAATGATTTGATGGAATGACTATGACATTGACACAGAAACTTACAACCTACTGAGATTTTCTTACCAATTGGCCCCCCCTTTTCTGCATGAACACATGATGCATGATTGAAAAATAGGTTCAAGAAAAAGTTCACTTCTTTTGGCACAAATCTTTTGTATCATTAGTTTCTCCATGCTGGTTCATCCTTTTCCAAATGGCACAACTAGATTTCCAGCTTTAAATTTCATAAATTGATATTTTATATTTATTTCACATGATTATCATTGAGGAATTCATCATCATGGCTAGACAAATTCAATTTAATAACTGTTCTTATATATATATGTTATTAACTTTTGGCTTTACAGTGAAATAATGAAGTGGCTCAAATGGGGCACCTCTCTATTATGATACTATAAAAGAAAAAGTGTAGAAATCATTTACTGCTTTTTAAGTGCACCTTTGGTATGGTACCAAAGTCAAAATTGGTGAGTTTTGATGCCTCCTATATTTATGTGCATCAACCTATGACAGTGTCTTTTTCTTGCTTATAAGAAATTCTGTGCAAAAGGCTCAAATGGCAATAATTTAAAGCAAATGGTTGAGGACAACCATAAGAGAGAGAAAAACCGACCCCCTTAAATAGATAGCAAATAACTGCTTAAAGCTGTTACATGTTGAAACTTTCTTTGAACTTTAAAATTATTTATGGGATGTTGAACGGTTCTGTTGGTTCCACAAGAAACCGTGTATTTGGTTACAGCAGTCACAGATTCCTTGAGTCTAGAAAAAACAATATTTTTGACTTGGCCACATAGGTAAGGAATTGTGTAATATTGTTTAGGAAAATGTTTTATGCCATCCAAAATGATCATCTATGTCTGTTTTTTTCAGAAAAATAGCAGAAAAAGTCATAGATTTATAAAAGATGTGAAAAAAGAAGGGTCTAATATGTGTTTATTAATTAAAAAAATAATGTTGGTGTATTATTTATCACCCTTTTCTTTCTCTTCCCTTGAAGTTTATTAGTAAAATTGAAAATGAACAGTTATCAGTTCAGAACAGTTATTTGTAGTTGGTTGTGCAGAGAATCAAGAAAAATAACATAGCAAACAACTCTGTGCACAAAAAAAAGAAAATGAGTAAAAAAATTTCTTGTGTTCCAAAGAAACAAATAGTTATCCATTATAAAATTGTAGATGCATTATGAGATTATCTCAAAGTAAGTTCAACTCAACTAAACCTTAGCATTGAAGCTCCCTTTGTGAAATTAAACATCAAATTTTATGAAGTGAAAGAGAAGAACACACTAGCTTTGAAATTGCATAATGGAGAAGAACAGATTGTGAAGTGAAAGAATGTGAATGCCACTGTACCCTTGTAACTCTGCATTTCTTTTGCAAGAAAGGAAATTGTATACACCAAGCCTTTATGTTTTCTGAAAAGGGAAAATGAATAAAAGTATACACTATGCAGTACATTGAACTGGGTATGCATAGGGACTGATTAGAGCACTCTATTATTCACTCTTGTATCTCATTTCTCTTCTGTAATATGATCAACCACACCAAAAAAACCTCACTGTACAAACTATAAACAAAATACCACAAGCACAACTCAAAGAATCTGTTCAATTACCTGTGTTAAATTAAATGTCATCATTGTCACTCACATTGATCCTACTTGGCTCAATCAGGTTTGTCTCTCTTGAAAGATACCTGTGATTGTGAATTTGATCCAAAAAGTGGGAACTAGAACCAGCAGATGTGGCAGCGGATTAGTCCATTTTCATTGCAGTCAGGGCAACGCTGGAATCCACACTCACCAACCTCATCATCATCTTCATCATCATCATAACCTTCATAGTAGATTTTACAACTTCCATAGCAAGTTTCACATGGCACAAACCTTACATCCCCACAAGCCTCACATACTCCCTCATCATCAACACTGTCTTTAATCTTCTCACCACAATCAAGCAATTTCTCAAGTTTCCCATCCTCATGCAGTTGTTGAATGTCCTCTGCTCCACCAATGTAGTTCCTCCCAATAAACACCCTTGGCAATCCTAATCCTCCCTTACCATACCCATGACCCAATAGCTCTTTGAGCTCCTCCTTGAACCCTGAATGCATCGACACATCTCTCTCATCCACCCTCACACCTAACCCCTTCAGAATTAGCCTCACATGGCAGGAATCCTCGTAAGTCTTTCTCACACCACGCAAGCTTGTGAAATACAACACCACCTTCTCCTTCCTAAATGGGGTAGCCTTCAAATCCACCACAGCATCATCATCATTGCTGATCTTCTTCTCTTCCTCAATAGAAAACCCCTTTTTAGCCATGTTTCCTTGCAATGATTCATTGGATGAGGAAACAACAACCACTCGAGGGTCATCAAAATCTGAAGCTGCAGCCTTTATTGATCCCTCCTCCTCACTCTTCTGATGCCATATTGATTTGGCTGAATCATTGCCATTATCAACGAAACCACCAGGCTTGGGTGGATCATCAACACGGCCTTTGACATTGACATCAAAAGAGAAACTCTTGAGGTGCTTTGGTGATCTATAAGGGCTTGTGTCTTCAAGGCCTTCCATCAGTTCCCATGTGTTGATAGACTCTGGCTCACAAGGTGGTGTTGAGATTGGAGTCTTGAGGATTGCTTTTGGCAGCATTTGCGCAATCATTTCAGACCATGTCTTTTCCTCACTCTCCTCCTTTCCCTTTTCCTCCTTCTCCTCCTCCTCCTCCTCCTCTTCTTCTTCCTCCTCCTCCTCATCATTCTGGGGCCTGAAACTGTCACTGTCAATGACCTTGCCACTGGGAAGCCTTAAACCATTGCCATGGTTGATGTGGGGCACCTGGTCCAGAGAACCTAGAGTGGTTGATGTCAATGCCACAACATGGTAACTGTCTCCTTTGCTTTGAGGAGGGTGATGTACATGCACTGAGAAGCTTCTAGGCACAGAGGAATAATAAGGGGTGTCGCAGTGACAATGCTGACACCCCTTTGGCTTGGAATTAGCACAACCCATAATTATCACCCAGAAACACAAATCTGAATTGGCAAACAAACAAACACACACAAAGCAAAAAAAACAAAACTTTGTTTGGGGAATCAAAAACACCCCACAAACAACCACAAAAGGACTACCACAAACCCAGTCCTCTCAAACCAAAAAGAAAAGTGAAAACAAAAAAGTTTGCACAAAATTTGATGCCGAGATTCATTCATATACCAGAAATGGAGATTTAGATAAAGCGTTTGAATGGTTAATTACACTTGGATGGAAGAGCATGAAGAAGATGAAGAGAAAAAACTCAGAAACACACACACGCAGAGGCGAGGATAGAAATGAAAAGGAAAGTGTGATGGAAACAGAAATGAATCGGAAGTCAAAGAAAGAGGGCGAGAAATCAATAATTCAACAACCATTCATCATCGACCCACCCCACACGCTCACTCTCTCTTTCTATAGTTTTAGAGAGAGAAAACAAAAACCATAAACTAGATTCTTAGGACGTAACTTCTGACTAGAGAAGTTTATAAGTATAGACACAACACAAATCACAGAACTCAAAACATAAACTGCAGTTTAAGGTATAATGTTCCACTTCCATGAATCACATCTTCAGGAATAGATATTGTTTTAACAATATTATTACGTAAACATGTATAATAGATATTTAATTATTTAAGAAAAAATAAAGTTATTTAATTAAACAAATAAATGTAAAAATATGAATTAGGAATAAAAATTTATGACTCATACTAGGATGTAATTTCTATTTTTAACAAATATAAGATAATACATCTTTTATTATTACAAGTGTAAAAGGTAAACAAACATAAATATCTTAGTACCTTATGTTTTTTTAATTCATTGTGGAAAAAAAAGTTGATTTATGGGTGTATTAAATGAGATTTGAAAATATTTTAAAAGACTCCTATTTATAAAAAAAAAAAAGTATTGAAGTGTTTAATTAAGAATTTTAAGGATTAAAAAGATTATATCATTCAAGTAAAATTATTAGTATTATTTTTGGAGGAAAACATAATTTAATAGTATTCAACTAATATGTTAAAAGATTAGAAAAAGTTATATTATGATACACAAACTCCACTCTTCAGTATGAAAAGACTAAACAAAGATCTTTTGGAAGGTTTGTATCTTCTGAACGGTTACGAATTCCAAAACATTCATAGTTCCCTTGTGATTTTTGCATCTTCTTCATTAGGTAAACTCTCTTTGAGCTACTCTTACTTCTACTATAATTAAATATAAATTTATCCAAGTACCATGAATAATAATATTATTATTATTAACAATAATATTATTATTAATCAAATCCAAATCTCATGATTACAATATATCAATAAAACTTTGTAATCATATTATATTATGATTATTATTAATATTAATATTGTTCATATTATTAGTATTTTTAATAATATTAATATTATTACTTTAATATGAATACTATTATTATAATTTGTATGTAAAATAAGTAACATATTTATTATAATTTGTAAGTAAAATCATTAGGCATCCATAAATTTATTTATCTGTCGATCATATTATCATTACTTAGATCTTTTAAAAGAAATTTATTTCAACGTGTCAAAATTACTTATGGATTTTACCTAGAAATTATTGATGTCAAACCCTAAACCCTACGAAAAATATTGTAGGTGACTCAATCTTACCTACGAATAATAATCTTACATAAAATTTGTAAGTGCTAATTTATCTACGAATCTAAATTCATAAGTGATTATCTATTCATAATAAAAAAATTCTTATAGTGGTTGTTATTGCTTATCACCCCAATGACAAGTTATATCCTTGGGCTAAGATGAAGTTGATGAGGGAAACTTTAGGTTATACAAACCTGAAAAAGAAAAAAAATCATTATGCAACATCGAAGTCATTAATAAGATTGTAGAAAAACATATAATTCTCATGGCTTGTGAATTGGACGAGTAAGTTTGTCCCTAAGAATGAATATCGAACCCACAAGGAACAATTAAATAAAATCCTAATACTAACATTGAGTATAAGAACATGTTCAAGAATTTGATTTTAGTTGATATTGACAATCGTTTGCATGAAATTTAAATAAAAGCAAAGTAAAGAGTTGTCGATTCAATTGAAAAAATTGGGATTGAAGTTTATCCTTCTTACTCTTTTGTATTTTGAAAAACATAGTAATATTTTATCTTTTGATTGATATTGTTGTCCATATAAAAGTCATTTATATTTATTCCTCGCATACAAAACTATTAAGAGAGTCTCCTAAATATCGATTTCTCACATATTTATCATTATGATTAGACATTGATAGCAACTAACATTTCAAATTTATTCCTAGCATTCAAATATGTTAAGCATTATCATTTGGGTCAAAAACTTAGAAGTACTTTCCAGTCAAATCTAAGGATCTAGATCATAGAAACAAGCATTACAAACAAAATGACAATACCAATCATCAATCTAGAACAAAACATTATATTTAAATATCACATCAATACATAAGGGTTTGAACAGATTATTCTCAATTCCAAATGATAGAATTAGCCACTCTTGTTGGCCATTACAGGCAAGAAAAGAAAATCTAGGAGTTTCTCCTTGATGGTTGCTTCCTCTAGGGTTTTCTAACACCTCCTATTCTCCCAATGAATGTTTAGGGTTGTACCTCACGCCTCATATTTAACCTAATAGGGTTTGGGCTAAGTGACTTCTCGTCTGGGCGTGATTGGACTTGCCTGGACGAGTTGGACGAAAACAAGCAGAACATCACTGGAGTGATCTCGCCTGGGCGAGATTAGGCTCGCTTGGGCGAGATCCTCTAGAGCTTCTGGCTTGGGTGAGTGTTGGAGCTTTACAACTTTCCCTTTTTAGTTTTGTCTATTCTCTTTTTACCCTTTTATTTTCATTCTTCCCTAAAATCCTGAAATTAACACAAATTTGGGAATAAATCGTTCTTATTCAAATTATAATCACAAATTATGTAAAAAAAATTAAATTTATAAATTAGGGGTTATATTAAAATTATTTTATCAATTAATATCCTTTAAGTGCTTGAATTTTAATATAAAATATGACACTTATCATAAGTCTGTAAAAACGAGGTTGATGATCAGAAAGGTAGATTTTTCTTTTGCTATGAAACTATTTTCATAAAGCCCGATCTTAGGTTGCCCATTAATTTGTTCAAGAAAGAGGTATTAACTAGTATGAATTTCGCTTTGGCCCTACTTCACCCTAATAGTTGGTAATTCCTCCATGCCTTCCATATTTTATGTACTCACTTTGGCATAACATCGACCTCCAACATATTCTTCTACTTTTTTGAATTCAAAACCTCTTCTCGTTAATTGTGAGTGTCCTTAAATAGCGTTAGTGGTCAAGGTCTCTTGTCCTTGTTCATATCTACTTACAAATGTTTTAAGGGTAATTTCTTAAAAGTCAGAGTTTTTAGTCATAACTCATCTCTATTATAGGGATTTCCTCTTTATTGGATCCAAAACCCATATGTTCAAAGTGCTCGACGGATGGAAGAGTTGGAATTGGGTGAGCGCAAGTGTTGTGACAAGTTGAAAAACTTGAAACTATTTTTTATACGACTAATATCTTGAAACTTGAATGTTGGGTCGTAAACCTGGAAGTTTACATCAGTATATATTTTATTTATTATTTAAATTGAATTTTGATTATCAATTATTCTAACTCTTCCTCTACGTAGATAATCAAATGGTCATCTCCAGAAAAGAAATGGTTTGTCGATTCAAAGAGATGAAATACCTAAAAGAATATGAGAATGTCTTACAAGAAACAAGCAAGGTGGTTGTGGCTTTCGTGGAATTAAGTCAGAAACTTCAAAATTTCTTAAAATGAGCTTGGTTTTATGCTTTAACTTTGTCATTCATTTCAAAGCTTCCTCTCCAATCCCGATGCATTCTCACTCATACTTATTCAAAAAGTTGGCATGAAGACCTCTATCTAAGCTGAAGGGTTGGAATTGCTTAACTTTGAAAGAAGGTTCAATGACCTTTGTTGGTAGTATTGCATCTGTCCCATAGATAAAATTGAAGGGTGTCTTAAGAGTAGTTTATTAGAGGGTGGTATGGTAAGACCACAAAATCCCCATTACTTCCTCTAGCCATCTTCTCTTGGCTAAGTCTAATCTCTTTTTTGATGCTCAAAGTATTACTCTAT
Source organism: Phaseolus vulgaris (assembly GCF_051622355.1). NCBI lineage: Eukaryota > Viridiplantae > Streptophyta > Magnoliopsida > Fabales > Fabaceae > Phaseolus > Phaseolus vulgaris. Next base: position 4,710,087 of record NC_143501.1, on the reverse strand, counting down.
TTGTGGCTCTACTTGTCCATTAGTTTGAGGGTGTTCTACCAAGGTAAAAACTTATGGTATCCCTAGTTCTTCGCACATTTGACGAACATTATTACTTGTAAATTATGTCCAATTGTCCAACATAAGAGATTTTTTTTTTTTTTTTTTACTTTGAATTGACATATGATGTTTTTTCATATGAAGTTATGAACCTTTGGCATATAAATAACTGCAAGAGATTCGGCCTTGATCTACTTAGTGAAATATTCAACTGCTACCACCAGATACTTCAATTGTGGAACTGCCTACGGAAACGACCGAAGGAATTTGATGTCTCATGTGTGAAACAACATGGGTACTTGTGGAGTGTAGGTTCTCAGGAGGAGCAAGATGTCAATCAACATGCCTTTGACATTTTTCGCATCTCTCTAAGAAAGAGGGAAAGGATTAACGTGTTTGAAGCTAGGTGCTAAAAACTTTTTTTTATTAAACATGTATATAAGAATAATTTAAAATTGTCAATAAATCTATCAAATAACCTTTTTCTTTTTAAATTAAAAGAGGAACCAATATTGAAGTGTTGAAACAAGGGGTAGGGATGACAAATAAACTCGTCCCATGGGTATCATCTAAATTCGTCTCGATTTTGATAGAAAATCTATATATTGACTAGGTACAAGTATATGTATGGGTAATATATAATTTTTTAAATTATGGAGATGGTATGTACATATTAGCCTCGTTCCCATCCCAATATTAATTTAATTATTAAAATACCTTTAATATATTGGGTAACCTAAAAAACTTATATTACCTTTTCTTAGTTACGTAGTTTTGTAACTTATTTATAGATGATGCATATTATCATTTTTACTATTTTCTATAATTATTTGACATTTATATAATTATTATTTGATATTCTCATTTGATATTTATATAATTATAATTATTTCTTGATATTTAACATTAGAAAAAGAAAATATGTATCTTTTGACATTGATCTTTGATAATATTATGTTTCCTTTGCTATTATTTTTATTTTTTTAAAAAATATTTAATAAATGTTTGCAACATTAACATATATTTATATCATGAATGAAATATGAAGATGAAGATGAGCCCGAAAATTCATACCATTAAATATGGAGATAGTGATTAGATAAATTGAATGAAATTGTCAAATTCCCACCTGCCCCTGTCCATTGTTATTCCATTGCATGTACTTATTAGATATTTATGTTATGTGAAAATAATTTAAGTTAATATATATAAATTAAATTTTATAAAGTGGAAGTAGTCGATAATAACTGTGAAAGAAAATGTTATATATAAGAATAACAAAAAATAAATAATTAGTTATACTTTATTTATTAAAATCCTAATTAAATACTTTTTTAATTAAATTCTTATTATTTATTTATTATCTTTCTTATTGATTATAGTAATTGTTACTAAAAAAAATGTTCTCTTTTAAAATCCTAATTAAATACATATCTAGTTGATAATATTAAATTTGTCTTGAATTTATATTTTTATTAAAATTAATAAGACGGGTGTTTATATTAATTTTGTAAATCTTATAGTTAAATATATATATATATATATATATATATATATAATTTCTTTCTTTCAAGAGAGAGCTATATTTAAATCAACCATGTTTATATTTGTTCATTTAACAAATTTTGTGAAGTGAATTATTTTGTAAACAACTAAATTAAAAATGACAATAAATTTTATAAGGATGGAACAAACATGTTTCTAAATTTTTGTTTGCATCTCTTAAGATTTCATTTAGAAAGTGCTCTAACAATTTGTATCAATATCCTTAGATCATTTGTAATTTAAGTAGTTTCGTATTAAAAATATATGATAATCTTAAATATATTTTTCAAAATTAATTTATGATACTATGAAACAAATAAAACTTTAAAAAATCAGGAAAAAAAGCTAAACATAAAAATACTCTACGCATTTGTGTGAAATAAAAATACAATAATGGTAATGGGAACCTGTCTAAAAATACAAAAACCATAAAGCAAAACATTTACCCTATTAATTCAACCAATCAAGTATCAACATAATTTTCATAATTTTTCTTATAAAGATTCATAAATTATAATATCACAATAATTATCTTAAAAATTATATATAACTATGTCTTTTCATCTTAAAAATTATATAACCATAACTTTTTGATTTAATTTAATTGTATATTTTATCATTTAACTATAATTGTTTCACAATTTTACGTTCAAGTTATTCTTTTATTACCAAGTTTTCAAGTTTCGTAAAATATATAAAAATTTAAAAGTATAATAGTAAAATATGTTAAAGGGATTTATGTAATAGAATTTACAAAAAAAAATAACAATTTTTTGGTAAACTATATAAGAATGAATTAACAACAAAATGCAATGGAAGTTACTTCCACTCCGTTGTATTTGTAGTTGTTGCCACGTTATGTGTAATGTATCACACGTTTTTTTTTCTTTCATTTATTTATTAATATAATTATAAAAGTAAACATAATTTTTTATAAGTATTTCTTATTTTTAATAAAATAATTTTCCCTTTTATTAAATCAAAATAAATTATTTTTTTAATAAATATAATAAAATACATAATTTTACAATTTTTAATAAAAAGTAAATATGTAATCCATCCACATAATTCTGGAATGGTTATATTTACAAAATTATTTATATTTTGAATTTTGAAATTATAATTTTAATATGTAGAAATGCAGAGACATTATACAAAAATGCATGTATTTTTATAATAAGAAAATAGATAGAAATCTGTTTAGTTTCTGTAATTTAGTCCTTTGTTAATTTTGATTTTTAAAATTTAATTTTTTATATTGAAAAGATTATAATTTTGTCTGCTTAACATTACACAGGTTTACCTATAATATTCAAAATAATAAAATTTTATATTAGAAAATAAAAAATATTAAAGTTACAATTTATTTATATTTTTCTCGATTATTTTAAAATATAGTGTTTGAGACCCTGGTTGAACAGTAGCATCACTCTCCAATTTTTGGCGCGTGGGGCCGGCTTTCAGTTTCGCGTTCTTTTGTTTAGCTGGCTTTTGCCACCGACATTATAGGTGCATGGACAAAATATTATAAAAAAATGTTATTTTAATTTTTAGATTTTTTTTTCTTTAATTTTTTTCTTAATCCTTAATCAAAATTTTAACTAATCTCATATAAAAAAAAATCATAGTTTTTTATCCTTCTTTTTTAATTATTAATAAGGTAAGAGTGATATTATTAACTCTATAATTTGTCAGATTATTTAAAGGTTAGCACAATAATTAACTCAATAAAATATGTATTTTTCTAAATATATTTTTGAAATCTTTATTGTATAATTAAAAAAAAAAAAAACATGCGCCTGGTTATTGATATGAAAACTGAAGTAATTTGGTAAGTGGGTTTGGCAAAGATTAAGGATGTTCTTAATTTAATATTCCATGAATTTACTTCAAAGAAAACAAATATATATTGCATTTTCTAGTTTAGGTTATAGCTGTTAAGAAGGATTATATTTTTTTGTAATATTAATATGAATATTTCTAAATCGATTTTCTTAAGATAAATGTAATAAGTTACATTCTAAATAATTATTGATAATTCAGTTGTTTTATTTTCATCTTGGAGCTTCAAACTATAACTCATGAATTGGTTTGCCTTCTTTTCTTAATTAGCTTTAGCTTGTTATTTATTTATTTACTTATTGTCTTGATTTTTATTATTTTAGTATCTTTTTATTAGGAATGGTAAAGTGGTAATCCACCTTTATTTAAACGAGTAAATTATTTTTTTTAATCCACCAATCCGCATTGATCTGATCCGTCTAACTCGTCAATCAGACAGGATAATTCACTTGACAACTCTTCTTTATTTTTGACATTTTTAAAAAAGAATCTCTTAGAATTAAACTTGGTACTAGTTAATTTTTATATAATCTTTATTTACATTATTTTTTTTATAAATAATTTAATTCATTAAAGTATTGTTGATATTTACTTTATTTTGTTAGTTATTAAACATTCTTTTATTAAAATATTAAAATTTGATTAAATTTTATTGTTTTCTCTTATATTTTTATTATACAAAATGTAGTATTAATGACTACAACTAAGTAAATAGATTAAAAAAAATAAAAAATGATTTTTTTTAAAAGTGGCAGATCAGCCTAATTCATTTTCTGAGGACTGGTTACTAATTTCAGTTTGTATCCCTTTAACACGTCATTGACGCATCATGCCAAAATAGGTCGTACTGTCCCGTCTTATCATCTCTACTTTTTCATGTTTTTTCAAATTAATATCCATTAAAATTAATACCTCTTTACATATTTAGTTTATTACTAAAATAAAATGTATTAAAATTGAAAAGCATGAAATGATCCAAAATGAGAATGAGATATTCACACGTGGGTGTGATGGATTGGAAATGGGGCATCACATAATTGAAAACACATTTTTGTGAAACACATGAGATGAGGGCACGTGGGAATGGCTCTTTCCAGCTTTCTCGTGCTGTGTTGCCCTAGCTATGGATATTGCCTCTCCAATAATCATGACTTCACTAGTTTGGGGAACCATGCCCTCATCATTCATTCATCCACACTTTCACCTTTTCTCTCCTTCTACATTTTCTTATATCAATAAATAGTGTCTATGCTTTTCTTTTGGGCCTCACTTTTCTCTTATTAGATCAATTATCTTTTTTCTATTCATTCACATCCATCTTCATAACTATACTCTAAACTTTTGCTTTCATCTAGGTTTCTTTCAAATATCAATTTAGATTATATATGTAAACAAAAGATAAGAATCATTTTATTAGATAAAACTTCTAGTGTAAAATCCTCCCTCACCCATCTTTCTCACTTTTTCTTTATTCCTTCTTCTTTCTCTCTTAAATTTGTTGTCTCCTTTCTCTTTAGTTTTTTTCTTTTATACCTCCTATCATACATTGTAATCGGGGATTCAATTTTAACCGATCAGATTTTCAAAACACATTAAGTTTTCAATTACTCTAAAGTATTATTGTTTTCTTTTTTTTCTTAAGATTTTATTATCAATCTTGTAGGATTAGTTGAGAAAAATAATCATCTCAACTAAGCTAAACTCATACTGAAATTTGGTTATGTTTGAATTTTGTCCTAGGTGTATGGATCTTGAGTAAGTTCGTATTTGAACTGAAACTTTTTTTGAAATAAGGGATTACATGCACTACACAAAACCACTAGATTTGGGTTGGCTAAAAGCATACAAATATAAGAAAATGCTGACGTAAAATGAAAATTTTCATGGACTTAACATCCCATAAATAATGGATGCAAAACTAATGGACACAAACACACTTACGTCGCAGGCCCACACAAATAGTGGATATTTGTATTCTAATATGGATTCCTCCACTCACTAGTGCAAATAACACATATTACATCGGTTTTAGGAGACATATTACACTGGTTTTACCACTGATGTAGATCTCAACGATGTAATATGTGATTGACATATTACATCGGTTGTAAAAATCAATGTAAAGTATCAAAATCTGAGTAAAATAATTCAAAAATATAGCATCCAAAAGGGACATATTACACTAGTTGTAAGGTCCAACCGGTGTAATATGTACATTGGTCTTCTCTTATGTCTTTCATGGCATTGGTCTTCACTTCCTCTAGGTTTGTGAAAGCCAATCAATGGGGGAGCCAAGATCTGCATAAGTAACACCTCCTCCACGACGACCACCACCACCAATCTCCCTCTCCCTCTTCCACGACCCGGTGAAGTTGGTGCTCGAGTGTGAGAAGCGTTCAGAGAAGGACAAGATTAGGATTGAGGAGGAACCCTTGTGGACCATGTACTGCAATGGGAAGAAAAATGGGTACAACGTGCGAAGGGAGCCGACAGAGGAAGACTTGTTCGTGATGGAGCTTCTGAAGACGGTGTCGATGGGCATCGATGTTCTTCCATCGAGATCTGAGGTGGAGGAGGGCGGTGGTGAGGGATGAGAGCTAGTGTATGTGTGAGCACCATTCGAGCATGTAGTGGGGTTGAAAGAGAGCGGTGGCAGCCACCGTGTAACGGTGAAGACAACAAGGCAATGAAAAATATGTTTAAGTGCGAAGTGAGTAGTGAGAGCGCGAGTGAATAAAATAGGTTAAATAAACATATCACACCGGTTATGAGTAACAATCGGTGTAATTATTTTGTTAATTTTTTTTACTCTGAAATGAATATTACACCGGTTGAATGGACCAACGGGTGTAATATGTCTAGTGTCAAACTTAATTAATTTGGAATTTTTTTTACTCCCAAAGACATATTAAAATGGTTGATTCATCCAACTGGTGTAATATCTATTATCAAAATTAATATATTTTATTTTATTTTATTCTTAAAGGCATATTACACCAATTGGATGGACCAACCAGTGTAATATGTCTAGCGTCAAAATTAATAACTTTTAATTTTTTTTTTACTCTCAAAGACATATTACACCGGATGGATGGATCAACCGGTGTAATATATGTAGTGCCAAATTTATTAAATTTTAAATTTTTTAACTCTAAGAAACATATTACACCGATTGGATGGACCAACCAGTGCAATATGTCTAGTGTCAAAATTAATAAATTTTAATTTTTTTTACTCTCAAAGACATATTACACCGTATGGACTAATCGATGTAATATATGTTTAGCGCCAAAATTAATTTTTTTGAAACATTTTTTTACTCTGAAAAAAATATATTACTTCGGTTGATCCTGTATATGTCAAATATCTACACAAATATCACTGTATTTTTATTTATACCAATTCTCAATTAATTGACCTAATATATTGTTGTAAAATACCTTAATATGATTCTAGCGTAGACTTGTCTAACACTAGAGAGATGATAGTATAATTGTGGACAAATGTCCCCAAGTCGTCTCCCAACGAATCCAATAGTAAAATCAGTTGATCAGGGTTTAAAATCTATCTGCAGACAATACAAGTTAGCAATAACAATAAAGATAAAAAGGGGGTTTGAGATAGTTGTGCAGAAAATATAAAAAAAAATTAAAATAACAAATAAAAAGCGGTTGATCCCAAGTTCTTCCACCATTGAATTCTTCACAGGTTCTCTAAAGATTAATCTTTTCTCAATCCTCCAACAGAGTTAAACCAGATTGAACATGCGCCGATCTGATTCAACTGAAACTCACCAGTAAAGCATGCGTCTACTGGTTTAATCAATACCCACTTTGTTCCATGCATATACTCCATGGGAATGCTTACCTCCTCTCCCTTGAATCATGCGCCCAAGAAATTAATTAGAACAATGCGAACTAACTAAGAAACCAAAGTTTAAGATAAGGAAGACTCTCAATCATGCGTTCAAGTACAACCTCTCACAAAAACCAGTTTTCCAGGAGATTAGACAATAAAAACAACTGCTATAGAGAATTAAAAATCGAAACTTTTATTGAACAAAACCTCAGACCTCAATGGGGAATTACAAAAGAATCAACCAAAAAGGTTTAGCCTTCCATGCGGAGGCAAAACAAAAGAATTGCAAAGAAGAAAAGAAACTAAGAAAACCCTATGAAAACTCTCCCTTCTCTCCTTTATGCTTGTGTCCTTTTATAGGCTTTTTTGCTCCAAGGATCTTGAGAGAATATTGTAGTTTATATTTTGTTAACCGTTTCTAAGTTTCCATCTTTCCATAATTCTTGTATTTTGCAGAAGATTTGCTTCCAATTCTGTTTCTGAGATATTGTAGATTTTATTTTCTCTTTCTTCTCCTCAGAATTTGTTTTCTGTTTTGATTCAAAGAAGCAACTTGGACTTTTGCATGTTTGGTCCATTCACAAAGGTAGATGCTTAAGATAATTTACCCTAAAAACACAAAATTACCAAAGATAATAGTTAAGGTCCAAATAAACCCAATAATATGAATATTAATTAAAACAATGGATTTATTTATTATTATAGTCCAATAATCTATGATTAAGGCTATTGTGTGTGAATAAATATATGCTCATCAAATATCCCCACACTTATCCTTTTGCACTCCTGGGCAAAACATTCTAAGGTTTAAAAATAAAAGAAAAACAGTGCAAATAACAAATAACAAATTCTAAGAATGCATAATGACAAATATGATATAATTTCAAGAAATCAAGGAATCAAGAAAAATGTGAATGGAAATTCCTATATTTTAATATACAAGCAGGTAATTAAAATCGAAGGTTGAATCAAAATTGACAGAACTTCACTGGACACTCTCAAACTCTCAAGTGTTTAGGGCTTGTATTTACACTCAGCACCCATGCAGACAAACACTACCATATGCTTAGCAAAACTCTAATATTCACAACAACCGAAAAAAATATGCAATCAAAGATCAAGAGGACTTCATAAGGGATGTAATGAGGCTAAGGTAAAGGTAGGTAAAAGGGGAAAAAAGGCTTAAAACCATAGAAAAACAAAGGAGCAATGGTGGGTAGGTCTAAAAACAAGTGTAAGTATTTATGACAATTCAACTCCTCTTTTTATTTCAAGATATAATTTTTTTTCATATAGTAGACAGTCAATCCAATGTATTAGAGGATCCACTCTTATTTTATTTATTTTGCTTTGCTTTTCTTTTTCTTGATGTTTTCATTTTTTTTTCTTACCCCTTTCCTTTTTTTTCTTTTCTTTTTTCTTTAAAACTGAAGAGGTAAACTATGAAAATGAGATACACCCCCACACTTATTCAAAAACCTATTCCCAAATAATTTCAACACTCCTTCATCTTCTAAGGCAGGGACAAACATGGTTTTTTTGTTTTGAGGCTTGCAATGAGGGTTAAAAATAAGAAAAAGGCTATAGGCTCAAGGGGTTAACAAATGGATTATCATAAAGGTAGGCTAATATGGCTAGTGGGTTAATTTAAACAAAGAATGCCTCAATCATATCAATTCATACATGTAAATCACAGTTGTAAAACAAAGAATCAAGCTAAGTTCTAGAGTATAAGCAAACATGAGTGAAAACACACTAAAAAGAGTATTAAATGATATATCAATTAAGCCTCAAAACTCACTTGGGACATTTTATCAAAAGATTCAACCCAAAAATTCTCATAACCAACTCATTTATCAATTTTTAAGAAAATCCAAACAAAAAATATCAAGAAACCAAGATTTTCAAGAATTATAAAACATGTCAGCCATTAGACAATCCTAAAAAGCTTATTTATTAACAGAAGCAAAAAGAAACTCAAACAATTAAAAGAAAAAACAAAAAACACAAAAATAAATCAGCAAAAGATAAATGCTAAACTATGATTCTCCTCCCCCACACTTAAATCATACATTGTCCTCAATGTAAAATCAATAAATAAATGTGTATAATAAAAGTGAGAGAAGAAGTACTCCCTCATTCAGCTTGAGGGAAGTGGCAGTCGCAGCTGTTTCAACCATCCCCTCTACAGTATAAGCCAAGACTTTTCATCCACAGTGGTGTAGAAACACTATTAGCTGGAGCATCTAACCAAAGCATGCAGTACCTTGGTAAACTATGTAACAAAAATATAATGATGAAGAAGCCTTGAAATAGTGGATGGAACTGGGGTAGGTCTGGAGGGCGTGTGAAATGGTACAGTTTCTTCCATGAATGGATGATGGTACTTTCTAGAGTATAGATGGAAGACAAAAATTTATTCATCATAGACGATCTGATATGGTTAGCTGTTTGGGGATCGTCTAAGGGTGGTGGTCTAAGGCTAGACAGTCTAGCTAGGGTAGACGGTCTAGTTGGGGTGGGAGATGGAATGAAATGTAAGTTAGGAGATGGTGGTGGCTGGTAAAGGCTGCTTTCAAACGTTCCAATTATGATAGAAGGTGTAGCCAGTGGAGATGATGGAATGAGTGATATGGGCTTCACCTTAAATAGTGGAGGTTGTATTCTTTGAAGCTTTAAGGATGGAAGAATAATATCATCTTCTTCTCCACTAGCAGTGTCTACTTGAAGGATGGGTAACATCTGCTCTTCCTCTTCTTGTATTACCTCCAAAACTATGTCAGAGCCATCTGCTAGTGCACAATCTTTTTTAGTAGATTCGGCAAGTATAGCAGCATCAACAACTTCTCTATCAAGACTTGCATCACAAGAGTTAGTGCATTCTATCTCAAAATCTGTACATTTAATTGGATTGGAGAAGTTAAAATCTCCTAAAAACTCAAACACATTTTCATCCTCAGTGTTTATGTGATGCACTAAATGATCTTCACATGTCACAACTTTTAATCCCTCATGATTTAGCAATGATTTCTCCTCCATCAGTAGAGGTTGGACAATAACATTCAATGGTGTAGCAATCTTAGGTTCAGCCAGCTCAACTTCATGCAAATCATTCGGATTAGCTTTAAAAACAGTTGATATGCCCCACTTCTTTTCGAGAGTGTCTATGGCAGAGGTAGGTGCTTCAGTGCCTGGATCAAGAGTTATATCTGGATCACGAGGTGATTTCATCTCTTGAACATAATCTGCAATCTCTCCAATCATTTGATCAGTTTTCTCTCTTCTTGCTACAACATCAGTCTCTTGAATTTTTTCATCTGCCCATTCTTGAAATTTTATGTTAATCTCCTCCATCCGCCTCACCAACTCTTCTAAAGTTGGTTCTTCCTTTTGAATTGCAATTTTTTTAGTCGCCCATTCATGATCATATTTCATGTTGACCTCCTTTATTTGCCTTGGTTCTTCCTTTTGAATTGCAAATTTTTCAACCGTCCATTCTTGAAATTTTGTGTTACTCTCCGTCATTTTCCTCATCAACTCCTCTAAAGTTGGTTCTTCAAGATTACGAGGAGTATTATCAGTTTGCACAAATGGTTGAAAAGATGTTTGACTTTCATCAAAATAGTTTTGCTGATAATATGATTGTTGTTGAGGTTGCTCATAAGGCGGTTGACAATATGGATTATAACGTTGAGGCTGCCGAAAGTGAGGTTCACATTGCTGCAGAGGTTGTTCATATTGCTGATAATATGAATTATAATGTTGAGGCGGTTGAAAGTAGGGTTCACATTGTTGCAAAGGCTGCTCACATTGTTGATAATATGAATTATAATTTTGAGGCTGTTGAAAGTAAGGTTCACATTGCTGTAAAAACTGCTTATAAAACTGTGAAGATTGCTGCAAATATGGCTCACAATGATTATCATAATTGTAAATTTGTTCAGCTAATTTCCTTTCCATTTTAGAATTGCAAACAGGGGAGATATGTAATGGACACCAACACCTATTAGACGCCTCAGAGCAAACTTTTTTTTTTTAATTGAAAAGCAAACCAAGTAAACTCCTAGGAAATAGAGGTGAGTCATAAGCGGACAAACTTAAAAACCAAGTCTTTCCTAGCCAGAGTCTTCCCTGAATTGCTTTCAATTTAAAAACTTAAAGAGTAGCAACCGAAGTGTCTACCCTAAATGCAAAATCCTATAAAAATAAAAACTAATGCAAATGCTACACTTAATGCTTTAAAAAAAATAGTTAGAGAAAAAAAGAAAAAAGAAAAAAAATATTATGTAAAAATAAATAAAATATAGAAAATAAAAACAGTAAACAAAAACAAAAATAGAAATAAATAAAGATGACAAAACAAAACAAAAGAAATAACTAAAAAAATAAAATATATAAAATAAAGGCAAAATAAGATAAAGATAAAAGATATAAAGGAATAAAATAAAAACAAAAAAAATAAAATAAAGATAAAAGATATATGACATAAAATAAAATCAAAACAAAATAAAGATAAAAGATATAAAGAAAGAAAATAAAACAAATCAAAACAAAATAAAGATAAAAATATAAATAAAGAAAATAAAAACAAATCAAAATAAAATAAAATAACAGATATCCTAAATATTAGATTTTTTATTTTTTATTTTTTTATTTTATTTTTCGTTTTTTTATTGCTATAATAAATAAATAAAAACTAAAAGGAAGAAAATAAAGGTTAAATATGCAGAAAAAAAAAATTGGGAAAAAAAAAAAAATTATGCAGATAAGAAAGAAAAACCTAATAACCAAAATCAAATTGAATTCCCCGGCAACGGCGCCAAATTTGATAGCTGTCGTTTTGCTGTCAAATTAATATGATTCTAGCGTAGACTTGTCTAACACTAGAGAGATGATAGTATAATTGTGGACAAATGTCCCCAAGTCGTCTCCCAACGAATCCAATAGTAAAATCAGTTGATCAGGGTTTAAAATCTATCTGCAGACAATACAAGTTAGCAATAACAATAAAGATAAAAAGGGGGTTTGAGATAGTTGTGCAGAAAATATAAAAAAAAATTAAAATAACAAATAAAAGCGGTTGATCCCAAGTTCTTCCACCATTGAATTCTTCACAGGTTCTCTAAAGATTAATCTTTTCTCAATCCTCCAACAGAGTTAAACCAGATTGAACATGCGCCGATCTGATTCAACTGAAACTCACCAGTAAAGCATGCGTCTACTGGTTTAATCAATACCCACTTTGTTTCATGCGTATACTCCATGGGAATGCTTACCTCCTCTCCCTTGAATCATGCGCCCAAGAAATTAATTAGAACAATGCGAACTAACTAAGAAACCAAAGTTTACGATAAGGAAGACTCTCAATCATGCGTTCAAGTACAACCTCTCACAAAAACCAGTTTTCCAGGAGATTAGACAATAAAAACAACTGCTATAGAGAATTAAAAATCGAAACTTTTATTGAACAAAACCTCAGACCTCAATGGGGAATTACAAAAGAATCAACCAAAAAGGTTTAGCCTTCCATGCGGAGGCAAAACAAAAGAATTGCAAAGAAGAAAAGAAACTAAGAAAACCCTATGAAAACTCTCCCTTCTCTCCTTTATGCTTGTGTCCTTTTATAGGCTTTTTTGCTCCAAGGATCTTGAGAGAATATTGTAGTTTATATTTTGTTAACTGTTTCTAAGTTTCCATCTTTCCATAATTCTTGTATTTTGCAGAAGATTTGCTTCCAATTCTGTTTCTGAGATATTGTAGATTTTATTTTCTCTTTCTTCTCCTCAGAATTTGTTTTTTGTTTTGATTCAAAGAAGCAACTTGGACTTTTGCATGTTTGGCCCATTCACAAAGGTAGATGCTTCAGATAATTTACCCTAAAAACACAAAATTACCACAGATAATAGTTAAGGTCCAAATAAACCCAATAATATGAATATTAATTAAAACAATGAATTTATTTATTATTATAGTCCAATAATCTATGATTAAGGCTATTGTGTGTGAATAAATATATGCTCATCAATCCTATATATGTCAAATATCTACACAAATATCACTGTATTTTTATTTATACCAATTCTCAATTAATTGACCTAATATATTGTTGTAAAATACCTTATTTACACTTATGAATCCTTTGGTGTACTCCCTTTCCTACAACATCTTGATCCTAGTCATCAACTTTGTATTTATTGTTGGAACAAACAATCTAGGAAACACAAAAGGAAAAAAAAAAAGGCTAAATTGCAAAGTTAATATTCCCTTAAATATGTGTTAGGCTTAAGGGTGGAAGGGTTAGGTTCTAGGTTGGATTATCTTGGGTCTTGGATAAGTAATAGTGGGTTTCTTTATAAATTAGAATTTATGGAACATTTCTCCATGCCTTCCCATTCCACCTCATCTTCTTCTTTTTTTTCTCTAAAATTTGCTCATTCAACAACGTTTGTGTATACTTATTTATCACTATCTTAACAAATGCCCTACAACAATAACATCACAAGCCTAACACTCCTCAAAACCTAAAACCTTTCTAGAAAGAGAAATATGATGGTTGGATGAAGTTAGACTTTGTTTTTTTCTAAGAAAGTAATTGGTGGTTATCATGTTACAAAATTATATTTTTAAAAAGTTTTAAATAAATAATATTAATAATCAAAGGACCAACTTGTTACTTATCACATGTGTGTAAATATTTATGGCCCTAATAAGAGAAGGTTCCAAAATAAGTTATTTAGAGAGAACACATGAAAATTGTCTTTTGATTTTTCTGTATAACACACACATATATAATATATAATGTTAATAATTTGATTTTATAATTTAGTACCAAACAAAATATTAAATAACTTAAAAAGATAAAATAAAATAAAAAAATGCTAACAACTAGAAATAATTAGCATCGGAATTTTTTTGGTAACCAAGATCATTAGAAATTGGCCATGACACTAAAATTGTGTATGTGTGAACCAAAATTCAACAATCAAAACTACATAAATCAAAATACTTTTTTTTAACATTATAAACCAAAATCGAAATTGATTAAATTAGAGGAAGTAAAAATACAAATAAATTTGCTTTGATAATCTAGTTTCAATTTGACAAGATTCATATTAACTACTTTTTTTTTGGGTTGTGAAATATCTTGAGGTTTGCACGTGGGAATGTGGGACACACTTTATCTTTATGAACATATGATTCAATGAGATTTTTTGGGATTGAAATAATGTTAGTAGTTGCTGTGATTGTCTTGAGCTTGTCCATATGAATGACTGAAAAATGTCTATATACAAAAACTTGGATAAGATCACACTTTTTCAATATTTCTCCTCTTTTAATAAAAATATTTTCATTATCACACAAAACCAAACCTGAATTTGAGGTCACGATTCACTAGATGGAGAAAAAACCAAGAACTCGGATTTACATATATGTGATTTTCATAAATTATTTCCATGATTTGTATGTAGTGCATTGAATATTGTTGAATGAGTATTTTTTACTATATTTTGTTAAGTTTGAATATCTTTTGATTATAGCTAAAGACTAGATTTTTGTTGAATTTTTTTATACACATTTTATAAAAAAATCATTAAATAAAAATTAAGTTTAGAGATCACAAATAATTAATTTTTTATATTGACTAAATTAGATATTATTTTAAAAATTGAAAATTATTGATTTAAAGTAATTTATATTATTAATTAAAAATTAAAAATTATTTTTTAATTTTGGTATGTGGCATTAGCTACCACAATTTTAGTTATAATTAAAACTATGATAATTAGTCACTCTCTGTTTTTATGATTAATTTTATTTTAATATTTAAATTTTATAATAAATTACTAGGATTTATTAGACATGTTTTATATTAACCTTAAACAAGAGAGGGTCCAGATTCTGTTTAGAAGAAATTAAACTATTTTACAGAGAACAGAGAGCGAAAATGATAGAAAAATCAGGCCCTTCAGCCCACAGGCCCATGGACCCTATAAACTTGAGAGGGCAATTAATATGTGCAGTCAATTTTATGTAAAATGATAAAAAAAAATATACTTAACTAAAATGGATGTGAATAAAAGTACATTTCAAAATTTCTTTTTCTGGAATATTTTCCAGATTAAGATTTCTGTAATATTTTTCTAAATTTTATAATATGTTTTTAGATTTTTTTATTCTTTTTCTTATAACATATTTTTTTCCTTTCAAAATTGTTTTTCTGAAATGAAATTTTGATTTTTAAATTTTATTTACAAAACACAAGGACCTATTCAAGATTTTCTTTTTTAGAATGTATTTTTTTAATTTCAGATTTTCATTTTTGGAATGAAAAACATTTTTAAAAATTTAAAAGTATATAAGGTGCAAATTCAAAAAAGTTGGGTGTAGAAAAATTTGCCACTTGAGAGAGTATATAAAGCTCACATATGGTGCACTATGGATTGCTTCTTTCTGCACCTCCACGACTTCTTTAGCCACCCCTATAAAATTTAAAATTCCTAAATTACCCTTCAATAAAAAGATAAAAATACACTTAGTTGTTAAGTGAAGAAGTAATTCAATCTCGTGTCCTTAAATGCTTATTTTATGGATTGGGTAATCTGTAAAATCAACGGATTATATAATCATAATTGTTAATGTGAAGGAATCATCTTCTAGATTACATAACACGAAACTTAGTTTCAGAATATGGATTATTCAATTCGTAATAAAAATATATTATTTAATCATGTAACAATAAAAATTCTTACCGAATGTGCACGCTCCTCCTGAGACGAGGCGACGACATGATACAACACTGGACTGATCTCCAAGCTTATCTCTACCAATGTATGAGTGTGACACCGTCCTAAATCAAGACATGTACTTAGGAATACATGTAGATGGACTAGAAGCAACGGTTAAACTTGTCACCAAAACTGGTTAGCAAACTGTAACCATTTTTTATTCTCAGCTGACATCGGTGATGGTGGAAGACTCTACTCGTAGCCAAAATGGTGCAACACATGCTCGGGCATATGTCTTTATGATAAGCTGCCCCATCGTAGGTAACCCGAGAATAAATAAATTATTTCAAATGGCCTTGTCAATCTGTTGTCCTTATATGGAGTCCAGATGATGTCATCATGTGTTAGTCCATCCAACTGCACCCGCGCACCACCAACAACATAAATCTGATGGGCAACGATGTATCGTGTTGCCTGCGTGTGTACCTTGTCATATGAGGATTAATATCTCTTCTTCTCATGCTCGAGAAGTGCTTATAAATTCATTGATCATATTAATTACAAATTATTTAATACAACATTATAGAATGTAACATGTGATTGCTAATTATTTGTATGATTTCATACCTGAACCAGTGTCGCATAACTGCCCAACTGTTTTGTGTTAAAATAACATGCATCCTCAACTACTCATATAGATGTGTCAGTGTTGTTGCTCCCCGACACATACATAGATTGTTGAATAGCAGCAAGTACGAACACAGATATAAAGGTGATACTTTTATCTGCAAAAGTAGTGCATCGAAGTCAGCTCAGTCGTACATAGACACCTCGACACTACCTCATCTCAAGCTTCTCATGACTCTTCTCCACCCCTAGTAACTTAGTTAAAATTGCCACAACTCCATTGTACTCTAAGGGAACGTATGTAGGGAATTAACTCAAAATGGGGAGGTGTAAAAGTGATGACACATCATCAAATGTGATGGTCATCTCACCTATGGAAGGTGGAAGGAGTTCGTCTCCCCATGCCACCTCTCGACAAAGGCTGAAAACAACCCCTTGTCCCCCACCTCATAACTTATATTGCACAAATTAAACAATCTAGAATTTTGTACAAGAAGCTCAATATCAGCATGAGGCATCCCAAATTTACGTAATTTTCTACCTTGGGATACCAAGTTAAGTTCTCCCCGATCCTAATACAAAATTTATATATATTTAATATAATTAAATCAATTTATAAAACAATTAACAAAGATAATTTAATTGAAGGTTTTTTTTGTTCTTACCTCACTGTCCCAACGCTCAACAACAAAGCAAAATTTACCAGCAACGACATATAAGAAGATCCTCCAAGAAACCCTTCTCCCTAGTCCACTTGCTCATCATCACATAATCCTTGTTATAGCTCATTATCAGTATGATCATCAACATCAATCCTGTCATAGACATCATCTCGGTCTCTTCTACGGACAACCTTGTGCGATCATGACTTTAAGGTCCAACAACTCTTGTTTTAGCCATATTTGTCCACCACGCGATGTGAATTTCAATTACTTATAAATAAGATAAGGGATAACATAATCATCAAGTTGAATCAAGCCACATAATATAAAAAAAGGTTCTTTAGGATTACCTAGTCTTTCTTTAGGATTACCTAGTCTTTCTTTAAGATTACCTAGTCTGAAACCCCAAAAAAAGCCACTTCCAGATTACCTAATCCAAAACCTAATTAAACAACAAAACTACCGAATTACGTAATTCGGAACCTATTTAACAAACTAACAAGATTGGATTACATAATCCAAAATATATTTAAAGAAAAAACCTACCAAATTATGTAATCCAAAATCTAATTAGACACCCACTAGATTACGTAATCTATAACCTATTTAACAAATTAACACTACCGAATTACGTAATTAAGAACTTAATTAAACAAAGAAAAATACTGAATTAGGTAATCTGGAATTTGACTAAATTCAAATGAAAGAATTACAGATTCAAACAAACAAAATTACTAAGCTCTATGGTGGATGAAGAGGGCAAGTGTGGTGAATGCTTGGAGGAGAGTATTTGGAAGAGAGTTGTGGAGGAGAATTTTGGAGGTGGAGGTCTGCTGGGAGGCAATGTTTCAGAAAGGGAAAAGTGTGAAAAGTTAGAAGATAGGTTAAAGTAAAAATTGAATTTAGTTTTTTATTTTTTAATATTAGTTACTGAAGGATTTAGTATGGGGGTGGCTGAAGAAGTGATGGAGGTGCAGGAAGAAACATTCTGCACTATGTTCAGTTTTTGGGCCATTAATATAAACTAGAAATTTGGGCCGCTTTAGAGAAGAGACGCACTTAGAATAACAAGGGAGTGAGTAAAGATATTTATAGGTGCAAAAACAATATAATGAATCAATGTTATTGTATATATCTCCGGCATCCAACCATGATTATATTTCAAAATGATCAATTTAATTCTTAAAATTCTATTTCGTTGTTATATTAATCTCTAAAACTAAGAAAATAATTAACTAAACTATTGAATTTCACAAGATTTTATTTAAGGCACTAGATTTTGTTTTTTCATTTTGGTTCCTAAATCTACTTTATTATACAATTTTAGAAAACTAAAATGACAATTTACTCTTTCAAACAATATGTTAAAACGACTGAAATATTTTAAAATATGTTAAATATCGTAATGTTACACGATTTATTTTGGGTTGCTTCTTTCTCAAAAGGATGTCAATCTAGTTGTTTATTGGGCTTAGCCCATTTAGTTTCCGAAAACAAAAATCACATGTAAAAATATGAGTAAATTTTGAAAGAGCATTAAACATCTTCAACAATTTTCCTTAAGTTACTTCATATACTAAAAATATCACATTTACACTCAATTTTTCTTGAAAGTTATCAATACATCTCTATATCTTCCCCCTACACTTTCATAGGTTTTTAGTTTCTAACAATACCTTCTGAATATGGTGGAGAGTGTGGTGTCTGGGTGATGATTGCTTGTTGTAGTTGGTGATGGTTAGTGGTGAATATTGGTGGTGGAGGTAAATTTTGTGATCACGAAACCCAAAAAAGAGAGGTGTGAAAATGAACTACAAAACTCGAAACAGAATTATCTTAACATTGGAGAATGTCGAATACAACGAATCTTCTTTTCAAACCTTTTCGCACATGCTCAAATGATAAAATTGTTCTCTCAAATGTTAAGATTGAAGAAGAATAAGAGTGTTAAAATTGAAAGAGAGATATGAGATATGGAAGTACAACTGAAATTATTTAAAAATATAAATTTATGCTTCTGGATTAGGTTTTATTATTGATGAAAGATGAATGAAAATGATACTCAATCTTTATAAATAATTATTTAAATAAGAACTAAAGTTTCTTCTTAGATACATATTCATCTTCTTCTAAATTGAAGACACCTATTAAAGTTTGATGAACATAATACACAATACAACATGAGCAATAATTCATCATATAGGACAAAAAGTAGCTAAAAGAAAAAGACAAAGGAAGCAAGTATAAATGATATTGCATCATCTTGGAATAGAGAGTGCAATAAATGAAAAATAGATCAAACTAGATGAATTTATTGAAATTAAAAGAGTTACAAAAAAAAAATATTTGGAATATGATATTCTCATGGAAGACAAGTCTAACATGTCTCAAAAGTAACAGACAATTTTTTTTTACTGAATTAGGTAGAAAGAATCATGACACACTTATCAAAACCATATTAATTATGATAATTGACATACTTTTAAAAAGGAGAGAGATTTGAAATAGAGACATCCATTGCCAACTCTAGACACATTTAATCAAACATATTTAAGAAAAATTTGGAAGAGAGAACAGTGAAAGTTAATGATATAAAGCATATTGTATTTCTTTAGTGTTATATAATTTTTATAATTTTCCAATTATTTAAATGTTCAGCAATTGACATAATTTTAAATTTAAATATTTTTATAAATTATCAATTATTCAATTAACTAAGTTTTTAACAAAAGAATTTTCAATTAATATAAAAAATTATAAAAAAAATACTTAAATTTTAATAAAATTTATCGTAATAAAATATTTATTTTTTATTAACTTATACTATTATTACTATTTATAATAAAATTTAAATAAAAATATAAAATAGTGAGTTACTTGAAAAAATTTTAAAATTTATTTTATTGAAACAAATCTTATTTGATTTACTTGGAGATTATTGATTAAAATTAAAGATTATTTGATTTGCAGACTAGATTTAAAAGAAAAAAATATAGTTCTTTGGACCAACCTAATTAAAATACAGTACATAGCTTGTTCTTGAGTTGCTTTGCTCTACTATAAGCTTTTTTTTTGGTTTGGAGTCATAGTCTCTCTTCTCTATGGTGTTATGAATTAGAGCATCACTTAAATGATTTTTTTTTAATTTAATTTATTTATTATCGATAAAAAAAACATACATTATAAAAAAATCATTAAAAACATTAATTTTAAAAATAAAAAATAATTTATTACTAAATTAGATACTATTTTAAACACTAAAAAAATTATTGACATCTAAAACAATTTTTATTATTAATAAAATTTATAAACTAGTAGCTATTAGATACTAATTTAGAAACTAGTTGATAAATTTTATTAATTAATAATATAAATTATTTTAGATACTAATAATTTTTTTAGTTCCTAAAATAATATCTAATTTAATCAATATAATAATTAATTATTTTTAGTTTCTAAAATTTATTTCTATTTAATGTTTTTCTTAAAATAATACTTATCAAATGGGACTTAAGAAGTTCACTTATCCCTATACTTCCACTACAAGAAAAAGTTATATTTATGTTGACCAAAATGAACGTGAAGTAACAAAAATAGTGGAAGCAACGTGAATTTTCGTCGACCAGTCAGAGAACACAATTTGCGTGGGCTAAGCCAACATAAAACTGATGCAATTTGCGTGGGTCAAGTCAACCCAAACTATGTGTGGGCTAGGCCGACACATAAGAGCTGGAAAAAAATTATGATGATCACATGACACTCTCTTAGTGAGTGAGAATAAATTTATGAATTAGATAACCTTATATAATTAATTAATTGTACAATTAAAATAATAGCAAGTAATATAAAGATTCTTTAACAAGGCATTTTCATGAAAAACGAAGTCATGACTTTAGGAGGAAGACAAGCAACAAAAACACTACTACAAGCAACCATAAAAAGTTCAACCAACCTCAAATCATAAACCAACAACCATAAACCAAAATAGCTCATTCAACAATTCAAACTGAAACTCTAATTTAAATTTACATTTTAGCAATTCAAAATCAAAATACGTATAAACTGAAGAGGGAGCTTCACCTGAGACAATAAATAGAGCTGAAATAAAAAAAACAAAAGGTTTATTTATTGTTATTATTATCAAGAGAAGAGAAAGATGGAAGTCACGAAAGAGGAGAACATGCCACGGAGAGAGAGCGATAGAGAGAGGAAGCGACAAAGGGAGAAAGTTGCACAGAGAGAAAAAAAAAAGATTTTGAATTTTGGGGAAAACTGAACACGAGGAGAAGGAGTTGGCATTTATTAATAGTTTTGCATTGACTTAGATCGATGCAAAACAACGCTAAAACCTTATACAAAACTTGCATTGGTCAAGCCGACACAAAACCAACAACGACTATAACATTGACTAGGCCAACACATATATTTATACTTTTATTTAATTTATTAACTAAAATTGCATGATAAATAAAATTTATTAACAAGAATTTTCAAAATAATTAATTTTTTTTTGCATCGGTTAAGCCGACACAATTTTTTTTTCTCTTCCACTTTGTCTTAGCGTTTGTCACGTGTCGGACCGATCCACACAACTTTTCGTTTTGCGTCTACCTATCATAAGTTTGGCCGACGCAATTTACGTCATTCTCTTGACCGACAAAACTCTTATGTAACTGATCTTTCATTTTCTTGTAATGCGTATAGATCCATAAATTAGTAAAAATTTATAACAATAAAATGTGAAGAAAGGTAATAAAGTTGGTAAACATAATAGTTAAATATATAATTAAGTGTATTTGCATATATATATATATGTAGAAGAGAAGGAAGAAAAGTTGTCAACCAACCATAGTGAATAAACATATAGTTATGATGTGATTCAAAGGATTTACCTTGCAAGCCATGGCCATGTTTTTTTGTTGGGATTGCATAAAAGATTGGTGGTTGGCTTGCATCCAAGGACTCAAGTAACATGGTTGGGGAACACTTGGTCTCCAATGAAGATGCTTTTCTTTCTTTTCTTTCCAAATTCTATCATCTCAAAACCCTAAAATAGAAAACCACTTATTAAATCATTTCCAAAACTTCTCAAATATTAATACAACGTGA
Source organism: Phaseolus vulgaris (assembly GCF_051622355.1). Taxonomy (NCBI): domain Eukaryota; kingdom Viridiplantae; phylum Streptophyta; class Magnoliopsida; order Fabales; family Fabaceae; genus Phaseolus; species Phaseolus vulgaris. The sequence continues at coordinate 4,687,679 of NC_143501.1, read as the reverse complement.
TGGAAAATGATCTGTTCCTACACAAACCTAAGTATGTAGTATAGAGAATATTTATAGACCCAAACAACACATTACTTTATAAGAACTTTCATCCTACACGCAAAAATAATCAAAACCCTAATAACATCTATTATAAAACTCTTGATTCAATACCATAGTTTACTACTTACCTCTTCTTATTTTGCAAATTTTATCACATCTTTTCTTTACATGTATTTGAACGTTGAAATTTGTACTCTTTTTCTTTTTTGCATTTATAATCTTTTTAACGAAGTAATAATCTGTTAAAAACCATTTTATGAGTTTTACTATTTTTTTTCATATTTTACCATTCAATTTTTAATTTTCTCACATTTTACAATCCATTAAAATTCTAAAAGAGTGATAACCGGACGATTAATTATTTGAGTTTATTTTTAAAAAAATGCTTACTTAATAAAATAACTAGATTTATGATTTTTTGTTTAATAAGAAGTCTTCAACTTATTTTAATTAGTAAACGTTATTTATTTTCTAAATAAGTATTTTTTAGAAATATGAATTTCAAAACACTTACTTTAAATTTAAATAGATCGACCAAACATGCAAAAAAAAAATATTAAAACAAAATAACGTCCTTTTGTGACCAACTTTTGCAAAACAATATCGTTCGTTTAATTTTCCAGATTTTTTTTTCATAACATGTTATCACTTGTTATAAATTTAATGAATAGATAAAGCATGTAAAAATTTAAAAAATGATAATAAATTACGTGAGGGTGATAAAATTCACAACAATAATTTGAATAAAAAATGTAGTTAAATAAATAAATAAAACACCGAAACAACGTTTATTTGATACCAGTTTTTTTATTTTTTGCAAAACAACATTGTATAATCTTATAATTTTATGAAACTCTTTTATCACACATAATCACATTTTGGTTATAAATTTAACCTATTGAAAAAACATGAGAAAATTAAAAAAAAAGTAATAGTAAAATGAGAAAATTATGAATGATAAAATTCATTAAAAATAATTGAGCAGTTAAACACGTATTTTACACAACTAATTATAACAATACAATAAGAATTGAAAAAGACAATGAGAAGGAATATTTATTTTGATGAAGAAAATTAAAGTTATGTCTCCAATATGTTTAGGTATAGCTAGGGATATATGAAGCAGAAAATGAAGCTATAGTTATGATTTTCTTATCATGGAGGTACCTATGAATAGTTTTATGAACTCTACTCTAGGGAAGCATGGTCATATAGGTTATAGAGATAGAAATAGAAAGACAAAGACTCAAATAATGTGTTAATAATTAGGAAGCCTTTTGAAGGCATCATTTTGTTGCTAGCTTTTCATATTTTTTTTTTTAACTTTTTTATTTATTTATTATTCAAATCTTTCATAGTATGTGGACTCTTGAGTCATGATGCTTAGCCACAAAAAATAAAATAAAATTATGTGATTAAAAAGTTCAAAAGAAGAATGGCTTATTTAGATTCCCCTAATGATAAACAAATAAAGTGTTTTTTTTTCTTCTAAGAAGTGAGTTATACTTACCCAACTTGTTCTTCATCATTGTCTTCTGGGGAACAGTGGTTGATTTACAACATAGGAAATTGTGAGTGTGTGTGTGCTTGATCCCAGATTTTTGTGAATGGGTGAATGTGCTGCTGCAACATATATAACTACTTATCAAGAATCATAAATTATTATATATCAATTCTTTAGTTTATCTCAAAGTACTTATCCCTTACCATCCATCTATTAACAACTTTAATTTTTCATTGGAAGTTGTATATTCTTTAGGTCTTGCTACCCAATAAAATAAAATATTGGTTAAAGAATTAAATAATAATAATAATATTTTTTTCATTAAAATATCGATAATAGGGGCTAATAAAGAAATTAACCTTAGTTCTATGTTTTAAATATCATATTAAAATAAAATAAAAATAATAAGATAAATCTCATATATCTATTATATTTATATATAAAAAAAACATAAAAAAATATGAATTAAACCTTAAAAATAGCTAACAATATCCCTAATATCTAATAATATATATTAAAAATTATTAAATATGATAAATTTTATTTTTTTAATTGCAACCAGTGTTCTAGAACACTAGTGTATTTTTTTCCTATAACTTTTGGATCATTCTGATATTTTTATGGAATATCATGCTAACAACTAATTATGACAGATTTTTTTTTTCATTTAGACGGTTTAAACCTCAAATTTTTCACAATTAAAAATATCTAACAATATTTATAATATACGTAATATCTAACAAAATTAAAAATTATAAAAAAAAGTTTTTTATCATGATAGTTTATTTTTTAATTGCATAACCAGTGTTGTATTTTTTTCCTATAACTTTTGGATCATTTTGATATTTTTAAGAAATATCATGCCAAAAACTAATTATGTTAATTTTTTTTTTTTCATTTAAACCTAAAATTTTGCATAAAAATAAGTGAAATTCCACTTACAGAAAACCCATAGAAATATTTTTTTAAAACAAATAGATTTGGCACACCATTTGAAAATTTGAATAGAAAAATATGATTTTGTAAGAAGATTTAAAAAAAAAAGGGTATTATCTGAAAGACAAATAATATGAGACAGAAAGAATAATTAATAATTTAAATCAGAGAGAGAATGGAAGAAGTAGGGGGCATTAAAAATGAAGTAAACATGGAGCTGAATTGTGTTTGTGTTGTTGTGATTGAAAATGATTTTGGTTGAAGAAAGAAAAGAAGAAGAAGAAAGAGAGAGAGAGAGGAAGCAGAAGCACATGGGAACAGAGAAGCATGTGGAGAAGATTCAGAGCACTTTGATGAATTAATTTAGGGAGAAAGAGCAACAGGGAATAACATGGTCTCACCCTATTCCAAAGGGGTTGCCCCCAAACTTCCAATAAAGGGCTGCAATTGCAAAGGGACTTTGGTGCTGTAGGACAGCCTAGCTAGAGAGGTACACCTGGTGGGCCCCAGTCCCCCCCCAACTCATACCCCATTACCTACCCACCCTTCTTTTTCACCACCACACAATTCAATGTCCAACTATAACACCAACCTACCCTACCACCTACCAACTTTTCTTCTCTAATCTTACTACTACCCTAACACCACCCTCATCTTCTATACCAATCAAACTAATCACTTTATTGCTTAATCATTTTTAACCTTATCAATCAATTTTTAGTTTAGTGAAAAAAAAACAAACAAACTAGTCTTTCACAATGGATTTACAAAAAGGGGTTTACTTATAAAAGAATATGCATGTTCCTAAGTTTTTTTTTTTTTTTTTAATTCATGAATTGTTATCTTGGTTTCTAGATTTTGATATTGAAATAGATATACAAAATATTGTAGTGTGAATGTGTTATTGTATATATTCATGACTATTATTGTGTTTAGGGTTTAGGGTTTATTGTATATCTTTAAAATAAGTTATGTAGTGAAATTCGAAATATGATTGATGTAGTTTCTGGTTTTGTTGGTGTAGTTTGTGATTGAATTTTGGAACGGCAAATAAAGGAGAACATCACTTGTAAGAGATTTAGGTTAATAGGTTTTGCTTTGGTTTTTAGTATTGTCAATCCTGTTTTGAGTATAGTATCGCTCTAGGCTTAGTGCATGTGGAAGCTTGGTAATACTGATTTTATATAAGGGTTTGAGTATCCTTGAAATACCCTCTTTAATAATTTCATTCTTAGCCGATAAAAAAATGGCTATTATTGTGTTTGTTTAATTGACTTGTGGATATAATTACATTGAATATGTTTGACGTGAGAGGTGAATTATTAGGAAATAATGTATGTTGAAATCGATGGTTTTGAAGTATTTGCAATGATGTGTTATATGTTTTCTAGTAAAATTCTATTATTTAAGCTAAAATCGATTAAGTGGTGGACCACCACTTAAGCGACATCCATGTGATGAATCACTGTGGACACTCAAGCAATAAAGTGCATAGTTGAAATAAGGATTTGAGGATAGGGTAATATAGAGGCAATGTCAAGTCACTTGAGCGGTGAAATGACGGTGGTACATGATATTCTGAAATGTGTGAGATAATGAAATTGTATGTCAATGCTTAAGCAACAATATGGTCATTCAAGCGGTAATATTAGTGATTATGGATTTTGTTGAATGATACAAGTATTGTTAAAGTGTTGAAATGACGCTCAAGTGATTGTCGCTTAAGTCTCAGATGAGCGTTTGAGCGAGAAAGATGAACTAAATTCTTCCATTTGGAGTTGTATTGCTTAAGCAATATGAAACACTTAAGTGATAAACTTTTATTTAGTTTAAAAGGACAAAGTCACTTAAGGGAGAAAAAGCTTGCTCAAGAGATATATATTGTATTTTTTTAAATCGGCAAAATAAATAAATAAATATGGAGTACTTCAGGGGTGCTCCAATCCTATTACAAAGAGAAAGTGCAACAAAGAGAACTTCCAGCCAAACCTATAAGACTTAAGAGAATTACATACCCTAGTGTCCCAAAACCAACATCATCAGAACAATTTCTCCAAAAACCCGACGACACACACACACATATATATATATATATATATATTGTATGATGATGATAATATTGATAAGGAATGTGTAAATGTATATATTATTATAAATGTGATTGATGTGTTGAGATGCATGCGTGGAATGATTATGCGATGATAAAATGCATATATTTGTATAATATACATTGTGTTGTATATTGTATGCGATATTTAAATGATATGCCTTTTTATGGATGTATAGTAAGGATATTAGAGATGATATTGTGGTCTCGTATTGAACACAAAGCTCATTAAGAAAAAGAAATATCTTATATTTCACTAATAATCTATTTTCATAGATAAGAGAAAAACTTAAAGACTTTTTTATCATATAAGAAGTCACTCAAACATAAAAAAAAAATAAAATGAAATTTTATTAATTGTATTATATTTTAAATGGGTTAGATGTTAATTTTTTGATGAAATATATTTAATAAGGATGTTGAATATGGAGGTGAAAATTCTTTTATTCTTAATTGAAAGTAATTTAATTATAATTTATTGGAGGTGTGTGCTATGTTGAGATTGTGACGTGAACAATGTATATACGCATTGTTTATAAATATATATAGTTTTAAAATAATTAAATGACTGTATACGTATTAATTTCTATAATTAAACTTGGTTCAAAAATAAATAAGATACCAGCAAATTGGGAAAATGTTTTAAATTTTCCTAATAGTTTCGTAATTTATTTGTTTAAATATATAGTGTCGGAAATTTAATGTTATAATGTCTGTATTATATATATATATATATATATATATTTTATACAAGTATATTAATGTATGCATGTTATATAATACTATATATAGACTAGTATAACTAAATTAATTGCGTTACACCGGTGAAACACTCTCCTTTTTTTTTACTACCCTCTCTTGTACTCATTATAAGTCAAAATTGCAACACAAATATTACAACAAAACAATAAGCAAAATTCAAACTTTCCTCTACGTTTCGTTAGAAGAACATTCTCATAGACTCGTTATCAAAGAGATAAAAAAAAAAGGCCTTAATTGGAGTGAATTTTGTCATCTAAAATTATCCTTCGTATAATTTAACTTATATTTGTTGGAGATCCCATATCGACTAGAGATAAAAATATTTCATTGTAAATAAGTGGGTGCAAACCTCATCCCATGTCCACTTCGTAATATGATATCAGAGTCATTTAAAGTCCATCCTAACGAGTGTTTGTTGAGTCTATCGTGTCACCTGCTATCGGGCTGTTATCGAACCACCCATCATATGTTATCCCACATCGACTAGAGATTGAGACAATTCATTATATATAAGTGGATGCAAACCTCACCCCATGAGCCGGTTTTATGGGGTTGAGTTAGGCCTAAAGTCCACTTTGTAATAATATTTTATATTTTATTGATTTACTCATCATTTGTTTATGAATTGACGGATTGGTAAAATATATTTTGTTTTTTTAACTTGTGTGCACCTAGTCCAGATCGGATATATATTGTTATGGATAGATCAAGCATGTCTGATCCAAATCACGATACATCCAAGACTCATAACGAAATAGAAACAAAATATATGAAGGGTGAAAATTTCCAAAAATTCACATTTATTTTCATTTTGGATTTAATCAAGATATTTAAGATTCTTATTAAAAAATTCGACAAATTTATTATCACACGCATTCAAAACCAATATCAATTGTTCAAGTTCATAAAGACATATAAATAGACCACCACACTCAAGAAGTGAACTCAACTCATATTTTTACACTATATTAACTTTATACACTATATTTTATGTTTTTATTGATTTGAATGTTGAAAAATCTTTTGGAGGCAGAGTTTTCTCTTCTCCTTATACTTCACTACAAGAAAATCATCAAATAGAAACCAATTTTTAAAAACCAAAATAATTAGTTGCAATAGTAATTAAATTAGAGACCATTTTAGAAACTAAAACAAAAATTGGTTTCTAAATTAGTTTCTATTATTGTTAAATAGTTTCTAAATTAGTAACCAATGTTTTATCTACCAATTATTTAGTTTCTAAATTTAGTCTCTAAAACCTTGGTTGCTAATTAGAGACCAATTTAGAAACTATTTAACAATAATAGACAATAATAGAAACTAATTTAGAAACCAATTTTTGTTTTAATTTCTAAAATGGTCTCTAATTTAGTTACTATTACAACTAATTATTTTGGTCTCTAAAAATTGGTTTCTATTTCATCATTTTCTTGTAGTGGTTGATCCACAAAGTACGCAAGAATTCGATTCGGTGACCATCTCGTAAATCACTCGACCTCATCTTAACGAGAACACGAGGTACAATAAACCCAACAAAATTCACAAAATATAATTAAATTTCATTACATTAATTTAAAAACGGATGGAATAAGGTAGAAGTATGATAATTTAATTTCAAGAAACTCTTCTTAAATATCGAAATAATTAAAAGAAGAGAGGGTACCTAGGTAGGGTGTGATTCTTGTGAGTTAAATTCTCGTAGATACGCTTAGCATTAGAAAAATAAAAGCACTTAATGCTTTCTCCATCAATGGATAAAAGACATATTCTATCACATTCCCTCACAACTCTATATATTCATTCATTCATTCACAATGCTTGTGTGAAAATTATGATTTCATGACTCATCACTACTCATCCCGAAGAATAAGCAAATTCGTGATCTAAAAAAAGATACTCTCAAATTTGATTTGATCCTTCAAGATACATATGTTTATAGCTCTACCTTTAAATTATTGGTATATATATATCCAAGAAATTAAAGTGGGGTACATGGTAACGTGATCAACCCCAATTATACCAACTAACAAGTTATCTTTATTGTTTCAGGGCATTTAAATGTTAACTAGTATATAATCTTTTATTTATGTGGTTTATTTGATATATATATATATATATATATATATATATAATTAATATGTTTTTTTTTATATCATCATCTAACATAAATTAATTACCAATTTATAATATTTTTTATGGAGATCTCACATCGATTAGAGATGAAGACAATTCATTGTATATAAGTGGGTGCAAACCTCAACCTCATGAACCGGTTTTATGGGATTGAGTTAGGCCTAAAATTCACTTTATAAAAATTTTCTTTTAAAGAAATTATGGATATTGATCTCTTTAAAAAATAATCACATTTGAAATGTTTTTTACATATGTTCGAGTAAAAATTTCCACTAGATTAAAATCACTAAATAGTAACTATTTTAAATATTAAAATAATTAGTTACTATTTAACTAAATTAATTACTATTTTATAAATAAAAAAATTATTGGTATCTAAAATAGTTTATATTATTAATAAAAAACTATAAAATAATTTTTAAATTAATTTTAATAATATTTTTTTTTAATTTTTTGTTTTGAATTTTTTTATTTTACATTTCATATAATGACTATTTAATTTGACTTATATATTATCAATGTTTCATGAAACATATTTTATATTTTTAGGAACCTTTAATTTGTCTAGTTAAAGATTTCCAGAGACGAAATATAAAATATTATTCTTTTCAGAGACCAAAAACACTACTCTTTTATTAGAGACTAAAAAAAATCAAAACATCTTCGAAAACAAAACAAAAATACTCAAGTCTAACCATATTTACACTATTAATTTATTGAAAATTAATATGTTATACTATAAGAGAATTAGATGAAATTTATAATTTTTTTACAATAAAATCTATCTTTACCATAGCAGGATTGGAGTGAAAATATTCGAAAATCTTAGTGTATGTTTGATAGAAAATGGACAAATATATCCAGCAGATGCCAGACTCATCACTTTAATTAATTTAATTCCTAGTGCAAGTTCCATCACTGATGCTTATATACTTATAATAATTTTCCCCAGAAACAAAAAAATAGTACTTATAAATAAAATCACTGCTTCATGAAGTGTGCATTTCAAAGTATTTTTCTATTATAATTCTCTCCTTGGATTCTGGATTTTCACGTTGCAAAATGCAGGTTTCCTCGTCACACACATGCATGACCTAACCAGTTAAATTGCCTTAAAATCAAGTGGCTTTTTTTTTGGGAAGATTCCAACTTAATTATCAAATATTAAATATGTTTTAATATTATTATATAAAAAATATGTTTTTTTACTAATTCATACCACTACAAGAAAATTATTAAATAGAATTAATTTTAAAAACAAAAAATAATTAGTTATTATATTGACTAAATTATATACTATTTTAAAGACAAAAAAATATTGGTATTTAAATTAATTTCTATTATTAATAAATAATTTCTAAATTGATATCTAATTAGCTACCAATGTTTCTCTACCAACTTTAAAATCTAAATAATTTAATAGCTAAAGATACTAATTAATATCTAATTCGAAACTAATTTAAAAACTATTTATTAATAATATAATTACTTTAGATACTAATAACTTTTTTAGTTTTTAAAATAGTATCTAGTTAATATAACAACTAATTATTTTTTGTTGATTTATGATAATATTGTTTTATATCATTATAATATAAACAAATTTTAGTTTTGGACCTTGTAAGAAAATAATAAATTTTAGTTTTGGACCTTGTAAGAAAATAATTTTAACCCCTTCAAAAATTCAAAATTAACATTTTTTACATAAAAAAAGAACATTTAATTCAGAGATTTTTGATATTGCATTATATGATGTTAATTACCCGAGATCACCTTTCAACCTTTTGCTAAACTATACATAATCAACATGTGTCATTTTAAACAATAGTAAGATTCTTTTAAAAGTTTTTCAATGCTGAAAACCATTTTTACAAAAAATTAAAATAAAATTCATTAAAATTTAAATTTCTTTTATACTAAAATAAAATTCCTTTTGGTTTCAAGTATTTGAAATTTAATTTGCACTGATTATACCCAATAATGTATATATGTCAAGCTACGTCTAGATTTCTCTAAAGAGACCAAGTTTTCTTCTTTTTATTGGGATTGTTTGTGCTTTTGATGTAGACATATATTAACTAAACCAGACTTGCATGATTCCAATTTCTCATTTCCATTGATCAATAAAAAGCCAAAAATTCCAAATAATATAATATATATACATGAAATAAGTTATTTTGTATGGCTGGAACTCATTATCGAATCACTCAGTTTGAATTATTTTTCATTTTTTGTGGATTTCAACTTATCCCTAAAGTTATATAAACGTATAAATTTTTAAAGAAGAGAGAGATATTAAAATATTTTGAAAATATGTGCTATGAATCTTCCATGTTGAAGGATACACAAATCAGCAGCCATATGTATAAAAAAAAAAACATTTTCATTATTATAATTTGAACTAGTTTTGACAAAACCATTTGTGTTACAGATCATACACATCTATGATTTTTCTGTTCATATATATATATATATATATATATATATAATCAATCAACATAAGTGTCAATTTTTATAAATAGTATTTGTAACAATTGTTTTAGAAAAGAGTATTTTTAATGTAATTATGCTTATAAAAATTATGTGTAAAAAATGTAATATAACTAAAGAAAATATTTTAAAATGATTATATAACTTTATTTTAAATTTTACAGATTTATAAATATTTATTTTAAAATATTTGGAGGAATAATTTTATCATTTCTAAGGATCTTACCTGTATTGAATTAATAGAGTCTCGTCTTTTCCGGAGGATAATTGTGGCTTCAATAGAAAAATGTCTTTAATAAATATTATTGTTTATATTTTAAATATAAGAACGTATTTTAAACTAATAAATTATTAACATTTTAATATTTTACCGTTCTTTATATTAGGTATCAATTTAAATTTTAATAGGCTAATTGTATCTACACCATGATCGAAGCATTATTTATATAATTTTTGTTCTTAATTTTTTCTCAAACTTAGTCTTCTTTTACTATATCCTAATGAAAATTTGCTCATAAAAAATAATTAATTGCTTTTTGAGATAAGAAAAACATTTGCAAGTTTCCAAAGTATGCTTAAATTATATGTTAGTCTTTCAAAGAAGGAAAAACATTTACAATTTCTTAATTTTCGATTAAGTATAATGTTATAACAAAATTTATTAAGTGAAAGAGAACTTTAGATAGTCTAATCAATTTAATTAACTTATAAACATTTTGAGAAGGAAAATAAAAATTTAATAGTTTTAACAAGAGGACAATTGATAGAAGGATTTGAGTATTAGTTAAAAAGTTAAAAGAATGAATTGTAACAAAAATAAAAAATAAAAATTATTATCCCTTTAAATATACATTTTTTTTAATTTGGGAATAGCCTCCTCAAAATATAAGTAGCTTCGTTTAGACTATAAAAATACAAAAATAAACGTATACAATGTTAAATACTAAGCTAAATTTGACAACTATTCAAAATTTACCGATTAACGAAAACAAAATTCGCGAATTGAAATAAAAAGGAAAGGGTCACTAGAAAATTATAATTTAACTTTCACTACATTTTTTCACCATTTTTACCTTTTTAGTAAAAAAATTATTTAAATTAACTGTATAAATAAGTTTTCATATATATATATATATAATTAATAAAAAAGAAACAAGTTCTAATCATGAAATTATGACACCCACATAAAAATATCATATTTATTGAATATAATTACCTTTTGGCTTTCTACATTAAGAGTCAATAATCAATTTACTATATTGGTTTAAAAAAAAATCAATTTGATCATATGGTTTTTAAAAATGTACCCTTATATTAAATTTTCATCAACCGTATTAACTCGTGATGATGTGACACACTGAATGTCACAAGTATGCACACGTGGACTGTGGAGTTAGGTACACATGAGATATATTTATAGCATGTCATTTTCTGACGTGGCAATTGGAGATTTAGGTTAAATGATATTGTTAAAGAGAACGAAATTGGGGAAAAGAGATTAAGCATTCAATTGCAATAAGTGATTTGGGCGATTTGGATTCTGCTGTTAGGAATTTTGGTGTTCTTATTGCAGCACAGTTTGCGTGTTTGTGGTGCAGTTCGTGGTTACGTATTGAGTTTGTAAGGTTAGTTTTTCTTCATTTTCACCATGTGTATCAAGCGATTCGTTGGTTTGGGAGTTTATGACTTTACAGTGGGTCTAAAATGTTGTTTATTTAATTGTGTTTTTTTATATGTGGTATGTTGTGTAGTTGATTACTTTGAGGAAACTTTTAAAGTAATTTAGGGTTCCACCATGTGCAAAATTTTTGTGTGTGTGGTCAAACATTTGCTATTCAGTTTATTAAATGAAGGATTGATTTATAATTTGTTTGATATTTTTGTCTATATCTATATTTGATGAGGATAATTTTTATAAATTCGTTATCATGTATGAATGATTTTTTGACCTTGTGGTCCACCATAGTGAGAAATTTTTGGAAGATGACAGAGTGAGATATCTGGGTGGTCAGACATCAACATGGTCATATGACTTGGATAGATGGAGTTACTTTGAAATAGTAGGCATAGTGAAGAAAATGTGGTTTTAACAATTAACCAGATGTGGTATTCATGTGGAGGGCGTTCTGTGTTTGAAGATTGGTTGCAGGTTTTGGCCAATGATGTGCAATATATATGCATAAAGTTGGATATAGATATGATGAAATTCATTTATTTTTAGTACACAATGCGTCAAAGGCCGAAGTTGTGGAGCACTATTTTATAGAATATAGGATATAGGTGAAGGTGAGGGTGAATGTCAAGTTCAAGGTGAGGATGAGGTTCATGAGGGTTAGATTGAGAAAGCTAATGATGAGGAGGATGATGTTCAGGAAGCTGATGCTGAGGAGGGTGAGGTTTATAAGAGTCTGATTGAGGAAGTTGATGCTGGGGATGATAATGGTGAGGCTGACAATGCAAAAGGTGAGGGTTAGGGTGAGAAATTGTTGAGGTTCAAGGCACGAGGGGTATTGAGAGAAGGAGGAAAAGAAGTAGAAGGGAAACAAACATTCCCATAGAATGTTATGAACCAAATTCTGCAGATGTTTTGGAGAATTTGGTTGATGTTGTGGATGAGACTGAAGATAAAAGTGTGCATGGTAGAGTTTGGGAATCAAAACAATTGGAAAATGTGAATGATGATATCAATAGTTGATATGCGTATCGTCTGACATTCAAATTAAAGTCTTTACATAACCAAACTATCCAAAGAGATTTGTCTAACAATGAGGAATGGTAATATAGAAGGTCTATTGACCCCGAGTTTTCTCCCAACGAACTCAAGTGTGAATCCAGTGAAAACTAGCTCTCAAACTATCTGCAACACAATTGGATTAGTAATAACAGTAAAAGTAAAAAGGGGGATTTATGTTTGTTTAGTAGGAGAATATAAAAGAGATTGAAAATAGTAAAGAATGAAGGTTGTGATGTGAGTTGATTTTAAGAATGCACATTTTAAAGGTTTTACTTTTGTTTATGATTTTTGATTTAAAAATTATGGTGAGAACTCTAAGAAGATTCTCACTGGACACAAACTTAACCAAATAGTTAAGTAAGTGTGAAGGTTCAGTTTAGAAGGGCAAAGAGAAAAGACAATTATAAGGTGACAAATGATGTGACGAAATTAGAGACAATGAACAAATAAATAAGAAGAACAAAGTAAAGAACAAATCAAGAGAAGGAGATATCTATGGAATGGAAATGGATGGCGCAAAATAAAAAGACAAAAAGAGGAAGAGTTGAAGGGAGCTTATGGAAAGAAAGGAAGTCACGTTACTTGGAGCAGAGGGACTCTAAGATGATTGATGCAAGAACCGCCACTTGAGATATTACCCACTCAAAATAAGACCCAGACAACTCAAAGTACTCAGACTCACAAATTCACTCAAGCAGAGTTTCTTTACTTCAAATTTCAATGTCCAAATACATGAGACAAAACACCCTATTTATAGGAAGGGGTGCCTTGGTGGGCAAGATGGTGAAGGGTAAAAAGGGAAAAGGGAAAGGGGCTGCCAAAGGGGGTTCACTATGGTCAAAGCCGCCCCTTAGCTAGGTCTTTTAGAAGGTAGGTTAACCTTCCTAAACCTAGGTGCCTTGTTATGAAAAAGTGGGCTTGACACAAGCCCATTTCGCTAATTACACTCCCTTTTATGCTGTGTGAACTTACTCTAGCCTATTTTTCTATTTGGACCCCCAAAGTGAGCCCAATTTATTTAAAAACATGTTTTTGTCTTTTAAGAAGACTAGAAGAAAGAACATTTGATGTTCTGGTTTATGCCCAGTTCTTCTTCTTCTTCTGAGGTCTGTCTGATGTTTGGTGGGACCTTGTCTTGATTGCTGAGATTATTGATCACAGTGTGAATTGTCTTTTGAGTCCTTGGTCATTTGCTTGACCACTTGATTTGTTTCAGGTTGACTCCTAAGTTTCTTCACGAATGAATTCCTTACAAGTTATCTAAATAGTATCACCCTTCAATTCTCACATAGACCTAAACTAGATTGAACATGCGTCAATCTAATTTAACTTGAATCTCACTAGTAAAACATGTGTCTATTTGTTTAATCAATACACATTTTGTTCCATGCGTATAATCCATGGGAATGGTTATATCCTCTCTCTTGAATCATGCGCTCAAAAAATTAAATAGAACAATCTGAACTAACTAAGAAACCGAAGTTTAAGATAAGGAAAACTCTCAATCATGTGTCCAAGTACAACCTCTCACAAAAACTAGTTTTCCAAGAGATTGGAAGATTAAAACAACTGCTATAGAAAATTGAAAAATGAAACTTTTATTGATCAGAACCTCAAAAATCAATGGGGGAATTATAAAGGCATCAAGAAAAAAGGTTTAGCCTTTCGTGCAGAGGAAAAAAAATACAAAGATAAAAAATGTAGAAAAATAAACAAAGGAAACAACTTTGCACTCGGAGAGATTGGTGTATTTGGTGTGTTTCCTTGACTTTCCTTTAAATAGGACACAAATCAACAACCATATTTACATTCCATGGTGGAGGCACTACTTTTGGTGGAGAAGATAATGGAGAAGATGATGGAGAAAATCCAACTCCTACTTAGGTGGAGAAAATCTCTCATACTTTGCATAAAATCTTCTCAAATATTTGTTTATGTTTTGATTCAAAGAAACAACTTGGACGTTTGTATTTGACCCATTCAGAAAGGTAGACACTTCCTTCAAACCATTTACTCTAAAAACACAAAATTAACAAAAACAATAGTTAAGGCCCAAATAGACATAATTATAATCTTAATTAAAACAATAAATTTATTTATTATTACAGTCCAATAATCTATGATTAAGGCTATTAAGTGTTAATAAAATTGTGTTCATCAGTAGTGGTGGTCAATTTCCATCTTTTAAAATGTCCAAGAACATGATAAATTTCTCTTAGGATATAGGTACATATTTTACACACTATTCAAAGATGCCATCAAAAGTTATGTTGTCCATTCAGGGAGGAATTTAAAATAAAAAATAAAAAATGATAATTAGAAAGTTAGAGTGAAATGTATTGGAGTCCAAAGATAGTGTCACTAGTAAGCATATTGTGGGTACTTTCCCTCAACAAGTTCTTGCCAGTTAAGGAAAATAAATGACATTCATATTTGTAGCAGGCAATTTAATGTAGTTTTTGTTGATTGCCAAATGGTTAAGTGGGAGGTTAGAGTCTTCATTAAGTCAAAATCCAAAGCTCAAAAGTAACGATGTACGTAATAAAGTTGTAATTTGATTGGTTGAAAATAATCATTAGCTTCCCAACTATTTTAAGGTATGATCACATTCTGAAAGAGATGAAGTTTGGAGGAACGAAATTATAAAATAGTTAGAGGGAGAGAAAGAGGATTTTTTGAACTAGAGAGAGAAACGTAAAAGTTGAAATGAAAAAAAAAATGGTTTTGCAACTATCCTTAACACCTAAAATTTTCATCCTTGAAAATTGTCTTACCAAGAAAAGGACTAGTGTGTGATTCTTTTATCTTCTCTTCTATCTCCCAAATGGAATAATCCAGTATGAGATCCCACAATATTTTGACCATGTTTATATTGTTACCATGAAGTTTATTTACTTGAGAATATAAAATTCTAATTGACTTCATTTCAAAAGATAGATTTTATTTTACTTGCATTGAATCAGTTTCTATAATATGATTGAGATTGGGTACACGTGTTCTTAATTGTGATATATGAAAGATATCTTCAACCAGATTTACCTTCCCCAAATAGTCCATAAACTTGAAATTATAATCCTTCAAAAGCTTCATCAATCTATTTTTGTCTCATGTTTAACTCTTTATGAGCAAATAAGTACGAAGACTCTTATGATCACTAAACATGTGAAATTGAGTACCATAAAAATAGTGCATTGAGATCTTGAAGGCAACACCACTACCACCATCTATTATGTCATGAGTAGGGTAATTTTTCCCATAAAATTTTAGTTTTCTTCAAGCATAATCGATTGTCGTCTTTTCTTGCATCCACACACAATCAAACTTATATGTGATATATTATAAAAACATATTGTATAAAGAATTATCAATACTAGTAAACTATTATGACCAAGTTACCTTTATTTCAAGATCATATATCCTATAAGATTTTATAAAAAAAGAATAACTTTCTTTACTTGTAATTTTTTTTTCTAAAGTAACTCCCAACACCAGAAAGAGAAATACTCAAAATCTGAAAATCTAGAGCAAAATATCTAAATATAACAAAAACCAATATAACCTTAACAAAATTGAAAGAATCATTTTTCTCAACTAAACTCATCAAGATTGATAATAAATTAAATAAAAAATAAAAATAAAGAATCTAGTTGAAAAGTTAATCGATTGAAAATTTAATTTCCAAACTATTATAAGATGTAATTATATTTTAAAAGAAATGAGATATGGAGGAATTATAATAAAATAAGAAAAAATTCTTTTGAAGTAGAGAAAGAAATGAAAAAAAAATAGGTTTTATAGAAATTATAACATATAAAATTTAATTAAAATTTGTCATGTAAAACTTTGAATGCATAATTGCTATGAATGTAGACTTTGTATGTGAGTGTGTATTGATATAAAAAAAATGAACAAGAGATGATGAGAGAGAAGATGGGACCATGAAAGATCTAATATATGAATTTGATGTATACTAGCATTTCACAGTTTGCTTTTACACCTCTTATTATTATTTTTTTTCTCTCTCTGCTGTCTGTCTCTCAACCTAAAAATCGCTGTCTTTCGGTCTGCATACCTATCATCATCACCATCCCTCTTTCTGAAAACTCTGTCACCATGAGAGTGAGAGCCAAACTCCTGTGATCGCCACCACCCTCTTCTTCTAACCCTTCTAGCAAACCCAACCTCAAACAAAGAGAAAAGCTTGAGTGAGTGATTTTCTGACCCTCCTAAAACCTTGCATGAATGAATCATATTAATAGTGATAACATCACTGTTACCACAACAACAACACCACCACAACACACTCTTCCTCTCCCTCTCCCTGTTCTTCCACCATGGCCTTCCCTCCCTCTCACACCTTCATGTTCCAAACCCATGAAGATCACGACCACCACCAACTCCACCTGCGCTCCACCTCTTCCTCCCTCAACGCCTTCCCCTCTTTCCCACCCCATCACTTTCAAGGTAATCACAACAAACCACACTCACTCATCTCCCCTCTCTACAACTTTAATTCCATCTCAATTCTTGTACTTTGTTCCACACAGAAAACCGTTTGTATATGCAATTACAACCACACCATCACTATTTACTATAACATCTTAAATAGGCTGACATCTAAAAGTAACATGAATCATCTGACATCATTCAGTTTCAGCAACATCAACTGTTTTTATCTGTAATATCAAGAATCATGATGAAACTGTGATAACTAACACAATTTGAAACCTTGATGTGTATACATATATATCAAGTTTTTAAATTGCAGTCGCGGTTTGATTATGATTGCTGATAAATGTAGTCCATAGAACTACAGGCGCAGTTGCTTTGTGGTATCTAAGATCTTAGAAACTTTGAAACCATGGATTGTTTTTTAAAATCTTGATATTCTGGGATATATTATTTTTTCAAAAAATTATCTGGGTCATCTGATAAAGAAAAAAGTTTTTGTTTTTAGGTAAAGGAAGGGTGTATTTTTTTATTGGATATGTTGGTGTTGATTCTGTGTGGTGTTGAGGGGGTGGTGCAGGTGCAGGTTTCATGATGAAGCGATCGATGTCGTTTTCTGGCATAGAGAACAAGTGCGATGAAGTGCATGGAGACGACGAGTTGTCAGATGATGGATCTCAGCTAGGGGAGAAGAAGAAGAGGCTGAGTTTGGAGCAGGTGAAGGCACTTGAGAAGAGCTTTGAATTGGGGAACAAGCTTGAGCCTGAGAGAAAAATGCAGCTTGCCAAGGCTTTGGGGCTTCAACCAAGGCAAATCGCTATATGGTTCCAGAACAGGAGAGCAAGGTGGAAGACCAAGCAGCTTGAGAAGGAGTATGAAGTTCTCAAGAAGCAGTTTGAAGCTGTGAAAGCTGATAATGACTCCCTCAAGGCTCAGAATCAGAAATTACATGCAGAGGTAATTAATGCTACTTTTGTACCTTTTCTTTCAGTTTTCAGCACAAAACTTAGATGCACTTCTTTTATCTTGCTCTCCCATCACGATTGGAATTTCAATTCCACTATTCTGAAAAAAAACTTACACTAAGATCATCAGATGGTTTACTTGGCAAACTTCAATTCTGATTGAAAAATACTGTCGAAATTGCTTAAAGAACTGCATCTAAGTCTTATTATTTTCAATATCAGAAACGTGTCTTCTGACTAGTCATTTGTTTGTAGGACTAAGGTTCCTTTGTGGGTCTTGATAATAATGGTTTTGGAGAAAAGTGAGCTTGAAGTTTTTGAGATCTTGGGGGGTTAATTTGGTACTCTTTAAATCTTGATCTTGATTCAAAATATCATTAAACGACCATGTAATCTTCATAGAGTTTGTCGTGAATCCAAAATCCAAATGTTTGGTTTTGAACTGTATATGCTTAAACTTATATTTTTTTTATCTGTAAAAAATAAATAAAATAAAATGACACAATGATATTTTAGAGTATTTTAACTCTTATAAAAAAAAATAACCATGAAAATCTACTGATCTATATACATTCTCAAGATTCTACGAATCATTAAATCAATCTTCAAAGCAAAATTGTATTTTGTAAAGGCCCTCTTAGCCGTTTCAGTGCTCTTCCTTTTCCATAAACAATGGATGAAATTGATCTTTTTTTCATGTTTGAAAAAAGAAAGCTAGTCCTTTATACACACATTTGTGTTTTAACTATAAGAGGATCTTTGGTTCTTTTTTATTTTTGAGTTTTTGGTGTTATTTAGTGGGAAAACTCCATTTCACTGATTGAGTTATGATGATCCCAAGCGTTAGTGAGCAATTTTAAAGAGATTGGCTCCATCATTAACTTGCTTTTGGTGATTGAGTTGATCATTCTCGGGAGGTGTCAGTGTGACAGTGTCAGAACTGAGAGCTGCGAATTAACAGTAATGTTTGCTTTCCTTTTTCCATTGACAAACTCTGTGTTATAACTGTTCCATGTTGGTAGCTATGAAAAAGACAAGGCTGCATTTGATCCTTCACATGGAACAAATGTAACATGATGAAGGCTTGGAATCAAAAACCTGTGATGAAACTAACATGAACACACAGTTTTGGTTTTACACAGTTGTAACACTCCTTAAATGGATCGATTTATTTTAATTGTTTTTTCTGATAAAAAAAAACTGTGTGGTGTTTGCAGCTACAGAATCTGAAAAATAGGGACTGCTGTGAAACCAGAACAGTTAGCCTGAAGAAAGAAACTGAGGGTTCATGGAGCAATGGAAGCAACAACAGTTCAGAAATCAACTTGGACAGAACACCAGTGATGAACAGCCCTGTGTCTTCACAGAATGGAAAAAGCCTTGTACCAACTTCCCTTAAGCCAACAAGCATGACTCAACTCCTCCAATGCTCATCAAGATCAGATCTCCAAGATGAGAGCTTCTGCAACATGTTCCACAACATCGATGAGCAGCAGAATTTTTGGCCCTGGACTGAGCAGCAGCACCAGTTTCATTAATCAAAACTTGATGATTTTGGATATTATAAATGATTTGAAGTTGAAAAAGGTTGTGATGAGAAGTGATTAAGTTCATTAATTAGGCTTAGCTCAACTCTTTTTTCTCCCTACCAGTTTTTCAGTTTATGTTTATGATGTAGATTGGTGTATAAAGAGTTTGAACACATTTACTTGAGTCATGATCAAGAGAGGTGGTGAACTTTGAATAGTAAGAGCATCTTTTTTCTTTCTTTCTCTCTCTATCTACGTGTAACAAAAATTATATTCAAAACATCGTCATTAAATATGAAAATCTTTAGCATCAAAATTTAAGTAGATTGATTAGTTACAGTACAGTGAATTACAAGTAATTTATTTTAAATAAATTTATGCAATTTAATGGATCAATGTAATGATTAAAATAACGTATTAAAACGAAAATTTCGTGTTTAATTTTCATCATAAATAAAAATTATTAAACTAATAATATTTATGTTATTGTGAATAAAATTACTCTCTATTTTAACAAAATTAGAAAAATTTATGCGAGAAAAAGAATTTGTACACAACTCAAGGCAATTAATTATTTTCTTTATTATCAAATTTTGGTTCTCTTTTAAAATATCAAGTATTAAAAAAGTCGTGTTATTAAGTAGCTATGTGAAGATGATTATATAAAAGTTGTGATATTTTTAGATCTGTTTGGAATTTGATTTTGATATTTTCATAAGGGTTAAGATATTTTTGAAATCTCTTTTATTAATTTAATTTTTTTTAATAAAAAAATTTGAAATCTCTTTTATTAATTTAATTTTTTTTAATAAAAAAATTATTACACCTTAACACAACTTTATTATTTTTTCGAAATAAAATCTTATGTTGGCATGAATTTTCTAATCTTGTAGTATTTTTTTTATATAAAAATTTTCATGTTGGATAACACTATATAATTTGATATTTTAACTACAAATAATAACAATCTGCGATATATATGAAAATAAATATTGGTAAAAAAAAACTAATCCTATTTAAAGGACAAACTAAAAAGAGAAAAAAAAAGTAATTATAATATTTTTTATATCAGCAATAAAGATTGAATAATGGAGTGATTCAACTCTTATACATACCTAAAAAAATATGAGACAAATTCACTGATCTCCCAAATCAATAAATAGAGAGACAAACAAATCTACCACTAAAACTATGTATTTGTGAGAAGTAAGAGGTGAAATGAGAGAGTGTTTAAAGAATTGATTTGAAACACATTTGTTTATGAATGAGATCTAAAAATGTGATTGGTGTTGCATTAAAGTTGAGAGTTATGGAAAAAGAAATATGATTTGTGGTAATATATATATGGTGGCCCTAAGTGGATTTGCAGGTGTGGAATGTAGCATGGGGCCAGAGATGGAAATAGGATTCTCTGGTGGCATTCTTTAAGCAGAGAGATAGATATAAATGCATATTATTTTATTTGATGTTGGTGCTTTGGAATCATGATACAGTGTCATGGAAAATTGCATGGAAAAAGGTGTTTGGAGAAAGTTTAGCTAATGAGATAAAGCCCATGGCTGACTTCAGTACTCACGAGAGAGTGAGCCATGTCGTTTTATGGGATCAAAGAAACAGCCAAATCTAGCTCCCACTTTACCAAGACTACCATTCTCACTTTTCACACACTCCAACAAACAATAACAAATTAACAAAAATAAATTAAAATCTTATTTAATATAATTTCAATTTTTTTATTGTTTTTTTTTTCTTAAAAGGGACCGCGCGGACGCAAGTCTCTGTTGCAACAAATTATGACGTAGGCTCTGTCATTCGGACAGACTTTAGAGAAACACTCTTTCTGTGTGTAATGAAAGTCACTTCGCTAAACCATAGACCTTCTTAATCATCGATCGACCCCGTCCAGATAATTATATATAATTTTAAAAATATTTAATAATACAATCTTTAAAGTTATTACAACCAAAAAAAAAGTTACTACAAATCAGTCATTGAGTCAGCTTTCCCAAACTTTATAAAACCAAATTCAGACTTAATTAACTTGTCTTATTGATTAACAAAGTTATTATAATTTGACATTCTTTTCTAAGTTCCACTCTAAAAGAAATAACAATATTTTAATACTAGTTTGATAATCAACTTGACAAAAAAATATTTTATTCTAATGAATGGTTTTTTTTTTCACTGTTGGAATGTTAAAAAAAATAATTTAAAAAATGAAAAACGTGTGTGATTTTAGAAAATGATAAAAAAAGAAGGATTGAAAAAGATTAGGGTTATAATTTGTTATTGGGAAGATAGGTTGCTTTAAAAAAAGATGTTTGGGAGTTTTTTTAATCTGACAAGTGAAACTACTTGATTCTGAATCCTAAAGAAGATCCCATGTGAGGTACTGCCACAACCAAAAGCAAAACCCTCTCTTCTCTTTCTTTTTCTCTCTCCTAACTCTGCATCCTAAGTTTCTCAGTAGCTGTCTCTCACAGAAAGTTTTTCTCTGCTTTCTTAAAAACAATCTACACTTTTTTTTTATCAGAAAAAAAATTAATAAATAAATTGAACCACCCCTTATACAATACATCTCTTAATAAAACAAAACAGTTGTACATGCACACCATGGTTAATTATTAGAACTAGCAATTTTCAACAAAATGTTATTTTTATTATAGTTATGAATGATTGAAAACTTATTTGAAGATTTATCATTAAACTAAAAATATATTTTTAGTTATATTTTATAAACGTATACTTAAAAAAAATTATTAAATAAAAAATAATTTTATAGATAAAAAAAATAATTAAGACTACAATTCACTTGAACATATAATGTCCAATCAGGTGTAATGTAGTCACATACTACATCATTATGGTTATAAGCGATGTATTATGTATCATTTTTACACCATTTCACGATCTAACTGATATTACATTGATTAAAGTTTCAACTAATATAAAATGCTATCATTCTTCATTGGTTTTGTTACTTTTTCAACATGTAATTGTAAATCACAAACATACCAAATTGTCAAGAAAATAAACTTTTGTATTTATCCAGATCTGTCCAAACGAACAATTCAAGTTCAATATAATGATTGTCATTATCACCATCTCCTTTTTGTTTTTAAATATAAGAAAATATATGAATAATTGAAATTAGAAGTAGTATTCTATATTGAATATATTGAATGAGAGGATTTTTAAAAGACAAACAAGAAAAACTAAACCAAAAGTAGGAGGATATGTAAATAAGACTTTGAACAAGACAAGCAACAAAACACTTTTAAAAACTCAAAAAAAAACTTACTTATACTAACTATGAAGTATGTATATAGAATCTACCAATGGTAAAAGGATAAAACTCCACAAGTATGATTACAATGCCACACCTAAAGAATCCTTAGTTTTGAAAGTTATAGTTTGAAATATGAATGAATGCACTTTCATTTTCTCATTTTGTTTTTATTAAGTCAATATTCAAATTCCAAACACTTTTTAAATTTACTTTTCAAACTTAGAATTAGTATTATACGGATTCAAGTAATGTGATCATTTGGACTCTATGTTTGGAATTAAACCAACTTTTAACCAAGGCAACTTATATTTTTAATTTCTTATCAATTAATTCAAGTAAGTCGAGAATTAATACTCCTAAAACACCTATTGAATATATGACTCAAGCAAAAAAAAGTTGCAAAAATTTAAAAGACAAACAAAACATACAAAATTGAAATAGACAAATGAATATGAGAAGTAGAAATCCTACCAAATTGAATTTGTGCACAAGTGAAACATGAAAGGATTAAACAAGATGTTTCAAATCAAATATAAAATTCAAATGAACCATGCTCTGAATACCACATGATATGAGTTCAATTTAGGATTACCACATGATTGAATTTAGTTTTTGTCCTTGAAGGTTGTCTCTCGAAGTTCCAAAATGAGAGAAGGCAGGTTGATCAGTTTTCTCTAAAGCAAATGAAGCAGTACAAAGTGGACATTCTTTGAAACATGGTCCTTTGAGCCTGTGCGAGGCAAAATGATATTGTAGACAATGTTATGAATTACTCTTCCTATGGGAACCAAGTTGAAAAATTTTAGAAAATTTCTTATCATAACATATGTTTTTGACGATGTTCATGATTTGCCATACAACAAGATGTCCACTTGTTCAAATATTATATCATCATCCCATTTGTTCGAGAATACTTCTCCTTCTTCATTCAAATAACCCACTTTAGCAATATTTGACGTGGAAATTCTTATTGACTTATAAGCTACTTCACCCTCATTACAATTTCTAGTAGATTACGTGTTTTCCAAAACTAGTGTAGGCCTAATGGTTCCAATGGTTTCTTAGAAAAAATAACTTAGTTCATCTCACCAGACAATAAAATATGTTAAGGGGGTATCTAGCTCGTTCCAGGCTTGAAAAGTTTAAGTACTTTTAGGAATAAAATGTGTTTCAGGAAACGTGGACATTGCTTCACTAGGATTGGAGATAAATGTTGTGGGTCGAGCAATCTTTTTTTGAGCCATTGATGTTCTGAGGTTGGAGTTTCATAGGAAAGAGAGATGAATTGTCTCAAAGTTTCAAACTTTATTTTTTAAAGGGAGGTGTATGTAAGAGAAAAGGCTTGAGGGAAAAAAAGTATCTCTCTTGATAAGAAGAGAATGAACAACTAAAACATTGGTTATGATTTTTCTATTGGACTATGTGGATGCATACATGACAACATGCACAGTTTAATGTTCTTTTAGTTATTCTAGAGATCATAAATAGAGGGACTTGTCATTTCATCATTAATGCTCCTAAATGCATGTGAGAGAAATTTATTTTAAGAAAAATATAATTCTTTGCATAAAGTAAAAAAGATTTTACTAGGATGAAACTATTGTCTTAAGGTGTGTTTTTCTTATTGTGTTGGATCTTTGTATCTAGACATTGTTAGGTGCCCAACCCTTTAGAGGCTTACTCTCACACAACCTGTGAAAAGTAGAGAAATCACAAGAACTGAGGGTGGAATTGATATTTTATTAAACTTTAATAATTTTTTCAAATATCAGTTTATTAATGAAACTAAGATGAAAATTTGATGTGTAAAACAATCAAACTCAAACTTTGTCATTTGATGTGTCATTTCGTATGCACTTGGCTAACTCAAGTGAATTATCTGTCTATGTTATTTTCTAATTGAAGATCAGACTATAAATTATGCATCTGATAGGCTACTCTAGATGTAGGTTTGACCTAACATGATTTATTAAACACAAGAGATACATTGTTCAAAATCTTTTTCAATGAGTTTCGTCTAATTAAGCATAAAATGATTTTCCTTAAATAATCTTATAATAGATATATATGACTGGACGAATCATGATTAAATGCTTATACTCTCCTTATTTTCTCCATTATAAGTGCTCACATCAAACGTGGATTTACAACTCAACTAAATCACTTGGCTAACTTATATTAGTGTTTGCTTTAACATGTGATTAGGTCATAGTTTTAGCGTCTGACTAACCAATATATAAGAAAATCAAATACCAAGTTTTAAGAGAATTTTGGTAAAAACCTTTTTGGTATGTACTCGCATATTAAGTCTTCTTCTTAGATTAGTGAAGATGATGGTAACATGTAATATAAAAGAGATAAGGGGAAAGTAAAACGCACAACAATTTATATTTGCTCGTTTGTTGCAAAGACTACATCCAATTCATGGCCAACCAACCAAGTTCAACTTGGCAAACAAATGCTGCAAAGTATGCGTTGAGTATTCCTTGGGCTTGTAGCCATTCTTGGCTAACCTTTAGAGTATTCTTGACACAAACCACTTATGGCTTAACTGAGTATTTTTAACACAAGTCACTTCTAACTTAACTGAGTATTCTTTGACCTTGTAGTTATTCATGGCTAACCCCTTGAGTATTCCTTCCTAAGGCCACTGTTGGTTGACCCTAAGTATTCTTTACACCTAGCCACTCTTGTCTAATTGATTATTCTTTCGGATAACAACCACTTCAGGTTGACCCTGTCAAGGAGTATTCTTTACTCAAACCACTTCTAGCTAAATCTGAGTATTCTTTGTCAAACAACCACTCCTGACTAAGATATGAAGGTTTGGTGTTTCAATAATCAACTGATCATTGGGTCTAATGCTTAGGGAGGATTGCGTTTGCTAATGAATACAATGTTTAGACTTTCTAGGCTTAGAGGGATGCTCTTAGTTGTGCAACATTTTGGCATCAAGTATTCCTTTGTGTATATACTTCTTTTTTTTTTTTTTTGTAAGGCTTTAAATAGATTATGGAAGAAGGTGTTCGCTAAAAGGTCGTTTATAGGTGTTGAGCATCTTTAGCTTCCATGTTTGTCCATTCTGCATCTAATGAGTTTCAATATTATTGTTGCATTTATTGCACATTTGATCTTTGCTCCTTTCTCTTCTTAAAATCCTTGATAATTGATAACACTAATCTCCTTTGGTAGCATAGCCTTTTGTACAAATTCATATTATCGTGCATTTCGTATAGGGCATGTAATTAGGCCCGAGTTGAAAGACTCGTTGTGACAAAAAATTGATGAAGAAAATAGCTTTAGCTCATACCTTGAGAAATCTTTTATATTTATTTTATATTTGATTTTGAACGAATCTCTTTAACAAATGGACATTCTCTAGAAACACAGAGTAAACATATAAATGTTTATTTTAAGTATGAAATTTGCTTTGTTTGTGAGTATCATCTAATGTTTGATGTATGTTTCATCCATTCTCATGCGTGGCTTATCAGACTTTGAGAAAAAATTGCAGGACAATATATTATGTCATACGAAACACGTGTATCCTATATGATGTGTTGTTTTCATAAAACTATCATCTTACATACTAAATATGTCATATTTTATATTTAGTTATTTTGAATCACTAATTAAAATATTAAACTTTTTTCTTAGTAAATGTCAAGATTATAATAATTTCTTTTCAATTGTTTTCTTTAGTCAATTTAAATTCTTGAAAATTTGATCAGGCGGAGTGTTACCGCTAACGGTATGAATTAGTTCCACCCCAAAGTAAATATAAAACTCAAATATAGACAATGAAATTAGGGTTCAGTATTTTTTTTATTTAAAGAAAATTGATGAATTGATTTTGATTTTGGTCTTTGTAACTTCTTTAATTGAAATTTTCATTTTATTGAAATGGAAAGAAATATATCGAACTTTATTTTTCTTCTAATGTAAACCTCTCTGGAGTATCTGTATCGGCAAATCAAAGTTCATAAAACTTAACTACGTAATTATTCCTTATCAAGACATTTATGTTTGAAAAATTAGCTACGGGTACATAATAATAATAATAATAATAATAATAATAATAATAATAATAATAATAATAAGAAGAAGAAGAAGAAGAAGAAGAATAATAATAAGAATAATAATAATAATAACCTGTTGTCCTTAGTTCTCATATATTATTATACATGAAAAAATATTTATTAAAAGGGGTCAATTTTTAAATAATTCTCTATACATTTTACATAATTTGTTTCATCAGTAACTCTAATTTAAAAATTAGTTTGACTAACTTATAGGTTGATTTAACAAAAAAAAAAACTTTATTTAGTATTTTTAATTTATTGTCATAAGTTAATTATCCAATGATCTATTTAAACAATCTTCCTTATTTAGTTAATATGAAAGTTTATTTTAGTAACTCTTAACTTATTTTTAGGTATTTATCTAAAAATATGTTCGGATAGATTTTTTTTATAAAAGGAAAAATTGAACACTTTTATAAATTAAATTATTTTACACATCAATAAAATAATTGGAAAATTCATACCAGAAAGTTTTAAACATTACCATATGAATAAACTAAATTTATCTTTTAGAAAAAAATAATTTATTTTATCCTTTTATTATTTTTACCTATGTAAAAAGTAATTTTAACTTTCAGAAAAAATAATTTATTGTTTATCTTCTTACTTTTTTCTACTAAAATTTCATGTAAATTTTTTTGTCTAAAATGACTAGTATTGATTTATAAATTAAATAATTCATTGAAATTATTTTTCATTAGTATTTATATAATAAGTTAATTTTAAATTATGATATAGAAGAAGCTAATTTTAGTTTATATTTCTCCTTTTGAAAGTAACTATAAAGAATTTCCTCCAAATGTTTCCTTAATCTGTTAAATAGGTTTTCATCAAACACTTTTAATCTAAGCAAGTAGGTTATAATTTTTTAACTTTGAAATTCCTAATATATATATATATATATATATATATATTATAAAGTTTGATCTAACTAGTTATAATTTGATGAAATGGACAAGAGGAAGCCTTGAAAAAATAAAAGGAAGGTGAAAGGCATTGGTGCAACTGTTATGAAGCACGTGAAGAAGAAATGTACAAAAATCCAGCATTACAAGGTTGCAAAAGGATGAAGTGGCAATGTATTTAAGAGATTGGGGCCATCAAACTGACACAGAAACTGATAGTGAAGCCATTCCATGACAGCATATACAACAATCACCATTAATGGTTGCGTATCTGATTCATCCATTCACCAACACATGTGGCCATTGCACTGCATGCATGTGTGCCTGTGTCATGCAATAAACATATTCAACAGACAAGGTACGAGTCATTAGTCATTTGTCTTCCTTAATTTCGATCACTGCTATCACTTGCATTTCCAGGAAAAACCAAAACATCTTCCTCACCGTTTCTTCTTTCCTATATATCACATTTATTAAGGAGAAGTGAAAATCATGTGTTCTCTCTTATCCATCTTCAAGATTCGACTACCTCTTTCGTTTTTTTATGCAGATAAAATAAAAAACTTTATAATGTGTACTCAAGTTTACTGCAAAATACTTCTTTAACAATATCAAATTACAATATTTAAAAACGATCATCATAAGAAAAATATAGTGTTTTTCATATGACTCCCTTAAAATATTATTAGATTTATGAAGTTCATATTTTATGCGTTATATTGTTTGATTTTGGTTATATATGGTCATTGAGAGATCCTTACTTTTTTCTTTCAGATTTAATACCCTAACTTGTGTAGTACTACACTAGTACTCCTTAAATGTGTGTTTTAGTAAAATGAAGAAGTAATTGTGACTGAAATATGGAAGAAGAGATATTTTTTTTTTTATCTTTTGTATTGTTGTAAGTTAGATGTGAGACATTGTATGGATGTAATGCACGTAGAAGAATATGTGTGATAACTTAATTGGAATACTTCTTAACATTAAAGGTACGATGAATGTTAATATGATGTTCATTAAGATTTGATTGAGTTGGATATATGAGAGGAATTGACATCACGAGAGGTTGATAAATGTACATATTTGCTTACAACATTTTACACTTTGACCAAAGAGTAGAGAACAAGCTTTTGCGAATGTCTTAAAGTTGTTAAGGTACCACAAGACCATTCTTCAAATTTTAACAGTCTTGTATATATGCATGATTTGAAACTAATTGACTTAAAGTCTCATGATTGTCATGTTCTAATTCAACAATTACTACATGTGGTTATTCATAATCTTACAAAAAATGTTGAGCATATCATAACTTGATTGCGTTCATTTTTTTAATTCAATATGTAATAAAGCTATTGAGCATCAAAAGTTGGATGACCTTTAAGAATATATTGTTATTATATTTGTGTTCAATTAGAGATGTTTTTTCTCCATTGTTTTTTTTACATCATGGTACATTTGGTTATTCTTCTTGTAAGAGAACTTAGACTGTGTAGGGCAATTTGTTGCGACAGATGTACAGTGAACAATACATGAAGATTTTGAGGGATATGTGAAAAATCAATATCGTCTAGAAGATTTTATTATTGAAAGATACATTTAAGAGGAAGCCATTGAGTTTTGTTCCAAATACATGTTAAAAACAAATTATATAGGAGTTTTTGACAAATGTTGGCATTCCCGTAGATCAATAGGTAATTCCTCAAAAGGCATACATGTAGTAAACAATTATAGAGAAGATATTCAGCAAACACATTTATGTATATTGAATAAAACAAATGAGGTCTTATGGTACTTAGTTGCACACAAAGTCTTTGTTAAAGAAAGAAACCTAAGGTAATAAGATAAATGGGTGTCGATAAAGCTTAACAAAACTTTCATGTCATTCTTTAAAAAAGAAATCATCAATCATCCATCAACATTTGAAACATTGACATGTCTTGCAAATGAACTAAATTTTGATGTCTTATGTTTTTCTCACTATGAAACAAATGATTATATATCTTATACATTTAAAGGATAAAAGTGCACTGCAACATAGTAGAGTCACTTTGGAGCAAAATTTCATACAATTATGTACTTCAAAAGATCAAAATCTTGTTGTGGGATCGATGTCATATCATGGTGTGATGGAAGAAAATTGGGAGGTTAGTTGCAAGTTTTTTGTACTTATATCTAAATACATATGGGTTGACAATAAGACTGATATTAAAATTGACAAATCTGAAATGACCTTGACTAACCTTTTGAAGATAAGATATCAAGACGAACCATTTATATACATGTATACTTGTGGATTAATTTATTTGTTGACAAAATTATCATATTTTGGGATCTTTAATGACAATTCGTGCAAAATCATCGTCATTGGCAAGAATTTTTTAATGACAATTTATGTAGAATTATCTTCGTTTCTCCAATTTTTTAAAAGTATTTTTAATTTCAATACGAACTTTTGATTATGTTATTGTTACTAAATTCATGTATAATTAATTTTTTTTAAAAGAAATTGTCATTAAAATGTTATTTCGTAATGACAATTTAGACTATCATTCATCTATTAAACTTATAAACATCTTCATTAACAACGTTGTTGCTTTTAAAACCTACCTTTAATTGTTATTAAAAGTCCTTTATACAGTAAATGATAATTTTCACTCTTTATATTTCAAAATGAATTGAAGATTCAAATAAATGAAATACATACTTAAAACTTTTTTTTTAATATTATATATATATATATATATTAATTTAATATTAAGGTGTTCATTCATATTTAAATTTATCTTCAAAGAAAAAACAATTTGATAAAATAATCTATAATTTAGTCAATATAGTATTAATTAATTTTTATTTTTAAAATTGATTTATTTTAATAATTTTTCTGTAATTATAATTAATAATTAAAATCTTGATAGTTAATATTAAATATCAATTTAAAAACTAGTTTATCAATTTTTATTATTAATAAAAATTAATGTAGATATACCAATAGATTTTTAGTTTATAAAATAATATTTAACTTAGTAAATATAATAAAAAAATTAAATTAATTTTTATTTAATAATTTTTTTGATAATAAATTTAAACTATATTTTAATACCTAAATAAAAATAATTTTATGTATATTAATTATTTAAACTTAATAAGGTTTAAGGAGGAGTGATTGTGATTTTCATCTTTGCTAAGCAATGTGCTTCATGCTTTTGTAGAAGTGGTAGTGGCAAGTGTTGTATATAAAATAAAACTCTAAATTAAAGAGCTTATATTAATGTGACAAGTGTTAACAGTATCATAGAAGATATTCTAAAAATAAAGTGTTAATGTTTTCTTATTATTCAAGATTAAAGCACACATGATTATTAGATCGGTCAACTCCAATATATATAATTAATCTTTTCATTATCATAAATTATTGTTCAGATCTCTTGCTTCTTCTCCAACATCATTATTCACTCTTTTTTCCAAAACCATGTTTGGCTTTGCTAATTACCATTAATTAAAAAAAATTAATAAAATAATTCTAATTTCTTTTAAGATGATCTAAAAGTTCAGATTTTCTCTTGTATTTTTAGTTTTATTCCATTTAATAAATCTTCAAAATATACTGGTTGATTTCTTAATATATTTTAAAATATCAAAATCAATGTATTTTAGAGTAACATTAAAGGAACCAAATTCGAGATCTACGCATAACCCTAATATGGGATCCAAAAATTCTATAAATTTTGTTCATAATTAATTTTTTCAAAGAGTATATAACTAATTTTTTTTTCTTCTAAATCACATTTTCTATCTATAATATTAGAATTTGAAACATTGGTTAACCTTATTCAATACTATTTTAAAAAATTCTCTCAAATACTTCAAATAATTTAATTCATTCGACAAATAAATAAAAACTTTAAAAAATTTAACATCACTATTCAAATATAATTTAGATAATGCATATACATTTGAAATGTGTGTTTCTGTGTTGAACTTATGATGAATTTGTAATCAAATATCTACAAAAGAATCTTTCTTTATCATGTGAATGTTCTCTATTATATACCTATCATATTTATGATTTATCACCGACCATTTTAATTTAAATTTAGCAATCTCTTAAGAAATTAGTTTTAAAGTCTACTCAACTTTCATCAAACCCTTCAATCATATATGGTTCTTACGAAATGTCTTAAATATAATAAGGTTAAAAATAAAAACTATTCGTTACGAAATGTACCTTATAATAATATAACGTTGGATAAAATTAAAAATAAAATAAAAAATTTCTATTTGATACAAAATGTCTCATAATAAGAGAAAGTAAAATTAATAAGCGAAACAATTAATTTTTTTTTCATCAAAACAATAGAAATAGAAAGAATAAATAAATATAGAACACTTAATATATATTACAATCTACAATCTATAAACAAGTTATAATTCCTAAAAATGTTTAGCTCAGATACTTCTCTTAAATGGGCGTATCCGTGTCGGACACACGTATCGGTGTCGATACTCTACGACACTCGTAGGATACTTATCGGTGAAGTGTTCAATTCAAAAAATATTTGTTGGATTTTTGAAAATTCTAATGGTTCTAACACAATTTTAAAAGGTATAAATATAATAATTTTCTAAAAACTCAAATTTATTGTATAAATTTTTATTATGATTATAAAAATAAGGAATAAATTCTTTTGAACGAGTCATGAAAAATATCTTCCTGCTCCCAAAAGAATCTCAAACATACTTTTGCACATAAATATTTATTTTCTATTTATATAATTCAAAATTATATAATATATAGATCCGTGTTCCCGTGTCCTACATTTTAGAGATTATACGTATCTCTGTGTCCATATCCATGTCGTGTCAGTGTCCGTATCCGTATATATGCTACATAGGTTTCAACTATTACCATCTATATACAAGTTATCATTTCTGTATAACCCAAAAAATAGCAAAAATGAAGAAGAGTGCATGGATAAAATAATATGGCGCCAATTAGTACATTGATGATGCTTTAAATTTGTGAAACATTGAGAAATAGTACACATTAAAAATTGGAGGAAACTTTCTTTTTTTTCATATTTGAAAAAAAGTAGAATGCATCTTTTGACCTTACTTTCTAAGGATGGTGACTGAACTTGATTTTTAAGTGGAACCACTTTTTTTTTATGGAGAGCAGAGCATAGCTAAAAGAATAGCCATTAATATTTTTACATTACTTCATATATTTATATATTATCTCTCATTTGTGCTTCTTTCTTTTCTTCTGGGTCTATATCACACTAAGTGATAAGGTAGAATGTGCAAAGCTTTCTCAAATTAATAATATATAGATTATACCATATATACATATAGAGAGAAAGAAGGAGAAATTAAATTAAATCCATTTAAGTTTCATGTTATCTCATTTAATATCTTTTCAATTAAATCATATATATTTTTTCTAAACTAACTATTGAATCGAAAAGTTCCTATCTTATATACACATTTAAATTATTTTATATATTTTTATGTAAATAAAAATTAATGTATCATATGCTTTTCAAATTATAATAAAAATATGAGTTATTTTATAGTTTTAATATTATAGTTCAATTTTAACAAAATTTAACATAAATAATTGTGATGATATTGAATGATTGAATTGACTAAATATATTTTTATATAAATTTATTGATGATGTAATATATATATATATATATATATATATATATATATATATATATTATGCATTTGAAATTCGTTTGGAAAAAGATAGCAAAGAGGTATAATAAATATAAGGGAGTATCTTATATACAAATAGTTACACTATATAAACTTCTCCCCTTCCCTTATAAATAACACTTATGTTGTATGATATTGGATCGTGGCAGGCCCATAAGTCTAGGCCCAATATATAATTTATCCTTAATACAAAGGCAATTTCTTTCTGCACCTCCAAGGCACTTCATTAAAAAAACGTGAAATGAATACTTTACCCTTTTTTCAATGACATTCTTTTTTATCTTCTTTTGGATTATAAAATTCTGAACTTTAGAATTTAAAAAAAAAAAAATTTATTCCAAATTCTAGAGTTTGAAAAGTATTTTCAAACCTAGAAAACACTTTCTTGTCTTATGAATATTAGGAATTAAATTTAATGGCTTTAAAATTTGGAAAGTAAATTCTTGAGTAGTGTTTAATCAGGATTATGAGAAAAAGGGAACAAAAAACAAATGAAGTTAATAAGTAAATTTTATATACAAAAGAATGAAAGGGAAAATGAAGTTATCAAATAGGGGAAGTTAAATAGCAAAAGTGTAGACCAAACAATGCTGAAATTTCTTTGTACCTTTTTTCAAAGCCCACTGATCAGCCCAACCAGACTAGTTAAATAGGTCCAACTCTGTACCCAATTATATCCAATTCAATTAGTTTAATAATTTCATTTTTTAACCTTATTGATTTAACTAACTAAAATAATCTATTGATAAACATTTTAGTAATTTTTATAAGGTCCTATTCATGAACCTAACAAAGTTTTAGATATAAAACAAATTGTAATACAAAAGGGTATTTAAATATTAACAAAAAATTATTAAAAATTTGAAGTTAATTATACAGTATTTAATATGACTTATTAGCTATTTTAGTTATTAACATCAGAGTCGTACACATCATTTTTTTTAAATATAATCCTAATTCTTATTACAAGACATATTTTAGAGGAGACTAATGGTCTTTTTTGAAGACATTTTATAGTTTCCACAATATTATATTTTTTTTCATTTTTTAATTGTATAATCCATTAACCTTATAAACTCTAGAATATAAAAATTATTATTTTTTCTTCTGAATTTTAGAATAAAAATGTATTTTTGCATTTAGAGTTCGAAAGTTATTTTCAAATTAAAAAAATATATTTTAAATTTTAAAATTTAGAATACAATTTTGTTTTTAAGGATTCTAGAGTTTTCATAAGTATTTTCAAACTCAAAAAAAACAAATATCAAATATTTATATATTTTAAATATTTTAAAAGTGTCATTATACATCAATAAGTTTTCTTAAGAAATTCAAATAAAAATAAATTGTATTAAGAAAATACATTCAACTAGTTTATTAGGGTTAGGAGCCTTTTTCAAAAGCCTCACAACAGACATAAAAAAAAGACAGATTTTTTCAAAGGCAACCATTAAAAGATATAGAAAATATTGGAGCCATTAAAACACAGTGTCTAATTATCACAGATTTTTTATTAGTAGTAATAAATGATAATTTATCTAATTAGAGAGACTGGTCCTTTATTTATATTTATTATAATTTATCAATAATTTGTAATATTATAAATGAATGTGGTCAAGATTATAAAATAAGAACATGTACTTTTTAATGAAATTAATATTTAATCTTCCACATAATTAATTGGTCAGCATTCAAAACTTTCACCATCTCCCACTACACCTCCTACTATATTTGTCTATATTATTACATATATATTTTAAGGATAAAATTATAGAAGGACATGTTATAATTTTTTTCCTAAAAATACTATAAAATACAATTGATTAAAAAATACATGAAAATCTAAAAAAATTTAAATGTTTATTACTTTTATTGTAATTATTTTCAAATTCAATATGTTATTCTCACATTCTTTTGATGACTAATTAGAAGAATCCGGTAATAAAATCAAATTTTTGTTATTCTTACCAACTCATTTATTCTTTCTTAAGTTTAAAGAAAATATAAAAGAGATAAAAAATATTTGTATTAGATAATTCTTCTTTCAAACAAAATATTAAAGTCATTTTTTCAACTTTGTTAATTTCATGTGACGCCAAACTATTATTGTAGAAGCAATATATATAAATTATTCACACTAATAAAAAATTCATATATTACTTTATTAATTACACATTAATTTTTTTAATTTATAATAATAAAATATAATATCAATCAATTTTAAATTAATAATTATTCAATCATTTTACAAACATATTCAACATAATTTATATTCTTCTTATTTTTTTCCCCACTAATTCTATATCATCGTTCTTATTAATGTATATTCCTACACTATTTTTTAAAGTACTCTGAATAATGTATATATGTATGCAATTGTTTCAATTTATTATTTAAATTAATTTTAATTTAATTCATTATTTAAAAATCTATACATTTAAAGTGTTCATAGTCAAATAGCGTTATTTTATTTTAATATTATTACTTCAATTAATTACATATATAATTTATTATTTAAATATCAAATTATCTATACACATTATTAAAATTTTTAAACTACATTGCTTATTTCAATTTCACATAATTTTTATATTTATAAAAATAATGAAACCATAATTAATAATGTAACATTATTTTTGTGTTATATGATATTTTAGCATTTTTTTAATTAAATGTTCATTAATATTTATTTATAGCTGTTATTTTCTTAATTAATGTAATTATTCAAAGTTTTTGAAATATTCGATTTCAAGATTCAACCTTTATATATAAATAGTTATTAAAATTAAAAATTTAAATTGAACACAAAAATATACACACTTAATTATTAATTTTTTTTTACATTTTCAGTTTTTTAAAAACTAAAGAAGTTTCTAATAATACAAACAATTTTTTAAGCAAAAATTCTTATATAAATAATTTTGAAAGAATTCTTTTTTTCTGTTTTTTTAATCGAAATGGCGTAGCAAAGTAAAATGTGCTATCTCTATTTATAATTTGAACTATCTCAGTAAAAATTATGTTCAAGGTGCTACTGGCGAAAAAAATTTCTATTTATACCTTATTATTGTACTTCCAACCTCGATATAATTGGGCTAAGCTAGCTTCTATTTACACCTCCATATCTTGTTCAGCACCTCCATGGGTGATGAATTTACCATTTAAACCTTATTAAAAAAAACCTCCACCACCCTCATTTCTTCTCTTCTTCGCTTTTTTCATGTACCAAAAATTTCACCATTCAAAATCCAGCTGCAGAGAAATGTAAAAAAGTGTTAAAATACATATTTCGAATTTTAGAATTTTGAAAGTGTACGAATTATACAATTTAAAAATGAAAAAAAAAATCCTACTCTTTCATCAAAAAGTAATTTTGGAAATAAAAAAGTTATGGAGTTAAAATAAAAAATTGACTTGGGCTATAAGATACTCCTTGCACCTCAATTTACTAATAATTTTGCTTTCAAAAAAAAGTTATGCAAAACAATTCCATGAAAGGCAACAATAAAATTGTAATTGAAAAATTTATTAAGTTGTGAAAAATGTTTAAAAAATAAATAACAGAAATAGTTGAGTGATGTTTCAATCCTTTTGTTTTCTTAAAGCGATTCGTTGAAGGGCGACAAACTTTTGGAAAACAGAAACTTACTAACGAGGCCAAAAGAAGTTTTAGAAAATAAAAAATTATTTTTACAAATAGCAAATAAAAAAGTTCCTATTTTTTTAGGACAAATTAATAAAGATTATAGCTTTCATAAGAGATGAGAAAAATGCATGAGACCAATTTCCATAACAATCTACCCAAAGGCTCTTTTTACTTTTTACTTTAAATTGCTAACACTTTGAAATTGTTAACCACAATATAAACTAGACAACATGGTAATTCCACTAAATTTTGGAGAAAAATGGTTAGATGCTCAAGAATTTCATACAAGGGTTGAATGAAGATGAAACCTTAAGAGTTAGATGAAGATCCAAGCCAAGGATTTGGTGGAGGTGGAGGTAGAGGAAGAGGGTAGTATTGACACTGTGGTGAAGCTTGAAAGCACCTTAAAACATTTGGTGATGAACCTATTCCAAAGCCATACTTGTTAGCACTATCATGGTTTGAAGGGCCTACATCCATTCTACCAAGTGAGGTTGAGGGACCAACCTCACTAACCATCTCATCATGCAAATACTTCAACTTATGAACTACTTCACTCATAAGGGGTCTTGTTTTAGGGTCTAGACGAAGACAATGAGTAGCTATCCTCATTGTCCTATGAGCACATTTTGTTGGGTATTGCCCTTCAAGTCTAGGATCCATCAAATAATGAAAATTTGCTTTGTTTTTTAGACGAGGCCGCAACCATTCTACCAAGTTTTGTTCTTCTGTAGCCATTGTTTGATCTAAGGCTCTTCTTCCTGTCAGCATTTCAAGCAGCACAATCCCAAAGCTATAAACATTGCTCTCAGAAGTAAGGTGGCCTGTGTCAACAACATTCTTAATGTTAATAACCATTTGAGTAAAAACTTGCACCATAAGCAACATGGAAGCTTAAATTATGCATTAGTCATTAGTCAAATAATGTGATAAGAAGACAAATTAAAAAGGAGAAATTTTGTGTGGCCCTAATTAATTATGGAGATTTTGGTATGTAGTTGAGTTTTTAACCAGTAGTTGTATGAGTTTCCATTTGATGAAGTTATGTCATCTATATGTTTTGCCATTTGGTAAGAAGAATTTATTCAACTTTTAACCCAAAAACTAGTTTAATGTTTTTGTAATCAACAAAGATAATATACATACTAATTGTAGGTACAAGAACATAAAAACCCATATAGGCAAAGATTACAAAACTTTTTCCATCATTTAGTCACTTAATATTTATCTTTCAACTTAATATATATATATATATATACAAACTAACCAAGACTCAAAGACTATTTCCTATGTTATTTTGTCCAAGTGAGAATGGTATAACTAGAACTATTTTTCATATTGAAAAGGCAAATTTAGAGGAAATCTTTGCATTAGCTTAGCTAAATGGTTGGGCATGGATAACCAACACACACCATAACTAACTTTTCATATTCAAACTAGTATATTTGTCCAATTACCTGTTTGAAACAGCTCCAGTAAGTCCATATTAAAAAGGTTTTATCTTCAGATGTTTTGTCTTGTTGTTTATCATAAAACCTATTTGAACAAATGTTATTACAGACAAGTAAGTTCTACGATAGAAAACAAGACAAAGGAATAATATGTCTATGCTTGAGTAATGAATTTCTATATTCTATTTTATGTATAATTAATGTTTCTATATTACTTTAGGATAAACAACATTTGATGATCCAACGAATTAGACAAGTTTATGTAGGGTAGAAGTTATTCTGACTAACCTGACATCAAATACTCAGGAGCTTCATAGCCTTTTGTTACAACTACTTTAGTTGTTACATGAATTTCTCGAACAAGACCAAAGTCCCAAAGTTTTGCATTGTAGTCCTGAGATAAAATGATATTAAGATGTAGGAAAAGTTGTATTATATAAAAATTAACATAGTAAGAGATTGCAAAGTTATTACCATATCCAATAGGATCTTAGATGTCTTAAAATCTGAAAATATTATTGGCCTTGAAGCTTCCTCGTGTAAAAATGCAAGGCCATTAGCAGCACCAATTGCAATTTTCATTCTCATAGGCCATGTAAGTAGAAGAGTTCCTACTCATACATCACAATATAACTTGTTAATTCAATAATTTATCTAGCATGTATAATAATAATTAATCCTGTTTTAATCAAAATAAATTTGAAATGGTA
This sequence comes from Phaseolus vulgaris, assembly GCF_051622355.1. Lineage (NCBI taxonomy): Eukaryota > Viridiplantae > Streptophyta > Magnoliopsida > Fabales > Fabaceae > Phaseolus > Phaseolus vulgaris. The sequence goes on along the minus strand of NC_143501.1, from coordinate 4,648,224 downwards.
TCCAAAATTAGATTAAAAGTACAACTCAGCGCATTAGAATATATATATATATATATATATCATTAAAGTAACATTAAAATAGAGATAAAAAATAACATTAATAACAAGGCAACTTTCACATTAATATTTGCACTAAACTTAAAAATAAATGTACATTTGATTTGTGGAAAATTATCATTTTCTAACCTTAGATTGTACTAATTTGCCTAAAAAAATATTAAAGAGAATAATTATGGGATGTCGACTATGTTTATAAAGAGTCAATATATGTTGTTATGTTTCAATTTTACAAGAAAAAATTGATTCATGTTAAAAGGAAGATATAACAAGATTAATAAAACAATTTATATTAATGGTGTTATATGTCACACTAAGACGAAGTATTTCATCTTTCATTTTCGTAGTTCCAAATATGAAACTTTGAGGGAGTTTACACCTATGTATTTGATGTGATGGATTGTGACAATTTTTTACTAAGAGACTAAAAGAGAGTATTGTCAAGAATAATTGATAAAAAAACAAATTGTCTTTTGGAGTATAGAAAAGTTGTCTATGAAATAACATATGACTCTTTCTAGAAATATTTTTTATGAGCAAATAATTAATTAAATTAAGTGGAACATTTTAGGGATGTCCTAACCCATTTACACAAAATGTAAGGGGTTATTAGTCAACATCATTTTCCAACATGTTTCAACCCAATCCTAACATACATTGATGTTGAAAAATTGGTATTCCTAAGGCCTCCAAAGTTCTAATCCAAATACTCAACCTATCTCGCAAGTTTCTATTTCTACATATGATCACCTCACTTGGCTTATCCACAATGCACTTAGAATACCATAACCTAGCCACTATTTCCTCTACCAGACTTCACATATGTATTTCCCTAATTTCAACTACAACAATTAATGCACCATGAAACCAGACAAGGGATACACAAATGCGAAAAATCTCTCCCACTTGTTGTAAATCAATCCTAATTTTTTTTATAAAGATTTCGGCTAACCCCCCAAGTTATATATACACAACATATATAAAAAAACTTACCAAATGTACACCAACCAATAGGAATAGTTGTAATTATTACTGTTGAATGTAAAACTGAACAAGCAAAAAAAAATGAACTTCTCTAACTCTTGCAAGAACATAATAACACTCAATTCAATTTAGTAACTCTCCCTTGAAATTTTGTCCTCAAACTCAATTTTTTTGACTAGAAATATAAGTGGTATGTGATCCACACCCAAGCTTTCTACTGTGTTATGAGAAAAAAATTCCTCTACATTCACAATGTTTTTTTTTTAAAGATGATTCCATTTTTATGACTTTATATACCATATATTATTGTCACCTACATGATCACCCATTTCTTGTTATATCTATGGATTAACTATAAAGTAGAGAAAGTCAACAAATGTTCCTTTGTTGAATTACGACCACATGATTGAATATCTACTTGACTATAACTTATCACATATGTTGTGGAATGTAGCGAACAAAATCACTACAAAGCTATCTACAAACATAAATGTAATTACGATAAAAGAGAAGAAATCACAAAAGATCAGTAGAAGGTAAACAAAGGAAGAAATAATAAAGAATCAACATACTAAAGTAACATGGTTCAATTGAAGCCTTAAAATAAATTCAATTCATGTCCATGATAAAATTCACTATAAACCAAGGATTACAAATCAAATTTTTTATCTTAATGAACTCTTGCTCAACTCACTTTATAAAGTATAATATAACCATCTCAATTAGCTTTCGTGAAATGTTCATAAACAAGTGGAGAAGACATTTCTTACTATTGAGTTAAAACATCACTAGGACAATTAGTTGAAGAACAGGATGAAATCCTTTAGGTTTTCTTTTTCAGAGTGACTTATGAATCTCATCTTATGTATCAAAAGCTTATTTTAATGTGGAAGGTGTTGGAGATCCCACATCGACTAGAGATTAGAGCCTTTCATTGTATATAAGTGGGTGCAAACCTCAATCTCATGAGCCGGTTTTATGGGGTTGAGTTAGGCTTAAAGTCCACTTCGTAATATGGTATCAAAGCCATTTCGAGCCTATCCTAGCGAGTGTTTGTGTTGGGCCTATCGTGCCACCCGCTATCGGGCCGCTATCGGACCACCCATAATATATAGTCCCACGCACGAGTTGGTAGTCTCGGTGTGAGAGGGGTGTTGGAGATCCCACATCGACTAGAGATTAGAGCCTTTCATTGTATATAAGTGGGTGCAAACCTCAATCTCATGAGCCGGTTTTATGGGGTTGAGTTAGGCTTAAAGTCCACTTCGTAATAGAAGGTGAGGGGTGAAAGGTGATTAGAACTGGGGGTTCTGTCGAAAGTATGAGCAGTTTAAAACCAGTGCTGGGAAAGGTAGATCATTACTGGATACAAGGATTGGTGTTAGTAAAGAAGATAGTGTTACAATGTTCAACAATGGAGATTTCACGTTTTTGTAGGTTTTGAAGGAGGTTATTGGTATATTACTTGGTTGTTTTTTGTTAATGCTTTCATGTGGTTTATAACCATAGTAGAATGACTTTATCTTAGCTAAAGGCTAGGAAAGGTTTTCACTTATACAGGTTGTGAAGGATTGAAGAGACAAGTTGTGAAAATAGATTGAAGGAGAAGTAAAAAGGAGCAAAGGCATAAAATAGTGGAATAAAAAACAAAGGTTTGGTAAAATTTAATGTAGAAATATTGAGTGACAACGTGAAGGAGGGACAACAAGTGCAAGCTGGGAAAGTAAAGAAGGATTAAAGGGTTTGGCTTGAGAACAAAGTTTTAAAGAAATAAAAGATGAGGAGGCTTGTGGAAAAATCCTATGCAGAGCTAGCAAAAGGGCTTTGGTTAAATGGTTAACTGATAGGAGAGGATTGCCAAGTCACCATGTTGCGTTGCTTCTAGATACTGATGTAGTATGGACATAAAACTCAACCATCAATGTGATTGCATGGCCAATGATTGCAACATGAAGTATAGGTTGGCTGGGTGGAGGATGTGGTGGTGAATATAGACTTAAATTTATGCCGGTGTGGGTTAGATCTTGATATACAATGTCTTAATTACACGTGTTTTTATTAAAGATGTGAAGTAACGTCTTAGCTAAAGGCTAAGAAGGTTTTTTTTGTTTTTCTGGGTGTGAAGGTGCGACAGATTAGGCACAATGCAGTTGGAATATCGTAGATTAAAAGAGGAGGGAATGCATATGAAAATGGAAGCCTATGCAAATCTGGATAAAGCTGGATGGTGAACATAGTTGGACAAAGATCTATATGCAAAGGAGAGAAGGTGGAAATCTAGGCTTGTATGGATCAGATCTAAAACAAGAAATTGAACATGGCTGGGAAAAGGTAATTATGTAGAGGGGAGGAGGATTAGGGGGGAAAGTGTCCAATTTGCTGAGACAGAAGCAAAGATTAATAAAGGGGTGGCAAATGGGCAGTGGTTGAAGGGATCTTTGGAAGGGAAGTTTTGTAATCATAAGTAAGGTTAGTTAGTTTGCTTATGTAAGAAAACAATATCTGATAGGTAAGTAAGCCAATTTGGGTTTGTGCTAGGTGGATGTTATTACAACGTTGTTAGATATTCTGGTTGTGTTCCATGCTCTAGTGGTTTTTTTATTTTTCTTTGTATAAGGGTTGGAGCATCTCTGAAATGCTCATTTTTATTAAATTATTTTTTTGCCGATAAAAAAAAAAGCTAGGACAATTACTCTAGACAACATTAGTCTCAGTAGAAGCTAATAGGCTAGACACTCTACTAGGACTATCTACCACTGATATGAGAAGACACATGTCTTTTATTGGATACCCAAGTGAAGTTATTAGGTTTAGGTACTTGGACAAGATTTTATGAACCAATCTTCACAAATATCCACCTTAGTTCAACACAAATCTTTTGAGCAAGACTTTTGTCTTCAACTAAGTTCATTACAGGCTTAATCACTAATCAGTTGGATGAAATCCAAGCAATGGAAGACTTGTCTGGAAAAGTGTTCACAATCATAATAGAAGGAGTATAACCTATTAAGACCTTCCTCACCTTCACAAATCCCTGAGAAATCTCTTCTCTTAGAAGTGTAGCCTAATGTCAATGTGCTTTGTTCTTTGATGTATACTTGATTCTTTGATAACTGTATAACATTGTTGTTCTCACAGTAGACAGATCAAACCTAGTCTTGCACCCTCAACTCCCTACCTAGACACTTCTACCACAAGTATTTCGTTACCACTTTGATCAAGACAATGTTCTCTACTTCAGTGGTTGGCAAAATCACTACCTTCTATAGACTGACCTTTCAGCTGATAACAATACCATAAGTAGGTAATACATAAATTGTAAGAGATTTTTATGATGTCCAAACACTTAATATGGTATGAGTCAAAATAAATTTCTATTGAGAATCTTTGGCATACCAATTTGTTTCATCATAATTTGGAACTTTACCAAGTTTCCCTTTCAAATATTAGAGGATCCACTTAAGAGCTTACTAGTGGCTTGTCTAAGGTTTGACATGAACCTGTTAACAAAACTCACAACATAGGCTATGTTAGGGCGAGTGCAAAGCATTGCATACATCATAAAACAAACTACGTTTGCATATGGAATTACTCTATAAAGTTTTGTTCCTACACCGTCTTAGGAGATTGTGTATCACTCAACTTGTAGTGTGAAGAAAGAGGTGGAAAACAAACTTCAAGTTCGTCATTCCAAACTTGTCAAGGATTATTTGAAGTGGGTCTCCTAAGACACATATAGACGTTCTAGATCACCTAGTAGCTTTATGATCCTTCATGTCAAATTTGTCATTTAACTCAACGTTAGGTTTAATATTTATTGCTATTAGAATGTTATCAACACACAACAATAATAATGATTTTTTTTGTTACAAACTTGAACTAGGCATAAGGATCATACTTGCTCCTTTTAAAATCAATACTTGTAATGAACTTGTCAAACCACTTGTTCAATTTCTTAGGGGATTTCCATCCTTGCATTTGAAAATCCATTTAAAGTTGACCAACAAATGGCTAAAATGAGTACATATCAAATTCTAGGCACTGTTTAGATAAAGAGACTTTATCTCCTCATTCATGACTTTTAACTATTGAGACTTCTTCTTACTTGTAAGGGAAAATCATACGCTAAAAAGTTCATCTTCTAACACCTCACTTGTAGCCACTAAGGACTACATAATAAGCTCTGCGTATTTATACCTCTCCAAAGCTTCGATTGTTCTCCTAGCTCTGACTGTATCAATTTTGTAATCATCAACCCAACTATCTCCATCAGAAACTCCTTTTCTATCTTTTACCAAATCGTTTAAATCTTCATTTTGTAGAAAATCAGGTGTTTTTTCTATGCCAAACTCAACCTTAATGTTCAAATTCACACCATGGCAACTACATCTAGACTCACATTCTAAAACTCCTGGCTTATGAGACATCTCAATTTCATTGAAGATGATATCTTGATTGATGATACACTTCTTAAATCCTGTCTTAAAACACCACAGACAATACCTTTTCACACCTTTTGGATAACATAGGAGCATGCATTTATTGACAAACACATCTAACTTCCCTTGCCTTATATGAGTACAAGCAACACAACTAAAGATTTGCAAACTGTTAAGGTTAGAGGAATTCCTTGACTTGATTTCTTTACGATTTTTCAAGTGAAATGTCATTATGGGACATCTGTTGATAAGGTAGGAAACAACAACAATAATTCTAGCCCAAAACATCTTTGAAACACCAACATATTAGAATGGTCATATTAAACCTTTAAACTAGATAATTATGTTGTGAAGTCCGGACTATCATTTGATACCTTTGTATGCCATTCTTCTTACAAAACTTTTTGAACATTTCTAAAAAAAATTAAAGACTATTATCAATTCTAAACCACTTCATTGTCTTACCGATTTAGTTTTCTACTAGATATTTCCAAATTTTGAAATTGTCAAAAGCTTTGTCCTTAGCCTTTTAAGGATAAAGTCAGAACTTCCTCAAATAGTCTTCTCCAATCGATAGTAATATCTCGCAAGAGTGTGATCAAGTTGTAGACAATCCCCGTAGGTTAGCATGAACATAGTTAATAATACCTTTTGTTCTCTGTTTTTCTACATTAAATTGAGCCTTGCAAGCTTTCCCTTGGACCCCATGATCACAAAATTTCAACCTTTCAACTCTGTCATTTCCAAACAAGCTTGGATTATACAATTGAACTATTTTTTTCTTGCGTACATAACCTAAATTTCTATGTCATATCTAAGTATTGGGCAAGATGGTATTCTTAGCAGGAGGCACTGAGACAAATAGTACAACACCTTGTAAGGCATAAAAGTCATTTTTCCTCATACCCTTCATCACTACCATGGATCCCTTCATTAGCATCAAGATTCCCCACTCACCTTTAAACATATATTCCTTCTTCTTAAGTTCACTGAGAGATATTAGGTTACATTTCAAGCTAGGTAGAAGCCTAACTTCTTCAAACACTCTCTTAGATCCATCATGTAGAAAAGACTTGGTGTTTCTACTCTAGTTATCTTACAGGACTTGTTATCACCAAGGAGAATTGAATTTCCTTGAAGTTCTGTAAACTCCTAGAGCCATAAATTATTACGTGTCATGTGAAATAAGTAATCAGAATCCATATCCAATCACAATCACTTTACACTATATAGACCTCTGGTGATTTATAAAAGTCTTCAACTAAAGTTGTTTCACCAAATGTTGGTGGTCTATTCGAACTAGATAATCTATAACCTTTATTTATTTCTCAAGACATAACCTTTTGGTGACCTTTCTTCTTGCAATGGAAACATCTAATATTCGATGCACCCCCACCATTGAAATACATTGACTTCAACATCCTTCTACAACCTCATTTATCATGGGTAGAGGATCTTCCCCTTCCTACAAGGTTGTCTTCTAAATTATATGCCTTAACATCAAACTTATCGTTGATATCATTCAAGATTAGATCAGCCTGAACTTCCTCAAGAGAGAAAGAAGCTACAAAGAGTTTATATTCCATACAACAAGATTTGCTTAAAATGATTATACGTCTTAGGCAACAAACATAACAACAACAATGCTTGATCCTCATAATCAACCTGAACTTCAATTTCTCTTAATCAAGAATCAACTAATTAAATTTATCCAATTGTTTATTAATTTCGTTTTCACTACTCACATTGTATGAGTATAACATTTACTTAAGATATAAATGATTAACTAGGTATTTCTTCATGTATAAGCTCATGAGGTTCATCCTTAATCTTTGTTGTGATCTTCCACTTCTAAATATGCCTCAATACATTGTTATCGAGGCTAAGAACAATCACATTTTTTAGCCTTCCCCAACAATGTTTTCTTGCTCTTCTACACCATGAATACATCAAGCCTTGATTCACCTTCTAGAGCTTCAAGTAGGTCTTATTGAACCATAAGAGCACACATTTGAACAACCATAATCCAAAATCATTTGAACCAGTGTAACACTGTATAAGTACAACAAGTGCTTTAGATATTGACAATTAACTACGAATTTCGTCATGTACAAGCTCTTGAGCTTTGTCTATAGTTCCCTACGATCTTCCCTTCCAGACTTGCCTCAATACCTTATTATTGAGCTAAGAACAATCACATTGTGAGACTTGTTCAATAACGTTTTCTTGCCCTTCTCCATTGTGGCTACATTAAGCTTCAATTCACCTTTGAGTGCTTCAAAGAGGACTTATTGAATTAGAAAAGCACGCAGTTTCAACTGTTACAATTCAAAATAATTCAATCTAGTGAATTTTCAACCCCATACTTTTGTGAAAGTCATGGTGATTGAATTTCACATTCACTACACCACCTTTTTTGTGGAATATACACAAAAATAAATCACTACAAGATCATCTACCAACACAAATAAAATTATGATAGTAGAGAAAAAGTTGTAAATAAGAAGTAGAAGCTAAATAAAGGAAGAAACAAGAAAGATTCAACATGTAGAAATAACGTTGTTTAATTGAAGTGTTAACAAACTTCAATCGAAATTTTGAATATAATTCATTATGAACTAAATATTACAACTCAAAGTTTTTGTTAGTGAACTTTCACTTAACTCACTTTAAAAAGTGTAACAATTGAACTTACAACTCTTATTTAGTTTCCAATTATCCTTATAGGTTCTATGTATAGTAAAAAACTATCTTAACTAAATTTTGTTAAACGTATCTAAACAAGTAAGACATGTAAACAATGTTTTCCACTACTAAATTGAAATCTCACTAAGACAACTACTCCAAACGATACTAATCTTAGTAGAAGCTAAGAGTCTAGACACTATTGAGACTATCCACTAGTGATATTAAAATATGCTTACATTGTATTGGATGCTCTAATAAAGTTAGACAGTTTAGGAACTCTGACAAGATTTTATTGATCTTCACACCATACTCTCTCATCCAAACACTCTTGCTTTATTAAATATACTTATTTTTTTACCAAAAAAAATACCTAAACAGTATGATTTTCCACAATTACTTATGTTTTTTTATATTATTTAAGTTGTATTTGACTAATCCATTGGATCAAGTTCTCTACTTCGTTATTATTCCCAATAAAACCATGACCATGGCCATGACCATCTCCACTCCAACTCCCATATCCATATCCTTTCTTGTATCCTACCCATATAATTGAGTTTTGATAGACTTTATTATACATATCCATGACTTCTTTCTTTTATAACCACATGTTAATTTTTTTTATCAGTAAAGTATTAAATAAATTTAAAAAAAAATATTTTAGGAGTGTCCTAACCTAACCTGTATACAAGTTCTAGAAAATTCTAACCATGTGTAGACTTATGCTTGTGAAGCATTCCTTCCTCTATTCTAATAAATACACAACAACACTGACCACCTTTTATAGTCCATTCTACAACTTCCTCGAACCAACAACTTGTTTCTCTAAACCCACACATTCTCCTTAGATCTTGCCACCTCCGCAATCAATCTCCATTTTTCACTTCGCTAACAAAGATATATTAAATAACTTTAAATCTTTAAATCTTTAATTTCTAGTTCTCAACTTACGCAATTAATTTATTATTCTCCCTTTTATCGAAATGTTCTATGAAGTATTTTAACCTTCTTAATAACCTCTTCTGCCATCTAAATAGATACATAAAGAATAAAGGTAATGCAAACATCAATCTAATGAGAGATACTCTCCCCATAAATTAACCACTTTTGAAAACATGTGTTTAATATGAAATTAAAGGTACAAAAGAGAAATTGAAATATGGTTTATGCATATTTAATTGGTGTATGTGAAGAAAAAGGAAGGAATGTATTTTAGAAAATAAGGGTTGGAGATATGAAGGCAATGATTGAAATCAACAATGATAATGTATTTTTTGTGGCACGGAAACAAGTTTATAAAGAAAAAAAAAATATTTTCATTTTTAATTATAAAAATAGTTTTTTTTAAGTAAAGCAATGAAGTAAAAGTGGAGTAATAAAAAATAAAATTTTCAAACCATAACTTAAAAATAATGAATTATTTGGTACATTGGGACATACTGCTGAATAGTTGCTTCTCTAAGCTCCCTTGACACATATATTCATGCACTAGTAGTCTTTTGCCATCCTCAATGCAAAACCCTACTATTTTAACCAGATTTAGATGATTGAGTTCACTCAGATAACTAATTTCATCCTGAAAATAAATGAAAACAATGAAAACATTTTACATTTTAAGAAAAACAATATAAACAGTTAGTGATGTAAACATTTTATACAAAAAAAAATGAGCAATTTACTCATCAACACCTTCTCTAGTATATTGAGATTACACATACCATTGGAATGTATTTAAAAGGGTTAATAATGATGTGTGCAATCTCAAGAAATCACAAGACATGTAAATGTAAATTTGCTTAGATAAAAAAATAACAAACAAATGAAGAAATTTAGTTAGGGTTAGCATCACATACAAGCCATTCCTTATGATCTTGAGATTCATTGAAGTTGAGGGCCTTCACTGCAATTGGAATTCCTGTTCCAGGCCTTGCTGCATAGTTCCCATATGGATTAATCCAACCTTTCAACAAAATTCCAAACCCTTCTTCATCATGAAAATTCTCAACCCTAAAAGTTCTTGTTGCCAACATAAGATCTTGAAATGTGAACCTTCGAAGAAGCAAAGAAGCTTCAAACAATTCTTGATCTGGAACACACGATCTTGCATAGCTACTTAAGCTTCTGTTTGATGAGGATCTTGTTGGGGCAATTGATTGCTGGCTATCAGCATCACTGGTGACATTTTTTTCTGCTGATTTTGGAGTGAAAGCAAAGTTATAATAAGCAACATAAAATGTAGTTAATTTGCAATCCCAAGAAGATATTGAATTGCCATTGAAGTAATTTTATTGACACATGCATAGATTTGGTTAAACTTATTTTTAGAAAGGAATTGATTTTGTGTGTTTTTCTATATATTGTGAGAACAAAGGTTTATGCATATATTAACACCTAATTAAAGAAAAAGAAAAGTAATGTGATAATTGATATGATTTGAAGTAAGTGTTCTTATAATTACATGCCATATAGGAATTAAGTAATTCAATATAAGCCTTTATTAAAAGAGATTCTTTAATTGGAACAAAAAACAAACATGAACTCTAACAAGAATGGTGAAACAAGGTAAGAATATCTATATTTATACACCATTTTTACCTTGATTGATTTTGTTTCTGGTTGAAGCTTCCCCTTTGGAACTCCAAAGCATGCAACCTAAGAAAATCCTCAATTTCTTCCAAAATCTTGAACCTTCTTCAGTAGTTCCTTCAACAACATCTTTGTTGTTTCTTCCTTTCTTGGATTTGCCCCCAATTGAGGTATCAACCCTAATACAAGCAATGTTTCTTCCCATATTTTCAGTTCAAACCCCTAAAAAATGAACATATAAAAATTTCAGCACAAAATTCTTAAAGATGAAAACATATATAGAAGACAAAAATGGTAGCCACAATGCACTTTGAAACCTTTTGTCAATTGATCTTAGTATGCTTCGTGGTTATTAAGATATGGGTATTAGAGGGAGAATGTGCTTGTTAAGTGTTTGAATATATTTTATGGGGGTCAATGTGTGTACTTTTTCTAAATAATAATAATAATAACAGTAATAAATGTTAGGGTGGTGAAAATGCATTTTTAAGAGGTTATTTTTGGGGTCCGTTAGTAAAAAAAATCGTCATGAAAGTCAACCATTCCACCAATAAAATTGAGTTTAGCAACACAAATAAAATAAAAAAAACTCTAAGAGACATTTTTATAACAGTTAAAAATTTGCTGACTTTAAGGTTTTTGACAAAATTTAGATGGATGTTTACAAATGAAGGCAATGAAAATAATCAATGATTATTGTGTGTGTGTGAGAGAGAGAGAGAGAGAGAGAATATTGACGTGTATTTTTTTTTAAATAACCTGAAAAAGTTTTGAACATTTATATAAAAGAACACGAGAGTTTGATTTGAATAGATAAATATTTTTCTATGGTTAATTAATTAAAAAAATATCATAACTATAATTTCTAAGTAATTACCATATGAATAATGAACGATTGATTTTAAAAAATATTGTTTTAGATATAAACTTAATTTTTTATAAAAATGTTTTTGAACTCAAAGAACATTTATATATATATATATATAGAAAAAAACTAACATTATAGTGTCACTAAAAATGACGAGTGAGAGCTTGAACATGTAACTTATCACAAATGAGACGATTTTTAATAATACACCGTAAATGTATTTCAAGTAATTTCAATTCCTATTGAGTTTGATAAGTATTAAATACCAATATAAAGATTGACTTTATATAATTAAAAAATTAAAGATAAATTAAAAAAATAATACTCAAGTCAATAAATTCATAGATAATTAAATAGTAATATAAAAAAATATTACATTATTTTTCTATAAATTTCCAGTAAAATTATTAAGATTTATTTTATTAGAAGAAATGTTAGATCAATATCTTAAGGACTTCGTCTCGTTGGTGGAAAGATGCATAGGTAAGTAAAATTTGACAAAAGTTTAATAATTTTTATTGAAAAAAAAATCTAATATAACTTATTATAAAGTTTACAAGGACTACAAACCATAATAAAAAATAAAAAAATTTCATAAGAACAACAAATTAAGAAAAATATATATCTAAGTTAGTTGAACATTCAACCAGTGGTGTAGGAAGACAAATCGAATACGGCTATTTTACATTCAATCATTGGTGTAGAAAGACAAAGCGAATACGACTATTTTACATTTATAAGGACAGTTATAGAGCTGTATTTGATGAACACGCATTCTTAAGCCAAAGAGATAAGAAAACGGTTATATAACTACATTTGTAAATCATATTTATAAGGATGACTATGGTAACCGCACTTTTATATACTTTCGAATGGGAATTTAGGATTTAAGGGTAATGTGTTTACAAATGTAGATATTACGATAGCCAGATTCATAAATATGATTAGAAGGAGTACTATGGTAAATGAAATTTTGTAAATCCTTGTTCTTGATTATTTCCTACAGTTTTCTCATAAACAAAGAGAATTTGTAAACACAAGCAATGAAACATAGGAAAAATTGGATGAATTAAAAACAGTTTAAAAAAAATCAGACACAGAATACATTACATGGCTAAGGAATGGAATAAAACAACACTGAAATGCTTTATTTCAGAGAAAGGATTGAACCATTGATGATCCAAACAGTCACATATACATTTCAATGATGTGCAGAGAAATTTGTTAAGCACTGCTATAACATTCTCAGTTTTTGTGTTCATCATTTTGTAAGTATGCAAGGGTTTGAAGATATCTCTAAATTTTTTAAAATAACAAACTAATCACCTAATATAGTAACCGATTATAATTATCATTGACCAAGTGTTTATTTTTTATATATAACTTATCAATGATTTTAAATATTTTAAAAATATGTGGTCAAGACTATAACTTTAACACAAGTACTTTTTTTAATGAAATTTAATTTTATTCATTCCAATATTATTCTTTGGTCAACATTCAAAGCTTTTTTCCTCACATAATAAACCCTCACACGTGTCATTCTATATTCCTATATTTTTACCTATCCATTTACTTAAATTTTGTATTCCTTAAATTATGAATATGGGTTTTCAGTGTTGTTATTTTGATGTAGGATGTTTAAATATGTATTGTTATGTTAAGTTGGACACATTACTGTACTCAATTTAAGATTAATTATTAATGATTTTTTTCTTAAAAGATAATAGTAGTTTATAAACTATTTGATTTTTTTATTATTTTCCTCAACTAAAAAAATGCCATTGAAAATTTTACAAGATCAAGAGCTGAATTTTACAATTGTTTTTAGTTTAATGAAGCAATTGAAAATTTTCAAATAGTTTAGCACCCTACTATTAATTTAATCTTACGTCATTTATTTCGTATGTTTTTAATTAAAAATAATAATTAAATATTATATTTTATGCATAGATTAATCTCTTCCACACCCACAAAAAAAAATCTTGAATTTATTACCTTCTTACTTTTCAATCTTTTCTGATATAAAATGACTTGAACTTTGATTTTTCATTTATCGCATCTGTTATATTATTTCTCTTTCATTTTAGTCTCCAAATACATTTAAATATGGTAAATAAGTTAAGATATCCATTACTCATGTTTGAGTTCTTAAATTCTCAATTAAACTCTTTTTTCTGGTTAAATTAATAAATTCAAGTTTGAGATTAATTCAGTAATTACTTATATATTAGTTTCATCTCTTTATGATAAATTCTTCTCTCAATTTATTTTGTCAACAATATTCGTTACTGAGTAAACACACATTAATTATAATAATATATATATAGTGTTTAATTAATATAATGTTAATAAGATAGGAGAAATTAAACGATGTAAGTGTTTCACTTTTTTTTAGTCAAAGATAATATTATACTCAAAGCTAAAAGAGGTACAATGGTAGTCAATAAGAAAGAAACAAATTCAAGGGTTTTTATCATTATGGGGTTATTTTTTTTACTTTTTACTAAAATGGAGTCCATTTAAAAAAATTACAAATTTAGACAAGTCGTGTCAATTCGGCACGACTTCATATGCACAAATCGTCCCAATTAGGCACGACTTCTGCCTTGTCATACTAAAGTTGTGTCAACTTGGCACGACTTCTGCCTTGTTATACTAAAGTTGTGTCAACTTGGCACGACTTCTGCCCTATCATACTGAAGTCGTGCCAACTTGGCACGACTTCTTCTGCCACGTCATAATGAATCTTTTATATTTTTATTTTATATCTTGTAATGAATCTTACTAATTTGTTTAGTTCTAATTAATCTCTTCTCATCATTGCGTATTCTGTAAAATCATTACTTCTCAAGCTATTTATTTTGCAAATTCACAACAATAATTCTCTATTTATTTTCTAAATAAAATAAATTTTCATTTATCTATTTATTTCCAAAATTCAATAACAATTTTCTTCATTTTTTAATTAATCAAATAATCAAGTTATTGTATTACATTACCGTCAAACATGATCCATACACAATTATCCAATTTTTTGTTCCTTAAAACTAACACTCTTAGAAAATTATGTATCAAATTAATGTTTAACATTACATAACTGACTACCTAATATATAAACAATAAAATTAAAAAAAAAATAAAGATTCATTATGACGTGACAGAAGTCGTGTCAAGTTGACACGACTTCAGTATGACAGGACAGAAGTCGTGCCAAGTTGAGACGATTTGTGCATATGAAGTCGTGCCGAATTGGCACGACTTGCCTAAATTTGTAATTTTTTTTAAACGGACCCTATTTTGATTAAAAAAAAAAAAAACCTCATCATGGTAAAAAATTCCAAATTCAAAGACATTAAAGTTAATATTATGATATCTCAACGAATTTAGATTCTTTAATTTAGTGTTGTTTTAAAAAAATACAATGATTTTAATATTTTAAAATATATTAAAAGAATTTTTAATATATCAAAATCAGTGTATATGTTAATTGCATAATAGAGTAATAACATAAAAAACTTAACAAAGAATCTATACTTTATCCCGAACATGATAAATAGATGTTCTTCATGGCCATTTAAACATATAATTGCGTTCCCATACCATTCAAAATACGAGAAAGAAAAAAAAAACTTTTAACTTTTTTTTATCAGCTAAAAAAATTTAACTTATTAGTCAGCCATAATTATGTTCAAAATTTAATGAGGTTAATCACAATTTCACAATTGGGTATCTAAATTTTAAAAAATGATACTATTTATATGTTACAATAATGACCAAACATTACATAGGTAAATCAAACTAAAAATATCCTCACTATATTTCATTCCTATTTTAAACCTTATTTCTGTTGTAAGAAAGTAGTCACATTTAATTGACAATACCATTCGAATCTCATGCTAAGAAGAATACAAAAATTATATTAAGTTGAAAACATACAAGCAAACAAACAAATGTGTAAAAATAAAAGTTAACATACTTTATTTTTTTATTTTTGATTAAGTGAAAAATAGTTGTTAGTTTATTTATTAAAAAATAGATATTCTGTTTCAGAGTTTATCTTCTTATTAATATATATATATATATATATATATATATATTATAATAAGAATAATAATAATAAACGTTAAAAAATTTCATAATTTAATATCTAAAAAAAAAATTGATGCACTATCTTCTTTTTTATGCAAGGAATATATCCGAAAAAGAAAAGTCAACAAACAATGCATCCAAAGATTGAGGTTTGAAAAAACATATCTTAAAGTATATTATCTATATTAAATAGAAGTTAAATATAAATCTAGAGTGAACTTCTCTATGAAAGAATACTCATATTATTAGACTTTTGAAAAAGTTCCTAAATTTATGTGGTGCTTTACTAAAAAAAAACTTAATTTTGATACGAAAACAAATTGGTCACAATATAGAGAAAATATCATCACAAAAATATATGCGGTAGAATCTATATTGAAAACAATAAAAAAAGATGTTGCAATTTTTTATTACGGAAAAAAATCACTTCGTCACAAATAAGAACATAACAAATGTTGTCAGCAACGCATATTTTGTCGTAAAAAATAATATTATTATATAAAAATAATTTCTATTGCAAATTGTGATGACCATGAAAGAATTATTCAACCAATTAAGCAAATATATGATTATTATTAAGAAGTGGACATCTAACTCAATCTTATAAAATCGATTTATAAGGTAAGATTTGCATTTACTTGTATACTATGAAATGTTCTTATCTCTACTCAATGTGAGATCTCCAACACATCTTTCTCACGTCCGAGGCTATTAACTCATGCATGAGACAATATATTTATGGGTTGTTCGATAGCGACAGTGGCCTGATAAGCCCAACATACTCTCATCATGATAGATTTTTAAATGGCTCTGATACCATAAGAAGTAGACTTTAAGCCTAATTCAACCTTATAAAACTTACTTATAAGGTGAAGTTTGCACCCACTTATATACTATGAAATTCTTATCTCTAGTCGATGTGAGATTTCTAACTTATCTCACGCAAGCCTTGATTGGAGAAACAATACTTTTCTCAAAGCGAAATAATGTTCATTTAAGGTGATATAACTCATGCTTTAAATGAGTGTTTACATTTGTCTTAAGCAAGTTATTACACACTTCAAGTGCTAGAGATAACGACAGTCACTTGGAATAAAGACATATCACTTTTAAGTGAATAGAGTGTGATTGTTGCTTAAAGTGATAAACATGCCTTTGGAGCAATACATGAAACCATAGTCACTTGGAGCAAAGAGCAAGTCCTTTAAGTAAAAGGTGTGCAATGTCACTTAGAGTGACTCATTGGTGCTTCAAGTGACACACAATTTGTTGGGCACTTTATACTCGAGTTTTTTTGTTCAAAACCACATTGATATATTGTTTAAGTGAGACATTTTTGTTGTTTTAAGAGAGAATGTAATATATCTATGTTGTTTTGTTTGTTGTTTTAAATAACATATGTGTAATTGTGAAAAATGTATATCATCTCTAGTTTTCAACCAAAAATCAGTCAAACTAATAACAAATATTCAAAATGAAACACAATATCATTATAATGTCTTACATGGATATGAATTGTTTTGCATGTCATAAAATTAATGTTACAAGTTACTAAATTTAAATGAACTATAAGTGGATGCAAACCTCAACCCTATAAGCCGGTTTTATGGGGTTGAGTTAGGCAGACTCTAATCTCTAGTCGATGTGGGATCTCCAACCGATGTAATTTTATTTAAATTATACTTTAATATTAATTTTTTATTTGAGCTTATATTTTAAAGAATTGTTTTCAAATAATTTCTTTTTAACTAAAAGTATATAAAAATATTCGCTGGTATCCATGGATGTCCGCATGTATACAAAAAAATTCCAAGATATTTTCGCATAGATACTTGGCTATGAAATTTAAGAATTCAAGCTTTGAAAGAAAGAAAAAAGTGCTTAGAACTTTATTTAAAATAAATAAATAAATTTGATTGAAAATTTAACAAATTAAATACGAATAGATGTAAGAAAAGATCAAAGGAAGAATACAATTAATGTAATAAATAATACAGTAATTTATTTTCATATATAAGATAAGATGGGAGTAAAATGGTAACAAATTCAAGATTTATTTATGCCATTTTTGTGTTAAAATTACTGATTTATATGTAATCTTAATACGTGTTCTCATTGTTTTTCTGTTAAAACGTACTAAATAAATTACTTCATGGTAAATTAATTATTAGGTTCTTAAAAATTAATAATTTTTAATTAGGTAACTAAACTAAAAATGTTTTTTTAATTGAACCCTTGATCTTTTAAATTAACAGTGGCTTCAACTAAAAATGTGAACAAATGTGAGGTAAGGTTAGCTGAATAGGATATACTTGTCATTGAGGAGGATTAGATAAGGTGGGATCTTGAATATTGATAAATTAATTATAAAACTATACATATTAATTTTATTAAAAAATATATATTTTTTAATTATTTTAACCTCATTTATTCAAGTTATTATAATTATATTTACATGTGGACCTCTCTTCTGTTTTAGCAATATGTTGAAACTCATCCTCAAATAATTTATGAAACTTAGAAAAAGAAACTTTCTTTCACACCTTATTTAAAGAGACACTTTTCCTTCCAATAAGAACAATTAATTCTCTTAATAATAATTATTTTTGTATAATTAATTGTTAAAAACAACTTAATTTTTTTAATTAGGACAAATAAAAAATTATGAAAATAAAAATAAAAAACTTCAATTCTATTGAAAAATATAAAGCACGTAAATATTTAAATACACTACAAGAAAATTATTAAATAAAAATTAATTTTTTTAAAAAAAATACTTCATTATTATATTGATTAAATTAAATAATATTTTATAGAAAAAAATTATTAATATTTAAAATAATTTGTATTATTAATTAAAAGTTATAAACTAGTTTCTAAATTAATATTTAAAAATTATATCTAATTAGTTATTAAGGTTTAAGGTTTTAGCTATCAACTATCTTACCCTCTAAAATTGGTAAAACCTTGATAGCAAATTAAATAATAATTAGTTAATTAAATAAAAATTTAAAAATTATTTTTTATTAATAAAAAATACTTTAAACACTAATAATTTTTTAATTTATAAAATAATATATAATTTAATCAATATAGTAATTAATTATATTTTTTATCTTTAAAATTAATTTTTATTTAATAATCTTTTAGTAGTTGATATTTTATATTTTCATATTTATGTTTAATAAAATAATTAGAACAAAGTAAATTTATAACATGTCCTTTTATAATTTTATCTTTAAAAATGTAAACTCATATGCATGATCAGCACTGTAGGAAAATAAGGTAACATGTTTTTAGGTGCTTATACTGGAAGATGATGAGTGTGTTGAATGTTGACCAATAATTAAGTATATGTCAAGGATTAATTATTAATTTCACAAAAAAAAGTTCTTGTGTTATATAATCTTGATTACATTTATTTATATTATTAAAAATAATTTACAGATTATAAATATAATTAAAGAACCTCTATTTGATAAATTAGTTTTCTTGTTCTTCTTAACCATTATTTTGTGATTTACTAACCTTCTGCTTAACCTTTCACTTTATAAATTCTGTGTTATTTAGTGTTTGATTTCTTATAATAATATATAATATCACTCAATTCGAGATCATTTCTCACACATAAAAAAAACACAACTGTGAACATAATCAAAGTCTACCTTATAAGAAAATCATTAAATAAAAATCAATTTTATACAAAAAAAAAAGTAATTATTTGTTATAGTGACTAAATTAGAGATATTTTAAAAATTAAAAAATTATTGATTTCTAAATTCATTTTTATTATTGATGAATAGTTTATAAATTGATATTTAATTAGTTATCGATATTTTTACTACTAAATTTTAAAATCTAAATAATTGATTGTTAAAACATTGGTAACTAATTAGATATCCATTTAGAAACTATTTATTAATATTAAAAACTAGTTTAGAAATCAAAACATTTTTAGTCTTTAAAATGTCTCTAATTTAATTATTATATAATTATTTTTTGTTTTCTAAAATTAGTTTCTATTTGATGTTTTTTTTATGAAAATTTTAAAATAAATTAGGAGGCTTTTAAAAAGACTTGTAATGAACAAATTCATTTTAAAACTATTCTTCTTTATTTTTTAATTTATATAAATTCTTTTGAATTTTTTCTATACTACATTTATGACAAGAAAAAACACTCGGAAAATAAGCAAAAGTTTATATTTTACACTGTTAACCAGGTCATATATTTTCTTTATTATTAATAAAAAAATAAAAAAATATAAACAGTTTCAGGTCCACATCATTTGTTAATTTATTTTTATAATAATTAGTTTAAAAATAATGATGGGCTAAATTATAAAATTAGTCAGTTACCTTTTTCTTGACTTAAACATGGACTTCAGTCAATTATATTTTGAAAATGTAATGTAGTCCGTTATATTTTTAAAATATTTTAGATTTAAATTTGTCAATAATTTAAATATTTTGATAATTAAATTTTTTTATAAAATAAATTTTATTTTAAAAATATATTTTCTGAAAATTTTAACCATTTTAATAATTAGAACAATTTCTCATTCTCTGTGACACCCCATAATTTACATATAACTATTACAATAAAAGTTATACCTGTTTCTATACAAACTTGGAGTTTTTCAAAACATTCCTAATACATGATTAGGATTTATAGAAATACAAATATTTACATATCCATAACTCAAAATAAAAATTTAAAACTTCTAAGGCTCTCCTGCACCTGTATGGTCATTTGCTCGTGTACATAGTATAGTCATCGCAGTTCAAACACAACACGGAAAGCAAGGGTAAGCTAGTGCAAAGAAAATCCATAACATAATTCATGGAAATATAACCAATTTAGACTAGTAATTTATAAACATTTCTTTAAATGATTTCATGTAAAATTTCAATACCAATTCCACCATTCATATAGACCACACATGGATCTATTTTCAATCATAATCATTGGATTTCATTTCAATCTCACTTCGTCTTCCGGAAGACTCATTAAGTATGCCCCTACCAGATACTAACATCTGATCCAAAAATTACCAACGAATCCAATAGAAAGGATCAGAGTAAGTTCAAACATCCAATACCGAGTGTCTACCGTGGGACCCGATGTGTATGAACTCCCTCTCAGCTTCTCACCACCTAATATCTTAGTCTACATGACTTAGATCATTAGTGAAGTCAGAGCATCTCCGTTGATCTCCGTTAAACATAGGTTTTTCATACTTAACGTACCATCAAACAACAACTCATACATTATCCCAAATGTATGCATCAATTTCATACAATTTACATCATTCGTATATAATACATATCATTCAATCACATAACATTTAAAAATTCATATCATTCCAGAAATTTTCCAACGTCAAAAACAATATTTAACTCTCAAACTATCAAAATATAATATTTATAAAGTTTAAATAATATATAAACAAACACACAATATATAAACAAATAACACCCCTACAAGATAAATTCAATATTGGGACCACGTCCCTTCCACATTCAGATCTTCTATCCTAGGGTGCTATTAAAAATTAAATTTAGCTTCTCTTACCTCAATTACTTGCTTTCCAAGCAACTTCTAAAATTTTATTTCCCACAGTTTGGATAAGCTTCAAGATTTACGGGCTTAATGCAAGTTATCCAAACAGAACAAAAATTCAGTATATAATAGAATAAGTTGAGAGGATTAAACTTCTCAACTGACCTCACAAGTATTGATGACTAAATTCTAAGAAAAAACAGAGAACAAAGGATATATAAAGTCAAAATGAACTTACTCTGTTTGAAAATCTAATCAGATAGAAATGTTCCTTAACTCGCCAGCTACAACATGGTCCGATCAGATTCTAAAATAGATGAAGATTGGGAGAGAAAATTAAGAGAGAGAAAAAAAAGAGATAAGGAAGAAAAATGCTTCCAGGTTCTGTTTCTGTTTTTTTTTTAAAAGTGACGTTACATTCTCCAATTCAAATAATCTTCTTCTTCACTCAACCTCAAACTCTTCTTTATGAAACTGAATTTATGATAACTTTTTTTTTATTTGAATGCATTAATTGCGTTTTGTATTGAATAAGGTGTTATAAATGTTTCATTGATGATTTTCCATTGCCTTAAGTCATCCTTCTACTTTTTCATGCATAACGCACGAAATCTCGTTTGAAAAATCAGCGTTTCACTTGACTCAGTCAAAACTATTCTATATATATTTATTTCATTTAATATTTTTTCCTTTTTTATCATTAAAAAATTATAATAAAATTAAATATTTTAGAAATTATTCAATCTTTATAAAAACACTAAAAAATATATATTAAGTAACAATCAAATTCAGAAAAAAAATATAATTAATTACTATATTGATTAAATTAAATTTTATTTTTAAAACTAAAAAATATTAATATTTAAAATAATTTTTATTATTAATAAAATTTTAAAATAATTTTTAAATTAAAATCTAAATTAGTCATTAAGATTTTAAGTGTTTAATATTTTTTATTTTAAATTAATTTTAAACTAATTTAAAATATAAAGTATTAGTACTTAAAAAACTCGATAGTCAATGAATAGATATCTACAAACTATTTTTAAAATTTTTATATTAACAATAAAAATTATATAGATATCTGTACTTTTTTAATTTATAAAATGATTTTTAATTTAATAAATTATTTTGATATTTGAAATTAATTTATATTTAATATATTTTTAGTATAAAGAGAAAAATGATAAATTCACCATAAATAAGAAGCACTAACATGCCTGTATACATCAAATACAACCCATGTAGAAAACACATTACACACTTTCCTAGTATTTTTTCATCTATATTAAGTAAAGTATTTAATTTTCTATTTTTAGTGTAATTTTAATTAAACTATTCATTACAATTTTTTTAAGTTTTTATTGCAATTTAAATTTATGTGTTATTATATTTAAAAAAAACTGATAGGAATTTGTTGATTATCTTCATTTTCTGTCTTCCTAATGATCTTGAATTTTTTTTTTCTGCTTAACCTGTGCAAACATTTATTAAATTTCCTGATTTAGTTTTATTGAGTTTTAATAGTTTTGATGAATGTCAATCAATTGATTTTAGACTTTTTTTTATTATATAACACATTATTTTATCACAGTTTATATATACTTCCGTAAAAATTACAATTTAGGCTCATTATAAAGTGGCTTATCATTTTGTAATTGTTATTAATAGTAAATCATTAGAAAAAAATTATTAAATAAAAAATAACTTTAGAGATCAAAATAATTAGTTATGTTGATTAAATTTAAGATATTTTATAAACTAAAAATCTATTAATATCTAAAATAAATTTTATTAATAGTCTCGTGAAGGGAATGCATATGTGATAAATTTACTAATTAAAACTTTATTTATAGAGAATAATTTTATTGGTATAATATGCTTAGTTTTTTCTTAGAGTTCTTACATATGTACTGTTTTTATTAATATATGGATTTTGGTCTAATTCTCTCATATTCTTTTTGTATTTCCTTTCTTTTTTTCTTTTACATGTGGTGGCTGATTGTTGTTACTTGATGTGTAAGTGTAACTGAGATGTCAAGTTTCATAGTGATGCCTAACATGAGACCTTTTATAAAAAAATTATAATCTAAAATATTAATAGTTAAAACCTTAGTAACTAATTTAAATATCAATTTAAAAATCAGTTTTAAATTTTTTTATTAATAATAGAAGTCACTTTCCATACTAATAATTTTTAGTTTCTAAAATAATATCTAATTTAGTCAATATAATTACTATTTTTTTTCTAAATTTAATTGTTATTTAATATTTTTTTTAAATAAATGTTATTTTTAAAATAATATTTTTGGAAAATTACTTTGTACTTAACATTTGTCCTCTTTACCTCTAAACATCTTAAATAAGTCCAATCAGTATTACACATAATTTATTATTCTTCCTATCTCATAATAATGACTGGTATTTAAGTTTTTTCATCTGATTAAAAATAACAATAAATGTTTTATTAAAACAATTTTAGTATACTAAAATAAGTCCACCACTTTTCTCAACAATTTTATCGACTACAAATTACAAACATTATTATATTTTATCGGAAAAGAAATTAGAAAAATTAGGTTTCATTTAAATTTGAAATACCAATCAATTATTTTTTTAAAAGACTATAACAAAAAGGTTATTTTAAGACGGAAGGAGTATTATTCGTTACAAAAATAATGTGTATAAAAAAACAAGTATTCTTTTATGTTAAATAACTTTTAAAAAAAACTTTCTAACTAGGTTGAATATCTCATGTCGACTAGAGATAAAGACATTTCATAATTATAAGCGGATGCAAATCTCATTTTAAAAGTCAGTTTTATGAAGTTGAGTTAGACTTAAAGTTCACTTATTAATTTAATATCAAAGTCATTTAAAGTTCATCCTAACGAAAATTTGTTGAACTTATCATGTCACCTGCTATTGTTATTGGATCACTCATAATATATAGTCTCACACACGAGTTGGTAGTCTCGACATAAGAGGGGATAAAAACATTTCATAATATATAAGTGAGTGCAAACCTCTCGCACAAGTTGATAGTCCCAACGGAGTGTGTTAGAGATTAGGATATCATTTAATACTCTAAGTGTATGCAAACCTCATCTTCTAAGTCGGTTTTATGAGGTTCAGTTAGACTTAAAATTCATTTGTCAATAAATTTGAAAATTGTTTCTTTTTATGTTTTATTTTTAAAATTTTAAGACAACATAATTTTCTTTTGAATTAAGCCCTTATTTCCGTGTTGATAAAAACGGTTTAAACATTAAATAGGAAAAAATATTAAAAGAAGTTAAATAACTTATTTAAATATGGATTAAAAAAATAGAAGAATTAAATATTTTCTTAAATTTTATTGAAAAAAAATCTTGAACCACTGTCATATAGGGAAAAAAGAGTCTAAATGGCCCTGAAATAACATATCAGCATTAAATTCATCACTCTATCATTCATTTATTTATTTATTATTATTAATTGGTAATAAGAATAATAATAAATGTTTACACATTGACCCATATTAGTTAAACATCTAAGCATCCTTTGTTAATCACAGGGTCTATATAAACATTCCCTTGCTCTTCTTTCTTGCACATCTCAACTGAAGCATAACAACACAAGCATTTTCTCTTCTTTCTTGTTGTCATCTTCAATAATTTTTTGTGCTAAAATTTGTGTGTGAAATCTTTTAGGGTTCTGAACTGAAAATATGGGGAGCATTGGTGGCATTGAGGCTGGTAAATCCAATGAAGGAAAGAAAAACAAAGATGTTGCTCAAGGTGCCATTGAAGAAGGTTCAAGGTTTTGGAAGAAATTGAAGATTTTTCTGGGTTGCATGATTCTCAGTTCAAAAGAGAAAGCAAACTCCAGTGACAAAAGCACACAAGGTGAAGAAGGTATGTAACTCTTGTTCAACCATTCTTCTCTGAGTTCACCCTTTTCCAATTTTTTTTCTTCTTCTTATTACATTGTTTTATTTATGACATTTATTAATTCTCTTTCTTTTTAATTTTTTTTTCTCTCTCCATGAGTATTCACCACCCAAAATCCACAATTTTTTTTCCTGTGCTATTACATCTCTCACCCTTTTTCTTTTTAGATCTCTCTTTCTGGTTCTCTTTTTCTTATTTCATACCTTAAATCAAAATCTATCCATTTTGCGTTTTTTAAATCAAGCCCCATTTACCATATATATATATATATAGAAAAGGAAAACAGATGTTTAAAAATACGAAAAGTTTTGGATTACAATTTTTGAAAAATGTTGTATTTTTAGATCTTTGAGAAACCAAAACAAAAAAAAAAACGATTTTTTTGGAAAAAAAAATTAAACAAAATATTTAAGAGATGTCTCAATTTTATTACAAAAGATAAACTATATAGCGTAGTATTTTTTTTTATCAACAATAAAAAATAAATAAATGGAAATCACTTCTGGGGTGTTCAACCCTTATACATAAAGAGCAAAACACTTTATCATACTCTTACCATGAAACACCTATCTGATTAATCTAAGGAACAACCAAACTAACCACAGGAAAACATTAAACAACCATCCTCATACAATCCACTGGATTTAAAACCTAATTAGAGTACCCAAAGGAAGCATAACGGGACTTTGCGTAAATCCACCAAACCTTTACCTGTACCAAAACCAATACTTCGAGCGCATCTACCACCCCTATTGAAGGACACGCAGTTCCTATGATTCCAAATACCACTCCTGAAGCGTAGCATGTAACAACATAAGTTAAAAACTTTCTACTTCTACATAGATATTATTATGTTTATGGAATTAGTTGTAATAAAATCGAATAAGGGCTTTTTAGTTAAAAAAATGTACTTTGTGTATGTTGCAAAATTGAATTAGACTTAGTTAATGTGAATAGTTCATGTACAATTTTATGTTGTTGATTGAATTTTCTTTGATGTTTTTTTCTTCTCTGTAATCAACAGGAAGAAATGTTAGAAAAGATATTGTTAGGCAGAAGAGGTCAAAAAGAAGCTCATCCACCAACGAAGACGAGGAATTGATTGCAAATTCTTCCAATCTTCGGAGGTTCACTTTTCACGATATTCAGAATGCAACAAGCAATTTCGATTCCAGGACTTTTCTTGGTAGGGGAGGTTTTGGAACTGTGTTCAAAGGTTGGGTTGATGAAAGAGAGAACTACTCAGCAGTCTCTCCAACAAGGATTCCGGTAGCAGTGAAGACTCTAAACCCAAATGGATTTCAAGGTCATAAACAATGGCTTGTATGTCACCATTCTAACCCTAAACATATTTCTTTCTAACATTTTATTTAATTTTCACTATTTTTTTTTAAAATTGAATCTCTTCATTGTTCTGTATTTGGCAGGCTGAAATTAAATACCTGGGTGAACTCTATCATCCAAATCTAGTAAGATTGGTGGGCTATTGCATGGAGGAAGATAAAAGGGTACTCATATACGAATACATGTGTCGAGGAAGCTTAGAGAAGTATCTGTTCCAAAGTATGTTGTCATTTTATGTCATTGTTTCATTCAAATTTTGGTTCTAATATATCAATCAATGCAAAACTTAAGTTATTTTTGTTCTTGTTTTTGTTTATAGTTATACATTTTAATCAAAACTCACTGGTTTAAACAAATTGGATCATTGATGTTTTGAATATGCTAGAGATTTTAAAAAAAAGTAACACGAAATGTTCTTATTATGTATCAGGAGGAACTATGCGACTTCCATGGCGTATCAGGCTGAAAATTGCAATGGATGCTGCTAATGGTCTGACATTTCTGCACGAGGAAGCTTCACGGGCAGTGATATTTCGAGATTTCAAAACATCTAATATCCTATTGGACAAGGTGATAGTTTTAATGTTGCATTTCTTATTATAATAAAATAAGATACATCATCCTTGTACAAAAGAAAAAGATGAAGATGAAAATGTTGAACCCTATGTTTCATCTGACACTAAAACAGACATGATAGAAGAAGACATGCAGACACTAATTTTTAACATATGTATATTCATATTTACCAACATCTTACCATCATTCCATTTCAGGACTTCAATGCAAAACTTTCAGATTTTGGGTTTGCAAAAGATGCTCCAGTGGGAGATAAAAATCATGTATCTACAGAGGTCATGGGAACAGAAGGCTATATAGCCCCTGAGTATGTGATGACAGGTTAGTACATTTTCAAACATCTCATCATTTTGTTATCAAAATGTTATGGTTCATGGATCTGAATACCTTCTAGCCCTGGAAAATTTTACTGTTCAAGTACTCCTTTTGTTCACAGATGACACATATTGTTACTTACTCACTTTTAATTCTTCAAAAGAATGAGAAAAATATATATATCTGTCAAGGGAAATAGTTTCCTCACTTTTTTTTATCACTTATGATTTCTAGTTTGGAGAGTCTTCATGTTTATAAAATTAGGAAGACAGACATGTTTATATTGAATTATTCTAGTGAAAATCATTGTTGGAAACAAATACTTGTCATTGTCATTATAGTTTTTCCTTTCCTATTTTATATTCCATATATGTCTTTGTTCAGTCAACTTTTCTTTTCATGTGTACTATATAATCACATAAAACACTTGTAGTATGACCTGTATGCTGAGGAGATGATCATGGAATTATTGCAACTTATGTATTTCCTTGTATATAGTTTAAGTAGTTTGAGATGGTAATGGAATTATTGCAACTTATGCATTTCCTTGTATATGATTTAGGTAGTTTGTATAATAATGGTAAACTTATATCAAGTCAATGCAACATGATATATGAACATATGATATTCTACTTTTTAAAATTCTTAAGATAAAGAGATTCACTTGTATTTCTTTAGAAAATCAAGAATTTTGTTTCCAAAAATTGTAAGATTAGAGAGTCACAAAAATCTAGGGATTTTGGTGCATAAAACTAGTTTTTAGTCAATGGTTGTATAAATTTTCAGTCAATGCTAAATAAAGAAACAAATGGCATGACTTCATTGAAGGAAAACTCATACAACTATTGGTTAAAAAAGCAACCTCTAAATCTATGAGGGTGCATAAAATTTATCTTTTCTCCATCAATGACTTCTTATCATGTTTTTTCCATTTATGCCATAATACATAATGCATTACACATGGAAACAATATAGTTTAATCTTCTCAGTGTTGCATATGATACCAGTTTCTACTGCTTTGGTGGTTAAAATTAAGCATGTTGTTGACATAGGGCAACTTACATTGACGTGTTTGTTTATGATTAAACATTCTTAACTTTACAGACTTTTAATTTGAGTAGAACACTTGTGTGATGCTTTTATATTTCTCTATTTGGTAGCTTAAGTTTGATTGAGTGAAATAGTTGATTGTTTCCGGTTTGATTTGTTATAGGTTGAACCACCTTTGAAGTGATTCATATTTATTTATTCTTTCTTGCTGATAAAAGAAAATGTTGTTGACACAGGACACCTTACATCCAAGAGTGATGTGTATAGCTTTGGGATGGTTCTCCTTGAAATGGTGACAGGAAGAAGAGCTGTGGATCAAAAGAGGCCTGCAAAAGAGAAAAACTTGGTAGATTGGTTGCGTCCTCGTATTAGGAGTAAAGAGAATTTTCATCATCTGATGGATCCTAGATTTGAAGGCCAATATCCAATTAAACATGCGTATAGGGCAATGAGGTTGGTTGTTCACTGTCTTCGCCATGATCCAACAGCAAGACCCCTTATGAGTGAAGTGGTTGCTGAGTTGAAGTCTTTGATAGATGATGGCATGCTTTATAGTCCCTCAAGTTCAGCTACCTCACCTTCTATCCCTTCAACCTCACTTGGGAGAATTCATGTAGGTCCTTCCAACCATGTTGCTGCCAACAAGTATGGCCTTAGAAATAGTTCAGAACCAAATGTTCCATCGCGTTTTCAAGCCTCACCATTGGACCTAGATAGCCCTCTAACTCCACCTTCCCAGAATCCTAGTGTTGAACACTAATCCAAATACTAGGGTTTGACCCTCGTCAAACCCTAATATTGAGTTTTTGTACATATAACTTCTTTTTATATAATCCAGTCATGTTATCCAATTTCATTTTGTAGTTAATTTAATGTATAAACTCATTGTCTCAACTTTGTCCCTCTGCTATGAATTATATAATATTTCCATATTTGTCTAAAAGAAAAGAGTTTACTATTTAAACAACAACTGTTTTTTTAAATACTTTAAACCAACTTTAATAATATAGTAATATATTTTTCTGATAAAAAAATATAGTAATATATATTAAGATTTTAAATTTAAAATAAAACAAATATGTTTAAAATATTGTTATTTTGATTTTTCATTTGAATCTTTCTTGTTCTTTTTAATGATGTCAAAGTATCACCACTTAATTGAATTTACTTGAAGAAAGGCATAACTCAAATATTTCTATTTTTTTTAAATCTATTTTCCTAACATTTTTTACTAGATAAATGTTACAACAAACAACTTCAAATAATCAATAATAACTTGAATGGACTTGTATATATAATAAAGATAACTTTGCATAACTTGGTTTTCCTTATATAATAAAGCAACTAGAGATTTAAGAAGATGATGAATCAAAAGAACTCAAGGAATCCCTTAATCACCTCAAAGATCCATAACATCCCAAAATTCCCTACAACCCACAAACCCCAAATCCATGCGTGTCTCTCTACAAAGAGATAGAAATTGAAGAAAGGAGTGAAAAAAAAAATATTACCAAAAGAGAAAAAAATCTATATAATATTCTACACGAGCAATAAATAATAGGTTTTAAAGTTTGAAGAAGGGAAGAAGGATTGAATAAAAGGGAATGAAGAATCAAAGAAGTTTGAGTTTTCGAGAAAGCAAAGAAAGGAATTTTTTTAGATTACTATTAGTACCCATTCACTTGCTTCACCTTCTTTTGTTTTGAGTTATAAATTGGCCTTTTCTTCCTGCATCCCTACGTTTTTCTTCCTGCACCCCACAATTTTTAAATCCCGAAACTGACCTTGATCTTTTATTTGAAAAAGGGCACCGTGGTTACTGGAAATTGGGATCTGAAAATGTGCTATGGATTCAAAAATCCGAAACTGAATCTTTTTTTTTTCTGGATGAGGGGGTGTTCTGGAAGTAATTTTTCATAAATTATTGATTTTCATATTGCTGAATCCAGAAGCCTAATCATTGGTGGATCTAGAATTTTTTTTTTAAATTATGAATTTCTGAATCCATAATGCATATTTCTGTTACGGATCGGTGGATTTGGAATGCTTTTTTTGAATGATGGATTTTTTAATGTGAAATACATATTTTGAATTACGGATTAGTGGATCCGAAATTTCACCAAAAGTGCCAATTGAAAAATTTTCCAAATTTCATAATCCAGAATGCAAAAACATAAATACAGTTCAAGTGCATTTTAGGGTTTTTAAAAAATAATAGGAAGAGTTTGGTCTTTGCATAATATTGTGGGGGTGCAGGAAGAAAAATGTAGGGGTGCAGTTCACCTTCTTTTGTTTTGGGTTAGAAGTTTGTTTCAACCCAAACCTCAAGGCCCAATATATTTTACTATACCCACGACTTAAAATACTATTCTCATTTCGAATACATTTTATAAATCCCTTAAATACATAATTAAATAAAGAAGCGCTTAAATACTTAACTTTAATTATTATTTTCCATTTAACTCATAAAAACAAGTCTTAGCGAACGTGTAATTTTTCTCCTCTCTTATTAACTTTATATTAATTAAACAATTTATTCATTTATTATTTAAAAAATTATTTATTACAATTAATGTGAGTTTAATCAATAATAATTTTTTTAACAAAATAAAATCAGATGAAAAATTTATTACAAAATGAGGAAAATAGACACAAAAGATAGTTCATAGTTGATTTTTTTTTCTCAAATTTAAACTTTGTTTAATTAAATAAAATGCCTTATTCATTGTTTATCAATCAGAACCTAATAACTCATGGGTATCTTAAGTCATTTACAACTTATAAATGTATTAAGATATGGAAAAGAAGGAGAAATAAATATAAATAAAAAGGTAATATATGAAAACAATTTAAAAAAATCATTTATTATATTAGTTGGACGTAAAAAGTAAAGAGGCAATAAATTCAAGATTAAGTTATGTTTATTTATTTTTTAGTGCGGAAGTGGTTATTTTTTTCATAATATATAGTAATATACTTATTCTTACTGTTTTTCAATTAAAATAAAATAAATGACTTTTGGTTGAATTAAGCAGCAACTTCCTAAACAATTTTGAGAAGTTTTAAGTAGTACATTAAACTAAAAAAAATAAGGAATATTTAAGTACTTGTTGGTTTTTTTTAGTTTAGTAACTTAATAAAACTTTTCCGAAAAACATTTTGATTTTTTGAAGCGAAAAATACCAATGTTCCTTTGTTAAGAACATCATAAAAGTTTTGTTGACATAAATAGTAAAAAACATACATTTGACACTATTTCTAATAATATAATAATTTTTTAAATAAATTAAAAATAAATAAAATATTAATTTATTATAATATGAAGTGTTCATTCTTAATAGTGTTAATATTTCAGCACCCTAAAAACTAAAAACATATTATAAACAATTAAAATAAATACATGTACATGTAATATAGGAAAATGTAGTGACACGTGTAACTGTTTATTGTGATATGATGAGGCTGTTGACCATTGACCAATGAATAATATGTGAAGCAATGAAGTTAAATTTAATTAAGAAAAAATTACATGTGTTGCTGTTATAACCTTGACCACATTTATTTTTCAATATTTAATTATTTTACATCATTGAAAGATCAGATACATAAATAAACACCTGGTCAATGATAATTATAATCAATTACTATAATAATTAAGTTCTTAGTTTCTGTTAAAAGTTTCTGCAGCCCTTGCATATTACAAAGTTGATGAACACAAACGAGGAATGGTTTTTGCAGTGTGGTTTTCAAAGTTCTCTGCACTTTGAATCCAAACCAGTTCTTATCAGAAAGACATGTATTGGTGTTTGGATCAGAAATGGTTCTATCCTTCCTCTGAAATAATGCAGTTCATCACTGTTCTTTCATTCCATTCCTTAAACAAGTAAAGTATTCTGTGTTCTGTGATTTTTCAAATAGTTTTACAACTCTGTTTAATGCATCCATTGTTTCTTCTATTTTTCTTTGCATGTGTTTGTAAATTCTGTTTATTGTGATGCTTTTGATATATGGTTTCTAATTTATTATCTTAATAAATTCTGCTGTCTACTTTATGAAAGAAAATAATATATACACTATGTAAAATATTCTTATACATTGTTATTCAATAAAAAATCATCACATGTTAATATATTTTAATAATTATCTTAACAAATTTATATAGTTGGGAAATAATTTGCTAATTTCTGACTGTGTGAAAATTCAGTCATTAGTTGTTAATGCTTAGTAAACTCAATGATAATTTTTTGTTCATAAACTTTAATTAAGTTCAAAATGGCATCATATTGTTGCCTGAATTTATGAAAGAAATTGTTAGAAATGATTATATTATTTAAAAAAACATGTCTGAAAATCTTACATGATTTTTAAATTAAATTTAAAGATAATATATATTTACTTTTTTATTCTTAATCTACAAAAATATTATTAAAAAAGAAAATTAGGATAGAATAATCACCTTACTTTAAAATACCAATATTTCGATTAACTTACAATTGAAACGCATACTACTTTTATTGCTGATTAAAAAAATTGAAAAAAAAGAAACGCATAATACTTAAAAAAATATCTTTTTTGTCTGCTAGTCATTTTATCTTATATTTTTTAATTGATTCACCCGAAAAATATTTAATATTTTAATTTTTAATGTTAATGTTATTCATTTTAACGTGTTCTCCGTCTCAATATTCATCGATTTTATTAAACTATTAATTTTATTTATACATAATCATTTCTCATATTCAATGAGGTTAGCTTTTTTAACTTTTTTATCATGTCTAAAATAGTTATACTTAAATGCTGAGAAAAAAAAAACTTTAACTCTTAAATATCAAAATGACAAAGCATTTGACAAAAACTTTATCTTTAATATCTTTTTTAGTAAAACAAAATCAAGTTTTCCGCAGTTACAATATCACGAATGAGACTAATCTATCCATTTTTTTTAACATTAAATCGAATTTATCACGAGTTTTGTTGAAAAAAATTGCCAATGGATTTTTTTCCAAATAATCTTTCAAAAATATAATTTTTTTACCCTAACATTATTTATTGTTATTTATTAATAAAAAGTATAGACCCACATAAAATATCCAGACACAGATGATCTAATAAGCTCATAATGCTAACATCTAATGCACATACCTTATTAAGTACTGAAGAATACTAAGATCAGTTAACACAAAAGATTACGAAGTGTGTGATTACATGGTATCTTCTTTGTTTTCATCTTTAAGAATTTTGTGCTGAAATTTGTATTTGTTGAATGTTTTAGGGAAAATGGGGAGCATTGCTGGTATTAGGGTTAGTTCTACAATTGGGGACAAATCCAATGAAGGGAAAAACAACAAAGATGTTGTTCAAGGTGAAGAAGGTTCAAGGTTTTTGAAGAAATTGAGAATTTTCTTATGTTGCATGTTTTGGAGTTCCAAAGAAGAAGCTTCCTCCAGAAACAAAATCAATCAAGCTAATGGTAATATTCTATACTTTTTCACCATTATTTCTTAGAATTCACACACGTTTCTTTGTTAAACTAAAATTCTTGAATTGTTTGATTTATACATTGGATTGGTCTATATAAGTCACTATATTAAAAGACTTGAAAACTCCACATTTTTTTTTCTCTCTTGTTCTCAAATCATATTTAGCTATTACACTTATAGATATGGTTTTTAATTTGCATTAGTTTGTCCACCACTCTTTCCTCTCACAATATAATATAAACACAAAAGTTATTTTGAAAAACTAACTTAAATTTTTCAATTTCTTTCTTGTATAAGTTGAACTAATCTACATAGATTTTGTATACATGTTAACATAATTACTTGTGAAACAAAATTGAATGTGCATCTTTTTAGTACAAAATACATAACAAAATCATATGTTATTTTTTGGAGATTAATCAACATTACTAATGTTTTTACCATTATATCAGTTTGTATAAATAGGATTTTATTTTTTAAAATAGGGTATAATGGTGTGTTTTCTTTTTAGTATGGTAGTTGACTAGCTTCTACATCTTTTGTATACATCTTTTTAGTTGGAACATTCCTTAAAAAATTATTTTATTTTACTTATTTTTTGTTCATAAAAAAAATGTAAATGGGCAAATCAAGTTCTTTTTTAATCCTTTGGGGATTTCAAATTTAGATTTAATTGATGTGTCTAATTCATGTGCATTTTATGTTGCTTATTAACTTTGCTTTTATTTTGAATCCTAAACCCGAAATCAACAGGAGAAAATGCTACCAATGATGTTGATGAACAGCAACCAATTGCTCCAACATCCTCGTCCAACACAAGGTTAAGTAGCTATGAAACATGGTGTGTTACAGATCAAGAATTGTTTGAAGCTTCTTTGCTTCTTCGGAGGTTCACCTTTCATGATCTTATGTTGGCAACAAGAACTTTTAAGGTTGAGAATTTTCATGATGAAGAAGGGTTTGGAATTTTGTTGAAAGGTTGGATTAATTCATATGGGAACTATGCAGCAAGGCCTGGAACAGGAATTCCAATTGCAGTGAAGTCCCTCAACTTCAATGAATTTCAACATCCCAAGGAATGGCTTGTATGTCACCATTATAATCCTTTCTATATATATTTCTTTATTTGTTTGCTATTTATTTTATTTTCACCATTCTTTTATTATGCAAATTACATTGACATGTCTTCAAGATTTCATTCTATCTTTTTAACACCTTTTGTTTTAAATATATTACACTCATTCCAAAAAGGCAATTTAATGTGTATCCTCATGAATAGGGTGCATAATATCAAGATATTATTAGGAAAGGTGTTAGTGCGTAATTTGCTTTTATTTTTTATATATATAATGCTATATTTCACATACTTGTTACTATATATATTGTTAATTAAAAAGTTGATT
This sequence comes from Phaseolus vulgaris, assembly GCF_051622355.1. Taxonomy (NCBI): domain Eukaryota; kingdom Viridiplantae; phylum Streptophyta; class Magnoliopsida; order Fabales; family Fabaceae; genus Phaseolus; species Phaseolus vulgaris. Next base: position 4,612,848 of record NC_143501.1, on the reverse strand, counting down.
TATCTGTGTTTGTGTATATATGCAGGATGAAATTATTTATCTTAGTCAACTCCATCATTTAAATGTGGTTAAATTAGTAGGGTTTTGCCTTGAGGATGACAAAAGGGTACTTGTATATGAGCATATGTGTGAAGGAAGTTTAGAGAAGCATCTTTTCAAGAGTATGTTTTTAATGTATTTATTTATCCATTCATGTTAGTTTTTTAATTGTACTTTGTATGCTTTTAAAAAAAATTATTTTGTTTTTATTTTATTTTTCATCACTCAATCATTATTTTACAACTAAAAAACTATAATAAAATAAAAAAATTACTTAAAAAAACTAATTAACCCTTATTTAGTGTGATTACAATGACATTGTTTAATGAAATAAGTGATGTGGTAAGAAAAATAAGAGTGTGGAGTTAGTTTATAAGAGATATGGGGAGACACCAAAGGTAAGGAGTTGGTTTCTAAAAACATTTTTTTGAAAGTATTTCATGCTTTCACATAATTGTTAGTAATAGTCACACGATGTAGACACAAAGTTAGATAGAAAAATTGAAAGTTTTTCTTTTAGATTATGATTTAGTTGTTTATGTATATTTTGTTGCCTACTTTTAAGGTTAGGTAGGTCAAGTCACTATCAAATTGTGATGTTTGAACTATTATACTCTTACATAGAAGCAATTGTGCTTTAACTGTTAGTTATAATTTTTAGTTTAGTGATAACTACTCAATCAAACATATCATATTCAAATAAGACATTATTTGACCAAGTCAAAATTCACTTTCTTCTTTGATTGTGTTAATCAAGAAGAAGGACAACTAGTGATGATTTTGTACTAACTATATGGCCTTAAAACATCATTACTATCAAGAATAACTTTCTTATAAGTAGAAAAATTACTTGATGAACATTTTGGAGCCAAATAGTTTCTAAACTGGATCTTTGATCCGGTTAACATCAAATTATGGTACCCATCATCGGTATTAAAGTGGTTGACAATGTTGTTTAGGCTCACTAACACCTCAACCACATTCCAATGCCTTATGAACATTGTGTTTTGTTTGAAATTAAGGCATCTTGTCTTGGTTTTATTCAACAACATTTTAATTTATAGTTCAACTTGGTCTTCTCATCTACAACACATTGAGTCTCTTCAGCAACAGGTCTTTGGTATGTTATCCTAGTGCTCTTTTAGAATGTTTGAGGCTGAATATTTGGTCATGAAATTTCATGTTCAAATGTAGCAATGGAAGATATAATGAAGATTCCAAGGCACAAAAGGTGATGGAAGGACCACCATAAACAAATTTGTGGTTTTCTTGGACTTACAAAGTACTATTAATGTTTCATCAAGTCTTATGTACTATAGTGGCACCTCTTACACATTTGTTAAAGAAGAATGCTTTTTGTTGGAATAAGGTTGGTGAGGCGGAATTTCATAACCTTAAACATGTTCAGTCGAATATAGTAATTTTCTTAGTTTATAGGCTTGATGTTAAATACATGTCAATGTTTAGTTGTAAGAACTCTTACAACATGTTCCACCCTCACACCTGATAACTTCTATTTTACCACAAAAAAGGGTTTGCTCTTTCGCAAAGGCTGATTGCTAACAAACATCTTACTCTACAAATATTAAACAAATTTCATTGTTCCTTTTAGATGGCCACACCCGTATTGCACGCTCAACTACTCAAGTTATTGCTCAATTTTATTTGACTAAAGTTAAAAAGTTATGTTAAGATTTTTGTCCAAATCTCATGGTAAGCCAAGATTGCAAATACTTTACCATTTGGTTTGATCCAATCATTGCTTATTCTTCAACAAGTATGGGAAGATGTGGCCATGGACTTTGTCACAAACTTACCAAACTACTTTGGGTTTACAATCATCATGATGGTTATTGATAGTAAAATATAGCCATTTTGTTGCAATAAAGGCTAATTATATGAGTAAAAATGTTGTTAAAGTATTTTTGCTCCATAACGTCAAGCTACACAATTCATGAATTAATTATCTCTCACAGGGATCATGCTTTCACTGGTAGCGTTTGGAAGAAATTGTTTAAGTTGTAAGGGGTCACTTTTAACTTGAATTTAACCTACCACCTGTAATCCAATAGATAATCAGAAGCACTAAATAGCTTGAGATGTATTTGCATTGTTTCAAATTTCATAATCTAAAATCTTGGTATACAATACTTGCTTGGTCAAAGTCTTGGTATAAAACTATTTTTCACATAAGCTTGAGAATAACACATTTTAAAGCTTTATATTGCAAGGATCCTCCTACCCTAACATATTACATCGTCAATACTTTAGATCCCACTACAATGTTATACCTGGTAAAGGGATGCTTTACAAGTTCATTTGTGTGGCAATTTGTTAGAGGCACAAAAAATTATGAATCATAACGCTAATAAGAGGTTTTTAGACTTCCAATTTGGCATTAATAATCAAGTGTTAATGAAGTTGTAACTAGATCGTCCAAATTCCATCGTATTGCATAAATATCAAAAGTTATTTGAGATACTCTAGGTGATTTCTCATTGTGGCTAAAATTGGTGCAGTGGCTTATAAACTTCAGTTGTTTATATCAGAAAAAAATTCACCCTGTCTTTCATGTGTCACAACTTAAGCCTTTTGAGGGTGTCATTGTTATGCCATACCTCACTTGTTATTAACCACTTTTGAGTTATGTACATTCCTATGTTCAATTGTTATTTTAAAAACCAAAATCATTTTAAATAATGTTAACGAGGTTCCACAAGTCCTTATCTAGTAAGACAATGACACGCTAACTGAAGCTTCTTATGAGGATATTGTTTAGTTCCAACATAACATTCCTCACTTTAACAATGCAAACAAGGTTCTTTTTCTTAAAGGAAGGCATTGAAATGAAAATTTCAATTGTTAATTGTCATGAAAAAGGTGAATCATCAAATGTGAGTGGTATAGGAAAAAAATAAGAATGTGGAGCTAGTTAAACAAACTAGGAGGCATCAAAGATAAGAAAAGGAAGTAGGATTCATACATCAAACGTAAAGATGGTGTGAGAGAACTAGTTATATGTAAGAATGAGGGTTCAATTACAAAGGAAGAAAAATATGTAGGATGTGTCACCTTCCCCTTGACATTCTCTATTTTTTTGTCACTTCTAAGGTGTACGTACTATTCCTCTTATACAATCATTAGTATAAGGATATGAATCCCAACTAGGTTAACATCTCATATCTAAAAAATTATTTTGTTTTTTTTTTATTTTTATATAAAAGTTATCATGTTAGATATTACTACGAAATTTGACATCTCATCTAGCTTGACACCTTAAGATTTAACAATCATCTGTCACCACATGAAAAGAGTATTATTTAAAAGAGAAAAAAAAGAAAGAAAATACAATCACATATGGGGGGACTAGGACAAAACTCATATAAAGAACCTAAGTAAAGCGATACTTAGAGAACCTATACCTATTCATAAAGAATTCTCAGAATAGACTAAAAGGAAACCTATTATACCAATAAAATTGTTCCCTATAAATAAAACCTAAGTTAGCAAGTTGGTTAGTAGAAGCATTACCATCACGAAAAGTATGAGAAATTCTAAATCTGATTTTTCTCACAATAATCAGCCATTTGTTCCACCTATTATGAAGAATTAAAGGAACATCAATCCTAGCATTAAAAACAGCACAAGCCAAGGCAGAATCACATTCAAGTCATACACCGGGAAAACCCATCTTTTTGGCTTCTTCAATGGCATGGATAACCCCATAGAACTCAACAACCAAAGCATTCTAGATATCAAGAAAAATAGAGAAACCACCAATGAACTCTCTCATACTCCCGTGAAAAATACCACCACAAGAAGCAAGACCAAAAGAACCCTAACAACACATCAATAATAATTTTAACTCAATCAGGGGAAGGAAAATCCCATCTAACAGAAAGAGGATGAAAGATTTTGCTACTTCTAGTATTGATGTCAAAGAATTTAAGCACAACGAAGTCAAACATATCATTTACGATGAAGCTTTTAGATGAGTTATTCACCAAGAAAATGAGGTCTTTAATAGTGTAAATGGCCCTGGAAAGATCAATCTTAACCTGAAATCTAACATAATTTCTCATACACCATATTATTCAAATAAAGAAGATCATCATAACAAGTTAAATCAGTTTAACCAAAGGACTACCATTACTTTAATAAAAGAAATGAGATCATCAACATTAGAGAAATGAGCATTAGGAAAAAAAATTGTATCCAGTTCCAAATATGAAAAGTATGAGTACATTCAAAAAATAAGTGTTGAATTGATTCTTCCTACTTTACACAAAGAGTACACAAAAAACATATATGCAAACCTTTGCGCTGGATGTGTTGGTCAGTAGGAAGCCTCCCATGAAATTTTTTCCAAATAATAAATTTTATTAAAGAGAAAAGAATCATACACACATGGGGAGCAAACCCAAATCCATGTAAATAAGAAATTTGTATAGTCTGGAAAACCATATCTATTACGATAAAATCTATACAAATAAGTAGACAATTTCTCGTAAAAAAAAAACTTTTTGGAATTCACCCTAGATTAAAAAGCTTATTCCCACATTTATGATTTGCAATAAAAATATGAGACTTTGAAATAAAGCAAATTACTTACAGTAAGAAAACATTTCCAACAAGTTTTATAATATCAAGGAACAATCCCAGGATTTTGAAAAGAATGCACCATCAACATAGAGTTGCTTTCTAGCCATAAAAAATTCCTACCATTAACCACATTTAATTCAATAGCAAGTATAACTCTCATCAACTCTACCTTCAAGCCACTGTCAATACCAATATAAGAAGAAAACCCTCTTATATACTCACCTCTACTACCTTTGGAAAGGTTAACACAATCAGTAAGCTTAGGCTTCCATGACAACGCCATTCACATTGCATTTAACAAAACCAATAGACGGACATTTCTGAATAAATATAGAAATTATTAGTCATAACCCCTTTAGATAAATTGTTAGCCATACAAATCCCTATCAAAATCAAATTCTTGACAAAAATTAAGCTCGTATAGGATTATCAAACTTGTATGCATTTTGCATATTTAAAATGCGCCACACCATATGAATTATAGTAGCCAAATAGATGTCACAAACCTATGTGCTTTTATTAATTTGCAAAACTTGAAAAAAATAGAAAGAAGGGAGTTGTTATTGATAACACAACTAAACATACCTTGTAGCCAATCCCAAAGTTGTGCAACAATTGTGCACTCAAAAAATAGATGGGAAAATTCCTAATGTTTTTTATAGACAAAAAGGAATTACTATAACAATGACACTAGGGGTGCCATAACCTTTTTACATAAAATTGTACAAGTTTAATATCTCTCAACCTTTAATGATCCACTCAGATCACACTTCCTACTACCCATGGTTCTTTTATTAATTAAATAAACTTCTACGAGATTCAATTTCAGTACAAAACCACTATGGATGAGAGACTAACCTCTTGATAATGTTTGCTTTTATGCCACCAATCACTTAACATAAGGTTGAACTCACATCATAATGAGATGTTTCTTTTTTCCTTTTGGTAAATCCATTATCAGAGAATCATACAACCCTATTGTTATCTACATACCATAGTCTCCATGGTACAATTATGTACCTGCCCTCACAACTAAGAATAAGTAATAAAAAGTTTCTCCAAGGGCTATAGCACACTGAGGATTGGAAGCAGTTCCATCAGCCCAAGGCATTCCATACTATATGATTCTAGACCAATGAATAATTATTCCCTCTGTGAAAAGCTTGTTGGTTAGAGTAAAATGAAGGGTGTGTCCAACTTCTACTATGGTTGGGCCAAAAAAGTGGCCATTGATTCCTTTCAAAACTTGCTTTTGGAAATCTGGCTCACCATACCTATACTCCATATCTAACTAGTTCCTACATCTCTTTCACTTACCTTGTAGTCTTCTATTCGAGTGGACATACTTTCCTTAGTTGCTAATTTCTACTTGCCATAGTAATATATTTGTGTTGTAAGAATGATACTCATGAGTTCTTCATTAAGTTTTCATCATGATTCTTGTTGTGCTAGTTTCATAACCTGATTCCAAGATCCCTGTAAGAAAAATTTTCACACGTAAATTACCTCATTCAAGGAAAGTTAGTTTGAAAATAAAGATGTTATTGAGATGCAACCAAGATTAGCCGTCTGGTTATTGTTTTGCCTACCACCTAATGACATTGCTTAATGTTATCTTTATATATATATATATATATATATCATAATTCTACTACACAAGTTGTGTTATAAAAATTACCCAAATACACTTCTATCTTGTAACCAATATGAGTCATGTTGCCAAAGACCTTACATAAATAGAGGGGCAAAAACAACAATTTGAGTATGAAAACTAAGATTTTGGATACATGTTTCTCAACCAAGCCCAAACATTTAACTATGTCATACTGAAAATCTCATAAGTGGCTACATTGTCATCCTTAAATACCACTATATTCCTTTGTTTCCATATATTCCATATTATGACTACCCATATGCTCTTCCATGCCTTATTTTCTTTGGTGTTCATGTCCATTAGAATGAATTGTTGGAATTTCAACTTTGGTTAGTTATAACTTATTGAACTTATGTCTATCAACTGATAACACTTATTTCACACTTCCTATTACCTTACAACTAAAGAATAGGTCACTAGAAGATTCCTCCCCATCCTCGCACATTGTCTACCACTATTTCCCCTCTTGATAGGTTATCCTTTGTTGAAACCCTGCTTAGTAGCATCTTCTAGGAAAAATGTTGAGCCAATGATATTGTCTTTATTTTCCAAAATTGGTTATGTCTTTAAAGATAGGCAGACCAAAATGTGTATTGTTTTGTCTCTGTGTCTTTCCACCTCCATTCATCTTTCTTACTTCTACGTAGTAAGTTTTGTGACAAAATATTCATCACCACCCCCACATGTGGCTTTTTTATTCAAATCATTCTCTCTCCATTCTATGTTCCACTTCCATTTATTTTTTATCCATCCTCTTAACTCCACTAAGCATAATGTCTTATTTTTTTGTGTTTAGATACAATCTCAAAAACATAAGAGGAGTTTCGCCAAACCATTTGCCTTCCCAAAACCTTATCCCCGTTCTTGCCTAACCTCCACTTCTAGTTAGCTAAAAAAACTATATTAAACAATTTTATATCTTTAACTCCTAGTCCCCCTCTCCCTTTGTTTTGCATATATTTTTTCCATTTAACCCAAGTTATTTTCCTCCCTTCTTGACCCCAATATCATAGAAAATTATTTGGGATCCTTTTTTATTTCAACGACAAACAATTGTTGGTGCGTTGTACATTGATAGGTGATAAAAAGGTAGAGATGTTATAATTGAATTTATTAGGCAAACCCTTCTAGAAAAAGGTAGGTACATTCCTTTCCATCTTGCAAGTCTTTTCCTAAAGAACACCTTGCCAAAAAATAATTTTCCTAAGATTACCCTCGATAGGCAGACCTAATGTAAAAGCTAGGGCTATAGTTTATGACATCTAAGAACCTATTCAAATTTTGTTCATGTACTCCTAAACCCCCTATTTTAATTTTCAAAAAGTTAACTTCAAGTCCTGAGACAAGTTTGAAACATATTAGGATGCATTTTATGACTGTGACATTTTTCATGTTGGCTTCGCACATAAACAATGTATCATCTGCAATCTATAGCATGCCAATAAATACCTACTCTTGTCCAACCTTCACCCTCTTAAGCATTTGTTTCTTAGTAAACCCCCTTTACTATTCCTGAAAATCCTTCTCATACTATTAGAAACAAAAATGGGACCATAGAATCTCATTGTCTTAGTCCTTTTGATGGTTTATGTACATAGATTGCAAATAGAATAAATGAACCTCAACTTTGTGCAAATTACTATCTAAAGACAATCTAGTAAAAAAAAATTACTATATCACAAAAAATTTGGAAAGAGGAATATAAGCCTTCCAAATTCTACCAGGCTAAGGATGAACCTCTCACTTGTATAAAAAAATTTCTTAGTAGTCTTTTTAGTTAGAAAACCATCATTAGTATCATTCCAAATGACCTCATCAATATGGTTTTTAATAACATAATCTTCCTAGAAAGCTTGTACCCAAGGTAAACGTGAACTCACGAGGTAAGGAATGCATCAATCTTTATCCCAAATATGAATTACATTAACCACGAGTTTATCAGATACATTCTTTGGAATATTCAAAAATTTATCTAAAGAAACATAGAGAACCAAACATCAGTCCACATATTAATAATTTACCATCACCTAATACCTAATGAGCTTTATCTTTTCTATCTGAATCCAAGGTTTTATACCATACGAAACTATATTAAAGATGCGGGTCTAGTATGTTAGGTATTTGTGACACTCAAAAATTTATGTTTCATCAAGATTTCCCAAGTCAAAGAACTACAAAGAAAATCTCAAGCTAACCTAAGAGATGAAGTTTTTCTTCTCTCAAGCTAATCACAACAAACCACTCTCAACCTTATGATAACATAAGGCATTCCATTTTTCCTTGACAAAACCTCTTGAAGATGAATCTCCAATTCAAATAAAGTTTTGGATCCATGCATCCAACTCTTTACCCTTCAATTATACTAATAATTAAAATAACTAATTGAATCCTCTCCATCATTTTTTCATCGGAAAAAAAATTAATAAAATTAACATAGAACACTTTAGGGGATATTCCAACCCTAATAAAAAAAACATGAACCATAGCCAAGCTAACTTGATCTCCAAAGTATTTTAATATCCCTAAAACACTTAAGAGGATGAACTAGAAGTATTACATTGTTGGGAAACCTACTATTAACAAACTAACACGACAACAACAATTATCTCCTCCCCAAAAATTGATATACTCGTTGTTGCCATAAACTAGTGGGGACTCCAAACTACCTTTGCAACACATTTTGGAAACTTTGTGATACCAAAAAGGAATCCCTATTCTTGCTATAAAAATTGTTATTCATCCATGCTCCAATGTTAACAAATATGCATATTATCTTTTCTTATATTGTTTTCCACATGAACACTTGCAGAATTGAGGGTTCTCCTCTGGTAGTTGTAAGCCTCTATAATGTGACCCATAGACCTCCATATGCCATCAAACGTATGAGAAAACATGTATTTGGTTAATGCATACCATATTCCTATGAATTGTTTGCTCCTGAGGAGAAATATTTGTATAGGAATGATCTTTAATATAACCACTGAAAAGCGGAAAACCAAAACCAGAAGTTTCATAAATGACTTCACAAAGCTAAATGCCAAAGACTTGATTGGTTTAGTAGTAATAGCAAATGGCATGCATAATTTGATGAATAGAACAAAATTTTGAAAAAATTGTTGCATTAGAGTATCATCCAATAACAACTTCAAGAGAGAGACCAATTGTCAAAACAAAACTCTTTTATGGTATTCTTGTTGCAATAGCAGAATCTTAGTCATATTCTTTCTCAGCAGAAGAACCAACAAGAATTGTTCATTGAGAAATGGAACTTAAACCAAGCTTGATAGCACCTCACTTTACTTGTCATTCTAGTAGCCTCAATACTAGAAAACTACACCTAGATACAATAATTTGAGTCATCATTGTTGCGTGTGTGGCAAACAACACTTTTAGTCACATGCTGGTGGAATTGCTTGTTGCATGGTATCCTAAATTTGCTATCAATAATGCAGGACATTGTTAGGACAGGCCTAATACCATACAGGCCCAAACTCAATCACCTAGTTAGATGACAGGGTTTTTCTGAATAAAAAAAAGAGAAGAATTTAGTAATCCTAGTTTTATTAGTCTTAGTATTCCTTAGAAATAGTTTTAGTATAGGTAGTCACTTTCTATCATTGGTGCTTTTATTGCTCTTAGCATGCCTCCCAAAACCCAAACAAAAGTCCTCAATAAAATCCTAAACTCCATCTAAATATGCCTATCTGCTATTGAAGTGAGCCTTGAGAACCACCATACCCCATAAGCGGCCATAGAAGCACATGTTCCCCCTCATAGCACGGCCCATTATTTTCAAACCACCAACACCACCCCCACCTGCACCACACCACCAGTGTCGCCACAACACACCATCCAGCCCCTAGAACAACTTCTGCGTACACCAGGTCGCACGCCGCAACACCGTTCCTTGCACCGTGAGTCGCTCAACCACCAGCACCGCAACCACCGCGCCACCTAGTGTTGCCTGAAACAGCCTTCGTGCACACCCTTGCAACACCGTTATTGGCACCTAGATTTGTTCAGCTGCCAGCACCCCAATCACCGCTACGCGGCCCAATGCCGCCTACAACTAAAACCTCCCGCATCCACCCCAATTTTTGTGTCTCCCTCCTTTGTCCCTTTAAAGCACCAAAGAGTGTTTATCCCACTAACTTTATCTCTCCCGCAAAATCACACAACCCAAAAAACAAAGCAGCAGCGGTGCTCATTAATGAGCATCTCCAACCCTTCCCAAAACCTTCCTCCAACCAAGCCTTACTCCTCACTCTTGTAACCCTATGAAAAAATGTCTTTCATACCGAAACCTAAATCACAAGCGACGTCTCACATATCCCATCCTGCACTTAAACCTAATATTACTTCTACCCATGCACCTCCCACAATTAAACCTACCTAACAAACGACCCCTCACATAACCCCCCACACTTAAGCTTAATAATTATCCCACCCAACATGAGTCCAATATTAACCATGCAGCCCATGAAAATAATACACCCTCATTTTCCCCAACGACACCCCACCAGTTAAACATAATATTCAAAGTGTCCAACTCCTACCCAATCACATCCATGTGGTTCAATTGACTCCAAGACTCCACTTTGAGGACAAAGTGTCTTCTAGGGCTAATAGTATTATTAGGGCAGGTCCAATACCATACAGGCCCAAACTCAATCACCTATTTAGATGACATGGTTTCTCTAAATCAAAAAAATAATAACTTTGTAACCCTATTTTTATTACTTTTAGTTTTTTTTTATCAGCAATAAGGATTGAATAACAGGAACCACTTAAGGGGTGGTTCAACCCTTATACATACCTATATAATATGAATCAAATCTCAGGTCTCCCAAACCAACAAAATGAGAGAGACAAAAAATTCTACCACTAAAAAACTCGTACAAACCCGTACAATCCCGTACAATACTCAAAACAAACATGTACAAACTCAAAACAAACCCAATACAAACTCACTGCAACCAAAACAAGGGGCAAAAAGAACAACAACCCTTATCCACCAACCCAGACACCAACCCAACAGCCCACAAAAACCAACAACCATCGAAATAGAGATACCTTTCACCCTAAACTGGGTCATGCCAATTAAATCGATTTCAAGCACGATAAAGGAGCAAGACACCAGTCAGAAAAGGAGAAGCAAGAAGAGGGTATTTTAGAAGTTACCCATGACCAAGCCTTCAATTGAGCCACAGTGAAGATTTCAGAATGATCCACCACACCTCCTTTAAAAATAACTTTAGTAATAACTTTATTACTATTAGTATTCCTTAGAAATAGTTTTAGTATAGGTAGTTATTTTCTATCAACGTCAACATCCTAATATACTTCACCAACATAATGCATTACAACCAAATTGTGCATGTGCTTTGTGCCTACTGGTTAACCAAATACATTTTGTTGCACCTGGTTCTTGAGTTTGCAGGCCCACCAAGAGTGTATCAGTTTCCAGCTTTGTAGCAAAGATCTTATGTAATATATCAGTTTCAACCTTAGGCCAACAGTTTTTATTCAAATTATCATTTTTTGTTCAAACTAAACTCCTCTTAAGGGGATTTCTTTGTGGTAACCATTTATCCATGCAACCTTAGTTTTCAAATATCAGTTAAGATGTTGTCACTCTCCACAGAGATCCTTAACAATACATGCTTCAGGCCTTCCTTCATGAATCCAACTCTTTGATTATTATGTGGTGCTACCTTCACTGCAACTTTGAACCTCCTCCATTCACTACATATGCTTATATGTTCCAATAAGGATCATGCAAATTCTTCTTCAAAAATTGATCAAAAGACTTCCACCTGCAAAACATGAAGACAAAACCTTTCTCAACCAAGTCACAAAGATCAATAGAGTAAATTCAAGGTTAAAATTGAACCTGTAGATTAGGAACATGCAACCTAGCTAAAAGAAGACTTAGACTCGAGCTAAACCTGTGATTATTACCTTGTTTGAATAAATACCAGCATTGTAGGACTACCATCCTCTTAATATCACTTAACATTTTACCTTTCTATTTCTCCAAATGCATTTTACTTTTTTTTCGTAATAGGCTTCATATATATTTTCCTTTGAAGATTTGAATATCAATGTAAATAAAGGAAAAGAGCCTTTAACATAATTCAAAGGAGATATGTGGTTTTTTAAAAATGTAGAAGACTTAGAAGCAACATAAAAGTAACTTTTTTCTCTATTGTTCCATTAACCCAATGCAGCCTATAAAACTCTATCAGTTCACTAGTAATCTTCAAATAACTTTTATTACCTTTACAAAAAATCATAACATCATCCGCATTAAAAACATTTGTAAGAATATAAACACATTTAGATAACATCCTAGAATCAATCCTATAATTCGAGACCAATTTTAATAATTTTTTACTAAGTCCTTCTTTAACAAAGATAAATGAGAATAGGAAAAAGAGAATCTCCTAGCTAACACCCTGTTAAATAAATAGCACACCATATTACCATAATAGACAACTTAGTAGAATGTTAAATATTATTGATCTGATTGCAATTATTTAACCTTTATAGTATTACCATATGTTATTGTCTTCATCCAATGAACAAAACAATACCCATTCCATTTAAACTCACATTTATCTTAATGTAAGTTGCACTTCTAATCTATTTTCTTTTGTACATAATAAACTTAGTTTGCTTAACATTTGGGTTGTATATTATTTATGTGTTAAGAGATATATTATTGTCAGCAGGAGCTGTGCACCTTACATGGCCTATGAGAATGAAAATTGCAATTGGTGCTGCTAATGGCATGTCATTTTTGCATGAGGAAGCTTCAAGACCATTATTATTTCGAGATTTTAAGACATCTAGTATCCTATTGGATAAGGTAAATTACTTGAATGTTCCAATGCTTACTAATTTTCAACACATATACATCATTACCTACATTTGATATTGTCATTTTATTGGATAAGGATTACAACACAAAACTTTGGGACTTTGGTCTTGCAAAAGATGCTCCAGTGGGACATGAAATCCATGAAACAACTAAAGTAGTAGGATCAAAAGGCTATGAAGCCCCAGAGTATATGATGACAGGTAATTAGTTTACTTAAACTTCTCAATTTGTTATCAAAATTATATGATCCTTGAGCCTGGATAGTTTTTTTATATATATAAAAGTTTTCATGTTATGCATCACTATGCAACTTGACATCCCAGCTAGACTGACACCTCAAGTAACAACAATCATCTACCATCACATGAAAAAAGTATTATTAAAAAAAGAAAAAAAAATACAAAAAAAAATGAGAGGATTAGACCAAAACTCAGATGTTAACAAAAACGATACATGGGTAGACTATACATATTCAAAAAGAATTCTAAGAATAGACTAGATGGAAACTTATTATACCAATGAAATTATTCTCTATGAATAAATCCTAAATTAGCTAACTTATCAACACACGTTTTCCCTTCATGAAAAATATGAGTAACCCTAAACCTAAACCTTGAGCCTGGATAGTTTCCAATTCATAAAGTCATCACACATAAATTAATTTTATAGATTCGTTCATTTGGGTCATATAACCCTTTTATGAAAATTATGACCCCTAACACACATGGTTGCATTACTCTTGATTCTTTTGGGGAAAAAATAAGAAAATTTTATATTTATAAATGATAAGAGTAAAATAAAGAACCATATTACAATAATATGAATTGATGATCATCAAGACAATAGTTTAATCTTTTTTATTTTTCATTGACGTTATCTTGTATTGACTACATGATTATCCGTTAGAAAGGCATATAGAAAGTTTAGATTAATATTTCTATAAATAGGCATTATTTGAAAGGATAATCATTATTGGAAACAAATATGCTAATTAGATATTCCTTTCCTATTTTCTATCCACACAGATGATATCACTAAGTCTCTTTAATATACTTAAGCTGCAAAAGAAAAACATCAACACCAATACCAATGTGTTTGTTCAACCAAATGATTCATGTTTAGTACACAATCACAAGCTTTATGAAAATACCTATTCAGATTCTATTTAATATGTTTTCATGGTAAACTTATTAAATCGATGTAATAGGATCTATGAACTTGTGATTTTTTGCCTAAGATTGAGACAACATCATTTATGTTTCTTTTAAAAAAAAGGATAAAAACTGGTTTACAAAAGTATAAGATTGCAGTGTTGCAATGATTCCAAAGTAAATCTAGGGCATTTGGTGCATAAAACTAGTTTTCGGGTTAATATTTGTATAACTTTTTAGCTATCCTACTAAATGGAAAAACATATAGATGAATTGGCTTCATTAAATGAAAACTCATACAACTATAGGTTCAAAAATTAACTATACCAAAATCATCCAATTTTATTTGGATACCATAAAAATTCTCATCTTTTTATTTGTGTCTTTTTATCTCTCTATTTCACTACTGACATATACATAATGCATTGTACTTCGTAATAGTGTGTGAATGATTTAAGCTTCAATGTTGCGTATAATGCAAGTTTCTACTCCATTTTGTTGTAAACATTAAGAGTGTTGTTGACACATTGTCTTCTTATCTCTCTATTTCACTACTAGCATATACATAATGCATTGTACTTCGTAATAGTGTATGAATGATTTAAGCTTCAATGTTGCGTATAATGCAAGTTTCTACTCCATTTGTTGTAAACATTAAGAGTGTTGTTGACACATTGTCTTCTTATCTCTCTATTTCATTACTGACATATACATAATGCATTGTACTTCGTAATAGTGTGTGAATGATTTAAGCTTCAATGTTGCATATAATGCAAGTTTTTACTCCATTTGTTGTAAGCATTAAGAGTGTTGTTGACACATTGTCTTCTTATCTCTCTATTTCACTACTGACATATACATAATGCATTGTACTTGGTAATGGTGTGTGAATGATTTAAGCTTCAATGTTGCATATAATGCAAATTGCTATTCCATTTGTTGTAAACATTGAGAGTGTTGTTAACACAGGACACCTTACTTCGAAGAGCAATGTTTATAGCTTTGGTTTGGTTCTACTTGAACTGTTGACAGGAAGAAGAGCTATAGATCAAACAATGCCTACAAAGGAGCAAAACCTAATAGATTGGTTGAGGCCTCGTCTTAGAAACAGAGCAAATTTTCATTATTTGATGGATCCTAGACTTGAAGGCCAATACCCTACAAAATTTGCTCATAAGACAATGAGGTTAGCTATTCATTGTCTTCGCCTTGACCCAAAAGCAAGACCCCTTATGAGTGAAGTAGTTCGTGAGTTGAAGTGTTTGCATGATGACATGGTTGGTGCCTCCACCTCATCTCCCTCAGCCTCACTTGGGAGAATTCATATAGGTCCATTCAACCATCTTGGTGCTTGCAAGTATGACCTTGGAATAGGTTCATCATCAAATTTTCGAAGGTGCTTTCAACACTTTCCACAGTGCCAAGACTATCCTCTACCCTTACCTCCATCTCCACCAAATCCAATAGTTACATCTTCATCAAATCCTAAGTTGGAACTTCATCCAACTTAGTTTTAGTTTCTTGTGCATATTATTTTTTTTATTGTGAAATCTAGTGGAATTAATTACATTATTTTCTAGTTCCATGTAATGTTGTTGTAGAAAAAAATCTAGAAATTTATATATCATTCAAAGTATAAGCATGCCTAAATTGTTATATAGATGATCTCATAATGAATGTTATAATCTTTACCATATTTGTTATTAAATTTTGTTTTAAAAAAATCGATTCCAAGTACACTTCAAAGCATTTTTCTCCTTAGCACATTGATGTTTTCTAAAAGTTTGTCCTTTTGAGGAACTTTAAGAAAACAAAACTAGAGGGTGAAGAAACATCTCACTCAGCTATTTTTGGTTTTCAAACCTCTTATTTTGAAATAATTTTCAAAACACAATCAATTTAATTGATTGTTGACTTTCATGGAATTGTTTCACGAAACTTTCTTTTGGAAAGGCAAAGTAAATTCTAAATTAGATTTCAAGGAATACCAACAAATGATTGGATTCCATATCATTCTTGTGAAACTTACTCGTATTACCATTCAGTTAAATTTCTTCTCTCTAAATTCTCACTATATAAGTTTTATAAAATTAATGTTACGATCCAAATATTTTTCTAAAAATATATTAGACTTATAAGAAATTATTTTTATATTTTAATTACATAATTTAAATTTATGTGTGAATAATGTATAGAAAGAGAAGGGAGGGAAAACTTATCATGTCCTCTAGATTTTTTGGGATTATTAATTTTGATAAATTAATAAGTGTATTTTTTATATTTTTCTTTTCATGCTTATTAAATTAATGAATTCATTTGTAACTTATAACCCTTTTATATCTTTCCAATAAAAACAGTATGAGTTATAAGCCTTTTTTTCTTACTATTATAAAAAAAAAAAGTTTTTCAAGCAATAATACTTGGAGAAATAAAAGAAAAGGATAAAATATGTTTCTCAGTACACAAAAGATTATGATCAAGAGAGATGCAAATTTGATTTTGAAGTGAAGCAAATGCCTTCCATCCAAATCTATTTATTTATTTTAAATCCAATTTGGATATAGATATGTCTCTTTATGGCTGAATTAATTAAAAAAAATAGATAGATTATCCATCCATTTATTTAATTTCTTCATAGATGGTTAATTGCCCATTCATTATATTTAAAAATCTAATGAACTTTCTACTCAATATTTAGTATATCAAAACTAATATAAATAATTTTACATATTTAGTTTTTTCTTAAATTGATTTTTTTAAATGTTCAAAAATATATGTTTTGAGAATATTTTGAAAATATACCTTTTATAATATTTTAAAAGGTTTTTATTTTTTAATAATCCAAATTAAAGCTTTAATATTTTATAAAACCTTTTAACCTGTTTTTCACTATCTCCAGAAGCAATGTTTTCTCTCCATATAGTATTCACCTATCTCTCTCTTTCCCATTCACTCTCTTCAATTTTTTCTTGCTTATTGCTTCTGATTATTACCACTTTTAATTTCCAACTCATAATAAAATTGAGCTAAAGTTCAATGAATAGTTCATATATAATTTGATTCTTTTAACCATAAATATATTATATAAGTTTTAAATTGCATGTTTTTAGTTTCTTAATTAAAATTAGGATGAAAATAAGGAGATATGAAAAAAAATGGTTAATGGATAGAATTTTTTTTTAAATGAATCATGATGAATAAAAAATTTGGAATAAATTTTTAATGAATCAAAATAAATTAATAAATTATTTTTATCCTATACATTATAATCTGAATTAAAATTTAGGTAAGAATGTCACTCCTATACTTTATACTAGAATTTCAAATATTGTTGTTACCTGTGTTCATCAATCCCACTTTCCCTATGCCATATAGCTATATATTCATTTTATTGTTTTTTTTATTGTTTTGACTAAATATTAGTTATAAGGATCCTATTAGGATAGATGATGATTCCATTTGATATGACTTACCATTCCTTTTAATCTTTAGGATTGGTTTGGTGGTCTGTAGAGTTTGAAGAGTGTCTATAGGTCAAGTGTTGAGCAAGTTGGCATTAACCACTTTTTGTATAAGGGTTGAAACATCCCTAAAGTGTCTGTATAAGGGTTGAGATACTCCTAAAGTGTCTTACTTTATTTTCCTAAAGTGTCTTACTTCATTTTATTTATTTTTTGCTGATAAAAAATATATTATTTTCAGTTTTATCATAATCAAGATAAGGTCTAGGATCTAATGTAAACTATCTTTTAGAAAAATATCATTTGTGCTTTCATTTGTTTATAGTACAGAATGATTACTTCTATTGCAAATATATATACATGCTCTGAGAGAAGAGAACAATGGGAAACTGATGCAGGCAGCATAACAAAACCTTAATCACCTGCTTCAAGACATAGGTGCTGACACAAAGTGTTCAATTGGATGAACTATAATTTAGTTGTCCAATAATGCCAAAATCAGAGATGACACCTTAAATTTTGAAGAAAATGCATGCAACATGTTTGATTTAAATCCCAATGTAAACCCTCAGTTCATAGGCCCCCAAAAGCATTTGAAAGAAGGAAATGGAGAGCTACTTCCATCCAAGATGCATTTAGAGTTCAATCATGATGGTGAAATTAACAGACACTTGGTGATTGCAGTAACAATTCTGTGAGTGAGTGCTGTTGTGCAATCATGTTAACCCTTTGGCGCAACCTAACTCAACAACTTCAATGTCATTGTGTAGAGCAAAATATAAGCTGCCCTTTTCCATGTCTCTGGCCAGATCATAATCTACTCTAGCATCATAACTGCAGGGAGAACAAAAGTTCACAATTTGAATGAGTATTATTACAACTTGAATACATTATTACTAGTTCATTTCTCAACTATAAATTCTTGAATTTCTATTCCTGTATGCCGAGCACCTCCTTGTACTCTCAACAGAATTTCATCTCCAACTTTGAGTGAGGTCACTGGAATGGCTGTTTTTAGCAGTGTATTACCTGAATAGGGAAATACACAACACTTTAGCAAACTCAACAAACTAAGAGAAAATAGAAGGAAAAAATGATTGCATTACCTTGTGGGGGACAAACTAATGCAACTGTTTCTGCATTTTGTAAGAGGATGCTGATAGTTTGAGTATCTGATTCTATCTGAAATGAAACAATTATTATTACCAGATCAGATTTTTGGATAGGTATCAGCAAACAGCAATAAAAGGACCTGAAATAGTGATAACGAAGTTACTGCCACACAATGTGTAGTAAAAAAATTGCTTGATGTTTTCATGAGACATAGCACTATCTCTAAGAACTTATCCGCAATCCGCAATAGGAGAAAAAGAGTGAGTGAAGGTGTTTGGAGGACAGAAGAGATACTTATATTTAGAAGAACCAACCTTGACCTACAGGGCTACATGCTCTCTACCACCATGTAAATAATGTTGTGCAAGGAAAGGAGAAACATTACGTGAATCAAGATAATGTTGGAATACTCAAAATTACAACACAATGTTCATCCTTAATATTATGAAATGCTACTTAATGACACCTTGGTTTCATTACAAGTGCTAAAGAAGGGGAAATTTGAGAACTCTCAAAGCTAATTTAGAACTACTTAAAATAAGATAACCATATAAATTCAGGTTATTATAAAACTAGGTTTAACCCAAACTTCCATTAAAAATTGTTTTAAGCCACTTTTTATCTTTCTGGTTTTAAATTAAAAACACCTGACATGTTTACTGACTGATAAATGAGTGGTTTGTGCAATTTTATCTTATCCAATAAAACCAGATGAGGAGGACAAGGGCAAAATGAAGAGGAAGAGAGAGCAAAATAAAAAAAATAGTTGGATCAAGAAAAAGATCAACACTGAAATTGGTTTTTTAAGAATCAATTTTATCTCAAAATTAGTTTCCATGAGAAATTTTGTTAAAAACTGACCCATTGCGCTTTGATATCTAGTTTTTACGAGTTTCCATAAACCTCTAAGAAGAAGTAATAATCTCAGTGTATTATCAACTGCTACATCTTTCAAGAATATGTTTTAGATTAACTTGACATATTCCACAGCAAGTGCAATATAGCACACTCATTGAAGAAATCAAGCTAAAAATCATTAAGAAACACTTTTCAATCATTTTTTTCAGTAATGCATTCACAAACCTTTGCCTCCACTAGGATTAGTGGTCTACTTTCTATCTTTACACGCCCAACAATTGCAATTCGTTGGTGACCCTTCTGATCAACAACAATCACTTCTTTTCCTGACTTTAATTCTGACAGGTAGGATGTTCTGCTTCCTGGAACAGCAACATAGGCATGCACTGGTCCCTGTTATGATAAGTGATTGGTTAGAAAAGGTTCATACAACTTCTCCAGACAGCATCATTTACATTTTAACTGGAAACTCCAAAACATTGTGAATGCAAAAAGTACACACAAAAAAACACATTAGAAACATCAAACTTTCAGCTTCAAGAAAGTAATTAGGCTGAATTAACCTTACAAAATGAGACATGCAAGGATAGAAAATATTCAGCTATCAAGTGACTAGAACTTCTAGAACATATAAATTTTATTCAACGTTCATGAAAAATAAGGGGAAACAATTATCATGACTAATGTACTGCTAAATAAAAGCTTGGCCATTGGAAGGTGAGTATTACTCAAACAACACCATAACTTTTTCCCAAAAGGGATGTGATGGCTGTTCTCACACTGTCACTCCATTGAATTGTGATGAAAAGAGAGATGATTTTATCCAAGATCAAAGGAAATGAATATATTAATTTCAAGTTTGTGTGCACAACTTACTGCATTCACCCGGAAAGGCCTACTTGCAATGTAATTTGACTCCAAGCATTCTGAGTGAACAAGAAATAATCCTCTTGCAAAAGATCCAACCTGTTGCAAATATTTGGACAATAAGAATGGAAGCTTCACTGATTAAACAAGAAATAATTTAAATGTAGCAGAGTAAACTGATACATACAAGAAGTCCTTCACCAGGTCTCATGAGACTGCAGAGATCTACACAAACGCGATCCCCCATTCCAGTCCCTTGAATATGTGTCACAGTGGCTTTGGTCAAGCTCAGTAGATTGCTTTCTTCCATTCTTCTGTCAAAATATGCCTGAAAGTTTCCAACTGAAATAAGAGGTAAAGCCTAATCACTGAAGAAGTCTCATCTAGGTACAGAATACCTTTAGCTCGAGAACAGGTTCAACATCTTCAATTTTCATTACTATGCCATCTAAACCATGTTCAAGCGCCTACAAAATCCAAGGGTTGTAACTGTGAGAACAGACTTAAGGCTGAAAGAAAAAGACTAGTATTATATATACAGTCACACACACAAGCTTCAACTCTGTAAAATTTACTTCATTAATTAGTCTCCTTGTATATACCTCAAGAAACAACTGAGCTTCAGATGTATTATTAGAGATGGCAAACACGGTCTTTTGGCTTCTTTGAAAAGCAGCTATTATATTTTCAGCAGGAATTACCTGAGAAAATTAAACAAAGAAAATTAGAAATGTACTGAAAAAAAGCTATATTACACTTTTAAAAGACAGTGGATTTTGTTGCAGCAATTGAAGTCAGAGAAGATCAAACCATAAAAAAAAATGGTTTTTGAGGTGATGCAGTCAAAGTCATAGAGTTAAAATTGATATATAAATAAACTATAGACAAAATCATTCATGGATAACAACTGTGCAAACTATTCCATCATAATTGTTATAGCAACCTACAATGAACATACCTGCCAATCTAGTAAATTAACTACAATGCTCTCTGCGTGCTCATCTTCTGGTCTAAGTCCCTCTAGTTCCTCTGGGTTCGAAACGTCAAAAATTGTGGCTACCCTTTTATTCTGTTCATCCAAAACCTCTCCCCCATTAACAAAAAGTGGGCATATTACTGCAATTTCTGTACCCCATCAAGACCAAAATTTCAAATTCATACAATAAGACATGGTAGTAGTATTATATACCGGTCCACCAATAATACAAACTCGAGCCCGAAAATGTATTGTGCACAAAACAATTATGGTCATCTTATCTTATTTATGGTTAGCATAACACTAAAGGGATTTCATTTTGACTTTCTACACACACAAAAAATCAGTACAAAACATTTTCCCACTATCATGTATTAACAAATCGAATCTCACCAGAATGCATTCTTCAATCATGGTCCACATTCATTTTACATTGGCAGCCAAGAGCTTAACATAGCTCTCCTCCTTTACTAGGATTACGACCAGCTATGAAAAGGGAGAGAGGAAGACCAAGAAAGAAACACATTGGAGAAAGTTGTTTAGAGGGATCTCATGGTAAATAATATCTCTGAAAATCTTATCTTTAAAGGAGCAGAATAGCATAGTGTGAATCATAAAACCAACCTCACCAAATAGCATAAGGCTTTTGTTGTATGTTTTGTTTGCATCTTGAATCATTGATTGTTTCATGTATGACAAGATTGATAAGTTCTATAATTATCATTTTCAAAGTCATTCATGGTGATGGATTCCCAATTGATTGAGATTGCAAATATTCTTACATTTGCAGTCAATCCAAATTAAATTCTTCCAAAAAAACACAAATGGGTGATAGAATTGCCTTCCAAATGAAGAACTTACCAGACCATTCTCGAGCAAGTTGTCGATGGTGTGATGGGAAAACAAAAGTGTTCCATCCTCTCTCTACAGCCGCAGTCATGACCTGCTTGTTTGAGGTCCATATCCACACTCTCTTGGATGGTTTACCACTCTCATCCAACGATGTCCAAGAAGGAGAAGAAGGAGACGGCATTGAAGAACAAGGACTATTATGCCTGTGCCGCAAAAGGGTCTTCCCAGAATGAAGAGAATTAAAGTTGGAACAATGGTTTGTGGCTCGAAGGTTTGGAGAGTCTGTGGAGAACCAAGACAATTGGAGAAAAGTGGTCGGTGAAACAGAGAAAGATGAAGAAGGTGGAATTGAAGAGAAGTGAGAGATGCAAATATGAGAGAGCAGTGTCATCCTATGTTGTTGTTGTACTCTGCAACAGCAACTAGTGACTGTGTCAGCAACAACCTCATTTCTTTTTCTTTTTTTCCTATTTTGTCTGCTTCAGTCACGTGACATTTCTTTTTGGTGTTCCATAATCGCTTTTATTTCCTGCACCCTGACATAGATAAAATCTAAAGTGTCTTTTTTTCAATGGAAAAGTCTTTCAGATTAAATAATTTAGTATAAGATTCAGTTTACTTACTTATCATACGTGTAGAAAGCATGCTAGTTGAATAGGAAAACTTATATTTTGAATGGTGAATTCATAAACATTTAAAAAATATAATATAATATTTTAAAAATATAACATAAAACATGTAAAAATATAAAGGAAAAATAATTATATTAATTAAATTAGATTAATATTATAATGGTTCGACTTGGCTGGTTATACGGTCTAACTACTTTAAAGAAAAAAATAAAATTAGAGTTTTATAGAACCAATTGAAGGAATCTAGCCCAGTTCACAACTAAACCCAAAATAAGTGTCTGATAAATTGATGGTGTGCCAATATCATTTTTGTTACTACATCATATAGGCCATATGGGCCTGAATTTTATCAATTTCTGATAATCAATAATAGCAAATTCTTCTTGCACCTTTATATTTTCTTTCTACACCCCATACTGCCAAAAATTACCAAAATTATCCTCGTATTCTCACTTTTTTTTTTTAATTTCAGAATGTGTAATTCAGAGATTTGTATATTACAAATCCCTGAAGTTATTATTTGTGATTTTTATATTTTGGAATACAAAATTAGTATTTTTTAATTGTAAGATCAAAAATGCAAATTTTGTATTCTAGAAATAAAAATACAAATTTTGTATTATGTTTTATGCAATATGAGATATAAAATTTGTATTCTAGATTGTAAAATCTAAAATACACATTTTACATTCTGATTGTATACTCTAAAATATAAATATTAATAAAACCTAACTTAAAAAGGTAATTTTAGTTATTGTTTTTTTTTAAGTATAGAAATAGAAGAAGAAACACATGAAGATGAAAATGCAGGAAGACATTCACAAATAAAGAAGTATGATATCAAATCAATAATAATAGTAATAATAATAAATGATAACTAGTATAATACAGACTAATCTTTTTCTAACTGTACTCTTTTAGAAATAAATGCATTCTATAGGAGAATATGATAACCATAACATAGTTTGTAAAGATGAAATAACAACAGATGCAGAAAATTGAAATATGACATCATTCAGTTCAATGAAGCAAGGCCAAGTTTGCATGAACACAAGAGGAGTCATGCTACCAACAAGCACATAAAAAAAATGGGTGAGAGCACAGAATTGGAATTAGAATTGTGAAAAGGCATGTGGAATTTTGGTGGAAAACTTGAGCAACAAGACATGTTTGTAAGGGTTTTGTGGGGTGACAATAGTTGATGGAAAGTTAGGGTGATTGACAGAGTCAGGGAATGCTTGACTCTCCAAACACAGTGCAGAACGTGGCTGATAAACAAACCCCCCTTTTCCCTTCTCATTCTTCACAAAATTAGCAGTGTAGAACTGCAAACCAGGAGCATTTGTGAACACTTTCATCACTCTCCCTGACTTCTTATCCACCACTATGGCACCAAGCTTGATCTCTTTCCCTTTTGCACCATCAAGAACATAGTTGATGTCATAGCCATTGGTCTTAGGCAATTGGTTGATCCTTTCCCCAACAATGTGTGGTTCAAGGAAGTCATATGGGGTTCCCTTCACAGAAGCAAATTTCCCAGTGGGAATGAGATGATCATCCAAAAGGGTCACTTGGGATCCAAAGATCTGAACCACTTCATCTAGAATATTGCCACTGTTGTGGTTTCCTAGGTTCCAGTATGCATGGTTCAACAGATTCACAGGCGTAGGCTTGTTTAGTGCTTTTGCTTTCATCACTATTCTCAATGAGTTTTTTCCTAGAATGTAGCTCACACTTACTAGCAGATCCCCTGGAAATCCTGAAACACAAATATTGAATCATCATTAGCATAAGTGTCTGATAATTGGTGGCCTAATAAGTTCAACAAATTGTATTAGGATAAGTTTTAAATTATTCTGATACCGTATTTAGAAATGGACAAATATAACTGGTATGTTTTCAATTATGTACTAGATAATGTTTTTATCTTTAATCGATCTGTAATATTCAACCGATTGAAAAAAAAAATAAGAAGAGAAAGCAAAAGTGTATTTGGCCACATAAATACAGGTTTCATAGTTCAGCAAAATGAAAGAAATGAAGTTAACAGATAGCATGCTTAGTTACCTCCTTCACCATCAAAACTGTGGTAACTGAAGGTGATTCTTGGTCTGTCTCCATCTTTTATATACTTTTCCACAGTCCAAAGAACATCACTGAATGCTTTGGGTCCAGCTATAAGTATAAGGTAAGTGAGAAAGCATGAGTTTCTCTTTCTATATGAGAAAACTAAGACTTCAAATTGTTCAATATCATGGACCATAGATTGTAGAAAATTGTGTTGAATAATGTTGCAGCATCATGGACCATAAATTATAGAAAAATTGAGTTCAATTATATTTGTGGTAAAACATGTGTACCATGAAGTGTGTTGTTTCCTTCATTAGCTACTAATTTGTAATGGATTCCATTCAAAGTGAACTGAGCTCCTCCTATTCTGTTACCAACACGACCAACAGTAGCTCCAAAGTATGATGAATCATTCTGCAAAATGTTTTGCAATTTTAACCACAGTTAATGTTATACCTCTTTGTCCCATGTTAATTCTCTTGTAGAAAAAGAAAGTGTTAAAATAAATGTTATTTTTAGTTTTCACTTAATCCATTTTTTCTTGTAATTTTACTACAAATGCATGAAAAATACTCTTACCCTGATCCTTATATCTAAATGGACCTAATATTGAAATTGTGTTTTTACCTTAACTCTTCAAAATCATGTGATGTTTTTCAGCTGGTATTCTTTCATTTTTACACAAAATATTGTTCATTTTAGTTACTCTATAAAAGAAGAAAGAGAAGTTTGCAATTTTTAATAAAGAAAATGAAGGAGATACAAAATTTTCAAAGTCATTTTCATTGAAATTTTAAATTATAATATTGATTTCGTGTTGAATGCTTCACATTAAAATAAAACTTTTATTCAATAAAATATACCAAGATGTTGACTAAACACGTATGGACTTTTCCCTTGATATCTGGATCTATATCAGACACATAAAACTATATTTATCACTTTTTTATAAATTAACAAATTTTTTATATCTCAAAGTCATTCATTGTTGACTTTTTTCCCTCCTTTTATATTTATCTTCTGTTCCTCATATTTATGATATGGTTAAATCAATTTATTGTGAACTTTCTATGCAGAAAATTCAAATTTTAGTGTTGAGACTTGAATAAAAAAATTTACTCTGTCATTAAAATGAAAAAGATCTTGGTATTTTTTAACAAACATCTCTAGAAAACTACTATAAGAAAAAATATATAAGAACTCAACTGACTTCTATACACAAATTAAAATTAGTTTATGCAAAAATTAAAAATAAAAAGTTAAATAAGCTATATGAGAGGGTTTTAATAAACTAATTTTAATTATATAAAAGTTAAAATTCATGTTTTTTTCTTATTCTTTTCTTCAAAACTTGTCAAAAATATGTCCTTAGTCTCAATTCATGTTGAAGAGCATTATTATTGGAAGAAGAAGAAGAAAACTGTATCCATATCTCATATCTTTTATAACAAAAGAAAGCAGAATATATATATATATATATAATGAAATATTTACATGTTATGACTTACAGTGTAGGCCTTAGGAGAATCATATCCAAGAACAATATCACCCAACACTCCTTCATGGTGAGAAAAAACATTATTAATGCCTTAAAATGAATAAAAACAGAAGAAGAAAAAACAATTATAGTGAAAAGGTTTGAACACAAAGGAAGATACAAGTGTACCATTTTTATCAGGAAGAATGAGGGACACAAGTGTTGCACCCCAGTTGGTGACCTTTATAGAAAGATCATCTTTTTTGAGCTCAAATAACCTGATATGATCCTTCTTCTTGTGAGAGCCATGGACAAAACCAGAAGTAGCTAAGAAGAGAAGACTCAACAAGACAAAGATCTTGGTCATTGTATTATAGTACCAAGCATTTAAGGAAACTGAGAATGGTGTTTTCTGGGCATATAGAGCTAAGAGGGATAGCAAGAGAAAAACCTAATATGAAGGGAAAACAAATAAAGTGCACAAATCAATGATAAAAAGTTTAGTTATTTGTAGCTTTTGCAATTTCAATGATTAAAAGAAAATTCAAACTAGATCTAATTGGATAATAAATTTGTGGAGTCAAGTTGACTGAGTGGTTCTTAGTTGTCATCATGTGCTGTAATACTAATACCAACTCAACAAATTTAAATAATTCTTGAACTTTTTAGGATTTAATTTAAGTTTTCCAAATTTTATTTTGATATATAGTTTTTTTTATTGGAGGGGGAAAATTCCATGTAATCGAAAAATATAAGTAATAGTTACATTTTAGAAAGAAAAAAAAAGGATGGTCCTTTTATAAAATATTTTAAAAAAAATTATGAGATTTTTTTTTGCTTGTTCTTATTAAATATTATGAATAGGTATTTTTTATTAATGAATAATAAAAAATTAAAAATCAATGAAAGTAAATTTGGTGTATTAATAACATTATTTTAAAAAAAGTCAACAGAACTAACTAAATTCATTATTTTGTGTTTTTGTTAGATATTAAGGACTAAAGGGAGTAATAATATATATTTGCAACTAAAATGGAAATGGATTTTAAAACACTTAAAAGAAAACCCCACAAATTATTAGACATATTTTTTATATTATTATACTGTTGTTAATTCGACAAATTCTTACATTCAGTAAGATTAAATACGAAATTAATTCCTTTTTTAATAATGAATAATCAAGATGTCTATTTCAATAAGTTTAAGTGGTCATTTAATCATCTAAGTCCCTCTTAAAATATTATTTTAATTATGATTAAATAACTTGTTTGCATAATTTATTGATTAATAAATTAATAAATGTACATTATCAATACTTTTTATTTATTTATTTATCTATCTATAGCCGCCGCGGGCCCTCATTGATTGGGGGCAAATTATGATTCAAATTATCATCTTAAACTATCCAATAAGAATATTAATTAATACTAATTACATCATATGTTAGTAAGAAAACTATTATAAAAAAAGTTCTTGTTTAATATTTGGATTTTTGACCAAAATTGTAATTTCATCTCCAACTTAAACATTGAAATGGAAATGAAACTACCACTTTATCTAGAGAGAAAAAAAACTATTAGATGTTCATGTCAATGAAAATTTGTCTTATTATAAATACATTTCAATATTATAAAGTTACATCACCAAATATATATATATATATATATATATATATATATATATATATATTAATGATATGTGTACCGGTCGGCACCGGACGTCCGCATTGTCCGAATTAAATTATCCAATTAAGCAAGGAACATGGTTACACGTGGGACAAACGGTTACAATTTCCACTGAGTAACAAACACACGCGAGCACTCCCTGGATTTTCGGGAACACCCCCTAGATCCTAGGAAACCATCTAACACGATCCAGACCACAAAACACGTCGTAACCACTAATGACCCAGAAGGCCCAAGCCCAAAGGGATATACAAAAGAAGAGAAAGAAAGAGAGAGAGGTACGTTTTTCAGATTATCACAGATTCTCACTGAGAGAGATTACTGACTTGAGCGTCGGAGCACAATCGCAGGTACCCCCACCGGCCGACCGAGGCACGCGAGGAAGAAGGAAACTCGAAGAACAAGACAACTAAGACTGAAGCAGACACCTTGTATCGACGTGGATCAACATTACTCAGTCCCCAATATCCATACAGGTACAATTGGCGCCCACCGTGGGGCCGAGTAATCATTATTTCCAGACCCAAAGATCCCAACGCTTGAAGATGGGCTCAACGGCAAACAACAACAACAATGATATCTCTGAAGAGCATAGGACCATACTACAAACCCTCCAGATTCAGATGCAAGAGTTACTCCAAAAAGGAGTCATCGATCAACTTCGCCAGGATGAAGAAAGGAAAAGACGAGAAGAAGAGCGTCAACAACACGCAGAGGAGATAGCACAATTGAAAGAACAGAACAAGAGATTGTTGGATAGACTTGAGCAATCTGAACGCGAAGGGCATTCACGTGCACCTTCTCCATCACCGTTCCAATCAGGAACAAGAACAATAGCCCAGGCTATACCTCACACGTCACTCGTTCAACACACCCGTCAGAGTGTAAAGCCAGTAACCCCAAACGAGGTAGCAAACCCGAAAGGCCATCCGTTCACTGATGACATCATAGCCACTCCTCTCCCTGACAAGTGGAGGGGCCTAACGATAAACCTTTATGACGGTTCCACAGACCCAGACGAACATCTGAATATATTTAGAACTCAAATGACCCTTTACACAACCGACCGAACGGTATGGTGTAAAGTCTTCCCCACCTCTCTCAGGGAAGGCCCCCTTGGATGGTTTTCGGACCTTCCACCCAATTCCATTGCAAGCTTCGACGCTTTGGAATTGAAGTTCACCACGCAATACGCTACAAGTAGACCTCATCGGACATCCTCCATGTCTCTTCTAAATGTCAAACAAGAAAGGGGAGAATCATTGAGAACATTCATGAACAGATTTAGCAAAGTGTGTATGAACATTCGTAATCTTAATCCAGAAATAGCCATGCATCATTTGGTCTCGGCCATACTACCAGGAAGGTTCACTGAAAGCCTTATCAAACGACCTCCGTGCAATATGGATGAATTAAGAACAAGAGCAACAAAGTTCATGCAGATAGAAGAACATATTGACTATCATCGAAAAACTTATGCTGAGAACACGGACAAGAGCAAAGGAATTCGTCCCCCCACAATACCGACCGACCGAGAACGACATCGCCCCAATAGGGGACCCCGTTTCCACAACTACACTCCCTTGATTGTACCAAGGGGTAAGGTTCTCGACGAAGCACTGCAGATTGAATTGATTCCGACATTGAGGCCATCACAAACCCCTCCCAATGCCGACACCAGTAAACGTTGCCAATACCATCGTAACTATGGCCACACGACCGAAGGATGCCAAGCACTGAAAGATAAAATTGAAGAGCTCGTCCAGGCCGGTCATCTGCGCAAGTTCGTGAAAACCACCATCACTGCACCCAGGTCACCCCAGCGTGATCATGATCCCCGCGAACGTTCGGGACGAAGAGACGACCGGACCCGTGACAACCACTATCGTTCAAACAGAAGAAAAAGAAGCGAAAGTCCGATCAGACGAACGAGGCCTAAAAGCGAAAGCCCTGAACGTAGAAGTCGAACTAAACAAAAAGTTCGCACAGTCATCAATACAATCGCTGGACCGGTGTCGCTCGGTCAGCCCCCTCAAGAAATTAATTACATTGCAGGTGGCGGTCAGCCCCCTCAAGAAATTAATTACATTGCAGGTGGCTTTGCGGGTGGAGGATGCTCTAATTCAGCAAGAAAAAAACATTTGAGAGCAATTCAATCCGTTCATTCGACTCCCACACAACGCCGACCGCATATACCACCAATCACTTTCACTGACGAAGACTTCACAGCAATCGATCCATCTCAAGATGACCCCATGGTAATAACTGTGGAGATAGATAAATTTGCAATTGCAAAAGTTTTGGTAGATCAGGGTAGCTCGGTCGACATCCTATATTGGGAAACGTTTAAGAAGATGAAGATTCCAGAAGCAGAGATACAACCCTACAACGAGCAGATAGTTGGTTTCTCAGGGGAAAGAGTGGATACGAAAGGATTTATCGATCTATACACCACGTTCGGGGATGATTACCTCAGCAAGACCATCAACATACGATATCTACTCGTTAATGCCAATACATCGTACAATATTTTGCTCGGTCGACCATCTATCAACAGATTGAAAGCCATTGTCTCAACTCCTCATTTAGCTATGAAGTTCCCCTCGGTCAATGGAGATATAGCAACCGTGCATGTAGACCAGAAGACAGCACGAGAGTGTTATGTAGCTAGCCTGAAGGTGGAGCCGACCCGAAGGCTTTATACCACGTCAGCCGAACGGACCACAGAGCGAAGAGGTCGGCCAACAGAAAGACGCTCCAGAGGAAGAGAATCTAGAAGACACTTGGTCGCTTTAGTCGATCTAGATCCTCGACTGGATGATCCCCGAATGGAAGCAGGAGAAGATCTTCAACCCATATTCCTTCGGGACAAAGACCGGAAAACATACATGGGAACATCCCTCAAACCAGACGACCGAGAGACGATCGGTAAAACATTAACAAAGAACGCTGATCTTTTCGCCTGGACGGCTGCAGACATGCCAGGGGTAAAATCAGATGTGATTACCCATCGATTGTCTGTTTATACAGAGGCCAGGCCGATCGCTCAAAAGAAAAGGAAACTAGGTGAAGAACGGCGCAAAGCCGCACGAGAAGAAACCGACAAGCTAATTCAAGCTGGTTTTATTCAAAAGGCCCACTATACGACATGGCTAGCCAATGTAGTGATGGTAAAAAAGACGAATGGAAAATGGAGAATGTGCGTAGACTACACAGACCTTAACAAGGCGTGCCCAAAGGACTCGTATCCTCTACCTACTATCGACCGGCTGGTCGACGGTGCAGCCGGTCATCAAATCCTAAGTTTCCTTGATGCTTATTCAGGTTACAATCAAATACAAATGTACCACCGTGATCGAGAAAAAACCGCGTTTAGAACAGATTCTGATAATTTCTTCTATGAAGTCATGCCGTTCGGCCTCAAGAATGCAGGAGCCACATACCAGCGACTCATGGATCACGTATTCCACGACATGATCGGTCGGAATGTAGAAGTATACGTTGACGACATCGTCGTCAAATCAGACTCTTGCGAACAACATGTTTCTGACTTAAAAGAGGTTTTTCAAGCCTTGCGTCAATACCGCATGCGTTTAAACCCGGAGAAGTGCGCGTTTGGCGTAGAAGGGGGGAAGTTCTTAGGCTTCATGCTCACACATCGGGGTATAGAGGCTAATCCAGAAAAATGCAAGGCAATCACCGAAATGCGAAGTCCCAACGGACTCAAAGAGATCCAGAGACTAGTCGGCCGTCTCACTTCGTTGTCTCGATTCGTACCTAAGCTTGCCGAACGAACGAGACCCATCATAAAACTTCTGAAGAAGACAAGTAAATTTGAATGGACAGATGAATGTGAACAAAATTTCCAACAGTTAAAAGCATTTCTGGCATCTCCACCGGTCATCCAGAAACCGAACGCATGGGAACCCATTGTGGTCTACCTCGCCGTCTCCAATGAAGCGGTGAGTTCCGCTCTGGTACAAGAAATTGAAGCGGAAGAACGACCGGTATATTTTGTAAGTCGAGTCTTACATGACGCAGAAACCCGGTACCAAATGGTCGAAAAAGTTGCCTTCGCTTTGGTCATTACCGCACGACGGATGCGGATGTATTTCCAAAATCACAAGGTCATTGTTAGGACTAACTATCCCATTATGAAGATTCTCACCAAACCTGACCTCGCCGGACGAATGATAGGTTGGGCAGTCGAACTGTCAGAATTCCACATCGAATACCAACCCAGGGGAGCCATCAAGTCCCAAGCCCTCGCCGACTTCACAGCAGAACTCACTCCCTATCCGACCGAACGGACTCCCCGATGGACACTATACGTAGATGGGTCATCTAACAGTCGTTCGTCCGGAGCAGGAGTTGTACTTGAAGGACCAGGGGAGATTGTTGTCGAACAAGCCATGAAATTTGAATTTAAAACTTCCAATAATCAAGCCGAATACGAAGCTATAATCGCAGGTTTGCATCTGGCGATTGAATTGGAGATAACAAATATAACTTGTAAAAGCGACTCCCGTCTAGTCGTCGGACAACTTACAGGGGAGTATGAGGTAAGAGAAACATTACTCCAACAGTATTTTCATTTCGTAAAAAATCTTCTAAACAGGTTCAAAGAAATCTCCTTCCAACACGTACGGAGGGAAAATAATACTAGGGCGGACGCTCTATCAAGATTGGCTACCCTAAAAAAGAAAGGCGTCCACCGGTCGGCCATACACGTGACCCTGGCTAAACCAAGTGTTGGTACCGAAGAATGCATGGCGACTGACACCCAACCTAACTGGATGACTCCCATAAAACAATATCTTACCGATGGTGTATGCGATCCACATTTGGAGAAAACGATGAAGTTACAAGCCGCCCGATACATACTGATTGGCGAAGATCTTTACAGGAGAGGGTATTCCCGTCCCCTCCTAAAATGCCTTGGTCCAGAACAAGTCACTTATGTAATGACCGAGTTACACGAAGGGATATGCGGAACCCATTCAGGAGCGCGGACTATGTCCGCCAAAATTCTAAGAGCAGGATACTACTGGCCGACCTTACAGGGAGACTGCACTGAATACGTTCAAAAGTGCGTGAAATGTCAAGAGTTCGGCACCCTATTGCACCAAAAACCAGAGCACTTGCACTACATCCTATCCCCTTGGCCGTTCGTGAAATGGGGAATGGATATTATCGGACCTTTCACACCCGGAAAAGGGCAATGCAAGTTCCTACTGGTGGGTATAGATTACTTTACCAAATGGATTGAGGCTGAACCACTAACAGCCATCACCGCCCGGAACGTACAAAGCTTTGTGTGGAAAAACATTGTCTGCAGGTTCGGCCTACCTCAGATCATTATCACAGACAACGGTCGACAGTTCACCGACCGTGGGCTAGCTGAATTCTATGAGAAACTTCACATCAAACATATAACGAGTTCGGTCGAACACCCTCAAACCAACGGTCAGGCGGAAGCCGCCAACAAAGTTATTCTCAATGAGTTAAAGAAGAGACTTGGCCCGTCCAAGGGAAATTGGACTGAAGAATTGTTAGAGGTTCTGTGGGCTTATCGTTGTACTCCCCAGTCAACAACTCAAGAAACACCTTATAGCCTGACGTACGGCACAGAAGCCATGATTCCGGTCGAAATCGGCGAGCCTTCACTACGCCGACAGACGTTAGACCTAGACTTAAACAAGGAAAGTCTACTAGTCGGCCTCGACCTCATCAATGAATTAAGGGACAAATGCAAGATAAGGGAAGAAGCATGCAAGATACGAGCAGCACGAAGGTACAACTCCAAAGTCAAGCCACGAAGCTATCAGAAAGGAGACCTAGTTTGGCGCATGCGCAGCGACGCCCGGAAGGACGGAGGAAAGTTTTCAAGCAATTGGGAAGGTCCGTTCCGCATCTCCGACACAGCAACAGGAGGAGCTTATTACTTAGAATATTTGTCAGGAGAATCTGTACCGAGAACGTGGAATGCCACGCATCTCAAATTCTATTACAGTTGATGAATAAACTTAGTGCACTCTTTCCTCGCTCGGTAGTTTTATCCCTAAGGAGGGTTTTCTACCGAGAAGGTTTTAACGAGGCACTTTAAATTACCAATCTTGGTCAGAAATTCAATTAATTCACCGTTCATTCGGTCGGAATACATAACTAAAGTTATCCGAATTATAGCTTAAACGTTATTCACCAATCTTGGTCAGAAATTCAATTAATTCACCGTTCATTCGGTCGGAATACATAACGAAAGTTATCCGAATTATAACTTAAACGTTATTCACCAATCTTGGTCAGAAATTCAATTAATTCACCGTTCATTCGGTCGGAATACATAACGAAAGTTATCCGAATTATAACTTAAACGTTATTCACCAATCTTGGTCAGAAATTCAATTAATTCACCGTTCATTCGGTCGGAATACATAACGAAAGTTATCCGAATTATAACTTAAACGTTATTCACCAATCTTGGTCAGAAATTCAATTAATTCACCGTTCATTCGGTCGGAATACATAACGAAAGTTATCCGAATTATAACTTAAACGTTATTCACCAATCTTGGTCAGAAATTCAATTAATTCACCGTTCATTCGGTCGGAAGATATAACGAAAGTTATCCGAATTATAACTTAAACGTTATTCACCAATCTTGGTCAGAAATTCAATTAATTCACCGTTCATTCGGTCGGAATACATAACGAAAGTTATCCGAATTATAACTTAAACGTTATTCACCAAATCTTGGTCAGAAATTCAATTAATTCACCGTTCATTCGGTCGGAAGATATAACGAAAGTTATCCGAATTGTAACTTAAACGTTATTCACCAATCTTAGTCAGAAATTCAATTAAATTAACTAACCGTTCCCTCGGTCGGAAATTCAATTAAATTACCTTAGTCAGAAATTCAATTAAATTATATATAAATGTCCAAGTTACGCGCGACATCAAATTCTTCATCAAAGCACCGTCGTCCGGTATTAAATTGCGTGGTAGTAGCAACATGAAAATAAATTCGATAGCAAAAAGTAAAATAGTTCAAAACACGCCACAAAGCAATAAAATTGTCTTTAGCCCACACCCCGGGCCCAGGTAATGAAAATATTAAACAATATCAAGGGTGTCATCCGGTTGCATCGACTCCTCCGGCGGTACGGTATCATCTGCACGTGGCATCTCTTCGGCCTCCTCGTCCCCCAGAGGCATCAGACGGCCGCCCACAACATCCATGTTCGAGTCGTATCGCTCATCGTCGTCCAGCACCCCATGGAAAAAGGCGACCTGCCGAACTCCCTGCCTGAATGACTCTTCGTTGATGCGCAACATGAACCCTTGCAGCTGTTCAACTTGAGCACTCAACAATTTCTGCACCACAAACACGAAGGTAAGATACAAATATGCTATCAGCCGAACGACTGCAAGAAGAAGGTGCTCACCATTTAGGTCCACCCACTGCTTGGACGACCCGTAAAGGGCTATCAGTTCCCGCGTAGGGAGCCTACACGGTAGTTAATTCACGACCATCCATGCGTCACATCTCTGCCACATATTAATGATGCCAGCTATCACGCATTGTTTCAATAACCCCCTGAGCCTTATACGACTCTTCGTCCTTACATGACCTCGAGCCTGGGGGGCAAGTGTACCGGTCGGCACCGGACGACCGCATTGTCCGAATTAAATTATCCAATTAAGCAAGGAACATGGTTACACGTGGGACAAACGGTTACAATTCCCACTGAGTAACAAACACACGCGAGCACTCCCTGGATTTTCGGGAACACCCCCTAGATCCCAGGAAACCATCTAACACGATCCAGACCACAAAACACGTCGTAACCACTAATGACCCAGAAGGCCCAAGCCCAAAGGGATATACAAAAGAAGAGAAAGAAAGAGAGAGAGGTACGTTTTTCAGATTATCACAGATTCTCACTGAGAGAGATTACTGACTTGAGCGTCGGAGCACAATCGCAGGTACCCCCACCGACCGACCGAGGCACGCGAGGAAGAAGGAAACTCGAAGGACAAGACAACTAAGACTGAAGCAGACACCTTGTATCGACGTGGATCAACATTACTCAGTCCCCAATATCCATACAGGTACAATATGAATATTAAAAAATCGTGCAGAGTTTTTTTTTTTTTTTTTTTACTCTTGATACCTCTAATGAAAACCAGTAAACATATATAATAATCAAGTTATGTTGTTGTTTAGATAAAAAGGCAAAAGGGATTCAAGTGTATACAAAAGGTGAAGCCAAAATTCCCTTGGCTTGCTGGTTGAAAAATAAAAACACTTGTTATGGTCAAAGAGTTATTCAAATTCCTTTATTCAAGTTCAACATGCAATTTTTAAATGAAAGATAACAAGGGAATAGAAATGAAAAAGATGGATTGATGTAAAATTCTTGAATAAGGGGCTCAATGGTTTGGGCTAGTTGAGTCTAAAACCAAAATTCCAAAAATGGATTTCCTTTTACATCTCAATGTTTTTGTTTTGTACTCCTATAAATATTGCAACTCCTATTTTACCCTTGTTATAGGAAGACTTGTATAATTCAAAATTAGGCTTATGAATTGGAAAGCTACTTTTGCATAATTCATAACTTATTCCAAAATTCTACTTAGGTATCAGCAAAATATAATAAAATAAAATAAAATATTTAATGGATATTCTAATTCTATTATAAAAGGATAAACTATCAGCTCCAGAAAAGTCATAGACCAAATAATACAACTCATAGACATCCTGCATCTACTTTACATATGAGCTAATACATCATATTGATGATGGATATAAAATGGCAAAACTGAAGGTTTTAGGAGAATGATCACCTAAATTAGGAATCAAAAAACATGGTGGCTTCCTTTTGGCAAAGGTCCTTCATTTCCATCCCAACAAGTTGAAACATAACAGATTTTCATCATTCAAAACATATACATCTAACAAAGTTCTATCACTGTTGCATATCATTGATTTTTTTAACAGATTTTCCTTCCCTCTTCATTGATACCTATGCTTTAAGAACAACATGTTGCATATCATTGTTGTTGTTTTGTGTGTACCTGTATGTTAGTTCTACCACATCCAGAGACAAGAACTATCAAAATCTTTCACCCTCACAATATGCTTTAAACCTTTGTTTACAACCTTTTTAGACATAAGTTTTGGACATTGTACCCAATCAGAATAAGAAAAATAGGTTTTAGGTATCTTATGTTTTATCAATGTCCAAACATTTAGTTGTGTCATACAAAAACGTTCTTTTGCATCTACACCATCTTATTTAAAAATAATCATATTCTTATGGTTCCATATCATCCATATAATTCCTATATGCATTCATTTATACACTCTATTTTATTTTTTGTTCAAGTTCATAAAGTGAAATTGTTGAAAGTTTTCAATTAGATGTTCGTCATGTAAAAACATCAATCCTACTCGGTTATCACACATAATCACTAGTCATAATTTGAAATTAGATAATTCATAATAAACTTATAAAATAACTTCTAAATTGTAAATTAATAAGTAACTTTCAAATCCATAAGTTTATAATCACTTACACAATCTAAAAGTTATTTTAAAAGTTTATTCTAGATTACACATCAAAAAGTCATTTTTTTTTAAAAAATGACTTTTGAATTTATAATTTAGAATAGGCTTCTAGATTTGTAAAATTTATAATTACACAATATGAAATTACTCTTTAAAAAAACACTTCTTAATTTTATAATTTGAAAAATTCCTATATCACATAACCCAAAAGAGAGACTAACCGAGATAGTTGATGTCTAAGGTTAATTTTGTCTTTTAAACAATCCTTGGGATACAAAAGGAAACCATAGGGATGAAAAAGAAATACTCTTCCCAAAAACCATTCTCAAACTAATTTAGGAAAATTCTTCTTACACCATATCAATTTCAACTCGCACCCAATCATTAAAAATGACAAAAAAATTCTTGTGAAATGATGAAAATGACCTTAAATGAAAGGAGACTATAGATAAAAATATTCTTTTGAAACTCCTTTTCTGGAATACATTTCCAAATTTGGATTTTCAAAACTCATTTTTAAATTTTTGAAATTCTTTTCCAGAATGCATTTTCAGAGTGTTCTAGAAATTGTTTTTCCATAATACATTTTTGAATTTCAAAAATTCTTTTCAAAAATGTATTTTCAGATTTTTGTATTCTGGATTTCTTTTCCATAATATATTTTTTGCATTTCAGATTTTTTTTTCTGAAACAAAAATTTTCACTTTTGAATTATATTTTTTAATTCTGGATAAATAGAAAATAATTTTGAAAATTTTGAAAAATGATAGGTGCATTGATATGTTGCACGTTGAACTTGGCACCAATTTACCCAAAAAACCCACTTCATATGCTTATATCCATCAGCAAGGAACAGTGGGAAACCAAAACCATAATATTACCAATTAATTCCTCCAGATTCAAACATAAATAAAAGTAGTTAATTCTGTTATTAATTAATATATTTTTAACTAATTTCATTTAACAAAAGAAAGTTTTGTTCTTCATGTTTTCTTCATTGAAACTAGACATCAATAATTAAAAAATCATTAAAAATAAAATCTCAATTAAATAGAAAGATATTCTTGGGCTGGTGTAATTAATCGGAGTGAAAGTAGTTAATTTTTTTATATAATTTAGTCCATCATTTTATATTTTGGTTTTATTTCAATGCAAAAATCTAAACTACAATAAAATGCGTAAGGTTTTAAATTTTGAATGGCAAAATATATAAAAATATGAAAGTAAATAAAAATATGTAATTCTTTTATCATATCATTAGTCCTGTGTATTTATTGTTATTATCTCACATCTCCAATCCACATCACATAAACATGTTAAATTAGCAATCAACTAATAACATTGTTGAAAATATACAAAATTCTGAAAATAATAGCAAAGTATACAATTAACTCAAATTAATTATATTGAATAATATAATTTATTCATGCCACTTGCCCATATATGAACTAATAGCGATAACTCCTTTTATTTATGTCTATCATTGGAATAAGCTGGGGGGCTGGGGTTGGATAGGTGGGTCTGGAAGGCTGGACTCAAAGTTTTACTGTTAACTTAGCTTATATTAAGGTAAGGAGGGTTAGTGATGAGGAGTTCTCTCCGATCTACTGTAGGTTGTGGAGGTGTAAAACCTTGCCTTCTGCTGTATTTTTGGCCTGGAGGGTGTTGGAGAATAGGATTGCGACTAGGGTTAATTTGGTAAGGTGTGGGGTGGTGGTTGAAAACCCTGTATGCTGCTTGTGTGGAAAGGTTGAAGAGTTGTCGAGTCACTTGTTCTCCGTTTGTGACTTTGCTTGGAGGGTCTGGTGTCTTTGCTTTGAGTGGCTTGGAGTGTTGTTCGTAATCCATTTGGATCTTATGCAAAATTTTATCCAATTCAGGTTGAGTCAGGCATCTGATTCTGTTAATGATGTTTGGGGGACAATTTGGGTTGAAATTGTGAGTGAAATTTGGAAGTATAGGAACTCGGTCATCTTTAATGGAGGAGTGACAGATGTATTAGAAGTTTTTGCCTCGACGCAAGTAAAGGTGTAGTCTTGGATTTCTGCAAAGTCCCGCGTAGTTTATTTTTCCTACCCCTGTTGGGTTCTGGATCCTTTGGCTTGTATACGGCTGATTCGGTAAAGTTAGTTAGCGCTTGGTTTGGTTGGTCTTTTGTCCGGCTGTTCTGAGTGTCAAATTAGGTGTTGGATTCTATGTGTTCTTATAAAAGAGTTTGATCACCCTTAAAGTGGTTCCCATTTATTTATTTTTTATTGCTGATAAAAAAAAGTCATTGGAATAAGCTTCACATTCAGAAATTTTCAATCAGTATAAGAACATAAGCAAAAACTAAAACTTAAAATATTTGTAATTTTTATTGTAGCCATGAATAAAGATTATTATAAAAGAATGTATATATCCAAAAGAAGGGTACATGATATCTTGATATGTACGAAAAATGTTAAATAATTCTTTGCTGATAGCAAAGTTTGAGTTGGGCCAAAACCCTGCAGTTTTGTTGTGAATCCAGGCTAAAAACCTGATCAGATCAAAGAACCAAAAATACTTGTTTATAATTAATACAATAATTTATTTGGTTCATAGTTTAAACCTCTTGTGAATTATTAAATTATTTATTAAAATGATAAGTACGAAAATGAAGTTATCTATACACATCAAGTTGTACGAAGGAATCTTAAAAATGGAAAACGATTTCCATTTTCTCTGCTAATGTTTTATTTTTGTGTGTGAAAATTCTGACCCTCTTATTGCTCCAGGAGTCACCTTACGTTGGACATTCCAGCTAGCTTCAACTTGCATTCTAAGGTTTCATGTCTCTGTCACGTGCATCAAATCTTCTCTCTCACCTTTCCTTGTCCCTTAAGGTCAAGAAGAACCTAATAAACTATATATATATAATTCAGCAGCAACATTTTCCAACAGTTACCCTCTCATACACACACCATGGGAGCTACGTGCCTAGTTTAATACCTATATATACACATATATATCACTTTAATTATGATGTCAGCATCATTCATGCATGCATGCATGCAACTATTCTCACATATAACACATAAAGCTTTATATATATATATAGCAGCACAGAAAATCATTTGAACCGTCTTTTGTGTTTGTATAATCTTTGTATAATCTAAGATGTTCACAAAATGAGACACTTTAGGTTTGTTCCAACCCTTATACACAGACATTTCAAAATTATCTTAACCTTTATACAAACAAGTCAAAATGAATTAGTAACACCTAACCTACAACTATACTAGAGACTCTACTACAATCTCTACATATCATCAACCAATTCTCAAATACAAGTTACGACAAACAGAAAACAATATCTACCCTATAAGATCCGTGATAACCAATTTTTAGTCAAATCAATACACACAAAACATCTTTTGTTACATTCAGAAGTCCTCAAACAAATTCACAAAAGCATTATAATTAATACAAATAATTAAAGGTTAAGCAATTCGACTATAGCATTATCTTCTTTCTTCTTTTCTGATTTTGTGAGGGCATAGGCACGAAAATATGCTGCATATAAGCAATATTACTTATATTTTTGTTAATTTCTTTTGTTGATTTCTTTGTTTTTCTTAATATGGTTTGTATTTTACATTAGTTGTTCTCTTCATTGTGCTTTTTTTTGTCTTTACTCGTAATAAAATTAAAATGATAAAGTTATATATATTGAAGTTATTATGATAATGGTCCTGTCTAGAAAACAAACATAGTACCTTAAAATGTTTTACATAGTGTATATTATTAGTATGATAATGTATAAGGTAAAGAAAAAAGTCTATACAATATTATTATATAATCTTCTTAATTGCTAAAGGCTTCCACCATTTGAAAAGGAATAGCAACACTTCTAATATTCTTTCTTTTTTTAAATATTGTTTCATTCCTAAACTAGAAAAGAGATTCTCCAAGTGAGAAATAAAACTTACCAAAATTTATCACTATCTTATATCTCAACCTTTTTATATTTGAAAACTATATATTGGTGTTCTTTACTGAAGCATTGCATACCAAGTTATTAATATACATGAATTGTATATATAGTAGCTGCTTTAAATCATAAGAGAGTGAACTAAATTAAATAACCAACTAGCCTACAAATTGCAACTTCAATTAAGTTTAATTTTCAGTGAATTTTATCCTTTTCTGTTTCTTGGTATGTACACAAAAGAACTATATAGACTGAAAACAGCACCAAGTGCATGGCAAGCGCCTCATGTTTCATAAAGAAAACAAAAACACTAAGAAAACAAAAAAAAAGGTACAAGAAGAACACAGGACTTGTTTCTCTACTTGAAAAAGAAAGAAATTGACAGAAAAATTATCTGTAAAGGTATTTGGCAGCAGCAGCTGCAGCAACTAAGCACAGGAACTGAAAGATAGTGTATGTGATCTGAGAAGATAAGATTATTAGCCATTTAGTTCTCCACAATCTTTGGACCACTGTACATTTTTCCTTTTACTTCCAAGTCTTCAAGTTCCTCCCTCTCTTGTAGCCATTCATAAGCACTCTTTTCCTCTTCTGGTATGGATAATCCATCCACTGGAAATTGAAATAATGTGCATCCATAATTGTTAATAGAAATAATTAAACTACAATAAAAAGTAGCAACAATATTTGGTTTTAGTGTATGTTATGC
Source organism: Phaseolus vulgaris (assembly GCF_051622355.1). Taxonomy (NCBI): domain Eukaryota; kingdom Viridiplantae; phylum Streptophyta; class Magnoliopsida; order Fabales; family Fabaceae; genus Phaseolus; species Phaseolus vulgaris. The sequence goes on along the minus strand of NC_143501.1, from coordinate 4,570,289 downwards.
ACAGATCTGTAAAATCATGGTTGGTATAACTTTTAAAGTAGTTATTAGAAAAAAGTTAACAAACTAATCTTATATGATATTTTGTGTTTGGATGACAATGAATATCCTGATTTTTCTTGAAAGAAGGTATATATAACAGTGCATGCATGCCTGCATTAGTGGCAAGATACCTGAAAAGTTGGAAAATGGAAAATTGTGGTAGTATGTGCAGTGTCTGCCTTCACTATCAGAATATGGAGGACCAAGAACATCTAGAAATGCACATGCTGTCACTGCTGTGAAACAGTGCATGTTGCCCCCATCTTCTGGATAAAGGATGGAGGGGTTGCAAGGAGCAGTGAAATCAGCATCAACCTTGATTTTGGCTAGCCTCATCTCAGGAGCTTGGTCTGCAGAATTAGAATATAAAGATTAGTTGCCTTTTTGTTAGAGAAGGTGTGCTTATAATTACAAATTAGTAAAAAATTACTATGAAAGAGCAACTGGTGCTACTTTACCAATTCCCCTTTCATGCTAAAAGTGTCCTCTCACATTTTCCATAGAGAGGAGGGAATATATTTGTTAACAAACTCCTTTATTATTAAGTAAAATTTATGTGGGGCCCTCTGAATCATGTGGATCCCACTCTATTTTCAATGAGACTAATGAAAAGGCATGTAAAAAAGTATGTCATTGGCATTTCTCTTTCAGCAGGAAAGAAACTTGGGAGATATATTGACCAAATACAAAAAATCAACTGAGAAGATATATTCACCAAGCATCTTGAACTCAGACACCGTAAAAGTAAACAAAGACATGACCATACATAGTATCCATGAACTATAGCAATCAATCTTTCATCACCAAAATATTCACATCACATCATTCTGAGATGAAAAGTACACGATGATTTTTGACTATTGGAAAGATTTGTGTGGTATTTGAGAGTTCTATTGGGGTTACTTAAGGAAGTTTCTAACTCACACACCATAGGATTATTAAAGATAATTCTAGTTGGCAACAAAACCCCTTCTAGGTACATTTCTCCATTACAAAAACAAATTCTTAAACCAGACAGCATGTTCAACACAGAAGGGCATGTACCAAATGTTATCTTAAAGCATCATTATAAGTTTATGCTTGGATAATCGTTTTGAATGTACATTTGGATTCTGAAAGTACTTTTAAAGAAAGATATTCTTTGCATCTTTTGTTCTAAAAGCATTTTCTTGAAAGACGTGTAACAGTTATGGAAACATGTTCTAAGCACAGTGAAAAAGTACATGGATATGCTACAAAAACAGGAAAATGCTCACTTTCTGGGGGATTGATGATTTTAGGAGATTCAGGAGGCATGTCAACTACCCAATCATATGACTTGATGTGCATAGTGCCAAAAAGTAGCTTACTGAAAACCGTCATTCCAGGATGATTGTGAAGAGGGATAACCCCAGAAGGTGGCAAACAAAATATTCCCATCTGAACAAAAGACACAACAAAACAAGGTCACCATCAACACCAAAACAGCACTCACTCTCATACCAAGAAATCAGTTTCAGGTTTAGCATGTGCAAATACCGAGAACTTTTCACACTCATAAATATGCAGGTACTGGATTTTTGGCACTCTCTGAGAGGCACTAGTCCTGAAATACGGCATATCAGGTCTCAAACCAACGTCTTCTGGCCTTATTCCATCTGCACAAAGAGAGACCACAGGAGTTGCATTGCATGTTTTTCATGACACATATATAATTAAACTCAAAGAAAAAAAACAAGAACAGTTAAAAACAATTGGTTCATAATTCTTGACATCACTGTACAGCTACCTGTGGTCCAGGCAACTGATTAAGCAAGTTAGTGGTTTCAAAGGAACATATATACAACAAAAGTTCACTATGTGCATTAATTATGGTTCAGACATGTAAAACTAACTATGAGTAGCATTCCTATGTTTAACAACTCCCACTGAACAATGAGAGTGTTGTGATAGGCCTCCAAAACAGAATAATTTTTATTTTCCCTCTTTGGCAATCATCATCACACAAAAAAATTGCTACAAGCATTCAACTTGTTAGCAAATCCACTGATTGGTTGTCTTGTCTCCCACCTAATAATAGGATTTCAAGTCTTGGATCACCATTAATCTAGCTAATTTTATCACCTAAATAGCCCCAAAATAATGATATAGAGAATCAAAATTATCCACATGAGAAAATGAGGGAGGAGAGAGAAGAAAGGGATTTCACTATGTTTGATGTCATTCATATTAGAATTAAACACGTAGTTGACATCACACTGTGAAATTGGTTCAATGTCAATATATATCCGTGGGGGCACACCAGGCACATGATAACAAGCATTTTTTATTTGATAGCCAATGCAGAAACCTCGGAACATATATGCAAGACACATGCATGCACGTTAAGACACAGAATTAGAATATAAAAGAGGCAGAAACCCCACACAAGTTTGGTGCAAGATATTGAAGCAATTGCCAAAAGCATACACATCAAAATTCACATTATTTTATTGTATTGGGACATTAAATAGACATACTAAATAAATAAAATACACCCACCCTCCCTCCAACAATACAAACTCCATGACCAAACTAAATTATTACAATTCCAATAAGAAGAGAAAAATCCAACATATTTCCCCATACCACATTAGAATTGAGATTACATTTTGCAACAAGATGAAAAACACACAAATTGAAACATTTTCATTCCAGATCAAAATTTTGACACCCAGATGAGAGGGAAAGCAACCAATAACAAGCAACAACACATGCCACAATCATAAATCAAAAGAAGAAAGAAAAAGAGAAAAACAACAACATGGTATAGTACCTAGAACAGACCGCAACTTTTCAATGTCCCGAAGGGGAGGAACAAAGCCTGTCCCCCCAGAGGCAAAGACAACCTTGCAAGTCTCGAACAGCATCTGAACCGGCGGCTTCTTCCTCTCCCGCCGCCGGTTCCGCCGTGAGTTGCTGCTGGCAATGGTTTCCCTCGAAATTCCACAAAATTCTCTTCCTTTTCTCTCAGTTAAGGCCTTCTCAATCCCCATCCAAAACCACCACCACCAAAAAAGGTCTCAACTTTCCCCCACCAACTCAATAATGCAATGCCAAAACACCCCCAAAGCCTCAAATTCACCAAATGGGCACCCCAAAAGCCTCTCCAATATGTAAAACAAAGACACCCCAGAAGAAGAAACAGAGCAAAAACAGGGGAAAAGGGTAGAGTGATATGTGACAAGTTAAAAAAAAATTAATAATGAGCTACAAGGGTAGAGTTTCTCTAACTGTGTACATGTGCAACTATTTTCTTTGTACTTTTTTTTTCACAGTTGATGTTGTTGGTAGTGTGTTGTGTTGGTGTGAGGGGTAAAAGGTTTATATGATCCTAGTAATAACAACAACAATAATAATTGGTGTGAAAACTTTACAAATTGGCATGAAAAATTGTGCTGGTGAAGCAGAGGTGGGTAAGGAATGTGGATTGATATTGATATAAAAGAGGTAGAAGAAGTGGTGGCAGGGTTAGTTGAGAGAGAAAAACAGTTGATTTTTGGAAGCAAAATCAGAAAACCAGGGGCCATGTTTGCCATTCCAGTGGGCTGTTTCAACAGCGGGTTCTTTTTTATATATATAATTTATTATATACCATCATTTAATATCTTATATTAATGTTGGTAGTATCATATCAATATCTGCATAATCTATAGTATATAGTATATAGTATATACTCCTTCTCTTTCTTTCTTTTTTTTTTCTTTATTACACACTGTATTCTATATTTCATGATCCTTCTCTATGTATAGTTTCAATTTTTTTTTCATCAGTTATAGTAACTGTAATATAAGTTTTTTCTATATATTATTTTTTTAATAATGCCTTATCTTTATTTTTACCCAGTCAGAAAATTAATTAACTAATATATCTTATCTTAAAATAAAAAAGTTAATGTTTAAACGAAAACTAAAAGCAATCAACTTAAAAAACAAATTAAAACCCTAAAGTTACTTACTGTTATTCTAGATAGAAGGAATCTGTTACATACAGATTAGTAAGAATTAGGATAATATTTGAATTATTTAATGATTATTTGATAATATTTAACAAAGAAAAAAAAAATCTCACTTTGGTGAAGCCATTTGAAATATTATTATGTTCAACACAAGTGGGAAACCTGAAATATGAGTTATTTAATTGATTTTTGGCACCTAGTTCTGCATTTTGTTTTTATTATATTAATTAATCTGCACACATCTTTATAGCAGTAAATTATTTATTATTCCAAAAATCATGAGTTCAGATATCTTCACATAAATAAGGGAGTTTACATAGTTTATAGCAGTAAATGATTTATTCCAAAAACCAATAAATAAACAAGTATTTGAGTGTTCTTAATTATATTATATTTTACTGATAAATAAGTTGTGGTGCCTGTCATGATAAATTTTAATATTATAAATACGATTTTGAGTCTGAATTTTATTAATAAATAAAAAATATTTCAGACAAAAATATTTCACTAAAAATTATAAATGAAGTTTTTAAAATTTAACAATAAAATATGTTGAACCCATATAATATGACACAATTTATATAGCTAAAAATTAGTGTTATATATTATATTGAAAAACTCATTTTAAAAAAAGCTGGTTTTCCAAAAAAAATATTTTGCATTTGAGATATGATTAAAAAAAATAGTATATAGTGCACTAAGGTGATAAATATTATTGCTTTGAATATGAGATAATAGTTAAATACTCATAAGAGGAATGTGATAATATATGCAATATTTATATTTGTTTGTTAAAATTTAATAATTTAGATATAATTATAAATAGTTTTTTTATTAGTAAATAAATAAATATGGATTTTTTAAAAATATTTTAATTTTATCACATGAAAAATTTATGTCTAACTTAAAAAAACCAAACATGCATGAAAATTTGTGTTTACCACTCAGACACCTAATAAGTGACACTCTACAACTAAAATATATAAAAACAATTCCGCTGAAAATACCATAAAAATATGAAGTACAAAATAACACTTTGTTAACTTAATTAAAATTAAGAAAAAATAAGTTCTACATTTTTTACATTATTATTTTAAATCTATTCTTTTTAGTGACATATTAGGGTAATGTAATATTTAGGAAAAAAATTATAAAAAAAAGTCTATTTGATATATTTCTTTAACTTATCAAATCATGCATATCAAATGTTTTTATAAGGATTTCGTGTTGATCAATGTAGTTAGTATATATAGTTTAATGTGTTCGAAGAGACGTTATGAGACATAAAAAAAAATATAAAAAATTAATGCATAAAATAATGAAAATGAAAATAACTCTTAATACATATTTGATGAATAATACAGTGATCAACAAATTAGTTTATAACAATTATTTATTTAGAAAACTATTTTCATGTTTATCCTTAATTAATTAATTTATATATATATATATATATATATATATATTTTGGAATCAGCAACATTTATAATATGCAGTCAACGAAATCACCCTTTGTCTTTCTTACTTAAAGTTCACAAATAATGTATTAATTCATATATAAACTCTTTCTTACTTAACTACCTTTCTTAATTCTATTATTTATTTATTTGATCTTATTTAATTTTATTATAAATAAATAGTTTGAATGGATATACACAACTGTAAATTTCTATAACAGTATAATATCAACATAAAGTTTGTATTTTATGTTTTGTTAGAGATTTATGTATTAGTATTATTATATTTTAGAAACCAAATTATTTAATTGGATTAATATATATATATATATATATATATATATGATTTCTTTAAATATGAAGGGTTACTTTTAATATATGTATATTTTTAATTTATATCCTTTGTATACAGATGCGTACATAGTTTTATTACTGGTTAAAATAAATATTTATGTATTGAAAAAGACATATTTATAGTATTATAAATTGATAATATAAAGTATTTGACCCACCTGTGTGTCCAAATTGAATTGGTGATAATATAATATAAACTTTGGTAGAAAGCAAAAGCTTGCACTATGCTATATTTTATTATTTTATTAAAGGGAAAAGTGAGACCAACAAGAACAAAATATCTTCACCTTTTTCGTAAAGATGAAGTAAACTTATTTATTTCAAAATTAAAATTTATTTAGATCAATGTGTCAAATATTGATACAACAATGTGAATTTTCAATCTCCAAATAAAAATCACATAAAAAAATTCATATTATCAATTAATTCTAAACTTTTATGGAAATTGTTAAAAGTCATAATTGTATTATTCTATTTTATCCGATGATAATAAACTCCTTATTTTTTTTTTGTATATATGTAAGTTATGCATGTATTTTAATGTCATTTCAATTACACGTGTAAATGATAATTTCTCAACATATATTTTATTATAAAAAATATGTTATAATACAAATTTATTGATAATATTTTTCTGCATGTCTTCAGCATCGATACATTAATATTTTTGTAGTCTTATTTTAAACGGTTTTCATACTTTATATTCAGGTGAAATTTCATATAAACGAGACAGTTGTTAATTTTAATATTTATTATTTATCGAATGATATTTAGATTTTAAATAAATATCAATTGTCAAAATAAGTAGAAAGAGTAAATATTAATTGATTTTTTATTTCATAAAATTTGATGCGGCGTAAGTGTTGAAGTTCCATTCAATTATATATAAATGGATTGATATTATTAATTTTTAATAAAACATTAATTAATTTCCTAAAAAATATATCAACTTTTATATTTAGTGGTTATATGATCACTTAAAAAAGTCACATGTATCTATGTATAGATCATACATATTTCTCTATTAGTGCAATTGTACTTGCTGAGAAAGATTGTTGTCATCCACCTTCTACCAATTAATTTACATGTTCAAATAGTTTTTTTAAGTCATTTTTTTTAAATTTTGTTTCTTTGATCCTATTCTTCTTAGAAATAAGTCAATATAGTTAATTTCATATTTCTTTAATTGAATGTGGTTTCAAAAAATATGTGAGTTTAGAATATTTTACAACAATTATAATAAAAAAAAACTATTATTTGTTCAACATGTTAGCCAGATCGTTTATCATGAACAAAATTGTTAATGTTTGAATGGTGTACTCTATATTACATTTGTGCAAATCATGGTTAGAACTAAGTAACACATTCAATTTGAATTATGTTATGCACTTAACAAAACTTATCAGACCGTCTAATGAATATATGTTATAGACTCTCAAATCATCTATATAACCATCTAATGAATATTGCAGTTATAGAAATATTTCTAAGATATTTTAATATACAAGTCATCTAGTCATTTTTTATCATAAAAAACATACACAAACACAACATATGATATCTTGTTCATCAAACCATTGTTTTTATGACGACAAAAACATTTATTCAAACAACACATTGTCTGTCCTTTTTACATACTAGCTCATCTTTTTCGAAAGCCTCAAAAAAATTCCTATATATTGCTCGAGTTGCTTAATTATTAAGTGTTCTTTAATTTCTTTAGGATCTTGCCCAATGTGTACCAATGGTTTCGAAAATCAAGGCAAATTTGGATTAGGGATATAGAGTTAGATAATCCATGTTTCCTGATTAACCATTTTAAACTTTTGAAACCTTACAGCTTATAGAACCCAAAAATCCAACAAACCCAAAAGTTCTAAAACAATAGCCTAGAAACCCTAACAAACCTAAAAAATCTCAAACCCATAAATTTAAGCCACTACAAAAAAAATCAGTATTATCTACAGATTTTTATCCACAAACTTTAATCCGTAGGTAAATTCAGCATTACCTACGAATATTATCTACATATCTGAATTCGTAAGTAAATTCAACATTACTTACCAACTATTATCCACGGATCTTATTACATACGAACTTTTACTCACGAATCTCTATTATCTACCAACTATTACCCACGGATCTCTATTACCTACCAACTATTATCATAATAATTATATACATAATATTAAAAATATTATTATAATATAATTAATTATAAAATCATAAATAATAATAATAACTAATAAGTATAACATATTATTAATATTATAAAATTAATAATATAATTAGTATTATATTAATAATATGAATAATAATAATAATAAAATTAGTAATATTAATAGTATTAATAATATAATAAAATTAATAATATTAGTAATATGTATAATAATAATCATAATATGATAACAAAACTTGAATGATGTAATGTTTAAAGCTTCTTTGGACATTCCTCAAGGGACTTGACTTCGAGTTCTACCGACTCCAGTTTAATTGTAACTTTAATTACAATTCTCATAACATATTTAATTTTAAAATAAATTTAAAGGTTAAAATTAGTGAAACATTACCATATCATTCTCAATCATAAAATTAAATATATTGTTTTTCTTAATGTTCAGTCATACTTAACAAAAAAATATTCAATCATAAAATAAACAAAAACCTAAAAACCGTAAACATGGCTTATAGGAAAAGGGAATGACCCATGGTTGAATCACCGAGGAAAGTTTTAAAAAATATCAGTGTGTGTATGTATTATCTAAAAAACGTAACCTTATAGGTCAATATCTATCAAGTCTAGAGCAAAAACTGAGGGAGAAATTCTATGTTAGATTTCTTTATACATATTTAAAAAGAAAAATAGTAATTTAGTGGAAAAACTTTTCTTTTTGGTGCTTAAGCATGCCTTTTTTTTTATTATTTTTTTCTTGTAGTGAAAATAATACTGTTTGATACCGTACAATCAGTATATAGTTTTATGTTATTTAGGAGTTAAAGTCAATGGTAGTTTAAATACATCTTTCTCTCTTAACTCACTTAGGTGTCTTTTAAGAACAACCTCAAATATAGTGATTGATCTTAATAATGTTATCTTAACAAACTTAATAGGTCAAAACACATACATTAGAACTTTCAAAGTCAATTGGAGAGAATTAGTTGATTAATTAAGTCTTTACACATGAATTCACATGAATATTTAATTTTGTCAATTCATATCAAATTTCAATAACTTGCATCCTTGATGAAATAATTACCTTACTGATTTTACACTATTCAACTCCATGTAATTTTATCTATGTGTGTTTATTATTGCTATGCAACAACAACTGAAAAGTATTTATTGCACTCACAAAATAATTTGATGCAAATAACTAGTTAATAATCAATCAAAGATTACTACTATAACTCAGCTAAAGTATAATTACTGTGTTTGCAACAAATGGAATGCAATAAATCTAATGTAATTAAACAAAAGAAGAAAAATCACAAAACCAAAAGAAGCATCAAGTGTTAGACTACAAGGTTTTAAATTAAAAATATAATATCATTAAAACTAAAACTTATGTAACTCAATTTTGTGAGTGTAAATGGAAAGAAACTTGAAGATGTCCCACTATATAAATGAACATCGGTTCCGAACTTATAAAACATATTATCTAAAGAAAAACACACTAAAAAAAATCATGAAATAGAAATCAATTTTTAGAAACCAAAATAATTAGTTACAATAGTAACTAAATTAGAGACTATTTTAGAAACTAAAAAAAAATTGGTTTATAAATTAGTTTATATTATTGTTAAATAATTTCTACCTTGGTATTTATTTAGCAACTAAGATTTTTGCTACCAAATCTAGAAACTAAATTATTAGTAGTTAAAACTTTGGTCGCTAATTAAATACCAATTTAAAAATTATTTAACAATAATAGAAACTAATTTAGAAACCAATTTTTTTTTAATTTTTAAAATGGTCTCTAATCTAATTTAGTTACTATTGTAATTAATTATTTTAGTCTCTAAAAATTGGTTTCTATTTCATGATTTTCTTATAGTGACGTACCACTAAAAGTTATATAAAGAAGTACGACATGAAAAAATAGGTAGAAAATCATTTTTAAAAAATCAAATAGGAAAAAAAAAATACAAATAAAAAAGTCTTAATACAAGAAATCTTTGTGTGTCTGAATTATTTTTCTTATGATTAAGAGGAGATGAAAATGGAAAGAGTTGTTTTGAATTTTAGAGTCTGAATGGGAGACATTTTCTAGAGCTGTGTGCTACTAAAAGTCAATGTTAAAAGTTATGTAATATGCCTCTGAAATGTGTGTAGAAAACGTGGGAACTGAAAAATAAAATAGGAAATCAAAATATTATAACTTTGTTGTGGTTTTTTAAAATACCATCTACACTTACCATGAATTTAAAAGACCATAGTTATTATAACTTCGATTAACAAACTCCTATTAGAATTATTAAAACAATTATAGTGATAAAAACCAACTATATATAATCATTAAAATGAAAATAATAGGTCGATAAAATTAAAACACGATTATAATGTATAATTAGCAAGTTAATACAGTAATTAAAACGTATTTTTTCATTATACAAGGAAAACTTTATTTTTTAAAGAATAACATGGTTGCTTAGAGTTACCATCACTTCTGAAAACAATTTTATCCTACAAAGAGTCTAAGAAAATGTGATCATTTAGTGTTGGGTATGAAGTCAGGACCAATTGGATTAGGCTGACTAGACATCATGTTTAGTGAGTGAACTTAATCATTGTGTACTTTTTATAATCTCTATTTAAAATGATCATTGTACTTGTAATTGGTATACAACAAGACAGAAATGAAAACCTAATAGTTGTCTGTGTGGATGTAGGTTGCAGTTGGTGACCGAATTATGTGTGTTGCTTATGCGTGTGTTATTCCCATCATTTAGTACCATTTCTTATTTCTTACCGTAACACCAGGACTGACAAAAGTTATAAAAAAACCCAATAAAAAGGACTTTATGATCGGATTAAAGTGAAAAAGGATTAGATTGAGATTAATATGCTACAGTTTGCAGATGATAATATATTTTACTGTAAGAATAATAAGAAGAACATCGTAACAATTAAATGTACTATGAGATGCTTTGAACTTGTATCTGAAATAAGTTATTCATATTTATTTATTATTTCTTACTAATAAAAAATAAAATGAAAATTTGTTTCATGAGAACACACATCTATACATGGTCCCTTTGACAGCAAATTACGAAGATGCTTTGTTTAAGCACTTAAAAAACACCAAAACTCTTCTTTCAAAGCCCTTTGAAGGATCGTGAATCATGCATTCTCATATTATTATTGTCTTGTTTTGCTAATCTTGGATTCAACTCCAATCAAACCCTAACATAGAAATTCAACCCTTTGCAAAGAGAAAACCAAACCTAGTTCTATAGCCCTAACATGTGGAACACAATGGTTGGCTTGTATTAGTATATGATATCCCTAAGCTCTTGGATAAATGTTTTTGCCTGTTTTAAGGAGACATCCACCATGTTTCCTACCACTCTTCACTATTCTATTTCAAAGATTCGATGCTGTTCATGATTTGGTTGTTGGACTATATCTACATGTTGTATTATACTTCTCAAACTAGTTTTTAATTATAAGAACGAGTTTTTTTTATCATATATAGAGACTTTATGTTTAGGTTATACTTTCCAAATCTCTTTTAGTATTTAAAAAAAAATATGAATTTTCTTATAATTTCAATGTATCAAAAATTAATAGAATCTTTATATTTATGTTACTAGCATAAACAAGATCTTGTACATAAAATATTTTATCAAATTGGTCATATAAAATATCGACATAAATTATTTTAGTGGTTAAGATAGAAAATTGTTTTTTCAATCTCGTTGAGATGATATTTAAGGTTAATAATTACATTTGAAGTATTGTTTGTTTTTTTAATTCCGTTACAATTTTATTTTTAAAGTACATAAAAAAAATTAAAGAATGAATGTGTTAAAAGTGTCTTTAACCTCAACATCGTTATTAAAAAAACGTAAGGAGTGTAGGAAGAAGAAGCCACGCATAAGAATAAAGAAAGAGAACAAACACAAGACTTTAGGCCCATAAGAAAAGTCGAATTCTATGGGCTTTCAATATTAATATCAAGCAAAGGCTTCTTCTTCCTGCATCCTTACGTTTTTCTTTTTGCACCTCCACAATTTTTAAATTTTGAAACTGACCTTGATATTTTATTTGAAAAAGGGTACCGTGGTTATCGAAAATTGCGATTTGGGAGTGTACTACAGATTCATCAATCCGAAATTGAATCATTTTTTTTTTTTGGATGAGAGGGGTATTTTGAAAGCAAATTTTGCATAAATTATTGATTTCCAATCTAAAAGCTTAATTCTGTTACGGATTGGTGGATCTGGAATGTTATTTTTTAATTATAGATTTCTAAATCTGGAATGTATATTTTGAATTACGGATTAGTGGATCCGAAATTTTACCAGAAGTGTCAATCCAAATTTTTTCCAGATTTCATAATCCAGAATGCAAAAAAATAAATACAGTTCAAGTGCATTTTAGGATTTTTAAAAAATAATAGAGATAGTTTGTTCTTTACATAACATTGTGGGGTGCAGGAAGAAAAATGTAGGGATGCAGGAAAAAAAAACTGCCTAAAGCATAATGTTGGGTGTTTCTTCTTGAATTCCATCAATTTTTTTCGTGTAATCTATCAATTAGGTAAAATGATCAAAATACTTAATGTAATTTGTTTGCTGATATAAAAAAAACAATGTAATTTGTCATCATGTCGGAAAGCTCTTTCCAGAAGATTCTCTAGAAAATACATTCCAAAACGTATATAGTATCTGAAAAGTTTATTTAAAAAATTCTATTGTTTCAGAAAATGTTTTTAAAAATATATATTTTATTAATTTCGGAATGTATGTTCCGGAATCATTAATAAAAAAAATTAATTTAGAAGTAATTTTTGAAAGGGAGTAAAACAGTTGTTTCCAAAAATTGATGGGATGTAAAGAGAAATTTGTTGGAAGTGCAGGAAGAAACTAATACAGGCCCATAACAATGTTAGTGGACATAGCAAACATTACTGTTTTATTACAGTAAAAGTCTAATTTACTTGGGCACCCCTCACACAAATTGTTTTTTCCACGCACCCCACTCTCACCCATCCTATTTAACGTTTTGTTTTTCTCCTTCACTCTCCAACTCTTCATCACGCACAACACAAACAGAAAAGTCAGAAACAGAAGCTCTGCAACTCATGCTATGCTGCACCTGTCTCCACATGCACTCTCCGTGTCCCCTGCTACCATTGCCACAGCGTAACAAACCCTAAATCTCCCTCCATATAAATACACTCACGCCTTCACTCACGCTCATGCCATTTCTCATCCATGGAAGCATCAAGCTCAAGGAGCTTTAACGTTCATCTGCAAAGCACCTCCTGAGATTCATCATCGCCGGAGAAAGAAGGAGGAGGAGAACGGCACGGCTGAAAACACCTAGGGTAAAAACCCTAGAGCTATTCCTTCATGTTTTAAACGTGCATGGCCGTTACTTCTTTCTTTCATTATTCTGCGTTTTGTTGCTTCCGCTTTCAATGTATCTCCCCCACACGCACACCGTTTCATTCACCATGGTTTCAGAAACGTTTTTTTTTAATATACTTTTATAAGCAATTGATCCTTAAAATAAAATATTACGTTTTATAAAAGTCTATAATTAAATTTGAATTAAAAAATATAAAAATTGTAAATAGTTTGCTGTTTCTTAAGATAAATTTGGAATAAATTATTTAGTAGTAATAAAAAAAATGTAAATAAAATAAAACCCTGTATCTTAATTAATTTAGTTAATTTTTTTTGAATTTTTTCTTGTCCTAGCAAACTGAAATGATAACTACGTGGTGCCAATGTTATTCGCGTGACCATTTTCTACTTCAGTTTCGCTTTCTCCGATCCTATCCCAACTTTCAGGTTCTAGGATTCAATGGCGGAGCCATCGCGGTCGCCGGCGGCGGCGCCGCCGGAAACGACGATAACCGATTTGGACGAGGACTCCATGGTTCACTGCGCCACCTACCTGAGCCCCCGCGACGTTTGCAATTTGGCGATGGCATCCTCCGGTCTCAAACGCCTCGCCTATTCCGATTCCATTTGGCAACGCTTCTTCAGGTCACGACACCTTCTCTTTCACTTCGCTTCGGCTCCTCTTCCAGTTCGCTCTCTGTTATTGAATTACTGAATTGAAACGGAATGTCGCAGTGAGCAGTGGCATCAGCAATTTCCTTTCCATTCGAGTGGAAACGGAGCGAGGGAGGTGTATCTGGCCAGATACGCGGCCTTGCGACAATTCAAGTTTCTCGATCCCTTCCATCTCGATATTAGTCAACAGGCTAAGCCTTGCAACCACTTGCTCCTCCTCGAAAAAAGTATTTTCTTCTCACAGGTTAGTTTGTGTGTCAAAATTGACTTTGAATGTAATTGATTCCAGGCTTAGTTTAATTACTCATTTGGTTCTTATATTTGGGGTCAAGGTATAGTTTAATTCGTTTTGTTTTATGTCGTCCAAAATTATCGGCACTAATACAACCATAAGGATTTTCTAATGCAATGAAATATATTATATCACCCTAAGCCTTAAGTTCTAACCTTTAAACCAGTTAAAAAGGTGTACGTGTAGAGACTAAAATGAGTAGTTTCTAGGTTTAAGGATTAAAACAGGAAGGTTGTGTAGGTATGCCGACCAAATGAGTAATTAAATTTGATGTCCAGAGATTGGTTTTGAAGTAAAGTGATTTATGTTTGAATGTTTTATATTCTAAACGTAAGTAAAGTTTAGTGGTTTTGTCTATCCAAAGATCAAACTACCTAGAGTACTGAATTAATTTTTTATACCAAATTGATTCCTTAATGTGGTGAAACATTACCTCAAAGTGTTCTTAGGTATTTCTGGGTGAATGAAACTTGTGTAGTTGTAGTTCAAGAATTGAGTATTTTCCGATCTTCAGAATTTTGCTCTCTGCTGATTTGTCGGGTGTGGTGAGCAGGGTTCACTTGTGAAAATGATAGATTTGGATGCCTATCTGAAAGGATCATCAGGTTTTTTCAACACCTTAAGTGATCATAAAGCAAGAATCACTTGTATGAGGTAAATTAGGTAACCTTTGTTGCTTTTTCGTTTTTAGTTTTTATTAGTTTTGTTACATGTTTAAATTAATTTCGATCATGGCAGCAGGTCTATTTTCTTGAAAATTGCCTTCTCACTTATTGATTCCTTACCTAAAAGTTACATAGAAATTACATTCTGCATGATTATACACAAATCTAGCCCTTTTTTGCTCAGCAGATTAGCTGACTTGGATTTCTCTTGTTGCACACATATGTAAAACAAAAACTCATAAATTTGAAGTAACTTCTCTGACTTCAAGTATTTCCAGTATCCAACAATGATAGGAGTTCTTTGTACAAAAAAGATATTCAACTTTTTTAAGATTTAAGTGCCTAAGTTCAATGATATGAACATGTATTTTTGACACTTATCAATGGTTCGACTCTTTTTCTCATCTTTCTAACTATTGGTGAATTACCTTATTTTTGGAGCCAAGATTAAGAGAGGCTAGGACTTTTAAGAACCAATTTGGTTTTATTCCTGGAAAGTCTACACCAAAAGTTTTTTTTTATTTTCTAATGGGGATGATGGATAGGTACCAAAGGCAAAAAAAATAAACTTTTTTTTAGTTTTAGAAAAGATATATGATTGAGTGTGAAGGGCAATATTGTGGAAGATTGATAGGGAGTTGACATTTATGGTAGGCCAAAGTCCCACATGGTGAGGTCGACTGCATGAATCACATTATGCTCTTCAGCTTATAATAGATGACATAGATTGAGGAAAATATGACAAAATCAGTTGAGGTGATTTGTACATGTACAAATAAGGGAACTGAAATCACCTGTAAAGAGAGTAGATCGTAGGTTTTCTAGCCTTGTAAAATGGGTAGAAGGAGACCAAAAAGGGCATTTGAGGAAATTGGTAAGAGGGATCTCACAGTGAATAGTATTCCTTTGATCTCACCTAGTGAGATATGACTGTAGTTGTTAGTAAATTAACTTTACTTGCTTCATAAAATCATTTGAATGGTTTGTTGTTTAGTAACGATATTCCTAGAATTATTATCTGTTATTTTGATTTTTTGAGTCAGTTATTTTTCCCTCCTAGAAACGAAAGTTCCATGGAATTTGGAGTGAATTGGCTTAAGCTGAATTAAAATGATCAAACTGCAGGTTGTTTCCCCTTAATGAAGTGACTTCGCAATTTCGAGGCAAAACACTAGAAGAGCAAAGTGTTTTAGTTACCTCCAGCTGCGATCACTCCATTCGCCTGTGGTGGAAGGTATCACATAGTTTAGGAAACATTTTATAGGTCCCCAAATGTATGTCAACGTTCTTATTCCTGTTATTCCACATGCTTGAGGTGTTTCCAGTAGGAAAGGAGAATGAAAGGATGGGAATATTATACTTGATAAAGAAGTTGAATAATGATATCTGTGATAAGTATGTATATCCATCTTTATGTGTATCTGTGGGATCAAAGGTAAAATAAATATAAACAAATACTTGAAGTTGTTTTATGTTACAATTCAATTTTCTGTCCCTTGTGTTCTATTTCTAGTATATTCTGGGTTCTACCAATAAACAAAGTACCACAATTTGAACACTTATGCTTGATCCTAGAAATATTTTCTTTTGTGGAATTTCTCTTGGATGCACTTTAGCAAGATGAACCTTGACACGGTCAAGGCAAGTTAGTCTTATTCTTTGTCATGTCTATTTTTACGTTGATAGTGTTTCTCATCTTTTCCTTGTTGTAGGGTTCAAGCCTGAGGTGCTTTAAAGGCCACAATGGTCCTGTCTTGTCTCTGTCAAATAAATTATTGGGTGAGGGTAGCAGCAGAGTATTAGCGAGTGGAGGAGAAGATGGTACCGTTCGACTCTGGTCTCTTAGCTCTAGTGGCAGACGAGGACAGCATGCTTTGAAGGCTACACTTTATGGGCATGAAAAACCTGTAAATATAATGTCCATTGCTGGGTATGAGTTGATATATTTTGGTATTCACTATGATTTTCTTTCCTTGTTTGTGTTAGGGTAGTGAACTATGGGGGTTGAATGTTGGTAAATTAATCACAGTATTCTAGTAAGATGTCATGTCTAATTTTTATGCATTTTATTTTTATTTTCTTAGAAAGTTTTTATGTATTTGATATATGTCATGTTCAATGTATTATAATTCTTACATCGAAGGGAGGGTTATTGTATAGAAATTCATTTGCATTTACTTTCTGTTTTGTTTATGTCCCAACTTGTAAAATATACTTTAATTTAGAGATGCATTGTTGGTTTAAGTTGAATACTGAGGATTCTTATAATTTTCATCTGTATGTTCTGCCTGATTAACTTGTAGTGATGCAATTCAACTGACTTAACCTCATGTTTGTTAAAACCAGCTTTAGAATTTAACTGTAACACAGTTATCAATGGCCAACATAAAATTTGTCGATCTTCATGACATGGACATACATTTTATGTTCCACTTTTTAATAAAGGTTTTTTTGTTGTTGTAAATGGTAACACAATTAGCTGATTAATTGTTCTAGGATCCTAAACTACTGAGGGTACTGGGAATTTACGTGTTGGATGATGTTGTGATAAATTCTTATTTTTATCACTTCTTTATCTTTTATTAACAGATTTTGTAGTTGTTTATTAGTATCACTTAAGCACTGGAGAGAAAATAATTTGGTAACATCAAACATGTTTTTAGTGGTTAGTTTTTATTATTATTTGTAGTTTACCAACTAATACTGCTATGCTCAAGTTGGGGAAAAGGTTCGTGAGATAATTTGTGCATTTAGTTCAACTGAAGTGTTGAAATCTCAGATGTTTGTATTCACCATTACTAATTTCTTGAGATTAGTCATCTTCAGCTATAATATAGATTCTTCATGCCCTCATTTTTTAGGCACAAAACTTCACTCTTGGCGACCATCTCAAGAGATTCTAAGGTAATTCTTTTATTCCTGTCTTTTATGTTGTCATGTTAATATACTTGTTTATGGATTTGATTTACTCTTTGTTAATTACCTTGGTTTCCTAAAGGATAAACATAACATACATAGTGTCATATATTTATCAAAAATCAGTATGGTAATAGTCAACATGTATGGATGCAACGGTATCTGCTGTAAAAACTAAATGAAAAAAAAGCTTACCTGAAATACATAACCTAAAATAGTTTCCTTAATATTAGAAGCTATCAAACTAACCAAGATCTTGTGTGTTTTCTTCCTTAGGTGTGATAAGTACCTACTGTTTGAACTAGTTGAACATTTTTTCTGTCTAGTATGCAGGATACTGGCTTATGAAAGGAAAAAAAGAACTGAAAAGACAAAACAGTGGAGACTTTTATTTAAATGCTATTTGATTGCTAGTATATCAAATTCATTGCCTTGTGCTTTGTGCTTCTTTTTCTGTTGTTGATAAGGATTTGCTAAAATATATGCCTCTTGACAATTTGAGTTTCAATCTGGTGTACAATAGGTGACTTTTTTGTAGTTTACCGTAGCAGTTAGAGAAAAGTGGCACATTGTTATAGTAACTAAGATTAGGTTTTAAACCTATAATCTATGTTTTTAGATTTCTTTTTGAAGTTTACAGTTTCTAAACTAGATGACGTTATATGGTTCAGTGGTAGTGGTAAATATTGTTTAATGAATCAAAATAAAATCTTAATGCTTTTTTTTGAAATTTGGCTATTCTTTAACAATATTGGAGCTTTTAAATCTTAATAGGTGAGGGTTTGGGATACTGGTACTGCTACATCATCCGCTGTACGTGCCTCCTGTTGTGTGGGCATGACTTCTGTTCCTGGTACACCTGTAAACATGAAATGCCATGAATCACTATTATATGTGGCGTCTGGTTCCTCTGTCACTATTGTTGATTTAAGGACAATGCAGAAAGTTGTCACAGCAGCTGTCCATCAACCCAAGTTGTGTTCATTTGATGCCGTTCCTTCAAAATATTTAATATGCACAGGTGGTGATGGCAGGTATGATAATTACTATTTTGAGAGAAGCAACTTCGCTGTTGTTGCCAATCATCTAAATTAGTGAATCATCACTCTTGTCTATTTAGTTGTTTTTACTCTGTCAAGATCATGGTGAAACATCATGTTATCTTTTAGTTGGTAGGTAGTATTTTTCAATGCACGGCACTGACCACAACTTCAATGCTGCAGGGCAATGCTCTGGGACATCAGGAGAAATCAACAATCATTAAAACCAGAACCTATAGCTGAGTTGGACGGACATTGTGGACAAGTAACTTTATTGTACATGGATTCATACAAAATAGTTACTGGGGGGCCTAAAAATGCTTTCGTGAATGTATGGGATGTGGACACGGGTGTACAAACAAATTCCTTGCTTTGTTCTTCAAATGATGGTGCTGAATCTGGCTGTGATGCCATGGCCGTAGATGGGTGTAGAATTACTACTGCTACCTCTTTTGAAGAATGTGCTGTTGTGTGCTTCAGGGACTTCAACAATGCTACAAATCCTGTTGCAAAACTAGAAAACGAATCGTCATCAAAATTTTGGAACTCTATATCTGATGATGATTAATTGGTGGCTCCCAAAATTGTATAGATAAAAATTTTCAGTTTGGTCATGTGAAGTTGGGGTTTCGCTTTCGGATGATCTAATACACAGTGTTATATCTTTCTTCAGTACGTATTAAGATTGAACTCTGAATTGTATCATCGCATTTGGTAGTTTGTATGTGACCAACTTCTTTTTATGGATATTGCTATTTCAAACTCTTTTAGACTCGACGTGAAAATTTTCAAAGGATACCAGTTTTGTTTATGGTTACCAATTTTTCAACCCAATCAAATGTGTTTTCAAGTCAAACAAATCCTCTTTAAAAGTAGAAAATTATGGGTAAAACTTGGTTATCCATTTCAACTGTGAAAAAGCTATGGATAATGGCATAAATAAATATTATTTGGAATTATTTGTGTTTTTCATTATTAAATTTGAGTTGTGAGTACACTAAATGTCTTTGGTGGTGGTTCAGGATAATAGAAATAGAGAAATTCAACCCTTTTGAAGGAAAGTCAAATTGGCCAAACCAGTAAATAACACCATAAGAGGGTTCAGTGTAGTTGCTGAATTCACACCAGGGATTAAATGTACAAAAAAAAATGTGATTAAATGAGAGCACTTTACCAAAATGGTTCAATTAGATTTTTTAAAATGATTAATATGAACTAGTATTTTCAACAGTCCAAAAAACCTGACAAGTTAAGTTACTCTCAGTGCAATCCCCTCTTCCCATCACACTAAAACGTATTTTTTTATACATATTTAAAAGAATTAAAAAAACACACTAGTCTAATTATTTAAAAAAAATGTATTTTCTAAAACAAAAAAAACTAATAAGAAATTCAATTAATAGTAAATTCTCTGTCTCTCTCCTTCTGAACACTACCTTCGGTCATTTTTCCCAGTCCCTCCCCAAATGGAGTCCTGAGAGTCCACACTTCTCACTCAGCTGTCCTCCACCGTACCATGTGGCCCTCTTCCGCCGTCGGCCTCTGGGCGTTGGCCCTGATCCTGGTTCTGACAACCGCGTCCTCCGCCGCACCGATAATCGGTCTAGACTCGTTCCTGAGCCAGCAATCCCGCAGCGACCCTCAGGCTTCGAACGACTCCTTCGTCTCCCTGCCTTCCTCCATTAAAGGCCCTCTCTCCCTCCTCTCTGACATCTCCCCCTCCTCCCTCCTCTCCCTCTCCCTCCCCATCTCCCTCTCCCTCCACCTCCTCGGCGACTTCCCCCCCGACTCCCACTCCCTCCTCTCCGACTTCCTCTCCGCCGCCGCCCCCACCGCCTTCCAAGTCATCACCCCCTTCGACTCCCACCCCCTCTCCCACTCCCTTTCCCTCTCCCACACCCTCCACCTCCACATCACCCCCTCCCGATCCCTCTCCTCCCTCTCCTCTCTCCTCACTGAAACCCTAACCTCCA
Source organism: Phaseolus vulgaris (assembly GCF_051622355.1). NCBI lineage: Eukaryota > Viridiplantae > Streptophyta > Magnoliopsida > Fabales > Fabaceae > Phaseolus > Phaseolus vulgaris. The sequence continues at coordinate 4,549,327 of NC_143501.1, read as the reverse complement.
GCATTCGCTCCACCCCTTCCTCTCTGCGCTCCCCTCTCCTCACCATCCCCCACTCCTCCATCGACACCATCATCCAAGACCACTTCCGCAAACAAAACCCTAACCCTAACCACGTCCACCTCTACCTCCTCAACCTCCCTCCCTTCTCCGATCCCAAACCCTACGCCTACACCTACTCCCCCGGAGAATCCTCCGCCGCCGTCACCAAGTGCTCCGGCACCTTCTTCACCTCCGGAGATCGCTACTTCTGGATCGACCTCCGCGCCGGTCCGGTCGACTACGGCCCCGCTATCTCCGGCGACGGCGTCATCCCGCGCGGCGAGTTTCACCCCCTCGCCGCCCTCCACGGCCGTCCCAAATCCAACAAGGCCTTCGCCTCCGACCTCGCCTCCCTCGTCTGGAGCGCCTACCACGTGTTCCTCGCTCCCTCCCTCAGGATACCTGTCACATTCGAGAATTCCCTCACCGTCCAGTTCATCCACATCCACAGCGATTCGGATGGCAAGGGTATCTCCGGCCTCGATTGGAAGTTAATCGAGAAGAGCTTTAGGTTTGACACTGATAACAATAATGGATTGCTGTTGGGAGATCAGAGTTTGAGTTTTAAGAATTATGAAATTAAGTTTTCGGAGTGTTCGATTTGCTCGTTTGCTATTGCGAGGTCGATTAATTCGTATACCTCTAGGTTTTTGTTTGATAATTACACTTTGATTGTGAGTGAGTATTTGGATTCGAAACGGTTGCACCAGATTTTGTCTGATTCTGGCGATGAGTTGAGGAAGCTGGCTGGCGTGCCGGAGGAGGATTTTGGTAGGGTTGTGCCTGTGTATGTTTTTGACTTGGATTACACTTCGCTGTTGCTGCTCGACCGGTATCATCAGTCGGTGGCGTTTAAGGACATGGTGATTGCGGTTAGGACGAGGAACACGCAGACTGTGAGTGATTATAGTTGCAATGGACGGCATGTGTTCACGCAGACCAGGGAGCTTGAGCGCCCCATTGTTGGGTCGATTCTGCAGAGCATGTGGGGGGTGTCTCCGACGCATTTGAATTGGAGCCCCCAGCATAATGAGACTTTGGTGGATTATACATGGAGTATGGGGCAGACGCCTTTCGGGCCGTTTTCCGAGATGTTGAGTTTGTCATTTGTGCAGAAGGATGCTGCCAGGAGGAATGTTCTGTTGACGTCGCTGAATTACAGCATAACCAGTGCCATTGATGTTCTTCAGAGCATCGACACTCATGGTGGGGCTAAGAATCTGCTCAAGCAGAAGCAGCATGTGGAGTTTGTCCAGAGGTGGAACTTTTTCAAGTACAAGCTGAACAAGGCTGTTTCTGCTATGTCGCATTTGGATTTTGAGATGTCTCTGTTTTACTTGAGGTCTTCTGATCATGATCTGTATGCCATTCATTCCATCGTCTACCACGCCTCGCAGGAAATAGAGGCCTCCCTTGTGTGCTTCAACGATCCTCCGTTTCCCTGGGGTTCCGTGTCAGTTTCTGTGTCCGCTTTCTTTGCTCTCTCTTATGTTTATGCAAGACGGGACAAACTTTTCAGGAACAAAAGGAAGCAATTTTGATGCTATGACTAGAGGAGAACAGAACAGAAGTTTGTATGATTTAAAGAAAACACAAAAAAACATGTATTCACTGTACAAGAGAGGTATGCTGATGGATTAAAGTATTTAGATTCTTAAACTATTTACTCCAGTTCAACCATACGTTTTCCTACCTTTTTCATGCTGTGATCGGTATTGTTTTCTTGGGTTTATCTTCCCTTTGCCTTTTCAGCATTATGACACTAGTTGATCATGGCTATATAGCATATCATTGATATCGCTGTTAGGAGAACATAAGTAGATTAGACATCCTAGAATCAAATCTGTAGAATGTAAGAGAAATAGGAGCTCAGAAAAAAATGGAGGAGGAGGATATAGAGCCAGTGAGACCCAGCCTTCTGGTTAGTAAAAAAGAAAACCATTTATTTCTTGAAGTAAAACTGCATCAATTTCATAATCTATGGTTTTTCGTTCCTTAGTGAGTTCATGCATGCTAGACCAGTGTTAGCAATCATCTGGCGACAGTGCCTTAAACAATATGTCCATGCTGCAGTTTATCACACCCCTTAATTGCAACATTCATTATGCTTTCAAGTTGTCAAGTGTTGATTGATTTTGCATACACTGGAGAATTTTATACTGTTACTGATGCTTTAGTGATAAGAGTTTTGGGTAGAAAGTACCTTGTATCTATCAAATAAATGGGAATAATATTTTACACTATCTGCAATGGGAATAGTATTTTTTTTTCTTTCTTAAATTTATGAATGACTCATTGTACATGTTCAAATAAGGGAAAATTGTATGAAAGTTTAGAAGGCCTTGTTTATTTATTGTTTGGAAAATTGTTTTTTATTTTATTTTATTTTGCATAGTATGTTTTGGTTGGCTCCTTAATATTTCGGAAGTGCCTGTTCTAGAGCATATTTTTTTAAAAGAAAATTATCACCTAACCCCTTAACAGAACACTTAAAGAAAATGAGAAGACTGTTTCAATGTTATTTTGGTTTTTATTACAGGTATTTTATGGAACAAAGTTTTGAAGTTAATGAAATTAAATGTAAGATTGATTGTTGATAGTGTAAAATTATTTGACAATGTGAAGCTTTGGTTTAAATAAAATCTAAGTTCAAGATTCCTAAACAGTCTAAAGGAAAGGTGTTAGATTGTCTAGTATTTTGAGATTGTATATCAATTTGTTATCTTCTACTTGTGTCTCATTATCTAGTGGTTCGTCATTGTCTAATGAGTTGTCTCATGAATTAGTTATCGTTTATGAAGAACTTTAAGAGTAAATCTTGATCGTTTTTTCTCTGAAATTTCTCAATAAATGTTGGCACCTCATGTTTACTGTAACTGAATCATTAGTTCTTATGAGAAACATTCTTAGTTGAAAGTTGTAAGACAATTTTGTCTTATGTAGAAACTTGAACTAACAATTTTGTCTGATGTAGAAACTTGAACTTGATGATTATTTTTAAACGTGAGTTGATAGTTCCTTGTGAAACTTAGAGAAACTTAGTGTTTTAATATCATATATTATTCATACTGAATTTTTTTTATTGTGGATGTAGACTAGATTTTCAGTCAAATCATGTTAAATTATTTTTTGTGTGTTATTCTTGATACTCGGTTGTTCTATCTTGCTTTACATTCTGCTTTCTTAAAATTGTTTTTTCTTTCATTTTTGTGTTAAGTTTGGGGGTTTGACATATATTAGTGAATTGTGTTTGTGTTCTATAAAACAGCATTTAAAATAAAGGAGAAATGAATCCATGATCATCTATTATTTCCTCCATATACATCTTTTATTTATTTATTTTTACTTTTTTCATAAATTGAATACAATTGGAAAATTTACAATTAATTTATCATAAACGTATCTTTCTTGCTTGTTTAGTTTTTAAGCATAATGTTGGAGATCATCATTTACCAAGTTAGGGTTTTGACGATCCATACAAGTTAACAGGTGCAGGACTAAGTGTCTTTCTTTTTAAGTTGTATTTTGTACTTCAAACATTATAATTTTAAGTTTCTAGTTTTTGGGATTTTTATAATTTGATTGCCTCTTTCAGTTATGCTGATCCAGTTATAATTCAACATGCTTTTTACTTTCCCGCTATTTTGGAAAAAAAAATAAATTGTACCCCTATAATTTATTCTTGCACCTTCATACTCTCAAAAATTTCAAAATTAGCCATTCCAGATTTTACAATCCAAAACACAAATTTGTATTTCAGTTTTTATTCCAAAATTGTATAACTCGATTCCATATTCTGGAATGAAAGAAAAAATGGACAATTTGAGTATTTTTCGAAATGAGGTGCAAAAAGAAACTTCTCGCAATCCCAAATTAATAAAACCTTTACGAAATTTGATAAAAATTAGTGATATAATAAAATTTAGGTTTCAATACTCATCCGAATTTAAGTCATTTTTATAATAAAATTTAAATATAATATTATATATATAGATATTATTTTATACTACTTTCATTTAGAATAATAATGTATTTACATGTATTAATTTAAAAAAGTGTATATATTTAATAAAATATTTTATTAGTATAATTAAAATTAAAATTTAATTAAAATTAGAACATTATAATAAAACAATTTACGTATATGTTATTATACATGTGTTTTGTAAAAATAATAATAATATGATAGACGATTTACTTTAACTCATATAAATGAGAAGAAAAATAATTTAATAAACAAAAAAATAAATTAATTTAAAAATTTATTTTTCATTGTTTTTTTTTTAAAAATAACATTTTGTATGCGAGTTGACTCGCAAGTTCGAAGGTCAGTCTTATATAAGATGGACTATAGAAATTACCCATATTGTCATTACTCCTACTTAAATTTATCACTAACAAGCGCCATCATATATATAAGACAAGTGTTTCGCGAGTGCAGAGGATTGGAATATAGCTATTCATTTTAATTTTAAAGAAGGTAGGAAGCTAAATGCCATTAAGTGTATTTTGTTGGTAATCTTCTGTTAAAAGTAAATCTTCAGTTAATAAAAAATTAAGATACATCTGAATCACACTTTAGTGTCACTTAACTTCAAGCCAACTTAGACTTCAATCCATCAAAACTATAATCCTAAGTAACACACTCCACAAGTCACTTCATCCAATTTAGATACACCAAAACCTTAATTACAGCATTAGGTAGTTTGAGTTTGTAAGATGATGAAAGATGAAAGCACAATCATGCTTTATTTCTTTGTTGAACCAACTGAGGCAAAATATTTATTTTATCATGCAATTTGTAATAAATATATCTTGTTTTTTTTTTTTCTCTTTCTAACTATATATGAATCAATACTGACAATATACAACTATGTTTAAACTGTTAGTTTTACACCAATGCAAACTCTGTTGTCATTGTTTCTGGTATATAATATATATATATACTCAACATAGTGTATCAGAAGCAGAGTGACAAGAGGAGATAGTAGGTCAATGCCACAGGCAAGGCCATGAGCATTCCTAGCAAGACCCTGTCACCAAAACAGCAACAACTGTCATCATTTATTTGCAAAGGTTGTCAAAGAAATATGCTAAGAAGTTTCACTGACCCTGTGCTTAAAATTCCTGGATGAACATTATACTCTCTAGCAAAAACAAATGGAACAATTCCTTGGGGTAGAGCTGCCTGCACATACAAAAACCATTTCATAGATATCAAGTAACTTTCCATCATCTGTAAAGGGAAAAAAATTCAGTGTTTTAGGATTACAAGGATCAGTGATTATCTTTCTTAACTAAGTGTTTTTTTTATAAAAGTAAGATAAGACTATTCAACTTTGTTAAAATAAAAAAGAACACATGATTATGGTTATGTAGAGAACAACATACAGAAAAAATGGACTAATGGGCTAAGCCTATTACATAGAAGTATGTGACAATATATCTAATAATATCTTACTTGATAGCAATAACTGTCAAAGGAGTTAAGTACCATTATAGAATTTTCTCTAAAGAAAGTAATGATCACCTGAATAATTGCCACTTTGAGCATTCTATCTCTTAATCCAATCACAATGGAGGCTACAGCCATTATAGCAGGCCCAACAAGAAATTTCAGGCCCATTGCCACCATTGTCATCCTTGGCCCACATGCTATGATTCTGTTGTTTGATGCCATAAATAGACCTGTTGAAATTTCATTCAAGGAATGAGGAACAAGGCTTCTTAAGTCACAATCCAACTTTTGATATATTGTTTCATTAGTTTAGTTCATAGCAGAAATCCATTGATCTAACTAATTTCTCTTACCTAAGCTGAAAGTTGCCATGCCTAGACCTCCACTGGCCAATATTTCTATTGACTGATTAACAACATCTGGCATATCCACTCCCCACCTGCAATACATTTATGCAATCATCATTGGTTCTTCCTTAATTGTATGCAATCATATGAAGTGTTTGTTTTCTATGCACTATTAGTATAAGATTTGGAATATTGTCAAGCAATCAGAAACCTTTGTTCATATCACTTTTAAGATACTTATTGTAAAAGGGAATAAATTTATCATGAAAATGTAAGAAACATTTACATTTTAGTCTCAATGATTTGTAGCAATATACCTGAAGTGTATGCTTGCCCAAATAAGACCTATGAAAGTTGCATAGGTATTAGGATTAATGGTTAATTTATTCCCCACTTTCATAAGAATGAGCAACATCCTTGTTTTACTCTGTGTTCTATGTTCTTCTTCTTCTTCTTTTGACTGTATCTCCTGAGAAGTCTCAGATTCTCCTTCATGCAGAAATCAAGAATGGAACATCATACATATGTAACACAATTTTCACAGCAGCAATAACAATGTACTGCAACCATGATAAGGCTTTCTACATTGTATCTAAATTTTGTTTCATATAATCACTCTATGGTGCATTATTTGTCTTTTAAGATAATAAACACCTTTAACCACATATAATCAAGAATAAATACTCTTATTCAAAGAGTTAAATTATCTGAGTATTAAGGTGAAAGACATATATGGAGACAATACTATTAACATGAAGGTAAGACATTTGAATGACAGAACACAGTTTTATAACTAATTTGATGCATTGACAGTATGATAGTTTGTCAACTTTTAATTACATTTTAGAGGAATAGGTATTCAAATAGAATCTGATTGAGGAGAGAAAGAAAGAAAAGAATAGAAAAAAAAATGAGAAATTTAAAATAGGTTCAGGCCCCACTTTGATTGTCATAGATTACTTCAGTTGACTGAAAAAGAATAATTTATAAATACATAATTTAGGTATATAATATCAGACATCAAGTAATTAAAATCATTTTTGGATTAGGATACATGCAGGAAAATTAAATGAAGAATTTGTAGATTTGTTCATCAAGCACCTGTCATTTTTCTCATCCCTTTTCTCATATTCCACTCTTACCACTCTTTCCATGTAAGAGGAAATCAACAAAATGTAAATGTTCACCTGTGTCTTGTGATGGTGGTGCAACAACAGGCATGGTTCTTGCAGGAATTGCAGCATCCAACTCATGAAGAAACAACAAGAGATTGTACCAGAGCATGCTCTGGAGAAAAATAATCTGGGGCAGGAGAAGGGAAGCTTCATCCCTGTACATGGCCTTCATGAGAGGAATTCCAAGGATCAAAGTGTTGGGAAGTGTTGAGAGTGAGAGACCAGTTATGATCCACTTCAAACCCCCCCTGCCCTTGATCTTAATGATTGCTGTGAAGATGAGGAATGCAAGCAATTTCTGAACAAAATCAGCATAGACAAGTTTGAGGCTCATTTTGTAAATGTTGTTGGATGAAATGACTTGGAATGAGAGAATAGGAACTGAGAAATTGGCCACAAATTTGTTTATGCCTGAACATTGTTCTGGTGTGAAGAGCTTCCACCACTTGACTGAGATGTAGGCTAGAACCATGGTGACATATAATGGGACAGTGGCAGTGACAACATGGTAGACATCTGCTAAGGAAATCATGATGCCTAACTAACAACTGTTGAAAGATTTAGGACATGATCTACAGCTTATAATATGCTATCCTACATGCTTTTTAGGCTACTTTGCTGATTTTTCAATTACTAGGATAGAATAATCTCACTAGGAGTAGCATAGAATAATCTATTTTACAAGATGCTTCCTCACACTCACCCATCACCCTTTTCTCTATTCTTTCTCTCTATTCTTCTCCCAATGCCCTCATGCTTTTCTCAACCACAACAATCAAATATATAACCCTTTCATCCATCATTCATTTTTCTAGGACTAAGATACAATTTTTCTACAAAAATTTCTTCCCTTTAAGTTTAAAATATCCCACTTTCGTCTTTTATAGTGTCTCTCTTTCAGATTTTTCTGTTAGTTTTTCTCACTAACTGTGACATTTTTTGTTAACATGGTGTTCTTCCAACTTTGTCACTCCACACTGATTTAATCAAATTACTGTATAAATTACTGATTTTAGGATTTAAAATGAAAATTTTAAAAATTTAACCAAAATTCGATTTTACAACAATGAAACTATTGAAGTTTTCGTCTTTTAGGTCAACTCTGTTAGATTTTGTAATATAGATTTTAGTCAACTCTTTTTAGAAGAAGATGATTAATTTCTTTAGTACATTTCTCGTTTCACAATAAACATCCTTAACACTAAAAGAATTATTAAATATAAATTAATTTTAAATATTAAAAATATATTAAAAAAATTATTATTTAATGTAGTTTTTAAATATTTAAACTAATTTTTAAATTTATATCTAATTTCAAACTAATTAAATACTAATTTAAAAACTAACTTATAAATTTAGAAATTATTTTAAATATTAATAATTTTTTTATTCTCTCAAATAATATCTAATTTTATCAATATAATTATTAATTATATTTTATTTTTAAAATTAATTTTTATTTAATAATTTTTTTAATAGTCTAATGTCATGATGCCACCTATTTATTCAATTAAACGAACTCTTTTATTATATTTCTTTTAAAAAATTAATATTTTATTTATGATTTAAAATACTGAAATAGTACACGAAATACTTGTTAGAATATTGGAAATTAATTTTTTCAATTTGTAATAAACAAATTGATTATTCATGTTTTTTATATGGCAGAAATGTGTGTTTAAGCATGGTGTATGGAGAATCTAATTGATTTTTTTGGGCATATAATGATTTTATGATAATGCAATGAAAAAGAATAATAATGAATAAATAAAAGTGAGGGCATTTATGTTCACACGAGCTAAAGAAGATAGATTCTGATTTTGATCTTGACATGTCTTTGGATTCATAGATTCTTTTGCAAAGCTGCCTTACAAATTTCTAAAGATTTACAATTCCATCTTCTCCAAAATTTCATAAATCCCTCTTAGATCGATTTCATAAATTACTTTTGTTCTTTCTTTCTTCCAAAAAAAATATATATATATATATAAAAATTTTTAGTCCTTATTCAATCATAAATTATTTTGGTCATTTTAATGACCCTTTTTCTGTGTTAGTATGGTCTTCTTTATTTTAGATAAGAAAAAAAATGTAATTTTAATATAATCCTTACATGTGTTCCTCTTCTTTGTTATATTTTAAATGTTTAAATAATTTTTTAATGATATCTTGAATGAATAGGTTAAATCTAAGGTTTAATTGAGTGAAAATAAACTAAACAAATATATGTGAATTAAGAATTAGATTAAAATTGTGATTTTTTAAAATATTAATACTAAAATGACATTAAAAATAAGGTCAATATAGAACATAAAAAATTAAAGAAGGAACAATTTTTGTTTTCAAAATATTTAATATTAAAAAAAATCATTAAATAAAAACTATTTTAGAGACAATAAATACTTTATCACTATATACTAAATTATATGTTATTTTAAAAATTAAAAAAATATTGATCTAAATAATTTCTATTATTAATACAAATTTATAAACTAGTTTATATATATATAATTAAGTTTTATTTCTCAACTTTAGAATCTAGATTAATTTTTAATTAAATATCAATTTATAAATTAGTTTATAAATTAATATTAAAATAATATAAATGATTCTAGATATTAATAATATTCCGTCTATAAAATAATAGTCAATATATTAACTAATTATTATTTCTCTCTCACTAATTATTTTATGTCTCTATAATTAATTTATTGAATGATTTTTTTATAGTATAATGATTAATATTTTTTCAATACAATTAAAAATCATTATTGATATAACTCTTAAAACAATTATAATGTAAGTTAACATATTTATCATATCATAATAATCTATGATTGAATGATAATGTTTACAGTGAGAGTGTATAGACATTCACTCAAAATATATTCATGTGCCATGTTTTCCATTTATGATGTGTATAAAGAAAGTTTTGAATGCAGAGAAGAATAAAGAAGTGAATTGTGAGTGAAGTAATGAAAGAAAGACTTGGTTCAAAACAATGTGAAGAAGAATAATTTCCCAATTTTGATGAAAAGTGCAAGAATATGTGTTCCAGCAGGCAATTTGCTTTTCAGAGTGAGATTTTTTTTCGCCACAAAAAGAGCCATCATCTCTTTTCTTTACTTCTCCATCCATTAAAGCTTTTTCTGCAACACTTCTTTACTTTCCATGATGATTACAGGTAAAATGAACAATAATGGAGGAATTGTGAATATCTGAGACTACCCTTTTGTTTTAATGCTGCTAATGTTAATGTTGCATGATTTTAAGAGTGTATTAAGAAGTTTTGTTTTGGAGGATTCTTGAATGTTGCAGCATTGCACATTCTCTGAGGGCATAATCAGAGGAAGAAAACTTATTGTGTACACAAAGTTGGTGACAGAATGCTTATAGACCACACAAATCTTAACTTCACTATTAATCCACATTTGCAGGCTTTAATGTTTCTAATAAAGCTTTATATTGCTAATAAACTATTTCATTTAACAACTTTTCAGTTTTAAATTGCAAAAGAAAGTATCAAAACAAACAAAAACAACAGTACATCATAGTCAACTTATCCATATATTTATTCTAAAAATATTATGTGTTAATTTATACATAAACTCCTTTTCTCCATGTCTAACTTATTTTTCATTTTGATAAATTTATAAGTGTGTGTTGTATTAGATTAATTATTGTAAAATTTACTAACTATTATTTTATTAAATGTTGGATTAAATATGTTTTTTCGTGTCTTGTATTGAAATTTATTTTTGTCTTTTAATTTAAGTTTTAAATCTTGTAAATGTTTGTAGTAAGAAAATTATTTGAGTGAGTATTTATTATTTTTTTTCTAACTTAACAAATAAAATTTTCAGCATAGATGGTATTCACGCCAGTCCACATTAAAAATTCGTTTATCACTTAGAAAAAATTGACAAAGATCAATTTCAATGATTTTCTTCTTACAATTATTCATAAGATATCAATTTCAATGATTTTCTTCTTACAATTATTCATAAGATCTAAAGTTAGTATTAGAGATGAAAAACAATTTCGCATGAAGATAAAAAACATACATATTTAACCTTAAATGTTTGGATTTCAAATTCTTATCATATAGGTTATGTTTTACAAAAAAATTTATTATATTTTTAAATGTATAAAAGTAATATTTTTATATTATATTCATGATTATTGGATTTTAATAAAAATTTAGTCATATATATTTCTAATTTAATAATTAGATCCATATGAAAAAAACATAATTTGGAGAAGTAAAAAAACATTTTATATGAAGTGTTTTTTTTAATATTCTGTGGAGAGGCTTTTGAATATAACCCCACCACTTAGATTATGAATGCTAAAATTAGTCTTTTCCAAAGCCATTTTTGTCGCGATTCTGTATTAAAGAACTAAGTTAATGTAAGGTTTTCCTCTCTTTTTCTCTCTTTGCCTATTTTTTTATTTTCTCTTTTCCCAATTTATTTATGCTTTGGAAGATTTCATCAAACCACAAAATGACATTCCTTTTCCTATTTTAAACTTTAAAAGTTACTAACTTTGATTTATTTTTGCATCACTTTTTTTTTTGTTATATATTTTACTACGAATAATATCAATGTTTTTAAATGTTTATTCACTTACATATAATACTAAAAGGTTAATCATTCGGATTTGTTTAATCGTTTTGTTAGTGATCACGATCATTAAGTAAAATATAAGATTTTTCTAATAAACAATCACGTATAATTCACTTAATTTTCACTTAATTTTTTATTTAATTATTTTTTTAATCATAGTAGTATAATTTTCTTAATCTTTATAAAATCGTCCTAATTTTGATCCTTATAGTTTTTTTTAGTTTGTGCCAATATTAATGAACGTGTTAAGTGGTCCATAAAATTCCACCTCAAACCATGTTCCATATAATGATTCCACCACACATCTACTTATGCTAGTTAATTGGTACACACATAATAAGAACATAAAAGTAAAATTGTGTTGTGGTGCAATGATATTCAACAATTGAGTTCTTGAGTTTACTTTACAACAAGAAAATAATGAAATAAAAATTAATTTTTAGAAACTAAAAATAATTAATTGTTATTGTGATTAAATTAGAGACTCTTTTAGAGACTAAAAAATTTTGGTTTCTAAATTAGTTTCTATTATTGTTAAATGGTTTCTAAATTGGTGTTTAATTAGCAACCAATGTTTTTCTACCAAATAGACGTCAATTTATAAACCATTTAATAATAATAGAAACTAATTTAGAAACCAAAATTTTTTAGTCTCTAAAATAGTATCTAATTTAGTCACTATAGCAACTAATTATTTTTTGTCTCTAAAAATTGGTTTCTATTTAATGATTTTCTTGTAGTGTTAAAGAAAAAATTGAGGAAGAAGAAGTTGATGAAGGAAGCTAGAGAGATAAGAAAGAATATAAGAAGGCAACAATCATTTTCCCAAGATGGAGAAGAGTTGTGTAATTTGTAATGACGTTTGCATAAAATGTCATGAAAGAGGAGAACAATATTTAGTAACCCTTTTAAATGTTTTCCAATTGGGGGGTCATGTAGGGACATTCAGATTCTACTTGTTTCATGCTTGCTTTTTATATTTCATTTTTTTTCCTAATTAATGGTGACATTCATATTCTCAATTATGTGGAGGGAATTTTTTTTTTTCAACTTGTAATTTTCTTTTTCTCAACTGTATTGAAAAAAATTCATTTTTTAATATATTATTAGAGTTATTTGAAGTATATCGTAGCGAAAGTTTGTTAAATTTATTAGATCATCTACTATCAAATCATTATCGTACTACTCGTAAATACATAGTTCTATGCATGAGTTGATGGTATTTATATCTTTAAAATCATATAAATTTTTTTTATTCTCTCCTTAAATCAATTTTGGTTGGAATGTTGTTGAGTTGATTAAGATCCAAATATTATTAACTTGATTGACAAGTCATAATCTCAACATTTTTTTTATAAATCTTAGTGAATATTTCTTTCGAACTAAAAGTCTACTATTTTTTTTTTAATCGACATCATCATAATTATATTATTGTTTATGTTAGATCAAAGTTATATTTCCCAACCAATATTAGTTATAGTTTTATTGGTTAACATTAACTATGTTTTTTTACTTATGTCAAACAAACTATCTTCTAATTTATGTAAGGTGAGGTTATTTTATGTTAATCAAGATTTTTTTTAATGTAGCCTAAGATATTTTGTGATAATGTTAGTTAAAAAATTTCTAACCAAAAAGGGAGCACTTAATTAATTTCGACAAAAAGTTTTCTATTTATATTAATATGAGTGATTTTTCACTCACATTATTAGAATTATATTTTTTTTTAAATCACTCTTCTTTCTACTTTCTCAATTGGTATTGGAGAGAACTCTTTGGCAGATGTTATCTAAATTGTTTTAGACCTACAAATCAAAACATCATTACTATCTTAATCCGACAAAAAATATTCTTCGATCAAAACGTGATACTAAAATTTCAGGCATTCTTAATCAAAATTGTTTTTCTTTAATCCTCACTTCTTCTATTTTAAGTTTGATAAGTGAGATTACTTGAAACTCTAAGCTGGAATCACTTTTACTTCTTCTTATTCCTTTCCTTAATTAGTAAAAGTTTTATAGTGTTTTTTCCTTTCACGCAATCAAACATTCACAATGAAACCCTAAACATTCACAATCCATAATCTTTATACAATAACCTTACAACTTCCAACATTATTATTTTACTATTTTTTTTATATAATTTAATTAAAATTTACTCTATATTATATATATTTATTTCTAAATTCATGATATTTTCCTTTCCTTTTTTATTTGTTGGGAAATGTTAGTTGAAACTACTTTGTTTTATCCTACTTTACATTCATTGTAAAGTGTTAAACCAAAAAGATAAACAAAATAAAAAATTTCCCTTCTATTTTTTGTTTAAGGTTGTTTGATGCACTCGAAATATAAGAAGTTCATTCTAAATTTATGGAGTGAATAGAACTATGTAAATCAAATTTTTTTTATAATCAATATATATATATATATATATATATATATATATATAAACTCAATTTAATTACTTTTTAATTAACAAAGAAAATATATAAGAAAAATGATAGTTTGACAATTTTTAGAATTGTATACAATTATATATAATAAAGAATAAATTTGTAATTAAAAAATATGAAAAAGTATTAAAATAATAATATTGAGAGTTATAATGTGATTGTGGAGTTGTAATATATAATTTGAAAATAGTTTTATAGTTTTAGTAGGTATGAAAAAGAGAGAGCAGAGAAAAGTTATGCCAAAATTGGGAAGTAACTTGGAAATTTATTAGTCGCAATTTGAACCCCAAGTTCAAAAGGCCAAACAACAATGCATGTTGCAGAAGACTCAACTCGTCTTCTCTGCATGTGTTAAGAGTTTAAACAGAAAAGAACAAAGAAAAATTGAATACGCACACCATTATGTTGGTGTGTATATATGTATCTATATATATAAATATATAAACCCTAGCAAGGCAAGCCAACGAAGCAGTTGAGGGCACCAGAATGGCGTGTGAGTCTGCTGACGTGAGTGCCGTCTCTTGGCTTCATTATGAAACCCTTCTTGTGTTTCATGGCTATTGGAGATCCTGAACTGTTGAAGGTCGCACCGTTCATCAAAAGGTCCATGTCTGATTGCCATTGCCAGTTCTTCCACTCTTCTGGTGTTGCGTAGTCTCTGTGGGTTATCTCCTTTGCAGCATCGTTGTTGGGGGCGATGAATCTGTTTCCCTGGCTCAGAATCGTAGGCCCTGCGCTTCCTCCTATTGCGTACATCATCCAGTGAGTGTAATCGTTGTTCAGAACGTGGAAGAATCCCATTCTGCACCTTGGCATCCTCTGGATAAGTCCCTGCCCGAAGTGGTTGAATGCCACTGTAATCTGCATGATCTTGTCTCCAGTGTAGCTGTCAGCAGCACCAAACAGCATCACCTGCAGTAATCAAAAAATGCTTTAGTTCGCCAAAAACCAATGCATCACACACTCTCTCTCTCTCTATATATATAAACCAATGCATGAGTTTGCATTGTTTGTAGAGTTTGAAAAATGTGTGTAGGTTGAAGTGTTTGAGATCGTGAAGTGTTTGATAAGGGTAGAAAAATGAGTTTGATTACGTCGTTATGTCTGGTCATGTGGCAGTTGGAGATGGTGATGGCGGTGGAGCCTTGGATGACATCGATGAGTCCGTCAGCGGAGTTAGATAGCGAAACATGATCGATCCAGATGTTGGAGGCACCGAAAACGGAGATGGCATCACCATCACTCCTCGTTCTCTGTCCAATGTGGTTGTACGAGTCTCTGATCAGGCCACCCTCCTTAGGCACGATGTCCTTCACGCGAATCCCGTGGATGATAACGTTGTTCACGAACTGCATGGTGAGGCCACCACCGTCCCTGATCTGAACATTGGCGCCACGACCATCGATGGTCTTGTCGGAGGAAATCATCAGCTCCTGTTGCAGACTGATGATCATGCTGCGTTCGAAGGTGATCCAAAGAGGACCCTTTTGAGTCACAGCATAACGGAGGGTTCCTGGTTTGGGGTTAATCATATCCTCATCGGAGTTATCAGTGACGACATAGATGGGTCCACCGAGGCCTCCGACGGCGCGTCTTCCGAACCCTTTTCCGCATTTGGCTAGCCGGTACCTGTCCTTGGCCCAGTCTTTGTTGCACCTCCAGCAGTTGTCAATGGGGTTGCTGCTCTCACAGGGCTTTCCAATGGCATTGTTCCCTTCCTTCAGTCCCCTTCTTGTGACGTTCTGCATGGAAAGATGAACGTGGTAATTGAGGTCATTGGTGACGAACTCAGGAGTTGGTACGTAGGATTGAAGAGCGATTTCGTGGGCTTTCTCAGATTGAGCTCTGAGAAACTCATCGAACTCTGCAATGCCAGCCTCGAGGCAGGGAATGGTAATGGCGAGAGTGGCCAACAGGGAGAAGACAACCTTTGATGCCATTGTTCCTCCCAACATTAATGCTTAGGATTTTTCTTTGTCTTTTTTTTTTTTTAGTTTTTGTGTGGCAAGGTTGTCAGAGGGATCTTGTTGAAGCTGAAAGAATCAACAAAAACCTTGGCAAGCCTGTACCAGTAAGAACACAAGATTGTTGTTTGGCTTGATGATTATTGCTTCATCACTGCATCCCTTTTATAGGACCCAAATGCTTCAGAATAACGATAACCCTTCAAAGGTGGAACCTTCGTTCAAATTTAGCAATGGGATTTCCGCCATGCATGTAGTTTCTGTTCAATCTCATCCACCAAACTACCCTATTCATCAGCTTCACCCAACTTTTTCTCTGTAAAATCTATTTTTAGGTTAAACTTCAAAATAATCTATACCTTCAAATCTTTATCTGTAAATTAAGAATTATTAAATCAAATCTATTTTTAAAATGGTTTTAACAATAATAAAGCATTGAGATTTTATTTTCCTTAACTTATAAGAAATTGTTTATAATGATAATTTTTATTTTGATCGTTTTCATACTAATTAAAATTCCTAATTGTATTTATTTTTTATTTATAATAAAATTATAGAGCCAAAAGTGCTGTGTTTTCATTTAGTAATAACAGTAACAATATGTAATTTGAATATCATATTTAATGTATTTTTCTTTGTTTTCCAATTCAAATTAGAAAATGTTCAGTGCTCTTAAAATTTAGTTGTTATTTTTTTACTACTTGAGAATCACATCCCATCAAATAAGTAGCCATTTTGTTTTTATGCGTTTCTCTAATATGCTTATCTTAATAAAAATAAATTTTATACTTTTAAATAACTAGTTTTTCAAAACTACTTATTTCAAATAAACGTTTTAAATTTTAAAAACTACCATTAAATTTTCTAAAAATTACTTTATTTTGTTATTTTGTTCTCAAGATATAAACTATTTTTAAAAAGTCGTTGTGAATGTATTTTGGCCCAATTTGTACTTGTAAAAAAGTTAAGCTAAATATTAAGCCGGGAAAATCTCCAGTAACTTTCTATGATTAGTTTATTTGACGCATTCTCATGGAAACATTGCAATTTTCCTAATTTTGTGAATATTATTAGTTTTGTTCCTCATACAGATAAAATTGGCAAAAACTTAATTGGTATGTTCATAACCTTATAACTTATTACACACACACACACACACATATATATATATATATATATATATATATATTAGAACTTTTTTGTCCCAAGTTCTGAAATTATAATTAATGTTTTTTAAAGCTGAAATTATATACCTTAAACTAATAGTGTTACAAGGGATGAAGTACACGAGGAGAGTGTTTCATGAAGTGTTCATGCAGAGAGATTAAACCGGTAGAGAAGAGATTATTGTATATAATTTTAATTAATGATGATTATATAAAAATACATTATTGGAAATATATTATTATGTTCAAACAAGCTATTTGTAATGTGTTTTGTTATTATAATGTGTAATTATTTTATATTTATACCATATATTTTATTATTTTTTTAATTTTAAAATATAATTAAGTGTAAAGTATAAATATATATCAAATAAGAGAATCCCTTGTTATAAATAATATAAATAAATCTCTATGAAATAAGTCATAGTTTTTTTAATCACTTCCCCATTCAGTCAAGAATGGTATTTATCACTTACTCCTTTGACTCTCATATAGTAATAATTTTCTTATATATATATATATATATATATATATATATATATATATATTTATGTATTAAAAAACTTGTAGACATTTAAAAGTGGTATGGACATCTGGAAAAGAGAAACCTAATCTTTTAAATGACCTCCAAAATGTAAGCAAATTCAAAGTTAAACTTTTTTTTCTTAACTGGTTATTTTGTCCAAAATATAAAATTATACAGAATGAAAGAGAAAATTATACACAATTGAAGAATAGACAACTTTCAATCTTAGATATATCACTGTTAGACGGATGCCCCAAATCATGTAGCAAAAAGTTGAAGGTATAATTATGTTACAAGTCCTAAATTCGTGGGTCAAAAACCCAAGGGACTGTCATTTTATCACAATATATTAGGAAATTGGGTCTAAAACAGAGACCACTAATTTAATTAGCATGGGACCTAACCAACGCACTAAGCTCGTCCTTCAGCTGTCTTCAGTAAACCAGCACAGCACAAAAATCTTGAGCTCATTCACAAGCCATCAAGCCATTTCAAAGAGCAAAAACATGTGTCAATCTATGGAGCATGTGAGAGATGCCATCACGGGTAAGAAATATAAGGAACACGGGTGAACTTTGCATGCCATGCCATGACAACAGGCATCTATGGAAGTGCATTAACTGACAGAGTCGAGAAACAGCCTTAGGCACTGTCAGATTCATTTCCAGAATCAATATTCATGGGTTGGGATTCTTGTAGCCACTGATTTCATCCTTGTAATTGTAACGTTTTTTATCTTCACGTGCTTTTGCCTCGTATGGTTCCTTCTCTTCCACTGTGCATTCAATAGGTAAACAATATACAGTTTAGTGGATTTAGTCCCTAAATAAAAATAATAAGCTCAGATCAAGGAATGACACTCGCTGGAACTGCATCAAATGAACGACAGCCTTACTGTGTTGTCAATTCTGCCGGAAAGTTATGAATGATATTCTCATTTTCAAAGGCCCATTTATTTACCAAATCCAGTTCTTTCTTCCCAAAAGAGAGCCATCCCTGATGGTTCACATTCAATGAAACAGAATCAGTGAAATCCAACAATGCAGCCACAATTACGACGAAAAACTATATAATAACTCAGAAATTTTCTTCTGTTTTCCTTAAATCAAGAACACACCTGACTAAGTTAGGTTGCTGTAGAATTGAATGCTGAGCATTTTGATTCTAAAATGAGTACCCAATCATAAAGAAACAAAATTGCTAGGAAGCAGTAGCTTAAAAAGCAGTCTCAAAGTGGATAGAGCCCAAGTTCACTGTATAGCAGCTAATGAGACCGTTGATATTATCAGCAACAGGAAGGAATTGTAGCCATAAATTAAAGCAGAAAACTAAGAGTCATAAATAATGGACTAACCTTCAGGATCGGTTGGCCATAAAGTGAGCATACTTCATATGAATAATATTTATTTTAATGGATATGCTTTGTGAAATTGTTAGCAGATTAGCCAACTCTGGGTTTTGTAACAAAAAATACAGGTCCTGGGTTCAAAGGAAGGAGGCTCCAATAGGAATCTTGACTGTCAACCAGACAACTATGCCATTTGATTCTGTAAGAACCCACGGGAAAGTTAGACACATCGAGTGAGCAATGTGAAAACCCCTGCCCTTTCTCATTAGGTCTAAAATCCATTAATGTCTCCACAGCCATACTATTACCATGGCCCCTACTATGCATAGAAATTCTCCTCTTACCGGCCACACCATCCAAGACATGGCAAACCAACTTCTGGTTCAGCTCAACAATTTCATCATCTTTCCAAGCTTCAGATCTAGACTGTGAGTGCCCCAAGGTTTGTCCACATGGGACGAGGAAGGACGTACTGCAATGAAGGATGCAGTAACACTTAGTTGACTTAACCACAAGGTTTGGGGGCACATTCTTCAATTGAAGACAAATATTCAAACTGATGTGGGAGCCTTGCGAAACAGATATTTCAACCCCATTACCAGAGTCCTCGTTGTGGAGAAAAAGTTCTGACCCAATGAATGGTCTGCACAAATAATGCAAAACAGATATATTTCAACACCGTATTTTTAAGTGTTAGGAAACATAAATAAACACCAAATTTCCAACTCTTGGTCGTGGCTTGATCAAATTAAGAACTTAAATGGACTACAGCAGTTCTAGATTTGCATATAAGGAGACTACATCATAAAATCAGAGAGCACTAAACGTATAAAGGTTCACAACAAAGAGAACATCTATTAAACAACAAAAGAAAAACTAATTCAGCTTAAAATACTAACAAAATTGGGAAACCATTTCTTGAGACTCAGATAAAACAAACTCAAAAGCAAACTATTCAATTCCTTTCGTTTAAAGTTATATTATATGATTCATTTTGACATGAAAAGGAAGATAAGGGAGAATATTGAAGGAAAAAATAATAGTCCATGTGAGGATCATTACAGTAAAAATTACATCATAATAAAAACTACATATTCATTTAAACTTTCACTAAAAAGTTTACACTGATTCCATTGAATAATTGATACACATACCTTACTTTGAAGAAGTACTTTGGAATCCGAAGATGAATGTGCATCAATTTTATCAAAGTATTAGAAGCTAGTGACAAAGCATTCTTGGTAAACTGAGATGCAGTTTTCTGAAGCAAGCAGGCAGCACTAGAGACAGCATAACTACAAACATTGAGAACCTCTCTGTCTTTATAGGCAATGCTACAAGTTCGGTAACCGGATCCTTGGGATAAACGGATCTCATTTAGATCAAAATAATTCAACAGCAAAGAGAAACTCGCTCTGGTTCCATGATCCACACACCAAAATAGCCTCCTTAAATTTTGTATTGTCAAAGCTTGTAAATTACTAGAGGTTTTGTCACCAATAAAAATTCTCTGAGAATCTTGGTCTACATTAGACACTCCAAAAGCAGTTACAAATGCTAATACTGAAGAACTCAGACCATGAGCTGCAAGGACTTCAGAACTTTCACTGTCCATCCCAATGAAAGATGCTCTAAGTAGATCAAATTCTTCTGCTAGTCTGAACAGTTGTAAGGAAAATTGAGTAATATCTTGATAAGACTTCAGGAATTGAAGCTTATCACTACTCTCAATCTCTACCTGATTTAAATTTTGATCCACATTCAATGAAACTTCCCTCAAAGCTTTAACCACACCCACTAAATTTTCCAACACTCTAGCTCTTAATGATAAAAACCACCTCTGAAAACAAAATGCTTGAGAACTTGTTACAGAGGCATCCAAAATTTTCAAGGAAGAGCATACTTCCACATGAGACTGAGAAAGCTGATCATAGTAATTACAATCATTGATATTCCTGGCAAGTCTCGGATGTGTATCGTCCTTGTAATAATGTGTTAAAGGAAATTTGATAGTCCCCGCCAACTCCACTGATGTGGTTCCCTGTTTTGGCTGCCTAAGAAGTTGGATTTTTTCTTCAGAACTAGAATAATGGAACAGTGTTTTTAACCAGCTACAGCAAGAATCAGACTTCACTTTCTCTATTAATGACCTGAATACAATAGTAGCTAGCAACCATTCACCCTGACACGCAGCATGAGCACCAACCTTGTAAGCAGTCCAGCCATTTGTTCCTGTCAAGACTTTGTTTACAAACGTTGTGCATTTAACAAGACAACTAACCGGACGGGTTTCATCATTCTCATGGACTAAGCCATCACAAATAGGTTGAGTGTGCAATAGCAGATGGTACAATATGTGTGTATAGCAATCAATTAAACTACACTGGCACACAATTTCAGCCAAAATATTCACTTTACTAAACACTTCAGTATTAACAGCACCAACTACATAAAGATTTTCAAGGTATGCCACCAGAAATCTGTATATTTTGGAAAGAAATTTAACAAGAAAGGAACTTTGCTTTTCTCCTTTAAAATTTACAGCTAGAAGAGTTGATGGTACTGCAGGATCAGTAGATGCAATTGTCACAAAATAATATTCAATCACTTCTTTTATGTTATCAAGTACCAAAGAACCAAGAGAAGGATGACTTTCAACAACAGTTAAAATAATCTTTAGCAGATACTGGAGCTCCTGACAAATTGCCAAATCATTTTGACCACCTTCCAACAATGGCATCAACATAAGTTTGATATGATCTTTGATTAAAGAGATAACACGCGATGGCAGGGAAGAACAACCAAAAACATTCTCAATTTCTGCTCTGTCCTTTGTCCTACAACAAAAATCTGCTAGAATACAAATGGCCAAGCAATTGTTCCTAGAAGCTGGATGTTGACTTGTGTTTTCAATAACAGTTTGAAGCCTCATAAATTCTCGAAGTTCCTTTTGAAGTGAAGAAGGCGGAACAGAAAGAAGGACCTGACAATCATTTAATGCATGTCAAACAAGTTCATATATCATAAGAAATAAAAATGAGTTTCATTTTGCCAGGTACCAAACTCAAACCTTGTGCAAGACTCTTAGAGCCTTATATTGAATGGAAAATGAAACTTCAGGTTCCTCCACTATGGAAAATAGCCCACGAATTAGAGCCGAACTATCTGAGTTCTCACACAATCCTCTTCTGAATAAAAAATGCAAGCATCTTAATGATGTTTCTTTTACATGTGAAGTTCTTTCTCGATTGAGAAACAAAAGAAGAAAGTCCACCTGAATCCAAATGACTTAATTACACAAGGAAAGCACCATAGAAATAGTATATATTTTGAATTGGGACCATCATCCATGCATATGCTAAAGCTGGCTGCGTGGTGCTTTATTTTACCACAAGCCTTAAATAGTTTACTAGCCCTTTTCAAAGGAAAAAATCTAGCAATGAGTTTCATAAACTTCATGTTAAGGATAACTTTTAAAACAATCACATTCAGTTGAAGGAACAAAACAACACTTCGCAAATGGTCACACAAAGTATTTCAAACAGAAATTAAAGCAAGGATAAAGTAATAAGTGACCTTTCATTCCTCCTGCTCAACTAGGATGCTCAAAATCATATAGTAGGACAGATA
Source organism: Phaseolus vulgaris (assembly GCF_051622355.1). Classification (NCBI taxonomy): domain Eukaryota; kingdom Viridiplantae; phylum Streptophyta; class Magnoliopsida; order Fabales; family Fabaceae; genus Phaseolus; species Phaseolus vulgaris. The sequence goes on along the minus strand of NC_143501.1, from coordinate 4,526,591 downwards.
CATACCTGACAAGAGGTAAAAGGAATTAAAATGCAAGCCAGTTTTGAGAGCGAGTATAGCATAGCAACCATAAAATCTTCATCTGACGAATTTAGTACCAACTCCATACCTGTCTGCATTAAATCAATCATCATATCAGAAAACCAAATATGATAGTTCCAATGATGAAACAGACAAAAGAAAAAGTAACAAATTTCTTTAGGTTGGTTAAACTTAACAATTGTTATGCTATTAAGTTTGGATATTGAACCAAGGCACATAGTGCGGGGAGCTCATTGGCAATAAAAAGTATATATCAGCACTGTACTGCAAGAATTAGTTCTGATTTCTATTTTCTTATGAAGTCACAGTATTAGTTTCAAACAAAAATTAAGCAAATTCACTGCAGAACAGTCTACCACATAAACACTAATACATAACAGAGAGAAGCCGTAAAAATAAATTATAGAAGGTAAACAAAGGAAGAATCACATACAGAAATAATGTGGTTCAATTGAAGTGTTACTGAACTTCAATCTACGTCAATGACAGAATTGACTATGCACAAAGATTATAACACGAAGTTTCTCTCTCAGTGAACTTTCGCTCAACTCTCACAGTTTATTGATTTTACAATTGAACTCAGTTAGTTTAACTGTCATTACAGGTTCCTATATATATAGCATACAACTACCGTAACCAACTACAATGAAATGCACCTAAACATGTGGAGAGGCACATGAATAGTGTTTTCCGCTTCTGACTTAGACAGCTGCTCCAGACGATACTAATCTCAATAGAAACTATGAGACTAGACGTTCTACTAAAACTATCCATCACATGCTGGAAATGCACATCTTCTACTGGACAATCGGATCAAGTTTGGAAGTTTAGGAACTTGACAAGATTTTACTGAATTATCTTCACACATTTTATGTAAGCTTAGTGTTATGATTTATTACAGCTAGCTGAGGCACAATGTCAAGAAATATTTACAATAAACTAGATGAGCCAATTTCAAAAATTAGAACTCCGCTTCAACAAGAAAAAATCAAGGTATTTTCTTTATAATTCCTCTAGGCCACCTTGTTTCCACTTGGTATCTTGTTAATCACGTCCCTAGGAAAATGTAAAGGAAGAGAACATAGACATATGCAGAAAAAGATAAAATCACAGTTATTAGAAACACAGATAAACAAGACAATTATAGTTCCAACATTAGGAGAAAGTCACACAATATTATAGCTGTCATAGCATATATAATTATCAAATACCTTGTACGCTTTATGTGCAACTGAATAAGAGGATTTGCATTTTGCCAAAACTTGGGCAGCAGCCAACTTTACTGGCAAAGACACTGAAGATGAATTCATTATATTAAATAGCATCTCCACTGAAATAGATGCAAAATCATCTGATATCTCACAAAGGCAACCAGTGGCATACAAGGATGCTTTCACCTGTGAAATCTCAACCCAGCATTTTAGATGTATTGATACAGAAAATTAATTATAATAAAAGTGTCTTCAAATAGGGTCAGGTAAACAAGTTAGAATTCACAATTAAAGAAAATTAGGAGAATATTCCAAGGCAGTCAACCTCCCCATTTTATTAAATGCAATCAAGCAAATCACTATCATGTGTCAATCCATCCATGTAGAGTCATGTAAATCAAATTAAGATTGCAGTTTCTCACTTGCAATATAATTTAACAGAAAATATTTTTGAGACGTTGGAAAACATGATTTAGGTACACAGGTAGAAAATCAAAGTAAACATATCTAACCAAGAGACGTCAATATGAAAGAAATCAGACATCTAAAACAACAGCAACACTAAGGTACTTATTTTACCTCACAGTCATGAGCAGAAACAAGGCTAGAAAATATCAAGTATCGAATCTGAGCATTGTCTTTCAGAAAATCAGCCCAACAACCAAACAAAACCAAAGCCAGTGCCTTCGACTCCAAATCCCCAATATCAAAAACAGATTTCACTCTATTTAACAACTCCAAGTGATTAGCTACTCTGGCCTCTGACAGCAACCCTTTGCACCGCTTTGTCTTCTCCTTATTGCGATGTTTCCGTTCAGACAAGAAAACCCTAACAACTGAAAGTCTGGTCTCTATGTCACCACCCCTAAAGGCATCAGCAAGGCGCAAGAGGATAGCATTAGCAAATATTCTATCTTCACCTGGAACAAGACCAAACATAGCACAGGGAGCAACATCATATTCAGGCTCTCTACTCCATTGCCAAAGTCGAGGCTCCATTTCCAATATGGCTTTGACAGGAGCACCTGACAGTGATAAATTCCAAAAATCATAAAAAACAAAACAAACAAATAACACAAAAACTATAACAGTTTCAAATTTAAGGCTTTGAATGGAATGATAATACACAGTGAATGAGGCATTATTTGAATAGGCACCATTGCTTGGATAGCCCAAATTTCAGAGGAATAAAGGGGAACATAATGATGAAAAAAAAAGGATGAAAGAAGAGAATTAAATAACCAGGTTTTGCAGAACGGAGGCCCATTTCAAGTTGAATGCTCCATTCCATGGCACGAGCAGCACAAGTTGGTTCCATGGCGAGTTTTCTTCACCAGGCAAATGCAATGGTGTTATATCGTATTAAAGCTTCATGAAACAAGCAAATGCAATTGGTTTTCGGAATTCATATATAGTGAATAATGTGTAAGGAGTGGACTCAGAACCAAGATGATTGAAGCAACCACGTGCTGAAAGCACAATAGTCTAAGATATAATTTCAATAAAAAATTGAAGAAGAAACCCACTATTGCTGGATTTTCCGGTGAATGGCTGCGTAGCGCCGTTGGAACGGTTGTTATAAACAGTGATCGCGGCGGCGGAACTCCGTCAGGCGGTTGTTTCAATAAAAAAATATTTATATACGAATTCTATAATATTAAATGTATCTATTAAATGTTTTTAAAGCATAATTACATTTCACTTGTTCCACATTAATTCCACAATTTCACTGTATTAACCAAAATCAAAATAACAAACTCGGTAGTAAACTCGGCAGACTCGGAGTGAACTCGGTGACTCGTTCAAACTCGCGAGTCTGCTCCGAGTTGGCGAGTTCAGTTGGGTTTTTGTTTTAACCCAAAACGGTGTCGTTCTGAATGGAAAAATTAAATGGAATAAACAACTCACTTTAGGGTTTCGCGTTGCGTTTTGGTTTCAGTCACATTCGTTGCGGTGGTGGTGACGATCGAGCGAAGCAGGTCCCGCGGTGGTGGCGATTGGGTAGAAGACGCCGCGCGGTGGTTGCAGGTTGCGGTTTATGCGGTGGTCGCCGGTTGCAGGTCGACGGTGGTCCGGTGGTGCCGTTGGGTGGTGTGGAATTAGGGTTGCATTGTGATTTAGGTTATTAGGGTTCTATTTTTTTTATTGGGATGAGTTTTTTTGGGGAATGCTCTTTTTTTTTAAAAAATTCGAAAAACTTGGAGTAAATTTTATATTGTTTGGCCAGAAATTAAATTTGGAGTAGTATATTTTTGAAGGAATGTGGGTAGTAAATCAAATTCAACTGAACAATCTAAATGTATTTTCTGTTTTTAATAAAAGTACAAATCTTCAAAAGAAATATATCAGATATGGGATATAGGATGAAAGCATGAGATAAATATTAATTAACATAATAATTAGAGAATTTAACATAGAAATTTAATATTTATCTATGTCTAATTTAATTACTTAATTTTTATAAATTGAATATTTATCTATGTCTAATTTAATTATTTAATTTTAATGATTTAAACAAATTAATTTTTACAATATTTGTATGAATTTTTTTATTTGAAGTATTTTGAAGTTGTATATTTATATTTGACTTAGTTCTTTAATAGTAAATGTATTATTAATTTTTTTATATAAAATAAATTCTTACGAGATTAGAGTTCCCTGAGTATATGTACATTTTGAATTTAGTCTTGTGAGTGATGAACAAAAAATTTATTGTCAATCTTGTGGAACGAATCTGGATCTCAAATCTCAGTCAAAACTCAGTAGACACAGTTACGACCGTCTGGTAAAAATTTCAGACCAAAATACCCAAGGAGTAACGCGTAGTAAGTCTTAGACCGAGAGTGAAAAAAACTAGTTTTCCGAAAAAGAAACGTCCTGGCTTTTCTAATCCGTATCTTCCTTCTATGATTTGTTTATGGACGGGCCTCCTTACCTGAGTGCAAACAACATATGAAGGTACTTGTGTGAATATTTTCAGCGCAATAGGGACCCAGAATAAAATTTCAGAAAGTATGGCCAAATTTCACAAGTTTTTGCAGAGGATAGATAACCTTGGTTTGCACAAAATTTCTGAAAAAATCTCTCGAAATAGTTTTTTTCCTAAAATTCCACGTACGAAACTGCACTGAATTTGGGATAAAAGGCGACAAATTTCATGTCAAACGGATGAGTATTCACCCACGAAAAAAATCAAACAATTTCACACGCAAACGAACCTTCCTTTCAGCCCTGAGAGTGATGAATAAAAAATTTATTGCAAATCTTGTGGGATGAATCTGGGAATCATATCTCAGCCAAAACTCAGTAGACATAGTGACGAACGCCTGGTAAAAATTTCAGACCAAAATACCCAAGGAGTAATGCATAGTAAGTCCCAGACCGAGAGTGAACAAAACTGGTTTTCCGAAAACGAAACGTCCTGACTTTTCTAACACGTATCTTCCTTCTGTGATTTGTTTAGGTACATGCCTCCTTCCCTGGGTGCAAACAACATATGAAGGTACTTGTGTGAATTTTTTCAGCGCAAAATGGACCCAGAATAAAATTTCAAAAAGTAGGACGAAATTTCACAAGTTTTGGTAGAACCTTGATTTGCACAAAATTTCTGAAAAATTCTCCCGAAATAGTTTTTTCCTGAAATTTCACATAAGAATCTCCACTGAATTCGAGACAAAACGCAACAAATTTCAGGTCAAACGGATGAGTATTCACCCACGAAAAAAATCAAAATAGTTTCACACACAAACGAACCTTCCTTTCATCCCTGGCAGTGATGAATAAAAAATGTATTCCCAATCTTGTGGGACGAATCTGGGGCTCATATCTCAGCCAAAACTCAGTAGACACAGTTACGAACGTCTGGTAAAAATTTCAGAACAAAATACCCAAGGAGTAACGCGTAGTAAGTCCCAGACCGAGAGTGAACAAAACTGGTTTTCCGAAAACGAAACGCCGTGACATTTCTAACACGTATCTTCCTTCTGTGATTTGTTTAGGGACGTGCCGCCTTACCTGGGTGCAAACAACATATGAAGGTACTTGTGTGAATTTTTAAGCGCAATAGGGACCCAGAATAAAATTTCAGAAAGTACGACGAAATTTCACAAGTTTTGGTAGAGGATAGCCTTGGTTTGCACAAAATTTTTGAAAAATTCTCTGGAAATAGTTTTTTCCTGAAATTCCATGTAAGAATCTCCATTGAATTTGGGACAAAGCGCGACAAATTTCAGGTCAAACGGATGAGTATTCACCCACGAAAGAAATCAAACAGTTTCACACACAAACGAACCTTCCTTTCATCCCTGACAGTGATGAATAAAAAATTTATTGACAATTTTGTGGGACGAATCTGGGACTCAAATCTAAGCCAAAACTCAGTAGACACAGTTACGAACGTCTGGTAAAAATTTCAGACCAAAATACCACAGGAGTAACGCGTTGTAAGTCCCAGACCGAGAGTAAACAAAACTGGTCTTCCGAAAACGAAACGTCCTGGCTTTTCTAACCCGTATCTTCCTTCTGTGATTTGTTTATGGACGTGCCTCCTTACCTGGGTGCAAACAACATATGAAGGTACTTGTGTGAATTTTTTCAGCGCAATACGGACCCAGAATAAAATTTCAGAAAGTACAGCGAAATTTCATAAGTTTTGGTAGAGGATAGCCTTGGTTTGCACAAAATTTCTGAAAAATTCTCCCGATATGGTGTTTTCCTGAAATTTCGCGTCAGAATCTCCACTGAATTTGGGAAATAACGAGACAGATTTTAGGTCAAACGGACGAGTATTCACCCAAGAAAAAAAATCAAACAGTTTCACACACAAACGAACCTTCCTTTCAGCCCGGGCAGTGATGAATAGGAAATTTATTGCGAATCTTGTGGGACGAGTCTGGGGCTCAAATCTCAGCCAAAACTCAATAGACACAATGAGGAATGTCTGGTAAAAATTTCAGACCAAAATACCCAAGGAGTAAGGCGCAGTAAGTCCCAGACCGAGAGTGAACAAAACCGGTTTTCCGAAAACAAAATGTCCAGGCTTTTCTTCCCCGTATATTCTTTCTGTGATTTGTTTATGGACGTGGCTCCTTACCTGGGTTCAAACAACATACGAAAGTACTTGTGTGAATTTTTTTAGCGCAAAACGGACCCGGAAAAAAATTGCAGAAAGTAGGGCGAAATTTCACAAGTATTGCAAGAGGATAGCCTTGGTTTGCACAAAATTTCTGAAAAATTCTCCCGAAATGGTTTTTTCCTGCAATTTCGCGTAAGAATAGCCACTGAATTTGGGAAAAAACACGACATATTTCAGGTCAAACGAACGAGTATTCACCCAGGAAGAAAAATTAAACAGTTTCACACACAAACGAACCTTCCTTTCTTCCCGGGCAATGATGAATAGGAAATTTATTGCGAATCTTGTGGGACGAGTCTGGGGCTCAAATCTCAGCCAAAACTCAATAGACACAATGACGAATGTCTGGTAAAAATATCAGACCAAAATACCCAAGGAGTAAGGCGCAGTAAGTCCCACACCGAGAGTGAACAAAACCGGTTTTCCGAAAACAAAACGTCTTGGCTTTTCTTCCTCGTATCTTCTTTCTGTGATTTGTTTATGGACGTGCCTCCTTAACGGGGTGAAAACAACATACGAAAGTACTTGTGAGAATTTTTTCAGCGCAATACAGACCTGAAAAAAAATTGCAGAGAGTAGGGCGAAATTTCACAAGTTTTGCTAGAGGATAGCTTTGGTTTGCACAAAATTTCTGAAAAATTCCATCGAAATAGTTTTTTCCTGAAATTCCGCGTAAGAGTCTCCACTGAATTTGGGACAAAATGCAACAGATTTCAGGTCAAACGATTGAGTACTCACCCAGGGAAAAAATCAAACAGTTTCACACACAAACGAACTTTCCTTTCAGCCCTGGCAGTGATGAATAAAAAATTTATTGTCATTCTTGTGGGATGAATCTGGGGCTCAAATCTCAGCCAAAACTCACTAGACACAATGATGAACGTCTGGTAAAAATTTCAGACCAAAATACCCAAGGAGTAAGGCGTAGTAAGTCGTAGACCGAGAGAGAACAAAATTGGTTTTCCGAAAACGGAAAGTCCTGGCTTTTCTAACCCGTTTCTTCCTTCTGTGATTTGTTTATGGAGGTTCCTCCTTACTTGGGTGCAAACAACATAAGAAGGTACTTGTGTGAATTTTTTCAGCGCAATACGGACCCAGAAAAAATTTACAGAGAGTAGGGCGAAATTTCACAAGTTTTGCTAGAGGATAGCCTTGGTTTGCACAAAATTTCTGAAAAATTCTCACAGAAAGGTTTTTTCCTGAAATTCCGCATACGAATCTCAACTGAATTTGGGAAAAAACGCGACAGATTTCAGGTCAAACGGATGAGTATTCACTCTGGAAGAAAATCAAACAGTTTCACACACAAACGAACCTTCCTTTCAGCCCGGGCAGTGATGAATAGGAAATTTATTGCGAATCTTATGGGACGAGTTTGGGTCTCAAATCTCAGCCAAAACTCAATAGACACAATGACAAATGTCTGGTAAAAATATCAAACCAAAATACCCAAGGAGGAAGACGCAGTAAGTCCCAGACCGAGAGTGAACAAAAACGGTTTTCCGAAAACAAAACGTCCTGGCTTTTCTTCCCCCTATCTTCTTTATGTGATTTGTTTATGGACGTGCCTCCTTACCTGGGTGCAAACAACATACGAAAGTACTTGTGTGAATTTTTTCAGCGCAATACGGACCCAGAAAAAAATTGCAGAGAGTAGAGCGAAATTTCACAACTTTTGCTAGAGGATAGCTTTGGTTTCCACAAAATTTTTGAAAAATTCTCCCGAAATGGTTTTTTCCTGAAATTCCGCATAAGAATCTCCACTAAATTTGGGACAAAACGCGACATATTTCAGGTCAAACGGATGAGTATTCACCCAAGAAAAAAATCAAACAGTTTCACACACAAACGAACCTTCCTTTCAGCCCGCACAGTGATGAATAGGAAATTTATTGCGAATCTTGTGGGACGAGTCTGGGGCTCAAATCTCAGCCAAAACTCAATAGACACAATGACGAATGTCTGGTAAAAATATCGTACCAAAATACCCAAGGAGTAAGGCGCAGTAAGTCCCAGACCGAGAGTGAACAAAACCGATTTTACAAAAACAAAACGTCCTGGCTTTTCTTTCCCGTATCTTCTTTCTGTGATTTGTTTATGGACGTGCCTCCTTACCTGGGTGCAAAACAATATAGGAAAGTACTTGTGGGAATTTGTTCAGCGCAATACGGATACAGAAAAAAATTGCAGAGAGTACGGCGAAATTTCACAAGTTTTGCAAGAGGATAACCTTGGTTTGCAAAAAATTTCTGAAAAATTCTCCCGAAATGGTTTCATCCTGAAATTCCGCGTAAGAATCTCCACTGAATTTGGGACAAAACGCGATAGATTTCAGGTCAAACGGATGAGTATTCACTCTGGAAAAAAATCAAACAGTTTCACACACAAACGAACCTTCCTTTCAGCCCGGGCAGTGATGAATAGGAAATTTATTGCGAATCTTGTGGGACGAGTCTGGGTCTCAAATCTCAGCCAAAACTCAATAGACACAAAGACGAATGTCTGGTAAAAATATCAAACCAAAATACCCAAGGAGGAAGGCGCAGTAAGTCCCAGACCGAGAGTGAACAAAACCGGTTTTCCAAAAACAAAACGTCCTGGCTTTTCTTCCCCCTATCTTCTTTCTGTGATTTGTTTATGGACGTGCCTCCTTACCTGGGTGCAAAAAACATACGAAAGTAGTTGTGTGAATTTTTTCAGCGCAATACGGACCCAGAAAAAAATTGCAGAGAGTAGGGCGAAATTTCACAAGTTTTGCTAGAGGATAGCTTTGGTTTCCACAAAAATTTTGAAAAATTCTCCCGAAATGGTTTTTTCCTGAAATTCCGCGTAAGAATCTCCACTAAATTTGGGACAAAACGCGACAGATTTCAGGTCAAACGGATGAGTATTCACCCAAGAAAAAAATCAAACAGTTTCACACACAAACGAACCTTCCTTTCAGCCCGCACAGTGATGAATAGGAAATTTATTGCGAATCTTGTGGGACGAGTCTGGGGCTCAAATCTCAGCCAAAACTCAATAGACACAATGACGAATGTCTGGTAAAAATATCGTACCAAAATACCCAAGGAGTAAGGCGCAGTAAGTCCCAGACCGAGAGTGAACAAAACCGATTTTACAAAAACAAAACGTCCTGGCTTTTCTTTCCCGTATCTTCTTTCTGTGATTTGTTTATGGACGTGCCTCCTTACCTGGGTGCAAAACAATATAGGAAAGTACTTGTGGGAATTTTTTCAGCGCAATACGGATACAGAAAAAAATTGCAGAGAGTAGGGCGAAATTTCACAAGTTTTGCAAGAGGATAACCTTGGTTTGCAAAAAATTTCTGAAATATTCTCCCGAAATGGTTTCATCCTGAAATTCCGCGTAAGAATCTCCACTGAATTTGGGACAAAACGCGACAGATTTCAGGTCAAACGGATGAGTATTCACTCTGGAACAAAATCAAACAGTTTGACACACAAACGAACCTTCCTTTCAGCCCGGGCAGTGATGAATAGGAAATTTATTGCGAATCTTGTGGGACGAGTCTGGGTCTCAAATCTCAGCCAAAACTCAATAGACACAAAGACGAATGTCTGGTAAAAATATCAAACCAAAATACCCAAGGAGGAAGGCGCAGTAAGTCCCAGACCGAGAGTGAACAAAACCGGTTTTCCGAAAACAAAACGTCCTGGCTTTTCTTCCCCCTATCTTCTTTCTGTGATTTGTTTATGGACGTTCCTCCTTACCTGGGTGCAAACAACATACGAAAGTACTTGTGTGAATTTTTTCAGCGCAATACGGACCCAAAAAAAATTGCAGAGAGTAGGGCGAAATTTCACAAGTTTTGCTAGAGGATAGCTTTGGTTTCCACAAAAATTTTGAAAAATTCTCCCGAAATGGTTTTTTCCTGAAATTCCGCGGAAGAATCTCCACTAAATTTGGGACAAAACGCGACAGATTTCAGGTCAAACGGATGAGTATTCACTCTGGAAGAAAATCAAACAGTTTCACACACAAACGAACCTTCCTTTCAGCCCGGGCAGTGATGAATAGGAAATTTATTGCGAATCTTATGGGACGAGTTTGGGTCTCAAATCTCAGCCAAAACTCAATAGACACAATGACAAATGTCTGGTAAAAATATCAAACCAAAATACCCAAGGAGGAAGACGCAGTAAGTCCCAGACCGAGAGTGAACAAAACCGATTTTCCAAAAACAAAACGTCCTGGCTTTTCTTTCCCGTATCTTCTTTCTGTGATTTGTTTATGGACGTGCCTCCTTATCTGGGTGCAAAACAATTTACGAAAGTACTTGTGGGAATTTTTTCAGCGCAATACGGATACAGAAAAAAATTGCAGAGAGTACGGCGAAATTTCACAAGTTTTGCAAGAGGATAACCTTGGTTTGCAAAAAATTTCTGAAAAATTCTCCCGAAATGGTTTCATCCTGAAATTCCGCGTAAGAATCTCCACTAAATTTGGGACAAAACGCGACAGATTTCAGGTCAAACGGATGAGTATTCACTCTGGAAAAAAATCAAACAGTTTCACACACAAACGAACCTTCCTTTCAGCCCGGGCAGTGATGAATAGGAAATTTATTGCGAATCTTGTGGGACGAGTCTGGGTCTCAAATCTCAGCCAAAACTCAATAGACACAAAGACGAATGTCTGGTAAAAATATCAAACCAAAATACCCAAGGAGGAAGGCGCAGTAAGTCCCAGACCGAGAGTGAACAAAACCGGTTTTCCGAAAACAAAACGTCCTGGCTTTTCTTCCCCCTATCTTCTTTCTGTGATTTGTTTATGGACGTGCCTCCTTACCTGGGTGCAAAAAACATACGAAAGTAGTTGTGTGAATTTTTTCAGCGCAATACGGACCCAGAAAAAAATTGCAGAGAGTAGGGCGAAATTTCACAAGTTTTGCTAGAGGATAGCTTTGGTTTGCACAAAAATTTTGAAAAATTCTCCCGAAATGGTTTTTTCCTGAAATTCCGCGTAAGAATCTCCACTAAATTTGGGACAAAACGCGACAGATTTCAGGTCAAACGGATGAGTATTCACCCAAGAAAAAAATCAAACAGTTTCACACACAAACGAACCTTCCTTTCAGCCCGCACAGTGATGAATAGGAAATTTATTGCGAATCTTGTGGGACGAGTCTGGGGCTCAAATCTCAGCCAAAACTCAATAGACACAATGACGAATGTCTGGTAAAAATATCATACCAAAATACCCAAGGAGTAAGGCGCAGTAAGTCCCAGACCGAGAGTGAACAAAACCGATTTTACTAAAACAAAACGTCCTGGCTTTTCTTTCCCGTATCTTCTTTCTGTGATTTGTTTATGGACGTGCCTCCTTACCTGGGTGCAAAACAATTTACGAAAGTACTTGTGGGAATTTTTTCAGCGCAATACGGATACAGAAAAAAATTGCAGAGAGTACGGCGAAATTTCACAAGTTTTGCAAGAGGATAACCTTGGTTTGCAAAAAATTTCTGAAAAATTCTCCCGAAATGGTTTCATCCTGAAATTCCGCGTAAGAATCTCCACTGAATTTGGGACAAAACGCGATAGATTTCAGGTCAAACGGATGAGTATTCACTCTGGAAAAAAATCAAACAGTTTCACACACAAACGAACCTTCCTTTCAGCCCGGGCAGTGATGAATAGGAAATTTATTGCGAATCTTGTGGGACGAGTCTGGGTCTCAAATCTCAGCCAAAACTCAATAGACACAAAGACGAATGTCTGGTAAAAATATCAAACCAAAATACCCAAGGAGGAAGGCGCAGTAAGTCCCAGACCGAGAGTGAACAAAACCGGTTTTCCGAAAACAAAACGTCCTGGCTTTTCTTCCCCCTATCTTCTTTCTGTGATTTTTTTATGGACGTGCCTCCTTACCTGGGTGCAAAAAACATACGAAAGTAGTTGTGTGAATTTTTTCAGCGCAATACGGACCCAGAAAAAAATTGCAGAGAGTAGGGCGAAATTTCACAAGTTTTGCTAGAGGATAGCTTTGGTTTCCACAAAAATTTTGAAAAATTCTCCCGAAATGGTTTTTTCCTGAAATTCCGCGTAAGAATCTCCACTAAATTTGGGACAAAACGCGACATATTTCAGGTCAAACGGATGAGTATTCACCCAAGAAAAAAATCAAACAGTTTCACACACAAACGAACCTTCCTTTCAGCCCGCACAGTGATGAATAGGAAATTTATTGCGAATCTTGTGGGACGAGTCTGGGGCTCAAATCTCAGCCAAAACTCAATAGACACAATGACGAATGTCTGGTAAAAATATCATACCAAAATGCCCAAGGAGTAAGGCGCAATAAGTCCCAGACCAAGAGTGAACAAAACCGATTTTCCAAAAACAAAACGACCTGGCTTTTCTTTCCCGTATCTTCTTTCTGTGATTTGTTTATAGACGTGCCTCCTTACCTGGGTGCAAAACAATATACGAAAGTACTTGTGGGAATTTTTTCAGCGCAATACGGATACAGAAAAAAATTGCAGAGAGTACGGCGAAATTTCACAAGTTTTGCAAGAGGATAACCTTGGTTTGCAAAAAATTTCTGAAAAATTCTTCCGAAATGGTTTCATCCTGAAATTCCGCGTAAGAATCTCCACTGAATTTGGGACAAAACGCGACAGATTTCAGGTCAAACGGATGAGTATTCACTCTGGAAAAAAATCAAACAGTTCCACACACAAACGAACCTTCCTTTCAGCCCTGGCAGTGATGAATAGTAAATTTATTGCGAATCTTGTGGGACGAGTCTGGGTCTCAAATCTCAGCCAAAACTCAATAGACACAATGACGAATGTGTGGTAAAAATTTCATACCAAAATACCCAAGGAGTAAGAAACAGTAAGTCCCAGAATGAGCGCGAACAAAATCGGTTTTCCGAAAACAAAACGTCCTGGCTTTTCTTTCCCGTATCTTCTTTCTGTGATTTTTTTATGGACGTGCCTCCTTACCTGGGTGCAAAACAATATACGAAAGTACTTGTGGGAATTTTTTCAGTGCAATACGGACACAGAAAAAAATTGCAGAGAGTACGCCGAAATTTCACAAGTTTTGCAAGAGGATAGCCTTGGTTTGCAAAAAATTTCTGAAAAATTCTTCCGAAATGGTTTCACCCTGAAATTCCGCGTAAGAATCTCCACTGAATTTGGAACAAAACGCGACAGGTTTCAGGTCAAACGGATGAGTATTCACTCTGGAAAAAAATCAAACAGTTTCACACAAACGAACCTTTCTTTCAGCCCGGGCAGTGATGAATAGGAAATTTATTGTGAATCTTGTGGGACGAGTCTGGGTCTCAAATCTCAGCCAAAACTCAATAGACACAATGACGAATGTGTGGTAAAAATTTCATACCAAAATACCCAAGGAGTAAGAAACAGTAAGTCCCAGAATGAGCGCGAACAAAATCGGTTTTCCGAAAACAAGACGTCCTGGCTTTTCTTCCTCGTATCTTCTTTCTGTGATATTTTTATGGACGTGCTTCTTTACCTGGGTGCAAACAACATACGAAAGTACATGTGGGAATTTTTTCAGCGCAATACAGACCTGGAAAAAAATTCCAAAGAGTAGGGCGAAATTTCACAAGGTTTGCTAGAGGATAGCCTTGGTTTGCAAAAAATTTCTGAAAAATTTTCCCAAAATGGTTTTTTGCTGAAATTCCACGTAAGAGTCTCCACTGAATTTGGGACAAAACGCAACAGATTTCAGGTCAAACGGATGAGTATTCACCCAGAAAAAAAATCAAACAGTTTCACAAACGAACGAACCTTCCTTTCAGCCCGGGCAGTGATGAATAGGAAATTTATTGCGAATCTTGAGGGACGAGTCTGAGGCTAAAATCTCAGCCAAAACTCAATAGACACAATGGCAAATGTCTGGTAAAAATTTCAGACCAAAATACCCAAGGAGTAAGGCGCAGTATGTCCCAGACCGAGAGTGAACATAACTGGGTTTCCAAAAACAAAACGTCCAGGCTTTTCTTCCTTATATCTTCTTTCTGTGATTTGTTTATGGACATGCCTCCTTCCCTGGGTGCAAACAAGATACGAAAGTACTTGGGTGAATTTTTTAAGCGCAATACGGCCCCGAAAAAAAATTGCAGAAAGTAGGGCGAAATTTCACAAGTTTTACTAGAGGGTAGCCTTGGTTTGCACAAAATTTCAGAAAAAAAACTCCAGAAATGGTTTTTCCTGAAATTCCGCGTAAGAATCTCCACTGAATTTGGGACAAAACTCGACAGATTTCAGGTCAAACGAATGAGTATTCACTCAGGAAAAAAATCAAACAGTTTCACACACAAACAAACCTTCCTTTCAACCTGGGCAGTGATGAATAGGAAATTTATTGTGAATCTTGTGGGACGAGTCTGGGGCTCAAATCTCAGCCAAAACTCAATAGACACAATGACGAATGTCTGGTAAAAATTTCAGACCAAAATACCCAAGGAGTAAGGCGCAGTGAGTCCCAGACCGAGAGTGAACAAAACCGATTTTCCAAAAACAAAATTTCCTGGCTTTTCTTCCCCGTATCTTCTTTCTGTGATTTTTTTATGGACGTGCCTCCTTACCTGGGTGCAAACAACATACGAAAGGGCTTGTTCGAATTTTTTCAGCGCAATACGGAGCCGGAAACAAATTGCAGAAAGTAAGGCGAAATTTCACAAGTTTTGCAAGAGATAGCCTTGGTTTGCACAAAATTTCTGAAAAATTCTCTAGAAATGGTTTTTTCCTGAAATTCCGCGTAAGAATCTCCACTAAATTTGGGACAAAACGCGACATATTTCAGGTCAAACGGATGAGTATTCACCCAGAAAAAAAATCAAACACTTTCATACACAAACGAACCTTCCTTTCAGCCCGGGTAGTGATGAATAGGAAATTTATTGCGAATCTTGTGGGACGAGTCTGGTGCTCAAATCTCAGCCAAAACTCAATAGAAACAATGACGAATGTCTGGTAAAAATTTCAGACGAAAATACCCAAGGAGTAAGGCGCAGTAAGTCCCAGACCGAGAGTGAACAAAACCGGTTTTCCGATAACAAAACGTCCTGGCTTTTCTTCCCCTATCTTCTTTCTGTGATTTTTTTATGGACGTGCCTCCTTCCCTAGGTGCAAACAACATACGAAAGTACTTGTGTGAATTTTTTTCAGCGCAATACGGATCCGGAAAAAAATTGCAGAAAGTAGGGCAAAATTAAACAAGTTTCTCTAGAGGATAGTCTTTGTTTGCACAAAATTTCTGCAAAATTCTCACGAAATGGTTTTTTCCTGATGTTCTGCGTAAGAATCTCCACTAAATTTGGGATTAAACGCAACAGATTTCAGGTCAAACGGATGAGTATTCACCCAAGAAAAAAATCAAAGAGTTTCACACACAGACGAACCTTCCTTTTAGCCCGGGCAGTGATGAATAGGAAATTTATTGAGAATCTTGTGGGACGATTCTGTGGCTCAAATCTCAGCCAAAACTCAATAGACACAATGACGAATGTCTGGTAAAAATTCAAACCAAAATACCCAAGGAGTAAGGCGCAGTAAGTCCTAGACCGAGAGTGAACAAAATCAGTTTTCCGAAAACAAAACGTCCTTGCTTTCCTTCCTCGTATCTTCTTTCTGTGATTTGTTTGTGGACGTGCCTCCTTACCTGGGTGCAAAAAACATATGAAAGTACTTCTGTGAATTTTTTCAACTCAATACGGACCCGGAAAAAAATTGCAGAAAGTAGAGCGAAATTTCACAAGTTTTGCTAGAGGATAGTCTTGGTTTGCATAAAATTTCTGAAAAATTCTCCCGCAATGGTTTTTTCCTAGAATTCCGCGTAAGAATCTCCACTAAATTTGGGACAAAACGCGACAGATTTTAGGTCAAACGGATGAGTATTCACCCAGGAAAAAAATCAAACAGTTTCACACACAAACGAACCTTCCTTTCAGCCCGGGCAGTGATGAATAGGAAATTTATTGCGAATCTTGTGGGACGAGTCTGGGGTTCAAATCTCAGTCAAAACTCAATAGACACATTGACGAATCTCTGGTAAAAATTTCAGACCAAAATACCCAAGGAGTAAGGAGCAGTAATTCCCAGACCGAGAGTGAACAAAACCGGTTTCCCAAAAACAAAACGTCCTGGCTTTTCTTCCCCGTATCTTCTTTCTGTGATTTGTTTGTGGACGTGCCTCCTTACCTGGGTGCAAACAACATACGAAAGTACTTGTGTACATTTTTTTAGCGCAATACGGAACCGGAAAAAAATTGCAGAAAGTAGGGCGAAATTTCACATGTTTTGGTAGAGGATAACCTTGGTTTGCACAAAATTTCTGAAAATATCTCGCAAAATAGTTTTTTCCTGAAATTCCACATAAGAATCTCCATTGAGTTTGGCACAAAACGCGACAAATTTCATGTTAAACGGATCAGTATTCACCCACGAAAAAAATCAAACAGTTTCACACATAAACGAATCTTCCTTTCAGCCCAGGCAGTGATGAATAAAAAATTTATTGTCAATCTTGTGGGACGAATCTGGGCTCAAATCTCATCCAAAACTCATTAGACACAGTGACGAACGTCTGGTAAAAATTTAAGACCAAAATACCCAAGGAGTAACGCATAGTAAGTCCTGGCTTTTTTAACCCGTATCTTCCTTCTGTGATTTGTTTATGGATGTGCCTCCTTATCTGAGTGCAAACAACATATGAGAATAGTTGTGTGATTTTTTTCAGCGCAATACGGACCCAGAATAAAATTTCAGAAAGTAGGGCGAAATATCACAAGTTTTGTTAGAGGATAACCATTGTTTGCACAAAATTTCTTATAAATTCTCCCGAAAAGTTTTTCTTCCTGAAATTCCACGTAAGAATCTCCACTGAATTTGGGAGAAAACGCGACAAATTTCAGGTCAAATGGATGAGTATTAACCCACGAAAAAAATTAAACAGTTTCACAGACAAACGATCCTTCCTTTCAGCTCTGACAGTGATGAATAAAAAATTTATTGCCAATCTTGTGGGACGAATCTGGGGCTCAAATCTCAGCCAAAACTCAGTAGACACAGTTACGAACGTCTGGTAAAAATTTCAGACCAAAATGCCCAAGCAGTAAGGCGTAGTAAGTCCAACACCGAGAGTGAACAAAACTGGGTTTCCGAAAACGAAACGTCCTGGCTTTTCTTACCCGTATCTTCCTTCTGTTATTTGTTTATGGACGTGCCTGCTTACCTGGTGCAAATAACATATGAAGGTACTTGTGTGAATTTTTTCAGCTCCATACGGACCCAGAATAAAATTTCAAAAAGGAAAGCGACATTTCACAAGTTTTGGTAGAGGATAACCTTGGTTTGCAAAAAATTTCTGAAAAATTCTCTCGAAATAGTTTTTTCCTGAAATTCCACGTTAGAATCTCCACTGAATTTGTGACAAAACGCGACAAATTTCAGGTCAAACTTATGAGTATTCACCCACGAAAAAAATCAAACAGTTTCACTCACAAACGAACCTTTTTTTCAGTCCTGGCAGTGATGAATAAAAATTTTATTGCCAATCTTGTGGGACGAATCTGGGACTCAAATCTTAGCCAAAACTCAGTAGACACGGTGACGAAGGTCTGGTAAAAATTTAAGACCAAAATACCCAAGGAGTAAGGCGTAGTAAGTCCCAGACCGAAAGTGAACAAAATTGGTTTTCTGAAAATGGAACGTCCTAGCTTTTCTAACCCGTTTCTTCCTTCTGTGATTTGTTTATGGACGTGCCTCCTTACCTGGGTGCAAACAACATATGAAAGTACTTGTGTGAATTTTTAAGCATAATATGGACCTAGAATAAAATTTCAGAAAGTAGGGCGAAATTTCACTAGTTTTAGTAGAAGATAGCCTTGGTTTGCACAAAATTTCTGAAAAAATTTCCCTAAATAGTTTTTTCCTGAAATTCCACGTAAGAATCTCCACTGAATTTGAGGCAAAACGCGACAAATTTCATGTCAAACGGATGAGTATTCACCCACGAAAAAAACCAAACAGTTTCACACACAAACGAACTTTCCTTTCAGCCCTGGCAATGATGAATAAAAAATTTATTGTCAATCTTGTGGGACGAATCTGGGGCTCAAATCTTAACCAAAACTCAATAGACATAGTGACGAACGTCTAGTAAAATTTCAGACCAAAATACCCAAGGAGTAAGGCATAGTCAGTCCCAAATTGAGAGTGAACAAAATTGGTTTTCCGAAAACAGAACGTCCTGGTCTTTCTAACCTGTTTCTTCCTTCTGTAATTTGTTTATGGACGTGACTCCTTACCTGGGAGCAAAAAAATATGAAGGTACTTGTGTTAATTTTTTCAGCACAATACGGACCTAGAATAAATTTTCAAAAAGTAGGACAAAATTTAACAAGTTTTGGCAGAGGATAGCCTTGGTTTGCACAAAATTTCTGAAAAATTCTCCCGAAATAGTTTTTTCCTGAGATTCCACGTAGGAATCTCCACTGAATTTGGCACAAAAGCCGACAAATTTCATGTCAAACGGATGACTATTCACTCACGAAAAAAATCCAACAGTTTTCACACACAAACGAACTTTCCCTTCAACGCTGGCAGTGATGAATAAAAAATTTATTGCCAATCTCGTGGGACGAATCTAAGGCTCAAATCTCAGTCAAAACTCAGTAGACACAATGAAAAACGTCTGGTAAAAATTTCAGACCAAAATACCCAAGGAGTAAGGCGTAGTAAGTCTCAAACCGAGAGTGAACAACATTGGTTTTCCAAAAACGAAACGTCCTGGCTTTTCTAACCCGTTTCTTCCTTCTGTGATTTTTTTATGGACGTGCCTCCTTACGTGGGTGCAAACAACATATGAAGGTACTTGTGTGAATTTTTTCAGCGTAATACGAACCCAGAATAAAATTTCAGAAAGTTGGGCGAAATTTCACAAGTTTTGGTAGAAGATAAACTTGGTTTGCACAAAATTTCTGAAAAATTTTCCCGAAATAGTTTTTTCCTGGAATTCCATGTAAGATTCTCCACTGAATTTGGGACAAAACGCGACAAATTTCATGTCAAACGGATGAGTATTCACCCACAAAAAAATTAAACAGTTTCGCACAGAAACGAACTTTCCTTTCATTCCTAGCAGTGATGAATAAAAAATTTATTTCTAATCTTGTGGGTCGAATCTGGGACTCAAATCTTAGCCAAAACTCAGTAGACACAGTGACAAACTTCTAGTAAAAATTTCAAACCAAAATACCCAAGGAGTAAGGTGTAGTAAGTCCCAGACCGAGAGTGAACAAAATTAGTTTTCCGAAAACGGAATGTCCTGGCTTTTCTAACCCGTTTCTTCCTTCTGTGATTTGTTTATGGACGTGCCTCCTTACCTGGGTGAAAAAAACATAAGAAGGTACTTGTGTGAATATTTTCAGCGCAATACGGACCTAGAATAAAATTTCAAAAAGTATGGTGAAATTTCACAAGTTTTGGTAGATGATATAGCCTTGGTTTGCACAAAATTTCTGAAAAATTCTCCCAAAATAGTTTTTTCCTGAAATTCCTCTTAAGAATCTCCACTGAATTTGGGACAAAACGCGACAAATTTCATGTCAAACGGATAAGTATTCACCAATGAAAAAAATCAAACAGTTTCACACACAAACGAACTTTCCTTTCAGCCCTGGCAGTGATGAACAAAAAATTTATTGTCATTCTTGTGGGATGAATCTGGGGCTCAAATCTCAGCCAAAACTCACTAGACACAGTGATGAACGTCTGGTAAAAATTTCAGACCAAAATACCCAAGGAGTAAGGCGTAGTAAGTCGTAGACCGAGAGAGAACAAAATTGGTTTTCTGAAAACGGAACGTCCTGGCTTTTCTAACCCGTTTCTTCCTTCTGTGATTTGTTTATGGAGGTTCCTCCTTACTTGGGTGCAAACAACATAAGAAGGTACTTGTGTGAATTTTTTCAGCACAATACGGACCTAGAATAAAATTTTAGGAAGTAGGGCGAAATTTCACAAGTTTTGGTAGAGGATAGCCTTGGTTTGCACAAAATTTCTGAAAAATTCTCCCAAAATAGTTTTTTCCTGAAATTCCACGTAAGAATCTCCATTGAATTTGGCACAAAAAGCGACAAGTCAAACGGATGAGTATTCACCCACGAAAAAAATCCAACAGTTTTCACATACAAACGAAACTTCCTTTCAGCCCTGGCAGTGATGAATCTGAGGCTCAAATCTTAGCCAAAACTCAGTAGACACAATGACGAACGTCTGGTAAAAATTTCAGACCAAGATACCGAAGGAGTAAGGCGTACTAAGTCCCAGACCGAGAGTGAACAAAATTGGTTTTCCGAAAACAGAACGTCCTGACTTTTCTAACCCGTTTCTTCCCTCAGTGATTTATTTATGGATGTACCTCCTTACCTAAGTGCAAACAACATATGAAGGTACTTGTGTGAATTTTTTCAGCGCAATACGGACCCAGAATAAAATTTCAGAAGGTTTGACGAAATTTCACAAATTTTGGTAGAAGATAACCTTCATAATAATGTTAATTTTTTTTACAATATTATGTTAATTTTTTTACAATACTACATGTTAATTTCTATTATATAGACAAGGGAATGGAAGACACTAGAAAATATAACTAAAATGAGATAAGGTTTTACCATATTGACATAGGATTAGGGATAAGAATGTTCATATGTTACATTCTTGTGTTAATACTCATCCTCATTTAAAATTATTAAAATATCTTTAATTTAGTTAACTTATATTAACTTTTTTTTCCTTAATTTCATAACTTAATTTTTAGCATTTGATTACTTTTATTATTTAATATTTATCCAATTATTATTTAATATTTATACATTATAATATTTTATATTAGGAAAAAAATATCATTTTAATATTAAATACTTGATAATATATATTTTTTGTTGTGATTTTTATTTTTGATAATAAAATATTTAATTAACATTTAGAATAATAACGGATATAGGTATACTCACACCCTAATAGGGATGAGGATGAAATAAAAAAATTCACACCACTTGTTAATATGTAGATGAATTCTTACTCCAAGAATAAGCATGGAATAATCCGTATTGACAGCTAGTTAATCAATATTTAGTTTTGAAGAAATTTTTGATGTTCTTTTTGTTATGTTATATTTAAAGTTCCATCAACTTTTGCTTTTATTTTAACTGAAAAATAATAGACAACTTGCATTACTTCATATTAATTTGAATTTTTATTTATTTATAACTAATCTTACTTATTCAAATATATTACCTAATACAACCTCAATTAAAACGTAGACTGAAAACGTAATATCATAAAAGGAAACTTGTATGGAAAAAATAAGTACCAAAAACATTAACTTTTCAAATACTATTTTACTAAACACAACTATTTCAATATACAGTTTTTGCACTTAAAAAGAGAAAACATTAGATACTAATTATTACAATTTCTCTTTAGCACAAATATAAAACAAAAATATAATTATAAATGTCCAAGAGACATAAAAAAGAACAAGTATTCGTTTTTCCCAATTTTCTATCTGACGCCAAGTTCTGCTACTTTACAAAGATTTTTTAACAGTGGTTTCTTTTAAGAGGGGAAAATTAATTTAAGAGTTAATTTTATAATTTTATAATAGAATTGAGAATTAAATGTTTTACTATTGTAATGCATAAATTGAATAAAATACAAAAACAAATTAGAAGTTTTAGAGCAATATTATTATGATTAGAACCTATAATATGAAAATTGCACGTAATGGTTGAAATTAGCATTTTCCCTCTGTTCAGCACTCTCTTGTAGCTGCAACACAAACTCCAGCATCCAAACCACTAGGTGGATGATCCAAAAATATAATATTATAAAGAATAAAAGAGAAAATTATACAGAATTGAAGACAACTTTCAATTTTAGATTATAATGACAGTTAAACGGATGCTCCAAATCAAGTATGAATATGCAATGAAAAGGTAAGCTTAATATAACATTCTATTAATGCAAAAAGTTGAAGGTATAACTATGTTACAAGTCCTACATCGGTGGGTCAAAAACCCAAGGGACTGTCATTTTATCACAATATATTAGGAAATTGGGTCTAAAACAGAGACCACTAATTTAATTAGCATGGGACCTAACCAACGCACTTCGGTAAACCAACAGAGCACAAAAATCTTGAACTCATTCACAAGTCATCAAGCCATTTCAAAGAGCAAAAACTTGTGCCAATCTACGGAGCATGTGAGTAGATGCCATCACGGGTAAGAAATATAAGGAACACGGGTTACATTACCTTGCATGCCATGCCATGACTAACACAGGTTACATTAGCTTTCATGCCATGCCATGACAACACGCATCTATGGAATTAACTGACAGAGTCGAGAGACAGCCTTAGGCACTGTCAGATTCATTTCCAGAATCAATATTCATGGGTTGGGGATTCTTGTAGCCACTGATTTCATCCTTGTAACGTTTTTTATCTTCACGTGCTTTTGCCTCGTATGGTTCCTTCTCTTCCACTGTGCATTCAATAGATAAACAATATACAGTTAAGGGGATTTAGTCCCTAAATAAATAAAAACTCAGATCAGGAATGACACCCGCTGGAACTGCATGAAATGAACGACAGCCATACCTGACATCTTTTTCCATTTCTCTCCAAGTACTCTTCCCACATCCGTAAATGAAATTCCAGGATTAGATTTCTTTAGATTCTGAAAAAAAAAATGCTTTCAGGATATATTATGGGAAGATAACTAAACTTGTATAAACCACCCCCTTTACTAGACACCATTTCAGGTAAATTTTGTAATTTCTAACAATCAAAATAGCAATTGACAACTTTGCTAAGGTCATATTTGGCTACACTGACTTCGGTTCAGACACATTGGAACAATACCACCACCTATTAAGGCTCACTTGCATTAATTGCAGGTTTTGCTGGATGATCTCAACAATGTCAATAACCAGGCACTGTGAAGATTTTTCTTTCTTTACCCAACCTGAGAAACTTCGATACTCTCCCCCAAAATTTCAAGTACATCAAAAATTAAGTACACGGATCTACTCAAATTGCCACCGTGATATACTTAAACCCAAATTCAAAACTATGACAGAATAGAACACACCTCTCTTTCCAATTTAGAAAAGAACATGAAACCGGACATTGCCCTCTTGGGTGCATTTGGGTCCTTTTTCTTCTTCTGTTTTTTCTTCTTTCCATCCTCATCATCTTTTGATCTCTTTTTTGAAGTAGATGCCTTAGAAGGCAGGTCCTTCTTTGGTTCCTTTTTGGCAGGCTTCTGAAAATTGGTCACCATTAAGGTGTCAGAGGCACCATAGATTAAGAGTAGAGAATTATCACAGAAAACAAAGGCAAACAAAAACCACTTGCCTCTTTCTCATCACCACTATCACTACCATCAGAATCATCTGCCCCAGAATCATCAGTAGGAGAACCTTCATCATCCTTGTCGGCAACAAAATCGGAATCCTGTAGACATTTACCCCCATTTAATGTTTATATAGAAACAAGACTGGGAAAATCCTGTCAAGCTAAGCCCGACCATAACAAAATGGAGCAATTTGCATAGAGTCAAGCCTGAATATATATGTACAAAAGCAGAAGCACAGAACAAATGCACACAAACTCTATACAAGCAAAATAGAAAACACAACAAACTAAAATTGATAGAAACTTAAAAATAGGAGAAAGGTCAATTGCATGCTTAGGGATGTAAATTCAATAATTAAAAAAAAAAAACTGAAACATATGCCTGGAGTTTGTTTAAGTTTCCATGCTCAACCATTTTCAGATGTCAGTCACCATAAATTAATGTTGTCGCCTTGTTTATAAAAAACTAGAACACAAATTTACTAAATGCTAGTCATGAACTAAAAATAAATGAAAATTATATAAAATATCTGTTTGATCACCTCCTCATCACTTTCACCACCACCAGCTTCATTTTTAATACGTTCAAGATGTGGATCAACAGCATCATCGTCATCATTCTCAAGAACCTTCTTAATACCAACAGTGGGTTGGGCATCTCCTAAATTCATAATTTTCAAGCCCTTTGAACTGCATGTGCAAGCCAAAACAATTGTTTAAATAACAATAAGTTGTATGTAAAATTAGGCAATGTGAATGGGATAACATTTACCTGATAAATTCGTACAGATTGTGGTACTCATTTCTCTGAATATTACGGAATAGATGCTCTTGTTCAGATTTTAGTCTGATAAGAAGGTCAAAATAATGCATATTGGATCCACCAGCAGCATGCCTCTCAAACTCCACATAGTCAATCTAATGGGAAAGATCAACACAATTAAAACCTCCATTTTGCAGATATCATTTGCAACATGAACCAGTAGTTGACATTTGATCATGTCAGTGCTGTCAGATTTTACCTCTTCATGAAGAATAAGAGTGGGAGGTTTAGGTAGAAAGAAGAAGCTCTTCTCAAGGGGATACAGAATTCCATCTTCAGCTTTCAAAGATGATTTCACTGCATAACCATCTTGACAACTCCTAAATTTTCCAGGCTTAGTCACTTTGGCACCTGACAAGCCACGTAATATTGTGGTGAACACTTCATGAATAAGTCCCTGATTATTGAATTGAAAAGGAAATAAGTCAGCTAAAATCAAGCATCACTCAATCATCTAAAATATGCAAGATGCTCTTCTTTCATTTCCCAAAAATTCCTTCAATAGTGGCATCTCAGGAGTTGTATAGACGTATGAATCAATTATTAACAGTTTAAGAAAAATACCTTATAAGACAGCTCCAATTTATCCTTATACTTTGAGTTATAAAGATCTTCAGTTATTGCCAATTCACTTTGAACAACATAATCAGTTTCGAACTACACGGAAATGAGCAAAACAATGTTAGAAGCATGTAAAATACACATCTCAACTTGGCAAACCAAAAACCATTGAGCAATTTACCTGCATCACAATATGAGGATACAAAGTTTGTCCCTTCCGAATAGGGGGGTCAAGGCTAATGATAACAAAGGTATGTGGTTGATTAGACTACAGATACATGATGAGAAATTGTCAGTAAACTTAAAAAGGTCCAAAGAAGCCAGATTTAAAGACATGTCTGGATAATGGCATTATTCATTCTTAATAACTTATATGAAAACAAATACCAAAAGACTAGGAAATGAACCTTAGGAAGTAAAAATAGGCGAACCACACTGCTATACTGAATTTTGAAATCATTAGCTTGTCCCTGAAGCCGCAAGAATGACATGTGTAACTCAACACTGTATCGTCCCCTGCATTAAAGTACAAATTTCTATTAATGGATACTAATGTGAATAAATTTATTGTAAGTATACAAATATTATCTGTACAAAATACAACCATGCCAAAAATGCTTGTATAATATTTTTCTGTGCATTTAAATACATTACCTTGGTGTAAGGATTGCAATACCCTCAAATGTAACAACAGCATCTTCACCTCCAGCACCAACATCAGCCATAGACATAATTTTGTCACGGAAAACCTGATATTATTAAATGTCAGTTAACCTAGAAGTTATCATAACATGGGATCTTTTATATCCGTGAACAACTCACCTGAGCAGGAGGACGATTTTCATCACCAACAAACTGGGTGTTGGAATTTGGTATATGGAAACTTATCTCCATCAATGAATCTTTCTGAGATCACAACATAAACTATATTAGACCATAAATAATTCAGAATCAAATTGAACCTAATAACTATAGTCTTCAATACTGTAAAAGCTCAAACATGAATGAGAACAATTTTCTTGCAAAAAGGCTTCCAGTTTGACAAAACTCTATGAATTTGCTTAAACATACAAAATTATATAAGTGCATGAAAGTAGAAATATACCTCATTAGCTCCTGTTGTATCATCCACGTGAAACTCCAAGATCACATCATTCTTCCCTTGAAGCTGTGTTTGAGAGACATCTGCTAAAGACACTTCAAAAGCTTGCTTTGAACCAACCATAAAAGCCAGCATATTCCCTGAAATGGAAATAGAAACATAAGAACATCCACTACTCTACTAATTAGCATAACTACAAAAGAAGTCAAGTCAAATTATTCAAACAATATTTAATTGCAAAAGAAAACAAGAATGAGATAAAGCTCCTCCTTGAGAAGTCAACCACCACCCCCACCTTCCAAACACATACACTCATACACATACATAAATAAAACCATTTCCTTCTCTTAACGACTATTTTTCACTTAAAAAATTGCACTTAATGTGATTACCAGGTGGAAGTAGGGTTGCATGAATAAATTTGACACTTAAGAACACCAAAATGAATATAAGCAACAGCAAATTGGGGAGGGAAAAAAGCAGCAGCACGTAATAAGTTCACAGCCTTCATTGATTATGGAAATCGTTAGGAGCTATACAAGAAAAACCAATACTCTCCAAGAACAAACTGGATGATATCAACTGAATTTCTTTCAAATTAACCCTTTGCTAGAGATATTACATACCATTTCCTCCTAGTGATATCAAATTAAATTCTTTCCCGAAACACTAAAATTATAGTAACTAAGAATTACAAAGACTGATGTTTGTTGTGTACGTGACACATCATGTGCAGAAGGTCAGTTATAAATTACAACACAGAAAGTCAGTTCATGTAATATTATTAGTAAGACACTAACCATTTAGATCAACTTCTCCCCAATTACGCCCGCTAACAGAAAGCTGTTTCTCCTCAACTGATATTCCACAGGTGTTTTGAAAAAAATTGGTCAAACTTGCAACATCCTGCAAAATATTATAAAATAACAATATAAGAAATTCAGATCCAACATTTGATAGAAATTCAAGTCCAAATGCTCAATATTTAGATCTTCAAAAGTGTTAATAAGAGGATTAAAATACAAGAAAAGCAAACTAGAAGTTTGAATTCTTTTTTCAATGGCTACTGTCCGAAAATGCACATTTGAAGAGGCAGAGAGAGTAACCTGGTCACGAAATCCTGTGAACTTGTAGTACAATCCATCTTTGATTTGAACCCCAAGTTGGTTAGTTCTTGGAACCTTCATCCATGTCACCCCCACTATGTCAGATTTATCAACTTCAATTAATTTACCACCACCCTGTCTCTTCCATATAATTCCTCCGGAATATATCCTTATCTGTCCTGAATTCTGCAACCCAATTACCGAAAAGAAGTGTTATACATCTCAATTACTAATTTCAGTCTCATTCACTGAAAAAATTTAGTTCTTCAACTCTAATTATTATTAATTTTTCATTGAAATAACAACGAAACTGGTAAAAACTAGACATGGGACGGGTAGCTCAACTCTGAGTAGGGTATATGCCCAGCATATTCAGTTCATTCCTAAAGATGCTAAATAAACAGCACAAACCACCCAATATAACCACTTACTGGTAGAAAAGTATAAAATTTTGAATGAAAATAACTTTTCACTTGCTTGGTACAACTAGAAAGATAACCCAAAAGAAAACCTTTTTTTAGATTGCCAATTTTCTACCAAAGGATTTTGAAAAAAAGGTGCATAACAGCTATTTGGAGCGTCAAGGTTTTGGGGTCTCCACAACTGCCATTATCACCCACGACCGCAATTGCCACTAAATAAACCATGTTTGTCAGTAATTTCCCACAACACCAAGAACCGCACCGCAACACGATATCAAAAACTACAACAATATTTGCCCTAAATTTCCCACAATACAGGAACAAAGATAAAACAGCAACCACAACTGCAATTTAAAACCTTGTTTTCTACTGTTCCAGTTTTCATCTACTCAGCAAAAGCAACACTTCAGTAGGGGTTTTAACAGCGAAACAAAAACCACTAATTCACAAACATAACATCCTAGTCACTACTAAAGCAACAAGTAAATTTTCAACACATTTCTAAAGCAAATACATGATCTCCTACAGCAAAACTAAGGCAACAGTAATAACAATAATTAGGGTTTAAAACAGAAGAAAAGAAAACGCAGGACAAAACCCTAAGTTCTCTAACCACTAGACAGCACCACAAATCTCACTGACAAAACAATGTTAAGTGAAATCGAGAGGTAGAAAGCAAAAGCACGATTGAACAAAGCAAAACTAAAACCCTAGGGTTTGGGAAAGAATAAAGAAACGAAAGTTATAGAGAAGAAGAAAAACAGTTTGAGAGAGATTACGGTGCCGCCGCGGCCTCCCAGGGTGATGTTGTTGAAGAGATGGCCGTCGGACATGGCTGACACGAACGGAGAAGAGTGAGAGTGCAGAAAAGAACGAATAAGGGTGTGTTTGATGCTGCATACACAACACGTGGTTTTCGTCTTTCAAATATGTTTGGAACCAAACGCTGTTATAAAAAGAAACGCAGATGAATTTTCTGAGCAAGTAAAGAAAGAAAGAAAGGAATAAAGTGGGCCAAACAAAAGTGGTGGCAAACCCACAAAAACAAGACAAAGAAGAGTTTTTTGGAAATTGCTTCTTACACTCCCATCATATGTAGCACAGACACTCTGATACGGACACTGATACGACACGAACATGGATACGATACGGATACGGATACAGAGATACATATAATCTCTAACATATAAGGCACAGGGACACGAATCTATATATTATATAATTATGAATTATATAAATTGACAATAAAGATTTATGTACACAAGTATATTTCAGTTTTTTGTAGTAGAAAGATATTTTTCATGGTTAGTTCAAAAGGTTTTGTTTCTTATTTTTATAATTATACTAAAAATGCATATCATAAGTTTGAGTTTTTAGAAAATTAATGTGTTTTTTCTTTTTTAAATTGTTAGAATTGTGCTAGAATTATCAGAAATCCAACAAATACTTTTTAAATTAAACTCACTGATACTTGTTCTACAAGTGTCTTTCGAGTATCTTCTATCTGATACGTGTATCCGACACGGACATAGCATTTAAGAGGAGTATCTGAACCTATAGCTCCCAACATTTCTTTTCGCTCCAAAATATTATGTTTATGAAGCTCTTAGATCACTTTTTCCTCCCTAATAAATTTTTACAAAAAAAATTATAGTTGTTAATAATTTTTTCCTTTCATTTTTCATCAATTTTTTTAAAATTGTGTTCTTACTATTAACTGATATCCACTAAATGAAGAGTTATTTATAAAGTGACACATTAAAGGTTTTATAGAACTTATATCTTTTTTTCTTTTAGTCCCAACAAATTTATAAATTGTGCTTTTTTGTTGTAGAAATATCTCAATTCAGTATTTCATTTAATTTTTATTTTTGTTAAGGTATTATAGTTTATCGATATTTTTGTCATTAAATCATCGTATTAGTGATGAATATATTTTTCTCTATGATTACTTTGCTCTTCTAAAATTATTTTTTTCCAAACAAATAACTAATTAATTAATATGAGGATTTGAACTTTGTTTCTTCTAATCTTGTATATTTGAAGCCAATGGCTGATATTTTGTTGCACTCCCATAATTTATTGTTGTACCTCCTCAATTTCTTCCTGCACCTCAAATATTAAAAAAAAATATTCATTCTAAATTATACCATCCAAAATACAATTTTTTTGCATTTTAATTTGGAAAATATAAAATAAATATTTGCATTCTTGAATTAACAATTTAAAATACAAAATTTATTATACGTTGTCCAATAGATTTGTATTCCAAATTATATAACTTAGATTTAGATTTCACATTTTAGAATTAAAAAAATAAAAATAAAAATTAAAGTATTTCTATTTTTAAAATATTAGAGATGGAGGAAGAAACTCGTGATATTTATTAGAGGTGATAACTTGAAAGCAGGTTACACAGAATTTAAATAAACAGTTTTACTATTTATTTATATTAGAGTATGGAGTGAGGTTGGATTCACTCCAAATAAACTTATCATTTAATCCACTAAAATAATTAAATTAGGTTACTTTATTTTTTTTATCTAATTCAACTCAATCTATTTTTTAAGGTCAATTAAATCATGACGTATAATTTTTTAATTTATAATATCTAAATAATTTTATTCATAATTTAAGTCACATCTTTTATAAAGATTTTATTTTTTTTCTTTTATGGTTAAAATTTACCTCTCATCCTTGCTAAATGTAACTAGTTTAGATTATTACACATGTTCCATCAAATTCATAAATGTAACTATATTCTTTTAGGCGTAAAGTCATTCTTTTAAATGTAAAGAAGTGAGAATGGGGTCTGTGATTATTAAAAAAAAAATTAATGTTTCATTTATATAAAAAGTCGTAAAGTGATGACCTTTTATTTATTAATTATTGGATCCAGTATACAATGATAATAGTAGGTGAAATAAGCACATTATTTAAACTATTGGATATATGAAAATTTATTATTTTGTTGGTAATTAAATACATGTGAATTACTTGACTAAATTGTGTACAAACTACAAGTATTTTCATGGTAGATAATGCACAACATTTAAATTTTGAACTTAATATTATTAATTAAATTAAAATAGTTTTATATCAATTGATTCACTTGGGATAACTTAATTCAATTATTTATGGCTTGTATGATCTCTTACAATACTTTTAAAATGAATATTCAATTATTTATTGGCCACTTACAATAAGAAATATCTTTGTATTACGCAATTAAAGTTAAAAACGTGAGAAATTTTCAATTTTAAAAATTTTTAATTCATTAAATTTTAATTGCTTTAATTTCAAATAGAATAAGATGATTTAAAAATTTATTGAATTTTATTTATTTTTAATTTAGATAAAGTATTTTAATTAATAATAAATATAAAAAATACTACTTTAATATGTAGATATAGATAAAAAAAACAACTTCTTCCAACTTCAACATAAACAATTTTGTTGGTGTCCATTGAAAAATAGTTTTCACCTATATTCATTGAGAAAACCAACAATAATTGAAAAAACCCTCTTCAACAACAATAGAAGAATAACTTCTAACATACATTAAGAAATAAATAATCTTAATAATATAATTAAAAATAATTCATATTTACATTAACTATACTTTTTTTTTAATTTTATCAGGAAAAAATAATTCCATTAGCACAAATGAAAAATTTATAACTTACATCTATCAAAGAACAGTTCAAAACCTGATTAGCATTGGAGTAGAAGTAATACTGATCTACATTTTGATCAATATTTCTAAAAAAACAACTCTAACCAATAATAATTGAAAATAATATTCATTGAAATTAACTAAAAATATATATTTTACATTATCCACAATATATTGTTTATATTAACAAAAAAATATCCTAACTAACATAATATAAAAAAAATCACTCTTTTATATATACAATTGAAAGAACAAATATGAAAAGAAACTACACACAAATTGAAAGAGAAGAAAGCATAAAGAATTTAAAAAAAAAAAATACTTTTTAAACAAAATTGAAATGATCCCATTTTAAGTTTTCAAAATACTTTTATAAATTCTTAAAATTTTATTCTTCATCCACACATCATATCTTATCATAAAATATTTCACATTCTTTAAAGATATAAATTACCATCTCAAGATTCTTCATAACCCTTAAAGAAACAAAGGGAGGTGAAATCAATGTGCAATGAAAATAGAAAATATAGAGAAGTACAATTTTACACATTCATTTTACAACTTACAAGATAGAACTCAAGAAGAACACATCTTTTGGAAAGTAATTCTTAGATAACATATCCTCCAACAATATAATTGACAAACACCTTGACATCAAAACTATTATCCTCCACACAAGTATCAAAGAAAAAAACTGCACATCAGTACTTCAGATGTAAAAATAGGCACTGGCTATGAACCATGCAATATAGAAAGAGGAAAGGATGCAGACATTCTAAGTTCAAACAAAAAAAAGAGACACATACTATGTTATTTACAACTCCAATGAAGCTTAATTTGTGTGTGAAGCACTAGCCTGAAGAAGACCATCCCGGATCTGCACGGCGATGTCCCTGACGGCGCCAGGGCCGTGTGGTATGAACACCGACGATGACTTCGAAGATGCCCCTATCTCTTTCATGGTGTCAAAGTATTGAGTCACCAGCACCATGTCCATGACATCTTTAGCTGATGTTCCGGGCACGTTCTCGGAGAAGGCAAGCACACTGTCCCTCAGTCCATCTACAATGGCCTGACGTTGGCGAGCTATACCAAGTCCTGACAGATACTTGGATTCTGCTTCTCCCTCTGCTTTCTTGATCTGCAGAATTTTTTCTGCTTCAGCCTTCTCATTTGCAGCCAACCTTAATCTAGCAGCTGTGGATAATAAGACAGTGAAAAGGATGAGGATATAATCATGTATACTTGCTGTAAGGTACAGAAGTTTGTAAGAATGCAGTTCTGCAATTTGTAATTCCTAATTCATTCAATCAGAGAATCTTTAAGTTTTGTGTTTTGCCTCAAAACATAGGTCACATTGCTTATAGCTACCAAACAAACCATATTGCAGAAATGCTTATTCACAGTCAGTTCCATCCAAAACCAAGGCAAGAACTCAGAAACAGTATGTAGAACATCTCTATGTAATCTTATGCAAGGTAAGAGTAATTTGATACAGGAAATTGCAACATATATAGCAGTTTTTTCTTTAGGAACTAGAACATGTTACCTGCATTAATCTCGTTCATTGCTCTCTTGACATTAACATCGGGCTCAATATCAACAATGAGGGTCTGGACTATCTCATATCCATAAGTTGACATTGCCTATGAACATCAAGGTTGAATAAACTTGTTAATAAGGGTGATTATGAACATCAAGGTTGAATAAACTTGATAATAAGGGTGATTACGAGTTACGACCTTGAATGATCTGCAAATGAATATTTTAAAAAGTGAGAAAACTAAGCAATTGTAGGAAAGAATGATTACCTTCTCAAGCTCCTCCTCGACAGACTTTGCTATATCATTCTTCTGCTCGAAGACAGAATCCAACTCCAATTTTGGTACACTGGCCCTGATAACTGAAGAAATGCAAAATATTAGCAGTGTTAAAGAAGTTAGCCGCGCTATGACACAAGATCCAAAAGGTATACTGCTTCATAAACAACAACCATCAATGATCGAAGTAGATTAACCCCTTTGAATGCAACATATAAATGGAATTTCAAATAGAAAAGTCATCCTTCATACCATCAAAAACATATGATTGGATCTGCTCCCTTGTGTTGGTAAGCCTATAGAATGCATCAGATGCTTTATCAGCAACAGCTCGGTATTGCACAGACGCAACCACAGTGACAAAGACGTTATCCTAAAAGGTTAATGAAAGTCAAACTCCAATAACAGATCACAATAAATCACATAGGAAATATCGGAACAATTTTTGCAAAATCTTTTCCAAATCTTAGTAAAACAAAATATTGATAGCATAAATTGATGAAGAGGAATACAAGTGCAGTGTAACATTCAAAGTTAAGAGTTGCATTCAAAGTTCAATCTCAATTCTCAATTTATATATAAATTGCATAGATCAATGAAAAGCAGTAACAAAATGTTTTCCCTAGAACTCTTATATGAAGTTATTAGAAATACACAGATAAATTTTGTTGGAAAATTGTTATTTATGTCAATCAAGTATAAATTGTCATTGTTATGTACCGACCAATTTCATGATAGTGAACAAAATAACCAGAAACTATATTCACAAAACAATGAACAGCACCATGAAACAACGTTGGTGAAGGAAAGGAAGCAGCAGATACCTTGGTTTTCGTCTCACATCGAACATCAAGTTGTTGCACACGCAGTGACAAACCACCAGCGATCTGATAACCAAGACACCAAGGAAGGCAATGACATCCAGGTTCTAGAACATCAGAAAATTTTCCAAAATGCTCCTTGATGGCCACATTTGACTGATCAACTTGATAGCAACCGAATGCTTGACCCATCCTTCAATTCTGCAATAGAAGAACACTACTCAACAAAATACACCAAACATAATGAAATTCAGCATTTTGCTTCTACCAATCTGTTTTAATTTTCAGAATTCATCACATCACAGTTTACCAAGAACGTGATAAAGTAAAATCTGAAAATACGCTTAACCACAGATATAGTGCATGGAGGAAGTTCAAAATTTCATAAATATGATTGTAAAGAAACAGTGGGTAAAAAGTCAACAAAAACCACTCTCAGCCAAAAGAAATACTCAATAAGCAATTTCAAACCAGAGTAGAATAAAAGTGAACAATATTTAAGTCTAACACTACAGTAAAATATTAGTTTATCCAATATACCTGAATTTTTGAAGGGGGGACAAAATCAAAAGACAAAAGACAAACGAAACACAACAGAATAAAATTCAACTACAAATCCAAAAACAAAAACTCAGTTTTCAACTTTTCGTAAATCCTCATTTGGATTGGAACTCCACATCCTTTGTTTTCCTAAGAATCGCGAAGAGAAGAGCAACAAAATTCCAGAAAAACAAACACATAACCCTAAAGGTGAGAAACAGTGAAACATGAATTATCAATCAAATACTAGGATCCCAGAAACCTAAAAGTTCCCATACCAAAGCTGTAAGGAAAATTCCAAAAAAAGATGCAATTTTGAGCTGATCCCAGAAAGCAAACACAAACCCCTTTGACAAAAAAGTTTAAAAGAACACAATTCAAAATTATAAGGAGTGAATCACGCACAAGAAAATTCAAAGACCAAAAACTGTTTCGTTTTCTCATCATCCAAAAACAAAGAGAAAAAATTCACCTTTCAGGCTGAGAAACTCACGAATGTATAACAAATCCACAGCAAGTAGATGCAAAGTGCAAAGCACACAGCTCAATGCACACTTTATATAATATACATCTTTTCATAATTTTTTAAGAAAAGAGAAATATATTATTGAAAAAACTAAATATTAATATTACTCCAATATGAAAAGAGAAACAATTTTGAAAAGGAAAATAATTATATTTTAATAATACAAAATTAAGTAGAGAACAAATATTAAAATAATAAAAGTTTATCTATTTTTGAATTAAAGATAAACAAGAATATTTTGAAGATACAGTGGGATAATCCATTATTGTAAGATTATAATAACTGGTTCGCTGTTTGAATTCTTAAAGGGACAAGGTTGTCTTGTCAAAGTGACAAAAGCCATAGATTTATTCTAGGTTGTAAATATCTCCTTCCACTTGTCTCTTTATCCATTATCCATTATATTAAACTTTTGTGCATGGAACTTCATGTTATTTTTGGCTTGGAATTTGGGTCAATTTAAATCTGAATTTACTATTTGTAATGAGAAAAATATTATTCATTAACATTGTCAAGGTATGGATAACAATTACTATGCATGATTAATTTATTGACTTTTTTTATCATAATTATTCTAAAAGTTATATTAATAATTATCATTATCAGACATAATTATTAACTTTTTTATTAAGGGTAGTTTTCTTTTCTTTTATTTTTAATTTTTTATTTGTATGTTTGTTAATATCAGTAAGTTAACTATTAATTTATTTGACTAGTTTATAAAAATACAAAAATATTTGATAAATATTTTGAAGTAGTTTTTGCTATGGGAATATATGGTGTAACGATGATAGTAAATAATTTTATGATATGGTGTAACGATAATAATATTAAAAATAAATATTATAATAATTATAATAATTTATGATAATAGTAATATAATCTTATTTTAGTATATATTAAAAGAAATAATTTGAAGTAATAATAATAATTCTTATTTTATATTAATATATTAAAATGAAAATATTAATTACATAATTTGATTAATATTATTAATAAATAATACTATTATTATTATTATTTTTCAAGGATTGGATGGTCTCTCTACCATTTGTTTGGAGTGATAGACTGAGTCAAGATGAAATAATAAAAAATTATAAAAATAATAAAATTATAGAAATTATTTAATTAAATATATTTTAATGTAATAAAGTATAAATATAGATTACGGAATTACAAGTCTTTTCCTGCTAATAATTGACAATGATGTTGATTAAAGAAAGTCTACGTTGTTGTTTCTTTCGATTTTTCCAAGAAAAGTAACCTAAATATCAAAAATTCATAAAAACATCATCAACACAGTGCATACTTAGTATAGTTTGTAACTATTTGTTACTTACCACTACACGTTTTCTTCTTTTAAATAAAATTATTAAAATAATAATATTGTTTTTGTAAAACTAATGAGAAATTTGTTATTAAAACTGTAGATAGTATAATTAATAAAATGTGTAATAAACAGTTTAATATGTAAAATGTAATATAACTAGTTTAATTAAATAAAAAACACTTTTTTAAAGGTTTGTGAAAAGCAATTAAACATGAGAAGGCATGTGAATTTTGTATGCATTAACTCACCAACTCGTCATCCATATTTATAATATAACATTATTTTTTTTTATTTTTAGCTTGGTTTTTAAGTACCCTTATTGTGGATTAATTTAAAATTATTATAGATATATATAGTTTTTAAAATAATTATTATGTGAGAAAAATTAGTTGAAACTTAGAAACAAATATAGTTTAATTTGAAGTTTAGAATGGAAGATAACGTGATTGGTGATTGTAAATTAATTGTTCTAATTTAGAATGGAAGTTGGCGTGGCGTGTTTGGATTAGGTGACAGCGAAACGCACTTTCCATCGTTCGAAATTTCCGAGCAATCAAAAATGGTGTGAATGGCATAAACTCCTTTGACAATTTCATTGCTCTCATTGGACAAGAAAAATCATGTACTTCTTCCCACATCACTCTCACTTATAAAATAAAATTTATAATCATTTATATATATATATATATATATATATATATATATATATTATATAACACTCTTTAAAACCTGGTAACTCGTGTGAAACTTGTATCGGCACGACCGAACTACACGAGGGTCGGTCAGGAACTTGAATCACTCGACTATGACAAAATGGTTACGTGATCACATGTGACTGATCGACCTATGACGACGAGTCATGGGTTGACCAAGTTAGTAGGATTAATCCATGATTAAGGGTTGTTTAGCGCAACCTTAAACACGAATCAACCTCTTAAACTGACCCACCAACAAAAATCCATTAAGGTAATATAAATAGCGCAGATTCCAAGTATCAGGTATGTCATTCTATAGTACTCTGACAACCGAGTGTCGACACCCTAACTAACTTGATCGTCGGACTGTCTTTTGTAGGTACCATCCCAGCCTGTGAGACCAGATGACCGAAAGGAGGAAGGTGAAACAAGAAGCTAAGAGTGACAACGACCGACCGAAGAAAAGAGGCAGAACAATCGTTCTCTAGGTCCTAACACCCGCTCGAGAACAAAACTATATATAATAGATGTACCAAAAGTGACGGATAATGAATAATCTTTAAACTTAATTCAATTATATATATATATATATATATATATATATATATATATTGAGGTAGGATTTTTTAAATTTTAGTTTGTATTCAAGTAAAATTATATATATTCAGCTTCTTTAAATAAAATATCAACAAATTTTATAAATAACTTCCAACTGTGATGAGTCTTTAGTAAAAAGTGATTAACATTTCATACCAATAATATTATTGCTTAAATATATAATTATGACATCGATATTTTTAATGCAAAATTAGATAATTGCAGAGACAAAAGTGACAGCCAGAGTCTTGGTCTCTTTGCCAACTCAACATTCTTCAAAGTTGACTTTTCTTGTAAGTATCTGTCCACCACCAATACAAGATATCTTAAATATATAATAACTAGCAAGTTTTTTTTATATGGTTTAAATATATAATTATCATTTATAAAATGTCTTTTTTATATATATTTTTTTTAATGTGTATCTGTTAACTGGTAAAAAAAATGAATGATGGTGTCACGTATTCACTTGTCGAAAATATTAAAATAAATTTTAGATAAATTGAAAATATTACATTTTTGAAGATTTAGTTTGCTTTTCTTAATATTATTCCTTTTGGGGCCTTATCTGGTATAGTTTCATGTGGTGAATATCTTTCCTGTAGAAAATAACAAAAATCAAAACTCTCCAAATAACATGACAAAAACTTATTCGCTCCCAAATATTTAAGGTAAAATATCTTTTAATGAATATTTATAGATAATGAACAAGAATAATTTAATTATTTGTTTCTTGATGAAAGATAATTATATTTTTTTTTCTTAACTTTTTGAAACGTTTCTTAAGAATAAATTTGATGAAGTTCTGAGTCTCAAAGCAAAGCAAATAATACCGTAGATGCAATCATTAACCCTAATATATTATTTCAATCAACTTGAAGTAAGAAAAAATAAAATTATTGATAAATAGCATTTTAAAATTTAATTGTATACATGTACATATATATTTTATTTAGATCTATGAAATTAAATATATTTTTAAAAGAATTATTTTTTAAAACTTATACTTTATAGTCTAATTTTTTTAAAGATAAAATTTATTGCACTAATGTTTTATTATGCAGTTTTATTTAAGTTATACTTAAAAAAATTACCCTTAAATAATTTTTATCTGAGTTTCTACTTAAAAATTACCCTTAAATAGTATAAAAATTACCCTTAAAAAAATTACTCTTAAATACTTTTATTTAAAATTAAAAAAATATAAATATAAAATATATAATCTGTAAAAAAAATTGTGGATACTTAAGTAATGAGTTAGGTAATAAAGCGATAGAAAACGAAATAACCAATAAGGACTAATCGTACATCAATTAAATACAATCACAAAAATTAAATACAAGGAGATATTTTATATATTTAAGTCTTAATTATATTTAACTAAAAAATACACAACAATGTATAAATCAAATTTGATATATTTAATAGGGAATTTAAAGCTATCTACAAGGTATTTATTATACACTATTACTTTAGGATAAATGTAAAAATACAAATCAAAAGAAAATGAATTTAAAAACTTGAAAAAAATATATTTTAATTGTTTAAAAAACAAATAATAAATTTGAAAGGTAGTTTTTAAAAATTTAATACAAGGATTATAGTTTCCAGAAGAGAATAATATAAACTTAGGTTTTAATAAATAAAATGAGGAGACGTTTTTGTTTGAAAAAACTAAAAAAAGCATAATAAAAAAATAAAGAAGGAAAAGGAATAAATAAATAAAAATACAATTATATTGTGACAATTAAGGAATATGTAACAATATGGAATCATTTAATGCAAAATCCTTTCTCTTTTTATTATATTTATCAGAAAGTATCAAATTTCCATGTCCATGTCCATGTCCATGTCTATATGCATTTGATTCTATCTTTTCATTTTTTTTTTCTGGATTACAAATTTTGTTAGTATTTAATTTCTTATATGTGATTTTGATTTTTATAAATTTTCAGTGATTTTCGTCTTCATATCTTAGAAAGTCTTAACTTTTGGCTTGATTATCAAATAAAAATATTATTATTCTATTAATTGCCGATCAAATAATAAAAATAAAAATAAATAAATAAATAATGAAAAATATTTTTAATAGTTGTGAAATTTTTTCTTTGACATTAATATTATCCGCCCGTAACAATTACTGTTTTTAGTATAAATAAATAAATAAATCACAATATAAAAAAATAGGATAAGTTATCAATTTAATATTTTCAAATTAAGTATGTAATGTTTATAATTAGTACAATTTTTTAATTTAATAAAACACACTATTTATATGACATAACTTTACATAATATTTTCGATCCAAAAATAATACACGCTATTTAACAAATTACATTATAACTCATTTTAAGTTTTTTTTTTTGCATTTAATTTTATGAAATTAATGTAATTTATACTTTTAGAGAGGTTAGAAAATATATTTTAATTAATGAACTTTTATACTTACCATAACCATTACATGCAGACAATATAATTTCAAGTGTTAATCTTTACTCATCCATTCTCAATGATTACATTATTATATTTTGTCAATTAAACAAATTATCATTTAGTTAATTTTCTAAAAATATCAAATAATTAAATTAGTTCATAATTAACTAAATTCATCTACATCATTCAATATTCAACATGATATTTTCAAAAATGTTTATTAAACTTCTCATAATTCATCAAACCTTATTCTCATTATAATCATAGTATCTCATCAAACATTTTCATTTATCATTCAATTATATCATTACATCAATGACCTCCTTTATGTATGAAGAAAAGACATAATTTATACTTAAAAAAATTGAAATCAAGGATTTGTCGCTTGAGTGAGACATCATTGCTTGCACGATCTATCATAAATTCACCACTTAAGCGATGTCTCATGTTACTCGAGTGAACTTGTGTGACTTGAGTGATAGCAACTTTAGAGAAAAGAGAATTTGTTTCATATCTTCCTGACTTGAACCTTCAACTCTTAGTAAAAAAAACTATTGAATCTCATTGTTCATGCATTACATCATCATTTGAGTAGTGTTACTTCTTACACTAGGACACAACCTTCAAAATTTCACCTCAAGTTATTCACTCTTTATT
The DNA here is from genome assembly GCF_051622355.1 of Phaseolus vulgaris. Lineage (NCBI taxonomy): Eukaryota > Viridiplantae > Streptophyta > Magnoliopsida > Fabales > Fabaceae > Phaseolus > Phaseolus vulgaris. The sequence continues at coordinate 4,485,672 of NC_143501.1, read as the reverse complement.
GTTTGAATAACCACTCATTGTTTAAGCAATGAGAGTTATATATGAGAAATAATTGTTTTGATATCTCTTTTCTTACAGCTTTAAGTTATGTCTTGAGCAAAAAACTTAATAGCTTAAGCAACCAACTAAGTTTTATCACTTAAATACTTAATTGAACACCAAGGTAATAATGCTTTGCACATGCATTAAATGTCACTGCTTGAGCATCACTGAAGCAATTAGGTGATGCTCAAGTGAAATATGTAATAACCTTATACCATAATATTTATACTATTTTAGCATAATACATGTTCACATCAGTTATACTTATCCAATTTGATTACTTAAAGTCCAAAATCACATCCATAACCACAATTAAACCATTCATTTAACTACTATCCAAATACATAAAACTATATATTTCATTCACCAAGCTCAATAAGTTTCCAATATACCAAAACTAACCACTTTCACATTTTCCAACACCTAAAGACTTTCCACTCAAAGCATATTAATCTAGAAGAACTCCTTTATAAATTTTGAAACTCCAACCTATAAGCATCTCCTTTTATTCAAGTCACCAAGAAATTTCTATGTCTTCAGTATATTCAGACAAAAGAATCATAAAACTCCCATAAATGCAAAAGAAAAAAGAAAAAAGATAAAGGGTAAAACCAATTGTAAGGCAATGAAGAACTTACCTAGATCAAGATTATAATGTGATGAGTGCATCGATGATAAAGAAGAAAATGAACAATAACATATGTGAAGAATAGACCAAAAACACAAGAAGTAGGGATGGCAATGTAGGCCCGCCCACTCCGTATTTGGCCTGCTCTATGTAAAAAGTTCAGGTGGTTTTATTGGTCTCTCACGCATGCGAGCTAGCCCGCATATTTTTAATTTAAATTAATGAAAAAAAATTAAATATAATTTTGAATAAATTTAGTTTTTTTATTAAGTTATTTTTTTTTCTTATTTAGATTAATTAGGTAAATGGTCTTACAATATTATTGTCACGACACATGCATAATAAGATATGGGTAAAAAAATTATAATGATGTTTTTTATTTTTAATGAAATTTGAATTTCAATTGTACTAATAAATTGATTAATAAACACATTATTATTATTTTTAATTTGAAAAATAATATAAAATAATATATATAATATATATAATATTATATTTAAATTTTATTATAAAAAAATAAGGTCGCATTTAACATTTGATGAATATTGAAACCTAAACAATCTATGCATTTTAGAAAGACAAAAAACACTATTAAATATTAAAAAATCATTATCGAATTTTGTGAAGGTGTTATGAATTAGGGATTGATGGTAGTTTCTTCTTGCACCTCCATGTCTTTCTTCTTGTACCCCATACTTAAAAAAAAATACTCAAATTACCCTTTGATATTTTCATTGAATGTTTTTTCTTTAATCTTGAAATGTGAAATTCATAGACTTCCTATGTTATAGAATTTGGAATTGATAATTCAAATTTTTTGAGAATATGAGACTGTAAGAGGAAATTATGGGGTGCAAAATGAAATTTGCTAAATTTTTAAAATACACAGGTTATGCGAGTCAGTTTGCCCAGTCCCGTGCTTGGACCGTGAAAGCTACAAGTTATGCAGCTCATGCCTAAGTGGGCCAACAAGTTGAAATAGGCAGTCCATCTCGCATGTTTTTCTTAGTGGGTTGCGATTGGTTCGTGCGACTTGGCCCACTTTGCTATCCCTAACAAGAAGGAGGTTGAATTATGTTTTAATACTCTCTTTTTTTGTAAATTATTGTATGATGATGAACAAACAAATTATAGTTTTATATGATAGATTACCTATCAAAACCTTTTATAAATCAATTCATACAAATATAATTCATTAGTTAGTAGAAGATGATAACATGCAATGAATAAGACATGAAACAAAAAAAGTATTTACGTTGATAGAGTGAGTTTTACTAAACAAACTACTACTCTAAGATATATATATGAGTATCATTTGGACTTTATCCACTTCTGACTAAAACTAAGTATTATTTAGATCATTACCATTTTTAATTAAACAGATAGTATTATTTAGAATACAACTACTCATAATTAACACTCAAAATTAACACTCAAAGTATTTTTTAAAACCTAATCACTCTTATTAACACGGATATTCTTTAAAATACATTCATTCCTAACTAAGACTCATTATTCTTTAAAACAAACACAACTATTTCTAACAAAGTTGTTGTCCGTATGAAAGTACTTTTAAATTCTCTTAATTTTGATTAAAACATACACGAAGTAATTAGTTTTAAGACACTTTTATATTTTTTATTGTATTTCAATTTTGTTTTAAAACTTTAAAAATAAATTTAAATGGCAAAACGCCACTGACTCAACATATTTATCACCTAATTGTTTGGGTTGATTAAAAAAAATACACGAATTCAACATAATTCAGCTAATTTTAAGTGAGTTAAATTAAATTTACCAACTCAATTTGTCATCATCCATTACTTTTAAATGTTCAATAAAATTATATCTAACCCCCCAAACTCGATTGAGTCAACATATTTGTCACCAAAAAAAAAATACATAAATTCAACATAATTCAATTAGTTTTAATCGAGTTGAATTAAAATTAATCCAACTTAATTTGTGAACACCCATTACTTTTAAATGTTTATTAACATTATATCCAACACCCAAACTTCTACTACTAAATATAAATAAAGTAAAACTTTATAACAATTTTAAAACTTAAAGAAAAGAAATTAAGAAAAAGGAATAGAGAGATAGATGTAAAGAAACTGTTATGCATGTGATTTTCTTCATGCAAAACAAACATTTTACTCAATATAGTAATAAATTTGGAATCATTCTATTTTATACTAATACTCCTACAAGACTTTACAACACACAAAAGGCTATTATGGCATTCGTCATGATTAAGAACAAATTAACATGCGATTACTTCATTACTTAAAAAAATAACAAATAAGTTTTACATTTTTAAATAAGTTTTCTTAAACTAACTTATTAAATTACTTATATACTCAAAAGTGCATAAATAAAAAAAATAGAACCCTGAATACACATTTAACACTATCCATTAAATAATAAAAATGATAAAATATTTTATTCATTTATAATAATTATAAAATAGGTTTATCCTAACCCCACGTACACCAAATAGTTGTTCAACACAAGTTATAAATTTATAATATACCAGTTTCATTTAAAATTTTTGGCACACCCTTTTCATTCTGAATTACAAATTATATTTTGAAACACCTTTTTCTTTAATGAAAGTGATTGCATCAAGATTTTTGAAGGGGCAAGAACTTGGGACCAGGTTGTGACCCTAAGGCAAACATGTTCAACCACTAGTTTGCAAAAATCACTATCCTACAAAAAGTGGTCACATGGTTGATCTTTAAAAATTAAAGAAATTAAATTAAATAAATAAATAATAAAAGACATAAAATCATAATTTTGTTATATTTTTCAAATATTTCTCTACTATTAAATATGTGAACTGTGCATGCATATTGCAAAGCTAAAATGTTGCATTCACAGCATCAGAATATCAAGTGAGAACACCTCAACTTTAAATAAAACAAATAACCACTGCAATACGAATTGATAATACATTGTACATAGAAACAAGCAATGCTCTTTCTTAACAAACAACACATCTGACACAACAAAATAAAACAAACATGTTTCTGGTACAACATCTGACTACATCAGTGAGTGTTCGCTGAAAAGTATATTGTCCAATGAGAGTGTAAAAATCTATGGCTAACAGGAGTTAACACCACAACTTTTTTTCTTTACAAAAAACACATTCTGAAAGGAAGAAAGCCAAGACAAGGTGGAAAAGTTAAACAATTTCAGTGAATAACAGTTTCCCCACTTGAAATCTGTGTATGACAAGTCCCTACAATTACTACATAACATGAAACTGTCTCATGCACTTAACTTATTTGAGATTATATAATGACAAAGAAGACTTTAATGATTCCATCAGGTTTCAGAGAAACTCTTCAAGGACACAACAGTTGCTGTATATGTACAGCTGATGAGCTAATTTGTGGGAACTGAATGAATAGAGAATCATCAAACTAAAGATATGGTGAACTGTGATTCTTACCCAATAGGTTTTGGAGACTTGGTATATCGAATATATGGAGAACCATGTGGAACATTTGAACTAGACAATGTCCTTACAGCTTGACCCTTCCTTGGCACTGATACTAACTGTGTTCTAATGCCGTTTTTATGATTCGGCATGGACATGGTTCGGTCTACTCGAGCAATCTGGAAGTGATAAGATGAGATAGCCATGTCCTTGAGGCTTGGTAAAGGCTTTAAAGCTTGAACAACATCACTCATCAAGGGTCTGGATTTTGGATCACGGCTAAGGCATTGAGCAGCAAGCTGCACAGCTTTTTGTACCCCTTTAACCGAGAAGTGGCCTTCGAGGCGGGGGTCAATTATCCGGTAGAACATCCTCCGATCTCCAAGAACAGGTCTTGCCCACTCCACCAGATTGTGTTCCCCATTTGGTCTTTTCTTGTCAATAGATCTCCGGCCAGTGAGCATTTCAAGTAGCACTACTCCAAAGCTGTAGACATCACTTTTTGATGTCAAATGTCCTAATAAGAATGGGACTGTGAGTATACATCTATTAACAAAAGATATAAATAAAATCATTGGGAATCAATTTTTCAGTTATAGTTATTTTGCTTTCTATTCTATCATGGTTACTTCTTGATTTTAAGATAAAAGATCACACATTTTCAAAAAATAATTCAATAACTTAATATGAAACTTTCAAAAGATCACTGGCTACCCCTCCCCCTTTACCCTTCTTGATGGTTTGGATTGAAGTTATATCCAATTATCTCAAGGACACAGTCTGAATTATGAACTCTGAAAAAGCTGTTGTTATTGACCCTTTTCATGTCCGAGTTTGTTATTGACCCTTTTACTCATTCAATCAAATCATGAACTTGTTTTTTTTTTCTTCTCTTGAGCTCAAATGTTTTTATAACAGTATCAGCAAAGGATTTTAGTGCCAGATCCTTTATTTTGTACCATTGTGATTGTGACTGTGATTGCTATTGATATAATAGCTATCCTTTTATCTCTCACATAAAAAAAATGTTCTAAGTTCAGTAATTTCATATGGCATCAGGGTTTGATCTTAGCTACTTTGATCATTTTTTAACATTTTACACTTAGATGAACTTTTCATTTAATGTGTCCATGACTATAACTTTGAATGATCAAACTGAGGGTTTTCTCTACAAAGGAATCATGATGGTCCAAGATCTTATAAAACGAGAAAAGCTTTTATTATGCAAGTGCAAATTCTAGATAACATAAGCTATCTTCATTCTAAGTTACATGATGAAAGTATTGAGTTTAAGAAATGCTACCACTTGAAAAGGAATAAGGAAAGCTCAAAACTCACCAGTCATCACATACTCGGGAGCAGCATAACCATATGTTCCCATAACTCTTGTTGATACATGTGTCTTTTCCCCCTCGGGACCATCTTTGGCAAGTCCAAAATCAGAGAGCTTGGCATTGTATTCCTATAAACATTTTTGCTTTTATTTTCTGGGTTGGAGGATGAACATGAAATAATAAGTACTTTCTTGACTAGTTTACTTACATACCGCATCTAATAGTATATTAGATGTTTTGAAATCACGATATATTATGGGTCTTTGAGCCTCTTGATGGAGAAAAGCAAGACCCTTTGCAGCACCAAGTGCAATTTTCATTCTGATAGACCAAGGAAGAGGCAGGGGTCCTTCAACATAACAAATGGATGTTACCAGAAAAACAATTAATCATAAACATGGAACTTTTTATAAAGCATATCCCTATCAGAAACAACAAATCCATTATGAGAAGAGAACCATTTTACTTTAGCTTTTGTTTTCTATATGCATTAAAGCCTGTGAACTAAAAATAACTATTGGTTCCAACAATTAGTTTTGGAAACTAATTAAGGGATTAATTAAGATTATCAGTAGCAAGTTTATGAATTCTTGATTATTTAGATTCTAAACCAAGCTGTGCTGGTTAGTCCCCTAGAACTATAGTCACTTGTTTTCCAGACTATATTGATACTTGTTATAATAAGGTCATTAAGTGTTATTTTTGGCTAACTTAATGTTCATAAATTATATTGGATAAGTGGTAGCATCAGCAACAATTACACTCATTTTCAACCAAATTTGATTTCATATACGTGTCAACTGTCAAGACATCCAAATTTGCTGCAGTTATAACGTTTTACACAGCAGAGACAGAAAAGAAGCAGCAGCAAGACATGATATAGAAAAGGTTTACCAAAGAAATAAAAAGGGTTAGTAGTGTACTTCTAAAGAGGTGATTCTCCAAACTGCCTCGGGGCATAAACTCATAAACCAGTAATCTTTGGTCACCTTCAATACAGAAACCAACCAGTTTAACAAGATTTGGATGGACAAGATCACCAAGATAATTCAACTCAGCCTGAGTAGAAGCAAAGACAAATCGAGAATGTTAACATCATATGAACTCTAACAACAACAAATGAAAATGAAAAAGTTGAGAAGGATATATAAGTTCCATACAAGCCATTCTTTGTGACCCTGATGTCCATTGTGGTTGAGGGTCTTGACCGCAACCGTAAGCCCGGTACCTGGTTTCACAGGTGCAGTTCCATTCTCTTCAATCCAACCCTTGAAGACACAACCAAACCCTCCTTCACCAAGAAGACTCTCTGGTCTAAAATTCCTAGTTGCCACCTTAAGTCCATTGAATGTGAATTTTCTCAAGCAAGAAGCAACCTTCAGCTCCTCACTGAATATTGGTGTGGAAGGGTTACTTTCTGCATCAGTAGTTGTCGTAGAGGACTCTGGAGGAGCAACTGTTTCCTTTGTGATTCTATCAGATACAGATTTGTTTTCCTCTGATTCAGTTATCACTGACTTGATATTTTCACCTAAAAATAAGAACAAAATGGACACTATTACATGATTTGATCATGCCATTCTTGACTTTAAACAACTTCATTGCAGTTTCACTAGATTGTATAATAACAAAATAGTAAATACAATCAAACAGTGTAGTGCATATGGTCAATGCATTGCAAAGTAGTTCGTCTCAATTTAGAAAATAAATCATGAGTCGACCAACTTTTATAATTTCTTATATGATTCAATCATTGGATAATGATTCTCAGGATACAACAATAACAAAGTCTTATCTCACCAGGTGAGGTGGTGTACATGGATAATGTTTATCGGTGTTCATCATAAGAAGTTATGAAATACTTAATATAATTGTCAGAACAATTAGATATCATTTACTAAATACTTTTCTTGACTCTTTTTCCAACATCAAGTGCAGTCAGTGCTTACAAAAAAAAATGCCGTGGTCCAAAGGTAATGCAGAAAAGAACCTGTCTTTGAAAGTCTTTAATTATTTCTGAATGAATCAGTTAGATCTCCAACTTTCTCAACAAAAATGCACAATAATAACTCAAATCAGTTTTATTGCAAGAAACTCAGAATTCATTAGTTTCTCAAAACAGATTCACACTCTCAAACACAAAAGTGTTTGGTGGTCAGATCGTATAAGCCAAAAAGTAAAGACACACAACTAAAGTTGGTCACCTAAAATTAATGACAAATAGAACATATTTTCATGAAACTAAGGAAATTAATGAGGAAAGAAAATTACCATTATTAGGAGCACTAGTGCCACTAATGGTGGTGCTATCAACTTTTGATCTTGAAGGTATGCAACTCCCAAAGAGGCTAAATCTAAACCCCCATTTTCTCTCCTTCCCACCACCTTCCTTGTTCTTCTTGCCCTTTGACTTTTCCACATCCAAACTCCCTGCTTGAACTGCATTGCTCCCAAACCCCATCTTCCAAAAACTCTCACAAACAACTCTCCATGCACCAAAGTCTCAATTTTTTTTAAAACAAATCCACTTCAACTTCAAGCTAGACAAAATTGAACAGCTTTCCTTTGGGTGAACTCAAAATATCTCTGGGTCAAAAGTCAGAGACTAATCTCTCAAAAAATGTTAGACACAAAGCTAGAAACTACTAATTGAACAATATGGAGCTAGAGAAAAAGAACAATATCATGGCATTAAAGTGTTGTGAAGGATGAAGAAACACATGAACAGTGATGAATGAGTGAGACGAACACAGCACAAAACAAAGCCACACACAGAAACCAAGTTGTGAAGTGAGTCCAAACTCCAAGGCAAAGTGGAAGAGAGAAAGAAAGAGAGGGAGGGAGTTGGTGTTGTGTTGAAGAATGAAGAGGAAAGCGGGAGAGTGCTTGTGACAGAGGGAAAGTTTTTCCACAGGGGGCAGGTCGGGCAGGCTTGAAAACGTGAAAAGTGGGAGAGTGGGGCAGTGCGGGCAAGAGAGAGAAAGTGAGGGGCATTTTTCTTTTTGCTTTTTGAAAACAGCACACAGCAGTGCCACTTGGTAAATTGGAACCTACAACATATGACTTTCACTTTGCTCACTAAATTATTCCACAGATAACGTTGTTTTTTCCTTGTGGAAAATCATTATGCAAAGGGTGAACCTTAGGTTACCCTTCTTCTTTTGCTTCATACATGCTCTTCCAATTATTCTTTTGTTTTTCCTCCTTTCTTCTAAATTGAATACTAACAAATATATGATATAATCTGTATACACACAGACATGGACACGCACAGAAACGGATCCAGAAATATGTATAATTTTCTAAAAAATAGGACACGAAAACCTGAATTTATATATATAAATTGATAATAAGATCTATATGCACAAATATCTTTTAGTTTCTTTATATATATAAATTGATAATAAGATCTATATCCACAAATATCTTTTAGTTTCTTTTTGTAGCATAAAGATATTTTTCATTGATTCAGAAGGATTTGTTACTTTTTTTTATATTCATAATAAAAATTTATACAATAAGTTTGAGTTTTTAGAAAATTGATATATTTCTCCTTTTTACAGTTATGTTTTACTAATGTCTTACGAGTGTCGATGTCCAATATACAATACGTATATTTGAGCCTCATAAGATATAATTTCATTTGTTTAAAATGCAATATTAAGGTTGATGTAAACCAAATTGAAATATGTTCTATCATTATTAAGGTGTAACATATCAACTAAAAATAAATATATTTAATAATATATAACTAATTAAAATCTGATTTTATAAATCAATTTATTAAGTGTCTTATTTTATTTTAAAAATAATATTTTAATTTTTTATATAAAGTTTTTCATGATTTATTAGTGTAAAATAGGTTGTTAGGCTTTTAAGAAAAAAAAACTATACTGTAAATATAATCTAGAGCTTTTGATTTAGAAGAGGTAAGTGTTTATCTCACATTTGAACTTTTTATGCATCACTTACTCACAGAAGTAAAAGTAAAATTTGAAATTATATTCATGTGAAATATCAACTCTATCATTATCAACTTGGTTAAAATCCATAAAAAGTTGAACATCAATAACTAATTTTTTTAAATGTAAGAATTTATGATAAATTTATTCGATATGTATAGCAAAAACATGTGTTTATGTACAGAATTTCATAATTTAATGCAATTAAAATACATTATTTTTTATCTTTTAAATGTTTTGTTTGAATAGGATCATTTAAGTTTTTTAAATTTAAATTTTTTCTTTGTGTAGAACGTTGACTAAATATAATATTTTTGATAATTAAAAAATTATAACTAATTTACTTAATTATAACTAATGCTCAAGGCATTTTTTTTTCTGTTAAAGTCTACTAAAATTATTTCAAAAGGTTTTTTTATTAATATTAGTTAATATCACTTTTTATTTTTGGCAACTAACAATTGCAATGCTGGTTATAAATTTCATCCTAACTAACATTCAACGAAAATAGTTCTACTTAACATCAACCAAAAAATAATTTCTCAAATATTTATTAAGAAAACTCTTAATGTTGACCTTGGAATATCTTTGGTCTTTTTGGCTAAATTGCTAGAAAAGTAATATCAAGAATATCAAGTGAAAAATAATTTCTCTGTTAATGTTGAAACTTCTTATATTGTTGAAACTTCTTATATTTATCAATGTTTTTATAAGTTCAGATTTTTAATAGAGTAATTTTTTTATCTTCTGTTTTTGTATTCTCAGCCTTCAGTCCAAATAAAATGGGAAAGTATGAGAGTTGAAAAGTTACATGTATTAACAAAATAAATAATCTAAATAGTATTAACTTCAACCTGATAGAAAAACCTCATTAAGAACAGTCAAAGATGTGATATCAAGTTAAATAAATAAATAAATAAAAAACTCTTAACTTTCTTTAGATAAAATTTGAAATTATTTAACTTTAACCAATTATTTTGTTATAAATTTCAATTTTCTACAAAACTTTATATTCATTTAAATATTTCAAATTATGGATAAAAAAAATTATTTTATAAAATTTCTTATTCCAAAAGATTGATTTTAATTCATTGTCATGAAAAGATTGTACCCAAGTTCATTACTTTTTCTCTGCAAAATATATTTATCTAAGTTGAATAAGCATTTAGCAAAACATTTTCTAAATTATAATTTTTTATTTATTTTTTATCTATCAACCATTTTAGATTATTTTAGGATTCATTAACTCACAAGGATCCCATTTATTGAATTAAATTTATAAGATGATAACCTTATAGAATATTGTGTTTATGATGAAGAATGAATATGCATATATGGTTTGGTAGGATATGTTGGTGCACCACATTTGTTTTTTGTATAATTGTTTTGGTCAATGTAATTGAAGAGTTATTAGGAGCACTAACACTATAACCCATCAAATTTAAACACGTTAGCTACATTTATTTGTTGTGTTTCATTATATGTATTAGTGTTCATTATTCATTTTGCACTCATTGTTGCAGGCCAACTTTATGGAAAGTTTTGAGAGATGATATTTTAATTCAATAAGAGACAATGGAATCAATCATTCTCACTGTTTATCCCTTTCAAAGCTTTCCTTCACTCTCTTTCTGCCCCCACTACTCATCTTTTTCCTTCAATCCATTTTTCTTTATACAAGAATTCTAGTTTTACATTTCAAAATTTATTTATTTCTTTCTATTAGTCTACATTTTAATAAAAGACTATTTTATTGACTTATTTTTTATACATAAACAGGTTAGTTCGACTTATTTTGTTTCAATCTTTACTGATTCGTCACAAAAAGGATGAAATGAGCTGACTCGTAAAGGTTGTACATGTTGAAAATAGTAACTCGTCCCGTCATAGGACGGACTGACACACCACTTTTCAATCTTTTTTTAATTTTTAAAAAATCTATTTGTCTGGTTATAATCATTTATATTACTTTTTGAAATATAAAAATATAAAAAAAATAATAAAAAAATCAAGTTTTAATATTCTAATAAAATAAAATAAATATTAACCACACTTCAAGAATCACGTGATGTTTTTTTATTTATTTAATTATCAGTATTATTTATTTGTTTAAATTTATCCTCTTATTGTTGTTGTCTGTTAATTGGCTTGTAGTGGACCACATTAAAAGTCCAAAGACTTAGGTCCGTCAAATATCTATTTATAGGATATTTCTTTTACCACCTAGACACCTTTTTCTTTTTCTTGTATATATGTGGAAAAAGTACAAATTATTCTTTAGTTGGAAACCTAATATAGACTATACAATGAGAAAATTTATTATGAAATGAAAATAAAAAAATATAATAAATTTGAAAATACATTTGAAGTTATACAATTAGATATATATATATTTTTAAATTATATAATTTGAAAATGCAGTCTATATTATTTTATATTATATAATTCAAAAAAACATTATGAATTACGTAATCTAAACATATAAAAATATATGGTAAATTATGTAATTGAAAAATAAAAAAATTATTGTAGATTGAAAAATACATTTTCATATTATAAAATTTGAAAATGCATGAAAAATCTGAAAATGTTGTAATTCAAAATATATTTCCAAATTACATAATTCAAAAATTTAAAAATATATTTTATATCTAAAATATATTTTTGGATTATGCCATCTATAATGTATTTTCAAATTTAAAAGAAAAATTAGATTGTGTAATCTTGAAATTCAAAAATTTAAAACATAAATATTTTAAAGTTTTTCATAATTTCTAATGGAGTTGCATAAAGAAACTTTGAAAGTACAAAAAGAAACTGTCCCATTCATAATGTCTTCTAATACAAATAATAATTTTCCTCACTAGCCTAACTTGGCCCAATTGCCCTACTAGTTAGGGCTCTGCTATTTCCACCCAACTTTTCACTGTCTTCATGTTATAATTTGTTTGTTATTTTCTCCTTAAAATATTTCTTATAGAAATTCATTTTTATAGTATTATAATATACGCAAAATAAGCATGTTTTGGTTATGTTAGAGGCTGCACCCTCTATACGTAACACACTATTAATGTATAAAAATGTTTTCATTATGACACACTATTAATGTATAACCATTAATTAAACACACTTCAAGTTACAATCTCCTAAAAACTACCACCCTTGAGGCATTTGCAACAAGGTTGAAAGAATTGGTTTTGGTTGATAAATGGGTTTTGCTTGAAAAAGTTTTTAAAAATATTTTTAGGAGAAAATAATGTTAGAGATCTCATATCGATTAGAGATGAGGACATTTCATTGTATATAAGTGAGTGCAAACCTCACCTTATAAGCCGGTTTTATGAGGTTGAGTTAAGCTTAAAGTTCACTTCTTAACATGTATCATAGCCATTTTCGACCCCATCTTAGCGAGAATTTGTTGGGTTTATCAGGCCACCTGCTATCGGACCATTATCGGACCACTCATAACAGATATCATTAGTTAATTGAAGAAGTTCTCTCATATAATTTCCTTATATCTTTATTTTAATTTGTGTATAAGCTAAAATTTAACTTAGGGATAAACTTTTTTTCTCTTATTTTCTCTTTAAGAAGTGTATATATATGCACATAGTATTTGAGGAGAGAATATGGGTGTATCACATGTAAGGAGAAGGGGATGAAGAACATGCTTAGACAAGAGTACTTTTTTTTATTACTTAAAAGACATTTTATTTCTAATAAAGAAATTCTTAAAAAAATAAAAAATAAAAGATAAAAGTAACGTGATTAGAAATATAGTTTTTTTAGTAAAAGAAAAATAAATCTCCTTATGGTGTGTAAAGTATTATATAAACTTTATGTTAGTTAATTATATAATATCTTTTATTATATTAGATTATACTAAATTGCTATAAATGAATAAAATATTAAAGATAGTAAGTAACACGCGAAACTCTATCTTTTGGTGATAATGTAACTCTTAAATATATATTAGAGATGATAAATTGTCTCGTTGAGTTTTATCTTTGGTAACGGAATAATTAATTATTTAAATGTATAAGATAATAACTAATTATAAGATAATAATTTATTTATGAGATAATTAATCAAGTACTTTGGATACAAATAGGTACACAAGTCTCCAAACTTAATATAATATAATTTAGGTAGATAAATAATATGTTTTAATTAATATTTTAAGAAGGACGCAAGAAATTTGGCCAAAATTAATAGTCCTTTGGGTTATAGGGAAATGCAATGCAAGTTTAGTAAAACTTAACACAATACTAGTTTTTGCTTGTTTGTATACGTCAAATGGGTTCTCATGAATCCTAAAATGGAATGTTTGTCTTTGTTTCCTGGAAAATGTCAGTTTCACAGTTCTTGAAGTTGTATATAACCTATGAATTTCAAACACTTTTCTTAAATAACGTGTTCGTGTCAGACACAAGTATCAGACACCGATATTTGTATGACACTTGTAGGACACGTATCGGTGAAGTGTACAATTAAAAAAATATTTGTTAGATTTCTGACAATTATAGCACGGATCTAACACAATTTTAAAAAGGATAAATACATTAATTTTCTAAAAACTCAAACTTATTGTATAAAGTTTTATCATGATTATAAAAATAAGGAACAAATTTTTTTGAACCAGTCATGAAAAATATTTTTTTTAAAAAAAAAAACTGAAACATACTTAGTGCACATAAATCTTTATTGTCAATTTATATAATTCATAATTATATAATACATAAATTCGTGTATCTGTGTCCTACATTTTAGATATTATACATATCTCCATGTCCATGTCTGTGTCTATGTTACATAGTATACAACTCTTATCTGATGAATTTAGAAATAAATATATATAATAAAAGTTATTCTTAAACAAGTTTGGTAAAAAAAAACAAAATAAACCAAACAGTGCATTATTAAGAACTTAAATTTTTAAATATCTATCACTAATCAATTGAAAAATGAAGTTTGATGATAAAAACTAAATTCAAGACATGATCTTCATCTGAAAAAGCTTAACTTAGTGTCTAAGTTGCTTATAATGTATAAAGTTGACGTAATATAAATGTTAAGTTAAAGATTAAAATATATGTGAATAGCTCAATTTGAATGCAAAATATCTAATTTAAAAACTTGTTGAAAAATGAATTAAGTTGGAGTATTATGAAAATGATTTAGTTTGATTTCGAGAACAAAAGAAGTTTTATCCTATAATTTATTATTTATATGATTTTTAACAACACTATTATGTTTAATCTTTTAAATAAAAACATGCATTTTTTTTCTTCTATCTTTCAAAACAAATTTTACATTTTTATTATATAGCAGGAGAATCAGTTTATGTGAATCAACTTATTTTTATCAAAATTAATTTGATACAAATTGTGAAAATACCTAAAAATTTCAACACTTTTTTATGAGTCTGATACTAGATTCCTTTATTTGTCTGATTCAAACTAACCTACCCAGAAAAATACACTAACAGTACTTCTCCTCGATGTGGGACCTCCGAAACTTCCAAGCAACTTCCTTCTTCGCATTGTCAATTACAAAAGTTTTGATAATTTCTCAGAACATGTTTTCAATGATTCCAAGAAACACAATGGAAACATCTCAATCTTCACCTCAATTTCCACGAAAATCCTCTTTGCACCCTAAATTTAAGTGAATTCATTTCCACCATCATCAACCCATTTCCCTCATCTCACAACACTGTTCCAAATTGTTCTTGCACTTGCAGTTTTGTCCCATTTTTTTTGTTACCATCACAATTGTAGTCACATTATCCTCACAAATTCTTCTAAAACCTTCATTCTACTGTCAAAATTCTCCCCAAAACTTTGTCACTCCAGTGAAATTTGCAGTCACATACACATTCAAGATTGGAATCACAGACACTACAAAAACTTTGACATTGTAATCAAAATTATAGTCACTGCAAAAATCTTGGCACTGTAATCCAGATTACAGTTACAAACACTACAAAATGTTGACACTGTTGTAGAGATTGTAGTTATCAGCATCTAAAAAAATCTGCATACTACAGTTGAAACTGTTGTTGCAGACACTTCAAAAATCTTGACATCACAGTCAAAATTCCAGCAACATACACTATCAAAATCTTGATATTGCTGTCAAAATTGAGCCTGTTTTATTCTCCAAACACAACCACCATGAGTGCTTCATCATCACTTCACCTTCTTCCTCTCGCAACTTGTTCATCCGATGAAGCACCCCAGAGGCTTAAAAGCGTGTTACACTTGTTCGGATTCATGAACATGACGATCAGCAGCGTGGTCACGATCTACAACGCACACAGCAACAACGACACAGCCACCATCGTATTCGTGGCTTTCGTCTACTTGGGATCCTTCTTCTTGGACTATTGCTTCCGCTTGTACCACTCTCTTCCCCCATCTTCGCCATCTTCTCACAACATTAAAATCGTGATATGGGTCTTGATCAGTTCCATCATGTTGGGGTTTGCGTGCAAGTTTTCAACTTTTCTGAGCTTTCTTGAGTCTATGTTTTTCTTCTGCCTTGTGATCAGTGGCAACTCGTTTCTGTTCTATGTGTACTTCATTTGGGAGAGTGAGAAGAGTGGTGGCAGTGCTTGCAAGAATGATGATCGTTGTGAGTGTAAACCATTGACAGAAGCTAAGGTTGTGGATGAAGTATGATAATGGTACTAGAGAATGAAGCAATGTCTCTGTTTTAAATGTCTTTCTTTATAACCAAAACAAACTGTATTTGGTTCTTGTATCTATAGCTATATTCCTATATAGATAGAGATTATTTTTTGTGTACACATTTATTTTTTTTATTTTATTCTTTATCAATATTTTATTATTTTAAAAAAAATATAATAAAAGTCTTTTTATTATTTTATTGTTATCTTAGATATTCCTTACATTTTATTTTTTTGTATTTACTCTATTTTTTTAATTCTATAATCTGATAACCAAACATAATTTTCTTAATAATTTTTCACTCTCCTTTTTATCAAAATTTTTTCAATTTTTTCTATAAAAAATTTCTCACCTCTCTCTTAGTTGTCTGTCGTGATCCATTACATTATTAATGTATCTGAAACCTCATTTCTTTCTCTCATATCCTTTTGAGACACAACATTCTCACTTCTTTTTTTCGTTTTCTCTTCTCTGTAGATACATGCGTACTCTCTCATCCTCATTTTTTTTCTAGTTTTGTTCCAATTGTTTCATTTTCTTTACATGCATTGCGTTTTTGTATATAGTTTTTGTATTGGTTTATAGTTGTCGTCATCAAACACATGAAGTTTGGTCCCTTGGTTGAATTAAGACAAGTGACTTTTCGTCCAACGCTTTCTTTTGTCAACTTCCCCTCACTCACTCAGTTTCTTCCACTCTCAAATAAGTAAGTTTATTAATTTCTTTTTTTATAAGACACTAAGTAGGTTTCTCAAATTCTTTTTTCATAAGACACTACAAATGTAAACCCTGCATTTCAGATATTCATATAATGTCTATTACTTATTTCTTTACTATTTTCTACCTAAATCTTTTTTTTTTAACTGTTTTACTAAAGACTCAAACTTTTTTTTATCAAAAACACTAAAATGATTGTTTTATAAACATTAACCATTCACTACTTTTTTCCTTTCTTCGAAGATATTGTTTTTAAGCATTTCAAACTAAAAAGAGTTAAATGTTTTATTAACTATATTTGTACCGGCAGGCACCGGACGAACAGATGTACCGACCGGCCGACCGAACTCATAATAAATGTGAGGGCGCAACAAGACTAAGGTAGTTAAGATACTTCGAAAAATAAGGAATACGCGTGTGAAGAAGATATTTTCCCCCGGGTATTCCGGAGCACGATTGGTAAAACCTATCCATAACCACCCTGAGCCCAAGAGGTAGAAAGCCCATTTAGCAATCCTATAAATACAGTGCTCAAGCCAGAGAAAGGTACGTTTTGATTCACTTACTAAACCTCACTTAGGATCTCATACTTACTTGAGCGTCGGAGTGCCTTCGCAGGTACCCTCCCCCGCCCGACCGAAGGAGACACCAAGAAGGAGCGACCGACCGAAAGAGAAGAAGACCGACACATCAGCAACTACACTACATCAACCGACCGTGCCTGGGCCCCATCTCTCCACTCAGGTACAATTGGCGCCCACCGTGGGGTCGAGGCAAATCTTCAATTTTTGAAGCTATAATGGTTGCGACAAGAAACAAAACCGACGCTATGGCAGAACAGATGACTATAATTCAAACCCTCCAAGCTCAGATGGAGGAACTGCGACAAAAGGGGATGGAAGACCATCGCCAACATGAAGAAGATAGACGCCGCCAAGAAGAAGAAATCGCCTTATTAAGAGAGCAGAATGCACGACTCCAACAACAGGTCGATAATCCCGAACGAGAAGGCCAATCCCATATGGCCGACCGAACCGCCTCTCGCATACCTACACCTGCCAATACCAATCCTGCTTCCAGAGCTGAAATAGTCGAAAGAAAGTCAAGTAAAAGGGGTCATCCTTTTACAGACGAAATTATCACCACTCCACTTCCTGACAAATGGAGAGGTCTCGCTATTAAACTCTATGACGGCTCGACCGACCCGGACGAGCATTTAAATGTCTACAAGACGCAAATGACTTTGTATACCACAGATAATAATGTGTGGTGTAAAGTATTCCCCACGTCGCTCCAGGGAGAACCTCTTACTTGGTTTACAGAGCTGTCTCCGAATTCCATTGACGACTTCGACGTCTTAGCCGTAAAATTCTCTACTTAGTATGCCACCAGCCGACCGCATCACATGTCCTCCATGTCTCTCCTAGCGGTACAACAAGAAAAAGGTGAATCTCTCAGAACCTTTTTAGATAGGTTCAACAAAGCATGCATGCACATCCGAGGACTCAAGCAGGAAGTTGCATTGCACCATTTGGTCTCGGCCATCCGGCCGAGCCGTTTTACTGAAAGTCTCATCAAGAAACCGCCTCAAGACATGGAAGACCTTCGAGCTCGAGCAACCAAATTCATGCAAATCGAAGAACACATCGATTACCACCAACGGTTCAAAACCGTCGGATCTGGAGTCCTCAAAGATCAAACCCCGAACAAAGAAAGAGAAGTCGAGACCGAACACACCGCCCGAATCACTCCAAGATCCGACCGGAGCAGAGGAGGCCGAATGCCCAGGTTTAACAGTTATACCCCCTTAACTGTGCCGAGGGGACGAGCCCTAGATGAAGCACTACAAACAGACTTAATTCCGATATTGAAGCAATATCAAACGCCACCGAATGCAGACACCGCTAAGCATTGTCAATACCATCGAAACTTCGGCCATACGACCGAAGGATGTCAGGCGTTGAAGGACAAAATCGAAGAGCTCATTCAGGCTGGTCATTTGAGACAGTTCGTTAAGAGGGCAAGAAATTCAAGATCCCCACCACGGAGTACCGACCGTACATCTCGTGGTGCCGACCGGTCTTACCGTAACGATTATAAACGCCGAACCGAACATAACCAGGCTTCGCGGAAACGCAGTGAAAGCCCCGTTCGGCGTACACGCGCCCGCAGCATAAGTCCCGACCGAAACACCCGCCCTCGCCAACGAGTCCGCGAAGTCATCAACATGATTGCTGGACCCGTTAATTTGGGCGAACCGAACCACGAAGCTAATTATATAGCTGGAGGCTTTGCCGGTGGCGGGTGCTCAAATTCCGCCCGAAAGAAACATCTCCGAGACATCCAGTCCGCTCATGCTACCACAAGGAGGCGTCCACACATACCTCCGATCACCTTCACTGACGACGACTTTACAGCTATAGATCCAGCCCAGGACGACCCTATGGTAATCACTGTCGAAATTGACAAGTTCGCAATTGCCAAGACCTTGGTCGACCAAGGTAGCTCAGTCGACATATTATACTGGGAAATCTTCAAAAAAATGCGCATTCCAGAATCAGAAATTCAACCCTATAACGAACAAATTGTAGGGTTCTCAGGTGAACGGGTCGACACTAAGGGGTATATAGACTTGTATACAACCTTCGGTGAGGAAGATGGTCTCCACAAAACAATAAACGTACGATATCTGCTGGTTAACGCCCAGACTTCTTACAACATCCTGCTCGGCCGGCCGTCTATCAACAGATTAAAAGCCATTGTCTCCACCCCACACTTAGCCATGAAATTCCCTTCGGCCACTAACGACATTGCAACCATCCATGTCGATCAAAAAACCGCTAGGGAATGCTATGTCGCAAGTTTGAAAAGTGAGCCAACTCGACGACTCTATACAACCAATCCGGACGACCGAGTCCCGCAAAAACGAGGACGTTCCCCCACACGGCGTTCCGGACGATACATGTCCCGTCGTCAGATGATAGCCCTTGTTGACCTCGACCCTCGCATGGACGATCCCCGTATGGAAGCAGGAGAAGACTTGCATCCATTCCCGCTTCGCGATGATCGCCACACTACGCACATCGGTACTTCGCTGAAACCGGACGACCGAATAGCCATCGGGACGACACTTGTTAAAAATTCCGATCTTTTCGCCTGGACGGTCGCTGATATGCCTGGCGTAGACCCACAGGTTATCACTCACCGATTATCACTGTATAGAGAAGCTAAGCCAATAGCTCAAAAGAAAAGACATCTAGGCGAGGAACGACGTCAAGCCGCACGTGAGGAAGCCGACAAATTGTTACAGGCTGGATTCATTCGGAAGGCCCATTACACCACATGGCTAGCCAACGTGGTTATGGTGAAGAAAGCGAACGGAAAATGGCGTATGTGTGTTGACTACACAGACCTCAATAAAGCTTGCCCAAAAGACTCGTATCCTCTGCCTACCGTTGATCGTCTCGTTGACGGTGCAGCCGGGCATCACATCCTCAGCTTCCTTGATGCCTACTCTGGCTATAATCAAATCCAAATGCACCCGGCCGACCGAAAGAAGACGGCCTTCATGACTGATTCCGGCAATTTCTACTATGAAGTGATGCCCTTCGGACTCAAAAATGCCGGAGCCACTTATCAAAGACTAATGGACCACGTATTCCACGACATGATTGGTAGGAATGTTGAAGTCTATGTCGATGACATCGTCGTCAAGTCCGACTCATGCAAACAACATATTGTCGACCTAAAAGAAGTTTTTCAGACCCTCCGCCAACACCAGATGCGACTCAATCCGGACAAGTGTGCGTTCGGCGTCGAGGGGGGGAAGTTCTTAGGTTTTATGCTAACTCATAGAGGCATAAAAGCTAACCCCGAGAAGTGCAGAGCTATCTCCGAAATGCGAAGTCCCAACTCCATTCAGGAAATTCAGAGACTTATCGGCCGACTTACCGCACTATCCAGATTTGTTCCTAAACTCGCCGAACGAACGAGGCCCATCGTCCGACTACTGAAAAAAGCATCCCGCTTCGAGTGGTCGACCGAATGTGAGGAAATTTTCCTCGATTTGAAAACTTTTTTATCAACCCCGCCGGTCATCCAGAAACCGGACGCACGAGAACCCATCATAGTCTACCTCGCCGTTTCACACGAAGCCGTCAGCTCAGTCTTAGTGCAAGAAATTAATTTTGAAGAACGGCCGGTTTACTTCGTCAGCCGCGCCCTTCATGGCGCCGAAATCCGATACCAGACGATCGAAAAGGTAGCCATGGCCCTCATCATTACCGCCCGACGAATGCGTATGTATTTTCAGAATCATCGGATTATTGTTCGGACAAATTACCCTATTGTAAAGATCCTCACTAAGCCAGATTTAGCCGGACGAATGATCGGTTGGACGATCGAACTATCCGAATTCCATATTCAGTACCAACCACGCGGAGCGATCAAGTCGCAAGCTCTCGCCGACTTCGCAGCTGAACTCACTACTTCTTCAGCCGAGACCGAACATTCATCATGGATCTTATATGTTGACGGCTCCTCCAACGAGAGGTCGTGTGGCGCTGGAGTTGTTTTGGAAGGCCCCGGCGAGATTGTCATTGAGCAAGCCCTCAAATTCGACTTCAAAGCTTCAAACAATCAGGCCGAATATGAAGCCATATTAGCCGGTCTACGTCTCGCTCAAGAATTAGAAATCACTAAGTTAATTTGCAAAAGTGATTCCCGGCTTGTCATCGGTCAGCTTAACGACGAATATGAAGTCCGAGAAAGCTTTTTACAACGATACTATCACTTAGTCAAACAGTCGATGAGCACCTTTTCTGAAATTTCTATGCAGCACGTTCGACGCGATCACAATACCCGCGTGGACGCCTTGTCCCGGTTAGCAACCACGAAGTGTAAAGGAATGCATCGGTCGGTCATCCATGTTACGCTTGCACGCCCAAGCATCGACCTACAGGAATGCCTGACGACCGACACGGAATCTACTTGGATTACCCCAATCAAGCAATATTTACTCGACGACACATGTAGTCCTCTCGGCGAAAAAACCATGAAGCTGCAGGCCGCTCGTTTTGTCTTAATCGGCGACGACCTTTATCGCCGAGGTTATACCCAACCACTCCTTAAATGTTTGACACCAGACCAAGCTTCCTATGTCATCCAAGAGTTGCACGAAGGAATTTGCGGAACTCACTCCGGCGCACGGACAATGGCTGCCAAAGTATTCCGGGCCGGATACTACTGGCCGACCGTCCAGGGTGACTGCACCAATTTCGTCCAAAAATGTCTTAAATGCCAAGAGTTTGGCACTTTGTCCCATCAAACGCCTGAGGAACTCCATTTTATGTTATCACCTTGGCCGTTCGTCCAATGGGGTATGGACATCATTGGTCCTTTCGCCCCCGGTAAAGGCCAGTGTAAATTCTTACTAGTCGGCATTGATTACTTCACCAAGTGGATCGAAGCCGAGCCCCTGACTGCAATCACCGCCCGCAATGTTCAAAATTTCGTATGGAAAAATATCGTTTGCCGCTTCGGGCTTCCACAAATCATCATCACCGATAACGGTCGACAATTCACCGACCGAACGTTAGCTGAATTTTACGAGAAGCTCCACATCAAACACATCGCTAGTTCAGTCGAACATCCGCAAACAAACGGACAGGCAGAAGCTGCAAACAAAGTTATTTTGAACGAACTGAAGAAACGTCTCGGCCCAGCAAAGGGCAACTGGACTGAAGAACTCTTAGAAGTCTTATGGGCATATCGCTGTACTCCTCAGACGACTACACAAGAAACGCCGTACAGCCTAACGTATGGCATCGAAGCTATGATCCCCGTCGAGATTGGCGAACCCTCTCTCCGCCGACAAACCCTTGATCTTGATCTAAACAAGGAAAGCCTCTCGATCGGTCTCGATCTCATCAACGAACTCCGGGACAAGTGTAGAATTAGAGAAGAAGCATGCAAAATTCGGGCGGCCAGACGATACAACTCTAAAGTTAAACGAAGATTGTTCCACAAAGGCGACTTAGTATGGCGAATGCGGAGCAGCGCACGGAAGGAAGGAGGCAAGTTCTCCAGCAATTGGGAAGGACCTTTCCGCATAGCAGATACGGCAGCCGGTGGAGCCTATTATTTAGAATATTTATCTGGGAAGGAAATACCGAGAACGTGGAATGCCACACATCTCAAATTTTATTACAGTTGAACTTTAATAATAAAAGTGCACTCTTTCCTCGCTCGGTCGGTTTTTCCCTAAGGAGGGTTTACGACCGGGAAGGTTTTAACGAGGCACTAAATTAAAATCCAAATCTCCTAGTCCTTTACTCAATTCATATCTCGTTTGGTGTCATAGGTATTTAACGAAATCAGAATTATATATGCCTCGTTCGGCATCAGAATTATTACTTTTAACAGAATTATATATGCCTCGTTCGGCATCAGAATTATTACTTTAACGTAATCGGAATTATTTATGCCTCGTTCGGCATCAGAATTAATCGGATTTATATATGCCTCGTTCGGCATCAGAATTATTACTTTAACGTAATCGGAATTATTTATGCCTCGTTCGGCATCAAAATTTATCGGATTTATATATGCCTCGTTCGGCATCAGACTTATTACTTTAACAATCGAAATTATTTATGCCACGTTCGACATCAGAATTATTCAATTATCTATGCCACGCTCGGCGTCAAAATTAATTTATTTATGCCTCGTTCGGCATCCGACTCATTTATGCCGAGTTCAGCATCAGAATGAACTTTAACGAAATCGCAATTATGTATTACTGTTCGGCTTCGCATTGTTACTAACAGAATCAACTACACCCCGTTCGGCATCCAAAATAAAAATCTACAGCATACAACCAAGGTTGGTCGGCACAAGCTTTCCATCCACCACTAACTTCTCAATATCATACCGGTCGTCCTCCAGGGGCGTACCGTGCAGACAAGCCACTTGTTGGATGCCTAGCCGGAAGTATTCTTCGCTAATGCGAAGCATAAAGTCCTGACACTTAGCCACTTCCGTCTTTAATGCCTCCTCCCGGTCGGCTCCTTGTTTCAGTTGCGCCTCAAGGTTCTTTGTAAGTTCCTCTTGCGCTTTTAAGGCTGTCTGCTTCTCCTCCAATTGAACCTTCAACCCCTCTACCTTCTCGGTCACATCTTAGCAGCTTGAGTGGCCTCGGTCACATCCTTCTTTAACCGAGGAATGGTAACGGTCGTCACTCTCTCTAGCTCTTCAACCACCGTCCGGCTTGCCATGAGCGCCCTACTTTGCAACTCTAATGTTTCCACCATCAATTTAGTTGTTGGGATGGTGGCAAAAACCTCACTCTCTTCGGCAGTCAGCTCCGCCTGCAAGTGAGCTGCTATATCTAGGCCGACCGCCAACACCGTTGGCTCCGAAGCCGTACGGGATGACCCAGCTCGGCCCTCACGACTTCCCTTCGGAGGCCGAACCCTTTTCTTTGCAGCAGCCGAAGCACCCGCCGCAGTAACCGTTGTGGTCGGCACAGCTGCCGATGGCCCGGCCGTACCGATAGAAGCGTCCGCACGACTCATGATTTCTGCAAAACACAGGAATTAAACACTATTAATGAAGTTATTCAGTAAAACCGAATTTACAATTACATACCAATAAAATCCGCCCAGGGGTTGGACGACGCATATAATGAAATTATCTCCCTCGCAGGTAACTTGTGAGGGAGTTGGTCAAATACCACCATGACGGCCTTATCCAAATCCGACAGAGCCATACGAGAACTCGCGTTAAGCACAGTCGGATCCTGAGTCCAATGGAATGGAAACTTAGTAATACCATCATTATAAAAGTACTCTAGGCCGTCCGGCTCTACGAATATCTTGAAATATCGTTCCTTGAAATTCTTGTAGGACGTGGTGAAGGCCGCAAACCGCACACTTCCCGGACGGCTGGTCAATGACACCCAACTTACAGGGTTGGACGAATGTGTGTTATAATAAAATAAAAACACTCCCGCTCTGGGCGTCAAGTCAAAAAGTTGACACACCATTCGGAAGGCCTGCATGCACGCCCACGCGTTCGGATGAAGTTGGGTTGGTGCTATGTTGAGAAACCGTAGCACATCCATTGTGAACTCATCGAACGACAACGTTACTTTCAAATCAACGAATAACGTACTATAAACATAAAAGAAATCTACCGGAGCATTCTCCCTTCCATGGCAGACACGGTCGGTGTACCCACATATTTCAGCAATGAGAATATCTGAAGGTAAACCCGACCGCACTACGGGGGCCCTAGCTATCACTTTGTCAAGGTCGTCCGGTTTCTTAAAAACAGCGGGTGTGTTCCTAACACTCATATCTACCCAGTCATAGCTCGGACCCACAGATCCACTCGTACTTTCGTCACTTCCGGACGATGACTCCCCACTCTCACCCGACTCTCTACTCCCTACCCTATTTGAAGAAAGTTGCGACATAACTAACCTTTCGTTCACAAATTAACACCTCGGTCAGCAACTATGGTTCGTACGGCGCAATAACTCGCAATGTAGACGCTGCAATCAGAGCAACTCGGATGCCGAACTCAACGAAACGTGATCTCTTTGCAACTGGGAACGCTATTTATAGCATTTCCCTCTCACCCCCATCCGTTAGATTCCCTCTCATCCTACGACCCATATCAGCCGGAATTCGAAACGTCATTTAATCCACACCGCCGGATTCATCTCCGCCGTCTTCGACCAAAAGCAAATGTCCCATCATACCGTTACATTTAATGCCTGACACCTCGAAAGAACAACCATTACGACTCTTCGGCCTTTGTTCACCTCGAGCCTGGGGGGCAAGTGTACCGGCAGGCACCGGACGAACAGATGTACCGACCGGCCGACCGAACTCATAATAAATGTGAGGGCGCAACAAGACTAAGGTAGTTAAGATACTCCGAAAAATAAGGAATACACGTGTGAAGAAGATATTTTCCCCCGGGTATTCCGGAGCACGATTGGTAAAACCTATCCATAACCACCCTGAGCCCAAGAGGTAGAAAGCCCATTTAGCAATCCTATAAATACAGTGCTCAAGCCAGAGAAAGGTACGTTTTGATTCACTTACTAAACCTCACTTAGGATCTCATACTTACTTGAGCGTCGGAGTGCCTTCGCAGGTACCCTCCCCCGCCCGACCGAAGGAGACACCAAGAAGGAGCGACCGACCAAAAGAGAAGAAGACCGACACATCAGCAACTACACTACATCAACCGACCGCGCCTGGGCCCCATCTCTCCACTCAGGTACAATATTTACATGTTTCTATTTTGTTATCAGGTTTATTGGATACAAAAGTGTAGATTAATCTAGAGGGTAAAAAAGACCCAAAGGAGAAAATACAAAGATGATGAAGATGACAATAAGAGTGTTTATTTATTTCTATTGACTCTTTTATTTATCTAAAGAAAAAATATATGATTAGTTGAAGATGATGCAATAATACATTGTTTAGATGTAGCATTATCACTTACACTTTAATAAAATATATTATTTTTTACTTATACATTTAATTAATAGATTTAGTTTTAATAAATCTTATTAAACATATAATAAATATATATAACCTTATTAAACACAACTATACATAAATAATATAATAAAAAATGAGGATAGACGAATCATAATTTAATATTTAATATTTTAAAATATTATAATTTAGTTGTATTTATGATTGAATTAAAATTTATTAACTTAGTGTGTATATGTGTGTTTGCAAATATAATAATTATGTATTGACCCATGAAACAATATGCAATACTCACAAAAGAAACATCGGAAAATATGTTCTTCTAATATCACACCATAGAAAGAATTTTTCATCGCAAATACTAGGCAATTGCTCATAACTTACAACAACTTCTATTTAAATATTTTAAAAATCTGAAAACTTCCAATCACTTTAATTATTTTCATCACAGTGGGACATTGAAAATGATAGAAAATTATTCATGACATTTTAATAGAAGTAAAAGAGAGACACAGAAACTTCCATGAAGTTTAAGATGAACCTTCTCAGAACCCAAACCTCAAATCACAACTTCCTTTATAAGACCAACAATTTTGCTTTCCTACATTCACCAAAACAAACACTTCACACTTCACACTGCAACAATGACTTCACCACCACCACTTCTCCCCGTCACTACCTCCACCGACGCCCACGCGCCACCCATCCGTGTTAACCCACTCTACGTTCTAGGGTTCCTCGCCACCACAATAAGCACCTCCCTCATAACCTACCTCGCCTACAACCAAAACGACACCCCGATGCTCCTTTTCACCTCCTTCATCTACGTCGTTTACTTCTCCGTCGACTTCTCCCCTCTCCCACCCGCTCCCTCGGCGCGTGCCACCCACGTCAGGCTCTTCCTCTGGGCGATCTTCAGCGCCGGCATGTTAGCATTCGCGTGTTCCTTCTGGACCGTTCTAACGCTCCACGAGAGCTTGTGCTTCTTCTGGGTGGTGATCGGCGGCAGCGCTTTGCTGTTCAGCGCGTGGAGCGGCGACAGTAAATTTGCGGCGAAAAAGGAACAGTATTCCGACATGGTGCAGTCTTTTGGTCCCATAATGTTGATGTTTTTTGGGTTGGGAAGACGCTATGTGACCACTCAACTTATCCTCCACGCCGCCATTATGAACGCCAGAAAGCTCGTTGGACCAACCACAACGCTCTCTGTCAATACTCAAATTTTAACTGCTACCTTTCGTTTCTCTTCTTAAAACTTCTCTTTTTTTTTCATGAAGTTTAATTCTACTTTATTGGAAAACAAAAAAAAATAAAAATCCTTCATAATAAAATGTAACTAAAGTACCAATTCTTAAAGTAGAGATAATTAAGTTTCTAACAACAAATTTAATTGAAACATGATTAAGTCAAGGTAAAAAAATATAAACATATGAAATAAAGGTCACGAAATTAAGATAAACAATTCATTTAAAACGTGGTTATAAAAAAATATTGTTTGTATAAGTAATTTTCTTGGGGTTGGGTTGGAGTCAAGAGAACGATTCTCTCTTTTCTTAGTTGGTTTACCTTTTTCTCTCTCAAAAAATGATTTTTGTGCTTTCTTTTAACTGTTTTACTTATCGTCTTGGTAA
Organism: Phaseolus vulgaris; assembly: GCF_051622355.1. Taxonomy (NCBI): domain Eukaryota; kingdom Viridiplantae; phylum Streptophyta; class Magnoliopsida; order Fabales; family Fabaceae; genus Phaseolus; species Phaseolus vulgaris. The sequence continues at coordinate 4,457,700 of NC_143501.1, read as the reverse complement.
ACTCTAAACTCAGACGATATCTATAAAAGGACACTCCGACGCTCAAGTGAGATTTCGATGTTCGACAGTCAGTGCTATTAATACTGGATGATGACGATACCTATAAAAGGATACTCCGACGCTCAAGTGAAATTTCGATGTTCGATAGTCAGTGTTATTAATACTAGAGGATGACATACCTAATCTTTGAAATATGTATCTATTTATATGAATATCATAAATCTTTTATTGTTGGAATGAATATCATAAACCCTTTTATTATTGTGTGAAATTGGAGAATTTGATCATGATTAAAAGTGTATTACTTAATGTTAAACCTATAAATTCCGTATAACCCTGCTCCAACTAATATTGTCGGAGAAAAGAAACCATGTTTCGAATATAAGAAATTAGTAAAAAAATATTTCAAGTGTTAATATAAATATTACTGGTAAGACTCACCATTAAATTAACTATTTTGTTTAAACTATTTTATAATTAAATTGGATTTTTTTATATTAAAGGTTTAAATTATGTTATATCGAAGAATTTACAAAAGCTAGGTTCTTGCTCATAACGACTCTGGAAGTCTGCAACGGTTTTTCGTTGAGTTCTACATGAAAATGTCCTATGATTTCTATAACTTTTAACTTTTCTTTAACATGTTTTACTGTCAAACATAAATTTAAGTGATTAGAATTCATTGAATATATTTAATTATTCAATGGGAATAATCCAACATGTAACAGGTTTAGAAAGATGATAAGAAATTCTTCGATAAAAACTCCCATGTTCAAATCACTAATGGAGACACATTGAAAGTTATTAAAAAGACAAACAACCATTTTCTTAGAACACTTGTTAGATGTTATCATTGTAGTATGATACAAGAAATTTATTATAAAAACAGAGAAAATAGAAACATTGATTAGTCAGGTTTGTAAATTGCAACAAATTTGTGGAAGAAGTTTTTTAGTGAAATCTCTATTTCCAATCACAAATTAGACTGATGATTTGTTGATTGATTAGTAGACTTCAAATTGTAAGCATAAACAAAACTCTGAAAATGCTATTAATAGTTTCATGTCTACAAAAAGTAGACACACAGAAGAACACAGTTCACCAAAACTGTTAGAACAAACATACATAGAGTGTAGACACATTGTCTTGCACTCAGTGGAGGAGACAAAGGTTTAAAGGATGTATTTGTTGCTGCTCTGTGCTCACACTCATTTATACACAAATGACTCATGCATAAAATTCTTATATATTCTAGACAGTGTATGATTGTTGTATTGTATCAATGTCAAGACCCTTCAGTCTAACCACAGACTCAACATGGCCCTTCAATGTATGCAGTTCTCTCAGTCTGCAAAGAGAAAACAAAGAGGGATAAAAAGTGATACAAGCATGTGCAAGAAGCTGAAGATTCTTAGCATTTTCTTTCACACCAAAACACAATGATGTAATAATTGCTATACTATACAGGTAAACAACTTTAGATTGAGAGAAAGAGAGAGAACACCACAAGACTGAGGAACTGGCTGAGAAAAATGAATAACAAGTAAGATATATGGAATTCTTCATGACAAGATTTTCAGCCATAGATTCCTTTCATTTTTGAATCCGTAACATTTACATGTTTAACAACTTGAGGTAGGACTTCTAGGAGAGAAAAATAAGAAGAAATGGATGAGTTAAAAATAAGAATTTAGGTAAACTATGTGAGAGAGCTTCTACAAATTAGCTCACCCGTAAGTTAATTTTGGTTATTAGAGAAACTCATTTAAATGGGCACATCATAATCTTTTCCAAAGCACTTGCACAAAGTAATTTTGTCACAAGTCTAAACAAGTTTACAAAGGATCTGAGGTGCATATTATCAGCAAAAATTCACTTGGAAGTTGGAAGTGATATCTGTAAGACATGAAAACTACCTCATAGACCATAATCATTACAGAAAAGCATGGATTCATACCTTGCAATCTCTGCTCTTCTTTTAGCTTCTTCAGCCATGTGATTAAGTTCCGTGTGAGGTGTTCGTTCGCCGAACATCTTAGTCTCTGGTGGATGAAGGCCATGGAGTGTTCTCTGTGCATGTGCCCATTTAAGTTCACGTTCCTCCCTTCCAAAATTTTTCTTCCTTGTAAAAGCAATCTGGCAAAGATTCCACACTAGAAGGTTAGCAACAAGTTCAAATGTTGAATTAGTCTTTTCAACTGGTTGAGAACACATACCCTTTGTTCAATAACAAGATCCCAAGCCCTTCCACTCAAGGCATACCGAATTACGAACTTAATAAAGTCGAGTGGCATGTAAAAGATGAGGTTATAAAGCCAAACAACACCAGCCCAACCCCATCCAATCCCTTCAATCGCAGCAAAACTCCAATTTGCATAAACTGCGATCAAGGTAGCTATCTGCTCCATCAAAGCACATGTTCAAGTTATTATCTTACTATTATACTTACAATGTAAACATGCTAAAAAAGTAGTGTTGTGTTGATTTCACTCACTAGCTGGGCGACAACAAAAGCTGCTACTAGTAACAAACCCGGACGTTCGACATAAGACCAACTTCGTGCTCGTGTAACGAATATGAGAGCCTGACTAATTGTGCTAACTTGTAGGTATACTGCTGAGGCAAGCTTTCTATAGTCATCCCTATCCTTTTTCTGAAGGCTTGAAACTCCAAAAGTTTGCTGAATATTTCATTAGGACAGTCAATACAAGCATTTGAGCAATGTTAGTAACTCAAAGCACTAGATATTATACAAATGATATGGATCATCGGCTTAACAAACATGATACAATTAGGTTGATGAAAGAATGTTTTCTTCTTACAGGGAAAAAATCTGTCTTATATGCTGCCCAAAAGAAAATAACTGTCATCATAGCCAAATAACCACCAAGAATTATTCCAGTAGTAAAGATCTCCGCCAACTTCCAGCTATCTGGATATGGAGATGGTTTTACCCTGTCCTTTGATATTGTCATAATGGTACCTGACATATTCAAAGATTGTATAATGTAAGGGAGGAAAAAAAGGTGACAAGTGTTATTTGACAATAATTATGAGGTAATAGTGACAAAATATTCATGGTTTCATTAGTAAAAAGAAGGGATCTATATTAGCATAAAAAATTAATGTGCATACCGTCATTAAGAATAGCAATAATCAGCACCATGAATGGTGGAAAATCAAATTGCCATATGAGGGCCAGTAACATGAAACCAAGCTGTCAAAATAAAAGCAAAGTTGGCATCAAAGTCGTATGTCTGCAAGAATAATAGCTTATAATCAATCTTAGACCATAAAACTTACCACAATACGAATTGTGATGGAAACAGCGTAGATCTGGTCAAAAGAAAATCATAACCGACGAGTTAATAATCATAATGATCACTTTTTTAACTAAGAGGTGAGATAACTATTCTTAGGTAGGGATTTTCCATTTACTGGGAAGATGATGCAACAGAACATCCAACTTCCAAAGGTAAAAAGAAGAAGTTAGAACTGAATGTAGGCTCACCGTGTAATTCTTCATCCTTTGGAATATGGATCGACTAGTCAATACAGCACTGATGATAACACTGAGACCAGGTTCAGTTAGAACAATGTCAGAAGCACTACGAGCTGCATCAGTAGCATCAGCAACAGCTATTCCAATATCTGCCTTTTTAAGAGCAGGAGCATCATTAACTCCATCACCAGTCATCCCACATATGTGTTTTCTAGCTTGCAAACGTTTCACAATCTCATATTTGTGTTCTGTATTAAATGAGCTCATTGAGTCAAACAAATAAAAGAGAATGATATCGTATGAAAGTAAACCATCAGAAAACAATGGTGTTATACCAGGAAAAACACCAGCAAATCCATCTGCTTTTTCAATCAACTCATCAACAGGCAAGGTAGCAATTGCTTCATCCTTGTTTTGGCCCAATAAAGCCGATGAAGGGTACATGTTGGTTCCCATTCCCAGACGGCGCCCTGTTTCTTTTCCTATCGCTAGTTGATCGCCTAAAGAAATTGGTACCACATAAAGATATTATATATTATATCGAAAAATCCATAAACACTCCTATTATTATGTTCAAAGCACAAGTGATACATCCAAAAGAGACAAGACTTTCTACAAAGATTGCTTTACAAACAATTAGAAAATCAAGGACTTAGTGGAGAGGCCAAAACTGTTGATATTATCCACACTTGTAATAACAAGTGTTGTTCAAGTTGGAAGCAAAAATATTCCCTTCTGTACAAGTTTTCTTAGCTTCAATTACTTAACCAACAACAAGTTTGACACCAATGCCACTACATTCTTCAATATTATAATTTAATATAAAAATATAGAACCATCAAAAGCAACATCAACATATACTGGAGAAAATTTAAGGAATGCATCAAACTTTAATGTATTACTTGCAGCCTCAGAATAAATAATACATTGCAGAGGACAAATACCTGTTATCATTTTAACATTTACTCCAAGATTTAATGCCCTTCGTATTGTCTCAGCACTATCATGTCTAGGGGGGTCAAACAGAGGCAAGAGTCCAATAAATTGCCAAGGCCCTCCTTGGCTTTCTTTTATCCCTTCTGGAACTTCCTGTGACATAGGAATAAACGCTGTCAGCAGTGACATGCATTGCAACTTAAATTGCTATTTCCACTACAAAAGTAAGATCACAAATACACATGTACCTGGTAAGCCACTGCAAGAGACCGTAAGCCGCGCTCTGCAAACCTATCAATGACAGAATGAACTCTGCGTTCTATCTCTGACTTATTGAGTGAAAGATTCAAAATCTGATAGTAATTAAAACTATGAATCAGTTCTGTAGTTATGTGGAACCATTACACAAAAAGCAGTGAGATGGCTTATAGAAGTACCTGCTCCGGTGCGCCTTTGCTGACCCGATGCATTTTACCTGCACTGTCGATATAAGTCATGGCAGTCCGCTTGTCAGTTGGATTGAAGGGAAGGAAGTGAACCTCTTCAATACCAGCCCTTGCCTAAGTTTAAGACAAATCAGATACAACAGCATGTAGCAAAAAGAAAAGGAAATGGTAATGAGCACCATACTACAACAACAATTAAATTTATCAACATGTTTGTTTTACATGCACGAAAAAGAGATGGATTATCATATATGAATCTACCTCTTTTGGATCACCTAACATCCCTACAACAGCAGCATCTATAGCATCTTGGTTCTCCAATCGTGCAGCCCGAGCAGCCATGAGCACAACTGTATCTACATCAACTCCTTTAGCAAAAATCTACAGAGAACATTAAAAACACTTGTGTAAGAATAATGCCACAAACAAATCAGCAAACAACACAATTCAAAACTGACTACTCCTAACCTCAATAAGATTCTTGTCAACTGACAGTTTATTCAAGGTCAAAGTTCCAGTTTTGTCACTGCATAATACATCCATTCCTGCCATCTCTTCTATGGCTGTCATTCTTTTAGTAATAGCACCCTGCAATGATTATATAAAGCATAACCTGTAAATTCTAAACTATTTTGATCAAAAAATGAGACAACCACTTTTCAAGAAGCGCTAATGTCTACCTGTTGAGCTAAGCGATGGGATCCAATAGCCATTGTCACTGACAAAACAGTAGGCATGGCTATAGGAATTCCTCCAATAAGAAGCACAAGCAGATTGTCAATCCCGGGACGATATTGTCGGTGTTGAATTGGGTACATGACAATGATCTCTATTATCATTCCCAGAGCAATGGAACATATGCAGAAGTTCCCAATAGCAGTCAGGACCTATTTAAGTAACTCAGAACAAGATAAGTGTCAATGTGAAGCAAACCATTTGATATATAAAGGAGAAAACAAAAATCAAAAGGGGGCTTTTTGGGAGCCAACAGATTAAAATCACATAATTCATTGTGACATCTAATTGCATCTTTCCCCTAAAATTATTCATTTCCTTCTTATTTTTGAAGGAATACAGTTTTAAAGATATTGAATTCAGGTTCATTTTACCTTCTGAAAATGACCAACTTGATTTGTGGAGTCCACAAGGTGAGCAGCTTTGCCAAAGAAGGTATGAACTCCAGTGGCGATAACAACTGCATTGATCTCTCCCTGCTTGCATGTGGAGCCTGAATAAACACTATCACCAGGGCCTTTTGTGACGGGAAGAGACTCGCCTGTAAGTGCAGACTGCAACCCGAACAGAAACTTAAGCAACCAACAAAATAAATATGATAACCAAATAGCAGAAGATAAAACAGTAAAGGCAGCAAGTTGTACCTGATCAATCTTCAACGGATCACCTTCAAGTAGACGAGAATCCGCAGGGATAATGTCACCTAGCTTAACACTAACTATATCCCCTGGAACAAGAACACAAGCATCCTCCTCAATCCATTTTCCATCTCGAAGGACCTGAATAAGTATTTTATGGAATATTATTAGTAAAAGTCAAATTAAGACAAAACATAGATAAATCTAATGTTTAAGCTGAAATTTCACACCAAAGTCTATCATTATATGCTATCAACGACAACATAGGATCTCTTAGGAATCATGTTAGCCCAACATGACACAAGTTATTATGGCTGATATTAATTGGTGCATGAATGGAGATACATCAAATGGAATCAAATTATTTTCACTTTCTTGAAAATGAGTTACCTAACAATACAAACATACTACCAATAAGCTTCTAACAACTAATACCTTAGCTTTAGGTGCTAGACGAGCCATCAAAGCTGCTGCGGCATTACCAGCATTGTTCTCCTCAATGAAACTTATCGTTGAATTGATAATAAGGAGTGTGATAATCCCAACAAAGTCTTGCCAATCAGGAGGTTTGCCCTGATGAATGTGAAGATAAAAAATTCAGGAAATTGGCAAAACCAATAACAATATGCAATTCCAAAAGAAACTTGTACTACCATTTCTGAACGTCTTTCTTCCATTCTCAGCATTCACACACAGAAATCAAAATAAACATTTCCAACAAAATAAATTATTAAAGGTGTGCAGCAACATACTCCTCCATTGGCCAAAGCAATGGCCATGATTGCTGCAGCTTCCATGACCCATGAAAGAGGATTCCACATAAATCCCAGAAACTTCAGAACCTTGCTCTCCTGCAAAAACAACAAAAGCTCAGCAGAAAAACAAAAGTTGCAACTAGGAACAAGCTTCCAATTAAAAGTAGGAGCAGCTCTCTTCAAAGTTCTCCAAAAAAATTAACCAACAGCTCATAATATCATATCAACTCTCTTTCATTTCCTTCCACCTCATTTTCCTTCTATATATATTCCTTTTTCATCATATCACCTACCATATATGTCACTTTCCTTACACTTTTTTCCTTTCACCCCAAAATGGAGGTGTACTTTACATTTTTCCCATCAAAAAATGGAGAAAGGGGTTTGTTTCCCATCTGCAAATACGAAGTTCCTTCCCCTACTGAGGAGGGAAGAGGCATAAGAAGAAGAGGAAGAAAATTGAAGGGAAGGACCTGTTTCTCCTCAAGTTTGTTGTGACCAAAAATGGACAACCTCTCCTCAGCAGATTTTGTTGTGAGTCCATTTGAATCACACCTCAGAGTCTGAAAAACCTCTTCAAGTGGCACGTTTTCCTGCAAAGAAAATCAACCAAATGTAACAAAAAAAATAAAAATAAAAAATCAAACTTAAACAGAGGAAATTTGCCAAAAACAGAACAAAACTTGAAACTCCCAACTCCAAAAAGAACAAAACAAAACCCAGAAAACACTCACCAACCCCATTTTTTTTTCTTTAAAAACTACACAAAAAAACACTCTAAAATCAGAGTACAAGAACCAAACATAAACAGTTCACAAAGCTCAAATAATTCCATGAACACAGAAGAAAAAAACAGAGGTATGAGTTGGTTTTTTTGGTACCAAATCCACAGCCTCCTTCAAAACAGCATGCATGGCTTCTTCCTTGTCAGCCATCTCAACCAAAAACTGATCTACAACTCTAAAGGTGAGAGCTTTTGATGAATATCACAACACCCAGAGAAACCACACAATGAAAACCGAGCACTTCCTCTGTTTTTTTGGTTTTTTTTTCTCTTCACCTCTTCCTCCCAATTTAGAATGTGTGTTGTGACGTTTCTTCTGCTTTTGGTTTGTTCGTGTGTCCTAACTATTGATGTGGCAGCTTTTTAAGGACAGCATGGTAAACACCTCTACAAGGATTTCATGTACTTGCAGGTACACTCTGTTTCTATAATATTCCACACTTGGACTCTTTGTGTCTTTATCTCTTATTTATTCTTTAGCTTTTCTACCACAATGTTCAATATAGACTATTTATTAATCATAAAAAATTATACTTTTCTACTTTTCTACCACATTGATATTTTTCTAATTTTTTTGTTTAAGTTATATATTTGTGCTCTGTTCTCATTACAGTGTCCTGCTATTTTACTTTTGCAGTAGTTACATTGATAGTGATATCATTTTAAGCAAGGTTAATCAATGTTTGGAATTTAATTTTTCTAAATATAATTTAAAATAAATTAATAATTTTTCATTAGGTGTTTTGAATGTTGTTTTACATATAATTATAATTCTACTTTAGTAACTTCTATCAGAAAAATCAAGGTTAAGATAATTTTTTTAATTTTTATAATATAGAGCTGTTTTTATTTTTTAATGGTGTTTTAGCTTTCATTTTTTTATTTGTTTTAGTCTATTTATTATTTCACTTATTCAATATTATAACTTTGGAAGAACGATAGAGGTGGCCACACATACACAAATGATGATTAGGTACTGCAAAAGACAACACACAACTACCAATTACAATCAAATAATTTCAACCACACATTTTTTGCTTAATAATTAGGATTAGTAAAGAGATTAATGTCTACACTCTTCAGTTGGAATATTGCTTTTAAGGAATTTGATGGTTCATTACTATTTTACTATTAATCAGATTGCTTAACCATCATTTGAATCAAACTTCAGATGCTCATGATGTTGGTTCTAAGCTCCATTCAAATGAGATTCTACTAAACTCAACATTAATTAGTTCTAAAACTTAGATTTAAATTTCATTGATGTTATTATACTCACCAATTAAGTTTGTTTGTGTTTAGAGATGTTTCAGTGGTAAATATAGTTTTGTCTAGTTTAGAAGTTGAGACTAAAGACATTTTAAATACACTATTTTTTTCAAATTTACCAAGATATTCTTTAAAGACGAAATTATGATTAGGTGTGGCAATATGGGTTGGTCCGTTCTGCATAAGGGTTGGTATGCGGGCCAGCCCGTATAAAAAATATATATTTTTTTAGATAAAAATTTTGAATTTTTTTATAAGCATTAGGTAAATTGTCTCATAATATTATTTTCACGAGACATGCATTATAAGATGTTATTAAAATTTTCAGAATGTAAAATATGAGTCTACATGAAGAAAATATGGAGGTGCAGAAAAAAATTTCTACATTTTAAAGTTATGTGCGTTATGCGAACTAACTCGCCCTGCCCCACGTTTTTTTCAGCGGGTGCGACCCGCCTGTACGATCCATTCCACTTTGTTACTCCTAATCGTGACAGAGTTTCAAGTTTCTTGATGGACAATATCTTTGATATGATGATTAACCATAACAATACTATCTAAATAAAATAATAAAATAAGTCAAATGAGATAATAAAACATAAAAAAAAAACTAATAATACAATAGAAAAGTAAAATTGTAGAATTAGACATCATAAAGAAAATATTTTTTTTTTCTAAAATATGATTGAGTTGGTAAGCTTGAAAGCTATCTACTTTTTAAGTTTCTTGTGGAATAAAAAATGATTGGCTTTAAGAATAGTAAAATAGAGGCATGAAGTGTCGTGTCTCACTTGAATTTCTAAGGGCCAAACAAGGGTTAGTGACCATAGATGGTGGAAACATGAGTTGTGCAAGTTATTTAAAAGAAGACACTTCATCTTCACTATAGACATTGTTGCCTTGCTTATCTTCTCCATTCTCACCTTCACATAAGACAAAATGGTGAGGTTCTCAATTAAAGGATTTTGATGTTATCTTCTTTTGTAGGGTTGCAAAACCTTACCTAATACCTACTCTTTCCAATTGAAGCATTGGATTGAACAAGTATACATGTGACTTTTAGGTTTCATGTTTCAGGAGTTCTTATACATAATTTGACTATTGTGTTTTTTTATTAAAAAAAATAAGTTTTAAAAATGTTTTCATGAAAGAGTTTAACATATTAATATACTTTACTTATTATTTATTCAACTAAAAAATAACTTATAATAACAATTTTCTTAAAGAACAGTCAATCCTACAAGAAAATTATTTAATAATAATTAATTTTGGAAATAAAAAATAGTTAATTATATATTATTTTATAAATTAAAAAATTATTAGTATTTAAAATAATTTATATTATTAATAAAAATTTATAAAATAATTTATCCAACATTAACTACCAACATTTTAATTACTAATAACTTTAAATTTTAAGTTATTTTTTAATTTAAAATATAAAATAATCCACAATTAATAATTTTGTAACTATACTTATTAATAATTAAAAAATATTTTAAATATTGATAATTTTTAATTTATAAAAAAATTAACTTAATCAATACATTGATTAATTATTTTTTTATAGTTAAAATTAATGGTTATTAAATGATTTTCTTATATACCAATGCAATGCACTATATTCTATTTTGGTGTTTTGTAAGAAAAAAATGGAGGAAATAATTTTTAAATTTGAAGTTTGACTTGTTTAGATTAAGTTGAATCACACATACTGATTTTTCTTTTGTTTGGTTTTGAGCATATATAAGACTGAAAACGTATGTAGCACAAATACGTATATGGACACCGACACAATACAGATACAAACACATAGATACGTATAATTTCTAAAATGTAAAACACAGGGACACGGATCTATATATTATATAATTTTAAATTATATAAATTGAAAATAAATATTTATGTGCAAAAGTATGTTTAAGATTCTTTTGGGAGCATGATATTTTTCATAACAGGTTCAAAAGAATTTGTTCCTTATTTTTATAATCATAATAAAAATTTATACAATAAATTTGAGTTTTTAGAAAATTATTGTATTTATACATTTTAAAATTGTGCTAAAAATTTTAAAAATCCAACAAATATTTTTTGAATTGAACACTTCACTGATAAGTGTCCTACGAGTGTTGTACGAGTATCAACATCGATACGTGTGTCCGACACGGATACGTTATTTAAGAGTGTCTGAGTCTCATAACACCTGAATGAATGTGTCCTATCAACCATCTATTTTTTATACACTAAATAAAAAATTAAATAAAACTATATTAAAAGAATTTAAACAATTGCATTGAGACCTCATGACTTCATTTTCTTGAAGTTTGTAAGTAATAGTCTTTCTCTTTATTATATACCTTGTGAATTAGTACCATGCAGTGGGTCACAGTAAAAAAAAGTATTAATATTATGAATTCAAAATTGGAAGTCACTATTTTTGACTAAGGCTTTGACTCATTTGTTCATTTGATACTTTACTAGTATTATCATAATTTTATTTATACAATATAGTTAATTTATCTATCAAAGATTTTTATAAATTATCGCATTAATAATACTTATTAATATTATATATATATATATATATATATATGTATATATATATATATATATATATATATATAAGGATTCACTTAATGTGTTTAAATAAAAATAATTGAGATAAAATATGAATATTTTATTATTTTATTTTCCAAAAAATATCATCTTCTTAAAACACTTTTATTAGCTTCGTCTCAAGATTTCTGAAAAATTTATTCATCTTTTCAGAAATTTCATCTTAATATTCTATTGGAAAATAGAACATTTTTTCCGGATCAAAAATCAATTTTAAATAAATAAGTTTCTTTTTATCATTTTTTAGTTGATTTTGGAAAAAAGTTGTATGTTTAGAGATTATGATTATTGTACGTGATACTTATGTATATTACTTCATAAACATAAGAGTTCTTTCTATTGTTTATCAAAATATTTTATGTATATTTTTAACTTTTCTTGTGAAAATAGAGGGGTTTGAAGCTTAAGTTTAACTAAACAAGTCTTAATAGGTAAGAAAAACTATTTTTTTTTAAAAGTAGCTTAAGATAGTTTATGGTAGATTATCTGATTATAAAATGACATCGTCACAATTTTGATTTTTGTGAAAATTTTTGTGTTATTCGAGTACATTCTAATTCTTTGAATCAAAAAATGAATGTTATATAAAACAAGGAATGTTTGAAAATATGGTGAATATGTTTATGTCATGAAATGATTAAATCTTTCTTATAAGAAAATTTTAGTTAACTATACATGGTATGCTTGAGATACTAAATGGTTGAAAATGATTGAGATGAGATTTGTATAGTTTAAGTTAATAGATTTTTAATGAGATATGTTATATATTTTAGTAGTAAAAAGTTAAAATATTAAAATTTGTACAATTGTAAACGGATACGAGTGCAATTAAGTTTATAAAAATATGATGTAATGAAAAAAAAAAGGAAAAAGAAGATAAAAATGTAAGAGAAGTGTTGAGAATTAACTAAAGAAATAAAGTAAAAGGGAGAAAGCTTGAAAGGTTTCCTACTTTTGCGTTTGACACGTGTGAAGTGGAGTCATATAAATTAAGAACTGTACCTTAAATTTATATTTATGATATTAAGAACTGTACCTTAAATTTAAATTAATCCTATAAAATTAGTTTAAATTTGTGTTTACTTATATATTATTATGAAATATTAATTACTTATATATTATTATGAAATATTAATTACTTATATATTATTATGAAATATTAATCTTTAGTTCATGTCATATTTTCAATTAGTTTAATAACTATTTATTAAAAGTGAAATTTAAACTTAACTCACTTATTTTATAAAAATAAAGTTTAGTTTCACATATATTATAAATCCTAATTTATAGTCGACGTGGAAGCTCTAAAATATGAGTATATATATGTATAATTAATTTTTTCTAAAATTTTAAATTTGATTAAAATAAAAATAAATAAAAAGCAAAAGTTATAATAACAGTTTAAAGAGAATGATTCCATAAAAAAAATACAAAAAGCTTAAGATAAAGAAAAGGAGCAAATGTACTATATATATGTGCATGATGGAAAATATTTTTTAAAAAAAATTGAATGATGACGTATATATAAATTTAATATAAAAAGTAGACAGTGAAAAACCTTTAATTGAAAAGTTGATATTAAAATAAATAAATATTTTAAATAAAAACATGGATGATATAGAAATCTCATTACATATAATTTGATTTTTGTCTTTCTCTATTCACTACATACTATTAACAATTTTGATAGCTTTGTTTTAGGGCATAATACAAAAGAACTCACAAAAGGAATCATATAAAGAAAATATGCTTATGAAAAACTGAAAGAAGCATCAAACATATGATAAAAAGCTTAAGGAATCATTAGACAATTTACTAATTAATTTAGAAATGTCATATAATAATTAAATTAAAATGGCACAATATATTTTATGCATGTTACCATATCTAAGTTGAAAAAAATAATAATAAAATAAATTATAAAAAATATTAGTGGGATGAATAAATTGTCACAATGGGGAATTCAATTAAAGCCAAATATTGGAAACGACATAAGATGCAAGATTCTGACCAGATAAGAAAATTGTCTTAAGAAACTTTATTCTCATTTCTCACCCTATTTGTAATGACTTTCAAAGTTATTTAAAAATATAAATTGATTTTTTTTTTAGATTCTAAGAGCATTAGCAAATTTGAAGAGGCAAGAAAACTATTATGTGTATAAAATCTCAATTGGAAACAAATGTATTTAAAAAGTTTTAGATAAATTACAATTTTGATATCTCTTTAATTTTTTATTTTGGAATTTTGTTTTTACTATTATTTTCATGGTTTTTAGTTTTTAAATTTTGGTTTGATTCTCAATTTCATGTATGCTTATTCCTTTATTTATTTTTTTAAATGATTAAAATTATTTATTAATGATACTTTCAATGAAACACTACAAGAAAATCACTAAATAGAAACTAATTTTAGAGACAAAAAATAATTAGTTGCTATAATGACTAAATTAGAAATCATCTTATAGACTAAAAAATTATTGGTTTCTAAATTAGTTTTTATTATTGATAAATAATTTCTAAATTGGTATATAATATTTTAACTACCAATTATTTAAATTATAAATTTGGCAGAAAAAATCTTTGTAGCTAATTAGATATAATTTAGAAACTATTTATAATAATAGAAACTAATTTAATTTTTTTTTTAATTATTAAAATGTTTCTAATTTAGTCAATAAGGAACTAATTATTAAATTTGTGATTTATTCAAAAGTAATTTTTAAGTTATTGGTGGACACAGAGAAGTTTGTAAATGCAATTTTCCAAGTATAGTAAGTATGAAGTTGGTGAATTTCCCACTCTGAGTATTATTAAGGGTCATTGAAAAGGATTGGTTTATAATTTTGATAAACAAAAATTCTTCTTGAAAGTTAATAGTGAAATTAATAATGTTGATTGATTCTCCTCACCTTTTAAAATATTTTCATTATCTTTTTAATTCGTAAATGGCTCTTTAGTGATATCTTTATTTGACACCTAAATCTTGATGATGCAGAATCTAATATTCGTGTTGTCACTTTATGATAGAGTATCAAAAGTTACTTATTTTCTGTCTGTGCTTTACATGTTCATGTTGAATATGTTACAGAAAAAATATTAACCACTTGTATATTTTTTTATTAGATATTTATGTATATCGTATAATTATTTTTTAAATTTTTTATACCAATATTAATATGATACTACATCTAACTATTTGACTTGTATTAAAAGATACTAATGTATTTTAATGATTTTTATAATAATACTATATGTTCTATGTTTTAATTACATGTGTTATTTAATTTGGAATTGGTTTCAATGTTAGTATTATTAGCAAGTTTATCGCATACAATGGTAGAAGAGAAGTGTCATATTGGAAAAATTTACTTTGATATTTATTTATTTATTATAAAAATAGTATAATATTTTTTTAGTAGTACATATTAAAATCACTTCTTTTTCTAGTGATTTAGTGTTTGAGAGAAAAATTAAGTGAGAAAAAATAGATGTTTTTCCAGTGTTTTCTATTGGAGTTAGAAAGAAGAATATTATCATTTTCTTTCCTTTAATAAAATTATATTATTGTTTATTGTATATTTGTTTATTTTCTTCATTTTTTCCTATTTTATTTTAGTTATAACTTCTTATGTTGTTACTCTAATATCTAACAATGATATCATAGTTATGTTCTTGATTGTATTTTGTTGTTATTTTCGTTAGAATAGTGTTGTGGAAAAATCTAAGTTTGTTTTGTGATTATAGCTAGTCGATCTTTCATGCCATAAAAGAAACTATCCTTGTTACTAGATATAAAGTGTAGTAGTGTGAAAGTGCATGTTTAAGAAAGTTATGTCTAAGGAAAGACTTGATATTCAAATGTGCCTATTGGTGACACATCTTTTCCTGAAAGTTTACTTGATGTACTAGTTCATGGTCTATTATTGTTATTCCAGTAGACAATACTATTCACAGTGAAAAGTGTATAAGTAGATTTTAAAGAAAACAAAATATGAGATAGAGAAGTTCAATGTGAATAATTTCTTGTTGTGGAAACTAAAGATGAAGACAATTTTGAGAAAAGACAATTGTGTAGTTGCAATTTAAGAAAGACTAGTGGACATCATGAATTAAATGTGGAAATAAATTAATGATAATGTTACATAAATTTCCAATCAACAATGCCAGATTTGTGTTCATGGGTAATGATCATGGATCATGCCTTAGAGATTGCTAAAGTCGATACTATCAAAACAAAAATGTATGATGATATTGTATGCACAATTCAAGGGGGTACAACATGTGAAAGACTTGAAGAAAAATATATTGTTTATTTGACAATTATATGACCTCAGTTGTAAGATCAATATTGAAAGAGGAATATAAAAGATGATGTGAGGGAATCTGGTAGTGAAGAAAGCAGAAAAGGTCATGAAAAATTTATATGTTCCAAGAAACAGACGTAACAGTTGTATCAACAAGTCAAGAAGAAGTGGTGGTAATGTGGCATCATAAACTTGGTCGCATGTTAGAGCGAGGTTTGAAAATTCTTATGGAACATAATCTCTTACCCAAGCTCAAAAATGTTGTTTTACCTTTCTACAAGCACTGCGTGATAAGCAATCAACATATATTAAAGTTTGCTAGCTACTGAAAGCAAACACATATTAGACTTGATTCATTTTTATGTGTGAGAGTCAGCGATATTGTCCTTTGGAGGAACAAATATTTTGTATCATTAATTGATGATTAATCCAAGAGATTATCGAGGTACCGTGTCAAGAGGATCTCATATGTATTTCCAGTATTTAAGGAATTCAAAGCACGAGTATAACTTGAAACTGGGAAAAGAATTATCGTTTGAGGATATATAATGAAGGTTAATATGTAGATGGAGATTTTTTAGCATTCTGTAAGCCCAAGGGTATTACGAGACAATTTTATGTTCCACATACATCTCAACAAAATGGTGTGGAAGAGAGGATGAACTCTCTTAAATAGAATAAGAGTTATGCTGAGTACAACGGGAATGACCAAGTTTTTCTAGGCATAAGCAGTTAAAATCACATGTTACGTGATAAATTGATCATCATCAACAAAGATAAGTTTGAATATATTGATGGAGATGTGGAATAACAAAGCATTTGATTATTCTTTCTTACATGTATTTGGTTATCATGTGTACGTGATGTATAAATTCCAAGAAATAACAAAGTTGGATCTATAATCTAAGAAATGTATATTCTTGAGTTATGATAAATGAGAGAATTATCTATAGGGGAAGATCAATTGCGGGATGTGAAAGGCAGCACAAGGCACCTAACTTTTATTTTTTATGTTTAATAATATTTACTATACTTTCAACTAAATGAATGAATGTTAAATACATAATTTTTTTTGTTATGTAACGTAAACTTGTTTAGTTTTAACTTCACTTATAATCTTTTTCAATCTTTTACATCCCATCCGAAAATAATACCCGAATATTTGAAAAATACTCAATTAAATATATATAATTATTCAATTTATAAATATAGAAAAAAAATTCAAATATAATTTATTCGTATGTGATGGTAATATAATCACATTTAATCCTCAATATTTGGAATAAACATTTAGCTTTCTTGTAACAATGAGTAGACCACATCACAATTGGTATGAGACAACTATATTTCAATATTACTTGAATTCAAAAATTTCGCTCTGAATGCACCTAAAAAATAAGTTACAACTCCTAAACCCTTAATGTGTCTATTCCTATAAACATGCATGTCACTTTCAAAAAAACTTCACTAATGGTTTCAAACTCTTGATCATCTTTACGATCACATTGTACATTTGTTTTATAATTATCTTCATTGTTCAAAGTCAATAAAATGCTTATGAGTTTCACTGAAATTTTAGTCATGTTAACAAAACACATTTTTTACTACTTAATTTTTCATAATTGGATAACCTACTAATGTATGTACCAATACATTATTATAATTCATCGCTCATTACCTTTCTACACAATTTAGAAATACATTCACATTTTCTTGTTTCAATTACTGTAGGTTGTAAATACAGTAAATCTTTTTCACACACCAAACACCTAAATAAATACATTACAACATAAGAATGTCACTTGCTCACATTTTGAGTAAAAATAACAAAATCCCTTATATACCTATTTTTATTTATTTGTTGTGAAAACATCATGATAATTTTTTTAACTAATGCATTGAATCAAATTTCATAATATCATCAACTTTATCGTGAATCAACATATAGACTTCATATAATCTTTTTTAACTAATGCATATGTTGTTGAATCAACATATAGACTTTCTCTAATATTTTATTTCAGTTGATCTTCATTATAATTCTATCAAACAAATTCATTAGATTTAAAATAATATTATATTATGTAACAAATAATCCATAAGTATAAAAAATATATTTTTAGACTATATAATCGGGATCAATCCAAAATTCTCAATATATTTTCCAAATTTGTTATTTTAAAAATCATAAATTAGCTCTTGGATTAGATTATCTAAAAATATCCTATGACTTAATCTATCTAGAATTTTCAAATTAGCTTCTTTTCGATTGAATACTCTAAAGAGTAGTACTAACCAAAATTTTTACAAACCAAAATTTCTACCATTGTAATTGTACTTCTCATCGATACACATTTTTATTTTAAAAAAATAGAGTTGAACACAACATAAACTTAAAAAACGCTTAAATAATTTAGTCGAATACTTTTAAAATAAAATAGTTTCTATAAAAAAATTTATTTATTTTTAGTTCTTCTATTCGCCATTGCATTCCGGTCCCCCTCCGTGAACCAAATTACATAACTTTTGTAATTTTAAAGAACTAAAAAGAAATAAAATTAAATGAAAACTAATTGAAAGGACATTAGATTTAAAAAAAAGAAAAAATATATTGAAGTGAAAAAATAAAAAAGAGGTAGGAGAGACTATTTTCCAAGATTACTGGATTGCCTATGGAAAGGCCAAAGATTTACGAGACGATCAAGGACGGATTTAGAGAAGTAACCAGAAAATCCAGCAGGTGTAGGAGGAAAGTCTTCTGCAGGCATTGCAAATGGACGAATCATGTTATCCATGGTTTCTAATGTCAGATATGATCCAATTCCTTGCAACCTCTCTGGACCCATGATGGGCAGTGTGTGCTCCTGATGCAGTGAAGTACACTCACTACCTTCCTTCTGCCAACCATAATTATTATGTATTCTATGTTAGCTTTTCAAAATTCACCATGTTTGCCTATAAAACTTCAGCAAAATGCATTTACATCTATAAATATTTGAGGCTCGAACACGTCAGATACACGTATTAGACATTGGTGTTCGTATGATCCTCAACGGTGAAGTATTCAATTCAAAAAATATTTGTTGGATGAACAAAATGTAAAATGCAAAATGTATTTTATTGCATATGATTACCTCCAGTGGGGATAGATCGGCACCACGGCTGTAGGTCAGCTCTACGCGGTACCTTCTAGGATCTTCTAAAGCAATCTGCCATTTTAAAGTCAAAAGAAAGTTCCATAAATACAAACATAATTATATAAATATATATACTCATATTACTAAAAAATTTAAGGAACTACAATAACTTTTGGGAATAATTTGTAACTCTACAGGTAATAACTAGTAATGTCCAAAATGATTCACCTCTGTGTTCTCAAACATCCTAAGCACAATGTGACTCATATAGTCAAGCTCCTTTGTATTAGATAGTCGCTCTAGAGCATTATGGCAGACAAGACCCTCTTCTTCTTGAAGGGATTCATCCAAATTACAGTAACGAAGAACATTCATAAGAGAATGTAAGTGCGATTCCTATCAACAAAATTATCCGAGTGAAACAGAGTATGAAGATCAAATTTACAGACAATTCTAAGCTACAAGTTTTATGAATCAGTCTGTTTTCATGTATCCATTTAGAATTTCAGATAAATGTATAGTTGCAGTTGAGGTTTCAATATAAGTTTTGATACTTTTGTTCTGCCAATACAATATTTTTAGTTGCCCTGACTATCAGCTTTATTTATATTTCAAAACAGCTCCAATAGTTATTCCTCAATCTCCCCTGAATAGCTCACTATATTTATTTCATGAGGATTAGGTGAGTGTGGATACAACACTCACAGAGGTGAAGTAAAGGCGTGTTCGCACATGGCGGTCAGGTGTCTTCACATTTGCATACCTGGTGCAAAACAATAAGATTAGAGTAGATTAAAATAATGTAGAAAATCACATGAGGACCAGATATTCACTTTGGATCTAAACGATATTTGGTCTCTTTATCATCATCATCATCTTGATCTATTTCATCAATCTTATGGAATAGTTTAGAGTTGGCCTCTGCATCTTCCTTAATTTTTTCAGATAATGAAAGGTCTTGATTATTCTTTATAACATTAATGGCTTCCTCTCGAGTGTTCCTCAAATCAATTAAAAGTTTCCCCAGCAACCGTCGAGCAATCTGAATTGAAACAGCAAAAAGCAAATTAATCAGATGTCTAGAGTTAAGTACATATGAATAAGCATTAATGTGATGTGATGTGAGTACTGTGTTCAGCCGTTCATCAAACAATATAACCTGCACCAAACTGAAGACATTATAGAGTGCTTCTTTTTGTGTGACATTTAGATCATCAATGCGGATATAGTATGACGAAAGAAATTCATAGGGCTATTAATTTTTATAATTAAGGTGAGGCAACATGGTACGGCAATAACACTCATAAAGCAGAAGTTGAACCTTTTGTGCAACATATTTCAAAGATTTAAATTAAATCAATTCCACAAGATTTATAAAACATAGATTCTGCTTTCTTCGTTTTCTTCCTCAAGATAGAAAGCATAAAACACAGATTGCTGCAAACACACTTAGGCTTCATGTTGCTAAAAGCACAGTGCCATGGCTCAGACAATCTGATCCTGAATTTCATAGTGGGCAAACTGAAATACATTATTCACAAAGAATCAACAATATATAAAGTGAACCATGGGTTTTTTGGGGTATGAGAGAGATCTCTGGAGGTGTCTCATATGCTGAAGTTCTTAAAAAAGAAAATAATTGCTGTTTTTGAGATTCAATATAATTCAGTGGATATCAATGACGATGATATGATTTTGATTTCCTTATTTTGGGTGGCTGGTTCTATGATTATGCCGAAGGGAAGACTAAGATTATACTTTAGAGGTTTGTAAGGTAAAATGAAAATTGAGTTATCTTTACAACGGGAGTTTACCTTTGAGCCAATCTTCAGCTTCTGCTTTGGATTAATTCCATATTCATTTGGAATTACACCATCAGCAAGCATCTGCAAATAAATAGGCTAAGCAATTAGGGACATTATAATAATATATAATAATATTTTAAATTAAAAAATAAACTAAATATAATTAAAATATTAAAGTATTGAGTTGTTAAACGGGTGCTTTACTGTACACAATGTCAAATTCCCTAACACAGTTCTACATACCTGAGCAACTTTGAAAAGCTCATCTAGTCCTTCTAGATTAAGATGTGCATTGTGCAAGAGATCATATCTGTAATAAAGACAAAATTAACTTACCATCAGAAAATAAGAAAAAATACATAATTTAAATGAAATCTCCAGGCATCTAGTGGGATAAGGCTTGGTTGATGATGACTCCTTTGTTATTGGTGTGACATTAAAAATTTAACTTTAATAATTGTAAGTGTCCTTGAATGTGAAGATCATATGCCTTGATTCATATATATTTACAAAACTTTTGCCACGTTTAATCAAACAATTTGAACTTTTAGTTCTTTGATACAAATAATATCCATGAGTCGTGGGGAAACTAAAAGAAGACTAAATTTCAGTGCTAGTACTATTATAGCTATCAGGAAACAAAAGACTCTTCGATTACATAATTTCCCCTTGAAATCTATATGAAAAAGCTCCCAGAAATTGATAGCCATGAAGACAGTTGTTTTATTTAAAATCACATCACTCAATGATAGAGTTCCAGAAAATAATCATAATATATCTCCATAAATGCAATGTTGCATAAATATTATAGAGTTGGAAATGAACTATTTAATTATAATAAAAATAAAAGATAAAAGGGATGACTTACTTGCATGAATCATAAACATCAGGAATTTGGGTGATATCATAGCGTCTGTACGTGTAAAAATACTGTTAGTGCGTCTGCCAATCAAGAACACATATACAACCAGAAAAACAGAAACCCATTGGCAACACATGTAAGGTACTGGAATTCATGGTATTGCAAGTGAAATTGCCATTGGAATATGTTTAAAAACTGAACGTATCAATATTTAAAAACACTTTAGTTAACAAAGGCAAGTAAAAATTCTAAGTAATAGCTTTTCTTACCTTTCTTCACTTATTTAACGTTCTACAAGATACAACTAACATTAAAAGCACTACATATATTTCTAGAAACAGAATAAAAATAATTTAGGTGAGATAATTTAAGTTGATGTATGTATTAAAGAATAATTTCATCCACGGGTTAAGGAAAAATATAGGCAATGTCATTATAAATTATGTACTGACTTTTAACTTACATAAGAAATAATTAGTTTCGGAAAATTCCTGTGTGATTTCGGTCATGTATATATCTATTTTTTCTGGCTAATATAAGAAATAAAACAAGGCGAAAAGAAAGGAACAAGATTAAACCAAAAAAGGTGAAATACTTACTCCTTGCGTTCATTGTACAAGTCCGTTTCAAGTTTTTTCCATCGAGCATACATTAATAGAAATCCTTCACTACCGCAAGGTAATCCAGCAGCTATTCGGTCAACGTCAATAGTTGTCTTACCAAGTGCATTTGCTTGGTCATAGGGAGGAATTATATCATATAAGTTTCTTTCTGTAAGTTTCTCATTTTCATCCTTTGCAAGTAGTCTTACTTGTTCTGTAACTTTCTTAGTCAACTTTACCTATTGACACCAGGAAAATTAAGAAATTAAATAAACCGTGAATATAAATTAGCTATTTTGCTAGAGAGGCTTTACTTGCAATTTACCTGAATAATTTAAAATTCTATTGATAGAAGAAGTGGCAATTAAGATGCGATTAAAGGTAAGAACTGACGAGGAATTTTTTTATTATATCTTAATTATAAGGTTTATTAGAGGATGAGACTTGGCTTAATGGTAAAGTTGCACCTCCTCCGAGAACAGTTAATCTTCAAACTTGGAAATAGCCTCTTTGCATATAATGTTGCGTACAATGACCCTCTCCCATAACTTCGCATAGCAAGGAACCTGCTAGCAATGGGCATATTGGTAGTGATTTATTTCTATGATTTCTTGTAATCATTTGCTTTCCTAGTACTATAATTAGGACAATGATTTACGCTTTTCTAATTAACGTAATTAGGACAATCATTTCCGTTTTCATAGTAACCTTAATTATGAAATCAATTAAGATTTGTTATTTTATTAGGTGAAGAAAGTGATCTTTGTTTTTTTTATTTAAAATTGATCAGAAATACGTGAAAGATATAGGCAGAGAAGATAGACAGGAGAAAAGATAAGGAAAATAATCTGGGATGAGAAGTCTAAGAAGATGAGAATTCTTCCGGTACCTCCATGCATGTCTTCCTGTAACCCCACACTTCCTAAAATACCAAAATTATCTTTCTCAATTTGTTTCTTTGAAAATTTGTATTTCAGAATGTATAATCCAAAATACAATTTGCATTATGAATTGCATTCCGGATTATACAATCCAAAATGCAAAAAATCATAAATATTAACTTTCACATTTTGTAATTAAAGAAGTCTCTGAATTTCACATTCCAAAATTAAAAAAATGTCAATAGAATATGATGGTTATTTTGGTATTTTCTGAAATATGAGATTTAAGAGGAAAATATGGAGGTGCAGGAAAGATAACCGAAAATAAGTTGATGTGTTTGGAAGAGGAAAAATAAGTTGGAAATAATTTAAAAATGGTTGGACTCACTGTAATATTTCTCATCTATTCCTGCATATCTCTCCATCTTTTCTCTACTTCTTATTAAACAAACATTTTAACTCCACTTTATTTCTCACCTATTTCCACTCACTCACTCTTTATTTTTATTCATCCTATTTGTTTCCTCTATACCAAAAAGAGTAGTAGTACTTACTATTTCTTGATTATAACTCGTGACTTTTCTCGGGCAGTCTGGTCTATTTCAGTATCATGAGCTCTTCTAAATTTAATTGCTTATGTAGAGAGACAATACAGGAAGCAAGTTAAAATGATTCAAAGTGATAACGGAATGAATTCACATTTCTGAAAACAAATTCTTGAAACTCACTAAACAAACAAACTAAAACAAAGCCTTATCCTACTAGGTGAAGTTGGTTATATGGATCACATAGAGAGACAGTATATGAAGCAAATTAAAATGATTCAAAGTGATAATGGAATGAATTCATATTTCTGAAAACACATTCTTGAAACTCTCCAAACAAACTAACGACAACTAAGCCTTATCCTACTAGGTGAAGTTGGTTACATGGATCACATACGAAATTCAACTTTGTTATAAACCAAAACTTCAGAAATTTTATTTACCATGAGAATGATAAAGACATGTTATACATACTACTTGCAGCATGAAAAAGATAACGGCAGTACCAAACAAAATATTTTTTTTTTCTTCTAGTCATCAAACAAGTTCAGAATTTGGAACCTAAAAATATGGCTTCAACACAGTCTCGGTCATCCTTTTTCCAGTGTTATTTATATTGTCATTAAGCCTTCGTTTCCTTTCTTGTTTGCAAGTGCATTTTGAATCCTTTTATGTGATGTTTGTAAATTTGTAAACACCATTGGTCAAATTCTAAGGAACTAAGTTTGAGAACAAGATTTACAAAACATTACCAAATTGGGGAGTAATTCTGATGCATTGGGTGGCAATCCGGCACCATCAACAGTCCAAGGAAATTCAGATGATCCATTGCTATCAACTGGCTTAGCTTTACACGTAATAATTTCATTCAACCGAGCCTACAAAAAGAGTACGATAAAAAGGTATATTAGCATTGCAGTACCCCCAAATCTTACTAAAGTGTAGGAACAATGAAGTGCATAAGTACCATACATCCGTTATTAGAAATTTGGACCTGTCGTTTTGTAGCTTGCAGATCGTCCATTTCTCGACTTACTTTACCGGGTATTTATTTGAGACAAATATCCAAAGTTTTAATAGTATTATATGTCAATCAATAAATTTTAGAAGCTTGGCTTAAATTACAAAAATGTTATATTTCTTTCAAATTTTAACTTCTTTACAGGGCTGTGGAGCTTATGGTCTCATAATGCTAAAAGTTTTCATCAGAAGTTTGAATTATATATAGTTAACATAATTCAGAAATAAAATGGAATTAATTACGTAAGGATACAATCACTAAATAATAGTTAAACATTTCAAACTTTTCCTATTTATATAGATAAAGACGATATATATCAATTATTTTATTCTCAACATTCCAAACCATATGATATTAATGACATCCAATCAAAACACGCGATCGTTTGTTACGCCTCAAAAAGACTGAATAATAACAGAATTTACATGTTAAGCTAAATATAAATAATATATGAAATTACAAAGTCTGGTAACAAGTTCTCTCCATCTCTTGCTCAAGAAATAATTTTATCAATTTACTAAAAAATCATGAATAAATTTGTTGATCAAATTTAACTGCACAGTTACTCTCCAGTAAAAAATTAGGTATGCCATTTATATTCCCCCATCCATCCATCTCTTAAATGTCGAGCAACCAAGTTCTTTGTCTTCCCGATCATAATCCACTTTCACCGAAATTGAAAAAATCCTATAGTATAGAAGGCAATATAAATAACAAAAGAGACTACAAACCTTGGCTTCTTCCATTTCAGAGCTGGCATTTTCAAGCCCATCCAACATGGAGGAGTCCTTGCTAACAAGGGAAACCTTACAAAAAAAAATTAAATCAGTCAAATATATCTGTTAGAATAGGCTTTATTGAAAGATAAGTCATGAAAGATAATACTTAAGGGGTATCCCAACCCGTGTACCACAGCCACAAAGTTACACTTCCACAAAAGAAAGTATAACCAAAAACCTAAACCTACAAAAGGGAAAGCCAAACCCAAACCAGCACTTATAAAAGAACCAAATGACAGAACCAAAAAAATAACAGCACCCAACACCCAACTGCACTCCAAAGAACAGCACAGCAACACCTAAAAAATCCTAACACTCTTCACCAGTTTTCCAAGCTGCTCCCCACGGCACCCTTCTAATCACACCCTCTCCAATTGAAACCTTCATTCCCCTTCCACAGGAAGAAGATGGTAATATGTCGATGGGTTTATGCCATTAAAGTTGACCCTAATGAAGTTAACTGTTTCAAAACTCCATTGGTTGTCAAAGGATACACTCAGATCTATAGTTATGATTATAGTATTACTTTATCTTCAGTGGCCAATATGACTATTGTTTGTCTTTTCTTTGGCATGGTAGCTATTCGTCATTGACCACTTCATTAATTGAATATTAAAAATATTTTTTTTCATGATCTAGTAAAGGAAGTCTATATGGAGCAACTTCTTGGGTTTGTTGTTTAGAGAGTTTGGTTTGGTTTGTAAGTTGCGTCATTCTCTATTGTCTCAAGCAATCTCCACGTGCTGTGGTTTGGAAAATTTAACTACATTGTTCAAACCTTTGGGCTGAAATGTAGTGAGTAGATCTTTCAGTTTTATGTAAAATGTGTTTACTTAATAATGTATGTTGATGACATAGTTATTATAGGGAGTGATGCCGATAGAATATCTTAGCTAAAGGAATGCTGGTGCAATCATTTTCAGACAAAGGATTTTGGAAGCCTCAAATATTTCTTGGTATTGAAATAGCCAGTTAAAAGGTGTTGTAATCTCTCAAAGGAAATATTCTCTAGATATTTTAAAAGAGACGAGCATGATTGATTGTAGAACATTGGATAGTCCTATGGTGGTAAATCAGAAATTAATGGCAGAACATGATGAATCTTTCTCTGATCCAGAAAGATATAAAAGACCGATTATAAAATTTATTTATCTTTCTATTAGTAGACCCGATTTGTCTTTTGCAGTTGGTGTTAGTCCGTTCATGCAGACTCCTCGCAATGATCATTGGAATGCTATCATATATATCCTAAGATACCTAAAAAATGATCTAAGACAAGGTCTGTTATATGAAGATAAAGGAAATACCCAAATCTCTTACTGTAGTAATGGCGATTGGGTAGGGTATCCAGAGAGACGCTCTACTATAGGATGTTATATTTTTCTCGTAGGAAATATTATTTCATGGAAAAACAAGAAACAAAATGCAGTCCTGATCAACTACTGAAGTTGAATATAGGGCAATGACACCTCTTGTGAACTAGTGTGGTTCAAGAATGAAACTTTTTGTGAGATTTAGCGAATGAATATGTATTGAGATATGACTTTTCATGTTTTTTACTCTTCCTTCTCCATACTGTATCTAAGGACAACCACTATTAATGTAAATATGACAACCTACGAGAGGAAAATTAAGCGCTCTAGATAAGATTTCTCTTTAAATTTATCTCAACTATACCCAATATAAAATAGATCAAATATTTTCTTCAGCAAAACGAACACAAACCAGGATTGGAGTTAGCTGCCCTTCTAGGTCGAGAAGTCCTTTGGCAAAAGCAGCTGCAGACATCTGTTTAACAGATCATGGAAAAATGGTTCACATATGATGCCAAAGGACAAATTAAGATGATAATCTGGACATCTGATCAAACACGTATAAAATGTATAAATGTAGCACCGATAATGAAAACCACTTGGACTTTCTTGATTAAAGGTGATCACAACTTAGGCCATACCTGCACGCGACCCTCGTCAGAGCTGTAAATCTTCAGATCATGACGGTATGTACTATGGAGGCGAAGTAGCCCTGTACCTTCTCCTGTAATTTTAAACCACATAAAAGTTTGCCTTTATACATAGTACAAGCCACTGACAAGTTGATGTTATATGAAGTAAGAATGCACGATTTTGTATGAAACATATCATATCTTACACAAACTAAAACACAAATACATACTAGGTTAAACTATTCACTTGGTCCTTACAGTTAAACTAATTTAGGATGATCAATTTCCATACTTTGGTAAATTACTTTATTATTTTATGTAATTTCCTATATAAAAGATGAATCCCTGTACAGTTTGAATATCAACAATATTCCTCCTATTTCAGCTATTTATGTCATTTACTTGAAGAAAACCTAATTGAATTTTTACCTGGATACATTTTATTCCGGAAATATCTTCCCAGTTCTTCAGCCTGCAAAAAGAGAAATTCAAACAACTAGGAAAGAAGATTATAAATGGAAATTCCATTTTATTCCTAAAAATAATAACAGTATATGAAATTCAGCCTCAGAACCTGCTTTCTGCCAGCGTGCGTAAGAACGCCACCATATTTAAGAATCATAAGAGCTTCAATTGGTCGTTCTTCAATTTCACCATTGGCTTTTGTCACTTTGACCCACTTTAGTGGCTTTAGTTGAACTTTCCTATATATGCCAGAGAAATGTCCTCCCTGATAATATGTAGAAAAGGAAAAGAAATGAAACAATTCACGACTTTGATTAAAAAAATGTTAAGGTAGCAGTTTTACAGGCTTTAAAAGGACACGCAAGCTTATATGTTGTATCAGTATGGCTTGGGCATGTCTCAGCTAACATACAATATCCTGTATTATGCACAACAGAGAAACATCAATAATTTCATTTCTATGCCCAGTTTTTAGTCAATGAATCATGGACTTCAGCAAGTAGGGCATTGCATTCCACCATATAGCTTAATCAATATTATGAAATAAATAATAAGAACGAATTCTTCTACACCCTCATAAGAGTATGTATCCAATCCAAAATGGCCATGAACTTAATTTTTTTTTTCCATATAGAGTTGTACCTGAGAGCTAATACATAACTGAAATTTCATTTAGCATCGAAATGCAAACCCAATCAAGGGCACAAGTTAATGCAGAGAACTTTATAAAAAAAACTAAATTTAACTCAAATTCCAATTACTAAACTTGAATAAATATGATGGAGAAAATACTGTGTTTTCAACTTACACTGTTTTACCTTCTTTTATTGATATATACTTATATATACAAAAAGAGGCAAGTTACTTAGTTGAAACCCTAACTCTAAAGATGGATACATACAAAAGAAATAATAATAGAATAACATTACATTTTCAACAGGGTTCATAATACAAAGTATAATAATAGAGAAAACAGTGCCAAGAGCATTAATAACCTCCTCAAGAACTGCTTTAACTTGACGAAGCTTTTCAGCATGCTCGACATCTTCAGCCTCACTGTCACTTTCTAGATCTCGTCTAAATATATACAAAGATAAAGTTAATTCCAAAAATCCAACTCAGCATATGACTAAAAAACTGGTGGAAACTATTTGTAGTACTACTACTGTAGGTACGTATAAATGGCAAAGTATACATGCAACAGAAAGTGTGCGTTTTTTAACTTAGCCTATGAAATGAAAGATGCATCATTCTCGCTCAAACATTTAAAAAATAAGGAAATTTCATTTGGAAGGAAAAAAATTATGCAAATACGAGGTCCTCCACATCCATGTTGCTGGACCCAAGTTAGGGGGATATGTATGCTTGGTTGTTATTGTCATTAAATAATGAATGAAGTAAGGATAGAAATCCTGATAGATAGACCATAGAAGCTCTAATACCATGAAAAAAGCCAAATCAGCCCCAAAATTTTCAGCTTTTAGAATAACTGCCCCCTTGAAGCCTTGAGAAAGCGACGAAAGTAATAAAAGAAAAGGAAATAAATCATCAGTAGGAAAGAGCTTTTCAACTCCTCTGCATGTCTAGAGAGCTATCAGACCTCAGATCAATCACCTCCCTAGCAACAAAGCTGGGCTGAGCAAGAGTTCGTTTGCTAACTATAAACAACCACTGGCCAGAAAAGAAGTGAGAACTAGACAGTGTATAGGCACAGAACTACCTTTTATAGAAGATATATACTATTGTAAATAGTAGATTATTAGGATAAAAAATATTCTCAATATAGTAATTAGGAAAGTATATCTTCAAAATTTTCCAATTTATTTCAATTTCAGCATGTTTTTTTTTAAAGGTTTTAGTTATTACAAACAGATATGATGAAAATGTAATTCGTGTGACTGATATCAATAAAATATTTCTTTGTTTTTGAAGTTATACTAAATTATATGGAAAATTTAACTACAATACTGGAGGTGAGGATTAGTTGATCAAGCTCTAGTAGCATGAACAAGAACATGACCAATGTGCTTCTTAAACTGTTCAGCAAGTCCCTAAAAATGTTTTTGATAGATACAACATAATTCCTAGAAACATTAATGCAATAATAGTAAAAGAGCTGCTAACCTGATTTATCTATCAAGTGTAATTGTCAAAAAAGAGACCAAATAATTAAGAATTTTAATTAGAGTGCATCATTAGAGAAGTTGTATCAATCACTCCTACAAATTGTGAAGAGTAATTACTTGTTAACCTAATTTTGAAACATGCAATCTGGGCATTCAACACATGCATGTAACCTAAAAGGTAAAATATGTAATTTTTGCTTTTCTTTTTCTTACACATTCATTGGTTAAAAGTGTGCATAATAACCTTTAAGTGAAAATACACAGTAGGCCAAACCATGTTCCAGTTTAAAGCAAAGAATGTAGACACCAATCACTGTGATTGAGATTTCAATAATCCTGGGTGTGAGACAATGAACTGCATGAAACGCTAACGTGATCAATATTTACACAGGTGACATACCTAGTGCGAGGCACCAGCATCCGTGTGGCATCTAAAAGGTCTTGCAGCTGAACAGCACTTTTAAGTTTTGTCTGCAAAACAAAAGACCAATAGATCAACCACGGAAGATAAGAAATCAGAAGCTCAAATAAAAATTTATAAAAATTATTGAAGGACTTTTAAGTTTTGTATGTAAACATGAGACGAATAGATAAACCACATAAGATTAAGAATTCAGAAACTCAGATAAAACTTAATGTTGTAAATAGCGGATTATTTGAATAAAAATATCCTCAATATCTCCATGTTAATTAGGAGAAAATATCTTTCAAATTTTCCTATTCAATTCAGCATATTTTTGTTTTCTCATTTTAGAGGTCATTACAAATATAGGTGATAAAAATGTAATTGGTGTGATTGTTGTCAATAAAATAATTATTCATTTTCTTATATAGTTCAAGTTGGCATCAAAACTCTCAATCTTGAGAGCCAGCTTAGTATCGGCTGCCATGTAAACCGCTGTCACTGTCATTGCAATTGAGGTTAGTTATGGGCCAAAAAGATGTGTCCCATGCCCACAATCGAAATGTCGATAGTTGTGTCACCAATAGAGTTGTCACATGTCATCACACACTACCACTAGAACCAGCATATGTAGCCCACACGCCTAGCTCCACCAAAGCCCCACTTGCCACCCCAGCCACAAACAGGGTTGTCAGAGCCTCCTGAGCCTATTCCAAAAGGTACGGTGAGATTCAATTTGGCTTCGACTTAGAGTGGATGAGCTTTTCAGCTTTTTTTTGCCAAACGGGTTTTCTTTATTACATCTTTGTTTTGTAATTTTTTTCATTCTTTGAAGAGAAACTCTTCCCTTTGGATCTTAATGATATTCAAAATGTGGTAGGTCCCTTGATGACCGAAACAATATGTTCTATTCCTATACTAAAGAGATATTGGATGAATTTAATAACACTTTTTCTTTGAAAAAGGATTTTGCCGATTGTTATGACATTGAGAACGGAGTATTTAATGCTAAAGAAGGTTGTCTCTCTCTAACGGAATATCACGAAACTTTGAATGGGTTATGCATGGAACTAGATTAGTACCAAAATTTGAGGATGTGCAAACTCAGTAATACGATCCTTAGACAACAACTTGTCTCTAAAAATACGACAATCAATCTATATGTTTAGTTCTCTCACGAAACATTGGATAGGAGGCTCTATGAAGAGATTTTTGTTGTCATAATGCAACTTCATCTATTCATTTTCACAAAATCTCAATTCTTGAAGGAGTTGCCACATTAGTCCACATGTAGCTAGGGCCATAGATCTATATTCAGCTTTTGCATTAGAACATGCAACAACACTATGTTTCTTACTTTTCCAAGATATAAGATTCCTTCCAAGGAATACACAGTATCCTGTGGTAGATCTTCTATCAATGGGACAACCAACCCAATTTGCATCACAACACCCTAAGACTTTAAGTATTTCCCTTGTTTTTATACAAGAATCCCTGTAGGGTTAGAAACTTATAATGGAAGTAACAAGGTGTGCCTCCTAAAGAAGTCAATATAAGGTCTTAAGAATCCTCAATATCTCCATATTGATTAGGAAAAATATCTTTAGAATCTTCCAATTCATTTCAGCATATACTTATCTCCATATTGATTATTAAAAATAGAGATGATGAAAATATAATTGGTATCAGTCAAATAACTACTTATTTCCCTACATAGTTCAAATCTTAATAATCACTATAGAAGGACCAAAAACAACATTACCTCAGACTTGGGTCGGCCACCATTGTATTTCAACATTAAATTCAACAACTTTTCCTCAGTAACCTTTAACTTCACCTTCTGTTTTGGAGTTCTATCGCCACTACCAAAAGTGAAAAGTATATAAGAAAAGACACATTTGACTAATCAAACGAATAAAGGAATAGTACATACTGACGAATAACAGCAATTACACAACGCAGTTCCTCAGATTGTCCAAAAGTGCCATTAATACCACTACCCTGACGAGTTAGCGTCTCAGAAGGTTGGATTAGTTCATTTACTTTCCATGGTAAAGTTGGTGGAACCACGGAAGAAAGATGAGGTGCTTTTGCATCTAACAACATCTTTCGTAGCACACAGGCAGAATCATCATAATACCTAAGGTAGCAAAAGGAAAAATAATGTGATTTTCACAAACACAAAAATGTTGAGAAACAACGTGTAGTACAATATAAAATATTAGAAGAAAGGCTAATTTTTCATACATTAAGCAAAATTTCATGAATCAAGTAAAGGCTTTTATTTTCTAAGCAATGTAACATTGTTTTTCAAGAGTTCTAAATTTGTAATTTGTGTAAGAGTACATATTGAAAAGGGGAACTTTTGTTTCCTTGAACTAATTTTCATCACTTAGTAATGACTATGACCCAAAAGAAAATTATGTAATAAAAATGTACTTTAGAGAGAATATCTACGTTGTATATGTAATCATTATGGGGTAATATAAAGCATACGAGTCTCCGAGATTTGTAAGCAAAGTGTTTAAGAGACGAAGAGACAAATTAAAGGTTTTCTCACCCACATTCCTCTTCATACTTTCTTCTCTTGGATTATTTACCTTTGGTTTGACAAAAAATTTGCCTATTCAAGAGCCATGGCATGCCACAAGCTTTAGTCATAGCTCAATGATGCTTTGACGTGTGATGAAATTATTATTTGTTATACATTTAGAAACTAGACTTTAAGCTAACACATCCTCACAAAACTTAGTTGATGTAAGATTCCAACACACACCCCAAGCCAAGGACTAGACACATTGAGCTTGAGACTAGATATTTGTGGTCGGTCCAATAACAGCTTGACAGCAAGTGACACGATAAGACTGACAACCCTTGTTAAGATAGGCTTTGATACCATCTTGTAAAGTCGAATCTAAGCTTAACTCAACCTCACATAACAAACTTGGAATGTTAGGTTTCCACCTACTTATATATTATAATTTAGTCATATCTCTAGTCATATTTCCAACATAATGACACTTCATAAATGATGGACAATATCCAGCCAACTATTCAGCAAGACAAGTGATTGCCTAAAACAAAATAAAAATTATAATTTGTGACTTTTTTTCCCAGAGATCAGTTACATATGCATACTAATCCCAATGAAAACTATTAGAAATGTTGCTTTCAGCAAAAGGGGCTTTATTGGATGGAATCAAAATTCAACACCCTATTCACATTGGTTACGAATGATAGAGTTCTCACTAGTCACTCAGTGTAGCATTTATAATTTGTCAAGCATTGGTATCACTATCCTTTCCAATATTTACTAAAGATAAAAGGGCACAATATAATATCTCCAAAACAGATATATATCAAATTGAGAAGAACTGATAATTTCTGTTAATATAAAGAAAGTGAATAATTTGTCAAGCATTGGTATCACTATCCTATGATTTTCTGTTAATATAAAGAAAGTGAAAAAATATTAAAGTATTTTGAACCATTCTGCCCATATCAAAACAAAAAAATCTAATTACAAAACTTACTTGTACGAATTTTTAACAAAGCTCCATCCATTCACATCACAAACATATGAGCGTCCCTCACTTCTCAAGAGATCAAACCCACAAACCTGCAAGCAACACAAATTTATAGTAGGGCACAAAGAGGATCAGACAAATTATTTTCTTATATTCATGGAAAGATTTCATTCAATCAATATTCTAAAGAGAATCACATTCATTAAATTGAAGTTCATAAAATATTGTGCAAACTTCATTGGCCCAGCCACATTTTACCTACCATAACAGTTAGCTCACAGATTCACAGCCCCATAAGAAAGTCAGATAAAGTGAAGAAATAGAATTTAATTCATTTTAGGATTTCCTTGGAAAAATAAAATTGGAGGTGCCCTCTTTCGGATTAAATCCACTGAAATAATAAGATTCATTTTCTAAAACACTTTGAGGTATTTGATGGTAGGACTTGTCAAGACGGTTAAACTATCAGAACATATTTTCTAAGCTAAAGATCAAACTTCACACAGAGGCAAAGAAGCTACAAAATAAAAGAACAAGCAGCTAGAATGAAAAGAGAAATAGAAACATGGCTATTGACATGATTCAATAGCAGTTTTAAAAATACTACAATTCAACACAACACTAGGATTAGTGATTAGTTCAGAAATTGTATACAAATAACTCCTATACAAACAAGGAGCCAGACACTGTTTTAGAAGATAATACACACTAAAAAATAAAAACAATATCTTTTATTAACGTGTAGTTACCAAATTAGTACAACATACCGCTTGACTGAATGCAATGCAAACATCTCTCGCCATTTCCTTCTCAGCAGGAGATAGTAACACTGGATACCTGACCTGCCGAATGAGATGGCAAACATGCTTCAACATGTTAAAATAATGTTTCAAGCAAGCAATTCTGATCTGCTTTGTAATGGTACATGTTTGTTCCTTCTATTAATACACTCAAAATTAAGACAACCATGACATGTTTGCACGATTAGGGAGCAAACCTTTTTTAACAATTACCAACAAAAAGGAAAAACCAATTTTGGTCATTTAGTGCTCTAAAAGATTAGCAATACTCATTTCATTATGGCTGTTAAAAGCACAATGTTTGGCCCAACCAAAAAGGATTAGTATCCTTCAATTAACCAAAATGTAACCCAAAAAAATAAAACAAATATAATGCTTTAAAGCTGCAAAACTGGAAACCAAGAGATTGACAGAAAATAACAAGATGAAACCTAAGTAGGAAAAAGGTTTTCCTCGGAATTGACTAATAACTAAGAAGGACCATCTTGTAATGCTAAATGGATAGGAAAGGACAAACAAAATGTATACCATGAGAATAGAGAAAGAATATCAGAGAAAAGCGATGAATTCTACTTACTTCCTTCCCATCAGGATTTCTCATAACAACACCATCAACAACAGGTGACTTCCGTGCCTCGGCATGAGCATATTCAGGACCTACCGTATACACCTACAGTCATTTATCAAAATTTTAAGAGACCATTCTAATATGCCAAAAGGTATGGAGAAACATTTGAAATACATTTAAGAGAAAAGGAATAGAAAGCAACATAAATATCAAAACTGCCAAACCTTAACATCTGTCCCTCCAGTTGGCATAAACTCCTCATAAATATAGGATCCTTCACGCCTTACTCTTCTCACATCTGGGTGAAACTCACTGGACCTATTTCCAACCTAAGATAATGTTATACCCAAAACAGAGACCAATTTGATTAACTATAACTCGTAAAAGAGTGAAAGGAAGCACAAGAAATTATCGAAAGAGCATGTTATTGAAAAACAAGCGATGTCAAAGCTAAAGCTGTAAGAAGGCATACAAAGTTTTATACATTTATATTTACAGTTAATTATATATGCTTTTGAAAGATTGTATTGCAATATAATTGTTGTGGAGATAGCATATACACATGCCAACCAATGTAATCCTCCCATTTAAAATTTGTAAAATAAATAACAGAACAGGTTGATGTTCATTACAAAGATGAGAACTAATAAAACCTCACCCCTGGGTTAGTTATTTCAACAGAAAAGTAAACCAAAACAGTAGTCACAATTTGAGCAAGTCTATTAGAAAAAGAATGTCATCTATAGATCATATATGTAGAATATTACACCCGGACCCACCTACCTAGGGAGAGTGCCTAAAGCTCACCTTCCTAAACAATTCCTTCATACCTCCACCAGCTGAACTGGGATAATATATCATTATACTGTGGTTATCAGCTTCAAAAAGCACAAAAATAACAGTTATTATAACATTTGAGAAATATATTTCCAATCATGAGTATGTATGTGTATAATTCAATAATGATGGCACAATAAGGCATTTTTGAGATTATAACTTCTATTCCTTTAGTATCTGATACAACAAAAAAATCATCTTAGAGATGACTTTCAGTGGCAAAACCCATAAAACTGAAAGTACTTAAATCAGTAAACACTAAAATAGTATTAAGGTATACAAAAGAAATAACATGATGCAAATGGTTTCAACCGGCCTTTCATCACATTATCTACGATTCTCTTTACATCACCTTGTGTCCCAAAGTCATGACAAATAAATTAGCAAAAGAGCAAGAAAAGGGAATATGAAATTTTCAATGTACCAACAACAAAAGTGTTTATTGTTGGGATTAAGGAACAAAATACACAGAATTCTAAATAAATTATAGAAATCATCTCCTTATAGTTCAGATTTGAATACAAACACTAGGTTCCCCCCAAACAAGGGGCTTCTTCTTCCAAAACACCAAAAACAAGAATTAGTATTGCCCAGAATCCAGTCCATCATGATGGGACAAAACACAGTAATATCAATAGACATTTATCTAAGAAAAAGCAAAACAATGAAATTGTTCAATTGTCCTACACTCAAACAAGACAGCAGGTTGTTTATATTGTCACAAAAGCAATTCCTAGGAATTGCTTTGAAGAATTCAGCCTCAAGTTTAGATTCTGTAATATATATTGGACTCAACTTGAGGGAGAAAGGAGCTAATCCTATTGGAATTACTTAGGAATAGTTGTGCTATTTTAGGATATTTTGTTTTGCAGACTAATTACTAATAAATAGGATCAGGTTTTCTCTTTTATTAGAAGCAGAAATGACTTATTATATAGGATTTCTGTCAAGGATCACAGCTTGAAATTCAGCTGTATTCAGTTAAATAGGACTATAATTCAACTTATTTTTGCAATGAGAATTAATCCCATTATTTTACACAGTTAAAATATAGTACGTAACCCACAGAAACACTAGCTAATTATGTAAACAAAATATATGAACCATAGGCAGTCTTGTATGCGGGAATATAAGGTATAAGGTTCATGCACATGCATGTAATATAAACACTGACAGTCTGGCTCATTATTTAATAAATTCAAAATATCATGAACGCAATGTAACAAAGTGCAACACAAGTTAAACATTTTCCATG
Organism: Phaseolus vulgaris; assembly: GCF_051622355.1. Classification (NCBI taxonomy): domain Eukaryota; kingdom Viridiplantae; phylum Streptophyta; class Magnoliopsida; order Fabales; family Fabaceae; genus Phaseolus; species Phaseolus vulgaris. Next base: position 4,420,155 of record NC_143501.1, on the reverse strand, counting down.
AGCCTTGTAAGTCCCGCACATGTCTCTGAAAAGGAACAGCTGCATGGGGCTCATGTGCTGTGCAAGTTTGGCATATCATTAATGCACAAGGGTTTATTTATACATATTATTACCATGCAGAAAAAAAGATAAACTAGCTTATTTTCAATATTGTATTCATTTACCTATTATGTATTCTATTATTCCTGCCAAATATTCAATAACGACACGTACTTGAGTTCCATCATTTCAAGAAATGACATACAGATGCAATAACCAATTATAGAAGTTACTAGTCGTGATTTGAAGATATAATCCCTTTTATACTCCTTGCATACTGAAAAAACAATGATGAACGATTATTTACATCACACAACTTGTAAGCTATAGTGTGTGAAGGAATGCTACCCTATTGTTTCCGCTTGAAATTTTGAATCTCACATATTCAATAGTTGATTTTTTCATCCATATAAATGTCAATATTAAGCTGTGTGGTAATATTGACAAAAAAAAATCTGAGTATTTTGTGGCATTCCACAGGATAGGATCATTTGGAGTCCAAAAAAAACTGTCCAGTGATGTAGTTTCGATTCAATGGTCTAAGATTTTTTAAATTAAATTTTATTGTAGTAAATATTTGAATTTGTAGAGAACACTGATCCCACTCCATATATCATGAGTCAACACTTGGGCTCCCTAGTAAAAGAAAATAGGACAAAAATAACACGCCCGAAAATCTTTATCTTGATAAAACAAGCCAATGTAAATTACGTATATCAGTGACTCCTCGGTAAAAGAAAAAGGGACAAAAGAACACCCCCTCAATGTACACTACATGTAACAGGGCTTCGCAAAAAAAAATGGGACAAAATGAACATCCCCGCAAATCCATGATAAAACAAGCCAATACAATGTATATACCATTCATCAGTGACTTTGTAAGGAAAAAAAAACTAATGTAAGACACGGAAGCAAAGTAAAGAGTTTCACCCACACAAGAAAAAAGCTTACCATCAACGGGCTTCTCCACAAATGGCTTATAAAACCGCATGCCATGAACCTCAACAAAATCTTCTTCCTCATTAAAGTAATCCAGTTGTTGGTACGGGACTTCCCTAATTACAAGGGCATATTTTGGAACGGGGATTCCAAACATTTCAAGACGCTTGAAGCCCAAAATTGATTATTAAAAATAAATTATAGATATCATAAAAGAAATAGCATAGCATTTGGACTGTAATTGGTCATACATTCATAACTAATAACAATAAACAGAAATATGATCTTCACTAAGTTTAAATGTCTGTCCCAGGCGAAGAGGGGAGGGCAAGACCAATATTACTTTAATGAGTGAATTTTTTTTCTTTTTCCTAGTTCCTTCCTTAGCAACACTCGATTTAACACAAACTCAAAGTTCAGTTTTTCACTTCCTTAGCTTCATGCTAAAAATCTACATATAAATATCAGACGTTAAATAAACAATGAGAAAAAGTTAAGGCCTTAATTTGAAAAACAAGCCAGACCATGAAGGAAAAGTCAATACAGCATGCGGAGCAGAGTTATCAGCATTCAGAGCCAGATAGCACATTTGCAAGGCATTCAAAGCCAAAAGAATAAGGCTTCATCATACTTGAACATGACAAAGAATTTAGACCAAACCCTAACTGGAAAAATAAAAAAGGAGATTGATTCCATCCATGTACCTCATATACTTTCCTTCGGTCATGAAGAAGGTGCTGGGGCTCCAGTTCATTTACTACGAAAGGCCTGCATCACAGCGCATGAGTAGTTTTTAGACTAGTAAACCTTCTCATCCAAACATTCTATGTAAAAATGTAACAAACCGGAGATAATCATTGTTTAAGAAGATAATCTTCCGCTTGTCTAGTCCTTTTGTCAGCAATTATATTCAGTTAAACATGGATAAAACTGACTCTATGATAAGAACCGGATCACAAATGTAGTTGGAGAGTCCAAAACCTATAAAATTCCTACACCAAAATCCCATACTCCTAATGTGAGGCTGGAGTCCCATACCTTTCATTTGGATCCTAAAATCCCACGACGCTACATAGCCTTAGCACTCACAGGCTGGTTGTGCACTAGCCCTCTGACTAGTCCCAATCGAACACTACAATGTCAAAATATCAATTGTAGCTAAGGGGACGTGGTGAAGAACACTAATACCCAATTGATAAGAACCTTGAGAAAACCACACCACAAAGTTATTATAGTTGGAGAGTTCAAAGTCTAACAATCCCACACTTCCTATGTAAGACTTAAGTCCCAGACTTCGGAACTCAACCCTAACACTCTAACTGAATGCTGTTAGCTGTTGTCGGTCAACTCTAGTCGTTCTTAGTTTTCAGATTTCAGAGATAAGATTTTAATAACAGAATACTAGTTCAGATCTCTGTCCGTATTTTCTCTAGCTTTCTCACTCTTTTTCTCATTTTCTTGAAATGCCTACATTTATCAATTTTAAGAAACTATTATATGAGTGCATATGTTTTAGTTGTATGACTGAAAAACAGAAAACAACGCAACAGGCAATATATGCTGTAAATTTGAGCAATAGCCCACTGATTCTACAGTAACACTGAATGATTCAGTGTTGGTCAATTGAGATCTCTACCATATCCTTCTCCAGGAAAGAAACCGATTACATGATTTTAGATACAATATTGTAGCAACCTCCCATAGGAAAAAGGAGGCGAGAGTCAAACCAATTGTGGATCAATAATACACTGAAGATTTCAAAATCTTCCAAGAAGCTAGAGGCTAACTTCGGTGACGATCAGTTTCAATTATTCTAAAGATTAAAAAGCAACTTTAAAGTTGCAAGAGAATATTCCTCTTGAGTATCTCTCTGGATATTCTATAGTCTGACCTTTGTATTTTAGCACAGTTAGTTACAGCTGCCATTTTCAGACAGTAATAGCAAACTCAGTCTGACTAAGTAGGGTTGTTAGTTAGTGAGTCGACATCTTTGTACTTTCGTCATTCTACCAATACTCTTCCTAACACGCTCTACAATTGATTGAAATTTATTAAAAACAAAAAAAAAATCAAGAGAAATTCATTAAATAAGAAGTGGGGACTACAAAATTTTTAAGTTCCGACAAATTTCAACCAATAAAGTGTGTTACTAGCATTAATCTAATTACAATACATTCTCTCTGATTTCTCTCTCAATCTAATAAAAGTTTATACACAAGAATGACGAGTTTCTCACAATTTTACACTTCACATGTCTTAATCTTGCATGTAAATTCATGAATAACATATTTTACACTCATACCAAACTTAGCTGAGAATTTCACGGTCAGTGGTGACGCCTAATTCTCACATCATTTGAAAAGACTGGCACAAAGGCCTTAAAGTTCCACTAGACTAAAAAGCCTCTTACAGGCTACAAAATAGTGCAACACTAGCATCATAAACAGGGTTCCTTGCACGTAACAGTAATAAATCCCCTCCCAATTCCAGCGTCAGAAATAGAAATTCCTTGAAATATCGGCGAGCGAAGAACCATAAAAAAATTTCATATCAAAAGTCATGTAAACTAAATACACCAGAAAATAGAGGTTTCCTTTTTCAGATGATGATTGTCAATAAGCTAGCATATATCTATTGTAATGTTATATTTATAGAAGAATTTGACCATCATGGATGTAGCTGTTCATGGGCCTATATGTAGTTCAAGAACATTTCAGTGTTTCACAACCCAACTTTTAACGATCTTACACTATCTTTTACAGGCTGATGAGTAACAAAACATACGTAAAACATTCAAATCAATTAAAGTTGGTAAATAAACAAGCTTACTTCCTTAAAGCAGCATATGCCTCTGCCTTTTCAAGGGGATATCCCGAGGAATAGAAAGCAATCAAACAATCACATATTGGCCAGCTGAAATAACACAATATTTAAACATTACTGAAACGGCATGGCTTTAAACATCTACAAGGTCAACAAAAGTAAAACAGTTCAGCTATAACTTAAATGTACCAAGCGCAAATACAATTAATGATGTCACGTCATCATGGAACTTTTAAGCAGTTGATATAGATGCATGCTGTAAAGAAACGTTGGCACTGTTGTTTTTAGTTCCTTTCAAAATCAACAAAGTTTAAACACTTGAACAAACTCAAACTCAAGTAAAAAAATAAATGTCATCGCAAACACAAATATAGTAGCAAAATAAGTTTAAAAAATGTTATCACAAACATACAATAGGATATAATAAATGTTTTTGTTGATACATGTGAATGAAACTTTCCACATCCTCAAAAAAATTCTAAGATTTTCTCATGGTGAAAACTAAAACTAAGGGAATGTTTATTTTATTTTCCTTTTTATTTTTCGTTGATACCCTTATAATTACAAAAATTTCGCCTTGCTTTCATTCCCAATTTCTGTCTGCAGAACTGTTTCATTCCTATTCCCTAGGTTGGATGCATTAATCAAAGAGTCGCCTGAATACACGTGAATTTTTTTTCTCAAACAGGACCACAAAATATTGCTCTCCAAAATTTAGAGTTAAAACTAGGTTCCAGCTATACGAATAAGACTATCATACCTCTCTATTGGTTCTTCAAGGATCACCTTGTCCCCAAAATGTATGACCTACAAATAATACAAAATATCAACGAAAAAAAAATGGAAAACACAACTACCAACTCAGCCGTTTCTTTCACAGAACAAAATAATATATAATAGGAACAGGATAAATAGTGTATGCAGAGCTGAGCTTTTACAGTCTAATCACAGACTATTAAGTTAACATAAGTTTGTTGACTTCTACTATAACTTGGTTGAAAGTTAACAATTCTAAATTGATCCTTAATATAAAATATTTTACACTAACAATTCATAAATATTAAACTCAGAAAAATACATAATAAACTTTGAGTAAGCAGTATATGCTGACATCGAATCATCAAGCATCTCTCACATAATAGATGATTCGAGAACTTTTATAATTATAGTAAAAGTCATGTAAATACCAACTGTAATCTTTTACAGGTTGAAAATGTAAAGCTGTGAAAAGAAATTAAACTCTTAAGATATAACCGTTTCGTATTATTCACTCATATGGTTTACATTAGCCTCTGTTATTTGTAGTTTTTCACCAACAAACCACCACACAAAAAACCAGAACACTGCAAACGCAAACTCGTTCACCTACCTCGAATTCACCAAACGCTTGTAGCCTGTCAAAAATCTGTCCCATAGGCGCGGAGAAGACCTACAAAAATCAATCCATCAATGAGGACAGAAAAACAGAGGCAGAGAATCCCTCGCATTCCTCCAAGTTCAAACTCGCTGCGAAATCCGAAACTATGCCGCCGAAGTACCAAATCACCAAAACGCAAAACAAAAAACCAAAGCAAAGACGAGGTAACGACATTGATTGATCAAGTGTAATGAGGAAGAGAACCTCGGATTGACATTTCACCTTCTTTTCCATCACGCAGACGCCGATCTTGACCTTCTCCGCGAGCACCACCGCCATCTATGCGATCGATTGAACCTCGCTTGCGTCCTCGAAACCAATGGCGATAAATTATTAACGAAACGGTGTCGTCGTGAAGGAATCCCTGCGCATTCCGCGAGAGAAAATGCCAGCACGTGACCGAGAAAAATGGCGGAAACTGTTCGAGTGTTAGAAAATAAATGAATAAATAATAACGAACTGAGTGAAAAATTGTTCAAACAGAGGAAAACTGAGTCTGAAAGGAAGCACAAATAAAAAACAGAGAGAGAAAGAGAGAGAGAAACGTTTAAAAGAATGTTGTGAGCACTGTATAACAGCCACTGGCACGTTGGTTTAACTGTGGCGAATCAAATTCCTTTAGACAAGGAATGTTTTACGAAGACTGATTAAAAAATTAGTAAATTATAATTAAATAAAAAAATCAGAATTTTTTTTCAAATATTTAATAAACTATTTATTACAAATATCTTTTATAAACTATATTATGTCAATGTTATTATTCGACAGTGGAATGGCACGTAAGCTATGTAGCACGTGAAACTGATATAGACACTGATACTATACGGATACAGAGTATAATTTCTAAAATGTAAGACACGAATCTATATATTTATAATTCTACAATAAATATTTGTGTACATAAGTATTTTCCAGATTATTTTATAGAAAAAAATATATTTTTCATAACTGGTTCAAAAGAATTTGTTTTTTATTATTATAATCATAATAAAAATTTATACAATAAGTTTGAATTTTTATAAAATTTATGTATTTTTTCTTTATAAAATTGTGTTAGAAATGTACTATAATTGTTAGAAATTCAACAAACATTTTTTGAATTGGACACTTCACGGATACGTATCCTACAAGTGTCATACGAGTGTCGGTGTCCGATACGAGTATCCAACACCGACACGCCACCATTTAAGAGGAGTGTCCGAACTTCATAGCATGTAAGTCCACATTTCTTTTATAATAAGTAGCAAAAACACGTGTGCCAATGTCTCTTATGTCCTCATTCTTTTTATAATATTTTATTTTATTAATTTAAAATTCAATTATTATGTATATTGCTTTTAATTTAATCTACTTTGTAACACAATTTCTTTATTTTTAAATTTTATCTATTTGTAATAATTAATGTATAAAATTATACATGTATTGGTCGGATCCATATAATAGATGGAAGTCTTACCATTTGGTCGGAACTGACCGACCGACACAATCAAATTCATTATACCTAACAAAAGATTAACAAAACTAAACAATAATCAAGCATTAGATAATACACTATTCAAAATCTATTCTAATTCAATAACAAAGAATCAATGATAATTGATAAAAGATGGTGTGGTGTTTTGTTATGCGAATGGAGATTTAGGGATGCTGGAATATGCAAGAGAGAAGAGGGTGGTAAACCTTTTGGAGGAAATAAACATGAGGAAAGATGGTGTGAAAAAGGTGAATAAAACAAGTTGTTGAATTGGATTTTGGGATTTTCTGATTCTAAAGCATCAAAGTGAACCCAACTTTTTACGTTTTCCTTTCCTTAAAGCTGCTTTCTTAGTCACTATCCTACACTCAAACTCTACCTTGCCACAAATGTTTTTTTTTTTTTGTTAAGTTGGGATAAATTCTGGTTGTGTATTAAAGAAACTATTTTTGACATATAAATCAAACCTTTGATCAAAATCATTTGGAGATTAAATGGCACTTATATAGTTTACATTAACTATTACACTTTTGAAAAATATTTAAAAGTAGGATTGTTTTTTTTTCAAATTAAACCTTGTATAAAAAAAAATATTCAATTATCCAAATAGACTCATTTATTGTTCACACTTTTAAGAATTTTTTTCACAATTGAACACTGTTATGGGATTCTCCTCTTATCTTTTTTTTTCAAAAAATAAAATTGAAAAAATCAGACTGAAATTTAGCTTCCCGCCAATTTTCCGGTACAATTATCTAGAACTTGAATTTTGAATAATAAACTAGTCTTGTTTAGAAATTAAAGTAAAAATGAGTTTATTTAGATATTTTTTTAAAATGAGTTTATCTTTTAATATATATATATATATATATTATTTTTATGATTTTTCTACCAAAATAATACTTTTGAACAAATTTACTTAAATATAAAATGGTGTAATTTTATTTTATGATTATAAAAATAAATAAAAATTGTGTAACTCATGTTTAAAGAAACTGATTTTATGTGAAGAAATTATGATCAAAGGAGAAAATTCCATCATTAACGAAATTTGAAGTTAAATTTGTGTTATGGAAGAATAATTTATGTTACTCATACACGATTTTAATTATTTTTATTTAATATTAAAATTGTGTGACCACGTACAACTTATTTAATCTCGTAATAATTTTTTTTAACCATTTTCATAATTACTAAGTCAAATTTTTACCATTTTGATGTAAAAATTGAATTCGACCCTCTTTAAATTATAGTCTAATTTTAAATTTTAAAAAAATTGAAGAAAAAAAATAGAAGAGTAGATTTTGATGATACCATTCACCTTACCAAATTCTCAAATTCTCAAAGTGGATGAATATAGTTAAGTAAATAATGTTAAGGACGGTTTATTTGGATAATTTTTTTAAAAAAAATAATAATATGAGAAAAAATGGATGAAATATAAATTTTTCAAAATACATAAGCTTTTTTTTTTTTTTTCTTTTTATCTATTATTTAAGCTTTTCATTCACTTTCTTTCTCTCCTCTAAACACTTTTTGTTTGTTAATATATAAAAGGAAGAGATTCGTTTTTTCCTCCTACTTTTGTCACTGTCATATTAGTTTGTGTATCTTTCAATTAATGTTTGGGTATTTTTTATTTTTTTTTAAATAGATAGGTATAGGATTTATGGATTTTTAAAAATTAAAAACACAATTTCAAACCTAATTTTGTTTTAACTTCTTAGGTAATAAATCTATAATTCTTAGATTCCGTGAAAAGTGTAATTTGAGTTGGTGAGTGTGTAGTTGGATAGAAAATTTTATGCATTTGAATTGTCTTCAATTTAAATTGTTTTAATTTTAAATTTTTTGTTTAATTTTAGTTTATTGAATTTTATTTTTTATTTTAATTATTATCAAATGTAAAATGTATTTTAATATTTAATAAATCAAAAAGTTACATTTGAAACGTATTATATATATTTTAAAAAGTTTGTTCTAGAAAATCATATTCTGGAATTTCTTTCATAAATTCTGAAAATTTTATTTCAGAAATCTTATTCGAGAAATCTTAGAAAATATGTTCCAAAAAATATATTTCACGAATTTCAGAAAATGTGTTGCAGAAAAATTTCTAAAACAGGTAATTCAGGAGTCATCACTTTAAAGAAAGATAAATTAGTAATTTTAAAAATTAGGAGAGTGCAAGTTAAAAATAGGGGTGCAAAAAGTAAAAGCCTAATCTTGATTTAAACAAACTTAAACTAAGTACACCATTTATTTATTAAAGAAAACTTGAATACAAGCTTTAATTATTATACAATAAAATTGAAGTTTCATCATTTTAAGACATACTTTATAATGTAAATCTTTGTTATATGAATGATCAATTTTTAACAGTACAATGACTCAGTGGATACTGCATTTAAGTGTTCTCCTTTGGTATGATTTAGACTGTTAAAAGTATAAGAATCTGATTTTTGAAGAACTTTTCATATCAAATCTCATCCACCAAAGTATGCTTAAGCTAAAAAAGGAAAATGCAGTACATTGACACCAAAAAAGGAAGACCAAGTTGCCAACAAAAGCATGCAATTTGCAAATTTGCATTTACTTTAAACCTAGACAAGATCCAAGTGCTAATCTACCAATAGTGGTTCCTGCAATAAACCCTCCTGACCAAGCATTCTGCACACAGAACAAAGGAAAATGGATGAAGAAACTGAGTCATCACACTTTTCAGTATACCATTAATCATCAATCAATTAGTCATAAAGTTGTTCTCCTTTTCCTTTTTATTCCAAAGTGAATGATTCAATCAATGGTTCTGAGGAAAACTGGACCCTCAAATTATGCTAAATTATGATGCTGTATATACACATACAGAGGCATATGATATTTCATTTGATCTCCAGATTCTAGAAAATTGATAATTTTGGTTCAAATCCTTAGTTTTTCATACATTTGTTTTTGCATTTTAGTATATTAAACTGTTTCTTAATCTAATGTCTAGAGTTCATTAGACTAGAATAAAAGAAATAAAATGCAAAAAATGGGACTTTTTTAAATTTGAAAACTGAAGTCACAGAAAAAAATAAGACCAAAATTGCAGATCAATTTTTAAAAAAAAAACTAAAATTGTAATTTAACCTAGTTATTTCTGTCCATTTTTTTCCTATAATAGAAAAAAAAAACCACATAAAACTCCATTTAAGTGTCAATAATACATTGACCTTTTCAATTGAAGACTTTTTTAGTGTTGTTTACCAAGCTTTTTTTTAGACTTTTAGGAAAATTGATAATTTTTAAAATAGAAAATATTTTTTAGCATAGCAAACCCTTCCCCTCCCCCTACCAAAAATAAAGTTTTTAAAGAAACTTATAGAGAAATTCTAATAGAAATAAAATAACCATCAATTTCATGAACTTTACTACTAGCTACCATGACACCATAGGTTGATGGAATCTTTCTTTTAATACTTATAGTATATAGTATATGCTTGGAATAACCATATGGCTTATGCTATTTTATGTCAAATATGGCAACAAAAAAGCACAAGAATATCCAATGACAATTGAAGTTGAAGAGAAATTTCAGACAAGAATATACCTCAAGACAGAAAAAAATGTTATTCATGGTGGTAAGAATTGAACAATTCAACAAGTATGAATACAAGATTTTACTATTAATAACTTGGGAAATTGGAATTGCTGGTTGTCAATAATCATATGTCAATTAAGCCTTCATTACTATAATCACATGTATTTATTTACCTGGAAATTGAAGCCACCAGTTACCCCATCAACATTCAGTATCTGCATAATAAACATTTAATATTGCATTATCATGCAGCATAGTTTGATATGTGATACACATGCAACAATTTATAGTTTTGGCAATTCTTTAACTATTCACTACTAGAAAATCATTAAATAAAATCATTAAATAGAAATCAATATTAGAGACAAAAAAAGTATTTATTATATTGACTAAATTAGATACTATTTAAGAGATTAAAAAAATTATTGGTATCTAAATTAGTTTTTATTACTGATAAATAGTTTCTAAATGGTATCTAATTAGCTACCAAAGTTTTAGCCACCAATTATTTAGATTCTAAAGTTGGTAGTTAATTAGATACCAATTTAGAAACTGTTTATCAATAATATAAACTAATTTATATACCAAAAAAAAATTAGTTTCTAAAATCCGATCTACTTTAGTGAATATAATAACTAATTATTTTTTATCTCTGAAATTGGTTTCAATTTAATGATTTTTTTTGTAGTGATTAGTTAAGGAATTAAAAGAGAAGTTTTTTTTATAGGAATGCAGAGAAAAATGTGTTCCCCTATGGCATTTTAATACACTTCCATATGATTTCCAATAAAAGCTTTCTTAACTAGTACCTAAGGGCATAGGTTAGAAAGACCCTAATGTTTTATACAACAACATTTTTTAGTTTATCTTTCTATATGTGATAAATAATGTACACAAACAACTGTTGTATGATTTGTTGTACATTCTCTAGTTCTACTTCAAAAGTTGAAATAAAAGACAATTTTTAAATTTGATATACCTCTCCAGCAAAGAATAGACGTGTGCAAACTTTGCTTTCCATTGTATTAAGCGAAATCTTAGAAAAATTAAAAAAAAAAAATCAGTTAAATAATATTTCTAATTAATGGAAGCTAGGGTAGGGAGGAAGGAGAAAGTGAAGAAAGAGAACCTCTGACAAGGGAACACCACCAGCAGTAACAAATTCATCCTTAAATTGACCCTTTGATAGGACAGAAGAAATGTTAAATCAAGAATATATGAACAAAATTAAGTAACATTACAGAAAGGATAAGAAACCTTACCTTGCCTGTCACTTCAAATATGCAGTTCTTTAACACAGAACCTATGGACATCAATGAACTATTTGAGATAGAAGCCCACAAGACATCTCCACTTAAACCCTACATATGAACATTATTTATAAATTTGTCAATATATTTTAGTTACATTACAACTCTATATTAATAGAGAATGTTATTTTTTTTTTATAAAAACTTTCATGTTAGACATCACTATGCAACTTGACATCTCAGTTAGGCTGACACTTCAAGTAACAACAATCATTTGTCATCACATGAAAAAAGTATTATTAAGAAGGAGAATGTATTTTTGCAACCTATATTTTCAGCCAACTAGATGTTAATCTCTGCACTCTCAAATTAATGAATATAGTCTTCCAATTCTAGAAAATACTAGAATTTAGTTCCTCTATCACATTCTTGGCAGAAAAAATACCATTATCAGATGCTAAGTTTAAGCATGAAGAGGGAGTAAATTCATATATTTTTAAAAATTGCAGGACTGAGTTCATCAATTTAAAAGTAGTGACCAATATCTAGCTTAATGAAAGTAAAGGGATTGAAAACACACTTTTTTTCCATAAAAAAACTAGGAATTGCTATGAAACCTGTCGTTCCAGCACATAGCTCCAAAATCTTTTTGTTATGCCAAATTCAGGAGGACAGGAATTAAGTACCTTTTGTTTCTGCAAAGGCACAGGCAAAACAACTTAGTGAGACCAATTCGAACACAAAGTGGTTGCAATTTTTTAGTGGAGGACATGATGGTCGAAACTTACATGGAAATAGTCTTAGATCAAACTGCTTACATTGAATTAATGCAAGTTCCTAAACTCAATTAAAAGAAAGTTTGAGGAAAGAAGAAAACTATAGCATGATTGTGGCTGTCTTGATACAACTTTATTATACTAAATCAACAATATTAGATAGAGTGCATCTATACATGCAGAAACCCATGTTGCAGACTCATTCAATTTCCAATAAAATGTTGAGAAAGATAAATGGATTTATGCTACAAATATTAACTGACTAAGAAAAGAACCTCATTAACAAAATCATATAATCACCTTCCACGTCCAACTTAATACAATGGAACATAGGTTTGTAGTATTTTGCAGAGAGCACAAGGAGCCATAATTTACCGCATATTGAAGCTTGTGATGAGAAAGAACTGACTTCAAATTTTCCACATGCAGGTCAGGGATAAAATCCACAAAAAGTTGGCCTGCATCCAAATTATAACAATATCTGTAAAAGGAATATGGAAATGTTGGAACACTGCAGAATAGAAAAGAATTTGCTTGAGTGAAAATGATTTACAAATCCTACCAAAAGTTACAAACATTAGAAGATATTAAACAGAATGATTTGTAAATGAATTCATATCCTAAACTATTATCTCAACAAGTTTCATAGAAGAATTGATTTAAATTTTATAAAAGTTTTAAAGATTCCAAACTCAGCATATTGGGAAAGATTTTCCCTACCTTTGTAACTTGAACTGAATAGAAAACGGGCACCCCAAGCAGATAACCGAAGAATAGCAGGTCCACTGAGCCCCCAATGTGTAACTAACATGGGACCAACCTAAAATTTGAAAATATGTTTTTCACTTTTAATCTGTGGTAAAAACAGCACCAGGGTAAACTAGTTTTGATCTGTGATAATAACAAAGCATACCTGTGTAAGCTTAGGTATATTCCTTTGGACACTATCCAATTTTAGCCTCACTTTAACTAGAGGGAATGTAACCTGACAGTTAAGGAAACCAAATATAAAAGAGTAGAAAAGAAGCTAAATTTATACCGAAACAACTCTATTATAACTTAATGAGTTTGAATTCCCTACTTGATACACATAACATGATGACCAAATGAAGAATGCAGTGTGTAAATGAACAGAATGTAAATGTCTCCATGTAGTGATCAAATTGAAGCCAAAACCGTGAATTCTCAAGAGAAACTGATTTCTCATCTCTTCATCCATCTGTCACACAAATTGAGCTAGCTGGCAACTCATTCACCCTTTTGTTTCCCAGACGGTATCTCATCCAAAAAGCTACTCATTTAATTTACACCCAAGTGCTGCCAATATTCTCACCAATTCTAGTGATTTTCAGAGATACAAAAAACTTTGACACATTAGGCACTCAATATCCACAGAACCATTGTATGTGTGGAAAAGTGAATATATTTAACTGATGTAGAACTAATACATCAGGAGGTATAAATAGGAATAGGATAATACTTCTGAACACTAATTTGGCCTAAATATCTGGGAAATAATTATTCCTATAAATTCTATAGCTAAAAGGAAGCAAAGAAGGAAATGCAATTATACAACACATTCTTAATACATCAAATCTTAATATTAACAGCATAAATCAGACCACACATTAATTTGGATTGATTTCCATATATCAAATCCATTTATCCTGATTTTTTCCCCATAATTATCTACTATGATGCATTGATATAATACCTGTATTGGATACACATTGAATCCGATACAGTGATGTGCTTTACTTTGAAAATAACAAGATATGATTCGTAACAAATGCTGACATATGTATAAGAATTCTTTAAGCATAATAAATATATAATTGCAATTGTGCAGATCCAAATTAAAATCAAATTTTTAGACATTGTCAACATAAAAAATTATAAATTGTTATCATAAAACTATTAGTCGGTAAACTTGGTAACCACTCACTATTATGGTGAAAGTAGCTTTATAATACTGTACATCATTGAAGTTCTCCTTTCTCAGTCTTATACTCACAAAATGATAGCAACTCCCATTGACACAACAAAAAGTAAATAAGCATGCTTATACTGAAAAACTATACTAAAGAAAGTGGCAAGGCCAAGAAAAGCAAAAAAAGAGAAAGGTTTATAGAAGAAAACAGAACTTCACGTTTCTTAATATTATACAGAAAGAACTTCACAAATTGATACTTTACCCCAGACAACTCCCGCAAACGCAAATCTTCTATTTTGAAAGTAAACAAGCTTGGCACTGGATCTACAATTGAATGACCAAGCTGAGATGCAAGAGTATAACCCTATGACAGAAAGAAACTGGTTTAAAAAAATATGACATGATTAATGCCTGTTAATTCAAATAAATCAATTATCCACCACAACCTGACGACTACTACCACTAGCAATCAATAGATAATCAGCTTCAACTCGTTCAACATGAACAGATGTGTGCTGCTGAATCTCGAGAAGGAATTTGCCACTAGATAAAATAGATATTGCTGCTACAGTTTTTCTTGTCTGCAGAGAAACTATTTCAGAATACAGATTTCAGCATTGACAAATGGAATGTACATCATAGAAATCTTAAAATCAAGTGATGGTAAAACACAAACAGAAGTGGATGTGATAATTTCTATTAGAAAAAACTCAAGTTCCACATTGACTGAAGATATGACTAAATTATAGTATATAAGTAGATATAAACCTTACTGTAAAAGCCAGTTTTTAAGGGTTGAGTTAGACCAAAACTACTTTTTGTAAGATGATATCCAAGCTTGTTCTAGATCAATTAAAAGGATCACTTATGATGTTATACCCATATCAAGCCCAATAGTGCTAGATTTGAGGAAGTGTATCGGGAAAAATCAAAGTCTTACATTGACTAGAGATAGTGCCAAAATACAATATACAGTGCACGCCAATTTTATGAGGTTGAGTTAAATTTAAATTTCCCTTTCTAAGAATTTATAATATTATATCAATGAGTTTATATAGATAGGGATCTAGGAATATGAAATTTAGTATTTCCAAGTTGAACATATAGCATGTTATCAACAAATCATCCATTTTGTGGAGAGAATACTCCATATAGAGTGGATTTTAATGAATTATGAGTTATAAATAGTGTCGTAGAATCCTCTATAATATAATATAGCCAAACCAGTGTATATAATATAACTGGAGAAAAAATCTCATCACATGAGAACTCCAACAAAATAGAAAAATATATTATTGTTTTACATGAAAAAAGTAACAAAACTTTCATACAAATACATGAAAAGGTATGGGCATGAACTCCTTTTGATATGTTTTCCAAAAGCTCAATCATTTGGTAACATAAAGCAAAACCTACTGATGCTCAAGGAGAAAGCAATCAAACAACATGTGAGCATGATCTCATACCATAATTTTTTATACTATATATTGTATTTTAGGTAAAATTAACTTTTAGTAACTTTCACTGCTTTTGAGATAATAAATGTTCTTGGTCATAGTAAGTTATGAAATGTGTTGGAAAGCCACCTTAATTGTGGTTACCCCTAGTCCACCTTAGTTGCAACCTCTTTGGGATCTATCTCAAATTCAATCTCAAGGGTGGTAGTTTAGTTTCATATCAACTAGATATATGACTAAAATAGATAGAGCTTATAAAGTTTTAACAGTGTGCACTACACAAGTCAGTTTTGTGAGATTGAGCTAGATCCTAAATCCAATTGCCAATAAAATAGGAGAAAAAAACAGAGTAAATCTAACATTTCATTTATAATGAGTGTGCTTAAGACTATGACAACTGTTATACCCATGTGGGATGAACTGGCAGCTATTAATTGTCAGATTAAAATCTCAGCCTATACTACTATAACCATATATATAGTAACATTTTGGCTTATGAACCTTTAACTAATCTTCAAATTCGGAGAAAACTAAAAGACAAAAAGGCATGATTTACCAACTATAAAAATGTTTTAACTGGATTCAGGATTTAACATCAGAGGAAGAATCAAACTGTGTAAGTGACAGAAGGGGGTTAATGGACATAAAGGATAACTGAAAGCTCAGTTGTTTTTTAATATACAATGTTTCATCAACCCAATCCACATTACACAAACAGCCAAAATCATAACATACGAGGACACCATACCTCCCCTTTGCTTCACTTCAGAATTGAGACAATCAATTATAGAAGAAGAGCTGTTGCTGACAGGAAATACCCTGCCATCATCCTCAACCTAAGAGCAGTTAATCATGAATCAGAAATTTACACTTGAAAGTTGAAACAGAAACAAGTAATGAGTGGTTTTTCAACAGGACAACCTTCAGCTCCACTCCATGAGAGGCAAACCAGGACATTGTATCCACCGGACCATGTATATTAAAAAAAGATCCTCTCAGTTCCTTGTGCCCTCTGGGATAGTTTTCTGCCAAAATCTACAAACTAATCATATTCGAAACATTTAAGCTTCCATTATGGTAATCCAATAAAGTAATTAGATGCAAGACACAACAAAACAAATATCCAAAACAGACAATTTATTAATTCCTCAGAGGAAAGAAACCAATAGAATGACCTGCTCACCTGCAGTTGATTACAAACACCAAATTAACTTCTGTTACCCTATTTCTCTTAATGCTCTCAGAACAAAAAAGTGATATGCTAGTGCAAGGCAGTTAACAGACTATGCCACAAGAAAACATATATGTTTTTAACTTCACAAGGAGAGCAGGACTACCATATTGTCAACACAATGCCCATTAGTCACATTGCACCGTCCTCCTCCAGAAACTTTCACCTGCAGACAGTACCAATGAGAAGACCAATAAGAACAATAGAGAATGAAAACATTGCACAGAAATTGAATAACATGATGGCACTATGACACAAACCTTGGAGAGAGGCTTTCCCTTCTCTATAACTACAACACTAAGATGGGGTGCCACAGTCTTAGCATGAATTGCTCCATACACCCCAGCTGCCCCACCCCCAACAACCACCAAAAGCTCCTCCTTTGACTTCACGGAAAATAATACAGTGTTGGAGTCATAATCACATTAACTGGCGCTCAAAGGCGTAGTTGATTAAAATAAAGACAAAACTTAGTACAATATGATAAACACATCAAGAATAATTATTTGGATACCTCAACATATCAAACACTTCATCAACACTTGCCATTTTTCTCAACTTTTTTCTTCTCATCACATCATATTACCAATCGTATCTTACACTAACTCTCCCATGTCTCTTTCTCTCAAAATTGCCTACTAGTATATGAGTGTCCATGCATCATTTTTCATGCCTCTATATTTTATATTGTGAAACACTAACAACTATTTCTCTATTTCTTTCTTCTAATCATGTCATATCATCAGTGATATCTTACCCTATTTGCTGATCTGTCTCTTTCTCTCTCAAAGTGTCTTCTAGTATACGGGCATCCATTTTCACACTTCTGTACTTTATATCGTTTAACACTCGTCATTTGTTCTCCATTTCTTTATTATCGCATCATATCTACATTATTCTCTCTTCCATCTCTTACTCTCTCTTCGTGTCTACTACCATCATATGGTGTCTATGTATCATTTTTCATGTTTCTATACTTTCTTAATCTCATTTCTCACAGTTCACCAATCAGAACAAGATTGGAAAACATCCATAAAATCATTTATTGCACCGTTCTAAGTTGTCTTTTAAAAACAAGGGGAAAACATCATTTGGGTCCGACAGGGTATAATTTCGTAACCTTAGTATCTGTAGATAAGAAAAACTTCACAAACGAATCTTGAAAGTACACTGTCAATTACTTCAGCCAAAATTTAAAAACTTGTGTGACTAAAAACGATAACATTCACATATATTCAAAGATTAAAATGACAAAAATTAGATACATGTTTCGACCTCCCGTGAACTTACCTTGAAATTCTCTGGTTTAAGGATTCAGTTCACACAAGTGGCGACCAAAATAAAGCTTTTTTCCCTTAAAAAACTGGAACTAAGGATTAATACGAAAAAGGGTATTTACCTTTGTAGCATGGCAAATGGCATGGGTAGTGCAACGCCTTTCCCTTGGTCTGGTACGTTTGTAGTGAAAGGTAGGAAGTATTGAGGAAAAGCTGAGAGAGAAGACGGAGCTGTTAGCTTGTCCAGAACCTACGAAGCACCGTCTCATTGCCATAGTATGCAGAGTCTAACACACCGGAAATGCTCCTCAAGCTGTGTGAGTCTTCTTTGTGTGATTTGCTCACACAGCAGCTCCCAAATTTTGGGTCCCTTTGTTCGAAAGTTTGCAACTTTTTTATGTCTTCATTTTGGATAGACAATCCTATGTTTTGACCTGATTCAATCGAAAAAAAAAACATTTACTCCATATAAATATGAAAAAAAAAAATCTACCTCCATTTTTTTCTTTATAATACTCACATTTCTCCCCATTTTCAAATAAATATTTTTTCACTTTTGTAATATTTTTAGTAAAATCATAATATACTTTCCATGATAAATATTTATTTCTCTTTTATTTTTAATAAATAACATTATTTTTATGTTTTTAATTGAATGATTTTGTTAATTTCCCAAAACAAATATGAGTAGAAAGTGTGGTGGTGTGAAATGCAACAAAATGCCTTCAACAGCATCAACATGTCACAAAAGATAAGATAGATCCTAAGCCGATGTATTTTCATTTTGGATTCATAATTATAAATGTGTTTATTTATATTTAGGTTGATTCTTTTTACTTCATCTCATTTTTAACCTGTTCCTTACAAAATTTTAAAATGTCACAATTGTCTTCTATCGTTATTTAACATAATGAAGCTCCAACAATGAAGTTTGTAAGCGTTGGTAGGTTTTAGTAGTGGTGGGCAACGTTAATGTCGTTTTCGTGTTTTTATTTTTTTTATTAGCAATAAAAAATAAATAAATGTGAACCATTTAAGGGGTGGTCAAACCCTTATACAAAACACATAAACAAAACTTTTTTCCCGCGACACAATTCCGCCACCACCTAAAAAGACAACCTACTTAATTAATACCGGCTTAAAATTGCCTTCAGATCTCACTCTTCTTCCAAAAGAAAACCTCAATGACAATATCTTTATACAAACCAAAGGTTCAAAACACCAATCTGAGAAATAGAAAATCACAGCCTGCAACTTGAAAGTAACCTAAGACCAAGCCTTTAGTTGTACTATAGCAAATACTTCTAATACATCTATTACATTCCTTTAAAAATTACTCTATTCCTATGCTTCCAAAACTCATATATTCTTATACATCTATTGCAACTAGGTTTCATTATTTAGACTAGTGAAGATCACTCTAATTCTCATCATCTCCTTGTGCATTCACATAATTACCATCATTACATATAATCATCAACCATTCTATTCAACAATAAAATAAATTCATATACAACCCCAACTCAACACACACAACACAAACACTACTAAATTTCTTTGTCACCAAATAAATGACCTCAAATAAGTGGGGGCAATTTTGTAAAATTACTTTATTTATAGGGTGCAGGTCAAAATGATACGGTGTAAGGAGAATTTATATTACATTTATCAATAATTACCCTCTACTTCCATTTAGGGTTTACAAACTAGGTTGTAAACAAATCACATTTTAAAAACTATAAGTTCACTCTTTTCCGAAATTTATTAAACCAATAATTATTTTATTATTACCACTACAATTAATCTTTGAAAATAAGATTAATTCGTAACATATAAATTATAAGTTAATTTTGTAATATTGAAATATGTTTATAAATTTTTAGTTCCACATATAAATCTATATTATTGAAATGAGGAAGTCTCTTGAAAATCCTGTAGTATAAAAGTAGATATTTCATAGAAAATTAAACTTAAAGTGTAATTCTTAATAATATTGTTACTAGAAAATAAATTTAAGATAATTTTATACATTGATGTAATGATTGAAAAATAAATATATTTATTTATTTATTATTGACAACTTTGGTATTTCTTTCCAAAATTACAAGGAGTTCTGTAATACAATTACGTTTACCCTGTTGATACTTTTTTTTGAAGCTGTTATTTCTAGTTTTTTTTAATGTCATTCTTATAATATTGATAGAATTAATTTCACGGAAGGAATTATATTAATTTATTTTGAAATTAATTAAATTAAAAATAATAAAAGGAAATTAAAAAAAAAATCCTAAGAATGAAAGACAATGTCATTAAGCAAGTAAACAGTTTTTGTTTTTTTTTAATTATTGTGCTTTTGAAATTATAAAATAATTGACGTGAAGATGGAGAAAAAAAAAAGGATAGAGAAAGTAACATCAAAACGAAAAAGGGTCCCACAGTACCTTTAACCGTTTAGCGAGGAGCACGGAAACACAGTGAGAATAGAAAGAAACCAACACACACCGAAGCAACAAAAAAGGAATCACGAATTTTGCATCGAATGTGCATTTTCATTTTCATTCTCATTTTCATTTTCGTTTTCGTTTTCAAATTTCATCAACAGTGACAAGAAATTGAGAGAAAATTGATCTGAATGGAGATATCGCAAGCGATGGACGCTCTGCGTCAAAGAGCGACGTTCGTGAAGGAGTCACTTCACAAGAGCCAGACCATCACCGATAACATGGTCTCCATTCTCGGCTCCTTCGATCATCGCCTCTCCGCCCTCGAAACCGCCATGCGTCCCACTCAGGTACGCGCGTGTGTCACTTTTAGTGCCAGAAAGTATGAATCTCGCGCTTCCGATTATAGCAATAAATAATGTTGTTTACGTTGCCTCTTTCGTCGCTTAATGTATTCATCAATGTTGTTCAATTTCTCATTCGTAAGAGCGTTTGCGTTTTGATTCATGGAATGTTTCAAATTCTCATCATAGAAGCTCGTTTTGATTCAAGGAATGTTTCAAATTCTCGTTATAGAAGCTCGTTTATGAGGATACAATTTTTCTGGAGAACGATTTCGGTGAAATTTTCTGGGAGGAGATACGAATCTAAGTTCATGGAATTAAAATACGAAATTTGTTAAAAAATTAATCATAGTTTTTGGTTGACTGAATTAAAATTTTATTTTATTATTGTAAATGCAGCTGAGCCATGACAGAAGTAAAAAATAAATTTCACTACATGTGTGACATAAAAATAGCTAATGACAATTTTTGTTAAATTATTTCATATAGAATAAATCAATTTTGAGCTTTTATCTAATTTATATAAACTAGTGAAAATAGTTACTATATAAAAATACAACATGTTTTTAAAATTATCATGTTGTAAGAATACGAATATAAAATTTACAAAAAAAAACATGTACACAATGGTTAAAATAGTTGTATTATAGATATTTTAGGATATTTTTAGCAATAAAATTGAATTGTATGGAGATTTCCATGAAAAAATTTATCGGATTAAAAAATTGTGCTTTTAGTCTCTGAAATTTAGGATGATTATGATTTTTTATCCCTTAAAATTTAAAAGAATTTATTTTGATTTCTCAAAATTTTAATTTTTAAACACTAAATTTAAAAGATTAAAATACTTTTTTAAATTGTTTTTAAATACTGAAATCATATTTTAGTAATTGAAGGATTTTATTTATTTTTAATTTAAGGGAAACAATTATCTATCTCAAATTTAAAGACTTATGTTATTTTACCATCTTCTCCCTCCTTTTTTTTTAGAGTTTGTGGTTTTTTACTTGACTAGATTGTTGTTTTAATTTTCTTTTTCGGTTCATATGCCGTGTCAGATAAAAACGCATTCAATTCGTAGTGCACATGATAATATTGACAAGACTCTAAAAGCAGCAGAGGGCATTTTGACGCAATTCGACCAGACACGAATGGTGAGTCTTTGTTTTTTCTTTATTTTTATTTTCAATTAATTTCCGTCTTACTACATCGGGTATATAATTTCTTTATTTGAAGTGCCAATTTTGATTAGAAAAATTAAAAAGGAAAAAATTGTAATTAATGTAACTTTTTATGAGCCTGTACAAAGTTGAATTTGATAATGACAAGCTCTAAATTTCATTTTGATTCCATTACCACCTTTTGTGTTTTTTTAAACTAAAGTTTGATTCTTAACTTTTAGATTTTTTTCACAATTTTGTCTTCTTTAAATTATATTTTTATTACTAAAATCACATGCCCTTTTGGATTATGTACAAGTATAATAATATATTATATTATAATTTTTCAATTGAATTAAGTTAGTTGTGATTAATAATGTTTTTTCATGATTTTCATCCAAATTTAATTATCAGGCGGAGGCTAAAATACTTCGAGGGCCGCATGAGGATCTTGAAAGCTATTTAGGAGCAGTTGATCAGTTGAGGGCAAATATTCGTTTCTTTACTAGTAAAAAGAGCTTCAAATGCAGTGAGACTGTCATCAACCATGCTAATAGCTTGCTTACCAAAGCTATCTCAAAGTTAGAAGAGGAATTCAAACACCTTTTGACAAATTATAGGTTGGTCTTCTCAAATTTGAATTTCTAATCTTGCTATATTCTAAAAATATGTGTATTCAAATATGCTTTTGATAAATTTTCTTTCTAATAAAGTTGTTTTTATGTGCAAACTACGTTTCTCGAGGCTAAACAAACTACAAATTATTGCTAGTTTAGCTCAAGTTCCTTATGATATTCTCATCAAGTCTTACTCTTATATTCACACGTAAAAGTATTATTAACTCAACTCAAGATCAAAAGACTTAAATGCTTTAGCGTTGAGATTTCACACGAGGAATTTCACCTTGATATGAAGAAAAAAGACGAGGTTAGGTAGGTATAAAATATCTGAAGTTTTTAAAGTATTTTATTGCATATATAACTCACTTTACCCACATTAATTTAATTGGTCAATAAGTATTAGTGGTAATACATATTATTTTTATGTTTTTCTTTTCAGAAAAAAATTAAAAAAATTAAATTAAAGGGACACTTTAACCCTTATTTACCAAACTCCTATGTATTGTATTTGCATTATTAACAGAAAGTATTCAACTTCTTCGATAAATATTTTCCTTAAATTTATCCCATTTAAGATGTTATATTTTATCCTAAAATATTAATAAATTAATTTTAAATCTAATTAATTTTATGAAATTAATTTATTAGGTGAGATTTACATTCAGTTATTTATTATAAAATATTTTATCTCTATTTAATTTGAGATCTCAATATAAAATATAAAAAAATGTATCATTATAATTTTTTTATAAAATTAGTTTTTTTATTTCAGTAAACCTGTGGAACCTGATCGCCTTTTTGAGTGCCTCCCAAACTCTCTAAGGCCCTCAAATTCTGGGAAGCATGGTGAGGGTGGTGGAAAAAACCATTCTCGAAAACAAAGTTCAGAAGGTGTCGCTTTCGCCCTTCCAACTCTCATTCCACCAAGAGTCATACCTTTGCTACATGATTTAGCACAGCAAATGGTTCAAGCTGGCCATCAACAACAACTTTTTCGAATCTACAGGTAATGATTTATTTTGTTCTTTCCATATAGTCAATGACCAAGTAGTTACATGCATGTGTCTAAAACTATAAATATACTTGAATTTCTTTTTGTGAAATTTGGTTTATGATCCATGTTCCAAATTTGTAGAGATACCCGAGCTACAGTCCTGGAACAAAGTCTTAGGAAGTTAGGTGTCGAAAGGTTGAGTAAGGATGATGTTCAAAAAATGCAATGGGAGGTTTTGGAGGCAAAGATTGGGAATTGGATTCATTATATGAGGATTGCTGTAAGATGAATACGAATTTTTTTCTACTTGTTTTGCTCTTTGCATTTTTCTAACTTTTCTTGAACAGATCAAATTGCTGATTTCTGGAGAGAAGAAAATTTGTGATCAAATATTTGATGGCGTGGACTCTTTGAAATCTCAATGTTTTGCTGAAGTCACTGCTGGTAGTGTGGCTATGCTTCTTAGTTTTGGAGAGGCTATTGCAAAAAGCAAGAGGTCACCTGAGAAATTATTTGTTCTTCTAGACATGTATGAGATCATGAGAGAGCTTCAACCAGAGGTATTATAAAGTTTATATCTCAATACTTGTATATATACATCAATTAAAGTTCGTATTTAAAACAACTTTTACTATAATGAGCTTGATATTGTATTAGGTTCTCTAAATAATCTTTTTCTAAGAAGAAAATTGGAACACTCTTAAATTATTTTGAAATATTGTGTTTTTTCAATACAATTTAAAGTTTTTTTATTTGAAAGATAGCATGTCATCCAAATTGATGAGTTAAAAAAAATCTTTACTAACCTCGGGGACCAGAAAATTGCAGAGAACAAGTAAGTGGAAAAACTACATACTGCATGATTAGGAAATAAAATATGTTAAGGTTGAAAGAGAGAAAAATATTCTTACAAAACTATAAAGATATTCCTTTAATAAAGGCAATCATCATAATTATAAAAGATTATAATTAAATAAGAAAACAAATAAAATATATTAAAGAATAAATCCTAAACCATCTTCTAAAATATTGTAAGATAATATCTGTAGATATTTTTTATATTTCTCTAACTGTTACTCATATGAATTTAGTTTTTATGAAAACCTATTTGACATTAATTGAAAAGGAAAATTTATCGTCATTTCTATGGATTTGAAGTATTAGAAAATCTATATCTTAACATAATTTTCTTAGAATGATGCATATACTTGTTTTCTTCGTATGTAATTTTATGTCATTTTCTTATATTTATATTTTCACTGTTTTTTATTGGAGTGGTGCATGATGTAGGTTGAGATGCTTTTTGAAAGTAAAGTATGCACTGAAATGAGAGAAGCTGCAATAAATTTGTCAAAGAGATTAGCTCAAACTGCCCTAGAAACCTTTGTTGATTTTGAGGAAGCAGTTGAAAAAGATGCCACTAAAACTACTGTAATGGATGGAACTGTCCACCCTTTAACCAGCTACGTGATCAATTACGTAAAGTTTCTATATGAGTGAGTAAAATCGCAATTTTTTTCTTTCTATTGTGTTTGTGTTTGTGTAATTCGCTATGTATCTTTTCCGAAATATTTTATAAACACTTCCAAAAATATTTTCTTCAAAATGATTTCGAGAAATAATGATTTTTAATAAATGTTTCCTATGAAAATGTAATTGGATTCAGATTGATTGTTTTTACAATTTACTATCTTAGTTTTTATTCTAAATGCACACAGTTATCAATCAACCTTGAAACAACTTTTTCATGAGTTTGATCCCAATGATCCGGAAGGACAATTAGCAATTATTACAACAAGGATTATGCAGGCTCTCCAAAGTAACTTGGATGGAAAATCAAAACAATATAAAGATCCAGCATTGACCCAGTTGTTTCTTATGAATAACATCCATTACATAGTGAGATCTGTGAGAAGGTTGGTTGTTACTTATTTTTTTGTTTTACCCTTATTTTTTTTTGTATCGGCAAAAAAAATATTATATAAGTATACTCCAACCCTAATAGTATTGTAAGATTGATTTTCAAATTGGATCCAATTCCATTTTGCATACTGTACTTGTAGGTCAGAGGCAAAGGACATGTTAGGGGATGATTGGGTGCAAATACATAGAAGAATTGTGCAACAACATGCAAATCAGTATAAAAGGATTTCTTGGGCAAAGGTTTTCACTCTTCAAATTTGATAAACTCTAGAGAAGTCACATTAATTTTATTTTTTTATCAGCAAAAAAAAGTCGCATTGAATTATGTATATAAAAACATCTAGTTCTTTCATCTGATTTCCTAAACAGGTTATACACACAAAGTTTAGAACAAATCTTCTCCTTCAACACAAACATTAAACTATTAATGAATATACTCCATACCCAAAGGCCTATACATATAAAATACCACAGAATAACTTTCACACAATCCTTCAACTAAATAAAAAAATACAATAGTTTCCTAAATATTTCAGATTGTAAAATCCAAAACTTGAAAATGTATTCTGAATTACATTATTCAAAAATTATTCTAAAGTACAAAATATATTAGATTGATCAATCTAGAATGTATTTATGGATTTTGTCCAGCATAAATATATTTTAGATTGTACAAACTGAAATACAATTTTAGACTACATAATCTGAAAATCTGAAATATATTTTTAGATTTAAAAATGTAAAATGAAATACATTTTTGAATTGTCATCCAAAATATATTTTTGGATGTGAAAATATATTCTAGATTACATAATCTATAATATATTTTTTAATTTCACAATCTAAAATTATAAAACATAAACATTTCCAACATCTTATAAATGTGCACACAAAAAATGATGTAGAAGATGAAATAAGTGTTTGAGTGAATAAGTATTTTTTGTTCTATGGATAATTATATTTATGAGAATATTCGGTGGAAAAGACTTAGATTATTTGTATGTATATGAGTTGGACCATCCTGAAATAATTCACATTTATTCATTTTTTATTATCGATAAAAAAATATTTACTAATACTTTTTGTCACTCTTATATGTTATTATTTTAGGTAAGGGGTGGCTACCAAAAAAAACCACATCATATTATGTCATAAAGGAGTGATGATCATGTTAATGTTAATGTTAATCATATTTTTAATTTCACTTTGAGTTTGCATGACGACGGTTTCATTAATCGGTAATGTTGGATGATCTTGTAGATTTTACAATGCCTCACTGTCCCAGGAGGGGACAACAATAGTGGAGTCTCAAGAACAATGATTAAAGATAGATTCAAGACATTTAACGATCAAATTGAAGAGATTCATCAAAGGCAATCTCAATGGACTGTTCCTGACAGTGAATTGCGTGAATCTCTTAGATTGGCTGTTGCTGAAGTCTTGTTGCCTGCATATAGATCTTTCCTTAAACGTTTTGGGTACTTTTCAATTAAGCTATGTAGTTTTGGACAAAATTATAAGCATTTTCTTGTTGTTTTTAGAGTTGTTTCTAATGAAAAGTTTTACTTTGATGATCCGCATAATAAAGTTTTGCACTAAAGGACAAGATAGATTGTCAAAGTAAAACTTTAATTGTGATGGGAGAACAACACTAAAAACACTTGAACTATTTTTTTTTCTTTTCTTTTCAGTTTCGGAATTTTCTCACAAATTTTATTCCTTTTATGGTGATGAAGATGTATTTAATGTTTCAGGCCCGTGATAGAGAATGGCAAAAATCCTTATAAGTACATGGTATATTCTCCCGAACATCTTGAGCAAATGCTAGGTGAATTTTTTGAAAGCAAGATATGGGGTGAACCAAAGCGATAAATCATTGCAATAAGTCCCTTTCCTTTGTGATTTGGAAGCCTGGTTGTTTATAATAATTTATCAATATTGTACATGTGTTGTCTTTCAGTCAAACTTGCTATTCTTTCTTCTTCTCTCGTTTTAGGATTTCTTTAATCTCACTTTTTGAGCACCACCAAAGTAAGAAATAGTCATTGAATAGTTCATTTGTTAGTTCCTATGTTAGAGTTGATTTATTGACACTTTGACAGTCCAAACACTTAATTGACACTATTTTTTATCCTATTACAAATACATATGTCATACTTTGCTATATTTATCTACTAATATTGTTATTGTGGTTATGGTTTGGTTTTTTTATCGACAAAATAAATTAGAGCATTGAAATGCTTCAATCTGTATACAAAAGTTTCTAACAATTTGAAAAAGAAAAAACTCAGCACATTGCCAAAGTAAGGAAGTACTACATCTGGATTAGCTCTACCCAATACAGAAGACATATCAGATGCTAAAAAAATGTCACATATGAACACGTCCTTGCTGAGTCCCCTTATTCTATGCCTCTGTTGTCCACTAGCTGGATCAGACAATACTGATTTATGTATGGAATTTGGATATCACCTGAACAAGGTTTACTGATATTACAATACACAGGATAAAAATACACAACATAATGATCGTAGCAGGCAGTTACAAATTAGATATAAACAGGTATTAGTCCAACAAGACTATTGTGAAAAGTCCAAGACTAGTATCATTGTGACCCCAAAGTGTGTATAGATAGCCTTAAGTTGTAGCAACCAAGTGTATGAGATACTTGTAACTTCTATTCTTCATGCTGCATAGTGTTCCTGCAATACTTTGGCTAATAAATTTGTAAACCTTGTTGCAACAAACAGTTTTCATGTAATTATGATATTTAGCTAAACATGACTCTTGTGATCGAAGGAGCTAAATTCAAGAAAGAAAAAGAGAGAATATATGCTCCTCTCTAAATTGGAATAATGAGGGGAATGATAATTCATCAAAATACTTCACCAATTATTCTCAACTCTTACACATTCAATCCATTTTGTTCCCATATTATCTCAAAAGTTTGCTTTTACATATCACACCTCAAGTGCAAAAAAAAAACAAAACTTATATTTTAACCAAATTAATAATCTTAATTTGATTTTTAGGCTATGTTTAGTAAAAGTGGTCCAAAAGCTGCAATTGAAAGCTAGAAGCGAAACACTATTTAATTAATTTATTAAGTTATAATTGTTTGAATGCTGAAGTAATTAACAAATGTAAAATAGTTTCATATAAGTTTTAATTTTATCTTATTAATAAAAATATGTTTTCGGATGTTTATAATTTTAGATTTTAATTAATTTTAAGATCTTGCGGTTTTCTAATGGAAACAGAATATTACTGTAGTTGTTACAATGTAGAAGAAGATAGTACACTAAGATCTTTCAATTCTCCTGATAAAGTCAGTCTCTAATAGTGATTAAAAAACTCTTATCTGGAACTATATTTAGTCTTTAACAACGATTAAAAAACTCTCTAAACTATATTTATCTTTCACCTTATATTCGCCTTGTTCTTAGGTTAAATCTCGTTCATATTGGAAACTTGTTACTTCATATACAACAAATCATTTCCCAACTCTTTCAATCATATAGCGATTGTGTCTAAGAAAAATATATACAATTGCATACGTCAAAACAAGAAGATTCCTTACTAATACTATTTATAGTTATTTTTTTTCTCAACTAATTTATATATCAATAATTTTTTTAGTCTTTAAAATAATATTTAATTTAGTATATATATATCAATTATTTTTTTTCTAAAATTAGTTTTTATTTAGTAATTTTTCTATATAATTTAGTTTTGTAATCTTTTATATAAATTCACTCATAACTTACTTTCTCCTTATTTTTAGACTTTTTATATACTCGTATATTATAAGATGAGGATCATTGATAGATCAATATTTTATAAAATTATATGTCAATTATTAATTCATAAATAAGGTGAATATCATTGATAGTTCAAAACCTTTCAAGTATCCTATATGACAATCACATTTAATTCGTAAATAAATAAATTGAATGTAATAAAAGAAGGAAAATCCTAGTGGGTGTCCAAAAGGCACTAATTAATTAATTAAAAGAAAAAAGTTTAATATTGGAATATGATTTTTAGTACAAATTTTGTTCCGTTCAATTCTTTTTAATATGTTACAAAAAGAAAAAAAAAAACAAAACATATATTACTTTATGTATTATTTTCTATAATAAAATATTATATAATTATCGAGATAACAGTTTAATATAATTGAACAACAACAACCAAAACAATTCATATATGTCTAAATTTTATCATAAAAAATCATTACGGAACAATCAACACAGATCAATTTTACAACCAAATGGTAAGCAATTTAATTATTTTTTCTTAAAAAATTATTAAATAAAAACTAATTTTAGAGATAAAAATAATTAATTACTATATTGATTAAGTTATATATTATTTTAAAAAATAAAAAAATTATTAAAAGAATTATTAATATTTAAAGTAGTTTTTATTATATATTAATTAATAGTTTTTAAATTGATATCTAATTAATAACAAGTTTTTATTTATATAATACTAAATTATTTGAATCCAAAATATATATATATATATATATATATATATATATTATGCAACATATATATCCAATTACAAGCATGAATAGATACATCTTAATTGTTTTGAATTGAAATAAGAGTTGATTTAAGCTAAAAGTTTGTTACAAAATATTGTCAAAGGATTTAAAGTAGTTAGTACAATAAATGTGGATAGTGATTTTTTTTCATATACGCATCTAATTTATGAGTAAACAAATAGTTTTCATGTGGCTACACATATGAAAGTGTGCCTATGTCTCTAATTGTTCAAACACTGCATATGATTTTCTTTTCCAATGTATTTCTCTAGAAAAGATTATAAATATGCACTTTTAGGCTACACACATTTTTTATTAATAGGAATATGAATAAAATGTGAGAAGTGTATCACTAGAAAGATTACAACTTCATACCAAGTTAACCCAATAATTAGCTCTTTCAAGAGGCAATGGAATTCCTAATTAAGAATTGTAAAGAAAAAAACACAGCAAATGTGAATTTGCATTACATTCCAAATAAGTTGGAAAACATTTTGAAATTTTGAGTTGTTCTTTTTGGCTGCTGGTCTTGTTGCCTCATGGTGTTTGAATGATTACTGTTCTCAACCACACATGTAGACTCAATTCAACAAATATGCATATACACAACTATTGGAACATTCAACTGCTAAAAAGCTTTCACCTCCTTCAATCACCTCCTTCAATCATTCCACTGAACAAGAACATTGTTAGAAACTGATGATATGTTATGTGTTATAGTGAAGTGTTGAATGTAAAAGAAAATAGGTAAAGAAGAAACTGACCTTGGAATGAAGAAGGAACAAGAACTACATGCATGTCAGAAGAATTAGGAGGTAATTGCAAACGAAGAGGATAGAGTTTTGCAGTGAATGGATTGCGGCAACACACAAGAATATCATCAAGCCCTGTTTCTTCTTGCAATTTATCTCTTAATTCACTCACACTGCTTCCTTTAAAGATAAAATAACTCTCCTTCTTTGCATCATCAACATCACCATTTTCGTCCCCCACGTCATAAAATATTACTCTTCCTTCTTTCACTGGTGATAAACCCTCTTCTGAATCTTCACACTGCATGCATGCATGTGTATCAAAATTTACTTTCATCAAGGATAAGTAAGAATTTTGAAACTTAAAACACTTTACAAGGTTAAGATCCAACAAAAATAGGGGAGTTGACAAGGATTTTTCACCCAGAAGTATATAACTTTTAAAATATAAACCTTGTTTCTTCTCTACAAAATAATACTATTTTGTTGTACAAGGTATTTTATTATTAAGTTTTGGATTTTTTTTTGTTATGCTACAGTTTATTATACTCTAAAACAATAGTGCAGTTTAGAATGTAAATTTTTTCAATAAGCTAATTAAGATAATATAAAATTTATAACTATGAAGGATGAAATAAAAAATAAGTAGTTTTAGAGATAATAGAATATAACTATTACATGAATTTAAGTGATGCAGGTTAATTGAAATAACAAGTATCTTTATTTATTTTTGTATTGGAAAATAATATGTAAATAAACAAACAATTTGACTTATAAAATTTAGCATTTTCCATTTTTAATTAATTATTAAGTTTTATTTACATGTTATATATTTTTACTATTATAATGAAAATAATTATATGGAAAAAAACATGAATAACTATGTTTGAATCAACAGTTAGCATAAGTGAAACTATGTCTTATTTTTATTTTTTTTTAATTAAAGTTTTATGTTTGACTTTTGTGAATGAAAAAACAGTTGAAAGAAAACACTTTACTAAATACGATTCACCAGATCCATGCAAAATTGGTAATCAAATGGTTAAAAAGCATTATTTGAGCATAACATTTTGTATATTATTTCAGAAATAATTTACTCATAATATATTTACACCCAAAAGTTATATTGTTCCAATAATCAATTATAGTATATTATTCTTGTTATTGGTGACCCATGATTATTTTTGTTTAGATATGTTTGTTAAAAGGTAATTTTAAGACAACAAGTAATTAATTTCGTGACATAAAAAAATTAAGGTTTACTTAAAAAAAAAAACATGCATGAAATTGAAAACATCACATAATATAAAAAAACAATTTATCTTAATTTTTTTTTGCAAATCTTGATTAGTTTTCCAAAGAAATTATATTTAGAATACATTGTATTCAATGTATTATTTTTTTTAATCTATACTTTCATTTTTTTCAATCTCATATTTGATTTGAGAGAAAGAACAGTAATGAAGATTCTGTTTAGTTTATGTTTTGTCCTGAGTTTGATGTGACGAACCTCAGGTGTCGTGGGAGATCGAAGATCAATCCTCACCAAAGAATCCATGTCGGAGATCATCGCCAATGGAGAAGAAGAAGGTGAAAGATCTGTCGGTGTCGGATTCAAGGAACCAGATTTATTGGGAGGTGTAATAGGAGTTGGTCGTGGTCTAGGTTTCGGTTGATTCTGAGGTCGAAGCTCCACAATGTCCACGTCCCACAGAATCCAATTTGCCGTCGAGGTACGATGAGGAACATCATGGGTGATGGTGTTCCTCCAAGGTGGTAACCCTCCATTGCCACGCAGATACTGTCCGTAGCGTGTTCTTAACCGCACCTGAACGCCCTCTCTTATGGGTTCCCATTCCACAGAAGAGTTCAACCTCGAAGGAAGAGTCTGCAACACTCTTTTCCCTGTTCCTCTCAATATGAACGGCATGTTCGAAGCTGTTAGGTATTTTCCATAGCAGCTTTTCAACCTTATGAAATTCGAATTCTCTATCATCTCCACGCTCCATTTGGCGTTGTTGTAACAACCGTTTCGATCTTGGAACACGTTGTCTTGATTCTCATCGGCCAACATGTACTTGTCGTGGTAGCTTCTCAAACGCACCACTTTTGCCTTCTGGAAGAACTCCATTGATTCAAAAGGGTGGATTGAGAAAACAGAAGGGTGAGGGTGATCAGATGCAAAGAATTGGAGGGGAAAAGGAAGAAGGTGGTGGTGTTAGTTAAGATGGAGAAAATGGGGTGAAGTTGATTCGTATCTACATGTTTGTGAATATGTGTTGTGGAAATTGCACGTGATGGAGCCATGATCGTCTAATTAGGGCGAGGTGGGAATTGCATGCAAATGAGATTCTAAAATGATGCAAAATTTGTTAGTTGTTACAATGAATTCACCTTTGGCTATCAAACTTTTGGTTTGGTTTTGTTGACATATTTTGAGATGGATTGAATAATTGAAATCTTGTGGAGCATCGAGAAACCATTCATTGGTGGGTGGTGATTAGGGATACATTGAATAGAAAAATAATTCAATTTTTGTATCACATGTTTAATATGGATACATAATTCTATTTAATGTTTTTTAAGATGATAATTTATTTCTACATTTTAAAAATATTTGTGTTTTAATTAGAATTAGACTTACTATGTGATTTTCTATAATTAATTTTAATTTGGTTTCCTCTTCTTGATTTCTTCTCGATCTACCTCGGTTTTTTCTTAATTTTTATATATAGAGAGTGATAGCTATCGTTTTACTATCAAATTAATTAAGATGATTTCGGTGTAGACATGTCTAACGTGCTAAAGAGATGATATATAATTGTGATCAAATGACCTCAAGTCGTCACTCAACGAATCCAATAGTAAATCAGTATTTATAATCTATCTTCAAGCAGTAAAAGTTAGCAATAATAATAATAATAATGATAAAAAGGGGTTAAGATAGTTGTGCAAAAAAATAAAAGAGATTAAAATAACAAATAAAAAACGGTTCATCCCCGAGTTCTTTCACCAATGAATTCCTCACACATTTTTTAAAGATTATTTCTTTCTCAATCTTCAAACAAAGGTAAATCAGATTGAACACGTGTCAATTTGATTTAACTTGAAACTCACCAGTAGAACATGATTTAATCAATATCTACTTTGTTTCATGAGCATATTCCATGGGAATACTTATTTTCTCTCCCTTAGATCGTGCGTCCAAAAAATTAATTAAAACAATGCAAACTAAGTAAGAAAATTTGTTCTCCTTGAAACTTGTGTCTTTTTATATGTTTTTCTTCCCTAAGGATCTTGGGAAAATATTTTGGTTCAAATTTTGTTTTCTATTTTGATTCAAATAAGTAATTTGGACTTTTGCATATTTGGTCAATTTGCAAAGGTAGACACAAATAATAGCTAAGACTCAAATAAACACAATTATATAAATTTTAATTAAAATAATAAATTTATTTATTATTACATTCCAACAATTTATTATTAAAGTTAATAAATGTGACTAAAATTATATTCATCACATCACATAATATCTACAAAAGACATCTTCACAAGTAAGTAAATTGTCTTAATGAGTAGTTAATACTATTGAACTTAACCTTTACTTGTCTCCTATGTACCTATTTATACTTTTCATGATGCCTTACTTAGACTCAATTCCCTTTATTAATTAATGGTTTAGCTTCTTTAGCAATCCAAATCTTGATTAGGGTTGATAATCACATTGTTACGACAAAATACACAATTATTTGGAGTTAACTTTACTTAGGGTTTAGGGTTATTGGATAGAAATTTGTTTCATTACCCGGAGATCAAGATACGGATTGGTATAATAACTAATTGACTAAACAAAATCAATATTGGCTCCTAAAATTGATTAAAATACAAATATGTATAAAGAAGTCAAATAATGTTGCAGGGTCTACATCAAATTAAAACCAAGGATGATATCATGGGCATGGTTGATGATGGATACGATAAGAAAGAATTAGCACTTAAAATTCAAAAAGGAGATTATTCAAATATAAAAAAAAATTGTGGAGAATGAAAAACTATTTAAGGAAAATAGGTTGTATGATGAAGATGTAGACAACAATAAAAGGGCACTATGGTAGGAGGGGAGCATTTATTTTTATTTATTTTTCAAGGTGATTCACAAATTAATTGAGACACGTATGATTCATAGGAACAAGAACGAAATGAAGAGTGTATCCAAAATTGAATGAGTTACAATTTTAGATGGGAATCGCATTCTGGTGTGCAATGAGATCATATAAATGAGGTTTGTGTTAGATGATGTATATAGCGTCTACTGTATTAGTCAATGTGCATTGTTTTAGACGATGTACATGATAGCATTAGACGGTCTGTATATCATCTAATGCTATGTTTTGCGTGCTCTGTTTTCTCTGAGCTTTTTCTAGTTTCTCCTCTTAGTTTATATACTGAAGGATTATTTCTAATTTTGTTGTGATAAGCTAAAGACTTTCGTATGTTGGGTAGAAAATACAGGAAAAAGAAGTTGCAATGTTTGAATGATGAACTTAACCAATATCACTAAAAAAAATATTAAATAAAAATTAATTTTATAGATAAAAAAAATAATTAATTATTATAGTGACTAAATTAAAGATATTTTAAAGACTAAAAAAATTATTGATTTTTAAATTTATTTTTATTATTGATAAATAGTTTCTAAATTAATATCCAAAATTAAATTTAATATTTTTTTTAATTTATTAATTTAACATTACAGTTTAAGATAATTGATTAAAAAAGAAAAGACTAATGCACCGAAACGAATGGGCCCGGCTCACATGCCTAAAAACCGGCTTTCTCGACAATTAAGTTACTTAGTTTCTTTTTACACTCCCTAATTTCCATATGCACCTTCCTAAATTTTCAAATTTACCCTTATGGTATTAAATGCAGCAAAAAGGATGGTTGGTTTGGGCATTGTGTTGTTGTGGCTTATTTGAGTGTTTTTACACGTTTCATGTCTGTGGTCATGTTTGATGTTGAAGGGAAGATAATAAACAAAATGAAGGTAAATTTATGATTTTGTTTTGCAATTTTTTCTCTAGTTTATGATTTTCAAATTAATTTTTGGATTATGTCATTTGGAGAGCTTTCATATTACACTATTCAGACTCGTGTATAAAAATATTATGGATTCTAAAATCTAAAATGAATTTTATTTTTAAAAATATATTTCAGTCACTACAAGAAAATCATGAAATAAAAACCAATGTGTAGAAACCAAAATAATTAGTTGCAATAGTAACTAAATTAGAGACAATTTTAGAAACTAAATAAAAAATTGGTTTCTAAATAAGTTTCTATTATTTTCTATTATTGTTAAATAGTTTCTAAATTGGTATCTAATTAGCAACCAAGGTTTTTGCTACGAAATTTAGAAACTAAATAATTGGTAGTTAAGATAATTTACATTAGTTTGATAATTATTTATGTAATATTTTGCGACCATGTGTTCATTAACCTGGATCGTTGTCTTCCTAATAGCGCATATTGTTTTTTTTTTAGTTTTTGAGCTCCGTCACAGTTATGATCAATCACCGCATCTGAAACATTGTCGGTTGTATAATTTTTTTAGTTTCGTAATGTTTTTTTTCTTAAAAGGTAACTCGATAAGTACTTTTGAGCGATATGAGACTATATTGTTACCGAAAATAAAAACCGACAATCATTTGATTAATATAAAATATTTAAAATAACATATTTATATTATTGGTACATTGAGGACTATATTATAATCTAAAAAAGAAAATACTATTCTATTAAAATGTTAACTCTTTCTAAAAGATAAAATAATTTAAAAATTATATTACGTGATATCACAAATATATAAACTCATTGTGAAGTGATAAAAAAAAATTCCATAAAAATTTAAACACTAAGAAGAAAGAGAACAAAATTGTTAGATTCTGTGTGACCACAAGATGATGGTGATGAATTATGTGAGAAAATGTGAGTTTTGATTAATTGATTGGTAAGATGAAAAGGTTGTTGGAAAGTGGGGTTGAGTTTCACCAAAACCTTTGATGCAAACAACATGTCACATTCACTTATCTATTTGCCAACGGTATTGCAATTACTTATTTAAATCATTTTAATTATGTGAAAGGGACTACTCATTCATTCAACAAAATATATGAAAAAATAGATGTATCCACCACCCACTAATTATAATTTTATTAATGTAAACATATTTATAGAAAATGTGAACATTTAATTATATTTTTATTTACATTTATGCTTTATGGAAAATATCTTTTTGAATAATTTGAATTATTTTTTAATGTAATAAATCTTATATATTGTATATTTATTATTGAAAAAAAATCATCTAACACTGCACATCATTAACATTAAAGTAAAATCTAATTTTCATGTCAAAATAATTAGTTAATATTTGATTAAACTAAAAATTATTTTATAAATTAAAATAGATATCTAAAATAATTTGTATTATTAATAAAAATTTATAAAATAATTTTTAAATTAATATGTAACAATTATCTATTAAGACTTTAACTATCTACTCATTTATATTTTAAATTAATTTTTATTAATCTTTTAGAAACTAATTTAGACTATAAAATATTAGTAAAAACCGTGATAGTTAATTTAAATATTAATTTAAAAAATATTTTATAAATTTTATTAATAAACGAAACTATTTTAGATATATGAATAATTTTTTAATTTTTAAAATAATAATTTAATTAATATAATGACTAATTATTTTTTATCTTTTAGTTATTATTTAAAAAAATAATATAAACTAAGAAAATCAGTCAACTGCAGTAAATTTTATTAACATCTTAATATTCTTCTTATAAAAAATATATATTGTGATAATATAACCCACAATCAAACAATAAGTAAACTTAAGATATTTTTAAGAAAATCATCAAATCAATAGTTAAAACTTGATTATATTTCTAAATTTTTTTATGGGAAATAGTATGTTATAAAAGAAAAATAATGTAAAAATTTAATAAAGTGAATAGTTTTTTAGGATGTAATGGATATAAAAGTGACTTAATATATACATTATATTATATCTCTATGTTTTAATAAATTAATATTAAGTATTATTTTGAAAAAAGATATTGGTTCATTAATAGAAGGGATGATCAACCTAAACTCATACAGCAACAAAAAAGATATCTAATTCAATTTATACCAAATTCTTTTATCTAATTAACCCAATTTATTTTGTGATTTTTTTTCCAAAACAATTAATAAGACCAACCTTATTTTGACACATGTGGTGGCCATTTATTCACCCTTCCTGAACTGAATTCCTAATTTGTACAATAATTTTGTAATATTATTTTATTTCTCTTTTATCAATTTAATTATTTTTCTTTATCACATTTTTTTTTATCTTTTTTAAATGTAAATTAAAATATACAGCTTAGAGAATTAACCATTTTCTAAAATAAAATAAATACACCAAGCATATAAAATAACAAACCCTAAATATTGGAATTTTCTATCTAGGAACATTTCAATTTACCCATATCTCACAAGTTCATAACTAAATCAACATTTGCTATTCTCTCACCCCAGAAAAAAAATAAATTATAATCACAGTTTCTCACAATTCAAAGGTTGGCAAGGTATTAATTAATTACTTCACCTAATTGTATGCTAGAGAACAAAATTAAATGCAATGCATTTTTTTTTGTCAATTAAATATTACTATTTATTAATTTTTCAATCAACATTGCATAATTAAAAGAATTGAAAAGTTGATAAACTTAATACTATTTTTGTATTTTTTTTTCTTTTTTTAATAATATGTTTTTTTTTATAACAGATGATTGTTGTTATTTGAGATGTCAGCCTAGCTGAGATATCAAGTACATGTTAATGTTTAACATAAATTTTTTTTTTAAAAAAAAAATTCGTAAGCTTAATAAAACGCCGATAAAAAAAAAACTTAATAAAACGATTACTAAAGTAATTTCCATTAAAAAAAACTGTTTAATCACTATTAACGTGTCCTTTTTTTTTTCTCTCTAAAAAATCTCGAATACTAAACTTAATGAAACGAAGACTAATATAACTGGATCAGAAATATCTTGATAATTAATACTGTAAAAATTTGGAATATATTTACTATTATGTTGCAATTTACTTTTTTTAATTAATTTATGAAAATGGATATATAGATAAATTGTTGAAAGCACGATTTTATATAAAGTAGTTGCGCTTACTACTTTTGTTTCTATATTTACTTTCAATCTTATTGGAAGTCACAATATTATAATTTATTTAATTTTAAATAAATGTGAATACCACATTATATTTTTAAAAATAAATTTTTAAATAAAATTATTTTTTAAATTATTAAATTTTGTTTTTTTAAATTGTTAACATAAATATTTTTAAAATTAAAATATTTTAAATAATTTCTTATAAATTTAAAGTACAAAATATTACAAAAGAGATTGTTCATATTTCTCAACTCAAAAGCATAATTATATTGTATTTCATCCCATACTAATTCCTGTAATTTTTTCAACTAAAATGGTATATTGGTGTAATTTTTAAAACTAAAATGGTATATTTGCTATAGTGATTAAATTAGAGACCATTTTAAAAACAAAAAAAAAAAAGATTTCTAAATTAGTTTCTATGAATTGATAGTTAAAATTTTGGTAACTAATTAAAAACCATTTAACAATAATAAAAACTAATTTAGAAACCATTTATTTTTAAGTTTTTAGAATGGTCTCAAATTTAGTTATTATAACAATTAATTATTTTTTGTCTCTAAAATTAGTTTCTATTTAATATTTTTTTGTAGTGTAATTTCTATGTATTTTATTTTGGCAACCAAACACTACAAAAAAATCATCAAATTATAACTAATTTTAAAAACTAAAATAATTACTAGTATCTAAACTAATTTTTATTTTTAATAAAAATTTATAAAATAATTTGGTATTAGTTACTAATATTTTAAATTTTAAATTAATCTCAAAGAGATCAATTGAGACCAATTTAAAATCTAAAATATTAATAACTAGAACTGGTGTCAATTTAGATATTAATTTAATTTTTTTATTAATAATAAAAATCATTTTTAATGCGATCAATATTTTAATTTCTAAAATAATATTTAATTTAATTAATACAGTGATTAATTATTTTTGTTTCTAAATTTGATTACTAATTAATAATTTTTTTATTAAAAATTGTAATTTACAAAAATACAACTTTATTTTGAAAATTTAAAAAGAAAATAACTTTTTGTTTAAAATATAAAAAGAAAAACACGATTTCTGCGTATTAAAGTGATTTTCACGGCTTATCATGTGACTTTTTTTTTTTAAATTATCTATTTTCATAATTTAAAAAACAAATTACAGCAAACAACAGAGAAAGTTTGTTATATATTTTTATACCTGAAAGTCAAAGTAAAGGTTTGGTTATATTTCCTAGGTAATAGTTATTATTATTTATTAGGAAATAAAATTATTTTGACGTAATTATGAATATTATTAGGGTTGGCATGTAGACTAGTAGATACATTCAACTATATTTCTTCTTTAAGAGATTCCATAATAAATGTTATAACAAATAACTCAAATAAGAACACGTGCTGGAACATATCTTTACCTAAATCTCTTATATTTAAACATTCTTAAAATTAATATTCTCAAACAAAATGAAAATACATGATTATAAAATTGTTACGTAAATAATTTATAATTATTAGCCATGTAAATGGAAATTTTAATCGTATTAAAGTAAAGGGACTACAATAGTTATTTTTCAATTACAGGAAAATAAAAAAATATTTTAAATTTATAAGGCAGAAAAAAACATAATTCAAATTTAGTTTACTAAAAGCTTATTTAAACATTTGTAATGTAAAAGTGATAAAATAGAGAAAAAATTCCAATATTACTCAATAACTACTATTAAAAAATTATTAAATAAAAATTAATTTTAAAATAAAAATAAAAATTATTATATAGATTAAATTAGATAATATTTTAAAAACTACAAAAATTATTGGTATTTAAATTAGTTTTTATTATTGATAAATAATTTATAAATTTATATTTAATTAGTTATTAAAATTTTTGTTACCAATTTTAAATAACTAGTAGTTAAAATTAATTTCAAATAATTAGTAGTTAAAATTAATTTTAAATAATTAGTAGCTAAAATTCTCTAACTAATTATATATTAATTTAAAAACTATTTATCAATAATAAAAACTAAATATCCATAATTTTTTTAGTTTTTAAAATAATATTTAATTTAGTCAATATAATAATTAATTATTATTATTTTTTTAAAATTGATTTTTATTTAATAATTTTTTTTTAGTTAAAATACTAAAATTATCAACGAAAATTTCATTTTATGAACTTATCTAGCTACTGTAATTGAGTAAAGCTTCTAACGTTTTAGTTAAACTTTATTAATTGTTGAATAAGTGATTTTGATTAATTATTATATTAT
The DNA here is from genome assembly GCF_051622355.1 of Phaseolus vulgaris. Classification (NCBI taxonomy): domain Eukaryota; kingdom Viridiplantae; phylum Streptophyta; class Magnoliopsida; order Fabales; family Fabaceae; genus Phaseolus; species Phaseolus vulgaris. Next base: position 4,378,658 of record NC_143501.1, on the reverse strand, counting down.
TGCTTATTTAAGAAGTGAATGACTTCCTGAAAAAGTTCTTAAAGTTTTGGTCACACGAAACTTGTTATTGATTATATATTTTAATTATGACTTGTTTAAGAAGTTTAATATATATAATACATAAAATGCACTCTTTAATATCTAAACTTTTAATATATAAAATGCTTTACCTAAAAGCATGTTTGACAAGTATAACAAAATTAAAAATTAAGAATCACCAAAAATAATGTGAAATTGTTCCGATTCAATTAAGGATTATTTTTTATTTCAAATTTGAAATATACAAATATTAACCATTTAGAAGTAAAGTTTTAAATCTATAATAATTTTATTCGATTCATGCATAATTGTCTCTTCTAAAATAGCATATATGTAATTTATAAAATAAGGTTACTTACAATGATATTTTTTAAAACATTATTCAATTGTTTGATCAAGGTAGAACTATATATTAAAAAAATCATTATAATGACTAAATAATATTAAAAAACAATATGATAACTCTATAATAGCAGAAGTTAAAACAGCACATAAATTTATAGAATTTTAATGTTGAAAATACCTATAAAAATTAAAATAAAACATGTTATCATACTTATATTAAAATTTTAATAACATTCATCGACATTTATTGGTAAAATTATTTATGTATATAAAATTAAAATAAAAAAAAACAAATATTTAGGTTCATTTTTTAAGAAAATAATTTTTTTTACAAACATTTTTATCTCTAAATCGATTTTCTTGTTCTTTGATTTTTTTAATCGATTTTTTTTTGTTTTCTTTGAATTAATTACTTGACTGAAATACAAGTAAATAGAGTCCAATTTTCTAAACAAAGCTTAGAAAAAAATTGCAACTACTAATTAGTCAATGATGAATATTGCTTTAAACGTTTGACCAAAAGATTAAGAAAAAGTTGATTTTGAGATGAAAAAAAAAGAGCATAATGAAATCACCTTTAACCTTCTCAACAAATAAATGACACACATTTAGTATTTTTCTAACCGTTCCTTATACGGTTACGTTACCCTTTTTTTCTAACACTTTTTCTCTTACTGTTTTTCCTAAACATATTACAGAAGTTAGTTAACATAACTTCAAAACTAATTTTATTTTTTATATATCTATTTGGAGTTATATTTAAAAATAGAATTTAATATACATTGACAAAAATAATATTTGTTTACATCATATCTAATACTATATACATTTGAAAAATTCACTACTTGAATTCACATTAATATTATTAACTTTAAACTTAATAAATCTTATAAAATTGTGTGAAATGTATATTTATTTATTATGAAATGTCAAATTTCTAAAACTTTTCGATTTAGACTGTCAATTCGAATATAAAATTATATTTATAAGTGATCCACGACATGATAGTACGTGATTTCATAAATTCGATTTCATAAATTCAATAAATTTTTTTGAGATAAACTTTAAATAGTTCTTATATCATATTAAAAAATAATTTAAAGTTTAACTCAATTTTATAAAAATGACTTGTAAAATAAAATTTACAGTTTCTTATATACTGAAATTTTTAACAAATACTAAAGTTAAAAATAATTATTTTTAATTTGAAATAATAATTTTTATTTTGTGTTTAGGACGAATTTTAGAATTTTTGGGGTCATTGTGGTAACAGCCATAGCCTAACCTCTATTTTATTTTTTTCCCATAAACAAATATGTTAAGTTTCCATAAACCAAACAAAGACAGCATATTTTAGGGGAAAAAACAAACGAAAATTACCGATTTGAAGACCCAAACGTTGGGTTTGATTAGTCATAAATGAACATGATGTCTCTTTTTTTCTGAGCATTCAGATGAACCCAAAAAAAAGCACAAAATTTGAATGGAAAGAGTGTCTTCAAAGCCTTCACACCAAATTATCCCTTCAGTTGCGGAGTCATGGCAAACACATATCACAATTTATTATATAATTAATTACAAGAATCGGAGGTTAATACCATACTTTTCATCACACTCTTTTTAATGATTTTAATAATAAAATTAGTGTTTGATTAGGGTAATTTAATTACAAGAAAAGCTTAATAAATGAATAAAAAATTGAAGAAGAAACTCTTGTTCTGTACTGTTCTTCCGTCTTTCCCCATCTCAGACTCTTTAAAGAACCTGTTCAGAAACAAACACCCATTGTTTGTTGAGACAGAAAGACCAAATTTTGCAACACCCCACGTAGTCTCCTCACTACTGGGGATAACAAACATCCTTAAAAAGGGTTTTTTTGAAAGAGGGGTTTCAAATTTCGATCACAGAATCAGTTTCAGTTTCAGTTTCAGTTCATTCCCACAAGCGTAAGAGCTTCAAGTTGAAGTTCAAGTTATTGTATTACAGATCATGAAGAAGTTGAAGAACTATTATATGCATTTGCGGCATCACCACCACCACGCCGAGCGGAGGTGGGTGTTCCCGCTGGCGGTGGGTGCTCTCCTCTCGCTCTTCCTCCTCTTCGTCGCCACGCTGACCTCGCCGGAGGGTACTCCGATTCTCCCCTTCTACCGCTCGATCACCGCCGCCTCCTACTCCGTCTTCGTCGAGTCCAAGCTCCGCCCGCTCCCGGTCTCAGCGCTCCCGCCGCCGCCTCGCCTGGCATACCTGGTGTCGGGCTCTGCCGGAGACGGCGGCGCGGTGAGGCGTGTGCTGCTGGCGCTTTACCACCCCGGGAACCGCTACGTGGTGCACCTGGACCTGGAGGCCTCGGCGGAGGAGCGCGCGGATCTGGCGAGGTTTGTGGAGGAGCACTCGCTGTTCCGGCGGTTCGGGAATGTGAGGGTGATCAAGAAGGCGAACCTGGTGACCTACCGGGGGCCCACCATGGTGGCCAACACGCTCCACGCCGCCGCGATTCTGCTGCGAGAGCTCGGCGATTGGGATTGGTTCATCAACCTCAGCGCCTCCGATTACCCTCTTGTTACACAAGATGGTTAGTTAGTCAGTTACTCTTTTAATTAGTTGGTTAGTTAGGTGGATAATTTGCTTCAGTTTTCCTGATTTTTAGTTGGAAAGCGCGTGGAACAATGGCACGAGATTGTTCTGGTCTAATCTAGATCATCTGGTACCATGTTTTTTAGTTTAACTTGGATAAACTAATGTGAGATTGTTCTGGTTGAACTTGGATCAACTAGGACGAGATTGTACTAGTTTAACCTGGATCAACTGGTACTAGATTGTTCTAGTTTAACTTGGGGGATCAATTGGTATGGAGTTGTTCCAGTTTAACCGGGGGACCAACTGGGACAAGCTTGTTCCGGTTTAACTTGGATCTACTAGTACTAGATTTGTTCTAGTTTAACCGGTTGTGTTGAATTTCTAATTCTGGGGTTTGCAGTTGTGTTCAATTGTCGGAGATAGTATGGTTTCTAATCCTATGAACTACAGCTTTGATGTCTGTAAAAAAATGTTTTTTGCTGATGTTTGTATTTTTTTTGTTCTGTGATGGTTAGATCTGCTGCACACGTTTTCATACTTGCCACGGGATCTGAATTTCATTGATCATACGAGTGACATTGGATGGAAAGAGTGAGTCTTTTTAATTTTTTGATAGTGGTGTTGTTCTGATTTTAATTTTTTCTTTTCTGTGTGGGGTCTTTTGTTTTGTTTTTAGATTTATGTGATTGGTTTTTTGTGATGTGTGTGTTGGTTAGTCATCAGCGTGCGAGGCCGATAATAGTTGATCCGGGGTTGTATATGAATAAGAAGCAAGATGTGTTTTGGGTTACACAGAAGAGGAGCAGGCCAACGGCTTTCAAGCTTTTCACAGGTGAAGATCCTTTTCTTGTGTGTTAATTTTGCTTTTTTGGGTTTCTTTGTTTGTTTGTTTCTCTTTTTGGGAAAGCAATATAGTTTATTTCCTGTTTTTGCTTTTGGATTTATGCGGACTAGGGGATTAGATTAGTATTCCATTTTTTGCATAGAGGTTTTCGTTAATGTTGAGAAGGAAGTAGTCCTGGTTTGCACGTGGCTTTTTGCATTAATGGGAAGCTTTGTGTGAATAGATAGTGGGGCATTTATGGTTTTGAAGATCAAGAAACGTCTTATGTGGCATTATCAGTTCTTTTCTGGGGTGTGTATGCATGGCAGAGAGCATCACTTGTGAATAATCTGTTCTAATTCAGTGTGGTAATTCTGTAATGTGCCTGGACCTGTTAATGAAAGTTATTTTGTGACTTGTTGAGTGCATTTCCATGCATTAAAAGTTTAAATCAAAATGGTCAAGAAGTTTAATCCATCTCAGGTGGGTCAGAGTAAAATTCTGAATTTCATTAATTTACATTTGACTTCTTGCAATAAAACATCTCTCCTAGACAGTTTTGTTCTATAAGCACCTTTTCGAAGTATAAGATTATTTTATTTTCTGATTTTAGGTATCTTGGTAATACATAAAACTCGTGCATTGTGATTTTGAAAGTGAATCTCCTTATGCCAATGATTTTCTAAAGATAGGCAAACAACTGCTTATCTCTGTTTGGAATCTGTTATTGGATCTAGGCAAATTTTGGTTAAGTTTGGGTGACTTTTCAGAGGACACCTAGAAGGTGTGAAAATTTTTTCTTCTTAAATTTTCATCTTGGCCTAGGCTCCTCAAAGGTGAGCTGATCTCTAGACTGAGCAAGGATGTATTCACTTTAGAGGATTTTGTTTTCCACTTTAATAAAGAACAACTTTTTGGAAGGACATACTATGGTGTCTGTAATAGGAAGATGATGTTTCTCTGTGAGTGAGATGGGTATAATGCAGCAAAATATTGAGTGGGTTTATTAGTTATGTCTTCTAGCACAAATGCTATTATAAAGGAAACAAATGGCAGAGTAATATTCTGCTGGATTGATGATATTTTGCTAAACATGAAATATTTAACTGAGATTCACATCTATATATTCGGTTGTATTAAAAAGAACACTTTCTTTTTCTAAAACAAGTTTAAACAGACAGACCCATTCCACACTTGGTGTTTCCTCTCATTGTTAAGGAAGGTATCTTGAATGGCCTTTGATGATTGGTAGAAATAAAGAGCAATTTTTGGTTTTCTTAAAGATAGACTAATGAATCCTCTCAGTATCATGAATCAAATCTACTAGCATCAGCCAAATCCAACTTCTCCATTTTGGTTGGTTCTTTAAGATTCTTTTGTTGATTGTGGTTGAACTGATTTTGTATGATAGTATAGTTATGCATTGTGACTCATCTTCCCTTCATGAACTTGATGGGTGGATTGCATTCGAACTGATAAAACTTCTCTCATGTTAGGTTCTGCTTGGATGGCACTGTCAAAATCTTTCATTGATTACTGCATATGGGGATGGGACAACCTACCCCGGACCGTACTCATGTACTATTCAAATTTCATATCTTCCCCCGAAGGATACTTCCACACAGTTATCTGCAATGCTCAAGAGTTCAGGAACACAACTGTGAACAGTGATCTGCATTTCATTTCTTGGGACAATCCTCCCAAGCAGCATCCTCACTACCTTACAGTTGAAGACATGAAAGGAATGGTTGACAGCAATGCTCCATTTGCAAGGAAGTTCCACAGAGAGGATCCAGTGTTGGACAAAATCGATGCCGAACTATTATCAAGAGGTCCTGGAATGACTGTTCCCGGAGGCTGGTGCATAGGGAAAAGGGAGAACGGCACCGATCCCTGCTCTCAAATCGGCGACACCAACGTCCTCAGGCCCGGCCAAGGTTCCAAGCGGCTTGAAGCATTGATCAGCTCATTGCTGTCGAACAAAAATTTCCGGCCGAGACAATGCGTGTGAGACGAAAAAGGACCAACCGGCTATGGCGGTCTTGTAGAACATTATTTTCCACTGGCTTTAGTTTACATGTCCACGGTTAGTTAGCTGATGATCAGTAAATTAGTTTTCTTTCCCACTAGGAGAAGAAATAGTGAGAAGTATACACAGTCTTTGATATTGAGAGAAAGAAAAAGAGTGAGACAAGTCTGGTGAAATGAGGTTGACTGCAGAGTTGGATCACCACTGTAATAGTATGGTACATATGACAGTTCACCCTGTTGTCCTTAGTCACCTCTTCCTCCAAATTTTGACATGAATGAAGCCAGATCAGTTGTGTGAGCACCATTGAAGGTTCTTCAGCTTTTCTGTTGAGCAAGAAAGAGAGGGAAAAGGAGGATGACAAAATGGTAAGTGGGGGGAACAAAAGTAAAAACAAATGTGTGAAATGGAATGGAAATACTTTTTTCATGTATTCTCTTTACATGTTTTTTGTTTTCAATTGATGTTGTTATACGACCAACTTTTCCTTTGTTTTTAAGTCAATGCATCTCTATATGTGCTTTGGTACCAAACAATTTGGTGTCATATTTCCAAATGGATATAGGACTTTAATTGACATTTGTCCAACTTAGTTTATTTCTTTTCCTCTTTTGAAGTAAAGAAAAAACAAATGAACAAGTTGGGTACATGTCAATTATAGAAGTTGGGTAAATGAAGCCATAACTATTCATTTCTTTTCAAATTGGATTCAACTATTATAAAATTTGGTCAAAATTTAATTATACTACAAGAAAATTATTTTAGAGACAAAATAATTAATTTTTATATTGACTAAACTAGATACCATTTCAAAAATAAAAAAATTATTAATTATAAATTAATAATAAAAACTATTTATTAATAATAAAAATTAATTTAAATATTAATAATTTATTTAGTTTCTGGTATCTAATTTTATTAATATAATAAATAATTATTTTTTGTCTCGAAAATTAGTTTTCCATTTAAACTGAATTTGAAAATCTAAAATTAAAAAAAGTACCATTTGAGAATTAAAATCTCATTCTGTAAAAATAAATTTGGAATGCAAAAAATACATATGGTAGAAAAGAAAATTCGGAACTCAATATGAAAATGCATTTTGAAAACAAGGATTTTGAGAACTTAGAAATGATTTCCAAAAATGCAAATTTGAAAATATATTTAAAAAAAATGTAAATATTGATTGTTGTAGGGTAGGGTAAAAGTTCACGTGTGTAGTTGACTTTGCATGCATCTGCCACTATTTACCTTTTCCTATAATGGAGGCCAGAGCCACATTATTCAATATGCACCATTTTTTTAGTTCCTCATCTCATACATAAAAAAAAATAAAAAAATAAACTAAGAATAATAATCCCATTTGATTCAAGACTAAATCTCAATAATCCCATTCAATTGCTTCTATTAGGATAGAGATATTTTACTAACTAATTTATTAATTTATTAATTTATTAATTGCTACATACTTTACTCATATCCTATATGAATGTCCTTTTAAGGATTAATCATCATAAAAAAATATTAATATAATTATCTCTACATGATTTAATATCTTACATAAATTACTACAATAAAATAATTAAATAAAAAATAATTACTCACTATATTAATTTAATTAAATATTAACTTCTTAGAGACTAAAAAATTATTAAAATATTAAATAATTTCTATTATTAATAAATAGTTTTTAAATTAAAATTTAATTATTTATTAAAAATTTAGATTAAAAATTTAGATTATAAAGTTGATAGTTAAAATTTTGATAGCAAATTAGATATTAAGAAACTATTTATTAATAAAAAATATTTTAGATATCAATAATTTTTTACTTTTTAAAATAGTACATCTAGTTAGTATAATGACTAATTATTTTTTGTTTTTAAAATTAATTTTTATTTAATGATTTTTTTAAATGATTTTTTTTTTAAAAAAAAAGAGAAATTGAAACCCATCTGTGTTATTCATGAACACCTACACAACTGATAAATCAAACTGCTAGTGCCATCAAAATTAACCTGCATGTGATGAATAAAAAATATATAGTAATATATATATATATATATATATATATATATATATATATATATATATATTACTTGGTTATTTTCTGATACATTAAATATGTTTTTCAGAAATTAACACTTGACTCGTAGTAAGAATTACTTAAGGATAGTTGGTAAAAAATATATATAGTAATTTTTATGAACTTGTAACTTTTGGAATTATCATATCATATAAGTGATATTTACATAAAGTTCTCATCCAAACAAAATCAAATAATTAATTTATAATGAATGTATATTACATATAATACTTTTCACAATTAATCAAATTAATTTCAAAATCCCCCCTAACACAAATAATTAACCAATATCTAAACTTTGAAAAGATTTGACTATTCCATTTTTTTTCATGAAATTATAATCCTTTGAAAACCAAGACAAAACATCCTTCAAAATCTGAAATTTTTAAACTTTTAAATTCTAACTTGCTTTACCTAGGTTTATGCTTGTAACATAAGGAATCTTCTCTAGAAGGAAAAGATTGAAGCACCACAAATAAGAATTTCTTAATCATCTTCCTTTTACCTTAACCATCAAAACACATCAAATTTTACCCTAATCTCAAAATGAAACTAAAAAACCCCACATAAAAAATTCCCCAAACCCTTGCATATATGGATTTTTCTTCACAAAAAGAAAACAAAAAAGCCTTACTTATGGTTATTGATAGCAAGATGTGGATGTTTTCCTAGTTGCTTACTCAACCTTAGAGGAAGAAGAGTTTTTGTGGAATTTTAGGATGCTTAAAGAAAAAAAAAATGAGAAAGAAAAATAAACAAAATAGAATGGGGCTGATTTTGGGGTTTCTATTTTCAAAAACAACAAAATTGCCACTCTTCTATTTACACCCCACTTTCCTTTGTCCAAATTAAAGCCCAACCAAGACCCAGCCTCAATCCATATAAAACTTCTACTATTAATTAAAGTCACAGTATAATTATATCCAATTAATTAATTTCACACATATAAATAAATAAATTCACAAAAACTTCTTCTAATCCTTGAAGGAAAGAAAAAATCTAAAATAAAGAAAACTCCAAACTGAAACAAATATAAGGAAAAGTCTAATCTTCATACAACCATAAATTAAATTCAGAATTATACATTGTATTTTGTTTAATAAATTTTATTCTTTAATTTTTTTTATCTATTTATTTTATAACCTTTTAAGTATTTTATGGATGGATAATGAGATGTTACAAAACCACAATTTAAAAAATAATATTTTTATTATCAACTTATGGATGAATTAACTCTTAATTTGTTCTATATTTGATTTGAAAAAAAATCAATCAGGTCAATTAATCTATATAAGATTTGTGAGTTAGTTTTTTGGTTTTGTCTTACACAACATTCCAAAGGACTAATCCACATAAATAAAACTTTTACATTTTTTATTGCATTTTAATCCACAATAATAATTTCATTTTAATTAATGCATATGAGTCTATCATTAACAATAAAATCTAAATAAATTAAATAAGTATAAGATTAACCATGTAAATTAATAATCTTGATTGAATATATATTGTACAGAACAAGGTCAAATACAGATATCTATACAAGAAACTCTGATTTATACAATAAATTTGTATGCATCATAACAATCACTACAAGAAAATCATGAAATAGAAACCAATTTATAGAAACCAAAATAATTAGTTGCAATAGTAACTAAATTAAAAACCATTTTAGAAACTAAAAAGAAATTTGGTTTCTAAATTAGTTTCTATTATTTTCTATTATTGTTAAATAGTTTCTAAATTGGTATCTAATTAGCAACTAAGGTTTTTGCTACCAAATTTAGAAACTAAATAATTGGTAGTTAAAACCTTAGTTGCTAAATAGATACCAATTTAGAAACTATTTAACAATAATAAAAAATAATAGAAACTAATTTAGAAACCATTTTTTGTTTTAGTTTCTAAGATGGTCTCTATTTTAGTTCTTATTGTAACTAATTATTTTAATTTCTAAAAATTGGTTTCTATTTCATGATTTTCTTGTAGTGAATGTTAATTAAATTTGTAAGAGCTATAAAATTGAGTTTAAATATTCCATGAGGCTATACTTATAATTTGGGTGGTTTAAACCTGTGATGGAAACAAAAAGAAATTAACAAATATGCATATTATTAGAGAAAATAATAAGAGAAATCCAGAGAAAAAAGAAATGACCTAAGCCAACTTCGAAGCAATTGTTTCATTTCTTGTAGCACAAAAAGACTTTTCTTCAAGTTCTCCATAGGAAAAACAATTTTCTTCAGTCAATTTCAAGCAATCAAAATCAATTCCAATTTTCTCATAAAATTGGAAAAAGCAGCCCAAACCATACACTTATTTTCTAGATCACAAGGACAAGAAAAATAGTAGAAAAGTTATTATTTTAATCTTACAAAATTACACATTCATTTTATGTTTATATTACGTATGTTTTTAATTTTAATATTTATTATTTGTTATTGAGAAATGAATATGATAAAAAAATCTAAACATTTGAAAAAAAAAGATCGTTAATATTGATGGCACTCTACTAAGAGGTTTAATTTTAAGAATTTAAATGAATAAATATTACTTAGTGAGACAATCTTGTGTTATTTTTTTAATCATGATAAAACTAATTTATTTCGACTAATTATTTGGAAATTAATTTAATATAATATAAAATAAAATGAAATATATTAATGAAATTGTAAAGAGAATTTATATATTATTTTGGTATGATATTTTTTATATTATATTTATTTTACTTTCCAATTTTGTCTTTTTTATATAATAAAAATAAAAACATCAACTTAAATAGATTGATGTGCTAAATTTTCGAAACCCTTTTTCTATGGTCATGAGAAGCTAAAATACAAAACATCAATTTTTTGTCACTTTTAAGAAACAGGCCTCTCAATTTTAACACTTTAAGATTTGTTTCTTATACATGAAACGATTATATTAGAATGATCAATAATTATAATTTGTTATTTTTCTTACCATTCATATTAATCCATTAAAACATGTTTTCACCGACCATGTACAAAAAATTAGTAATATAAAGAAAAAAAAATTATAAATAAATAAAACTATTCATTAAGACAAATATGCAAATAAGTAGAGTTCTTTTTCCAAAATTATTCATGAATGGTGAAAGGAATGATTCAAAGGTTTATGTGATAGTTTGAGAAAAAAACGTTACTGTGAAATAGCAGATAAAGTTTTCATTGCATGTTTTTGTGTAAAAGTCTATCATAACTTCATAAAGGTCAAAGTATAGGTTACCCAACTTAATATACATTTTAGAAGTTATATGTTAAATTACATAAAATGTATGTTAGAGGATTAAATGTTGATCTATTTACTAAAAAATATAATTAATAAAATTGATGTAATTCACAACTATGCTTTTATCATCAATTTCTATCTCATTAAGAACATAGTAGTTCAAGCACAACAATTTAAATATGACTTGGTTTCTGTACCGGTCGGCACCGGACGACCGCGTGGTTCGAAGTAAATTATCTAATTAAGCAAAGAACGTGGTTACACGTGGGACAAACGGTTACAATTCCCACTGAGCAACAAACACACGTGAGCATTCCCTGGATTTTCGAGAACACCCCCTAGATCCCAGGAAACCATCTAACACGACCCACGACCCAAGGACCACAAAACAGGTCGCGAACCACTAACGACCCGGAGGGCCCAAGCCCAAGGGGACATACAAAAGAAGAGAAAGAAAGAGAGAAAGGTATGTTTTTCAGATTATCAAGGATTCTCACTGAGAGATATTACTGACTTGAGCGTCGGAGCACAATCGCAGGTACCCCACCGGCCGACCGAGGCACGCGAGGAAGAAGGAAACTCGAAGGACAGGACAACTAAGACTGAAGCAGACACCTTGTATCAACGTGGACCAACATTACTCAGTCCCCAATATCCATACAGGTACAGTTTCCGTTAAATTTTTTTTATACAACTCTCAACAAGATAAATATGAAGCTTAATTTGAGTAAAAAATTGCAGATTTAAATAAGTTATTTTAAATAAATAAATAAAACTATAACTAATGCAAAGCAAAAGCTAAACTAAAAAGCTTGAAATGATCTGCATTAAGTGATAGTTCAAAGTTCAGAAAAGTACAGTGATAAAAGTTGGATATGAAATACAAACCTCGTAAATCTTCCATGGTAGCAACAAAACAAAGATACTGTGACAGAGGTTGAAGAGAATATTGTCGGAAAATAGAGACACTGGCTATAAACATGTCTGCATTCGTGAATCACAGGCAGTGCCCTCTATCCTGCGACGACATTCTCTCATCCCCTTATTTCCATGTTCCTTCTCCCTTTTGATGCTTCGAATGTCTCATGTGTTTGTATATATATAGAACCAATCCTCTAGAAACAAGTTGAAAAAGGGAATGGTGGGAAAGCTGCAAAAACTGTAGCACATGTTAAGGAAAAAAAGTTATAGAGAAAGAGAGTAGTTTAATATTCATGATTTGAAGGTTGAATTGCACCAATTTCACTCTATTGATTAGAAACAAGACACTTTCTAGGAATGTGCATGTACGAGAAACTTCGATGGAGTTACATAAACGATGATGATTGATCGGTAGCACATGCCAAGAAACTTGGTATCGCCATTAAAAGTGACATCCGTGGTGGCTGAAGTACGTGTCATGAAATCCAATACACTATACCAAATAATATGTGTTTTTTTTTTTTTAAAAAAAAAGTCCATAAATCATCTATGAGGATATCACACTTAATTATATTATATGCGAAATCTCATTTTATGTATATGAATAGTAATAATTGGAGAGATTTAAAAACATAGAAATAAATGTATATTTAAAATTGGTAGAGTCGATCAAGTGGAAATTTTCACTATTGCACAAATAAAAATTTGGTTGTGGATAATAAAGGAACATGTAATTGATTTTTCTTATTCAGATTGTGGAACCTTTGAAATGTATGAAATATATTAGAAAAGGTAATTGAGTTGTTTTTTTTTTTTTCACTATGCTTTATGAAGTAGTATTTTCTTGCTTGCTTGTTTTTTTCTTCTTGTAGGTTGTTTGAATTTGGGAGGATTCTGGTTTGTGTTTTGTTGGTTGGAGGAAATTTATTTCTTTAGTTTGTAATTTTCAAAATATTATCAAATGTTTTGGAGCGAAAAGGATATGCAGTATATGTAGGGTCAAAGATTTTGGGTTGGTCTGCTAAGAGAGAAGAGTTACTATGAAAGAAAGTGTACTTGTATAGACTAAAAGGGGCCTAGATATAATACCTAGAAATTAAACTGATAGTAACAATTGTCGTTGATGTCTCGGTCGCTCCTCCTTATTCTTCTTGTACTCGGTTGCTCCTGTTTACTCTTCTCGTACTCACTCTTTGGTACTCGGTCGCTTTTCTCCTTGGTGCTTGATTGAGAGTTAACTTGCAGAAAGTTTTCTGACGATCAAGTTAGTACTCTGTATTAAGAGTGTATATGTAATAAATTACGTTTGAGTTTAGGGAATATTGTTGGTTGCAAGTTGCTAAAAAAAAATCGAAAGCAATAATTGAGGTCACGAGAGGCACGTATAATGTTGTGAAAGCATTGTAAGGAAAATTCTACCTCAATTTCGTTTAATTACTTTTTGTGCATACCAACCATTCACTTTATCAATGAATTATAAAGTGTGCAACTATTAATGGAATGGTTTTTTTGTTAAATACTTTAGTCTCTTAAATAATATACTAGGTAGAATTAGTTACGTAAATTAGTCAAAGTTGGCATATATAAATTTATGTGACATGACGAATTGGAACGTGAAAAATGATACAAATATTATAAATATTCTTCAATAATGTGAAATAATACAAATATATTTAAATAAGAGGAATACAGGTTAGAATATATTTCGAAATTTCTTTTTTATATACGTTTTTAGATTTGAATTTCTAAAATATTTTTCTAAATTCTAGAATATATTTTTAGATTTCATTTTTCTATTTTTTTTTTCTAAAACATATTTTTTATGTTATTCGGAATTGTTTTTTAAATGAGATTTTAGTTTTCTAATTTTGTTTTAGAATTTCATTTTCTGAACATAAAAAACTATTTCAAATTTGTATTTCAAAATATATATTTTTTTATTTTAAATTTTTAACTCTAAAATAAAGGATAATTTAGAATTTTAAAAATGGATTCAAAATTAGCTTTTTTTTAGACCATGTGGAATACAAAACAACAAACTCTCTTTAAATATTTGCATAACATCTCTATAAATATGAAGAATTGAGGGTAGAATGTTTGTAAAGAGTTGTTATGCGTTAACTTGTTTTTCAAAGATAATAATTACAATTTTTAAAAAACTGAAAAGTAATATTATTTATTGAAACAATACAATTTATACATTGATTCATTGTATCTAAAAATTTAAATCAATTTTATTTATGTAAATAAATTTTAAAAACAAATCACTTTAATTAGCTTTTCATGCAGACAATATAATATAATATGACGGTCAATAAATAGCTGAAATTGCAGGACAGTAATCTATATATATAATAATGTTCTTAAGGAGTAATTATGATGATGATACACACAGAAAGTGCTAAGAAAATGCTAATTAGTGTCCTTAGTTTGAAAAATCAAAAAGTGCAAAACAATAATTTATCCAAAAATGTAGCAATTACGGATAAACATACATATAAGCCAAAAAGCATGAGGGGATTAATTACATTTTAATTATCTTATAAATTCAAGTATTTTTAATTATTTTTTTATTAAAAAATTTATTTTTATTAAGTATTTAGAACAAATTATGTTCATTTAAATATTCTAATGTTTTCCTTTTAGTTTACCAGTACATATATTACATAGATTTTTTAGAACAACGTATCTAATATGTCCTTCAACATTTTATTCAATTTTTTATTAGTTTTATAATTGATGTAAAAGATGTTAAACTTATTTCATCAATAATTGTGAAAGTGATTTAACTTGTGATGTTGTTTAGTTGATATTTCAATTACGAAAATAATTTTATTTAAACTTAAAATTTGATAAATAATGCATAATCTCGTTATAAATTGTCACTAAAATTCTTTGGTCAACTTAATTTTAATTTCTTCTAATATTTGAGAATTGAATATTTCCAAATCATGTGACATAGCCCAAACGTTATCCTAAAATACTAATCACATGGATTGACAATTGGGTCAATTAATTAAGGATAATATGTTTGTTGTTTCTTATTTAATATTTTATATTTTTCTGTGAAATAATTGAATGTAATGACATGATTGTTAATTATCATTTGACACTTTTTCCACACTTTAAACACAGATAGTGAGAACAGAAGAAAACATTAGAGTAAAAAAATCAAAGTAAAAATAAATTAAAATTTATTATTCGAATGATAAAGAATAGAAGAGAAATAAGTGCAATGAGTTTTCTTTGGGTGACTAAAAAATAATATGAAAAATAGGCAAAAATATGTAAAGTTTTTCACTAATAATTATTTAGATTTTAAATTTTATAATAAAAATTTTGGTAGCTAATTATATACTAATTTAGAAACTGTTTATAATAATAGAAACTAATTTTGTTAACATGTTTAGTTTTTCTGTTTTAAGTTATTGGTAATTTTTCTTTTTTGTTTCAGCCAGGTTTTAATCTTTTTTTTATATATACATCATATATTTTATTCTCATATACACAAGTAAATAAAAATTTCTTTTATATTTCATTTTCTCTGTTTTTCTCTCTTTTATGCTTAAGTCATGGTCTCTTTTTCATTTGCAATTAAGATTTATCAGAATCTCTATTTTTCCATTACTATTACGCTCCATTTGATGCACCACATCAGACAAGGAATATTCATCTTCATTGACAATAATAAATTTAGAAACCAATAATTTGTTAAAGTCTCTAAAATAATCTATAATTTAATCTTTTGTCTCTAAAATTGATTTTTATTTAATAATTTTCTTGTAGTAATGATGATTAAAATCTCAAATTACAATCTAATCTAATTAAGGTTAAGTACATATCAACATCTTTAACAAAGTATTTTGTGTTTAGAAGCATAAATTTGCAATCATCAAATGTTTAACTTCAAATTTTTATTTCAATAACCAGTGTTCAAATACATTGAAAAAAGGAAAAGATTTCTTTGCCAAATATGTACTAATGACCAACTTCAACCTCTACAAAATCTTGATTTCCGATCATATCCTTTGCCAAAAAAGTCCAAAGTAAGAGCTGAATGCACCAGTGAATAATAATTCAAAAAGGGATTTTTTAGAGTTTCAAAAATATAAAAATTACAAAGATAAAATGAATATTTAAAAAAGTAGGGGTCTAGAAAGAAATTATGGTGGTGGAGAAAGTAATAGCCTTGCAACGCTTATTAGTCCCAATAACAAAAAGTCCATCTTTTGTTGGGCCATGCACTTGGCTTATAATAAATCTTAACATTTTGAGACTTAATAAATAATAAAGTTATTTATAAAATTATAAAAAAAAAAAATTGATCCTTTTAATACACCTCAAACCATTTTTATAAGAAAAAAGTGTTCCTAAAATCATTTTTTTGTTGGCTAAGCAGTTTTTTATGCAAAATTATAACTAATTTTTAGTTGAGTTTCTTTTTCTAATTACATTTTTTCCTTGTATTTAAATTTTAAGAACAATTAATCAATTACATGAGTTTGTAAAAGAAAAAGTAAATGGATATTTCTACTCTTGTAACTATATAATATATAATCTGAATCTGTTGCAACATCAGTTCTTTTGTTTTTATCTGTTATTCAATGATATTTGCATTCCTTTTTCTTCAACTTTACACCATTCTTATCACAATTCTGGATTTAGTGCAGTCTAATGAAGATGAAGTGCATGCTTGCGTGTAAAGGAATACAGCATGAGTTTATCAAATCACTGGTTTCATACATATTCTATGAATTTTCAATCATCAGCACATGTCTGTTGGAAATTTAGTTGGGTCATCAATTAGGTACTCTTGAGATTGGACCATAGAACAATGTTTAGGCCACAAACAAAAGGTGTAGCAGTTCTATAATGTTTTAAGGTTCAGCTCATGAATGTTCCAAGGATGTCACTCAGTATTAAATATACTTCATCAAGTATTATTAAAAATTACTGAAAAAAGTATCCACTAATTGACTCATTTTGAGTCCAATGAGGACCATGCAGAACTTTTTCTTGCATCTTCCTTTGCCAATTCCAGTGCTTGAATCAGACTTTTCAAGTAAATTTCTGCATCCCCAAAAGAACTTTTAGGCATCAAATGTTCTGCAACATCAGCTGGAGTGATTTTGATTTCCTTGAGCAGTTCATGTATTGTGCCAAACAAATGGTGTGACTCAATGTTAAGATAGTTCTTAGCCAACAACTTGAATGCCTCAAAGCCACAGTAGGATAACTCTATGTGCTTGTCCATTCTCCCTTTCCTAACCAATGCAGGGTCCAATTTCTCCACATAGTTTGTGGTGAAAACTATTAGTCTCTCTCCCCCACATGAAGACCATAACCCATCAATGAAATTCAGAAGACCAGAAAGTGTTACCTGGCTAGTTCTAACATCTCTTTCTTGCATTCCTTGTTGTTTTTGCCCTGGATCCTTCTCCTTCCCTTCCTCTTCCTTTTCCTTTTTCTTCCTCCTTTGACCAGTCAAATCAAGTGAACAATCTATGTCCTCAATCACAATTATAGACTTGCTTGAGGTCTCAATCAGAAGCTTCCTCAACTCAGTGTTTTCCTTCACAGCAGTCAACTCAAGATCATACAAATCATATCCTAACAAATTTGCCATAGCAGCAATCATTGTGGACTTGCCTGTTCCTGGGGGTCCATAAAGTAGGTACCCTCTCTTCCAAGCCCTCCCAATCCTTGAATAGAACCCCCCTGCCTTGCTGAATGTAATGAGATCATCAATGATCATTTCCTTCTCCTCAGGATCCATAGCTAGTGTTTGAAATGTTGCAGGGTGCTCAAACACCACATGGCTCCAATGAGCACCACTATTGGTATAAAGCTTCCTTTGCCTGTTTTTCACCCTAATGGCCTTACCCTCTTCCATAACATAGTTAAGATATGTCCCTAAGATCACATCTCTATTCCTCTTATGAAAAGTGAGTTTGTAGTACCTTCTCTCCTCTGACATAGAGTGGTGGAAGGAAACTGTGGACTGTGCCTTGGAAATGTGCTTGCCAGAGGCCCACCAAAGCTTCAAACCATTGAACTCATCAGCTACTTCTTCATGATCATCCATGCTCAGAACAAGAGACTGGTTGTTCTTCCCTATGTCACCTTTGAGCCTCTTTGCTTGTGTTGATGCCTTGGAGCTGAGGTAGTTCTCTATAGCAGAATAGGCCTCACTCCTCATCAGTCTCTCACCTGTGAACTCATTGAATGTGATTTGGATGTAAGGGTACATATAAATCACCAATCTTTGGGAGTGTTTCTCAATTTGGTTGATGAGTTGGTAAGGGAAAAATTGCTTAAACATGGCCCAAACAAACATCAAGGAACCAACTATGGATCCTAAGTGACCAAACGTATCACCTGGATTCATCCTGTTTCCACCTCCTACTTTTTCTTGTCCACAAATTTCTGGTTCAGATATTGTCTTATATAGAAGATTCAGGATATGTGTGACAAAAATATCCATCTCATTTCTCCTCATATCTTCGGATATACTTTAAATAAAAATACACCATATTCTTAATAAAATAGTTCTACACTGTGGATACATCATGATATGATTTGTTGACTTCTGGTTGATTCTCATGATCAAACTTTATTACCAATACTAAACAGGTACTCTGATATATTAGCAAAAGTTTTCTTTCATTACATCTTGTCATAAATAATTTACTAGAAGCACTTCCACTATATCTGTGCTGTTTTTTTTTAGTTTATTTATGTATTCAATCAGATTCAGAAAGATGTTTTGTTGTGCATGACGTGTGTGGATGCATGCTAAATTGTCATAACACCGACTACAGGTTCCTTAATCAATTGGATAAGAAGACACAATAAAACAGAAAAACAAAATTTTGGTTAGGTGTCCTAATGTTTGACTTATGCTACACAATTTTCATTTGATTGGTTCTTAAAAAGGTTGAAAGGTCACTGGATAAAGATGAAATCAGACTTTACTTTTGCAAGAAAAAATAAATTAGGCTTATTTTATGTTCTGTTTAGGGAGGGCACAGAGCAACAAAACAGAATGAAAAGACTTGTTTATTTAAAATGCTTTGAGAAAATAGATTACCATTTTTATTTAATCGCAGACTATTATAGGTTAAATGTTTATAATAATTGTCTTGAAAGGCATATTAACAATAATTTTTAATAGTTGACAGTACAACATTTCTAGGTTTTGATAGTGCTAACTACTAAATTTATAAGTTTATGAAATTTATATGTATAAAATAGGTTTATACTGTTATTCATAATCTTTTACCTGTAAAAGGTATATTCATAGTGATTTATGTTTCAAGAACAAGACTAAAAGTTTTATATTACTTAAATGTTGTCACTTTAATGTCCAACTAAGATGAAATTTGTTCTTACAGACAGGAAATACTTCACTGGATGATTCTAGTTTAAGGTGTCAGGTTCTGAAAAAAGTATTTCAATACTTAAGTTAGAAGTATGAGGGTATGATATTTACAAAATGTACTATTAAGTTAGAGTTTGGTATGAGTTAGGTGAGGATAATAAATTTTATTCAAGGTGTATTTTGTCTTCTTAAATGTGCACAATTATAGAATCGTGATGAGTCTCTTTGTGTCTAATTTAAGATAGGTTAACCTCGAAGTTAAGGTAACATTTCGTACTATAGATACGTTAATCACTATATGTTAAGGAGCATGGATCTATGAAATCATGTCAGTGATGTGGATATTCGGTTAATGGAGAGGGTCTATGGTACAAAATTCATATTGAGAATATTAGTTCATCTACCAAACAAGTTCATCCATAAAAAATTTATTTGATTTCACTCTCCATGTATGAATCTAGGAAGTGAAAAGGGTCTTCTTATTTTAGTGTGGATCAAAGTTATGGTATGGCTATTATTGTTAGCACCCCACATTAGGCTCAATGGGAGCAAGATCTCAACATGGTAAATCCTTTCTCAAATTCACTGTGGTTTGCATTGTGATTTGAAAAAAACAAAAGAAAACAACAAAAAACAACATTGTTCACCTTTGCTTATTTCTGTGCTTTTATGAAAGTTTAAGTACAAAGAGAAATGTTAAGAATGGATTTGAAATAATCAAAGGTAACATGACAAATTGTTGTCATTTTGACATGCCAATTGCAACAGTGGTGAAAATGTCTTCAGACAGTACTTTGAAAAATGACCCCAAATTTGTGCCAAATGAAGATTGCTGCATACATAGAGATAGAACTTAGAATAATATATAGAAAATATAGAATAATTATCAGTAATGATCTGAAAACCAGTAACTATCACAATTTAAAATAAAATAAAATATTGATTGATTGAAATTCAGAACTGTTCGATAATTAGGTTGTGAACCAGTAATTGAAAACTAATTATTCAAGAAATGTTGAACTTTTCTGTTATCAACAACGTCAAAGATCAGAGAAAAATCATTTCTTTTTTGGCCTGCAAGAGAATTGAAAGAATGAATTAGATTGTTAAGAGAATGATCATTGCAGGTTCATTTGACTAGGATATTTTTTTATTAAAAAAACACTATTCCTTCACATAGTAAAATCTTTGAACTGCATTTTTTTCAAGTTCTTAGTTTCCTATGAACAAAACATTATGCTATATACAAAGATGGCACAAGCTGAACTGAAGTGAGTTTAATCTGCTACTCTAAGAAACATTGGAAAAACCAGAAGACAAGGAAAACAGAAATTGAACAACACAAGAAGGTTAATTGATTCTTAATAAGCCAAGAAAGTACATTGGAAAAATTAGTAGATATTCCAAATGACCAAATCCTAGCAGTAGTAATTACCAACTAACAGAAAAACTAACTAGCTAAATCAGTAATTGATTGTTATTTGCAAAAACATTTGCATTGCCCCTCAACAAAAACCATTTTCCTTCACCACATTCTCCCTAGTTTTTTCTTTGCTCATTTCCTTCATCTTAGTAGATTCTTCTTTCTGTTTCTCCTCCAACTTTTTCTGTGCTTCTTCTTCTGCCTTTTTCCTTGCTTTTTCCTCCTTGTTCTTCTCAAGAGCCTTGATCAATTTCTCCAGGCAAATCTCCACATCTTCATCCACAGACGTTGGCATTAGATTCTCAGCTACATCCGCAGGTGACATTTCTGTATCTTCCAGCAATCTCCCAATTCTACCAAACAAAAGGTGAGACTCAACATCCAAGTAGTTCTTGGCTAGCACCTTGAATGAATCATAACAACAATAGGACATCTCAATGTGCTTGTCCATTCTCCCTCTCCTAATGAGAGCAGGGTCAAGTTTCTCCACATAGTTTGTGGTGAAAATGATGATCCTCTCACCTCCACAAGCTGACCAAATCCCATCAATAAAATTCAACAACCCAGATAGAGTTACCTTGCTGCTCTTGCTACTCTCCTCTTCATTCCTCCTCATAGGATCTTTTGGTTCTTCACTCTCAACCTCTTCCTTCTTCTGCTTCCTCTGGCCAGTAAGATCAAGTGAACAATCAATGTCCTCAATCACTGTGATAGACTTACTTGGAGTTTCAATCAACAACTTTCTCAACTCATTGTTGTCTTTCACTGCTGTCAACTCAAGATCATACACATCATAGTTCATGAATTTAGCAATAGCAGCTATCATGGTAGACTTCCCAGTCCCTGGAGGGCCATACAGAAGATACCCTCTTTTCCAAGCCTTCCCTATCTTTGCATAATAATCCTTTCCCTTCTTAAACTTAACAAGGTCTTTCAGGATATCTTCCTTCCTTTTCTGATCCATTGCTAGTGTTTCAAAAGAAGCAGGGTGCTCAAACACTATGTGGCTCCACTTTGACTGCTTGTAACCATACCAACCACTGCTGGGATTGTTGGTGTAAAGCTTCAACTGCCTGTTCGACATCTCAATTTCCTTGCCCTCTTCCAACACGTGCTTTATGTAAGACATGGTGATGATGTCACGGTAGCTTTTGTGGAAAGTGAGCTTGTAGAACCTTTTTTCATCAGAGGAACCGTAGTAAGAGAAAGGGTTGTACCTTTGTGGATTGGAGCTTACTTTGTTTGCACTCCACCACACTTTGACACCTTGGAACTCATCTGTGATCTCTTCATTGTCATCCATGCTGAGAACCAGTGGGGTTTGGCTATCCTTCACCACTTCAGCTTTGAGTTTTTTGGCTCTTTGAGATGAGTTTGCACTGAGGTAGGTTTGGATTGCAGTGTATGCTTCACTTTTCTTTAGTCTTTCCCCTGAGAACTCAGGAAAGGTTATTTGGATGTAAGGGTTAAAGTGGTTGGTCAGTTTTTGAGCATAGGCTTGAAGACGGTCTCGAATGGTAGGAGGAAAGAATCTCTCAAAAATGGTGTACATGAACACAACAGTCGCCATTACTGATCCCATTTGACCCCATAGCTCCCCCATCATCTCTCTAATCTTCTCTGCTGCTCTAGCTTTTCTCACTTTTCTCTCATCTTACACAATTTCTGTGTGTATATATATACACATGTGCTTTCTTTCTCGCTAAGTTCCTCCAAGGAAAAGTCAAGTTTCATACATCCATGTGCCCTTTTCCTCTCAAGTTCCTCAAAGAAAAAGAAAGAAGAAAACTTTTTCAAATGGGAGAAGTTCTTCTTTAATTTAATCTGAGTTGAAATTCTACTCTAACTCAGTTATAAAATCAATTTTGTAATCTATTCCCGTGTGAAAAGATATTATGGGTAGTGTCGTAGTTCGATAGCCTGTTAAGTCCAACAAATTTTTGTTAAGATAAACTCGAAAATGACTCTAAAAAGTAGATTTTAAACCTAACTCAATTTTAAAAACCGATTTACAAAATAAAATTTACATCTGCATTAATCCATTTATATACAATGAAATATTCTCATCTCTCCAAACATGGTATAAGATGAAAAAAAAAAATGTTTGTGAAGAATGGAAGGACACATGTTTAGACGGTGAAAAGTGTGAAAGCCGCTTTAGCAAGAAGCATTGCGTTGGTTCTTTCGTCTCCATTTGGCATATGCGACAATAGCAGCCTACCCTTCTTCCACGTTATATCACCAACACGCTTTCTTCAGATAATTGCATCATCTACTCTTGTACCCACTCATTATTTTAAAACATTTTAACTTTTTTTTTCATATTTCATTTTAAAATCAATTCTTACAATTTTTCTTTTTCTTGTTCATCGTTAGAGAAACTTAAAGACAAGAAAAATAAATAATATATATATGAACTAAAATTAATTTACATAAAAAGTATATGAGATACTTTCTCCTTGTAATAAACTTTGTGATGGGACTATTTTATTGTGATTACTGAAATCTATTATATTTTCTTATTTTTGTATACAACAAATAAAAGACAGATAAAAAAAAATGCGTATATAAACTGAACAAATAATTATGAATGACTTGTGGGTATAAATGGTTAAAATATAAAATAAATGAGTTATTAAATTTACATGGTATTCGATGAATAGTAGTAACTAAAGGAATTTATGGAACTTTGGAATATTTGAGGTTGTTATTTCCAACAATTACTTCACTAATTCATGTGCATCTCGATAATTGAAATTAGAACATAGCCAAAATGGGTATTATAAAACAAAAAAACAAATAGAGAGAGATATTCTCATGAATTATAATTTTGTTTTACTATTGTATGCACACACAAAAAAAATATTTGTCCTATTAGATGTAAAAACATGTAGTTGAGTAATAAATCAATTAATTAATTAGACTAATGGGCTAGTAGACAATTAGACTGGATATAGTAATTCCTTTATTATTTTTAAAGACAACATCTCCATGTGTTTCTTCCTACACTCCCATATTTTGAAAATTTCAAAATTATACTTTTTTTAAAAATTTGTATTTCAGTAAATTTATATTCTAGATTATACAATCTGAAATGCAAAATTTTTATTTTGTATCATATAATTTGAAATATAAATTTTGTATTCTTGATTGTACAAGAATAAGTTTTGTATTTCAGATTATGAAATCTAGTTTGCAAAAAAGAACAAATATTAAATTATGGATTCTATAATTAGAGAAATCTTTGAATTTCATATTTCAAAATTGAAAAAAAAAAATCAATAAAATATTAAAATAATTTCGATATTTTTAGAAGTATGGGTGTGGAAGGAAAATATTGAGGAACATGAAAAATTTCCGTTTTTGAAATTGGACAATTCAAATTGCCCACTGAAGCCTAGTCTGAATACATTTGTTTGGGGGAATTTTGTTTTGTACCCACTTGTTTTTCTTCTGCACCCCATAAATATTAAAATCTACACTTTATCCTTTAGTTTAAAGTTTCTTTCTAATTGTAGCATTCGAAAATCTCCTTAGATTATGTAATCTAAAACTTAAAAAATTATATAATCTAAAATTTAAAAAGAGTCATAAGATTACACAATTTAAAACAATAATTTAAAATTTATTTTTATTTATAAATTATATAAGCTTAAAATTAATATAATCATAGAGCTATTTTTTTAATGAAAAAATTACTTTTAAATTGTGCAATATAAAAATTCATAAGTAACTTTCAAATTACAGAATCTAAAAAATTTCCTATTATAAAATTAGAAAGAAAATTTTAAATTGTACAATCCATAAATCATATAATTTTAAAGATAGTTATAGATTGTGAGTGATAATGTTAAACAAACACTTCTAAAGATAAACATGGTTTAAGAAACATTCATCTATTCTAATACATGTTGATAAGTAAGTTGTTGTCTCTTTCTTTGCTTTACTTTTTTCAAACTTGTAATAATAAATAACAAAGAATACACATCACCTCAAGCAAATGTTAATATCATGCATGCTGCATGATGCATGATTTGCAGCAATTAACAATATGTTATTGCTGTACTTCTGTATTCTATAATGAAGTTTGACAGAAGAACAAAAATGTCATTTTCTCCCAAACAATGTTTCTGGTTCAAAAATGATAAAACGACAGAAAAGTGTTTACTAACTCTCTGTCATAATGATAAAATGATGCAGTTCTTTATTTCTGAATATGAATAACACCAAGATGTCATTGTTTTTCAAGAAAATTGTTGAACATATGGAATTAATCTGACTTAAATTAATGAAAAAATTGAACTGTGATTCTGTCATATCCCTCTGTTTTTTTAACAAAAATAGATTTAGAAGTTATTTTTCTATTTGATTTATTTAACTAAATTGATTGATGTTCTATAATTTCAGAAACTATCTTAATACTTTAGTGTGTTCAATAACCACTTTAACATTATTATATTTTGAATAATTGAACTTATGATTCTCTAAATTGGATTTTCTGTTTGGGTTCAAGACATTCCTGTAAAAATATCCACTAGAACTGTTCACATCATGGGATAAAAAAAAAACGCAAGCAATAACTTGGGTGTAAGCACACCAATAATTGATATCCTAAGGTTTGGAGCAAACTAGTGTTTCATTTTTGTTTTTGTCTGGATTTGGAAGATCAAAGAAAAACTACTAAAAAGTTTGAACAACATAAGAACAATTACAGATATTTTGCATACTACTATTCCAAGAAAATGTTCAAACATAGGGACAATTAGAAACATTCTGCATACTATTATTACTATGCCAAGTAAGCAAGCTCAATGATAGAGAAAAAGTAACTAATTAATGACACCAATTTTGTCCACCACTTCTTCATCGTGTTTAATATCTTTACTCTCTTGTCCATGGAACTGCTTCCTTTCTGTCATCTCAAGAAATTCAACTAAGCTATGCAAGCAAGTCTCAGCTTCTTCATCAATTGATTTTGGCATCAGAATCTCAGCAACATCAGCAGGGGTGATCTTGGTCTCTTCCAACAACTTCTCAATTCTGGGAAACAAATGATGAGACTCAACATCCAAGTAGTTTTTGGCAAGCACCTTGAAAGCCTCATAGCAACAATATGACAATTCTATGTGCTTATCCATCCTCCCTCTTCTAATCAAAGCAGGGTCAAGTTTTTCCACAAAGTTAGTGGTGAAAATCATGATCCTCTCCCCACCACAAGCTGACCAAATCCCATCTATAACATTCAACAGTCCAGAAAGTGTTACCTTGCTTCCCCTGTCCTCATCATCTTCATCATCCCCTTTGGAAGAAGAACTTTTTCCTTCTCTACCCTCAACTTTTTCCTTTTTCTTCTTCCTTTGACCAGTGAGATCAAGAGAGCAATCAATGTCCTCAATCACTATAATTGACTTGTTTGAGGTGTTAATCAACAGCTTTCTCAAATCTGAATTGTCCTTCACTGCTGTCAACTCAAGATCATAGACATCATAGTTCATGAAATTAGCCATTGCAGCTATCATGGTAGATTTCCCTGTGCCTGGAGGACCATATAGCAAGTACCCTCTTTTCCACGCCTTCCCAATCTTGGCATAATAACTCTTCCCACTTTTGAACTTCACAAGGTCATTGATGATACCCTCCTTCTCCTTTGGTCTCATTGCAAGTGTCTCAAAAGTTGCAGGATGCTCAAAAACCACATGGCTCCACCTTGTCCTGCTGTTGGTGTACAGCTTCAGTTTTCTATTCTTTGTCTCAATGGTCTTTGCTTCTTCCAAAACATGTTTGAGGTAAGTCTCAGTGATGAGGGTTCTATAGCCTTTGTGAAAGGTAAGTTTGTAGTACCTTCTTTCATCTGAAGAAGGGTGGATAGAAAAAGACTGAGTTTTGGGGGTGATTTTGTAGGAACTCCACCACACCTTTACTCCTTGGAACTCATCCATGATCTCTTCGTTATCATCCATGCTAAGGACCAAAGGGTTGTGTGTGTCTTTGACTTTGATGAGTTCTCCTTTGAGCCTTGTGGCCCTTTGGGAAGAGTGTTCACCAAGGTAGGTTTGAATGGCAGTGTAGGCCTCACTTTTCATGAGGCGTTCACCTGTGAATTCATGGAAGGTGATTCTGATGTAAGGGTAGACCAAGGTGGTGAATTTGTTGGTGTACCATCTTACACGAGCTTGAAGAGTTGAAGGAACCAAGCGCATGAACATGGCATATATGAACATGGTTGAGGCCATCAATGACCCCGCTTGTGTCCACATTTTTAAGTCTTTTTTCACTTGATCTCACACAAAAGATTGTGTCTGCAAGAGCTTGGTTTGTTATGCTATATATGAAGCAATTCTGTTGTATTTATAGAGTTAAACAGAGGAATTGTTGATCAAATTGTGTGAAAAGGAAATATAATTTTTATGTGCTGAAGGAATCTGCTTTTTACATGAGTGATTGATGATATATTAACACTCTTAACATTTTGAAAACATACATTTTACATTTTAATAAATTAATATTTTGTTGAACTTCAGTTAAATTCATAAATTTTTTATGTTAACTATAAAATATTGAAATAGTTAATTTTAATCCATTCTCCATCTGCTGGTCCACAGAACCTTCTTCCAGGAGGTGATATATTGACACGTATCTAAAAATATAATTATAAAGAGTTGTAAAGTGTGTGTTTTATTTTCTAGTGTCAAGAAAAGTTAACCTTAAACTAAACATGTCTTAATCATTTCTGTAACCTTTAAATAGATTTATTGCTTCAGAAAACTAAGGAAAGTGTTATTTGAAGAACATACATCACAGCTATTGTTTCACTATTATGACTGCTCATAATCTAAATTAATGTACACTGCCATTTTCTTTCACCTCTTCTCCAGATTTTCCATTAGCTTCAACCTTTTCCTCTTTGGCTAACTCTTCCTTCAACCTTGCTTCCTCATCCTCCTTGGCCTTTTTCTCTGCTTCCTCTTCTGCCTTCTTTTTGGCCTCCTCAAGAGACTCTATCAAACTCTTCAAGCAAAGCTCAGAATCAGCAACAATTGACTTAGGCATTAGATTCTCAGCTACATCAGCAGGTGGCATATTGGTCTCTCCCAGCAACTTCTCAATAGTAGGAAACAAAGTGTGTGACTCAACCCCCAAGTAGTTCTTGGCCAGCACCTTGAATGCTTCATAGCCACAGTATGACATTTCTATGTGCTTGTCCATTCTTCCCCTCCTAATGAGAGCAGGATCAAGCTTGTCCACAAAGTTTGTGGTGAAGATTATGATCCTCTCTCCCCCACACGCAGACCAAATTCCATCAATGAAATTCAACAACCCTGATAGAGTCACCTTACTTCCCTTCTTCTCTTCTTCCTCAGCTTTCTTCTCAGGATTCTTTGGCTTCTCCTCATCCTCATCTTTCTCCTTCTTCTTCTTCCTTTGGCCAGTGAGATCAATAGAGCAATCAATGTCCTCAATCACTATAATGGACTTGCTTGATGTTTCAATCAACAGCTTCCTTAAGTCCGTGTTTTCCTTCACAGCTGTGAGTTCAAGATCATACACATCATAGTTCATGTAATTAGCCATAGCAGCTATCATGCTTGACTTCCCAGTTCCTGGGGGACCATACAACAAGTACCCTCTCTTCCAAGCCTTCCCTACTTTAGCATAGTACTCTTTTCCTGCCTTGAACCTATCAAGGTCGTCCACAATCTCCTCCTTCTTCTTTGGATCCATTGCAAGAGTCTGAAACGTTGAAGGGTGCTCAAAATTCACATGGCTCCACTTGGTCTGTTTGTAGCCAGACCAATCTTTGCTGGGGTTGTTGGTGTACAACTTGAGTGTTCTGTTCTGAACTGCAATATCTCTTCCTTGTTTCATCACATGTTGGATGTAAGAGGCTGTGACAAGGTCACGGTGGCGCTTGTGGAATGTTAGAGTCAGAAACCTCTTCTCTTCGGAAGTAGGGTAAAAGGAGAAAGACTGTGTTTTTGGGACTTTGTAGCTTGCCCTCCACCACAGTTGAACACCTTGGAACTCATCTGTGATCTCTTCATTGTCTTCCATAGAAAAGATAAGAGGGTTTTGGCTATCTTTCACCTCTTCAGCTTTGAGCCTTCTGACTCTCTGAGATGAGTTTGCACTGAGGTAGGTTCTTATGGCAGTGTATGCTTCACTTCTCTTCAGCCGTTCTCCTGAGAACTCGGAGAAGGAGATTTGGATGTAAGGGTAGAAAACGGCAGTGAATTTTTGTGTGTATTTTGTGGCATGGATTCGAAGATGGCGTGGGAAGAATTGCTCATACATGGCATACACAAACATGATGCTAGCCATGAGTGAACCTAGTTGAGACCAGACTTCACCCATCATCTTTTCAACAGAATCTATTACAAAAATGTTTCTGTTTGTTTCTGTTGTCTGTTTTCTGTGTTTAATGATGCATGGAATTAATGTGGTATTTATAGACTCAAATGTTACAAATGGGAACTCAGATTTGCTACACATGAGTTGTAAAGTGAAGTCCAGTTGTTTGTCTGGTACACCCAAAATTTTTCCAGTTGTCAAAATATATTTTTTTAATAGAAAAAGAAAAATATTTTTTATACTTAAACAATCATGTCCATATGTTTTAATGGATAAGGTGTTAATCAGAAAAAATATATTTATAATTATAAAAAAAAACTAATTATTAAGAAGTTTACTTTAAGCCTAACTTAATCGAGACTGTCAACTTTTGCGTGGGACTATATATTATGGGTGGTCCGATAGTGGGTGGCTTTGATAAGGCCAACAAATACTCGCTAGGATGAGCTCGAAATGACTCTGATACCATATTACAAAATAAAGTTTTTTTAAGTCTAACTCAACCTCATAAAACCAGCTTAAGAGGTTGAGATTTGCACCCACTTATATACAATGAAAAGGCTCTAATCTCTAGTCGATATGGATTCCAACACTAATAATGGATGTGGACATAATTTGTTTTCACCTGATTTAAATAAAAAATAATATTTTGACATCTTGAAAAAATAGACAGTTAATAACTCTTTTTAATATATAACAATATATTATTTTAAATTAAAAAATGATAAAAAGTATTAATATATTAATTGTTAAATGTTATTTTTTAGGTGAGTGTAAAAATATCACTTTCTTTTTATCACAAAAAAATTTGCACTTTAAAAATGATGTGATCCACAGTCCAAGTTCACACGGTATGTTTAATTTCTTGGGAGTTTCCCTATTTTTGTCATTTTGTGGAGTTCATTTGATTTGATTGTGTTTCTATTCAATAGCAGCCTTTTTTGACCTTTCAATATTAATAATTATTTTAGATATTAATAATTTTTTAATTTTAAAATAATATATAATTTAACAAATTACTTTTTCTTTTTATCTATAAGTAGTTTTTATTTAATAATTTTGTTTCATGTTTTCAATGATAAAGTGTTACTTTGTTTTTATTTTTCTGATGAACAAGTAGAGTAATTCAGTTAATTATTTATATATATATATATATATATATATAATTTAATTTGATTTAATAGAAAACTATACCCACTTGAAAAAAAACCTGCAAAAATACAATAAATATTTCTTATTCAAGTGAAGTGTTGTACTCTTTTTGATTTTGAAAGTGTTGATTTTGATCCATATATTTTGATACTATATGTAAGTTGACTAAAAAGACTAAACAAAGTCTATGCATGAAAGAGTCTTGCCAAAAACTAATATATTCTAATGGTGGACTATTGTTTAATTTAGCAAAAATAGTTGTTCATTTATATTCCTCTTTAATTAAATAGGCTTATAGTATTAACAATAATCAGCATCAAAGAGTAGGAAGAAATAAGATGACTTTAAAAAGAAAAATAGAAAAATAAATTATTGGTAAAAAAAAAAAAAAACTTGCCCCTGGGCTAAGTGGGAGGGATAATTTTTGTTTCATATATTTATAAAAATTCAATAATTCTAGAAATAAACTGTAAAAATAATAACAAATATTTTCAAAAGAAAAATACAAAAAAAAATTATAGGTTAAATTTAATTTTAAATAGAAAAACAGGGTAATAAACATTTCTCCTTGTTTAATGTGTAATACAAAAAACAGTTTAAATAATTAAATTACTTTCTTACAATTCAATATAGTTTAATTTATTACCTATATAGAACTAACAATTCTTACATACATTTGTTTGTCTTTTTTTTTCATTTAATCCTTTTTTTCAATGAAATACTAATCTTACCTTTGATTTTATTTGTTTTATAAAAGTTTTCATATTAAATATCATTATTCAACTTGACATCTAAGCTAGATTGATACCTCAAGCAACAACAATCATTTGTCATCTCACATAAAAAAATAATAAAAAAAAGAAAAAAATATACAAAAAAATATTAAAAACTAGACTAAAACTTATATGCTAACAAAAATTATACATATGTAGATTATATCTATTCATAAATAATTCTAAAAACAGATTATATGAAAGTTTATTATACCTTTGATTTTATTTACAATTTTCTTATTATATAAATTTTATTTACAATTTGTAGTATTTTACACATGTATTGTGTAACTATTTCAATTCTTGAACACACTCAAATCTACCATACAAAAAAATTATGAAATAGAAACTAATTTTTAGAGACAAAAAATAATTAGTTATTGTAGTGACTAAATTAGATACCATTTTAGAGACTAAAAAATTTTTGATTTCTAAATTAGTTTCTATTATTGTTAAATAGTTTCTAAATTAGTATCTAATTAGCAACCAAGGTTTTTGCTACCAAATTTAGAAACTAAATAATTGATAGTTAAAACCTTGGTAGCAAATTAGATATCAATTTAAAAACCATTTAACAATAATAAAAACTAATTTAGAAACCAATTTTTTTTTAGTTTATAAAATGATATCTAATTTAATTATTATAATAATTAATTATTTTTTATTTCTAAAATTAGTTTTTATTTCATGTTTTTTTTACGCTGCATATACCTTAAAAACATTAGTCTCATTTGATTTTTGGTTTTACTATACATAGACTGAGATATTTCTTATACTTTTTAAATACAAATTACTTCTTCTGTCAAAATGTGCATCACTTGGTATTTTTCAGGCATCAATAACATGCAATAACCAACACACAACACTTTTATTGCAACATAAACAGAACCAAATCATTTTATTCAAGAACCAACTTCAATTCCCACAAAATCCATACAAGAACAAAGAGAGATGTAAACAGTTCCTACTCAGATCTGTGATCATAAGGAGGACAAAATGTTACTACATACAATGAGGCTGCACATCTCACCAATGGGGTTGGTGAGTCAAAGGCATAGCTAAAATAACTAGGACAAGCATCCTTAAATATCTTTGAGTACACACTAGGCCTGCACTTCTCTGGAGTCCCATAAGCATTCCTGCAACAATACCTGTCATCACCAAAGGCCAAACAAGCACTTTTGCAGCCCACAACTTCTCCCTTGGAATTCAGCACCTTAAGTTGAGGAGGGCACAAGGAGTTGATGTCCTTCAAGCACCCTCCAATGAGGCACTTGGGGTCTGTGGTCCTGGGAGTGATAGACACAGGGATGTTGTAGCCATCAACAAGGCTAACATCATAGTAATCTGGTTTTCCTCCTTCAAGTGAAACTTCAACTAGTGTTGCTGGGGGAGTGCCTATGAGTCCTCTGCATGCTTGTCTTCCCTCACAGTCCCCTGTTTCACAACCTGGTTTCCCATTTGAACTGAAATTGCAACCTGTTCTGGCCCAGATTCTACCATTCCATGTCCATGGTATTATCATACGTTGTGTTTGATCTGGTGCAAGGGGAAATCCTCCATCTGCTATCTCTGGTTGCCCATTGTTTGATGCAAATGCTGGCCATATTGGAAAGGAACACTTGTTGTGCAGATAGAATGTCACATGATTCTTTGCATTTCCTGCATATGCTTTCATAGTTTGTAATTATAAGAGAGATTAGAGATAAGTATATTTCATAATATATAACTAGATGATAACGTTATTCGAGTTTTATAAGATTTTTTTATATAAAAACTCTCATATCAGAAGACTTGACATCTCAGTTATATTGACACATCAAGTAACAACAATCATATGTAGTAACAACAATCATACGTAGTAACACCAAACTTTAGATAAATAACTTTTGAACTAATCCTTATAAATTAATGTCATAAACAATATGAGAATTTCTGATTGCTCACTGATCTCAATACTATTTTCAATACATTGTGATAGATAAATCAAACAGAATTCATGTATAAGTTCCAAAAACTAAATATAACAATAGAAACAACCCAATTCAACTGTTACCTATGAATTATATTAACATGGAAAATAAGATGAATATGGAATTACCAGAGTAAATGGAAGAGCAGATGAGGAAGAAAAAGAGTGCCACATTACACTTTGGGAGCTGCATGATTGTGAATCTTAGTAAATGAAAGCTGTGAACACCTAACAGAGACACACACTTATATAGGAGAAAAGAAGTAACAATTGTACTCTAAGATTTGATGTGGATAATCTTTACATAGAAGAAAGAAAAATGATGTGTTGTTGACCCTTAAGCATTCGTTGTCTTTGCTTGAAGGATCACAAAACAAGTGGCGAACACTAATGAAATGTTGCTTATTGATTAATGTTAGAGTAATAACATTTACCTTCTTTTTTAATGAGGCATTAAATATGGAATGATTATGTCAAAATGTCCCTTTTCCTGTGAGAAAAAAAACACAAGATTAAACATGTCTTTATTTCACATAAAATTGATAAATAAATTGTAAATTGGTATCTAATTAGATATTAAGATTTTTCTACCAAATTTAGAATATAAATAATTGATAGTTAAAACCTTGGTAGCTAATTAAATATCAGTTTAAAAACTATTTATCAATAATAGAAACTAATTTAGAAACTAATAATTTTTTTTAGTCTTTAAAATGGTTTCTAATTTAGTTTTTATAAAAACTAATTATTTTTTTGTCTCTAAAATTGATTTCTATTTAATGATTTTCTTGTATTTAGTTTTAATAAAAATAATTTTTAATTTTAAATTAAAGGTATATTCACTCTGCCGTGTTATTATTATTATTATCACTATTGTTATTAATAATATTAATATTGTTATTATTATTATTACTACTTATTAATTATTACTATTTATTTATATTTATATTATTTAATTCATCTTAATTATGGGGTGATCATATTTATTAGTTTATATATTTTTATAATATATTAATCCATATTAATTATTTAAAAGTTTTTATTTTAGTTTCTTTTTATATTATTTGAAATGTATTTTTTTATAATTCAAAAATATATATGAAGTAATAATAAAAATAAAGTAAAAATAGTTATTATTTTTATTTAATAAGTTTGGATAAAAGAAAGTTATTTATATATTTTATCGTTGTAATTTTTTTATATGTGTAGGTATAAAGGATATCCATAGGTCAAACTTGGAAATATCTAATACATGTTCAACATAACCAAAGTTAGATAATGAGTATATATCTCTTTGTGAACCAATAAATGGTGGATATTCTTGAAAAAAAAATTATAATTGTACCTAATGAGAAATATTCAACTACTTAATCAATTTTCAATTAACTTTTGATGCATATATAGTGAGATTGAGTCTTATGGTTGTGAATCAAGTCATTAACTTCATTATCTATATTATGTGTTAAGTTTATTAAGTTTGATATTTAAGACTTATAAAGATTTAATATTTTCCATGTTTTTCTTTAATATGTCTAGTAAAAATGGTTTAAGGAAGCTTAGATCTTGTATAGAACATGGACTCATGAAAAAGTTAGTTTTAATAAGTATAGAATGTATGAAATATATGGATAATTCTTTATTCTGACGTAGAACTCTTATTATGGTATATATTATGAAAAACTATCAAAAATATAAAATTGTTGATATGATATATATCAATGAAATTATGTTATGATTAAGTGATATATTTATTATTTAATAAAAATCAAATAACTATTTACGTCATTTCTTTATTTTTATTCAATAATTTAAGCTTTTATAATACTTTATTTCCATTAAAAATAATTATATTACATTTAGAGTTTATAATTCATTCTATATATTCTAATCTTAATATCTTTAATATATCATAAATAAATAAATTGTTCATTCTATATATTACCATTTTTTCTTTTTATGTCTTCACAATATTTAAAATTTATATAAAACAGTACTCATGACTTAATTTAGTGTTAATATGGTACCGTAAACAATAATCAATATTCTAAACTTTTTTAAAACACATAATCAATACTAACTGTCACCTAATAATACGACAAAAAATAAAGTTATTTTTATGGATAAAAATTAAATAAAACCTTTAAAAAGACAAATATGCACAAAATTTAATTTAATAAAATTAAAGGCATTAAGACTATGCACGTCATTCTTCAAAACAAACATTAAAGAGGTGTATTTGACATGTTGGTGGAGCACCTTGTTGACTTGCCTAACTTTTATTATCTCATTCACTTTAATATTATTCAATACTTTACTTAGTTAATTCAGTAATTCATTAATTTAATTTAATCATGATCCTTTAATGGATAATTTATTTAATTAAAAGAAAATAGTCAAATATGGTAAACAAACAAATCTTAATGATGATTACTTAAATATTGAAAATTGAATATTTCCTGCTCCTATAAAATAAGTGGATGTGAATTTTTCAAGAGAAATTGAATTAAGGTTTGTTTGATAGACAAAAAAGAGAATAAAATAAAAGGTTTATGCCCAGAAAGTGGGAGTGTGTGGATTTCAAAAATGGGGCTCGAGTAAAATCTTAAATTTTATAATGAGCATTTTATTTTCAAATTGATAGTTTCGAAACTTGAAAGAAAACTTGTTTGAAATGAATTTTAACTAATTCATCATTCAAATAATAACAGAATATTCAAACCATGAAATACATGAATCAAATGTACAACTGAGTCATAATTCAGTTCAAGTAATCAATGTAAATAAAGAAACGTTATTATTAAATTGATAGTATTATTACTGATACATATATGAATGACGTATATTTGAGAAAATATAATACATTTTTATAATAATTCATTAATTAATCTATTTTGTAGACATAAAAAATTATCTAGTACTTTAAAAACTATTTGTACCTATAAATATATTAAAAAAAGAGACGTAAAACAATAATAAGAGTCACCAATTAAAAACTAAAAATTTGTATCAGTATTTTGCAAATCTTTGGGAATTTAAACGGAATTTTTAGAAGATTTATATTTGACTAATTCCATTTGATAATGACTTTGGCTTGGTACTACCACTGATTTCAGTTCCGATGTACAATATGATACAACACGCACTATTTACAGTATGTTAACAATACTATATACAAAAGATATTATATCCTATTACAATCAAATTCACACCATATTTCCTATGCCGATAATCAGAAATAGGCAACAATTCAAAAATATACTTACAACAAGTTCAAGTTTGAAAATCCAACAGAACAAAGGAACGAATTCCAATACTAAAAACAACATGAATTTTAAAGACCTAAAAGAAACAACATTAATAGAAAGAATAGAAACTATAACTCAAATTACAATTATTAACACGATTTCTGAATACAATATACAAAATATAACACACCTAGTCACAGATTTCAATAAATAAATAGAAAGACGAAAATAAAAAAAACAGGAATGTTTGTCTCATGGCCGGCCCAAATGGTTAAGGCAGCGACGCCGCTCCACAAGGCAATGGAATATGAGACCACTCTAGCGGAGATGCAAACCTTTACGGCAGCGCCGTCACGCCGGAGAATTGTTTTATGACGGTTACTTGAGAACATGCAAACACAATTCGTTCGCCCTCAACAAAAGTGTGAGAATCCGGATAAGAATCTCCCGTCAATGAAATAAAAATTTATACAGAACACAATAATTAGATTTACAATATATGATTAACATATAACTAGCCATATGCAAATAGTCCTGAAGCTGTCACATAATCCGCTCAGTAAAAGAATTGTCATTCTCATCGATTCGAAAATCTCTGAAGTCTGACATGTGAATTTCATTCTTCAATCGTCATTGCAGAATAAGATAATCAGAAAACAGAACCGAAATTAAAATCGAAAAAAAGTTTTAATTCAGTCAATGCTGCGTGATTAACTGTGATGATACTTCGAATACTAAGATATCAGTGGCTCTAATCGACAATTAAATATCTGCTAACGTAATAAATCGGAATAGCGTATACTGCATATATAGCACAATATCGCTGAACCAACACAAATCAGAACATACACCTAAATAATTGAAGAAACGATTGCAATTAAAAGATGTTATATACGAATGGAGATCAGAAATTGGTAAGATTTGTCGGTCACGGTAATTCAGAAACACGGACCAATGTAAAATCATCATATCTCCTCGCATTTAGATCCAATCGAATAACTGCAAAGGCAAATTCAAAAACAAATACCGAAAAACAGAAAAATATGATTTCGAAAACTGGAAGCAGAGATCATAGAATCAATCATCAGAGACTTAAATACAAGGAATCATGGAACGAATCCAATCATATTGTTGCAGTTTTTTTTTTCTCATCAGATGATTTATAACGAAAAATAATACCCTTAAACAAATGAAGAAGAAACCTAATTGAGCCAGATGAATTTGATCCTCTGAGAGAGCTGAACCCTGAGCAGTTGGAAAGGCACAAATGTGAGAGACACTGTGAGTGAAGCTCTTGCTTCGCGTATTTATAAGCAAGGACATTTGAACGGTGGAGTAGAAAGGAAAAACCTTAAAATTGAAAGAGGTGCGGAATGGGACGGGTCCTTGTCAATATGGGCCTTTGCTTTATTTTGTAGGGGCTTCTTCTTCCTGCACCCCCACATTTTTTTCCTGCACCCCCACAATTTTAAAAATTCCAACATTACCCTTGACCTAAAATTTGTAAAGGGCACCGTTCTGCATTTCCACAATCACTGATCATCTTTATCCTTGGGTATCAACTACAATGTCAAATTTAAATAAAGTTTACTACAAAACACTACAAAACTTAGCATAATTGTTGACCCAAACACTAAATAAAGTTTAAATATAATACCAAGCAAAACACTACAAAACATTGAGCCAATATAATTGTTGTTTACTAATTTGAGTAACACAAACAAAAACATCAACTCATTATTCCAGACACATCAATCCAGTACAATACCGAATCCATAAATTCAGAAGCTTACCGGATCCCAAAATTCGAAACATTCCCAGAATCAGAAATTCAGGATTTTACCAGATCCATAAGTTCGGAATGTGAAAAAATGATTACGAAAACATAAATCCATGGAAAAAACAAATTTGTAAATCCGAAAAACAAAGAAATTTACTTACCTTTTTGTGAAGAGCACTCTAAATCACCAAAAAAGAATGTGTAAGATTGAAAGAAAAATGTTGTGGAGGTGTCGCTGCTATGCTGCTGTTGGAGAGGAAGAAAAACGCTGCACAAATGAGAAAATCAACGCTGTCTTCATTTTAGGGTTTTTTCGTATTAGGGATATGTTTGAAATTTTGAAAACTAATAAAGGTGATTTTGTCTTTGTATAAGTGCAGGAAGAAAAAAGTGGGGGTGCAGGAAGAAACTGCCTTTTGTATTTTCAAGTTTGATATGGTCCAATAGGTATTGCCATAATTTAGGCGTGTTTAAAGGTTTTGGGAAATTCAGTTAGGTAGATAAATAATATTGTTATAGAATTCAAAAATTAGATATTCTAAACTTTTTTTAAAACACATAATCAATACTAATGTCAAGTAATAATATAACAAAAAATAAAGTTATTTTTATGAATAGTAATAAAATAAAACCTTTAAAAAGACAAATATGCAAATAATTTAATTTTATAGAATTAAAGGCATTATGTTTATGCACGTCATTCTTCAAACAAACATTAAAGACGTGTATTTGACATATTGTTTCCAAACATTCATTTAAATAATTTAGACTTAAACTTATGTTTTGTTATTAAACTTTTTTT
Organism: Phaseolus vulgaris; assembly: GCF_051622355.1. NCBI lineage: Eukaryota > Viridiplantae > Streptophyta > Magnoliopsida > Fabales > Fabaceae > Phaseolus > Phaseolus vulgaris. The sequence continues at coordinate 4,339,706 of NC_143501.1, read as the reverse complement.
GTCATTCACATTTTACCAATAAAATTACATATATTGAAAAAAAATAGTATATTTATACTTATCACTTTTAGAATTTTATAAAAATATTTTAATTTTATTTATTTTTATTTATGCACCTGATTTTTTTAAACGAACTTGCTTCCATTTCTGGTCGTAGGAAGATGGTGATGGAGGTTGACTGGCCCCTCTGTCATCCTTAGAAGTAACAACAAGTCATATTTTCTCCTTCAACCTCATCATAACATCCTCAACCTTATTATAACTCGCACGAGGCAATAAGTCTGAGGTAACATTTTGTGCTTGAATAGCCTTAGCTTTTTTCCCTAACATCCTGTCAAAAATGGAACAAACAAATTGAATAAACTAATGATAGATTTATTTATGACCTTTAATTTGAATGAAAACTACTTGTACTAACCATCCATTTGTCAACTTCACGACTTTCAACAAATAACGGGTAAGTCTCTTCGTCAATGTTGGTGTATCTTGACAAGGATTTTGACATTTTTTCGGCCCAAAAATGTATGTCATCATCGGCTTTGACTTAAACTGGCATAATTTAATGGTGATCAAAGAAAGAACCTTTGATTTCATGGTTTGTATATTAGGGGTATCAAAATGCATCTGAAAGACAATACAATAAAGTTATAATTATGATTTAATATAAAAAAAATAACATATATATGATAACAAGGAGATTGTATACATTACCAAAATATCTTGTCAAATCATGTTTTGGTCGACATTAGGCACATAATCCCATGAAGGTACTAAAATGAAAATCTTCTCACGTGCTAAGACTCAAAGGAGTTGTTGAACATGTGTCCATACCCATCAGACAAGAAATTTTCTTAACCTCATAATTACGTTAAGGTAGAGTATTTTCTGCCTTCAAATTCATCAATCGTAACACCACTGGACAGCTGTATGAAATTAGTTGATTTAGGATATAAAGGAGTCTCTGCATCACTAGACATACTTTTGTATTCGTGTGTTTATGTAAAATACTCAGCTCCAACATCATGAATCATGTCCTACAATCGTTCTTGCTTCGCTTCATCATCCCTGGTACAATCAACATATTCTTGAGATTTGCACACACTTGCTAACTATAATAATTCATTGTGTCATGAACAAGTTACAATGTCATAGAAACCCATCACATAGAAGGTGTTCCTAATTTTGGTATCCAATTTTCTCTCATTCAAACAATTAATGCAAGAACACCTAAACTTTATTCCATCAACACTACTGTTGGCATTATGTTGAGCAAGTTAAGCAAATTGTATAAATTATTCTACTTCTCTCTTGTATGCATCACTTTTGCATGGTGACTAAATGCATGTATACTCTCACATTTTTTCAAAGGTGTGACTCTATCTCATTCGAAAAGACTCACTTTTATTATAGTTCAATGGTACTTAATATTTAATCGTCATCCCTTATATTTCACGAAATTTCGACAATATTGTGCATTGGTCTTCGGATGGCACGAAATGAAAGCGGTGACATTAAATCTCCACAATAAAATATGCACATGAAAACCAACACAAAGTGAAATGAACCAAAATTACTTAAAATATATGAAATGTAGATTACAAGTTATATATTAATAAACTAATAAAAAATGAATACTTTTCCCAAATTGTTCAAATAATTCAACATTCAATGTACAACCTTCAATGTTTTTTTATAAAATGTTTAGTGTGAAAAAAATACATTTACCTTAAAGGAGTATTAGACAAATAAATGTATTAAATCTCAACTAAGAATCTCTTAAAGAAAGTGCTAAATTTGGACAGTACAAGGCTTAAAACAAGAACTTTACAAAATCTAACAATATTTGTCAAAGTTCGAACACCTCAAACCTAATACTAACACATATTAAACAATTATAATTATACCTCCAATTAAAAAATTAATCAATTGTATCTTTACAATTACAACTAATAATCTACCTAATAATTTAAATAATAATATAACTAATTAATCAATACTAACTTTACAATTATAACTAAAACAATATTAAACAATTCTAATTATACTCTTCCTTAAAAATGAATCAATTCTAATTTTACATTTTAACTAATAATATAGTTAATAATTTAATTAATTCATCAAATCTAACTTTATAACTGATAATATCACTAATCAATTCTAAATAATCAAACATATACTAAATTCATTAAAAATAATAACTAAAAAAATAACACTAAAAATAGAACAAAAAAACATCAACTAACATGGTGGAGGCGCGACACGACATAGGTGGCTAGAGGCACCAAGGAGCAAAGCAGACCCAACACACATAACAGCGGTGGTGGCTCTAGAAGCACAATGGTCTAGAGCCATTTCAATAAAAAAAATCTCCAAAAACTGGAAAATGTACTGTCTTGTGAAAAGCATATTCCTGTATGCAGTGGATTCAAGAAAATATTCATGCATGTAAGTAAATGTAACTTTTTTGCATCAGTAAAAAAATAATAGATTATTTTAGAGATATTCAGACCTTTATTCAATTCTAACAATATCATCTATTTTTACATGTTCATGTTAATAAAACATTATAAATAATAAATTTCATAAAAACATTATGACATTCAAAACCTTGCTCTGCATTCTAAATAAAACAAGCTATTTATAAATTCTAAAATATTTTGATGAGAACTTCCACCACTTTTCACAGCCTTTATGGCTAAAGTCCTCCATTGATTTGCATTATTTTTCATCTCATTGCCTTTCTCAAACTCCATTATTTCTCTTATGCAATGCTTGAGTGCATCTCTTCTCACAACCTTTTTTTCATCAAAGGGAGCCCTAATTCCCATCTTCCAAACATCTTCCATGAGCTTTGCATTTGTGGTTTGATCTGACCAAAATGGTATTGCAATTATTGGGACTCCTAAGCACAAAGTTTCTAATGTGGAATTCCAACCACAATGTGTCACAAAACATCCTATAGCCTCATGAGCCAGGACTTTTAGCTGGGAGCACCATCTCACTACAAAACCCTTTTCTGTTTTTTTCTCAAAATCCTTAGGGAGATTGGTTTCTTCTGATTTTCTAACCACCCACAAATAGTAATGTGAACACTCTTTCAAACAACAACCTATTTCTTCCATTTGCTCCTTGTTAAAGGTAGCAATACTCCCAAATGATACATAAACAACAGACCCTTTTGGCTTATCATCAAGCCATTCTATGCATTCATCCCTCTTGAATTCTGTCACCCCATAATCTTGATCATCTTCATATTGCTTATCTAAAAAGAAAGATGGTATATTTGGTCCGATAGACCTAAATTTAGGCCAAATCTCCATGATCCAATCTATAATCTAAAAAAACGCTGGTTAAAAGAATATTAAATACTAAAATAAAATAAAAGTTAAAATTTTATTAATTATTTTTTATTTGAATAATTTTGTTTTAACAGTATAACAAGTTGCATAAAAATTCATACCTCTTTTTCCATCTCGTAGAATGTGTTGCATAGGATCCAATCAGCTTTTTCGATGTTTGAGAACTGAGCCACAGAATACTGAAGCAGAAACTGTTTTCTTTCATATGTAAGAAAAAATGTAGGCAAGTCGTGAGGTTGAAGTTTAGGCAAAGTGGGAAGGGAAAACTCGTGTTGTATGAGTGGAACCTGCAACTTTCCCGTGTGAACATGATAGTATATGCTATTCACAGTCATGTTTTGTGTGAGATAAGCAGCACCAACTATGCCAAATCTCTTTGCAACATCCAGTGCCCAAGGGAAGAATGAATCATACACAACACAATCAACATGCTCATCTTTTGATCTACCAAGTTTCTCAAGAAGCTTACCAAAGGTGAGTGGCCCAACTTCCCAAAATTTTTCTCCGTAGGCCTTGAGGTTCACTGCACCTGCCAACCCAACTTCATCAAACCCATCAGAAATGGTTTCAAGGGCAATGGAAGGAGGCACTTTCTGCATAATCTTGGCGTGGAAAATGGTTGTGACGAACGTTACTCTCACCCCTTGATGCACCAACAGCTTCGAGAACTGGAGCAAGGGGTTTATATGACCATGGGCAGGGAACGCTAACACCAAGCAATGTGCTGTTCTTGTTGCTGTGCTTTTCTTCGCCATTTTTCTCTCTGTGATGTGTCTGGAGATGAGAGGAGCTGGTTTATACAAGATAAGATTCAAAGATGTGTGACCAGGGTTTCGTACCAGCCAACATACGGAATTTTAAGGAAAATGATATTCCGACATGATTAGTTTATATATATATTTGGGATATGAGAAATTTATTTTATGAACAATTTTCAGAAAATAAAATACATAAACTTTATAATCAGTTTTAAGAATAGAAAAAGAAAGAGTTAACATTTTTATCTTAGATGAGCTTATAATGAACTAATTTATAATTGTTATTTAATTATAACGAACTAAAAGTCTTGAAATGATGTTTATATACCTTTGTTGTTTATTGAAATCAGTAAATTATTGTGTTGTTTTTTTGAATTAAATTATTGTGTGGTTTATTGAAGTGGTTATATCTCTATGTTGTTTTTGGAAGTCTTTTACGGATTTTTGTATTGTTTATCCACGTTGTTAAGTCATTATGTTGTTTACTAATTAATACGTATTCGAGAGCGATGAGAATAAAAGAATTGGTATTATCATTTTTTAAATTGTAAATCAATTTAATTATAATTGCAAGCTTATGTTTAAACTGAATTTCCAGATGACTAACATTCGAATACTTCTGCTTTATAGTGACTTCGGTTTGGAATTTCGACATATTTTAATTCCGGTATAATATGATACAACACGATCCAATGCTTAACTTTCAGTATGTAAACAATATAATATAAAAAAATATATATATACTCCAATGCTAATTTTAATTTTGGGTAATGATACATTATGGGTTGTGAAACTATAAATTTCCTTTAATTTTAAGGACCTAAACGAATGAACAATACAAGAATAAAAATTACAACAAATAAATTGCGTAAAAATTATACAAAATACAACAATCATATTCCAAGAATACAATTAATAAATAACAATAAAATGAAGGAATGTTCGTCTCATGGCCGGCCCAAATGGTAAAGGCAGCGACGCCGCTCCACAGAGCAATGGAATATGAGACCACTCTAGCGGAGATGCAAACCTTTACGGCAGCGCCGTCACGCCGGAGAATTGTTTTATGACGGTTACTTGAGAACATGCAAACACAATTCGTTTGCTCTCAACAAAAGTGCGAGAATCCGGATGAGAATCTCCCGCCAATAAGATTAAATTTAAACAGAATTCAATAATCAGAGCCATAATAAATTATTATTCAATAAAAAGTTATAACTCACATTACGACTGTGAACCCGTTTTTGTAGACAGTACATAGAATATAACACTCAAGCTAAAAAAATCAATTAATAAATAGAAACAAAAATTTTAAAATACAGGAATGTTTGTCTCATGGCCGGCCCATATGGTAAAGGCAGCGACGCCGCTCCACAAGGCAATGGAATATGAGACCACTCTAGCGGAGATGCTAACCTTTACGGTAGCGCCGTCACGCCGGAGAATTGTTTTATGACGGTTACTTGAGAACATGCAAACACAATTCGTTCGCCCTCAACAAAAGTGTGAGAATCCGGATAAGAAACTCCCGTCAATGACATTAAATTTATACAGAAGACAATAATTAGAGTTACAACAAATGATTGACATATAACAAGCCATATGCAAATAGTCCTGAAGCTGTCACATAATCCGCTCGGTAAAAGAATTGTCATTCTCATTGATTCGAAAATCTCTGAAGTCTGACATGTGAATTTTATTCTTAAGTCGTCATTGCAGAATAAGATAATCAGAAAACATGTCGGAATTAAAATCAGAAAAAGTTTAAATTCAAACCATACTGCGTGATTAATTGTGATGATACTACGAATACTAAGAAATCAGTGGCTCTCATCTACAATTAAAAATCTGCTCACGTAATAAGTCGGAATAGCGTATACTGCATATATAGCAGAATATCATTGAGCCAGAACAAACAAAAAAAATACACATGAGTAAAAAAAAAAAAAACGATTGCAATTAAAATATATTATACATGAATGGAGATCAGAAATTGGTAAGATTTGTCGGTCACGGTAATTCAGAAACACGGACCAATGTAAAAATCATCACATCTCCTCGCATGTAGATCTAGTCGAATAACTAACTACAAGGGGAAAGACAAATTCAAAAATAAATACCGAGAAACATAGTGAAATACGATTTCGAAAAGTGTAAGCAGAGAAAGATAGAATCAATCATCAGAGACTTAAATACAAGGAATCATGGAACGAATCCAATCATATTGTTGCAGTTTTTTTTTCTCATCACATGATTTATAACAAAAAAGATTGCACTTAAAACAAATGGAGATAAAGAAAAAACCTAATTGAACCAGATGAATTTGAACCTCTGAGTGAGCTGAACCCTGTGCAGTTGGAAGAGGCACAAATGGGAGACACTGGGAGTGAGGCACTTGCTACGCGTATTTATAAGCAAGCACATTTGAACGGTGAAGTATCTAGAAAGAAGAAACCCTAAAATTGAAAGAGGTGCTGAATGGGCCGGTCCTTGTCAATATGGGCCTTTTCTTTATATCTGTGTGCATTCATCTTAAGGTAATTTCTTCCTCCACCTTCGTTACTGCATCTCTATACATCTTTTAATTACAAAATTATTCATTGCCAAAAGATGCTGGATTTGTTTTTTTATTTATTTATTTACAAAAATATTTTATTTTTTTTTAAATATAAAGTCACTACTCTTTATCCTTATTGTACCGGTATGGTCGACCGACACATGACGTGTCTTGATCTTCCTGTCCGAGATGACCGAGACACACTGGCACGACCTCTGTCAACCTGACCAACCGATCGACATGTATAACCACTAACGCTCAAACCAAGGTCAGTGAAGTTAAACCATCATTAAGAATTAGGTAATGCAACCCTAAGTGTGATCCATTTCACTAATCAGACCCAACAAGGTAAGTCCATTAAAATAATATAAATAGCACATATTCCAAGGAGAAAGATACGTTATTTATTACTGTACACCTATCTGAGTATCTATCACCCGCTTTACTGACTTGGACGTCAAAGTGTCTTCCGCAGGTACCCCATTCGTTGTTCATCTGAGACCAAGAGGCGAAAGAAAAGCACGAAGAAAACGAGAAGAACTCCATTCATCACCCAACAACCTGCTCGACCGAAGGATGGAGATAAAAATTTCAATAGTTCTCTAGATTTCATCTAACTAGCCGGAACACTTATTATTCAGTATGGGAAGATAAATAATATTGTTTTAGGAATTCAAAAATTATATATTGTAAACATTTTTAAAACACATAATCAATACTAATTGCCACGTAATAATATGACAAAAAAGTTATTTTTATGGATAAAAGTAAAATAAACCTTTAACAAGACCAATATGCAAAATAATTTAATTTTATAGAATTAAAGGCATTAATTGTATGCACGTCATTCTTCAAACAAACATTAAAGACGTGCATTTGACATTATTTTCAAACATTCATTAAATAGTTTAGACTTACACTTATGCTTAATTATTAAACATTTTTTTGTCATTGACATTTTACCAAAAAAAATACAAGTGGCAGGTTTACTCATTAAACTTGTATAATATTGGTGGAGCACCTTGTTTACTTGCCTAACTTATTATCTCATTCACTTTGATACTCATTCAAATACTTTTAATTAATTAAATTCAGCAATTCATAAATTTAATTTAATCATAATAATCTTTAATAGATAAATTTAACGTTATTTAATTCTTAATGAAATATTTAAACAATCAACATCTTAGGTGACTTAAAAATTGAATATTAGATATTTTTTTATTAGTAAGAAATAAGAGGGTAGTAATATTTTTATATGGATCTTAATTGGAATATGTTTTTTTAAGAGGGATTGAATTAAGGTTTGGTTGATCCCAAAAGAACAAAACATTGATAATAAAATACAAATAATTAATTGAATTGATCAATCTTATTGAAAAGGATATGAAGAATTGGCTGTTACATATGAGATCTAATCATGATTTAACAATTACATAAATCACTTTATTGTCATTTTCATGTGGATGTTATTTAGTGTGAGATTGTGATGTAATTATATTCTATAACCTTAAATTTACAATATTCAGTATCTACATGATCCTAAATAATCATGGCTTCATAATAATTTGACATCAAGTTGTCAAATCTCCAACTCTATTTGGCAACTAGTCTTATAAATGTCATCTTCATTGTTAGTAATTTTTTAAAATATATATCTTTGTTTTAGATTTATAAAACAAATTGTGATTTATATATGGAATTTAGGTTGCTCTCTTTAATCTTAAGCTTGAACACCCATTTATTTTGGATTTAGTATTAATTTGAGAAGTTATTTCTTGTGATTGTCTAAATCTCTTGGAGCATCTCACTTTAGATTCTTGTCATCTCATTTTCATCCAAATTTTTGTTGAGGTAAGATTCATATGCATCATTATTAGTCAATTAGAATCACTTCTCTTATCTATTGAATCTTACTCTTTTGATAAGATGGAAAAAAAAACTTAATGAGGTGTGATATGAAAAGATGCACATAAAAAAAAAATTCACGAGTGTGATATGAAAGGATGCACCAAAGCCAAATATCAAAATGAATTTTTTAAGTAATTTTCCTCATCAATTAAAAAAAAAACTATCATTGTTTAAGGCCACCACCATGATTTTTTTTCTATCCTTTTGATAATGATAAACTATTCCAACTTTGTGCTCTTCTCCAAAAATCTACACTTTGTCTAAATAAGAATAAGTAAGACCAACTTTACTTTATATTTTTATTTAAATGTTATTCAACATGTTATTTTTAATATAAAACAAGAGTGGTAAGTACAAGTGAAAAGGGTGTTATTTTATTAAAATCATTATTATTTTAAAAAAATCTAAAAAAGAGTGTAAATGTTATTTTATTAAATTAAATTCCGAAGGAAGATAAATATCTATTTCAGAAGAAGTGAGTGTTATTTAAGAGCATAAAATTTATTTTTGCACTTTGTTTAAAAACAATAATAAAATTAATTTAAAACAACTATGCTCCATTTAATTTTAAAAACACATTATCAACAATTAACATAAAAAACTATATATAATATAACAGTATTATTACTGGGAAATTAAACTGTTTGAAAAAAAAAAAGGGCATGTTTTTTCCGTGTTGATGCGGTAAACGAAGGTTCCAGAAGGTGGGTTTAAGCACACATCGGAAACAGACAGAGGAAGTAGAAAGCCAAATCAAAACCAGTGGGCGTTTCGTTGAATCCTCAAAGCTCCGAAAAACGACAAACGGAATTGAAATAACGCCCACATTGCATTTTCACAAACTTTCTCTTTCTCTCTCAACTCTATATCTGGATTGCATAAATTTCAACACTCTTTCAGACTGCCACCGAAAAAGCTTTTCACCATGGTTTCTCGCCATTTCGTGTCGCTCGTCCTCTGTTTCCTCTGTTTCGAGATCTCTGTTTCCTCCATTCGGTTGCCCGGTCTGGACCAAGAAGCCAAGTCCACGTAATGACGATGATAATAATTATATTTCTGAATGCCCTTTTGCCATTTTTTTATCTCTCTGCCGGCTGATGCGTTTAAAATTTGACCTTTACTTTGGTTTGGTTTGTGGGTGCTCGTTTTTCAGCCATGGATCGGTGCTTAGGATGAAAACGGGAGGCTCTTCAGTGAAATTTGATCCCACACGGGTCACTCAGCTCTCGTGGAATCCCAGGTTTGACCTTTTCCTTTGTTAGACAAATGGGTCGCTTTTGTTTTTTGTTGTTGATGATTTTTGTGAATTATATCATGCAGGGCTTTTCTGTACAAGGGATTTTTATCGGAGGAAGAATGTGATCATTTGATAACTCTGGTTAGATTTTGTTTTTGATAAAATGTGTTTTAAGTCTCTCCCTATTCGGTCAAAATTAATCTTAGTCCTATACTTTTAAAACAAGGACTGTGGGCATTGCTCTTGTTATTTTTTATAATCGATGAATTTTGATCTTGTTTTTTATAATTGTTGAATTCTGTTCATCTTTATGAAATATAGTATTGTAGGGTCAAGGATGAAACTGATAAATTATAACAATACGGGGAGTAAATCTTTATAAAGTATGGAACTACGCCCAATTTTGTTTATATGTTTGATTTTTATGATCAATATATTAGCAAATGAAGCTTTTAGAAAAGGGTCTGCGACTGTCATCTAGGCTGCAACTTGAAGGTTTTTTTGGTTGCTGAGGCTGCATTTGTCCACAATTTATCGCAATATTAAGGGTTGTGATGAAATTGTGGCTACAATTAAAACCCTCTAGCATTGGGTTTGTGTGAGATTTTTTATGGGATTATATATCACATTATGTTGTGTCTGAATTTTTGTGATATTAGGCCAAGGACAAGCTGGAGATATCTATGGTGGCGGATAATGAGTCTGGTAAAAGTGTAATGAGTGAAGTCAGAACGAGTTCTGGAATGTTTCTCAACAAGGCACAGGTATGCTGAACCAAAATGGTTTATTTTATGCTTATGTGAAAACCTGCAATGCTTTTTATTTGATTGATTATGATGGTGAAGTTCTTTTTCTTTAATTTTATGGCTGTGATTTTATTGGAACACATCATGTTTATTAATGATGCTAGATTGCGAGAAATGTTATAGAAATTAGTTTGGAGGTTTTGATGATTTTGCGACTTTGGTTGATCCTGGGAAAATAAGTATGAATATATTCTTCACTTGAGCAAGTTAAATGGAAGTGTATGAAAAATGTAGATTGAATTATAATTACCAATGAAGTGAAGATGTACCAAATTAGAAGTTAACATGTGAATAAGAATAAAGTGTGCCGAGCCCATAAGTTACTTGAAAGATAAAGTAGTCTAATAACTCACTTTTTAATCTAGCATTTATATCTAGAGGGCCTATATGAATCTAATCTATTTTTTCATTAGTAATTCCCCTCTCCTCCCAGAATCATCTACTACTGACTGTTGGGAAAATTAGCATAATTTCTTTGCAATTTTTTTTATCTCAATTTCGTGAGCTGAAATTTATTCTAACTGAGCTTTGTGACACTTGCATATAGCTATTGATTTCCTCTTTTTTAATCTTTAAAGGATAAAATAGTTGCTGATATTGAAGCCCGGATTTCTGCATGGACATTCCTTCCTATAGGTTAGTAGACAATATCATTCTTTGATCCAGTTCAGTATTTGTTTTTCTTTGCTTTAATTTAAACATATGTTCATTGCATCAGAGAATGGTGAGTCGATGCAAGTATTGCACTATGAGAATGGTCAGAAGTATGAACCACACTTTGATTACTTCCATGACAAAGCTAATCAAATTATGGGTGGCCATCGGGTTGCCACTGTATTGATGTATTTGTCCAATGTTGGGAAGGGTGGGGAAACAATTTTTCCCAATTCTGAGGTAAAGATTTTTTTCATGGCTTTGATTCGCTGATGTTTTTTTAAAGAACACCCCTAGCTCCCTTCCCTCAATCAAAAAGAAAAAAAGAAAAATGAGATCATAATGAATTCGTTTTCATTTTCAGGCAAAGCTTTTACAGCCAAAAGATGATACCTGGTCCGAATGTGCTCACAAAGGATATGCAGGTATATAATTTAGATGCTTTTACAAACTATTAGCAGTTTTTTATGTATTGACTTAGATGTTTGATATTTTTAACTACATCAAAGAAACATCCCTTGAGGTCTGTAGTGTATAATATCTTGTGGTGTACATAATTTCACACTCTCCTTCTTAGTAAGATGATGTTGCAGGCACATATGCAGATGCTAATAATTAAATTGGCTCAATATTTTTGAATTAGCCAAGCTGTGACTTTTTAATTTTAAATTTGGACAAATTGTATAAACTTCTGACACTGTGGATAGATAAGACAAATTTATAGAAGCAGGAACTTAAGGCTAAATGATATTTGACCATATATGTTTCCAATTCCATCAAATTTTATCAGGATGAAAAATGTGATCATGTTATTCATTAGGTATTAAGTCAAATTTTTATATTTATCCTCAGTTTCTTCAAAAGGGTCTGATTGGAAATTTTTTTCTGTTCTTGAAAATTATTCTCAAAACTCAAAGGCACAACTAAAGATCAGTTCTCAAAACTAAAATGAATAAAGGTTGGTTGTGTTGGTTTACTTCAAAAAACGATTGAGGCCCTAGGATGATCATAAACTCATTTGTTGAACACCCATGGCATGACTACTGTAATGCTCACTTTTAACTGTGAGTTCCTCTTTATTCTTAGAGGAAAAATACAAGCAGTATGAGGGACAAAAATGGAAGAAAGGTGTGGTTGGTTGGGCTTAGGCTTGGGCTTGGGCTTTTTCTCTTACTAGTAATAGTACATTAGTAAACTTTTTTTTCTTAGCTGCTTCATTTGGTATTTACTAAATTGGTTAAAATCATACTGCTTATGTGTTGCTTTGTAGAGACATCTTTCTTTCTCTTGCCAAAAAGTTTGCTATGTCACTGATAATATTGACTTCTAAGTTATCACACACTAAGAATTCAATGGTTTTTTCAGTACTAAATGAACTTAAACTATTCTTCTCCTTGATATTTCAGTGTCACCATTATTTTAATCTCTCACCTATCAATCTAACCCTTTCTGTTTCTGTCATTTCAGTAAAACCTGAGAAGGGTGATGCCTTGTTGTTCTTCAGTCTCCATCTTGATGCAACTACAGATGCCAATAGCTTGCATGGAAGCTGTCCAGTCATTGAGGGTGAGAAGTGGTCTGCAACCAAGTGGATTCACGTTAGTGACTTTGAAAAGCCTGTCATTTCAGTGGAGGGTGGAGACTGTGTTGATGATAACGAGAATTGCTCTAGGTGGGCTAAAATTGGTGAATGTGAGAAGAATCCACTTTATATGGTTGGTAGTGCAGGAGTCAGAGGGAAGTGTATGAAGAGTTGCAATGTCTGCTCTTCTTAGGGAGTCTGTTACCTTTTTCTTCTTTGTTCTCAAATGCATGTAGAAACATAATACATTGTCAAATATATTGTATATAACATTCATTTTGTTGTGAACTATAACCATGAACTCTGCCAGTACATTTCATACCTTTTATACTGTTTTACCAAAACACAAGTGTTTTAGTTTTTAGCCATATTCCAATAGTCAAAGATAAGAACAGGATACACCATTCTCTTCTCCAGGTAAGGGAAGTGTTGTGTGTTGTGTGCTCTGTGCTGTGTCTTGAGGGTGTTTAGATTGCCTGATATCACTCTTCATGCATTTTGGATAGAGGTTATGCTTGAGTAAAACTTGATTAAGTGTTTATTAAATAACTGATTATCATTGTATGACTTGTTTTAGTAATCAAAGATGAAATATGATTGAGTTATAATAATACAAGTTATTTTCATAAACTAAGAGTTGATTAAAATACTTTGGAAACGAGTTTTGAATATTTTAGAGTGTTGATATGTTATTATTTTGTTATTAAAATGAAGTAATTTTCTATTATGTATCATTTATATTTCTATTATATATCATTGATACTTTTGGTGTTTCTGTTGTTCTCAAGACTCTTCCTAATATTTGTTAGGGTTTGAAAGGACTATAGAAAGAGAGTGTATCCGCATTTTTTATTTTTATATAATTATGTTTAATAGTAAAATTGAATAAATAATATTATTATTTACACATTATTAGTAAAAGTGAAAACAAAATACAAAATAATTTAGAGCAAACATCATTCACCTTTTTCACCCTCTCTTTCAACATTACTGTTAATTTTATTGTTAATTTTATTACTTCCATTCTCATTGCTAACATGAACCAATATTTTAGAATGAAGTTCCATTTAACCAAAAGTTTGGTCTTCTCATCTTCTTTATTATTTCCAATGGACAAATGCACACTCATCACCATGTGATTGTAAAATAATAATCCCAAAATATATAGGAACACACAATTCTCCAAAGGAGACTCAAGACAAAACCCCTTTAATGGAAAAAAACAATGCCCAAAGAATCATTATTGTTGTTGTTTTGTTGAGTTTCTTTACACCACAGACTCCTAAAAGTATCTACCTTTTTCGACCGTGTAACTCTTGCACCCTGTGAAGGCAAAATGGGAGCACTTCAATTCTGAAAACACAAACGTCCTCATCTGGAGTAAAGTGTCACCATTCATTGGTTTATGATTTTTCCACATTCCCATGAGTCTTTGACCTTGGTCTTTGTAACATGGATAGGAAAAGTTGACTCTGGGGAGATAAGAGAGTGAAACACCAATGATTAATTTGAGAGAGTTATAAATGTTCACGAAACAAAAAATGGAGAATCTTGTTAATGGAATGGTTTTGGTAATTATTATAAGAAACACAAAACAATAATTATATACATACTTACGAATTTGCAAGAGTCAACTGTGTAGAAGCCATTGAAAAACACTACTTACTGGTAGATTTGATTTCGTGGTTCTTGAAACAAATTTAAAAAATTTTAAAATTCAAAATTTTAAAATTTAAAGATTTTTTGAGTTTAAAAAATTTATAATTTTTGAAAATTTAAGAATTTTTAAAATTTAAATTTTAAATTTTTTGAAGTGTTTTAATTTAGGGTTTGAAATTTTGAAAAATTGAAATTTTTTGAAATTTAAAAATTTCGCAAATTTAAAATTCACCGTTTTGGTTTATGAGAATTTATGAAAATCACAAAGTAGGTCATCTTGTTCAGCACAAAAACCTTGAGAAAAAGAATGAGATTCGGGTTGTCCATAGTGGTGGCTAGGGCAATGGTGCATCCCACAATAGCTTGCAAATCCCAGGTCATAACGCATGAAAGTTCTTCAAACTGCAAATCGCATATAATAAAATTAAAAGAGATTAAGGAAGAAAAGAGATACAAAGAATAGAGAGAAAATAAGAGAGAGAAAAGGTAATGAGACCAAAAGATTAATTTGAGAGAGTTATAAATGTTCACGAAACAAAACATGGAGAATCTTTTAATGGAATGATTTTGGTAATTATTATAAGAAACACAAAACAATAATTATATACATACTTACGAATTTGCAAGAGTCAACTGTGTAGAAGCCATTGAAAAACACTACTTACTGGTTGATTTGATTTCGTGGTCTTGAAACAAAATTACGACTAATATTTTGAATAAGAAAATAGAAAACGAAAAAGATATTTGATGGGTTTATAAAGCCTTCAGTTTAGATTTAAATTTAAAATTTTGAAAATTTAAAAAATTTTAAAATTCAAAATTTTGAAATTTGAAAATTCTGAAATATGAAAATTTTGAAATTTTAAAATTTAAAGATTTTTTGGGTTTAAAAAATTTAAGAATTTTTAAAATTTAAATTTTAAATTTTTTGAAGTGTTTTAATTTAGGGTTTGAAATTTTGAAAAATTGAAATTTTTTGAAATTTAAAAATTTCACAAATTTAAAAATTTAAAATTTTGAAAAGTTTCAAATTTA
Organism: Phaseolus vulgaris; assembly: GCF_051622355.1. Taxonomy (NCBI): domain Eukaryota; kingdom Viridiplantae; phylum Streptophyta; class Magnoliopsida; order Fabales; family Fabaceae; genus Phaseolus; species Phaseolus vulgaris. Next base: position 4,324,148 of record NC_143501.1, on the reverse strand, counting down.
AAAAGTTTGAAAAAATTTGAAACCTGAAGGATTTTACACAGTGGCAGCAGTTTCTAAATGGAATCCTTGTAATTGAAAACCAACTACCATTATGAATCCACTCTACCACAATTCTACACCGGTGGCCCATCGAACAACTCTCTCCTTGCCTATGTCTGCGGTGAGTCAATCAAAATCGCCGACTTCGTTACTACCGTCATCCGTTCCACACTCGATGTTGAGTTGGAATCCATTACCGCCATGGCACTGAACCTGACAATTGCAGCAGTATGTTCTTTCCCTTTCAATGTTTTATGTATTAGCACAATAAGAATAATATTATTATCAATAAATAAAACATAAAAAATAAAAGTAAATTCATACAATGCAATTTCATCTTCTATTTTATAATTGAAAGATTACTGGTTGGGTTCCTGGGTTCGTGGTCGTGGAACGTAAGAAAGACTTCTCATATTTTGAATATGAATTTGAATATGAAGACGAAAAGATCGTGTTTGATAAGAGAAAATAATGGGAGAAAAAGATATATTTAGTTTTGATTTTTAAAAATAATGTTATCTCTTCTGTTATATATTTCTGTTATACATTTAAAACTGTTAAAAAAATGAAATAATATATTTTTAAATTTTTAAAATAATGAAATAATATATTTTTAAATTTTTAAAATAATGAAATAAAATATAAATCTAAGAATAAAATTGAAATAATATTATATGACAGTTAGAAGGGGAATGTATAGATATAGGTATAGATAACGATTCGCAAACTATTAAGGTTCATAACAAGCAAAAAATAAATTATTTAAATAATTATGTTTTAACGTAAGAAAAAAAAATTATAAGAAAAAAAAGTATATATAAATATGAAAACAATTTAAATTTCAGTTTAAAATGAACAAACATTTAATTTATTTTAAAAGAATTTATTTTATTAGAAAGGGATCTTTAATCTTATAAAATCAATCAACTTATAATATAAGATGATTATATAACGTGACATGAATGTTCTGATGTATTCAATAGTTGTTAAGATATAATTTAAATTAATTAATCTTATAAAATTAATAAACTTATAATATAAGATCTGTACTTATTTATATCAAGTTGTAGGGATATCGTGTGCGGAAGCGTGATAATTTCAACCAAAGATTATGAGAAATTAAAGTAATAAGTAAAGTGAGAATGATACCAGAATTTTTTAGGTGGAAAACCCCTTTAAATAGAGGTAAAAAACCACCGGCGAGAGAGCCAAAACTTTCACTATAATGATAACCCAAGAATAGAAATAGAGAGTATATGAAAAGAGAGAGGAAACAAGTGTGTGTTGCTTGTGTGTAGTGTGTTACATTGCTGGAAGGAAGTCACTATATATAGTGGTTCTAGGAGACAACAATAATAAATACAATTAATGGTAATTAACCTCCCATTGATTGCGGCAATTAACTTCCCATTGATTGCAATTGATTGCGGCAATTAACCTCCTATTGATTGCAATTGATTGTGACAATTAACCTCCCATTTATGTCAAGATAACGGTAAAGGTGAGTCATAAACCCACACAAGTGTTATGTGGAATTATATAATGGTGATATTATGGGTGTTTTGATCAATAATTATTAAGATAGACTTTAAATTATTTTGATAGCATTTAAGTTCTGAAATGTAATTCTAATTTAATATTATAAAATTTATTTATAAGATGAGATTTACACTCACTTATATTATTATTATTATTTTTAAAAATAGATTTAAAACAAAACAAATATTCAGAATGAAATGAAAAAGACAACGACGTTGGTATTAATTCTTGTGAATGAATACATAGAGAAAACAATCTCCCTATATAGATACAGGAAATATTAAGATGTGAATTTAAGTCTAACCCAACCTTATAAAATCAACTTATGAGGTGAGGTCTACACTCACTTATATACTGTAAAATATCTTAATCTTTAGTTCATGTGAGCTCTCCAACATACCCTCCTTACGCCGAGAGTGATAGTTCGTGTGTAGGACAATATATTAAGGGTGGTCTGATATCGGCTCGATAACGAGTGACCCAATAAACCCAACAAACTTTCACTAGAATAAACTTGAAATTGCTCTGATACCATATTAAAAAATGAACTTTAAGACTAACTCAATCTCGTTTTAGCTTTCATTTTCTAATGAATGAAATAAAGGAAGAAAATGTTGAGTGATGGTAGATTTTTTTATTTTTTTTATAATTTAGTGGTAATGCTTACACAGGCTCTCTCAGAATGAATCTATCTAGTGACAAAGGTCTATGTGTACTTTTTCTTTATGATTTTGTACTGTTAATTAAGAGGCCAATGAGCACATAATAAGATGAAAGAATTTGGATTGCATTATGAAATTAAATCAGTTAATCTTGTCAGTTTTAACCAAAGAGGTCATTCAAATTGCACCTGAAATAGATATTGCTTTTGTGAATAAGACAGAGAAGGAAATGGGAAGGCACTTGCATTATGTTTCTGATGTCATACAAATGGTTTTGGTTTTTAATTTTGTTTACATAAAGATGAATATAATCATGCAATTGTTGTTATTAGGAGCCAATATTTGCATGCTTTTCTTGCCTCTTCATATCTTAAACATTAGCCCCTTTCACCACTTTAAAGTTACCCTTCAATGCATATTGCATCACCATTACATAATTCACTCTGTCCTTCTTCTTCTTCTTCTTCTTCTTCTTCTTCTTCTTCTTCTGTTTCTCATTTCACAAAAATGGGAAGGCCTCCTTGTTGTGACAAATCCAATGTCAAAAGGGGTCTTTGGACTCCTGAGGAAGATGCTAAAATACTTGCCTATGTAGCCAATCATGGAACTGGAAACTGGACATTGGTTCCAAAGAAAGCAGGTCTCTTCAACAACTTCTTTCCTTAAAAAAAAGAAGTGAAAATAAGAATCAAGAGACATAACTTTTTTATGGTGCAACTTTACTCTCTTTTCTTGACTTGTTTGCAGGGCTGAATAGGTGTGGTAAAAGCTGCAGGCTCAGATGGACCAACTATCTGAGACCTGACCTCAAGCATGATAGTTTTACTCCCCAAGAAGAAGAGCTCATTATTAACCTTCATGGAGCCATAGGAAGCAGGTATCTTCTACTCTTTATATATGGTAAAATTCTTCTATAGCCTCAGTGAAACCAATATGAAAGGTGACACAAAATGAAATAATTAATCAGACTGGTTTTAAAGTTAAAGTAGCATCTAAAATTTCAGTGTGATTTACCTTCTGTATAAAGTGCTTATCTGTCATCATTTTTTTGTGTATTTGAAGGTTTTAACTACATATGCCATTCACCTATATGATTTATTAAAGGGGATTTAGTCTCTAAAATGATAATGGTTAATTCCAAGCTGTCTAATCACACTATAGGGTGCAATTTACTAAATTCTGTTTTTATGATACAGCTATTAGCCTCACAAAGTAAGCAAAATTAGCATGACAAAACTTAATGCACTTGTTGGTATATGTTGCATGAGGAAAATATAAACTGTGCTGTCTTGGTTTATTGAGAGAATGAACTAACCATAAACTTTGACATGCACCACAAATGTGCCAACTATATAACCCCCCCTTTTTTTCTCTTTGCCTTCCTTTTAACCTTTTTTTTATTCAAAGAAAAAAAATCTCATCACCTTGTTTGTGACATCTAATCACATTTTCTTTTCAGATGGTCTTTGATTGCAAGAAGATTACCTGGGAGAACAGACAATGATGTGAAGAACTACTGGAACACAAAGCTAAGGAAGAAGCTTATGAAGATGGGAATTGATCCAGTGACTCATAAGCCAGTATCACAAGTCCTCTCTGACTTGGGAAGCATTAGTGGCCTCCCTAACAGCACCACCACTAACCAAATGGCCTTTGTTAACAAGGACTTGATGATGAGCAACATGGTGCCAACCAAAACTGAACCATCAGGTTCCAATAAGTCAATGGTGGAGAACACACAAGAGGGTCAAGTTCACTCATGGGAACACCACTTTCCTTACCAAGTCCTCACCACAGAAAATGTCCAACCACATGTCTTCAGTGAAGCTGCATCCTCCACCTCATCCTCATCTTCCTCCAACCTCACACACTTAGGCTCACCACAGTCCTACTCTTGCCAAACCCCTCATTGTTCCTCCTTTGATTGGAGTGAGTTTCTTCACAGTGACTCATTTATGTGGTCACTGAACCCCTCAAGTCTGGTGCAAACTGAAGCTGATCTTTCCATCAATGCCAAAAGCAATGGCCATGACAAACAAGGAGTTGCTTCAATTGAGGGTTGTTGTGGTGCAGGAATGGAATATCAAATTAAAAAGCAATGTGAAGGTCATTCATTTGTAGATGGTATTTTGGACAGGGACAGTGAGTTAAGAGCAGCATTCCCTGAACTTTTGGATGCTTCTTTTGACTACTAAGTGTTTTTCTGCTTATTGATGATTAGCAGGGCTATTAAGTACAACACTCTCACATCACTAGGATGTACCAAAAAGTTAAACCATTCATTATGTTTTCCACTTGCAGATTTTGTTATGATATACCTTTTGCAATGCCTCTTACACATGATTTAGTGCTTGTTACTCTTTCACAATGCCCTTTTTTAGTTTTTAACATTTTTTTGAAAAGATGTGTATTTTCTTTAACAAAATAAACATGTACTGAATTTTGGATGTTAATGTGTAACTATATAATCAAGATTAATTCCTTCTAAGGTTTTGAGTTTATATAATATAACTATGTCGATGTAGCATTGGGACCTCCTATGTATTAGGAAATTCTTAATGTGAATAAATATTCATATAAAGTATTTTTTCTATCATGGATAAATAAAAAATTGCAATTTTCAATATGTTAAAGTTCATAATTTAAGTTTTATACAGAGTTAGGGTAAAAATTCAACAACTTGCTCCATTATACAACTTGGGATTCATGATGCTCCATTATACAACTTGGGATTCATGATACGAAGAAAGAATATTTTCGTCATTTCATGAAAAAAAATGAAATTTTAGGTAAAGAAATAGAGTTGTAGACGAAATAGGAGTGTATATTGGTGCAAGTTGTTAATGTATCACTTTTCTAAAATGTTAGCAAACATACCATATATATATATAATACTTTATTATATTAAAAGAGATAATAAAATTACATTGGAATTTTGATAAAATCTTGAAGCAAAAACTCTGCTACCAATAATTATGCTAAAAACCTTAGACCCATAAATGAAAAACCTGAGACCTAAAAATGAGCAAGAGATATTAGTGGTTAAATAATTATCCCTAAAATGTAGCATCACCAAAAGTAAGAACACTTATTACTAAGTTTCCAAATATAGCAACTGAGCCAAATGAATTAGTCAAAATTTGTGGGGATAAGAACTAAACATAGAAGGCTAATTACTATATTTGCATGTACTGGCTTAATGAATGAGAGATTATTATAGTCAAACACAAGCCAAAACATATTATGTGATTAGTTAAAAAATGGTGAATTGAGATTTCATTGGAAGAGATCACAAGAAACAAAGAGAAGACACACACACATTTTCATTGCAATCCAGGAAAAAAATTTGATTCATATCATGAATTCATTGCAAAGATCATCATTTTCATTTCGAAGACAAGGATCTTCTGGTCGGATATGGCAAGATCAAATGCAAGTCGAGGATTCAAAAGCCAATGGTAATGGTAGTAGTGCTAAATTTTCTAGGAACAAGATCAACAGCAACAACAACAGGGAGGGAAATGTGCCACAAATGGAAGAAAACATAATGGGAAGAACATTTCATGAGAATGATGAAGGTGATCCACATTCACAATCATCACCTTCTTTATCTAAAACTCAAAACAAGGTACATGGAAGTTTTTTCTCTTCCATTTGCGGATTATGTATGAGCAATCCATCAGGTCGTGATTGATGATCACCCTTATTTTTTTTTATTAGGGTCTTCTCTTTTGTATCAGTTAATTGGATTTTCATCTTGTGCAAATATGTGTCTTCATTTTATCTTCAATGAACATTCTTTCGTTATTCTTAACAGAATCATTCCATGTTCTTTGGTTTTGTGTTTGCTATGTTCTTAACCATAACCAATGTTCAGTGTATATCAGCAAAAGAAACAAGCAATAAATGCGAAAATTGCAAATTCCGTTCAGAAAAATGATAAAGGGCATCTTTTCCCCTCATGTAGATGCACCCTTTTGATTAGTAAAAATAATTCTTATCAACAATTTCATCTCAAAATAAGGGTATTGGCAAAGTAAAGAGAAAATGAACAAAAAAGACAAGAAAATGTACCACAATGAATAAGGACTAAAATGAAGCAATTATTTGATAATTGCAGAATGAATGAACAATGTGAAATTATTCATCACAACTTCTTCAGGTGAGTATTAACAATGCTGCCAAAGGAATCTAACTTAACCAAGAGTTTATCAGTCAAATTGTATCATATTGAAAAAGGAACCATTTGGTACTTGGGAACTACAAGTAACAAATGGTACCAAATTAAAGTACATGGAAACAAAACAGGAAAATCTCTGAACATATACAAACAGAAGGTTATGTGTATTAATTCATAGAAGACAAGTATTTGATATAACCTTATAAGGAAACCACCAACACCAAAAAAAGCACATTTACTAATCATCAACTGCAAAATCATGCATTCTGGTTCAACCATAAAACTGTTATGCTATATATAAACTCCAAATTCAAAAACTGCATAATCAAGAAGTCCCCTTCCACCAAAAATCTGCTGTGCAAGTGCTTATCCCATAGCAGTTATGATAACCTTAAGCATCAATTAAATTTATTTTGTTGATAAGCATCCACCTTATCTTCCTCTTGGTATGTATCCTTCATCATCCTTGCAACAGACAACCTTCACATGAGCACTAGCTAATGTCCTGTCCTTTATGCAGCATTCATATGTATACTGCATTGCAGCACTCACATAATAGAACATGGACTTTGCAATTTCTTTTTTGTTACCAAGTGATGACACAAATATATAGTTGTACCACATTCAACTTATTGATAGAGACTCAAACTTAATAACTCATTAGTCTGTCTTCAAAATGTGTGAAGATCATGTTTTAACCATGAAAATTAGAGTGTTATCAGTATATTGGATGAAGCAAATTTCCATGTAATAGCTTCCAACCAAAAAACCATTAAACAAACTTCCACCACAATAACAAAGATGCTAAGTAAGGGATCTACTTGCCTAAATCCCTTTTGTGATATGAACTCATTAGAAAGACTTACATTTACCAACACTTAAATATGTGTAGACATGAGATATAGACAAATACCAATCATTTTTCACAAAAATCCAATCCATCTAGCATGTAAAACAAAAAGTTCCAAGTAATATGCTTTTTCATAAAGTAAACCCTTTTTCTTTCTCTACCAAGTTTAACTAGCTACAATATTTCTTCCTTTTAGAAAGGTAATTTGAGTCTAGTTAATAAGTCTTGGAAGCACCCTTTTTAACCTCCTAGACAATATTTATTTTAGTATTTTGTGCATAAACAAGAAATATGGTTTTTAATTACAAGATTGTGATGAAGATCATGGATTTTGGGTACAAGAGAGGTGTGATTTGAAACAAATTCATTAAGAAATCTCATTAGATAATATATAATGCAACATCACAACTTAAGTTTAGGATAAAAAAATTACCCAAAAATCTCTATTAAAATAAGATAACAGAGACATGAAAAGGGTCCTAAATAAGATTGGATCTTAAGAGGAAAAAAAACACTAAAAAAACAAAAAATAATTAGTCACTATATTGATTAAATTATATACTAATTTAGATACTAAAAATTTATTCATATAAAAAATATTTATATTATTAATAAAAAATTATAAAATAATTTTTAAATTATTATCTAAATTAGTTACCCAGATTTTAGCTAGTAATATTTTATATTTTAAATTAGTCTCTAAAATACTAATAGAGCTTAATGATTTTTTTAGTGAGATTTTCAATTTTAATAGAATTTAATAAATTAATTTTTTAAATTGTAAAAAATTGAAATGAAAATAAAAATTTGCATAAGTTAAAATTTGTAAAATATTCTCAAAAATAATGTGACATAATAGAAATTATTCAAAATAAAATTATAACTCATCTTACATTTAACATGACCTTATTTCATCTTTAATCACATTCCCAAAGGCTTTAATAAATTTATAATTAAAATAATAGAGACATGGAATTTTCAAGGAACCTTCTTTATGAAGCAAGACTTTGTCATATAAATATAGAAAACACATGCAGTGTAGGTATAAAAAATAAAAATAAAAAACTGACCCACCTTCTCTGCAATCAATCCACCAAAACGGACTACACAGGTTAGCCATTTCATATTACTAAAGTCAATTCATTCGCTTTTCTTCTTTTTACATTGCGAAGAAAAAAAAGTTAATTGAAATAATGAAAAAGTAAATAATAAATAAAAATAAATTCAAGGATATTTAATTGAAAAGTATATGAGAATGTAGTAAAATTATGAAGTTGTGTTTAGTTTAAATGTAATAAAGATAAGAATTTCCTTTTTTTACCAAAAAGAAATCCTAGAAAATGCAAACAAAAAACACCATTTTCTTTAATGTTAGTTTGGTATAATATCATTAGAGGTGAAAATAAATCATATTATTTGAAAGAGATTTATGACTTGTTTTGTACCAAGTCTAAGACAAACCATTTTTTTAGAAAATGGGTCAAATCTAAATTTTTAAAAAGCATTTTTGGGTAAAAAGTCAGATTTTAAATCATTAAAAATGTTGTATACCTATTAGGTCAAACTATATAAGTAGATATAGATAAATTTTTCTGTTTATATTATTGTTACATTATATTTTTTACAATATGTTAAAATCATAAATTTCTATATTTTTCTTGATTATGAAGCATATTGATGGACATAAATCTCAAACTTATAAGATTAATAAAAGGTAAATTTATATGTTATTTAAATGTTTTATTATATAAGTAGTTTAGTTTATTATATTATATTAAACAATTAAAATATGCAATATATATATATAATAAAATATAATTATTAATAGATCCATTTAGATTAATAATGTAATATTTTGGCTAATTTAAGAAAATCTTTTTAAGATGCAAACAAGACTTTTATCACACTCAAACTTTATTCTTTTATAGAAGATACTAATCTATTTTCAATTCTTACTGCCATCATTAAAGGGAGGAAACTTTTTTGTGATGGGACCAACCTCCACCCAAATCAATTCTCTCACTAATTAACCCTACAAAACTACACTATTTCGTTGCCATTTTCTCAAAATCTTCAGTGTCAAACAGAGCACTAACCATGGATAAGTTAGGTGAAAAAAAAAACCATCTTGTCAAATATTCATCGCATTCCTTTAACCATTTAGGATAATATGTTAAAAAAAAGTGTTAAATTGAATTGGTTTACCTTTTTTTTGCCAATATTAGATTATAAAGACTTATGAATCTCACCAAATGGGAGAGAACGAAGAGGAAAAATAGATTAAAAGAATGTTTTAATATTTAAGAGACTAGTTAAAAAGAGTATATGTAGTTTAGATTGGATTATCAAGTTGAATTTAATCTAATTTTCAAACTTTATTGGATTTATCTTGTTTTATTCATCAATTTAATCCAACTATAGGAATTTTTTAGTTTAGGAAGAACATAGGAGAGGAAGTAATAAATGAAGTATAAACTTGATGATTAAGGTGATATTTTTGTCATGAGTGTTGCAAAATATGGAGAAAAAAAATAGTAATGGCCTAAATTCAGAAGTGATAATGAAGGTTCAGGGAGTGTTTGTATCTTTGAGAGATAAATTACTCATTGATAATTTCCAATTTGATTATTCTCATCACTATACATTCTTCGAATTTTATATCAATGAATCGATTAAATTCAGGGATACATTGCTGTTAGCTACCATTTTTTGTTTTGTTTTTGAAAACAACTTGTGAGTGACACACTTGTAATCATTATGAAAAATATTAAGGTTAAAAAAAACTCTTTATGTTGAACACTAGACTTAAGGGCAAAAATGGTTGAAGTTGCTGTAGTCAAGTTTGTTCAACCGAATTGCGCATAATAAATGCTCTGGCAAGTCTTCACCCTTGTTTCCCTGCATCATGAACACAAGAAATTAATTACATACCAAGACTTTGAATCTTCCAATTGCATGTAAATAGTTTATGCAAGGAATTTTTATACTATCATCTAATTACAAACCATTATGTATGATAAGTTTGATGGATTGTATAGTGATTATGTTAAGAATCATACTAATGATGGTTTCTGGTTTCTGATTGATTGATAGCTTAACACTTGGTTAATATAGAAGAAAGTTTATCTATGTTGCCAATAAAATGGTAAGGAAGTTACCTGAATTGTGAGACCAAAATCCAGGTTACATAGCTTCAGTCTTTCAATGAAGCCTTCAAATCCTTTTCTTGCAATATAGCTAAATCTGTGCACATCTAAATCTATCTCAAGATAGTTTTCTCCCTGTGGAAGAAATAGCATCAGATTAGGAATCTTTCAACAGCTCAAAAATATCACTCAACATAACTAAGAAAGAAACATATGTCCACTAATATGTTGACAAATTTTGCATGTGAAAATGAAGGCTAATGGTGTCACAGACAGATCAAAGTAATGAACCTATTTGTATGATTTTCGACAGTGATGTACTGAATCAGACACTTTACACATTCAGTGATGATTGCTTCAGTGCAAGATTAAAAGGTACTTTTAAAATTTATTGAAGGATGTTGAATCTGAAACTAGAATATGCAAGTGTGTACCAAGTAAAATTCGTGCTGAGGACGGGAGAGAACTGGTTTTTCGTTGTAAGCATTCATAAGCTTCTTTTCAGTTGTGCTTAAAGACAGATTCTCCAAATTTGCAATTCTGCCTAAAATTTTTAATCTCTCCCTAAACGGTACAATTGCATCTAGAGGGAAGCCTTTAACTCTTTCCACTTCGTCGTTGATTAGTTTCTGTCAAGGAAAACAAGAACATGCACACATGTTAATGAAGTGTCCAAAAACTACATATTGTGTTACAGAGGTAAAATCTTCTGTAACATGAGGCACAATGACTATAACAAAGGATAAATATCATTCCCCTTACACTGATATTTTCGCGGAATTGGTCTGGAAGGTCTTTAGAGTACTTTTCAGATAATTTGAAGTACAAAACCACATTCATTCCTTCACCATCATTTTCACTTTGGAAAATAGAGGCCGGATATAACGGTATCTGCATTTTAAAGAGCATCAATATGTTAAAATCTTGAGGTAAAAAATTTAGATAGTGATGAATTATTGACACAATATGTTTTTCAGCACATATGACACAGAATTATTGATAAAATTGGCATCCATATGCAGAATGGTAAGAAACTCGGAACTATGGGCACAGAGCATAAATTTGCACCTCAGTGAAATGGATGAGAAATTCTAAAAAAAAAAACATGCAGCTACCTGAATGTTTATAATAAGAATAGAAGGGACGTCCCCATGTACATTTATTGCAGGAATTTGTATAAAGCGAGCAATATGATCAACTTTTCGAGCAGACAAGAAGAGGTCAGCTCCAAGAGGATAGAACGCAGCGCTGTTTGGAGCAAAATCTTTCTTCTTATCCCTGCCAACATGGAACAAATGAATTATGGCATTATGAAGAATGGAATAGTGCTTAATTGTTAACATAATGAATGACATCTATACAAGAGGCATCCGTAACAAAATGTTCAATCCCTGAAAGAATATTTAGCATGGATTATAAACTCGGTGCCTACCTAAAGTAGTTTTTGCCTCTGACTCTGAATGAACTAGGCTCAATTTGCGACCAAGAACCAGGGGTTTGCTTCTCTATTGAACAAAATGGAATCGATGAACCAGCCAAATGTTTTTGTTTAAATGCCTTGGGAGAAACTGCAATAAAAGAGAGCCATGAATTAGTAACAAGAGAAGCCATAAGAGAACTAACACAAAACATCTAAAAATGGGAAAGTGCATGAAACGGCAAATTCAACGAGAGCAAATTAAAGAAATAACTGATACTTTTTATATATTCCTTATGTGTTTACTGCTGTAAACATGGCAGGATAAACAAAATAAGCTCGACCTCAAGCAAACAACTTATCTTCACTTTCATAATTTCACAGTTGTCCTAAGAGTCTACTTGATTTGAGAAAACATCTTCTGTTTTTATAAATGGTTACTAAAATGTCACCTTATGCTTCCTGTTTTCAGAGATTTGAATACGAAGCAATGTGCAAACAAAGACATTTTCATAATCATCTATGAACACACAGAACAAAGCAGAAAACATTTCCTCAAAACAAACATATCCTAATTAATCCATTTGCACAAAGTTGGAAAGTGCGCAAGAACTGAAACAAAAACCTATTCTTGCAGGGAAAGAAATATGCAGAATACTCACGTAAAGTCATATCTGAAGACCCTTCTCTCCATTTGGAGGAGAGTTTGGAAAGCGACTTTCTCTGTGAACTCGGTGTATCAGGACTCATTGGCCTTCTTTTTTCAACAGCAAGTGCATTGGAGGAGAGGCAAGGCAAACAGGTATTTGGCAGAATCCCACAGTGATCCAGGGTCAGCTTTCTGTCCTCTCCAATATCATCTGCATGACCTGAAGATACTTCTCCTGTCGAAACAGAGTCGAAATAAGCTCGAGGACCATCTGATTTCATTGTAGAAGAATCTTTTGGTTTGCCTTGATTCTTAGCAATCTTCAAAGAAGAATTGCTACAAACATAATTATATGGGTGCACTCTTTGTTTCTGGCTGTGGTGGTGGTGATCAACAAACGCAGGATCAACTCCTTCAGGAGATGAATAGTTTGGCCTTGACACAGTTTCACTCTCATTCAAAGACACCCAATCTACCAAACAGTCATGTAAAAAATATATAACCACACTGACAAGAAAACTAAACAACAATAAACTGAAAATCTAATCAAGGTTTCAAAAAAAGACCCACAGACACAATTTCAGCCTTAACATCAAGGTTTTCGGAGACTTTGTGACCACAAGACACTGCTACAATTGTAGCTACATCGGTTACATTTTTCAACAATTTCCCCCAACAACCACAACTGCAGCCTAATCGACCACATTTGTCTGTAATTTCCCACAATACAAAGAATTACAACAAAATTCCGACCTCTGCTCTGCCCAATTCAAAACCTTAAATTTGAATCTCCCCAACCACAACCGACCTCAATTTCACCCGTATGAGCCATTTTTCTGTCCCCAATTATCCTCAATATCAAGGATTATACCGAAGACTCGGCAACCCCAATTTAAAAACCTGAAATTTATACTCCAAATTTACAGAAAAAGGAAAAAATTCACTTACCATCATAGACACTGTAAAATTCGTCATCACACTCAGAATCCAACGCCGAAGTAGAATCAAACCAAGCAGCATCTGAAACAGAAAAACAAAATAAGGATCTCCACTTCAATTTTAATCAAACATTCATTAAAACTAAAAAAATGATAATAAACCTTAATTAAGAGTACGTCCATATACATGCAAACCAAAAGTAAAACCCAACACCATTGATTAAACTGTGGTGTTCAATTTTTCTTTCAAATAAAGTAAAACAATAAATTCAAATTTTAAGCAAAAAATAAAAGAGTGCATAGAAGCAGAAGCACCTGAAGCGCGATTAGAAGCTTGCAAAGCGGAATTGGAGTGAGCAACGATGTTGGCTTCGATCTTTCTCGAAGAGACGCGCCTTCGGAGGATTCTCCTCCTTCGTCGGCGGTGGTTCTTCTTCTTCGCGGCGAGGTCCTCGTTCGCCTTGGGCCTTGACACACAAACACCCATTACTCCTTCTCCCTTTCTGACCGCGACCCTCTTCGCTATTCGCGTCGCAGTGCTCAAAAATCGGTGCTTTATGCAGAAGGGTGTTCGCAGAATGAAGATGGAAGATGAAGAAGAAGAAGAAGAAGAAGAAGAAGAGATGGGTCACCAGCAAAGCATCGTCGTTGAGCAAGCTGGCGAAGGGTCATTCATTAGCTTCCATCATGATGCAAGTGCTCTTAAGAGTGTGGGGTCTACTCCAGGATTTGATCAAACGGTGGAAGGAGTTCCACGTGGACAATCTTGGGAGAGAAAATGTCGAAATTTTAATTATATGTGATAAATGATGATGGTAAGGAAAATAAAATAACACCTTTTCTATCTTTTTTTTATCTTTCTATATTTATGCCAAGCACGAGGCTAAATAAAAGTGTGGTATCTCCATTACCAAAAAATAAAATAAAATAAAAGTGTATCTTTTAAAATATAAAGTGGATATCTTGGAAATGGTTACTTGAAATTCCCCTTTATTTTTGCTCTTATCCTTTTTAATTCTGACTTTTATTTATTTATTTTTAAATAAGATAAATTACAACTGATAAAAGTAAATTATTTATTGAAAAAATTATAAGCGATGTTTGCAGTTAGAATTAAAATTATTGATTTTTCTGATTATTATTTTTATTAGTTTTTAATATAAATCGATGGTTTTAGATAAGGCGTTCACGTTGATAAAAGGAGGGAGTTGATTAAAAGATAAACCTTTTATCTATTTCTAATCAGAATATATGAACTCATACATTCAAAAGAGATAAATATTATATATATATATATATATATATATATTTTGTATCACAAAAATACTGGTATTGAAACAACTTCATCTGAGTTTGAATCCTATCAATAGGTGTACTAAAATTTCATCTGAGTTTGAATCCTATAGATAAGTCTACTAAAGATCATAAATTGTTGAAAAAATAAATAAAAAGAACATCTTGCTCTTTTCAAGAGATCGAAAAAGAAAGAAATATTGTATTTTTCAATCTTTAATCTTACTTGTTGTATTTTTTCAATTTTTAATCTTCAATTTTGTCGTACTATTGACCTTCTCAGCAGGGATATTTGTAATGACACTCACATTCAACCTTCTCAACAGGGATATCTGCAATGACACTTTCACGTTCAATCTTCTCTACGATGACACTCTCACGTTAGTCAGTTTTAAGGAGAGAAACGTAGTGTATTTAGGATTAAAAGTTTTGTTATCTTTTTCCTAAGGATGAGTTGTTTATTTATAGCTATAGTTTTGGACCTCTATAGATTGATACGATCAAACGCTTAAAAACAATTTACTATATTTTTTTATAAAAATATAATAAATATCTAAATTTTTAAATTTGATATCAAAATCAATTTTAATATTTTCTATATCTAGTTCAAATTTATATATATTATTAAATATTATTGTAGTTTAACTCGTATGAATATATTTTAGATTCACAATAAATACGACATCAGATTATTTTGAACAGTAGATAACTTTTTCAAATAAAATATATAATATAGAAATAAAGATATTGAGGTGCAATAATAAATAAGAGATTTTGAAAATTAAAATTAAAACCGTTTTTGCTGAAGAATTATTAAAAACACTCTTGTCAAATAACAATATTTAAAAATACTTTCTTTTAAGACACTTGTTTTGATTTATATAAGAGATGCCTATTTCTTTTAAATGTCAAATATTTCATTTATTTTAGTCAGATGAATAAATAGATTAGTCTGATTTATTAAGATTGGGTTTACTAAATCCACAACTTGAATTGGTCATTCAAGTTTAGTTTACAAAATAATTTGTTTTTTCAAGATAAAAATCTCTAGATAAATAAACCAGTTTAGGAGCCCAAATAGTAATAAAAAAAATATTAATTTAAAATACTATTTTCTTAAATTTGTTAAGATAAAATTTATTAAGTTAAAGGAAATTCCTTTTTTGAGTAAATAGAAAATTTAGTCTCTAAAAAGTATAAAGTAATTTCAATCTAATATCCTAATTTAAAAAGCATATTCTTTATTTGATTCTACCACTATTCCTGCGTGGCACATGCATGTGTTTCTATGAAATTCACATTATTTACATAGATGCCACGTGGAATATAGTAAATTGAACCAAAGTGGAATTATTTTTCTTTTACTTTTTTTAGGATAAACTATCATTTTTAATTTATCTTATGAACTTCACTATTTATTTAAGGTTAATAAATAAATTTCAGGTTTACAAAATCCAACAAATTTTTATTAAGATTAATTATAAATGACTTTAATATTATTTGAATAACTCAATCTTACAAGATCTTTAATTTCTAACATTAACAATTAATTATCTTTAATTGTTTTCCCATCTCCATCAATATTTGTATTATTTTGATCCATAAGTTTCTCAAAATTTCAACTAAATTATACATTCTATATAAATTATTATTTGTATTATTTTGATCCATAAAAATTTCTCAAAATCTCAACTAAATTATACATCCCATATCAATTATTAGTGAACATATAAATTAAATTATTTTACTTTTACTTTTTTTAGGACTAAACTATCATTTTCAATTTAGTTTATGAAGTTAGTATTTTTTAAATTTAAAAAATGAATTTTAATTTTAAATTAACTATATAAAATTCAACAATTTTTTATTAAAATAAGAAACAAATTTTAGTTAAATTCAACCTTACAAAATCATTTTATAAAATAAAATTTACATTCATTTCTTATAATTCATTTCTTATATTATATGAATTAATATTATTTTTAATTGATACAAATCTTCAACCACATTGTATTATCTCGATCCATAAAAGTTTCTCAAAATTTGAAATAAATTATACATTCCACATAAATCATTAGTAAACATATTCTTTCGCTTCCATTTCTTATTTCCCATATTTCTATTTCCATTGAAATAATTTTGAATATAATGGATTTTATTTTTGTCTCAATATTCAATTAGATTTAATATTCTTAAGATTTGATATCAATAATAATTTTGATATATTTTTTCTTGAACTTTTTAAAAAACAAAATCATTCTAAACTTAAAACAAACAATATCTCAAATACAATAATAATAATTAATATTAATATTATCATTTCAAGATATTTAGCTAGAATATCTAAATCTAAGAGAATCTATATGAGATGTATTTTTATAGTATTAAGTTGGTCAATTATTAAATAAATAGAAAGACGTGGATGAATGTGAAGAACAAAATTGTGGTCAAAACGTTTGCAAGAAAATTATAAAATAAAAGGAAGAACAAAAATTGAGGTCAAATTTACGAAAAAGAAGAAGTAAAAGAAAGAGGAAAGCGTGTGAGTGTGGAAGTGACGTGCAGACATTTATGTCTCAGTTTCCGACATCGGACACTGTTCCCACGTGTTCTTATTCCTACACTTCCTAAAAGTTAAACCTTCTTTCACCATTCTCATTTTAACTTTATTTTAAACAAAACAGAGAAAGGATAATTCGTGTTTCAATTTCAAATAATAATAATAATAATATTAATAAACAAATGATATTTTTATTTAATTTAAAAAATTAATTTGTTTTATTTTCTACAATTTATCAAATTTTAAAACCTTCCCTCTATTCTCTTCCCCTCACCTAAGAGCATAAAATAATTGTCATAAGAATAAAATGAGAAATTAGTTTTCAAATAATTTATAATCCCGCATAGGGTGGCAGAGGCCTGCTGAAAAAAAAAGAAACGAGTTACTTATTTTAACCTGCTGACCCACTTAAGCTCGTTCCACATAATCCACAGTCCATGTAGGTCAATCCTTATGCGGGATGGACTAAAAATATCAATCTGCAGATTATATGAGGGCGAGATAGCCCGTATTGTCACCCCTACCCACATTATATTTGAGTTATTGTTCATTTTAGAGATCGATGATTCATCACAATTTTATTTTTAAAAGAGATCTTAATAAATTAGAAAAAAAAAATATACAAACTGTCATTAATTTCGACTTTTGAATATTAATCTCAACTCCTGAATATATAGTGAAGATACTATAACATTTGATTCCTTCATAGAGAATAGGACCAAGAAAGTCTTAAAGTGTGAATAATTTTTAAAAAAAATAAGTCCTACAAGCATATATTATGAACATTCTAGAAGTAAAGGAAAGAAAAAATATTAGAAAGTTATTGAATTGTGAAAAATAAATTTAAGTCTACTCTTCAATTATCGTTATCTCAAAAGAGATTACGTTCCAACTATTTAATTTACTCATTTTTCTATACTTATATTTAAAATAATGGTTAGTGAAAATCGATGAACTTACCTATACAATATTTTATGACTAGATGATAAGATCAACTATTTTGTATCGTTAGCTTATAACTTGATATTTTTTTTTTCCATCTCGTTTGTGATATATAGATACTTAAAATCTACATTGAAAGTTCAACAAATATGGCTTTAAATCATAAAACTTATAATAAATTCAGTTTTAGTACTAAATTTAATAAATGCTCAATTTATTTATTTAAATTTTAGTTTATAAATACTAAACTTGGAAACTAAAAAATTTAAAAAGTAATTTTAATCTCTTGAATTTAGAGTTGGAAAAATAAGTATAATGTGATGGGCCACCTTGAAAAACTAATAAAATAAGTACAATTAAGTTATAATGAATCAACTTTAATATATGATTGATGTAGTGATTTTTTAATATTTTTTCTTCATCTTCTGTCCTTTTCTCTAGAATCTCAAAATTACAACATTTATTTAGCAAAAAAGGCAGAAGAAATTAATTTGAGGAATGTATTAATAAGTGGGACTAAAATGATAATAGATTTCCTTTTGAATGATGGTTTTAGTGATTTACTTTTGAAAAAAGTGATTTTTGATATATGTAGATAAGCATTGAAAGGTTGTTGAATTGAAATGAATGTTAACAATTTGATTCTTGGCCACATAGACATTAAAGGAATCTTATCTGGTTTGTATGAGTCATATAAATGTGGACAATTTTCTTAGTCATTCACCAACTATGCTCACTTGATAGACCTTGCCTTGTTTAGAAGCCCTTTTTCTCTTTCTTTTTCCTTCTTTTTTGGTGCTTGCTTTTCCTTGATTATCTTGAAACTTCATCACACCAATCATTATCCACTAATGTCCCTTTGTTATACATTCAAAAGTAAAATATTTATGTTTTATTCATTATTTATTTTTTTAGGATTTAGAGTTTAGGGTTTAAGTATCATTAAAATTTATGAGTTTCCTATTTATTTTTATTTTTTTAGTAAAAATTGAAGTATTATATAATAGGTATTATTTTTAAGTTAAGTTGTATGGTCCACACTTTTATATTTCTCTTTTCAATATGATTGATGCCATGTCCAAGTTGTTAAGCAACATCAACCATTATTAAGTAAAGTTCTTCCTTCAATCCAATTTGTAGCTAAATAACATTAAAGTTGAAAGGTGTTTTAAGGATGTGAAAAACTAACACAAGTATTAGGAAGACAATTTTAAATCGAAATTAATTTTATAAATTGGTTTATAAAGTGAGGTTTATAATCACTTATATATTATTAAAAGTTTTTATCTCTGGTTGATATGAGATATCCAACAATAATATTGAGGAGGTGTAAAGCCATTCTATCAGAGTTTGTCTATGTTTGGAGGGTGTTAGAAAATAAGATTGTCACTCTGATCAATTTAGAAAAACGGGGGATCTTGGTTGAAAGTCTCTCATAGGAACAAAGTTATTTTCAAAGGGGAAGTGGTTGATAATGTGGAAATGTTTGATGTGGTTCAGTTAAATGTATGGTCTTGGCTAACTTCAAAGTTGAAAACTGTTTTTTTCTTTTATTTTGATTGGTGTCTTGACCCTTTGGTTTGCATGAGGATAGTCTCATCTTTTAGTCTTGATGGGTTTTTGATGGGTGGGTCTGAGGTTTGGTAGGGGATCTTTGTGTTGTTTATTAAAGTTTTTTTTAGGAAGTACATATATTTCTTTTGTTGGGAGGTAAGGTTTTCCTTCTGTATGAGAGTTGAACCATCCCTAAAATGGTTAACATTTATTTTATTTATTTTTTATTGTTGATAAAAAAATAATATTGGATATTTTGGGTTGAACTTTGAAAATCACACCACTAAAAATTGTGTATACACACATTAATTATATTCCACCTAAAGAGGTTGAAGCATGACTAATCATTTTACTAATATTTTTTAATTTTGTAATATTAATTATAAGGGAGAAAGTGATATACTCTTTTTTCTCTCTTTTCACTCCATTCACTTTTAAATAAAACTTCCATAACAAAACTAAAATGCTACAACCTCTAATTATTAGTTGTTATAAAAAAGTCTATTGTGTTTCTAAGTTTCTTTTATACAAAGTGAGAACAAATGAAAAAAATGGTTTTTCCCATAATAGTATAATTTAGTTTTAAATTTTTGGAAATAGATAAATTAAAATTTTATTTTTGAATTGGACACATCTTATGTAGAAAATATGATTTAATTTTGAAAAAATTGTATTAGATATTAGTGATTTTGAAAATTGACTTAAGTTAAAATTTAAATCTGTTTATATACTATTAAATATATTTATCTTTAATCGGTATGAGATTATTAATCAGTCAACAATGATCAATCTGCTGAAAATTGCACTTCAATAACAGTGTGTTTAACCTATTTCTATTTCTCTATGGTAAGATTTGAGAACTATTATATCTTACATACATTAATTAAACAAATTGAAACAAAACAATTAACAAAAGTATAGCAAATTTTGTACTGTAACTATGAATATATCATAAAAAGAATAAGAAAATTGCAACATAATATCCACGCCATTCAATAAAACCTCGGGTCCTATTTTATTAAAAAAAAAAATTGCAACATAAATTATGTCAACATTTTAAGGTTTAAAAACTACTACGAAATTATAATTATTAAAAAATAAATTGAAAGTTTAAATATTATAATTTAAAGTTTTTAATAGTAATTTTTTATCTTAAAGTTCGAAAGGAAAGAAGGGTTCAAAGTTACTGAAATTAATAAACACCTTCTTAAAACTTCATTTTCTTTAAATTTTGTTTGACTATAATGATTTAAAATAAATACATTTACAACAAGTTGAATTAAACCCTATCATATAAATACGATAAACAAGTATTTGTGCAATTGCATTTTTTTTATCACTAATATAAATATTACAATTTTTGTTTCACTTTATTATCGAGATTAATATTAAAAAAAGAAAAAAAAAAGTTACTCTCCTAGGTCTAGAATTTATTTTCTTTCTCTCTAGCTCTGATTTTATTATTTTTTATATTTCTTAAATATAGAGAGACACACAGAACGTTTTTTCTTCTTGTTATAATAAAATTATAATAAATCACCAATTTCTTTAAAAATGTTGAAATTTAACTACATTTGCGTTCACAACTCTATCATGGCTACGACTTTAAAAATGTTTAGATTTATCGAAATACTATTTACAAGAAAAGTAATGTAAAGAAAAGTTGAAAAATCAATAATTGAAATTATTATGCAAAACATGCAAAACTGAAAAAAAAAATTATCTTTAAATTTTTTCCTTCTGTAAAAGGATAATATATCTCTTCTCTTTTTAGTCTTTTTTTTAGCTATGTGTTGGTAATACTTTTTTTATATGCAATCGTAAAGGTAAAAATGTTATATGAATAATTAATATACATTTTATTTTCTCAAACTTCATTGTGTTTTTATTCCTTTATCTCTTTTACATGTACAAAACTCTTTTTACTCATGTTTTTCTCTTCTTCGGCTACCAATCTTCAAAAAAATTCTAGTGTTTCTGATGGGAAAAACACATGCGGAAGCAACACACAATCACGAATCAACTGCAGAAAAATAAAGGACACAAGATTTAACGTGGTTCGGTCGCCAACTGCAACCTACATCCACACGGACAACTATTAGGTTTTCATTATATACTGTTGCACACCAATTACATGTATAATAATTTCTTTAAATATAGATAAATAGAGATAATAAATGGACACAATGATAAAGCTCATTCACTAAAACATGATGTCTACTCAACCCAACCCAATTGATCCTGACTTCATACCCAACAATCTCCCACTTGAAGTTACGGAACAATGTTCACCTACGCTTCAATTGTGTACACGGTGTCTTGTCAGCCCAACCCAATTGATCTTGACTTCATACCTAACAGTTTCATCATTCACACCTCATACTTTCTCTACACCCATCTCATTGAAATTGGATGATGATAACTTTCTTTTCTGGGAACAAAAAGTCACTGCCACTACCGAAAGTCCACTAATTGGATCAATATCAAATCACTTATAGTCTAGTAAATAGAAAAGTAAAACTACTAAAAACATAATTAGATAATTTTAGTTTCGTTAATCTCTTTATAAGAAAAAATCTATTATAAAACTATAAATAAGAAAAGATCTTTCAACTGAAACTAAAATTAACAAAACGTTTAATTTACATTAACTTATTTTTTTAAAAAATATTTAAAAAGAACTAAAAACTCAAAATGTCGTAGAGGTTTAGATTATAAAAAAAGAAAAAAAAAATAAAGTTTTAGTTTCCATGATTTGTGGTAAGATAAGGAATTTGAAATAATGATGAGAATTTGAGGTTGATTAGATATTTGAAACACCAACTATGAAAAGTGATTGAGAAATCATTAAAGTGGGTGAATCATCCACAGTAAATTGTTATGTAATAATTCTACTATTATTATTTTATAGTATAATAATATAAAAATGAAACTGAGTAAATGTGATACTTTTTTTTTTAATTTTTTTGACGAGTTTTTTGGTTAAAAATATGGAAAGTAACGTAAATTTGGCAGCTGGAGGTGTGGTAACATTAATTCTCAATATAGAACCGTTTACTATTCATTTACTTTTCGCCACTCTCGGAATTCGGTTTTTTAGGGCCGAATTCTGAGTTGGTTTTCACTTTTTGTTTTTATTTTTGGTGGGTGATCAGAATTTATTTTTGTTAAATTCCACCTCCATATTTTCATCCATCTTCATTTTAATTGTAATTGTTTTTATTATTTTTTAAATAGTTTTAAATAAAATATAATCTCACATTTCTTAAATAATGTCAGTTGTATTCCCAAATCTCGTTTGAGAAAATAATCTTTTTTTTTTAGTTTTGTGGTTTTAGAAAAATGATTATTTTTTAAAAAAAATGAGATATTATTTTTCTTTCCACTAATATATATATTTTTATTTGATTCAATTATTTCATTATTTTTAATATTATTAATTTATATTTTTGAGACAAATTAACTCAAATAATTTAATACTTTTATTTAGGTTTTTTTAATATTTCAAAATAAACAACATCAAATATATTTTTTAAAATAAAAAAAATCAATTTAGACGTGACATTTTACTATATCTGTTTTTTATAAAAAAATTATTGACAACTACAAGAAAATTATTAAATAATTTTATTTTTTTTTAAAAATAATTAGTTACTATATTAACTAAATTAGATATTAATTTAAAGATTAAAAAAATTATTGATATCTAAAGTAATTTCTATTATTCATACAATTTATAAATTAGTTTATAAATTGATATCTAATTAGTTATTAAGATTTTAGATATTAATTATTTTAAATTCTAAAATTGATAATTAAAATCTCAGTATTTAATTAAATACAATTTATAAACTAATTTATAAATTTTATTAATAATAAAAATTAATTTAAATATCAATAATTTTTTATTTTTTAAAATAATATTTATTTTAATTAATATAATGATTAATTTTGTCATTAGATTTGGTTTGATTTTGTTGTAGTGTAACTTTATAAAATAATAGGTATTTGTTTCTGGCACAGACATTATTATGTGAGTGTGATTGTAGGTGATTCAACCAAAATTACGATCCACACACTTTTTTTTCTATAAATATGATGTGGATATATATCAACTATACCTATTTATTTAATACCTAACCATTTAATTATTAGGGTTTGGCAAATATCAAATATTTCTGCCAAAGTTTCATATCATATTATGACGTTTTAATTCATCTTTAATATGATGATATCATGATATTTTAGATCAATTTTAATATAATAAAATTTGTAATATGATATTTTAATTTATCTTTTGTGATTTATATTTTTCTCATCTTAGTTTTAAGATTTTATTACAATTTTAGTGTTAATGTAAGATATATTTTCTTTATTCTTAAGATTTTGTTTATAAAATTCAAATATTAAATTTATGAACTAAATATAACTCTATATTGAAAATGATTTTATATATCTATAATTACGAATTAATTTTGCTCTTAGTATAAGTCATATTTTTACTAGTTTATTACCTTAATTTTTTAATGATTTGTATTAAGTAAATTCTTAAATGTGTTTATGTGAAATGTGAGTGTGAAAATTGAATATAACTAATTATGCATTATTTTAAGAAAATAATATTATGTTGAAATGGTTATTTTATTATTTAATATATGAAGTTTTAAGTGACCAATTCAATAAGGCATTATTCTATAATTTTTTTTACTTTGTGTATTTAGAATAAAACTATAGCATCAATGATAATTAAAACATGTACGAATTAATTAGAATTACATATTACCTTTTGGTATATAAATAAAATGAATGGTGCAATGTCTACAATTATACATACTATTATATTAATTAATTATAAGAACAAATAATTAATCATATCCATAAATGCTTTATAATAATGAATTTAAGATATTCTTAAACTAATAAACATATAATTTAACATTATTTATTGTATAAGTAATTGATATAAATTATTATTAGTATGATGATGATTTCATGATATATTTTTTAGCTCAGGTACTTGTTTTTAGGGTATTTAATTTTGAGTAAAATCAGGGGTGTTTTTTAATCATAGGCTTTCAGTGGTGTAAGTTTTATGATGAAGTGACTTAGGTATTTTATTACGTATAAGGGTTGGATCACATCTGAAGTGATTCACATTTATTTATTTTTTATTATCGATAAAAAAAATGCTATTAGTATAAAATTAAATAAACATAAAAATTTCACCTTTCTTAAAAATTCATCATACATCTAATTCCAAATCATTCATGTCTTTATATTTGCTTCATCATACATCTTATTTACTTTCAATATTCTCAAATTATAAGATATCTTAATATTCTCAAATCATAAGATATCTTAAATTAAAAAAAACTAGATTCACACATGTAATTGAAATTCCACATTTCAAAATAAATCATTCATCAACTTCCTCTTTTAACACACAATCTCTTTCATCAACCACCAATACACCATGTTTAACTTTAATTAACTCAAAATCATTATTCAAAACACATTATAACATTTACTTTCATTTAATTAATGTTTAAGCACATATCACAATTCCATCAACTTGCAATTTAATTCATTAACTTAAAAGTCAAATTCCACAATTAACCAAAGAATACACTCAACAAGCAACCAAAACCTTGACTAAAGTATCCAATTAATTCAAATTTCATACATGCAACCTTATAATTTCCTCCCAAAATTGTTCCAATTAAACAAACATCTCATCCCAATTTTAACAAAAAAAAATAAAAAATAAAAAATATTTTTCCTTACCTATAATCCTAGTTATTCTCTTTAACATAAGAAGCTCAAACATTTTCATAAAAAAACTCATCATCAAAATGAATGTATTACTATTGGTATAGACTAACAGAAGTTCATTTTTATCCATAAAACTATATATATAAACATCTTTAGACATGCATGTAATTAGTCCAGTGAAGGAAGTATGGAAAACTTATTGTATTATTAGGAATAAATGAAATTTAAATAGTTAAATTTTTTATTTATATATTTTTAACTTAATTAATAAAATATTCATATTTCATCTTATTTAAATAATTGTCTTGGGCAAACTATTTAATAATACTTGAATTTAAATAAATTAAATTAAACCATATTACATAAAATATATAGTTACTTTTATCACTATTACAAATATTATGAATTTTGTTTTAATTTATTATTATGCTGAAAAAAAATGTTGTGTTTCTCTATAATAATAATAAAAAATAAAAGTTAAACAGTAATGAGTGTTTTTTATGAAATAGTTCATAAAACTTAAGAAAAATTAATATTAAAAAGCAAGAATTTAATATAATCCAAATAATATTTTATTTTATTATTAACTAAAAATATTTTTACTAAATTTTATGTGATATTAATATATTACATGAAATATTTTTTAGCCTATTTTTTAACTCATAAAAGTTGTAACAGAGGAACAAAATACATTTTTGATACAGTGTTACCTCACTGAAACTTATCTATATTTTTTTCTTTCTCTTCATTCAACCTCTTCTGCTTCTTATTTCTTCTAAGCTTTAACAATGGCGGTTTTGTCGCCTCCAACACTGTCGCCACTGCTTCTCAACACCAAGTCAGATTTCGGCTCACCACCATCGTTACCTCTTCTCCCCTTCTCCTCCTCCACACCCACCACTCGCTTCTCCTCACACCTCTCCGTCTCTTACAGTAGTAAGTTCGTTCTTACCACTTCACCCACATGGAAAATATTAAATTTTCATGTTCTGAGATCAATGGAATCTCTTCTTTCTTCTATATTTTGCAGAATCCGAAAGTGGGTTGGGCAGTGAGCAGAAAAAAATCTTGCTTGAGCGCTATGGCTACGATGTCGATGCTGACGAGTACTTTTCTCACTCGTCTTCTAAGGTCCCTTATGCTTGAAAATTCATGTGCCTTATCATGTCTCTATAGGACAAACCGCCAATTTGGTCTCAAGATATTGCCATTTCTCTTAAGTGGTCTTTAAAGCAATCATATTGTTGAAGTAATTCTCAAAGTATTGAACATTTATCACTTTAGTCTTAAGTGTATGTTTTAATTTCAGTTAGGAGAACTCACATGTACTTTTACCCCGGCAGCAACAAAATTCAGTACATGTTTGATTAGAGTTACAGAAGTACTTTAGCGAATCTTCTTTGCAAAATTATGTGTTTCAATATATGAATTGATAAGGAAAAATTTGTTGCTGCTGATTATAAAAAAAATAAAGGAAACATTTGTTGCTTCTGGAGTCAAAAATACTTTTGAATTCTCGCAACTTTAGTCTAAACATATTC
This sequence comes from Phaseolus vulgaris, assembly GCF_051622355.1. Classification (NCBI taxonomy): domain Eukaryota; kingdom Viridiplantae; phylum Streptophyta; class Magnoliopsida; order Fabales; family Fabaceae; genus Phaseolus; species Phaseolus vulgaris. The sequence continues at coordinate 4,297,066 of NC_143501.1, read as the reverse complement.
TTGTTCATATTGTGCATTGGAATTTGCTCAACAACTTTCCCAATTTTATCCCAACATTGTTGATATATTTAAGTAAAGTTCAAGGATCAATTTGAAAAGTCTTTTAATATTTTTGGATTACTTAAGGGCCACTTTGGAGAGTACAATAGTTCAAGGATGAAACTAGTGGTTAACTATCTTAATAAAGGCTTTTGAAATTGTGTTCTGTGAATTTTACTGTGGTTTCCCTTTTGTTTTATCTTCTGAATGCAACACTTTAGTCCAAGAGGAGAAAGGAGCCTCTAAAAAGAAGAGGAGGGAAGCAAGTAGAGGATCCACCAGAGGACCCCAAGCCTCCTCGTACTACCCATAAATTGCTTCAGGTATTCTCATTTTAGGACTTGCATCTTTTAGAGTGCTATCTGATGATGAAAATAGATTGCTAGTGCGTGTTTGTATTTTGTAAACAAAATTGTGAAAGTGGTGCATTCCAAGTAAAATGCACCCAACACTCTACAGCTGTTTAATTTAACCCCATTTCCATGCTTTTTTTTGGCTTCCAATGTAATTTAAGATGGCTTCACTCTAGTGTATGATGAATTGTCTTCATTTCTAAGGGTTTTAAGATAGTAGAGATGTACGAGATTTCTTAAAATTTGAGTTTGAACATAACTGAGCTCGAAAAACTAGATAATAGGGTCTGGATTATCATCCATTTATATGCACTATTTTGATCTTATATGAACCCCATCACACCAAGGAACTAAACATCTCGAGTGTGAAATTTTGGACTAGAACATCTGCAATTGTGAGTAGTCTAATAACCAGCCCAATACGACCTGCAACAACCATTAAGACAGATGATTTTTATACCATCTTAGATTTTAGATTTAGGATTAAATCAACCTCAAAAGCTAGTCTATAGGGCGAGGTTTTCCCTCCAATTATATATGTGTATCTATATTATTTTGTCTATATTATTCATGGCTAGCCAATGTGAGATTTCCAATGGGATTTATCACTTTCATGTTATAATACTCTCCCATATTTATGGGCTTCATATTTTCCTCCTGGAAGGTCATTCGTGGGATACATCAGTATGACTCTACCGTATTCGGTTCTTAACTCTTTAAAATCTTAAGTTGGTTATTTATTAGATGAAAATGAAAGTGATGACCAGTGGTATGGTTATCAGCTCTGTTTCATCTCAAAATATATATCTAAAAAATGGTATGGTAATTTTACTCCATTTCTTTCTTCCACCCATTGTTGCCTAGGTATGTTTTATCTCTCTAATATAAAAAATTTAACACTGCCAGACCTATTTTTGGTTGTGAACTATATATCATATGAACATTTTATTGTTTTATTCTGTTTTGAATGTTATGTTCAAGTCTTAACTGCTTAAAGTAGTTAACTTGTACAGCAAATTAATGTAGTACATTCAGATATTTAACTGTCGTCTTCTTTTACTGATATTCATGCTTTTCTTTAATTAGTCAAGTGCTTTTTTCGTTTCATTCACTTGCCTCAAGACATTAAAACCTTAATGGGAAATGACCTTGATTTACTGATCTTAAGTCCTATAAAAAATAGTATTTAAAAAATTATGAAAGTACCCTTGGCCTTTATTTCCAGTGACTAGAAGCCAGGTTGGTTGGCTTCAAAAACAACGGAGGGGTGACTAAATCTGAGTCCTACAGTAACAATGGGTGTTTGGCTAGTTTTTAGTTTAGCAAATTCATTTCTAAATCAATTTTGGTGCGGCTATGATTGATTGTGGAAAAAGTGAATATTTTTAACTTTTCTTGGCATAATTGATTTTGGGTGTGAAATGGACCCCACATAGGTTCTTGGAGGAACAGCTCGAAGAGTGAAGCTACTCTCACCAAAGGGCATGGATGTACGCCCCATGATGGAAGTGGTGAAAGGTGCAGCCTTTGATATATTACAGGTACCAGTTCCATGTTTATCTCCTATGTAGCACTAGCACACTGTTTTTTTGCTAATTAACTACTGATGTGGGACATATCATTTAGTCTGTACAATTTTATTGCTGTTACTTTCCTGTTTATACTAATAATTTCATTTTTAAATACTAAGGCAGCTGGTGGCTGTCCTGCAGCGTTGAGGCCTGGTCGGTGGTTAGATTTGTATAGTGGCACAGGTTCTGTTGGAATTGAAGCGCTTAGCCGAGGATGTTCTGAGGTATTAATGTTTTCAGTAACAAGTTTACATTCACTATAACTATAGAATCTATAGATAGTGAGTTTTGTGAAATTATGATCACTTATCAGATTATCTGAGATATCTCCTAAGTTACAGACTCAGCCTTCTGTTGAGATATGGAATTAACAGATTTTCATCAAGTTCAGATGCTCAAAAGGATTTTCAATAATTTGTTTTTTCACATTTTCCTGAACAAAATGCTACTCTTTCCTGAATTCCCTTGTTTCTATGATTATTCAGGTACATTTTGTTGAGATGGATCCTTGGGTTGTATCATCTGTTTTACGTCCAAACTTAGAGGAAACTGAATTCCTTGATGCTTCAGTCATACACACTGTCCGTGTGGAAAAATTCTTTGAACGTGCAGAGCAATTTGTAGGTATGTGTATCTTTTCCTTTCAATTCCATTGTATGCATATGATTGTTGTGGGATTTAGGGGTTACTCAAAATTATTTATAACACAAATACTTTGACTTTAATTAGAATGCATTGAGAGTACAGAGATTTTTTACATTGTCATCTATCATCGATTGCCATGTATGATAAGATTGTTATAATAGTTATTTAAAAGTTACACTTAAGATGATTTCTAATTGTTTGGCAGTGTAATAATCTTTACACCGACAATGAAGCAAAATTTAAAGTCAAATGTTTTTATGGCTGGAAGTATGAAATGTTTGATGCAAAAAGTATTGCCAGTATAAGGATTTACCAGAAAAAGTTTTAGAAGCCAAATTTACTTTATTTGTTCATTGTTTAACTACTGTTCATACTCTTATTTATGAAAATGGAATAAATATTCCATCATTATCTTTCACCACTGACAACTACCAAAGTGAGTAAGCTAATACTAAAAGAACCATGATACGTTGGCTACCCACTTTTTTTTTACACCCACATAACAATCCTCAATACTATTATTTTAATAATTTTTCACGTCATTTAATTACAAATTTACATCAGGGGTTGTTTACAACTTTTCGGTTGTCAATATATATTTTTTCATGCCAAAACTAACATAATTTCATCTGCTGTTGTAAATTTGAATTGTTTACATGCAGGTAACACTGGCCCATTTGATTACATTAGTGTCACCCCTCCATATACACAAGTTGACTATGGGGTACTGATGAGGCAAATATCTGAATCATCCTTGATTGGAGAGAACACGTTTATTGTGCGCACTATTTTCATACCTTCAATATTTGTCATCTTATTGGTCTTCTTCTTACTAATTTTCATGTTCTGAATCAGGTAGTTGAGTATCCTTTAAAAACTGACATGCTGGATTCTTGTGGAAACCTTGTGAAGGTAATTTAAGTAACCAATACTGTATCTGCATAGCATGTATATGTACTAAGTGTAAACCATTAATTTTTCTTGATATTCTTTTACCCTGATGAGGTGCAGGACATGGGACCTGTATTCATTAATTTATGTTATGCAATACTTGTGGATTTTAATGATATTGAGTCCAATCTGAGCTGTTTAAGGGGATGTGTGTGTACATACAGATAACCGACAGACGGTTTGGCCGGACGCTCTTGGCGATTTATGGACCGACATGGTCCCAGAAGAAGAGGAGATGACACATTCAAATGCCACAGTTGCAGTAAAGGCTGAAAAACATGCTGGTGCAATATTTTATCTGTTACAAGGGTCAACAGGATTAGTTTTTGACACCTATCTTACTTCTTCAAAAGCTGTCATAGTACACAGTCTAATTTGTTCCCTGCAACAGGCCATGTTATGTCATGTAATGTGGTGAATTATAAGAACCTTGTATTCTTTGTTATTATGATATGTGATCCCTCTTCAGCAGGAAATTTATTTTTTAATTGTAGATTAAGGTTCCATTAGCCAACAGTGGTTGGTCACAGTAGAAGTGGATTGTGATTGCAAAAGTGAACTTTATCTACACTATTTAATCATTCTAAGAAGGGCTATAACTACCACTCAGAGAGAAGTGATCAAAAATAGAAGGGAGAAAATGTAGTGGTGAATTTTTGGATGAGGAGGAAGAGTCTATAGTGAAGAAAGTCTTGTTAAGAGGAAGAGATAAGCAGAAAAGCTTTGATTCTAAGGTTCTAGATTGAAGTGTTTATATTATTGAAGAATGATAACAACACTCTTTAATACTCTCTAATACCTTTTTTGTAATTGACTAAAATTTGTAGGAATATACAAAATTTGACATACATTTATATCAAGAGAGATTCCTCAAATGAGAAGACAAAATTAACTAAAATAAAATTTACCTGATGATAAAGTGAGTATTGTTGGCACTCCTTTCATTGATCTGTTGATTGTGTTTGGTTCAGCATACAAGGATCCATATAACACAACAAATAAAAGGGTTTTCAGGGGTGATGTGCATCCATGGCTCCACAACACTAATCCAAACATGCAGGTAGTTCAATACTTGATATATATGTCAAATTGTTTGTTTTCCTTATTGAATATTGTACCTTTGATTTATATTCAGTTGATTTCAACACATAACCATATCTTCCTTTTGATCTCTAGTTTTCATCCTATAAAAACTGTCTACAGTTCATGTTATACTAAAGAACCATGAGCTTTTGAAGTCCTTGTAATTCATCCATTAAAATTGAACAGAGAAAAGAGGTTTTGCTGGGGAAAGGTTATGCTAAATTACAACAGAAAACGAAAAAGGAAGACCCCTTTTCCCCTCATAACCTTTTGGTATTTAAATTTTAACAAAAGTAAGAGATTAATCATATATGTGGTTGTGTTGAAATTGAGCATAATGATATGATACAATGTAGTGACGAAAAAACCAAAAAACATCACGTGTATGTCTTCAAACAATGTAGTCACAACAATTACGTAACCTTAGAATCACGGGGAAAAAAACATAATCTGTCAAAAGCTGCTTTTCTCATCTTTCTTTAAGAAAAATTACCCTCTTTTCTCTTTACACTTTTTGAATATATACAAACATATACTATTAGTAGTACTAATACTACTTAGTACTAATACATTATGGTAGAAATACTTGCATGAATAAATATTGTGATGACCGATGATTGTTGTTACTTAAGGTAGCTGCATGACCAATGATTATTGTTACTTAAGGTAGCTGCATAACTGAAAATATCAAATTGCATAGTAATATCTAATATGAAAGCTTTATAAAAAAAAGTGATTAATGTTTGAGAAACTAGATTGATCTACAAGAGAACTAGATTGATCTCTTAACATTTTCTTTCTCTTATCATTTCACTAATTTATCACATCTTTTTAGTTTCTCTCACTTTTCTTTCAATTTCTCACTTTTTCTCCTACTCATGCATCCCATTTTGAGATATAAGTTCATCATCACCCCATATTTTTAGCAATAGTTTCTCATCCAAAAACCAACCATGCTAAACATGATGTAATTTGATTAAGATCTCAAACCACAAAAGAAAACACAAAACAAGAGACTTATCTCGTTATATATGAAAAACTCATGTCAAAACAAGTCGCATAAAGTTTCTCACCCACTAACACTTCATTCATTGAATTTAGACTTTCTTCACTGTTGAATGTGCTTTCATTCATTTGTTTCACACTATGCAATGACAAATCCAAACACCATGGTAATTAGAATAAGCATTTACGCACCAAATTATGTCTTTATTTTTTAGTGATTATAGTTATATTTATAGATAGATATACATAAATTTTTTAATTAGACAATTTTATTTTTTAATAAATAAAAACAGTTTTTTATTTAATAAAAATAAGTAATTAAACAACTTTTCTCTATTTTAAATAACTAAATAACTTTCTATTTAAAAATTACTATCAGATACATTTTAATGCCATTATTACAAAAAATAATATATATATATATATATATACACACACACGTGTGTGTTTTAAAACTGTATTATTTTAATGTAATAAAAAGATACACATATTAGCAATAACATGTATTTTTGCTAGTTATTAATAAACATAATACTAATTTCGATAATTGTATTAGGTGAATACATTATTTTTAGAATTTTATCCTTATTGTTTTTAAAAAAAGTTTCTTTTATGATATTGTGATATCTATTTTTATTTTTGTATATTTTTAAAATTTATTCAAGAAATAATGAAAATAATTGCATTATTTTTTTTTTGTATAAATATTTTATATGAGAAGTGTATAATTTAATAAATTCTCAATTCGGCTCTGTACATAAAATCTTTGTTAAATTGATCTTTACACCTGTAAAATGTTACTTATTTAGTATGTATTACTTTGGTTGTTACACATTTAATGTAAAGTAGTTTTAATTTATCATAGCACATTCTTAATTTGCTCTCCTTAATTTGATCATTGCAAATAAATAACCAAATTAAAAACATGATACATGTATAATGAACAAATTAAGAATATATCACATGCATATAATCAAATTAAAAAATCTTGAGGTGTAAGGATGATAAGAAATAGATTAATAATTTTTAATTGTGCATATAAATTAATTTAGTAAATATTTATGTTAGAGATCTGACGTTGATTAGAGATAATGTCATTTCTCATGTATATATAAGTATATACAAATTTTACTTTACAACTTGATTTTATAAGAACTTGATCTTATAAGGTTGAGTTAGATTTAAGTTTACTTTTTATTATGATATTAATATAATTTAAACTTTATCCTAATGAGAGTTTATTAGTCTTATCGTGTTATTTGTTAATTACAGATTTTACATCGACTAAAGATAAAATCAATTAATAATATATAATGAATATAAACTTAATCTTATACAAGGTTGAGTTAAATTTCAATTTTAATTTTTCATCTGTTCATGTACAAAGAGTCTCGTCAAAAAAATATGTATACGTTTTTAACTTATTTGAAAAGAGGACAAATAAAACCAAAAATAACGCTTATGGAATTAAGAGTAATGATAAAAAGAAAACACAGATAACTTTTTTCTGTTTACTTAATTAATTATATTTTAGTGCGTAAATAATTTTCTCCAGTTTGTCATATTAGTTTATTTATTCCACTTAATGCTTATACAACTTCCAAGTTCTGAATCCTTGTTTTCAGGGATTCCTCCAATACTTGAACAAATATTTAAAAAGAAGGGTAACCCATTATTTAACATCAAATAATAAAATATAAATATACCTGTTACCTTAAAAAGACATAATAACTATAAATTTTTATGTTATATTAAGAAAATATAATAAATATAACTTTTTTATGTTGAAGACAAATATAATCAAACCTGCAGGGCCACCCTATTTCCATCACTGAAAAGAACTTCAAATCAATTTATACTTTTTTTTTAAAAAAAGAATAACAATAATGAAGCACAAAATAAATTGGAATGATTGGTTAAATTAGTAGGGTAGAGAGAACTTCTTAAAAATTAGGGGCCCTTAGACTATAATAATGTAGACTACTATATATAAAACACTATTTTTCTATAAATTAGTTTAAAATTTTAAAAATGTTGATTTCACATTGAAGAAACTTGAATTGAAAATTTATGTTGTTTTGTTCCTTAGATTAATGTGATGAGTGCTAAAGTTTCATTTGATGAAGAGTTGAAGGTTTTCAATTTTTCATTTATGCAAAGTACAATAGTGAGAGTTAAGAGTAAAAGAGATGAGAGTGAGATCCCTTTTTCAAGTTGCATGAAAATGCACAAACCCAGTAAAAGAGAGTTCAAGTGGACACTTTTTTTACATCTAAAGAGCCTCATATAAGTACCTTTTCTCATTCATTTTGGCCTTTTATGTTTGTCCATGCTCCCTTCACCCTTTCTCCCAATTCCCATTTTCCATTTCTCTCTCTTCTACTCCCACACATACTATCACTTATTGGCTAGGTTTAATTATGATAAACTATTATCACAAACATATCTAATTTACATCATTACAAATTGTTCTAAATGTCTTTTTTTAAATGAAAATCTGTCAGGTTATACATCATTATGCAACTTGACGTTTCAGCTAGGCTAACACCTCATATGTTAATAAAAACGATACATAAGTAGACTATACTTATTCATAAAAGAATTCTAAGAACAAACTAGATAAAACATGAATAAATCTTAAATTAGTCAACTTATCAGCACACACATTCTCTTCACGAAAAATATGAATAATCTTAAACCTGATTTTTCCACATTGATTAAAAAAAATATTCTATCAATTACTAAACATTCTAAATGGTTTATTTACATAATTATAAAACTCATTTACATTATTAGCATACTTGAATGATATTGTATTCATCATTGCAGAGAAATAACACAAAATGTGTCATTATTACTATACCTGGAATTTCCTTCCAATTTCAACAATCTATATTTGGTGTCTTCTATCAAAAAGCCTCCAAAAGCTACCACTATAACTATTTATTCTCTAAAAAATATATTTCCCTTCTATCTTAATTTAAGAATGTCTGAAATCCATAGAGCAGAGGAATCTAAGGATTTCAGCAGAGTTGTTTTTTTGGACCAATGGTTGAAAGGGTTTGAACAGACCAAAGAAAGAGGGAGTGGGAGAGAGGTTCTCAATAATAGAACCAAAGTTCTTAAACATCATATAATTTGTATTAATTTAATGCTTTTGTTATTTTTACCTAAGAAAAAAGGTACATATAAGGTGTCATAGTTTTGATAGAAGGAGTACTTGTAGACTAAAAGTATTGAAAATCTTTTCCACACACACACCATAGAGAACAGTTTCTGTTGTCTGCCTTTAAATAGAGCAAGTTTCTCTAAGCCCGCCAAGTTAGGAATCAGAGATAGTCCTTCCCTTCTGCTCTTTCTTTCTTTTCTTCTCTTTTCTCTCTCTCTTTCTTCTTCTTCTTCTTCTTCTTCTTCTTCTTATATCATCTCTGTGTGATCAATGCCACAATGTTGCTGAAACATTCTCACCCTCTTGCCTTAACTTGCCATGGAAAGTCACACTCATAAGAGGGGTGAAGAAATGGGTGCTGGTGGTGTTATGAGTTGTAGAAGGTTGCTTCTTGGAGCCTTGGTATCTTTAGGAGTCATCTGGTTTGTGTTCCTTGCTATCTCAGAGAACCGTCACACAAAAAGAACAGTGCTAGTTCCAATGAATGTTATCTCCAAGCATTTGAAGTTGGTCAGCATGCAGAGGCATGGCTTGCATTCAAATTCTAGACTCTTCATAGTGAGCAAGAGAAGAGTACCAAATGGACCTGATCCAATACACAACAGGTACACACATTTATGATCTGTGAAATGCTTTATGATGATGCTTTTCTTCATCTAATTTGCATGGCTCACCACATTAAAATAAAGAAAAGAAATTGTGGGGTGTTAAGTGTTTTGGTAATAGAGTCTAGAATGCAAATAAATCACAGTAACAGTGTGTTTGATTTTACATTTTTCTCAAGAACCTACATGGTTAATTGTTTGCATTCATCTTAGTTATTTGATGTGAGATTGAAGCAACACGTGCATGCTTAATGCATCTCCAAACACATGTTTGGAAAAAGAAGAAACGTGTGTTCAGAGATACATTAATTCATGTCAAATTATGAAAATGAAAGCAGAGACAACAAATAGTTACTCTTGGTTGGACTCATGTAACATGAAACCAAACACATTGCATGAACATGAGATAGAAAGACAAACCTTAAAATTTGGTTGTCACATGTTGAAAGGAGGTTAAATCAAGAACATAGACAATGTTGAAGTTGATTCAATTCATTAGGCATAGCACTTAGCAAAAGGGGACTCATACTTGATAATTTTTCACTCTTTATCAAAAGCTCCTTTAACTAACAATCTTTCTCTTATTTTCATGAGAAACCAAAAAAAGACATCGGGTGAAGAACTGTACCACTTTAGTTATTGGGGGAAAAAAGAATTCGGTGGCTCCTTTTCCTTTCTATGGAAAGCTTGATTAATTTATTGGAGGATCATGAACTACTTTTAACCTCATTTTGAATTTAACAATCCAATTCATGTCTTATTTGAAAGTGGAATTTTTTTTGCTTCCTATTGATGATGTTATTGTTAATTGTTTTGAGGACCCATTATGATGATCATCACACTATTTCACTGTGCACTGCATAATTCTGCCGTACCATGGAATTTCATGTCATTTCATTTCTATTCACATCGTTTGGCTCACCTCTTTGTCTGTAATTATTGTGTATGGATGAATTATTCAGAAGAGCAGTGAAAACCAGACAGCCACCTACACAAGCCTGAGCATTGCATTGTGAAGTTCCACACCAAGTTTCAGGACAAATCATAGAAGATTTTTTGCTATTCTCTTGTGGAAGAAGAATTCAGAGTGTGTTCTATAACATAAGTCTTTACTTGTTACATAGTATGATTGCAAGTGCTTTTAGAGGTTATAAGTGTGATCCTCATTTTTTTTTCTTCTCTTTGAAATGTACCCTTTGATGGTGTTGTAAATCAAGGCCTTAGGAAATGAAGTAACCAAATTTTGGATGCAATCCAATTATGTTCTTAAATTCTCAAAGTGAAAAAAAAAAAATGTGCAATCTATGCCTACATCTGAATTAGTGAAATAGTGGGTGTTTTTCTCATCATTCTTATCCAAAAAATTACACGTGAGAACCTCGAGAAAGACTACCCTTTTGAAGGCTACACAGCATACTATTTACTTTTTCTTCTTGTTTATGAAAAAAAAAACTTTTTCCCTACTCAAATCGAGAGTGAGGGAGAGAGGTTTATCTGGGTTTATGGATATATAGGAATATGTTGTGGAGGAAAAAACAAAGACAAAACATTCCAATTTTTGGATTATTTGGAGCATTACACAAGAAGAAAGGCCAAGTCTCCATGCATCATATTATTAGCCTTTAATTGTTTAAGTAATCTTTGGGAATTCCTTTTATGGTGGCACCCTCTTTCAAGTGCCTTGTGTTCAACAAAGCACTTTCCTTCATTTAAAGTTCATACATATAAACAATTCCTTTTCATTCTTCTCTTTCCTTGATCAATGCATCAAAATAAACATGGCTTCTCTTTGCCCTGCCATGTGGACCTCTAGTGATGCCACTCAGTTACTATGTAAGATGACAGAAAAGAAAACACACACACACACACACATATATATATATATATATATATATATATATATATATATATATATATAACTGGTAGCTCAACTGTAGGGTGTCAAATAGAGAGTCTAGAATAGCCTCAAATATAGGAAGGTTCCTACCACAGGATTTTTCTAGTGCCTGCTTTTGTTGGTGAAACTACACATCTTTTTTGAAATCTTGGAGAAATGGTTTTTGTAGTTTTTTCATTAATATTGCTATTATAGATTATGGAGTAATGGAGTGAGGGAAATTCAGGTATGGCACTAAAGCCAAATCAGCAAAGGAGCAATCCCTGGCTGCTGCTTTTTCTTTATCTTTGCTTTTTCTTTCTGGTCTGATTTTCTATAGATTCGAGAAGGATGTGACTTGGTCCAAAGTAACTGAGATTCAAATTATGAATCTGCTTCATTTTTCTTCCTCCATTGCATGGGAGACAGATTCTCACCCCTGCCAGTTTTTGTTTCTCTTTTCTGAATATATTGGCAGATGCAAAACCAGATGAGTCTGCTCAAATGGATCACACTGTGTCCTACATGTCTTTCTTTACAATTATCAACACCATGTGGATCCTTAAGGAGGGTCCCACTTCCTCCCTTCTCTAAATTCTACTTCCTAATGTAGGTAATTCTCCCACTACCTACACCCAACATTGCACTTAACATCACCATAGTATAGTTACCATGTAATTCTGCCTCTTGAAAATATGCAATGGCAGATTCTATTTTCAAGATTGTATGAATGAAATAGTATTAACTTTTAAATGTGTGTTTATTTTGAGTATTTTCTGATTTCATTTCCAAAGAAAATAGAAAAAAGAATGAAGGATGTGTGCTAGATAGAAAAATAGAAAGTGTTATCGTGTGAGGGGTTGAAAAAATAGTATCATCATTAAGCCATTGAATCTCCTCTTTCGATTATCGTCTTCTTTTCTTCATACGTACATCTTTAAAAGATTATCTGACATTTAAGTAAGTGTTTGATATTCGTGTAGTGTCTATTTACAGTATTTGATGGACTCTTTCACTCTTGTACCTTGATTAAGACGTGTATCACAATTAGCATTCACATTACTTAACTTAAATACAATTTAACTACCATTAATTAATTAGATGACACATTAAGATTACATTTTGTTTTTTCCTTTTCTTATGTGTTTATCCTATAAGCCATCATAATTAGTCTTTTTATCAGTACTATTAGATCCTCACATTAGTATCATGAAAATATTCTGTGATTCTCACTGTATGGATACTGGGTTGAGAATAATAATAATAATAATAATAATAATAATAATAATATATCTTTGATTAAAACTGAATGAGGGGACCCTTGAATTGTTTGTTTATTTGAAGTGAAATTTCCACATTCCTCCCACAAAATACGCAACATAAGGTTCAAAGTCATATATTTAATCATCTTATTTAAGACATTGCTTTGCTTGATTGCAATGATCCACATAAGGTGCCATCACCCTTTACTTTTCCAAGCTATGAACATTGACCCAATAATTTTCATTTTCTTAATTGCAGAATTTAGACAAAGAAAATTCTTCCACACCAACTATGTCTTTTGACCACCCACAAAAGTGATGGCTTAGACCACAAAAGTGTCTTACCATTTATATTTTATTTTTTTCACATAAATATAAATTTAAGAAAAAAAAAGTGAATCAAATTGCTAGTGTTAAACAAGCAAAATTGACTGTATCAGACTAAAAAGACCAATAATCTATGAAAAATTTGGATTAGATTGGTTTACACTTCTCACATGAAAGACACTATTCTCTTGATTGCAGAATGTTTTTCCAAAAATGTTTAAGGGTTTATTTCCACAAACTATTTTATGAGATTTTTTAGAAGAAAAAAAAATCTTCTATAAGCCAAAATTAATTTACGTACAAATTAAATTACATTATAGAAATTCTTTAATATATTCTCCATTAAAGATTTTAATTTATTAATCTATACTCAACCCAAATTTCTTTGATGTTTATCAGGGAAAAAGATTACGTGTCTACAAAAGTGGTTGTTGGCTTGTTTTATCCTATTTTATATATATTCAAATCAATAATTACTCTTTTAATATAATATTTAAAACACGTAATTAGATGTTATAAGTTATTAATATAAAATTCATTTATATTTTTTAATAATTATTTAAATTCAAGAAAATCTATAAATAAATTATAACGTAAAAAAAGTGTTTTGACAAAGCGTTACAGAGAAATTCTTTCTATAAATTTATGTTGGACTGATCCCACATTTAAAATTTGCGTGAAGCAAAATAAATGAACAATCCAATTATCACACATTCCAACACAAGCTACTAATGGATAATAGAAAACAGATAAAGAGTTTAATTAAGTGATTATATTATAAAATTCACTGCAAATAATAAATAATTTTCATAACCTCAAATAAGATCCATATAAGATGAACTCTTCTATACAGAAACTGATGCTTCAAACTTTGCAATGAATTAGATGTTACAGAGAAGAAGAACATGTCCAAGTTGTTGGTGTCTTGAGGACAACAAGTGTATATATTTTGAGGTTTGTTTGAAATCCGAGGTGTGTTCCAAACATGTTGGACGTGATTAGAGAGATTGCATTTGGACACAACAAACAGTGAAACAAATAGGTCTCATAAAATCTATCCTACCAGAAAGTTTATTATATCATACAATACAACTATACCTGATTCATTAGGAAATGCTGAAACCATAAACATTAGCACCATCTCAGAACTCTCCACTATCATATAGCAATTCAATGAGAACAATCTCATCATCATCATCATCATCAAGAACTACTATGCTGCCTCGTTTTCTGGCTTACCAAAGATCAAGGGAAAGTCATCATCATGTTCAAAGAAACTCTGGTCTTTTGATAACCCCTTTAAGGAATGATAAACCTGGTACATAGACCACCTATCCTTGGGGCGAGAAACCACACAATTCAAAGCAATTTTCAGAAACTGAAGAATCTCCTCATCATGCCCTCTTCCACTCATGGCTTTATCAATGCAATCCTTCATCCTTCCCAAACTAGAATGCATGTTCACCCAATCCACCAAGCTACCCTTGAAATCTTCCTCCCCATTGCTCACATAAAGTGGTTTTTGGCCTGTCACCAACTCCAAAAGCAAAACACCAAAACCATACACATCCCCTTTCAATGAAGCAACCAAAGTGCTTGGATACTCCGGGGCGATGTAACCAATCTCCCCCAAATCTCCATTCACAAAACTACCATTTGAGTCTGAAGCCATGAGCCTTGCTAGCCCAAAGTCCATCAACCGAGCATCAAACTCCTCATCAACAAGAATGACATTGGAGCAAATGTTCTGCTGTATGATGGGAGGGTGGCAGCCATGGTGCAGCCATGCAAGCCCCCTTGCTGCGCCTAATCCAATCCTGAACCTCATCATCCAATCCAGCACCCCACCATTCTTGTGCAACAAGGAATACAAAGTTCCATTAGACATGTGCTTGTAAACCAACAACTTCTCCTCTTCCACCACACAGTACCCCAACAGAGGAGCCAGATTAGGGTGCCTAACCTGCCCCAACCGGTTCATCTCCATCCCAAACTGCTTCTCCCCAATCCTACAAGCATTCAACCTCTTCACTGCAAGCGTGGAACCATCTGGGAGATCAGCCTTGTACGTTGTCCCGGTTCTTGTTGCAAAAAGAACATTCTCCCCACTGAAATTGTTAGTAGCAGCCATCAAATCCCCCAACTTCACCTTCACAATAGGCTTCTGAAAGAGACTAACTTGCACAAGCTTATACCCTCTTAGCCTCAAAGCCCAATCACCAGCAGCACCCACGGTGGAACCAACCCCATACCCCTTCTTCTTCCTCTTCCCACTCAAATGGTACCACCACCACAGGCCAAAAGCCAGCAACAACGAAGCAGCAGCACCAAACACCCCAGCAGCAATAATAATAGCAAGATTCTTCTTACTCATCCCACCACACTTGGATCCAAGAGGACCCCCACATAACCCACTATTCCCCTCAAAGCCCTCCCTTTCAAACCCATGGAAAAACTCAGGAATTGTCCCACTAAGCCTATTATTGGCCACAGAAAACTTCTTGAGCCTACTCAAACTCCCCAACTCAAAGGGGATTGACCCAGAAAGCTGATTATCTGACAACATCAACTCATTCAAATATGAACAATTCGCAAGTGTGGGAGGAATAGACCCAGAGAGTTGATTACCAGACAAATCTAGAGAAACCAAAAACGGCATCCAAGTACAGATCTCGTGTGGGATCTCGGAGGAGAAAGTGTTTGAAGCAAGATTCAACCTCTGAAGGCTCTTCCCACAGTACTTCATAGCCTCGGGGATCCGACCCGAAAGTTTGAAATCTTGGAAGTCCAAACTCAAGACCCGGTTCTCCCTTTGGTTCCAGCAAGTCACACCCACGAAGTCGCAGATGAAACCCACGGTGGTGTTCTCGAACCGCCACAGGTCGAGGTGGCCCTGCGGATCCGACAGAGCTTCTTTGATGCCACGGAGACATTTAACGTCGTCCTCCTCGACCTGCGAAGAGCCGAGGAACACGTGAAACCCCAACAGGGTCAGAATAAGGAACGAAGAGGAAAACGTGTTCCTGCGATCCATGGAGGGGAAACGAGGTTGTGGGGTGGGGGAAAGGTTTGATTTTTATGGTGGGGTTTTGGTCTAACGCTGTTGGGCTGGTGCCATTGACTTGTGGGGTGTGAGAAAATGCAGAGAAGATAAAAAAGTGCAGAGGGAGTTAAAAGGGTGGAAGAAGGTTAAAAGGGCAATTGTTGGTGTTGTTTTTGAGCTCTGTATGCATACAACAGTGATGATTTGGTTAAGGAAAACACCTTCTTTGACTGCAGTTGCTGATTGGGAGAGCTTCTTTGACTCTGCTTTTCTTTCATTTGAAATGGATTCATACACAAATTTATTTACAAAAGTATGAATACAATTTGATACAAACAACACATTTTATTGTGGTTTTTATTCACATTTTTCTTTTTGTTGCATCAAGTTATGTTCTTGTTAAGATAATTAGTGTTTTTATTTGTCTTTTTCAATAGTAAACAAAACAAGTTGCTTTAGTGATTGTAACTTCACTGCATGCCTTTTTTAAGGTAATTTTGTTTGATGCACAGTTAGTTATTAAATGTAAACATATATCTTAATAAGGTAACAAGGATTTAAACATTTCTTAATGCAGTTTCTTGTGCTAGATTTGTGTTTAATGTGATTTAATATTATTTTATGTCAAAGTTCTTACTTCTGAAGTTTTCATTAAATAAATATCTTGTTAGATAAGTTTATCTTAGTGCAATTGTTCTTTCTAAGACATGTTATGTGTGAATTTTGTCTTGTGTTGGGTTTATGTTCAACATGGATTAAGATGGTAAATGACACATTATCTCTTTTTGAGTTTTCATCAAATCAAAGTCTTGTAAGATCTTAATATTTGTTTATTTTTTAGCTTAATTTTTTTTTTCTCATGTTAAATTTACTTTGAATGTGATTTAACAATAGTATAAAAATGTTTTTAGAAAATGTGATATGAATTACCACCCAATCTTGAGGGAAATAGAACATGGTTGCAATAAGATTATATCAGAGAAAACAATCCATATATTAATGTGTAAATTTATTTGTAATTAAATAGTTTCATACAATTGTTTAAACACAAATTATGACGTATAATAAGTTTGCAAAATTCTTACTTATCTTAAATTTTATATTAACCATAATTTTGGTTCAGTGATAATATAAAACTTTTTATAAGGTTCATAATCATTAACTTTTAATATTATTCAAATTAGACTGATCGATGATGGAGTGAACTAGTTTGTTGATTTGATTTTTTTATTATTTAGTCTTTATAACTGATAAAATCACAAATTGTAAAATTAATATTACATGTACCACTAATTTCTTTTTTAAAGTGATTGTTTTTCATTCAATTTTGTTTTAAACGTCTAACATTTAATTTTGACTAAAATTTAAGATATATCTTATTTGCATTATTCTATTTTCTATTTTTCCATTTTTATAGTACAAAATTATAACACTTAAATATTTATAATATAATTTTTTTCAGATACAATATATTAAAATTATATCATTTATATATTTTTTATTATTTTTTATAATGATATAAGACTTAGAAAATAAGAATTAATTTAACTGTGTGTATAAAAGGAGAGAGGAATTAACTTGTTAAATAAATTTTTTATTTTTAATGTATTTTAATATTCAGATTTTAAAAAAAATTCCCATGAATAAATTATAGTCTAACATTAAATAGACCTAACCTAGGCAAATTCAAAAGTGTGTTGGCCTATAATGTATTGGACAGACACCATTTAATAGCAATAGTTCCAGACCCAGCTAACATACATTAATATGAATGTGAGGAAAACTATGTATTTATTGCTTATATTTATATAAATAAATTATTCAAAATAATCACTACAACATATAAAACTTGGAAAACAAAATGTTCGTTGTGAATTTGGTGTCACACTTTTTAATATATTACATTTAAATAAAATAAATAAAACTTTTCTAAAACATAAATATTTGAACAATTTTCCAACAGGTGTTTTAATATTTTTTTTTTATCTTTTAACATTATCAACTCTATATTAAAAAACAATTACAACTCATCGAAATATAATACAAATAATACACTACTGAATTGAAATCAAATAAGTGAAATTAATGAAATATATAAAATAAACTAACGATCCTAACATTTAATCCAAAACACCTATATACCTCTTTTAAACAAATTAACATTATTTACAAGATTGATTAGTATTGACATTCTAAAATTATCAACAAGATAGTTTCTTAAAGTTTCTTTCAATTAAATTTTGTTTATTGCATAGTTACTTTCACGTACATCTCTAACAGTACAAGAAAATCAAGAAATAAAAATTAATTTTTAGAAATAAAAAATAATTAGTTGTCATAGTGATTAAATTAAATACCATTTTAGAGACTAACAAATTTTGGTTTCTTAATTAGTTTCTATTATTGTTAAATGATTTATAAATTAGTGTTTAATTTATTTTTTGTCTAAAAAAATAGTTTTATTTTATGATTTTCTTATAGTGTAATAACCTAAAACATTAATATTAATATGTTTAAAGTAATTTGATGCTTACACCATATCACACTTTTTTACCCCTTACTAATAGTCAATTCACTTAATCTCCAAGGTATAATTTAACATTAATCAACAAGTATGATACATTCATGTATTTTTCAAGTGTACCAATGGATCTAAGTAGTACCTTAATAGAAATCAGTATAAAAAATATTGTTATAGAACATTTTATAAGCAGTAAACCAATTATAGTTTTCTAGAATAAGATATAAAAAATACAAAGCCAATATTTCATAAAAGAAATATCAAAAGAACCAAAGAATTTTTGGACATTTTGGAGAAGTACGATAATCAAATGACTGAAATTAAGAATATGAAAATATTAAATAATTGTGATAAAAGATCTCTCTAAAACTGATTGAATTGTCTCTTCCAGTATCGAACCCTTTCACACTTCAACAATTTTACTATGCAATTAATTCAAATGATTCACGAGATTAATTTTAACTTGATTTATCGATAAGAAAATACCTTGATTATTTCATGAGGATCAAGTTGATTGTATAATTACATATGATAAAATATGCAACATTCTGTGCTTGCCTATGATGATTTAATCAATGAAGAATTTCAAATTTTATCAATCAACAAAACCATTATCATTCAAAATTTGTAATTAAAAAAACTAATTCCAAGTTCAATAACAACAATAAAGTTAAAAATTAAATCATAAGTGTATATCTTATAATTATGAACTCTTCATTCCCAATTACCAATTTTTCTAAAATATAATTGAACATAATTTCATTAACTGGAAAAAAGTTAAAAAAAAATTAAACATATCACTACATATTTATATTGTATACCATATATTTGATTTATATCCTATACATACATGCAGCAAAAAACAACAAGAACTAAAAAATACCTAAACTAAAGTTATATCATTTTCAAGCTGTTTTGTTCTGTTTTATCTTTAATATGTACGTTTTGGATTGAAAAAAAATTGAAAATTAAAGCTCATTCAGAAAAAAAGAAATTTTGGATTTCAAAAGATTTTTTAACACATATCAGAGTGCGTCCACTCTGGTCAAACCTACTCATCACCTAAAGATTCTGTCTGCATAATATGTGGGTTTAAATATGTTTTGGTAATTATAGAACATATCAGTTTTCGTTGTCTTTTAGATTTTTTTTTAAATTAACTTTTTGGACAGTTTTTTATAATTTTGGATTTTATATATTGTTTAGTGTTTGTAATGTATCCATTTTTAAATTTTTAATTCCCTGTAATATTTTGTCCATTTGAGTTAATCTCTAAAAAAATTAGAAAATATAAGAAAATTATTGAACATTACAAGAAAAAAAATACAAAAGTATAAATACCAAACAAAATATCAAGAAATAAAATAAAAGAATTTTTCTTAAATATTTCAACTAACTACTTTTATACAAAAGAGATATCAAGATACCAAGAACTACTTTTATACAAAAGAGATATCAAGATACCAAGAAGTCGATGTTATTAGCATCTAGGCCTCTCAAATCTAAAAAAACTGATCAAGGATTTAAGTATGCTTAATAAATGATAACAAACAATTTCTGAAATCATCATGATTAAAAACACTTGGTTTATATGGACCTAACTTAATCTCCTATAGGTATAGGTAGGAGTTCAAATTAATCACTATAAATAGGTAAACACTCTAAGAATGGTAATGAATTTTTAACTCTTTACCTGCATATATATTCAACCTTATATTCGAACCTAAACTTACTTGAACGTCAAAATATAAGTGCACGTATTTCTATCTTAAAGAATGAAAGATTTAAAAACTAAAAAATACTGATTAGGAGATCGAGATAGAGAAATATCTCGCATAATTATTGGGTTCCGCAAGAAAATTTTATATAAGAAAATAAAAAGTAATGTATTAACTTTCCAAAATTCATTCAAACATAATTTTTTATATTAAAACTTAGGTAAATCGTAGATTTAGAAGTTAATATATATTGAAAGATATTAAATAATATTCTTTTGGCCCATATGAAAGATATATAGCTTCTGTTGTACTTGAAGATTAGTCCCATGAAAGTTATCTTCAAATGTATAAGTTGGTAAAGCAAAAAGGTGTGGACCTTCTTCTTATTGTTGATTGATATTCTATTATAAACCTTTTCTTATGAACTTCTCAATAAAAGATTTAAGAAAAAAAAACAAAATTAATTTCCTTATTACAAATCAAAATCAATTTATACATATTTTCATTTTTAGAAACCCTTTTATATAATTATTTATTTTTTTATTTTGTTCATAAACTATTTTTACAACTTATCAAAAACAATTTTATTTTTTTTCAAAATATTTTTTCTTTAATTTTTTTTTATATCCACATCATATATTGCATTTTGATTAGTTGCATGATACAATTAAGGTAATATATATACCTCACTTTTAAATCTTTCACTTTGATTTCATAAGGTGATAAGTCACACTTAAATAATTGATTCAGTTTACATGAACAATGTATGTACTTACCATACAAAGAAATAGCATCTCAACAAACTGCTATAAGCACCAAACTTATGTTTATTATGAATATAAACAATCAATTCACTAATTATATTGTTTCAATTAATTCTCAAACTTATTAATATAACTTATTTCATATAAAAATATATCATCCAATTTAGACACTAAAAATTACTTGATTAAGACACAATAATTACTATAAAAAAATTTATTGAATATAAATCAATTTTAAATAAAAAATAATTAATCACTATATTAACTAAATTAAATATTATTTTATAGACTGCAAAATTATTAATATCTAAAATGTTTTTTATTATTAATAAAATTTATAAATTAATTTATTAATGTATTTCTTATATAAATTATCATTAATTTTTCAAATAAAAGTTCATAACATTATAACCATCCATGTTGGAGTAAAATAATGCATTTTAAATTAATTATATTTGATAAATAACATCGTTTAACAGTTTTTATTGATAAATTTTCTTTTCTTTTATTGATAAAACCTTATTAATAATGACAGCTAAAATCTATTAATATTGGTAAAAATAATTTTTTTTAAAATAAATGCACTCATTAGAAGTTCAAAATCATTAGGAATCATTGACATTTTCGAGCTATAAAACATGTATGAAAAAAGGGAAAAATCTATAACATTACAGAAAATTGGAAACAAAATTCGTAATAAATTTGATAAATTAAAGATAAAAAATATAATTAATTTTTAAGGTGTTGTTGTTTGTGATGTGAGAGTTTATATTTTAATTATGAAGACATGACCCCTTTATTTATGGAGTAATTCTTAAGTAAAAAAAGCATCAAAGTGATTGTGATTGTGGAAAGGATAACATATATAAAAAAAAAAGTATTAAAAAATAATTATTGAGAAGTATTTGTATTTTTGTGAAACATTTTATGGCTTTGGACAAACCTCTTTTCATCAAGATTATTCTTGTCTTAGTAGTACACGACATTTTATATGATAAGGTTACAAGTGCTTAATTATTTTTAGAAATAGCCACATATTTTGAATATTCCATATTATTTAATGTGGAATTTAAGAAAATTATTTTGTTGATCAACACATTTCAAAGATTTTTAGGGGTATTTGTTAGTTTAAATTATTCTAATTTAATTGCATTAGTAAAACTAATTACGTATAATATTTTATTTATAATTTATAAATTTAATAAATATCCATCGCCTTTTTATTATTAATAGTTATAGAAACTTTACCACTTTAATTAAACTTTCAAAGTCTAAAAATTTCCAAAGTAATATGATATAATCTCCAAATAGACAACCAAAATCTTCATTTGTTCATATTAATATTACATTTCTATTCTTTAGTTGATTTCAACATATAAGAAGCATATAGCTTCCGCAAGTTAAAAAAAAAAGTCAACTATAGAAGAAATAAGAACTTACCAAAATTAAGAACTATATTCACTTGTTTTTTTATTGGAATAATATAATTATAAAAAATAATGATTAATCGACTAAGAATATTAAAGAAAAAATAATACATTTAGAAATTTAGAGATATGATATTTGAAATAAATCAAGAATAACTTTTTTTAAATCTACTTATAAATATATTTTCAAAAAAGAATTACATTTTCTGTTTACTTTAAAACCAAACTCTTAATCTAAATAAATCAAGTCCTACCAAAAAAATTTTGCGAAATAATCAAGTATTTTTTTTATGATTTATTCGATGATAAAAGAAATATATTTTACATGTTATAATGATAAAATTAGGTGTGTAAATTTATTAAATAATGTATTTTTTTAATCTCAAAAGACCATTTTACACATATGCAAGGCAAGAGAATTCAACAAATTCAAACCAAATTGCTATTGTTGGTTCATTTTACATTGTGCAATTTAAAAAAAAATCTAGACAATTTTTTTTTTTAGTTTGAATTTAATTTTATTCCAAATTTATTTAAATCAACCCATATACACTTCTCTAGGTAATTAATTATCAACTATGATATCAATTAATAAACACTCAAATATTTAGAAAACTCGTCAATGGAAATTAATAATTAGGATAAAATAATCAAACACTTTTTCTTTTATAAAAAGTTTTGATGTTAAGCATCACTATGTATGTTACTTGACATCTCAGTTAGACTGACATTCCAAATAACAACAATCACTTGTCATCACATAAAAAAGTATTACTAAAAAAATAAAAAATATAAAAATATTAAATAAAAACTAACTATAGAAACAATAAAGAATTAGTAAATAAACCGACTAAATTATATAATATTTTAGAGATTAAAAAAAATATTAGTATATAAAGGAATTTTTATTATTAATCAAATTTACAAACTAGTTTTAAATTGATATCTAAATAAATACCAAGGTTTTGGCTACCAACTTTAGACTATAAAATAATTAGTAGTTAAAATTTTGGTAACTAATTATATATCAATTTAGAAACTAATTTATAAATTTTATTAGTAATAGAAATTATCTTAAATATCAATTATTATTATAATTTTAAAAATAATATTTAATTTAGTTAATCTAGTAATTAATTATTTTTTATTTTAAAATTAATTTTTATTTAATAATTTTGTTGGAAGGAATACTCTAATAAAAGTAACATACTTAAGCACTTAATGTCATTTCACCTTCTTAATCCCTATTTGGTTAATCAATTTCACTTCCACTTTGATTGAATCAATGGTCCATCTACTCTCAAACTATATTGAGATTTTTCATGTCATTGTTTAACCTAAAAGTAAATTATAGTTATGAAGTCCATTTCTACAATTTCTTTTATTTGCCAAAAGTTGATTTAGCAGTGTGGTATGGGTTGGAAAGTGAAAAGCACTTTTGAAAAGATTCTTAAGGTGAGGTTGGTAAAAGTCCACGGTCAATGCAAATTAATTGCTAGAGAATCATAAACAAAATACACAAAAGACTTGTATAAATTCAAAAGACTAACAAAAATAGGAAACTGTTTAAACAAAATCAAAATGGTTTTTCTATTTTTTTTTAATTATAAATTCTATGTTTTTAATTAAAAGTAAAGTTTTTTTAATGTTAGAGTTTCGAGTTATATGTTTTTGGACATTGAAACATTTCTCAGTTAAAAAAAGTAGGGGAGAATTTAAACTATAAAAGAACATCAAGTTTTAATGAAGAAAATATTCATCTGAGAAAATCCAAGTAAAAAAATATATGGAATTGATTCTTGTTTTATCATCTTAACTTTTTTACACCATTTTCTTTCTATCTCTTTGTTCCTTTTCCACCACAAAAAATTGTCATAGATAAAAGTGATTTATAGAAGAAAAATCATGCCATTCTTTAATGAAGTTGACTACTTCAGATAAAATGTCTTCAATGTATCCTAATTCATTTTGTAAATTTTAGATTGTTTTCTAATTTCATGAGTAAAGTAGAGAACTAAATTCATGATACCTTTTACTTCACCATATAATAAGACACTTCATACTTCATATTTACCTTCTAAAATTCAATAAAAAACAAAGCATAATATGTCCTTAGACTCATTATGTAGGATAATTAGTTGTTTATTTATATTATTAATAAATATTTTTTAGAATAATATCTAATTAATTATTGAAGTTTTAGATATGAATTTTTAAAAATATATAATAATAAAAAATAATTTGAATATCAATATTTTTATAATTTTTAAAATAATATTTAATTTAGTTAATATAATATTTTTTATTTTTTTAAAATTATTATTTATTTAATGATTGTGTGGAGAATGAGTAACATTAATCATAGATAAGAATATAAAGCATAAATCTTTAAGTGTGTTTGATTTAAAAATCATAAATTAAGCTTTTTGTGAGTGTTATCGTCGGTTGACCTTAAACAAACAAGCTTCTTTTCTATTTTGTCTCCAATTGTTGTTTTGGGATGTCGCTTCGTTGGGATAAATGGAGCTCTACCTGACGATCAAGTCAGTTTCAAGATATCAAATCAGTTTCAAGATATCAAATCAGTTTCAGTTTCAAATATTCAGAAACAATGTACCTTTACTTTGGGTCTCAAACCCATGTTATAGACATCCCTTCAATAGTTTTCACTAATGAAAATATAATCTCAATAGAAAGCATATACTCATAACAGGAAAACATACGTGCACCTTTATTTTCAAGTGCTTAACAACAATAAAACATTTTGTTCACGTGCACTTTTATTCTCGAGTGGTGCTGGTAATTACTTTATTCCCAACAACAATCAGAATATTCCTTCTATTTTAACTATTTTTTTCGAACTGTCTACCAGTATCTTTATCGAGCTCATGACCTACCCTTTGGACGATATTTGCCCAAAACCTGAACTCATACCTAAGTGTTTGGACTGAGATCCCGAGCATCGAGGAAAATAAGTTGTTTAATTAATTAATTAATTTATTTAGAATTTGTTTCAATTTTGTTGTTTGTAGTGATCTTACTACACCACCTATAGAACCCAAAAGAGAGCAACAAGGATACAAGAGCACCACCCACCCCAGCAGCAACAATAACAGCAACCCTCTTCTTCTTACTCATCCCACCACACATGGATTCAAGAGGACTTCCACATAACCCTTTATTCCCTTTGAAATCTTCCTCACCAAACCCACTCAAAGAAGCAGGAACCATCCCACTGAGCCTGTTATTAGCCACAGAAAGCTTCTTAAGCCTTTTCAAACTCCCAAACTCAGTGGGAATTGCCCCAGAGAGCTCATTATCTGACAACACCAACTCATTCAAATACGAACAATTGGAAAACGAGGGAGGAATAGCCCCAGAAAGTCTGTTTCTGGAAAAATCTACAGAAACCAAAAACGGAAGCCAAGTGCAGATTTCAATTGGGATCTCATAGGATAAAGAATTGTTAGAAAGATTCAACCTTTGAAGGCTCTTCCCACAGTATTTTAAAGACTCGGGGATCCGACCCGAAAGCTT
The DNA here is from genome assembly GCF_051622355.1 of Phaseolus vulgaris. Taxonomy (NCBI): domain Eukaryota; kingdom Viridiplantae; phylum Streptophyta; class Magnoliopsida; order Fabales; family Fabaceae; genus Phaseolus; species Phaseolus vulgaris. The sequence goes on along the minus strand of NC_143501.1, from coordinate 4,271,170 downwards.
GAAGCTTTGGAGCTCCAAATCCAAGACCCGGTTTTCTGATGAGTTCCAGCAAGTCACGCCCTCGAAGTTGCAGATGAAACCAGGGGTTGTGTTGCCGAACCGCCACGTGGCGAGGCTAGCCTCAGGGTCGGAGAGGGTGGCCTTGATGCCCCGCAGACATTCAACGTCGTCTGCCACCTGGGATGAAGCGAAGAACGAGAGAAAACCCAAGAAGGTGAGCACGAACAGTGAAGAACACAACATGTTCCTGCGAAACATTGAGCTGAAACAACCCTACTTGGTTCTAACATGGTGATAAAGGTTCCCCTTTTCACTAGTTTTTGATTCTGGCAACGTTTGAACATTGACACTGCGTGTGTTTGGGTGACTCTTTGCACCACGAGGAAAAAGAGTAGATGGTATAAGTTTGTTTCCAAGAATTTGCGTGGAAGTTTAAGCGAGTATAAAGAAGGAAAATTATTATTGTATAGAATTGTTGATATGATAGAATAATAATATTGAAAAAATATTAAAATAATTGTACCGGTCCGATATCAGACGATCGAGTCAAACAACATTCGTAATATAACAAATGCGTAATAGAGAAATAGTTGTAACTAAAGTGGAATGAGTCAAAGACACACTTCGAAATACACTCCCAAAATATTAGGAGGTTGATCGGTACACACGTTTTGGTGAACTGACTCATACAGGTGAAAGCCTAAGTCAATCTATAAATAAAATTTCTGAAAAGAGAAAATGTACTTTTTTTTCATATATCCTATAAAGACAAAATAAAATACTAGCATTAACTTGAGCATCAGAGACCGGTCATAGTGAGAGGAAAAGATTCGAAGGATTAAGAGGCTACCACCACAACAACAAACTATTTAACAGTTGATAAATATTATCTAGACACTGTCATCCATATCATATAATATAATATAATAATAATATTAAAAATTGTAATATATAGCTTAATAGGAAAAAGAGTAGAGGTATAAGTTTGTTTAGAAGAATGTGTAAGGAAGATTAAGCGAGTATAAATATGAAAAAAAAATAAAATCACACATATATATATAACTTTCCGATTTTATCCCTGATAAAACATCTGTAAATCTTTATATACTAATAAATTTAGTTCTCAAAAAGTAAAAATCTGTAAGTTTTTTTGTAATTTTCAAAACATAACTAATTTTCAAAGATAAAAAAAATAAAAAATCTACATAATTTTCAATTTGATTTTTTCTTTATTTAAGTATCTTATGCTTGTCTGCATGGGTTAGAGTAGTGTGAGTTCACTTTTTTAAATAAGAATAAAAATTATATGAAGTATTAAAGTTTAAGATTTTTTCTATAAAAAGTAACATATTATTTTATAATGTAAACTTTAAAAAATTATAATCTAGTAGAAAATTAACATTAAGATGAAATCTAAGTCAAATTATTAATACCGTCGAAGTCTTTTAACTAAATTAATCCATTTGAATTATTTTTATAAAATAAAATTATTTTTTTACTGATTAACATAAAAATTGAAAAAAACTGATAGCATATTAGGCTAAAAGAAATTGATTTAATGATTCTAATGTAATGAATAATGAAAACCAGTTATAACTGCAAACTTTCTTGTAAAGGGTTTTATTTATGGTCAATAAAAAACATATATTTGATCAATTATTTTCTTGCTTCCATGTTCTTAAGTAAGGCCTAAACATTTATAAAATTCTATTTGTTAAAAAAGGTTAGACTTCTGGCAATTCAGTTTTTTTTTTAAAGTTCAACATTCTAGTTTATTTTAGTAAATATAAATAACAATTTTTTCACATATTTATTTATTTATTTCTTTATTATTGAATATGTTAACCTATATAAAAGATCAAATTTTTCAAGATAAAATTAATACCACTACAAAATATATTTTAAACTACAGTATTAAATGAAGTTGCGTTGTTTAAAATAGTTATATATCGTAAACACGATTTACTCACACATAATTTTTAAAAAATTACTTATTTCGATAATATACATTAAAAGTTGCACCATTTGAATAAATTTTTCATATATATTATACATAACTATGTATAAACAATATAATATAATATAATATAATAAATCTCAAGTCTAGCTGAAAAAAAGACAACTTCTATTATAATAAAGAAAGTTATATAGGTGTAACATGACTTTGCTTGTAATCATATTTTTTTTAATTATAAATAAAGTTGTATAAAATGACACAACTTCAATATTATTTAATTAAAATTAAAGTCGTATATTCAAAATTACACAACTTTAATAAAAAAAAACCCTAATATATATGTCTAATACATATATTACATAATAAATATAAAAATATATAATTATCAATAACTCATTTAAACTAATAATTACAATAAATCTACTAGTCTTTTAAAATTCTTATATCAACGCATACTAGTCATTCATTTTTTAATAATAAATGATAATATTTTATGATAACTATTTAAAAAAAAAGTAGCTTTACAATGTTTGTTTTTAATATTAGACAACATATAGAAATTAAACTCATATTTTACTTAACAATATGAACTTAACTCTTGAAAAATAATTACATTATTTGAGAAAAAATTATCTTCATTTCAATAAGACGAGTTAAATAAAAAGAATATTATAAAAAATAAATGACCAAATTAAAGTTATACTTCAGTGTCTTATTAGTTTCTGAGATAAAAAAGATTAAAAAAAAAACATTTGTTTGGTTACAGTTGATACCACTCCTATGGTCGTGTATCTGTGTGCCATAACGAGTTTTAAGGTCCATTCCCGTGAGCTTTCAAATTATCTATTTCCATCCACACACAACCTGAATCTGCCACCTTTTCTCTGTTTCTTTCTCACACAATACAATAACATTGCTTCAAATCAAAACCAACTTTCAAATCCCAACCCACCTTTGCTTTTTCTGATCGCCACCATCTTTTTGCCTTCCAAATCCTGTTTCAGAGCACCCCATCTTCATTTCTTCCCAAAGTTCATTCATTTTTCAGGTTTTGAACGGAACCCATTTCTCTGTTTTCACGCTTATACCCGACAATGCCACGTGTCTGGATGCTCTGTTTATTGTTTTCAACATTGAACTTCTTTGAAGCAGAGGGCATCCTCATGTTCTTAAATGTTGTTTTTAAGTTTCATGCTTTGATGGGTTCTGTGAATTTGATGATTTTATTTGGATTTTGAGGGTTTGCATTTGTTGTTTTGATTTTGTTTTTTCTTAGTTACTCATTTGGTATTTCAATTCTTATCAATGCATATTTTGATTCAGTTGAGTTGGTTTTTGTTATGAAACTTCATTTGAGTTTATATGTATGGGACATGCCTGAATGGACCTGATTCCAAATCTGGTTACTGATTTTGCTTGTTCTTTCGTTTTCAGTAGCAGTTGATTTACTGAAAATTAGTAGCTAAAATGAATTGAATACCTACCTAATTCTTTGCATGTAGCTTGTGAGTTGTTGGCCTAAAGAAACTTGGTTCAGTGTTAAGTTTGCTTAGTCTTTGAATAATCTTTAGCCACTTTGTTGTGTTATTTCTTTCTTCATGATGGAAGTTAAACGGATGCCGCAGCCTGACCTCAGCGGGTATTTAACGAATGAAATAATTATTCTATGGTTTTCTATTTGGAAATGATTTATTTCTTATGAATCAATATTTATAGTATATAGAATCAAATAGAATTATTTGAATACAAATCTCTGGTACTGTTGCTATCCTATAAGATTAAAGTTGTTTTCTTTTCTTAATTTTTAAGGGATCATATCTTAGAAATTAATTATCCTTCTACAAATGGAAGCCAATAGGATTATCATTCTTGCAATAAGCATCTTATGAAGTTGGTTTCGTTTCATGTACGATACATGCCTTCCAGCCTTCCAGCTTAAAACTACATATTTTTTGGCACTGGATTTGATTTTAATTGTTTTAGACAGTCTGTGTTTGGCATTCCAGTTCTTCAACATATGGAAGGCTATTGAGATTCCATACTTTTTTTGTTATTAGTATTGACCATGTACCTATATGTCATATAGTCTATACATATGATATAAATTTTAGAGACTAGGTTTCACTGTGTGTAAATTAGCATGATTAGGACCTATTAAAATATGTGGCTAAAGACGTGCTCTAAAGTTCTTCAAAGTAGAGGCTTCAACATATTTTTTGTTGTTGTTTTCTGTTTGTTTATCTTCATCTGTAAGTTTTTCTTCATCTGCAGGAAAAATTCATCAATTATAATTCCAAATGGCTTCGTCCACTCTCATCTGTGACACTCAGCCATGGAAGGAGTTAGAGGTGATCGATAATCACTTCCTAGATACTTATAATTCAGAGGTAGTGAAACATTCTACTAATTGCATCTCATTTATGCAGGCCCATGCTGAGGATGTTAAAAAGAGTCACTTACGTGATTTATTGAGTGATGACGAGAGATCCCGGTCAATGGTGGTGTATGATGCTTAATTTATGAAACACTATAAACTTTGGACCTGTTATATTCTTTTGTTAGGTGTACCAATAAAATTAGGAGATTAGCATTTAGGAATTGAAAATATTTTATGCTGAAAAAGTTGGGTCACTACATTCTGCTTGCAATGTCTTGATGTATAACCTTCGGACTTTTGCATTCTTTGAAGTGAATTTGATGGAATTCTATTGGACTACTCAAGGCAGCTAGCCACTCTTGAAACAAAGGAAAAACTCTTCAAATTGGCAGAGGTTAGTTCACTCATTCTAGATATTTGGACAACATGTTTTATCTTGTGGCCCTCAGTCATGTATGTCCTTCTTTTAGAAAAATAAAGGTTCATTATCAAACTGAAATGCAATCATCTGATAATTATATCTCTGGATGTGACGTAGGTTGCTTCCGTCAAGGAAAAGATAAACCGGATGTACAATGGGGAGCATGTAAGTTCCTGTATACTGAGCCAATGAGTTGTATGGTCATGTCATACTTGCATTTAAAATTTTTGCTCCATCTGGAACAAGGGTGTTAATTCTCTACTATGGTTTTATTAAATGGTTTCTGAAATTCCTGCTTCTACTCTGTGAAACCTTGTAGTGAAAAAAGTTTGCATGCATATATGATGTCAACACAATTGCCACATTTTCTGAATTATCACATTTTCTTTTGTTAATTTTCTTGGACTTTCAGATAAACAGCACTGAGAATAGATCAGTACTTCATGTAGCTCTTCGTGCTCCGAGAGATGCTGTTATACAGAGTGATGGAAAGAATGTTGTCCCAGATGTTTGGAACGTTCTTGACAAGATCAAGGACTTTACTGAGCAGATCCGCAGTGGATCTTGGGTAATATACTGACCATTTTTTTGTTGTTTTTTGGTATATGGACATTGTTGATGTAGAATTAAGAGTATACATTATATTTTTGTAGGTTGGGGCTACAGGAAAGGAATTGAAGGATGTTATTGCTGTTGGTATTGGCGGCAGTTTCTTAGGTCCATTATTTGTGCACACAGCTCTTCAAACAGGTTGTTGACTCATTCTAGTTTATTGGTGGTATTCACATAATTAGCCTTTCTTCTTATATTTGTAATTTTTTAGTACATTTGTTGATGAACATAACGACCATGCATATTATCTTCAAGCAAGTAGAATTACTGAAAATGGTTTCTATCACATCATTCAGATCCTGAAGCAATTGAATCTGCAAGAGGGCGTCAGCTACGCTTGTAAGTATCCGATATCACTTTGGTTTTTGAAGTCTGGTTTGTTGCCATCCATTACTTAGTAAACTACACAAATCTGTCTATGCAAGCTAATCTTGATCTCCCCCACTCCCCTCGTTTTCATTTTATATTATTTTTTATCTCATTTAGTGGTGACAAGATCAACCTCTTCACTATATTAAACTTATCATGGAATCAATATATGCTTGTATATGCAGTCTTGCAAATGTTGATCCAATTGATGTTGCTAGAAATATCACGGGATTAAATCCTGAAACAACCCTAGGTAAATATGGTTTTGGCTTTCCTTTTTACATGATATTTGACTTAAGAGACTGGGATTTCATCTTGTTTTCTACACTGTTGTAACTTTTTTTTTGTAGTGGTGATTGTTTCAAAGACTTTTACAACTGCTGAAACCATGTTGAATGCCCGAACACTCAGGGAATGGATTTCTTCTGCCCTAGGGTAAGTGTAGTGTTAAAACTATTTTTCAAGGGTAATAGTATAATTCTCAATCTGATTCTTTTTCTGGGCTTTTACCTTTTAGACTTTAGTATTATAAGCATTATGCCCCCATTCTTAATGTCTCCTTCAAAACATATCCATAGTTATGTAAAATAGAAATGTTAAATGTAATCTGAAGACTGGCTTATCATTCTATTTTACCTTCAGGCCCTCAGCAGTTGCAAAACATATGGTGGCAGTCAGTACCAATCTCACAGTATGGCTATTTGTTCTTTTTTCTTTTGTTTAGCTCATTAAGTTTTGTTAAAAGTTCTGTGTGGCTTCCGTGTGAAGACATATATCAATTGTTCAGGCTTGAGCCTTTTTCTGTTGTCTTCATTCCTGATGCAGCTTGTGGAAAAGTTTGGCATTGATCCTAATAATGCTTTTGCATTTTGGGACTGGGTTGGTGGCCGATATAGTGGTAATCTTTTTTTTTCTTTGCACATGCCTACTGTTCCTAGATCTTACTAGGTGGGAGCCTAGGCACTGGCTGCCCTTTATTGAATAAGACCAGTAATTTGATTTTGACTATTATTTGGTGTGTTGTTTACAGTCTGCAGTGCTGTTGGAGTATTGCCACTATCCCTACAATATGGTTTCTCAGTAATTGAGAAGTATGTGATTTATTATTGCTATGATTCTATAGCAGGAATTTCTTTTCACTGATAATAATGGTCTTAACTGTAGCTTCTTTCGCTGTGTTTTTAGTATACTGTTTGCACTTACTATTGATGCACTCTAGCAAGCATTGCATTTCCTATATCACTTCTATTTTTTAGTTAAAAAATAGAAAAAAAGGAAATTCAACTTCATAGATGGCTATCAATGTTCCTGTGCATATTCTCTTCCTGCTTTCTTAATCTATACAATAAGAAAACGATTGAGGATGTGTCCCTGAATCTGTATTCAGACAGTGTCTTTACCTACACAGTAATTCTAAAATACAACCAAATCTTGTTGAAAACCCCCAAATTGTAATGATAGCTAGTTAGTAATTAATTTATAATGCCTCCAATGCTTCTATATTTTCTTTGTGCAATTAATGGAAAGAAAATATGGTTTTCTCTTGGCTAGTAGCCCTAGTTCCAGGACAGTAAAGATTCATCCATCTATTCATTTTATTTATTTATTTTTATATTTTTATATTTTTCCTTGGTTCCTATTTGATAGAAGGAGCATCTTTTCTTGTTCATATGCTTGGTTTGTATATGACATCACGTTTCTTTTTTGAAGGTTTTTAAAGGGGGCTTCCAGCATTGATCAGCATATGTATTCAGAACAGTTTGAAAAGAATCTACCTGTAAGAACCCCTACAGCGGCCTTTGTGTGTTTCAATGTTTTTTTTTGTTCTTATGGATCTCCTGGACATGTTAGACTGATTTTAAGCCATTTATTTTTGTTCAATCTAGTGGCTGGAAAGTAATTATCAAAAATCAACTCATCGTCATGTCTAAAAGCTTAAGCTACTAATGGAGGTCAAAGGCTGTTTTTTTTGTTGTAATAGTAATATAGTCTTTGAATAGAGTCCAACGTCAATTGGGAGAAAAATAGTTATGTGACTACCTTTTCTTAATATTGGGAAAACCCAAGTTGTTGGCTAAGAATAGTGATATAACCTTTTCTTAATATTGGGAAAACCCAAGTTGTTGGCTAAGAATAGTGAAAAAAGACCGTATGTGAGGACAATTCTCATCTTACAATTTGGTTTTATAGAGTTGAATTAGGCCTAAACCACTTTATAAGATGATATTAGAACATATCTTAGTTCTATTGAAGGGGCTACTTACCATGGTTTATGTTAAGAAGTGAGTTTTAAGCCTAACTCAACCCCATAAAACCGGCTCATGGGGGGAGGGTTGCACCCATTGATATACGATGAAATGTCCTAATCTCTAGTCGATGTGGGATCTCCAACACCCCCTCCTCACGCCGAGGCTACCAACTCGTGCGTGGAGATATATGTTATGGGTGGTCCGATAATGGCCCGATAGCGGGTGGCCTGATAAACCCAACAAATACTCATTAGGATAGACTCAAAATGGCTCTGATACCATGTTAAGAAGTGGTTTTTAAGCCTAACTCAACCCCATAAAACCGGCTCATGGGGTGAGGGTTGCACCCACTGATATACAATGAAATGTCCTAATCTCTAGTCGATGTGGGATCTCCAACAGTTTACATTACCAAGCTCACTAGTATTGAATGTGAGAGTGTGAACTAAGAAAAACCCAAGTCTCAAATTGACTAGAGATAGTACCAAATACAAATGGGAGTAATCCTTGCTTTACAAGCATGTTTTGTAGGGTTAGTTAGGTTTAAACTACTTTGTAACTATTAAGGCTTAACATTTTTCTTAGAAAGTGGACTTTGTGCCCTACTCAACCTCACAAAACCAGTTTATAAGGAGAGACTTACACCTAATTATATATTATAATTTGGTCATATCTCTGGTTGATGTGATCTCCAACAAATTGTCATCCTATTTATTGACATTTATCTCCTATATTTTCTCTTCCTCATTTCACTCTCTGTCTGTCTCTCTCTACATAGTGCTCTCTCTCTACTTAGTGCTTCCTTGACCTTGTTTGATGAACAATTTGTAGCTCCCAAAATTTGAATTGGCTATGGTTTGAAAACTACTCTCCCTTTGAAGCAATAAACTGCTATCAATGAGTAATGAATAATCACGTCAATCTTTCCTTTTCTTGGGATTATACTGGCATTAGTGATGTTCCTTTAACAAATGCAAGATGAAATGTTCAATTGTGTCAATGGGCCAGGTGCTTTTGGGACTGTTGAGTGTATGGAATGTCTCATTTCTTGGATATCCTGCCCGAGTGAGTACCTTGCCTTTTGTTGTATTGAACAACTTCTTATGTTTCTTTATTATTAATCGATCCTTTATAATAACTGAAACTTTGGTTCACACCCAGGCTATCTTACCATATTCTCAAGCCCTGGAGAAGTTTGCCCCGCACATTCAACAGGTATCTTTGTTATTGCCTTGCAATTGGATGCTCATGCATATTTTCATTTTTTTTTCTCTTTGTTGATATTGTTTAGTGTATGTGCAAACTAGGTTAGCATGGAAAGTAATGGCAAGGGTGTTTCAATTGATGGTGTGCCACTACCATTTGAGGCTGGTGAAATTGATTTTGGTGAACCAGGAACAAATGGGCAGCACAGTTTTTATCAACTTATACACCAGGTGAGATACAGATAGTGATATGTGTTGTCATTTGATTTTGAATTCTAAATTGTGCAGTTTGCATGTTAATGATTGGGTAAAATCTGTATTATGTTTGATGAGGACATAAGGCCATATGGAAATTTAATGGAAGATTATTTTATTCTTCCTCTATGCTGATCTTTGAGTCAAGTGGTGGTTACTCGGAAGATCATTTACACTGCATATGCATTCATGGTTTATCTTTCATGAGTTAGTTTTCTCCTATCAGTTCTAAACTCAAAATTTTCTGAATGGCTCATTTTAAACTGCATTTAGTATTTTTCACTAGGCCTGAAAACAAATCAGAAGTTTGGCATGCTTGGATATATACCATACATGGGCATCCCTAGCATAAACTGGATGTCAAAAATTGTTATGGATAACATAAAAGAATTTCTACAAATTATTTATTCATTAGAATTTGGGAGAGGGATCAATCATACCAAAAAGTGGAATCTTTAAGCTTATTTCTTTTGTTTTCTTCAAGTACCTTGTAGTCTGATAACAATCATTCTCTGATATGTGGCATCCAATGTGCTCATTAATTCAACAACATAGATGTTATCTCAGTATGAATGACTTTGTTGTGAAATAACACATCTATCTCCATCTCCTGCTCTGTAGGGACGTGTTATTCCTTGTGACTTTATTGGGGTTGTGAAAAGTCAGCAACCTGTTTACTTGAGTGGTAAATATGGCTGGTTTGATGTTTTCACTTTGGATATTTTGGTTTGAGACATGCAATTTATAATTCATGCACTTTCTGTGCAGGAGAGGTGGTGAGCAACCATGATGAACTAATGTCAAACTTTTTTGCACAACCAGATGCACTTGCCTATGGGAAGGTACACATGTAGTTTCTCTAATGTAATTCATATTTATTAACTAAACAAATGGAGCGCTTCCTCATGGAAGTTATATTTATGCTCTCTTTCTTATTTATGGTTCAAGTAGTCTTATTGCTTGTCTCTTCTCAATATCTAAGGTAGAAAATAGAATAAAATAAATCATAAAACAATGAAGCGATTAATTCATGGTTCTTTCTAATAAATGGAATTTGGAAATTAAATTAAATTGGTCGTTGCACAATTGTTGACTCTTTTGGAAGTGTACCGGTCATATGTAATATATTGTCTCAAAAGTGTAGAACCCACGAGGAACAATTTATATTAAAATTTTATATTGTAACACTCACTAAATATCTAAACATGTAGAATAATTTTGTTCAAGATGAATTGACATTATCAAGTGATTTTTGCATGTGAAATTAAATAAAAACAGAGAAATGATTAGAAAAGTTCAGCTGATAAGATTGGGATTGAATTTAATCTCTCTCACTGGTCAGGACAAATAAAAACATATAATGCTCTGAACTACTTGATATTGATGCAACAAGTTAAATCATTCATATTGAGTGTTTTAGCTTTTATTTGTTGGAGAGGTAGAGACCCTTTGATTTACGGAACAAAGGATTTCATCTGATATAACTGATTGGAGAACAAAGGATTTCATCTGATATAACTGATTGGAGATGTCATCCTCTTTTTCATTGCCTTCTAGAATATATGATATGTACTTGGTTGGACCGAGGGAGGTAAATACTGGGTTTTTTACTCTGGCCACAGTGACCCAAGGGCCAAAATCCAGTTTGGAACAATTTTCATCTCATGAGCATTCTTCTCAAAGACTTCCTATGTTGGCATTTTTTAGCAGTCCTATTCTGTATTTACATGCACTCGTTATACTTGTTTGAGGGTTAAATAAATCAATCTTTTTTTAACAGACATCCGAACAGTTGCAGAAGGAGAATGTTCCTCCACATCTTGTGCCACACAAGGTAGTTTTCCTTCTGTTTCTGTGCTACTTCATGACTTATAATTATTGAATCACTAGTCCCCTTACTGTCTGTATTCTTCATGCTGCAGATATTCTCAGGGAATCGACCTTCTCTCAGCCTTCTGCTTCCATCATTGAATGCTTACAACATTGGACAGGTTTGAAGTCCCTCCACTTATTATGATAGTATTTAGAAAGGAAATAGTTCATTCCTGTTGGAAGGAATATTAATTTTTCAGTAGAATATTTTGGTTGAGCATGTCCAACCAGAAAATATCCTTTTCCTACCCTTAGATCTTACCTCCCAATAGAATATACTGATGTTCCAGTCAAATGTGGATTTTCCATAGTTGAGCAGTTTATACTAATGCCTTTCTTTATTGAGGCTGTGAAAATTGAATTTTTAGCCCTAATATCACCTCCTATCTGCTTTCCCAGTTGTTGGCAATCTATGAACATAGAATTGCCGTGGAAGGTTTTATTTGGGGCATCAATTCTTTTGACCAGTGGGGAGTGGAGCTTGGGAAGGTAAGTAGTTGATAAATGATCCTTTATGTTCTTACTTCTATCCCTGGCACAGAAATATTCTGTGCTATAGTTGTTTCTCTCTGATGGGATTTTTCATGTCATATGCACATTTTTTTTTAATTTGACTTTGCTGAATTTCATAATGTTCATTCAGTCATTAGCCAGTCAAGTGAGAAAGCAACTCAATGTATCTCGCACACAAGGAGAACCAGTCCAAGGCTTTAATTCCAGTACTACTTCTATGTTGACAAGATACCTTCAGGTATGGCAGATCCTAATTCTATTCCAAGAAGAATTATTTTCTTAATTTAATATTTATTGATGTTGAAACGATTTCCTACTAGATGAGAATGCAACAAACATTTATCTAGAAAATATAAGATGATTAAACATAGTTCCAGAATTAACATGTTATTTTATCAAGGTTTTTGTTTTTTGGTTCATAAATAAGAGTGTGTGTCATGTTCTTGTTGCTTCATTTCAGAAGATTACTGAATTGATTTGCTTGTATGACAGGCAAGTGCAGATGTACCAGCTGATCTTCCAACTCGTTTACCTCAGATATAACTGCCTTTTCTTGAGGAATGTTACTTCTTTATGTTGATATTGGATCAAAGTGTTCTTACAAATCTCATATAAGCTGTGACAGGTTACACAGCATCCTTCAAACTTCTTTTTCTGGACTACTTATTAAGTAGTTCTGGCATGTTACAGTCATCCTTCAATTTTGTTGTGAAATGATGATGTCTTGAAAATCATTGCTCAATGTTTTGTTGGATTTTGAAAGCCATTTGAAGAAAACTAGTATGGATTTTGAATTATCAAAACATAGTTTGCTGTATGATAAAACTTAAGCACAGTTTTTTCCATGTATTTTTTTAGTACTGTTCTAATTAAAATTAGAGTTTCAGCCTCTGATCATTTATACAACAAAAGTCAAACTATTTCTGCACCCTATCAAAACGCTTCCTGCACCTTCTCAATTTCCTAAAAGACAATTGTACCCTTTTTAAAAATATTTCTGGATTGTTTCTGGAAGCTTCTGGAACACCCCTTTCCGGAATTCATGAAATATATTTTGGAAAACTCTTTCGATAAAGGAACAAAATTTTCAGAAAACATTTTCTCAAAAGAACTTGAAATCCAGTGTCAAACTCAATTATTCAAAACTTATGCAAATTAATTTTAAATGCTTAGCAGATGAGTTACCTACCTTTAATCTCTACAAAACCATAACCTATAACATATCTTTATAAATCACAAAGGGTAAAATGGATATTTTATAAGAAATAGAGGTGTCGAAAAAAATCATGGGGTGCAAAATGTAATTACCTTCAGAAACTCCATTTGTGGATTGAATGATTTTTTTGTGTGTTTGAAAATGTATATATTTTTAATTTAATTCTTGAATATGCAATAAATAAATAACTCTTTTTTAAAAAGTAACTTCTTTCTTTCACATTTATTCTTTTAGATTAAATTAGAACATCATAGATAATTGTGTTCTTATATGTTACAAAATAAGTTAAAAATGTTACTCTTCCATAACTCAATAGTTTTATATCGTTTAAGACTCTAATCTAAGAATAATTTAATCATAACACTTTTTAAGAATATAATCATGATAAAATTTTGATCTTAAAGTAGACAATATCTTAAATGGACAATTGATCTTAATGATGTTATCATAACGATTTTGAGGTGAAAAAATGGTTTGATCAAACTATCAATGAGTATTATATTATCAATATTTTGATATTAGATAATATAAGTAAATTTTTTTAATATTTTGATTAAAAAATAATAGCATAAAAAGACTATTATTTAACAAAAGTAAGAATGTATTTCACACAAAAAATAATAGCTTAAATGGAATGAAAGAAGTATATTAGTTATTAAATGATATTATTATATAATTAATTCCATTTGTATTTAGGGTTAAGTGGTCAGAATGATGAGAATAGTAATAATTTTGCATCATTTTAAGGAATGGATTGGAGGCACACCCATGTCTTTGTCCCCCACTCAACCCTCAACTTCTCACTTTTCTTCAAATTTCAAATTTGAAAAAAAATTCTATTTTAATTTTAAAATAATAATAAAAAGAAAACCGAAAAGCTAAAACCAACGACCAGCTTTTGCAGATGCGAAAACAGGAACACTGCGAGATTTCCCGCCTCCACAAAACGACGTCGAACTAATGGCAATATTCCCGTGGATTCTGGTTTCTGGTATTCATAACTACCTTTAAAATAGTTTCAATTTTTTCATTTAAAAAAAAATCCCAATTCAGTTTAAATAAATTGACTCCTTCACATTTTATTTTCTCATAAATTATCTAAATTGACACTTAACTGTAAGCTCTTGAATTTTTATTTGAAAAAATAATTTTAAGTGGATAGAAATTGAAAAATGACATTACATTATTTATTTATTTGTTAAACAAATTATATTCATTTGAGTTACTTGAGCTAAATTATATTTGGTGTTTGAAATAACTATTTTGATTTGAATTAATTTATAATAACTATTGAAAGTAAAATTGGTGTTTTACATAAGTAAAAGAAATAATATAATTGATAAAATGATATTTGGAATAGATATCTAAAGACGACAGTCTGTAAATATATTGTTCAAACGAAGGATAATTCCTCTAAGTGGTGAATAATAATTGCATTCATTGTTTAATATTGCTCAAACACCAAAATGAATGTTAAAATGATAAAACACATTATTTAAGTTATGACTTAAAGTTTGAGTGTCAAGACAATTCTCTCCCTTATGGAACACTCAACATTCAAGCAACAATGTAGTAACTCAAACATTAAGGTATAAGTGTGTATGGTGTTTCTTAAACTTGTTAGATTTACATTTGAGTTATATAAAATGATGATAGTTGCTTAGGTGAAGAGAGAGAACTTGAGCGAGAGAGACTACATTAATTCTCTTTGTAATTGATGTGATTTGTACATAAATAAAACATTATGATACTATAACTATAATTTATATATGTTTTAGTTGAATATCTTCTTTTATTCGATTTTTTGAATTGTTTATTTGACAATAGTCGATGCTAGTCACAATAGAAATTTCAACGAACTTAGTCAATGAGCTATAATGAGTTATAAAGATATATCTATAGATAAAAAGACACAAATAAAAACATTTTATGTAAGGAGTATGTTGGTTATATAAAAAGTCAAAGGCAACAATATTTTTTGTTTACCATGGGAAAGGACACTATCGCCAACATAATAACCTATATACGAAATGTTGACATTAATAAAAAAGGAATGGTTCAATTACCTTTTACTAACATTACAGAAAAAATTGTAAAAATACTTTTACGAGAGGGTCTTGTTGAAAACATCAGAAAACATAGAGAAAACGACAAATATTTTTTAGTTTTAACTCTACGGTATAGAAGAAATAGAAAAGAATCGTATAAAAGTTTTTTAACTTTAAAACGAATAAGTACACCCGATCTACGAATATATTACAATTATAAAAAAATCCCTCAAATTTTAGGGAGCATGGGGATTGCCATTCTTTCCACTTCTAAAGGTATAATGACAGATCGAGAGGCTCGATTAGAAAAAATTGGCAGCGAAGTTTTATGTTATATATGGTAATCTTTCTAATATGCGAATTCTATTAGAAACTTGTATCCATTTCATTTATGTAAAAAAAGAGAAAAAAAAATGCAAATTTCTAATAGAACTTCATCTCTCATATATATATATATATATATTTGTATAGATCTATAGATTTGTGAATGTAAGAAGGGATTTAACTGGAATTGTAAAAAAGGGGAATAGTTCTAGTATCATATTGTTTTATTTATGTACAAATCACATCAATTACTATTTATGTACCTGCTACCAATATATAAAACTAAGAAAAATGAATATAATAATGAAAAGAAAGAGAGAATAAGATGAGAAACTCATGTAAGAAACTCTAAGAAAATATCTATTTTCTAATCTCTTGCTTCTTTTCATCAAGAATGAAGACGTCAGAACTTCTATGACACCCACATCAACAATAACATCAAGATATTCTACAAAACTTACAAAGTGTTATTTGTCATAGGTTCTTCATCATCGCTTCCTTTTTTTTTTTTCTTAACTTCTTTATAAATTTGTTCTTGAATGGAAATAAAGGTCATGACAACATCCATGTAGCGTGTTTGACAATCGCAAGAAAATGCGAGGTATCGAAACTCTTGTACCTGTGCAAAAATCTGAATGCTTGAGTTTTTGTATTAACTGTTTGGGATATTTTGCTTCAGTATTTTCTTCCTCTTCCTCCTTCACTTAGTGTATGAAAATGAAAAGTAAAGTAAAAGAAATAAAAACGAGGAACATTAACAATTACACCATCAGAATTTATACAACCTGCATTGATTGATTAAAACAAAATAAGCAATAATGACTTTCGTTCAAAAAGAAATACCTTTATGTTTCTTTTCTCTCCTCAACTTCTTTTTCTTTTTTTTATTTTTCCGAGTCTTTTTAACTCACACTTCTCTCAATATTTTCTTTTGTAGTGTACTTTTTGTCCATAAAACAACTATTCAATTCAAAATTCAACTTAACTCATTATTCTCAAATAATAGATATACTGCAAGTCTCTCAAACAGTTTTTTTCAAAATTTAATATTAAGATTTTTTTAGTTTTAAATATAAATAATTATAAAATAAAAGTAAATTTTTAAAACTAAAAAACTACTTTATTAACTATTGAAATTACAAAATGATAAAATAACCAAAATAAATTAGTAAATAAAATATTAATAAAAATAAAATGGAAAAAAATTTATTTCAACTAAAAAGTGATATAATAAAATCGTAGATATAAATAAACACTTTAATTAAAATTTTAATATTTTCCTAAAAGTAAAATAGTTAAACTGAAATATTGTTTTTTAATAAATAAAGAAAAATTAAAAATTCAAATAAAAGTAAATTTTGTTTTTGTCAATAACTGTCCCCTAAGTAACAGAAACTCATTTGCACACTGTTGAAGCAGCAACAATGGAGGGAAGAGAGAGAAATTTTTCTCTCTCCTCTCAAACGGAACCTTTCCACATCTCCCATTCTTTCTCCACTCCATTGCAGCAGCAGCAGTCTCATGTGAGTTGGTTACATTCAAAATTTCAAATTTTTAAATTTTTTAAAAACTAACCTAACTACCTAACGTCACCATCACTAATTGCTATCTCCGTCGCCTTTAGCGCCATATCTGACGACTCTCATGGTTTCATGGTTATTTAAACACACCCACGTCCTCAAAATTTGGTTTTTGTAATGTTAGGTTGTTAGTTTTAATTTTTGGTTCTTTTTGGTTTTGATTTATGTACAGAACCGTAGATATAGTTCCTTAACTGTTTTTTTTTTGTATTATTGTTCTAGTTTTGGAACTAGAATTTTACTGAGTGACAAATTATGAAATAAAAGTTGGTTTCAAATTCAGTTTTTTAGTTTTGTTGTCTGATCATGGTTGAAATTGAAATTTTACTGTGACAATTTGCCTAATCAAAGTTGTATTAGACGTCTGTTTAACTGTTCTTAGCTTTAAACTCTAATGGGAATCAAGATTTTACCTTGAAAGTTTGGGTCATAGAAGTCTGTAAATTGAATTTCAGCATAACATGGATGTAAAGTTCAAATTCTGATTAGAGAAAAAATGGAAAGTGTGGTGTTTTGTGTGTTTATGTAATTGAGTTTTGATAGTGGTGGTTCTTCTAGTAAGGGTGTGTTTGGTCGTGCAGGAAATGTTGGCTTTGAAGAAGGCATATGCAGATGTAATTCTGAATACTATGAAGGAGTCTGCAGGTCGGGTAATGGTCTCGGAAAAGAGAGCACTTATGTTCCAGCAGGAGCTCACTGTGGCCAAAGAAAATGCTCTTCATATGTTAATGCGTCTGAAGAAGATGATGGATACTAAGGTCTTATTGCCAAATTTTGTAGTTGATATGGTTATTTGATGATTATAATGATTCGAGAATCTGGTTAGGTTAGATTTTAATTTAATTGATATTGACATGTTTGATTTGTAGTTGACTGACAATGAGGTTTTCCAGTCAGTTTATAAGAATGGATTTTATGTGAATGGTGAAGTAGAGTCACTTCATAAATGTAATTATGAGTATGTTTTCAAAACTTTATGTGTGAATCAAGAACAATTCACTCCTCACTGAATCAATCTATATTGTAGAGTCAATTATCTTGGAAGCCATAGTAGCCAAACACATAAACTACACTTAGCATTTGTTTTTGACACAGAAGTGATTTTTATGGCAAACCAAACAAGCACCTAGGCAATTGAGTGATGTTGTTCTTTTAGATCCTCACCCTCATCTTCAATTTTTCTGTGTCTGCCTACTTTGAGTTTCATTTTGGAAACTGAAGTGGAAGATCCTTAGGATCACATCTGAGGTGCTTGTAGTATGAGGGTTTTTTTATTTATTGTTCAAGTGCAATTATGAAGTTAGTTGGGTCAGTTGTCAGTTAGTTGAGCCGGAAGTTTGTTAATAGTTGGCAGGAATATTGTGTAGAGGGAAGTTTGTCAGGAAAGGTGTAAAGTTTTGTGTGGGATGGTTCAAGTTTCTTGAAATACCTCGGACTAATTCAATTGAAAACTGTTTGTGTGAGAAGTTCTTTAAGATCAATCCATAAAGACATGTTCTATCAAATTCACATGTGTATCATTTTCGTGATGAAGTAATATGTTAAATCAAAATTCTTGGCTGCATTCTTTTTGGCTTATATTTGAAAAAAACCTGAATTAATTGTTTTTTGTCATCCTCTGAATTAAGCATTGATCTTGTTTCCGGTAGGATGCTTTGATATTTTTCAATGATTGTTTGGATATGCATTACATGTGTGTTGACTTAGTGTTCTTCCTCTTTCCAATGGGATTTTGCTTCCCACCTTATGCATTTCCTGTGGTAAGCTAATGCTAACAGGGGTATAGTTCACCTTTTTATTTATTTTATTAATCTACCTTGTCCACAACTATTGCATAATATAAGCAGTATAAAGTATCTATGAACACTAACTTTCAGTTTTCTTCAATTGGTATTTTAACAATATGCCAGTTCCAGTCTACACCACCTATTGTCCCTCATGTACTTTCAATTTGAACGACAATTTCCATAAGGGTTTTAAACAGCGTGCTATGGACCAAATAGAGGCCACAGCAGGTGCTATAGAGACATTGTGAGTTAGATTCCAAAAATCCCCCTGAACAAAGACATTTTTTGAATTTCAATTTAAAAATTTGAAATCTATAGATGTAATAGTAGTGAAAAATTTGAAAATGATAAAGAAGTATAAAATTAGAAGAGGATGATTGAGACATCCTTTCTTTGGTAATTACTTATATGTTATGTTTAAGACACTGACATTTTATTGTTAATTATGAATGTTATTAATTTTGAGTAATTTTTATCTTTTTTGAGAATCTATATGTTTAGTATACATTATATAAACTAAAAAAAATAAAATTCTTTATACCAGTTTTCCCTCTACATGATATCTCACTAGCATTTTTGGAATCAACCGCTATGCTGCTATCTGGGGTTTAAAACATTGATTTTAATGAAGTTTGAGCAAACTTATAATCTAATAATCTCTGTTGGATTTTCTTGTTTCTCCTTTTGTCTTTAAAAGTCATAAACATCTTTATCTCCCGGCTTGTCCTGTGACATATGTCCTGCTTCAGGTTACATATCTTTACCAGTTTGTAACTTGAATTCCACGTTATTTGGGGAATTAACATAATTTTTATGGTTACAAGTAGTTGCATCATGTTTATAGATACTATCATTTATTGCCATTTCTCTGTTAACTAAGTCCTAAAAGTTCAAATGATCGGAAGAGTGATGGCATACATTTCTCCACAATCTTGGGTAGTCAATCATGACAAGAAACTATGTTAAACCCCTGTCAGAATCTATATGAGAACATCAATCTAATCTTAAATCTTAGAAGGAAATTTTGTTTATTGCATGACTGAAATTATTGGTGTTGCTGTAGTTAGGTTTCTCATTAAAGGAAGAATTCTTGGATTTTGATATACTGTCTTATGTAATCATGTAATTGCATTCCCACTTTGGTGAGTTTTTACTTTTTTGGTATTTTTTGACCATGCATTTCCATAACCTAATGTTTTGTTTGTTAACAGACAGCTGAAGCAGAGAAGGCATCATTGCAGCAGCAAAGAAAGATTGAAGTGCTTGAAGCACAGTTGAATGAAGCTGAGGATGTCGTAACAGATCTTAGGGCAGAATTGAAGCATGTATACATTGTGCTAGAAAAGACAAGGAATAACCAGGTCCAGCCTTTGAATGGGCAGAACATAAAGGAGGTTGCAACTTGTATGAGTGTAAAACCGGAGATTTCAATATCCTCTCCTCATAAAGAACATGAATGTATAACAAGCTGTGATGTGGCAAACAAATCACTGACTATGAACATTTTAGATAACAAGTGCTGTAATTCAAAACAACAAACTGAGCAATTGCTCATCTCTAACATGGAAGATTCTTCTGGTCATGACTCCGACTTTGCTTCTGTCATCACAAGAAGCAAGGAACCTGAACTTTGCCGAAATGGATTTACTCAGAGAATCCGTGCACTCGAAGGAAATTTGCTGGACGAAAAGCTGCTCATGCAAGATGTACACAATCATCGTTATGGTAAAAAACCAGGGGTCATTGGTAAAGATATTGATGGAAAAGTTGCAAAATGTAGTGCACTGACTGAGGAAATGAAAATTAAGAAGCAAGTCAAGCTCCTTAAAATACCGAAATGGAAGATATTTTCCAGTTATAGCAGGTCTCACTTTCTTTCTTGTAAATTTTGTTTTATTGACAACGGTAAATTGAGCAAAGATGTGTGCTCTCTAGCTTCTTTCAAGCTCAGTGCCATTATCAAATGGAAAAGAAAGAGAAGAAGACATAGACATCTAGGAATAAAATCTTCTGCTTTCAAAAGTTGTAAACCATCATTTGTTTTTAAGCAGTGCTCATCTGTCTGTGATAATGCAAAATGTTGTGAAGATGAATATGATGGAAATATGAAGTCAGTGCCACTTTTGACTGATGCAGAACCTGTACATGGGGCCGGTGAGTTTCTTGAGAAAGCAATTGAGAAGGATAACAACTTATTGAATTCAGGAGAAAGTGCTGCACATAATCTAACAGGTCCAAGTTCTGGCATGAAAGTCAAGGTTGTTGACGTTTCATCTACAAATACTGATATGAAAGATGCTAAAGCTTTTATAGAAAAAGATAGATATTCCAGTCAAGTAGATGACAGTAAGCCTCTGAAGTATACATTCCAAAGGAAGCGAAAAAAAGAATCCTTGGGAAGCACACACCAAAACATTGATTCTAAGAAGAGCACAGTGAAGAGGAGGGTTGAGGACAAAAAAAATGGTGCATTGGAACCCCATAATCTAGCATGATGGAGGAAGCTTCTAAAATAGTCAGCACCTGGATCAGGGTGGTAATCAGGTTTGTCCAATTCTAATTCACACAACAACAACTCCTGATTGAATTAGGAGCAAAACATGGATAAATTGAATGTGGATTAAGTTCTAAATTTTTTTTGGTTAAATCAAAATAAAGGGTTATCTGCTAGTTTGTTGTGGATCATGAATGCCTAGGATTAACCTAATTTTGTAGCCTTCCTTATTTAAGGATTTTTTTCTCAGATTTAACAAACGGGAACTTTGATACACTTTAAAATAAGTTTGTAATAGAAAGTTGCTTGCTAATGGAAATATACTAATTGCTTGCAATTGTTGCCTTCTTGGAATATCAGTATTTAAGCACCAGACTGATTTATCTGTTTTCTTTATGCAGCTTATCATTGTCTGCAAAATGGTATTGATATCAATATGGATGCTTAAGGCTTGAGGATTCAACAATAGCAGACCTTTGAAGTTGTTATCTTAGTCTCTCTGAGCACATCAAAGATGTTTTTGTAAACAGTTAGGCACTCTAGTTTTTTGTTTTTTTAAATTATTTCTGCATTTCTATCCATATAGAAGAAGAAAAAAATCTGTTTCTACAGTGCAGCTCGAAGGCCCTACTGCCAAGGTCTGTTATGTGCTTAATTCAAGCTAGTTTGACACTTGAGCCATGACATGTTGATGGCAACCCTTGATAGCTTGGATATGTTTATAGGATCTTTTGTTGTTGTTATTATTAATATTATTATTATTATTATTATTATTTGTTTTATATTTCTCCATCATAAACTATGAACTTTTTATGAAGAAAAGTCTTATTGCTGGCAGATTAGAACTTATACTGATTGTAACTTGTAAGTATCTCATTTCTTCTCAAGAATATCACTACGCTGGTTACTGTACTTGGGAGTTGCTGAAGCTTGAATTTTTTTGGAATTGGAAACCTGAGTGAGTATTTAGATAATGTTGTTGTGATCTGATAAACTTAAACTATTGTAGGAAGACAATAAATGAAGCTTGGTACCGATTGATTATTCATCAGAAATGGAATCTGAGTATTCACTATTCCCCATAAGTATTTTGCACCAAGATCAACCAAAAACATTTATTATGTAGAATATTATATAGGCAAATTCTTCCTCTACCTTCATACCTCTCCTTGCATTTTCATATTAATTGTTAAACGTCAGTTTTAACCTTTTTAAAATTTTAAATAACCTTAAATGAAACATAATCTCATTTTTTTAAATAACCTCAGTTGTACTCTCATACCGCACTTTAGTCACAACACTTACTTTTTTCTGTAGTCATGATATTTGAGATATCAGTTTCTTCATTATTTGAATGTGTGTTAGAGAGTTGTCAGAGAAGATTAGTTGTATTAGATGAAAGTATTTTTTTTTTCGTTTTGTATTCTATTTTTACACTTTGCAGGTTTTTTTTAGGTTTTGTGATTTAAAAAAAGAAGAAAAAAAAGTGAACATTATAAGTAAAAATACTACAAAACTTATCTCAACCATCAATATTAATTATCACACACCATCACTTAAACTTAACCTCGGTTTGTAGAAAATTTCTGAAATTTTTGTCCGAAATAGTTTTTTCTTGAAATTTCACATAAGAATCTCGACTGAATTTGGGACAAAGCGCGACAAATTTCAGGTCAAACGGATGAATATTCACCTATGAAACTACCTGTGTGAATTTTTTCAGCGCAATACGGACCCAGAATAAAATTGTAGATAGTAGGGCCAAAATTTCGCAAGTTTTGGTAAAGAATAGCCTTGATTTGCACAAATTTTCTGAAAAATATTCTCGAAATAGTTTTTTCCTAAAATTGTAAGAATCTCGACTGAATTTGAGATAAAAAGAAACAAATTTCAGGTCAAACAGATCCACACACAAACGAACCTTCCTTTCAGCCCTGACACTGATGAATAAATAATTTATTGTCAATCTTGTGGGACGAATCTGGGACTCAAACTTCAGCCAAAACTCAATAGACACAGTGGCGAATGTCTGGTAAAAATTTCAGACCAAAATACCCAAGGAGTAAGGCGTAGTAAGTCCCAGACCGAGAGTGAACAAAACCGGTTTTCCGAAAACAAAACGTCCTGGCTTTTCTTCCCCGTGTCTTCTTTTTGTGATTCGTTTATGGACGTGCCTCCTTGCCTGGGTGCAAACGACATACGAAAGTGCTTGTGTGAAATTTTTTTCAGCGCAATACGGACCCATAATGAAATTGCAGAAATTAGGCCGGAATTTCACAAGTTTCGGTAGAGGATAGCATTGGTTTGCACAAAATTTCTGAAAAATTCTCCTGGAATAGTTTTTTCCTGAAATTCCACCCAAGAATCTCCACTGAATTTGGGACAAAACGCGACACATTTAAGGTCAAACGGATGAGTATTCAGCCACGAAAAAAATCAAACAGTTTCACACACAAACGAACCTTCATTTCAACCCTGGCAGTGACGAATAAAAAATTTATTGCCAATCTTGTGGGACGAATATGGGGCTCAAACCTCAGCCAAAATTCAATAGACACAGTGGCGAATGTCTGGTAAAAATTTCAGACCAAAAAACTCAAGGAGTAACGCGTAGTAAGTCCCAGACCGAGAGTGAACAAAACCGGTTTTCCGAAAACAAAACGTCATGGCTTTTCTTCCCCGCGTCTTCTTTTTGTGATTCGTTTATGGACGTGCCTCCTTGCCTGGGTGCAAACGTCATACGAAAGTGCTTCTTTGAATTTTTTTCAGCACAATACGGACCTTGAATGAAATTGCAGAAATTAGGCCGGAATTTCACAAGTTTCAGTAGAGGATAGCCTTGGTTTGCACAAAATTTCTGAAAAATTCTCCCGGAATAGTTTTTTCCTGAAATTTCACCCAAGAATCTCCACTGAATTTGGGACAAAACACGACAAATTTCATGTCAAACGGATGAGTACTCACCCACAAAAAAATTCAAACAGTTTCACACACAAACTAACCTTCCTTTCAGCCCTGGCAGTGACGAATAAAAAATTTATTGCCAATCTTGTGGGACGAATCTGGGGCTCAAACCTCAGCCAAAATTTAATAGACACAGTGGCGAATGTCTGGTAAAAATTTCAGACGAAAAAAACTCAAGGAGTAAGGCGTAGTAAGTCCCAGATCGAGAGTGAACAAAACCGGTTTTTCGAAAACAAAACGTCATGGCTTTTCTTCCCCGCGTCTTCTTTTTGTGATTCGTTTATGGACGTGCCTCCTTGCCTGGGTGCAAACGACATACGAAAGTGCTTGTTTGAATTTTTTTCAGCACAATACGGACCTTGAATGAAATTGCAGAAATTAGGCAAGAATTTCACAAGTTTCGGTAGAGGATAGCCTTGGTTTGCACAAAATTTCTGAAAAATTCTCCTGGAATAGTTTTTTCCTGAAATTCCACCCAAGAATGCCCACTAAATATGGGACAAAATGCGACAAATTTCAGGTCAAACGGATGAGTATTCACCCACAAAAAAAATCAAACAGTTTCACACACAAACGAACCTTCCTTTCAGCCTTGGCAGTGACGAATAAAAAATTTATTGCCAATCTTGTGGGACGAATCTGGGACTCAAACCTCAGCCAAAACTCAATAGACACAGTGGCGAATGTCTGGTAAAAATTTCAGACCAAAAAACTCAGGGAGTAAGGCGTAGTAAGTCCCAGACCGAGAGTGAACAAAACCAATTTTCTGAAAATCAAACCTCTTGGCTTTTCTTCCCCGTGTCTTCTTTTTGTGATTCGTTTATGGACGTGCCTCCTTGCCTGGGTGCAAACGATATACGAAAGTGCTTGTGTGAATTTTTTTATGCACAATACAGACCGTGAATGAAATTGCAGAAATTAGGCCGGAATTTCACAAGTTTCGGTAGAGGATAGCCTTGGTTTGCACAAAATTTCTGAAAAATTCTCCCGGAATAGTTTTTTTCCTGAAATTCCACCCAAGAATCTCCACTGAATTTGGGACAAAACGCCACAAATTTAAGGTCAAACGGATGAGTATTCACCCACAAAAAAAAATCAAACAGTTTCACACACAAACGAACCTTCCTTTCAGCGCTGGCAATGACGAATAAAAAATTTATTGCCAATCTTGTGGGACAGATCAAGGACTCAAACTTCAGCCAAAACTCAATAGACACAGTGGGGAATATCTGGTAAAATTTTCAGATCAAAATACCCAAGGAGTAAGGCGTTGTAAGTCCCAGACCGAGAGTGAACAAAACCTGTTTTCCGAAAACAAAACGTCCTGGCTTTTCTTCCCCGTGTCTTCTTTTTGTGATTTGTTTATGGACGTGCCTTCTTGCCCGGGTGCAAACGACATACAAAAGGGCTTGTGTGAATTTTTTTCAGCGCAATACGAACCTTGAATGAAATTGCAGAAATTAGGCCGGAATTTCACAAGTTTCGGTAGAGCATAGCCTTGGTTTGCACAAAATTTCTGAAACCCAAGAATCTCTACTGAATTTGGGACAAAACGCTATAAATTTAAGGTCAAACGGATGAGTATTCACCCACGAAAAAAATCAAATAGTTTCACACACAAACGAACCTTCCTTTCAGCCTTGGCCATGGCGAATAAAAAATTTATTGCCAATCTTGTGGGACGAATCTGAGACTCAAACTTCAGCCAAAATTCAATAGACACAGTGGCGAATGTCTGGTAAAAATTTCAGACCAAAATACCCAAGGAGTAAGGCGTAGTAAGTCCCATACCGAGAGTGAACAAAACCTGTTTTCCGAAAACAATACGTCCTGGCTTTTCTTTCCTGTGTCTTCTTTTTGTGATTCGTTTATGGACGTGCCTCCTTGCCTGGGTGCAAACGACATACGAAAGTGCTTATGTGAATTTTTTTCAGTGCAATACGGATCCGTAATGAAATTGCAGAAATTAGGTCGTTATTTCACAAGTTTCGATAGGATAGCATTGGTTTGCACAAAATTACTGAAAAATTCTCCCGGAATAGTTTTTTCCTGAAATTCCACCCAAGAATCTCCACTGAATTTGGGACAAAACGCGACAAATTTTAGGTCAAACAAATGATTATTCACCCAAGAAAAAAATCAAACAGTTTCACACACAAACTAACTTTCCTTTCAGCCTTGGCAGTGACGAATAAAAAATTTATTGCCAATCTTGTGGGACGAATCTGGGGCTCAAACCTCAGCCAAAACTCAATAGACACAGTGGCGAATGTCTGGTAAAAATTTCAGACCAAAAAACTCAAGGATTAAGCCGTAGTAAGTCCCAGACCGAGATTGAACAAAACCGGTTTTCCAAAAACAAAACGTCATGGCTTTTCTTCCCCGTTTCTTCTTTTTGTGATTCTTTTATGGACGTGCCTCCTTGCCTAGGTGCAAACGACATACGAAACTGCTTGTGTGAATTTTTTTCAGCGCAATACGGACCTTGAATGAAGTTGCAGAAATTTGGTCGGAATTTCACAAGTTTCGGTAGAAGATAGCCTTGGTTTGCACAAAATTTATAAAAAATTCTCCCAGAATAATTTTTTCCTGAAATGCCACCCAAGAATCTCCATTGAATTTGGGACAAAACGCGACAAATTTCAGGTCAAACGGATGAGTATTCATCCACGAAAAAATTCAAACAGTTTCACACACAAACAAACCTTCCTTTCAGCCCTGGTAGTGACGAATAAAAAAATTATTGTGAATCTTGTGGGAAGAATCTGGGGCTCAAACTTCAACCAAAACTCAATAGACACAGTGGGGAATCTCTGGTAAAAATTTCAGACCAAAATACCCAAGGAGTAAGGTGTTGTAAGTCCCAGACCAAGAGAGAACAAAACAGATGTTCCGAAAAGAAAGCATACTGGCTTTTCTTCCCCGTGTCTTCTTTTTGTGATTCGTTTATGGACGTGCCTTCTTGCCTAGGTGCAAACGACATACAAAAGTGCTTGTGTGAATTTTTTTCAGCACAATACAGACCTTGAATGAAGTTGCAGAAATTTGGCCGGAATTTCACAAGTTTCGGTAGAGGATAGCCTTGGTTTGCACAAAATTTATGAAAAATTTTCCCGGAAGAGTTTTTTTCCTGAAATTCCATCCAAGAATCTCCACTGAATTTGGGACAAAACGCGACAAATTTCAAGTCAAACGGATGAGTATTCACTCACGAAAAAATCAAACAGTTTCACACACAAACGAACCTTCCTTTCAGCACTGGCAGTGATGAATAAAGAATTTATTGCTAATCTTGGGAGACGAATCTAGGGCTCAAACCCCAGCCAAAACTCAATAGACACATTGACGAATGTCTGGTAAAAGTTTCAGACCAAAATACCCATGGAGTAAGGCGTAGTAAGTCCCAGACCGAGAGTGAACAAAACCGGTTTTCCAAAAACAAAACGTCATGGCTTTTCTTCCCCGTGTTTTCTTTTTGTGATTCGTTTATGGACGTGCCTTCTTGCCTGAGTGCAAACGACATACGAAAATGCTTATGTGAAATTTTTTTATCGCAATACGGACCCTAAATGAAATTGTAGAAATTAGGTCGGAATTTCACAAGTTTCGGTAGAGGATAGCCTTGATTTGCACAAAATTTCTGAAAAATTCTCTCGGAATAGTTTTTTCCTGAAATTCCTCCCAAGAATCTCCACTGAATTTGGGACAAAACGCGACAAGTTTCAGGTCAAACGGATGAGTATTCACCCACGATAAAAATCAAACAGTTTCACACACAAACGAACCTTCCTTTCAGCCCTGGCAGTGACGAATAAAAAATTTATTGCCAGTCTTGTGGGTCGAATATGGGGTTCAAACCTCAACAAAAACTCAATAGACATAGTGATGAATGTCTGGTAAAAATTTCAGACCAAAATACCCAAGGAGTAAGGCGTAATAAGTTCCAGACCGAGGGTGAACAAAATCGGTTTTCCGAAAAGAAAATGTCTTGGCTTTTCTTCCCCGTGTCTTCTTTTTGTGATTCGTTTATGGACGTGCCTCTTTTTCTGGGTGCAAACAACATACAAAAGTGCTTGTGTGAATTTTTTTCAGCGCAATACGGACCCAGAATGAAATTGCAGAAATTAGGCCGGAATTTCACAAGTTTCGGTAAAGGATAGCCTTGGTTTGCACAAAATTTCTGAAAAATTCTCCCGGAATAGTTTTTTCCCTAAATTTCACCCAAGAATCTCCACTGAATTTGGGACAAAACGCGACAAATTTCAGGTCATACGGATGAGTATTCATCTATGAAAAATATTAAACAGTTTCACACACAAACGAACCTTTCTTTCAGCTCTAACAGTGATGAATGAAAATTTTATTGCGAATCTTGTGGGACGAATCTGGGGCTAAAATATCAGCGAAAACTCAATAGACACAATGACGAATGTTTGGTAAATATTTCAGACCAAAATATCCAAGGAGTAAGGCGTAGTAAGTCTCAGACCGATAGTGAACAAAACTAGTTTTCCGAAAACAAATCGTCTTAGCTTTTCTACCCCGTACTTCTTTTTGTGATTTGTTTATGGACGTGCCTTTTTACCTGCGTGCAAACAACACATGAAAGTACTTATGTTATTTTTTTTCAGCGCAATTCGGACTCAGAATAAAATTGCAGAAAGAAGGGCAAAATTTCACAAGTTTTGGTTGAGGATAGCTTTGGTTTGCACAAAATTTCTAGAAATTCTCCCGAAATAAATTTTTCTTGGAATTCCTCGTAAGAATCTTGACTGAATTCGGGACCAAGCGCGACAAATTTCAGGTCAAACGGATGAGTATTCACCTATGAAAAAAATCAAACAGTTTCACACACAAACGAACCTTCATTTTAGCCCTGGCAGTGATGAATAAACAATTTATTGTGAATCTTGTGCAACGAAACTGAGGCTAAAATCTGAGCGAAAACTCAATAGACACAGTGGCGAATGTCTGGTAAAAATTTCAGACCAAAATACCCAAGGAGTAAGGCGTACTAAGTCCGATACTGAGATTGAACAGATGTGGTTTTCCGAAAACAAAACTTTCTGTCTTTTCTTCCCCCTATCTATTTTTTTTTATTTTTTTTTGGATGTGCCTCCTTACCTGGGTGAAAACAACATATGAAACTACTTGTGTGATTTTTTTCAGCGCAATACGGACCCAGAATAAAATTGCAGAAAGTATGGTGAAATTTCACAAGTTTTGGTAGAGGATTACCTTGGTTTGCACAAAATTTCTGAAAAAAAATTGTCCCAAAATAGTTTTTCCTGAAATTCTTGTAAGAATTTCGACTATATTTAGGATAAAACGCGACAAATTTCAGGTCAAACAGATGAGTATTCACCTAGGAAAAAAATCAAACAATTTCACACACAAACAAACCTTCCTTTCAGCCCTGGCAGCGATTTATAAAAAGTTTATTGAGAATCTTGTGCAACGAATCTGGGACTCAAATCTCAGCCAAAACTCAATAGACACAATGATGAATGTCTGGTAAAAATTTCAGACAAAAATATCAAAGGAGTAAGGCGTAGTAAGTCCCAGATCGAGAGTGAACAAAATTGGTTTTCCAAAAACAAAACGTCCTAGCTTTTCTACCCCGTACCTAGGAAAAAGTCAAACAGTTTCACACACAAACGAACCTTCCTTTCAGCTCTGGCAATGATGAATAAAAAATTTATTGCGAATCTTGTGGGACGAATCTGGGGCTAAAATCTCAGCCAAAACTCAATAGACACAATGACGAATGTCTGGTAAAACTTCAGACCAAAATACCCAAGGAGTAAGGCGTAGTAAGTTTCAGACCGAGAGTGAACAAAACTGGTTTTTCGAAAACAAAACGTCTTGGCTTTTCTATCTCGTAACCTCTTTTTGTGATTTGTTTATGGACGTGCCTTCTTATCTGGGTGCAAACACCATATGAAAATACTTGTGTGAATTTTTTCAGCGTAATACGGACCCATAATAAAATTGCAGAAAGTAAGACGAAAACTTCAATAGTTCTCTAGGTCCCATCTCCCTAGCTGAAACGATATGAAAGTGCACCGAGAATCTACAGAGATAGTGTTTTTGCCTATTATATAATCTCTCCTTTAGTTAAATTACTCAATCATTAATTTTATCCTTATATTTGTTCATCTTAATTTTCTATCTTTTTCGACTTATCTTATTTTATCTCTCTAAATTGAATTTAATAGTTATTTTTACAAAAAATCTCAATAGCTAAAAATAATCTTAAATTACAATTTAAATTATTTATTGTAAACCTATTTATATATTTCAAAATATTTATTTATTATGAATTTCAATTATGTAAAAATAAACATTTATTATGTGTAGTACACGAGTTAAAATAGTAATTAATAACATTTTTTTGGGGGTTGTTAAATCTATTTTTTTTACACTACGTTGATGGCATAGTTTCTTTATTTGATGAGTACATAAATCAACAGTAACAGTGTTTTAGAAGAATTATTATTTATCATCACGATGAAGATTTTTTTGTAATTGTAATTTAAGTCTGCGTTTAAATAACTTCAATTATTATATATAATTGATTTGTTCTAGTCAATTTTCATATTTAAGTAATCTGAATGAAAAAAAAAATGCAGTGAGAGGAGAAATTCTGAAAAAAAGTTCACAAACTAAATTTTCTGACGAAGATTAACCTTGATAGAAAAAAAAAGTTGATTAAATTAACTTCTATTAAGAAAGAATTGTTGTCACCTATGCAGCACAAACACGGATACAAACACTAACACAGACACGGAGATGGAGATATTTTAAATCTTTAAAATGTAGGACACGTAACACCGATCTATATATTATATAATTATGAATTATATAAATTTACAATAAACATTTATGTACATGAGTATGTTTCAGATTTTTTTTGGAGCATAAAGATGTTTTTCATGACTGTTTCAAAAAAATTTGTTCATTTTTTTATAATCATAATAAAAATTTATACAATAAATTTGAGTTTTTAGAAAATTATTGTATTTATCTTTTTTAAAATTGTATTAGAACCGTGTTAGGAATCCAACAAATATTTTGTGCATTGAACACTTCACCGACAAGTGTCGTACGAGTGTCGACACCGATACATGTGTCCGACACGGACACGTCATTTAATAGAAGTGTTCGAACTTCATAGGTTGTCATTGTTCCTATATATCTACATAGACATAACCCATGACCATATTATGATATCAGCATCCATGAATGACACTTATACTGTGTTTGGATTCGAGTGAATATTGTTGGAAATTCCACATCGACTAGAGATTAGGACATTTAATTGTATATAATGGGTCTAAACCTCATCCCTTGAACCGGTTTTATGATATTGAGTTAGGCTTAAATCTCACTTCTTAACAAATATTGTTCATTTGCATTTATTATTTAGGTTTCTATCCGAAAATTTGCACTTATGATATCAGCATCCATGAATGACACTTATATTGTGTTTGGATTCGGGTGAATATTGTTAAAGGATTTGTGTCTATCATTTAAGTTTGCATCCATATATTTGCACGGATTTGGAGTTGTGGAAATGCGAGTCTAATGACAACATGGATTTTCCCATGTCTACCATATGACAACAAAATCCAAGCCCACTAGCAAGGGTCCAAGGCAAGAGCCCAGATGAAAGATGGAAGGAAGGGTTCAAAAATCCTACATGATGATTTAGATGGGAGAATTTGGTGACCTACAAAGATGCTATGTGTACTATGGTTGGCCACTTTTGGCAGGACCAGCAAAAAGGGAAGAAACATACAAAGGCTAAGTGCTTACATCATTGGATAAGTGGGGACACACTCTGTGAAACATGTGCATATCAAGCGTGCTTAGGGTCTATCACGTTTTCAATCCTTTTTGTCTTTCAACCAGTAACTCTAGTGCCCTTTAATCTCCTATTCTCCCAAAAGCCTTGCACCATGTCATTCAATTTTGGGTATGGAGAGAGATTCCAAATCCCCACTTCTCTATGTGCTTTTTCTGCTGTTACTTCCAACTCATTTTCTGCCCACTTTACCCTGCTCATTTTGCTTAGAACATAAACACAACCAACTTAAACTTAGATATGGAAATCAACATGGCTCAAAATTCTGTCATTCCATTTTATCTGTTTTGATTTTCATCCTTTAACTAACAGGTATCATTCAATACAATGTCATGTCAGCATAAATGTACTATTGTAGTGACAGTAACACAGTAGAGTGTTGTTATGAGTATCATAGAGAAAAAATCAACTTTGCAAAAATGGAAAATAGAGGGTAGATGATTTGGTTGTCTAGAAGTAAGAAAGTAGAGGAACCAAAAAAGCCTTTCAACTTTGAATGAGGAGTTGGGATGACACACAGAACTGTGCCAGTGTCACGAGTCTATCACCCCTTTAAGGGTAGTGGCTAAATGCATGATTTGGTGTGCACGCCAATCCGAGACACACACTAACTTACAAAGATAAATTCCTGAGATGGATGAGGATATCATCAGCACAAGGACCTTAGCATAGTGGCAAAGTGGCAGTCCTTGTACGTATGTGTTTGCTTGTCTCCTCAGCACCTTACACCATTCACATCTTGCTGTGATATTCCCCCATCATCACAAATACTACTTTACCCTTCATTGTGGTTATGCAGTCCCCCACATAACCTACAAGGGTATCATTCCCCCTTGCACAAGAGCCACTTTCTGCTAGGGATTTATAGCAAGGTCTACCACTCTAACTAACTCAACTCAACTCAAACCAAACTAACCAACCAAGCAAGCAAGCAAACAAACAACAAGTGTTCCAATATGGAGATGAGGAGAGAAACCAAGGAGGAAGAGCACACCAAGGAGGATAACATACACACTATAGTGTTCACAGCAGGCTCATTTCTCCTAATGGTGTGTCTAAAACACTTTCTAGTTGAGCAGTGGCGTGCTTGGGTGTTCCTCATTCTCAATGTCATTTTGTTAGCCATTCTTTTCATGTCTCTGAGGCCAGCCAAGTTAGATCACAGTTCAGAAACTGAAAGCAGGGTTGAAGAAGTGAAGAGTGACAACAAAGAGAAGAAGAGGCCAAGTGGGGGGTCTCAAGAAACTGAAGAAAAAGATTGCTACATAAAGCAAAGTTGGAGTAGTACTGGTACTAGTAGTAGTAATACTTATGTTCATGTTGAGAATGAAGTAGCTGAAGAGGATGAGCAAGAGGAGGAGGAGGAGGAGCAGGTTCCAGTGCTGTCCAAGGAGGAGTTGAATGAGAGAGTGGAAGCTTTCATTGCAATGTTTAGGCAGCATTTGATCTCAGATGTCAAACAAGCTGAAAATTTCGGACACCACAAGATTGAAGTGTCTTGCTGTTGAGGCAATGTTCTAAGAAAACAGCTACAATTTTTGTTTCATTATTATTCTTATTTCTTCTTAATGATCAAGGATGTGCTTTACTACTGCTATATTGTTTGGATTGATCCAATTTCATGGCCTCTTCTTCACATTATCCCGATTCCTTTTAGGTTTATTACTGATAGTCTCATCAGTAATGAAAATTGTTCATTTACTACAGATATCTTGTTGTACACATGTTTGAATTCATGACTTTATGGAACTCATCTAAGCACAAAAATCGAAAAACTTCAAATATAGTACACCTTCACAATATGATCTTACCTCTATCTAGTTGTGCTTTGATCTCAAACACAATCTTATCTTCTTCCTTAACTACTTTCATTACCACTTTTTTATCCAACAAAAGTGCATTATCTCAAATCCCTATGCATTGGTTTAAGATACTTTATTTAGGTGAAATCTTGAACAATATTTTAAACTTAAGGTGCCTTCCAAATAACAAGAAAGAATCTCTTTCCTTGCAAAAGTTCCTTGTGGCAGTAGAGTACCAAACTGCAAAGTCTGAAATCAGAATAAGAATATTAATGATAATATTATCTCAATTTTTTCTTTTATTTTTCCTACCCTCATATTCAAATCTGCTGTAAAAGGTTGCTGGTTCTTATCTCAGTCTAGTAATTTGAAACTTCATAACATTTTACTGTCTTTTACTTTGTAGAGGAAAACATTTTCATTTTTTTTCTTTTCCTTTTGCTTCCAACACTCTGACTTCAGAACTCAATGGTCATCAACCACTGAGAGAAAATTCCAAGATCTAAAGAAACATTTTCTGACATTCCTTTGTTTCTTTATCCTTAACAGTATAAACAATTTAACACAGTATATTACAGTATTACTTTAATCAAACACTTTTCTCTTTTAGTTATAAAAAATATACAACTTTGTTTAAACACAATGTCTCCTAAAGCTTTCAACGAGTATAACTATTTATTGACATGTAACTAAACCATCCAAACAAAGCATAAAGTTTTGACACATTTTTTTATGACATACAAGAAGAAAGAGGTAAAAACAAAAGCTAAAAAGTAGGGTCTAATCTAAGCCATAACCTGACACTTTTGCACCTTCTCCAAAGGGCTCTATGGTCTATGGCTATTTTGGTGGGGAATGCATCCAAATAAAATAAAAATCTTCTAGAACCCATTTTGCTGCTTTTATGCTCCTCCACCATGTTTAGCCAAGAGGGTGTGTCCCTCTTTATCATGTAACTAATGATTCATGGGCAAATATCTTGCCTTCAAAGTCTTGTCTACCAAGGAGTCAGGGTTCTGAGTTAGTCTCCACCACCCTTGTCTTGCAATAACTCCTCTTCTTCTGTGATTCCCTCATCTTTGACCCAATAAATTCTTACTTTCTAGCCCCACCAAAGTCTGAAAAATTATAGATTCTATGTTAAGATCACACACTCTCTGTACTATTTACTGTGAGTGTATCTTGTAAAGGAATGCTAATAACACATTCTGCACACTCTATTGGATAAAGTTTGTCCTTCCCAGAATTAGTGGATCGAATGACCGACAAGACGAAAGTTCACACGATATCTCAGTCAAAATCATGAAGTGAAAATTTTGTTGATTAATTAGGTTAATCTAAATTAAAGGTTATAAAATATTATTAAGGATTTATTAGATTTGGGCCAACGTTATTAAGAAGGAAGACCTAATAGAAAACTAAATAAAGGAAGACCTCACAGTAAAAGCTAATGACTTAACTGACTTGAACTGTCTTCGTAGTTACCGTACCTTTAAACTTAACATACAGATGAAAGAAGACAAAAATACTTCATGAGGAATATAAATTCTCTTGGATTGTAAGAACAAAATTTATTAAAAACTACAAAATCAATGAGAAGAGAAGCCTGTTAAATAAGAAAACAGATTTCTGATTTCTGATAAATGTAATCAACAATAAACTGCATATCAGAGAGTGAATGCTGTCGTTTTTTAACACACTTCTTCTAATACATTCTTTATTGTTTGTTGATTAAATCATGAGAAAATGTATTTGCAATAAATTTCCTAAAACTTCAATGAAGTAAATTCTTAATAATTGAATTCTCAACTTACCAATTTTAATCAATAGATGCGCTCAAAATGTTTTAAATATTGTTAGTTGTTTAAATAGAAGCATATGAAGAACATTATAGGTTTCAAGGCACTTTCTTGGTGGTCCTAGATTTTCCTTTTATTCTGTGTTATGATTTGTGACCAGGTTATTAGAATTATATTGTAATTTAAATTACATATTTTGAGTAGAAAGATGTTTTTTATGATTGGTTCAAAAGGATTTGTTATTTATTTTTATAATCATAATAAAAATTTATACAATAAATTTGAGTTTTTAAAAAATTAATGTATTTATGTTTTTTAAAATTATGTTTGAACCGTGTTAGAATTGTTAGAAATATTTTTTGAATTGGACATTTCACCGATACGTGTCCTATAAGTGTCGGTATTCGATATGCGTCTGACATATTTAAGAAGAGTGTTTCAGTCTCATAAGACGACACTAGTCTGAACTTAAAAATACATTTCTTAGTCATACTAAAATAGTTATAAATTTTATATTTTTAACTTACAATAAATAGATGCAGAAGTAAATTAATTAAGTATTTGGTGAAAAATAAATTGTAATTAATAAAAGAAAAAAATTAAAGCTATCTTAACCTTTGAAAAGGATAAATAAATAGAAATAAAGTTTTCCTAATATCCAATAATTAAAAAATGGAGAGAGAGTGGTAAACAAATTATATAAAAACTAATCTTCTTTAACATAAAATGTCCTTCTTGTTTGTTTGAAATAAAAAATAAATCACTAATAATGTTCTAAATTCCAAAACTCAAGAACTATTTATACGCATATTATCATTTAAAGAATTTAAAAGTCTTGAATTCATATGAAAACCTGAATCCAATTATGAACACTGAAACTTAACTGAGAAGCTTAATAATGAACCTTAATAAATGATTATGCTAAAGTTTAATAAAGTTCCATCTCATCATTCTGTGTAATAACTTTAAAATTCAAATGATGGTTAAAGCTAAATGTTTAAGGAATTTTTCCATAATTTTTTTAAAAGAAGTAAAATTAACTTTTACATTAGTTAAAACTAGTTTAGATATAAGTTAAAAAAAATTAGAGAATTTTGAAAAAAATTAAATTGCAATTTTAAAAGTCATGAAATAACTATTTTTTTAAAAAAAGGCTGAGGAAAAAAAAAGTTTTCTTTCCCATGCTATTATTATTTATTTCAACTATACTCTTATTTGCAATTTATGATTTTTTCACTGAAGTAAAGTATTCAAAAAGGATAGTTTAATTGACCTTAATTAATTAATTAATTAATTCTTAATCTGTTTGCCTTAACCTATTATATATATATATATATATATATATATATATATATATATATATGAGTATTGATAATATCATATGAGAAAGAAGATACTTAGTGTGGAAAGAATATTCGTATTTTATTTTGTTCTTGATAAGTCAATAGTTTATAATTCAACAAACAAAACTATCTTCTTGTTGTACATTCACGATATTTTTAAACCTACTTCAAAGCTTTTTTTGAAGAATTTAAAGTTAAGAAATTGGATAGTCTACATATTTTACAAAAATTACATTGATTCAACTCTCAATTTTGTGTACACTTTATTTCTTTTACTTGAATTCTAAACCTAACAAGTTAATTTAAAGTACTATAAAATAATTTGTTAATTATATAAAAAAATTAAGAAAATAAATGTATGAAAAACTTGAGAATTAGATCACAATTATATATTTTTTCTTTTACAAAATTAGAGAGTAAAATAAAATAAAATAAAAAAAGTAATAGAATAAAACCAAAATCATGAATTACATTTTTTTATTCTTTATATAGTTTTGGTGTCATTCATGTTCATTTGTATTTTGTTTTTTCTGTTTTAATATATTTCGTTTCATGTGAGTCAGACTTCATGATGATGCATGACATGAATTTTTATAAAAAATAAATAAATTTACGGATTAAAAATTAAGAAGATCAGGAACTAAATATATTTCATTTATTTTATTCTTTAGAAAAAAAATATCTTAATTCTAATAGTATATTTCTCAAATTATTTGATTGACTACTAGGTTTGGTTGAAGTTAAAAAAGGATCATATTATAATTTTAGAGCAAATAAAAAAATCAATTTCCACCCTAATGCTAACACACATGCTAGAACTTTGTAGTGATATTCTCTTATGAAAATGAAGCACACATAAAACCAAAGGGAACACGTTTCATAAACCAAGAAAAAAAAAAAAAAAAAGAAAGCAATAATTAGACATGTTGAGATTTGGCATAAGCCACAAATGAATTATACACAAAAGAAAACAAATGAACTCATAAAATAACAGCCATTGAACCTTCTAAAGTAGGGTCACTTTCCTAAAGAGCCCACAACACACAATCCACACTACAAAAATACAAATCTCAAATTAGGGTTTTTTGGAAATGTAAATAAACAAGAAAGTTCCCTATCAAATGGGCCTTGGGCCATGAAAAAAAAAGGTGTGAGGAAAATAGATTGGATTATTATAATTTTTTCTTTCTTTTTTTAATATTGTGTATTTTTTATTATAAACAATTTTATAAAATAAAAGGGTATTTTAGATGGATTGTGTTAATTTGTAAATGATAAAAGAAATTATTGTATTCATGGAATAAAGAATAATATTGATCATCTAATTCATTGTGGGAACTATGTTGAAAAGTTAGATTTTTTTTTATATTTAAAGTTTTGATGTTTTAGAGAATTAATATGCTAGATTATTATTTTTTTCATGGATGAAATAGTGTTTGATTAAGTGACATGATGATGGTGATGTATGAGAATGGGCACACATAGAAGATCTTGTTGGATATGAAAATAGGGAATTATGAGATAATGGATGAATGGTGGTAAGCTTCAAATGTGGAGAATATGTGAGGAAGGGATTAATTCATCATACATTTTCAACTCTCAACTTGCAAAAATGATCAATATAATTAACATTTTTAAAATTATATGATTAATTAAACATGACAACAATGGTTTAAAATATCTATTTTTGATGGAAGAAATATTGTATTTTCTATGCTGTTTTAGTTGAGAATGGTGATTGATTAGGTTTTGAATAATATGTTTTTTTATGTCTTTATTTTATATTTGAGTAGAGATTTTTTTATATGGATTGAAATATTTATAGTACTTTCATTTATTTATATAATTTTTTATTGTTAATAAAAAATTAAAACAATGGTTTAAGATTTAATAATTCAACTATAATCAAAGGGAGTGTGAATAAATTGTGACACTACTATTTAAAAACCATCCATCTTACAACTATTTTTAAAATAAAATATTGTATTATAATAAAATAATAATTTATTTAGACATAAAATAAATGTAGATCACATTTATATGTGTTAAAGTATCGGTATTTTAATAAAATAGTTACAATAACTAATAACATTGGAAAATAATGATTTCATACCTCTGAAAAAATAAAACATAATTTTATAGGTTTCCAAATGAAATATGGCATAATATTTTTAAGTCAAATTATTTTGATAAATTGTTAATGTTTAAAGTATATACATTAATATTTATTAATAATAAATTCATGTTTGAATTAAAAAGACGAAAAGCAGTTTAGGTTTATTTTAATCTTTTAAGAAAACTTAATGATTTTTATTAAGATAATTGACCTATTATAAACTGATTTTTGTCACTTATTTTTTCAATAAGTTTTTTTTAATTAAATTATGTGGTTGATTTTAATCTATTAATTGGTTGATTGATTTCTGACCTTTCTATATGATTAGTCGATTTGGTCTAATTGTTAGAATGCAACAAATATTTTTTACATCATTATCTAATTATAAATGGTTATTTATAAAAATATAAAGTTGGTATAACTTTTTAGTGAATTTTATTGAAGACCTTCTTATTTATTTTTAAATAAAATAACTATAATACCTTTTATATGAAACCGTAAGCGATTTTTATACTTTAAATTTTATTATATCAATTTTTAATTATTATTATACATTATTTTAATTTTTATATTTCTCTTCACTTTTAAACATTAATATATTATAAATTTATTATAAAATATATAAATTAAATTCAATAATTTTTTTTATAAAAGTATGCGCAACACAACAATTGTTTCCACCATTATATAGTAAGTTTATTGATTTTGATAATAGTTTTTAAAAAATTTATAAACATATCTAATTGTTTTGTAGGGTAGAATATATAATAATAATAATAATAATAATAATAATAATTATTATTATTATTAAACTCTAAACTTTCATTTTCTGCTTACTATGGATTACAGCTGTATATATTGTCCTTCGAAAAGAAAAAGCATGAAACTCATCCATCAGACAGCTTCAAATTTATAAAAATTCATAAAAAAATTATCAACTTTTACTTTTGAATAATCGCTCTGAAAATATATTTTATACATAATTATTTCTACTTGTATGAACTATTTAAAAGGATAAATTTCTCACTGTATTTATTCCTTTATTTTAAGTAAAAAAGTAAAGTAAATTCAGGAGAAAACAATAAATATAAAAAATAACAAAGAATCAATTATAAAGTATAAATAATTAATATTCAAGATTAAAAAGAAGCCTTAATGTAAATTAAAAAACTAAAATTAAAATTGAGAGTTTTAGAATTTAAAATTTTAATGTAAAAAAATTAACAAGAAAGAAAACAGCCAATTATCTTTTCAAGGAAATGTATAAAAGAAAAATGAAGAAAAAGAGAACATTAATTACAAGTAAAGACTTGAATTTATAATATAAAAGTTAAGAAATTATTGGTATAATAAGTTCAAATTTTGAATGTCTGAATCAAAAGTCCAAGTTTTATTTATTTATTTATGTGTTGAAAATAGTTGTTGAAAATAGTTATTGAAAATAGTTTATAGAGAAAGTGATGAAGTAGATTTGAGTTGAAGCTACCCAACCACATCACTGTTGCCTTTCTTCAACTTCAACTAACCACCACGGAATTTTCCTCATCCGTACCAAATGCATCACTCTTCAAATGTACACATTTTTTTTTAAATTTTAATAATAATAATAATATAATATTAAGATTAATAATGATAATTATTATTATTATTGTGAATGAGATAATATCTAAAGATATATCGTACCATTTAACTCTGCAATGAAACCACAACTCAAAAGTCAAACTCTATGATAGGCTCTTAATTTCATACAATTCTTTAGACCTTTTTGGGAAAATGATGCTTTTATTCATTGCATGCAGACATATTATATCATATATGCAAATAATAATACATACAATACAACATGTTAATATATATGTATGTATTCGTATTAACAAGTTAAAAAACCAAAATGAAAAAAATGACCCATTTATGCAATTTAGCAAGTGAATATTCAAATTCTATCAGAAAATATCAAAACCTTTATTGTGGTAGTTATAAAATGAAGTTTCTTATAAAATGTATTTAAGTTAATGTTGATGCAAAACTCATTGAATTTAAACCACTAAAAATACATGATTAATAAGTGGTTTTGACCTTCACCTTTGAAAATAGTATTAAATTAATGTATTTTTTCTTAATTTGATGTAGATAATATTCATATATGAAATACTCTTTTTGTTTTGAATCTAGACCATTCCATTTATCACATAAATTTCATAACCCACATGAAGACTTATTTAGTAACAAATCTCTAACTTAATCTCAAGAGTCATATCTCTTAGGATCTTATTTCAAGATTATCATTAGATAAACTCCTCTGAAATCATTGACTTATTCTTAATATATGACAAGATAAAAAAAAAAAAAAAAACATCTCAAAGCATGTGTAGTGTACTAAAAATTATTGTATTAGTATACTTTTCCACAAAATAAGGAATCTATTCATCATTCATAATACATACATCACACATGCTTTTGAGGCAGTTGGGAGTGTTAGGGTTTTTTTAATTGGTACCATTAGTGTTGGCAATTGGAGACTCTTATAAATTTGTTGTGTTCAGAGAGAATTATATGTTTCTATGATCTATATATGAGTTTAACCATCCTAGATCATATTTTTTTTTTACCAATAAAAAAAAATACATTACACAATTGTATGGAACAATGAATTATTTTTAAAAAGTGGTTTCAATAACTTAGAAACACAAAGGAACATTTTCTTTGAAGAAAATCTTTTGAATACATAGTTGTAGTGTAGGTGGGTAGAGGGAGTTCAAGATGTGAAATCCTTATTGAAAACAATCTAGGACACAACATATTACGATGTAACAAAAACAACATATTACATAATGATGTTCATATAAATGGTATATGAGTTAAAGACAAGATATATCTGTGATGCATAACCAAAACAACCTGGACAAGTAGTTCTGTTACCATATCTGTGAGTGAGAAACAATGGAAAAGCAAGAGAGTGTGCTGAAGTACAACAACAATAATATTAGTAGTCTTCATTCGATGAACAATGGTCCAATTATCCAAACAGAGGGAGAAGCTAGAAACATTAGCTAGGGTATACAACATTATTTGACTTAACATGCAATAATAACGAAACAACAGCTATGTCACGTAGATATCCATGAGACATACGTGACCAGCACCACCTAACGGGGCTCTAATAATCAATCTAATGATGGAACCTTTTGAGGCCTATATCTAACTTCTTCTTCAATTTTTATGCAGATCATTTATTGCATCATGCACCTTTACTCTCACCCTCTTCAACTCTTGCAAAATGATTCTTCTTACCTATGTTTCTCTTCAGTTTTGACTCAGAAAAAATAATATATACTACTACTGCAAAAACTGTGTGTTGTTA
This sequence comes from Phaseolus vulgaris, assembly GCF_051622355.1. NCBI lineage: Eukaryota > Viridiplantae > Streptophyta > Magnoliopsida > Fabales > Fabaceae > Phaseolus > Phaseolus vulgaris. Next base: position 4,228,639 of record NC_143501.1, on the reverse strand, counting down.
ATTTTCTTCTCTTGTGTTTAACGATCAAACCACTAGATTAGCCCCTTCTTAAGCCACCCCTTTTGTCTCTTCCTCTTGTTGGTTTAGTTCTGAGGGCGATTAGCACTATAACCCTTCACATATCACATCAAGTTGTCATCTTGGAATTGAATTTGTATGTAAAAGGAGTTTTTCAGAAAGAGGGTACCCTCCTTTCTTGTCATGGAGGTGGAGAATCAGAAGTCAAGAAAGTATCAAAAGCTACGCAATTGGTTCAATAGCAAGCAAAAGGAAGAAGATAGGCCATCATCATTCAGTTTGAACGAGATACAAGGTTCTTATGTGTTTGTGTGTGTGTTCCTTATGTGTGTATGTATATATATATGCTCTTCTTCTACTTTCAAAGACTAGAATTAATCAAGGGGGTGGTGCATGCACCATTGTTAATTCCAGATGGAGCAGAAGATCAGAGTGATGACTATGAGGGCAACCTTTCCCTTCGTTCATTGGAATTGGATCCATGCATTTCAACAAATGAACTAAGGTAAACCAATTAATTACAATATATATGTATATTTATAAAATCTTCTGGGTGGGTCTCTGTCTTGTGAGATAGTATTAATTGTATGTGTGTCTATATATAGTTCTTCCTATTTGACTCAGATGTTAATGTAATGGTTTTAGTTTATGTTTTTTGTTTGTGACATGTATATTTTCAGGATCTTTGTTGGTACTTGGAATGTTGCTGGTAGATCTCCTGTAGGAAGTTTGGCTGTTGACTTGGACGAGTGGTTGAATCTCAAGAATGCTGCAGACATATATGTTCTTGGGTGTGTATATAATTCTAAATTTGAATAGTTTCTTAAAAAAGTGTAACACCCTTATGATTATGTTACTTTTTTAGTTAAGTCACAAATTGGCCTAATTTATTTAGACAAAATCTTCAATTTATGTTGTATTTGATTAGAACTTTTGTACCTCTGAAGGTGATGAAAGGTTTTGGATCTTGTGCAGGTTTCAAGAGCTTGTACCTTTGAAGACCTTAACTGTGATAGGGGCAGAGGATCCAGCTGTGGCAGCAAGCTGGAACCAGTTAATAGGAAAAACACTGAATGCCAAGTTTGGATGCCCTTGGATGACACCAGTGCTGAATTCTTCATCCCTCTTATCATCATGTGATGACAACAGTTACCAGTATGTGGAGAATCCAAACACCAAAGGTGGCAACAAGAACAATGATAAGTACACACTAGTGGCCAGCAAGAAGATGGTTGGAGTGTTCATAAGTGTGTGGCTGAGGGAAGAGGTGTTGAGGAAGTACAGTGTCTCAAATGTGAGAGTGTGTTCAGTGGCATGTGGGGTGATGGGGTACTTGGGAAACAAAGGATCAGTGGCAGTTAGCATGTCAATTGAAGGGACAAGTTTTTGTTTTGTAGCAGCACACTTGGCATCTGGTGAGAAGAAGGGTGATGAAGGGAGAAGGAACCATCAAGTAGCAGAGATTTTTAGGAGAACCTCATTTTCTAGGACCACAAAACACCATCATTATCCTCTAACCATCTTAGGCCATGAGTAAGTTTGTCTCTACCATGCATCACTCCTTTTTTTTCCATTTTCCTATGTACTGTTCTAACAAGTCATTATTAGTATTTTCTTTTGCTTTCATTTTTCTTATCTTGAATTTGTTTCCTCCCTATTTTAATCCACTCAGAAATTTTATTTCCTCCCTTAATATCTATAGAATTATTGACATGAATGTATGAACATAAATATGCAGAAGAGTGTCACATCACATCAGTATTTGTATTACATATTGGATAATGAACCAAAACTGAAATATGTTGCATTTGAACTCATGATTCAGCCGAATATTCTGGTTTGGGGACCTCAACTATAGGCTATACTTGGAGGACAATTTTGCTAGGAATTTGATAAGGAAGCAAGATTGGAAGGCTTTGCAAGAGTTTGATCAACTCCAGAAAGAACTAGAAGAAGGTGGAGTATTTGAGGGTTGGAAAGAAGGTGACATAGAATTTGCCCCCACATATAAATACTCATCCTCCACAACCAATAGATACTGTGGTAGCCTCCCAAACAGATCAGGGGAAAAACAAAGAACTCCAGCATGGTATGTACATAATAATCACTCACTTATACTTGTTTTTTTTTGTTCAGGTATATAAGCCATGAATTTCATATAGTGAATTTGTTGTGTTTTATAATAAGGATTAAATATGTTTTTCGTCCCTTTATTATAACAAGAAATTGATTTTTGTTTTTGGTTTAAACTTTAAACGTTTTTGGTTTAAACTTTAAACCATTCATGTGTTTGTAGTTTGTAAATGATTAAAAAGAGTTCCTATGTACGTGGAATTGATTCAATTTAAGATTCTGCTTCATCAACCCATTGAAAGTAATTACAGTGGATATTAGTCTGCAATCAAAACAACAACGAATTTTGATAAAAAAACTAACAATCATTTCACATACAGAAAGATTAATTTCAATCATTTTCATACTACAAGTACCTACATGGTCTAAAGTTTGAATTAAGAACGAAAACCAATTTTGTATTATAGTAGTGAAACACTTTTAACTCTTATAAAAATTATCTTGAAAATCACCTCAATAATAATTTTTATTGATTCACAGTCAGTATATAACCACATACTCATACCCTCTTCATTACTACATCATTTTGCAAATGTGTTCCACAATTGTGTAGCTTTAGTTTATCCCTTCACTTCACATTTAATGTTTAATGAAAATATTGATAATGATACAATCATTCTGCAATACTCTTCTGCACCATCATATTAATATACAAAAGATTAAGCTGATTAATGGATTGATGATAATAAACAAACTAAAATCACTGTTAAGTGAATTTGTCTGCATGATTAAAGAAATTTAAACAAGTGGTGACTGATAAATTATATGTGAGCAGGTGTGATAGAATTCTATGGTATGGCAAAGGAGTGGAGCAACTTAACTATTTTCGAAGTGAAAGCAAGTTCTCTGATCATCGTCCAGTTTCAGCACTTTTCTCTACACAGATTGAGATCAAATCATCAAGCAGAGGACTTATGGAGTTGCATAATGTCCCCCAAACACTGTTGAACACCAAGAATGTAAGTTCTCTTTGCTCTTTTGTAACAGTTATTATTGTTTACACCAACCAAGGCAAAGTTGAATAGCATGTTGTTAAGGATTGGTGTTGAAATGATGTTGGCAAAATCAAATTAACTTGTATAAGAAAAGTGTTGATATTGTGATTTCATGATTTCCATTAATTGTGGCAGGGGATGAACAGGGGAGAAGAAGATGGAAAATCTTCCTTGTTGTCATTGCTAACTAAGAATGTAGTAGATGCTAACACAAACTTTGGATTAAAGGGGTGACACAAATTTTCAGATCATGTTCATCACAGAAATGACTCATAATTGCTCTTCTTCCCAAAACCCAACATTTTTTTGGATAACAGGATTTGGAAGGTTGTTATTAGGATTCAAGGGATGGTAAGAACAATTGTTGTTGATAATGAAGGTGGATTATAGGTCTAATATGAAAAGTTTCAAGTTCCAACTAAGAAAAAATCACAATATAAATATTGTAGATCATACTGATGTAATTGATCAGAAAGTAATGCAATCTCTTGAAAAAAAATAAAATGATTTTAATATTCAAATTGAAAGGTGTCTATATTATTATTGATTTTTATTTAATAATTTTTTTTATAAAATTAATTAATTAAGAGTAATTGTATAATCAATTATATATTTATTAAAGTTAATTAATTAAGAGTAATTGTTAATTAATTATATATTTGTTGAAGATTTTAACCTTTCGTAGTATATTCTTCCTAGTGTGAATCAAATCTTCTATTATATATTTATAATATGGATACAAACCTCACAATATAATATTAAAGTGGAATTAGAATTAAATTATTATATTATATTATATGTGACTATATAACTTCGTTTTTATAGTTTTTTTTTAATTTTGAGAAGAAAATTTAAATGTTGATTCCTTCTCAATTAATGTGTTTATTTTTTTTTAACCTTCGTCTCATTTCTTCTTAAACAATACATTTACATATTTATATCCACACAAAAAATTAAAAAAGAAATAAAAAAAAAATAAATAAAAATATATATATATATATATATATATATATATATATATATATATATATATATATATATATATATATATATATATATATCACCTACAAACCACGAAAGCTCTGATTTTTTTAATTTTAATTAAAGATAGGTAGAAGTAAAAGATCACTCCTATTGAATAAAATATATAAAAAATATACGATATTTCTCTTATATCACATTTTATATGATAGTAATGATGTTAATGATAACTAATTTGATTTCAAAACAATAAAATAGATATTAATTTTCGTTTAAGTTAATATTTTTTAAAGTGATAAAAATATTCTAAAAATATAAGTAATATTTTAATTAATAATGAGTAACTATCTTTATAATCAACGTCATAGCTCCTAACACATTTTTTTTATAAGTAATAAACTCTCAAACTAAAATATCTAAACAATTTTTTAATGTCTTTTTCAAAATAAATATTGAGAATGATTCTTTAATATATATATATATATATATATATATATATAATCTTAATTAAGTTTTTTTTTCGAGATGTTAAGTATGTTTTCTTATAATTTTCATTAAATTTCAACCAATGCATAAAAAATGCGTATATTTCTATTTTTTTTTTTTGTCTTGAACCTATTCTTTATCTTATGGTTTTGGAATGTGGAATTTGGTTCCAATAAAATTTAAATTACATATTTAGTTCTCATATTTTCTAAGATTAAACAATTTGGATTCATGCTTAATATATTGTTAAGAAAATGTTAATATATCTATTAAAATAATATGAATTAAAGATAATTGTCTAACTTATACTATTAATATCTTACTTAAATTAGTAGTTGATATTATTATTACATACACATGTAAAATGCGGATAAAAAAAACATACACATGTAACATATTGCCAACAATTAGATGACACATTAATAATGGATCAAAAAGTGTTTAATTTTGAAAAATTGAAGAACCAAAATGACACATTAATAAAACTACAATAACCAAAAGTGGATTTAAGCTTTTCGTAAATGCAACAAAGTACATTTATATTATGTTTCCTTACTTTCTTCATTTAGATTATACAATTTTGTATTTTAAATTATGTAATCTGCAATATAAAAATAAAATTGTATTTAGATAGTATAATCTGAATATGTAAAAATCACAAATATTAATAACTTTCAGAGATTCTTAATCAATTTGGATTTTTAAAAAAATCAATGAAAAAGAATAATTTTGGTATTTTCTAAGAATGGGGTGCAGGAAGAATTTGTCTGGACAGAGCTTATTTTGGGTTACTTTTGTAAATAATTAGCCCATATTGTAATTCATAGTGGTTGTTGTTTCGTAAAAGCTTTTTTCTTATTGTACTCCTAGTATTATTAAATTCACACTATACTAGCCGAAAAGACAAAAATACCCTCCTTACTTTACTATACGGTCACTGCTGCTGCCACAAATATCTGATTAACTTAAATTTTATAACTAATTAAATATTAAATTAAATTTTTTTATTTTTTTTAACAATATTTTAAATATCAATAATAATTAATTAACTTTAATCACTGCCAATAATAATTATCAATAGTGACAATTCTTTCATATTAAAACTAGTTTAGACATTAATTCGTAATGACAATAGTAATTAATATATTTCATAAATTAAGTTTATAGAATTTAAAGAATTAAAAATAGAAAACTTTTCTTGGAATTTACATAATTGGAAATACATTAAAAATCACAGTAAATGTATATCGATGATTATTTATAATAAAAAATGATTTTTTTTATTATTTAACTAGCTAGTGTATTTAGAGTAGGTTAATCTTTGTCAATTCATTATGAGTTATATATCCTCTTAAGGTTTTGAAATACAATTTGTTATTGTCTTAAAACTTCTATTTAAAATTATGACATTTATATAAAAATTAAATTACTTCAAGAGGTTGACTCAAGTCTAATACTAAACGAGTTTTGAGAGAATTCAAAAAATCTTAAAATTAAAAAAAATGGCAATATTTTACCAAGAAATAAATGTACATATACTTTTGTTATCCTTTTTTGAGTCCTAAATTTTTTTTCCTTTTAAGGCTTTTTAACAAAAGTTTATTATTACAAAAATAAGACAAATATAAATGGTTGAATAAATAAATTTTTCACGATAACTATTTAACTAAAAGTTATTAATAAGTTTTTAATTAATTAAGGATAACCATTATTAATTAGGAGACATTGATATTGTGAAAAAAAAATTGTGAGAATTATCAAGCGAGAACTCTTATAACTTGGAAAAGTGTAAAGTGAACACTTAAAAAATTTAAATATTTTTCTTAAAATTTTGCATGAATTTTGTGTTTTACTCTTAGCCGTTTACAAATATATAATGATTAATATTTATTCTCTTAACTAAATTATAAAATTAAAAAAATTACTATAAGAAAACGTAAAGTTAGTTTTTAAAAGAAAACGCATGAGATATTACTAAAGTTGGTTAAACCAACTTTAACATGCACAACATTTATGATTTTTTAATAATATAATGCATAAATTTATTATAAATATTAATTATATATAATTTTTAAAAAAAACTGATTCTAATAAAATTAAATGTACTAATATTAAAAGAAAGATTAAAGTCAATTTATTTAACTTTAATAATATTAAATATATTTTAATAATTATAAATATGTTAAAAAAAATATTAAAGTTAATTTAGTTCATTCTAATAATATTAAATATGTTTTAATAATTATAAATATGTTAAAAAATATTAGAGTTAACTTAACCAATTATAAAAATATTTTAAAAAGAAGATATTAGAAGATAAGACAAAGTCAACTGAACTGACTTTAATAATATAAAATATATTATTATTTTAATTTTTGTAAAAAATATTAATTAAAAAATGTTATCATATCTAAATGATTTAGTGTTAAAAGATAAATGTAAACAATTTTTTAAAATTAACTACATAACTATTAATTAAATTTTTAATGTTGATTGTTCTTATATGACTGTATAACCAAGATTTTCTAATTTTGATATTCTTAATTTTTGTTCTGTGACATCCATAATGGAAGGTTTGAAATAATCCATTTTTTTAATATTTTTTGTTTTTAAATATTGCGAAGCATGAATCATTGGCACCCCAATAAGTGTTTAGAAGGAAGAAAAGTTTTTGCTATTGCCATGCGCAAAGTACATGACAGCTAGCCATATGCAATGGCTTAAAAACATATAAATATTATCAATCTAAATACTCATTAAACAATTAAAATAAAAAAATATTACAAGTAAAATACAACTTCAAATGTGAATTAAATTGTCTTGGGAAGAAGCCTTGAAAGTTTTCAACAATATTAGCCATTTTTAGGTATAATTTAATTATAATTTTTGTACTAATATCATAGTTAAAAACTAATCGATTTTTTTTTTTTAACAAAAATGTTTTATTATAATTTTTTTGATGCATTTTGTGCTATTTTTTTTGTTAAAAAAAAACTCTTTCGTTTATCAATTACCAACCTAAGTAGTAGTAAGTGAAACCTTACTATCAATTATATAACACAAAGAAACATGTAGTGATGGGTAGATCAACATGTTATTGGTGAAGAAAAATTTCCTTTTTCTTGAAAGTAGGTATTGGAGAATTTGGGTTTTGTGGGTACCTTGGAAACTCCACCATTTCACATGATTAGTAATTAGGTTTTTTTTAGGAAAAAGTGATAAAAGAAGGTTATTATGAATATTTTGTATAAGGGTTGAAATATTTTTTAAATTTTTTTTTATTAATTTTTTGCTAATAAAGAAAATTGGTGAAAAAATTATCAACTTGATCCTTTAAGTGAGATATCAAGTTTGATTGTGAATTGAAAAAAATATATAATTAAAAGAGGATCTTAATGTCTATATGCTTAATTATTCTTAAATAGTGATTAATTATTAATAAAATTAAATTTTCATTATCGAAAATCATTAAATAGAAATCAATTTTAGAGATAAAAATAATTAGTTGTTATATTGAGTAAATTAAATATTGTTTTAGAGACTAAAAAAATTATTAATACCTAAATTAATTTCTATAACTAATAATAATTTCTAAATGTGTATTTAATTAGTTACCAAGGTTTTAGTTACCAATTATTTCGATTCTAAAGTTGGTAGCTAAAACTAAAGTTAGTAGCTAAAACCTTGGTAGTCAATTAGATATCAATTTAGAAATTATTATTAATAATAGAAACTAATTTAGATATAAATAATATTTTTAGTATCTAATTTAGTCAATTTAACAACTAATTATGTTTTTTTTTTTAAATTATTTATATTTAATGATTTTGTTGTTGTAGTGTCTGTCATTTTAAAACAACTATAGATGTTGGAAACAGAAATTAAAATTAGAATGAGGTATTGTGGTGGTTGAACAGTGGGAGGCTTGGTATTTGTGAGTTGTGTGAGTGGTTTTGGAAGAAGAGGTAAATATGAGGTTCAATTGAGGCATCAAATTGTGCAAAGACTTAAGAAAGTGGCAATGGGGAACAAAGAGGAAGAGACTCCATCTTTAAGTCACAAGGAAAGGGACAAGACTAGACTTGGAATTGAGAATCATGTCTCAATATGTGAGAATGCCTTTGGTGTTAATGCATGCACTCTTAATCTTTACTACTATCATTGTCTACATGTCACCTCAATTATATATCTAAATTATATATATCTACCCTTTCCTTTCCTATAAGAAAACTAATAATCCACACATTTTAGTTCTTCAATTATGCTACTAATTAAAACTTTTCTTTTCATGTTGGATCCCCTTTATCTTTCATTAAAAGATATTAAATGATACATTAAAAAAAATCATTAAATAAAAACTAATTTTAGATACCAAAATAATTAGTTATTATTTGAGTAAATTAGATACCATTTTATAAACTAGCACTACAAGAAAATCATGAAATAGAAACCAATGTTTAGAGATCAAAATAATTAGTTGCAATAGTAACTAAATTAGAGACCATTTTAGAAACTAAAACAAAAATTGGTTTCTAAATTAGTTTCTATTATTGCTAAATAGTTTCTAAATTGGTATCTAATTAGCAACCAAGGTTTTAGAGACCAAATTTAGAAACTAAATAATTGGTAGTTAAAAAACCTTGGTTGCTAATTAGATACCAATTTAGAAACTATTTAACAATAATAGAAACTAATTTAAAAACCAATTTTTGTTTTAGTTTCTAAAGTAGTCTCTAATTTAGTTACTATTGTAACTATTTATTTTGGTATCTAAAAATTGGTTTCTATTTCATGATTTTCTTGTAGTGTAGTATTTAAATTAGTTTATATTATTAATAAAAATTTGTAAAATAGTTTCTAAATTGGTATCTAACCTTAAGTTATCAAAGTTTTAACTACTTATTATTTTATATTTTAAATTAGTCTTGATCAGTTTTTCAGAGACCAGTTTAGAATCTAAAATATTAGTAACTAAAACTTAGGTAACTAATTTAGATACCAATTTATAAACTATTTTTATTAATAATAAAAATCACTTTAAATACCAATAATTTTTAATCTCTAAATTAGTATCTAATTTAGTTAATATAGTAACTAATTATTTTTTTATGTAAATTTAATTGTTATTTATTAAAAAAATGACTGGTTACACTACTAAACTCACAAAATAGAGTTTAAAAAGTTCTCATTCCATGTTTATCACTCAACATAACATAAAGATAACAACCTCAAATAGAGACCACTTTCATTTTTATTTTTTTTTAGATGTATATCTTCTACAAAAGACAATGTTTCTCAAATAAAGTAAAACTAGAAAGCCCTCACTCTTAAGTTAACATACACATACCCATAGGTCTTAAAACATTGAATTAGGTTAAAAATTAATTAATCTATGTACTTTGTGTTAAGTCAAGGTTTATTTGCATAAGCAAATGAGAACTTCTTAATCAAAGCTTTTTTAATGTTGAATTGCTTCAACTTATAGAGTAAGTCACTTGTTCTATTCTATACTAGAAAAAGATAAAAATGGTAGTTAGAAACCACTCTTTAACTTTTTTCAATGTTGGATTGCTTCAACTTATAGAGTAAGTCACTTGTTTTATTCTACACTAGAAAAAGATAGAAATGGTAGTTAGAAACCACTCTTTAACTTTTTCTTTCTAAACACTTCACGTTTTTATATCTTCTAAAAAAACTATTTTTTTACTAACACTAAAAAAAAATCATTAAATAACAACCAAATTTAGAGATTAAAAATAATTAATCACTATATTAACTAAATTAAATACTACTTTAAATATCAATAATTTTTTATTTTATTTTATAAAATGGTCTCTAATTTAATCAAATAAAAATTAATTATTTTGATTTTTAAAATTAGTTTTTATTTAATAATTTATTTAAAATTAGTAAAACAATTACGAGTACCATTTTTTACAGTATAACTATTTCAAACTCAATACCAAGTTAAACTAAAATAATTTCATTTGTTAGAAGCAAAATAAGAACTTTTTCAGAAATACTAGCTAAAGAAAAGTATAAAAGTTGATTGAAAATGATAGTAATTAAAATTTTGATAATGTAACATAAAATCTCCATTATTGATCACGAGCATGTATATCAAATCTAGACAAGAAGTTGGCTAAAAAATTGAGATCTTTTTTTAAAGGCAAAGCAGCATGAAGATCCACCCCACCTACAAAATTTCCCACTATGGAGTATCATTCCATCACCACCACCCACAGTTGGGAAAAACAAAACAAAACAAAAATAAAATAAAATAAAAAAAATAAAGCAAGAAGGTGTACCTTAGATGGTAAAACAATAGTCCCTCTATTCTTGAGGATCCTTGCACATTTGACCTTATTATTTTGAGAGGGAAAGTAATGGCATTAGAGCATGCTTTCATGACCCACCTCCTAATGGGTTATGATCCTTGTGATGTTGTCTTTTGGAGATTTCACAACCCATAACTTTGCCAACCCAATTTTGCTTGTGTTCTATCATATGTCACAACATGTTCAATCAATGCCACCAAGTTTGAGTATATACATGTATAATTGCAAATTTCTTAGAATACATTCAATTATATTAATGTATATGAATTTTGCTAACTTACACCAACCTATTTATTTTATAGAAAGATTAAGTTATATCAAAAAATTATTAAATAAAAATTAATTTTAGAAATAAAAAATAATTTAACATTATATTAACTAAATTAAATACTAAAAATTATTATATCTAAAGTAGTTTATACTGTTAATTAAAATTATAAAGCAATTTCTAAATTGATTGGTAGCTAAAACTTTGATAGCTAATCAGATATCAATTTAGAAACTATTTATTAATAACATAAACTAATAACTTTTTAGTCTCTAAAATAATTTCTAATTTAGTTAATATAGTGACTAATTATTTTCAGTCTCTAAAATTGGTTTTTATTTAATGATTTTTTTAAGATTATTATTTTTTTTTTTTAAAATACACTTAACTTTTTTCTTTAAGAAAACACAAAACAATATGTAAATAAAGGAATGTGTATTATTTCTCATATTTAAATTGTTCAACAATTATAAGTTTAATTTTCTTACCATATAATATTAAGTTTGAATATAATACATAGTGTAAACTATTTATATTTGTTACCACCTAGCTATCTCTAATGAATTATTATAAATTGGTTTATTATTCATTTGGTTTCTATATATTTTACCTGATACTTAAATTTTTTGTTTCCAATCCTTGCATATAAGGTTTTAATTCTTTTTAGTCTATATATGTACAAAATTTGAATGTTTTTAAAGCTTGCAATATCTAAATTGATAGGATTAAAAGAGATTAAAAATAATATGTATAAAGAGTAAAATGAATAATAGATGGGTAAAGCAAGAAATTAAGGTGTGGAAGGAATAAGGGTGATGAATTTGAATGTTTGAAAGACTAACACATTACAGTGAGAGCACGTTAGAATGTGGATGGAGCATCTTGTTGGTAGGGTCTGATTTCTTGATGAGAATGCACTTTTTGGGACACAAAAATCTCCTTTATCAACTAATAATGAAGCTTTGATAAGTTGGAACACCACTCTTCAACACAAAATTTATCAAACTAGGGAGATAGTACCAGCTGGGGTTAATCAATCCTATAATAATTTTGTATTCAGATCTACCATCCATCACAAACAACAAAACAAATAACTAAATAATCAACAACTATGATTATGCTTCAAGTTTTTTTCATCTCACCATTTTCTCCAAATCTAACCTTTTTCAAGTCTCATAGTATTATTGTTACCATATTTATCATCTAATTTCTATATATATTGTTTTTAATGGTAGCAGAGGGATTGCTCAGAATCATTAGACATATAACTACACTTAACCTGTTAGATAGATCTCAAACATTGAAAAAAAGTTTTTTTTTTTCATACTTAGATTGGTGTATTAGCCCATTAATCTGTATTTTCTCAATTCAAAATAAAATTACTTATAAGCTCTAATATGGTTGTTACATGCACTTGTTTAATATAAATTTGTCTTGAAATCAACATACTAGTTAACAACATAAGCATCAAAACTCTTGTAGTCAATTACTGTTGAAATAGATTTGGTCTGATTGTGCATTTAAGCCAATTTCCCTTGACAACAAAGAAAAATTTAGTATAAATATTTGTGGTAGGAGTTTGTGGATCATTTTGTTGATCCTTTAATCTTAGGAGTTGAAGTAGTAAATGGGATATCTAATGTTCTTGGGTATGTGCAGATAATAGGTTGTTTTGTATCTCTTTGTCTGTGTTTTGGCATTTTTTTTTCTGAAGTGTGGTTGAAAGTCGATCTAGACTGAACATATGCTCAAAAAGTAGTTCATGCAACATCATATTTTCATGGAAAGTATTGATCAAGATACTTAGAATCGGGATTTACTCATAATTAGTTCACCAAATACGGGGACCAAACCATATATGTGCACATAAACAAATAAACGAAACTCCCTTACAAGCACTATACAATATGAAAAAATGGAGTTGAAACCTATTATGAAGAAACTCTAAGCTAATAGAAGATGGAAGCAAATCAAACTTAAAGTTCTAGTTTTTTTTATCAATCCTAAAATTATATGGCCTATTTGAACAATGATTACCTTCATGAAAAATATGTGAAACTTTAAAATTCATACTCTCACAACTCTTCATGCATTTCTGTCACCTTTATCTTAGAGTCCAATAAACAGTAAAATGAGAAGAACAAGTTTAACACACCAAAGAAGAATCACACTCTAACCATACTCTTCTATAACCACTAGCACAAGAAATTTCAAATAGACGTAATTTTCTCATATAAGGCATTCCGAATACCTAAATAAGAGACAAAACATCCATTATACTCTCTTATACTCTTCTAAAAATACTACCACAAACAACATGTTCAGGACATCTTTAATAGCTCAATTCATATTAATTTTAATCCATTCCACATCAGACATCTTCCAAACTTCCAAATAACTTGATTAGTCTGAACATCTTTCTTAGACTTTTTTTTTTTATATCAAAGTACTTCAAAATAGAAAAGCCAACAATTAATATAATTCTTCATTAAATATTTTAGAAGAATTATCTTAAAAAGAGATGTAACCTTTTAATACTTCTTAAAGAGGATTTCATATAAAATGCTCCTTTGAAATCAATGATTACTCATTCTCAAATCATTCAAACAAAAAATATGATACCATTCAGACGAATCTTTCACAAGAAAGCTACCATAAACTTTAATGAAACAAAAAAAAAAAAACCATGAGAAGAGAAACGTGCATGATAAAAAAATTGTCTCAACCAAAACCAAATTTGAAAAGCTATATTATACTCAAAGAAGAACACAAACTCCTTCACACCTTCCATAAAATCAAAGTTTTAGGAGAATAAAAGAAACCCAAATCCGAACACAGATTATAGGAAATAAACAAATAGCTTGCAATCTTTTTCAGTCAACACTCAGAATCCTCCAAAAAGATACTCTTAATTACAATTCATAATAAATTAAATAAATACTATTTTGATGAACTATAATAGTATTGCTGTAGCAACATATTTTTATCTCGTAATACTATTATATTATGAGCTGCGTGTTTCATTTTCTGAGAAAAAAAAACATATTTGTTTAATACTATCTGTTAATTAAGACCAAGAGTTTTTTTTAAAAAAAATAATTAGTTATTAAACAACCAAATTTATATGATCATGTCTGTTAGAACGTGTAACATGATGAATATCATTAAATAAATTTTTTTGAGGGGTCGATGTCTCTGGTCCTCTTTCTTAATTCTTTGTTTCATTACATAGTTTCAAAGCAACAATAATATTTTGTTGATTTTAAATCATAGAACACTTTTAAATGTTTTTCTTCTTCTTCAAATTAATATAATCTGTACCAGAAGTACTCACACAATTACTAAGGTTCATTCACAATGCACTAAAGAAGCCATAATCATAAAGGAAAAAAAAAATAGTACAAAACAAGAAACCACATCAATAATACTTTCACATAGATACCTTCTATACTTTATTGCTGAATATCTCTTGAAGTGGTACCACAACCAAAATGGGATCATAATAATTCCTTCATTTTGATTTATAAGATCTAAAATGATATATATTTGTTTCTTTCTATATCACTTAATTTCTTGAATTAATTATTTTTAGATTAGTGAAAAGAAAGAGTATTTGAGAATAATTCAAAAGAGAGATAAATATTAATGATTATACCAATTTTTTTATTAGTTAAGAATAAATAAATTATTTGCAATTTAAGGGATGTTTCAACCCTATACACACAAAATACAATACAAAAGACATCATCTTCTCTCAAAAAAATATCAAGCACCTGCCTCCTACAAGGATAACATGGCTACCAAAAGTAATGTCATACTCAAAATAACAACATACATTATTAGAAAATTATTGAATATAAAACAATTTTAGAGACTAAAAATAATTAGTTGTTATATTAACTAAATTATATACTATTTTAGAGATTAGAAAAATTGTTGGTTTCTAAATTAGTTTCTATTATTGATAAATAGTTTCTAAATTGATATCTAATTAGCTACCAAGGTTTTAACTATTCTAAATTTGGTAGCAAACCTTGGTAGCAAATTTAGAATCTAAATAATTGGTAGTTAAAATCTTGGTAGCTAATTACATACCAATTTAGAAACTATTTATCGATAATAGAAACTAATTTAGAAATCAATAATTTTTTTAGTCTCTAAGATAGTATCTAATTTAACCAATATAACTAATTATTTTTTATCTCTAAAATTAGTTTCTATTTAATAATTTTCTTGTAATGATAGAACATAAAAAGATCTCTTTAATTTGATAAATTATCTTTCTTTCATCAGAACTAAATTACATCCTTTATTCAACTAAAACAGAAAACCAAATTAAGATTCGTGCATAGAATGAAATCCTAAACCCTAAACCTTAACTCCTAAATCACAAACCTTAAATCCTAAATCTTAAATAACAAATGAACATATAATTTCAAAAATATATCATAAATTTGAAACACATTTATTATTATTGACTAAAATTAAGATCTCACAATCTTGATATAAGTGGATAGAGTTGGTCTTATAGATAGAAATGAACTTGAAAATATCACCTCCAATTGATGTGAAATAATTTCCTTAATTAATTTTCATTAACCATGATTATGATCTTGGATGATACATTAATTCCAGGGCACAAAAAAGATTATCATAAGGTAGTGATTTCATGTCTTAAGACACTTTGGGGAAGTGTCCATTGTGTGTTGGTACCTAAATGTGCTTTGTCTAGTCACAATCACATTGATAATTGAACTATAAATTTATATCATAAATCAGATATATCTTTTGAGCAGCACAACAACTTAATGATTTTTCACTGATGTATCATTTATCTGTCTATCACTTTTCACATCTCAAAGTTGTCACTTCCAACACATCAACACAAGTAGTGTAGGGGACACAAGTGATTGCAAAAATATAGGATAGAGAAATCACTTGTAATAATTGTCTTTCTTTTCTAGTCAAATTATCACTACCATTTTGTAAATGGTACTTTTTTTTTAATTATAAGTGAAGAACCATGTTTATTAATTATTAGGTTGTAAATAGATCTGAAACTGTTGTAGATTTTTCTTTTATATTAAATAAAAAATAATTGTAGATATTAAATTAATTAATTATTATTTAATTAAATTAAAAATTATTTTATAAATTAAAATAATTATTGATATTTAAAATAGTTTCTATTATTAATAAAAATTTATAAAAATAATTTTTAAACTGTTATCTAACATTAAATTACTTAAATACTAATTTAAAAATTATTTTATAAATTTTTATTATTAATAGAAACGTGAAACAAAACATCTAACCAATAAGAATGTTTGGAAACATAACACACAAAAGTTTGGATTGTATTTAGTGTCGACTTTATTTGTTATTCCATCACAAAATTTTGCTTAAATAACTTTGATTTATTTAAAAAATTTATATTAATTAGAATTTTGGTTTTCTTTTAGCTTCTTATGTATGATTTTACTTTTTCCTCCTATATTTTGTTCTCTAAGTTTTAATTTAACAAGTATTTTTTTATTTTACATTTTAACTAATTAAATTATTTTTTTGGTATATTAAGTAAATTCTTTTAAGTTTAATTAAGGCCCATATTATAATTAGTAAATATATCCAATAAACATATTTCGTATGTATTATTATAAATCCAAAATTTCAAAACTATTAAACTATGTAATATAATGCATATCAAAATATAAATATCTTTCCATCTTTGCTTAGTTCCCAGTGATACTTTATCAAGTACCATTATAATAGATCTTACACATATATACACCTAGAGTTGATATAATTATGTTAAAATAACATGATATACATATCATATTCATATATTATACTAGAGTTAGTGTGCATAAATAAATCAAAACCAAATCACTTATGAATCTAAAAATACATAATTTTTTTTAACTACATCTCAGTAAAATGATTTAATTTGTAAATTTAACGTTTTTAGAACTATTCATATTAAACAAGTTACAATAAAAACTAACAATTGACTCATTAAAAGCACTATCAATAAAATACCAATCTCAATTTCTTATTTCAAGGGTTGCATATGTTATAAAAAATCTTAATATAAAAACTTCATTCAATTTCTTATCATATAAGATGTTAATTCAATTTCTTATCATATAAGATGTTAATTATGTGATTAGATCATTAATAAAATGTAATATTTTTTTTAATAAATTTCATACTTAATATTACAACCTTTGAAACCACAATTTCATCTCACGTATCTCTTACTACACCAACAAAAAGTTATAACATATCTATATAAAATCATCCCTTAAAGACAACATACCCATAAAAAAGACTATCATATAATAAAAATATTACCTATAATATACAATATAATATATATTATACACATGCACACATCTCCTCCTCCTCATCAATAAGTATATATTACACACATACGTACCCATTCATTTACATTTCATTATAAATAAATTGAAAATGTTGTTAGAATTTAAAAGTAATACCTATTATATATACTTAGAAGAAAAAAAGTTTCATGATGATAAACTTAATAACTTTTCTCCGCATATTAGATATTACAAGAAAATTATGAAATAGAAACCAATTTTAAAGACAAAAAATAATTAGTTGTTATAGTGACTAAATTAAAGATCATTTTAGAGACTAAAAAAAATTTTGGTTTCTAAATTAATTCTATTATTGTTAAATGGTTTCTAAATTGGTATCTAATTAACAACTAAGGTTTTTGTTACGAAATTTAGAATCTAAATAATTGGTAGTTAAAACCTCAGTAACTAATTAGATATCAATTTAGAAACCATTTAACAATTATAGAAACTAATTTATAAATCAATTTTTTTTTTACTTTCTAAAATAATATTTAATTTAGTTATTATAACAAGTAATTATTTTTTATATATAAAACTGGTTTTTATTTATTTTTTAGATATTTAATTTAATTATTATAACAAACTAATTATTTTTATATATAAAATTGGTTTTTTTTTTTTTTTAAGTGTTAAATGTTACCCAAATAATGACAAAACATTTACTAGTCCAAGATGGCACTGTGATGAACATGGCTCACATGTATTCAGTTATTATCAACTTCGTCAAATCATACTAAAAGTGGAAAGCAAAATCATAATTTTCCTTTCTATTTTCCTCAACTTCAAGCTCATATTTTATTACTTATTTATTTATTTAATCGATTGTGACAACTAAGTAATCTTAACTACTTGTTCAATAATCATCCATCACTATCGAGAATTTGGTGTTTACATTAAATTTTGGACTAAATCAAAATTATTTATTATAGAACTTACGAACTTTACATGTGCATCATATATATATATATATATATATATATATATATATATATATATATATATATATATATATACCTCTATTTTCAAAATCTTCATTGTTCTTGATTTCGAGTAGCTGCAAAATTTATATACATAATGATTTAGTAAAAGAATATTTAAAATTTTACATATATATATATATATTTATACACATATATATAACTAATATTTTTATAAACAAAAAATGCATTACTAAAATTGATACAAAAATTATATATGAAAAATAAGAAATAGATGGATAAATTATTTTTTTTAAATATTTCATGAGTTTAATACGATCATTTAAAAAAATATTTAAAAAATGGGACTGACTATATATCCACAAAAATCACCCTTACTTGCTATGTAGATGTATATACATACTATAATAAGAATGTTATCATTTGAACATAAAATTAACATATTACAAAGTGAACTTTAAGCCTAACTCAACCCCATAAAACTGGTTCATAGAGTTAAGGTTTGCACCCACTTATATACAATGAAAGACTTTAATCTCTAGTTGATGTGGGATCTCCAACAATTTATGATGTTATATACATTTTTTTTAGTACATAAATTTTAAAAAGTATATTGCAAAGTTAAATTGAATATTTTTTAGTCTTTATTTTTATAATAATAAAAGAAAGGTTAACCATTTATGGTGTCCATTTACATTTCGACTAGACACGAGTGATGGTTGATGAAGCTCAAGATATTGATGCTTTAATGCATCTATCCAACATAGATTTCTAATTGGTGGGAGAGAATTTAGGCACATTTTTGGCTTTGCCTACACATATGGTCAAGCCAATCTCAGTACGACCACAAGTATTATATTGTGTTATTTTGTTTACTTATTATTGTTATAATTTCTATAATTGTTGATCTAAAGTTTTGCCTTTATTTAGGATCATGTCCGTCGTGGTAAGCAAGTCATAGGAGCACCTGGTAGTGATGATGATGACATGGTAGAAGTTAAGCATGATCTAATATCTCAACTTCTTACCATATTACTTAGGTTAAGGAGGAAATCATTGAGAGTATAGTTTTAAAACATGTTTGAAGAGGAGAAAGTTGAAGAAAATGTGACTTAAGCTACAATACATATTATTTTAGTAGCAAAAAATAAAATAAAAAAAAAAGAGCATTTGACGGATGTTTCAATTCTATTACAAGGACAAGTTTGTGGTTAATTTATCTAATATGCAGTGATTTTGAATAGAAAAGTCAGGGTAATTAAGGTAGAAAAACTATAAAACGATTTAAAATGATAAATAATATAGTATTAAAATAATCAATTTAAAACGATTATATTTATAATTGTTTTGTATAAGAGTATTTATCTATGCTATTTTTAAGCATTTTCTTGAAGTTCTTTTGAGAGTTGTTTATGTGAAAATGCTTTGGAGAGATTTTTTTTTCCTGTTTGACACACCCAATTCACTTATATTGAAAAAGCATTTAAAATTGTTATTGTGAAGAAGTTTTCACGCTTATCTAACACACTTCTTTTTCCTATTTTCAACCCCTTTTGTTTTTGAGCAAGTAAAATTTATTTCCAAATCTAGCAAAGTCCATTCTATAATAAGTTTGTCAATATGTAAAAGAGAGGAAACTTCTTCATTATTCAACTCTCTCTATATATGCCCAAACTTTTTTTTTTCACTTTTTCCCTATTTTTTCATTCCTTTTTACTTCTTTTTCTCGCATCCACTTTAAGAAAAAACAAACATTTCTCATCCATAAAACTCATGAAAATGGTAAAAATCTGTAACAAAAATAGCTTTTCTGACAAATTTCGCACAACCAAAAGCCAACCAGTAATATATTGTAGAAAGCAATTTTCGACGGGGTTTTGGAATGAAAGTTTTCCATGAATAAACATAATAAATAAATTAATAAATTTTGATTAAAATGATACATATAATAAGGACACTAATTCAAAACAATAATAGTACTATATATTTATGCAAATTGAAACTTAGTGTTAAAATTTAGAACATTCAAAATTAGTTATTCTTTTGTGTAAGCTTTTTCTCTATTTATATTTATATATAAGGGGTAGTATTCTCTAATAATTTGGTCTAGATAGTAAAGGTTGAGCACATACTTGTGTGTAAGTCCTAAAAATGTGCAGCTAATTACCTTAGCTAAGTATAATTAGCTTGCAGGATTTTGTAACTAAGTATATTTGAAATAAATTTTTTAGTAGTTGCTTTTTCAGGTAGTTATTAGTAGAACATGATTTTAGAATAAATTTTTCTGATGATGTTAATTTTGAGATATAAAAGTATGTAATTCTCTTGATTCTTGTAGGTTTGGTTGGAGGTTCTCTTTGTTGGATATTTTTTTTATAATAAAATTGGAGCATTCAAAGTACTTCATATATATTTATTTATTTATTTTATCGATAAAAAAATCCGATAAATTTTTTCTTTCTTCTCAAATCTAAATTTATAGAAACTATTTTCAAAAATACTAAGATGTATTAGAAATAATTTAGGTTTAGAAATAAGATCATTTATATTTATATTATATAAGTTGAATAAACTTCACCTTCAAGTTAATTCTATAAGATAAATTAAGATTAAACTTAATTTCTAATATCATATTAAAATTTATCTTAATTAAATTTGTTGTTTATTTTATTATATATTATTGGGTCTCTATTAGACAAGTTAATTTACAATATATAAAAAAAAATAAAAAAATTCACCTTACAAATCGAAATAAAAATTAACCGTAAACCTTTTTCTTGTAGAAGAAGATAAATTATTTGATAGATTACTATATTAATTACATTTGTACACGTATATCATCTTGCTCATGCCGTATGCTAATACGTCAAAGGTGAATAAAATGATTTAAAAAACTTGTAGCAAAACAATATACGCTCGCATAACATATGCTAAACTGAGATATATTATTTAGAAAAATAAACAGTGACATCACTATCATTGAATCATATAATTAATCTATAGTTTTGCGTGATATTCAAGTAAGTAATATTTCCAATGATCTATCTTATATATTATTGAATATGGTTACATTCCTCCACCGTTCATAAATAAACTATAATTTCTCTTGATAAACCATAGTCTAAACCCTCTTATTTGTTACCAAATCAGAGAAAATAAATTGAATATTCATATGGGTAGACTTCTTTAGTTGACTGAAATTGGAAACCAGATTTGTGGCTCTTGGTTTTCTGCATTCCAAGTTAAGACTAATAACATATGCTGTATTAGGTATGCACTCTTAATATACCTGCTCATCACGTATGCAAATACGTTACCAAACAATTTTGTACATCATTTTTAATGTTAAGATTTAAAAGATATTAATAACTATTATAAAAAACAATAATTTTCAAGAAAAAATTCACACTAAAAAAATAGTTGTTTAGGGTCGACTTTTAACTAACGCTAACAAGTAAAAGTCGACGTTAGATCTATGTTACTTGTGTGTACGACTCTAAAATTGTTGATACTAATTCATATGTATCGATTTTTTAAGGCCGACTCTAAATAGTGGCAGCTTAGACAACACTAATTTTAAAAATAATTTTTTAATTAAAGTAATTTAGCGTTGGTTTGGTCAACTTTAATGTTGTGTTATTTAATTTAGCGTCGACTTCACTGATGCTAAACATTTTTTTTAATATTATCGTAATGAGAGTAATTAAAAAAATATCATAAAACGTCTCATTTTTAAAAAATAAATATAAACGAAAATAAAAAGAAAATGTAGTAGATGAAGGAGATAGGTGTTGATGAAGGATATGGATGTGGATGAAGTAGATGAATCTGAATGAAAGAATTAGAAAAATAGTGTAGATGAAGAAGATATGTGTAGATAGATAATAAAATGTGTAGATAAAAGAATGTAGATGAGAGATATTTGAATGAATAACATTTATATAAAAAAAGTGGATAGTTATTCAAAGAAGAGGATAATAAAATGTATTAAGAGAAGAAAGTAGATGAGGGAGGTTTGAATGAATCACTTTTATATAGAAAAGTAAGAGGAAATCACTAACTTTCATTTATGGAGATGATGCTTAGTGGAGGAGAGTGTTTTGCCATCTTTAAATATATATATGTATTTAGATTAAGAGTTATATAAAAATCTACATTATTTCGTTTCATTCTTTTTATCAATAAATAATAATTAAGATAAAATGAAACATTTATAAATATTTCAGAAATATTCTAACTCTTATGTAAAAAATAGTTAAAGTAAATCACTCAGATACATTCTTCAAATTCTACTGATCACCAAATCAATCTTTAATTAAAAAAAATTAAAAAAAATGGTAAGAAAAAAAATAAAAAATTCTGAATATTGACTCATGATATTTGATAACAGTACAATAAAACTTGACACTGATTATTCTGTTCAAATATTTTGACTAAAAAAGTGATAGAAAATACTGAGTGTAAGTTTTATAACTTACATATGTATTTTAAAAGGAATTCCATTGTCAAAAATAGAATAAAGTGGGTGATGAAAACGAGGAAAATTTAAAGCAATATGATTTCAAGATTCCTTCTCACATAGCTTTTGATGCAAAAGACAGCAATCACAGGTGCTTGCATGAGTGCACAAAAGAGAAAAAGGAAATAAAGACAAATATATTCCTTATTCATACGAGGATTTTTCTAGTTTCTTCAATCAACACTCTTTGTGAATTATGGTTAAGTTGGTCTCTAGATTCTTTTCATTTTTATAAATTCTTGAAGATTCAAGATTGATTTGTTGGTATGTAGAATTTGATAAATTTTTATGTCATAAGAATTTAGAAACTTTTAAAATGTCTCATTTTATTTATTTATTTTAATAAAAAAACATACTATTTGTGAATTATGGTTAAGTTTACATGATTCATGACAACTATAAATAGTGAAACCATCACAAAGTTTGAAACAAGCTAGGGCACACTAAAAAATGGAAGAAAAATATTTTTTTTCTTACTTTGCACCACAAAAAGTTCCACTCCAATTGAACAAGACACTTAAAAAAATTTATTAAATAAAATTAATTTTTTTAAAAATTAGATATACATAATAATCTGAGAATGGTTCAATAAAAAAATTAATAAATATTTTCTAAAAGATATTTTGATATATTTTAAGAAATCTAACGTGAAATATTTGTAGTTTGATATTATTTCCGATTAACGTGAAATTTATTTGTTTTCTTAAATTTATTTATAAAATAAGTATCTTAAAATCAAAAAAACAAACAACCAAATTTTTTTTTCTTTAAGAAGGAACAAACTTTTTCATAAAACGAAACCTTGTTTAGTAAATAAATTATTTCAAATGTATCTAAGTGAGAAACAAATTTTAAGAAAAGGTTGAACAAATAAAACCTTGAATCCCTCATTTATAATTTTTATGTTAAAGAATAGCTTAAAAAGAAAAGTTGAAATATTTGTGAAAGAGCTTTTGCACTATAAGAGTAGGTACACTTGATAGACAGTTTAATCTCTAAAAGCACGTTTGTAGGTGTAATGGCCCACTGTTAAAAAAAGAGTTTACCTATTTTAATAGTAGTTCTATTTTAAGGTTGTGTTTGGTAAAGATGTTTTGAATGAATTTAAAATAGTAATAAAAGTTTGCCATATTTAGTGAGAGATTATTTTTCTTGAAATTATTAAAGATTTTCTAGAAATAGTAATTTTGGAATAAGTAGGACCAATTGAGTTTAAGTATATATATAATTTTCAAAAAGTCTTTTTGTTTTTCTCGTAATTTACCATTGGTTTATATGGAAAAAATAACATTAAATATTTTAAATTATTAAAATAAAAATATTAAATAACTTTATCACTATATTGTAGTATAATAACATTTTTTAATAAAACATTTTATCATTGCTTATGAATCGTATTACTAAATATATATAAAAAAAACTAATACAAAGTTGTTGAAGCTTGCGCAACTAGATTGATTTCAAGTTTAAGATATACAATTATATTAAACATTTGAAAGAAAATTTTAATTTACAATATTCTGACAAAATTCTAGAAAAAATGATTTTATAGAATACGTAGGTTTTATGAAAAAAACAAAATTATTTTCTCCCTTGTATATATGATGAAAAAAATGCCATAATAAACTACAGAGTAAATAATATATAATTTAAATCAATAAAATATTATTATCTATATAATAAGATTGTTAACTTTTATGATAATTATTTTAAAAGTAACATGTAACATATTTTTTTAAAAATATAAAAAATCCTTTTATTATGTTAGGAAATATAAATTAAACTCTAAATTAAATGTGAAAAAAAATTATTTTAAGAAAAGATCGTGGAATTCTCTTGAGTCCAACTACCCTACCCCAATCTATCACTCTCTATATCTTTTTCCACCATCTACTTTCATTTCTCCATTCTTTTTTCATTTTTTATACTATTTTAGTTGAACAAGCAAGCAAAGCAAACCCTCATTAATTAGAAACAAAAAAAAAAAATTAACTTAACTTTATACCATGGAAGATTTGAATTCTTTTAAAACTTATTTCGAAACCAGAAAACTCTCTTTCTGTTTTGGAAGCCTCATGGTTAAGATCATGGGAATAAAAGAATTACTATATATAAATCTAAATTAAATATAAAAAAAAAAAATACGTAACTTCATTAAACAACATGAAACTAGTTAAGTTTTGTTTATACTTTTGTAGGATCATAGTTTCAGCTTAGGTTTACCTATAGTAGAGTTTATAAGAACTAAACAAAATCTATGTCTTATTTTCTGATCTCTTCTTCTTAAAACTACAAGATTTCAAAGACAATGTTTGTTTTTGTGGATTATGCTGTTTTGCTACTAAGTAACGTCATTAATGACGCTTTAGGAGGTGCATTATTATTAAGTCAAACATGTGGTTTATGATTAGTTAATTGATTTCTGAAATGTCACTCTCCTACACCCTTGCAACAAGCCTCTCCACACATGTTACTGAGAACAACACAACCCTCACCTTTTTTTCTGTGTGCTGCTTTTGGACCCCACCACTTCACCACTCTCTCCTCCCTATAAATTTCATCATAACGTTGCAGCAATATTGAATAACAAGGCCACTGAGAGGGTCTTTAAAGCAAGACAGAAGAAGAAGGAGCCACAGGGTAGAGCTCAGAGAATCTCACTGTTGGTTGCTTCTGAGGAACTTAACTAAAGGGTTGCACCAAATGGGTGGTGGTGGTGGTGACCATAACAGTTCTGGTTCCATGGCTATGAAGAACAAGAAGAGTAGTGGCTCTATTCGATCCATTTTTATGCATGCTGATGGCCAAGATATGTTTCTCATGATTTTGGGATTGATTGGAGCCATTGGTGATGGCATAGGCACCCCTCTGGTGTTGTTTATCACCAGCAAAATTATGAACAATATTGGTAGTTTTTCTGGTGGAATAGATAGCTCTTTCATCCATGCCATCAATCAGGTTTATTTTGTTTTACTTTTTATTTATCTCTCTTTTTTACTATTAGAAAATTATTTAATAAAAAATAATTTTTATTTTTAAAATAATATTTAATTTAATTATTATAATAACTAATTATTTTTATATAATAATTTTTTGTATTGCTAACCAGCAGCTGAACACAGAAGGAGAAATATGAGAAATTTGATTCTGATTTATTATATTTGTAATGCAGAATGCTGTGGTTTTGTTATATTTGGCTAGTGGGTCTTTTGTTGCTTGTTTTCTAGGTGAGTGTATGAATTTGATTTTGACTTGCTTTAGTTTTTATGATGCAAAAGGTGTTAACATTGTAGTGTTTTTACTTTGGGGGATTTCAGAGGGTTATTGTTGGACAAGAACTGGTGAAAGACAAGCTGCTAGAATGAGAGTGAGATACCTAAAGGCAGTGTTGAGGCAAGAAGTTGCATACTTTGATTTGCATGTCAGTAGCACATCTGAGGTCATCACCAGTGTCTCTAATGACAGCCTCGTAATTCAAGATGTTCTTAGTGAAAAGGTCTGCAAAAAACCACAACTTTTCATATTAAAAATAATGTTGTGTGTGTGCATATATATATATATAATTAAGTTATCCAAAAATTATTCCAAGAGCTGTTTTTTATTGTCTGTTAATATGTTAGTTTTAAAGAGCAAATAACTCATTTATACATGTGCTGTCAAAATATTGGTTTGGTTTTAACTATTTTTTTGCTACTAAGAGCAAGTTGACCACAAAATTCAGTGTAACCCATCACAAAAACGACTTTCCACTAGTTTTAATCAGTATAACATTCTTTTAGACAAAAGCAACTTCAACAAACAAAAACCAAACATCTATGTACTTTTTACAAAGTCAAGTTTGGAGTGCAGTTAGAAGAAATTCTCATAATTTTACTATAAAACTTTTAATTAACAAATTATATAGTTGAGATGTATTAATTTGTCTGTGATATATGTGTGGTGACATCATTTGATTTAACAGTTTCTCCCAAATTTGAAAACTAGGTTCCAAATTTTTTGATGAATGCGTCTATGTTTGTGGGGAGCTACATAGTGGGTTTTGCATTATTATGGAGATTGACCCTTGTGGGGTTCCCTTTTGTGGCTCTACTTGTGATCCCTGGTTTTATGTATGGGAGGACCCTAATGGGGTTGGCTAGCAAGATAAGAGAAGAGTACAACAAGGCTGGTACAATAGCAGAACAGGCAATATCTTCCATCAGAACCGTCTACTCCTTTGTGGGAGAAAGCAAGACAATAGACGCTTTCTCTGATGCTCTACAAGGATCAGTAGAGTTAGGACTGAGACAAGGCTTGGCAAAAGGCTTAGCTATTGGAAGCAATGGTGTTGTGTTTGCTATATGGGCTTTCATATCCTATTATGGTAGCAGATTGGTCATGTACCATGGTGCTAAAGGTGGAACTGTGTTTGCAGTTGGTGCAGCCATAGCACTTGGAGGATTGTAATTATACCTACCCTTTATCTCCTTTCATTTACTTAAACTCAACTCAACTCATTGGAAACGATGTTTATGAGAATGATGAAACTTGATGAGTTTAAAGTGACAGATATTTTGTGTGTGACAGGGCCTTAGGTGCTGGTTTGTTGAACGTGAAGTACTTCTCAGAGGCAAGCAGTGCAGGAGAACGCATAATGGAAGTGATAAAAAGGGTTCCGAAGATTGATTCAGAGAACATGGGAGGGGAGATTCTGGAGAAGGTTGGTGGGGAAGTGGAGTTTGTGCATGTGGACTTTGTGTACCCTTCGAGGCCTGACAGTGTGATTCTGAAGGATTTTAGCCTGAGGGTTCCTGCAGGGAAAACAGTGGCACTGGTTGGAGGGAGTGGCTCGGGAAAATCGACTGTGATATCACTTCTGCAGAGGTTCTATGACCCAGTTGAGGGAGAGATACGTGTTGATGGTGTGGCCATTCATAGGTTGCAACTGAAGTGGTTGAGGTCTCAAATGGGGTTGGTGAGTCAAGAGCCTGCACTGTTTGCGACCAGCATTAAGGAGAATATACTGTTTGGAAGAGAAGATGCTACTGAGGAAGAGGTTATCGAGGCTGCAAAAGCTTCCAATGCTCATACTTTCATCTCACACTTGCCACAAGGATATCATACTCAGGTTAGTGCTCTGCTCATATATGTTTTATTCATTTTTTTTCAAACCAAAATTTAAATGTTTTCTAAGTTTTTTTATCGATAATAAAAAATAAATAAATTAATGATCTAACCCGTTATACAATTTTTTTTATCGACAATAAAAAATAAATAAATGGGAACCAATTCAGGAGTGGTTTAACCCTTATACATAAACAGCAAAACACCTTATCATACTTCTACCACGAAACGCCTACCTAATTATCTAAGGAACAACCAAACTAACCATAGGCTAACCCATTATACATAGTACTAATAAGAAACACATTAACACATAATATTACCGCAAGAACTATTTCTCCTCAAAAGATATAAAAAAAAAACATCCAACAAACTTAAATCCTTCATAAATTTTTAATAGAATAAATTCTGGACATCAATCCGAGAAAAAGAAGTCCAATGAAAACCATTTTCACTGCAAGAAAATCTTGAAATAGAAACCAATTTTAGAAATAAAAAATAATGAGTTGCTAGTGACTAAATTAGAGACTATGTTAGAGACTAAAAACGTAGATAGTTAATTAAATACTAATTTAGAAACAATTTAACAATCATAGAAATTAATTTAGAAATTATTATTTTTTAATCTCTGAAATAATTTCTAATTTCTTCACTATAGCAACTAATTATTTTTTTTCTCTAGAATTAATTTTTATTTTATGATTTTCTTGTAGTGTTTGATGTAAATTTTTAATTTCTTTTAATATATAATATATTTATTGACACTGAAAGTTTTTTCTGTACACTCAATCGAATGTACTGATTTTTATTCAATAATTATTTTCCAATGTCAAAACTAATTTTTGATTAGTTATAAAAGCTTTTAAGCATATCTTAAATTCTATAACTTTTATTCAGTGCCAGAATATTCAAGTAGCTTTATTACTTTGTTTTATATACCTCTCTCAAGTCCCTTTTTTTTTGTTTTACTCAATATTTGGAAGAATTTTTTAGTTGAAAATTGTTTAATTATTTTTGAAAGATTTCATAGGACATAAAGCTAAAGCATTGAAGGGAGATATTTCATTTTTTTTTACTTTTAGTAAAATATATAACAATTTAAAAGCAAGTTATGAATAAAAACTTAATCATATGAAACTATTTAAGAAACTCAATTCATAGAAATTTAAATACAATAAATTAATATTTTTAAAATAAGAAACTAAAATATAATAATTTTAAAACTTTTTCACCATTTTTCCCTAGATACCAAACCTTTGAGTTCATGATGTAGTAATCCATCAAAGTGACACGTGTTTATGTTAATTACAATAATTTTGTAGGAAGAAAAGAGAAAAGTTCAACAAATAATTTGGTGGTCCACTACCTAAAGCACATAAACTTCTTCTAAATGGTTTTTAATTATAGGTTTCATAAATGGCCGGCATCTTAATTAATAATTTGTAATCTAACCATCATCTCATAGTAGAATGTTTTCCAAAGCATGTTATAGTACAACTCATGACACCACAATTTCACATTTGAAAATAAAAATATTAAAAAAAGTTGCACTCTAACACCTTTTTAAAAATGATTTTTATTTATAATTATTATTAGTCAATTTTATTAAAGACTTAATCTTTTTTAATAAAAGGAAATTCTTTTTTTTTTTTACTTTTATCACACGTGTTTATGTTAACTTTTTTTTGTCATCTTGCTCTTGTCCTTACATGTAAGTTATTAGCACTAATTAATTAAGCATAGGGAACCTTACATAGTTGAAGCAATTAAGAAACATTGTTCTAATTATATTCATTTGTTCCCATTATAATAATATTACAATCTTAGCATCTAGAAAGGCTCATTGTTCTTGTGTTCCGGTTTTTCAATTAGAAGTAATTAATTAAGCTTTGTTTAAATTTACAATTATTAATTAGATAGGAGAATTTCAGAAAACACTGAATTTTAGGCTTAAAAAGTTATTTGGAAAAATTTAATATATCTTTTATTTATATATCACGAAAGAAGTAGCTCATGGGAAAATGCAAAATAACTAAAGCAAAATATACAGTAACATGATCAATGATTATAATAGACACTAATGATTATAATTGACACTGTTACAAAGAAAAACATAAAATAAAAATCAATTTTAGAGATAAAAAATAATTAGTTGTTATAGTAACTAAAATAGAGACCATTTTAGAAACTAAAAATTGGTTTCTAAATTAACTTTCTATATTGTTAAATGATTTCTAAATATCTAATTAGCAACCAAGGTAATTGGTAGTTAAAACTCTGATTGCTGATTAATACTAATTTAGAAATCATTTAACAATAATGTAAACTACTTTAGAAATAAATAAATAAATAATCTTTAAAATGATTTTTAATTTAGTAACTATAGAAATTAATTATTTTTTATTTTTGAAATTGGTTTTTATTTTATCATGTGATTATCCAAAATAGGTTAAAACAATGTCTTACACCCTTTCAAACGTTCTCCATCACATGAGTTCATGCAATTGATTAATAATTTTAATTACTTCACTTCTATCATTGTACAAACTCTTAAACATTTTTCTAAAATCACTAGTTAGATAGAGCCTTTCCCACATACTTTCAACTCATTAAAAAAAGTAGTGTTGCCAAGTTCAATGCATGGAAAGTATGTAATCAACATCATTGTTTGTTTTACGCTTTTTGGAATTTCTTATTTTAGAGTAATTTGGATGAATTTTAAGTAATTTGGATAATATTTTATTGGTTGACTTTTTTATAAGCTGTATAAGAATAAAGTGATTTATATTTATTTATTTATTTATTATTGTTATAAAAAATTGTAATAAACATCAAAATGTTATATTTATACAAATTATTTGCGGATAAAAAGAATGTCATGAGCATCAAAATATATTAGAAAATCATGGTTTTGCAGGTTGTTCATGATTTATCAGCTTAGCTTCGTAAATTTATGACTCAAAATTCACACAAGATATTTGTTCTTGCATGATAATTTACTCCTTAGAAGAATCAAAATTCACCAATGATCCTTACTTCATAGATATATATATTGTTTTCAGGTGGGGGAGAGAGGAATTCAAATGTCAGGGGGACAAAAGCAAAGAATTGCTATAGCACGAGCAATAATAAAGAAGCCACGAATTCTCTTGCTAGATGAAGCAACAAGTGCCTTGGATTCTGAATCCGAACGAGTTGTGCAAGAAGCATTGGACAATGCAGCAGTGGGGCGCACCACCATCATCATTGCTCATCGATTATCCACCATAAGAAATGCAGATGTGATTGCTGTGGTGCAAAGTGGGAAGATCATGGAAATGGGGTCACATCATCAACTCATCCAGAACGACAATGGCCTTTACACCTCTCTGGTTCGTCTCCAACAAGCAAAAGGTGAGAGAGAAGACACCCCTTTTCACCCTCATCCTGCATCCTCATCATCATCCATAGCAAACAAGGATAATCACAACACAAGCAGCCGGAGGCTTTCTCTTGTGAGTCAGTCTAGCTCTGCCAACTCAATCCCTCGTGTTGGTGGTGGTGATGATGTTGTTGAAGAGGTTGTTGTGGAAGATAAGAAGCTGCCACTTCCCTCCTTTCGAAGATTGCTGGCACTGAATGTTCCTGAGTGGAAGCAAGCATGTATGGGGTGTTTGAATGCAGTGTTGTTTGGTGCAATACAGCCTGTGTATGCATTTTCAATGGGGTCTGTGATATCTGTTTATTTTCTCCAAGACCATGATGAGATAAAAGAGAAAACCAGGATCTACTCGCTTTGTTTTCTGGGGTTGGCTGTGTTCTCTTTGGTGGTTAATATCCTCCAACACTATAACTTTGCTTACATGGGAGAGTACCTAACCAAAAGGATCAGAGAACGAATGCTTTCCAAGATACTCACTTTTGAAGTTGGATGGTTCGATCAAGATGAAAATTCCACTGGTGCTGTTTGTTCTAGACTTGCCAAAGAAGCCAATGTGGTATGTTTTTATTATTATTTTGGCCTAAACTGTTTTTGCTTTACTACTACCATGCCTTTTTATGTTGTTCCAAGCATATAAAGACCAAACACTTTTATGTATACAGAAACAATGAAATTAGCATCAAATTGAATATCAGTTAGGCTGTGTGGGGTATAGAGAAAAATGTATAACATTTTGGTTTGGCTATGCTATTTAGTGCTAAATTTTACACAAATAAATGACAAATATCTATAAGAAATAGAAAATGTGCTGAAAAAATGCCATCTTATTTGCATATAACTTTCTGTAAGTAAATGATCATTTCTTCTTTTGATCATAATTTGCAGGTTTTTTTTCATTGTTTTCCACTGCAATCAGTGGCTCCTTTTACTAATGATATTCTTTTTTAGTCCTTATTTAGCAACTGTGATTCCTTAGGCCAATGTTATCTGTGTGTGCATTGTAATTATGACTTAACTGATCTTTGTAATTGTTGTTTTCATAACTTAGTTTTCACCTTTTGTATTTCACAGGTAAGGTCTTTGGTGGGAGACAGATTGGCTCTAGTGGTGCAAACCATTTCTGCAGTGGTGATAGCTTTCACTATGGGCCTAGTCATTGCATGGAGGTTGGCCATTGTTATGATAGCAGTTCAACCCATTATCATAGCCTGCTTCTACACAAGACGTGTCCTTCTCAAGAGCATGTCTAGCAAGGCCATCAAGGCCCAAGATGAAAGTAGCAAGATAGCTGCAGAAGCTGTTTCCAACCTTAGAACAATCACAGCATTTTCTTCCCAAGAGAGAATCCTAAAGATGCTTGAAAAGGCTCAAGAGGGACCAAGTCATGAAAGCATTCGGCAATCATGGTTTGCAGGTGTTAGCCTATGCCTTTATGTTTGATGGTTTTTTGTGTGGATTGTATCTGTGGAATGAGCTTTGTATAAGGGTTGGTAAAGTGTCTCTTTTAATTCATTTATTCATTGCTGATAAAAAAAATGCTTTTGCAGGTGTTGGTCTTGCTTGTTCCCAAAGCCTTACATTTTGTACTTGGGCCTTAGACTTTTGGTATGGAGGAAAGCTTGTGTTTCAAGGGGTCATCAATGCCAAAGCATTGTTTGAGACCTTCATGATCTTGGTGAGCACAGGTAGGGTCATTGCAGATGCTGGCAGCATGACCAATGACCTTGCCAAAGGGGCTGATGCTGTGGGCTCTGTTTTTACAATCCTAGATAGGTACACAAAAACTGAGCCTGATGACATAGATGGGTACAAGCCTGAAAAATTGACAGGGAAAATAGAGCTCCATGACGTCCATTTTGCATACCCAGCTAGGCCCAATGTGATGATCTTTCAAGGCTTCTCAATCAAAATAGATGCAGGCAAATCAACAGCATTGGTAGGGCAAAGTGGTTCTGGCAAATCAACAATAATAGGCCTAATAGAGAGATTCTATGACCCCCTAAAAGGGATAGTGACCATAGATGGAAGAGACATAAAATCATATCACCTTAGATCAATTAGGAAGCACATTGGTCTGGTAAGCCAAGAGCCTACATTGTTTGGTGGGACCATAAGGGAAAATATTGCATATGGAGCATCTAACAAGGTTGATGAAACTGAGATCATAGAAGCAGCAAGAGCAGCTAATGCTCATGATTTCATTTCAAGCCTAAAGGAGGGCTATGAAACATGGTGTGGAGACAGAGGAGTGCAACTCTCAGGGGGTCAAAAGCAAAGAATTGCAATAGCAAGAGCCATATTGAAGAACCCAGAAGTGTTGTTGCTGGATGAAGCCACCAGTGCTCTTGATAGCCAATCAGAGAAATTGGTGCAAGATGCTCTAGACAGGGTGATGGTAGGGAGAACTAGTGTGGTGGTGGCTCACAGGTTAAGCACAATACAAAACTGTGATCTAATTGCTGTGTTAGACAAGGGAAAAGTGGTGGAGAAAGGGACTCACTCATCTTTGTTGGCTCAGGGACCAAGTGGAGCTTATTACTCTTTGGTGAGTTTACAAAGAAGACCAACAAAGCATGAAGGTTAATGCTTCAGATATGAAATCAGCTAACCAAAACAAACCAAGTGGTCACATCCATTTGAGATCACTATTAAACCTCTTCTTTGGCTTGAGGGAAGATAGCTACAAAGAAGAGTGATGGAGCTGTAACTAGTGAAAGTAAATTAAGAAAGATGGATGAAAAGTAAACTAGGCAAAGATGGAAGATAAGGCCTATAAGAGTTGTTGTCTCTAAATTTCTCATATTATATGCTTAAATCAATTGTATGATAATTAGTTTCATTTGACTTAAATATATGTAGTCTTTAGTCTTAGTCTCCTAAAATATAGATTTTGAGTTTAC
The DNA here is from genome assembly GCF_051622355.1 of Phaseolus vulgaris. Lineage (NCBI taxonomy): Eukaryota > Viridiplantae > Streptophyta > Magnoliopsida > Fabales > Fabaceae > Phaseolus > Phaseolus vulgaris. The sequence goes on along the minus strand of NC_143501.1, from coordinate 4,194,153 downwards.
CCTTGAAACTAAGGAAAGTCAAATACTTTATTTTCAAGATACAAATTTATTAATATGCCTAATCTCATTCATGTTTTCCATTTCTACTAGAAATCAAGAAAAAAAATTAACAAAACAAGAACATAAAACAAATAGAATGAAAATTGTATTTATTATTAAAAAAATTCACTATACAAGAAAAACTAGTTGCTTCTCAATCAGATGTTTGTTAACATAACAAAGTATCATCTATCTAAAAGTGGCAATTGTTTCATGCACTAATAATCCCCACAAACTTAATGGGATTAAAAATTAGAAATGGAGTCAATAACATTGAGTTTGGAATGTAGAAAAGAAACAAAGTAGGAGAAAAAGGTTTAATAAGAACATTGACCCATTGATCTACATCAAGGATATATAAACTTGAAACTTCTTAGATAAACTTTTCCCTTTAACAAAATATCCCTTTCCATATGTTTAGTTTTGGAATGAAGAACATGATTATGAGTAACTTCCAATACACTTTGAAACAAGAACATGGTTTTTTTTAATGAAAAAAAAATAATGATTAAGGCGAGAAATTTGACTCAATCAATGATCTTCAAACTTTTGATAGAAATCAAGAATTAACATAAAGACAATAACAAAACAAAAAGAAAATAAAATAGTGAGAATGAAAGTTATATTCTATTATTGATAAATTCACTTCATAAGTGTACTGGTAGGCTAAAACCGAGAGGTTTAGGCCGAGAACAACATTAAGTAAACGAGGGGAAAAGGTTGAAATCGAGAGGTTTAAACCGAGAATGAAAAAGATATATGTTAAAGAATAAAATAAAATATAAATATTACTATAAGAATAAAACCCAATTAAGTTTAAAACCCACAGGAGGAGTGTGTAAATAATAAAAAGGTGTAAAGAGAAAGTCCAACAGAAAAGGAGAAAAGCCCATTAAGGAAACCCTATAAATAGAAGTTCAGAGTAAGAAAAAGGTAAGAGTGATTTTATCTGATGAATGTTAAACCTTTTCTAACTTTGGCATTGGAGCGACTTGCAGGTACCCCCCACCTGTTGTGAGGAGAAGCTGAGAGCACCAGCCGAGAGGAGAAGCCGAGAGCACCAGCCGAGAGGAGAAGCCGAAAGTACTAGCCGAGAGGAGAAGCCGAGAGCACCAGCCGAGAGGAGAAGCCAAGAGTTCCCATCAAGGAGAGAAGTATCCAGCCCAAGATAGTATCCAGCCCAAGATAGTATTCAGCCCAAGATTGAAGGATTAGTCTTGTTAACCCATTTCAAGTGTTCTTGGTCCTTGTTGTAAGAACATTTTGGCACCCACCGTGGGGCCGAGGGTCAATTGAGAAGGGTTAAAGACAAGATGAGTCAAGGAGGAGAACAAGGTGGAGATCGGGAAGACAATGTTAACATGCCAATGGCAATGTTGGTCCAATTACAAAAAGAATTCGAGATGTTAAAAAAGAATAATGAAGAAGAATTGAGTATGTTAAGAGCCGAAAACGCACACATGAGGAGAAAGTTACAAGAGGAAACGGTTTTGAATTCATCTTTCGAAACTGTCCAACCTGGGATACAAGTGAATGAGAGGTTATATCATAATGAAAATTCTCAAACCAGAAGAAGATGGCTTGAAAACTCTGGGGTTTGTGCAGGAACATCTTCTAGAAAACATCCGTTTTATGATGTTATAATCGATACTCCGTTGCCTGACAATTGGAAGAACTTGACCATTGACAAATATGATGGGAGTACGGACCCTGATGAGCATATTGCAATATATACTACTCAAATCAGCTTGTATACATGGAATGATGCTGTTATGTGCAGAGTATTTCCTATAACTCTGAAAGGGGCAGCAAGACGCCTTCGACCATACTTTCAGAATCATCAGGTAATAGTGAGGACAGATTTTCCAATATCTAAAATTTTAAAAAAACCAGAGCATGCAGGTCGAATGGTGACATGGTCAATGGAGCTTTCGGAATATGGAATCAAATACGAACCAAGAGGACCAATCAAAGCCCAATCTCTTACAGATTTTATCATTCAGATGCCAACATCAGCACAGCAGGACCAGTGGACTTTGTATGTAGATGGCGCGTCAAGCAAAAGAGGAAGCGGAGCAGGAATAGTACTTGAAGGACCAGATAACTTCCAAGTCGAAATGGCGCTCAAATTCGAGTTCAAAACATCCAACAACTAGGCCGAATATGAAGCTCTTGTTGCAGGATTGTTGTTAGCCAGAGACATGGGAGTGGAAAATGTCATTTGCAAAACTGATTCACAGCTGTCGGTGGGACAAGTGCACGGGGAGTATCAGGTAAAAGACCCTTTGTTAATGAAATATTATCATAAAGTCTTAAATATTATGCAATGTTTTAACAAGGCCGAGATGAAATACATTCCAAGAGAATTGAATATGAAAGCAGATTCATTGTCTAAGTTAGCAAGCCAACAAAGGCAAGTGCAACACAATTCCGTCATACAACAAACCCTCAGTCATCCGACAGTTAGTCTAGACGAATGCTTCAATATTGCAACATCCAAAGATGACTGGATAAACACATACATCGAAATCATAAAGACCCAGGAGCAAGGTGTTGAGCCGGATGTCAAAACAGCAAAGAAAGTCGCTAGTTTCATTCTAATTGGTGATGAGTTATATAAAAGGGGATATTCCATGCCCTTGTTAAAATGTTTGACCAAAGAACAAGCAGAATATGTGGTCAAAGAACTTCATGAAGGAATTTGTGGACTGCATTGCGGAGCTCGAACAATGGCAACAAAGGTTTGCAGAGCTGGTTATTATTGGCCAACAATCCGAGAGGATTGTGAAGTTTATGTCAAAACATGTAGAAAATGTCAAGAGTTTGGGAGCTTAAATCATATCCCAGCGCAGGAGTTGCAAGAAATCATATCTCCATGGCCATTTGCAAAATGGGGAATTGATATACTTGGCCCATTCCCACTTGGACGAGGCCAAACAAAATTCATGATAGTAGCTGTAGACTACTTTACAAAATGGATAGAAGCAGAGGCATTGACAAAGATAACGGCACAACAAGTCCAAACGTTTATATGGAAAAATATAATATGTCGATTCGGAATCCCACATACTATTGTAAGTGACAATGGCCGATAATTCATTGACAAAAAACTTATGGAATTTTATGCAGATTTGGGAATCAAGCCCACAACCACTTCGGTCGAACATCCGCAAACGAATGGATAAGCTGAAGCCGCAAACAAGGTTATTCTTGGACAATTAAAAAAGAGGTTGGGGACTGCTAAAGGATTATGGGCAAAGAAATTACCAGAGATTTTATGGGCATATCGTTGCACACCGCAAACATCAACTGGAGAAACACCGTTCAATCTCACTTACGGAACAGACGCAATGTTACCAATAGAAGTTAATGAACCCACATTAAGAAGACAAATGGAAGACTGGAATATCAACAATCAGTGTTTGAGAACCGATCTTGATCTTATTGAAGAACTTAGAGAAAAAGCAAAAATAAAAGAGACTGCAGTCAAGCGAAGAGCAATGAAGAGATTTAATGCAAAAGTCAGATTTAGGGCTTTTAAAGAAGGTGATCTGGTGTGGAGAATGCGAACTGATGCTCGAAAGGATCCACGACATGGAAAATTGGCATCCAATTGGGAAGGTCCTTTTAGAGTGCTAGAAAACTTACAAAATGGAGCTTATAGATTAGAAACTTTGGAAGAGAAAATGATACCGAGAACCTGGAATGCAAGTCATCTAAAATTTTATTTTAATTAAAATAGATGTAAATTACTTATCATATAATGAAGAAGAATTCTCAAGAAACAGTCCGTCTTGTTATCTTCCATTATGTACATATTCATTCTTCGTTTCTTGGCCTTGGATGCTTTCACTTCAGGTGAAATTCCACCCGAGAATAGATTTACATAACTTTGGGCTTGGATGACTTTCATTTCAGGTGAAATCCCACCCGAGTATAGATTTACATAGTTTCCTTGGGTATGGATGCTTTCATTTCAGGTGAAATCCCACCCGAGAGTCGATTTACATAACCTTTTCGGGCTTGGATGCTTTCACTTCAGGTGAAATCCCTCCCGAACAAACATAAATATACTTTTCACTCTTGAAAGCCTTCAAATCACATGAAAACCGAAAGATCAGAGTTAGCTTTCGTTTTTTGAAAATCCCTGCTATCAGAATCTTCCTTTAAAAGTTGTCAATCTTAAACATTTTATCTCAAACGAAAACCGAAAGATCAGAGCTAAAAGATACAATTCGAAAAACTGAAAGCCACTCATCCAACATACATTACTAAATAATCCAAATGCAATAATCACAGAATACAATACTGTTTTGACATTCCAATCAAAAGAATCCGGTAGTAATTTTATTAACAAATGACTTGTTTTAAATTTCAAATAAATAACTCAAGAGATCAATATGGGGTTAAACACCGAAACATCTTTAATGTAAAATGGTTATAATCCGAAATATCACGCTTAAAAAACCGAAAGGTCCAAGTCACAACATAGTCAATATCTTCATGCTCCAACTGAATGTCGTGTTTAAACTAATGATCATTAAAACCGAGAGGTAAGCTCAAACAATTCTAACATTTTTAACGTTTTCAACAAAAGAACCGAAAACTAGCAAGCCTCACAACGAGTATAACAGAAAATTTTAATCAGAACATAACAAAGGATAAAATTACGATGATAACCACAAAAGCTTAAACATTTATATTAACAAAGTTCCCAAAAAAAAAGGAATTACATCACGAATGCAAATATCCAACAAACCTAGCATTCCAAAACAATTATACTTCTCAGCAAGTAACCGAGAAGTATCCGACAAACTAAAACTTAAAACCCTATACCTAATTTTCGATATTAATATCTTCAGCATCATTATCCGGAATCTCATTAGCAGGAACTAGCTCACCATTATAAAAGTCCTTCTTAACATCAAAATTACCTTCATCAATAGGAATTTTATAAAAGTATTTTGCTTGTTGAAGAGCCTTCTCAAAGCCAAGTTTGTGTTGTTCAAATATAAAACTTTCGGCTTCAAAAACATTGGTCCTTAGCTGATTAATCTCCTCATCCATAAGTTTGATGGTGTTCTTGTCGGATTCATTCGCAGAAGATAGCGCCGATACCTTCTCGGTCAAAAGTTGATTCTCCTTGAACAATTGAGCATTCTCCGTAATAGATTTCAGGTTTTCATTCTTCAAATCAGAAATTTCTTTTCCAAGACCTTCATTTTCGATTTCTTGTTGTTCTTTCTGTTTTGCCACCTTCTCTAACTCTAACGATAAAGAGTTCATCCTATCCTTATACTCAGCAAGATCATTCTTCAGCTTTTCAAATTCGGATAACGACACGCAGTTTCCATTCTTCTCTTTCATCATTTTTCCAATCAAAAGATTTCTACTTGATAATTCAATAACAGAATCCGCTAATGAAGCAGCATCCATATTCTTCAGCATATTGTAAGATGATTCACTAAAAGATGTTTGAACAAATTTTGCATACTTATTCGTAGCACTAAAAATCGTCTCGGGAAGAGGTTCACATGAAACATTTCCACTATGGCGATGGCACCGAGAAGATGAATGTGACTTCTTGCTGCTCCTATCTCGTTTCTTTGATTTCTTCGAAGGACCAGCAACATCGACATTACTTGTCGGTTCCACCACGTCAACATTAGCAACTGGCTCCACGTTTTCTACTTCCACCACAGGGTTTACCACATTCTCACGTCGGGGAGTTACATCACCCACTTTGTTAAGCAGTTTCGAAAAGTAAGATCGAGCTTTCGGATTAGTACTTGCCATCAGAGCTGAAAATCAATAAAAAATTTAGCAAAGTTAAAAAACTTATCCTAAAAAGCAGGAAAATGCGGAATAACCACATACCAGTAAGATCTTCTCGAGGATGTGATGAAGTATACAACTGTAGCAAAGCACGAGTGGGAACTTGATACGAGAAACGACTAAAAACTTCAATAACATGACGATCGGCCACACCCATCGAATGAAAGGATATTGAGTTAAACTTCACAGGATCTTTCGTCCAATACAGAGGAAATTTTGGAGAATTTCCATTAAAGAAGTATTCTCTTCCTATTGGCTCTATTAGAATTTTGAAAAAACTACCTTTAAAGTCCTTATACGACGACGTAAAAGGCTTAAGAAAACACACATTGGATTTGCTAATAAGGGATAGCCACCCTGGCCGTTTACCAGGCCGAGAACTATAATAGTATAGAAACGCAGAGGGACTAGGAGAAAGTGACAATAATTTACACAAAATATTGAATGTTTGCATCGCAGCCCAACCATTAGGATGAAGCCGAGTAGGAGCAACATTAAGAAAATTAAGAACGCCCATTTGAAAATTGTTCAAGGGCAATCGAATATGAAGATCTCTGAAAAAGCAAGCATAAAAATAAAAAAATTCATAACTATCACCTTCTCGGCCATGACACACATTATCAACATCACCAACACGCCGAAATGAAATGATATCATTTTCAATATCAGAGTAATAAATTTGAGAACGGGAAAGAAAACTCCGAAGTTCGTTAGCAGAACGATACTTCGAGAAATACTCTCGGACTTTAGGATTAACCCATTGATAACCAGGACGAAGGTTTTTCTGGGGTACGATAAATTCAAATTCTTGAGGAGTATCAACAGCAGGAGCTCCACTTGAATCATTCATACAAGATGGAGTGGCAGATGAAGATTTTGACTCAGGAGGAACTTCTTCTCGAACCACTCGGCCAGTTGATTCACCACCCGCGCTTGAAAATTCATCAGTAGCAGAAGAACTTGAAAGAGACATTACCTTCGCAAGAATTGAACGAAGATTGATAATATGCTTCCTTTTCAACAACATCAAAGCTCACACAATCATAAAAAACCCAATGGCAAACCTATTTATAGCCTAGAGAAAACCCTAGAATTCCAAACGTTATAAACAATGTGGCACCATTCAAAAATATGTCATCTAACGGTCAAAATGCCAAGTTCCTGTCAAGTCATGTAAACTGAGCAAAATAAAGCGCAGAAATCAAAGCGTTCCATATCAAATCAAATCAAATGTCAACATTATTATATTATATTAAGACACAAATATTTGTTTAAACTTAAAATAAAAATATTTTTGTCTCGGGGGCTAGTGTACTGGTAGGCTAAAACCGAGAGGTTTAGGTCGAGAACAACATTAAGTAAACGAGGGGAAAAGGTTGAAACCGAGAGGTTTAAACCGAGAATGAAAAAGATATATGTTAAAGAATAAAATAAAATATAAATATTACTATAAGAATAAAACCCAATTAAGTTTAAAACCCACAGGAGGAGTGTGTAAATAATAAAAAGGTGTAAAGAGAAAGTCCAACAGAAAAGGAGAAAAGCCCATTAAGGAAACCCTATAAATAGAAGTTCAGAGTAAGAAAAAGGTAAGAGTGATTTTATCTGATGAATGTTAAACCTTTTCTGACTTTGGCATCGGAGCGACTTGCAGGTACCCCCCACCTATTGTGAGGAGAAGCCGAGAGCACCAGCAGAGAGGAGAAGCCGAGAGCACCAGCCGAGAGGAGAAGCCGAGAGCACCAGCCGAGAGGAGAAGCCAAAAGTACTAGCCGAGAGGAGAAGCCGAGAGCACCAGTCGAGAGGAGAAGCCAAGAGTTCCCATCAAGGAGAGAAGTATCCAGCCCAAGATAGTATCCAGCCCAAGATAGTATTCAGCCCAAGATTGAAGGATTAGTCTTGTTAACCCATTTCAAGTGTTCTTGGTCTTTGTTGTAAGAACAATAAGGAAAAACTAGTTAAAGTATACTAAAGTGACCGCTGTCTAAAATTCAAAATTATCCCATATACTAATTTCAAGAATTAATAAATATCAATTGTTCATTAAATTCAATAGTCATTGTCTTGTTTTTATCAATAGGCTTATAAAATAAAAAAATAAAATAAAAAGGTAATGATAACCTATAAATCTATAAGGTAATCTATCAATTTATAAAACTAAATGATTTTGTTATAACATCATAATTATTCACAAAATTAGTGAAAAATATTTATTACAATTTAAATAAGAAAATAAAAATGTTTAATAAATTACAAGTTCACATTTATTACATTCCAAATTTGGACTACCCATACAATCGTATAAAATTGGGTAGTAATATTGAGTTAAAAGTTCAAAATATAAGGGTATGCAAAAATATCATTATAGAAAAAAAAATTGTAGAATTGGATTTAACCCAATAAATGATTTTTTGTTGGATAAATTTCAATTATTAATATGTTCTTAATGATTTAAATTTGAAGGTGAGTTAAAATAAGATACCTTTAAGATAACTTTGGTTTTTCCTTTCAATAGTTTTTAAAATGATTAGGATTTTTAAGGAGGTAATCAATAAAGTTCTATAACTTATTTACAATAAAAAAAATAATAAACTTAAGAATTTGATCTTTTCTCATTAAAATCAAATTAAATCAACAATCCATCATAATAAATATAGGATCAAAGGAGAGAAAAAAAACACCAATTTGCTAATGACACCCATGTCATCATAGCACTTTTGTGGCACTATTTATTTGCCAAGCATTTTCCAATTGTGGTATGCACCACTGGGGTGTGATGAGCAGAAAAATTGTAGACAATTTCTTTATTGGGCCAATACTAAAACAGATCCCAAATTTGAATGACAATTTCTTCATGGCAAATTCTTCCTACACCCAACATTTTTGAACCTGCACCCAATACAATTTTAAAATTTCGAAAATACCCTTTATTCCAGAAATCAAAATCCAGAATAGATAATAATACATTCTGCAAAAATAAATACTAAAGAGTTGTGACAATTTCTCCCTCCACCATATGAATTTCAGCATGCACCTAATCAGCTCTAGAAGATGACAAAAATACCCCTTCTAAATGATGAAAATAACCTTACACAAAAATGGAAAAAATTATTTTTGAAACTTGTATCTGAAATATTTTGGATTTCAATTTTCGGAACATATTTTTGAATTCTGAATTTTTTTATCCAATTTAGTTGTGTTCAGGATTTTTTTTCCAGCATGTATTTTTTTATTTCTCAATTATAATTATTATTTTGGATTTTTTAATTTAGAATAAGGGTAGTTTTGGAAATTTAAAAAATTGATATGGTGGTGGAGGTTAAAATTGATATGGTGCAGGAGGGTAGTTTTGGAAATTTATAAAATTGATATGGTGCAGGAGGGTAGTTTTGGAAATTTATAAAATTGATATGGTGGAGGTTAAAACTGATATGGTGCAGGAAGAATTTGCCTTTCTTCATTCACCTTCTTACCTTCTTTTTCATCTCTATATTTTTTTTAAAGTTTAATTTATTTTTCTAAATTGTAAAATTTTAAGCTATTTTATAGATTTAAAAAATTTATTAGTATATAAATTAGTTTCTATTATTGATAAATAGTTTATAAATTAATATCTAATTCTCTACCAAGATTTTAGCTACCAATTATTTAAACTAATTTAGATATCAACTAATTTAAATTTCCAATAATAATAGTTAGTATTCCCCATTAATAATGATTCCCCCTAATATCATTAGAAAGTGTCTCCCTAATAAAGAATTTACAGGTTATGACTTTACAAAAAATATCAAAGCAGATAGAATTAAAAGAAAAACGAGTAATTATAGAGGATTTACAAAATGAAATCAAAACACTTAAAAATGAAATTAGAATGATAAAAATAGAAATTCAGGAAATCAAAGAAAATTATATAAATATAACCTAAACCCAATGGATGAAAAGGAGAACTTTATAACTCAAATTAAGAACTGCCAACAGAAATGGAAAGTGCAGATTGCATTAAAAATTGGAAAAGCTTTTCACAAAAAATCTATAGCTTTAATAGATTCAGGAGCCAATTAATTTGAACTATATAAGAAAAGGGCTAATTAATTCCAACTCGATAATTATGCAAAAAAAAACTTACAAAAATTATTTGCATCAAATAACTCACCTAAAGGTTCAATATAAGTTATCCAACGTAATTTGCAACAAAGGAAAGTGTTATACATCAAAGCAATTTTATTTTAACTAAAGAAATAACTCGATAAATAATTTTAGAAATTCCTTTTCTTAAATATTTCCATTTAAGATATCATGAAAAGGACTAGAATCTAAAGGAAATTTATTTGAATTTATAAAGTCTATAGGATATAAAGAAATAAAAAATACTTAGGAATATTTAGAAGAAAATTTTCTAAGTCCAGTAAATTATAAAGAAGATAAGATAAAAAAAAAAAAAAACTATTGAAGAAGAGATAAAGTATCAAGAAAATGGTAATATAAATTTTTTTATGCATTATATGGTTAATTTTTTATGCATCTTAAATGGTTGAATTTTTTAATATATTATAATTATATTTAGTTACAAAATTAGAAAGATTACATTTTAGTATTTAAGAGTATTGGATATATCTCAGTAAATTTTATATACATTGTCAACGTAATTGAAGTTGAGTATGGAAAATCCATGTAAGATGATAAAATCGTTCAATCATTCCATCTAAAGAAGCTCAATTAATTTAATGACTTAGAAAATCATCTTAGTTCTTATTTTCCTAATTTTCGGAATTAAAATAAAAATTGAATAACAGATAAAAGTAAGTGTCATTTAATAGTTTTAACGAATATATATAATGATATTCAGCAGTAAATATAAATATTATCATTTAGTAATTACAACAAGTAAAATGCTATTTTTATAATGTAAATAATTGCATGCAATACTAAATTCCTTTCTAAAAAAAAAATTATTGGCAACTTATTTTCTAAATAAAAACCAAAACCTATAATCTAGTGAAATCATAAATAAGGAAAGTTTTTACTTCAACTTTGTTTTAACAAAACTATTCTTTACTGCTTATACTCTTTTAAAAAGTTAATAGCATATTTTCACTCTCTATTCAATTGTTGTCTTTAAATTTAGAATGTTTTAAAAGAACCCTAAACTAAAAGGATTTTTTTTTAATTTAATCATGATCTTGTAAAGTTTATGTGTGGTGTTTATTTATGATAACTTGAAACCATTAGAACACACATGCTATTTTTACAAAATCCTAGAAACACGATTAAAAAAATTACAAGATAAGGACTGTTTTATAACGTTAATATATTGTTTAATTTGACTTATTTTATATTTTTTTATAAATAATACAGAACAGCATCAAAGAAAAAATAAATAAATAAATAAAGAAAACGTGTGGATTTTGGTTTTAGGACCCGCCCACAGAATGAAGTGGTTCAGACAAGACCCGCCCACATTTCCAACATCATTAAAACACACTGACACACACTGCGCTGTTTCATCTTCCTTCAGACACCTCTTTGTTTGCCCTATTTTCTTCTGCATCTGCTATGGAAAACGGGTTTGTTTTTTCACTTTTTGCATGCTGTTCTTCAATTCTTTTATCATTTTACTTAGGGTTTTAACATTAAATTTGACTAGAATTGACTTTGGGAATGGATTATCTCATGAGATCATGGCTTTTCAAAGAAATAGTATATGCGTTACAGTAAGGTTAGGGCTAAACAATTGATCTTTTTTGTAAGAGTGAATTCTGCTAAGTAGAATATATATGTGTGGTGCTCTCAATTGTTTCATCCTAGGAAAGTATTAAAGATAGTCCTTTTTGGAAATTGATTCATTCAATTGAAGAATATTTGATTTTTTATCAGCAAAACATAAATAAATAAATAATAGGTTTATTTTAAGGATAAGTCAACTTTTATATAAAAGATCTATATGAAATTCTTATTTTTTAATCTAAATGCAGACACTTTTTACTATAACAACATTTGATGTGTTGTAGTTATTAGCATGCTATATACCTTGTTAATATTTATGGTATTTGAAAGTGTATATGCACGTATTTGGTTTGTGTGCGAGAAGCTCTGGAACAAACCGAGTTCGTAGAAGTGGCAATGGTGGACGAAAGCGAGTTCGTAGAAATGGAAATGGTGGACGAAACAAAGTTCGTAGAAGTGGCAATGGAGGTGACGGTGGTGGGTCGGCAATTTCTTCCGAGATGCCGACAGTGACTGTGCGTGATGCCGTTCGCTATGTGCGTAAACTCAGCTATGAGTTTCGTGACCAAAAGGAGAAGTTTTACATGTTCCATCAAGTCTTGGTTGATTACAGGAATAATAGGTAGATTCTTGGTTACTTCCAAAAGTTATTTATTGATGTTTTGATCCATAGGTTGAGTTGATGATTCTTCTTGTGCTGTTTATGAGGGGTGTTGCGAAAGTGAGTTTTTTCTTGTTTTGTTATGTTATGTTATTTTCAGGATTAACTATGCTAGTCTGGTGGCGAGGATTAAGGAGATTTTAAAGGGGCACAAAAAACTGATTTTGGGTTTCAACCATTTCATAGAAAAGGACTATGAGATAACACTCCACAGGGCTGCACCAGAAGAAGAAGAAGTGAAGTTCATGAACAAGATAAAGGTGAAGGAAAACTTTTCATGCAGTAACTTCTATTTCTACTGATATTGGTGACTGCTAGCTATAACTGATATACGCTTATCATTGCTTTCAACAGAATCGATTCCAAAGTGATGAACCTGTTTACAACTCAATCTTGGAAATTCTGAAAATGTACAAGGAAGGGCTTAAGGACATTGGTGAGGTTTCAAGTAAGGTAATATGTTTTGCCCTATTTAGGTTTTTCTTTTATGATTCTTTTTCATGTTCATGTCGAAACATTTTTTGCTGATTGTTTACACTCTTTTGTCTCTTTTGAAATATATAATCTCTAGCTTGCTATCCTTCTTGAGGAGAATGAAGATCTGGTGGAGGATTTCAATAGATTCTTAGCTCGCCATGGTTGTGGGGATGTTGTTGAAGGATGAAGAGTACTCAACATTTCTGACCCAGTGAAGCTGAGGGAGATGAGAATGGTTTTTATGCTGCATATTTAACAATACAGTGACTATGGTGGTTTTATGATATTGGTGTTTAAACTGTTGTTGAGGATGAAGGAGTTTTTTTCCTTCTGAGTTAGATTTTTAGTGCAATAAGTGATTGCACAACGCAATTGCGGAAAAACAACATTTGAATCTATGTTCATGATTATCATTTTCAAACTAATATCTGTGATATCTATATACCTTGCTTTCTCTATATGGAGAAACACACACATATCACTAATATGAACATGAACAACCGATTACTATTAGTGTTCATCTTTTGTTATCCATCTATTTTTACTTTCATCCTATGTAGCTAGTTTTTAAGGTTTTTTCTAAGAACACCTTTTTTTAATCATCATAAACAATCCTTAGAACATCTTTCTTCTTCTCACATTTTCCGATGAATATGATATGTGGAGAAAATTTCAGAGATAGAAAAAAATAAAGAAGTATAAACTCAACTCGAGAGATTATAGTTAGTGAAATCTGGAAGCACAATAATAAACATATTTTTCAAGGTGGAGTGGTCGACCTTTCGGAAGTGTTCACTTTGGCACAATTAAGGGTTTGGTATTTGATAACTTCAAAAATTGTTTCTGCTAGTTTCTTTTACTCTGAATGATACATTGATCTTGTGGTTGGTATGTTTTCAATTAAGTAAGCTTTTGTAAGATTTACTTCTTTAGTTGGGCTGTTTGTTGTTCTAAGTTTGTGAAGGTTAGGTTGTTTGGAAGGGGTGTGGAAATTTATTGTGTTATGGTTTGTATAAGGGTTGAGTCACTCCTAAAGTGATTCATATTTATTTATTTTTTCTTACTGATAAAAAAAGTTCATAGTGCATAAGAAACGACAGAATTGAAAAAACAATTAGAGAAGATATGGATGGGTAACATGAAGATTTATGTCACCAAAATGCCGTAAAACGAAGATAAGACCTTGCTTGGAAGAGAAACAAATAGAGAGAAGAGAAACTATAATTTATTTGTCGTTGAAGAACAAATTATATAAAATTAAAACATGTTATAATGACAAAAACTTTTGAAAAATCAAAGTGAGATGGTGTGTAGATTTTAGGAGGAAATGAGGATAAGGTGTTTTACTCCTTTATTAAGTTAACTATAATCTATTTGTCATTAAGAACATATTATGTGCTTTCTTATTATGCAAACAAAATCTAAAACATGTTATAATGACAAGGATGATTATTAGTTCTATACATCAACCATAACTTACATTCATTAAACCAGAAAAATAGTAAGACCGAAAAATTAGCTGAGTTTTGGAAAATTAATAGATTTAATTATTTCAAACATTTATTTTTGTGTTTTTCACGAGTAACTGGTTATTTAAACTATATTAATTGCATTAGTTATTCTTCTGTTTTCGAGTTAGATGGAGTTTAATTATTTTTAATTACTCTTTTGACTCTATTCACACGGGAAGCAATACACAAACTTCAACTATTAGCATAGATAAATTTGAACTTAACTTGAAATTTTTTTGCAAGGCTATATTAATTCTATTAGACTAAAACACTAGAGAAAATAGTATATGATAATTGTTTTAGTTTGTATTCATTTTACTTATCTTTCCTAATTCATTGTTCATTTTATCATTGCTACATGGGATACATTTCTTGGGTGGGGAATTATTTCTTATGTAAAAGGGTTACATATATTGCATGGTAAAGGTTTTGTTTTATTTTTATTTTAATTGAAGTATTAATAATTTGATTATTCGTGAAAATATGCTCATGTTCTATATAGATCGTTTGTTTGTTTAGCTAATGTGTAATGTATTATTATTAAACTTTTAGTAAAAAAGTCTTAAATGCTTAAGTTTACAACAATTAATTTGGATTTGATTTCATGTATTTTACATAAGAGTCAATTGAATTAAGTCGAAAAATCCCATAAAACTTATAATTAACTACAGCTTAATGACTGAAAATCCTAAACTCTAAAATCCACAATATTGATTACTATTATGGAAAATAAGTTTTTTTAATGAACTATATATGTGTGCTCACCCCATAAAGAAGCTATTATATAGCCAATATATCTTTGTGAGAAAGACCCAAAGAGGACTTATTATTTCAATGAAAAGTGAGAGTAAACATTAAACCAAAGAGAACAAAAAAAATATAAAAAATATAAAAGATAATGAAGTGATGCAAACATATTTAAAATGTTTTAAAGACATTTTTTATTTGTGATTAAGAGTTCTTATGCTCATTACTTACATATTTAAAATGTTCAAAATTATTTGTAAATTCAATTATATATAATCAAAATTAACTATCAATTATCCCTAAATGAAAAATAAACAAAACACTTAATTTCTACATTACAAGGGTTATGATTTTTTAATATAGAATAATGAATATAAAAAATATAAACAATAATGAAGTGATGAATAAATACCTCAACCGACTATATATATATATATATATATATATATATATATATATATATATATTACTATTATATATATTTCATTCGGTTTTTAATTATAATGTAAACAAAAGTTGACAATTCATATCAAAAGAAAAAAAAACGCATTATTTTTTATATATATTGAAATCATATTATATTCGATTAAATTAGACAACGAACTAGTGTTACGTTTTTTTAGTATTGTAATCTTTTGTTTTCATGCTTGATAATTTGTGCAAACACAAAATTAAACGCATAATTATTATTTTTAAATATTTTTATGATTTTAACTTATTTTACAAACTACAGTTACATTATTATGTTTAATATGAGATGATAAGATAAATTGGTCCAGTTCATATATTATATTCTAAGCAGGTGAGTTTTTTATTTGATCCGTCCACAAAAATTGTGAGTTATTGGATTTGTGATAGGGGTGGCAAAGTGGGGCGGGCCGGCCCGAAGCAAAAAAAAAAACGCGAGGTGGGTTGCTTATTTCAATCCGCTGGTCCGCTTAGGCTCGTTTCCACATAACCCACAACCCGTGCGGGCTAAGTGTGGGGCGGGACGGGTTGACCCGCATAACTTTAAAATGTATAATTTTTTTTTTATACCCTCATATTTTTTTCATGTAGCCTTACATTTTACATATCGAAATTTTTAATAACATCTTACTATGCATGTTTCATGAAAATAATATTATGAGACCATCTACCTAATGCATCTAAATAAAAAAAAATTCAAAAATTTTATTTAAAAAATTATTTTTTTAATAAATATTTCTTATGCGGGTTGGCTCGCGGGCCAACCCTTATGCGAGGCAACGGGTTGGAAAAATAAGCCTACAAATTCTATGTGAGGGAGGCCAAGTGCGGGACCGACCTATGCGGGACGGATAAACCCACGTTGCCACCCCTAATTTGTGAGCTGGCTCGAAGATGTGAAAAAAAATAAATTAGCAGGTCATTAATAATTTTTTATCTCAAATTTGTTATGAAAAAATATATTAATATAGTATTTATGAAACAACTGATATGCATTAATATAATATTTATGAATTAATATAGTTTTTATGAAATAATTAATAAAGTTATTTTTCATATTATATTAAATTAGACAACGAACTAGCGTTACATATTAAGAGTATTATTGTAATATTTTGTTTTCAAGCTTGATAATTTGTGTAAACACAAAATTAAAAACATAATTAATTTTTTAAAATATTTTTATGATTTTAACTTATTTTATATTTTATTTAAAAAATATAAAGTATGGGCCAGGCTTGGTGGTAGTAGTATATGACCCACATGACACATGAATGAAGTGGTTCAGACAACACACCACAACATTTCAGACAACATAAATTCACTGACTTTGCCCTATTTTGGATAAAACCTTGAAAAACTTCACTTTTCAGTGCTCCTTTTTTCCACCAATTCAATTCCTTTCTGAAATCTCTGGTTGCCCTATTTTCTGAAGATGGAACAACAAGGGTCTGTTTCTTCTCTCATGTGCTCTTCAATTCTGGTTTATCATCATCACCTTACTTAGGATTGTGTTTAGTTTAGCTTAATTTGACTTTGGGAAGGGTTCTCTGCTGGGATCATGGCTTTTGAAATAAATTTATGTGTTCAAGTTGTATGTGTGTGAATCCTAAATGGTTAATTTTGATTCAAGTTTAGAAGATTGATTTATGTGTGGTGTAGACCTAAAGAAGATAGGAATATAATAAATTTTGGGTAGTTTGATTCAATGATAGAAGATTTGATGCATTTAGATATTAGCATTTATGGTTGTTAAAATTCTAGGTATCTAAAAGTGTATGAGTTTGCTTTCTGTGCATGAATGAAGCTACAGACAAAACGAACTCCCTCAAAGTACTCCCCAGAGAACTAGTATGAATGATGCCTTGAATTTTCTGAATAGAGCCAAAGATGTGTTTTGGAACGAAAGGGAGAAGTATGACATGTTGATCCAGATCCTGAAAGATTACAAGGCTGAAAGGTAGATTCTCTCCCTAAATAGGGATACTTCAACCCATATACCATCTTATACCAAAAACCTGATTGAAACTCTTATTTTCTAACTTCTCTTACAACAACTGAAAAATCTTAATGCAAACACCTGATACTCGAGTTAACGAGATCATGCAAATCAAAGGTTCAGTTTTTCTTATGATTTTGAGAAGTGAAGTGTTCTCTGATATTTGTTTTGGTAATCCAGGATTACCTCTGAGGTTGTTGCTGCGAGGGTGAAAGAGTTACTGAAAGGGCACAGCAGTTTGATTTTGAGATTCAACGCTTTCTTGCCAAAGGAGCATGAGATCAAACTTAAGGACGAACCTTCTCAGGAACTAGTCCGTTTGGTTGACAACATAAGGGTGATTAATAATGAGGTTATCATATGATATCATTGTTGATTCCTGTAGCTGTAATATTGATATGTTTATTGCTTTCAATAGGAACGATTCAAAGATGATGAGCATCTTTATCAGTCATTCTTGATGAGTATCAAAACGTACAAAGAAGATAAGAGAAAGACAACCTGTGATCTTCATGGTGAGGTAAGTGTGTTGTCCTTTTAAGGAGCAAAGCACCATTTTCTGTCAGAACCATTTCTCTGAGATATTTCTGTTGAATCTCTTGAATGTGTTCTCTCTTTTCTCTAGCTTGCTGTCATTTTCAAGGACCACCAAGATCTGCTGAAGGAGTTCACCAGAAAATTTCCTAATTATGACAAAGTTGAAGAGAATGTTGTTGAGGATGAAAAGCCAACACTGAGCATTCCCAAGTGGAAGAAAACATATTTAGGTTGTTTCATTGCACTGTTGTTTTGCACAATTATGTGTTCAATCATATTTGTTTACTTTCTCTCATGTCATGATGAGATAACAAGGAAGACAAAGATGTATTCGTTTTGTTTCCTAGGATTGGTTGTCATCTCCTTCATTGCTAATGTCTTCCACCAACCCTATAACATTATTTGCATGAAAGAGTATTTCATCAAAAGGGTTTCAAAGATTCTTCCCATTGGAGATGGATGGTTCGTTCAGAAGGAAACTTTCAGATGTGATCTTTGCCATAAATTTGTCCAAGAAAATGTGGTATGTTTTTATTATTACTTTGGGCCAATTTCTCTGTGCTTTGTTGCATGTCATGAATCTTTATTCTATATTTAAAGAACAAACAGTTGCATATTAATGTGAAATATATACGATAAAACAATGTAATTTATATGTTATTTTGGTGAAAATCTGCATGTAATTAATAATACTTGGAAATATCTAACACAATATTGCCGAAAATGATGCCATGTGTGTTGTTAATTTTACTTTCAAGCAAGTAAATTGTATCCCTTGTGGTTATATTATAGTTAAGAAAAAGTTTGCTTCGTTCTTATTATAGTTGCAGCATAAATGAGTTCCTTTAAATATTTTTCTTTCTAGTATCACTATTTTTTAATAGCCACTCTTATGAGTATTTCTCTTTAGGACTTTGTTTTAACTTATATTATGCTATTTCATGCTATAGGTTGTATTTTTTTTAAGCAGAAAATTAAATAAAATAGAACATTTTTTTTATACTCCAATTTTTAAGAATGAGTGGAATAAAATAGTTTTTAAATTAGTATATAACCACTAACAAATAAATGAAAAAATATTAAGTAATTAGTAATTAAATTCTTGGTAGCTAATTTAAATAATAGAAATCATTTTATAAATTTATTAATAATATAAATTATTTTATATTTTTTAAAATAGTTTTTTTTATTGACAAATAGTTTTTAAAATATTATATAATTTAGTTAATATAATGACTAATTATTTTTTTAAAATTTAATTATTATTTAATAATTTTATTATAACTTAGAATTATTCTTTTCTCCTTTTACTTACATTATACCCTTCTTGGTGTATCAGGTTATGCCTTTAATGGGAGAGAAAATGGGTGTAGTGGTTCAAACAATTTGTGCAGTGGGGATAGGTTTCACTATGGGTCTTATGTTTACATGGAGAGTAGCCATTGCAATGACACTTCTTCATCTTATTATCATTGTTTGCTTCAACAAAAGAGGTTTCCTCAAGATCATGCCAAGTAAGAACATCAAGAATCATGATGATTGAAGACAGTGAGAATCATTACAAACATATTTGAAATTTCACAATAATTGCAGAAACCTTTTATATTTTGTATGAAATTGACTTTTTCATGGTTGAATCCTATGTTTAGTTATGCTTAATAAGTCATGAATCCCATTTACTTTTGGAGTTAAAATCTTAAAGTGTTTATGCATGGTGGTAATTCTATTAGGTTACAAAACTTGCAAATTTTATATATGTTTTGTTCGTTTTATCTTCAAAAAATACCAGTTCATAAAGTCTTATTATTTATTTGAGTGTGATTAATAATTTGATTATTCATGACAATATGTATGTGTGTTGAAACTATAATAAATTCTTATTTTTTTTAGTTAAAATCATTTTCAATGTGATAAAAGTGTTTATAGGTTTGATTTTTGTTAAAAAATATTTATTTTAAAGGAAAACTCTAGAGTAAATATTTAAAAGAAGTATTTATTTATGTTTACCGTTGACTTTTGTTTGTCACTTGACCAAAAAATATCTATTTTTTTTAGTGTCGTGTCATGTTGGCATGACTTCACTTTGATAAATCTAATTTTGTGTCATGCTTGCACGACTTCTTAACAATGAACAACTTACAACTTATCTATGAGTAAATTTTGTTTAAAAATGTTCATTTCAGTAAATAGTTCACACATTATGCAAAAGAATCTAAATGTACAAATAACATGAAACAATATTTTCAACTTCATTTTGAGGTTAAAGGTAAAAAGGAAGGCATATAAAATATCTATAATCCTCCCAAAAAAGAGGAAGTGAAGATCTTGGATAAAAATTCTGATTTGTTTGGTCAAGGCTTTGAATATAATTCTCTTCCTTCTTATACAAGTTCTCAAATCGTTCCAAAACTTAACTCAAATGTCTTATCTCCTAAAAGATATTTTCCTTACTTGTCTTTCTTGAGGTTTAAAACTCTTTCATGGTTTTAACAGAAGTTCAAAAATGAGATGTTTGTTCAAAACGTTTCAAAATATTTGAGTTTCTCCTTTACATGGGCCAAATATTTTTCAAGATTAAATAAGACTTCAATTTCCTACTCATATTTCTTCTAGAGCTCTTCTAGGAAGGATTGGAATGAAATTAGACTTAGAAACATCTACTAGCATCAATTTTGTATATATGAATTGGAATATTTCATAAATATTTTTTTTAATTTAATTTATTTGTTATTGATAAAAATAGTGTTTCAATGAAATCAGTGGACCTTCGTACTTCAAAATATATTATATATAAGAATTTGTTTCTTCTTATTATGTTATCATTAAAAACATTAGGTATAAAATTTATAATACAAACGAGTTACATTATGATGTTTAATATGAGATGATAAGATAAGTTGGTCCACTCCATATATTATATTCTGAGATGGATTCAACATGAAGCTGGTGAGTTTTTTTTATCTCATCCACAAAAATTGTGAGTCTATGGATTTGTGAGCTGGCTCGAAGATGTGCAGAAAAAAAATTGAATTTTTTTAGCAAGTCATTAATAATTTTTTTATCTCAAATTTGTTATGAAAAAAATATTAATATAGTATTTATAAAACAATTAATATGCATTAATATAGTATTTATGAAATAATCAATATGCATTAATATAGTTTTTATGAAATAATCAATACGCATTAATATATTTTTTATGAAGTAATTAATAAAGTTATCCATGCACAAGTATATCAATAATTTTACATAATAAAATATAAACAAAATTAATAGAGATGGACTAGGACATACTTTGTTTCATGGGCCTCCAAACTTAAACCCGGGGATCCGTAACGCAGAACTATAAAAATAAGGAAATTTCTTTTTACACCCCCTTACAGTAATAAAAAGTATTCCATATACAGATTATACAGTGTAGACATTTGTTCAACACTACAAAATAGAGGTGTCACAGTAAAGTATAGGTGCAGGAAGAAATGTCCTTCTATAAGGTAATCAAGGCCCAGAAACCAATTCCAAAGCTTTTGGTTTGGGAATAAATTTTCTAAGAGTTGTACGGAAAATAACAAAAAATATTTTTATAATTTTTATATATTTTGACAAATAAGAAGAAAAATATTTTTAATTAAAAATGAAAATAAAAACTGAAAATGTAAAGCAGGCAATAATCAAATTAAAGATACTGTTAAAAAATGGCCATCTATTTGTTTACAGGAGTGTTGTCATGCATATTTAGTTTTTAATAAAAAATAATGAATGAGTAAGGTCTTTCTCATAATTAGTTCAAAATTGAAAAACTAATTACTTGATAATTAAAAATATTAAATTAAATTATAAGTATTTGGTGAAAATTTTAATTAAAATGGCTTGTAAATATAAAATAATAAAAATAGACATGTTTTACGGTGTTTTTATATAGGATTTGATTGAATATTTTAATAATATAGGAAAATGAATAATGGAAAAAACAGTAATATACATGCTTTTGTCTTAATGACAAGGATGATTATCAATTTAATAATCATAATTTACATTTATTATTCCAGAAAATTAGCCTAGTTTTGGAAGATATTTATCATAATTTTATTTTGTTATTTTGACACGTAACTGGTTATTTAAATTATATTAATTGCATATTGTTGTGCTTTTGTTTTCAAGTTAGATGGACTTTCACAATTTTTAATTATAGAAAAAACTTCAACATATGACTCGTGACTTCTAATTTTGCATCTATATTTATTTTTTATTTTAATAACTAAGTTTGAACTTAAGGTTAAAGAATATGTGCATATTCAACAAATGGAAGATGAATTGAAGTCTTTCGGAGGACTAAAAGCTAATCAAAATCAAGATTTAAATTAACAACCAAACTTAAAAGTAATGGATCAGATAAGTTTACTACAACTTAAGTTGCATATCTACACATGTTATAGTGTATAATAACTCTCCTCCTAAACTTCTCACTACATGATATCTTAGTGTATGTGACTTAGATTATCATTGAAGTCAGGGGATCTTTTTTTTTTTATTAAAAATGTGTCTTTACTTACATAAATCAAGCCATGGTTCATATATCATTCCAAATGTGTGACCCAAATTCATACAACTTTCATCATTCTCAACAACCATTTTCATACAACATAACTCATTTAAACAAAACCACGAATTAGTTAACTATAATGTTAGATCCAAATTAAATAAATTATGTATTTGGTTTTGATTGTACGTTTAAACAATTAAAGTGCAAAACATAATGTTATGTTTTACAAAATCATGTCGGGCGCAAGTATTGTGCACGTGCATCATTTGATCAAATTTTGTTTATACAAACATAAACGAGTATACTTCATTTAATAGATGAAAGCCTTGAACACTTCTGAGACATATGTTAAAATCCTTTAGTAAATGCTTATTTTATGGGTTTTTTTACCATCATGGAGTCTTTTTTTTTTTTTTACCAAAATGGGGTCGTTGTCAAAAAAATTACAAATATGGGGCAAGTCGTGCCAAGTTGGCACGACTTCATATGTAGAAGTCGTGCCAAGTTGTCACGACTTTGCCACGTCAGTCTGAAGTCGTGTCAACTTGGCACGACTTTGTCCACATCATATTTTAAAAAAAAAGAATTGTTTTTAAATAAATATATATTAAAATTATTTAATTATAATTAAAATTATAAGTTATGTAATATTTGAAATTAATTTGATAAATAAATTTTTTTATGAAGGTATAAATACTTAGGTAAAGAAAATGAGAAAATTAATAATCAAACTTGAAATTGAATTTTATTATCAAACTTGTTTGTGCGGACAATTACTTTTATTGTGACCTTCGGTTTTGCAATATGAACATTTTTTTTGTTTTTCATATTTTTTATTAATCTAATAACCAAATTAATATATTACATTATCGTCAAACATGATCCATACACAATTATTCATTTTTTTATTGCTTAAAACTAACACCTTTAGAAAATTATGTATCAAATTAATTTTAAACATTACATAACTTACTAGTCAATATCTAAATAAGAAAATTTTACAAAAAAATTAATATATATATATATATGACGTGGACAAAGTCATGCCAAGTTGACACGACTTCAAGGGTTGACGTGGCAGAAGTCGTGCCAACTTGCCACGACTTCTGTATATAAAGTCGTGTCAAGTTGGCACGACTTGCCCATATTTGTAATTTTTTTGAAAACGACCCCATTTTGGTTAAAAAAAAAAAAAGCCTCATGATGGTCATAAAACCTATTTTATGCTTGTGAGAATTACAAGCTTCTTCAATCTTTTAAGAATATCTCGCAATATCTTGTCAACATCATATATTTCTTTCAAAAATATGTTGAAAGTTGTTTCATGCAAACAACTTCTCTAGAAAAACCAAATTGTCAACACTGTCAAGATAGCCAACTATGTTATGTCATACGCTTTGCTTAAAAGGGAGAAAGCCACCTACC
Source organism: Phaseolus vulgaris (assembly GCF_051622355.1). NCBI lineage: Eukaryota > Viridiplantae > Streptophyta > Magnoliopsida > Fabales > Fabaceae > Phaseolus > Phaseolus vulgaris. The sequence goes on along the minus strand of NC_143501.1, from coordinate 4,170,187 downwards.
CAAGCTTGTAAGCTTTGTTATGCTTTAGAGGTGTTGCCAAGGAAGCCTCAAAGCACACTTAGATGCAAGAAAAATAATCTCACAATGGCTAGACATGATGTGCAACAACTCTTTTTTTCAATATATATATATATATATATATAAAAGTCTTGATACAAGAACATGCACAAGATCTTAAGCTTCCTAGCTTTATAGTTGTAGGAAAGAACATTATTGTGTTCAGTAGCAAATAGTAGAGAGAGTTTAAATATTATTCACATCAAAACCCTCTCAAGTGAACAACCCTTTGTGATCATTTTTATCACATCTTAGTGTTTTAGTAAGGAATGATTGTTTGTTAAAGAATACTCAGTGAGTTAACTATGAGTGACTACGTTCCAAAACAATTTTCGAGTTTTTGCTAAAAGTGACTAAGTGTTTAAAGGATACTTGATGGGTTAGTTGTGGGTGACTACATTCTGAAACAATATTCGAACGGTTTAGCCACGAGTGACTACGAGCCGAAAGAATACTCGTATTGTAACTTGCAATGTTAGTCTGAACAATGAAACTCAATATGTTTATTTGTGGTATCATACAAACTACTATAAAAATCTCTAAATATTTTCTTCCTTCCTTATGTTGTTAAAATAACATGTTATTACATCCGTGTTAACTTAAGAAGGGGATTTTCAGACTAAGTTTTTTTAAGGTCTTTAATAGATCGTTTATCAAGTGTAAAACCAATAAGAAGATATTTGCGAAAATTTACAAAAAAGTTTTAAAACACAATTCAATCATCGCTTCTTGTGTTTTGATTAGTTCTTCACATATATAATTTAATATTCTATTCATATTTGTTTTAAATATTCACATTCAATTAAAGAGATAAAAAATAATTTTTTTAGTATGAGCTAAAATTGTCTTGCTTGAAAGATTTTTTTTTTTTTTCATTTGAGTGAAAATTTAGTCAATAACAATGATTGAATTTCAACTCTATTTTCACTTAGTAAAAAATTCCTTTTTAGTGAAAATGGGACCGAAAGCAAAAGTTGAGTTTCAAATATATTTTCATTTTAGTAAAAAATCCTTCAGTTGAACGAACAAATATTGAATTTCTACTCTACTTTCGCGTGACAAAAATTCCTTTACTTAAATAGAAAATCAAATGCGTGCAGCAAAATCAAATTTGTTTTCAAAAGTTATACTCAAAACCACTTTAATAAATACAACTTTCATTCAAAATGATCAAACAATCATAATTTGCTCAATTATTATTCTTCACTCATTTCAATTCAACCTTGATCATTCAAACTAATTATATATGTACATTCATTCACATCAAACTCATAAACTAATGTATGGAAAACTATATGAAACTAACTTTAGTCATCTAAACCATATTCAAAACTCAACTTAAGAAACTCTATACTCTAACATACTTAATCTAACCACTATATCAACATCTCAACAAGAGTATCAAATTCAAAACATTTTAAAAAATCCTATATTAACCAAAAACCCAAATAACATTCTCACTTGATTTTAAACATTTAAATTGTTTTCAAACAAAACATAATTTTTTTGCATAAAAATCAAGATATTGTGATAAAGTCACATCTAGATCATATATCCTAAGATTCTATAGAAAACATAAATAATTTCCCCTACCTTTAATATATTGCACTCCCAATTCAAGCAGGATAAGTATTCAAAATCATAAATTTAGAGAAAAATATTCAAGAAAATTTTAGTATAAGCTTAACTAAATTGAGAGAATCAATTTTCTCAACTAATCCACTATAATTAATGAAAAATTCAAAAGAAAAGAGAAAAAAAATTAACTCCACCAAAATTAATAACAAATTTTAAAAAAAGAATATTTAAAGTGAATAAAATCTTATTCTGATTAAAAAAATGGTGGGTTGAAAATATTCTTAACTCATCAATTATTACAATGTGTGATCAATTAGATTATGAAAAAAAATGAAGTTTTAAGGACTGAAATTAAAGAGAAGTCGTAATGAAATTAGATAAGAAGTTCTAAAAAGTTAGAAGAAAGAGAACAAATTCTATGAACACTACAAGAAAATTATGAAATAGAAACCAATTTTTAGAGACCAAAATAAATAGTTACAATAGAAACTAAAATAGATACCATTTTAGAAACTAAAAAAAAAATTGGTTTCTAAATTAGTTTCTATTATTTTCTATTATTTTCTATTATTGTTAAATAGTTTCTAAATTGGTATCTAATTAGCAACTAAGGTTTTAGATACCAATTATTTAGTTTCTAAATTTAGTCTCTAAAACCTTGGTTGCTAATTAGATACCAATTTAGAAACTATTTAGCAATAATAGAAAATAATAGAAACTAATTTAGAAACTAAATTTATTTTTAGTTTCTAAAATGATCTCTAATTTAGTTACTATTGCAACTAATTATTTTGGTTTCTAAAAATTGGTTTCTATTTCATGATTTTCTTGTAGTGGAAGGTGAGAAGAATAAGAATGAGGGTGATGAGAGAGGTTTACCCATGATAATTACTTTTGACAACTATTTATAATTGATATTTTTGTATTATTTTTATGAGAATCAAAGAGAAATATGGTAATTTTATATATATAAAATCTTTATTACAATAAATGATCTAATAAAAATACCGTGATATATTAATTGCAATAATAAAATATTTTGGGAAAAGTTAGATTTTCAACTTTCAATAGAATAATTCTTCTATGAAAAGAATATTTAATAAATATTGTGGTGAAACATTATTTTATCATGATTATATGTTTTATAAAAATAAATCAAATGATAAATAAAAATTTCTAAGTCTATATTGCACAAAAACACCTAACAAAACAGAAAAAAAAATTTAATACCCTTTTTTTCATTCACAAAAATGGTACCCAGATATATGAAGGAAACCAAAATTTCTGCCATATAGACACTCATTTTAGTTCTTACTTTCAAAATTTTACAATAATTATAACCACTAAAAAATAGACACAAATTATTGTGATTTTAGTAATTATAATAAAAAACTATTCGAACATGCCATTTTAATCGTATTTTTAAAAGTAAACATATAAATTATTATTAAATATTATAATTAAAAAATTATTAAAATAAAATAATCTTTTAAACCATATTTAATTTTTTTCTTTATTTATTAGATGTTTGAGATATTGAAACATTAAAACATTGAGAAATACATTGTGAAAAAATAAATTTGGAATAGATTTTTTGTGTTTGGAAAATGTGATTTCAGAATAAAATTAGAAAATCAAAATCTCATTTTGCAATTCCAGAATAAAAAATTATATTTTAAAAAATAATTCAGAAGTATATTTTGGAAAAAATCAGAAAATATTTCTGAAATATAAATTTGGAATTGTGTTCGGAAAGTGAAATGTAGAATGTATTTTAATCTTTTAATTAAGGGTAGTTTTGTCATTTTGTATAAAAATTGGGTGTAAGTTGAAATTTGATTGGGTGACGGAAGTAATTTCCAAAACCGGAAAGGTGAAGAAGAAAAAACCATGGGCTTGGATCAACCCAAAATAAGACCAAAAAAAAAACTGAAAACAATGAAGGAGGCTCCAACAATTGGAATAATAACAACATAAAACACGAACACTTACCTCAGTCTTCACATAAATCACCATTTCGTTTCATATATTTTCTATTCCGAATGTTATTTTATTTTTTTGTCTTCTGACTCACAAATTTTGAGTTTGAGTTTTTAGTTTTCAGAGTTCGCTTCTTCTCATTCTCTCTATGTGTGTTTTTTTCTCAATTCTTGTTCTAACTTAACGCAATAGAGGAACACAGATACACCCAACCGAACCTTTTTTTTTGTCTGATCAAACTCCTTCAGTGATTTTCTTTCTCTTTTCCCTCGGAGATCGACTCCACTTGTTTCCCAGCAACTTTCCCAGGGAAAAAAAATCTGGGAAACTCGTAAGGTTCAATATTTTTCCCCTTTCACCTTCTGGGTCCTCTTTGTTTTTGCTCAATTCAAATTGTTTTGTTCCAAGGACCGTGCTTTATTTTGGTTCATGTTTTAATTGGATTGGTTTTGATTTTGCAGGGATGAAGAGGGCAAGGGATGATATATACTCAGCCTCTGCCTCTCAATTCAAACGCCCCTTTTCTTCGTCGCGTGCTGATTCGTATGTTTCTTCCTTTTTCCTTTTTCCAATTCCTTGCCCTATTTTTTGTGTGTTTGTCAATTTTGTGTTTATCCCTCTGGAATTGGTAGTTTGTCCTATTTCGTGCTGCGAAAGTGGAACGTGGGGCTTGTTGTTAAGTTTGTGTTTTCACTTGTGTGGTTGAATTGTTGTAGAGTTTACTAGGGTTGTGTTTAATTTAACCTGAATTGAATTTGGAATGGGTTATCTTGTGGAATCATGGATTACAAGAAATGGGGTGTGGTAGTTAGGGTATTGCTGAAACAAATTGTTTTGTTAAAGTTCTATGTGTGAATCTTATGAGGCAAGTATTATGAGCAGTGTTGCAATTGTAAATTACCTCATTTTTAACTTAAAAGATGAATGGATATATGGGTTCTCTTGTTTCAACCTGAGGAATGAGATATCATAAACTTCGGATAATGTGGACGTTCAACATGTGGAATGTTTGATATCTTGTAGAGATTAGCATGCTGTGATTGTTGATATTATGAGTATCTAAAAGTGAGTTTGTGTTCTGTGCTTGAAGCTATGGACAAAATCAAGTCCCTGGAAGTGGAGGGGGAGGGGGTGGGGGAGGTAGCAATGGAGGTGGTGTTGGTGGGGGAGCAACTACTTCACAGAAACTGACTACCAATGATGCCTTATCCTATTTGAAGGAAGTCAAAGACATGTTTCAGGACCAAAGAGAGAAGTACGACATGTTCCTTGAGGTCATGAAAGATTTCAAAGCTCAAAGGTAGATTTTTGCTCCACTCTTTAGTCTTTGCACTATATCATGATTTTGAAATGCAGTACATCAAGAGACTATTTATCTCAATCTTTATTTTGGTTCTTTCCAGGACTGACACTGCTGGTGTCATAGCAAGGGTGAAGGAATTGTTCAAAGGGCACAACAATTTGATTTTTGGATTTAACACATTCCTGCCAAAAGGTTATGAGATAACACTTGACGAGGATGAGGCTCCTCCAAAGAAAACAGTTGAATTTGAAGAAGCAATCAGTTTTGTGAACAAGATAAAGGTGAATGAGTTTTTCTGGTGGTTTTAATGATATAGTTGATTCCTAGCCGTAATCAATATGTTTTTTCTTTTACAGAAGCGGTTCCAAAGTGATGAGCATGTCTACAAATCATTCTTGGACATTTTAAACATGTATCGCAAAGAGCACAAGGACATTGGCGAGGTTTACAGTGAGGTAATATGTTTTGTCCTTTTCTGGGGGGCACTTTGATGTTGTTTTCCTTGTTCTCTTTCTCTTTAATATATTGTTTGGTTCGAAATTTACACTCTTTTTTTCCTTTAAACACTTTTTCTAGGTTGCTACCCTCTTCAAGGACCATCGAGATTTGCTAGAGGAGTTCACTAGATTCTTACCAGATACTTCTGCTGCACCTTCCACACAGCATGCTCCATATAGTCGAAATTCATTGCAGCGCTTTAATGAGTGGAGTTCTACAGCCCCAATGATGCGCCAAATGCCACCAGACAAGGCAGTAAGATTGTTCCTATTCCACTTATATGTGAATCTTGCAAACTGCATTTTTTAATGATTGGCTTGTGAACTTCTTTCTACAGCAACGCTATCGAAGAGACAGACTTCCTTCCCATGATCATGATATGAGTGCTGAACGTCCTGAGATGGATGATGACAAAACAATGTTGAACATACACAAGGAGAGGAAGCGAGAAAATAGGGATAGGAGAATGCGTGATCAGGAAGAGAGAGAACAAGATCTTGATAACAGCAGGGATTTGAACTTGCAACGCTTTCCGGACAAAAAGAAATCTGTCAAGAAGGCTGAAGGTTTTGGAATGGCTTCTGACTTTCCTTCTTATGAAGACAAAGATACCTTAAAGAGTAAGTAAGCTTCTGCCTTTCCTTCTTAGGATGACAAAGATACCTTAAAGGGTAAGCAATAATGTTATGCTTTGTGAAAATCTATATGTTTCTTAGGTTTTAGATTCGTAGTGTTAATTTAGCTTGACAGTAAGATATCTGGTTTTCGATGTGCTGCAGACTTTTATCTATTTAAATAGTGTAATAATTGGCACAATATTGAAGCAAACTGCCATTAAGAAAATAAAGGAGGATAGGAAAATATAATGACTTTTCTTTGGTGTCAAACATTCAACTGTAAATACAGAGTAAACCAGTGTAGTTATTTAAAATCGGTTGTATAAGCATTGCTAAAATAATTGGATCTTAGAGTTGACCAATGTGTGCAGTGTTGTAATATAATATTTAGTGCATGTTTGAAAAGCCTTAAGTCTGGGGAAGTAACTGCTTATTTTTTCTAAAGTTCTTGCAGGAAGGTAAGTAAAAATAAGTGATTATTTCTTCAAATCAGGCTAAACCTAGTGTGCACACAGTTTAAAAAATTCATAAGCATGTTAAATTTAATCATTCATCACCAATTGAGTTGAGTTCTTATAGTTCCTTTCTTAGAATTTATATGTCCTGATGGTATCTTCCTTGATTACTAGTTTTTCTTCTCTTCGATTTTAAATAGATTTGGGGATGATGAATAGGACTGGATGATCATATTGACCTGTAGTTTCCTAACCTAATGTTATTTGTTTGTTTATTTTTTATTCATGCCAGGCATGTATAGTCAAGCATTCAGTTTCTGTGAGAAAGTTAAGGAGAAATTGAGCAGTTCTGATGATTACCAAACATTCCTGAAGTGCCTTCATATTTTCAGCAATGGAATAATTAAAAGGAATGATTTGCAAAATTTGGTATGTGCTTGCTTCTGAGTCACATACTTAAAAAGTCATGCAAGAAGACATCTGTCTGCTTTTACTCGTATACTTCATTTTGGGTACTCTTGCTGACATTGAATTATTTTAGTTATGTTACTTTCACTATTTATTTAGGAATTTCATAATGTTTCATTAATTGAAGTATGAGGGCTATTTGGTGTTAGTTTGGCTGAGAATTCTAGAAGACAATTTAAAATATGCTTTTCAGTTCTCATGTTAGACGTTCAAATTCAATGCTTTGACTGATGGTATATGCTGCTGTTTCAGACGTTTAGTTGTTATTCATATTTTTACTGATGTATAAGCTTCCTCAAATCATGTTGTTATTTATTTTTTGCCATTATTGACATGGAGGATTTAGCCGAAAAGAAAATGAAAAGGCTTTACTATGAAGGTTTTTGGTCACCGAAAAATGCAGGTTTCATGACAGAATACAAAATGATTGTATCAGAAACTGTTAGGACCAGTGTGGTCAAGATCACAAGTTTACTCGCATGCGCGCACGAGTTAGTGAGTTTGGAGGGCCAGTCGAGGTGACTCGGCCAGCGGATCGGAGCGAGGCACTGCGCAGGTCAGTGGATTGGTGTCGATCATGACTCGTGCGCGGCCATTTTTGGCCAAAAAAAAATGGAACTTGGTTGCTCCAACGCAGAGAATGAGGTTTTGCAGCGGTGGCTTCGATGGTCTTGTGCGGTGGAGGTGGCAGTGATGCACTCCGGTGAGGCTGTGACAGTGGCGGAAAATGAAGAGATTAAAGGGGACGGTGTGCGGCGCATGGAAGTGAAGGGCTGCTGCCCAAAATAAACCCTAAACCTAGTTCAAACATTTGGGCCTTGGCCCATTTTTAATATCCAGCCTATTGCTAACCCTAATTCAAATTCCTAATTCAAATTAAGTTATTGGAGAAGTATTTTGCAGCCGCAAGAGGAAGTGAACAACAATATTAATTTTAAACCCTAAATTTATTTGGGCCTTACTTGGCCAATTTAAAATATTATAAGTTTCCAATAATTTTAATTCACATCAGATTTCTAATCTTTTCTTTAATTTATCTATAAATATATATCGTAACACGGTTAGTAACTCTTACGAGTCGAGTTACGATCTTTTATCTTCTTTTTGATCCTCTTACGAGTTTGACAACATTGGTTAGGACTATTTGGAGGGGGGGGTTGGTTGATACATTTAGGATATTGATCAGTTAGTCAAAGGTTTAATGTGTTAAATAAATAGAAGGATGTAAGGGGAATGGATATATGTAGATTGATCATTAGCTAAGTGTGAAAGGGAAACCATTGGCGGAGTGAGTGCTCTTCTCATCCTATTCAATCATTTTTTCCTTTCCCATTTCAATTTTTGGTTCTTGAGAGATTGGCCCGGTTTTCTGGATTTTGAGTTGCACGACGGAGAATCAAGTGTGCACTTTGGAGTAATGGGCCAACGAACTTGAGAAGATGCTTAAAAAATTGAGTTTGCTAGACATGAGTCAAATCATAGAATTACTTCTTGAATTCAAGAAAGGGAAGCTGTTTTTAGATAGTGGGGAAAATTTGGTCAACAAAAATGAGAAATTAAAATGGACGTGGTTGTGTGGGAGGAAATCAATTTGTGTGCCGCTCAGCATCATTCTTGCAAGAAGAAACAACACAAAATATTGAAGAGTCAAAACATCATTCTTGAAGAGAAAAACATGAAAGATGAGGAAAGGATACAGACACATACCTCTCATATCAAGAAGATTGAGGAATAAAAGAGATCAATAGAAGCAAAACATCATGGTGGAGGACACAATCACATATAAGAAATTGGGAGTTAGTTAATAGTACAATTAGGATGCTAGGTAGGGGTTAATGAGTTAAATAAATAGGAGGATGTAAGTTGAAAGGGAGGATATGTGTTCTTTTGTAGATTGAGCATTAACTCTTTGTGAAGGGAAATCATTGGTGGAGAAGTGCTCTCTTTATTGTTCTTTTTATCCTGTTCAATAAAAAATTATTTTCTTTCACATTTAAATTATTTGTTCCTAATAGAAGCACTGTATATTTTTTGTTGCATGCAGAATACATAATCAATTCATTTTGTATGATTGCATCAGAAATACAATATGCAGAAATCATTTTCATATTCTTAGCTTTTTGCCCCTTTCACCACTTAGTTTTTGTTCACTTGCCTAAAAGATGAGGAGATCTAGTTGGCAAGATTTTTTCACAAGCTCTCATATGCTTTCTTATAAGCTTTTGTTGCCTATTCTTGTCTTAATGTATATCATTTCAAAATTTACATTCTAGGTAACTGATTTGCTTGGAAAGCATTCAGATCTTATGGACGAATTCAATGATTTCCTGGAGCGTTGTGAAAATATTGGTAATTGTTTTCCAAATTTTTCTTTCCTTTTTCTTCCTCTTAATATTATTATTGTATTTTCTCAATCCTTGAGATCATTTTGTTTTTGCAGATGGATTCCTTGCTGGTGTCATGAGTAAAAGTATGTTAATATACAAATATATCTTATCCTCCTTATGTTTATGCATTTTTTTTTTCATTTTTTCATATTTTGAGGAGAACTGAATCACCATTGTCTTCTTTTAAGAAAACATTCAGATTTGAAAGCAAATGATGAATTATCCTGAATATTTTAGTGGGGGCGGGGTGTTTATTGCCACATATTAATGGTCAATATTGATGTTGCGAGTATGTTGATTTCAGAGTCACTATCTACTGATGTTCATTTAGCAAGACCATCAAAGTTGGAGGACAAAGACAGAGAGCACAAGCGTGATATGGATGGGGCTAAAGAGAAGGAAAGATACAAGGAGAAATACATGGGAAAATCCATTCAAGAACTTGACCTTAGTGACTGCAAACGTTGTACTCCCAGCTACCGGCTTTTGCCTGCAGATGTATATAACTTCTATTTGATTTATTTTCTTGTTGGCTTTGTTGATTGTGTATTATGTTCTATAACTCAGTTTCCCCCCTCACTTTTTTGCAGTATCCAATTCCTACAGCCAGTCAGAGATCTGAGCTTGGCGCTCAAGTATTGAATGACCACTGGGTATCTGTGACTTCTGGAAGTGAGGATTACTCTTTCAAACATATGCGCAGAAATCAGTATGAAGAAAGCTTGTTCAGATGTGAAGATGACAGGTAAAACTTGTGCAGATTTTTGTTTTTGTTTACCTCTTAATTTGGTTAAGCTCATTAGTTTTTTATATTCCTTTCCCGGGATCCAACAAATTTTATTTGTTTCCGTTATCTCTCCTGCATCCTGGTTGCAGTGTTCATTTTGGAGTTATTATTTTGTGAAAGATGTCTATGAATCATGGGATGATGATAAATTTTTTATTTCTAATGTAGATATGAGCTGGACATGTTATTAGAGTCTGTGAGTTCAGCTGCTAAACGAGCAGAGGAATTGTATAATAACATTAATGAAAATAAAATCAGTGTGGAGACTATGAACCGTATTGAAGAGCACTTTACTGGTATGTGTCAGAATAACCTCAATCTAAAATATTATAAAATTGTAATTTATCTATATATATAATTACTATTTTTCAATGATTAGACCTTTATGAATTGATTTTGTCTGAGGATACGATTTGCAGTTCTAAATTTAAGGTGCATTGAACGATTGTATGGTGATCATGGTCTTGACGTTATAGACATATTGCGTAAAAACCCAACCCATGCCCTTCCTGTAATATTGACTCGACTGAAGCAGAAGCAAGAGGAGTGGAGTAGGTGCCGTTCTGATTTCAATAAAGTATGGGCTGAAATTTATGCTAAAAATCACTACAAATCACTGGATCACCGCAGCTTCTATTTCAAACAGCAAGATTCAAAGAATTTGAGCACAAAATGTAAGTTTATTTGCTTTTCTTTCTGTTATATTTTGTGTGGATTTGATTATTTTGACTTGCCAGGAGCTCCATGAACAATTAACAATTTGAATTAAAAGTTACATGGGTCAGTTAGGCAATTTTTTACATTTTAGTTCAAGCACTGACTATACAATGGTTGGTTCTGTAGCTACGAAGTCTGCCATGACATAATGTGTGTACTGGGTATGAACAATAGATATTTTAGAGCTACCTATGGCATATGCGTGACAAAAAGTACTTGTAATTCTTAAATCCAAATTACCTACACTTATGGCTACAATGACCAATATTGTGACACTGACTGCTGTATATAAATGATCAATATTTTTGAAGCTAACCGTTGGCATACCCATGGATTAAGTGCTTATATAGGAAGTGCAAAATGGATTCTAAAATGGACTTTTAGATCATCTACTCTTCAACTTTGGCTTGGAATAGAGCCTTCTGCTTAATGTTTTTTGAAACTGTGTTAAATTAGAAACACTAAATCTGGGAAAGTAAGAGATACATAGAGTGCGTATAACTGTAGCCCATGGCTGTATCATACTGAGAATATACTTCTTGGAAAACATCTAATTACCTCCAGGCATATCAAGCAGTTATGTTTGTTGTTGCAGATCTCACAGTTTTTAAATAAATGGGTTATAAATTATTCTTATCGGGCTTTTTTTAAATATGTACACATCATTGCGTGTTTCAGTGTTATCTTTTTAGTCAGTTCTAAGATTCTATGTTTGACATTATACAGCCTTGGTTGCTGAGATTAAAGAAATTAAAGAAAAACAGCAGAAAGAAGATGATATTATTCAGTCTATCGCGGCTGGAAATAAACAGCCTCTAATTCCTCATCTGGAATTTGAATATTCTGATGCTGCTGGGATTCATGAAGACCTGTATAAACTTGTTCGTTATTCATGTGAGGAGTTATTCTCAAGTAAAGAGTTGTTACATAAAATTATGAGGCTCTGGAGTACCTTCTTGGAGCCAATGCTTGGTGTTCCTTCCCAGTCTCATGCAATAGAAAGGGCAGAGGATAGAAAAACTGGGCACAATGTTCGCAATTTTGGTGTACCAGGCATAGGAGGTGACAGAAGCCCTCATGGAGACTCTCTTTCAATGAATTCAAGGTTACCAAAATCTGATAAGAATGAAGCTGATGGTAGACTAACTGAAACAAAGAATGTTCACCGGACTAGTATAGCAACCAATGATAAAGAAAATGGATCTGTTGGTGGTGAACATGGTTGTAGAGATGATCCATTAATGGATAAGGGACTGAAAAATGTAGAATGCAATGATAAAGCATCCGGATTTAGCAAACCATTTACCTCTGATGATCAAGGAGCTAAAAACAGTGTATCAATTGCAATTAGAGGAGAAAACAGCCTGAACAGAACCAGCTTAGATGTATCACCAGGTATGCATACAGACTTGTAAAATCGATTCTGTTTTAACTCAATTCAATTCTTTTTCATTTCTGTTTTATTTTATGTTATGGTTGTAAGAATCCTAAACTTGTTTATTTTTCTAGCCCGTGCCCTTACTCCCTCACGACCTACTGATGTTGATGATTCTGTAGCCAAGTCTCAGGTTGTCAATGTACCATTGGTGGAGGTATGGCTTCTCAATTGAGGCAGATTTAGCTTGCTTTAGAAGTAACACTTAATCAGTTTTGATATATTTGCTTTCTCTTTCTTTTTTTCCCATTTTCTTTCTACCTTTTCTGAAACCAAGGGATTTTTATTTTATTTTTCTCTAATTGATTATGTATGTCTCTCTGTTTATTTTTGTATTTCAGGGATCTGACATGGCAACTCCTGTTCCTGTGGCCAATGGTGTTTTAAGTGAGAGCAGTAAAGTTAAAACTCATGATGAATCTGCTGGACCTTGCAAAATTGAAAAGGAAGAGGGAGAATTATCACCAAATGGTGACTCAGAGGAGGATAACTTTGTTGCCTATGGAGATTCAAATGTGCAGTCAATGGCTAAATCAAAACACAACACTGAAAGAAGGAAATATCAGTCTAGAAATGGAGAGGATGAATGTTGTCCTGAGGCTGGAGGTGACAATGATGCAGATGCTGACGATGAGGATAGTGAAAATGTTTCTGAAGCTGGTGAAGATGTCTCAGGCAGTGAATCTGCTGGTGATGAATGCTTTCGGGAAGATCATGAAGAGGAGGAAGACATAGAACAAGATGATGTTGATGGTAAGGCTGAGAGTGAAGGTGAAGCTGAGGGGATTGGTGATGCACAAGCTGGGGGAGATGGCACATCTTTGCCATTGTCAGAGAGGTTCCTTTCATCTGTGAAACCTCTCACAAAGCATGTATCAGCAGTTTCATTTGTTGAAGAAATGAAGGACTCAAGGGTGTTCTATGGAAATGACGACTTCTATGTGCTTTTTAGACTTCATCAAGTAAGGATAATGCTTTTTTCTGGTGTTTGATGTTGAAATATCTTCCTTGGTGGATGTCATAAGCTCTTTTTGAACTTGGCAGACTCTTTACGAGAGGATCTTATCGGCGAAAACAAATTCAATGAATGCAGAAATAAAATGGAAAACAAAAGATGCTAGTTTACCAGATCCTTATTCAAGGTAAATTTTCACAACCTATTTGAAGTATCAGCCCCCCACCCCCCAAATGAGTGTTCACTGGCTAATTGTTTGTACTCTTAGATTTATGAATGCATTGTACAACTTGCTTGATGGATCTGCTGAAAATGCAAAGTTTGAAGATGAATGCCGAGCAATTATCGGGAACCAGTCATACGTGTTATTCACCTTGGACAAGTTAATATACAAATTGGTTAGACAGGTATATTGCCTTATCTTATTTTCTACTTGCTTTTGACTTGTTCCCCTTTGAAGGTAATTTCCCTTTTCTGCAGCTTCAAACTGTCGCAACAGATGATGTGGACAGTAAGCTTCTCCAATTATATGAATATGAAAAGTCTCGGAAGCCTGGGAAGTTAAATGATTCTGTATATCATGCAAATGCTCATGTCATCCTTCATGAGGATAATATATATCGGATACAATGTGTAGGTCCTTGTGCCCAAGTCTAAAACCAAAAAAAAGTCAGCTTTGTTAACAGGAGCTTGAGTTCTTGAGGTTAATATTAATTTCCTTTGTCATCTTATTGCAGTCCTCTAGCCCCTCACGATTATCCATCCAGTTTATGGACAATATGAATGAAAAGCCTGAATTGTTTGCCGTTTCTATTGATCCGAATTTCTCCTTTTATCTGCACAATGATTTTCTGTCTGTCTTTCCCGGCAAAAAGGAACCCCATGGCATCATACTGCACAGGTACAGATTCACCAAGATTAATCTTTTTGGTTTAGTGCTTTTATCTTTTATGTAATGATAATTGTGGTATTTGTTATGTAAGCATGAGTAATCTTTAGGCGACATGGAAATATTGCCTACCTTTTCAACTAGGTAACAGTTTCTGCTTCTTATTTTGATATATGCAGAAACAAACGCAAATATGGAAACTTAGATGAGCTTTCTGCTATATGCTCTGCCATGGAAGGTGTTAAAGTAATTAATGGATTGGAATGCAAGATAGCTTGCAACTCATCCAAGGTATGCTGCCTTTTAATGCTTTTTTCTTTTTCCGTTTTTGCAGATTACTGCTATATTACAATGTCATGGACATAATCTTTCCTCATTTATTGTCATCTTCTCTCTCTTGATAATGATATAGATATGCCCTCTTTCTTTCACCAAGGATTTAAACTGTAGTTAGTGTTGCAGTGTGGTTGTGCTGCAATTATAAAAACAATGGTGTGGATTTAAGAATGTTGTGTGTCTAGTGTGGCACTCAAAGCACCACACATTGACAAGGCTATTGAATTTTTTCTTCTGCTTTGTAATTTCTTTGAAACCAATGGTTAGAACAATGTTTTGTTTTTGCTTATTGGCAATTTTCATCTGCAGATTTCTTATGTTCTTGACACACAAGATTTCTTCTTCCGGCCGAGAAAGAAGAGACGAACGCCGGCAGGGACCAGAACCTCCCAGTTTCGTAGGGATAGAGAGGAAAGATTCCGCAAATTGTTGGCATGCTCATAATTTATATCTTCATGAATATTTGCTCTCTAACATCTCCATTGAAAAACAGCTGAGGAGACACATAATTTGATGTTTATAAGAGTCTGGGTGAAGCAACCTAGGAACCCTTTGGGTTCACAATTTTATCTGTTGTCATCATAGGTACTTGAATTTTCACATGTAAGTGAGGAAGGGGAATATCGATGAGATGTGTAATATGTTTATGAGGTCTCATGCATGTGCCCTCCTTTGTAAATAGTTTGCTATATATCTGTAGAATATTTGTTTACCAAATTGTTCATTAGTTGCAACACTTACTTGGCCCTACCTTTATACTTCATACTCTTCTCTTTTTCATGTTCTTGTTCTTGTTGTTTTGCTATGTTAGCCTCAAAATGTGTTTGTACTTTTGTTTTCTAACACCAATTCTTCATTGTTGGAGAATAAAATTGTGACATTTTGTCTTGGACAAGACTACAAAATGGAGACCAACACCTTTCAATCAAACCTTTGTAGTTGGCCTTGTCGTTTTTAAAATTTGAAGTGAGTCTTTAACAAGATTTTATGGTATCTATAGAAAATACTGTGGAAAGACAAAAATCAAACACGAATTATTTGTTATCTGTATGAAGAAAATATAATTATTTTATCATGATAATGCTTTTAAATTTTTTATTCTTTATTTTATTTTCTTTACTATATCAAATCAATAGGTTTATTTGTAACTGAGAACAATGTCGTCTGTAACCAGTATTGGTAACCGAACATAAACAATAGAATTGATGCAGACAGATAAAAACAAATAATTAAATTAAAATATTTAATTTATTAAGTACTTAATTTTATAAAAGAATATTAAATATTGAAAATAAAATTTATTTAAGATTAATTTATTAATGTAAATATTCATTAAAAATTTATCACGTTCAATAGCAAGTGAAACGAATCACTACTTTTTACGGTGACCACTAATTTTATCTATATCGTAATTTTTTGAATCAGAATTTCACAATACATACTTTAAAAATATAACTTCATTAAAATATAATTTAGAAAAAAACTCGACTCTTTTAGAAGATATTTCACTATTTCTTTCAAACATTAAATTTTATTTACCACTATTAAGTAGTATGAATATGCGTGTCTTAAAAAAATAAATAATGAAAAAGAATTTTAAACCTTAATAATCAGGATAAGTTTGGTACACTGATAATATTATTTTAAAAATTTAAGAAAATTAATTATTTCTATTGCTCTTTGGAGGAAGAACTACTTAATTTTTAAGGCTCTCACAATATTTTTTTTTATAGATAATTATCATTTGGAACTTAAATATAGATATTTGGTTTAGCTAAAAACAGTAGATCCCAATTACACAAAATGTTGACACTTAAAAAAAAATAGTGACGGAAAGATTTTACATTATTATAATTATTACACTTGGTTATTGATTAGAATAGGCTGATATTGGATAAAAAAAAACAATATTTAATTATCATATTTCTAAATTTCAATCAGCTAATTTATCCACTATTAATTTATAGTTATAAGATCAGCTTCTATCAAGAGTATATTATCTGTTTATCAACTAAATTATCTGTCATCTGATTACCTATTGTCAAATAGGAACTTAGTTGCTAAATTTTGCCCAAAAGAACCTTAAACAGCACAAAATCAAAGTTGTACTGTTTTTTTTTTAACAAGAACAAAGTTCTAATGTTTTTGTTACTACCAAAGTTGTAATGTTATGTTATATGGAGGTTATGGTAATAACTCAGCCACGTTGTTGCAAACACAGGAATTGAAAATATCAAACCATCACTTTGTAACTTCCACTCCCTCCCTATCTTCCTCACCTTTTCTCCCTCTCTCTCTCTCTCTCTCTCTCTCTCGCTCTCTCCTTCCTTTTATCACAATCTATCTCATTCATTTCAATGGCTTCTGCTTCCATATCAGATCCATCTCTCTCCACCAAGAAGAAAAGGGTAACCTTCATTCCTCTCTGACTATCCCATTTCTCTATATTTTTTCAATCTCTTTCTTCAAACTATTTTCTCACCTAATATTTTTTAACCTGTTGGGTTAAAGATGTGATTTTTTTTTAACCCATGAAGGCATTGAGACATAATACATTGCATTGCATTCTCTTTTTGTTGGGTATCAAAAGGGTAGCAATTAATTCATTCATTTTTTCTAGTTTTTGGGGAAAAAAATCTTTTTTTATGATGGTTTTGGAAAAATTTAATTTTCCCATTGCATTGGCTTTTTGCGTTGTGAATGTTCAGACAAATGGTATCAAAGGGTAGCAATTTTTCTTTCTTTTTCTGCTTTTGAAATTTTCATTTTTTTATCATGGTTTTGTGATTTTTTGTTTTATTTCCATTTTTTGTTGGTTTATGGCACTGTGATTGTTCAGACAAATGGGTCCGCGAAACTGAAGCAAATCAAGCTTGATGTTCGGCGTGAACAATGGCTCTCTCGAGGTACCTCTATGATCTTCATTTTCACCTGTAAATTGTTCATCTAATATATGATGTTTTCATGTTCTTCATTAGTCCATCATTGATATTGAATTCTACAGCATTGGTTTTTTCCCTTTTTACCAAACCATGAATGCTGAATGTCTAAACAATTTTTATACAGATAGAATCAATTTGGAGATTCCTTTCTTTCTGTTAATTCTCCTCAAATGACATCCTTTGTCTGTTTTGCTTGCTGCCTCTTTGGTCTTTACTTTATTGGTTCCATCTATGGTTTCATAATCTGTTCCAATTTCCAAACCCTTGGAACTCAACGTAACACTTGGGATAAGTTTGGAAAGTACCTTTTTTTTCTCTTCCAACTTTAATAAAAACATGCAATTAAGATTTGATACAAAAAGAAAAATTCACCTAGTGGGATAAGACTTTTGTAGTTGTGTGCAAATGTCCTGAATTGTTTAAAAATATCACCAAAGTACTTTTAATAAGACTTAGACATGTTCCATTTTTTATAGAGGTTCCATGAAATTATACAAACTTTTCCTGCATTTTGCTACCATGTAGCTTAACTTGTGAGGTGAAGATACATGGATAGTGTTATATTTCATTTCCATCAACTTTCTTGCCATATCAACCTTCAAGGTTACAATTTTTTAAATGTAATTACACACGGATA
Organism: Phaseolus vulgaris; assembly: GCF_051622355.1. Taxonomy (NCBI): domain Eukaryota; kingdom Viridiplantae; phylum Streptophyta; class Magnoliopsida; order Fabales; family Fabaceae; genus Phaseolus; species Phaseolus vulgaris. The sequence goes on along the minus strand of NC_143501.1, from coordinate 4,152,146 downwards.
ATATAAATCTTCTTTGTATGCACTTTTAAATTGTAGCCTTCAAACTGAGAGGATCTTCATAGCTTGGCATGATTAGTTTTGGCAGGGCTGGTTGAAGTGAAGCATCATGTGACCATGTTTCGTATTTCACTATGAGTATGAGTATGTAAAATCTAAAAACAAAGTAAAGCTACAGTATTTTTCTCTAATTACACAAGACTGGATTTTATTCATCAAAGGGGTGTAAGAATGTTCATTGTATTATATTTTAACTTAAAAGAAGGTAGAAACAATAATTAATCAATTGTTTGAAACTGAAAGTTACTAAATTTTATTGTTTGTCTGTTACTGTTACATTGTTTTGTGTTAGTCAAAAAAGGAAGTGATGTTGACTCAAATGGAAGGGTTGATCATTGTCCTTCATCTAAGAACATTGCCAGTGAGGAGAATAGATCATCATCAAAGGAAAATGGGAGGAAAAGAGGAGAGGATATTGAAGGTTCTTGCATCCAGGGTAATTATTCAGGATCCATTATAAATAACTCCATTCAAAATAGTTTTGATCTTGATGAGTCAGGGAGTGATTTCTCCGGAAGTAGTAGCAGCAGCAGCAGCAGCATGAGTGCTTGTTTCTCAGGGAATGTCAGTGACAAAGAAGTGGATGAATGCCTTGATGACTGGGAGGTTGTTGCTGATGCTTTATATGCAAATGATAATCTGTGTTCTGTGGTTTCAGAGTCTTCTCCAGTTCAAGAGGCTGCCAAGAATCTCAGAGAAGATTTCTCAAAACCAGAGTTCAAATCAGGAGTTCCTGAATCACATCCAAGCCGTCGAGCCTGGAAACCTGACGATGCTCTTCGTCCTCAGTGTTTGCCAAACCTCTCAAAGCAACATAGTTCTCTGTTAAACTCAAACTGGCATGGTAACCACAAAACTGTACCTTGTGCATGGCAAACAATAATGTCACAACCTCCTCAGTGTCCCATATGTTATGAGGATTTTGACATGACAGACTCAAGTTTTCTTCCTTGTTCTTGTGGATTTCATCTCTGCCTATTTTGTCACAAAAAGATCCTCGAATCAGACGGCCGGTGTCCGGGCTGCAGAAAACCATATGATCATGTAGATGGGAGTGTTGGATTCAACATAGGAGTCAAGTCTTTCCACTTTGCTCAATCTTTCAGTATGAGTACAGGGTGCTAGGTCCTAGATGACAGTTTTTTCTTCTTCTGGAAAACATCATGTAAATGTTATCTTTCACCTATCACTTGATTTATAAGATCAAATTTAGTAGATCAAGTTTCATCAAGAGTATGAGTATAGTGATAGGTAGAGGTTTAGACCAATCAGATAAACAACTTAGACCTTTGGTAAGTTTGATTTGCATTACCATTGTTTTTTTTCATATGCTAATGCAGGAAACTGAATGTTATTGTGAAAAAATAAAACAAGTTAACTTTGAAGATTGAAATTTGAATGATTTTTTCTTATGTAGTTGTAGTGTGCTCTATACTCAACTTCAACTTATATGAAAAATAAAACTGAATGTTGTTTCTTTTATCCACTTTATGTGAAGGCTATTGTTGATTCTTAGTTTTTGTGCCAATGCAGATTGGTAGGATATAATCTGAATTGGAGGAACATTTGACATTGGAAACATTGTTCTCTGAAATATTTTTCTTTACTATTGCAATTTATCTACCACCTTAAAAAAATTGAATAGAAAAACTTATATGCAAGAGAATAAGCTAACACAATTTATTGCTTCCAAAACATTTTCTTGATGCAAATTCTTATCAGTGAAGTAATGACATATTAAACTAGTTTAGGAAGTGCATGTTATATACCTAATAACCATTGTTTGACATCATGGCTATTTCAATTGCTAATTTTTATAGGTGAACATTTGTTCTATATATTGAAGTAACATTAGCTAATAAAAACAACTTTTTGTGGTCAAACAATGTTGATAGAGAAACCTATAGTAGGACCAATATTTTGTTCAATTCAAGAAACTGGGTTGTTAGTGTTGTCTATAATTTTTTGCTATGTATGTGGAGTTAGATATTGACTCAGCACAAAAAGTTTTTGCAACTAACCAAGTTATATATATATATATATATATATATATATATATATATATATATAATATATATATATATATTTAATTATCAATAAAATCAATAAACATTTTATGTTAGTAACATCTTGATGGAAAAGAATTTGTCCACTTCAAATATTAAATTACAATAGAGCTTAAGAGTATTTCAAATAATAATAAAACTAAGGGTTAAATAAGTTTTTCGTTCATGTATTATAATGCGGAATTGGTTTTCGTTCCTAGTTCAAATTTTAAATCATCCAGATGTGTGTAGTATGAAAATAATTAGAATAAGTCTTTTTTATGTGAAATGATTTTTTTTTATGTGAAATGATTTTTAATTTTTTTTCTTTTTTAATTTCAAAATTTGTTATTATTGATTGTAAACTAATGTTCATTTTTGTAAAGGATGATCTAAAGTTTAAAAAGGAAACAAAAAATAATTTTGTATTATAATAGGAAAACGAAAAACATATTTAATTTTAAAATTAAAGATTTTTAGTTTTATGGTGTCTTATTATAAAGTTTTATATGAAAAATTTTATTCCAATTCAGATTAGTCTAATATATCTCTTGACTAAATTTCAAAAATCATGTAATTAAAACATTTAATCATGGTTTAAGACCTACCATGAAAGTTAATCTTTCTATTACCATAGTTTTAGATAGAAATTCCATGTTCCAACTGCAATTTTTTCAAAAATATTAGTTAAAGAATAAACTATATTTTCACTCTTTACTGAAGTTCATGTATTATGAGGATCCAACAAACATTATTAGTGAAATTACATTTTCAGTTTTCTTTTCATTTTTATCTATGATTTTGATGTCCTACTTTTGTTTCCTAATTTTAGTTTTCATATATAGAAATTTCACAGTTTTGAGAAATCCTAAATTTTGTGGGTAAATTCCCAATCTAGCACCATTTACATTTTTATTTCCCTAACTAGCACCCTTTTGTTTTTATTTTCCTATCTAACACTCTTTTGTTTTTATTTCCTTATCTAGCACCCTTTTATTTTTTATTTCCCTATCTAGCATCATTTCAAAAATAAATAAATAAATAATAAATTAATTTCTTTTTGATAATTTTAATTTTGAATGCATTAAAAAATAAGTATTTTTAATGTTTAAAATAGTTAGAAATATAATTAATGAATAAAGAAATGAGTTTTTACAAAATAAAAATAAAAAAGTAATAAATTAAAAATGTTTAGTTTAAAATTATTTTTTAAGAATGAAGAAAATAAGAAATTAAACCCTACAACAACATAAAAGTTGAATCTATAAACATAAGTTATTATCTATTTTTATTATTATTATTGATGATGTAATCATGTTAATTTCAAATAAAAAATATAGAACATAATTATAAAAAAACCAAAGTCAATTAGTATTAATTAATAGTGGACACACAAATAATATTGAGGTGTCTACCCTAAATGCAAATTCCTAAAAAAAAACTAATGCAAATGCTACACTTAATGCTTAAAAATGAGAAGAAAAAATGCAAAAGATAAATAAGTATAGAAAATAAAAACAACAATAATAAAATAAAAACAAAAATAAATAAACAATGGCAGAAAAAATAAATAACTAAAAACATATAAGATATAAAATAAAGGCAAAACAAAATAAGATAAATATACAAGATATAAAAAAAAATATAAAACCAAACAAGATAAAGATAAGAGATATAAGACGATACTAAATAAGTAGATGTTGATCATAAAAAGAAAAATAAATGAAAGATGATCATTTATTTAATATTTTCTTCAATGGTACAATTAATAGTTTGTGCAAAATGAAACATAATTAATGACGAGAAGTGCACAATTCAATAATATTGGAACATGTTCTTTTTTTGTGTCATGTGTTTGACAATATGAACATTCTTTTGTTTGATCATGTTGTTCTCTTTATGTTCATATCAGTCCTTATTCGACTTGACTTAGGTCTTCCCTTTAAGGTTATTTTCATATCGGAACTTAGGCATAGTATTTGACCAGTGTGTATGTAGGCCAATACTCTTCATTTTTTAGTTCCATCAAATAGTCTTCCATAACATGAAAGATCTGTTGCAATGTTGCTGTTTTTATTTTCTATATTTATTTATTTTTACATTTTTTTGTTCTCATTTTTAAGCATTAAGTGTAACAATTGCATTACTTTTTTTTTAGGATTTTGCATTTAGGGTAGATAGACACTTCAATATTATTTGTGCGTTCAATATTAATTCATACTATTTGACTTTGATTTTTTTATAATTATGTCCTGTATTTTTTTACTTGAAATTAACATGATTACATCATCAATAATAATAAAAATAAATACTAATTTATGTTTATAGATTCAACTTTTATGTTGTTGTAGAGTTTAATTTTTTATTTTCTTCATTCTTAAAAAAAAATTTAAACTAAACATTTTTAATTTATTACTTTTTTATTTTTATTTATTCATTAATTATATTTCTAACTATTTTAAACATTAAAAATACTTATTTTTTAATATATTCAAAAATTAAAATTATCAAAAAGAAATTAATTTATTATTTATTTATTTATTTTTTAAATGATGCTAGATAGGGAAATAAAAAATAAAAGGATGCTAGATAGGAAAATAAAAACAAAAGGGTGCTAGATAGGGAAATAAAAACAAAGAGGTGCTAGATAGGGAAATAAAAGTGTAAATGGTGCTAGATAGGGAATTGAGCCAAATTTTGTCTACATTTTTTATTTTATTTATATTTTAATGAATTAAATTATTTTTTAGTAGTACTTTAAATGGGTATATTAAATCTAATATTTAAAATTAAATAAATCAAATAAATAGCGATTTGCTAAAATTGAACAACTAAAATCGAAAAAAAATAGAAGAATCAAAATCACGAATTCGAAATTAAAGAAGAAGAAAAAATTGCAATTCAGATCTTTTTTTAATACTAGTTAAATACTTGTATTATATTGAGTTTAAAATTTATAATTCTATATTATTATAAATTTAAATAATTTATACATTATATTTTATTTTTTCATAATTATCATTTTGGTTTCAATATTTAGAGTCCATAGTTAATTTGGTCTAATGATTTAAAAAAAAATCAATTTCGTATTAAGTTTTTTTTTAAAAAAAAATATGCAATTTGGTAACCTTTTCATCAAATTTAATAATAATTATAATAATTTGGATTTGGATTTAGGGTTCACAAAATTCATTACCTTTTTTTTCCAAGATTTTGATGCTATTTCTAACCTTCAAATTCACTCTTTCATTTCTCTCTTTCTTGTGTCCTCATCGCTACTTTTCTCCTTTTTCACATTTTTCATCTCCATTTGTCGTTTTCGACTCCTTAACGTTGTTTTACAAACCCTCTCTTTGATGACAAGATCGTCATCGAGAGGTTGCTAAAGGAGCTTCTGGGAATATTAGAGGTAGAACATTGAGAATTGATTTTTGGCATTGTGAAACATTGATAATTTGATTTTGGAGTATTGTAGAACACTAAAAATTTAATTTTGAATATTGTAGAACATTGAGTAAACTATTCACAATCTCCACCACTAACTCCAAATCTCCCTTAGATTATATACGAAGTCCATTTATTTATAAATATGTCACATTGTGTGTCACATAATCACCCGTTAATACCCGTTAATACGTTCATGCAATTTAATAGAAGAGATCAAATCACATATTTAAAAAAAAAAAACTTACGATTAAATTAAATCTTTTAAAAACCACTATATCTTAATATTGAAACCAAAAAGATAATTATACCTCAATTAAAAAAACACTTTATCGTATAATAATATTTTAAGTGTAATATTAACTACTTGTTATAATCCTATTAGCACACTGATATACTTATACCCATACAAAAATAATAATAACATTATATATAAAAGAATACTACTTACATTTTTTTAATATGTGATTAAAGCACAAGCACGAAGCACACCGAAATATATGTAAGATTAGTCAGACAAATACTAAGGTTTGTACATCGTTGACCGTTATACTTTGACTTTTGACATTTTTTTTTGTGCCATGAAATTATACTTAAATTCTAGAAAAGTGTAATATAAAATAATAAAACGCGTTTTGTTGCATTGGAAACTGGCATGGAAGGAGACAAGAAAGGGTGATATATTATTTTAATAGTTAAAAATTAAACATTCATTGAAAAACCAATTAAAAACATTTTATAAGTAAGAACTGTTATTTAAGATTAAGACCTTAAGAATGTTCTTCTTTGTAGATGTGCATGAATCATTGAGTTTCTCAGGCATTATACTTAGGATTAAATTCTTAAAAACGTGAAGATGGCGAATGAAATTTGAAATTTCTCTAACAAAAATATTTTTGAACTTAGACACGTTCCTTGTATCCGACAAAGAATATTAAATTAGATACGAATTCTATAAATTAATAAATAAAGTGTAATGAAAAATCAAAGCACGTGGTCACAGTGCTATCTGACTTCAATGCATTACGAACTTCTTTTTTTCCAAGAAAAGTAGTGTAATTTCTTTTGTAAGTTACGATTTGGGTAAAAAAAAAAGGGTAAGATATATATTATGTGGACGTATATTATATATTATATGGGTTACGTTAGAATTGAAATTGTACATGATCCGTACAATTGTTTTCTAATATGTAAAATAATGCTGATAAAAAAAATGTAAAAATAATAATTCTATTCTAATATGTAAAATAATATATGTGAAGTTGAATAGGTGAAGTGATTTCAACTGTTATTTTTTTTTATAAGTATTGACACGAATATTGATATGAGATGGATATTTATAAAAAAAATTATATAATTTTTAAAATATAGGACATGGATGTATATATTATATAGTTATAAATTATATAAATTGATAATAAAAATTGTTTAAGTTTTTTTTAGCAAAAAGATATTTTTTTATTATTGATTTAAAAGGATTTGTTTTTTATTTTATAATTATATTAAAAATTTATACCATAAATTTGAGTTTTTTAAAAATTAATGTATTTTTTTTTAAATTGTGTTAGAACCGTGTTAAAATTGTTAGAAATCAAATAAATATTTTTTGAATTTAACATTTCATCTATACATGTCTTACGAGAGTCGATGTTCGATACATACACACTATTTAAGATACGTATCTAGTCTTATAGGTTATTTTGCGTATCTGAGCCTTATAGGTTATTTTACATTGAACTGTATGACTTCATTTCAGTTGTATTGTTTCATACTAAGTCATACAAGTTATGTATAATTTTGCTTAAAATTAATTACATTATCATACGATTTCTGTGTAATAAAATTAACAAAATCGTGCGTACTAGTAGGATACAACTAGATTCTTTTTTCAACCTAAAGTCTTCACATAATTTACGATTTATCCATTTTCATAAATAAAAAAATACCAAAAATGGTAATTTGTAAAAAAGTTACACTGTTTTGGTGAAAAACAAAACCCGCATTATGAACCAAACCGAAAGTGAAACCAGTTATTGTTTTTCACTCAAAAAGTAGAAACGTTTTAGCATCCAAGGTTAAACGAATGTTTTTCTTTTCAATCATAGAATAATTCAAAACACACACACAAGAAACACATAATAGGAAGGTTCCTTGTAGAACTCAATTAACTCGGTCGCACGAAATCATAAAAAAACGCGCTTATTCACCAAAAAATATTACTCACAAACGCGTTTCAGTTCCTGAGTTCCATTTGTTTATATATGTACATAAAAATATACCCTTTTGCCTTTTCTCTTGCTTTGTCAAATCCAATTCTCTCAGTTTTTCTTTTCTCGATTCATTTTGTTCTCTCAATTGAAAAGGGTAGTGGTGAATAGTGATGTTTCTCTCTAGATCATTTGTGCTTGTGTTCTCAGCTTGCTTTCTTCTCTGTCAAGCCAAGGGAATTAGATCTTTTGCCAGAGAAAATGGTTATGAAACTGAGGTTGAAGTTGCTTCCTTTGTGCAATTCAGAGAGGCCCCAGAATACAGAAACCAGAAAAAGTGTTCTCTGCTTGATACAAGCAATGTGGCAATGGCATCATGTGACCCTTCACTTGTGCATATTGCAATGACCATTGATTGGCACTACTTGAGAGGGTCTATTGCTGCCCTGCACTCTGCTGTGAAACACACTTCCTGCCCTCAGAATCTGTTCTTTCACTTCATTGCATCAGATGCAAGATTGGAGAGCAGGGATGAGTTTGAAAGGATTGTTCACACCTCCTTTCCTTCCTTGAGATTTGAAGTTCATGTGTTTGAGGAAAGTCTAGTTGGCAATCTCATATCTCCTTCTATTAGGCAAGCACTTGACAACCCTCTTAACTATGCAAGAAGTTACCTGGCTGATTTGCTTGATCCCTGCATTGAGAGGGTTATATACTTGGACTCTGATGTTATAGTTGTTGATGATGTTCAAGAGCTTTGGAAGGTTCCATTGTCAGGGTCAAGGGTCATTGGTGCTCCTGAATATTGCCATGCAAACTTCACCAGATACTTCTCCTATGAGTTTTGGTCTAGTGCTGAGTTTTCTGAGGTGTTTCAAGGGAAAAGGCCTTGCTACTTCAACACTGGGGTGATGGTGGTGGACTTGTTGAGGTGGAGAGAGGGTGACTACACAAGGAAGATTGAGAAGTGGATGGAGATTCAAAAGGAGAGAAGGATCTATATGTTAGGGTCACTCCCTCCCTTTTTATTAGTTTTTGGTGGTGATGTTGAGGCTATTGAGCATAGATGGAACCAACATGGCCTAGGAGGGGACAATCTTAGAAACAGTTGTAGGACTTTGCATCCTGGTTCTGTGAGTTTGCTACATTGGAGTGGTAAAGGGAAACCATGGACAAGGCTTGATGCTAAGAAGCCTTGCTCAGTGGACTTCCTTTGGGCACCTTATGATCTCTATATACCCCCTCAACAGAAGAGAATTGCTGCTACTGGCACAATAAATTCATCCTTTTAGCACATAATTTTATATTGGTTCATCTCATTCATTTGTTCTGGTTTTTTTATAGACAGAACAAAAAGATTTTGTAATGTTTGTTCATACTTTTCTATAGTATAGTCACAGAGAATGCAATTGGATAAACTGAGTTTTGTTTTCAGGAGTTCTGCTACTAATGCTCTGAACCAATAAATATAGCACTGTTTAGACAAAATTCAGATACACTTTCTTCCAATCAAAATTTGAAATTTTGTTTGCATAATCCACCAAATAAAAGCTTTCATTAAAGGCTTGTATAAATTATAAACAGAAAATTTTACTTGGAAGAATTTTAAAGAGTTGTTTGTGTTGTTTTTCCAACAGAATGAAATCTCATTTTCATTGTTTGTGTAATAAATGGTGTATTAAAACATTATCTAAAAGTTCAGTTAGGATTAAAGAATAACATTAAAAAGAATAACATAAAACCTTTTTTCTCTCAAAGAAAAGATGCTAGTTATTACTTAGCTGTAAGTCACAGAGAAAAAAGAGAGAAGAAGTATGATTATGTGACATTATGATCCAACAATGAATCAGGTATTGCACATGTGAAACCATAGAATATTGGAACAATGTCTTGCTGGCTAATGTGTCTGATTCCACAAAACAAAAGCTAAAGGACATTATTCACATCAAGTGCTTCATTTGGAAAATGTTTAGTATAGTTTCAGTTCAATTGAGTCTAATTTTCATTTAGATATTCCAAATTTCAAAGCATTTTTTTTTTTTTAAAAAAATTGAAAAATATTTTTTTAATCTTTAAATATTAAATTTGACTGAGAAACTGAGTTATATTAGAAGTAATTATAATTTGTATTGTTATTGCCTTTTATTTGTGACGAGTTTGTAAAATATTTAGAAATTGGGTGATGATATATTAACACAACAACCAGTAAAAAACATAATAAAATAATATTTTAATTATATTTAATTTATTTTAATTTTAAATATTATAATGTGGTGTCAAGTTGTGTGGTTTAAAAGGAATTATGAGGAAAGGAAGAAAATTATTAAAATATATTATATTTTGAAAAGATAGATAAATAAAAGATCTTCTAAAAAAAGGTGCAGAAATAGAAAATAAAAAGCAGAAAAAATATGGCTGATTCTTAATAAATTATTACTTCTTAAGAAATTTTTCAAATCCCTCTTAGTATTGAATATGTTCTTGATGCAAGTGATATTAAATTTAGTTGTCCTAAAGGTTGTGAATTCAAGTCAAATTCTTCTTCAAACTTAATTATCTATACCATATAAGTATAAGGAATGCATTTTTTTAATCATTTTTTAAGTTATTTTTTAATTAGATAATTTTATATTTAATATTTATATATATAATAATTATATAAAAAGGATTATATTTTGTAACCGATATTTAGTCTATACATCATAATCAATAGAAATAGTGTTTTGTAACTACTCTTTTATTTTTTTATTCTTATAAATATAATCAATTTTATTAGTTACAATAATAAAAACAAAAAATATTATAAAGTTAATAAAATATAATTATTTTTTACTTATGTATATATATTTATAATTTTAATAATATTTTAAGTACATATTTTTTTCATTGTAATAAAAGGGTTAAAACACATGAAGATAGGCGCATCTTTTTTGCAATTTTTTAATTAGATAATTTTATCTAACGATACTTAAAATAATTGTATATATTCTATTTTTAGTTTTAAATTATTTTTTTAAAAATAATATATTTTTAAGTTGTGTTATTGAAATTAAAAAAATGTAAAAACGCATGGTTATAAATAAATACATAGATATTCATGTTTAAGAGTTAAAGTATCCATTGCTACCCCCCATTGTTGAATGTGCATTTGTTAAATAATTTCTGAACTTGATTATTTTGTTGATAAATTTAGTATATTAAACATATAACTATGATTTTAAAATCAATTGAAATAATTTTCAAAAATATTAAAAAAATTGTAAATAAATTTTATTTAGTCAAACAAATCTTATTTCCTCTGTAGACGACGTTAATGTTTCCAATAAGAGAATTTTATCCCTACTCCATAGGGATTTGTCAAGAAAGCTGGCTCCAGTTCTTTCTTGAAAACCAACTTCAATAATGGCTTCTAAATATTTGCTTATTTTATTTTTCAATTAAAGGAAAAGAAAATTAAAGAGAGTAGTCAGAACATTCCATTTTGATGGCACACAAACTTAATGGGACGAACATAATTTTATTTATATTTAAAGTTTTAATAATATATTTTTGGAATATAATGATGTAATTTTTAATTGAGATTTACCTAATTAGAGTTATTTTAATATTAATTTTTATTTATTAATTTTATATTTTTAATTACAGTAGAGAGTCTGACTAGTTGTTAAAGACACGTAAGAATCTCTACTGAATTTGGGACAAAACGCGACAAATTTTGGGTCAAACGGATGAATATTCACCCACGAAAAAAATCAAACAGTTTCACACACAAACGAACCTTTCTTTAGGCCCTGACAATGATCAATAAAATATTTATTTCCCGTCTTGTGGAACGAATCTGGGGCTCAAATCTCAGTCAAAACTCAATAGACACAATGACGAACGTCTGGTAAAAATTTCATACCAAAACACTGAGGGAGTAAGGTGTAGTAAGTCCCAGACCGAGACTGAACAAAACTGCTTTTCCGAAAACAAGACGTCCTGCCTTTTCTTCCCCGTATCTTCTTTTTGTGATTCGTTTATGGACGTGCCTCCTTACCTGGGTGCAAACAAAATTTGAAAGTACTTGTGTGAATTTTTTCAGCACAATATGGACGCAGGATAAAAATTGCAGAAAGTAGAGCGGAATTTCACAAGTTTTGGTAGAGGATAGCCCTGGTTTGCACGAAAATTTCTGAAAAATTATCCCGTAATAGTTTTTTCCTGAAATTTCACATAAGAATCTCCACTGATTTGGGATAAAACGCAACAAATTTCAGGACAAACGGATGAGTATTAACCCACGAAAAAAATTAAACAGTTTCACACATAAACGAACATTCCTTGAAGCCCTGGCAGTGATCAATAAAATATTTATTTCCAATCTTGTGGGATGAATCTGGGGCTCAAATCTCAGCCAAAACTCAATAGATACAATGAAGAACGTCTGGTAAAAAATTCAAACCAAAACATTCGAGGAGTAAGGCGTAGTAAGTCCCAGACTGAGAGTGAACAAACCTGGTTTTCTGAAAACAAGACATCCTGCTTTTCTTCCCTGTATCTTCTTTTTGTGATTCGTTTATGGACGTGCCTCCTTACCTGGGTGAAAAAAAATATGGAAGTACTTGTGTGAATTTTTTCAGCGCAATACAGACACAGAATAAAAATTGCAAAAATTAGAGCGAAATTTCACAAGTTTGGTAGATGATAGGCTTGGTTTGTACGAAAATTTCTGAAAAATTCTCCCGAAATAGTTTTTTTTCTGAAACTCCACGTAAGAATCTCCACTGAATTTGGGACAAAACGCGACAATTTTCAGGTAAAACGGATGAGTATGCACCCACGAAAAAAATCAAGCAGTTTTACACACAGACGAACCTTGCTTTCAGCCCTGACAGTGATCAATAAAATATTTATTGCCAAATTGTGGGACGAATCTGGGGCTCAAATCTCAGTCAAAACTCAATAGACGCAGTGACGATCGTCTGGTAATAATTTGAGACCAAAACACCCAAGAAGTAAGGCGTAGTAAGTCCCAGACCGAGAGTGAACAAAATTGATTTTCCGAAAACAACACGTCCTCGCCTTTCTAACCCATATCTTCATTTTGTGATTCGTTTATGGACGTGCCTCCTTATCTGGGTGCAAACAAAATATAGAAGTACTTGTGTGAATTTTTTCAGCGCAATATGGACGCAGAATAAAAATTGCAGAAAGTAGGGCGAAATTTCACAAGTTTTGGTAGATGATAGCCTTGGTATGCACAAAATTTCTGAAAAATTCTCTCGAAATATTTTTTTTCAAGAAATTCCACTTAAGAATCTCCACTGAATTTGGGACAAAACGCGACAAATTTCTAGTCAAACGGATGAGTATTCACCCACGAAAAAAATCAAACAGTTTCACACATAAACAAAACTTCCTTTCAGCCCTGGCAGTGATCATCAAAATATTGATTGTCAAACTTGTGGGACGAATCTGGGGCTCAAATCTTAGTCAAAACTCAATAGACACAGTGACGAACGTCTGGTAAAAATTTCAGACCAAAACACCCAAGGAGTATGGTGTAGTAAGTCACAAACCGAGAGTGAACAAAATTGGTTTTCTGAAAACAAGACGTCTTGGCTTTTCTTCCCCATATATTCTTTTTGTGATTCGTTTATGGACGTGCCTCCTTATCTGGGTGCAAAAAAATATATGGAAGTACTTGCGTGAATTTTTTCAGCGCAATACGGACGAGAATAAAAAATGCAGAAAGTAGGGCGAAATTTCACAAGTTTTGGTAGATGATAGCCTTGGCTTGTACGAAAATTTCTGAAAAATTCTACCGAAATAGTTTTTTCTTGAAATTCCATGTAAGAATCTCCACTGAATTTGGGACAAAACGCGACAAATTTCAGGTCGAACGGATGAGTATTCACCCACCAAAAAAATCACACAGTTTCACACACAAACGAACCTTCCTTTAAGCCCTGACAGTGATCAATAAAATATTTATTTCCAATCTTGTGAGATGAATCTTGGGCTCAAATCTCAGCCAAAACTCAATAGACACAGTGACAAACGTCTGGTTGAAATTTCAGACCAAAACACGCAAGGAGTAAGGCGTAGTAAGTCCCACACCGAGAGTGAACAAAACTGCTTTTCCGAAAACAAGATGTCCTGGCTTTTCTTCCCCGTATCTTCTTTTTGTGATTCGTTTATGCACGTGCCTCCTTACGTGGTTGCAAACACAATATGGAAGTACTTGCGGAATTTTTTAAGCGCAATACGGACGCAGAATAAAAATTGCAGAAAGTGGAGTGAAATTTCACAAATTTTGGTAGAGGAAGCCTTTGTTTGCACAAAAATTTCTCAAAAATTCTACCGAAATAGTTTTTTCCTGAAATTCCACGTAAAAATTTCCACTGAATTTGGGACAAAACGCGACAAATTTCTGGTCAAACGGATGAATATTCACCCACGAAAAAAATCAAACAGTTTCACACACAAACAAACCTTCCTTTAAGCAGCCCTGACAGTGATCAATAAAATATTTATTTCCAATCTTGTGGGACGAATCTGGTTCTCAAATCTCAGCCAAAACTCAATAGACACAATGACAAAATTCTGGTAAAAATTTCAGACCAAAATACCCAAGAAGTAAGGCGTAGTAAGTCCCAGACCGAGAGTGAACAAAACTGGTTTTCCGAAAACAAAACTTCCAGGCTTTTCTTCCTCGTATCTTCTTTTTGTGATTTGTTTATGGACGTGCCTCCTTACCTGGGTGCAAACAACATATGAAAGTACCTGTGTGAGTTTTTTCAGCACATTACGGACACAAAATAAAATTGCAGAAAGTTGGGCGAAATTTCACAAGTTTTGGTAGAGGATAGCTTTGGTTTGCACAAAATTTCTGAAAAATTCTCCCCAAATATTTGTTGTCCTGAAATTCCACGTAAGAATCTCCACTGAATTTAGGAAAAAACGTGTCAAATTTCGGGTCAAACGTATGACAAATTTCACACACAAACGAACCTTCCTTTTAGCCCTTGCAGTGAATTTGAGCCTAAGACTCGTCCCACAAGATTCGCAATAAATTTCTTATTCATCACTGCCCGGGCTGAATGGAAGGTTCGTTTGTGTGTGAAACTGTTTGATTTTTTTCCTGGGTGAATACTCATCCGTTTGACCTGCAATCTGTCGCGTTTTGTCCCAAATTTAGTGGAGATTCTTACACAGAATTTCAGGAAAAAACCATTTCGGGAGAATTTTTCAGAAATTTTGTGAAAACCAAGGCTATCCTCTAGCAAAACTTGTGAAATTTCGCCCTATTTTCTTCAATTTTATTCTGGGTCTGTATTGCGCTGAAAAAATTCACACAAGTACTTTCGTATGTTGTATGCACCCAGGTCAGGAGGCACGTCCATAAACAAATCACAGAAAGAAGATACGAGGAGGAAAAGCCAGGACGTTTTGTTTTCGGAAAACGGGTTTTGTTCACTCTCGGTCTGGGACTTACTGCGCCTTACTCCTTGGGTATATGTTCGTCTGAAATTTTTACCAGACATTCTTCATTGTTTCTATTCAGTTTTGGCTGAGATTTCAGCCCCAGAATCGTCCCACAACATTCGCAATAAATCTATTATTCATCACTGCCCGGGCAGAAAGGAAGGTTCGTTTGTGTGTGAAACTGTTTGATTTTTTACCTGGGTGAATACTCATCTGTTTGACCTGAAATCTGTCGCGTTTTGTCTCAAATTCAATGGAGATTCTTACGCGGAATTTCAGAAAAAACCATTTCGGGAGAATTTTTTAGAAATTTTGTGCAAACCAAGGTTATCTATCCTCAAGCAAAACTTGTGAAATTTGGCCCTACTTTCTGCAATTTTTTACAGGGTCCATATTGCGCTGAAAAAATTCACACAAGTACTTTCGTATGTTGTTTGCACCCAGGTAAGGAGGCACGACCATAAAAAAATCACAGAAAGAAGATACGGGGAAGAAAAGCCAGGACGTTTTGTTTTCGGAAAACCGGTTTTGTTCACTCTCGGTCTGGACTTACTGCGCCTTACTCCTTGGGTGTTTTGGTCTGAAATTTTTACCAGACATTCTTCATATTTTCTATTGATTTTAGGCTGAGATTTGAGCCCCAGACTCATCCCACAAGATTCGCAATAAATTTCTTATTCATCACTGCCCAGGCTGAAAGGAAGGTTCGTTTGTGTGTGAAACTATTTGATTTTTATCCTGAGTGAATAGTCATCCGTTTGACCTGAAATCTGTCGCGTTTTGTCCCAAATTCAGTGGAGATCCTTACGTGGAATTTCAGGAAAAAACCATTTTGGGATAATTTTTCATAAATTTTGGGCAGACCAAGGCTATCCTCTAGCAAAACTTGTAAAATTTCGCCTTACTTTCTTTAATTTTTTTCCGGGTCCGTATTGCTCTGAAAAAATTCACACAAGTACTTTCGAATGTTGTTTGCACCCAGGAAAGGAGGCACGTCCATAAACAAATCACATAAAGAAGATACGGGGAAGAAAAGCCAGGACGTTTTGTTTTCGGAAAACCGGTTTTGTTCACTCCTGGTCTGGGACATACTGCGCCTTACTCCTTGGGTAGTTTGGTCTTAAATTTTTAACAGACATTCGTCATTTTGTCTATTGAATTTTGGCTGAGATTTGAGCCACAGACTCGTCCCACAAGATTCACAATAAATTTCTTATTCATCACTGCCCGGGCTGAAAGGAAGGTTCGTTTGTGTGTGAAATTGTTTGATTTTTTTCCTGCGTGAATACTCATCCGTTTGACCTGAAATCTATCGCGTTTTGTCCCAAATTCAGTGGAGATTCTTACACGGAATTTCAGGAAAAAACCATTTCGAGAGAATTTTTCAGAAATTTTGTGGAAACCAAGGATATATCTTCTAACAAAACTTGTGAAATTTCGCACTACTTTCTGCAATTTTTTTCCGGGACCGTATTGCGCTGAAAAAATTCACACAAGTACTTTCGTATGTTGTTTGCACCTAGGTAAGGAGGCATGTCCATAAGCAAATCACAGAAAGAAGATACGGGAAAGAAAAGCCAGGACATTTTGTTTTCGGAAAACCGGTTTTGTTCACTCTCGGTCTGGGACTTACTGCGCCTTACTACTTGGGTATTTTGGTCTGAAATTTTTACCAGACATTCTTCATATTTTCTATTGAGTTTTGGCTGAGGTTTGAGCCCCAGACTCGTCCCACAAGATTCACAATAAATTCTTATTCATCACTGCCCAGACTGAAAGGAAGGTTCGTTTGTGTGTGAAACTGTTTGATTTTTTTTTGAATGAATACTCATTCGTTTGACCTGAAATCTGTCGCGTTTTGTCCCAAATTCAGTGGAGATTCGTACGTGGAATTTCAGGAAAAAACCATTTTGGGAGAATTTTTCAGAAATTTTGTGCAGACTAAGCCTATCCTCTATCAAAACTTGTAAAATTTTGTCCTACTTTCTGCAATTTTTTTCCGGGTCCGTATTGCTCTGAAAAAATTCACACAAGTACTTTCGAATGTTGTTTGCACCCAGGGAAGGAGGAACGTCCATAAAAAAATCACAGAAAGAAGATACGGGAAAGAAAAGTCAGGACTTTTTGTTTTCGGATAACCGGTTTTGTTCACTCTCAGTCTGGGACTTACTGCTTCTTACTCCTTGAGTATGTTGGTCTGAAATTTTTACCAGACATTCGTCATTGTGTCTATTGAGTTGTGGTTGAGATTTGAGCCCCGGACTCGTCCCACAAGATTCGCAATAAAATTCTTATTCATCACTGTCCGGGCTGAAAGGAAGTTTAGTTTGTGTGTGAAACTATTTGATTTTTTTCCTGGGTGAATACTCATTCGTTTGACCTGAAATCTGTCGCGTTTTCTACCAAATTCAGTGGAGATTCTTACGCGGAATTTCAGGAAAAAACCATTTTGGGAGAATTTTTGAGAAATTTTGTCCAACCAAGGCTCCTCTAGCAAAAGTTGTGAAATTTCGCCCTACTTTCTGCAATTTTTTTCCGGGTCCGAATTGCGCTGAAAAAATTCCCACAAGTACTTTCATGCGTTGTTTGCACCCAGGTAACGAGGACCGTCTATAAACAAATGACAGAAAGAAGATACGGGGAAGAAAAGCCAGGACGTTTTGTTTTCGGAAAACCGGTTTTGTTCACTCTCGGTCTGGGACTTACTGCGCCTTACTCCTTGGGTATGTTGGTCTGAAATTTTTACCAGACATTTGTCATTGTGTCTATTGAGTTTTGGCTGAGATTTGACCCCAGACTCGTCTCACAAGATTCGCAATAAATTTATTATTCATCACTGCCCGGGATGAAAGGAAGGTTCGTTTGTGTGTGAAACTGTTTGATTTTTTTCCTGGGTGAATACTCATCCGTTTAACCTGAAATCTGTCGCGTTTTGTCCCAAATTCAATGGAGATTCTTACGCGAATTTTCAAGAAAAAACCATTTCGGGAGAATTTTTCAGAAATTTTGTGCAAACCAAGGCTATCCTTTAGCAAATCTTGTGAAATTTCGCCCTACTTTCTGCAATTTTTTTTCGGGTCCGTATTGCGCTGAACAAATTTACACAAGTACTTTCGAATGTTGTTTGCACCCAGGTAAGGAGGCACGTCCATAAACAAATCACAGAAAGAAGATACGGGGAATAAAAGCCAGGACATTTTGTTTTCGGAAAACCAGTTTTGTTCACTCTCGATCTGGGACTTACTACGCCTTACTCCTTGAGTATTTTGGTCTGAAATATTTACCACACGATCGTCATTGTGTCTATTGAGTTTTGGATGAGATTTGAGCCCCACATTCGTCCCACAAGATTGGAAATAAATTTTTTATCGATCATTGTTAGGGCTAAAAGGAAGGTTCATTTGTGTGTGAAACTGTTTGATTTTTTTCGTGGGTGAATACTCATCTGTTTGACCTGAAACTTATCGCGTTTTGTCTCAAATTCAGTGGAGATTCTTACGTGGAATTTTAGGAAAGAACTATCTCTGGAGAATTTTTCAGAAATTTTGTGCAAACCAAGGCTATCCTCTAGCAAATCTTGTGAAATTTCGCCCTACTTTCTGCAATTTTTTTCCGGGTCCGTATTGCGCTGAACAAATTTACACAAGTACTTTCGAATGTTGTTTGCACCCAGGTAAGAAGGCACGTCCATAAAAAAATCACAGAAAGAAGATACGGGGAAGAAAAGCCAGGACATTTTGTTTTCGGAAAACCAGTTTTGTTCACTCTCGATCTGGGACTTACTACGCCTTACTCCTTGAGTATTTTGGTTTGAAATATTTACCACACGATCGTCACTGTGTCTATTGAGTTTTGGATGAGATTTGAGCCCCACATTCGTCCCACAAGATTGGAAATAAATTTTTTATCGATCATTGTTAGGGCTAAAAGGAAGGTTCGTTTGTGTGTGAAACTGTTTGATTTTTTTCGTGGGTGAATACTCATCCGTTTGACCTAAAACTTATCGCGTTTTGTCTCAAATTCAGTGGAGATTCTTACGTGGAATTTCAGGAAAGAACTATTTCTGGAGAATTTTTCAGAAATTTTGTGCAAACCAAGGCTATCCTCTACCAAAACTTGTGTAATTCTACCCTATTTTCTGCAATTTTATTTTGGGTCCGTATTGCGCCGAAAAAATTCACACAAGTACTTTCATATGTTTTTTGCACCCGGGTAAGGAGGCACGAACATAAACAAATCACAAAAAGAAGATACGGAGAAGAAAATCCAAGACGTTTTGTTTTCGTAAAACCAGTTTTGTTCACTCTCAGTCTGGACTCACTACGCCTGTCTCCTTTGGTATTTTGGTCTGGAATTTTTACAACATGTTTGTCACTGTGTCTATTGAGTTTTGGCTGAGATTTGAGCCCCAGATTTGTTCCACAAGATTGGCAATAAATTTTTTATCGATCACTGTCAGGGCTGAAAGGAAGGTTTTTTTGTGTGTGAAACTGTTTGTTTTTTTTCGTTGATGAATACTCATCCGTGTCACTTGAAATTCGTCGCGTTTTGTCCCAAATTCAGTGGAGATTCTTACGTGGAATTTCAGGAAATGAATTTCTCGGGAGAGTTTTCCATAAATTTTGTGCAAAGCAAGACTATCCTTTACCAAAACTTGTGAAATTATGCCCTAATTTTTACAATTTTATTTTGGGTCTGTATTACGTCGATAAAATTCACAAAAGTACTTTCATATGTTGTTTGCACTCAGGTAAGGAGGCACGAACATAAACAAATCACAAAAAAGAATATACGAGGAAGAAAAGCAAGGACGTTTTGTTTTCGTAAAACCACTTTTGTTCACTCTCGGTCTGGGACTCACTACGTCTTACTCCTTGGGTATTTTGGTCTGAAACTTTTACAACACCTTCATCACTTTGTGTATTGAGTTTTGGATGATATTTGAGCCCTAGATTCGTCTGAAAAGATTGGAAATAATTTTTTTATCGATCGCTGCCAGGGCTGAAAGGAAGGTTCATTTGTGTGTGAAACTGTTTGATTTTTTTCGTGGGTGAATACTCATCCGTTTGACCTGAAATTTGTCGCGTTTTGTCCCAAATTCAGTGGAGATTCTTACATGGAATTTTTAGAAATGACTATCTCGGGAGAGTTTTTCAGAAATTTTGTGCAAACCAAGGCTATCCTCTACCAAAACTTTTGAAATCCCGCCCTAATTTCTGCAATTTTATTCTGGGTCCGTATTGCGCCAAAAAAATTCACACAAGTACTTTCATATGTTGTTTGCACCCGGGTAAGGAGGCACATCCATAAACAAATCACAAAAAGAAGATACGGGGAAGGAAAGTCAGGACGTTTTGTTTTCGGAAAACCAGTTTTGTTCACTCTCGGTTTGTGACTCACTACGCCTTACTCCTTGGGTATTTTGGTCTGAAATTTTTACCACACGTTCGCCACTATGTCTATTGAGTTTTAGCTGAGATTTGAGCCCCATGTTCGTTCCACAAGATTGGCAATAAATTTTTTAATCAATCAGTGCCAGGGTTGAAAGGAATGTTCTTTTGTGTGTGAAACTATTTGATTTTTTTTCGTGGGTGAATACTCATCCGTTTGACCTGAAATTCGTCGCGTTTTGTCCCAAATTCAGTGGAGACAATCTAGTAGTTACACAACAATAAACAGTCTAATAAAAGCATTTGACTAGACGATTTGAAGAAAATGTCTATCCCTAGACAGAATAATAATGCAAAAATCATGAATCAAAACAAAAAATAAAATTTAAGTTAAAAAATTTAGAAAATAAAATCTACAAACATCTCGAAAGAGTTTGCAATTAAATAGGAATAAAAATCTATTAATTCTATAAAGTTTGAAACATCAGAATATTTTTCTGAGATAAAAAAGATACAAGCTTCAGAACTTAACATGGCATTTGAAAAACAGAACATTAGAGATTTCTTAGCTTTTTATTTATTTCATTGTAATCTTTTGCACCTCCGTATAAAAGACTAATGGGATTGTTTTTCTTATAATTTCCCAATGAATTTTGACTTTTTTTCAATAAAATTTTATTTAATCAGGTTAATCTTAATCAATCTCTTATATGCTTAATTTAAAAAGTATAAAATAAATATAAAATGAATAAACATTGGAATTAGTAAAATAATGAATATATCCATAAACAAGATTATGTTAAATTTGATTAACGCTTATTTGATTAAGTTTCCCACTACGTGTTGAGACACAACTTAGAAACATCAAACTTTATCTATATTATAATTTTTGGTGTTAGATGATATAATATTGTGTTAGACAGTCTGCACTGAACATTTTAATTTAATCGCTAAATGACAACTATTAAAGAGATAAAAATCCCTGCGTGAGCCTCCCCTAGATTTGGTTGTTTTTTCTTCTTCATGTTTTATATATATACACCAATGAAGTCTCTTGAACAAGGGTTTGGTTGGAAACCAGTTTCATCCATGTTAATTTGACAGACACACATACAATTCTTTAAATGATTTAAGGCATGTGTAGAAGGACTTCTCATTTTATTTTATTTTTTCTTGTACTCCTCTCCTGAAAATCCCTATGAAATTTTTTGTTCAAATAGACTAAGACCCTTAAAAGTACCTTACATAACATCTTAAGCAGAATGATTCACATTCCATCTAGTTTCTTGAGGCTTGCTGCTCGTAAACCACATTATTCATGCAAGCACAAACATGAATTAATGCTTGGTATGATGAATCAAGAGAAAGAGAGCCAGAAGCAAGGACATTATTTATTTAACACTCAGATTTAACACTGAACGGAAAAAAATTTATTATGAGAAGGGAGATGGGATATAAATAAGAAAAAGAAGAAGAAAAGAATATACATGTCTGTCACCTTCTCTACAACAGTCCAACAACACAACTCAGATGCAGTCTATTTTCCAACCCTCTCAAGTGGTGACCCAATAACATACACCTGCCAACACAAAGAAATTTGTCTGTATGTGCTTACAAAATGTATCAACAATTTTAAGAATCATGTATATCATTCTTCATAAACTGGGTCAAATTTTAAGAATCTGGTTCATAAATTGGGTCAAACAGGTCCATAGGCTTAAGTCACCAGCTCATAGGACGCAAAAACAATGGTCAAAAACCAGTAAAAGAAACGGTTTGAACAATTTTTAAATTGTAGAACAGTAATACAACCCTTTTATGCTATTTTAAAATTTCATCTAACATATTTTTCTTAATTTTATATTAGTTTATTACTAAATACTACATACAATAATAAAACATTCATTTATTATTGGTTCGACTCTTGTTTGAAAGGTGAATGTGAAGTGGTGTTTTCACCAGTTCAATGGATAATACGCTGACAGTTTAAAAGGGCAATGAAAATAACATGTACTAACCAGAAAAGTAACTTTGCCAGGTAATCCCGAGAAGTGGCTACTGTATTACTAAACTCCTCACCACTGTCTGAGTGATTATCCATGTTTCCTTCCAACGATTGTTCTGCTAAATTAGAGCTAGCATCATCTTCAAAGAATCTTCTCAATATGTTCTGAACAAGTTGGTGAATTATATCCTCCACTTCTACTGACGAAGGCCGAGACAGTTCAGTCACCTGCCACAAGTTACACAACACAAAGAATCATTAAGTAAAACAAGTTACAGTACCTAAATTCATGGAAATGAATGAGAGAGGAGGGAAGGGACTTCTTCCAAACTTTCAATTGCAAGGAAATACAAATTAAATACAAGCAGAGAGGCATTACCATATCAGGATCCAGAGACCGAAGATATTCCAACAAATTGTTCCAGTTTCCCTTGTCATATTCTAATTGCATCATTTCCTTCTTTTGGGCATTCAGCTCCTGAAAACAAAAGGCAAAGTATCTACATCACCTTTCATTCTTTTAAATGACCCCGGAGTTATAAAACACTTCTTCTGTGTCCATTTGGAGCACAGACTAGAGAGAGTGAAAGTAAAGCCAATCCTTAGACTACAAACAGGGAGCGGTGCCCCTTTGCCCATTAATTAGATTATGCCATTATAAGCCTTCAAAAGCCAAAAGAAGCATTCCTTTTCTTTCTTGCTGATTGCTGAAAGAAATTTCCTTTATGTTGTCTACCTTAATAACTCACAAGCTACTTGAAGCAAGTCTCACTATACTTAGTTTGGGCTAGTTTGGATGGAGGATTTTAGAGCAGAGATGTAGGAAGGAGTAAGTTTTTCTTCATTTTATGTAAAAATCCTCCTTGATTGCGAAATTTTATATCGAAAATGAGAAAACAACAACAGCATCGTCCATTATTCATTTTAAATCATCGTTTCATAATTCTCTCAAATTAAAAATGAAAAATTATCTCCTTCCCTTCCCCTCCAGAATCCCCCATCCAAAACAAAAGTGACTATCAGCAGAAATCATATATTTGGCAAGAACAAAATAATACATTTTACATGTTCTAAATAATAATTCACTCATTAAGACGAGACCCTTGTTCCAAATTCCAAATACTCCAACTTACCAGGCACAGACATAAGAAGCAAATATTTTAACACCCTTATAAATGCAGCTAATCAACAATCATTGTGCTTAGAAAATTGGACTAAACAAAAAGAAAAAGGTTACCTCCGTCACACTTGTCAACTCAGACTGCAACTTCCGGATGAAACTCAAAGCTTGAGGAGGCAAATCACCAAACTCTTTCAGGCTACCATTGCCGCTGCAATTTTCGAAATGATTAACAACCTCATTTTTCTCATTACCCTCTGCTTTTGCTCCATCCTTCACCTCCAAAACCTCCGAACATGTTCTACAATCTGACTCCTCATCCCTGGAAACGGATATATCCAGATTCCTTGTCAGAGACATCCTGTACTCTGCATTCCACAGAGTGTACCTATCAAAGAAGAGAAAAAAAAATTAAATCAAAACAAAAATCCTTCAATCAAGCACAGAAACTATCCAGTGATTGCCCCTCCCCAAAATCACATACTTCACTACACTATTATCTTAAAAAACATATTAACTAAATTTATCATACATTTTTTTGTTGTCACGGGCTTGGACCTTAGCAGATAAACTTCTTACAAAGCACTTACAAGGGGAAGAACAAAACAAAATTAATGAAGCTTTTCCCGTGCACTTTAACTTCCACAAAAATTCTCTTATCTAACTTCTTCAAAAGTTAAGGTGCATAATTTGATTTTAAATTCTTGGAAAAGTTTAAAGTTTTGTATTGTGCATAAATCTCCATAAGAACTTATAGGATAACAAAAAGAGGTATGCATTGAGCTTCTCCATTTTTGCTTAAGCAAGAAACTCAATTTATAAGAAATTTAACTCAATTCATTTTTCCTTTTCCTCTATAAGTGCTTATAAAGAAAATTTTCAAAACAAAACAAATCTAATTCATCTTACCTTAACATTCCCTCCTCCTTCGAAGAAAAGACTTAGAGAAGAAAAAAAAAACACAAGAAACTAAATTGAATTGAACCTCGTGTGAGCTAGTGAGCTAGTGAGATAAATGAATTAAGCTCATTAGGATTAAAGAGAAGTAGTTCAGTTCATGTTACCTTCTTATTTTATGAGGAACATAAAATGAATTAAGTTCTCTTGTAACCTAATATCAATTCGTGCAACTGTCTTCTACAAGATTTTTCTCATCTTACAAGTGCTCAAAGACGAAATACATAAATGAATTAAGCTATCTCGTAATCTAAAATCAATTCATACACAGATTGATTTGAGATCAATTCATCTTACTTTCTTATTCTCTTCTTTTACGAGTGCTCAAACATCAAATACATAAAGTGAATTAAGCTGCTCTCATAACCTAAAATCAATTCATGAACATGTCTATTACAAAATCTCTCGCATCAAACTTCTCTGAAAGATGAAAACATAAGTTTATATTAGCTGGTTAGCTCACGAGAGAAGCTCAATTCATTTTAACTTTTGTTTTCCTGTTCTACGAATGTTTAGGGAGAAATTCATCGATAACAAGAATCTTATACACAAATATGGTCATGAAATTGATACTAGGTAGCAATTGAAACAACAAGAAATCTCCAACAAATTAATTAGAGAGGATTGTTCGTTACCCGGTGACGATGGAGGAGAAGAGGAGGCGGTGGAGGGGGTGTTTGGAGACGGTGACGGTGACTGCGAAGTGGTCGGAGGGGAGGAGGCCGAGCATGGTGGAGATGGTCTGCTTCATGGAGTCGCGGGCGGCGGGGGACACGCCCTTGGAGATGGCGGAGTTGTCGAGGGGCTCGATGCGTCTGAGCATGGCGGCGATAACGGTGAAGCCGCGGTCGAAATTGCGAGTGGAGACGGCGTCGTCAGAGAAGCCGTCGACGAGACAGTATGGGCGGAAACGGCGGCGGCGCGTGAACGGAAGTAGGTGAACGGAGGGTGGCGGAAGGGGAGGAGGCTTGGGAGGGAGAAATTGAAAGAGTGACCGGTCGGTGACACGGGGGTGGATGACGGGCCGAAAGGAGAGTGCCATGGAATCGTGCTACCGTGGGTGAGGTTAACCCAGCTTATCTCCTATCTATGCATCTCTCTTTGCTTCTTCAAACGCTGCGTTTTTATTTTCAGACTCATCTTCTTCTGTTCTCTATGTGATCTGTTATTACTCGCCAACTCGACCAAACGTTTCGGTTCGATTGGGTTCGGTTCAGTTCGGTTCAACCGCTCTAACACTGAACCGGACTCTTTGCGCGTCTTTGCAACCGTCCATTAATTATTTTAATAAAGTAAAGCAGCAATTTAATTTCCGAATTATCTCTTGCAAAATTATTTATTATTTACATTACTCTTTAACTTATATAAATATATCAAAAAGATAATTAAATATTAATAATTTTAAAAATTATAAATCTTGAACGTGAAAAAGCAAATCCTTAAAGTATGAATTCGCGTAAAGTATGTAATTTAATTAGTTTATTTTAATTCATTAATTCTAATTAAATAGTTTTAATTCTAGTAATACAAATTTGATATGCTTCTGAGAAAATAAAAACTATGTCGTATTATTGAATGATTTTTTTTTCATTATTGCAAGGTGCCCCTTACATTTGACATAATTACAGATTCCCCCCTTGCAGTGATTGTTCTGAATTTGAGAAGAATCTTCTGATGTTTGCTTTCCCAACCCCAAACTACAACATCAACAAAAATCAATTAAAACAGTACATAGAAATTGAAAAAAAAATAATAGTCTATATCATAAAATTGTTTTTTCAAATTTTTCAAATTAAATATTCATTTAAAAAATAATAATTTATTTTAATTTATTTTGTCAAATTAACGAAATATTATTAATAAAATGAAATTATGATAAATATGATTAACTTTGTCACACGATTTCAAATAATACATTGTTGACAAAACTTTTTCATCAATTTAATATAAAAATAACTAAATAAACCTTTTTTTTAAATAGTATGACAATATTGAAATCTTACTTAAAATTAATAAGATGAAATAAACTATTATTAACCCAAAAAAATTATGCTAACTTCTGCAAAAGTAGAAACAAAATAGTATCTTGTTACTTTGTGATTAAAGGGCATATAAAGCTCTATACAAAAACCTAAAAGGGTTATTATAAACATACAATTTGAGATTTTATTTATAGGGAATATAATATATTTTATAATATTATTAGTTTATAAGATAACTATGTATGATGATAACACAGAAGAGAAGAATAACATAATGAAATTGGAATCTCAAATTTCAAAGGATTGAATCATTGAAACAAAAAGAGTTTATATGAAATGAAAATGAAATGACATTAAAAGGAAACAAGAAGTAAGCATCTAAAGTAGGTCCTTTTCTATTTCTAAACACCAATAAAACCCATTATATAGTTGAAAATGGACCACTTTTCAAATCTCAAAATTGTGGCTTATATTCCTTGCTAACACCAAATACCTTCATGAGGGTTTATTCAACATCACAAATAAAACGATTTTTATTTTGAATAAATAGTAAATTTTATTTGTAAAGTTTTAACATTTTGTTAAAATTAAATTATTAAAACTTATTAGGGTTTTTTAATCTAAAATTAACTCTCATTCTTATCGGTTCAATTAAAGGTTTGGTCTTTGATTACATCTAAGTCACTGTTTACGCATTTCTCCTTTTCTGTTTGATGCATAGACCCGATGGTCTGTATGGGGATGATCTCATGATGTATTCTTTTAAGTTGTATGATTGTTTGTCTCGTGTGACTTTCTATGGGTTAAGCTAAGAGTGTTCTATATATGCATACATGAGAGTATGTCTAATGGGAGAGGTTAAAGTTGTGTTTATGTATAAGGGTTTAATCACCTCTAAAGTTATTCATATTTATTCATTTTTTATTACCGATAAAAAAAATAAAAATTCTCATTTTTATTTATTTTTTAATCCAAAGATTTAATTGATCAAAATGTTGTTTGTTTGCAAAGGATAAAAAAACAAATAAATATTCAAAAATTAATAAAAAACAAAGTTGAATTTCATGTGCTAGAATTTAATTTGTGACTCTTCTTCAATTGGTGATAATTTCTCAGTACAAATTTGAATTTTTCAAGCATGACTTGCTACAGTGACTTATTTGACCTACATGACAATTTTCAGGAAAAAAAATGTTAATGATTCATAGCAGCTTGGAAAAAGGTTTTTTTGTTTTCTCTCTATCTAAGAAATTACAGGTCAATTCCGTAGCATGAAATGTATACATATATATGTTATAAAATTGATAATTAGTTGTTTAAATTGTGTTTTTTCTATCTTTAAAACTAAAAGATGATAATTGTTTTTTATGCTAAATAAAGTTCTTAAAAATAATGTTGATGAAAAAATCTTTAAACTAAAGACTCAAATTTTCTATATTAAACTATAATTTTTAAATAATGAATATCCATGCATATTGGATGTAGTGGACTTGGATAAGTATTCAACTTCCTTTACTTAATAATTTATATAAATATATAAAAAAAACTTGAAAACATTGCATCGGTTTTCTTTAAACTTCTTTTTTATATAAGTAATATTTTTATTAAAGATGTCACGTGGATTCAAGATAAAGACATCTTAAAATTTCGTTATCTTTTAATATAATATTAAAATTATTTATTGTTTATTTTAGCGAAAGTTTGTTAAATTTATTAGATCATTTGGTATCGAATCGTTATCGAACTATTTAAATATATAGTCTCATGTACGGATTGACAGGTTTTACCGTGAAAGAGTGTTGATAGGTCTCGACATGAAAGACATGTTAAACATTTCATAATATATAAGTGAATGCAAAACTAATTTTATGAGTCGATTTTAACAAGATTGAGTTGTCTTCTCAAATATTTTTAAAATAATTCTTTTGTAATTCATAACCTGCATTAGTTTTTTTTTCTTTTTTTCTTCATAATTTACATACTTCAAATCACATTATCAATATTTCCTTATGCTGTATTTATAATTTTTATGACAATGCAACAAGTGATTAGGGCCACTAAAAGGTTGCTATTACACTTTAATTTTAGCACATTCAGCAGTGTTGTGATAAAATATAATAACATGATGGGACAATAAGTTCATGTATTACCGTTGATAATAAAGCGTTCAACTAAATAATTGTAAGTAGTTGATTATCAATTATAAATTTGATAATTAAAAGATCAAAATTTTAATATACATTAGTGGAATGTCTGTATTATTGAGTTCCTTTAAATCACCTTAAAACATTATAAAATTAGTACACTAGATGACTGAAATATGTGCAAGTTTGATTTAATACTTCAAAGTATTTTATTTCTAATCTTTTAATGAATTACTTTTACATAATTCAAAAATTTTAGTGATTAATTTTGTTCTTAAAATTCTTTATAGATAGGTATATTCTACATATGTATCGTTTTTGTTAAGATGTGAATTTTGATATAGTTCTCTTATATTATAATAATAATACTTTTTTTATGGGATGACGAACGATGATTGTTTGTTGAAGTGTCAGTCTAGTTTAGATGTCAAGTTGCATAGTAATATTTAATATAAAAAAATTTATATAATTTTTGTGTGTATTTACTATGACACTCAAAGTTTTTGTTTGATAGAAATTATTTTAGAATATATATTTATATTAAGTATATAAATTAAATTATTAACTATTTAGTCATTTATTTAAAAAAATTACTATGTTTTAAAATTTTTATCATTTTATTTTCAGTTTCCTCTTTACTTTTTCTTAGATTGATTTAATTATTCTTTTCATTATCAAATAGAATCATTGAGAGGGTGATCGGATGAGAATGTTTAGTTTTGTCTGTGAATATTTTATAAGATAAAAAGATGATATTTTATTAAAATTATTTTTATTTTTTATGGTGTGGATATTTTTTTTGGGTGATTGAAGCTTATAGGAATATATTCTCATCCTTTCTTATATTAAGGCATCTTTTATAACTATGATAGCAGACGCTTATTAGTTTAGTGGATGATTAATTATTTTATATCTAACCATTTAATTATAAAAAAATTAAATATATTTTTCTATAACATGAAATTGATTTTCATTTCTGATATAAACTTTAAATTATTTAGGTGTTTGTAATCTAAAAATAATTGAAATAATTTTTTTTATATGTAAAATTTATTTAATTAATGTTACTTATCAATAGTAATTATAGTAATTATTACTAATCGAAATAACAACTAATTTAAAAAAAATTAATAATTTTAAAAAATAAAACTAACAATCATATTATATATATATATATATATATATATATATATATATATATAAACTCATTTAATTTGTTATAAATAGTTTAAAGTTTGAGTGAGGGGAAAAACTAATTTTTTATTATAATATAATAAAAAACATATATTTAATTAATTATAAAATAGGTTAGAAATAAATAAATTACAAATCTTAATATATTTAACCAATTTTGATCACTAGTTTTTTTAATTTCTTAAATTACAAATATTATATCTATAAATTCTAAACACTGAGACTGGAATAATTTTTAAAATCTTAAAAAAAAAATCCATTAAACTATATTTTAGAAGGGGTTAAAGTAGAAATTAAAAGACTAAAGTAAGTTTTATTCTATATTTAAGACACTAAAAAAAAACTTAAGTTAAAATACAAGGAAATATCTTCACAAACAATATATAGATTCAAGAAATATCTTCTTATCTATGCATTCTGGTCTACATTTTATTTTCTTCTTAACCGTTGAATTTGTAATGATTAAAATATAATTTGTGGTCAATGATCAAATAATAGAAATTTGGACTTTTTTTATTATCAAATTCACAAAATAAAATTATATGAGAAACACATTAAGACTGTAAAAAGCTGCTTTTATTTTAGCTTTTAAGTATTAGTGTCATTCACAATCTTCATTTAATAGATTTAATTTAGATTTAAGATAAATTGACAATAAAATTAGATGGTCTTTTTAAGATAACACAAACTTGAGGCAATTGCTTCATCCAATAGTTTTTAATCTCTAACTAATTAACTTTTGAAATTTCAAAATTTTCATTCATTCAATAATAAGATGCAGGTTCAAATTTGTTGGTGTAGGAAGTAATTGCCCAAACTTGATTGCGTTGTTCATATGTTTAGGTGGGCCTCGCCCAAGCTAGTCATAATTTATGGGCCTTTTTCTAAATGCACTCACTTTTGCTAAACAGACATCTAAAATTTTCATTCCACTTTTATCTTCATTTGGAAAAATAAATTTAATTTTAATATGTAAAAGGCATGAGCCTTTATTTATTGTTTTATAAGAATAAATAAATAGTTTTAATATTTAAAAAATATATATTTATATAATAAAATAAAAAATTGCATAACCTAATTTATATGTTAAGTTTCATGATATTCAACATGAAAAAAAATTTATAAAAAAAAAATTGTGTATAAAACAAAAAAAAATAAAGGAAAGCAAAAACAACTTGGAACAATATACCCTTTAGATATAGTGAGAATTCACCTTGTATGTAATTTTAACTCCATCCTCGAAATAAGACAAATCCTTTTTGTTTTACATGAAGATATATCTCATGTATTGATAGAGAAATTGGAATAGGAAAATATTTTTCTCAATGAAAATATTTGTTTGTGCGTGTAAAAAGAAGACTTCATGAAGAGTAGGATGTGATATGTGAAGGAATGTAAACCAAGCTCTCTTCTTAAATCTTATCTTTCTTTGTATTGACTAGACTTTGCATCTAATTCCAAGTATTCGAGTTACCTTTCTTAAAAAAATATTGTGATATTCTGAAAATATAATAAACCAAAAATATTTTAAAAGACTAATAATTTTTTTCTTCTTATTTTTCCTTTCTATGTTTGAGAAATTTGTGTAAACATATTAAAAGTTTCAAAAACTAATAGATTGTATATTAAAAGTAAATTGTAATTCTAAACATATTTCGCTTATGTTGTCCAAAGTTTCAATTTTAGTTACGATTTTTTTAGTTTGGAATTACATACACCATGTAACAATCAAATTAAATTATCATGACTTTATATATAAATAGATATACATACATCAAATAAAATAATTATCTAAACATATGTTTTTGCAAACTAAGTAATATATATATATATATAGGTATGTATTTAAAAAAAAAGGAGAAATATTGTTTGAGAACCAGATTAACCTACTTAACTCTTATACTAAGTTTTCTTTATCTTATTTATTAGTCTCACAAAGTAACTACGATGATACTTTGACACTTAAGTTAATATTTGAAAGAAAAATGTATATTGTAGATAAGATTATTCTAGAAGAGATAAAATAATGTATGTTTATCTTAGGGTATTTACATATTTATACTACTTATATTGGACTTTTACTTATACAGATAATTAAGGGAGACCCAAATAGGCCCAAATATTATTTTAATCATGGTTTAAGGGTTGAGCTTCAATTATCGCGGTTAATCACTTTATTAAACCATAATCTTAAATGTCATATGATTTTATGGTATCTTGACCGGGATATTAAGGTGCCAAGAAATAACCACTACTAGACCAAATCAGTGACCAAAGTTGTTTTTATGATTTAATGATCGAAATAGTGACTACAATTTTAGTCACAAAAATTCGATTACAAAATCGGTCACAGAAAATCAATCATTAAATCAGCCACTAAATCGGTTATAAAACCGGTCACTGAATTCGATCACTATGTATCAGTGACTAAGAAAATAGTGACAAATTTTGTTTGGTTACTGTTTTAATTAGTGAATGACTTTGGTCATTTAGTGACTGATTTTGTGTCACTATTTATCAGTTTTCTTGTAGTGGACGTGGTATTTTCAACATTCTCGATTGTCGAAATTTAAAATAATACACTGGTCCTCAAGCTTGAGTGAAGGTGATGAGTTTATAAAGAAAAATTCATTTCTTTACCAACCTCTCATTGGTTGTGTCAACTCCTTCAATTCTTCAAGTTTCATGAACTTAGTGACTCGTTGTTGCAACTTGAATAGGTTTGTTATTGGTTTCTTACACTATGTTATCCGAAAAAGGGCCTTGACTTAAAGGTAGTGACCATGTGGTGAATGACCACTTCAGGATTGAGATTACGAATATTGATGATGACTTGGCCGAATTGCTCCATGCATGTGTGTAGCAACTCCTTTTTCTCCTTCCTTGTATTGAATTATGCGATTTATGTAAGGTGATATGGTTTGCTAGTGACAAACTACGATTTGGTGACCAGGGTATCATAATAGTTGATTGAGTACCGTGGAAGACAGGTAAACCAGCTCAGGACGACCCCTTTCAACAAGGTTGGAAATATCATACAAAAATTGCGTCCTTAGATGTATATATAAGTTGACTTGTGTGATATAGGTGTTGATATGTACGTTGGGTTTTGTGGTGCTGATGGGGATGTTGTGCCAAACGTGTATGCCGATGTGGGAGGTTTAGAGTATGCATTTTGGGAGTTGTCGACCTCTTGCATCTTTGGTGGATTATTCTGGTTCGACCCCAACGAGTCTTGGTAAACTTATTACGTGCAAACATGCATAGTTTCGCTATCCCCAAGCTCCTACCTCATTTGGGCGTTCTCACTCCTTAGCGCGTTTATCTCTTCGACATTCTTTCTCTTTAGCATCTAAAGTTCCTTTCGCAACTCCATCATCAATTCCATTTGGTAGGCATGATTGTTCGAGGTCTCTTTTAAATGTGTTTATTGTTGTTCATCACGTTTCATGTGTTAACCATGTAACTTCTTTGCAAGGTTTTTTCAATCTCCCGATGGATGTAAAATATTTTTGAAGAGTCGGATTAAATCCTTATAGTTGATGTGCTCTCGCCTTCTCATCCTGCTTTGACATCGTTGATCTTTGGTCTTGATTCTCATTTTTCAGAAAAAAATACATGTGATTAAATTTCAACGTTCAAATCAATTCTCAACCAATATGAAAAAAAATATAAAAATAATGAAAGATTAATTATAAAAGAATGTTTATTCATTTATACCAATTATATTGGAACTCCTACCTATATAAACAATTAGAGTTAACCTAAATAAACATAAGTAGACAAATAGACACTGATATCTTCTTAATCATGATTTATAAATTGTTTATTATGTAATACTTGCTAATTAGACAATTAAACTCCAATCTAAGTAAGATTGAAGATAAGATATTAGATAACCTTTTCATTTTCTTTATACTGTGAAATTTGTAGCTTTAGTCTCTATTTTTGAATTAAGAAGAATTTTATCTTAGATGAAGTCAAATAAAACATTAAACAAAATTAAATTCATCACGCTGATAAAGGTTATATATATATAAACAACTTATATAATGTTTTCTATACTTCTAAATACTATCGTATATCTATCTTGAAATAAATACAAAAAACAAAATATAATTATTTTAAAAACTGAAAAAATGAAAACTAAAAAATATTTCAGGGATACAAAAATAGAATTTACTTATTTATAAGTTGTTTTAAAAACAAGAAAGTTAAAAGCTGGTCTCCTCAGAAGTTAGAATAATTATCTTAAACAAAACTATTTTTACTTGTGATTCTTGAACAAAAGTTATTTGAGATAATTTGTTCAAAGGAGAGAGTTTTCTTATTCTCTTATTTCTTTCGAAATATTAGATTTGGTGTCTTAAATTTGATTATTCGTGTCTTGACGAGCCGAGTGCATAGCTTTGGAAAGTTGCCAAAGTGTTGCAGTAGCAGAACACAACATAACACAACATTCGCACCTTCCAAAACCAAAACATATTGACAATTCCAAAGTGCCTCCATCAAAATATTCTAATGAATACCATTTCCATTTCCGCACACTTCACTCCACAACACAAACACGACCAAAAAACCATACTCCCAGGTCGAAAACTCCCATGATTTGAATTCCTTTCGTTCCAAACCCTTCTTCCTTCATTGTTTTCTCACAGATCGCCACCAAAACCAAACCAAAACCTCCTTTTTTGCACAACCCAATTTCCAATTTCGCATACCAAACATGCCCTCTTCCTCTCGCCGCGGAGCAGCCTGGGCCTCCTCGATCCTCCCATCTTCCAACCCCAAATCAAAGGCACCCAGAAAGGGAAGGCGACGCACGGTGCTCAAAGACTTCATCTTTTCGAATTTCTTCTCCATTGGGCTCGTTATCTCCCTCTCCTTGTTCCTCCTCATCCTCCTCCGATTCGGGGTCCCCAAACCCATTGCGACGCACTTCCGCACGCGCTCCTCACGCGCCCGGAAGTCCTTTGGACGGAGGCCCCTTCCCACCGTCTTCAACACCAGCGCGCTCGCTGGCGCCGGCGCTGTTGATATCACCACCAAGGCGCTGTACGACAAGATTGAGTTTTTGGATGTTGACGGCGGCGCGTGGAAGCAGGGGTGGAGCGTGACGTACCGGGGGAACGAGTGGGACGCGGAGAAGCTGAAGGTGTTCGTGGTGCCCCACTCGCATAACGATCCTGGGTGGAAGCTCACTGTGGAGGAGTACTATGATAGGCAATCAAGACACATACTTGATACCATTGTGCAAACACTGACCAAGGTCAAGTCATATCTCATCCTTGCTTTTTATGGACTTTGGAGTTTGTATTTTTTGAATTATAAATGATTGATTTAGTTACAATGTTTTTCAAATATCAAGAGGTGTAAGTTTAACGTTTTTTAAACAATCCATGAGAGTTTTGTGTTGGGTTATAAAAAGGAGGGGTGTGGAGAGGAATTTGACTAAAATTCAAGAGTATTAGTATTGATCCTGCATACATTGTCTTTCAACTACACGCTGG
Source organism: Phaseolus vulgaris (assembly GCF_051622355.1). NCBI lineage: Eukaryota > Viridiplantae > Streptophyta > Magnoliopsida > Fabales > Fabaceae > Phaseolus > Phaseolus vulgaris. The sequence goes on along the minus strand of NC_143501.1, from coordinate 4,116,621 downwards.
CTTTATTGATTTGTACAAATAGAGTAAGCTATTTAGCGACAGTGTAAAGAGTTTTTATGTCGACCACTTAACTGAGATCATCATGTCATGTATGATAGGTTTGTTAACTGTGTATACATTGTCATTCAATTACAAATCGTTGTGTGTGACAAGGTTGTTTACTTTCATAATAGAGTGAATTGTAGTGTCTGTGGAAATAAGCTTGTTCACACTTTATACATTATGATCCAATTACAGATTGTCATGTTTGACAAGTCTGTTGACTTTCATAACTGAGTGAATTTGAAGGTCATACTAAGGATAATTTCTGATTAGTTTGCGATTTAAAAACATTTTCCTTAAAGAAGCATGATTGTTAAACTCTTTATGTGGGTGACTGCAGTTGGTTAAGGTTGGTGTTTGGTTCATGAGAAGTGATGTGAGTGAGGTGCGTATGTGTGGATAGCTTTAGTTTACTTGTTGAGTGATTTGCCATGATTGAGTGAATTTTGTGTTAGTGGGTTGTGACTTATGTTGTGAGCTAAACCGGGGGAGGTTATATGGTACAATTTTTGGTATGTGTTGAAATTAAAGATTTTAATATTATTATTTAAATGTTTATTTAGATGATACAAGTGATTAAGCTAGAATGAACAACAGAGTAGTTGAGTAAATTTGTGTTGGTGGATTGAAGAGTCAATTTGCTGCTTTGAAACTGCAGATTATGCACTGGGTGGTGCATGTGATAACAAAAGTGGTAGACCTTGAAATTTGATAACATTTGCATATTAGGATGTAGTGCAGGAGAATATAAGCCTCAACGAAATGGAGCTTATAAACCTGTCAGTTCCATAGGTAGCTCTTTTTATTTTATTCTTGTGTTTTAGAGAAAGTTGTGCTATGATATTGACTGGATGATCGGGGTATGTAGGATTCTCGCCGGAAGTTCATATGGGAGGAAATGTCGTACTTAGAGAGATGGTGGAGGGATGCATCCGATGAGATGAAGGAATCCTTCATCAATTTGGTGAAAAATGGACAGTTAGAAATTGTTGGAGGCGGCTGGGTGATGAATGATGAGGTAATGTTATATTTATTCCGACACTTTTCTTGTTTACAGTGAAGAGCATACATGTAGTTGTTGATACTTCATTCCTGTTGAGGTAATTATTAAGTCATGAGAATTTGTGGAAGGTAGGTTTTGTGATGCTTTTCATCATATTGTTTTGTTGTTTACGTTTTTAGAATTCAAGGACCTTCATGTTTGCTCTCCTTTTAATGAAGTTTATGCTCTAGGAACATACATGTCTATGGAATAATTATGTCCAAATGAAAATTCCTGTGAACAGAGAAGATTACCAGTAGCCTTATTGTTTATGGAAAATTGACCTTTTACGGTTTTCTCATTCCTGCAGGCCAATTCCCATTATTTTGCTATAATTGAACAGGTATGTCGAAAGTTTTGCCTATTTCTGCAATTGTGTATATATATATATATATATATATATATATATATATATATTAGTTATTTCTTAGTTGTTTTGCTATAATTTTTATGTGGTTGATAATTAATTAAGATGAAAGGGCAGTCCAGTTATGTTTAGGTTTTCCTGTTGTCGGGCATCATTATGCATGGTATTTGGCTGGCATGCTGATGGATGTAAATGCTTCTAGGCCTTTTCAGTTAATCAGTAAATTTACTTAAAAAACTGACTGGTTATATGAATGTAAAGTTGTGATGTATTTTGTCTTAAAGTAGATTTGTTCTTGTAAAGATTGTATGTATTTTGTAATGTTATTATTTTAAAACTAGAACTTTTAGTTAGTTTGTCGGAATGCATTTTATCATTTACCTAATAATATAGAGGTAATCAAAATTTAAAATCATTGTTTTGCTCATTTTGTAGGTAACTTAATCCGGTCTTGTAATGTGCCATGTAGATTGATGCAAAAGTATGTCATATATATAACTAAACATGTTTATTTTTACGTGCAATATTCTGTTATATGAGCTATATTTCATGAATTTAGTTTATTATTATAATTGTTATATCAGGCATCAAGTTAGTGCTTGCAAACAGTGATGTCAAATAAGTTTCAACAAACACATAAAGCCTAGGGTACTTTGCATACTATAAATCGCTAGAGAGCATTCCTTTTCTTAATACAGCCGAACTAATTATTTATCATTGGACTGCATTCTCAAGTTTGGGCAGTGATGCACTTGGTATTCATTCATTAGAAGAGAAAATTATGTTTCCTTGTTTCGCTTGTCCATGTGATTGTGATTGTGATTTCATGTGCATATCAAACTATGATCTTTTTACTCTAGTGATTTGTGTATTATTTTGTGTTTGTGCTTAATCTTTGGACAATTATGTAACAGATAGCAGAGGGAAATATGTGGTTGAATGACACCATTGGTTTTGTTCCAAAAAATTCTTGGGCTATAGATCCATTTGGTTACTCATCTACCATGGCATATCTTCTCCGTCGCATGGGTTTTGACAATATGCTTATCCAGAGAACCCATTATGAGGTGAAGAAGGAGCTTGCGTGGCATAAAAAGTTAGAATACATCTGGCGCCAAAGCTGGGATGCAGATGAAACCACCGATATATTTGTCCACATGATGCCCTTTTATTCATATGATATACCTCATACATGTGGCCCAGAACCCGCTATTTGTTGTCAGTTTGATTTTGCACGCATGCAGGGTTTTGTTTATGAACAATGCCCATGGGGGCAATATCCTGTGGAGACCACTCAGGAAAATGTTCAGGAAAGAGCTCTTAAATTGCTGGATCAATACAGGAAAAAGTCAACTTTGTACCGAACCAATACACTTCTTGTTCCTCTTGGAGATGATTTTCGGTATATTAATGTCGAAGAAGCAGAAGCCCAATTCAGAAATTACCAAATGTTGTTTGATTATATCAATTCAAACCCCAGTTTGAATGCAGAGGCAAAGTTTGGTACTTTGGAAGACTACTTTGTAACGCTGCGCGAGGAAGCAGAGAGAATAAATTACTCATTTCCTGGTGAAATAGGATCTGGTCTAGTTGAAGGTTTTCCTTCTCTATCTGGTGACTTTTTCACTTATTCTGATCGGCAACAAGACTACTGGAGTGGTTATTATGTTTCACGGCCCTTCTTCAAGGCTGTTGACAGGGTACTAGAACAGACGCTCCGTGCCACTGAAATCATGGTAGCTCTAATACTTGGCTGCTGTCGGAGATCACACTGTGAAAAGTTTGCAATGGGGTTTTCCTATAAGTTGACAGCTGCTAGAAGGAACTTGGCTCTTTTTCAGCATCATGATGGGGTAACTGGTACTGCAAAAGATCACGTGGTTATGGACTATGGAATGCGCATGCATACTTCTTTACTGGACTTGCAGATTTTTATGTCCAAGGCAGTTGAGGCTCTTCTTGGAATCCGCTATGATAAATTAGACCACAGTCCTTCCCAATTTGAGCCAGCAATAGTGAGATCCAAATATGATGCTCAACCATTGCATAAAGTGATTGGTGTTCACGACGATTCTTACCAATCAGTGGTCTTTTTTAATCCTTTGGAGCAAACTAGCCAAGAAGTTGTGATGTTGGTTGTCGACAGTCCTGATGTTACTGTTGTTGACTCTAACTGGAGTTGTGTTCAGAGCCAAATTTTGCCTGAGCTGCAGCATCATAATAGCAAAATCTTCACTGGGAAGCATCGACTTTACTGGGAAGTTTCTGTTCCTGCTCTGGGATTGGAAACTTATTATATTTCCAATAGTTTTGATGGGTGTGAAAAGGCCAAGCCTGCAAAGTTGAAAATCTTCTCTAAGTCTAACTCGATTGCCTGTCCAACACCCTATTCTTGTGTGAAAATAGAGTCTGATGTGGCTGAAATTGAGAATCAGAATCAAAAACTAACTTTTGATGTAAAATATGGTTTGTTACAGAAGATAATTCCAAAAAATAGTTCCCCAAATACTGTAAAAGAGGAAATTGGTTTGTATTCTAGTTCTGGTGGGGCATACTTGTTCAAGCCCAATGGTGATGCCCAACCCTTTATTGAAGAAGGTGGGCAGTTCCTGATCTCAGAGGGCCCTTTGATGCAGGAAGTATACTCTTATCCAAGAACAACTTGGGAGAAAGCCCCCATTTCTCATAGCACCCGAATATATAGTGGAGAGAGCACAGTCCAAGGGTTTATCATCGAAAAGGAGTACCATGTTGAGCTTCTTGGCCATGATTTCAATGATAAGGAATTGATAGTTAGATATAAAACAGATATTGATAACAAGAAGATTTTTTATTCAGATTTAAATGGATTTCAGATGAGCAGAAGAGAAACCTACGATAAGATTCCTCTGCAAGGCAACTACTACCCCCTGCCCTCTCTTGCATTTATACAGGGATCAAATGGTCATCGGTTTTTGGTCCATTCCAGGCAATCATTAGGTGTGGCAAGCCTTAAAAATGGATGGCTCGAGATAATGCTCGATCGTCGGTTGGTAAGGGATGATGGTCGTGGTCTGGGACAAGGAGTGATGGATAACCGTGTGATGAATGTTGTCTTCCACCTAACCATGGAAACCAATGTTTCTGCCACATCAAATTTGGTTTCCACCCCATTTGCTTACAGCCCTTCTCTTTTATCTCACTGTGTTGGTTCTCATCTGAACTATCCATTGCATGCATTCATTTCCAAGAAACCACAGGACAAGTCTGCAAAGCCACCACCTAGATCCTTTTCTCCTCTTGCTGCTCCCTTGCCGTGTGACTTGCACATAGTGAACTTTAAGGTTCCCAAGCCTTTAAAGTTTTTGCAGCAACCAGGTGAAGGTCCTAGATTTGCTCTAATTTTTCACAGACGACATTGGGATTCTTCGTACTGCCGGAAGGGAAGATCACAATGCACTAATCTGGGTGATGTGACTGTGAATCTGTTCAGCATGTTCCAGGATCTTACAGTCTCAAAAGTCAAAGCAACTTCCTTGAATCTCTTGCACGAAGACCCTGAAGTAATGGGATTCTCAGAGCAATTTGGAGATCTTGCACAAGAGGGGCATGTGGCCATATCTCCAATGGAAATACAAGCTTACAAGTTGGAATTGAGGCCACAATAGAGTACTCATTACTGAGTGGCTACTTCTGATTTCAGCTGAACCACAGGGAATTCTTGGACTCATTTAAGACGAATTTATGCTGAGTTTTTTAACTGCACTGCCCCATTGATGGTAGGGATGGATTATTCTTGGACTGCTTTCTCACTGGTGCAGGTAAGAGAATGTCCAAGCAAAGAGGAGCTACATTGGTTGAAGAAGCGTGACAGTGGACTTTTGTAGAGTGCTGTTATGATAACATGATGAAATGAGAGATTGTAGTATCTGCGGCTCCTTGTCTGTTTTGTGCTTTGCTGTAGCATTTGTTTACCTTTTTCATGGACTTGAAAGATGAGTTTTGCTTTGTCCACTTATGTTATTGTATAACATGTCTCTAACAGACTACGTACATGTACAGATTTATACCTGTGTTGGGGAGAGTGTAACCTTTTTTGGAGTTGAGCTCAACAATTTGCAAAAACATACTTATTGTCCTTCACAACTATTAAAATAATTTGGTGAAAAGATGAAATAACCATTAAGGTTCCTTTTTTTTAATAATATTGTTTTCATGTTATGACAGATAATTGTTGTTACTTGAAGTGTCAGCCTAGCTGAGATATCAAGTTTCATAATGATGTTTAACATGAGAGCCTAGCTGAGATATTAAGTTTCATAATGATGATTAAGAAGAGAGCTTTTATATTTAACATAAGAGTTTCTATAGAAAAAGAAATAACCATTAGAAAAAGAAATAATCATTAAGGAACAAATTTTAAAAGTCTAATGAGTACTTGTTTGTTAGGTCTTGTTATCTGGTGTTGGTCTAGGAATCAATAATATAAAGTTTTTCTTACATTGCATTAACAATTATGGTAGGGTTTGCTAATATTTTTTAGGTTTTTCTTTTTCATTTGGGTGTTCTTAATTAGTATTTTATGACATTGTAATGAGTTTGATTTTTTAGTATATTTGGAGTCAAAAGGCATCATTTCTCATGCTTGATAGGTTAAGTCCAATTTTTTTGAGAAAATATCTATTAATTATGTTCTAAAATTTATTAAATTATAATTGAATATGGTTTTCACCAATATGATAATAGCCTATAACTATTGATAAATAGTATTTTTTAAAATTAATCATAGCATTGTACTATTTTATTTTATTTCTACATAAATGTGATAAAATCTAATATTTTTTAGAATATTTATGTAGCAACATGTTTGGATACATATATTTTAGCCAAGATATAGGAACATCATAAATCTATCTTTCAAAAGTTAAAAGACAAAAGTATAAAAGAAATGAAAAGAAAGAATTAAATAAGTTTAAGGTTCCTAATATATAATCGATTTTTAATTTCAGTTCCTAATAGTTTTCTTTTAGATTTGACTACCTAATAAATTATGGATACCGGTTTTTATAAAATAACAAGTTAAGGGACTAAACCAAAAATTACAAAAATTTCACTGATTACTTCAAAGGAGACAACATAATAATGGAAACAAAATATAGATAAATATTTTTTAGGAACCTAAAACAAATTTAATAATTTATTAGATACGTAATTTGAAAAAAAAAACAATTTATTAGGTACTAAAAAAAAAGAGTAATATATTAGAGACCTATAACTTATTTAAGATTAAAAGAACATATATAAAAAGTGTGGCAGAAAAGATGATAAGAGAGAATATTTGTTTGTGTTTAAAATCTTAAACTATTAATTATTTATATGGTATTCATACTTAAGAGATTAATAAGTATTGTTTAATTCCCAAATCATTCATTTATAAAATCATGTAGTAAAAACTATTAGAATAATAAAAATTGTATGCAAAAAAGGGTGTGACTGTCATTAATTATTTCCACAACAATAAGATATATTTTTCCGAATGTTTCCCAAAGGTGTTGTTTGAAAGTTTTTTAATTTTCAGAAATAATTTTCTAGAAAGTGAGGCTTTTGAAAAAAAATCATTTCTTTTACATTACACTAAAAAAAGTGCACAAAAGAAAATATGGGTGTGGAGGAAGCAATTATCATCCTGTTATATCACGAGATTCTTGTTTATATTTTAGATGTTTGGGTCAATCAATGAACTATAATAAAAGACAATTACTTTCTGCACCTGATCAAATAATAAAAGGCATCCAAATTTGGATTTTCATAACACTTTTCTAAATTTTGAAAATCTTTAGCATGCATTTTCATATTTACCTTTTCAGAACGGAAAGATTTTAATTTTTGAATTCTATTCCAGAATTTCATTTACAGAACACAATAATCTATTCCAGATTTATTTTATCATAAAGTATTTTTTGAATTTCAGATTTTCAAATCCAAAATGAAGGATAATTACTATTGGGTGAACTTGTCAGATATAACTGTAAATTTAATCATGATATGAAACAAAACCAGTTAAGACTATGCTTTGTATTCTGTTTGATGTGTTCCAAGTAAATTCAGTTTGTGACATGTTTGGTTACCTTCAAAACTACATTTCTACATTAAAGTTTTACTCAAAATCTCAATTTTATAGAAACAACTTGAGTTGCTTTGACAAACTTAAGTTTAATCCAAACTTTGTAAAGTTTAAGCCAAACATGTACTAACTGTTTGCTTCAGTCTAATTTAGCAATGGATTGATGTAACAGTGTAAGCCCTTAGGCTTTGATTTCACCTAAAATTGGTGTAGTTCAGATATTTTGTGGTACCTGCTCCTACAAGATTCTAGTTTGAAGTGTGATTTACACATATTCCATTTGTGTACATAACTCCATAATTAAACCAAAATTCCATACACTTCTTGTATGTTGTATCTAAGCTTAATTTGCATTCCTAGACCAAACAAATTGGAGAAAGAAATGGTAAAACCAAAATGCTCCAAGTCTGTTTTTTTTTTTTGGAGTAACCAGTAAAACTCACTTCTTCAGATTACAAGATGATTTCTTCTTGCACACTCACATTGAGAGTCTTATTGGGAAGAACAATGCAGTTGAACACTACCACTTCATCTTCAACAGTTACAGCTTCCCCTAAATGATCATTATCACAAAGGAGAAAAGGAAAAAGGTCACAACTGAAATGGTGTTTATAGGATATAGTTCTTTAAATACTTTTGGCATTGTTTTCTAATCCAAGTTAGAGTTTTACCTCAATAATTTGCAAAATGGAAGTTTTCATTAGGATCAACACAGATTAATAAGGTAAAACTTCAGTTTTATATGTTTAACTGAAGAACATCACCAAAAGTACCAAGATAGCTGTATCATTTTTCTTCATAAACAAAAGGCAATTAAGCAGGCAGGAACTTGTACCTAGGATGGTTGTGCCAAGTCTTGCATCGTAGTTACCATCAGCCTGAACCATTCAATTCACTATAGGTGAGACACAGTAAGCAAGAGTGGTGTAATCATTAAATTTTCAATTGTCTCAGACATGTTGATGGCTTAAATGAAACTTTTCCTTTTGTTTAAAAATTCTCTATATTTTTGCTTTATGCTCTTTTGCATTTGCACCAGTTTAATTAAAAATGTACTGAACTTGCCTGCACATGTGACCATCTTCCAAGTGATGACTTCCATCCAATAATTGAGTTTGTGACAAAAGCATTTTCCTGTCAGGAGAACAAACACATTTGCTTATACACTGTAAATACTTATACACATCTAACCTTTGAGTTCCTTACCTTAATTTCAACATCATCCAAGATGATACAACCGCTTAACCTGACGCCAGCACCTACACGAACATTTGCTGAGATAGAAACATTGGGACCAATCTGTTCAAGAAAGAGAACAAAAACATACTTTATATTTCATGCCAAGTATTTGTTCTGGATCCAATTGCAAGGTATGAGACTTAAGTCCCACAAGAAAAGTATTGGCTTTATAAGACTTTGGGGTTCTCCAACTATTGCTACAGTACTACTAGCTTTTGTGGTGTCCTTCTCCTAAGGTTCTTATCACTATTCAGGTCCATATAAACAGAAATTTTGGTTTTCTCCACAATTTTGTTTTTATTTTACTTGCAGCTAACATTTTTATAATTGCAATAATGCAATGTGCACTGTTCATTCAATCTTGGATTGAAAGTCAGAATAAAATTCTTTCCAGCATAACAGTTACCCTAACAAATAAATTCCTAACTTGTATTATGGAATCAATGCACCCTTAAAACAAGTACTTGGAAATATTGCACAAATTCAAGTCAAGTAGTTTTTCCCTTCAAGAACAGATCTATCTTGCAGGTAACTACTGTTTTAGACTTTAGGAGTTTTCAGCAGAAATGCATAAAGGTACTAGAGCTAATTTAATTTTTGTCTACAAAGGTAAAAGTATGTACAATTTTGAGAAGGAAATGGAACTACCTTTGCAGAAGGATGAACTTTTGCTGATGGATGAATATATACATCACCAGAAACTGTTGCACTCTTATTACCATCTCCACTGGCCAAAAGATCAGGTGAAGTATACCGGAATTGGGCAAGATACAATTCTGAGCATTTCAATGACATTCTGTACGTGTAAGCGTATACTTTAAGTTAAACCTAATAATGGTCCAATATTAAATCTTGAGACAGTGTTAAGATACAATGCAACCCTACCCTGGAGTTTTAATTTGCTCCCAGAAATCCATTGTCTCATATGTATATAATTGCTTCTTCCCAGCTAGAGGTGATAATATATCTTGATCCAGTCTTACAAAATCTACAGGAATAGTCCTGAAGGGAAAATGCATCCATGAGCATCTGAAGATATTGTAGTTTTCAAAGAGGAAAAGATGTGCAACGAAAAGGGTGAATCCTTTGGAACCAATGTGATAAGTGGAGGAAGAAAAGCAATGAGGGTTAGATATTAGTATTACTCTAAGCAATAATCCCTAAAAGAGAAATTTGTAGTCAAGTGTAGACTCTTTCACATTTAACTCACATCTGAACCAATATCCATGCACCCATTAAAAATAGTTTTGAATTCTTTTCAAAATAAAACAACAAATAGTGGTAATCAATCAACCTTGTCGCAGATTGGAGTGTATCAAAGCTGGAGAGACGGCGTAGATTAGCTGCAAAGGTGTCAATAAATCAAGTCAATTTCCAATGGTGCAGCCTTACTGCAAATAGCAAACAAAGTTGATAGATATAGTGAAAAAACCAAAAGGCATGCAAGATTTTCAAGTTCCAAGGCATGAATGGCATAAATAGATGTTAGAAATATGTAAAGTTACAAATACACCAAGTTAAATCTTCTGTATCAGGAATCAATTAATGAAACACAAGCCTTTTATGACGGAAGCTTTCTAAACTGCAATTAACAGAGATCATCTTATGCCTTCTTGGTTCATAATATATACCACTTCCATGCAACACTCATTAGTTAAAATTCTAAAGGTTGAGCCCAGTTAAATCTTATGTTTCAGAGAATCAATTTATGCAACACAAGTCTTTTAAGATTCAAAACTATTTAAAAGGTGATTGAAAGAGACCAACCTCTGCCTTCTCGATTAATATATACATCGTCGATGGCAGTAAAAATATCAGGGGTGAAAACGTACACGCCACAATTTATCAAATTGCTGACCTGCAATTACACAGTGATTAGTTTTGTTTAGGTGCAGTTATAAGCAACACACACACACACATATATTATACCAATCAAGATCCATATTGGATTGTGCTTTTTTTCTTAGTAAAACAATGAAGAGAAACAAACCAAACTGAATACTCACAAATGTCTCAGGTTTCTCAGTATAATGCAGCAACTCATTAGTGGTTGGATCAGCAACCAACTCACCGAATTGGTTAGCAGATTCAGCTGAAACCTGCACAAGATATCCACAACCCCAAAAAGAGAATGAAAGTGGTTTTTTGTGAAGAAACACCGCAATGATCTTTATATATATATATATATATATTGTGTGTATAGAAAAAACATTGATCTCTAAATCCTTTGTCTGTCTCTGCCTCTATTGATAGGGACATTTTACCACTTTTTTGAACAATAAGTGCTATTATACCCATTATCTTATGCACCAACCTTGATCACCAACATTGTCCCCATCCCACCATATCTTTTATGTGCATCTGCAAAAAGAAAAAAGAAATATTTCAGTAGCGACATACTTCTGAAGAACTACATCAGTTTAACAGCAACATACTTACCAAGCATTGCTGGTAGTGGGAAATTGCAGCAAACATCACAGTTTAACAGAAATATATGTGACTGCAATAAAAATGTAGCCACTCTGTTAGAATTTATACATTTATCATTCCAAAGTTAATCAACAATATAACATAAAATGGTAAAAACAGGGAAGAGCAGTGTTTCTAACTGGGCTGTCTTCCATGATAATATCTCTGAAGTAGTAAAGGCCACCTGCTGAACCACGCGGTTTATCCTCTTTCAAATATCTAGATTGATATTAGTAACAAACCAAGATCAGGTCCAGAATTTAACAAAGTTAAGAAACATACTTTCTCTTATTAAAGCTGCATATAAATGCACTAGTCACCTTACTGGTAATTTCAGCCCATTCGAGATTGAAGAGACATATAGAGCGAATTCTCGCTCCTCATAGAATCCAATAAGATATATTTGAGCCAAATTGGGTATCTGTAGGAGACAACACTAGTAAGTCACATGTCCCTTCTCCTTTCCTTTTCATCAGTTTTTAAGCTGATCTTCGATTAGAATTTTCAACCAATGGAAACCATGTATAGTTATACACACAAAAAAAAGAGTATGCAAGTCAACATTGAAACTGAAGTTCCTTCTAGATTTTTTCCCCTCAATTTGATCAAATTTGATTTTTAGACTAATGGAGAACACACACATTGAAATTGGAGTTCATTGTGGTTTTTTATTCTCAATTTGATCAAATTTGAGTACACACAAACGGACAGCATAACAACAATAGAGTCTTGTCTCATTAGGCCCGATTGGCCACATGGATCATACACGGGCGTGCGTGAGCACACACACACAGAGAAATTGAAGTTCCTTCAAGTTTATTCTTTTTATTTTCCATCTTGATCAAATTCGAATTTTAGAGTTTAGACTAACGCATACCATACACACACACACAACCAAAACCATATACACACATTTGAACTTTAGAGTTTAAACTAATGGAGAACATGTGTATTCACTCACACACACACACAAACAGGTATGCAAATCAACATTGACACTGAAGTCCTTTTAATTTATTTTCCCCTCAATTTGATGAGAAACAGTGAGAAGGGTAATTGAGGTGAGGCAAAGAAGCAAACCCTTTTGCAAGCAGAAATAGGATGGTGAACCATTGGCTGGCCAGCCAGAGGGAAAAGGGGTTTGGGAATATTGAAGGAAAGAGGCCGAAATCTGGTCCCTGCAGACACAATTTAGCAAAGCCATGTAAGAAACGAAGAGAACCCCAAAATTCCAAACTGGAAAAAGACACTAACTTTGATCAGAAAACATGCAAAGATTTCAAATACCTTTGGTGGGCCCACCCACCATGATCACAGCCACCACCTTCTCCGAGTTCTCCATGGTCAAAACACAGATCTTTACACTCAAAATCCGAGCTTGAGACTGATAACAACAATGGGGTAGATTGAATTATGGGATTTGAAACACAGGTGACAGTGTTGGATCCAAGGTTGTGCTGTGTGACTCAAATTTCCATGGTTTGGACTTTTGACTATGAATGAACTCAGATAGATCCACATAGAATTATGATTATAACTGAACTATGAATACATTGAAATTGAGGTTTGATTTAGTTATTTAGTTAAACATTTTGAGAGCTAGACAAAACAAACACGCACGGAAAATTTTAAAATATAAATTAAAAAAAGTAATGTTTCAGAAGTTACTTTGCTGTTATTCTTAATATCTTAAATTTACACAATTTAAATTATAAGACAAAGTTGCGTTTAACTATTGATGTATTCTTAAAAAGATATCTATTGAAATCCAATTTAGAGATAAAAAAAATATTATAGATTGAAAGTGATAAGCAATCAAGAAGATTAAATATAAATATATAGATAACAAAAAATAATTTGATAGTTGAGAGAAATAAAGTTAGTACGAATTATATGCCTTGAAAAAATAAAAATAAAAAAGTAAAATGTGTGAAATATTGTTGCCTGAAATAGTAATATATTTTTTTAAATGATCCTTATGTTTATATTTATTATTAGTTTTAATTGTAATTTATAATTTCTATAATAACATAATAAAGTATAATATCTGAAAAATAAATCACTTCTTAAAATTTCAAACTTTGATTTCGTTATATTAACTATTAACTTAAAATGAGTTTTGAATATTAAAAGGAAAAAAAATAATAACTTTTTTATTTTTTAAAAGGTTTATCCGATATGATGAATCTTACAAGGATAAAATTAATGTTGTTGCAATCACTTAATTTCGAAAGAATGATTTTCTTTTTAATTTCTTGTTTTTTATTTTATTTTCTAGAAATCATTTTAAAATACATTTCGAAAATTAAATTATGAATATAAGAAAAGGAAAAAATATATGAAGTGTTGTAAAAAAGGAAAAAAGAAGAGTGTAAATATATCGGGCTTGTAATATTGACTATTGGTCCAGCCCAAAACCTACTGTCAGCCCAATAAGAAATATAAGTCTTAGGCCCTCACAGAGTTCTTATGTGGGGAACTACTATTTGCACTTACCCTTGTTACTAATACACTCCTTACATTAATGTGGAGAAAATCATAGATGAAGCTATCTTATATAAAATTATTCAAAAATATAAACATAAACTTTTATGAGTGGTTATAAATTGATTAAATTCAATAGAAATATAAAATTGATTAAAATTTGAATAAACTGAAAATAGAAAAACTGAATTTTTTTATTGGATCATATCGTAGATTTTATTTTGATAACTAATAAGATCTAATCGAAACTTATATATAAACGTAGTTTTCTATTTTATAAATATAATAATCATGTCTATTTTTTTTAGTTTCTTATATATTTGTAAAATTATCACAACTTGCTCTTATTTGTGAAGAATACATTTAATTAAAGATGGATATTAGGTTGCGTAAATTTATTTTACGAATATATTTGAAGATTTTTACTACTATTATTTTTTAGAAAATTTGAACAAATCTAAAAGAATTACGTTTCTCAATTTTCATTTAGTTTATTCACATTATATTATCTATCAACAAAAAATATACTTTTTACTTGTAAAATTATTCTTTATCACTTATGAGAAAAATTACATATAACATTGAAATGGTTTTTTCCCAAACATTCTGAAATGAGAACTCACTAGTAATAACGTTAATATTAGGGTATTGACAACAAATTTGTATAAATAATTTTTTAACACAGTAATCATAATTGTTGTAAGGTTATTAACAAAATTTTGAAATGAGTTTGAACAAAATTTATATTTTCTAGATATTCAATTTGATGACTCAATCAGTTTGTGTTCAAATAGATTAGGTTATGGTCTTAAAAAATCTTAATTGACCAATCATTTTTAATAGGTTTAAATTTGAAAATTTTCCAAACAAACCCTAACATTCATTTTTAATAGGTTAAAATCTCACAAAAAATATTTTATAACTAGTAGCTAATAAGTTAACTCGTATTTGACTAATAAGCGCATACTTTATTGGTCAAAAGTTTAAGAAATATACTGAACATATAGTGGTTGGTTTGGGATCTGATAAGTGTTATAATTGAGTAATATTTCATACAAAAAGATAGTAGTTATAATTCAACTCCTAATTTATGAATTTGAATCTCGTTACATATTTTTTTATTATAAGATGAATGTGAACAATTTATTTTCAAATTTGTGTTAATTACAAGATTCTACGGGAGAACGAAGATAAAATGGCTAAAGGTGAATATGCAAGTTAAAGATAAGATGAAAAGACAAAATTGGAAAATTGAAAACTCGTCCAAATAAGATCACACAAGAGAAACTCGCTCAAGACTCACCCAATACCCGTTACATCATCAACTAAGTAAAAGTTAAAATTCAATACACGTTAAAATCATGATTCATGTTAGTTATTGCGAAATATTTCAAAAATAAATAACATCATCATAATTCAAACATGTATATTATTTGATCCAAAATTTAGTTCATAAATAATATAAAATTACACAAAGAAAAAATAAGGAGATGATAGATTTTTGTTCTATTACCAATGGGGTAGGAATCATTGAACTTTTATCCCCACATGCATAAAGATATGTTAATGGGTGATTTTGGAAGGTGAGATTGAGTGTTGTCATACTTTTGAACCAAGAACATCATCACACAACTTTGGAACACAATGATTCTAAAGCAAATTGCATCAATCTTTTCTATTGCATGTTAGAAAATGATTTTAAGAAAATAAGCAATTTTGTTTTGTTCCTTTAGAAGTCCTAAAGGAAAAGGGAAAACAACTTGAAAATGAGAAAGAAAGCACCACATTCTCCATCGTACTTAAAAATGTATTGTTAGAATAAAAAAAATATAGAGATTCAGGGGGAAGGTGTGAAGGTGCAGAGAGAATTGACCCCTATCCTATAACGAGACAAGTTACCAGTTTCAGTTTCTATAACTTAGATAGACCAACCTGATCCACTTTATTTTTGACAAATCAATAGTGAGTCTACCCAAAATGACTTGAACTACCCATTTTACCACTTCTAAAAATAGAATAGTTGCTATTACTTATTCTAAATAAAATAAAATACAATACGTTAAAATAAAACACGATCATGAAATAATTGTGTGAAATATGATGTACATATAATTATTTGGTTGGATTATTGTAATTTTTCATTTTATTTTTATTTCAAGTGTTAATTTCAAAATAAAGTAGAATTAAATAAGATATGACAAAAAATATTTTTAGCTCTCTTTTAACAAAAAATTAATTATGATATTTAGTTATAAAATATCATAATTTTTTTTTAATTTAACACAACATCCTCGTTATAATATATATGTATACTCATAAATCATCACTTATCAATAATAATAATAATAATGAGTAGTTATTCACTATCTCTATTATTTTCATAATCAGTAATTCTATAGCAAATTTTCAAATAAATGGTATAATCTTATATGGGTTATTCCTACCACTAACACTATTTTTATCACTAATCCTTTTTTATCATGGTCACTAACACTATTACTAATTAGTGAACATTATTATGACTTCTAATATTATTATCATAGTTATCATTATTCGTACTATCACCTCTCTATTATTGGTATAGATATACTTTTATCATCGCAAACTAATATTGTGATTGCTATACATTTGTTACCATTATCCTCTTTCAGTATATTCTTTTAATATATAAACCAATCATTATTTTTTTTAAATGAGCACAAATGAAAGCATATAAAACACTTGAGTGCATGCACATCTCTTAGCTAATAATAATTTTACTTTCCCTATAAAAAGTGAAATTTCATTTAAAAGTTTCAAATGTAAATTCAAAATTAAAAAATGATAAAAAAGTGAAATAAATATTAAAAAATATCACTAAATAACAACAAATTTTAAAAAAATTATTAATATCTAAATTAATTTTATTATTCATAAAAAATATAAATTAATTCTAAATTATTAGATATTAATTTTAAAATTATTTTATAAATTTCTATTAATAATAGAAATTACTTTAAATACTAATAATTTATAGATAATTAATATAATTGATATAATGATTAATTATTTTTTATTTTTAAAATTAATAATTTAGTTATTATTAAACAACTATTTTAAATATTTTTTAAAGCATAGAACTAGTTACCATCTCAAGCAACTAGGAATATTTAGTGATTATTCCCCATTATGTTATCTTGTAAATTTACTGAAACAATTACAAATTTAAGAATTTCTGCCAAATTCAAATAAAAAAGCACATTATTATAATAAACTGTCACTCTTTCCATATATCAATACTCCAACAATTTTTTTTAATTAAATTAACTCTTTTGGTTGAATTAATAACTAATGTCAATTAGGGCCAATAACATCCCTGGCTACTCTGCTACACCAAAGCTTAAAAATTGTAAAATTAATTATTAATAAGTAACACCATTTTAAATATTCCCTAGTATTTACATATATAATATTACAATGCCTGCAATATGCACATCACACGTTGAACTTTTATGGACATAAGCCAACACATTTTATTTTATTTTATTTTATTTTATTTTTTCTTTCTATATTTTTGTGGAAGTATTCTGGTATGGTACACCATTAATTAAGCAGCAAAAAAGGAAAATTGAAGTTAGAAGAGTTAAATCAGATCTCTGAATTCCATAGACATGCTTTAGGATTGATTCCCAAGAAGCTTGTGTTGAAGATCATAAAATTTTCTATGATGAATGTTTGTGCTTGTGCAGAAACCAGAGGAGAATTTGCATGGATCTTTTTTATTTCTCAGCATAATTCTGGGGATTCAAAAAGAAGAACATTCTTTCAAGTACTCTAGAGGTAACAATCATCTCTTCATTTTTAACAAACACTCATCAATGTCATTCATTACCTGTGTTCAATCACTCAACATTAGGTAATAGTTTCACCATTTTTGTTTTCTTGTTGGAGTTAATGTTTTCACATGTAAGATATTTACTCCCCCAAATGAAACCCATCTTTGTAAGGATTGAAAAAACGACAATATGTGTAGTAATTTGACATGTAGAAAGTTAATTGCGTTAGTTTTTCATGAAAGGACAGTGGTGATGTAATTAGTTGTTGGAGATCTACATTCATATTAAAAAGTGAACTATTTTTATAAAAGTTTACATTTTAGATATTATTATGCAACTTGACATTTCAACTAGGTTAACACCTTAAGTAACAATAATCATCTGTCATCACAAGACAAATGTATTATTAAAAAAATATGAAAAACTAGACCAAAACTCATATATTAACAAAAATAATACATAGACTATATATGTGTTGGGTATGAAGTCAGGACCAATTAGGTTAGGCTGACTAGACACCATGTTTAGTGAGTGGGCTTAATCATTGTGTCTCTTTTATAATCTCTATTTAAAGAGATCATTATACTTGTAATTGGTGTGCAACAAGACATAATGAAAACCTAAAAGTTGCCCGTGTGGATGTAGGTTGCAGTTGGCGACCTAACCACGTTAAATCTTGTATCGTTTATTTCTCTACAATTGATTCGTGATTGTGTGTTGCTTCTGCGTGTGTTTTTCCCATCAATATGTTCGTAAAGAATTCTAAGAACAGACTAAATAGAAGTCTATTATACCAATAAATGCTGATTTCACTTAGACAAAATGGAATCAACCTAGATATGTTAACATAAACGATACATAGATAGACTATATCTATTCATAAGAATTATAAAAACAGATTAAATGGAAGTCTATTATACCAATGAAATGATTGTAACTTTAGTTTTGAAGGGTGGTTTCACTCACACAAAGTGGAATCAACTAGAGATTCTGATCCTTTTGATTATTTCATAAATACCCTAATTTGGAACACATTGCCAAATTAAAGAACTCTTGATTGATTGTCCCTTTTGGTGGAAATTAAAGTTGGTGTAGCCTAGAACACCACCTTTTTGAACATATCTTGATAACACCCTTCACAATTATTTGATAAAAAATCCTAAGAGGGCATCACTTTCTGTCCCAAAAGCCTTTCCATTACATGCTTGTTGCATGCATCCTAGTCTGCTTTGTCAGAAAAGAAAGCAATGCACTGCTCTCATTGCTCTTTGTGCAGAGGTACAAGGCTCTGTCAATGGCTTTCATGCTGCATAAGCAATTTCATTCATTCACGACACAGTGTTTGCATTGTTCAATACTTCAGACAATGTCCAATGACATCAAGAGTATGTGTGTTTCCTTTTCCGAATGTTTTTCTCTGTGGATAACACTGGTCTTAGGGATTAGATTAGATCTACCAGAGAAATAAAGCATTTGTTTGTGCATGCAACATACTTGGAAAACTTGTTTGGACTATATGCAGCTTTTTCTTTTGTTTTTCCAACACCTTTTGCTTTATGGAAAATAATACAAGTAATGGAGCAGTTGCGTAATATATGTCAATTAGTGTTGCATTTTCTCTTGTGATTGAAAGACCATGAAAGATATTATAGAATTTTTCATTGACTCAGAATAAAAAAGACACATACATAGTTTACATATTCTGTGTCTCTGTACAAAAAGTCTGGCTGAGTTTGTCTGAAAAACCTAACAAAAAAACGAGTCTTACATTTTACCAATTACTTGATGTTGGTGAAGGTGGCTTTTGGGAGAATGATTGGGAAAAAATGAATAAATATAATGGAGCTATTTTAGAGATATCTCAACCATTCACTACAAGAAAATCATGAAATAGAAATCAATTTTTAGAGACCAAAATAATTAGTTGCAATAGTAACTAAATTAGAGACCATTTTGGAAACTAAAACAAAAATTGGTTTCTAAATTAGTTTCTATTATTTTCTATTAATGTTAAATAGTTTCTAAATTGGTCTCTAATTAGCAACCAAGGTTTTAGAGACTAAATTTAGAAACTAAATAATTGGTACATAAAACCTTTGTTGCTAATTAGATACCAATTTAGAAACTATTTAACCATAATAGAAAATAATAGAAACTAATTTAGAAACCAATTTTTGTTTTAGTTTCTAAAATGATCTCTAATTTAGTTACTATTGCAACTAATTATTTTGGTTTCTAAAAATTGATTTCTATTTGATGATTTTCTTGTAGTGATTATACAAAGTCAGCCTAAATCTTATCCTTAACTTTTTACATAAATCAAAACACATAAAATAGAGGAGTAAAACCGATAACATTAAAGAATCCTTATAAAACCCCATCACATATCAGAAAAATCACCTAACATTTTCTGACAGATCTCATGCATATCAAAAACTCAAGACACCAATCAAAATACGAAAAACTTACCTGCAGGTTTTGTAATTCACTCATAATCAAACCTTTAGTTAGAACAATGATTATGACATGTTTTTTAGAATTCTCTTGTTTTTTTTAGTTACACAAATATATAATAGGTCTACAGTATTCTTCAAATAACTCATATTTATTCATTATATAAAAAAAAATATATACATAAGGTAAGCTATTCAAACTTGTGTACTTTTGATACATATAAATCCTATCCATTACCAATCTCAAGGAACATTCCTTGGCACATTCATAAGATATACTCGTGATGTGTTTAAAAAATTATAAAATATGCTGAAACATTACAAGCAAAGGGAAACTGAGTGGTGGTTTGAATTCTATAGTTGCAGAAGCATATGGTTTGGTATAATATTCACAATTTGCAACCTCAATTTCATCAATAAATTAAAACTTTGATATATAAAGTGACATAAGAATGAGACTCATCATTGATTGGGCAAGAAAAAGAAATGGCATTTTTTTATCTTGTTGCCTTCAGTTTGGTGAAGGAAAAAAATGGGTAAGCGCACTCATGGCAACATAGTGTTTATTTCCTAGGTGTCAACTAAGAAATTTCTGCTCAAACAACAGTAGCAGAAACATGGTGCCATGGTCAAACAAAATTTGGTTTCTAAATTTTGAGTAAAAATTCTATCATATCAATTTTATTTTAATTTATATATACGTCTAATCTAACTTTAGTTGAAACAGAAATTTTATTTATTTATTTTTCATTTTTAAAAATATTTATGAAAAATAAAATTGACAACGTAACGGATTAATTTTTTAAACATGTTATTCTCATTTGGTTCGACTTATCACTGTAAGAAAATCAATAGATAGAAACTATTTTTAGAGATGAAAAATATTTAGTTACTTTATTGACTAAATTAGAGACTATTTTAATTTTTTTTTTAAATTAGGTTCTATTATTATTAAATAGTTTTTAAATTAATATATAATTAACTACTAAAATTTTAACTACAAATTATTTAAATTTTAAATTTAATTTTTATTTCATAATTTTTTTATAATGTATTTAACATACTGACCTAACCCATCTTGTCATTCCTATGAAAAATAATATCTAAATACACTCTTATATGTGAGTAAAATAAATTTATTAACTTTGATAAAGACTATCTACAATTATACAAAATAACTAATTGATTAATAGTATAATTAATTTCATATATATATATATATATATATTGTTCTTTTTTTTGCTTTAGAAATTATTATAATTTTGTCTTATCCAACTCAATTTGTCTGAGTTGATTACCACACCCTAAGTTTATGGAAATAATATAAGTTTTGATTTTTATACAACATGTCCTATGAAAAGGATATATAGCAAGCATTAAATGTGGCTAGTTCTAGATTAAGGGTTAACTCTAAAAAATTGAAGCTTGAAAAAATATCTAAAAAGTCTAAAAAAAGCAAAAACTTAGTTAGGGTGTTAAAGAAAAATCCTAATGCAATAGAATTTAGCAAGGAAAATAATGAACTTAATTAATAAAAGCTCCAAATAGCACTAAAATACCCTAGGAGCATCTAATGTTTTTTGTTTAGCTTCTTTTGACGAGTTTAGTTATGTTAAATCAATTTTAAGAATTTTAGTTTTTCTTTTCACTTTAGAACAATTCTTTATGATCCTCACACGAGTTTCACAACTAAGATACTCCACAATTTTTTTTAATATGTTTCACAAGAAATTAAAGAAAAATTGTGATTTTGTAAGAATTAGTTCTTAAGTTTGAGAATCCTTGAAGTAATAAACTTTGGTTAGAAATATTCTTAGTACTATAGAATAATCTAAATTCTGAGTTCCCAAAGTGTGTTTCTATAGTCCATATATTCATTGAAGTATGGTGAATTTGGCATAACAAGATGGATAACGACTTGAAGGTTATGTAGAAATCAATCAATAATCTTTCAACTTGTGAAGACAATGATGTACTAAAAGAAACCTTACTTTACCTTTAATGGAAATTCATTTCGTATGAGTCTGATAGAATTGATTTTTGAAAAGGAAAAAAAAGGAGAGAACAAAATTTAAATTTTTAATAATTATTATTAAAAAATAAACTTTAATACTAATCCAACCTTATAAAATTATTTAAATTGACGTTCTCACCTATTTATATATTATAAAAAAGTTATTATCTCTAGTCGATGTAGAATCCCCAACATACTTCTTCACACCGAAACCTACGCACTATATATTATGGATGATCTTATAGTGACCCAATAACCGGTGATCTAATAAACCCAACAAACTCTTACTAGGATAGATTTTAAATGACCGAAACCTGCTAACTTGTGTGTGAGACTATATGGATGATTCGATAAAGTGACATGATAAGTCCAAAAAACTTTTACTAGGGTACACTCTAAAAGCCTCTAATATTTTTTTGATCTGTAAAGAATAAATAAAATAAAATGAGACACTTCAGGAGTGTCTAAACCTTTATACAGAAAGTGGTCAAGGTCAACCTACATAAAATGACTCTGATATTAAGAAGTGAATTTTAAACATAATTCAACCTTGTAAAATTTGTTTATAAAGTAAGATTATCATCCAATTATATATTATGATTTTTTTTATCTCTATGGGGATCTTTAACAGTTATTCTCTAATTTTAAAATTTTAAAAAGTTTTAACTACTAATTATATCTTATAATATAGTTATGAAAACTTTAACTCTTAGATTTATGGTTTTTTTTTTCAAAAACTGAATTAATTTGCAAAGTTTGGTTGGACCAAACATTTTGCTTGCATCATGTGAAGGTGGAAGGTATAAACACACAGTGTGTGCCCAATCCCCACTACAGTTTCGTATCATAATTAAACAAAGTGGTGTCCATCTCACTAAAGCACCAACGTTAAAGACACGAAGAGAGATAGAATGCATGACCATGTTATATCTTCTGTCTGTTTCAAAGCCTAGTTATTTAAATGTATAAATCTTTTGGATATACTTCTCACTAACCTACTTTTTTTAAACAAATATAAATACAAACAAAAAATATGATATTATAAATAATTTAATATTAAAAAATATCTTTTCTTGCACAGATCTTAAATAATAATAATAAAATTTAATTATAAGTTTTAAAAATAAAATAATAAATAAATAAATCAAGAATGCTTTAATAATTTAAGAAACTGATAAATATAAAAAGAGACACAACAATATAATGTATGTTTACGTCAAATATTTCCTAGCAATATTGGAATAAGAAAATACCCCTTATATGATCATGGTGCCTGTACTGTTTGGTCCCTCATGAATATTGTGTGTGGATATCTTAACATTTTTTT
The DNA here is from genome assembly GCF_051622355.1 of Phaseolus vulgaris. NCBI lineage: Eukaryota > Viridiplantae > Streptophyta > Magnoliopsida > Fabales > Fabaceae > Phaseolus > Phaseolus vulgaris. Next base: position 4,093,266 of record NC_143501.1, on the reverse strand, counting down.
ACTTGATAAAGGGTAATTATTACATAATTTAGAACTTTCTGATTCAATCACTTTTTATATATAACATTATATATATATATATATATATTAATTAGATAAAAGTATTAATGACATATTAAATGAAGATTGGTTGGATTATTTTTATTAGGGTCTGGTATGAATAATAAATAAACTTAGTATTTATATTTATGAGTATTATCTGAATAAATGAATTTATTTTCTTAAATTATAAAAAAATTATATATCATAGTAAGTCTTTGTTTTCTGTTCTTGTTTTAATAAGCAAAATGATCATCATTTAATAATTTTAGTAAGTGAAGTGCTGTTTCTAATTTTAATAGAATTGAATTGGCTGGTATTTCAAAATTTTAGAAATTAATGTAATGCAATAATTATGAGTTTAATGACAATTCATTCAATCAATGAAAAACCACAATTGATACTTACCATAATTTGGAATGCAATTTACTTCAAAAAAAAAAAAAATTAAAATAAAAAAAATATTAATAAGTGAATTTTAAGTTTAATTCAAATTCTGATTCAATAACGATTCATCTTATAATACTAACAAACTCTCTTCAAGATCAATTCTGATACCATATTAAGAAATGCATCATAAGTCTAACTCAATTTTACGAGATCAATTTGTATCCATTTATACTATGAGATGTTCTTATTTTTAGTCGATATTAGACATCCAGTGTGAAAATTTAGATACCACAAAAAGTAGGCACACCATTTAGGAATCTTTCTTTCTTTTTGTTTAATATAAGATTGTGATGATTGAGACATGCATGTTTACACGGAATATAATATATGCTTTCATGCATTGCCATTTCTCTAACATTCCTTGAATATGTATACTTGTTCAAGTGATGTAATTGTAGCAAATATAAAGAAAAAAAGGTAGGCCAAACATTGATTGGATTCAGGATAAAAACTAAAGAAGAATAAAATGTTCTTTCACGTATGTTTTACCCGATTTGAAAAATATGTTTTGTTAAGAACATATTTAACTAAAATTTTGCATTTCACAAATCCTTTTAAATTTACATTCCTCATAAAAGCTAAATCAGATCAAAATGAAAATGAATATGAAAATTCTTTCTAAGCAAATGCTGTCTTATATATTTAGCAAATAAGTTAAATCTATTATCCATCATCTCTTCATTGTTTCCATGCCTACATATATATAAGATTTATTTGGCCATCAAAATCGAAAACTCATTCTGAACAATTCTGCATTAGTAGTTAGAATACTTGAAAAATAAAAGTATACTATTCTGTGGAAGATGACAAAAATAGATTCCAAAGAGATTACTATGGTTAATTCTAAGTCATTTCCCACGTGGAATAGACACCATCATAGGTTGTTACATGTTATAACATAAAATATTTCACACTATTTCATTGTTTGGTTACGTGGATTAGGAAGAGTGGGTTTGGACGTGTTGAAGCATGCAGCAGTCACGTGTCAGAGAAGAGAAGAGTGTGTGTTTGGAAGAATCCACCTGATTATAAGCACGATTGGTTCAAACCCTTTAAAGCAATCATAACGCCATATTCTCAAAACTGAAAAAACTTTAACTTTTTCTTATCTGCTGTGTACATGACGGTTAAAAAAACCAGCTACATGGAACAAATCAACAAAGAAGTAACGTTTTGATGTGGCATGCGTTTTGGTGTGGCATGCTAGGTGTAGCTGCAAAGTGAAAAGCCTAGTGTCCCATTACAAGGAGCTAAAGACAACAATGATCCATCTCCATCTGCTATATATATATGTATAAATATGTGTGATACAATCTCCAAAGGAGTTTAAAGCTGTGTGGTGGTGGGGGTTTGAGCTGAGTGCACAGTGATTTGTGACTGAGTGCCAAAACATGATCATGAGGAAGCACAACGCACTTTGGTTTGTGGTGCTCTTGTTGCTCTCTTAGGCTCTTTTGGTGAAGTTCAGAGAGCAGGTTTGGTTGGTTGGTGCATTATTTGGTGTATCTCTTTCTCATGGCGGGTGCACAGAGACAGCAGAGGCTCAGTAGGTCATGCATTCTTCTCATAGGTAAGCACTTTTTTTGTGTGTCTGCTTTGGTGTTTTCAACCATCTTATTGCACTTGAATTTGCTTAAGATGATTAAGTATGGTAGTTGCTGTTGAGAATCATGCTTGGATGAGAAGAGGGGAGTATCCTAATTCCACTAATGACTTTGTCTCTTGTTCTAAATAAATGTGTCTTATTTACCATCTTTTGAGAATAACTTCCTGAGATGGACCTTAATACTTAAAGGGATTGGTTTGTGATTCTTGTCTTGGGATACTATATTCTCCCATAAAAGGGTATGTGAAAAGGGAAAACGTCCCTTGAAAACTTAGAAGCATAGGAAAGGAGTTGTGTTCTAGCATCTTATAAAATATCAGAAAGAAGACAGAGTCAAGAATCCAGCAAATATTATAACTCTTGTGTTCTTGCCCTTTCTGACCTTCTATCAGACCATTTTTGTTTGGGATTAAAATTTAACTTTGACATGTTTGTTGGTGCACTTTGACAGCCATTGCAGGAATAGAGAGGTTTGCATTCAAGGGGGTGGCATCCAATCTTGTGACATATCTAACTGATGTTGTGAACTTGAGCAACTCATCTGCAGCAAAGATGGTTAACAGTTGGGTAGGCTTTACTTCCATAATGCCATTGCTGGTGGCACCCATTGCAGACGCATATTGGCACAAATATTCCACCATAATGGTCTCATCTTTCCTGTACTTTGTGGTGAGTCACCCTCCACAAATTTGCTTCACCCTTTCACATTTTTATGCATTTGTTAAATTAGTAGGAGGACAAACCTTAAATGCAATTATCTAGGTGCTTTTATGTTTGTTTTATAATTACAGTTAAACTTTCACTTTAAAAGTTTGCATAATAAAGGTTTTGAATTAAAGAACAACACAAGTCACTGAGGTGCAATTTTAATTCTGAGTAGAGAACAGTGTGCATATTATTTTGTCCTTAGTTTTTTATTCTTTTGCCTCCTAACTTTATTGGCCACTTCGGAATTTAAATATGAAACATGTATGTGGCTGGTAATTTAGAGGACCTACTTTGTGTAACATGTGATTTGGATATCCATTGAGTATGTAAATTGGATTCTGAGTCACTAGCACTCTTGTCACACAAGGATATTTGAGACTAATGACTTCAGTGTTTTGTGGACCAATTAGAGAGTTCATTAGCCTGAGAAAAGTTATCAGTGTTTTGGACCCTTCTCAAGTAATAAACATTTCACCCTATGTGAACCTTAGTGCCACACCTTTTGCTACCTTTGAAATCTGATTCTCTACACCCCACCAAAATATCTTTTCAAACTTTGATTAAAAAAGAAAACTGATGTAGAACAAAATTCACACCTGACATAAATTATCAAACACTAAAAATGTCTGATGGAAAATTCCAAGCCTTAGCTTGAACAAAATTGTATATCTCTGCAAGCTACAGCATACAATCTTAAGTACTGAATTTGATATGTTTAGCCACATGTGGTTGATAAATGTCCATTTATAGTAATTCAAAACAATGGTATACGTGCAGAATCTTGTTTTGTGTGCATCCACTGTTGGGAAATAAATATAATATTCATGTTACCTTCACTGTAGTAACTCAAAGTTGATACAGTATGTTCTTATTTAGAAGGTTATCATTTTTATGTCCTCTATTGACTTATGAGGACATCTCCATAATTAAAATAATTATTCATTTTTGGACTACCTTCATTTCTGTTCTAATAGGAATCAATGACATGCAACTTCATGGAAGTAACTAAGTGAAGTTGTCACCAAATTTCCACTACACAATTAACACAAGGCAACGATAATTATATTATTATAACTGATTTTTGTCTTACTTTAGCTTTAGAGAAAAGCATACCACTACTCCTTTTTTAAGTTATTAAATTAAGAATTTTAGCACCACTAGCTAAAAGGAGATCATTATTGAAAAAAATCCTCGGTAAAATAACTTAAAAGTTATTTACCAATTATAGTGCCATGGAGAATTGATTTGATGTCTTGAATTCATATCAGTAGGGTAATTTATTCATCAGAAAGCATAAGTAAGACCAGAGTAAACAGTGAATTTTGAAGGGCTTGACAATTTTTCATATTATTAGTGTGTTGTTTGGTTTTGTTATATTATTATATACATGTATAGTGAAATAGGAAGCATTTTGTGGATGCTTCTGCTAGTAAATTTGAATTTTCAATGTTTGCTTCTTTATGTTAATTATATTTTGGTTTGTGTTGTCTTCTTAGGGACTTTTAGCATTGACAACAACAGCATTAGCAAGGTCATGGCATCACAGAAACAGGACAATGTCTTCTTCATTTCTCTCTCTGTCTCTCTACTTAATTTCATTAGGCCAAGGTGGATATAACCCATCTCTGCAAGCCTTTGGAGCAGATCAACTTGGTGATGAGGAAGAATTGCCTTGTAGCAAAGATGATAAAAGTTACAACAAAAAGACTCTATTCTTCCAGTGGTGGTATTTTGGTATTTGCACTGGAAGCCTTTTGGGTGTTACAATCATGTCCTACATCCAAGACACCTTTGGATGGGTGCTAGGATTTGCCATCCCTGCTATTTCAATGATTATGTCCATTTTGATTTTCTCTGGTGGAAGCCCTATATATCTATATAAACATCATGATGTCGTCCTTCAAGCTAAGAAGCCCCTCATGAGCATTTTTCAAACCATAAAAGCTTCTGCATTGAGATGTTTCCATTGTGGAATTACCCTACCAAATGACAAGTCTGAAGTGGTGGAGCTAGAGTAAGTTCCACTTTCACAGAAAGTCACATTTAGACTTAATTGCACTGTTAGTTCCTTGTTATCACTGAAATTCAATTTGATCTACCTATTTCATGATGCAAATTTGGTCATCTACTGTTTTAGTGGTACTATTTTGGTTCATCCTTTAACTTTTTTAATGGTACAATTTTGGTTGATCCAATATTTTATAGAAATGTAGACGTGGCAATGCACATTTATACTAAATATTAGACATTAATTGATGAATTAAAATTGCAGAACTAAAGGACAAAAATTGAATTTCATTAATAATAGGAGTAGCAGAAGTACAATCAAGCTTTACATTTACTACTGTGGCATACTCAATGTGCTTACACATGAATACTTATTTTTCTTGTGTTAGGCTTCAAGAGAAACCCCTTTGTCCTGAAAACTTGGAAAGCCTTAAGGATTTGAATAATGGTCCTCAAAGTGGCATGTATTTGCTCAAAAATGCCAAGGTTATGGTGAGGCTTTTGCCCATATGGACAATGCTGCTCATGTTTGCAGTGATTTTCCAGCAGCCTGCAACATTTTTCACAAAACAAGGCATGACAATGAAGAGGAACATTGGTGCAGATTTCAAGATCCCACCAGCCACACTCCAAAGTGCTATAACATTGTCCATAATATTACTGATGCCATTGTACGACAAAATATTCATACCAATGACTCAGGTGATTACTAGGCAGGACAAGGGTATAAGTGTGTTGCAAAGGATGGGAATTGGAATGGTTCTCTCAATCATAGCCATGATTATTGCAGCTGTAGTTGAGACGAAAAGGCTTGAGATTGGAAGGCAAATGAGAAGTGCAGGATTACATTCAGAGACAGTGCCTCTAAGCATTTTCTGGCTGCTACCACAGTACATTCTTCTTGGCATCTCAGACATTTTCACTGTTGTTGGCATGCAAGAGTTCTTTTATGGTGAAGTTCCCAGGACAATGAGAACAATGGGAATTGCCTTGTACACCAGTGTTTTTGGGGTTGGAAGCTTTGTGAGTGCACTGTTGATTACAACAGTAGAAGTGTATACAAGTTCAAAGGGAATACCAAGCTGGTTCTGTGATGACATGGTTGAAGCACGCTTGGACAGTTACTATTGGCTTCTAGCATGGTTAAGTGCAGTGAGTCTTCTATTGTATCTACTCTTGTGTAAATATTACCATAGGAAGAGTGATTCAGATAGTGAATATTGAGGGGGTCTTTTTTCCTTCCTCTTTACTTTTCAGGTCTTATCTTCCTTTTCAGCTATAGTTTGTTGAACTACTTCACCTCATATTGAATAACAGTAATGTTATGATCCCTGTGTGTTTTCTGTTACCAAGAGTGAAAAAGATAAAAAAAATTTGCTGAACTTTTGAAGTTTTGAATGTGAAAAGTAGAAACTCTCCTTACAAAATCCCCAATCAAACTCTTCGATTTTCAGGTCACTCAGTCCTTTGTTTCGGTTTGTCGTCCTCTCGTATGGTTAAGATATCTGCTAATACACTTTGACGCTCAAGTCAGATACAATTATATTCGGATTACAAGTTCAAAACTAAAATAGTAATTACCTTTTACCTTGATTTTTTTTATGCAAAAGGATTAACGAAATTCCAATATTCGTCTAATTATAATTTTAATGTGTAATCTGGTTTTACTTCCTAATTACCTGGATTGATCATGTTCTACATGATCAAGAAGTCCAACACCCAAGATAAATAGTACAAAAACTATTGACCATGAACATAAACCATGGATGTGTATTATAACTTGATGCAATGCCAAATTATGATATTTACATGCATGTTCTTATTTTGACAAACTCAAGTGAAGTCATTGATAACTATGATGGTTTGTCGCATCAATAATTATTGACATAGTAAATGCAACAACTTCATCATTAGATGTGGATCAACTTATCAAAAGTTTTGCACTTCATAATACTTTCACCATTTTATCTTTTTCATCATTTAAAGTTTTTCACATAAATTAAAAAAATGTTTCATTTTTTACAAATTTGGACTACATTATTCATATTTCTTATTCATAATTTTCTAGACCATTTACAACTACTTCATTTATATTCTTATTGAATAATCTTCGGTAATTCTTTCACTAGAAAATAACATTAGTATTAAACTAAAAGTTTCTTAACAAAGTAAAAAAAAAAATACAGTCTCTCAATTACTTAACTACATAAAATAATATAATTAAAAAAATGAAATTCTAAAACAAAGCTTTGAAACATAAAAAAGTAAAAACAATTAAAGTTTTAAAAGAGAGGAAACCTAACTGATTCATTCAATTGCCAATTTTTTACTGACACTTATTTTTTAATTTTGTGAGAGTTAACTCATTCATAACTACAATTACATAATTGATATCATGACACCTTTAATAACAAAAATAAAAAATATATTGATATTTTAATTATATTTTTTAAAAAAATATGTCATAAAAGATTTTATATGAAAAAAAAAACCTATTTTAGTGTATTTTTTTTTCTTACTTTAGAAGAGTCTCCAATTATTACTATCAACAAATTACAAATTACCATAGATTTTTTAAGTACAATAACTATGTGAAGTTAAAATTTAAGATCCATGTAAACTCTACCAAACCTCTCCATTACTGTATTAGATTTCATGCAAGATTGAAACAACTATAGTGTGTGGATATGTTTTGAAAGTAAAATAATAATAATAATAATAATAATATATTATTATTATTATTATAAAAATGGTAAGTGGGTGGGAGGACATGTACCCCACAATGTCCTAATGTGGATTGTCCAATGTCCATAATGGCCAAAGTTAGGATTCTCTTTATTGGTCAATGTTCCTAAAGATTTGCATATAATATAAACTATTCATTCAAAGGAAGGTTCCTTAAGTACACATGTCCTCTGATCAAGGATGTTTGACCATGTTCTTTTGTTGTGGATTCCTTCAAAGCTTCCACAATTAATTATTTAAAGCCTTTAAATTTTGGATTCTATCACTTTTCTTATTACTCTCTTAATATTAAATATTAAAGTAAATGCATATTTTGTGTTTATCTTTAATAGAAAAATATTCATACTTTCTCTATTTCACAAATAAATAAATATTTCTTTTAAAAAATCATAAATAAAAACTAATTTTAAAAATTACTGTATTAATTAAAATAAAATTAATTTAGGATTTTAGGGTTTCATAGGGTTTAAGGTTTAGGATTTGTTGAACCACTATTTATTAAATCTTTATTGTTGATAAAAAATTATATTAATTTTTTTTTATCAGCAATGAATTAATGAAATTAATGGGACTGGAGTATTCCAACCTTTTAGATAAAAAAAATTATTAGTATCTAAAATAATTTTTATTATTTATAAAAATTATAAATTATTAATTACTTTAGATTTTAGCTAAAAGATAGAATTAACAATTACACTATTTAGTTGACAGCAAAATACATTTATACAAAGATAAACAAAATTTAAACACTTAATATTACACAAAATTTTAAAACTTGCTTCATTAAAGGTAATGAAATGTGTGAGTTAGTTACTTAGAAACTAATCACTTAAGCCTAAAAGAAATGAAGAATCTACAAATGTAACATGCATTTGATGAAAGTAACAAATATTTTATAATTTTTGAAACGTGAGAGTTAAAAAGGAACGGTTTATATGTGAACATTGAATAACTTGTTTGAGTGGTTTTTGGTGTCTGATGAAGCATGGGTTTGAAGAGAGTGAGATGTTTTGTTTTTGGTTTGGTAGGTTTATTGATTATAGCAACAAAGGGAGAAGATGATGACAGTGATGATGTTGTGTACAGAGGGAAAGAATACTCAGCAATTTACAACTTTGGGGACTCAAATTCAGACACAGGAACATTTTCTGCAGCATTTGCATTGGTTTTTCCTCCCAATGGTGAAAACTTTCCACAAAAACTCCCCACAAGAAACTGTGATGGCCGACTCATCATTGATTTCATCTGTAAGCACAAACCAAATTTTCTGTTTTATCTTTTTCCAAAACAATATTTATCAGTTAAAAATGAGCGTGGAAAATCGAGTCCTCTTCAAGATATAATATTGAGAATTTTTATTGAATTGGAATAAGATCGACAGCAAATCACAAAATTTTGATGATCTTCTCTATATAATGAATAGGTATAAAACAGTTTGGAAACTGTTGTGACGTAAATTTAGTAAGATAGTATCGATCGTTATAGTAAATTATCGCATTCGAAGTATTGTATGTTTTGGAGGTCGGTGTTCTGTCACGATTTTGTTTTTAAAAGACACTTCAATAGATTAGAGGAGAAAACTGTATATAAATTGTCATTGGTTTCGACTCTTGAGCGATGTGAAACTATATTGACGATATCGAAATAAAAACTTCAAAATATTTTTAGGTTTTGGCATTCTAATTAGATTCATGGTGTGTCATAGTTTCACAAATTTTCTGGTGATGATTAATTTGATAAGAAAGGTTGGTTTCTCCATTTATCTCTTCATTCATGTTCTTTTATAATGTGTGCATATTTAGGTGAAGAGTTGAAGATGCCATACTTGAGTGCATATTTGGACTCCATTGGGTCAAATTTCAGTTATGGTGCAAACTTTGCAGCGGGTGGTTCATCCATAAAACAGACGGGCTTTAGCTCAATTACTTTTGGGCTTCAAATTTCTCAATTCATGCAGTTCAAGTCCAGGACAATGGCCCTCTACAATCAAACCTCTCACACCAGTTAGTAATCCTCCCTCTATTGGACTTTTCTTTTTGCAACTCCATAATTTCTTCTGACATCCCTTAGGTCAGGCAAAAAAGTTCATTTAACTCTTAGAAAATATATTTTTGTCTGAATCCGGAAGATATTTCTAGATTGGAAATAGATTTTGGATTATACAATTAATTTTTTTAAGAAACATAATTTAGATTATAGAATCCAAAAGATATGTATGAAAATATCTTTCAAATTCTATAATCGAAATGTAATTATTTAAAAAAAAATACATAACGGATTATAAAATTTGAAAGGTATTTTCAGATTTAGGAATACTTTTTAATTCTAAAATTCTTGATGTATTTTTTTAAGAAACATATTTCAAATTCTATAATCTGAAATGTAATTTAGAAAAAAATATTACAGATTCTACAATATAGAATGTATTTCTTTAAAGAAATGAGTTGGAGATTATAGAATCTGAAAAGTATTTTTATAATAAAAAAAATACACTAATAAAATAAAGTGTAATTTTGGTATTTTAAGAAGTAGGAGTGTTGGAAGAAACTAGGGAGGTGCAGTTAGTAATCCTTCCTCTCTTTATACAAATCTAAAAAGTGTATCTAAGTTAGTCCACATTGATTTTAGTTTTTGATTTTGTAAGAAGAAAACCATCCATTTTTTAATCATATTGGTGCATGTATATGATGTATTTTGTATAATAGGAGTAGATGCACCTTTCAAAAGTAGGTTACCCAAGTCCATGAACTTCTCCAATGCCCTATACACCATAGATATTGGTCAGAATGATCTAAGCTTTGGTTTCATGAGCTCAGATATAAATTCAATCAGATCAGCAATCCCAGATATACTGAGCCAATTCTCTCTTGGATTGCAGGTAATGTGTTATTGCACAAAATTCATTGCCTGAATGAAGATTCTTGATTCAACATTGTCACACCTAACTTAACAATTCTAGCTTCTCTTTTTGCTGAAACAAAATACACAATTTGATCCAACTCTTGTGCTGGTTTTGCTTCAGCAACTTTTCAATGAAGGTGCCAGGTACTTCTGGATACATAACACAGGCCCAATTGGGTGTTTGCCACGAATGAACTTGATGAACAAGCTCAGACCTGAAGAGTTGGATTCTGCTGGATGTAGAAAAAATGAGAATGAGATTGCTCAGGAGTTTAACAAGCAACTTAAGGACACTGTGTTTGAGCTAAGGACAAAGTTAGCCAATGCCATCTTCACCTATGTTGATGTCTACTCAGCCAAATATGAACTGATAAAAAATGCAAGGAACCAAGGTGAAGATTTCAGTGAGAATTAGTTTGAAATGTTTGGTTTTGGATTTCCTCTAAAATTTGATCTGCTTGTTTTTCTTATTCAAATTGGTGTCTTGATATTTAGTTTGCCTAAATTCAATTTAGTTTTGATTTTAGCTTGTTTGGTTTATGGTTATGGAGATTATTGTTAGAGTATAGTTTAGTAGGCTTTAAAGTTTTTTAGTTGATTTTTGTTAACAAACTGTTTTTTATAAGTTCCATAAGGGTTGGTTCATCTATGAATGGTTTCATATTTATTTATTCATTATTTGTTAAGAAGTGAGTTTTAAGTCTAACTCAATCTCATAAAACCGACTCAATGAGGTGAGGTTTGCACCCACTTATATACTATGAAAGACTATAATCTCTAGTCGATGTGGGATCTCCAACACACACCCATCACGTCGATGCTACCAACTCGTGCGTGGAGATATATGATATGGGTGGTCCGATAGCGGGTGACTTAGTTTGCACCCACTTATGTACTATGAAAGACTCTAATCTTTAGTTGATGTGAGATCTCCAACATTATTTTTGATAAAAAAAGACTAAGTTTGAAATGAGTAAAGTTTTTGTAGTAAATAATGTGTAGCAAAGAGTGTGTATTAACCTTGTAGCTTTGAATTGTGTGGTTGTATGAGGCAGGTTTTGTTAATCCAAAGAAGTTCTGCTGTGGAACAAGCAGTGGAATCCATGTTGACTGTTGAAAAAAGAAGATGAAAAATGGAAGAGAAGAATACTACAAATGTAAGCATCCATCAAAGTACATTAGTTGGGATGGTGTGCACTACTCTCAAGCAGCAAATCGATGGCTTTCCACTCTCATTTTGAATGCTTCTTTCTCTCATCCACCACTTTCTATAGGGATGCTTGCTTCTAAAGCTCAAAAACAGAACTAAACAATGATTTGGAAGAGTTTTGATTAGTTGATAATCTAACATTGAATTGTTCTACGGTTAAAAATATTTGGATTAGTGTCTTAACTTTTGGTATACAAGAGATTTATTAAAAAAAGGTAGGAATTTATGTTGATTTGTGTATTGTTTATGTTTATCATTTATGATTTTCAGTTTTAGGTGTTATGGTCACTCGGATTTTTAAGATTGATTATGGTTGACTTTATATAAAAGTTGAGGTATTCATAAAATAACCAAATTTAATTTATTCGTTTCTTACTTAAAAAAAATAAAATAAAATAAAATAATTTACTAAAATATAGATCTATATAAGAAAATTGATTTTTTTTAAAAAAAAAAAGTGTAACTAGTATCTTTAATTATGTAATTTTGAAATTAACATTTTTCATTTTTCAACTCTTCTGAATTTTGTTTAGTTCTCACACATTAAAACCTTTTAAGAAGTATTAAATTGAGGTGATTGCACTACTTTTGAGATGAAAGATTATCGATTCATTTCTAATTTTATGTTGAATTTAATAGTTATATATTGTTAAAATATTACGCAGTTATTGTAAAAAAAAAATTGAAAAATTTATCACCTGTATTATATACGTACATTACAGATTGTAAGTATACGATAATGAAAACCCATAGTCAATACATAACAATTTTTTTTAACTATAACTTTGATACATATTAAATGCTTGGTTAAAAATGTTAGTTTTTTTTGTCAAGCAAGTCCATTTTTTTATTTGAGCCCATCAATTTTTGGACTAGGTTGGGTCACAATAGTAACGGAGATTTCTTCCTACACTCCCATATTTTAAAAAAAAACTCAAATTATTCTTAAAATTTTATTGAATGTTTTTTTAAATTTTAAATGTATAATAAGACAACATTTTGGATCATAAAATTCAAAAGCCTATTTTTTTATATTTTTGAAATTTATAATCTAAAATACAAATATAATCTATATATTTTGAATTATATAATTTAAAATAAAAAATTTATATTCTAAATTGCATATTTTCTAAAATACAATTTTTTTATTTTATATTTTACATTTCAAAATACAAAATTTATATTAGAATTATATAATTTAAAATATAAATTTATATTTTGGATTGTAAAATAAAAAATTTCAAAATAAAAATTTATATTCTGGATTTCAAAGTAGATAATTTCAATAATTTTAAAATACTGGATGTAAGAAGAAATCATCAGCTACTGGAATAAACAAATTTCCTTAATAACTTTAACTCTGAAACACTGGATATTTGTCTAAAACTATTGGTGAGTGAAAATATTCCTAGAATATTGTAAATATTCACAGGTATACTATAATATTCACAAATATTTTAAATACTTTACATCGTTTATAGATGACAAAAATAATTTATTTCTATTATTTTCTTCTAAATTAAAAAAAAAATCTCTTTAGTTTATTTTACCTAATAAAATAAAGCACTTATAATTAACAGTGAAAATATTTGCCATTCTTTTTAATTTGCTTTTATTTATAAATTTCACCTATATTAAACAAATCAATACATAAAACTTAATTCATTGTATTAAATTATTTAGGAAACATGAAAAAAATGGTCTATTTAACTTTATAAAGTGTTTGGTAGACTAGTTTTTATTTAGATATGTTTGTTAGCAGTCTAAAATTTCATTCATTAAACTTAATCTTATGTTAAAATATTTAATAATGATATTTTTTTGTAGATATAATGTTTCATCCAAAACAACTATTTCAAAAAAAAATCAATCAATCTAAATCATAAAAATACATCAAATCAACCCAACAATATATTTATGCATGCATGAATATTCAAATCAAACCAAAGTTCATTTTTTAATTATTTATGATTCTTAAAATTTGTGAATGCAACCTTGTACACAACCTTAAAACTAAAAACTTTTGTACCAACAAACAAATATTAGCTAAGAATGGTGTGTCGTTTAATAAATATGGGTGCTCAACAACTCAGCCATGTGCAGATGAAGAAATAATGGGACATATATGTTTTAAAAGAGGATGTAACAACTCAAACAAATGCACATGAAGAAATAATTTGATGTGTTTCACTAATTATCAGAGCAACAACTTCAAAAAGAAAATTAAGATCATCACATATATGTGGGGAATGAATAAATATTTTTTTGGAAAAAGAGATAAAAAGAAAAGCTATTAGCCAATAATTTTTTTATAACTATAATCATTTTAAATTCTGTTATTTGTCATAAACATGTAGTCTTAAAAAATAATTGTTTTAAGGAGTGCATTTTCTTGAACAAGAAATTTATGTCTTTTAGTAAACATCGAGCATTTAATTTGTAATTTTTATTTCTTTCAAATATTACCACTTACTTTTAATTTAAAATATTAATAAATTATATTAAATAAAATATATATTTTAGATCAATTAACGTTTTCTACTATCAAACTTAATAAATAATAAATTTATTTTCAATTTTACAACTTTGTCCCATAACATAAAGTTTTCATATTCAATTATAAACATTTTTGGTACGGATAAGAAATTCAGATTCATAAATCAAGTTTATTGTATAAATAATCGTACAACTAAATATATGTAATAATGATGTAACATCTAATTTTATAATATCTAATGTTTAATATATATGATTTGAACCATTAGTGAAACAAGAGTACCTCTTTTCAACAATGTAATTAATATTACAAATCATATATTAGTTAAACATATCAGTGAAGTATGTGACTTCAAATAATTCAATCCAATATAACATACATTAATTCAATAATATATATATCATATGCATAAATACTTTCAAGCATACACAGCTCATCACATTTAAAGAGATGTGTTAAGTAAGATGTAGTTTATGAGTGAATGTAATTAGAAAAATACCTAATTTCTTTAGGATTAAGATTCGTTGAGTGAAATTTTATCTACTAAGCGAAATCAATGCATCCGTTGAGTGAGCACGTCAATGCTAACAAGAAATTAATACATTCACTATGTGAGATTTCATTGTTAAACAAAATATTAAACACAATATTGACATATATATAAACTCGAAATTAGGTATGATTGTGTGTCAGAATCTTCTTTAGGTATTTTTAAGATTAAACAACCATGCATTTTGACAAAAGCATCTAGTGAAGTGCGCATGTGTATGTCGACTAATGAATTCAAGATTGTCTTGATATAGTAGCTTGCATCTAACATTTTTTTTAAATTCACTTGTTCTTTATACTTGCATTTAGTGCTTTTGTGAGACTTTGTTTAATCTTTATATGTTGTTGCATTGAGAGTTTTGGTATAACTTGTTTTTACTTTTTTGAAGTTTGACGTGTCTTCAAACTTTATCGATTTATGTTGGTCTATTATCTTGTATTATTTAACATTTACATGAGAGTAACTTTTTTTTATAATACATTTAAAACTTATATATGAATATAATTATATATATAAGCTATTTATTATCTAAAATGTAACATTTTTAAACGATTAAAATTATTTATTATCATAAAAGTCATGAGTAATTCTAAAAATAAATTAATTACATTTTTATTATATATAATAAAACATATACTTTTACATTGTAATACTTAAAAATTGAATATTGAACCCAATCTAATTATATAAAATTAATTTATGAGATAAAATTTAGATTTCCTTGTATATGTAATCATATTTCTAATCTATATAGAATTTTAAATATTTTTTTTCTCCACCACAATTACATAGTTCTACCATTTAAATGCAATGAATACACTTGACGAATTGGTGAAACATTAAACTTTGGTAATTTGTTTGCATCTACTATCCCTAACCCCCAACAATAATTTCACCCCATTCTTAATGAACCCTACTTTTTAGCTTCACCCATGTTAGAATGTTTTTACTTATCTGTCCTTTTTCATGTCTTTCCTCCTCTCATCACTTCAACCAACTAATTGACACAGACCAAAAATAATAAATAAAATTTAATTTTAAAGACAAAAATAATTAATTACTGTATTAATTAAATTACATACTATTTTAAAAATTAAAAAAATTATTAATATCTAAAGTAGTATCTATTATTAATAAAATTTCTAAATTTATATCTATTTAGTTATCCAAACGTTATGGATTTGCCCAATAGTTGGTTATTTATGGTCATTTTTCGACCTATGTATCCAACGTTACAATTCAGTGTATATATATACTAGTTTATGTTCTACATAAATGATAGAAAAAATCATTTAATACATAATACAAAGAGTACTCTCAACTCATATTTTATCTTATACTCATTATATATTTTATGTTCTTAGTGACTTGAACGTCAGAGTGTCATTGCAGAAGGAGCGCTCTCGTTTCTCGAAGGTTGAATCACTAGAGCTTAAAGGGAGACCACTGGGAACTCGAGATTCGGTCGAGCAAGAGTCGTTGCCAATTAGATTTTAGCTACCATTAGATACCAATGTAAAAACTATTTATCAATAATAGAAACTAATTTAAAAATCAATAATTTTTTTAGTTTCTAAAATGTTTTTTAATTTAGTCACTATAACAACTAATTATTTTTATCTTTAAAATTAGTTTCTATTCAATGATTTTTTTTTTTTTAGTATTTAGTCAATATAATGACTAATTATTTTTTATTTTTAAAATTATTTTTTATTTAATAATTTTCTCATAATAATAATATATATTTTTAATCAAATAATAATATCCATACTTTATAGATATGAGAGAAAAATAATTAGTTTTATTTAATAAAAAATGTTTAGATTAACTAGTGAGGAGAGAGAAGGCGTTACAGACAAGAGAAGTGAGGTAATGAGAAAGTCAAATAGAAAAGGTGACATTATTGTAAATATGTTAACCTAATTTTCAACCATCAATTCAATGACTACTCATAAATATCTTACATGTTTCCTCTTTTACACACGTGAAAGGAATGGTAACACTGTGCTACAACAAATCTCACTGTTTCTTTTTTTTTTTCTTAGAAATCTTTTTTAAGAGAATAATTTTATTATTTAAAATTATAAAATTTTATCTACAAAGTAAAAAATTAATATTATTCATATTTTCTCTCATTTGATTCTTCTTTCATATTAAATATTCAACTAATATTTGATATTAATTTTTAATATACTATAAATATAATAAAAATTAAATTACCTCATCTACATTAAACTTAAAATCATTTTATTCAAACAAAATATCTAAGAAAGAGATCATTTATGCTAAAACAATTCAAATATCAAATTTCTTGAAATTATAAAATTCCTCTGTCGTAACAGGAAAACACCAACAAAAATATCATCATCACATTATTATTTAAAATGACTGTTTATTTTATTTTTATAAACTTTTCATGTCCTCTAGATTGAAGTATTTTCATAAAAATTCGTATTAAAGTTACTAAAATAAGTGTTTATTTCAATTTATAGTCGCTATTTCAGTCCTTTGGCTATAAAGTAAAGTAACCTATTTTCTGTAATATAAAAGTAGTAACGTATTAATTATTGTCCCTAACCTAAAACTGAAATAAGGTACAAAACAAATTCATAATGAAAGGAAAGAGACAAAAATGTGGACATAAGAAAAAAAGTTAAAGTAACTTTGTTGCCGACACTAAAATTACTTTAATGTTTTGAACAACCTAGAAATTTAAATCTCAATTATGCAACAATGAATCACGTGTAACTTTATCTTCTCCAAATGAAGTCAATCTTTGATGGTTTTACTTTGTTTTCTTCAATTCCTTGTGGGTCCATCAAGCACCTAATTATTAATTTTTAACACCAATGATGTCTGCATACTCAATGTTTTCAAACATCTAACTAATTACTTTTTAATTAGTCGGTGGTAAAATCGGACGAAGAGTTTGAATCATTTTTAAAGTGGTTTTTATTTATTATCTTTTATTATTAATTTTTTTTTAAAAAAAATAATTAATTTATGTAATTATTTTAATAAAAATTAGGAAAAATATATAAAAGAATTTTCATAAATTAACTAATATATAAATTGATTTTAATTAATAAACAAAATAAGTTTTTAATATTTTTTCTCAGAATTTCTTAGGAAGTCATACAAACTTTACTTAAATGTAGCAACAAACATCATGGGGTGGAAGAGATTATTCAAAAGCCAGTTTAGATGTTATAAGAGTTTATGCATGAACTAACATTCAAAGATTTGATTTGAGATAAAACCTAACTTATTAATTAATGGATTCCAGATTATGTTGTAGGTACATTGATACGATCATTAAGTACGATATTATTTGAGAATATGACAACTTTATTTAAAAAAAAATAGCATACCAATACGACAATTTATTTTACTTAAAAATATAATTATATATTTATATAATTTTTTTTTTATTTCTTAGTGTTTTATTAAAACTGATATAAGTTAGTTTGTCATTATTATTATTATATCGGTAGGAACCAAGCGAACCATGTCATTCAGTATTGAAGGTCGTTTGATCATCTAGAATTAATACGTCAAGATAAAAGAAAATACACGATAAATTAGGTAATATCAGCAAAGATACACATTAAAATATGATTCATAAACGATATAACTTAATTACAAACACAATAAATAAGTACGATTATATAAGAATAAAATATATTTTTATCAATATATTATCTATTTTTATACAAATTACTTATTTGATGGTCGGAGAATTTTTTATGAATTTACTCTCAACCGAAAATTAAAAAACAAATATGATACGAGAAGAAAAAAATCAATAGACGAAAATCATATCAATTGTTCAACTGACAACTGCTATCCACAAATACAATTATATACAACTATAAAGTTGTAAAATTATCACCAGTATTTATTCTCTTACAAAATTCATTGAAGAAGCTAAATTTTTTTAGAAAAATTTAAATAAAGGCGATATTACCCACGTTATTTATATAAAAACCTATTTTTATATAAAAAAAATATTTAAGAAATTTGGATATAAATGTGTTTAACTCACAATCAGAATTTTAGTTTCTATATACAATATTCTTTCCTAGAACTCTGGTGCCAATTCTATTGTGTTTATACATAACCATAAGAATATTTTTAAAACATAAAAAGATCCAATTATAGAAGTACAACAACTCAAAAACTTGAGAATTGTCTTGCACTTCTACTACTATTTTTTTTTTCTGAGTGGAAATATGATTTAGCAGTTTCAAAACAATATACTAAACACAAAGTTAATAAAAAAACTCATTCAAATGTAAATATATAATTTTTAAAATTTATAACAACAAAAAATAATTTCATGATATATCTAGGTCACAACAATTATACATTTATGTTTTATTAAAGTCCTACATGTATAGTTCTTACCTTATTAAAGATTCATTTCCACATAAATAAGAAAAGCCATAACAATATTCTAGAAGATAAATATTGAATATGTTCATGTAAAACTAATATTTTGATTCATAATTAAAGTATATATAGTAATTTACATATAAAATCAAGACAACCATTTTAAAAAGTGTTAGTGTAAATCTTTTATAAGTTTCTATTTTTTTTTATATAAAACTCCACATGCTATCACATGAAAAAGAATAAAAATGAAAAAAAATATAAACAAACATGAAACTAAAATAAATTCATACAATTTTTTTTTTCAAGAATAATTATTTTCATAAATTATTCATTAGATAATATATTCATGTATATTTTTGGGTTGTTGCTAGTGAAGCTAACACTTACACAAAGTAGGACTACCCTAATAATTAATATCACATTAATCACTTAATTTAGCTCATCCCATTTTCAAAACTTAGGTTACTATTGACTATGAAGGAAGTGGACATGTTACTACAATCCATCTTCATCTAGGTTTGCTTATATTCAATGAAGTTGAAAAACAAGGAAATGTACGTGGGATCCATTCTTATTTGCAATGGAAGTAAGTTAAAGGCATGCACCCTTATGTATACTTATGTACCCTTATATTCATGGTTGAGATGAATTTACTTTTTAAAGGCATTTTAGTAATTGTTTAAATTATCAAATTATCACATATTTTTTATTTATTATACTAGTTAAATTATTTATAACTTTTTCATTCAATTCTTCTTCTTTCTTTAATTTAAATAATTTTAATTTTATTTATTATATATTTTTCATTTTTTACTCCCTAATCTAAACAATGTGTAAATGTTTAATCATATCAATCATTCTAATACAACTTCCACAAATACTTATATCCTTTATAAATTTCAACAAATTGAAATCGTAGAAAGTTTATAATTATTTTAATGTTATTGTTGACCACTTTTTCTATTCAAAATCTATGAAAAAAAAATGAAATATAATCTAAAATGTGTTTCCCACACCTTTGTATGTGTAGTCATTATCTTCTTGATAAACAATGTTTGATAACCACACCTATGATGCAATTTTTTATATCATGGGATCTCTTGCACTTTCTATAGTTTCAACTACATCTATGTGACTTAACATTTGATTTAAATTTCTATATGAACAAGTTTCTAACACCTTGCTTTCAACAACCCTCTTTGGATGTCTTATACAAATTCATCTTGTTAATAGAACCCTTTACATGATATTTTACTAATGAGATGTATAATATAAGTTATATATTAATATTTATACCTCCTTCTGCAGAATGCAGATAGTTTTTTTTTTCTGATACAAAATCAAGCTAGCTGAAAGCCTGAGACACACGATTCATGGATCTTCTCTAAAAGGAATACATGAACGTCTTGCTAAACATTCCAAGATCATGATGAAACACAACACAAACCTACACATACAGATATTTTGGTGGTCACATCGACTTGGTGAACGCAGTTGCTACATATATACACACACAAATGGTTGTTCATTGAGGTGGTTGATTCAGAGAAGTGGAGAACCACCGTGTGTTCTGCACAACCCCCTTTATTCATGATTGAAGGCAAAGCCACACCAACACGCAGGTTGGATTTTTCTGTCAAGAGAAAAACACTGACACAGCAATCATGATCAGGCACGGCACATGTAGTAATATGGAGCACACCTTGCCCACTTCAGCAACTTCCAACATTGTCCCTTGTTCTTTTTGTTGGTGTTGTTTTTGTTGGATTTCTTGGAAGAATTACCAAACTCAGATTCATTTCTGTTCAGCATCTCCCACATCACTTGAATGTCCTCATACTCACATGCCCTCACATCATGCCTTAGCTTCAGTAACCCTGCAAATTTGTTTCCCAAACATTCATCTAGTTAAGCAACTTTTCCAGGTTTTTTTGACAACTCCAATTTCCCATAAAACACATTTTACCCTAAAATTATCAATGAACAAAAACAACAACATTGCTCTCCTACATCACATTCCTCAAAATTTCTACCTCCATTTCTCCTCCCTACCAACAAAAATTCATACTTCTCATACCAAACTCACCAAACAACCAAAACAGAGCAAGTAAAACCATATGACCATTACAACACATTCAAACCTCAAAAACAGACATTGATGAAAAGAAATTAGAATTATGAGAGAGCTTTACCATTTTTTCGAATTCTGAGACGAGTGGCGACGCTAAACCAAACCCGTCGAACGGGGTACATCATGTTCTGCCACCACTTCACCCGCCGAGAAACCTTCATCTCCTCCATTATCTTCACAATGCTATATAATTCAAGAGAAATAAAATAAAATGAAAATGGAAAAGATTGTGAATTCCTTTACCCTTTTAAACGAAAAGGAGGAAAGTGAATTGTGGATCAGAAGGGTGGCATTTGACAAAGGGATAAAGAAAATTAACGGAACACGAAATCTGTTAAAACAGAGAGGAACAAAACACTAACTGAGAAATTTTCGAGGTGGTGTCTTTGGTTCCTCGGCGAAGGTGAGGGACAACGCGACGAGGTTGTGAGGAAGCGAACGCGGTTTGTTGTGTTCATAAACTGCTGTTTTCAACGACTGTTGCAACCGACAGAACCATCGTGGGTGTGCCACGTGGCGGACCCGGAACCGTTGCTGATCTGTGAGGTGTTTCGTTGGGATTGCGACATTTGTGTGTGTGGAGAGCGGCTATTGGTGGTTGTTTCCTTTGTTTAGAACAGCCATGTGACGATATTATTCCGACCGGGCCCCACCCACAGATTTTTTCTTGCCATAAATGAAGCATTCGCGTGTTATGAAAAACACCTGATTTTTGTATTAATAAAAAGCAATAAGATTAAAAAGAAATATAGATTTTAGAACATTTTTTAATTTTTATATTTATTTAGTAACTATAAAAAAATTCATAAAAAAAATTATGATACATAAGAATATTATTTTGAATCTGTTAAATGTGGTGAATGTTGATGGTCCCAGCACTTTGAGATTTTTATTCTGTGATTTTTGGGTCCAACGGATGAATAAACAAATCAACCAAACCAAACATTTGCTATCCGTTACAAAATGTTTCATCCAAAAGAGATTCAAACAAAATGAATGGAGAAAAGTTAGATTCAAATTTAACATGAATATCTTATTTGAAGATTTTTGTTTTCATTTTTTTTTTAAATATTTATCTTTTTAATATATTTTGTTTCTGTTTTAAATTTTAGATTATCTAAATATTTGTTGTATAGAAATGAATTTTTTTGTATTGGAATAGTTTTAAAAAATTGATAATTTTTTCGAGTTTTTTTTATAGTATATGTTTATTATAACTACTTCTAATCAATTCTGCATACATATTTATTATAATATTTTCATATTATAGTCATAGATGGTTTAATATTTGAAACATAAATTTTACTAAAAAAAATTAATATATGAACAATTCACTTTTATTAAGAAAATTGTATGTTTAATGAAGAGTAAAAGTTGAATATACATTCTAATTTGAATGGAAGGAAAAGAGAGATAGATAATGAAATATGGAACTACTATATTATATATATATATATATATATATATATATATATATAATAAATGAACGTAAATTAATAGAAAGTAAGATAATAATACTTTTTTTGATAAAACTTCTTTCATAAACAACTACGTGACATTTTGTCTTTTTGTGTACATTGAGATGAGATATTTTAAATAAGCTAATTAACAAACTTGCTTTTATATAAGTCAGTTACTTTGAGTAAGTTTGGATAATTGTTTTGATAAATAAATATAAAAAAATTAGAGATTTATTTATAAATAAAAATATCCTAAGTATAAGTTAAAAATAAATTTTTAAGAAAATAATATGAAATTTTATACATATAAAAATTAATTTTAGTTTTCAGAGAAACTGATTCCATTTTTTATTTTTTTCTCTCTTATAAATGTCTGTAGATAACTTTTTTTTTTCAGAAAACAATAGTAAAATAATAATAAGAGTAATACTAATAATAATAAATATAATGAACAACAAAATTATTTTTATTATCATACCATCCAATTATCGTTATTAAAATAAAATAAAATATAATTCTTAAATATATAATTACTATTATCTATTACAAATGAAAATTATAACATATTACTATTATTTATAAGTTCTATTAAATTTGATGACATAAATACTAGAAAATAAATAATATATAAACCCTCGAATCTTCTATAATTTAAAAAAAAAATCCAATAAGTAATCAAATTTTGCTATAAACTTTGTCTTTTTCCAATTTTCACATACTAATTATAAGATTTTCTGAAAAAATTATGAACATGAAAATAATTTCCTTAAATTCGTTGACATAAATGCTACGAATAACAAATAGGTTAAAAAAAATTAAGTCTTCAATAATTCTAAATAAAATACAAAAAATAATTACTTAAGTCACCAACTTTTACTACAAACAAACTTATTTTTTAATTTTTTATTAATTATTTAATTTAAATTTTTATTTTTTTCTAAATACAAATACACTAGTGATTAATTTTAAAATTAAATACTTTAAAATAAAAAGATAAAAAAGAAACCCATTGAGAAGTCAGCTTCTCATGGGTGCAAAAAGAAAAAAAGATAATATAAGAAAGTTGGGGTTGGGAAACCCAACTTGCCACCTTCAATTAAAATAATATAAGGTTGGCATATATGATGTCTTTAGTCGTGAAACATTGATGTTTGAAATAAAGCAAAATAAGAAAATTATTATCGTTTTATCTAGTACTTGAATATGAATTAAATATAAATAGAAAAAAATACAAACTTAAATTTTAACAACACAATAAAAGGATTTGGAAAATATAAAGAAAATATCAATAAATAAGGAATAAAAAAAAGTTAAAATGTGAGAATATACATTGTAATTATACTTTCATCAATTATATATATATATCAATTATATATTTGAAAGAGTTACAAAACTTACAAAGATAAACTACAAATACTACAAGTATTTATGAAAAAAAAATACAAATATATAATAAATATACATCGTTTTAAATAATTTATTAGAGGAACTATAAACATAACAAGTATTTTGAATTATTTAGTAGGAACAAAAATACTTTGAACAAAAATACAATGTAACCACGTGGCTAATACAAGGATTTGTTGTTTTCATAACAACTAAGAGATAAACGCGGTTTAATAAGAATATCAAGTGGAGTGGCTTTGGTGTTGGTTAATCCAAAGGTTTCAGTCATGTTTATAGTATCAGGTGATGAACTTAAAATTTCAAAAGAATGCAAAAAACTAGCAAGAATGAAATGCACCATTTGAAGTCCAAAGGATACTCCTGGACATATTCTTCTGCCACCTCCAAATGGTAATAACTCGAAATGATGGCCTTTGATGTCAATATCTTTATGAGTTGTAAGAAACCTTTCTGGTTTGAACTCCAAAGGATCTTCCCAAACATTACCATCTGTATGAATCTTCCAAAGATTTGTGATTAGTCGGGTTCCTTTGTTTATATTGTAGCCTTGCAAAGTGCAATTCTTTATGAATTCACGAGGTACCGAAAGAGGAACAGGAGGATACAATCTTAAAGTTTCTTTGACTATAGCTTGAAGATATGTTAACTTACTTATATCATATTCACTCACGCATTTTTCTTTCCCAATATGAATATCTAGTTCCTCTTTTACTTTTTCCAACACCAAAGGATTTCTTAAAATCAAAGATATTGTCCACATAAGAACTGTATTGCTTGTGTCAGTTCCTCCTGCAATCACGGTCTGCAAATCAAATAAGTTATCGAACAAAAATATTTCAGTTAAGAAAATTAAGGTTATCTTTGAAAAATTTATTATTAAAAATAACCTAGGTTATAGTTAATTTCAATTTACAAGAAAAGTTATTTAATTTTATTTATTTTCTAGGGAATACTTGCATGAGTTCTACAATCATTGTATATTTCCACCATTGAAAAAGTAAACAATTTCTAAACTAATGTAGAATTTACATGTTTTTTTTATCAAAATTTCATTATTTTTCACAAAAACCAAATCTAAGTAGAAAACAGAAAAAAAATTGTAAGTGGTGGTCCATTGATTTTCATTCACGCAACACCACAAATGTCCCTTTCCACCATCAATATCTCCATTCTCAACCTCACTACCCTTTCTCCACCAATCACAACATCACTACTCACTCTCCCAAAAAACACTTATATCTCTCCCCTGTATCAAACAAATCCCATATAAACGAAAGTGTTACACTTGCGTGAAGAATTTTGTAATGTTTTTACATCATTAACGAAAGTTTTACACCTTATATTTTCATACAATTGATTTTAAACCGACGAAGTATAATACATATATTCATATCTAAGGTAAGTTCCTGAGAAAATATTCCAGATTTAATTAAGAACTATGTTGTATTTACGTGTTTAATTTTCTTAAAGTTTCACATTTCAAAAGCATTATAACGTGTAAATTAAACATTCATACCAGTACGGTGGATTTGATCATGGTATCTGCATCGTGCCCATCAATAGTTCTTCCATCAAGCAATGAAATCATTACATCCATGAAATCTTTAGCTTCATCAACCTTCTCTCCCAAACCCTTCCTTTTTCTATGTTCCTCTAACTCCTCACCTATAATACTATCCAACTCTTTCGCAGTTTCTTTCATTGCCTTCTCATGGCCTCCAAAATCAAACCATCTCAACCATGGAACAGCATCTCCCACTGTGAACACCCCCAACAGACGCATGAACTCCTCCACAGCCTTCACACATCTCTTTGTCTTCTCATCTTGCAAGTTTTCACCACCAAAATATCTCTTCCCAACGACCATTCGAAGAACCATGTTGAATGAGAGGTCAGAAAACCATTGCTTCAGCTCCACCAAGGCATAGCCAGACTCACTCTTTTGGCTACACCAAACATTATGCAACTCTTTGATCGAGTTTTGAAGTTCTGAGACACGAACATGCTGCAGTTGTTCCACTCGACGAGTAGTAAGGATTTCTAAAGTTACAATCTTTCGTAACTCGCGCCAATAGGGACCATAGGGTACAAAGCCAAACATGGCATTGTAGCCCATGAGTTCAATCGCGACGAGCTTGGGGCGAGAGGAAACGGCCATGTCGTTTGTGGTGAAACATTCCTTTGCCGTTTCCCAGTTGTTGATTACCAAAGCCCTTTTGGCACCAAGTTGGATGGTGAAAATGGGTCCATATTTGTCAGCCAAAGCACCCAAAGTTCTATGGGGTCTCTTTGAACCACTCAGAAGTGGAAGGTGACCAAGTATTGGCCATGCTCCTGCAACAGTGGGAGCCTCTTTGGTGTGAAAAAAATTGAAGGGATTGTAGAAGAATAAACAAAAGAGGATTAGAGAAAGAAGTGCAATGGTAGTGGTATTGAGGTAGTTTTGAACAAAATCCATTTGAGCTTTGTTAAGTCCAATGGAAGTGGTATTGTTAAATAGATCATTCATTGCTACAGAGGGAAAAGGCCAAGTTGATGGATTGCTGAAGTCAAAACTTTCCACTGCAGAAAAGTACAACATGGTAGAGAAGAGCTTTAACACTAGGATTGAATGATACAAGAGGCTGCAATTTTTTTTTCATTTTTTGTTTCATCACATCATTACTCTCTCATTGATTGTTCAGTGCAGGTGGCAAGGCCCTTGGAAACTTTGAGATTGTTGCAGCTGTCAACCACTTGTATATTGAAGATAAAAGATATTAACCTTAATAGCTTGATATTTATTTGTTGTCTCCTCCAACTGATAGTAATAATTGAATTATAAATGTGGGTAGGTTAAACGGTCTTGTGTTGAATCTTCTAGTGTTAGCCTTCACTCAAGTAATTAGGTTCCAAGTATACGAAAACAACTATCGGAAGACTAAGAACGTGATTATTAAGGGTAATTTGTGCTAATATGATACTCTCTTTTAATTTTAATTTTGATTATAGTGAAATTTGATTGATTGGTTTGTGTATGTGATTTTTACTTCTCACATTGAAAAGGTTTTTTACATTAATATTTTTGTGTTTTTCTTCAATGTATTTTTTGTTGTTGCCATTATTTGTTATTGATCCTCACAAATTCTTACAAGTTGAGGAAATTATTATTCGCTGCTTATTACTATGGTTGAGTAATTATTCCAATCCCACATGAGTTACGTCTTGTTAACAACATCTCATCTAATTTCACATGTGATCCTCCTACTCCAAAATACAAAAACACCAATATTCATTCCAAACTTCAACTCAACAGGAAAATAAACACTCATAATTCTACATATATTATCAAATCACTGTTGGGAATCATAAAAAAATGCAAATTAACAAAACCATATGGAAAAACAACCCTAAAAAAATCATAATGATTGAAAAACAATGATAAAAAGGAAAAAAAATTGTGATGCATCACGGAAGCAAAAGATTAATACGAAGACAGAGAAATTGATTGACCTGAAATGGAGAAGGGTGAATCAATTTGAAGAACGTACCGTTTACCTTCAACCGTTGATCGAACCTCACACAATGTCACTCCTGATTCATAAAGAACGACTTCAGATTCTTGTTTCAGCTTAGGGTTTAGATGTGATTTCTCCTAGTTACCTTCAACCGTTGATCGAAACTCACACAATGTCGCTCTTGGTTCGTAACGAACGACTTTGAATTCTCGTTTTGACTTAAGGGTTTAGATGCGATTTCTCCTGGTTACCTTGAACCGTTGATCAAAATTCACACAATGCCGCTCTTGATTCGTAACAAATGACTTTGAATTCTCGTTTCAACTTAGGGTTTAGACGCGATTTCCCCTGGTTCAATGTCTATATGCAAGAGTCTTAGTCTCGAGTCCGAACTTCGAGCTCAATGACAAGGTGAATTTCGAGTCTTTACAGTACGTGGGCTTAATTATCCACAATTTAAAAACTTGGCCTAAAAGTTATTTAATCACTTTAAAAATATTATTTAAAATATTAGTTAAAGCTTCCGTATTTTAAAAAAAGTTGCCTAAAATGCTAAAATTAAACATCCACATTTCTAAAAACGTTGCCTAAAGTAATCACATTTTAATAACTTATCCCACTTTTTTTAAAATGTTGCCTAAAATAAAGAGACAACGTTTTTCCAAATATTTTTCACAGAGAAATAAGCCTTACTGCATGGACAACAATAACAAACTGTTGCTTATACCTACTTCAGGCAACACTTTTTTACCCGTTGACATGTCAACGTGGCCTAAAGTGAAAAATGGTGTTGTATACTCTATAGAGTTTTTAATTTTTACAAACGATGGGCTTTCAATTGGACCGAAAAGATCAATTCTAAACTAACTTAAGTTCTTTCTTTGAGGGTTAAGTTGATCATCTAGTTCCAATTTACTACTAACTCTTTACTGTTAGTTGCCTGATTTTTGCATAATTTATGCTCTTTAAGTGTCGGTTTCCAATCTCCATGCATCAACATCTTCTTCCAAGCTTCCAAGATCAAAAGCAATTAAAAAATTGTTCCTTTAAATGATCAAAGCACACGTTAGATGATTCAAGCAAAATAAAAACTATAAAATGCAATTTTAATGATATTTTTATTAAAACTATATTATTTGGAAGAAAATACAAATCTAATCTAAAATTAGAAAATAAAAACAAAAAAAACCTCAAGAAAATGCAATTACTCTATAAAAGTATTGAAAACCAAGAGTTATCAGTCTATAATGGAACTTAGGATTGGAACAAAAACACCATATGTTATAGAAGATGGGGAAATGAGTTGTATAAGATTGATTATGTGTCATTTCTTCACACTAACCATTGGAATTTAAAATACATATACACAATCCCTTCTATTGAACTACAAGCAATTTACTTTAGTTGGAGCTCTACCAATTGTATCTATTTAATTTTATAAGATTTGTAACAAGGTTGGTTGGGTCATTTTTGTGCGTAATTTTAGGAATTGTGGCTGAGAAGTATGAAGTGGTGTTTTTTTTTTTTTTTTGATCAGCAATGAATTAATGAATAAAAACGGGACACTTGAGGGGTATCCCAACCCTTATACAAATCTCAAATACTCAATTACAATCCAGAGAACTAAAAGCATGGAGAAGCTTTCAATTACTCAGCCAAAGACATAAGATTTGTTCCTAAGACAAAGAAAAAAGAAACAGATAAAGTTGCTGCTCTTGTTTATGCACCAGCAGCAGGATTTTCCAGAACTTCTCCAATTCTGATTCTTCATGGTTGGTGCTCCTCCCTGTCAATCTACACCAAAAAAATCCCAGCTGTTATATAAGTTACCTCTCCATTCCTCACCATTCCTCACGTCGAACAGCATCCCACCTATTACAACCCTAGGCTCAGCGTCTTTGCATCCCATTACGAGACCTCTGCAGCCCCAGCAAACCCAAACAGCAACCCCATAACTTCATGTCCTCTTACTGGTCCTATGCCTCTAACTTTTGCTCATTGTGGCCAAACCACCTTTCTGCATAAATCCGATAAATTCCTCTAATGTACCCCAATCACTTCGGCCTACTGTCTGCACCTATTTGAGCATCCTCCAGCACAGAATAACAAGTTTTCATAACTGCACACGTGCCCCACAGAGGTTAAACAGGCCCGACATTCCCAGCTGAAACAGTACCTACCAGCCCCAATTACTTAATGCTTTTTATACAGAGGATTGGATTCAAAATCCAGTCCACTAAGGAATAAGAGAAGAAAGAAGAATGGTGCTTTACCCATAACCAGGATTTTAACTGTACCTTTTGAAAAATCTCCTCCACATCCACAACACCTTGCTTGAACACCACCGAATTCCTTTGGTCCCATATGCATCTAACCACTGCTGTCCAAATCCCTTTCCAAACCATATTTTGTTTACTGCTAATCTGAAACAGGTGGAAATTCTCAAAGTGGGTCTTTACATCATTATGTTGAACAAACAGAATCTCAACCCATCTAAAGCACATGAACCAAACACTCATCGCGTGTTTACACTCCAAAAAAAGATGTTGACATGATTCAGCATTAACCTGGCACAGAGCACATAAGGCATTATTTAACATCACCCTTCTCCTACTTAGACATTCTCTTGTTGGTACACTGTTCGTCAGGATCCTCCACGTTGTAGTCACCAAACTAGGGAAAGCTTTAACCTTCCAAAGGTTTATGAATACCTCTGAGTGTGAGCCTCTACCTTGTTTTGTAAGGCAATCATAAGCAGAATTCACAGAGAACCCATTTCCTACATCATTCCCCCACACTTGGACGTCCTTTTGTTCTCTACTCAACTTAATCGACGACAAATGCCTCATCATTTCTACTTCCAATTCAGATTCCCACACAAATCTAGGACGCCTCCACCTTAAACACCACTGCCATACCGTTCCAATCCACACTCCAGCCTCCTCCACCTTTTGCCCCTGATTTAAAGACAAAGAAAAAAGCCTTGGTTACATCGATTTGAGATTAGAGTTCCCAATCCATATGTCTTCCCAAAACTTTACTTTGTCCCCACATCCTAGCTTCCACCCGATCTCTTTGTTGAACCAATCATCTCCTCTGTCCTCCCCGCAATCTTTGAACAAGTCTCTCCACCACCATGATTGAAGTTTCACTGATGACTGTGAAGCATTAGAACTCGATCCATACTTCGAGACCAACAAATCCTTCCACCTAACTTTTTCATCCACTAGGAGACGCCATCTCCATTTAGCCAGCAAAGCAAGATTGAAGTTATGCACATCTCTCAAACCCAGACCACCCTCCTCTTTTGGCTTACATAACTCTTTCCAACTTACCCATGATATCGTCTCCTTCTCCTTCCCCCACCCCCATAGGAACCTCCTTTGGATTCTGGTGATACTTCTACAAACCGTGGCCGGTGCTCTGAAAAGTGACAGATAGTATAGCGAGACGGAGGATAAAACAGATTTAATAAGGCATATTCTCCCTGCCATAGATAGGAATCTTCCTTTCCACACGTTGAGCCTTGCTTTAAGTTTGTTTATCATAGGCTCCCAAAACTTCTTCTTTCTCGGATTACCTCCCACTTCAAGACCCAAATATTTGAACGGGAAGCCCGTCTGAACACAATTCAAAGTCTTTGTGTAGCAATCAAGATTACTTCTTTGAACATTAATACCTGTAAGTTTTGACTTGTGAAAATTGATCTTCAGCCCTGAAGCGAGCTCATACCCCCTGAGGATGGATTTCAGTGTCACCACGTTGGTGTAAGAGTCCTCACAGAAAAAAAACAGTGTCATCTGCATACTGTAGGATACTCAGTACAACCTCCTTTCTCCCAATCTTAAGACCAGAAAGTAATCTGGCCTTTTCCGCTTGCCTTACTATACCAGCCAAACCTTCTGCTACCACTGTAAAGAGGAATGGCGCAAGAGGGTCGCCCTGCCTCAACCCTCTCGAGGGTTTGAATTCCTCCGCAGGGCTCCCAGTAACCAGAACTGAAACTGTTGCACTTTCCATACAACCTCTGATCCAGCCAATCCACTTACTATGGAACCCTAACCTTTGGAGCATGTCGTAAAGGAAGACTCAGCTAACCGAATCGTACGCCTTTTCAAAATCCACCTTCAGACACAATCCACTTCTCCCACTCCTTCTGAGATCCTCCACTACTTCATTAGCCATAAGCACACTTTCGAGTATCCCTCTGTTCTTAATAAAAGCCGACTGGCTTTCATCAATAATAGAGGAAAGTACATTCTTCATTCTTCCTGCTAGGACCTTGGAAATAATTTTGTAGGTGGCCCCAACTAAAGAGATAGGACGATACTGCTCAAGCAGGACTGGATCTCCAACTTTAGGAACAAGAGCAATGAAAGAGGCATTACAACCTTTGGGAATATGACCTGTACTATGAAAAGAAGCCAAAGCTGCCATAAACTCTACTTTGATGAACTCCCAGCTTTTCTTTATGAAGAGAAAATTAAACCTGTCAGGTCCTGGGGACTTGGAACCTTCACAAAGCCACACCGCATCCCTAACTTCCTTCTCTGTGAACTCTGCTATCAGCTTTAAATTCTCCTCCTGGTTTAAAGAATTAAACTCTACCGCATCAAGTCTAACACCAAAATCTCTTGTTGCCTCAAACCTTTTTTCAAACAACTTCTTAGCTTCACCACGGATTGTACAAGGCTCTTCACACCACTGGCCCCCCACCTCAACACCTTTAACTTCATTTTTTAGCCGTCTCCATCTTAGAGAAGTGTGGTAAAATTTTGTGCATGAGTCTCCACTCTTTAACCAACTGGCTCTAGCTTTTTGGCACAACAAAGACTCTAGCTTCTTATCAGTCTCCTTCAATCTACTCACCAAACCAATTCTGTGTAATCTCTCATCTTCCAATAACCCTACACTACAGTCTTGGCAATCTAGAGCCTCAAGCTCCAACAAAATGGATTTCTTTGTTGTCTCCAGATTTCCAAAGACATCCCTATTCCACACCTTCAAATCCCCCTTCAACCTCTTCATCTTTTCTTTTATCACTGTGAAGGCATTCCCCTGAGAGGGATATGATATCCATTTTTCCTTCACCATATGGCCAAAACCCCGTTCCATATACCACGCATCTATAGATCTGAAAGGTTTAGGACCCTAGTCCTTCTCCACAGATTTCACCACTATGGCGCAATGGTCTGACACCTCCCTACGTTCCACATATTGCTTGCACATAGGCCATGTTTGCATCCAATCTTCGGTAACCAACACCCTGTCTAGCCTGCTCTTAGCCTTGCCATTTGAATTAAACCACGTAAAGGGCTTTCCCACCAAAGGTATTTCAATAAGAAAATTAGTATCAATGAAGCTATTAAAACCTCTCATCTCACTGGATTGGTTGTCCCGCATATTAACTCCTTTTCTTTCACACCGCTTTCTTATGGCATTGAAGTCACCACAGAAGCACCAGACGGAGTCTGCTGAACCCTTCTTTAGGTCTGTCAGTTCCCCCCACAAGGATACCTTCTCACTCAGGGAACAATTAGCATAAACATTCACCACCACACACCTACATTTTGAACCCTTATGTTGGCCAAACACAACAATAAACCCCTTCCTCATCACATGAAAGTCATAGCAGAAAACTTCTTTATGCCACATAGAGAGCAGACTACCACTACCATTGTCTCCTCCGTAATGTACCCATCCCACATTATTATCCTCCCATAAGGAAAAGCATCTTGCATCCGAAAGGACCGTCTGTTTTGTTTCCTGAATACATACAAAATCCGCCTCCTCTCTAGTTATAATGTGCTTTAAATACTGAGCTTTAGTACTTCCCCCTAACCTTCTTATGTTCAAATTTACTATCAACATAGATGCTCTTTCTTTTTACCCTCCTCATACTTTTCCATAACCTGAACATCTCTCTCTTCCATGCAATCGTATTCTTTCACAACCTCTTCTTCGTCCCACCTACAGATTATCCCAGATTGCTTTCCAATCTCCCATAACTTAGATGATTCCACCGAAATTCTGGGCTCACATAATCTCAAATTGCAGTTCAAAAAATCCCCATCAGATAGTGAGTCTGAAGACGTACCAGCTTTGTGATAGGAAGGGCCGTGTTGTTAGGCGTTTTTATTCCCTGACATTATGTATGAATGAAGCACTATTATAACTTTTTGTTAGAGGTTCTATACACCATACTCATGGATATATATTCATATTAATCTATACGGTGTTGGGTATTTTCCTACTTTGTATTAGCCTTTTCTACAGGGTAGGTTTTTGTATATGGCTGAAGTACTCCTAATATTTCTATTTATTTAACTATTTATTGTTGTTGAAAATTGTTTTTCCCCGAATTGATGGTGAGAAATTCAATTAAAGTCACCATAACTAATACATGTTCTCAAAATTATCTTCTCCAACTTGATTTTTATATTTTGTTATCATTTTCAGTTTCTATTTCCTTTTGAAAAGTTTTTAACTTTTATTTCTGCTATAAGAAAATCCATTATTATAGGATCGTTCAAACTTTAATAAGTAAAAACAATGCTAATTAGTTAATAATGTGAGATTTGCATTGCACATGTAGTATACTCTAAATCATTAGGATCGTCCTTTGAAGGTCAACACTAAGTAGTGTTTGTTGAATCAAGTGTGTTCAAGCTTTAAAGAATCCAAATCCTTTGAAGATCGATGGAAGGCTGGATGTGTTTGCTTTTGCTGAGGTGTTTTAGAATAGGATATGGGGTAGATTGTCTGTGTTAATCCACTCTTGATTGAATCCAAAACTTAAGCATTCTCAAACCTTTTAATTGAAAGTTTTTTTTTAAACTAAGTGAAAAATAACCTGTTATTTTGTCGAAACAACCGATTGTTTTATACTTAAGTGTTTTTAGAAAGGTTGAAAACTGTTTTTGATGGTTGACTTGCTGTCAAACCAAAACAACCGATTGATTCGAGCATTCAACTGATTGTTTGTTTTGGGACCATAACAGAAAACTATTTTGTGCTTTGAATGAGCTTTAAATGATTTTTTAACTGAATACGCTCTAGTTTTAAATGCTTTGACCAGTCTTTGAAAACAATAAATAGTTTGTTAAGATTATGTAACAATCACAACATCACTACTCACTCTCTCAAAAAACACTTATATCTCTCCCCTGTATCAAACAAATCCCATATAAACGAAAGTGTTACACTTGCGTGAAAATTTTTGTAATGTTTTTACATCATTAACGAAAGTGTTAAACCTTATATTTTCATACAATTGATTTTAAACCGATGAAGTAAAATACATATCTTCATATCTAAGTTAAGTTCCTGAGAAAACATTTCAGATTTAATTAAGAACTATGTTGTATTTATATGTTTAATACTACAAATACTACAAGTACTTTTGAACAAAAATACAAATATATAATAGAGGAACTACAATACTTTGAACTATTTAGTAGGAACAAAAAAGTACTTTGAACAAAAATACAATGTAATCACGTAGCTAAGACAAGGAATGGTTGTTTTCATAGCAACTAAGAGATAGACGTGGTTTAATAAGAATATCAAGTGGAGTGGCTTTAGTGTTGGTTAATCCAAATGTTTCAGTCATGTCTATAGGATCAGGTGATGGACTTACAATTTCAAAAGAATGCAAAAACCTAGCAAGAGTGAAATGCACCATTTGAAGGCCAAAAGATATTGCTGGACATATTCTTCTACCACTTCCAAATGGTAATAGCTCAAAATGATGACCTTTGACATCAATATATTTATGATTTGAAAGAAATCTTTCTGGTTTGAACTCCAAAGGGTCTTCCCAAACATTACTATCTGTGTGAATCTTCCAAAGATTTGTGATTAGTCGGGTTCCCTTTTTTATATTATAGTCTCTTAAAATGCAATTCTCTGTGAATTCACGAGGTGCCGAAAGAGGACCAGGAGGATACAATCTTAAAGTTTCTTTGACTATGGCTTGAAGATATGTTAACTTACTTATATCAGATTCATTTACGCATTTCTCTTTTCCAATATGAGTGTCGAGTTCATCTTTTACTTTTTCCAACACCAAAGAATTTCTTAAAATCAAAGATATTGTCCATGTAAGAACTGTATTGTTTGTGTCAGTTCCTCCTGCAATCACATTCTGCAAAACAAAATAGTTACCCAACAAAAATATTTAAGTGAAGAAAATAACTAGAAAAAAAATCATTAAAAGCAACCCAATTTAAACATAAAAAATAATTAGTCACTATATTGACTAAATTAGATACTTATTTAGAGATTAAGAAATTATTGGTATCTAAGATAATTTCTATTATTAATAAAAATTTATAAAATATTTTCTAAATTGGTATCTAAATTAATTATCTAGGTTTTAGTTACTAATATTTTATATTTTAAATTAGTCTATAAAAGATTAATAGAGACCGATTTAGAATATAAAGTAGTAAGTAGTTAAAATCTTGGTAGTTAATGGTTATATACCAACTTAAAAAACTATTTTATAAATTTTTATTAATAATAAAAACTAATTTCCATACCAATAATTTTTTTAATTTATAAAATGATCTCTAATTTAAATAAATAATAACTAATTATTTTGGTTCCTAAAATTAGTTTTTATTTAATAATTTTGTTATAGTGAATTAAGATTATATTTGAAAAACTTTTTACTAAAAATAACTTAGGTTATACTTAATTTTAATTTACAAGAAAAAATATTTAATTTTATTTATTTTCTACGGAATACTTCATGAGTTCTATAATAATTTACATTTCCTCCATGGAAAATTAAACAAGTTCTAAACTGATGATGTACAATTAAAAAAAAATCTCAAAATTTCATTATTTTTCACAAAAACCAAATTTGAGTGGAAAATTTGGTAGTTGTTTTGTAGCTTTGGAATAATTAACTAGGAGATATAAAAAAAAGTTGAAACACCTTGTAAGTTGTCCATTCATTTTCATTCACCCAACACCACAAATGTCCCTTTCTCTCCCAATCACAACATCACTATATCCCTCACTCTCCCAAAAAAACACTCATGTCTCTTCCCTCTATCAAACAAATCCCATATAAATGGTAAAGACGATAAAACACACTTGTGTGAAGAATTTTGTAATGCTTTTACATCATTAACGAAAGTGTTATACCTTATATTTTCATTCAACTGATTCTAAACCGACGAAGTAGAATATATATATTCACAACTAAGGTAAGTTCCTGAGAAAATATTTCACATTTAATTAAGAACTATGTTGTATTTATATGTTTAATTCTCTTAAAGTTTCACATTTGGAAAGCATTATAACGTGTAAATTAAACATACGTACCAGTACGGTGGATTTGATCATGGTATCTGCATCGATCCCTTCAATAGTTCTTCCATCAAGCAATGAAATCATTACATCCATGAAATCTTTAGCTTCATCAACCTTCTCACCCAAACCCTTCCTTTTTCTATGTTCCTCTAACTCCTCACCTATAATACTATCCAACTCTTTCGCAGTTTCTTTCATTGCCTTCTCATGCCCTCCAAAATCAAACCATCTCAACCATGGAACAGCATCTCCCACTGTGAACACCCCCAACAGACGCATGAACTCCTCCACAGCCTTCACACATCTCTTTGTCTTCTCATCTTGCAAGTTTTCACCACCAAAATATCTCTTCCCAACGACCATTCGAAGAACCATGTTGAATGAGAGGTGAGAAAACCATTGCTGCAGCTCCACCAAGGCATAGCCAGACTCACTCTTTTGGCTACACCAAACATTATACAACTGTTTGATCCAGTTTTGAAGTTCTGAGACACGAACATGCTGCAGCTGTTCCACTCGACGAGTAGTAAGGATTTCTAAAGTTGTAATCTTTCGTAGCTCGCGCCAATAGGGACCATAGGGTGCAAAGCCAAGCATGGCATGGTTGTAGCCCATGAGTTCAGCGGCGACGAGCTTGGGGCGAGAGGAAACGGCCATGTCGTTTGTGGTGAAACATTCCTTTGCCGTTTCCCAGTTGTTGATTACCAAAGCCCTTTTGGAACCAAGTTTGATGGTGAAAATGGGTCCATATTTGTCAGCCAAAGCACCCAAAGTTCTATGGGGTCTCTTTGAACCAGTCAGAAGTGGAAGGTGACCAAGTATTGGCCATGCTCCTGCAACAGTGGGAGCCTCTTTGGTTTGAAAAAGATTGAAGGGATTGTAGAAGAATAAACAGAAGAGGATTAGAGAAAGAATTGCAATGGCAGTAGTATTCAAGTAGTTTAGAACAAAATCCATTTGAGCTTTGTTGAGTACAATCAATGGTAGTGGTATTCTTAAATAGATCATTCAAAGCCAAGTTGATGGCTTGGTGAAGAGGTACATTTTTGTCAAACTATTCTTTTCCAACTCAAGTTTATATAAGAAACTAAAAAAGTTGGATTTTTTTTCAAAACACACGTGACTAAAACTTTTCAAATAATTGTACTTATCTTTTAAGTATTTTATAAATTTGAATATATTTAATTACTTTTAATAAAAAAAAATTATTGAATATTCGAAATTTTTAAATTTTTAACTTAGTTTTTTTTTGTTTAATTTTTTGACATGATTTTTATTTATCTTGTCATTTTATTTAATTATCTTAATGTATTAAAACAATATATTTTTTAATTAATGTAAACGATATTATAATTAATATAAATCGATAAATAAATATTTTTTATTAAAAAGGGATTGGATAATAAAGAATTATCTTGGTTATTGTAAGGATAATGTGCAAAGGCTTTTGAGAAACTTCGCTGAGCTTTAACACTGGGATTGAATCATACAAGGACTGTTTCTTCCTACACCTCTTACACAATATGAAAATACTTTTTAGCCTTCTTGTGTCATCTCTTTAACGTAGCTTCCTTCTTGTTTCATTTCCTTAGAGTAGCTTGAAAACAGACTTCCGGATTATGTAATCTGTAAGCTAAAAAAAACTTTCAAATTATATAATTTGGAAACTAATCATGCACCTGAAAAAAGGCTTCCAGATTATGTAATCCGGAAGCTAATTACAAATTTGAAAAAAAACTTCTGGATTAAATAATCCAGAATATTACATAAGAGTATTTTTGGAAATATGAAAATTTATGGAGGTGAGAGAAGAATATATGAAGGTGGGAGAGAGGAGTATTTTTGGAAATATGAAAATTTATAGAGGTGGGAGAAGAATATATGGAGGTGCAGGAAGAAACAACCCCATACAAGATGAGGCTGCAATTTTTTTTCATTTTTTTGGCAGTTTCTTCCTGCAGCCCGACATTTTTCTTCCTGCACCCCCACAAAGTTGCGCAAAGACAAAACTGTCCCTATATAAACTGTACATTTATAAAAAAATTTGTATTCCAGATTATGAAATCCGGTAAATTTTTGGATTTTCCCTTCCGGTAAATTTTTGGATTGGCGCATCCGGTAATCTCCCGGATTGGTGCTTCTAGTAATACATGAATGATAATGTTAATCCAAAATAAAAAAAATGCAAAACATTCATAATTGAAAAAACCATTCCTGATCCGCCAATCCGTAATTCAAAATATGCATTCTGGATTCAGAAATCAATAATTGAAAAAAATCATTCCGGATCCACCAATCCGTAATAGAAATTATGCTTCCAGAATACCCCCTCATCCGGAATGCAACATGATTCACTTCTGGATTGATGAAGCCGTAGCACACTCTTAGATCCCGAAATTGTGGAGGTCAGTTTCAAAATTTACAAATTTGTGGGAGTGCAGGAAGAAAAATGTAGGGGTGCAGGAAGAAAATGCCCATTTTTTTCATTACAAGATTAAATCATACAAGATGTGCCTTGGGAGCTTTGAGATTGTTGCAGCTGTCAACTACTTGAATTTTTTTTCAGATTTTTTTTTTTATCAACAATGAATGAATTAAATAAAGGAAATACTTTAAGAGTGTTTCAACCCTTATACAAGTTCCAACTTCAAAGAAACAGAGCAAACAGATTACAATATACGTTATAATTATACTTTTATCAATTATATATTTGAAAGAGTTACAAAATTTACAAAAGTATAATACAAATATTACAAGTATTACAATAATTTATTTTATTCTTTGCTAATAAAAAAAACAAATATTAGGAGTACTTTAAAACGAAAATATAAAATAATTTATCTGAGGAACTACAAACATAACAAGTACTTTAAACTATTTAGTAGGAACAAAAAAGTACTTGGAACAAAAATACAAGGTAATCACGTAGCTAGCACAAGGATTAATTGTTTTCATAACAATTAAGAGATAGACGTGGTTTAATAAGAATATCAAGTGGAGTGGCTTTGGTGTTGGTTAATCCAAAGGTTTCAGTCATATCAATAGGATCAGGTGATGAACTTATAATTTCAAAAGAATGCAAAAAACTAGCAAGAATGAAATGCACCATTTGAAGGCCAAAGGATGCTCCGGGACACATTCTTCTGCCACCTCCAAATGGTAATAACTCGAAATTATGACCTTTGATGTCAATATCTTTATGAGTTGTAAGAAACCTTTCTGGTTTAAACTCCAAAGGATCTTCCCAAACATTACTATCTGTATGAATCTTCCAAAGATTTGTGATTAGTCGAGTTCCCTTTTTTATATTATAGCCTCTTAAAGTGCAATTCTCTGTGAATTCACGAGGTCCCGAAAGAGGACCAGGAGGATACAATCTTAAACTTTCTTTGACTATAGCTTGAACATATGTTAACTTACTTATATCAGATTCACTTACGCAATTTTCTTTCCCAATATGAATGTCTAGTTCCTCTTTTACTTTTTCTAACACCGAAGGATTTCTTAAAATCAAAGATATTACCCACGTAAGAACTGTATTACTTGTGTCAGTTCCTCCTGATACCACTGCCTGCAAATCAAATAAGTCACCCAACAAAAATATTTAAGTAAAGAAAATTAAGATTATGTTTGGAAAACTTATTACTAAAAAATAACTTAGTTTAAAGTTAATTTTAATTTACAAGAAAAAGTTATTTAATTTTATTTATTTTCTAGGGACTACTTGCATGAGTTCTATAATCATTGCATATTTCCACCTTCGAAAAAGTAAACAATTTCTAAACTAATGATGTATAATTTACAAGTTTTTTTTTAAAAATTTCATTATTTTTCACAAAAACCAAATCAAACTAGAAAAAGAAGAAAAAATTGTAAGTGGTCCATTGATTTTCATTCATACAACACTACAAATGTCCCTTTCTCCCTCAATCACAACATGAATATCCCTCACTCTCCCGAAAAAACACTCATATCTCTCCCCTCTATCAAACGAACCCCATATAAACGGTAGAGACGATAAAACACACTTGCGTGAAGAATAAGTGAAAGAAAATAGACTTCTTGCGCCAGAAAAAGAAACTGTACTTCTGCTAGAGAAGTTGGTATTTTATAATGTTTTTAAGGTAAGTTTCTGAGAAAATAATTCAAATTTAATTTTTTTTATGATGATAAATAAAATGAATTAAAAAACATACTTTAAGGTTTAAGGATATCCTAATCCGTATAAAAAGTAAAGAGGCTCACACTCCCTATAAGCTTAGAAGATAACAAGAGAATTCTAGACCTCATGCATATAGGTGAGGTCTAGAATTCTAAACATTATTATAAAACCAGACCAACTACAACACTAAATACCAAATTTAACTAAGAACTATGTTGTATTTATATGTTTAGTTTTGTTTAGTTTTTGTTGAAGTTTCACATTTTGAAAGCATTATAACGTGTAAAATAAACATACGTACCAGTACGGTAGATTTGATCATGGTATCTGCATCGATCCCTTCAATAGTTCTTCCATCAAGCAATGAAATCATTACATCCATGAAATCTTGAGCTTCATCAACCTTCTCACCCAAACCCTTCCTTTTTCTATGTTCCTCTAACTCCTCACCTATAATACTATCCAACTCTTTCGCAGTTTCTTTCATTGCCTTCTCATGCCCTCCAAAATCAAACCATCTCAACCATGGAATAGCATCTCCCACTGTGAACACCCCAAACAGACGCATGAACTCCTCCACAGCCTTCACACATCTCTGTGCCTTCTCATCTTCCAAGTTTTCACCACCAAAGTATCTCTTCCCAACGACCATTCGAAGAACCATGTTGAATGCGAGGTGAGAAAACCATTGCTTCAGCTCCACCAAGGCATAGCCAGACTCACTCTTCTGGCTGCACCAAACATTATACAACTCTTTGATCGAGTGTTGAAGTTCTGAGACACGAACATGCTGCAGCTGTTCCACTCGACGAGTAGTAAGGATTTCTAACGTTGTAATCTTTCGTATCTCGCGCCAATAGGGACCATACGGTGCAAAGCCAAACATGGCATGGTTGTAGCCCATGAGTTCAGAGGCGAGAATCTTGGGGCGAGAAGAAACAACCATGTCGATTGTGGTGAAGCATTCCTTTGCTATTTCCCAGTTGTTGATTATCAGAGCCTTTTTGGAACCAAGTTGGATGGTGAAAATGGGTCCATATTTTTCAGCCAAAGCACCCAGAGTTCTGTGGGGTGACTTTGAACCACTCAACAATGGAAGGTGACCAAGTATTGGCCATGCACCTGCAACTGTGGGAGCTTCTTTCCCTTGAGAAAATTTGAAGAGACCATAGAAAAAGAAAGAGAAGATGATAAGAGAAACAAGTCCAATGGTGGTGGTATTCAGGTAACTTAGAACAAAATCCATTTGAAGGAGTTTAGTGTATCTACTGTTTGGAGGTAGGAGTTGTTAAATAGATCATTCATTGCTTCAGAGGGAAAGACAACTTTTCAAAAGACTAAGTAATTATATAGTTATAAATTAAAAATAATTATCTTTAGCTATTTTATAAATTTAATATTTCTAATGTTTTAGACTTAATTATCTGTTTAACTTACATTACTCCTTTAACTTGTTCGAAAAATCATTTTATAATATTTTAGACTTAATACACTTGTTCGAAAAATCATTTTATAATATTCTCTTAACTCAAATTTGGACGTTGACCAAAAGATGATTAATTATATCTATTTTTAACTTTTTAATGTTATTAAAAGTATTGTAAAATGTAACTCTCAGCAATAATACTAATGAATAATTATTTTCAAATTATGCTAACATAAAAATATTTAAAACATATAAGCTTAAGTTTTAAAATGTTAAAACTTTAAATTATTATGCAGTGAATTGTAAATTTGTGAATGATTACTAATTTAAATCATACTTTATAATAGTTTTAATATGAAATTTAAAATGTTAGCTAAATTTTTTTGTATAATAAATTATAAAGTGAAATTGTTGATTTAAACGTGTGGTTAATATTATTAATTGATATTAGTAATTTAAATATATGTTAAAAAAATTCAAAGTAAATTAAATTACTAATTTTATTATTAGATTAACTAATAAAATTATTAAAATATTTAATAAAGATTAATTCATCCACTCTTGTGGCATAAGAACTCTGTCTAATGGATATGTGATGAACTCAGTCAAAGATGTCAGAGAAGTCAAAGATTTTTTTCAAACACGTGTACTGAGAAGAAGAACTTTTGAAATAAATGTAATTATCTTTAAGTATGTTATAAATTTCAATACTTTTAATTTTTTATTGAATATTCAAAATTTATAAATTTTTAACTTGGTTTTCTTTTTCGTTTAATTTTTTGACATGATTAGATTTATCTTGTCACTTTGTTTAATTTTATTCACTTATTAAAAAATATAATTTTTTTATAATTAATATAAAATTGTATTATAATTAATGTAAATCGATAAATAATAAGGAAATATTACCTATATCTTGGTTGGTTATTGTAAGTGATGTGGAAGTCTTATAAAGGCTTTTGAGCAACTTGGTAACACTTCTCCACTTGCTGATCACATGTAGAATATTTCAATGTCAGAAAAAAAACAGTCAAAAATTTCCACTATACAGAAAAAAGGGTATGCAAGATAGTTGAATATTCC
The DNA here is from genome assembly GCF_051622355.1 of Phaseolus vulgaris. Taxonomy (NCBI): domain Eukaryota; kingdom Viridiplantae; phylum Streptophyta; class Magnoliopsida; order Fabales; family Fabaceae; genus Phaseolus; species Phaseolus vulgaris. The sequence continues at coordinate 4,049,668 of NC_143501.1, read as the reverse complement.
TGAAGTAATATTGAAAAAAGAATTTGTATTATATATGAACATAAAAGAGATTAACCTTAATAGCTTGATATTAATTGAATTATAAATGTGGGAAGGTTAAGGGGTCTTGTGTTGAATCTTCTAGAGTTAGCCTTCACTCAAGTAATTAGGTGCTTAGTATATCAAGTTTCTTCTCATGATAAAAACAATTATTAGAACTAAACGTGAATATTTTTAATTACTTCAAATTCATAGGTTATTGGGTTATGTGGAGTTTACTTAATAAAACATTTCAAATCACTCAAACTTATCTCTCACTTTTAAAAGAAGTTTAACTTTTTTTTATATAATAAAGACTGTTTTTCTTACTTCAAGTAATTAACAAATATATAAAGTAAACTACTTCATTAACAAATATATACTCATTAATTAATAATTAGTTTCTGTCAAAGTAAAATATTTTATTCTAATTAACTTTTTTTTATATTCAAAATCTGAATTTTTAAATTTTTTTTATCATTCACGAGTGATCCAATCTTTATGCATAACAATAGAAAAAAAAAATCGTAGCTTATACGAGGAACTGATTAATATAAAGTTTTTAATAAATTAAAGAGCTTAATTAGAAAAATTAATAAGTTTTTAAATAATTGATGTGGAAATGTTTCTTGAATGTACCCTAAATCACGCAACCTAGTGGTCCTGTTATGAGTTCGTTGAAAACTACGTTTCAGAATTTGTTGCTGTCGTGAGTCTCACTTTCTAACTCTATGGAGACAAAATAAAAATATATTTAAAACTTTTTCACGTAAATCCAAAACTGTCCTGAACGGGTGTGGAAAAAAATGGAAGGAGTTGCTGTTTGTTCAAGAACACCACTTTTGGAACTATGCCCATGGTTTCACACATTTATAGATGTTTTTGTTTTACTATGTCACAAAAGCAAAAGAAAATCGAAGATTTTTTTCATAAATAAAAGCTAAAAAAAAAAAGTTATTGATAAGATTTAAAGATGAATTACAAAGCATCTAACCATATCTACAAATAAAAACACTAAGATAAACCGTCTACAAATAACAAGAAAACTAACCATCTAGATTTGGTAAAATATCGAAATGTTTATTTAAAATAATCCATTGGAACACGTCTTTTTCTGTTTGATCGCATTGAAAATAATAAAAGCTTCACCCAAAGCCGTGATTAATTTGGCTTCTAGTCATATGCAACGATGTGTGAAGGAGGTGAGTTTGATTTGTTATCTTCTATGACCAAAAAATTAAACAATACAGATTAAAGTGCAATGTTAAATTTTGTCCTCAATTTAGATAAATGCTTTTCCTCATAAACGGAATCGGAATCGGAATCGGAATCGGAAGTAGTGGTGTGTTTTCTGCAGGTTTCATCAGGTCCTCCCATCTGGTAAGGTTGGATTGGGGTGTGTGTCCTTGAGTTGCGTTTGGGAGGTGTTTGTGTTGTGTGCATGTCTATTTGGCTTATGATTTCTTCCTGCAGGTTTGAAAGATATAATGTGTTTGTGCAGGTTTTTTTGGTCTTTTCTACTTGGCAGGGTCAGGTTGATGATTTTGTTCTTGGATTGCTGCGGTAAAGGAAGTGTTTTTGATGTATGCTTCTCGGTTTGGTGTTTGAATCTTTATGGTGTTTGAGCTTTGGGAGATTGATATGTGGTGTTTTTGGTTACTGATCTATCCAGTTTGGGAAGTTGTTGTGTGCTTTTTGCAGGATATCTCTTGTTTATTTATCCTCCTCGTAGGATCGGTTTGTTGATGTTGACAATTGATTATTTGGCGTACTTCAGTCTATTGCAAAGTTATTGTTTAGGTGTTGGATGTTGTGTCCTATACTAAGGGTGTGATCTCTTTGGTGAACTAATTTTGGTTTACATTTTCTTCTTGTAGGATCGGTTTTATCGAGTTCGACACTTGGTTATGGCACTTCAGCCTGCTGACAAAGATCTTGTTTAGTTGATGTGATCTCTTTGGTGGATTGATGTAACTGTATTTGTTAGGTTTCTATATCTTGAACTAGTTTATTGTTTTGGTTTGTAGTGTAATGTTTGTTGGATCTTTGGTTGATAGGATGCTAGGAAACCTGTTTTGAATGTTTTGTATAAGGGTTGAAACACTCCTGAAATGTCTCATTTTATTTTATTTATTCTTTGATCATAAAAAAAAATCCTTATCATTGAATTGGACAAAATACTCTATAAAATCACAGGTAAACCGTAAACATTTAAAAAAAATCCAAATTTATTTATTTTTAATAAAAAAATTATAAACATAGGATATTTTATATTGTTTTAGTAATTTTATCTTTGATATATAGTAGATCTTGAAAGATGAACCTGTATCAATTTGATTTCTAAAAATATATTGTCAACTACATTTTTTTTCTTGAAAATATCATTAAAATAAGTAAATGATTAAAATATCTTACATGTAAAACTTTAATAATGTTGAAATATTAAATCAAACCAAAATGATATTTTAATAGTTAATATTGCGGCTACCATATATTACTATCAAACAATATACATACCGAATTCATTTTTTTTATTCATTAAACTAACACAAAAATTAAAAAAAAAATAAAAATCTCATATCAGACATTGGAACTTCACATCACACTTCAAATAATAACAATCATCTATCACTACATAAAAAATATATTATTAAAAAAAAATGAAATACAAGTAAATATAGGAAATTAGACTAAAATCCATATATTAACAAAAATATACATATATAGTATATATCTATTAATAAAAAGTTTTAAGAAAAGACTAGATAAAAGTCTATTATACCAATAAAATTGTAACACATAACTTTTATATTCACCAAATTTATAAAAATATATTATTTGGTTTATTATTGAGTAATTGAAATGAAATTTAAATGCGATAAACAAGCACTAAAAATAATATTTAATTAAAAACTAATTTTAGAGACAAAAAATAATTAGTTACTATATTGATTAAATTAGAGACCATTTTAGATATTAAAAAATTATTAATTTCTAAATTAGTTTCTATTAATGATAAATAGTTATTAAATTGATATCTAATTGGCACTATTGTGATGTAAGTTGAATTCCCTTTACATCCTGTTCTTTAGGAAAAAGTTCAAAAAAAGTATCAGTAGTAATTGTACTATTGCCTTGGGATGTCCAATTGGTGAATTTGTAGCCAGGAGAAAACCCATACTTTTTTAGACGATTACAAAAAGTGTAGACTTTTCTAGTAGAATAAAACTTTGAGGTTTTAACATTACCTGAAGGAAAACCCACTTTGCGAAACAAACAACCTCAGTATGACCGTATTTACCACAAAAATTGCATGTAATAGTGTGACTACTATTAAGACTATGAAGACTATGGTTTTCATTAGACATTGTCTAAGAGATTTTGAAACCCAATCAAGATTTTGAAAGATAATAGAAAAGATAACCAAGAACAACAAAGGAGGAAATAAAGATCATAGAGAAGCGCAACAGAGCTCTTCGAATGAAGAGCTCTGATACCATATTACAGTTAATGAAGATGAATATTCCTTGTTTGATGTGGTGCATCAAATGGAGCGCACGTAATCGCAATGGAGAGAGGGAGGTTCTAATGAACCCTAATTGCAAATGAAAAGAAGACAATGACTTAAGCATAAAAGAGAGAAACGCAGAGAAAAAAAAATACAAAAGAAATTCTTATTTATGTGTGTATTAGAGAGTAAAATACATTGTGTATATATAAGAAAAAGACTAAGACCTAGTTGAAACAGAAAAAGAAAGTTGGGCCAAACAAACAAAGCTCAATAACTTTAAAAAAAAAAACTAAAAATGTTAACAAATTTTATTTGATATTAAGATGATGAAAATTCTTATTTTTAGATATTGATAACGAGGTAGGATTAATTAAGTTGAAGATGAACTAATTTGATTGGTTGAAAAAATTGAAAAATTAAGTAGATAGTAAGTTGATTTGTTCAAAACTAAAATAATATAAATTTGGTATATATGATTTCTTGAGTCGATAAAAGAAAATAAGCAAATTATCATCGTTATTTCTAGTATATGAAAATGAACTAAACAAAAATAGTCAAAAATACAAACTTAAATTTTAACAACGCAACAATAAGAATGATAAGAAAAAAAAAATCAATAAAGAATAAAAAAGTTAAAATGGTGAGAATATACGTTGTAATTATACTTTTATCAATTATATATTTAAAAGAGTTACAAAATTTACAAAAGTAAACTACAAATGTTACAAGTACTGATAAACGAAAATACAAATATACAATTTGAGGAACTACAAACATAGCAAGTACTTTGAATTATTTAGTAGAAACAAAAATACAATGTAATCACGTAGCTAATAAAAGGCTTAGTTGTTTTCATAACAATTAAGAGATAGGCGTGGTTTAATAAGAATATTAAGTGGAGTGGCTTTGGTGTTGGTTAATCCAAAGATTTCAGTCATATCAATAGGATTTGGTGATGAACTTATAATTTCAAAAGAATGCAAAAGACTAGCAAGAATGAAATGCACCATTTGAAGGCCAAAGGATACTCCTGGACAAATTCTTCTACCACCCCCAAATGGTAATAACTCGAAATGATGGCCTTTGATGTCAGTATCTTTATGAGTTGTAAGAAACCTTTCTGGTTTGAACTCTAAAGGATCTTCCCAAACATTACTATCTGTATGAATCTTCCAAAGATTTATGATTAGTCGGGTTCCCTTTTTTATATTATAACCTGTTAAAGTGCAATTCTCTGTGAATTCACGAGGTCCCGAAGTAGGAGCAGGAGGATACAATCTTAAAGTTTCTTTGACTATAGCTTGAACATATATTAACTTACTTATATCGGACTCACTTACGCATTTTTCTTTTCCAATATGAATGTCTAGTTCCTCTTTTACTTTTTCTAGCACAGAAGGATTTCTTAAAATCAAAGATAATGCCCACGTAAGAACTGTATTAGTTGTGTCAGTTCCTCCTGATATCACTGCCTGCAAATCAAATAAGTGACCCAAGAGAAATATTTAAGTGAAGAAAATTAAGATCAGGTTCAGAAAACGTATTATTAAAAACAATTTAGGTTAAAATTAATTTTAATTTACAAGAAAAAGTTATTTAATTTAATTTATTTTCTAGGGATTACTTGCTTGAGTTCTATAATCATTATATATTTCCACCATCGAAAAAGTAAACAATTTCTAAACTAATGATGTATAACTTACAAGTTTTTTTTTTCAAAATTTCATTATTTTTCACAAAAACCAAATCAAAGTAGAAAAACAGAAAAAAAAAAATTGTAAGTGGTCTATGGATTTTCATTCACGCAACACCACAAATGTCCCTTTCTCTCCCAATCACAACATCACTATATCCCTCACTCTCCCAAAAAAACACTCATGTCTATCAAATGAACCCCATATAAACGGTAAAGACGATAAAACACACTTGTGTAAAGAATAAGTGAAAGAAATTAGACTTCTTGTGCCAGAAAAAAAAAAAACTGTACTTCTGTAAGAGAAATTGGTTTAGGGTTTTGTAATGTTTTTAAGGTAAGTTTCTGAGGAAATATTTCAAATTTAATTTATTTTATCAATGATGAATAAAATGAATTAAAAGGAATACATTAAGAATACCAATAAAAATTCAAAAGGTTCCCACTCCCTATAGAGTCTATAGAACATAATAAGACAGTCATAGACCTCATCCATATATATAATTCTACCCATAATCCTCATCTCCCCTACAACAAGTGTTTCAACACTAAATACCAAATTTAATGAAGAATTATGTTGTATTTATATGTTTAGTTTTGTTGAAGTTTCACATTTCCAAAGCATTATAACGTGTGAATTAAACATACGTACCAGCACGGTGGATTTGATCATGGTATCTGCATCGATCCCTTCAATACTTCTTCCATCAAGCAATGAAATCATTACATCCATGAAATCTTTAGCTTCATCAACCTTCTCACCCAAACCCTTCCTTTTTCTATGTTCCTCTAACTCCTCACCTATAATACTATCCAACTCTTTTGCAGTTGCTTTCATTGCCTTCTCATGCCCTCCAAAATCAAACCATCTCAACCATGGAACAAACTCTCCCACTGTGAACACCCCAAACAGACGCATGAACTCCCTCATAGCCCTCACACATCTCTGTGCCTTCTCATCTTCCAAGTTTTCACCACCAAAATATCTCTTCCCAACGACCATTTGAAGAACCATGTTGAATGAGAGGTGAGAAAACCATTGCTTCAGCTCCACCAAGGCATAGCCAGACTCACTCTTCTGGCTGCACCAAACATTATACAACTGTTTGATCCAGTTTTGAAGTTCCGAGACACGAACATGCTGCAGCTGTTCCACTCGACGAGTAGTAAGGATTTCTAACGTTGTAATCTTTCGTAGCTCGCGCCAATAGGGACCATAGGGTGCAAAGCCAAACATGGCATGGTTGTAGCCCATGACTTCAGAGGCGAGAAGCTTGGGGCGAGAAGAAACAACCATGTCGATTGTGGTGAAGCATTCCTTTGCTATTTCCCAGTTGTTGATTATCAGAGCCTTTTTGGAACCAATTTTGATGGTGAAAATGGGTCCATATTTGTCAGCCAAAGCACCAAAAGTTCTATGGGGTGTCTTTGAACCACTCAACAGTGGAAGGTGACCAAGTATTGGCCATGCTCCTGCAACTGTGGGAGCCTCTTTGGATTGAAATTTTTTGAAGGGATTATAGAAGAATAAACAGAAGATGATTAGAGAAAGAAGTGCAATGGTAGTGGTATTCAAGTAGTGTAGAACAAAATCCATTTGAGCTTTGTCAAGTCCAATGCTAGTGGTATTCTTAAATAGATTATGGGTGGTACAACAAATAATATTAAATATATATACTTCATAAATTAATAAAATAGTATTCTAATTATATTTTATTTTATTTTTTAATTTAAAATATTATTGTATTATTATAATATGATGTGAAGTTCATGTTTTCAGTGCATATGGTCTCAAAAAATCTTTTCCATAAATCTTTTTGTTTGATGTGAAAAGTTAATGGATGTCGTGAACTCAATCAAAGATGCCAGATAAGTTTATACAAGAAACTAAAATAAGTTGGATTTTTTTCAAAACACGTGTACTGAGAGAGGAAGAATTTTTCAAATAAATGTAATTATCTTTTAAGTATTTTAGAAATTTGAATATTTTTAATTATTTCTATTAATTATTTATTGAATATTCAAAATTTATAAATTTAGAAATTAGTTTCTTTTCGTTTAATTTTTTGACATGATTTTTATTTATCTTGTTAATTTGTTTAATTGTAGTCACGTAATAAAAGAATATATTTTTTTATAATTAATATAAAATGATATTATAATTAATATAAATTGATAAATAAATATTTTTTATTGAAAAGGGTTTGGATAATAGGGAATTATTACGATATTTGATTATTGTAAGTGATGATGTGAAAGTCTTATAAAGACTTCTTAGAAACTTGGCCACACTTCTCCACTTGCTCACATGGATAACTTTTCAAAATCAGAATTTGTATTATATATGAACATAAAAGAGACCTTAATAGCTTGATATTGGTTGTCTTCTCCAAGCTTAAGAATGCAACTGATATTAATAATTAAATTATAAAAGTGGGAAGGTTAAGGGGTCTTGTGTTGAATCTTCTAGCTTTAGCCTTCACTCAAGTAATTAGGTGCTTAGTATATAAGTTTCTTCTCATGACAAATATATGAAGTATATACTCATTAATTAATAATTAGTTTCTGTCAAAGTAAACCTTTTATTCTAATTAAGCTTTTTTATATTCAAAATCCAAATTCGGTGGCTTATATGGAGAACCCGATTTATTAATCACTAGTCGATGTGAGATCTCCACCACACTCCCCTCACGCTGAGAGTGACAGCTCGTGTGTGGGATAACATATTATGGGTGATCTGATAACGGTCCGATAGCGGGTGGTCTGATAAGGCCAACAAACACTCGCTAGGATGGACTCAAAATGACTCTGATACCCTATTACGAAGTGAACTTTAAGTCTAACTCAACCCCATAAAACCGACTCATGAGGTGAAGTTTGCATCCACTTATATACAATGAAATGTCATAATCTCTAGTCGATGTGAGATCTACAACACGATTTAAAATAAACTTTTTAATAAATTAAAGAACTTTTAAAAAAATCAATAATTTTTTTAATAAATAATGTGGAAATCTTTCTTGAATGTACCCTAAATCTTGCAACCTTGTGCTCCTGTTTTGAGTTCATTGAAAACTTTTTGATAACTACGTTTCAGAATTCGTTGCTGTCGTGAGTCTCACTTTCTCTCTATGGAGACAAAATAAAAAAGCTATATATTTGAAACTTTTTCATGTAAATCCAAAACCTTCCTAAACGGGTGTGGAAAAAAATGGAAGGAGTTGTTGTTTCTACATGAACACGACTTTTTGAACTATGCATTTCATAGTTCTAGTTTGAGAAGCAATAGTTTGATGACCATTTGGTAAATTAATAGCAATAGGTTTAGTATTTATTCAAATTGGATAAATAAAATTGTATTGAAACCCAACATAAACACCTAATAAGATCATAAGAGACTATCTAATTATATTATAGACCGTCATTTCCAATAGGGGTGTGATAGATTTTCAATAGGGGTGTGATAGATGCGGTAAAAATGTTTGTTTTGATGCAAGAAATGTTTGGTCTTGAATTTTTGCAAAGTCCAGTTGCGTTTTCTTTCCTTACTCTAACTGGGTTCTGAATTCTTTGATATGCATGAGGATGATTCATTTATGTTTTTTTTTTTAATTTCTTTGTAAATGTTTCTTGTTAAAAATTTGGTAATGTAATTTTTGTATACAGGTTGAACTACCCCATAAAAAAAAACTCAAAGACCGTCTACAAATAATAAGAACCCTAACCATGTAAAATATCGAATTGTTCATTTAAAATAATCCATCAGAACACGTCTTTTTCTGTTTGATCGCATTGAAAATAACAAAAGCTTCACACAAAGCCGTGATTAATTTGGCTTCTAATCATATGCAACAATGTGTGAAGGAGTTGAGTTTGATGTGTTATCTTCAATGACCAAAAAATTCAACAATACAGATAAAGGTGCACTGCTAAATTTTGTCCTCAATTTTTGAAGATAAGGTTTGAAATAAATAAGGTGACTATAAATAAAAGGATAAAGGAGATCCTTATCATTGAATTGGACAAAACACTCCATAAAATTACAGGTAAACCGTAAACATTTAAAAAAAATCCAAATTTATTTATTTTTAATAAAAAATTATAAACATAGAATATTTTATATTGTTTTAGTAATTTTATCTTTGATATATAGTAGATCTTGAAAGATGAACCTGTATCAATTTGATTTCTAAAAATATATTGTTAACTACACTTTTTTTCTTGAAAATACTCAGTAAATCTTACATGTAAAACTTTCATAATGTTGAAATATTAAATCAAACCAAAACGATATTTTAATAGTTGATATTGCGGCTCCCATAGATTACTATCAAACAATATACATACCGAATTCATTTTTTTTATTCATACAACTAACACAGTTTTTTTTTTAAAAAAAAATGTTATATGTGGAAATTTACATCTCACATACTTTAAATAATAACAATCATATGTTATTAAATAAAAAAATATTATTAAAAAAATAGAAATAAATATAGAAAATTAGACTAAAATCTATATATTAAAAAAAATATACATAAATAATTTATATCTATTAATAAATATTTTTAAGAAAATACTATATGAATATCAATAATACTAATAAAATTGTAACACACGGCTTTTATATGCACCAAATTTTTAAAAATATATTATTTGGTTTATTACTGAATAATACGCACCATGTTCGTGTAGGTAACAGTATACAAGAATGGCTAACTTTCGGAGACAAACATAATTTAATATGAATATTTTGAGACTATTAGAATCACTTACAATGTTTCAGCTGTTAAATAGATCATTCAAAAACATTTGAAAATGAAATTTAAATACAATAGGATAAATTATCACTAAAAAAAATTATTAAATAGAAACCAATTTTTTTTAAAACAAAAAATAATTAATTATTATATTAACTAAATTAGTAACAATTTTAGACACTAAAAAAATTATTAATTTTTAAATTAATTTCTATTATTAATAAATAATTATTAAATTGATATTTAATTAGCTATCAAGATTTTTATTACTAAATTTAGAATATAAATAATTAATAGTTAAAAACTTGATAGCTAATTAGATAACAATTTAAAAACTATTTATCAATAGAAACTAATTTATAAATAATAATTTTTTTAGTATCTAATTTTTTTTCTAATTTATTCAATATATTTTTGTCTTTAAAATTGATTTATATTTAATGATTTTCTTCTATTAGATTTTTAAAAAAATAATTTAATTTTGAATGATTAATAAAGGAGCTGACCCAAATATAATACAATATTTTTTATTGGTTGATGAATTTGAAAAATTGTATAAGGTAATAATTTAATTTATTGATAAAATACAACAATATAAGGTTGAGATATGTAATGTTTTGAGTAAACGAGTAGAGTTTGATGTTTGGAACAGTATTGTATCCAAATTATGATAGTGGCATTTAGTAAATTAACATAAATAGACAAAAAAATACAAACTTAAATTTTGACAACATTAAAATAAAAGTGATTTGAGAAGTATAACAAAATATCACTAAAAAAAATGGGAAGGTGGCTACAAAAAAGAATATGTGAACGACAAGTTTGGAGTAGCTAATATTAAGGATTTTAATTCGGTTTTGTTGGTAAATGGATTTGGCAGTTGGGATCTGAGGGAGATTGGTGGAAGGAGGTTGGAGGTTGGAGGTTGGAGAAAGCTGAAAGATGAGACAGGTCAACCAATAATGTTTTCCTTTGGTGAAAAGATTTGAAGAAGATTTGGAAGCTGGAGAAATGGGAAAGTAATTTCGTAGACGAATTTAAGTGGGAAGTTGGTATTGGGAAGAGTATGAAATTCTAGGAGGATCGGTGGGTAGGTAATGATATCTCGAAGAATAAGTTTCCAAGGCTTTTTTCTCTTTGCGTCGAGAAAGATGTGTTGCTGGAGCATTGTGGATTTTGGCAAACAGTGTCTAGGAGTGGTCTTTGGCGTGACAGAGAAGTCTTTTTGATTGGGAGGAGGATCAGGTTAGACAACTTCTAGAGGTAGTGCATGTCTTGTCACTAGTACAAAAAGAAGAAAAGGATACGCTTTATTTATTGCGGCTTTTGCGCTATCCGCTTTCGTAAAAAACGCGGTGGCATTTTTGAAATTATTTTGATTTACGAATGCGGTTATTTGAATAGCCGCATTCGTAAATCAAAGCACTTGATTTACGAATGCGGTTATTTGTATAACCGCACTTGTAAATCAAAGCGCTTGATTTACAAATGCGGTTATTTGAATAACTGCATTTGTAAATCAAAATTCTTTTATTTACGAATGCGGTTTTACCTTTAACCACATTTGTAAATCCTTTTTCACCCTAAATTTTGAAGCGCGCCACACACAATTTCAAACTTTATTTCTCGTCTTTGCCTTCGTTTCGCGTTCGCACTCTGAGTTCGTCTCCTTCTGCTGCATCTGCATTCCATTTGTGCAATGTAAGTTTCTTGAACTCTCTTTCTTCCTCTTCATCTTCACAAATATATGCATAAATGTTTTTCGTTTTTCTTATATATGTTTTTTTTCTTGCATTGGTGGTCTCGAAGCACTGTTTCGTTGGCTGACATTCGTTTTTCTTACATTGTTTGGTTTCTCGCATTGCTCAGTACTCTTTCATTGTCTTCGTGGTTTCTTGTGGATTTTTTGGTTTGCTCCGTTGCTGCTTCCCTGTCCGCCGTCGCTTCTGCTGCCGCCACCGTTGTTGGCGCTCCCGAGACTCTTCATCAACGTTGGCTTCACACAAGATTGACGATGTTTTAAAATTTTTAATTTTTTTTAATGATTTGGCATATACAAGTGCGGTTAAAGCAAATAACCGCACTTGTAAATGGTATTTATAAATGCGGCTATATAGCCGCATTTATATTTCTTGATTTACAAGTGCGTGTTGATCAAATGCGGCTATAAAGCCGCATTTATAAATTCGAAATAGCCGCATTTGTTTTATGTTTCTGCACTAGTGTGTGTCCTGTCTTGGAAAATGTTGATAGGTGGGTTTGGAAAGATGGTAACTTAAGAGTTCTCAGTTAAATCGGCTTATGGGATTCTAATAGGGGATTCTGAGGGGGATTTTCCGAAGATGTTCAAAATATTTTGGAGGATTAAGGTTATGCCTTCAGCTCATGTTACCGCTTGGAGGGTGTTGGACAATAAGATTGTCACTAAGGTTAATTTATTTAGATGAGGGATAAAGCTCAGAAGCGTTCATTGTTGCTTTTGCGGGTTAAAAGAGGAGAAGTTAAATCATCTTTTTTTTTTTACTGTAGAATAGTCTAGTTGGTTTGGAATCTTTGTTACGTGTGGTTAGGCATTTAGTCAGTTGTCCCTCTTAAATCCTTCTCTCATTTTTTGCAATTCAAGTTGTGTAATGCTCCTGAGTCGGTCAACTTAGGGTTGAAGAGTATTTGGCTTGCGGTGGTTAGTGAGATTTGGTGTTACAGGAATACGATTATTTTTAAAGGTGGAGTGTTGGAATATTACTCTAAGATCTTCTCTTTGGCTTAATTGAAGGTTTGGTTTTGGATTACTTCTAAATCCCTTTGTTTGTTTCTCTTATTCTGATGAGTTTCTTGATCCTCTGACTCGCCTTTTTTTTGTTTTAGTTTGTATGCGGTTGATGTTGGGCAGAGTTAGGTGTGTAACTGTCTGGAATGTGTGGTGTTGTAGGGTTGTGCTAGTTTTTTGTATGTAAGTTGGATCACTCCTGAAGTGACATATATGATGTCTTGAGTCGATAAACATTGATGTTTGAAATAAAGCAAAATAAGCAAATTATCATCGTAGTATCTAGTACATGAAAATTAATTAAACATAACTAGAAAAAAATACAAACTTCAATTTTAACAAGACAACAATAAGAGTGACTTGGGAAATATAAAGAAAATATCAATAAAGAAGGAATAAAAAAAGTTAAAATGGTGAGAATATAAGATGTAATTATACTTTCATCAATTATATAGTTGAAAGAGTTACAAAATTTACAAAGATAAACTACAAATATGACAAGTACTTTTGAACAAAAATACAAATATATAATAGAGGAACTACAATACTTTGAACTATTTAGTAGGAATAAAAAAGTACTTTGAACAAAAATACAATGTAATCACGTAGCTAAGACAAGGAATGGTTGTTTTCATAAATACTAAGAGATAGACGTGGTTTAATAAGAATATCAAGTGGAGTGGCTTTAGTGTTGGTTAATCCAAATTTTTCAGATATGTCTATAGGATCAGGTGATGAACTTAAAATTTCAAAAGAATGCAAAAACCTAGCAAGAGTGAAATGCACCATTTGAAGGCCAAAGGATACTGCTGGGCATATTCTTCTACCACCTCCAAATGGCAATAGTTGAAAATGATGACCTTTGACGTCAATATCTTTATGAGTTGTAAGAAACCTTTCTGGTTTGAACTCCAGAGGGTCTTCCCAAACATTACTATCTGTGTGAATCTTCCAAAGATTTGAGATTAGTCGGGTTCCCTTTTTTATATTATAGTCTCTTAAAGTGCAATTCTCTGTGAATTCACGAGGTGCCGAAAGAGGACCAGGAGGATACAATCTTAAAGTTTCTTTGACTATGGCTTGAAGATATGTTAACTTACTTATATCAGACTCATTTACGCATTTCTCTTTTCCAATATGAGTGTCTAGTTCATTTTTTACTTTTTCCAACACCAAAGGATTTCTTAAAATCAAAGATATTGTCCATGTAAGAACTGTATTGTTTGTGTCTGTTCCTCCTGAAATCACTGCCTGCAAAACAAATAAGTTACCCAACAAAAATATTTTAGTGAAGAAAATCAGTAGGAAAAATCATTAAATAGCAACCCAATTTAAAGATAAAAAATAATTAGTCACTATATTGACTAAATTAGATATTTATTTAGAGACTAAGAAATTATTGGTATCTAAGATAATTTATATTATTAATAAAAATTTATAAAATAATTTCTAAATTGGTATCTAAATTAGTTATCTAGGTTTTAGTTATTGTACTGGTATGGGCGAGACCGAGATACGTGTCACCCTGACCGAGACACGTGTTACCTTGACCGAGACATATGTCATCCTAACCGAGACATGTGGAACCCGGCCGAGACCTCGAGAGCTTGGCCGAGAAAATAGAAACCGCCATAGCTAGCCTAGTCGGCCGACCCATACGTCCGTTAATGCTCAAACCAAGGTCAGTGAAGCTAATCCGTCATTAAGAATTAGGTAATACATCCATAAGTGAGATCCACTTCACTAATCAGACGCAATAAGGTAAGCCCATTAAAATAATATAAATAGCACACATCCCAAGGAGAAAAGTACGTCATTTATTACTGTGCAGCTACCCGAATACTGATCACTTGCTTTACTAACTTGAGCGTCGGAGTGCCTTCGCAGGTACCCCACCATTCGGTGATCACCCGAGACCGAGTACCAAAGAAGAAGGACCCCAGTTCATCATCCAGTAACCTGCCCGACCGAAGAAAGAAGACGAAGACTTCAATAGTTCTCTAGGTCCCATCTCTCTAGTAGGAACAATTACTAATATTTTATATTCTAAACTAGTCTCTAAAAGACTAATAGAGACTAATTTAGAATATAAAGTAGTAAGTAGCTAAAACCTTGGTAGTTAATGGTTAGATACCAATTTAAAAATTATTTTATAATTTTTTATTAAAGAAACTACTTTAAATATTAATAATTTTTTTAATTTATAAAATGGTATCTAATTATATTAAATAGTAACTAATTATTCTCGTCTTTAAAATTAGTTTTTATTTAATAATTTTTTTTAATGAATTAAGATTAAACTTAGGTTATAATTAATTTTAATTTACAAGAAAAGTTATTTAATTTTACTTATTTTCTACGGAATACTTCATGAGTTCTATAATGTCAATGTATATTTTTCTTATTATAAGTTTAATTTTCTTAAAGTTTCACATTTCGAAAGTATTATAACGTGTAAATTAAACATTCATACCAGTAGGGTGGATTTGATCATGGTATCTGCATCGATCCCATCAATAGTTCTTCCATCAAGCAATGAAATCATTACATCCATCAAATCTTTAGCTTCATCAACCTTCTCACCCAAACCCTTCTTTTTTCTATGTTCCTCTAACTCCTCACTTAGAATAATATCCAACTCTTTCGCAGTTTCTTTCATTGCCTTCTCATGCCCTCCAAAATCAAAGCATCTCAACCATGGAACAGCATCTCCCACCGTGAACACCCCCAACAGACGCATGAACTCCTCCACAGCCTTCACACATCTCTGTGCCTTCTCCTTGTCCAAGTTTTCGCCACCAAAATATCTCTTCCCAACGACCATTCGAAGAACCATGTTGAATGCGAGGTGAGAAAACCATTGCTTCAGCTCCACCAAGGCATAGCCAGACTCACTCTTTTGGTTGCACCAAACATTATACAACTCTTTGATCCAGTTTTGAAGTTCCGAGACACGAACATGCTGCAGTTGTTCCACTCGACGAGTAGTAAGGATTTCTAACGTTGTAATCTTTCGTAGCTCGCGCCAATAGGGACCATAGGGTGCAAAGCCAAACATGGCATGGTTGTAGCTCATGAGTTCAGTGGCGACGAGCTTGGGGCGAGAGGAAACGGCCATGTCGTTTGTGGTGAAACATTCCTTTGCCGTTTCCCATTTGTTGATTACCAAAGCCCTTTTGGAACCAAGTTTGATGGTGAAAATGGGTCCATATTTGTCAGCCAAAGCACCCAAAGTTCTATGGGGTCTCTTTGAACCCCTCAACAGTGGAAGGTGACCAAGTATTGGCCATGCTCCTGCAACTGTGGGAGCCTCTTTCTTCTTTCCCTTACAAAATTTGAAGGGATTATAGAGAAACATATACAAGAGGATTAGAGAAAGAAGACCAATGGCACTGCCATTAAGGTAATCCAAAACGAACTCCATTAACATACACATTTTGTTCATTAGCCACAGTGTGCATATATATATATAGGAATTGTACTATCATAGGTAAGTTTACTGATAATGAATGAGACTGTGGTGAAATTTCTGCTGTTCTTATAGTAATATTAATTGCAAATTTAGAAAAGAAAAATATCAGACTAATAAGCATATAATAATTTGTATGCGACAAATGTGAACCACTAAATTTGTCGGAAGTACGTAGAAGTTATTAATTGGGTAGGTGCTGAAGATGACAGTATATATATATAGATCATCAAGTGCAACACGTTTATCTTGAACCTAAAAACAGATGGAAAAAGTAGGGTGAGTTAGAAAGTGTTTCTGGTTCATTCCATGATCGACATTGGATTTTAATTCTGGGTTGGTCGATCAGATCCAGTTTAGTTATGTGGAATACTTATGAAAGATCCAGTTTAGGTCACTTTCATTTTTTTTTCTAATCAAAATTATATATTTTTTGGTTTGATCTACTCCTGAGCAGAGCTAATGATTTTAGTCCACTTTTCAAATAAAAAATAAATTTAAATACAAATAAAATATGTATTTTTAAAATTTAAGTTATAGTTATAAAATTAATTTCAATTTTAGAAATAATAATTGGATATTTAATTATAACAAATATAGGTATTAAAAGACTATTTTCAATTCCATTTCTCTAATTTGGGTGATCTCCTTTATTTTATTAAGAACGATGATAATCCTTTGGTTAATTTGATTAAATTTGTTGTGATTACCTTCTCTAGGATGATATGGCGTATGAGAGATTATGTTAGACTTTAGGTTAAGATTGATCTTTTCAGGACCATTTCCACCATTAAGGATTTCGTCTAAAAGTTCTATAAGGAATTATATGTTTGATTTCAATGTGCTTAAGTTCTTTGATATTAATACTCGTAGCGACAAAGTTCTCCATCCTCTTCCTATTAGATGAGAGTTTCATTCATTAGGTTCGGTTAAAAATTAATACTAATAGTACTGCTAGGGGTTATCCTGGTTTTGCTGCTTGTGATGATATTTTATTGGTGGTTTCACTGCTTTCCTTGATTTTTAGATTGTTTTGGTTGTTGAGTTTTATGGAATTATATAGGTCTTTGAAGAAGCTAAAAAGATGGGTCTTACTAGTTTATGATTTGAATATGGTTATGCCTTGATTTGTGCTGCATTTACCGTTAGGACTAAGGTTCCTTTGATTCTTCATAATAGATGGAACACTTGCCTTGATTACTATGAAAAAATCAGATGTAGGATTTCTCACATTTTTTGTGAAGGAAAGACATGTGTTATTCACACAACTGAGCAAAGTCCAAGAGATCAGAAAAATAACCAATCACACTGTTTTTCATCCACGGCAAAACAAGTTGTTTGTTTTTTTATGACCGGGCCCTTCCATTCACCTTCTGAATAACCTCTTACAACATATGCGAAGGTTTTTTTCCTCTTACAACATATGAGGAGAAAAAAGTTGTAAAATTATTTGACTGGTTGTGATTGCCATGTTGAGTGGTTGTGATTTCCTGGAACTCATCCTTCCTTTATTATTATTATTTGCATGTCTATATTTGACATGAAAATTACTTGTGTAAGTCATCTCTGTGTATTTTCTTCTCTCTTAACTAAGTTATAACTTAATTATATATATCAGACCTAGTGAAAGCTTTGATTTCAATTTGTAAGGAATAATAAAAATATATACAACTTATAAACTAATTGATACTTTATTCACTCAAATGGCTATTATATGCCTTTATATAACATGTACCAATTACTTCATCTTCTAATTTATAGAAATACTAGATCAGCAAATTATACTCTTTGTTGTAACATAAAAGACATCTTCATCTCGTAAATTATAGTTTTATGCAAAGATGTCCTCATTACATTCATAATAATTTGGAAATAGACATGGTATAACCAGAATCTCAAGTTGAGTGATTTTAGAGTTGGTTAATCCAAAGGTTTTATACATATCCGAGGTTCGGTTGACAGATTTAAAATTTTGAAATAATGAAAAAACTAATAAGAGTTAAATGAACAATTTGAAGACTACAAAATATTTCAGGATAAATATTCACTAAAAAAAATCATTAAATAAAAATCAATAATTTTATAGATAAAAAATAATTAGTTACTATTAATTAAATTAGATACTATTTTAGAGACTAAACAAATTATTGATATCTAAATTAGTTTCTATTATTGATAGTTTCTAAATTGATATCTAATTAACTACAAATGTTTTAGCTACCAATTAATTTAGATTCTAAAGTTGGTAGATAAAACTCTGGGACATAATTGATACTAATTTAGAAAATTATTTATCAATAATAGAAATTAATTTAGACACCAATAAAAAATTTTTAGTCTTTAAAATAGTATATAATTTAGTTAATATAACAACTAATTATTTTTTATCTCTAAAATTAATTTCTACCAATATAACTAAAGATAACTTAAATAAATATGAAAAAAATAGTATTGACACCAAACGGAAGTTAATCTTATTTATTTTTTAATATTTAACATCAACATTAATCTCACAGTGCCACAAATAGTTTTACTATTCTAACTTAATTAATACAGTGACTCACATTATTATGTTGTTTAAAATTAGTTATTATTAAATAATTTTTTATAGTGATTATTTATTTTTAATATTTAGCATCAATACTAACCAAGACTAATACAAATACTTTTACTAATTTATCACTTACAGTAAAGTTAGAGTCTTTTTATATATGTAATATTGAGAAAAAAAATTCATTTTCCTAGAATCAAAGTTATCCTATATACTTGTTATTTTTCATCCTAGTGTAGGAGTTGTGGTTCATAATATATTACATAACTTTAAATGTTTTAATCCGAAAAAAAATGTTGTTTTATTAAGAATATAAATGAAGTATTACAAATTATATGAAATTTTATTGGATATTGAGATGGTAAAAGTTATCAAGTTTGGATATTGATAATCAGGTAGGATAAACTAGTTGCTTGTGAACTAATTTGATTTCATGAAATGTTTGGAAAATTAAGTAGCTAGTAATGTGATTTGTTGAGAAAATAAAATATCATAAGTTTGAAATATATGATTTCTTGAATGGATGAACATAGTTTGATATTTGATATCTAAAATGGTATTGTAAGCAAATTATTACTAAAAAAAATCATTAAAAAATAATTTTAGAGTCTTGAAAAATATAAATAAAGAAAGGATAAGAAAAAAAAGTCAAAATGGTGAGAACATTCAATGTAATTATAATATCATTAATGATATATTTGAAAGATTTACAACGATAAATTACAAATATAGCAAGTACTTTGAACGAAAATACAAAGATGACAAGTATACATAATATTTAATTTGTTTGTGAGACGAACTAAAAGATACCAAATGTAAACAAAAAAATATACTTTGAACGAATATAAACTATGAACGTGTAGCTAACATAGGGATTAGTTGTTTTCATAACAACTAACAAATAGACGTGGTTTAATAAGAATCTCAAGTGGGGTGGTTTTGGTGTTTGTTAATCCAAATGTTTCGCTCATGTCAATAGGATCATGTGATGGACTTAAAATATCAAAAGAATGCAAAAAACTAGCAAGGATGAAATGCACCATTTGAAGGCCAAAGGATATTCCTGGACAAATTCTTCTACCACCTCCAAATGGTAATAGCTTGAAATCACGACCTTTGATGTCAATATCTTTGTGAGTTGTAAGAAACCTTTCTGGTTTGAACTCCAATGGATCTTCCCAAACATTATTATCTGTGTGAATCTTCCAAATATTTGTGATCAATCGAGTTCCTTTTTCTATATTATAGCCACCTAAACTGCAATTCTCAGTGAATTCACGAGGTGGCGAAATAGGAGCAGGAGGATACATTCTTAAAGTTTCTTTGACTATGGCTTGAAGATATGTTAACTTACTTATATCAGACTCAGTTACGCATTTTTCTTTTCCAATCTGAGTGTCCAATTCAACTTTTACTTTTTCCAATACGAAAGGACTTCTCAAAATCAAACATATTACCCATGTAAGAGTTGTATTAGTTGTGTTAGTTCCTCCTGAAATCACTCCCTGCAAAATTAAGCAAATTTAGGCCATGGTCTTATTCCCAAGTTTTTATATAAGAGGAACAAATCATATAATAAAATTAGTTTATATAAAATAATCACTAAAAAATTTGTTAAATAAAAAACAATTATAGAGACAAAAAATAATTAATCATCATATTAACTAAATTAGATACTATTTTAGAGATTACAAAATTATTAATATCTAAAATAGTTTCTATTATTAATAATATTTATAAACTAATTTCTAAATTAATATATAAGTATCTAATTAACTATCTATGTTTTAGTTAGAAGATTGAGGAAATATTTTAAATTTAATTAAGAACTATGAGGTATTTCAATGATACCTCAACCGTATACAATCGGTAAGAAGCACACCCTCTTCACACCAAGAGTGACAGCTCCGATAATGGTCCGATAGCAGGTGGCTTGATAAGCCCAACAAACTCTCGCTAGGATAGGCTCGAAAATGGCTCTGATACCATATTACAAGATTTTAAGCCTAACTCAACCCCATAAAATTGGGTCAGAATGTGAGGTTTGCACCCACTTATATACAATGAAATGTCATCATCTGTAGGCGATGTGGGATCTCCAACATCCTACCACCATACACAATGAAAACAGCGTTGAAATCACCTAACCTACAAGACGTAACTATCAAACATAGCCTCGCATCTCAAAAAGTTCTCCTACAGGTTTTTGACAGACTTCATGCAAACCATTGGTACAAGGCACCAATAAGAGTAGGAAAAACATACCCCATGTGTTCTGAACTTTATCCAAGACCACGCTTTCAGTTGAGTCAGGTCAAAAATCTCATTATGATCTATCTTTCCACCTGTGAAGATTCTTTTGTTCCTGTATTTTCATATCTCTCCTACCACAATTATCCACACACAACCGCACATCAAATTAACACTTTCTTTGACTCCACTTACCCTAAAACTGACAAAGTGCTTTTTAGGATCCCCGTGATCCATCGCTAACCCCATCAAATTAAGAACTATGTTGCATTTATATGTTTAATTTTGTTGAAGTTTCGCATTTTGCAAGCATTATAAGGTGTAAATTAAACATACATACCAGTACGATGGATTTGATCATGGTATCTGCATCGATCCCTTCAATAGTTCTTCCATCAAGCAATGAAATCATTACATCCATGAAATCTTTAGCTTCATCATCCTTCTCGCCCAAACCCTTCCGTTTTCTATGTTCTTCTAACTCCTCACTTATAATACTATCCAAATCTTTTCCAGTTTCTTTCATTGCCTTCTCATGCCCTCCAAAATCAAACCATCTCAACAATGGAATAGCATCTCCCACTGTGAACACCCCCAACAGATGCATGAATTCCTCCACAGCCTTCACACATCTCTTTGTCTTCTCATCTTGCAAGTTTTCACCACCAAAATATCTCTTCCCAACGACCATTCGAAGAACCATGTTGAATGCAAGGTGTGAAAACCATTGTTTCAGCTCCACCAAGGCATAGCCAGACTCACTCTTTCGGCTACTCCAAACATTATACAACTCTTTTATCGAGTTTTGAACTTCTGAGACACGAACATGCTGCAGTTGTTCCAGTCGACGAGGGTAAAGGATCTCTAACGTTGTAATATTTCGTAGCTCGCGCCAATAGGGACCATAGGGTGCAAAGCCAAACAAGGCATGGTTGTAGCCCATGATTTCAATGGCCATGATCTTGGGGCGAGAAGAAACAACCATGTCGATTGTGGTGAAGCATTCTTTTGCTATTTCCCAGTTGTTGATTACCAAAGCCTTTTTGGACCCAAGTTGGATGGTGAAAATGGGTCCATATTTGTCAGCCAAAGCACCCAAAATTCTATGTGGTCTCTTTGAACCACTCAACAACAGAGGAAGATGACCGAGTATTGGCCATGCTCCTGCAACTTTGGGAGCCTCTTTCTTCTTTCCCTTACCAAATTTGAAGGGATTATACAGAAACATATACAAGAGGATTAGCGAAAGAAGACCAATGGCACTGCCATTAAGGTAATCCAAAATGAACTCCATTGAGATACACATTTTGTTCATTAGCCACAGTTTGAATTGTACTAACATAGGTAAGTTTACTGATGTTATTTGAATTGGTATTGATAAATATATTTGCTTAAATATGATGATGAATGAGACTGGTGAAATTTCTGCTGTTCTTATAGTAATATTAATTGCAAATTTACAAAAGAGAAATGTTAAACTAATAAGCAATTAATAATTTGTTTACAATAATAGCGACAAATGTGAACCACAAAATTTGCCCGAAGAAGAAGTTATTAATTGGTTAGGTGCTGAAGATGACACTATATATCATCAAGTGCAACACGTTTATCTTGAACCTAAAAAAAAGGAAAAAGTAGGGTGAGTTAGAAAGTGTTTCTGGTTCATTCCATGATCGACATTGGATTTTAATTCTGGGTTGGTCGATCAGATCCAGTTTAGTTATATGGAATACTTATGAAAGATCCAGTTTAGGTCACTTTCATTTTTTTTCTAATCAAATTTTTTTTTTTTTTTGTTTGATCTACTCCTAGGTAGAGCTAAAGATTTTAGTCCACTTTAAAAATAAAAAATAAATTTAAACACAAGTCAAATATGCATTTTTAAAATTTAAGTTTTAGTAATAAAATTAATTTTAATTTTAGAAATAATAATTTGGATATTTAATTATAACAAATATAGGTATCTTAAAAGACATTCTTAATTCCATTTCTCTAATGTGAGTGATCTCCTATTTTATTAAGAGCGATGATAGTCATTTGGTTAATTTGATTAAACTTGTTGTGATTACCTTTTCTAGGATAATATGGCGTATGAGAAATTATGCTAGATTTTAGGTTAAGATTGGTCTTTTCAGGACCATTTCCACCATTAAGGATTTTACTTACCTAATGTGTAATTTGTCTAAAAGTTCTATAAGGAATGATATGTTTGATTGAATTCAATGTGCTTAAGTTCTTTGATATTAATACTCGTAGTGATAAAGTTCTTCATCCTCCTCCTATTAGATGAGAGTTTCCTTCACCAGGTTGGGTTAAAATTAATACTAATAGTGTTACTAGGGGTTATCCTGGTTTTGCCGCTTGTGGTGGTATTTTATTGGTGGTTTCTCTGCTTTCCTTGATTTTTAGATTACTTTGGTTGTTGAGTTTTAGGGAGATATATAGGCCTTTTATGAAACTAAAAAGATGGGTCTTACTAGTTTATGACTTGAATGTGACTCTACCTTGGTTTGTGTTGCATTTACTACTATGACTAAGGTTCCTTGGATTCTTCATAATAGGTGGACACTTGCCTTCATTTCTATGGAAAAATCATATGTGGGATTTCTCACATTTTTTTTGAAGGAAAGGAATGTGCTAATAAGCTTGCTAACTTAGGGTTTATTCATAGAGAACAATTTAATTGGTTAATAGGCTTCCATCTAGTTTTTTCTTAGAATTCTTTATTAGTAGGGATAGATTACCTAAGTATCACTTTTCTTAGGATTTTTGTATATGGGTTTTGGTCTAGTCTCCCCATATGGCTTGTATTTCCTTTCTTTCTTTCTTTTTTCCTTTTTTTAATGATATTTTTTTCATGTGGTGGATGATGATTGTTGTTACTATAGGTGTCATCCTAGCTTAGATGTCAAGTTTCATAGTGATACCAATATTTTTTTTAGTCTCTAAAATAATATCTAATTTAGTCAATATAGTAACTAATTATTTTTTTCTCTAAAATTAGTTTATATTTAATGATTTTCTGGTAGTGACAACAATAAGGAGTTGGAAAGGGACCAAGGGGTCCCTTTGCCTTAACCCTCTAGATGGGTTGAACTCAGAAATTGGGCTACCATTAACTAAAATAGAAACTGAGGAAGAAACCAAACAACACTTGATCCACCCAATCCACTTCTCCCTAAAGCCTAGTTTCTTCATCATATAAAACATGAATTGTCACATCATCGAGTCATATGCTTTATCAAAATCCACCTTGACAATAGCCCCACTCTTACCATGACTCCTAATATCCTCCACGACCTCATTGGCCACTAAAATGATATCCAAAAGCCTTCTCCCCCACAAGAATGTGTTTTGAGATTCATCTTAATGTTAGACATGACTTTCTTAATTCTGTTAGCCAACACTTTGGATATGATTTTATAGAAAATCCCAACTAGAGAAAACAGTTTATATTATCGCAGCTTAGTTAGGTCAGAAACCGTAGGAATTAAAGCTATGAAGGATGTTTTACAACCCCTCGTATTTTCACTGTAAGCCATGTTGCTAATGACACTTTGACTGGTTTGTTAATGAAACTTTCAAGATGCTTGCCATGCTCTTTTGCATAATAAATAACTTTTAGGCATACAATAACTTATCAGGGTGTAGTGTCAAGGGTCAAAAAGCATGTCCAATATGTGAAGAAGACACTGCTTTTCAGCAATTGAAACATGAAAGGAAGATAGTATATCTTTGGCAGCGAAGGTTTCTTAGAAGTCACCATCCTTACCGGAGGTTGAAAAAAGCCTTTAATGGACATCAAAAGACTGTCAGTCTACCAACTCCATTAACTAGTGTTGAGGTTTATGAAAAGGTAAATAACATAGGACACACCTTCAGAAGTCAAGAAAGAAGTCATTTGTGACAAACATATGGAAGAAAAAATCAATCTTCTTTGATCTTTCATATTGGTCGAAATTAGAATTCAGACATTGTATTGATCTAATGCAAAGAAGAATGTGTGTGATAGTTTAATTGGTACACTTCTTAACATTAATGGGAAGACGATGTTAGAATTATAAGCCTTAAATAAGAGGGGGGTGAATTGTTTTTGAAAGATTTTCGCTAGTATTGAAGGTAGAGTGAAAGACATAGTGAAGAATCAATCAATTAGAAAACTGTTCATCTAATTATAAAACTGTTTTTAGTTTGATTCCAGAAAATCAACCATTTGTTTTTGCGAAACAACCGGTTGTTTAACCAGTAGTTTATAAAATCAAAGCTAAAACAGTTTAAAGGGTGTAAGGATAGAGAGATTCACACAAGAAGTTTATATTGATTCACTCTTAACCCAGAGCTACACTCAGTCCTCAGCTAACCACTGAGAATTCACTAGGAGGGACTTGGAAAATATAAAGAAAATATCAATAAAGAAGGAATAAGTATAAAAGAGTAAATGTAGCGAGAATATACAGTGTAATTATACTTTTCATTAATGATATATTTGAAAGAGTTTCAAAGTTTACAAAGATAAACTATAAATATATCAAGTACTTTAAACGAAAGTGCAAATATATCAAGCACTTTGAATGAAAACACAAAGATAGCAAAGACTTTAACGATATTATAGAAAAAAAGTACTTTGAATGAAAACAAACTGTGACCGTATGGCTAACACATGGATTAGTTGTTTTCATAACAACTAAAAGATAGACGTGGTTTAATAAGAATCTCAAGTGGAGTAGCTTTGGTGTTGGTTAATCCAAAGTTTTCGGTCATGTCAATAGGATCAGGTGATGAGCTTAAAATTTCAAAAGAATGCAAAAAACTAGCAAGAGAGAAATGCACTACTTCAATGCCAAAGGATATTCCTGGACACATTCTTCTGCCACCTCCAAATGGTAATAACTCAAAATGATGACCTTTGACATCAATATCTTTATGAGTTGTAAGAAATCTTTCTGGTTTGAACTCCAATGAATCTTCCCAAACATTACTATCTGTGTGAATCTTCCAAAGATTTGTGATTAGACGAGTTCCTTTTTTTATATTATAACCACTTAAAGTGCAGTCCTCTATGAATTCACGAGGCGTCGAAAGAGGAGCAGGAGGATACAATCTTAAAGTTTCCTTGACTATGGCTTGAAGATATGTTAACTTACTTATATCAAACTCACTTACGCATTTCTCTTTTCCAATATGAATGTCTAGTTCCACTTTTACTTTTTCCAATACCAAAGGATTCCTCAAAATCAAAGATATTGCCCACGTAAGAACAATATTACTTGTGTCAGTTCCTCCTGCAATCACTGCCTGCAAATTAAGAAAATTAAGAATATGGTCATTCACAAGTTCTTCTATAAGAGAAACAAATCATATATTAAAATAAATTTATGTAAAATATTTTTTTAATTCATATATACTAATTTTAGTTTGTAAAAAATTTATTTATTTTCTTCATCTTATTTATTTCTTTTGTAAGTGTTTGTGGATACATTTACTTGAAAAAATTACCAATAAACATGATAGAAGAATATTTTACAAGTGTTGTTTACTCTAATCAAATTTAAAATTACTATAGTGTAATTTACGTAAATAAATTATTTATTATATATATTTCACATAATTATAATACTTTATATTTAGTAACTAGTTACATAAATTATGGATGGCAAAACGGGGTGGGTCGTGTAGGCCAGTCCTTGACTCGCTAAAAGAAATGCAGGGTAGACTGGCTATTTCAACTTGTTGGTCCGCCTCGCATAACCCATAGTCCATACCGGCAAAGTGTGGGATAGGGCACGTTGACCCGTATAATCCACATTTTTTAAGAATTAATTTTTTTTATATATACCCCCATGATTTATTTTTTTTGCAGCCACTTATTTTCAAAATTTCTAAAAACCCATAGTCCATACCGGCAAAGTGTGGGATAGGGCACGTTGACCCGTATAATCCACATTTTTTAAGAATTAATTTTTTTTATATATACCCCCATGATTTATTTTTTTTGCAGCCACTTATTTTCAAAATTTCTAAAATTATTCATTTCAAATTCTATAATCTGGTATACAAATTTGTATTTTGGATTGTGCAATCTGAAATAATGTACATTCCCAAACACAAATTTTAACTTCTAGATGAAATGCCACATTTCATAATTAAAGAAAAACATTCAATGAAAAATATCAAAGGGTAATTTGAATATTTTCTGAACTATGGAATGCAAGAAGAAAGACATGGAGGTGGTGCATGAAGAAACTACACTGGATCCCTAATTCATAGCAGCTTCACAAAATTCAATAATAATTTTTTAATATTTAATGGTGTTTTTTGTCTTTCTGGAATGCATATCATCATATGTCAAATGCATTAGCATACCTTGCTCTTTTTTATAATAAAATTTAAAAATTGTATTATATATATATATATATATATTATTATTTTATATTACTTTTCAAATTAGAATAGTAATAATGTATTTTCCTTAAAATTCTAATTTTATTGAAAATCAAAACATAATTATAATATTATTTTTTACCTATATCTTATTAGGCATTATCATGACAATAATACTGTGAGACAATTTATCTAATTCATTTAAATAAATAAAAGATTAACTTAATAAAATAAATATTCAAAATTTATTTTTTATAATTTAAAATATATATTTCTTATGTGCGCATTTGGGAAGCAATCAGCATTAAAGACAAACCAATAAAATCAACATTCATTTTCTATATGGAACAGACCTATATAGGATAGGCTAACCGGCATTCTCGTTCTTTAGATAGACTTTACAATCATGGTATATATTAAACTATACAACCATCACTACAAGAAAATCATTAAATAGAAACCAATTTTAGATACCAAATATAATTAGGTGTTATATTGAGTAAATTAAATACTAGTTTAGAGACTAAAAAAGTTATTAGTTTCTAAATTGGTATCTAATTAGCTACCAAGATTATTTCTACAAAATTTAAAATCTAAATAATTGATAATTAAAACATTAGATACCAATTTAGAAATTATTTATTAATAATAGAAACTATTTTTTTTTTTAAATATCTCTTAAGAAAAAATTAACATATACCAATATAAATATATATATATATATATATATATATAATAATTCGTTTTATATGTATGTTGAATTTTGTTGAAATTTGAAAAGATTATAATGTGTGTAATGAATATACATACCAGCAGGGTGGATTTGATTACGGTATCTGCATCGACCCCATCAATAGTTCTTCCATCAAACAATGAAATCATGATATCCATGAAATCTTTAGCTTCATCAACCTTCTCACCCAAACCCTTCCTTTTTCTATGTTCCTCTAACTCCTCACCTATAATACTATCCAACTCTTTCGCAGTTTCTTTCATTGCCTTCTCATGCCCTCCAAAATCAAACCATCTCAACCATGGAACAGCATCTCCCACTGTGAACAACCCGAACAGACGCATGAACTCCTCCATAGCCCTCACAAATCTCCGTGCCTTCTCATCATCCACAGTTGCTGCACTGAAATATCGCTTCCCTGTAATCATTTGAAGGACCATGTTGAATATCAGATGAGAAAACCATTGCTTCAACTCCACCAAGGCATAGCCGCTCTCATTCTTGTTGCTACGCCAAAAGTTGAAGAGCTCCTTGATCGAACCTTCAACTTCTGACTCAAAAACATGACGCAGCTGCTTCACTCGCAGAGGGGAGAGAATCTCTGAAACTGTAATCTTTCTTATTTTTCGCCAATAGGGACCATAGGGTGCTACCACAAACATGGCTTGGTTGTAGCTCATGTGTTCAGCAGCAACAAGCTTGGGGCGAGAGGAAACGACTATGTCGTTTGTGGTAAAACATTCCTTTGCCGTTTCCCAGTTGTTGATTACCAAAGCGCTTTTGGCACCAAGTTTGATGGTGAAAATGGGTCCATATTTGTCAGCCAAAGCACCCAAAGTTCTATGGGGTGTCTTTGAACCACTCAACAATGGAAGGTGGCCAAGTATTGGCCATGCACCTGCAACTGTGGGAGCTTCTTTTCCTTGAGAAAATTTGAAGAGACCAAAGAAAAAGAAACAGGAGAGAAGTAGAGAAACAAGTCCAATTGCAGAAACATTTAGATCCATTTTACCCAAGAGAGAAGATTGTGTATGCGATGCATGCTTGAGGCTACACAAATTGGATTTTAATATCTCTAACTTGTGAGTCACTCTCTGACACTGTTCTTAGGTTTCTAACAACCCTACTATTTTATACAATCTTATTATAATATATATTTATATTTAAATCAATCAAATCAAATCATTTTTGATAGTTAAAATATCATTTCTCTCTTGAAAAGATGAATTAATATTTGCCGCCACTCATAATTAAAATATAGTTATTTTCTAAATTTGGAAAAATCGTGTCAATAACAAACTTCATAGTGATAATAGACAAAAATCACTCCACTTTTATAAAGATCTCTCTAATTACTTATCAAATCATCTATTTTTTACTCAACATAAAGATAATTTTATAATACTTTACAACTATAATAATATAATAAATGTAAAAAGTATAAATTAATTAGATAACTTTAAATATTATATCACTATAGCAAAATTGTAAAGTAATTATTTATAAAACACAAATTATAAAGTATCACTGCTTTTTAATAAGAGAAAAGGTTTGTTGAGACTATAAACAATAAAAAAAAAACCATACATTTTACATTGTTTATAATAATATTTTTAAATTAAAAAAAATATATTAATTTATTATGGTGTGAAGAGTGTGTTTTTATTGTTGAAAGTGTTAATACCTCTCATAAATCTCTTACTTATCAACACTAGAAAAAACCATGAAATAGAAACCAATTTTTAGATACCAAAATAATTAGTTGCAATAGTAACTAAATTAGAGACCATTTTAGAAACTAAAACAAAATTTGGTTTTTAAATTAGTTTCTATTATTGTTAAATAGTTTCTAAAT
Source organism: Phaseolus vulgaris (assembly GCF_051622355.1). Taxonomy (NCBI): domain Eukaryota; kingdom Viridiplantae; phylum Streptophyta; class Magnoliopsida; order Fabales; family Fabaceae; genus Phaseolus; species Phaseolus vulgaris. The sequence continues at coordinate 4,019,680 of NC_143501.1, read as the reverse complement.
TAGTATCTAATTAGCAACCATGGTTTAGAGACCAAATTTAGAAACTAAATAATTGATAGTTAAAATCTTAGTTGCTAATTAGATATCAATTTAGAAACTATTTAACAATAATAGAAACTAATTTAGAAACTAAATTTTTTTTTAGTTTCTAAAATGGTCTCTAATTTAGTTACTACTACAACTAATTATTTTGGTCTCTAAAAATTGATTTCTATGTGATGATTTTCTTGTAGTGCAAATCAAGTTAAATACGTCTCTTAAATATACTTTTTAAATTTTTAACAATTCTAATAAAGTTCCAACAAAATTTTAAAAAGAAAAAACACATTAATTTTTTAAAAGTTAAATTTTTATTCTAAAAAATTATATTATAATTATAAAAATAAGAAAAAAAAAATTTAAATCAATCATAAAAAACATTTTCTGAAAGAAAAAAACTGAGACATATTAAACATATATTTAATTTATTTTTTAATTTTAAACCTGATTATATTACTATAATAATGTGATGTTAAATATATGTTTTTAATGTGAAATAAATCTTTTCGCATCAACATATGAGCACGAATGACGACGTATTAGCATTAAACAGGTGGCCGGAGAGTTAGGTAGAAACTGCACCACTTAATTACTCTTCCGGACGAAAAATTTCTACCAAACAATAAAGTTAAGAATGGGACAAAAATGCTCAGATTTTTCAATGGGACATTTATTCAAACAGTACATAAACATTAAAGTAGTACCTGACTTACCCCAATAAGAATGCTCTAATAATACTGAATAATATTTTAAAATAAGTAAGTATTCTATCATTGCTAAAATAATTGAAAAGAGACTTTGTCTCTTGTGGGACATATGAGAACATTGGAAAGACACAAAGAGTCCCCGAGTAAAGATAACACGCACAAATCATGACAAGACTTTTAAAACTTACTAAAAAAGTATAGAGATATAATTAAAATTAAGACACGTTATATTAATGGATAAATTAAATTGTGTTGGAATTCAAATTTTGAAAATAAGACCTAAATTAAGATGAAATAATTTAACAATAATTCCAAAATAGCTTTATTTTTAAAAAAAAAATTAAGAATTCTTTTAATTTGGTATTGTGAGGTCATGGGTCGAGTGTTATCATATGATGAAATGATTTTTGTGTCAATCTATGTAAATAATGGTTATGAATTTATTAGTCCGATGATGTGAAAATATTGTTAATGTCGATATTTGAAGTTAATGAAAAAGATCTTATTTATTTTTCATAAAGAGGAGAGTGCGTTGATTATGGAGATCGACCGTATATATGTGATTGTAATCAATTTGGAAATATAACTTAAAACAAGATGAGATACAAGGAGAAGGGAGGAGAGCACTATCTTATATAAGGGAAAGAAAACACAACACTCTAGGGCTAGAAAACATTGTTTCTAGCTTAACTATATGCTTTAGTAGGGAGACATCCTCTTGGCTAGAACATTTGGCGTCCACCGCGGGGCAAGTAAAAGTTTTTTTACCTCCACAATATATACGTAAAATTTCCTTATTCACACAAGGCAGCACACAAACCACCCATAAAAGAACTGTTCTAATGTAGTTGATGCAATTCGTCGCCACCATGTCGGGTACACCGATGTTGCCTTTAATTTTTTAATGAGCATATTAATTTTTATTTCGTCATTATTTTCATCCATGATTGATCACCTTGAGCACAAAAATCAAATTGTAATGGAAAAAAATGTGAATAGATTGATAGAGTAAAATGGTCACATCGTTATACATTCAACGTCATCATATATATTGTTATTGATTTCATGTTATCCTTTGTCACATATAATTGTTTGAAAAAAATTTAGATAATTAAAGCTCAAAAGAAATATCATTATAAAGAAAGTGCAATCGAATTCATATACATGAAATCATGTTTTGTAATTAGGTGTCTGGATCCATTATTATGAGTTTATGTCATTGATGCTTTGTTTTGTTTATTCTCTATTTTTTTTCAATTGAATCTATAATTATTAACGAAATTGTCAATTATTAATAAATTAGATAACTCAAAATAGTATTTAAATTTCAAAAGACTAAACTATCACTTTTAGATTGGGATGAATAAAATTATTTTTTTAATTCAAGAGTCTATAAAAAAAATTAGAAACTAAAATAGAATGTAATTTTGATAAGTGTAATATTCAAATCTATTTTTTATAATATATTAAATTTATACATTTATTTTTATTTTTTAATTGTGGATACTTGTTGGTAACTGTTCTAAAATATTAAGAATTAGTATACTTAATGAAATATTAATGAAATATTATTACTTGTTGTTGTGTTGATTGAAATAATTTAGGTAATTAAATAATTAAAGAAATTCAAAGAAAAAAAAAACCTCTTATTCGACCACCAACATGTCAATAAAAGAAAAGGAAAACTTTAATTTTATGCCATGTTAATAAACTAAAAAATAATTATTGTAAAATTATATATAAATTCGTAAATTTTGTTACAAATTGGAAAATAAATATGGTCATATATTTTTCAATTAGAAGTGAGAATTTATACGACGACAAATTAATTTTTTTAAAATATTTTTGGTAAGAACTGGGTAAATAAAATTTTGAAGATGCGTATGTATATGTCAAGTTATTGTCTTGATTAAAACCAACGCATTTGGTAACCTTCCATTTTCAGTTTGAAAATTTGTAGACCTCTTTTATCAAAATTAAGAGTTTATGATAAAATAAAAATAAGAAATGCTTTATTTATTTACCAATATAACGTATCCATTCATCCATACCATTTTCTTCACACGTTTTAAAATTATGTCATATTTTGTTATAAAAAATTGCTATATTACAATGTTGTTTTTATTAAAGAAGAATATAGAAGTAAGTGAAAAAAGAAAAAATAATGATGGAAGTACAAATTTCGTCAAGTTTTACTTCTTTTAATTTTTATAATTCTTTATCGTAAGTAAGAGTGTATACACTACTTCTCTCATACTAGTATAAATCATTGTGTTATTCTTCTCTCATACTCACTACTTCTAACAACTAAAGAAATTAATCAAACTTAAAAACTACATGGTGTTTTTGATGACAAGTTCATACTTAAAAACAAACCATCAATAAGAAATCTCGTTTTGGAACTGGTTTTAAACATCATCATATCAAATTTGGTTTTAAAATGTGATTTAAAGTGTTTTATTGTTTAAATAGACGGTTATTGAAAGCTGATTTGAATCTTGCTTTACAATTTAAAAGTAAAGTCTTTATCAAAGCACATTGTTGTAGAACCAATTTGAATCTAATTTTAAAGAAAATTATTTTTTTATACACTGTGAACTTCTAAAAAATACAAATTAAACCTTTTAAAGATTAACTCCAAGAACTGTTATGGCTTAAACTGTTTCTGCTAGAAGAATCCTCAATTGTTTAAATTAGATATTGAAAAGGCAGCTAGAAGAAACAAGGAGACAAAGAGAAAAGAAAAACAAAGAGACTATAGAAGAATCCTCAACCACTTTTTCCCTTCCCATTAATATTTTTCAAGAAGAAAGCATTATAGCCAAAAAACCACCACCGCATATCATAAGTGTCTAATTTCAGTAATATTTCATATTAAAATTTAGGCACTTAGAAGGATTTATTGCTAATTTACATATAGAATGATCTCTAATTTATGAATTTATACATTTTGTATGATCTTTATTTGAATAAGAGAATTTTATTCCCAAATTTGGTGTTAATTGCATATTTTTAGGGAGGATTGAAGATTTGGAGTAAAGGAGAATAATTTGAGCTAAAAAGATAAAGCTAGAAGGTAGGTCCCAGGATGCAAAGAGATGCAGAAAAAGACTATTTCGCCACAAGAGTATCTCGCTTGAGCGAGAATACGTCAGAAATATTGGGGATTTTTTTTTATGTTTTATCACTTAGCCCATTAGCACGACATAACACTACAAAAAATTATGTATAAAGTGACAGTTTTAATATGGCGGTTATTAATAACCGTCACAAATTTCCGTATAATATGACATTTAACTAACTGTCATAATTATCCTTCAGAATATGTCAGTTTGAACCGCCACAATTATCCGCCTTATTATTTCCAATTATTTTTTTTTTAAATTTAGTTTCACTATTCAGGAACCCTAATGTTGTTTTTGAAAACTTCATTTGTGACTTTTCCCTCTCTCCTCCTTTCTCTCTGCGTCGAACCCTAATGAAATCCTGGTCGAAAACTCCTCACGTTAAGCCTTCATGAAAACCCTCCTTGCGAAACCCTCACCCGCTTCACTCACTCGCGCACCTCATTGTGAAACCCTCACCTACTTCACTCACTCGCGTCTTCTCTCTGTTGTTCTTCTCTCTGCCACATCCACCATCTTCTCGCTACAATGCAACGTCTTCTCTCCGCCACTCACCATTTTCTCTCTGCCAAATCCACCATCAGCTCCGTTTGAGGTAGAGTTTTTTGAAACAATCCCATTTTCTCGCTCTTTTTTCACTCTCCACTCTCCATCATCTCTGCAAGTTACTCGTTCGCTTCCTACATTCCCCTGATTCTCCCAAATTTTTGAAAATCCTTTAAAAACCTATTCCCAAAATTCTTTGTTTAACTTATTAATTAGTTAGTTACTAAATTGGTCTTCCTTCGTCACCACAACATGTGGATCCAAGCGTCTTCTATTTTCTCTTTCGCAACCGCGTTGTTTTGATTTTCGCTTTTTATTTTTTTTTCTTCTTCATCTAATTGATGTTTTGTGTGTGGATCTGTTTTACAGCGAGTGCTTTTCTGAATCGGAAGAATCTGATTGTTAGGGTTTGGTATGGGGACAGGAAGTCACCTTCTCGAAGCGAAGGAATGGTTTGCTGAAGAAGGCGAAGCAACTTGCGATCTTGTGCGATGCTGAAGTCGGAGTTATGATTTTCTCCAGCACCGGAAAACTCTATAATTTCGCCAGCTGCAGGTACACGATTTGTCTATCAATTTATTTTTCTTTTTCTTTTTTGTGGATGTTGAATGCTGCAGGTACACAATTTGTCTATCAATTTATTTTTCTTTTTCTTTTTTGTGGATGTTGAATGCTATGCTCTACGATTTCACTGTCAAGTTTTGTGCATCGATGTTGAATGTTGTTTTGTTGTAGCTATTCGTAACGATATTATTAAGATATTAGCACATGTTTTATAAGTTTTGAAAAAACGTTTTATAAGATATTATTGGATTCAACTGAGTGACGGGTGTTATTGGGTTATATTCTCTATAGGCATCATTTTTAATAATGTTGGGTTTTTTTTGCTGGAGATTATAATTAATATATGTGACAAGATAGTTAATTAATATTATTATAGTAATAAAAGTGCTTACATAGCTGTGTGTAGTTAAGTACATTAGTGTTTTCTTCAAAGACGCAGTGGGTTTGAAACTATAATAGCTAAGCTGGATGAAAAAAAATAGGGGTGACGAGTAATATTATCAAGTACTGTAGAAGGGGTCCATTGGAAACCACTTGGATCATATTGGGAGTTGAATGAGCTCGTGGGGTTTCTAAAATTGATTCTCCATTGATGAAAAATTGAAATTGCAAATAAGACAATTCAAAGAAATATACTTTAAATTAATGTTTTTTTATTAAATTTTGGGAGTCAAGAAAAGACCGGCTTGTTAGGAATTGGTTGTGTTGTATCCCACCCTGTAAAGATAAGAACGCCAGTTGGATGGTGGCCATTTAAAAAACCAACAGCCTTTGAGCTTTGACTATTTGCAGAACTATTAGGTGACACTTAGGGGAGATTATTCAATTTGGATGCAAAAGTTATGTTAGCTTTTAGAATTTCATGTTAGGTCCATTTGTCAGTTTATAAATAGTGATTTGTAGTGCATAACTAGATTTACGATTATATCATAAGGTTTATTTGGTGCTTTTTAAACCTTTGTCAAATTTTGGGGGTTACACAGAGAGGGTTCTTCTTGTTTCATGGGTATTTTGTTTTAAGATTTGTGAAAATTAATTTTAATTCATTGAATATTATTGGTATGAGTATTTTTAAATTCAGCTCGTTAATAAATTTTAAATTAAAACGTGTTATGGGAAGAGATTTTTTTATCACCAATATGGGAAGAGAAATTGATTAGAAAGTTTTGACAAATGGACACTTTCACCAAATACTTTTCAATCAGTTGGAAAAAATTCTACTAGTTTAAAACTTGTTTATTCAACTTATTATGTGGTAGATATAATTTGTAGGAAACATATATTGATGTTGAACACTAGTTTGTTCTCTTTCAAGGTTTGTAGAGAAGAGTTAGATGGATCATTTCTTACTAGTACACGGAGATTTATACATTCATGCATTAACTATTTCCCCTTTCAGGAATCATGGAAAGTGTTAACATTAAATTTTGATGTGATACAAATGTTTTATGAGAAGAAACTTAAGGAGATTTAGGGTGCAGAACAATTCTAAAATCATCAATTTGTGTTTTAAGGATGGATTGAAAAGAGAAAATATTCTCTACCTATTATCAAGTAATTTTTGAATAATTTGTTGATGTCATTGTGTTGGACTGCCAGATTTTATATATTTACAAACTATAAAGTCACTAGTATTAGCCACTAGTATTATTTTATTGATTGTTTTACCATTTTTCACAAATTAGGTGCTCGATGCAACTGATAATGAACCTTGGGGTCTTCATGGTACTGCACTGGCAGAGATTTCCCCGGCTACCAAAAAATTGTAAACAACTATCTATCTATCTTTTTTTCCGGTTATATTACTTTTATTGTTTGTTTTTTTGTTTTTGTATTTTGAGAAAATTTCTGATACTTGTTCTACTAAATTATTGCTTCTCTTCTATACTGCTACTGAATGTCAAATGGCCATGAATGTCCTTTGGACAAGACTGGGCGAAACTGGAAAAGATTGGAGATATGTATACAAGGTAATGCCTTCCAAATAATCATGTCATTTCCTAAGATTTTAAGATACAAAGAAAAGGCTTTTTGGAGGTATTTTTTGTGTTGATACATACAATTTGCTTTTCTTTCAATAACTTGAATTATGTTAATTTAGGCGTTAGCGGTTATCGAGTATTTGGTAGCACATGGATGTGAACGTGCAGTTGACGACATTATAGAACATACTTTTCATTTTTCAGTAAGGGAAATTCTCTTGTATTTAGCTAATTTCATGCTTGCAATTAACAACTCTGTTGACCAGTAAAATAAAAGAGTATTTTCTGATGTTATCTTAATTTACTTTGGATTGGTTAAGGCACTTTCTAGTTTTGAATATGTTGAGCCAAGTGGGAAGGACGTAGGACTCAATGCAAGAAAAAAGGATGAAAACATTGTGTCCCTTTTGAATGATAGGGATAATATAAGATACATGATGTCAAAAATAAAGTTGCTACAAATCGTGACAAGTAGGTCAAATTTGTCAATATTTTCATCCTAGAATTATCAGGTCAACAAACTACTACAATAGAATGTGTAGTCATAAAATAATTTTCTTATTTTTCTTTTGGGTGCTCAATGTAGTTACATTGGAGTTTCAGAGCAGTGGTAAGTATGGAGGCTTTGGATCTAGAGATGGTGACAGGTTTGGTGATAACAATAGAGACAAGGTGGGATCCTATGATGAAGATTACAGATTGCTTGTATAATGTGCTTGTATAATGTGCTTCTACAAATTACTATACTTAAAATTTTATTATAATATTGTTTTCATTTATTTTTTAAAAATTGTCAATTAACTTTAAACATATTTTAACTTATTTCAGGCACCGGATGTTGCTAGTGGTGCTCCTTTACCAAACCAGAATATAAGATCGAGTGGAGGGAGTAAGACAAATTAGTATTGAGAATTTACTTGTAATATGTTTAGAAAGTGAAACAATTTATATTTTGACAATTTAATTTACTTGTTGTTTGTATTAATTTGACATTATGAACTTTGTTCTTTCAATGAATGAATGAACTCATCTTTTGATTATTATATTTATCAATTTTAATTATATTATGAAACATAATATCAAATTAATTAATATTATAAAATCAAATTATAAAATAGAATTAAATAAATTATTATAAATTTTAAAAATAAAATTACGTTTAATTATAATACGAAATTAAATAATATTATGAAATCAAATTATAAAATAAAATTAAATAAATTATTATAAATATTAAAAATAAAATTAAATATTTAATATTCGAATTATGACAGTTATAAAGTGTATTATAAATGTCATACTATACTGTATTAAGTGGCGGTTAAAACTGCCACTATTTACATTAGAATTGGTTTACCCAGCTTTAAAATTACGATATTTATAACTGACGCCAATTATACCCTTAAAATCGCCGCTTTATACAATGCGTAATATGGCGTCTGCTACAACGGTTCTCAATTGACCGCCACATTAAACTTTGTGGCGGCAAGAATTCTGGCGGTACGCGGTACCGCCACAGACGTATAATGCGGTGGTTAAAAACGCCAGTTTTTGCGAAAATAACCGCCGCAATATACACGTTTTTTTGTAGTGTAATAAGCGACCTAACCCTAGAAAATTAGGATAAATAGGGGGCTAGAGGCTCAATCCTACTGTGTCAGATTGAGAGGAAAACACCATAGAGTGAATTGTAACCCAATTAGGAGAATGGAAGGTGCTAGAAGTATGCGTGGCTAATTCTACCATTTTGGATTTTGAGTAATCTGCTCAAACTCTTATGTATTGAGGTGATATCTTATATATTAATATTAAGTTCTTGATTGATTATTGGTATTGTTGTTTTACTTTTAACTTTCTGTGACAAATTGATAGTCTTAAATCTAACCGGGAGGTATTTTTAGGGTTCAAACCTGAACAACAATACTTAACATATTTGAGTGTTAAGGATAAACTTGAAATGTTAATTGACATTAACGTCTGGATGGGATTCTAAGTTGTTTTTATAAATATGCAAGGGATCGATATTTAGGAAACATTTTTAAGGATTTTATATGCGAGGGATCGATAAAAATGAATTTTCTATGGCCATCAATTTCAATCAAAGAACTTAATATTAACATCCTAATCAAAATACATGAGAGTGAGAAAGATGAAACTTAATCCCTATTTTTTCAATTCAAGCAACTAATTCTTTGTTTGTTTTATTATTGATCGGTGTCAACACAATCACTTCAAAACTCTTTTTATTGTTCTGTTGTTATATTTAGCGAATTTTGTACTCAATAATTCACTTCATTGTTCCTTGTGGGATTGATATTCGTTCTTAGGGACAATTATTACTTCTGACAAACACAGTGCACTTGCCGTAAAAAGTCATCAACAACCCAAGAGAACACTTGGAGAGTATGCTATGCAGCAGAGGCCATCATTTCTCTAGTATTGCAATACCTTCTACCACCAACGCCTTGGAGATGAAACCTGCATTCCTCAGTCTGATAAGTACCCATCAATTTACAACAATGGACCATGAGGATCCATATACACATTTGTCTACATTTTATGAATTGGTAGGAACAATAGACTTTCAATCAGGTGATATTGAAACTGTTTATCTACGTTTATTTCCTTTCTCATTAACAGGAAAAGCTAAAGAATGATTCAAATCACATCCAAATCAGAGTCTTACTAGTTGGAAGGATGTATAGAGGAAAAAAATTTACAAAGATTTATTTCCATAAGAGGGACTTGAAAAATATAAAGAAATTAAATATCGATAAAGAAGGAATAAAGTAGTGAGAATATGCGGTGTAATTATTCTTTTTATTAATGATATATTTGAAAGAGTTTCAAAGTTTACAAAGATAAGCTATAAATCTATCAAGTACATTAAAGGAAAATTAAAATATATCAAGCACTTTGAAGAAAAATACAAAGATAGCAAAGACTTTGAACGATACTTTGAATGAAAATAAATTGTGACCGCATAACTAGCACATGGATTAGTTGTTTTCATAACAACTAAAAGATAGGTGTGGTTTAATAAGAATCTCAAGTGGAGTGGCTTTGGTGTTGGCTAATCCAAAGTTTTCGGTCATGTCAATAGGATCAGGTGATGAACTTAAAAATTCAAAAGAGTGCAAAATACTAGCAAGAGAGAATTGCACTACTTCAAGGCCAAAGGATATTCCTGGACACATTCTTCTACCACCTCCAAATGGTATTAGCTCAAAATGATGACCTTTGACATCGAGATCTTTGTAAGTTGTAAGAAACCTTTCAGGTTTGAACTCCAATGGATCTTCCCAAACATTCTTGTCTGTGTGAATCTTCCAAAGATTTGTGATTAGTCGAGTTCCTTTTTTTATATTATAACCACCTAAAGTGCAATTCTCTGTGAATTCACGAGGTGTCGCAAGAGGACCAGGAGGATATAATCTTAAAGTTTCTTTGACTATGGCTTGAAGATATGTTAACTTACTCATATCAGACTCAGTTACGCATTTCTCTTTTCCAATATGAATGTCTAGTTCAGCTTGCACTTTTTCCAATACCAAAGGATTTCCCAAAATCAAACACATTGCCCACACAAGAACAACACTACTTGTGTCAGTTCCTCCTGCAATTAGTGTCTGCAAATTAAACAAATTAAGAATATGGTTTTATTCACAAGTTCTTCTATAAAACAAAAAATCATATATTAAAATCAATTTACATAAAATATTATTTTTAATTCATATATAAACTAATTTTAATTCATAATTAATTTATTTAATTTCTTCATCTTATTTATTTCTTCTAACAACCTCTTATTCTCAAAAGTTGTAAAATTATTTATTTCAAGTTCAATAATCTAGTATACAAATTTGTATTTTGGATTGTGCAATCTAGAATAATGTACAATCCCAAACACAAATTTTAACTTCCAAATTAAATGTCACATTTCGGAATTAAAGAAAAATGCCAAAGCATAATTTGAGTATTTTTTGTATAATGGGATGCAAGAAGAAAGGCATGGAGATGCAGGAAGAATCTACACTCAATCCCTAATTTATATCACCCTCACAAAATTCAATAATGATTTTTTAATAAATGGTGTTTTTTATCTTTCGAAAAAGTATATTTTTTTTGTCAACAAAAAATAAAATTGAATTAAAAGGGACATTTCAAAAAAAAAAACCTTAGTCTTTTTTATAATAAAATTTAAAGGTTGTATTATATATATAAATATATTATTTTTCAAATTAATAGTAATAATGTATTTACCTTTAAAAAATGTATATATTTAATAAAATATTTTATTAAATAATTTATTATTATAATCAAAATTCAAATTTTATTGAAAATCAGAACATTGTTATATTATTTTTTAATTTAAAAATATTATTATAATGATTTGTTAAATTGTATGTATTTTATTTTTGGATGTTAAAGAAATCTTTTCCTTAGAGATAAACCAATAGAATTAATCTGTACTTTTTAACAGGACATATCTATCTAGAATGGGTTGACTCAGATCGTTATCCCTAATATACACTATTCAACCATGCTATACTGTGCCATGCAGAAAACAAAATTAGAAAGAAAAATAAAATACTAGACGGTTGAAGTTTGAAAGGATTATAATGTTCATATTGAAGATACATACCAGTATGGTGGATTTGATAACGGTATCTGCATCGACCCCATCAGTAATTGTTCCATCAAACAACGAAATCATGACATCAATGAAATCTTTAGCTTCACCCAAACCCTTTCTTTTTCTGTGTTCCTCTAACTCCTCACCAAGAATAATATCCAACTCTTTAGCAATTTCTTTCATAGCCTTCTCATTCCCTCCCAAATCAAACCGTCTCAACCATGGAACAGCATCTCCCACTGTGAACACCCCCATCAGACGCATCAACTCCTCCACAGTCCTCACACATCTCTGTGCCTTCTCATCGTCTACAGTTGCTGCACTGAAATATCGCTTCCCTGTAATCATTTGAAGGACCATGTTGAATATCAGATGAGAAAACCATTGCTTCAAGTCCACCAAGGCATAGCCGCTCTCATTCTTGTTGCTGCGCCAAAGGTCAAAGAGCTCCTTGATCGATTCTTGAACCTCTGACTCAAAAAGATGACGTTGCTGCCTCACTTGCTGAGGGGAGAGAATCTCTGAAATTGTAAGCTTTCTTATTTTTCGCCAATAGGGACCATAGGGTGCCAAGGCAAACATGGCTTGGTTGTAGCTCATGAGTTCCACCGAAACAAGCTTGGGGCGACCGAAAACGACTGTGTCGTTTGTGGTGAAGCATTCCTTTGCTATTTCCCAGTTGTTGATTACCACAGCCCTTTTCGCACCAAGTTTGATGGTGAAAATGGGTCCATATTTGTCGGCCAAAGCACCCAAAGTTCTGTGGGGTGACTTTGAACCACTCATCAATGGAAGGTGACCAAGTATTGGCCATGCACCTGCAACTGTGGGAGGTTCTTTCCCTCGAGAAAATTTGAAGAGACCATAGAGAAAGAAACAGAAGAGAATTAGAGAAGCAAGTGCAATGGTGGTTGCATTCAGGGAATTTACAACCAAATCCATTTGAGCGAGTTGAGGCTCTGTGTGTTTCAGGTAGGGTAAAGTAGGAGTGGTTAAATAGATCCTTCATTCCTTCAGAGAGAAGGAAAAGTCAAACTTTTCAAAGACTAACTAAGTATGATTTTACTTGGAAATTGTGTTGTATTTATATAATATTTAAAATGTGTTATAAAATATAACTACCCTAAATAATAATAATTAATAGCTATTTTCAAAGTTTGCTGCCATAAAAAATAATAAAAATATTTAAAATATATAAGGTTAAGTTTCAAAATATTAAAAATTGAAATTATTATGCAGTGAATTGTAATTACTAATTTAAATCATACTTTATAACATTTTTATACGTGCGTTTATAACTTTGTCACATCATGTCACCACTTCCTTCTCTTTATGTTAATTTAATAAAACAGATCAAATTGTATATTTTTTAAAAAAAATAAGACAAAATTTATTTTTTTAAAAATCAAAATACTATGAATTTAGGGTTCAAGGTCTAGGTTATTTTTATTAAATAGTATTAAAAAATATTTTTTTGAATTTATTTATTTTTTGTTTAATTTTGTGTGGTTTACATTACTTTTATTTTATTCCATTACTCTGCTACTTGTTTCCACATATTAAAAATGTGATGTTTTGTGTTTAATATAAAACTAAATTGTGATTAATGTAAATTGAAAAGTAATTTTTATTATTTTCATTGAAAAAGTGTTTGATAATTGCTATTTATATCAATGGTGATGATCTTTTTGTTATGGTATATGATGACATGAAAATTACAACTAAAAAAACATGATAAACTCGTTATCTAATAATTCTTTTATGAAAAAATAAAGTTAGTTAAGCTTATTGTTTTACATTAACTATAATATTGTTTTACATTAACCGCAAGTTCATAAGATGGTAAGAAAAATAATAATCATGTCACTTAATTAATAAAAAATTAAAAGATAAAAAATCAATTAAAAAATATATTTTTTAAAAATATTTAATTAAAAAAATCAATTAAAAATAGTTAAGGATATATTTTAAGGATTTGTTGAGAGAAAAAAAATATTTTGTTATGAACACAAATATTGACCTTAATAGTTGATATTTGTTGTATCCTCCAAGGTTAATTGATATTTGAGAAAAAAGATGGAAAATAGATCGTTCATTCCTTTAGAGAGAAGGAAAAGTCAAACTTTTATTATAACTACCAGTAATAATAATAATTAATAGCTATTTTCAAATTTTGCTGCCATAAAAATAATAAAAATATTTAATTAACAAAAGAGATCAATTGTATATCTTTTAAAAAAGAAATAGAAAATCTAGGATAAATTTTTTAAAAAAAAAAATCACTGAATTTGACTGTTGACCCTTAATGGATCAATGAGGTAATCAAGCTTATTTTTTATTTCAAAAAATTATATTTTTTAATTTAGTTCTTTTTTAATTCTGTGTGGTTTACATTACTTTTATTTTATTCCATTACCCTGCTTACTTGTTTTCACATGTTAAAAATGTGATGTTGTGTACTTAATATAAAACTAAATTGTGGTTAATGTAAATCGAAAAGTGATTTTTATTATTTTTGTTTATAATGTGTTGTATAACAAGAAACTATCACCACCATTGTTATTTATTATTTATATCAATGGTGATGATGATGGTAAGATCCTTTTGTTAGTATATACACTATAAGAAAATTTTGAAATAAAAATTAATTTTAAAAACAAAAAATAATTAGTTTTTATAATAGTTAAATTACAAATCATTGTAGAGGTTAAAAAAAAAATTGGTTTCTAAATTAGTTTCTAAATTTGTATTTAATTAGCTACCAATGTTTTAACTACCAATATTATTTAGATTATAAATTTGGTAGCAAAAACCTTAGTAGTTAATTAAATATCAATTTGGAAATCATTTAACAATAATATAAACTAATTTAGAAACCAATTTTTTTTTTTAGTTTCTAAAATGGTCTTGAATTTAGTCACTATAGCAACTAATCATTTTTTGTTTCTAAAATTAATTTTTATTTCATGATTTTCTTGTAGAGGTATATGATGACATGAAAACTATAACTATAAGAAAACATGATAAACTCGTTATCCAATAAATTTTTAATGAAAAAATGAAAGTTAGTTAAGTTTATTAACTATAATATTATTTTATATTAACTGCAAGATGGTAAGAAAAATAATAATCATGTCACTTAATTAATAAAAAATTAAACGATAAAAAACAATTAAAAAATATATGTTTTAAAATATTTAATTAAAAATAGTTAAGGATATATTTTAAGGATTTGTTGAGAAAAAAATATTGTGTTATGAACACAAGATATTGACCTTAATAGCTTGATATTTGTTGTATATATCTTCCAAGGTTAATTGATATTTGAGAAAAAAGATGTTCATAAGTGAATTGTGAATGTGGGTAGGTTAAGGTGTATAATTTAGACCAGAATCAATAAAGTCCAAGTTCATGTAAAAGAAATAAATTAAAATAATATAAGGTTCGCATATATTATATATATACGATGTCTTCAGCCACAAATATTGAACCACTCAACAATAAAGTAGTGAATGGGACAAAATTGCTCCAGTAATACTGAATAATATTTTTACATATAAGTCAAAATTTTCATTCTATTACTGCTAAGAAAATTCAAAAAACAAGACTTTGTTCCTCGTGGTACATATGAGAAAATTGGAAAAATGCAAAGAATCCCCGACTAAAGATAAGACGCACAAATCAAGAGAAGACTTTTAAAACATATAGAAAAAAAAGTATAGAGATATAATTAAAATTAAAACACGTTATACTAACAGATAAATTATGTTGGAATTCAAATTTTGAAATTCAAACCTAAATTAAGATGGAACAACAATTTCAAAACAGCTTTATTTTAAAAAAAAAAAAAAAAATTTAATTTGGTATATTATATCCATATCTAAAAATTTAAGTCAAATGAAGATGAAATTTAAAATAAAATAATTAAAATGGATTCAAAATATCAATAAAAATGTAAAAATATTAGCGTTCTTAAGTTTACAACTTTTTTTTCAGTAGTTGCTTGGCTAAGGGAAATAAGGATTGGCAAATATTTCTAGATTGGGTTTAACACTAACATATATTACTCTGATTTCTCAGTTTCATTTGCAATATTTTAAATTTTAATGTGAATCTTACAATTCTATGATTATATATTTAATTATAAAAAAATAAAGATTTATCTTGATTCATAAGAAATAATGTGAATAATTTCTTCTCAACTTCTCAATCTATTTCTTTTAAACTTTTATTTTGTAATACTTTTTTCTTAATGGTCAACTAGCGACTTAACTAGCAATTTTTTTGAAAAAACAAAACCTAGGTTTATTGACTATTAGAATTTTTAAAGAATTTTTTTAAAAACAAAACCTAGATTTATTGACTATTAGGATTTTAAAAGATAAATTCTGTACAAATAAATACATCATTTTATTTTATTAAATTATATTTAAACTAACTAGTCACACACCTATACTTTTCAAAGCTTCAATGAATTGGCATTTTGCAGTGTAGGTCATTTGAATATTAATATAATATGAAAGCATAAGAAAATGATGTGTTATAATCGTAAGCTCATTGACCAATGAGGCATTTAATCAAAGGGTACATAAATATTAAAGTAGTACGTGACTTACCTGAAAAAAGAGATGTGGTGCATGTAAAAATGGCACCCACCCTTGAAGGATTTGTAAAAATGTTTTAAACTTCTTTCTATGTGAAACTGTTATGCATCACTTTCTTATTATTTGCTAAGCTAATTAGTGCACTCTGTATTTTGCCTCTGGTTTCCAATTATTGCACACCTTCATCAGTCACGGTTAACCAATTAAGCAATTCATTAATTGTATCGACTGATGAAATCTCTCGAGACTTATCACTGACCGATCGAGATCGTAATTCACATTAATGAACTAATCGACAACATAAATACAATTACGTTCAAATAGGATTAATCACTTCAATCCGCGATTAAGAATTAAGTAATGCATCTCTAAATACGGTCCAACTCTCTAACCTGACTCAATAAAGAAAGTCTACCAAAAATAATATATATTTGAAAGAGTTTCAAAGTTTACCAAGATAAACTATAAATATATCAAGTACTTTGAAGGAAAGTACAAATATATCAAGCACTTTGAATGAAAATACAAAGATAACAAAGACTTTGAACGATATTATAGAAAAAAAGTACTTTAAATGAAAACAAATTGTGACAGCATAGCTAGCACATGGATTAGTTGTTTTCGTTACAACTAAAAGATAGACGTGGTTTAATAAGAATCTCAAGTGGAGTGGCTTTGGTGTTGGTTAATCCAAATGTTTCGGTCATGTCAATAGGATCAGGTGAAGAGTTTAAAATTTCAAAAGAATGCAAAAAACTAGCAAGAGAGAAATGCACTATTTCAAGGCCTAAGGATACTCCTGGACACTTTCTTCTGCCACCTCCAAATGGTAATAACTCAAAATGATTACCTTTGACGTCAATATTTTTGTGAGTTGTAAGAAATCTTTCTGGTTTGAACTCCAATGGATCTTCCCAAACATTACTATCTGTGTGAATCTTCCAAAGATTTGTGATTAGACGAGTTCCTTTTTTTATATTATAACCACTTAAAATGCAGTCCTCTATAATTTCATGAGGTGCCGAAAGAGGACCAGGAGGATACAATCTTAATGTTTCCTTGACTATGGCTTGAAGATATGTTAACTTGCTTATATGAGACTCACTTACACATTTCTCTTTTTCAACATGAATGTCTAGTTCAACTTTTACTTTTTCCAATACCAAAGGATTTCTCAAAATCAAAGATATTACCCACGTAAGAAGAGTACTACTTGTGTCAGTTCCTCCTGCAATCACTAACTACAAAATAAGGATATGATCTTATTCACAAGTTCTTCTATAACATAAACAAATCATCAGTACAAGAAAATCATTAAATAGAAACTAATTTTATAGACAAAAAATAATTAATTACTATATTGACTAAATTAGAGACCATTTTAGAGACTAAACAAATTTTTGGTTTCTAAATTAGTTTCTATTATTGTTAAATATTTTCTAAATTTGTATCTAATTAGCTACAAAGTTTTTGCTACCAAATTTAGAATTTAAATCTTTTCGCCTAACCCGCATAAGCCAAATGTGAGACAGGTGATCTATCCCCATAATCCTCATTTTTTAAAAATTTAAAAGTTTATTTCTTCATCTCATAATTTATCTTGCAGTCTTATATTCGTAAAAAATTCTAAAATTATTCATTTTAAATTCTATAATTTGATATAAAAAATTGTATTTTGAATTATACAATCTGAAATTTTGAATTGTACAATCAGAAATATTGTACAATCCCAAACACAAATTTTAACTTCTAAATTTTATAAATCAGGAAGTTAATGTGCATATTCCGGAATTAAAGAAAAAATATTTAATAAAAAATATTAAAAGATAATTTGAGTATTTTTCAAAGTATGAAATCTAAGAAGAAAGTGATAGAGATACAAGAAAAAATTACACTAAATCCCTAATTCATAACATCTTCACAACATTTTGGTTATTTAATATTTAATATTATTTTTTTATCTTTCTCAAATTCATAAATGGTTTTGGTTTTAATACCTTAATTTTTGTATAATAAAATTTAAAGTTATAATGTGATTTAATAAAAAAAAAATGCATTAAAGATCCATACCAGTACAGTGGATTTGATGACGGTATCTGCATCGAACCCATCAATAGTTCTTCCATCAAACAACGAAATCATGACATCCATGAAATCTTGAACTTCATCATCCTTCTCACCCAAACCCTTCCTTTTTCTGTGTTCCTCTAACTCCTCACCAAGAATAATATCCAACTCTTTTGCAGTTTCTTTCATTGCCTTCTCATGCCCTCCAAAATCAAACCATCTCAACCATGGAACAGCATCTCCCACTGTGAACACCCCAAACAGACGCATGAACTCCTCCACAGCCCTCACACATCTCTGTGCCTTCTCATCATCCACAGTTGCTGCACTAAAACATCGCTTCCCTGTAATCATTTGAAGGACCATGTTGAATATCAGATGAGAAAACCATTGCTTCAACTCCACCAAGGCATAACCGCTCTCATTCTTGTTGCTGCACCAAAAGTTAGAGAGCTCCTTGATCGATTCTTCAACTTCTGACTCAAAAACATGACGTAGCTGCTTCACTCGCTGAGGGGAGAGAATCTCTGAAACTGTAATCTTTCTTATTTTTCGCCAATAGGGACCATAGGGTGCTAAGGCAAACATGGCTTTGTTGTAGCTCATGTGTTCTGCGGCAACAAGCTTGGGGCGAGAGGAAACGACGATGTCGTTTGTTGTGAAGCATTCCTTTGCCGTTTCCCAGTTGTTGATTACCAAAGCTTTTTTGGCACCAAGTTTGATGGTGAAAATGGGTCCATATTTGTCAGCCAAAGCACCCAAGGTTCTGTGGGGTGACTTTGAAGCACTCATCAATGGAAGGTGACCAAGTATTGGCCATGCACCTGCAACTGTGGGAGCTTCTTTTCCTTGAGAAAATTTGAAGTGGCCATAGAAAAAGAAACAGAAGACGATTAGAGAAACAAGTCCAATTGCAGAAACATTTAGATCCATTATTTTATCCAAGAGAAGATTGTGTATCCCATGCTCTATGTTACACAAATTGGATTTTAATATGTATATGCAAGTGGTAAGGACATTTTTTTTTTATTATTCGTGTAAGATAGTGATTTATTTTTTAATTTTAAGTATATTTTAAAAAATTATTATTTAATTTATTGTTGTGTTTTTATAAATATATATTTTTTATAATTATTATATTTATGAGTTATAATTTGTTATAAAACTCTTTTTTATTATTGTTAATTAGATTATACTTTTGTTGTTGTAATATTTTTATTTTTCATTAGATAGTTTTTAATATTAAAAAATAATATTTTTTATTTATGTAAGATCTAATTTATTTTTTGATTTATTTTTTAATATTTCAAATTACTTCACTTTCTTTACACTTTCTTCTCATATTCTCATACATCCATTTCCTTAAAGCCTTACACATATTTTTCTCTTCTCACACATCTCCTTTTCAAATCCTCACATATCCCTTCTCCAATCCAAATGCACTGTAAGTGTTGGTTTTCACATGAACAACTTCATGTGGATAGAAAAGCAAAGAATAATTGTGTTTGTATTTGTTGATTGAAGAGGAATAATGAGAAAAGTTTAATAAAGAAATAATTTGTCTTTGAAAGAGTTTCTAAAAAAAAAATCCATATAGAGCCAATGCTATTACATTTTGGCCCTTTGGAAAAGTTTAAATATTTTTCTACCAAATTGTATTATTTAGAATTTTTAATAATTTAAGAATTTTTTTTATATATATTAAATAATTTAGAATTTATATTTGTTAATTTTTTAAAAAAATTAATCATTTTATTTGTACTAAATATATATATCAAAAAATTTGTAAAGTATTTTTACATATTTTTTATTTATTTATACATAAAACAATTTAATCATATTTTAATTTAATTTAATTTTAACTATAAAGATATATTTGTAATCTTACACTTTTATTTATTACAAAATAATATTTTATCAATAACACATATCACATCATTCATTAACTTTTTGTAAACTTTTTCTTTATTTCTTATCATCTTCTATTAATCTAAATAACCCCATTTTCACATCAAATCTTTTCAAATCCACTCCCTAAAATTTATTTTAAAATCCAAACAAAACATAAGAATGATATTAATTAAAGAAAAATAATACATACCCTAAGAGTGATATTAATTGAAGAAAAATAATACTTTTAAAAACCATACATCCATTTTTACAATATTATTACTTTAATATTTTTTATTATATATATATATATATTTTAAACAATTTACATTAATAACTATATAAATCTTAAGAATTGTAAGAATATAAGCAACACCAATAACGAATATGAGCATAGCATAGGATAATTGGCACAGAGAGTAAGGCTACAACTGTCACAACTGTACCACTTAATTATTGTTCCGGACGATAAGATTCTACAAACAATAAAGTAGTGAATGAGACAAAAATCTCCAAGAATACTGAATATTTTAAAATAAATAAAAAAATAAATTATTCTACTATTGGTAAGAAAATTGAAAAGACAAGAATTTATGGTTGTGTTTGTATGAGCAGAGGATTTAATCTTTCATTGTCTTTCTTCGTTTCCTTCTCAAATCAGTCTTTTTCAATCCTTTTAATTAATTGAAAACAAACAAAAACACATTTATTGCTTTTCTATCCTAGTGAACAAAGAATTCCCAAAAATAACAACTTTTTAAATTTAGTAGAAAAGTATAGAGATATAATAAAAATTAAGACATGTTATATTAATAGATAAATTGTGTTTGAATCCAAATTTTTGAAAATCAAACCTAAATTAAGATGGACTAATTTAACAACAATTTCAAAACTTAGCTTTATTTAAAAAAAAAATTAAGATACTTTTGAATTTGGTAATATTATATCCATATCTAAAAATCTAAGTCAAATGAAGATGAAATTTAAAATATAATAATTAAATTGAATTCAAAATATCAATAAAAATGTAAAAATATAAGTTTTCTTCAAGGATTAGGTTATGATTTATTGACACCAACATTACTCTGAATTTCTGAGTATATATATAATTCTCATATTTAATTATAATAGAAATAGAGATTTACTTTCATTCACAAGAATAACTTAAATAGTTTTTCAATCTTATTTTCTTAATCTATTTTATAGTAAGTTTTGTGTTGTAAAAGTTTATCATGATGGTCAACTAACGATTTTTGCAAAGACAAAACCATGTTTTTTTTTTTTCTCAATCTTTATCAAATTGATTACTATTAAGTTTTTAAAAGATAAATTCTCATACAAATTAATCACTACAAGAAACTAACAAATTAATTTTAGAGACAAAAATAATTAGTTGCTATAGTTTCTAAATTAGTTTCTATTATTGTTAAATAGTTTCTAAATTGGTATCTAATTAGCTACCAAAATTTTAACTACCAATTATTTAGATTATAAATTAATATAATATGAAAGCATAAGAAAACGATGTGTTATAATTTTAAGCTCACATTCGTCAATGAACATTTATTAAAAGGTACATATGTTTTATTTGATTTGAGAAGTAAAAAGTTGAGGGTGTGAGAGAGTATAAATGTAAATATTTGATAAAAAAAAGTGTGAAGAAAGTTTACATTATTTGGATTAGAGTATCTTACATTAGATGGGTGAGGAAAGTTTATTAAAATATGTGAGTGATGTGATAGTTGTAAGGATATTTTGAATTATTTTTAATTGTATAAATTATAAGATTACAAGTTTACTTTTTTTATAAAAAAAAAATAAATAATAATTAATTTTGTGTATATTTTAGTTAATTAAAATAATTTAAAATTTTAATTATAAATAAAAGAATAAAACAATGTAGAATTAAAATAAATAAATAAATTTTAAAATTTAAATTTAAATATAATTATAATTATATAATTTTTTATTTATTAATTTAAAATAATTTTGTTAGTTAAATTAATGTATTTATATAATTTTAATATTAAAAAATTAATACATTTTAAAAGTAAATCAGTATTTAAAATTTGGCTAAGAAATTTTTTGTGCATCTTTAAAATTTAAAAATATTATGATATATAAATTAATAATATTATGAAATTTAATTATCTATTATATTAAAAAATACAATTTAATGTATTCATAAAAAGTACATTAACATATTAAATAAAAGTATCATTACATATTATATTACATAAAGTTAATTGTAATGTTAATTGTAGTAGTGAATTAATACCACTATTCCTTATCCTCATTTTGTTTCCTTTCTCTATTTATTATTATTGATCCCTTTTTCCCAATTAAAGATATAATTTCCTAGACCAATAAAACTATTCACATAATATCTCAGTCCATCTAAAATTATTATTATTATTATTAAAAGATTGTCTCGTTTATTTGATATTTATCTAACTATTTTGGATTGGTTGTGCTGGAAAAAAGAGGATATAATTAAAAAAGAGTAAAGAAAGATGTAGGAAGCAAACCACGGATGACAGGATGAAGAAGGAAGAGTTCCTCAAAGTGGCACGCACAACAGAAAAAAATCGATTATCTTCTATATTCTCTTTCATTCTTTTTCATTCATAATCGATTATCAATTTAAAGAGATGAGTCAAGATCTAAAATCAGGTCTAAAGGCATAATTGATGGATCCTTTGTTGGTCTCGAGAGACGGAGGAAGCTAGGTTAATCGAAAGATGGTTACCAGTTCAAGGACACATGATGCCCTTGCTTTTTAAGGGTAAGAAGAGGTAGAGAAAATGTCTCGAGCTAAAATTTGAGTACCAGACACTCAACACCAAAGTAATCCATATCATACTCTTAAAAAAAGCTCGAACGACCTTCAACAAATAGATATCTGTACCTGAAACCAACACATATGGGTAAGTAGAGATTACCTAGGACTGAGACAACTCTCTTTAAGAAACTCGACAAAATATAATTGATTATCTTTCATAATTTTACCTATTTATAATTGATTATCCACCCAAAAAAAAAAAAAAACATAATCGATTGTTGATTCGGAGTATTAATAACTCTGATTCCAAATTTCAAAAATATTTCTTGCTGACTTTCTATACTATTGAGAGAGAAGAAACAAATGATCTCACTCATTTTTCCATCTTCACACTCTTTTTAAATTTACAGATCCAAACACTGATGATCCCTACTGTTCTGTCATCGTGAAAAAAGATAGAAGCAAACAAAGTAGGTGACTTACTTGAACAAAGTATGAGTACTTTCTAACCCTCATAGGTCCCTTACACAGTTGAATTTTATGCACCACTTAATTATTGTTCAGGACGATAAGATTCTATCAAACAATAAAGTAGTGAACGGACAAAAATGCTCCAATAATACTGAATATTTTTAAATAAGTCAAATTTTTCATTCTATTATTGCTAAGAAAAATGAAAAGACAAGACTTTATATGAGAAAATTGGAAAAAAAATACAAAGAATTCCCCAAGAAATAACACGCAAATATCAAGACAAGACTTTTAAAACTTAGAAAAAAAATATAGAAATATAATTAAAATTAAGATACGTTATAGTAATGGATAAATTGTGTTGGAATTCAAATTTTGAAAATCAAACCTAAATTAAGATGGACTAATTTAACAACATTTTCAAAAGAATTAAGATATTTTTTAATTTGGTATATTGTAAACATATCTAAAATTCTAAGTCAAATGGAGATGAAATTTAAAATAAAATAATTAAAATGGATTCAAAATATCAATAAAAATGTAAAAATATTAGCTTTCTTCTAGTTTACAACTTTTTTTTTTCCAATAGTTGCTTGGTAAGAGAAACAGGGATTGGCAAATATTTCTAGATTGGATCATGATTTGTTAACACTAACATTACTCTGGATTTCTCGGCTTTATTTGCAATATTTTAAATTCTAATGTACACGAATTTTATAATTTATGATTCTCATATTTAATTATAAAATAAATAAAAATTTATCTTGATTCATAATAAATAATAAATAATGTGAGTAATATTTTAATCTAATTTTTTCGATCTATTTTTGTTTTATTTTTATCTTATCATACTCTTCCTTAATGGTCAACTAGAGATCAATTAGTAACCTTTTCTAAAAACAAAATCTTGATTTGATTACTATTAGGTTTTTAAAATATTAGTGTTCAAAACAAGAGTATTGGTGATCTCAAGTGAGTATAAAATATAATGAGTGTAGTATAAAATATGAGTTGAAAACTCTCCATGTTGTTGTGTGTCTTATAAGTTTTTTTCTTTCTCTTATAGAGAGTAGTATTCTTTCCCTTCTTTTTGTATATGGTCTCTTATTATTAACTTAATTCAATAATAAATGTTGTCTTCTATTTAAGGCTGATTATTTGAAATCCCTTGATTTATGTTGATACGACATTAATGTCCTTAAATATGAATATCAGTAGACGATCTGTTTATACGCAATATCGGACTCGGTCCATGACGCTACAACCCCCTAACCTCAGGCATAAGTTAATGAGGCTAAAAACCAAGTTTACTCTGACGATCTCCAATCAACCTACATATATCTTAACATTAGATTCGACTCATAACGCTAGAGCCCCTAGCCTCATACATAAGCCAATAAGACTAAAAACTCTTTTTATTCTACTTATTTTTTGAATATATACAGACTAATATACAAATTATAAACATATAAAATTATTGTCTTTGAGGGACTCATACTTATCCTGCTTGCCTTCTATCCAATAATTTAGAAACAACTAAATTAAAATTCTCCAACAGAATAATCACAATAAGAGAAAAATGTTCAAAAACATATATATTTTATATTTTTTTAACTGTTATTTGTTCGTATACAAGAAATATTTTTAATTTAATAAACTTTCTACCAAATGAATGGATTTTCAAAATTTATAAGATTTATTATTAGTTTTTGTTGGTCAAAATATATTTAATAATGAAACAACATAATGATTACTACAGTGCAAAATTTTATGGCCATTAGTGGAACATGCCATTAGCAGAATCTGGTTTTTAATTCTGCATAATTACTCAGAAGAATGTAGAATTTGGTTTATCTGTGAACGCACTGAATTGGGTTTAGCAACTCTAAAGGCTGATGGAGTGAAGGGAGCGGAATAATGTTGCTGTGGGTGTCAGCGCCACAAGCAGAACAAGAACAAGGGAGTCTTCTATCTGTTGCTACATATTTATCAGTTCCAAAGATAGGAAATTGGAAGCAGAACATAAAAGGTGCAGAAGATGGTGTTGACAGAACCGGAAGTGTTGGACAGGTGCAAGGGGCTTATCATAGAATAAATCCAAAGCACCCTCGGAAATTGGGAATGAACAACTGCATCTCATTTATTCTTTTATGATAATATCTTCTCCAAAAAATCACAAACCCATACAGTGATACAAATAAATTTATTACAAGATCACATTTATTTCATGACAGCTAAATACGTGTGACATAAATCTACCTAGGAACAAAACTATCACAAGTTCACATAACTTAGAATAGACCACAAACCATGATTCGATTTGAACACATACAACATATAAGACTCACAAAACCGTAGTTCTAAATTGCAGTTAACAACTGCAACTTCAGCCGCAAAATAAAGGTTTTTCAACTCATCACAATCACTTAGTCCGCATTTGTCCACAATTTCTTGTAATGCCTTACATAAGGATTATAAAGATTCATAGTAGTTTGGAGATAGGCGTGGCTTAACCAAAACCTCAAGTGGAGTAGCTCTGGTGTTGGTAAATCCAAAGAACTCAGTCATATCAATAGGTTCAGCCGAAGGATTCGAGATGTCAAAGCAATGCAACATGTTAGCCAAACTGAAATGGATCACGTTTAAGCCAAGGGACATTCCAGCACAAATTCTTCTCCCACTTCCAAAGGGTAGCAACTCAAAATGGCGACCCCTAAGATCCACATGTTTGTGAGTGGTGAGGAACCTTTCTGGTTTGAATTCTAATGGATCTGACCAAACACTGGGGTCTCTGTGGATCTTCCACAAGTTATGCATCAGTCGAGTTCCCTTTTTGATGTGGTAGCCACCTAAGGTGCAATTTTCTATGAATTCACGAGGTGATGAAAGAGGTGCTGGTGGATACAATCTCAATGTCTCTTTCACTACGGCTTGAAGATACACAAGTTTGCTTATATCTGACTCTTTTACGTCTCCATCTTTGCCAATATGCATGTCAATTTCTTCTTTAGCCTTTTCCATTGCAAGAGGATTTCGTAATAGCAGACTTAGTGCCCATGTAAGAGTAACAGCAGCTGTATCAGTTCCACCCAAAATCAATTCCTGCAAATATGATCAAGTTTCATCAAAATTATGTACGTTCAATCTTTGAAATCATCGCAAGTATTTAAATATATTGTAGTACTAACCAGGGAAGTGGCTTTGCATATTGTATCAGCATCAAACCCTTCAAGTTGAGCCCCATTCAGTGCTGAAATCATCACATCCATAAAGTCTCCATCACCCTTCTTCTCACGGTGCTCCTCCAACCACTCACTCAACAGCTTGTCCATTTCCTTAGCGGTTGCTTTCATGGCCTTCTCATAGCCCCCGAAATCAAACCACCTCAAGCAAGGAACTCCATCAGCCACAGTGAAAGTCCCCATCAAATTCATGAACTCCTCTAAGTTCTTCAGAAACCTTTCTGCCTTCTCCTTTCCCTCCACATGCACCACACCAAAGTACCTCTTCCCCACCACCATCCTCACTATAATGTTGAAAGTCAAATGTGCAAACCACTCCTTCATGTCCACCAAAGTAGCAGCACTATAAGATTCATTCTCCTTTTTGTTCTTGTTGTTTACACTAGTATAACATAAATTGCAGAGCTCTTTGATAGAGGTTTGAACCTCTGAGACACGAATGTGGCTGAGTTGCGCTATTTTGCGGTTGGAGAGAAA
This sequence comes from Phaseolus vulgaris, assembly GCF_051622355.1. Taxonomy (NCBI): domain Eukaryota; kingdom Viridiplantae; phylum Streptophyta; class Magnoliopsida; order Fabales; family Fabaceae; genus Phaseolus; species Phaseolus vulgaris. The sequence goes on along the minus strand of NC_143501.1, from coordinate 3,992,548 downwards.
CTCAGAAGTCACAATCTTTCGAAGCTCTCGCCAATAAGATCCGTATGGTGACAACCCTACAAAGGCTTGGTTGTAGGACATGACTTCCACGGCAACGAGTTTAGGACGTGATGAAACGGCAAGGTCGTTGGTGGTGAAGAGTTCCCTGGACATTTCCCAGTTGCTGAGCACCAAGGCCTCTTTGACACCGAACTTGATGGTGAACAAGGGTCCATAGTTGTCAGCCAAAGCACCCAAAGTCCAATGGGGTGTTTGTGAGGCATTCAAGAGTGAAAGATGACCAAGTATTGGCCATGCACCTTTCACTATTGGAGCCTGTTTTCCACGAGAATTTCTCCGATATAGATAGAAAATGAAGAAGTTTAGAGAAAGGAAGGATACAATAAGAGTGGTGATTTTTAAGGTGAAGCAATTTAGGAGAAAGTCCATTTTTGCTTGTTATGGTGGAATATATTTGAACTTGTTTTCCTTTCTGGTTTTATAGGGAGAAGATGCGTATAGGGTCTTGTGCATGGCCGCATGGTTGGACCAATATGAGGTCATTTTGTTTAACATGTCACCCCATGTTGGTGTGCTTGATCTGCAAGTATTAGAATCTATTAGTATGTTCTGCATAATGGAGACAAAAATTGTTATTTGAAGGTGGCTGAAACATATTTGTTTTTATTTCATAAAGTTGAAGAATAGTCAATAATTTGAGAAGCTTGGTGAGCAAGGATAGTTGACCAGGAAGATAAGATTCTATGGTCACTCTGACTCATGTGGACCAAAAACAAGAGCAGCGCATATGCAGACGGTTGGTAATAATGATCAACTAGGAAGAAAAGGAAAGTGGGAAATTGCTTCCTGCATCCTTTCTATAATTTCTTTATGTACTTTTTTTAGTATAGTAGAAAGATGAAAAAAATGACATTTTAAATCTTTATATTTTTTGGAAAATACAATTTGAAATGTACTTAAAAACTTGGAATTACATATTTTAGAAAATTTATGAAAAAACATACTTACGAATGAAGATTTTGAATGTGTACTTGATTTTAAAATAAAAAATATTAGCATGGATCAATACTAAATTCAATAAATTTTAAAATAAAAAAATATTATTAGGGGTGATCATGAAAATCCAATCTAAATCCAAATCCAAATAAATGGATTAAATTTAAAATCCATAATTATATCAAATTTATTTGAATTTTTTTAAAATCCATTTAAAGTGGATTAAATCTAGATTAAATCCACTTTGTTAATTAGATTAAATCTACTTTATCAATTACATTAAATTTATTTTGATATAGACACAGACTAATTTGGCTCCAACTATGCCTAAGCCGACTCAACTTGGATGCGGACCAACTCGGCTGGACATCGGCCCGGGCCCAGACAACTCGAAATTGGCCCAGGCCCAAACGACTCGACATTGACCTGGGCCTAGACGAATCGACATCGACTCGGGACCAGACGACTCGACATCGGCTCGGACCTGGAAGTCTCGACATCAGCCCGGGCCAGAACGATTTTACATCGACCCGGGTCCTAACGACTCGACATTGGCCCGGGCCCGGATGACTCGACATCGGCCCGAGCTCGCTCGACTCAATATCGGTCTTGGCCCGCTCGGCTCGACATCGGCCCGGACGTGCTCGACTCAACATCGAGCTGGGCCAGCTCGACTCGACATCAGCCATGGCCTGGTCGTTTGGATATCAGCCCGAGCCCGCTCAACTTCATATTGGACCCGAAAAACTCAGCTCGACATGGGCCCGGAACGGGTAGACTAGATATTGGCATGGGCCAACTCGGCTTGATATCAGCCCTGGCTGACTCGGGTCGACTCAATATCGGCCACTCAGCTCGACTTGGTCTAGGGTTGACTCGGCTCGACTTTGGTCCATACCATTTGATTCGACTTGGGCCCGGACGACTAGGCTCGACGTGGACTTTGGTCGACTTTGTTCAACCTAGGCCCGGAGTGTCTTGGCTCAACCTGGATCGGGTCAAGTCAAAATCCAACCCAAAATGCAATTTGGATAATCCAAAAATGTATCCAATCTATATTTAATCCACATCCAGTTAAATAGATTGGATTTAAAATCCAAAAATATGAATTTGGATAATTATGAATTGGATTTCGTAATTTGAATTTTTTACCCACACTTAAACATTATAGTGTCAACCAAACCAACACTAAATTACTTTAATTAAAAATGAATGACAAATTAGCGTCGGTTACTTAGAGTCTCAATATTAATGATTTAGTATCAACGATTTTAAAATCACACACGCATCCAACTCTATTAGTTAATTAGTGTCTTCTTAGTGTGGATATGTTAAATAATAACTATTTTCTTGTAGTTTGTTGTGTATGATTGAAGGAGTTTTATTCCCAATTGATTTGAATGCTGCTGGTGGTATATTATTTTTACAAGCTAATGCTTTGGGAATCTATTTTTTACAAGCTAATACAAACAATGACATTCTCAAGAATAAAAACCTAGGTAAGGTAAAAAAAAAAAGTTTATCATTTTTTAACAAACTGTTTGTGACAATAATATAAAATCTTCCCAGTGAAGTTTTATTGGTTCTTATATAAGAGTTGAAATATTCTTAAAGTGTTTTTTTTTTAATTTATTTATTCATTATTGATAAACAAAACTACTTGCGTTGGTGAAATCGAGACAATTTAAATTAATATTAAAAATAGTTTTTATATAATTTGTAGTTCACATTAAAGTAAATAAATTTTAAAATAAAAATTATTAGTGAGATTCAAACACACACTAAATTAAATAAATTTTAAAATAAAAAAAATATCTTGTGGATAAAGCAAACGTTAAATTAAATAAACTTTAAAATAAATAAAAAATATTAATGTGAGTGAAACAGACGTTAAATTAAATAAATTTTAAAATAAAAAACATTAGCTTTCAACATGGATTTAAATGGTTATGATATATTATTTATACAAGCTAATGCTTCTATTTCATTAAAATTGTCAAACAAGGACCTTTCTTAAGAATAAAAACTTAGTTAAGGAAAAAAAAGTATATATTTTTTTCCCAAGTCTTCAAATGTGTTGTGATGTTAAGTTTTTTTTCCCTCCCCGGTTTTGACAAATCTACCTCTACACTATCACTAGCTTAAAAAACCTGAACACATAAAGCTTCAACAAGAACTATCCTAAGTACTCAAGCTTTAGCAAGTACTCAATCTTTGGGAGTGAATCCATTTCTCCCAAAGATGAAAACAGTGGCAAGGTAGTAAAGGATTTTTTTAAACTTTATAAATCTCCCTAACACCATCACACCTATTAAAAGCACACTAAAACATGTAATTCCAGATCCAAAAACAGTACCAAGATTACTTTGTTCTCAACTGCACGACAAACCAACACTCAGAATTATGCAGCAGAACTATAAAACTGCATCAAAACCCTGAACTTGGAACTGCTGTTGTTAGACCAAGTACATGCTAGCAAAAGTATGTTGAGATAAATGTGTGGAACAAATATGTCCAGTGTTGAGATAATCTCTATCCTTCACTCACTTCCACTGATAGAAATTCCAATGGCAATCTTTAACAATGTTGAAGATTACAAATTACACACTGAACTGATTTATTGAAACAGATGAAGAGTGATCCTATCTGACAGTATACTGCTACCACATCACAAGGATTCATAATACTTAGAAGACAAACGTGGTTTAACTAGAATCTCAAGTGGAGTAGCTTTTTCATTGGTCATTCCAAGGGCTTCACTCATATCAATAGGCTCATTGGGTTTATTAAGTATTTCAAAAGAGTGCAAAAAATTAGCTAGAGTCAAATGAATCATGTTAAGGCCAAAGGATATTCCTGGGCATATTCTTCTTCCACTTCCAAATGGTAACAACTCAAAACTTTGACCCTTAACATCAACATCTCTGTGAGTAGTAAGGAATCTTTCTGGCTTGAACATCAATGGATCTAACCAGATATTAGGATCTGTTTGGATCTTCCACAAGTTTGTGATTAATCGAGTTCCTTTTTTTACATGATAGCCACCTAACATGCAATCTTGTGTGAATTCACGAGGTGCTGAGAGAGGACCTGGTGGATACAACCTCAGTGTCTCTTTGACTACTGCTTGAAGGTACACTAACTTGTTCACATCTGACTCACTAATGAATCTCTCTTCCCCTATTTGAGTGTTGATCTCTTCTTTTACTTTCTCTAATATAAGAGGATTTTTCAATAGGAAACACATCACCCATGTAAGAGTAACTGTGCTTGTATCAGTGGCACCCAAGATCAGTGCCTGCAATTCAAGTTCAAGTTCTCTAATTCAGAAGAATGTTCTCTAGCAAACAAAAATATACATGACTTGTGAATTTGTAGGTTAAGATAAGAGTAAATATATGTTCCAACAATAAAAAAAAAGGTTTTACAATATTTTCAGTCAAAATTACTATGTATTCATTTTTATATTAATTATCCAGAAAGTTATATTCAATTTTCTGATTAAGTAACAGTGTAAAAATATTTAGTTTCAAATATATATATATATATATATATATATATATATGAAGAGTAAATTTTTAAAGAAATTAATTTAAGTGATTTTTCAAAATAATTAAATAACAAATAAATTTAGAAGAAAAAAAATAGTCATTATATTAACTAAATTATATACTATTTTAAAAATTAAAAAATATTAATATCTAAATAACTTTTATTATTAATAAAAAATTAAAAAATGATTTTGAATTGATATTTATTTTGGCTGGTACTAATATTTTAGATATTTTGAAGATTGATTTAGAATATAAAGTAGGTAATGGTTAATACTTTGATTGTAAATATCAATCTAAAAACTAATTCAATTTTTATTAATAATAAAAATTATTTTAAATATTAATATTTTTTTAGTTTATAAAATGATTTTTAATTTAGTTAATATAGTAATTAATTATTTTGATTTCTAAAATTAATTTTTATTTAATAATTTTCTTGTACCTTTGTTAGTATTTAAATTTAATTATTTTTTTCTAAATGGAATATTTGATTCTATAATTTGTCTTTTTTATACTTTTAAATTGGCTTTTGTAAGACTTAGTTTATTGATTGAGGACCACTTGTACCATGTTCTCTTAATAGATTTTTGTTTAGTAAAAATTTCATGTAAGAAAAAAATTAGTTATCAGTTAAAGTATAATGAGGGTTTTAAATTAAGCAGAAATGGTTTAAGAAGCAACAAGAGGGACAAATTTTATATGCAACATACATACCAATGTTGTGGCTTTGTTTATTGTAGCAGCATCAAATCCATCGATGGGGGCACTCTCAAGCTGTGAAAGCATCATATCCATGAAGTCTTGGTCCTCACTTTCAACACCTTTTTCACCTAAACCCCTCTTTTTCCTGTGCTCCACCAACCACTCATCTAAGATCAAATCCAGTTCTTTTGCAGTTTCTTTCATGGCTTTCACTCCCAAATTCATCCATCTCAGAACAGGAACAGCATCAGCCACTGTGCACACCCCCAACATCTGCATGAACTTCCTCAAACCCTTTACACACTTCTCTGCTTCTTTCTCACTAACCACTGCACTTTTACCTAATGGAAAACAAATCTCTGTTTAAATTTAAACAAGAAAAATGGTAACAACACTCTTTTAATCATACTTTCTATATCTCTTTATCATACTTTCTATGTTTTATTTGTGTTGGGGAGAATGATGAAACTGAAAACTTGAATTTGTGTGAATTTTACCAAATAATCGCTTCCCAGCCATGGTTTGGAAAACTATATTGAACACCAACTCCGTGAACCACTGCTTCATCTCCACCACCACACACTCTTCACTGCCCTTCTTCTCTGACCAAACATGAAAGAGCTCTTTGACAGAACTTCGAATCTCAGAAACCCTAACGCGGCTTAGAAGCTCCGTTTTGCGGTTGGAGAGGAACACGGTCACAATCTTCCGTATCTCACGCCAATAAGGACCATAGGGTGCGAACCCAAAACTTGCTTGGTTGTAGGCCACGTGTTCGATGGCCACGAGCTTGGAGCGAGAGGACACAACGGCGTCGTTTGTGGTGTAACATTCCTTCGCCATTTTCCAGTTGCTGAGAACCAAAGCGCGTTTGGAACCGAGCTTGATGGTGAAGAGGGGTCCGTATTTGTCAGCCATGGCTGCCAACGTCTTGTGGGGTGTTGGTGAGCCCCCGAGAAGCATGAGGTGGCCTAGTATGGGCCATGCACGTGAGGCCATTGGAGGTTCTCTCAGATCACTACCTGCTTTGGAGGGACGACAGAGAAACACAGAGAAGGCTAAGAGTAATGTTAGGGAAAGGAGAGCAAGTGCAGTGGTGTTTAGGGTACTCACAAGGAACAAATCCATTTTGGTTAGTTGAAGTTCTTGTGTGGAGAGTTGCTAGGGTTGATGGAGGAATGTTATATGTTGAGGGTGTAGAATAATGTGTACCTTGCTTGCATATATGTGTTTATATATACTAAATAGTAATTGTTTTGAAATTATTGTAGTGGCCATAACACTTGCACTAGTAGTGTAATAAGAATGTCACTTTTGGTATTTGTTCAGCAAAAGTGTTGCAGACTGAAGGATAAGACATCTGCACAACTGAACAATCCAAAACAGACAAATAGAGAAAGAGAAAGAGTTGCTCAATGCTTATTTTAAGCTTAGATACACGAAAATAGTTAAGTCGGCTGAGAATAAAATGCATGAATAGAGACAACAAAGAAGAACAAGATGGGAACAAAAATCCAAAAACACAAGTTAAACTGGGAGAATTTACCTATGGAGGTGCTGTTTCTAAGCAGAGGGATTTAGTTTTTATATATCAGGTTTTGAATTTTAATTATCATAAAATAGCTGAACCTTCCATAACTCAATTATGCAGCAAAGATTGATGCAGCACTGTCATGTACACAACCAATCGTTCTGATTTAAAAACAAAATGGATATTCCAATAATGCTTTTATTCATTTATTTCTATGATATGTGTTTGATTTATTTTATATAATTAATTCTTTTGTTAATTGATACTCTGTTGCTGCATGTATAAGTTGAAAGGTTCACATTATTTTTCTGATTCCACTACATATATCAGTAAAGGATCATTTTGTTCTTAAATCAGAGCCTTCCATTTACTATTTTCTTATTCACAATAATAAATAAATTGATTAAAATGGAACATCAGGTCCTTCAATCTATTTATACCATGTATATAGTTTTTGTACGAATGAAGTCAAATTTTTTCCCAAATTACAATTTTAAATAAAAAAATTACAAAAAATGAGTAAGTATTAGTATGCTGTATTTACCTTAAAAATTCATATGTAATGTCCAGTTTTATTTTCACATCTCAGCTTTAACAAAATGAACTTTTTTTAGGCATAACATATATTTAAAATCGTGATAAAATGATTTTTAAATTATAAAATATTATAATATTAAAAAAATAGCAAAATATTCAAATATAGTTAAGAAAGTATTTAATAGAAATAAATTCAATGTTAGTTAAAAATTTCTTAACAAACTGATAATTTATTATAATCATCACTAAATGAATTGTGTTGTTGGTTATAATTGTTGTCGTATTACACTTGGTCATTATATTGTAGCTGATTTGTTGTTAAGTATTTGGTTTGTTGAAAATTATTTTGTGTAACTACTACTGCTTGAACCGGTAGATTTTGAATTATAAAATTTAAAATGATTGAAACTAGAAACTCATGTATTGAATAATTTTTGTTAAATCAACTTGTTAATTAGAAGATGCTTGCGTTTGTTGTAAATAACGATCAAGACAATTGTCCTAACAATCGACACATTCAATCATGTATACTCATTTCTTATACCTCTGACCTACGGTTAATGACCAACAACGATTTTTTAGTTTTTCTCCTCAATAGAATCTAGTGGAGTGCCATAGCAAGGTACCCATAAAAGCTGACTCAAATAACACTTTGAGAAAAATTAATTTCAAAATCTTCCTATTCAAATAAAAAAATATTTGTTATAAAATAGTAAGAAATGTACATCTAAAAAAAGTTGAAAGTTTGTTGAACCAGTTGGTGTGAATACAAAAAGTGTGGCAAACAGTAGAAATGTTCGAACAGCGGAATGGACCGAGGCTTTTAAGAAAGGTGTAGATATAAGAAGTATGGTGCATATAGTAAAAAAGTTGGAGTGAAAATATTAAAATGAGGAGTCTGAAAAGCAACTAAAAACCATGGGACCACAAACCAATTGCATGCACATTTAGTTCCAATTCATACCAAATAAACGTGGACCCCACAATATTTAATGTACATAAATATTTTAATATTTTAATTATTTGATACAAAAGAACAAATAAATAAGTAAACGATTTATTTGACATTTCAAGACACAATTTGACTATTTCAAGACCGGCAGCGGTGATATTTCTACATCATACACAATAATAAACATATACAGAATATATAATAAATATATACTTTATAAATAATTAATTAATTAATATTTTAATTATATTTAATTTATTTTTTAATTTAAAATATTATTATATTATTAAAATAATTTTTCAATTATATGTATTTTATTTTGGTGTTAACAAAATCTTTTTCTTTCAATATAAAACACAAAATCCTAGAAAGAAAGCAGAAGCACAAAAACCAGATATGATTGCATGTTTGGGAAAGAACTGATATAATTGAATAATGAATAAAATTAAGAGTCAGCAAGTATTGATGAGAAATAGAGATCAAACAGACCAAATCACAAATATTGACAAATATACGATAATCAACAAAACCATATTCTAAACTTAAAAGAGACTTATCTTTATCTTCACCATTTTTTTTATCAATGAATCACTTAAAATGGGTGATCAAACTCATTAACAAAGAAAACAATAACAACATAATTGTTTTTGCTAAATTAAGAGAAGAGTGTTTTGGTGAAATAGATGGCAACAGGCATGGTTAATTTAGTATAGTTGGAAATGATTGTTATTTTAAGCATATTGTAAACACTAATTGTTTCCTAAGCTAAATTAAGAGTTTCATAGGTAGATGTAAATGCTTTCTGTTTTTGAGTGAGATGTATTTATTGGTTGGTTCATAGTTGTATTTATTTTAGTCCTAGTACTTTCATTTATTTTTTATAAAAAAATCAACTTACTTATTGAGAAGGTAAGTTCCTCTCCATTATGGCCATTTGTCTTAGTAAGTTATTTATTTAAGTTACAAGTATATATCTTTGACCTAATTATTTAATTAAAAGTTTTGAAATTTTGATAGGAAACTTTATTTTGTTAGGGATATTAAAAAAAGGAAAATTAATTATTTCATTCAATAAGCTTTTCCATGCCAATGAAAAAAAAAAAAAATGAGAGTTTAGGTTTGATTTTCATTTGTTAAGAACTGGACTTTAAGCCTAACTCAACTCCATAAAACCAACTCAATGAGGTGAGGTTTGCACCCACTTGTATACTATGAAAGACTCTAATATCTAGTCGATGTGGGATCTCAAACATCATTTCCTATTTCCTCTTTAAATAAAGTTTTTGTTCCTAAAAGAACTTCGGATTTCCATTACTCTTGAATTACTTGATCTGAGCATACCAAGTCTACTTATTTGTGCAAAGGCATCACTACTAAAAGCAATACATTATCTTCCTCTTGGTTTGCTATGGTCAGAGTCATTTCTGTAATTACGTTTTATTTTTTTATTTTTTTTATAAGCAATGAATAAATAAAATTAAGGGGATACTTCAGGGGTATCCCAACCCATATACAGTAGCCCAGAAGTGGACTTCCTACATCATCCACACAAAAGACTCTCCTTTATGGTTGTGGCAGAGCAACCTTAAAGTGAGACAACCATACCCAAAAAACAGCCAACAGGTTACCTTATATTAGCAAAAAATAATGTAATTAAAAGAAGACATTTCACAAGTATCCAAATCTTTATACAAAACTAATCCTAGAGTGATTACGTTTTGTTAAATAAAGTTATTTTTGGTTTATGTTGGTTCATGATGTATTATTTATTAAAAAATTATTTCCACAAGAAAGAGTAATGCATTAACCAATTACTTGGTAATTCATTTAATTGGTATAATAGGTTTTCATCTAGTCTGTTCTTAAAATTATTTATGAATAAGTATAATCTACTTATGTATCGTTTTTGTTAACACAGGTGTTTTGGTATAATCCTTCCATATTTTTATTTTTATTTTGTATTTCATTTAATGACAAACGATTATTGTTACTTGAGGTGTCAATATAGCAGCTATGTCAAGTTGCATAATAACGTCTAACATAAAAACTTTTATATATAAAAAAAAAAAAACCTTGGCAAAGGCCATTTTTTATTAGAAGTGTGTGGCTTATTTAATTATTGCTTAATACATGCAATTAACTGGTTTGAGCATCAAGTAAATTGACACCTTGCACACACATGCTACGCTTATTCTCAAGTTCTTGTATCCTAAAACCCATATAGATTTTTCAAACCATCCTTATCATCTTGGGCTAGACTTCGTCGTATCCCTGGATATATAGGTTCCATAATAGCGCCAGCAACGTTACTGTGTCCAAGCCCTAGAATGTGACCAATTTCATGCAAACATACAGTTTCAAAATCAATGCCTGACCCATTAGTGCTCCACCTTTCATCTGCATCATAGTGTAATCTTCCATCTTGTGGGGCAAAAGCATGAGCCAGAACCCCACTTGGCCCGTCAAACGGATACCCATCACCGTGGTTTCCACGGTGGAAGCCATACACTATGTCAGAAGCACGACTGACTTCAGTGAAGGTGAACCTGTTGTTGTGTTTCCACGTTTGAAAGGCATTCGCCGTTGCTTGTCTCACAGCGTTCAAGTTGAGGGGACTTGGAACAGATGAACTGTGTCGATAGGTTAATGCAAATTTCCTCCATCTTGGTGCCCCTGGAAAGTAACTGTAGTTTTGAGTACCATTAGGGTTAGGGTTAGAAATGGTGGGGATATCAGGCAATCCACAACGTGGGAGGCTCATGGTTTCGATAGTTTTGTCATCCACCACACCACTGGTTGGCAAGTGATGGAATGCTTGGTAGTGTTTGAGAGCAGATTCAACGTTTTCATCGAAGTTGTTGGAAGAAGATTGTTCGTTTACCTGGTAACCTAAATGTTTGAGGTGGCTTCTGAGTGTGCCTACGCCATTGGCGTTTTGTCCCTTGCGAAGGCCCCTCAGGTTTTGGAGAGTTCTGGTGAAGGGAGTTGCAGAGGCTCCTGGCACAGCAGAGGGAAATGGATTCACCACATAGAGCACAAGGAACAAGATTGGATATTTTAGAATATTCAGAGACATGGTTGAAAAACAAATGCAACTAGGGTTTTGGTTTTGTGAAGGTTTGATTTGATGTGTATTTTGGTGCATGCATGCATGGCAATTTATAGAAGGAGAGATAGGCTATTTTAATTGGTGTGGTCACCTATTAAGGAGATTTTTTTCATGTAAAATTTAATATATCCTTGGATCATAATCACTTTGTAAATCCACAAAGTCTAATATTCTTTTAACATGTTTGGTCACACCTAAAAATATATTAGGTACGTCTAAGACAATTTCGTGATATATTAAACATGTAAATTAAACTTCAGAATTTTATAAACATCTATTTACAAGTTTTACGATTTGAAAAATGTTTAATTGTTGTTTAATTTGATCAAGGTAATTTTGATTTAGTTTAATATCACTGCAATTAACAATGTTGATTAACTATCAGGAATAAATGTGGATTAAAAGAGGATGTAAATAATGTTGACCAAACTCATGAGCGGATGCAAAGAAAGTAACATGCAAAAAAAAAAAGAATACAATTTTTAAAAGAATATGTAATGTGTTTATTTGTGCGACGCAAGAAATACTATTTTTAAGGTTTTAGATAGTATAGTATTAGTTTTTGTCAACACATAACTAAAATATAAAGTTAATTAAATATAGTTAAAATAATTTAATTGTTGATTAAAGGGTTAAAAGTAAATTGATGTAGGATTATTTTTTTATATAATTAAATAAGAAGTTTCAATATTACAATTATTTTTAAAAAAATATTTGAAAAGGTTAAAAAAGAAATGGAAAAATTGGAAAATAATAATTCAGTAAAGAAAAGAGTAGGTAAAACGAGCATTTAAAATAAATGAATAAATGAGTGAGAAAAAAAATTTGAAAAAAATTGGAATATCATTAAAATGAAATAAACATGTGGTGATATTTATAAAATTAAAATAAATAATTATAACTTTGCAAATTTTATATAAAATACTACCCACGTTTTAGAGATGTTAATTTGAGATTAATTGTTTAATTTAACGATTAACTTTCAAACTTAAAAATAAGGAACGAATTATCGCGATTTTTTTTATCAGTAATGAATTAATAAAATAAAAGTGAGACATTTAAGGGGTGTCTCAACCCTTATATATACAAACGAATTATGGTGGTAATATCTGAAAACAAATCTTGAAAAAGAAATAGATAAGTAAAACCTTGTTTGGGTAATTATTTTTAATATGAATAATGTAATTAAATCCAAATTTAAATTAAATTCATAAAATTTGTTTAATTTTGTTATATAGTCACTCTTGTTGATTTAAAACTTTTGTGAAAAATCTTTCAATTTTAATCCACAATAAGTGATCATATGCATAACATGAATAAAAATAAGAAAATGAAAGAAATTAAAAAGGAGTTAAAAGAAATTAGGAGTGAAATCTTTAAATTAATTAATTTCTTAGGTCTAGTCCAAAAGATAGCCTCATCCACTACTCCTTTCCCTATATCCAAACTCTCCTTAACCTAAACCTAAGAGAGTCCAATTTTGTTTTATCCACTAAATTCTACACATCAGCATTCATTGAACTCTTCCCATATCATGACCATCAATCTTTACAAAATTATTCTAATTCAAATTTAATTTTCTAAAATCTTGATGATAAAAGTTCGATACTCTACCTTCATTCCATAAGAGGAAAGTTACAATACTAAAATATAAAATATAACATATCTCACTATCACATACTAAAATATAACATTTCTGATTCTTTAAATTATATATAATGTTTCGTGTACACTTCGTAATCGATGAAATACGTGTTCTAATTACTGTGAGAAAATCGAGTTTAGGATTACTCATATTTTTCGTGAAAGAGATGTGTGTGCTGATAAGTTAGCTAATTTTAGATTTATTCATAAAGAATATTTTCATTGGTATAATAGGCTACCATCTAATCTACCTACATATCGTTTTTGTTAATATATGGGTTTTGATCTAGTTCTCCCATATTTTTATATTTTCTTTCTTCTTAAGTGTCGGTTTTCATCTTCTTATATTTATTTTTTTGTCGATGTTAAATCACGTTTTTTTTGTGATATTTATAAATAAAAAGAGTTGACAAAAATTACTTTATGAAAGAAAAAAATTTGCGTATTATTTAAATTTAGGTCGTAAAATTGACTGAATGTTAACAAAGTTCTCACTTTTATATAAAATAAAGAAAACTGAAATTTTGTGTTAAGCCTCAAAAATTTTCTTCAACAATAAAAATTTAAATTAAATGAGTGTTCTAATCCAATGTTTATATGTACACCGTCTATATACAAATAATAGTACCAAAAAATACATAATTTTTTTTTTAGCAAAGTTTTTTTTTTCAGCAAAGAATTAATAAATTAAAGTGTATTTATTTTAAAGTGTAAATATGAAACTCAATTAAAAAAAATTACGTCAAAAAAACTACGTCAAAATTCAGTACACTTTCATCACCCTTTCTATCCTTAGCCACCTAAAGTCAATAGTTTTGCATATAGTGCAACCAGCCGTTGGCATTGAATGGGAATAGAAATATTTTACTTATAATTTTGTTTAACTTAAAAGTTATTGATAATGTATTCAATACTCTACGTAGTCTATATTCCACTATATGTAGTCTATATTCAACTTTGTATCCAACTTCTTCAAGTTGGGACCTTGTGCCCTAAAATTTTACAATCTTTTTATAGAATTAAAGTGAACCTTAAATCTTATTTCTTTTTATAAATAAACACCATAAAATTTGCATTCACTTTATTCATTCTTAAATTTTTATCATTTATGCAAATAAAGACCTTTTAACTTTATTTTTTAGTATGACATGTATCTTTAAAATTTATCCTTTTTTTATATCCAATTATCAGTACAAGAAAAAAGTTTTAACAGAAGTTATCTAGCGGAAGTTAATATAATTTTAGGAATTAATTTAATTAGTGGAGTTTTTTTTTAACATTTGTTAAGTTTCAAATGTTATTCTAAAACATCAGCAAAATAACAGAGGTTTTCTTGTACCTTCATTAAATTTTAAAGGGTTTGTTTAACTTTCGTTAAATTCTAAAATTTTATTTTCAAATCTGAGCAAAATAACGAAAGTTTTTTCAACTTTCGTTAAATTTTAAAATTTTATTCTAAAATCTCAGCAAAATAACAAAGATTTTTTTAACTTTTACTAAGTTCCAAAGACTTATTTTATAACCTTATAAGTCTTTTCAACCTTTCTTAAGTTTCAAAGATTTATTCTAAACCCTCAACAAAATAAAGGAGGTTTTTTAACCTTTCTTAAATTTCAAAGATTTGTTGTAGAACCTCAATAAAACACTTCAATTTGTTCAAGCTTCAACAAATAAATTTAATTAAATCTATTTATAAATAAATAATTAGAAATTATATAGTTTTAATACATTTTATATATTTTATAACTGAATTTTATAAAATTTTGAAAGTGTAACTTTACATTACAAATGAGATTTCTAAAATTTCTAAAATTATTTTAAAAGCAAAATAACATTTGATAATAAGGATTTTAACAACTAATCTTGGATAATAAGTATTTCAACAGTAATTGCATATTTCTTATGATTGATGTAGTTGGTTTATATAATTCTTAGTTTTTTTGTTACAAGCTCATACTTCAAAAAAACTTGACTTATTTTGTTTTAACTTTTGATGTACATATATTTTATGTACAATTTTAGTTTTAGTTATAATTATAGTTGTTGATATTTAATTCTCATAATTTTGAAATATTTTAAATTAAGGTTTTTATTTTAAAATGCATTCAATAATTAATTCACTGTGAAAGTGAGAATAAAGTTAATTTCTCCTTGCAATACATTCTTGTAATCTTTGAAGCCATCGTAGCCAAGAACACATATGGCTTTGAATCCCACATCTGATAGATAATGCAATTATTTAGGATATATAAAGTTTGGGTAATAAGGTGATGGAAGAAGCAATATTGGATTAAAAAGAAGATAGTGCCTTATTTAGTATTTCTTCTCTTTAGATATAATAGACATAAGTGTGATTGAATTGTGATTCCTTGATAAGAATATTGTTGGCAATCATTAAGCCTGTGCTGGAGAGCAATGAACAAAGGATGGGTACAAGAGACCATGAATCCATGTGCTCTTCCAGTAATTTTGGTGCCTAAAATCGATGGTTATTGGTGCTTGTATATTTCCAAAAATTGACTTAAGAATTAGTTGTCATCAAATTAGGATTGGGGGGAGTGAATGGAAAACTGTCTTTACAACAAAATATGGATTGTATGAGTGGCGTGTGTTGCTATTTGGGCTAACAAATGCCTCAAGCACTTTTATGAGATTAATGAACCATGTTTTGAGAGAATTTTTGGGCAAAATTGTTATGGTGTATTTTGATGACATCTTGATTTATAGCACTACTCTGGAATTACATGTGGAACATTTGTGTGTTGTTGTAAATGTTCTTAGAACAGAAAAGTTGTATGCTAATCTTGAGAAATGCATATTTTATAATGAACAAATTGCATTCTTGTGTTTTTGTGGTAAGTGCCAAAGGAGTTCATGTAGATTATGAAAAGGTGACGGCTATCCAAGAATTATGTTTACATCATATCGAGTTTACTTACAATATGGTTGGTGATAGCACAACGAATTGTTATCCATTCACAGGCTAAGGTTGACTATATGAGCACAACACAACAGGCTGGGAATATTTAAAATAAAATAATATTATTATTTTATTTGGAGTTAGGATTTGAACTCAAGACCAACTTGAAAGTATCAACCTAACTACTGGGACAAATGATCATTTATTGAACTATAGGGATTGTATTTTTATTTTATTTATTTACAAACGAGTCAAGACCTATAACTCAATGTGTATTTATACACTTTTGGAAATCAGAATGGGGGACGAATATTTTGGCAATTTTAAGAGAGAGTATTTCTCTGCTAGGGTTTTCCCCTGCATCTTGCGATCTTATCAAGAATCCACCAATTCTTGTGGCGATCATCCTTAGGCTTATCAAACTTTGTTTGTAGTGCCTTCCTTTATCCAAGTTTTTATTGTTACTGTTTTTTAATTTATTCCGTTTCGTAACCCTAAATTCTCAATTTACTGTCATTTCTAATTTGGATTCATATCAAGTGTACTAGTACGTCGGACAGTCACCTAGACTCGGTCAGTATTACAAATCATCTGATCACTCACTTGTGATAACGAAGGCCACGAGGTAGCTCGTGACCGACCGATCCATGACGATGAGTCCTGGGTTGACCAAGTCAGCAAGGTTAACCCATAATTAAAGGTTATTTAGCGCAACCCTAAACACAAACTAATCTCCTAATTCGGCCCACCAACAAAGGCCTATTAAGGTAATATAAATAGTGTAGATTCCAAGAATCAGGTACGTCATTATCTACAGTGCTCTGACAACTAAGAGTCGAACCCTTTACTGACTTGATCGTCGGAGTGTCTTCTGCAAGTACCATCCGAGTCTGTGTTCCCAAGGAACTGTAACACGAGACGAGAAGATGAGGAAAAGTAGTAAGAAAGGAAGATTAAAAGCTGAAGTGACTGACAAGTGCATCAAACAATAATTCTCTGGGCCCTAATACCCGAACGAGAACAGGAAGCAAAACACAAATGACAGGAAGAAGGAGGAGGGATGAAGAAGGAGGAGTCCCTGATAGGGGCACGGACAAGAATAAAAATTGAATATCTTCCATGTTGTCCATTATCGGTTATCAACTTAAAAAATATATAATTGATTATTTACTTAAAAAAACACATAATCAATTCACTTATTCCAAGTTTCAACACTGGTAACACTAATGTCCGAATGTTTTCATGAATCTTTGAACCTCACATACTCACATGCAAGGTGTGCTAAAAAAAAAAAATAACAATGAAGTAAAAAATTATTAATCTACACACTTTACTCAACTTTCTAAACTGTAAATAATTTCTCACTCGCATTGTCATATTTACACTCTTTCTTAAATGCACAGATGATTCATACTCTTCCTTCATCGTGAACAAGAAAAAGGGACAATAAGATTCTATCAAACAATAAAGTAGTGAATGGGACAAAAATGCTCCAAGAATACTGAATATTTTAAAATAAGTCAAATTTTTCATTCTATTATTGCTAAGAAAATTCAAAAGACAACACTTTATATGAGAAAATTGAAAAAATACAAAGAATCCCGAAGAAAATAACACCCACAAATCAAGACAAGACTTTTAAAATTTAGTAGAAAAGTATAGAAATATAATTAAAATTAAGACACATTATATTAATGAATAAATTATGTTAGAATTCAAATTTTGAAAATCAAACCTAAATTAAGATGGACTAATTTAACAACAGTTTCAAAACGTCTTTATTTTCAAAAGAATTAAGATATTTTTAATTTGGTATATTATATCCTTTTCTAAAAATCTAAGTCAAATGGAGATGAAATTTAAAATAAAATAATTAAAATGGATTCAAAACATCAATAAATATGTAAAAATATTAGCTTTCTTCAAGTTTACTACTTTTTTTCCAATAGTTGCTTGGCTAAGAGAAATAGGGATTGGCAAATATTTCTAGATTGGATCAGGATTTGTTAAGACTAACATTATTCTGGATTTCTCGGCTTTATTTGCAATATTTTAAATTCTAATGTACATGAATCTTATAATTTATGATTCTCATATTTAATTATAAAAAAAATATTTATCTTGATTCATAACAAATAATGTGAAGAATTTCTTTAATCTCATATTTTCAATCTATTTTTTTATTTATTTTTATCTTTTCATACTCTTCCTTAATATTCAACTAGCATATTAATTAGTAACCTTTTGTAAAAACAAAACCTTGATTTGATTATTATTAGGTTTTTAAAATATTAGTGTTCCAAACAATAGTATTGACAATTTCAAGTGAGTATAAAATATAATGAGTGTACGGTCAAATATGAGTTGAAAGTGGTCTTATTATTGACTTAATTCAGTAATAAATGTTGTCTCCTATTTAAGGCTGATTATTCATAATCTCTTGATTTACGTTGATACGACATTAATGTCTTTAAATATAAATATCGGTAGACAACCTCTTTATACACAATGGTCCATGACGCTACAGCCCCCTAACCTCAGGCATAAGCCAATGGGGCTAAAAGTCAAGTTTACTCCGACAATCTCCAATCAACCTACATATCTCTTAACATCAGGTTTGGCCCATAACGCTACAACCCCCTAACCTCAAGCATAAGCCAATGAGGTTAAAAACTGTGTTTTATTTTGCTCATTTTTTGAATATATACATCACTAATATACATATTATGAACATACTTATGATGAAAATATTGTCTTTGAGGGCACCATAGGGAGTTAGGACCCTTCCATGGTTTTTTCGATTAGTAGTGGACTGAGCCTCTAGCTCGGCACCATGGAGGGTAAGGACCCTTCCATGGTTTTTGGTATTTGATCGAGACAATTGTTCTTGGTATTTGATCGAGACAATTGTTTGGCACAATGGAGAGTTAGGACCCTAACATGGTCTTGGTATTGACCTGAGACAATTACTCAATGCCATGGACCCTAGCGTGGTCTTGGTATTGGACTGAGACAATTGTTCGGCTCCATAAAGGGTTAGAACCCTAGCATGACCATGTATAAACAATCTTATTTTCAATCAACATAAATTTTAAATAAATCAAATTGTACCAAATATTAATTAGACAAAACAACAAAAAAATTACAAATATTTAATTAGCTATAATAAAAACGTAGATTAGCCACGTTCCATGATCTGATATAAGTCTCCTATCCAATAATTTTGAAACAACTAATTGAAGGGTCTATAACATATCACGATAAGAGAAAAATATTCAAAAACATATATATTTTATATTTTTTGTAACTGCTATTTGTTAGTATACAAGAAAAATTTTAATTTTTGAATTTCGAAATTTTTAATTTAATAAATTTCTGTCAAATAGATTTTCAAAATTTATGAAATTTATTATTATTTTTTGTTAGTGAAAATATATTTAATAATGAAACAACACAATCCATTATGAGTGCAAAATAAATCTTATGGCCATTAGTGGAACATGCCATTAGCAGAATCTGGTTTTTAATTCTGCATAATTATGCAGAAGAATGTAGAATTTGGTTTATCTGTGAACGCACTGAATTGGGTTTAGCAACTCTAAAGGCTGATGGAGTGAAGGGAGCGGAAGAGCGTTGCTGTGGGTGTCAGCGCCACAAGCAGAACAAGGGAGTCTTCTATATATTTATCAGTTCCAAAGAAGGGAAGTTAAGAGTAGCAGGAGCTGAAACTTTTTTTGTGCTATAAGGATTGGAAGCAGAACATAAAAGCTGCAGAAGATGGTGTTGACAGAACCGGAAGTGTTGGACAGGTGAAAGGGGCTTATCATAGAATAAATCCAAAGCAACCTCGGAAATTGGGAATGAACAACATCTCATTTATTCTTTTATGATAATATCTTCTCCAAAAAATCACAAACCCATACAGTAATACAAATAAATTTATTACAAGATCACATCTGTTTCATGACAGCTAAATACGTGTGACATAAATCTACCTAGGAACAAAACTATCACAAGTTCACATAACTTAGAATAGACCACAAACCATGATTCGATTTGAACACATACAACATATAAGACTCACAAAACCGTAGTTCTAAATGGCAGTTAACAACTGCAACTTCAGCCGCAAAATAAAGGTTTTTCAACTCATCACAATCACTTAGTTCCCATTTGTCCACAATTTCTTGTAATGTCAAGTTTTGCGAGGAAATTGTAACTGCAACCGCAACCATAACTTTGAACCATGGACAATGCCTTACATAAGGATTATAAAGCTTCATAGTAGTTTGGAGATAGGCGTGGCTTAACCAAAACTTCAAGTGGAGTAGCTCTGGTATTGGTAAATCCAAAGAACTCAGTCATATCAATTGGTTCAGCAGAAGGATTCGAGATGTCAAAGCAATGCAACATGTTAGCCAAACTGAAATGGATCACGTTTAAGCCAAGGGACATTCCAGCACACATTCTTCTCCCACTTCCAAAGGGTAGCAACTCAAAATGGCGACCCCTAAGATCCACATGTTTTTGAGTGGTGAGGAATCTTTCTGGTTTGAATTCCAATGGATCTGACCAAACACTGGGGTCTCTGTGGATCTTCCACAAGTTATGCATTAGTCGAGTTCCCTTTTTGATGTGGTAGCCACCTAAGGTGCAATTTTCTATGAATTCACGAGGTGATGAAAGAGGTGCTGGTGGATACAATCTCAATGTCTCTTTAACTACGGCTTGAAGATACACAAGTTTGCTTATATCTGACTCTTTTACGTGTCCATCTTTGCCAATATGCATCTCAATTTCTTCTTTAGCCTTTTCCATTGCAAGAGGATTTCGTAATAGCAGACTTAGTGCCCATGTAAGAGTAACAGCAGCTGTATCAGTTCCACCCAAAATCAATTCCTGCAAATATGTTCAAGTTTGATCAAAAGGGTCCTCTCATTCAAAACAGAGAAATAAAGTGGAATACTATATATGTACATTCAATCTTTGAAATGATGGCAAGTATTTAAATATATTGTAGTACTAACCAGGGAAGTGGCTTTGCATATTGTATCAGCATCAAACCCTTCAAGCTGAGCCCCATTCAGTGCTGAAATCATCACATCCATAAAGTCTCCATCACCCTTCTTCTCACGGTGCTCCTCCAACCACTCACTCAACAGCTTGTCCATTTCCTTAGCGGTTGCTTTCATGGCCTTCTCATAGCCCCCGAAATCAAACCACCTCAAGCAAGGAACTCCATCAGCCACAGTGAAAGTCCCCATCAAATTCATGAACTCCTCTAAATTCTTCAGAAACCTTTCTGCCTTCTCCTTTCCCTCCACATGCACCACACCAAAGTATCTCTTCCCCACCACCATCCTCACTATAATGTTGAAAGTCAAATGTGCAAACCACTCCTTCATGTCCACCAAAGTAGCAGCACTATAAGATTCATTCTCCTTTTTGTTCTTGTTGTTTACACTAGTATAACATAAATTGCAGAGCTCTTTGATAGAGGTTTGAACCTCTGAGACACGAATGTGACTGAGTTGCGCTATTTTTCGGTTGGAGAGAAATTCAGAAGTGACAATCTTTCGAAGCTCTCGCCAATAGGATCCGTAAGGTGACAACCCTACAAAGGCTTGGTTGTAGGACATGACTTCCACGGCAACGAGTTTAGGACGTGATGAAACGGCAAGGTCGTTGGTGGTGAAGAGTTCCTTGGACATTTCCCAGTTGCTGAGCACCAAAGCCTCTTTAACACCGAGCTTGATGGTGAACAAGGGTCCATAGTTGTCAGCCAAAGCACCCAAAGTCCAATGGGGTGTTTGTGAGGCATTCAAGAGTGAAAGATGACCAAGTATTGGCCAAGCACCTTTCACTGTTGGAGCCTGTTTTCCACGAGAATTTCTACGATATAGATAGAAAATGAAGAAGTTTAGAGAAAGGAATGATACAATAAGAGTGGTGGTTTTTAAGGTGAAGCAATTTAGGAGAAAATCCATTTTTGCTTGTTATGGTGGAATATATTTGAACTTGTTTTCCTTTCTGGTTTTATAGGTAGAAGATGGGTCTAGGGTCTTGTGCATGGCCGCATGGTTGGACCAATATGAGGTCATTTTGTTTAACATGTCACCCCATGTTGGTGTGCTTGATGTGCAAGTATTAGAATCTATTAGTATGTTCTGCATAATGGAGACTAAAGTTGTTATTTGAAGGTGGTTGAAACATATTTGTTTTTATTTGATAAAGTTAGAAGAATAGTCAATAATTTGAGAAGCTTGGTGAGCAAGGATAGTTGACCAGGAAGATAAGATTCTATGGTGACTCTGACTCATGTGGACCAAAAACAAGAACAGCGCATATATGCACACGGTTGGTTGTAATAATCAACTACGAAGAAAAGGAAAGTGGGAAATTGCTTCCTGCATCTTTCTATAATTTCTTTATGTACTTGTTTAGTATAGTAGAAAGATGAAAAAAATGACATTTTAAAATTTTTATATTTTTTTTGAAAAATACAATTTGAAATGTACTAAAATAATTGGAATTACATATTTTGGAAAATTTATGAAAAAACATACTTACGAATGAAGATTTTTGAATGTCTACTTGATTTTCAATTATTTTGAATTGATTACACTCTAATAATTTTTTTACTACAAAATAAAATGTTCAAAACAATTTAAAATATATCTTAATAGTTTTTTCCTGTGCTCCACCAACCACTCATCTAAGATCAAATCCAGTTCTTTGGCAGTTTCTTTCATGGCTTTCACTCCCAAATTCATCAATCTCAGAACAGGAACAGCATCAGCCACTGTGCACACCCCCAACATCTGCATGAACTTCCTCAAACCCTTCACACACTTCTCTGCTTCTTTCTCACTAACCACTGCACTTTTACCTAATGGAAAACAAATCTCTGTTTAACGATGTTATCTTTAAATTTAAACAAGAAAAATTATAACAACACTCTTTTAATCATACTTTCTATGTTTTCTTTCTCTTATAATAAGTTAAACTTATAAGAGGTGTGACACTCAAGAAAAACATTAATCAAATATGTGTGGATAGCAGTGAATAGAGTTGTGAATACATAGTAACAAGAGAATTTTTAACGGTGGTAAGATAGATCATTTGAAATCTTTACACTGACACAGATATGAAGATTTGGTTATGGATTTAGTTTTTATATATCAGGTTTTGAATTTTAATTATCATAAAATAGCTGAACCTTCCATAACTCAATTATGCAGCAAAGATTGATGCAGCACTGTCATGTACACAACCAATCGTTCTGATTTAGAAACAAAATGGATATTCCAATAATGTTTTTATTCATTTATTTCTATGATATGTGTTTGATCTATTTTATATAATTATAATTTTGTTAATTTCGTTGAACCCACTCTAATTTACAAAAAGTGAGTAATGTATTAGTCTGATGTATTATTATTACCTAAAAAATTATGTAATGTCCAGTTTTATTTTCACATATCAGCTTTAACAAAATGAACTTTTTTTTTTTTTAGACATGACGTATATTCAAAATCGTGATAAAATAATTTTTAAATTATAAAATATTATAATAAATAGTAATGGATGTGCAAAAAGTTTGAGTTAAGTTTATCAATGAGATATTATAAATATTAAAAAATAGAAAAATATTTAAATATAGTTAGAAAAATATCTATTAGAAAGAAATTCAATGTAAGTATTAACAAACAAATAATTATTATAACCATCACCAAATGAATTGTGTTGTTGGTCATGATTGTTGTCGTATTACACTTCGTCATTATATTGTATTTTGTTTTGTTGTTGTTAAGTATTTGGTTGTTGAAAAATATTTTGTGTAACTGCTACTGCTTGAACTAGTAGATTTTGAATTATAAAATTTTGAAATGATTAAAACTAGGAACTCATGTATTGAATAGTTTTTTTTTAAATCAATTTGCTGACTAGAAGATACTTGTGTTCCCTGTAAGTAACGATCAACACAATTGTCCTAAATATCAACACATCTAATCTCGTACATTCATTCCTTATATCTCTAACCTACAACTACTAACCAACAACGATTTCTTAGTTTTTCCACCTCAATAGAATCTAGTGGAGTGTATAGCGAGGTTCCCATAGAAGCTGACTCAAATAATACTTTTTGAGAAAATCTAATTTCAAAATCTTCCTATTCAAATAAAAAATATTTGTTATAAAATAGTAAGTAATGTACATCTAAAAAAAAGTTGAAAGATTGTTGGACCAGTTGATGTGAATACAAAAAGTGTGGCGAACAGTAGAACTGTTCGGACAGCGGAATGGACCGAGGCTTTTAAGGAAGGGTGTAGATATAAGAAGTACGGTGCAGATAGTAAAAGTGTTGGGGTGAAAATATTAAAATGAGGAGTCTGAAAAGCAACTAAAAGCCATGGGACTCACAAACCCATTGCATGCACATTTTGTTCCAATTCACACCAAATAAATGTGGACCCCACAAGCATTTAATGTACATAAATATTTTTTTGATACAAAAGAACAAATAAATAAGTAAACGATTTATTTGACTATTTCAAGACCGGCGGCGGTGATATTTTTACATCATACACAATAAGAAACATATACAGAATATGTAATAAATATATATTTTATAAATTAATTAATTAATATTTTAATTATATTTAATTTATTTTTAATTTAAAATATTATTATATTATTATAATAATTTGTCAATTATATGTATTTTATTTTGGTGTTAACAAAATCTTTTTCTTTCAACATCCCTATAAAACACAAGATCCTAGAAAGAAACCATATATGATATGATTGCATGTTTGGGAAAGAACTGATATAATTGAATAATGAATAAAATTAAGAGTCAGCAAGTATTGATGAGAAATAGAGATCAAACAGACCAAATCACAAATATTGATAAATATACGATAATCAACACAACCATATTCTAAACTTAAAAAGAATTATTTTTATTTTCATATTTCTTTTTATCAACAATAAACAATATATAAATGTAAACCACTTAAAAATGGGTGATCAAACTCATTTAGAAAAGAAAACAATAACAACCTAATAACATAATTTTTTTTAAGAGAAGAGTGTTTTGGTGAATAGTTGGAAATGATTGTTATTTTAAGCATATTGTAAACACTAATTATTTGCGAAATTAAGAGTTTCATAGGTAGATGTAAAGGCTTTCTATTTTTGGGTGAGATGTATTTATTGGTTGGTTCATATAGTTGTATTTATTTTAATTTAGTACCTTCATTTATTTTTGATAAAAAAATCAACTTACTTATTGAGAAGGTAAGTTCCTCTCCATTATGGCCATTTGTCTTAGTAAGTTATTTATTTAAGTTACAAGTACATATCTTTGACCTAATTCTTTAATTAAAAGTTTTGAAATTTTGATAGGAAACTTTATTTGGTTAGGGATATTAAAAAAAAAGGAAAATTAATTATTTCATTGAATAAGCTTTTCCATGACAATCAAAGAGGAGAGTTTAGGTTTGATTTTCATTTCCTATTTCCTCTTTAAATAAAGTTTGTGTTCCTAAAAGAACTTCGGATTTCCATTACTCTTGAATTACTTGACCTAAGCATACCAAGTCTACTTATTTGTGCAAAGGCATCCCTACTAAAAGCAATACATTCTCTTCCTCTTGGTTTGCTCTGGTCAAAGTCATTTTTTAATTACGTTTTATTTATTTTATCAACAAAAAATAATATAATTAAAATTAAAAGGGGAGATTTCATAAACCTTTATACAAAACTAAACTTTAAAGATACTATCCGATATGTATAAAAGTAAACTTTAAAGATACAATCCGATTACGTTTTGTTAAATAAAGTTAAGTTTATGTTGGTTCATGATGTATTATTAATTAAAAAATTATTTTCACAAGAAAGAGTAAAGCATTAACTAATTACTTGATAAATCATTTGATTAATGTAATAGACTTGCATCTAATCTGTTTTTAGAATTATTTATGAATAAGTTTAGTCTAATTATGTATCGTTTTTTTAACACATGAGTTTTGATCTAGTTTATATATATAT
Organism: Phaseolus vulgaris; assembly: GCF_051622355.1. Classification (NCBI taxonomy): domain Eukaryota; kingdom Viridiplantae; phylum Streptophyta; class Magnoliopsida; order Fabales; family Fabaceae; genus Phaseolus; species Phaseolus vulgaris. The sequence continues at coordinate 3,966,547 of NC_143501.1, read as the reverse complement.
ATATATATATATATATATAAATAATATATTTTCATGTGATGACAGATGATTGTTGTTGTTACTTGAGGTGTGAGCCTAGCAGAGATATGAAGTTGTATAGTAATAGTTTTTATATAAAAGAAAATTACTTGGTAAATCTTATCATTATTCTTGGAGGGCCATTTTTATTAGAAGTGTGTGGTTTATTTAATTATTGCTTAATACATGCAACATGCTACGCTTATTCTCAAGTTCTAGTATCCTAGAACCCATATAGATTTTTTAAACCATCCTTATCATCTTGGGCTAGAATTCGTCGTATCCCTGCATATGTAGGTTCCATAACAGCGCCAGCAACGTTACTGTGTCCAAGCCCTAGAATGTGACCAATTTCATGCAAACTTACAGTTTCCATATCAATGCCTGACCCACCAATGCTCCAACTTTCATCTCCATCAAAGTGTAATCTTCCATCTTGTGGGGAAAAAGCGTGAGCCAGAACCCCAAATGCCCCATCAAACGGGTACCCATCACCGTGGCTTCCACGGTGGAAGCCATACACTATGTCAGAAGAACCAGTGACTTCAGTGAAGGTGAAACTGTTGTTCTGTCTCCACGTTTGAAAGGCATTCGCCACTGCTTGTCTCACAGCGTTTATAGTGAGGGAAATTGCAGCAGATGAACTGCGTCGATAGGTTAATGCAAATTTCCTCCATCTTGGTGAGCCTGGAAAGTAACTGTAGTTTTGAGGAGCATTAGGGTTAGGGTTAGAAATGATTGGAATATCAGGCAATCCACAACGTGGGAGGCTCATGGTTTCGATAGTTTGGTCATCCACCACCCCACTGGTTGGCAAGTGATGGAATGCTTGGTAGTGTTTGAGAGCAGATTCAACGTTTTCATCGAAGTTGTTGTTGGAAGAAAATTGTTCGTTTACTTGGTAGCCTAAATGTTTGAGGTGGCTTCTGAGTGTGCCTACGCCATTGGCGTTTTGTCCCTTGCGAAGGCCCCTCAGGTTTTGGAGAGTTCTGGTGAAGGGAGTTGCAGAGACTCCTGGCACAGCAGAGGGAAATGGATTCACCAGACAGAGTACGAGGAACAAGATTGGATATTTTAGAATATTCAGAGACATGGTTGAAAAACAAATGGAACTAGGGTTTTGGTTTTGTGAAAGTTTGATGTGTATTTTGGTGCATGCATGCATGGCAATTTATAGAAGGGGAGCTAGGCTATTTTAATTGGTGTGGTCACCTATTAAGGAGATTTTTTTCATGTAAAATTTAATATATAATTGGATCATAATCACTTTGTAAATCCACAAAGTCTAATCTTTTAACATGTTGGGTCACACCTAAAAATATATTAGGTACGTATAAGACAATTTGATGATATATATAGAGTTGATTTAAACATGTAAATTAAAGTTCAGAAGTTTATAAACATCTATTTACAAGTTTTATAATTTAAAAAATATTTTTTTAAATTAATTAAATATAATTAAAATAACTTAATTGTTGATTAAAGGGTTAAAAGTAAATTGACGTAGGATTATTTTTTGATATAATTAAATAAAAAGTTTCAATATTATAATTATTTAAAAAAAATTGAAAAGGTTAAAAAAGAAATGAAAAAATTGGAAAATAATAATTCAGTAAAGAAAAGAGTAGGTAAAATGAGCATTTAAAATAAAATAAAAAATGAGTGAGAAAAGAAAATTTGAAAATATTTGGAATATCATTAAAATAAAATAAACATGTGGTGATATTTATAAAATTAAAATAAATAATGATAACTTTGCAAATTTTATATAAAATACTATAAACGTTTTAGAGATGTTAATTTGAGATTAATTGTTTAATGTCAACCATTAACTTTAAAACTTAAAAATAAGGAATGAATTATTGTGGTAATATCTCAAAACAAATCTTGGAAAAGAAATAGGCAAGGTAAAACCTTGTTTTGGTAATTATTTTTAATATGAATAATGTAATTAAATCCAAATTTAAATTAAATTCATATAAAATTTGTTAAGTTAATTTGTTTAATTTTGTTATATAATCACTCTTGTTGATTTAAAAATTTTGTGAAAAATCTTTCAATTTTAATCAACAACAAGTGATCATATGCATGAATAAAAATAAGAAAATGAAAGAAATTATAGGAAGAGGTCTAGTACAAAAGATAGCCTCATCCACTAGTCCTAATATCCAAACTCTCCTTTATTACATTTTATTATTTGTTGATCAAAGAGTCAAATTTTGTTTCATCCACTAAATTCTACACATCAGCATTCATTAAACTCTTCCGATATCATGACCATCAATCTTTACAAAATTATTGTAATTCAAATTTAATTTTCTAAAATCTTGATGATAAAGTTCGATACCCCACCTTCATTCCACGAGAGGAAAGTTACAATACTAAAATATAAAATATAACATATCTCACTATCAAATACTAAAATATAAAATATAACATATCTCACTATCAAATCCTTCGTAATAGATGAAATATTTATCTTAATTATTTTTTTTTGAAAATCATGTTTAGGATTACTCATATATTTTTCGTGAAGGGAATGCGTGTGTTGATAAGTTAGCTAATTTTGGATTTATTCATAGAGAATCTTTTCATTGGTATAATAGGCTACTATCTAGTCTGTTTTTAGAATTCTTTATGAATATGTATAGTGTTCCTACCAGGGAGATGAGACCTAGAGAACTATTGAAGTCTTCTTCTCCTTCCTTCGGTCGGTGGTGAACTTGGATTCTCCTCGTCCTCCTGCTTCTCCTTCGGCACTCGGTCTCAAGTGAACATCAGATGGTGGGGGTACCTGCGAAGACACTCCGACGCTCAAGTCAGTAAAGCGGGTGAAGGTGTTCTGGTAGGTGAACAATTATAAATGACATACCTTACTCCTTGGGATGTGTGCTATTTATATTATTCTAATGGGCCTACATTGTTGGGCCCGTTTATCGAGGTGGATACCGCTTAGGGTTGCATTACCTAATTCCTAATGGTGAATTAACTTCGCTGACCTTGGTTTGAACGTTAGGGATAATCAGGGTTGGCTGTCGGCCAAGTTCTCCAGATGTGAGTCGGCCATCGACCAGATTTTCCTGGTCTCGGTCGTCTCGACCAAGTCTTCTAAGGTCTCGACTAGGTGGGTCGTCGACCTCGTCGTTCGGCCAAGTCTCTATTGGTCTCGGTCAGGCTAACCAGGCCTCGGTCAGACTGATTAGGTCTCGGCCTCGTCGTTCGGCCAAGTCTCTCTTGGTTTGGGTCAGGCTGACCAGGCCTCGGTCAGACTGACTAAGTCTCGGCCTCGCCCATACCGGTACATATATGTATCATTTTTGTTAATATATAGGTTTTGGTTAGTCCTCTCATATATTTGTATTTTTTTTCTTCTTTAAGTGTCAGTTTTAATCTTCTTATATTTATTTTTGTCAATGTTAAATCATGTTTTTGTTGTGGTGATATTTATAAATAAAAAGAGTTGATAAAAAATTACATTATCAAAGAAAAAAATTTGCGCATTATTTAAATTTAGATGGTAAAATTGACTGAATATTAACAAAGTTCTCACTTTTATATAAAATAAAGAAAACTGAAATTTTGAGTTAAGCCTCAAATTGTTTTCTTCAACAATAAAAATTTAAATTATATGAGGGTACTTGGAGTGTTGTAACCCATGTATGTACACCGTCTATATACAAATAATAGTACCAAAAAATACATACTTAAAGTGTATTTATCTTAAAGTGTATATATGAAACTCAATTAAAAAAACCTATGTCAAAATTAAGCTATACACTTTCATCACCCTTTTTATCCTTAGCCACCTAAAGTCAATAGTTTTGCGTACAGTGCAACTAGCCATTGGCATTGAATTGAATAGAAACATTTTACTTATAATTTTGTTTAACTTAAAAGTTATTGATAATGTATTCAATACTCTACGTAGTCTATATTCCACTATATGTAGTCTATATTCAACTTTGTATCCAACTTCTTCAAGTTGGGACCTTGTGCCCTAAAATTGTACAATCTTTTTATAAAATTAAAGTGAACCTTAAACCTTATTTCTTTTTATAAATAAACACCATAATTTTTATCATTTTTGTAAATAAAGAACTTTTAACTTTTTTATTATGAAATGTATCTTTAAAATTTATCCTTTTGACGAATAATTTCTTTTATATCCAATTACTACTACACGAAAAAAAGTTTTAATGCGTAGGACACCATATTATGAGTGATCCGATAATAGTTTGATAGCGGGTGACACGATAGACCCAACAAATACTTGTTAGGATGGACTTTAAATGGTTCTGATACCATATTACAAAGTAGACTTTAAGACTAACTCACCCCATAAAACCGACTCATGGAGTGAGGTTTGCACCCCTCTTATACACATTGAAATATTCTCATTTTTAGTTGATGTGGGATCTCCAACCGTTTGTTTAACTTTCGTTAAATTCTAAAAGTTTATTTTAAAATTTCAGCAAAATAACGGAAGTTTTTTTAACTTTCGTTAAATTCCAAAGTTTTTTTTTAACTTTAAGTAAATTTCAAAGGTTTATTCTACAACCTTATAAGTCTTTTTAACATTTCTTAAGTTTCAAAGATTTATTCTAAACCCTCAATAAAATAAGGGAGATTTTGTTAACCTTTCTTAAATTCTAAAGATTTATTGTAGAACCCCAATAAAACACTTCAATTTATTCAAACTTCAATAAATAAATTTAATTAAATCTATTTATATATAAATAATTAGAAATTATATAGTTTTAATACTTTTTATATATTTTATAACTAAATTCTCTTAAATTTTGAAAGTGTAACTTTACATTATAAATGAGTTTTCTAAAAAATCTAAAATTATTTTAAAAGCAAAATAACTTTCGATAATAAGTATTTTAACAACTAATCTTAGATAATAAGTATTTCAATAGTAATTGCATATTTCTTATGATTGATGGTAGTTGGTTTATATAATTCTTAGTTTTTTTGTTACAAGCTGATACTTCGAAAAAACTTTACTTATGTTGTTTTAACTTTTGATGTTGTTGATATTTAATTCTTATAATTTTGAAATATTTTAAATTAAGGCTTTTATTTTAAAATACATTCAATAATTAATTCACTATCAAAAGTGAGAATAAAGTTAATTTTTCCTTGCAACATGTTCTTGTAATCTTTGAAGCCCTCGTAGCCAAGAACACACATGACGTTGAAACCCACATTTGATAGATAATGCAATTATTTAGGATATATAAAGTTTGGGTAATAAAATGATGGAAAAAGCAATATTGGATTAAGAAAAAGATAATGTCTTATTTAGTATTTCTTCTCCTTAGATATAATAATCTATGGTGGAAGAGAGAAGTCAGGAGAATTGTCAAAGATAATGAAAAATAGGATTGAGGGTTATTTCAAACGACAAATCATTTGACGAAAATTTTGAAACTAGTGGTATCTTACTATGGTTCTTAAACCCATATATAATATTTAATAGAGGTTTTTAAACTCGTAGTATTTTACGAAGGTTCTTAAACCCATAATATTTAATGGAGGTTTTTAAACTCGTAGTATTTTACGAAGGTTCTTAAACCCATGATATTTTATGGAGGATTTGAAACTCATGGTATTTTACAGGTTTTTTCCATGTTATTTAACATGGGTTTGGAAGACTTTTCATGAGGATTAGAAAAATCTCAAGGAACACGTTCATGGTTAAGTGGGGAGAACTGCAACCTAAGTAAATGACTTAATAAAGATTTTAGAACTGCAACCTAAGTAAATGACTTAATAAAGATTTTAACTCTGAATAATGTAAAAATAAATCTCAGTTAAAATCATTTTTTCTTGTATTGTAAGTTAAAATGATTACAGTAAATATTAAAATTTATTTATTTATTCTTTTCTCACAGTTTTTTTTAGACTACAATAATAGTGTTTGCTTAATTAAATCCAAATAAAAACCATTCAGAGTGAAAAAAAACGATCTTAAATGGTCAAGATAATTAACGCAATTATCTTATTCTTACTTTTTTTTCATTAATGTAAAAATATAATTGATATTTTTATTTTATTGATTTGGAAACCGACAGAATACTTTTTAAATATTTGTAATATTTTTTTAATACATTTTTAAAAATTAATAAATAGAATTATCATAAAATATTTAATCTTAATATATTTTTAATTAATTATGAAAAATATGCTCTTTATTTGCTTTATATGATAGTTCTCATCTATTTTAACTTTATAAACTATAATTTTAATTTATTCATTTGATTGAAATATATATATATATATATTAGTAATGTTATATGATAATATTATATTTAAATAAGTATTTTTATCAATAAAAAATAAAATAAATATAATAGAATATTTTAGAGATAATCTGAAAATTTTAATATGAATCGGCACTTAAGCGTAACCAACCATGAATGGCTACCTTCTTGTTAACCCTCCCTTCAATTTCTCCGATCTCCTCCATAACCGGTGGCGCCGACGTTGAGCTGTAGCCCTGCAAAATTGCTACTGCCACTTTCTCCCTCCAAGACATGAAAACCTTGTCGATCTGAACTATAATCGGCGGTGATGAAAGTGAGAAGATGACTTACCGTTGATTCCGATCTTGACCTAGCGTGATCCACTCAATTGATTGGAAGAAAAAGAAAAAAGACTCAATTGATTTGTGTTGTATTTTGTGTTTTTTTTTTATGTAAATAAATTAATATTACTTAATTATTTTTTACGATTATTTGTGTGTGTTTGATTGAAAAAAAATTTCTTGTTTATTATGCGTAGGTTTGATCGATACAAATAATGTTTATTTCTTGACCAATAGCTTTTTACCACAATCAAACTTTGTTATTCTTGTAATGTTTTATTGATTAAAAAAACTAAATTCAATATCTATTTTATCTTTTTCTTCTAGTGTTAAATTATTTTGTCATGATTTTAATCACTTTTCATAAACATGGTGACCAAATTAACAACTAACCAACACAACCCATCAAAAGACAACATCATATTAACATCAAGTTCTATTTTGATAACCATATAGAGCTTTTATACCATCTTTATCATCTTGAGTTAGAATTCTCTTCACCCCTTCATAACTAGGGTACATGATTGAGCCCAGAACACTACTATGTCCTAGCCCTAAAAGATGACCTACTTCATGCAAAGTCACAGTTTCTAGATCAATTCCCCTTGTTGTTGGCCTTGTAGGCACTCTCCTTCTCCAACCCAGACCCCAAACCCACTCCCAACCCACATCCTCACCCGACCAAATACTCTGACCACCTGGCTCAGTGACCCATGATTCATCAGCATCAAAGTGTAACCTCCCATCTTGTGGTGCAAAAGTGTGAGCCAAAACTCGACCTGCCCCATCAAATGGGTGGCCATCTCCATGGTCTCGACGGTGAAATCCTATTACTATATTAATCGGGTTAGGGTTAAAGTAAGAAAAAAAACTATTCTCAAATGGTTTTTCTGTGAAAGTGAAGTCACTCACTGTTGACCAACTTCGGAAGGCATTCTGCACTGCATACCTCACAAGATCCATTCGCAGCACGTTAGCACTTGACACAAATCTGTAGGACAGTGCCCTCTTTGACTGTTCCCATTTTGGTGACCCTCGAAAGAAGGTATAGTTCGCAAGAATCAGCAACCCTTCAAGGTTGTTCTGTGGGGTGACAATATCAGGTACTCCACAACGTGGGAGACTCATTTTCCTTAGGGTTTCGGCATCCATGTGACCTGTGGCACGTAGGTGATGGAACACTTGGTACTCTTTAAGAGCAACCTCAACGTTTTCGTCGAAGTGGTTGTTGTGTGAATACTTGTTTAGGTAGCCAAATTTTTTGAGGTAGCTTTTGAGTTCGATCATGCCTATAGCCCTTTGTCCCCTTTTGATTCCCCTTAGGTTTCGGAGAGTTCTGGTGAATGAATGCTCCGAACCTTCTATGCTTCTTGGCTCAACAATGGGAGATGGCTTCACTACAAAGAATAGAAAGAACAAAATGGAAAATTTTAAGAGAATAAGAGCCATGAGTGCTACTAAGGAGTTTAGGGTTTTGTAATGGCTTGTGGGGATAGAAAATTGCATCCATATGTGACTATTTATAACTTGGCCAATGATATTTACTTACAAATATTCATTTTGTGTATTTTTTTTTATCACATTCTAATATATATATATATATATATATATATATATATATATATATATATATAAATAAGTATTATTTATTTAATATATTGTTATTATTTAATAATTTTCTACTTGTTGCGTATGTTTTAGAAATTAAATATATTAAACATATTTTCATATGACACGTATACTTTATTAAAATTAGTTACCAAATTTGCTAATCAAATTAATTTTAAATGGTTTGGTCGCATAGAGTTACTATTCTTCAATGCCAATATTAATTAGTCTATATGACACTATACAGAAGATATTGTATATATTAATTAAGCTATATAGTATGCTAATTACTAGTAATTAAATTTCTACATACATAGCCCACAATGTATGACTGGGTGAAATTACTAGGGAACTGAACATGACTTGCATAAGCAATTAAAAAATTATTATAAGTTGAAAGTTAATAAACTCACTTATGGATTATACAATTTTTAAATCGTTAACTTCTATATATTTAGCATTTATCTTTATTTTATTTGTATATATTTATCTCTCATTATATAAAAGTATAACATTCATACAATTTAAAAAACACTTAACATGGATTTAATTTTAGAATTAGTAATTAAAATATATTATATAAGAATAATTGAATATTAATAGAATCTAATAACATTAGTGACATTTGATATTGTTTTAAAATATTTGAAAACAAACAAATGATAAATATAATCTAACATTAGTTATCAAACTTTAGTTTTTATGTGTTTATTGTTCAATAATTTGATTTTAAAATTATGTGATGATAATGATATTTTTCATCACTATTTTGTGTGGAAATATTTAAAAGTAAACTGAATAATTTATAATATTAAATATTAACTGTTGACTATCTAATATAAATTTACACACACATTAATTGATCAATTTCGGGAAGTTCTTATTAATTGCTATAATCTCTTTTCGGTTTTTTAGGTAGATGATTTTATTTTTTTACAATGAACATTTGTGTATACAAAGGATATATCTCAACAAATAGTCGAAAGTTAATTGTGTAAAAACTGAACTATTTCGCATTAAAATTTAATTCTTTCAAATACATAATAATTCCTCATACAAAAATTCAGTAATCTAATAATTATGTTGGACTTTGTCAGCCTAATCAATAAAAAAATATTATATTAAGTAAGACGCTTAATGAGTTTAACTTTTGTATTATTTTATTTATTTTCTTTAATTTAATAAAAAAATTACATCTACTGACAAATAAATTTCACCCACTAATAAAGAATCTTTAATTGATAGTGCCCACAAATAAAGTCAAAAGAAACATCACAGGAAAGAAAAAAAAGTCCAATAATAATAAAAGTTTCTTATAAATTCACAAAAAGATGTGGTCATGTCAAGATTCAAAATTAAGAAAAAAAAAACACCCTTAATTTAACCTAACAATCTAAAATCCATGTAACCTTCTTTGCCCCTTCTAAGAAGACACTTAGTGATGATAACATTATGGAAAAGGTCCAAAATATATACTTATGTTGGTCCCAACAAGCTTCTAATGTAGAACCTTTGGGATTAGACCTCTAAACCCTCAACCACATGTGTGCAAACACAACCAAAGAGGAGTCCAATTAGTTCAAAAATATCTTGCAATTTGAAGCAAAAAATATCTTGCAATTTGAAGCAAGTAGATAATTTTCAAAGTTTTTTTAATTCTTAATTTAGGATTTATTCATAAAGAATCATTCCATTGGTATAATAGGCTTTAATCTATTATGTTCTTAGAATTTTTTATGAATATAAATAATTTACCTATGTATTAGTTTTGTTAACATATGAGTTTTAGTCTAGTGTACTCATATTTTTATTTTTTAAAAATATTTTTTTCATGTGATGGCAGATGATTATTGTTCTTTGAGGTGTTAGCCTAACTAAGATATCAAGTTACATAGTGATACCTAACATGAAAGTTTTTATAAAAAAAATCTTTGTAATTCTAAAACATATCTTTAAAATGAGGTAGCCATATGTATAAATAAGCATTGAAGTTGCCAAATTTGATTGCAGAAAGCCACATAACTCTCTCTTATAACTAGGTTTGCATCCCTCTTTGCTCAAGTTTAAGCTTGTTCATTGAAAAAAAAAATTACTTATGAAAAATGTGATCATCACGAAGTTTATACCTATGCTATAAATTTGATTTGAATCCAAAAAGGTTTAGAGCATATAAACCTCCCAAAAATGAAGCATGGTCATTTAAAAAAACTAAATTTATGTTTGAAATTATCCACTTGAACCCTGAATACAATAAACAAGAACCAAATGTTAAGACACCAATTTTCGTACAACATTCTCTCTATACTCCAAAATTTGCATAAATCTCTATTCACTACAAGAAAACCATGAAATAGAAACCAATTTGTAGAAACCAAAATAATTAGTTACAATAATAACTAAATTAGAGACCATTTTAGAAACTAAAAAAAAATTGGTTTCTAAATTAGTTTCTATTCTTTTCTATTATTGTTAAATAGTTTCTAAATTTGTATCTAATTAGCAACCAAGGTTTTTGCTACCAAATTTAGAAACTAAATAATTGATAGTTAAAACTTTGGTTGCTAATTAGATACCAATTTAGAAACTATTTAACAATAATAGAAAAGAATAGAAACTAGTTTAGAAATCAATTTCTTTTTTAGTTTCTAAAATGGTTTCTATTTTAACTAATTATTTTGGTTTCTAAAATTTGGTTTCTAAAAATTGGTTTCTATTGCATGATTTTCTTGTAGTGATTTCATTCAAACTACTCAGTGCCTTGGTACAATGAAATCTCAAATACAATATGTACATACACAAATCATGTTAAAAAAAAAGAGAAAGAGAAGAAAAGAATACAAATGAAACAATTTATCATTTACTATTAGAATTGAAATCAATGTGATATGTAGATACACAATTCATCTAATAAGTGTGAACTTATTTACAAAATTATAATCATATTTTTTATATCATTTTTCTTCTTAATCAATAAAATTCCATTTTTTTTACCTTAGACTACATTCAATTTTTTTTTCATAAAAATCACAAACATTTGAGACTACTTGTAGATGCTTACCAAAATAGGTGGTATTATAATAAATAATTCCGTGCATAAATTTTATTCTAATATTATGATAAAATTTATCTTAAAACCAAATTACAATTACAATTGTTTGACATATAGTTTTCATGGTTTTAATTAATACAAATTTTATAAATTAAAAACACATTTTTATTTGTGGATTATTTTGTTTAGGTTTACAATCTTAAATATTGGAATTTTAAATATGTTATGTATTCACAAGCGGGATACAATTATGTTAACTATATGGTTGAAATATTACGAATCTAACATATTAATGGTACATGTTTGATGTTTTATCAGAACATATATATAACATAAAATTAGTACTAGCTTTTAGATATGATATAAGAAAATCAACGTGTTTTTTTTTTTTTCAAATAATTCTTTCGATGAAAGATGTTTTGGGAAGAGCAATTAACTAAAGATAAAATAATTTTTTTCACAAATGTGACACTTAAATCGCTCTACTCGAGTTTGGAGACAAATGTACTATCGGATAGTTGAAAAGGTCAACATGACAGAATGTCCAAGAATACTGAATGACTCTCTTAATCCAAACATAACCCGTAAATTCACAGTTAATCATAATTAAGTCAATTTAGTTGTAAATCGTGATTAAGACACGATTGAGCCCTTTTTTGAACCCTCGAGCAGACTCATGACATCTGAGACCTATCTAAAAGGTGTAAATATCAAAGGAAGCCAAGCGTTAGAAGTAATGTTTTTCTCTCGACTCACTTGCATATTGAACTTGGACTGAGTGCCTTTGCAGGTTCACCCCACTCATTCGCCAATAAAAGACCACTACATGGAGACTGAAAACCAAAAGTATGAAGAAAAAAAATGACTCTCAACAAAGTTCAACCTTATAAAAACAAAAAATTAGAAAGAATCATAACCCGTAAATAATAAGTTTGCATAAAGAAAAATCATATATGTATGATGAAAATTACAACATTTTAAAAAAATAAATTGTAAAAGAAATAGAAAGCAGATAATATAAATTGCAAGAAAATAATAAATGCATAAAAAAATATTTTTTTTTATTACGCACAAGAATTTTGGGTGCAAAAACGTTGCACATGCTCCACATCCATGAAGTAACAAACTATTACTCAAATGTTGCTTCCTGCAACTCACTTCCACTCCTTCTACACTTTTCCTCTTCCTTCTTCTTCTTCTTCTTCTTCTTTGCACTTTTTCCCTTTTCAATTCCCCAAAACCAAAACCAAAAGTAAATTCCTAATTCGTTGTTCAACTACCAACTATGAAACCCGATCCCGTCGCTCCTCCGCCATTGAACAAATTGCGGAAAAGCTCCGCAGCCTCGGCATCACCGAGCAACCTCCTTCCTCCTCCGGCGGCGAAATTCGTGTGCTGTTCCCGCACGAACTCCCGAAACAGCGCGAGGGGAAAATGTTCGAGCCGAGCTGGAGCACGCCGCTGAACCCGGTGCCGGTCCCTGGGAGCGGCATCGCGGTGCTGAGTGCGAGGGAGGTGGAGAGGCGAAGGAAGCGGAGGGAGGAGGAGTTGATAAGGCGGAAGGAGCTGGTGCCGACGCTGGCGGAGCTGAGCCTCCCGGACTCCGAGATTCGGCGGCTAACTACGCTAGGGTTCTCGGCGAGGCGGAAGGTGCGGCTTGCGAAGGCTGGTGTCACGGAGCGGATCGTGAACGTGATTCACGACCTGTGGAAGCGCGCCGAGGTGGTGAGGATCTTATGTGAGGAGTTTTGTAGATTTGACATGAGAAGGACTCATGAGTTGTTGGAGGTAAGTTAACAAACATCACTGACACTTTTTGTATGGAAGTTCTGTTTGTTTACACAGTTTTCTTTTGGCTTTCATGGATACTCATTCGTGAAATTGGGTTAAGCTTTTCAAAAAATTTGTTTATCAACACTATGTTTGAACAGAAACTAATAAGAAGAAATAATTAAGTCTTTTTTATTAGGTCAAATCAATTTATGCAGTTAACCTTGTAACTTTTGTTAAAATTATCTCATAACTTTTAGGAGGTGCATAAATCAATTTTAACTTCTGTGAAAGAAAATAACATTTATTTAAAATAAACTTATGTACTTAACTTTTGACACAGTCTCTCATTTAACCTTTTTTTGAAAGCTGTGATGTATAAATTGATTTAATTTATGGAAAAATTCAATTTGTTTTGCATTCTTAAGATACTGAGTGGATAAACCTATCTACAACGCTTTGGAAAAAGAAATTGAAACGGTAAAATGAATTGGGTTTCTCATACAAACAAAAACAACATGTGCACTTCTGTAGAAGCTTTTTTAATTTAATTTTGCAAAAGGCTAAGGTACATAAGTTGGTATTAAAAGAGCATAACTTGTTTTACCTTCTTATTTTCTTGTTCTGCAAGTTTTCGTAGAGAAGTTTATTTAAACTAAGACTTTATTTTCTTATCCTACAGGAATGCTTCTAGAGAAATTTATTCAAATAGAATTTTTGTTCAGTGAAAATGAGATTTGGCTTTGTAAACGACATTGTTGTTTATCTTTTTTACTCAGTTAAAATGTTAGAAAACCACTTCAGCCATACAAGTAAATGTAGGAAAATCCCATGTGGTTCAGAACTCAACAATGCTGCTCCTGAAGTTGTTAAACATAAGTGTTCATGAGTGAATATTGAAAAATCCCATGTGGTTCAAAACTCAGCAATGCAACTCTTGAAGTTGTTAAACTTCTAAGTAAGTTTTCTGCCTGTACACCAGTGAATAATTGACACCAATTTGCAGGGTTTGATTAAGTTCCGGGTTCTAGTTGTTAAATTTTGCATTTTTTTTTCCTATAAAATTACAACAATGTTACCTTATTTTCAGGTTGTTTCTAGTTTACAAGATATTGTTAAAGAAAATAAAAGATAATAATTTGTTGTTTTTATTGTTACCCGGGCAAGTTTTTTGAGTCAGGTGGCAAAGTGGAAATAAAGTGTTATATTTATAATTATAAGTTAAAGCATATAAAGTGGAAATAACCAAACTCTGCCTAAGTTTGCAGTCATAGGAGCTCTTTACCTCCCCCTCAATAACCAATAGTTGGACAGCTATCTGCATTTTAGCCTTTTTCTCCAGTATGATATTATATTATGGTGCCCCCTGTATAAATGATTTGATTGTATCGTTTTTTTTTTCCTTTCATTGTCAGAGAAAAACTGGAGGCCTCGTTGTTTGGAGATCTGGAACTAAGATAATACTATACAGAGGGACTGATTATAAGTATCCTAACTTCCTATCAGATAAAGTTTTGAGACTAGACAACACTAGTGATGATGCTTCGCAACTTGTCAATGTTGATGATAAATCTTTTGATGGAAGTGAGAGTCACGTATCTGAATCAAAATCAATAGCATGTGCTGCGGAAAATTCACATGACAAAGCAGCAAAACCTGCACTTATACTAGGTGTTGGTACTCCCAATAAAGTACGATTTCAACTGCCAGATGAGGCAGAGCTAGCTGAAGATACAGACAGCTTGCTAATGGGGCTTGGGCCAAGGTTTACTGATTGGTGGGGAAGTGACCCTCTGCCTGTTGATGCTGATCTTCTGCCTGCCATTGGGTCTGGTTATAGAAAGCCTTTTCGTCTTCTTCCATATGGTGTGAATCCTAAACTAACAGCTGATGAAATGACCACTTTGAAGAGACTTGGCAGACCTCTACCTAGTCATTTTGCATTAGGTAAGTTTGTGCTACTTTTCTTACCTGACCAAAATTAGGTTTAATTACTTTTCTTCTTTTGTTTCACAGGGAGAAACAGAAACCTTCAAGGATTGGCTGCAGCAATTATTAAGCTTTGGGAAAGATGTGAGATAGCCAAGATTGCTGTGAAAAGAGGTGTGCAGAATACCAGCAGTAAGATAATGGCTAAAGAGTTAAAGGTCAGCTATTGTTTTTACTGATAATTTTCAGATTTTATAAAATTTAGCACTTATAGTATAAATAATTTCTTAGAATTTAGGTTTTAGACTTAACTCAATTTTATAAAACTATCTTTTAAGGTGATACAAGTCAGTATGGTAATAAACCTCCTCCTTTTGAGTTTACAATTAAGGCAAACTTTAAAGAGGTCACAACTAAGGTGGGGTAGGTAACTGTAATTAAGGCTGGTTTTCAACTCTCCCCCCCATGCTCAAGACATTCCCTGGAGTATCGCAAAAGCAGTTGGCCCAACACTCTGGTACCATCTTAGAATTTAAGTTTAAGCTTAACTTAACTCTACAAAATTAGTTTGTAGGGTGAGGTTTTGCATCTTGTTTCTATATATAACTAGTCAATGTGGGGGCTAAACCATTAGAATTTAAGTTTAAGCTTAACCTAACTCTACAAAATTAGTTTGTAAGGTGAGGTTTTGCATCTTGTTTCTATATATAACTAGTCAATGTGGTACTAAACCACCACTCTGAGATTGCAATTAAAACAACTCTGAAAGAGGCTCCAACTACGGCGGGTTGGGGGTGATGACAATTAAGGTGTCTTTCTAACATAATTAAATATGATAAATGGAAGTGTATAGCCTCTTAAATTCTATGACTTCCTTTTCTTGTACCATATATTGTGTGGGAATGACATTCTCTGCATTTAACTGCTATTATTGACTGATTAACCAGGCAATGCCTCTCTTTAGACAATGTCAATAAATTAATGGTCATGATATAATGTTGACTGATCAACCGCCAGATGGAATTCTTTACTAATCATAAGTTGCTAAATAGTTCTTTTAGTGCTTGTGATTACTAAAGATTGTAATCACCTTGAGATGTTTTATTTATTTATTTGGTGTATAATTAAAATAAGTAAAATATATCTTGTGAAAATATTCGTATTGTGTTGACCTCTGGCATGACTCTTGAGGACAGGAGTAGTAGACCTGTAGATTTGAAACTGATAGGGTTGGCTTTTTACTTATCTCTTTTATCTTTTTCCTGATATGAATAAAAAGACACAGATCCACTATCATTTTTGAATTTAATATTACATCACTGATCTGCAAACTGTCAGAAGAACCAGTTAAACATAGGCTTTGTAGCAATAGTAAACATATATTTTATGTAATAGTAATATTTGAGGTGGTTGATTTTAATTACAATAGAATACCAAAATGATATATATGATACCATATCTGCTTCTCTGCAGCGTCTGACAGGAGGAATTCTCCTTTCTCGGGATAGAGAATTCTTTGTTCTGTATAGAGGGAAGGACTATTTGCCAGCTACAATGTCTTCGGTCATTAAAAGGCACAGGAAATTTAGAATGCACGGACTGAAGGCTAGAAACAGTTCATCAGCTAAAGTCACTCCAGAACAGAAAGGGGGAACTATAGAGTGTGATTCTGAAGTAAAGGTTACGAACTTCCAGAAGGATACTAAACGACGAAAGTTGACAAAGGCTGAGTTAGCTATTAAAAGAATTAGCATCCAATTGTCGATGGTATGATTTCATTAAAAAGTCCAAATTTGCTGGTTTTTAGATTTTCTTTTTGAGTTACAGATGGTATAGGTTTGACATACAGGCAATAGAAAAGAAAGCAAAGGTGGAAAAACTTCTAGCTGATCTGATAAATGCAGAGAGTCCCCGAGAACAAGAACTTGATAAAGAGGGTATTACTAAAGAAGAGAAATACATGCTGCGGAGGATTGGTTTGATGATGAAACCCTTCCTATTACTAGGTGATTTGTGAAGATGATTTTTGATGTTCACAACCATAGATAGTTGATTGTTCTAAATTTGGAATAAAAAGCTTGACATCTTTAAAGCTACTTAAAATACAAGATAACCTTTTCTTATTATTCTCAGGTAGACGAGGAATTTTTGATGGAACGGTAGAAAATATGCATCTTCATTGGAAGTATCGGGAGCTTGTGAAGATAATATGCAATGGAAGCCTGGAAGATGTTCATCAGATATCTCTGACCCTAGAGGCAGAAAGTGGTGGGATATTAGTGGCCATAGAGAGAGTGAGAAAGGGCTTTGCAATCATTGTGTATCGTGGAAAGAATTATAGTGCCCCTCCTTGTCTGAGGCTTCAAAAGCTTTTAAATAAAAGGCAAGCTTTGAAGCGTTCTAAAGAGGCACAGCGCCGAGAGGTAACATTGTCCTCATCAACCTCTATTTGAGTAGGAGTTTCAGTTAGTTAATTTGTTTCAACACTTCCTTTGTGAAAAATAAGGGTAGGATGGGGCAGAGGTTTATTGCCTGTTAGCTACATTACACCACATGTAAAATTATAAGTATAGGTTGGTTTTGCACGAGCTTTCAGAAAATTATCTTTTCTGTGAATTTTGTTTTCAACATTTCCTTTGTGAATAAAAAGGGTAGGATGGGGCAGAGATTTATTTGCCTATTACACATGTAAAAATGATGACTGTAGGTTGTTTAGCACAGCTTTCAGAAAATGACCTTTTCTATATATTTTTTTAAATACCTTCATAAAAAAAATGGTTATTTTACATTGGATATGAAATTTGAGAAGCACTTTTTTTATGTTTGAATTGAACAGAATCTTTAATGTTGTAAAAGTTATCTTTCTTTACAAGCACACAATCCTTCGTTAAAAAAACATTTTGTATTGTTTTCAGTGCTTCAGCCCTTTTTAACTCATATGAACCCACTAAAATATATATATAATAAATAGATTCTTTCTTATCTTGGAAATGCACGTTACGGTTGATGCTTATTTGGTAGATATCCGGAGTTAATTCTGTTACTAGTGGTCTTGAAGGTGACCACTACACTGTGGCATGGATTTCCTTACTCACCATATATATATATATATTGGAAAAAGGAATTGACTGCTAATGCCTTTTTACTCATTTCCTGCAGTCGTACAAGCGTGGTATTTTGATGCTAGAAAAGAAAATAAATGAACTGAAACTTCAGATGGTAAGCGGTCCACATTTATAGTATTGTGTTGATGAAATATTTCTCCCCTTGATTTGAATTATTCAATATGGATTATTCACGTGATTAGATTGAAGATAAAGAGACTGACAGTAAGCAGATAGTTGAATGTGTCAATGGTATTTCTTTTTTTAGTTGTTTTTCTGCAAGATTATACTGGTGTAATTTTACCCTTTTTTATGAAAAGAACAACAGCAGCATACAAAATTCTCAACAACACCCAAACATGAAATTCTTGTTTAGATTCTTGTTTATAGTCAAATGACTAAAACTAGAAGACACTCATTGTATGTGAAGGACTATATGTTACGGTTTAATGAAATGAAAAAATGTGTTATATGGTACTGAATTGTCCTAATTTAATACTTGTGTGAATTATTTTGGCCATGATTTAAGCACTTGATTTCAGAGAGTTTCTTATGTTGTAATAAAGATGGACAAAATGAAAAGCGATAACGGTATGGGAGTATTTGACTAGTAGAAGTTTAGTAAGAATTATTATTGCATTGTTGTTACTGGTATTAGGTCTCTAAAATAGTATCTGAAATAGTTTATGGCTCGATTCAAGGCTACAGACAAACAAGAAACTTATTCAAATTCCATAAATTGGAATTCTCCTAAAGAAGCTTCTGTTGACAATCAACAAGCAATGCAGGAGCGGCCAGTTGAGCTGATTGACAGTGGTGAAGTTAATCAAGGTGAACAAGAAAATTCCTTAAGTTGGAAATCTCCTAGAGAAGCTTCTGTAAATCAACAAGCAATACAGGAGCATCCAGTTGAGCTGACTGATAGTGATGAAGTGAATCAAGGCGAACAAGAAAATTCTATAAATTGGAATTCTCCTACAGAAGCTTCCGTTGACAATCAACAGACACTACAGGAGCAGCCAATTGAGCTTATTGATGGATGTGGAGCTCATCATGGTGTACCAAAACATTCCATAAATTGGAATTCTCCTAAAGAAGTTTCTCTTGAAAATCTTCAAGCAATACAGAAGCACCCTGTTGAGCTTATTGATGGATGTGGAGCTCGTCAAGATGAACCAAAAAAATCCATAAATTGGAATTCTCCTAAAGAAGCTTCTGTTGACAATCTACTAGGAATACAGGATCAGCCAGATGTGCTGATTGATAGTAGTGGAGCTCATCAAGGTGAACCAGAAAATTCTACTAGTTGGAATTCTTCAATAAAAGCTTCCATTGGCAATCTACAAGCAATACAGGATAAACCGGTTGAGCTGATCGATGGTGGTGGATCTCGACAAGAAGAACCAGAATCCTGGCCTAGTTTGATTCACAAGGAAACACAAGTAAGCACACAGCTTTATAGATTAAAATTGAACTGTTGACTACAATTATCTCCTGGATTATCATCTGCTTTTTCCAAGGTTTTCATTTGACTTGTTTTTGGCTTTTTCTTAATTATTGATTTGGTAAAACTATCGTGGATTTCAGTTGGATGAAATGAGTGATTCTGTGGCTGATACTGAGCATTGCATCTCCAATAGCAAGGCAATGGAGCCATCAAACTCATCATCAAAAAATGATCCTGAACCATCAGCTCCAGTGATAAATATGAGTTTTCCTTCTAGATCTGTGCATCTTTCAACCAAAGAGAGGCTTCTTCTACGGAAGCAGGCCTTAAAGATTAAGGAACCTGTTGTTGTCATAGGTATCGTTTTCAGCTATACTTTCTTTTTGCCAATATTCATTGTTCTAGGTTGTCGGGCGAGGTGGGGCGATGTTCGCGTTTCCTTTCTCACCTTTTCAATTGATGTCAACATTTTGAAAAAAATTCATTTTGGATGATTAGGCTCTGGAACTGCTGCCTATTGATGTGTCTTGTGTTGTATTTCTTTTGTATTTTCCTGCAATGATGCTAACTGGGAGGAACCATCTCTCCTTCTCTCTCTTTTCCATGGCCATACAATTCTCAGGAAAGAACGATATTGCGTCTGGTGTTGTGCAAGCAATTAAAGTTCATTTCGAACGGTACCCTCTTGCTTTAGTTAATGTCAAAGGAAGGTCAAAGGGGACCACAGTTCAGGAGCTGGTGTTCAAGCTAGAGGTGCGCATGCTTAAAATTCCTTCCTTTTCCTCATATCTTCCTCGTTGAATCTTTCTTTCATGCCTCGATCAATAAATACTCCCTTCTTGCTAACTTCTCTTTTCCCCTGTTATTCTTGCAGCAAGAAACAGGTTCCCTTCTAGTCTCTCGGGAGCCTAGTAACATCATTCTTTATAGGGGTTGGCCAGCAGATAAACCTATCCCTGCAACATATGTTAATAAAATGAGTAGAGAGGGAGGGACAAAACCACCCAATACACACAGGAGCTGGAACACCAAAAGAAGAATAAGTATGATAGGGAAAAGAAGAATTGGGACTAGGATAGGGAAAAGAAGTATTGGTGGGAGAAGCTCTAGGTCAAATTTTAATTTTAGGAGAAATTCAAACCCCATCTTTAGCCCTAGTTCGTAACATCAATATTGAATTTTTTAGTGGGAAGAACCCCAAACAGGAACTGAAAACGAAAATATTATAAGAAAGAAGCCTCCACTAATTTTGAACCCTTCCTTCACTCCTCAAAGTGCTTGGTGTTTTGTTCTGTCAAACGTGTTTTTTCCTCTGGGACTCAACTCACATCTCCCTCCCAGGAACAGAGTCATAATGTTCAATATGCTTGAATCATATTTGGGCAATAGAAGAAAAAAATGTTAAAAAAATAAGAACATGAAAGAGTAACTGTCTTATAAACATAAAGGGGTGAAGTGAATGTTTATTTCAAAGTTAAATAGAATATGAATATTGTTTTAGTAAAAATAAGGAGGGTGAATATTTGTTTAAAATTAAAGAGGAGGTGAATGCTATTTAGTATAATGTGAGGGAAAGTAATTACAATTTTTCCTAATAAAATGAATAACTGAGTGGAAATAAAAGAAAAATAATTATTTTATTTAATTAGGTAAAGGAAATATTAGGTGATAACAGAAAAAACAATTCAAGACGCATAGAGTATCTTATTCAATTTGATTTAATTTTTTACTATTATTTAAAATTTCGTATTGAGATCTACTTTCTAATTATATTAAAAAAATACCATTTATTGCTGAGAATAGAGTTCATAATATTAACTATTATCTGTTAAACATAAGAATTAAAAAAGACAATGAACGAACCCTATTATTTGTTAAACATAAAAATTAAAAATGAAAACTTTTAAAACTAATTGGTTTAACAAATGTCTTCCTTTTTTAAACTAAAAGGAATATTTAAACTCCAAATAATTATTTAACATCGTAACTAAAAGGAATTAAAAAATAGAATTATAATATATTAGTTATGATCAATGCCACAAAATGACAGATTATGTTAACATTCCGTATTAAAAATAAATTAAATAAAAATAAAAAAGGGACGAGCGTGAATATAAGTAAAAAAAAATGAGAAGACTTGGATTATTAAAAAAGGGATTATCATAAAAATATTACTTGTTTTTCAACCTCACTGTTTTCTCTCTTTTCTTTTGTTTTTTTCGATACATTTCCTTTCTTAATTTTTTTTTCTTTCAACCTCTCTTCCTTGTACTTTAATCCCCTCCAAAATTGTAAAAAAAATCCCTCCCATTAGTAAGATATATCATACCTAGAGACAGATGAAGTATTTTTCATACAATAATTAATCATATTAAAAATTTATACAGCCATATTGATACTTTCAACAACTTCTAAAACAAAGTTAACCATATTTATAAATAGCTAATCACTTGTAACAATTAAGGGTTAGAAAGTTAGTCATATTTACGCATGTGTAGTAGCTAAAACCTTTCCTACATTATTTAGCACATGAAAAACCTATTATTAAATATTTCAATAACTCCATAACCTGCTTAATTATATAGACAACTCTCCTGATCATACATTATAACAAAATACATTCGTGGAAAAAACAACAATTTTTTTTAAAAAAAATCTTTCAAATTTCAAGATAAAAAAAACATTAATCATGATATATCTTCTTCTTTGTTTGGGTGGAAAGTTGATATTTATTGAAACACGATATAGAGTATCGTTATCCATGTCTATGTGTGTGTGTGCATGGAGTAACTAACTGCTTCTCTCAAATGTTGCTTCCTGCAACTCACTTCCACTTCCACTCCTTTCCTTCTTCTTCCTTTTCTTCTTCATCACTGCACATTTTCCCTCTTCAATTCCCCAAACCAAAACTCAAATTCCTCATTCGCTGCTCCGACACTGAAGCGGAAACCCTCCCCGACTCCGCCATACAGCGAATCGCCGAAAAGCTCCGCAGCCTTGGCATCGACGACCGGTCCTCCGCTCCTGTTCCCGCTCCAGCCTCTGGCGCCGGCGAGATCTTCGTACCGCTGCCGCAGCACCTGCCGAAGCGGCACGTTGGGCACACGATCGACCAGAGCTGGGACAAGCGGGAGGAGCGGGTGCCGACGCTGGCGGAGCTGAGCCTGTCGAATGCGGAGATAAAGCGGCTGACGACGGTGGGGTTGAGGCTGAGGCAGAAGCTGCGGGTGGGGAAGGCGGGGATCACGGAAGGGATCGTGAACGGGATTCACGAACGGTGGAGGAATTCGGAGGTTGTGAGAATCGCGTGCGATGATCTCTCTAGGTTTAACATGAAAAGGACTCATGACTTATTGGAGGTAAGTAAACAAAGCAAAACAGAAACCCCATTGTTTCTGCTATTTCTTCGAAGTTGCTTTCATTTCAAAATGTAACCCTGCAGTGTGTTCAAAACAGTGTGTTAGAGAGTATTTTTGCTTGCATTTTTTCCTATTGTTTGTGCTCTATGGAAATAGCACAAGGTTTGGAGTTGAAAGCCCCGGAAATGTCCTCAGAATTAAGAATCATAGTAGCTAGAATTTTGGCTATATTTGGATAATTTTTTTCGGAAACACGTGCAGGAGAACAAAATAGTAGCTAGAATTTTCTTTTTCTTTTGGTAAATTTCTGGGTAATCACTTCTTCGTGAAGGAAATAGTAGTTATGAATTTTGGTTGTGTGGATAAATTTCTCTAGAAGTACTCATAGAAGATGAAAAAACCCAAGATGAATTGATTTTCTCTCTTATGTTAAAATAAAATTATAGAACGTTTGGTTGGACGTTATCAACCATTCACCCACGTCCTTGTAAAAAGCATCTCAATCTTGCTTCTACTATCTTTTTAGGATTTTAACGTGTTTTTATCTAAATGTACGTGTTTCACAAGATTCCAGAAACCAAACATACACTTACGCACCTTGGCTTTTCAGTCCGGGAAAAACTAGATGAGATCTATAAAAGTTAAATTTATAAGTTGATTTTGAGACACTTAATTCACTTTAATTTCTTAATTCAATCTCTTATTAAGTGTTTCTTAACAAGTTTATCCAAACAAAACTTTCAATTAGAATGCCCTTCTTAGATTGACATTCAATCATGCATGGGATTTTTTTTTTCCAACTATCACAGACGCAAATGAAAATTCTTCAGCGAGAACACCAAATTCTGACATTTGCAAAGTAATCCTTGCTATTATTGTAAACAAAAGAAATTTTTACTGGCAAGTGTGCTGGTTGAGAAAAAAATACCCATGCATGACTTGTCTGTTAACAACTTGTAATTATTGATTTAAAAGTCGTATCTATTATCGTTGGTGATTTCTGTTGGTTGACATTGACAGGGTAATTTTTTTTAATAATGTCAGGTCAATAGCTAGTTCCAAAAGGGGTTGGTGTTAAGGTATTACTTTTTTCTATTAGTCCTAGGAATGTGATATTCGAAGAACTAGATGAAGAATGGAACTGTGAATAGCACAGTGACCGAATATTATTGAATACTGAGAGAGGGAAAGAATTACAGAGAAGAGATTGAATTCACAAGTCTGAACTGATACAAAGAGGTCAGTCTTGCCTTATATAGCAAGCTGACTCTCACCCCACAACCCTCAACTAACCAGCCTAGTCACTTGGACTAACGGCTTTACAAATTTCCTAACAGTTGGAAATCCAATTCTTGCTATTTGCAATCACATCTGTGTATAATTTATCTTTTTTTTTCTGGTATAAAGTTAACAATTAATACATGACTACTTCAAAATTTGTGATATAGTCGTATTGTATCAGGATGGTAGGGAATCTAACTAAGTGATCAACAAATACTTCTAAAGAAACCAATAAGAACTTTAAAGTTTAAGATGTGGTCGTGTTTTACCCAATTCATGTACCTGTGCATACTAAGAAGTTCCGTTCAACCATAAGTAAATGCAGAAATTACTGTGTGGTTCAAAGCTCACCCTTTTAATTCTACTAAGTGAGTTTTCTGCCTTTGTGCAAGAAATTATATATACATTACTTTGCATGGTTCGCTAAGTTCAGAGATGAATTCCTACGATTGGATTTGTTTAATTTTCCACTATCAATTGATATGATTTTATCTATGGTTTTTATGAGAATACCATTGAATTTTCATGTTGTCCTGTGTTTTCAGTGTATTCCTAAAATGGCAAAAACATAAATTTGGTTTTTTCACCTAATCCTGTTTTCTTTGCAAATTCTTGAAATCAAGAGATAAAGTGAATATGTGTCATTTGTATTTATTAGTGAAAACGTGTGAAATTAAAATTGAAATAGAAAATAAACCTAACATTACCATGGTTTGCAACCACGGGAGGTTTTCTAAAATAAACCTATGACTGAAGGGGCTATCTGCATTTTATCCTTTTATTTACTCCAACGTGATTTCAGTGCCCCATGTGTAATTATGTGATTGTCACTGTCAGAGAAAAACTGGAGGCCTTGTTGTCTGGAGATCTGGAAGTAAGATAATATTATACAGAGGGCCTGATTATAAGTATCCTTACTTTCTATCTGATAAAGTTTTGAGAGATGATCACAGTGGTGATGTTTTGCAACACATGGATGAGGATGATAAAAGTCGGGATAAAAGAGAGAGCCACTTGTCAGAAAAGAATTCAGTGACATACACTGGGCAAAGTTTAAATGCCAAAACGTCAAAACCAGCTTTGATACAAGGCATTGGGACTCCCAAAAAAGTAAGATTTCAACTGCCAGGTGAGGCAGAGCTTGCAAAAGATGCAGACAACTTGTTAACAGGGATTGGGCCACGGTTTTTTGATTGGTGGGGATATGACCCTCTGCCTGTTGATGCTGATCTTCTGCCAGCTGTTATTCCTGGATATCGGAAGCCTTTTCGCCTTCTTCCATATGGTGTGAAGCCAAAACTGACAGATGATGAAATGACCACAATGAGGAGGCTTGGCAACCATTTACCATGTCATTTTGCATTAGGTGAGTTTGCCTTACTTTTTCTTATATGACCAAAATTAGTTGTAATTGTTTTTCATGGTCTTTGGTTTCCCAGGTAGAAACAGGAAACTGCAAGGATTGGCTGTTGCAATTATTAAGCTTTGGGAAAGATGTGAGATTGTCAAGATTGCTATAAAGAGAGGTGTGGAGAATACTGATGGCGAGGTAATGGCTGAAGAGATAAAGGTCAGTTTTTTTTCTTATAGTTTTTAAATTTATGAAATTTGGCACTTATGATTTCAATATTATGGTAAATGGAAGTGTATAACCTGGTGTGTGTATTGCTGTCAACCACTATCATTCATTGATATCATATTGTAAATTATTTGAGATGATTAGCAAGTATATTTCACCCTGGATAGTAATTAAATTTACATATTTGCTGTCATTTTTATTTTCATTCTACTTCTCATGCTTGAACATTTATGACAAGTGGATGCTAGATTTGTTTGCATTATATCAAATTGTATCGGATGTTTCCAATCATCCTGTAAGTAAAATTTCGTAGTGCCTGAAAAAGAAATTCATAATTCTGGTTACTTCAGCTTGCAAGTTCGAAATGACACAATTAGACAATTTATTTTAAAAAAAGTTGTTTATTCACTTTCTCTTTTCCTTGTGTCGTTTTTGCTTTGTTGAGATTATTAGTCATATTTTGGTGGAAAACATCTGGCATACTATATTTAGAGTGCTCTGATTTATGAATGTGGGTCAAAATGTAATGGAATAATCAAAAGATCAAGAGATGTCTTGTAGTACAATCCGTAAGAATGTAATTAATGATTAAAATTCAGGTATTTTGAAGTAAGCTGCACGCAATACCACTCAAAGAAGACCAGCAACAACCCAATCAATTTCACACTCAACAAAACCGACACTAACCAGAAAATGAACATATAAACAAAGAAAATAACGCCTCCTAACTCCCAGAGTTATGACTTTGTAAGCCAGATAGCTGAATTCCTTTATAACTTCCTCTCTACGCCCATTCATTTCCATGCTACTTCTTATAATGAATGTTTACCACAGTAACAACCTCTTGTATAGCATAATGCCCCTTCTCATTGCTGTCATGTGCCCCTCTCCTCCTAACTCCCAGAGTTATGACTTTGTAAGCCAGATAGTTGAATTCCTTTATAACTTCCTCTCTACGCCCATTCATTTCCATGCTACTTCTTATAATGATTGTTTACCACAGTAACAACCTCTTGTATAGCATAATGCCCCTTCTCATTGCTGCCATGTGCCCCTCTCCTTCTCTTCATAATATTGGGTTGGGCCTCTAGTGGTTGTCCAGCAATTCATCTTGGGTTAATTCTCCCTGCACCAGATCAATTGTGATTTGCATCCAACACCTGCTGCATAAGAAATATCTATTTTGCCCTTAATCTTTTAGATATCCATATCCGTAACACAAATAAGAGAGTTTCGTATATGCAAATCCGGAACTAAGATGTGTCTTCCAAATATAACCATCCGCTGTCTTATTTGCACACAAAAATGTCTTCCGGACGCTAAGATCCGGAAGCTTTTTTTCTCATTCCGGATGTGGAAATCCGGAAAAGGTGACAAGGGCAGTTTAGGGTTTTAAAATAAATGTTGGGTCACAATTGATCTGGTGCAGGGAGAATTAGCCTTCATCTTGATGATATTGGATTCCATCATATTGCAAACAACTGGCTTCTGCTGATTTTGGGGAATTTATGTATATTAGGAATTTCATATTGTGGTGTTGAATATTGACTAATCACTGATCATCCAGTCAATGCTTATTTAGACAATGGTAGTAGATTGAGGAGGTCAAGATATCGTGTTGACCCATTAACTGGAAATGGAAATTCTCTATTAATTGCAAGTTGCCAAATGATGTTCTCGTGATAAGTTCATTAAATCTTGTGATGTTTCTTTAATTTGGTGTAATTAAAAATAAGTAAATTGAATCCAATCATAAAATTTATCTTGTGATGTTTCTTTAATTGGGTGTAATTAAAATAAGTAAATTGAATCTAATCATAAAATTCTTGTCAATTTTGACCTGTCTTGACAACAGGAATGGCAGCCCTGAAATCGTGTGTTTAAAACTCATGTAGTTGGCATTTTGTTTTATCTTGTTTTCTCAACATTTGTCCCGTGAATAGAAGAATTCAAAGATCCACTATCAGTTTTATATTGATTGTATTACTGATTTGACCGACTGTTAAGGCAGCTAGTTAAAGTTTTGTGGCAACATGGAACATAACATATTTTTTTTGTAAATACTTGCTTGTGATAGTTGCTTTAAAGAACTTAAATAAAACCAATTTTGTTTATGAGCAAAAAATATAAATATAATACTTTTATATCTCAATTTCAGTTCAATAAAAGGATATATTTCTCTGCAGTATCTGACTGGAGGTACTCTCCTTGCTCGGGATAAAGAATTCATTGTTTTCTATAGAGGAAAAGACTTCTTGCCAGCTGCAGTGTCATCAGCAATTGAACAACGGAGGAGTATTGGAATGAATAAACTGAAGACTGGAAATAGTTGGTCAGTTACAGATGCTCGAGATCTGAATGATGGAACCAGAGAGTGTGATTCTGTAGTAAAGGGTATGAACTTCCAGAAAGATACTAAACCAGGAATATTGACTGAGGCTGAGAAAGCTATTAAAAGCACCAGCATAAAATTGTCAATGGTATGATTTCATTAACAAACACCAATTTGTTGCTTTTCAATTTCTTTTTTGGAGTTACAGATGGTATAGTTGCTTTCACTTTCAGGCACTAGAGGAAAGAACAAAGGCTGAAAAACTTCTGGCAGAGATGGAAAATGCAGAGAAACCCCAAGAAGAAGAAATCAATAGAGAGGGTATTACTGAAGAAGAGAAATACATGTTGCGGAGGATTGGCTTGAAGATGGGTCCCTTCCTACTACTAGGTGATTTTGAAGATGATGTTTGAAATTCGTAATTATATATTTGATTGTTCTGAATTTGGACTGAAATGACTGGCTGAGGCCTCTACAACTTCTTTTCCTGATAAATCCTCTCTTCTTTCTTAGGTAGAAGGGGGGTTTTTGATGGAACGGTGCAAAATATGCATCTTCATTGGAAGTATCGGGAACTTGTGAAGATAATATGTAATAAACAGACATTAAGCCTAGAAGATGTCCAACAGATAGCGAAGACCTTAGAGGCAGAAAGTGGCGGAATATTGATTTCAGTAGAAAAAGTGGGCAAAGGCCATGCAATCATTGTGTATCGTGGAAAGAATTATAGTCGGCCTGCAAGTTTGAGGCCTCGAACACTTTTAAATAAAAGAGAAGCATTGAAGCGCTCTAAGGAAGCACAGCGCCACGAGGTAAAGTTGTCATCATTAACTTGTATTTGCAGAGGAGTTCTGTCAGCTGATTTTTTTACATTTTTTTGTGAAAAAGAGAAATGGAAGAGCAGGTAGGAGAAATTTATTTACCTGTATATCGCATGTACAATGATTATTAATAATAGTTTATAGATTGGTTTTGCATTACCTTTAATAAAACGGATCTTTTATATGTAAATTATTTTGAGTAATTTTCTTTCGGAAAAAAAAAGTTATTTTATGTTTTGATGTAAAATTTGAGAAGTACTTATTTTTTACTTTTTAATATTTCAGCCGGTTTTTCAATGTTGTAGACATGATACTTTATTACAAGCACCGGACTCTAGCTTAAAACATATCATTTGATCTTTTTTCAATGCTTCAAATTTTAAAGAAGGGCTCATCTGAACATACTAAAACATACTATTGGTGCTGGACAACTGAACACTACATGTGGCATGAGTCTTCATCCTGGTCATTCATTTACCCCATCATTTGAAAAGAGAGTTGATCGCCAATCTTATATGGCATAAATATCACGAACTTATTCCTTTCTCCTCACTTTTTGCAGTCGTTGAAGCTCCACGTTTTGAAGCTAGGTAGTAACATAAACAGATTGAAACTTCAAATGGTGAGTGCCCCTTGTTTTCTTTATTTGTTCCTGCAATACATTTTGATTTCAATTAAGGGATATAGGTCATTCACCTTATTAGGCTCAAGATATGGAGGTAAACAGTAAGCAGACTCCTGTTGACAATCAACAAGCAATAAAGGAGCAGCCAATTGAGCTGATTGATAGTTGTGGAGCTCATCAAGCTGAACCAGGAAATTCTATTAATTCGAAGTCTCCTTACGAACCTTCTGTTGACAACTCAATACAGGAGCAGTCTGTTGAGCT
Organism: Phaseolus vulgaris; assembly: GCF_051622355.1. Classification (NCBI taxonomy): domain Eukaryota; kingdom Viridiplantae; phylum Streptophyta; class Magnoliopsida; order Fabales; family Fabaceae; genus Phaseolus; species Phaseolus vulgaris. The sequence goes on along the minus strand of NC_143501.1, from coordinate 3,936,769 downwards.
GGTTGATGATGGTGGAGCTCATCAAAGTGAAGCTGACAATTTCATAAATTGGAATCCTAACAAAGAAACTTCTGTTGATAATCCGGAAGCAATGCAGGGACAGACAGTTGAGCCGATAGATAGTGGTGAAGCCCATCCAGGTGAACCAGAAAGTTCAGCGAATTGGAATTCTCCTGAAGGAGCTTTTGTTGACAATCAGCAAGCAATACAGGATCATCCTGTTGAGCAGATTGATGGTCGTGGAGCTCATCAAGATGAACCAGAATCCTGGCCTGGTTTGATTCCTAAAGATAGAGAGGTAAGCAAATGACTTTCACTGATGAGAAACGAACTGCTGACCTCAATCCTCTCCTGGCTTATAATCTGTTTGTGTCATGGCTCCCTTTGACATTCTCGTTCTTGCTTCTTGTCTAAATATTGATTTGGTAAAATTATCTTGGACTTCAGTTCGATGGAGTTAGTGATTCTTTGGTTGATACTGAGCATAGCGTCTCAATTAGCGAAGTAATGGAATCATCAATCATGTCATCGAAGAGTCATGCTGACCTATCAACTCTGGTGAGAGATATGAGTTCAAACGAGTTACCTTCTGGATCTGTATGTCTTTCCAACAGAGAGAGACTTCTTCTGAGAAAACAGGCATTAACAATGAAAAAGCGGTCTGTCCTTTCTGTAGGTATTGTTTTTGGCTTTATTTTCCTTTTGCCAATGTTGTTGTTTGTTCTAGGTTGTCTCCACACTTTCCAAGTCTATCTAAGTTTATGCTATGCAGTCTTACTAAGATTTGTTTGTTTTGTAGCTCTATCTTGTGTGGCTTGCCACTTTCTCTTTTCTTTTTCTTCCCTGGGGGGTTATTAATACAGAAACTATAGTTTGTTTCAGCAAAGATAGCTGCTAACTAGCATTCTAGGTTTTGGTCCTTAAATAGCGCTTGGCCTTGTTTTTTGGGGGCTTCCCCTCTCCTTGTGTTTGGTGGTGAGGATGGAGAGCATATAATTAATATACGTTGTTGTTTGGTAGAAGAGAAATAATTTTAAAAACCTACCAGACTTATTGAACTACTTCTCACTTATTCTCATTCTTTTAACACCTTTTCTATTTCTCTTCAACCATACTGTTTTAATCTGTACTTTATTTTTCCCCTATTTCTTTTTATTCATTTGATTTCTATCCTACTTTTTTCTTTCCTCTTGAACAACGCAATTTTTAAAGAAGCGATAGAAAATAAATGTGGCTTTAACATTTTTAATCAACAAAAAACAAAAACAGAAACTTCCAGAGAGAGCTAATTGGAGGAGCTTCTTGCCTGAGAGGACAAGCTAAAAGGAGTACTTTAATTTTAATAATATCTTCGTTCTAGTTGATGTAAATTTTCAATTCAATTAATATCAACATCTTGAATGGTATTCATTGTAAATGATGTATTAAGTACTTTCTTTCCACGTGGATCTGGAGGCTAAAGCTGCTGTTTAATGCTTTGCCTTATTCCTTTGGTATTTTCCTGAAATTATACTAATTGGGAAGAATGTCTTAATCTCTTTATTGTTTTATGGCTTCAACTTCTTTTCAGGAAAGAGCAATAGTGTAACTGGAATTGCGAAAGCAATCAATGCTCACTTCCGGAAATACCCTCTTGCCGTAGTTAATGTCAAAGGAAGGGCAAATGGGACCTCAATTCAGGAGGTGGTGTCCAAGCTAGAGGTGCACATGCTGAAAAAATTCCTTCCCTTTTTCTCATCTCTTCCTTGTTGAATTTTTATTTCATGTCTTAGGCTAATATCACTCTCTAAATACCTGAAATTTGTTTTCTCTACTATTCTTGCAGCAAGAAACAGGTGCCGTTCTGGTTTCTCAGGAGCTTCACAAAGTCATACTGTACAGGGGCTGGGGGGAAGGAGAGAAACCTAGCACTGCTATAAATGTTAAGAAATTGGATAAAAAGGGAGAGGCAAAGCCCAGTGTCTCTCCTGAGCTCTTGGAAGCAATCAGAATTGAATGTGGATTGCAGTAACAAACGTAACACTGCTGCTCATTACTGATCAAAGTTTTTACAAACATTGCCAATTTTCTCATCAACACAACACTAGGATTTATAGAGATAGAGCTACTAAGGCAAAAAAAAAATTTGGAAATTGCTGTATTATTAATATTGAAAATTTTAGGGTGTCAGAAATATTTGAGTGTATATTTGTACTGGGATGGAGAACACCAACAAGAACTGAAAAAGAAATAGTAAATTAACAAAAGGAAGAGCTTAATTGCCTAAACTTCTGTCTGTTTAAACTCATGTAATGGCTCCCTGATCAATTCAACCAGGAATAGGTAAATGTAGAAGTCCGTGATCAACCATCAAAGTGAATTATGGCGATGTGGCAAGTGACGTTGGATAGTTGTTGTGGGCAGAGTGTTGAATGTTAGCAATGTGGTAGGTTACTTGGCAAAGCAGGTGCTGTCTGTGGTAGATGATTGGACGTGACACAAGTTTTGCATTTGTAAGAATGTACGTGATCAGATAGTCATAAAATTTTGCGTCTTAACACATTAAAATATTCTAAACAATGTGTTTTCTGTGGTGAGGTCCCAAAGTATGAGGCCTATTGTTGGGATGAATACAAATTCAAGATGGTAAGAGTCCTCAATAACAATAAGGAGGCACTTTCTTTTTACACTCTAAAAATCTTGAATAACACCTTTTTCATTCTGAAATAGATATTTCGGAATGTCTTTTTCAGGATTTAGGGTTGGAATCAGTACTCATTTCTGGATGGAGTTAAAGTGTTGGACTCAACTATTTCTCCTTTTCAAAAGTCTCCTAAAAGGTATCATTTCTATTGTTATGCTCTTTCAGAAAGTGCAAATACAGACTGCTAAGTGAATGCATCAAACTGGAATTGAATGTTAATTCATACATCATTTTCTTATGTAATTAAATGTTAATTGATACGTCATTCTCTAATTCTGTAACTTCATTTTCAGACATTTATCTAGCAACTAATTAAGGATTCTAATTCATCATATAAATAAGGATTATCATGTCATATAAATTAAATGTTAGTTGATACATCATTTTCTAATTTAATCACTTCTTTGACAGCTCGTGTCACTTGAAAAGTTTCTCTCAATAGATACATGAATCATTCATATTATGAACAAGTATATGTACTTGAAAACAAAAACAAGTTTTCTTCTGAATAAGTAAATGTTAATCGGTCATCATTATCTACTTTGTATAACTTATTTTACAGGTCTTGACACATTAAATAAAATTAATTATGATAATTTAATAACTATTTCACAATAATAAAAGCATGTGGGTGTATATCATGATAAAACTTAGCATACTACTATGCAAATTGAGATAAAATCATCATTCCTTTTATCATTGCTAGTTGTAACAGCATCATAAATTGGTTATCAATAAGGAATATAATTTTGTACAACACATAATGTATTAAGGTGTCTGCCACTCATAATTGAACTTAGAAAAAATATAGTAAATAATATTATGATAGTTTGTAAGCAAGGTAATGGTTTGGACAAGTGAGACATGTAATAGGGGATTTAGAGTAAATTATGTCGATATTTTTGTATTACATATTTTTTTTTAAATTTATAGCAATATTTTTTATAGAATAATACTGTGTACTAATTTTCAATTAATCAATAAAGTGTATATAGTATTCCAGAGTGTCAGTGGAATGGTTTTTAAACCATCAATGATATTTTTAGGTCCTGAAAAAAAAATGTATCAGAAAAAATCTGATGAAAGAGATTGAGATAAATATACATTACTTTAATAATTTATACAACTTTATTCTCTTATAATATTATTACTGAGAAAATTGTCCTGGTTAAATAACACTTTAGTTATCCTTAGAGCATAAATATAATTTATTAAAAGAATAAGTGAAAATGGTAAAGTAATACATTGCATAATATTAGCACTTAACAATGTAATTTGTTAAGGAGAATTCTTTGAATAATTCAAAACTATTTCAAAGTGTTAACAATTATACATTTGAAGACTACTAAAGAATTGAATGTGAAAAACTATATATTATAAATTGATAGATATACAACTTTGATTTGTGGTAAATTATTTAGATATAGAAATTTCTTTCTTGAGTTAATATACTGTGTTTAATATACCAAGTCTCGTATGGCTCCACATTCAAACAATATTGTCATTCATACTGAAACAATTTATTATTAGTGTTGTCCCTCAAAACCATGATGATTTTGGACTTTGAATTTTCAAATGGAATTTTAAATTATTTTTTAACTATTCATAATATAAATATTATTTATATACATAAAAAGACTATGAAATTTAATTAATATTTAAACCAACAAGGGTTAGAAAACACGATGAAAATCATGAAAAAAAATCCATAAACAATGAAATATATTGACACCACATGGGTTATAAAAACGTTCTTTTCATATCCTTTGTGTTGATTAGAGTTGGAGGGTTTTTTAGTGCATACTTATTGGATTCGATACTGTTTACATGAATGAATATAGTGAAACAAATTTCATATCTTAAATCAATATACCGAAAAATTAAATTATGCAGTAAAAAATCGTTTACTATTTAATAATAATAATAATGAATATAGATTTTTTCTAAATCTATAATACTGACGAAAAAAGATACCGCAACTTTATTTTCTTTAAATAATAAAATTGGTTGAATGTCAAAAATCATGTGCTCACAGATATTTTAAGGATTAACAAAATCTATAGATTTAAAAATCGATTATATTAAATTAAAAATATATTTAAACCAATCAAATGAGATATTAAAAATATGTTAACCTCTAGAAATAACAAAACTATCTGAACGTTATTGTGAAAGTAAAAAAGAAATCTTTTAATAAAAGAGAACTGATTTTATATATTTTATATGTGTGGTAAAAGGAAAATGAGATAAGAAACGTTTATGAAACTCAAATATAATATTCTTAACATGTTTTTATTTATCTTTTTTTTTAAATTCTCTGTTTCTTACATATTTTTAATCTTTTAAATAAGTGAATATTCAATTTTACTTCTTCTGTGCCAATCTTTTAAACTTTTTTTTCTATTTTGTTTTATTTATTTCCTCTTCTATGTTAGCATTTGGCAAAATCTTGAGTTCTGGTATCACAGTGACAGAGTACAATTGAATTCAACTTTTGAGTTCAGTCAAAGTTGTCAGACAAAGAGAAAAACAGCACTATAGATTATATGTACATGTGTACTAAATCTATATTTTCTTCTTCTTTTTGTTTTCTTTTATCACCATGGTTCTTCTTTTGGATCAACATGAACATCAAAAAAAAACTTCAATGTTGGTTTTCCATGAAACAAAAGTTATACTGATAAAATTTTCTAAATTTATACTCTTTTAAATTATATTGACAAAAAATAACAAATGAATAAATTAGATATTATTTTAGAGATTAAAAAATTATTAGTTTATAAATTAGTTTTTATTATTAATAAATAATTTTTAAAATTGTATCTAATTAGCTATCAAGTTTTTGTTATCAAATTTAGAATATAAATAATTGGTAGTTAAAATCTTTATAATTAATTAGATACTAATTTAAAAATTATTTATCAATAATAAAAACTAATTTAAAAATGAATCTTTAAAATAATATATAATTTAATTAATTTTATAATTAATTATTTTTAGTTTCTAAAATTTTCTTTTATTTAATAATTTTTTAGTATGGGTGTTCAAACTTAACATAAAAAATTTAAGTACAAATTAACAAGGCAGGATTATCTCAAATCAAGAATATTTATGAAATTAATAACACAATAAATATATTATTAATTATTTAACAAAGTTATGAGAGTGTAAGCCAATGTTGGTGACATTAACGTAGACAGTTTAGCTATGTATATAAAAAAATATGAAAAGTTGGTGGAATGTTTATCAGTTAAGGATGGACAACAAACCTACAATTTAATATATTTGATAACTAAATAATTTTCTAACTCGTTAGCCTAAAAATTAATCTTGTATTTTTTTTATTTTTTTTAGAAGGAACACTGTTACATTTATTCTGTTCAAAAGTAAGAATAGTAAATATAAAAAAGAATTGAGTATTAAATTATTTTAATATTGATATATATTTATAAGCATCTGATAGTAAGATTAAATAATTAAAAATATATTTAATTATTAATGACTTTTTTTATTCTTGATATAGTATTCTACAAGTCTGTGTTAAACTTAACTTAATTTTATAAATTTAGTTGGTAGGGTAAGGTTTGTAGTCTAATTTGATGTTATTTATAGTTAATATGAAATCTTTAACACTTTCCTATAAATAAATCTTTGAGTTTAAATTTAGATATTTATAAGTAATTTAATAAAAATTTTGTAATAAATGTCATTATAAAATTTGATTTATAAATAACTTTTATATATTTTAATAAGTGAGGTTACTTCAAATTTATTATCAATAAGCTTATAAAGTGATATTTGAACTTTAATTATATATTACAATTTAACATTTTTCTTAATTTAAATGAATCCTAAACTTCAATAACTTATAACAATAATATTTAATTTTAATATTGATACTTATCATTATAGTTAGTTTAACAAGTTTTTACAAATACCAAAAATAGAATATATATAATTTTCAAAAGTAATATATTTAACAATATATAAGTACATAATGTCTTGTGTGGTAATTAACCCAAATACTGAATTGAAATTTAACCTAACACAAATATTAGGATATATAGGAGTTGCTTTTGTTTGAGAGATTGGTGAAAAGTTTTATCATTATGGATTCTTTTATTTGATTGGAATATTTTTAATATTTCTAATTTCTTTATTATTTTTGTCGATAAAAAAATTAATATTTTGAAATTATTATTTTTAAGAAAAATCATCATCTTTTATTTTGATAGTTAATCTATATTCATGAAAATGTAAATTTTAAAAGAATAACCAGTGCTTAAGGTGCAATTTTATTTTTTTATAAATAAATTCTCATATTAATTTAGTCATTATAAAGACTAATGATTATATAATATTTTGTATGAATAAAAGATAAATTAGTTAAAAAAATTAAGAGAAAATGCATTGGTTTGTTAGGTCGACAAGAGGAGGATGGGATGTTCCACGTACCAAGAAAACTTTACATCTTTTGCTTTATTCGGTTTCAAGGAAAAAAATTGAAAGAGAATGTGAGAAAAAAAGGAAATAAAATGAATTTTTGAAAATAAAGTGCATTAAAAAACAAGAAAAAATGTTATTTTTTAAAAATAATTAATTAATCATAAATTAATAATTATCATTATAAGAAATTATTAAATAGTAATTAAATTTAGAGACAAAAAATAATTAATTATCTAAATTAGATACTAATTTAAAGAAAAAAAAATATTGATATCGAATGTGATTTATATTATTAATAAAATATTATAAAATAGTTTTTAAATTGGTATTAAATTAGCTATCAAAATTTTATCTATTAATATTTTAGATTTTAAATTAATTTTTAAAAAACTAATAAAAATTAATTTAGAAATAAGTAATTATTAACTAAATTCTTGATATCAATTTAGAAACTATTTTATAAATTTTTATTAATGATAAAAACTATTTTAGATATCAATAATTTTTTAATTTATAAAAAAATTAAATTTAATTAATATAATAATTAATTATTTTCATCTTTAAATTTAGTTTCTAAATTTTCATATATAGTGACAAAGTTATCAATATATATAAAGAAATGAGAGTGATAATTTTAAAAATAACATTTTTCTTTAGTTTTTCAGTGTTTTATGTTTTTATACAAGTGAAAGATAAAAAAAATGCAAGACCTAGTGGAAAGTGTTATCATTCTTTGTGACTTTCACTTGGACAAGTAAAATATTTTTCCCACATTAATTGTCTTGTATCACTCACTTTTCATTATATGTTTACTTCGTCAAACAAATATAGCCTTGAAGTAAAATTAATAATGATATTTTATACACACCAAAATTTTAAAAATATTGTGAATAATAAATCTTTTAATTATTTTTTATAGTATAATAAGCCATCTTTTTATGTAATTATTTTTTAAAGATACTTTTCTCCCATTTAAATGAAAAAACTATATGAAATGTTTTTAATAATCACAGGTATCCTTCACTAAAAACAGTCCTCAATTGAGTGAAGTGTAAGCATTTTTTTCAAGTCAGAACAACTTTATGTCAATTCCAAAAGTTGATAACAATACAATATCTAACACAATTTTTTTAACACGTTCTCAACTCTTTATTTTACATTCTTTTACCATGTCATAACCTTCAACAAATAATTTTTAATCAATAGTATAAAGTTTATTAATAGTATTCCTATGAAGGTTTTATGAAAAATAAAACATTTCCTTCCCAACAAATGCACATCAACCACCTTAATTATGAATTATTTCTATAGGACAAAGATTTATGAATTCTTTTATTAAAAAGACATAATTTTACTTATTAATTATTAAAATAGATAAAATTTTAAAAAAATAAGTCATGTCACATTATAAAGAAATTGTGCTAAAACAACATAATTTCAATATATATTTAAATAGAAGTCGTATTAATATAAGACGATTTTATTATACTCAAATTTTAACTAAAATAATATTTTTTATACTATTTATTTATTTTAATAATATTTTAAAATTTTACTTATTTTAATAATTATTCTATGACATCACATTTCAGTGGTAGAAATTCCAAATTTATGTTTCTAGATGCTTAAAAAAATTTAATATAAAAGATAAAAAAAATTATTTTTTTCTTGTAATTTATAAAAAGGTCTCTAAAGACAAAAGTGAATGGAATTACTAAATTTTAAACTAAAGAATACTTTAAATATGATTACTAGTCTTAATATATATTTTTTAATAAGTTAAAGTTAAAAAGAGTTGCAAATACACTAGAACTACGAGAATCATGTATAAATCTAAAGATACGTTAACTATGCATATACAAATCTAGAAAGAAAAAGTTAAAATATATGCTTAAGAAATTGTTGACCATGGTTAATTGAAAACTTGATAAGCATAAATCATAGCAAGAACATGTTACACGCAAACTTTTTCCATAATTCTTGCTTCTTTTTTCCACGCATGCAAAAGGTAAACCAAGGGTTTCCACTTAGAAGACAAAAGTCATTGAAAATACGTTGTATTATACAACTTTTAATTGATAATATTAAAAAGGTATTTTTCTTATTTTATATTTTAAATTATTATAAAGTGGATTTTAAACTGTAAATTTGTGTGAGATTATATATTATGGATGGTTCGATAGCGGTTCGATAAAGGGTGATACGATAGGCCTAATACAAACAATCGTTATCCTAAATGACTCTGATACCATATTACGAAGTGGACTTTAAGTCTAATTCAATCCTATAAAATTAATTTATAAAATTGAAATTTGCACCCACTTATATACAATTCAAGATTCTAGTATCTACTGGATGTAAAAAATTATATATTATTTTGTGATTATTTTGATTTGAGTTTAGAGTGGTAGAGAATAGATTAGTGTAGTAGATGGTAGCCCTGATGAAGCACATAGGTTTCATAAATGGATCCAACTCTCTAACATGTCAGAGATTTGATACAGATAGAAAGATAGAAAGATAGAAAGATAGAAAGATAAAGAGTCTCTTCTGCCTCTGTTTCAACGCCACAAATCATCATGTCCCTCTGCTATGTTCTCTATCGCCATCATTGTGCCCACATCATCATCACCATCACCCTTCTTTTCTCCTTAGCCCTCAACCACCCCACGAACCTAAACCCACCACCATCATTATTACTCCTCCTCCACCTCCTCCTCTTCCTCCTCCTCTTCCTCCCCCTCACCATAGTCATGAAAAAAGCCAAGGGAATGAAGCACAACACCACCAACAACAACCAGATCTCAATCACACTCTCTTGTGTTTGTGTTTGTGTTGCTGTTGTTGCTGCTGTTCTTGGTTGAAGAAAAAAATCACAGCAACAAGAGAAAGCCTGAGCTACATCCAACACCATCACTTTCTTCTCTCATACTATTCTTCCTAGTTTCTCACTGGAGAAAGTGTGCTACTACTCTTCATTCTTCTTCATCTCTCTCTCTCTTTCTGGGGAATCAAGCGTTGTGGTCCGATCATTAATTAACCTGCTTCATCAAGCAAGTTGATTTCTCTACTCTACTTTACTGTTCTTACTTTTTAGTTTGCAAACCCTTTTCCTTCATGTGGGTTTCTTCTCTTTCTCCCTTTCTCTCGTGTTTTTACATATCTAGGGTTTATGTTTTGTTGTACCTGAAAAGTGATCAAAAGTGAAAAGTTTGCGAGCTTCTTATCTTATGTTGATCTTTGTTGCTTTCAGCTAGGCTACTATATATATATATATATATATATATATATATATGTTCTGGTTTAACTTTCTTTCCTTCTTCTTTTGTATGAACTCTCTTGTTTCTCTATGTATTTGTTTGGTTATTCATAAATATTTATGTTCATCCCTTCAACTTTTTAAGCTTGTAAGAGAAAACATGTGTTATATATTCCAATTTTCTGTTAGATCTATGTCATGGATTTGGCTACAGTTTAATATCTGAGATTACTTATCTGGAAAATCAGATGGATATGAAGAACAATATTGAACATCTGATATTGATACACGTTCTTGAAGTTCTACAAAAGTTTCTAACCCTTTTTTCTCCTAGCTAGTGTGATTTTTTTGTGTGATTACTAGAATTTTCCGTTTGATTATGCTTAGGTTTTCTTTGCACTTGATCTCTACCAGTGAGGTTCATTTTCTGAATGGTTTTGAAAGGCATTGAAATGAAGATCCATTGAGTATATTTTGACTGATAACAACCAGATCGATCGATGGTGTTTTGTTTGTTCAAATGTTACTATGTTGATGTCGAATTTGTAAATTTTATACAGTTAAAACTGATTGAATGATGTACTTATTTTATGTTTGCATTATAATTAATGCATCAGAATAGTTATACTATAGTTATATAGCAGTATATTGCATGCTTCATAATGACATCTACGCAATTTAATGATCTTCATGATTTCCTTTTTCTCGAAATTCGTTCATGTCATTAATACTTAACTCTGATGCATTCGTAATTATTCTCTTACAATTTCAAAACAATTTTTTTAATATTTCAACCTTGAGTTTTTCATGTCTCTTCACATTCAGCTACAGTGTGTTTTTAATTCATTCATTTACTTCTTCCTTATTTTCATTACTTTTTATATGCATTGCATTTGTTACTCTTTTTACCCTATTTCTCTCTCTCTCTCTCTCTCTCTTACGTATTTTTTATATTATAAATCAAGTGATAATTCTTATTAATATTTATGCAGTATTTGAATTAAACAAGAAGAAATTTTTTTTATCAAATATAGTATACAAATTAACTGGTTGTTAGCTCAGTATATATCTTCAAGCAAGATTTCATGTTTGAATACTCAGATTATTGAAAATAGAGTCTCCTAATAAAAACCTCACAATTTATATATATATATATATATATATATATATATATTCAAACACTACAACAAGAAAAATCTAAATAAATAGCAACTAAATCTAAATCTAAATAAATAGCAACTAAATTTAGAGATAGAAATACAATCATTATATTTATTAATAAAAATTTAAAAATATTTTTTTAATTTAACTATTAATAATTTAATTTCTAAATTAGTTTATAAAATTAATAAAAATTAATTTTGATTATAAAATAATAAGTAGCTAAAATATTGATAGCATACTAATTTAAAAAATATTTTTTAAATTTTTATTAATAATAAAAATTACTTTTTCATACTTATAATTTTTTAAAATTTATAAAAGAATTGATTTTATTTTAGTTAAATAATAATTATTTATTTTAATTTTTAAAATTTATGATTTTTTTAGTAAAAGTATAGGATATAAATAATAGAGACAATTTATTCATAAAAGTTAATTCAGATTAAATCTCAAATTTAGATTGATTTTGCAAAATTTAGTTAAGATTAAATCCAAATTTTATAAATATTAGAGTCTATCTCAAGAACTATTGTTGTGTCTATCTGATTACTAGTTATTCACAAGAGATTTATCTGAGATATTAATGGAATTATTCATTCATTCTAGTAGTTCTCTGATTCTGCATATTATTTAAGCCAAAATGATGATGTTTATACAGAAGATGCTACTAGTAAATAGTAGTAATAATAATTAAATAGTTTAATATTGGTACTAGCTTTTTCAAACACAAGAATAATATTGTACAACTAATATTTTGAATTAACATGATATTAGGAAATGGAGTTTAACTTTAAGTTAATTTTACAACATCAGTTTTAATTTTAGTCGACACACAAAATTTAACATATCAAATTAGTTTTATAAAATCAGTTTTATTTTTAGTCAACGCAAAATCTTTAACACACTATCTTAGAATAAATATTTCAAATGTAAAAATTAGATGTTTGTGGATAGTTTCATAACGATCTGCATAAATTTTAAAAAATTTATTAAAATAAATTATGATGTTACAGTAAAAATAAAATTAAGTATAACTAAACCTCGTATAACCAAATTATAAAAAATATTTCATGAGGAAAAAGGTTATTTTGAAAATTTGACTTGGGTCAAGTCAAGGTTTCTGAATATTAATTGGTATGATTTGGAAAATAAGGAATGTGAATAGAAGTTCTACTTTTAGTAAAAATTGTAAAATGAGTAATATATAAATAAAAATACTTAAAAAAATTATTTTTCTTAAACTTTTAAATTTGAAGTAGTATCTTACTTTCTTATTGTTTATAAATTTATGTGTGTGAAAAAATTTCAATGTTTTTTTCTGGAAGAAGTAAAAAGTGGTATCAATTCAACAATGATACTTGTAAAAAAACACTAAACTAATGTACATATCATAATTAATAGATAATCATATTTCTTTTTTAAGTATTTTTTTAAACAATAGTCGCCAGTTTAATTTCTACATTTTTGTGAGATAAAATATTTATCGAAAATAATAGTTTCTTAAATAAATTTTAATTAGTATGTTAAAGAGTAATCATTCACTGTATATCTTGATTAAGAAAGTCAAAGGTATAAAAAATAAATAAAACATATTAACACGAATTTCCAAGAAAGTGTGCTTGAAATTTTGCTCTGAGACTGTTCTAGATCTTAGAGTTAGTAATGTTAAACATGTTCAAAATTTTGATAGAATTTAGACTTAATTGTTGATTTGTAATTGGAGATAATTGAATTATTTAAATTTGTGATGCTTAAACTACAAATCAGTGTGCCAAATTTGAAGAAACCACATGCTTCTAACCCTAAGGAGTTGGTCATAGGTCTTCCTATAAGTAGCAAGTTTGATTTTCCATTAGTGATTTTTTAAGGTGTTTGGTATAAAAAAATATAGTTTATGAATATTTATTCATATTTAATTTTTTTAGAATATGAGATTATAATAAACAATGTTTTTTGTGAATGCTTTTTGCTATATTTTCACGAAATTATTCTTGGGGATGAAAATCTAACCTTCTTGAATTAAAAAATACTATTGGGCTGAAACTATTTTTCAGTGAATTGGAAAGATAAATAATTAAAATTTATAATTAGTCCAACATAATTTTAAGGAATTATGTTTTGGCAAATTTGTGATTAGTAGAAATGAAAAAAAAGTAAGGTGAATATATTAAAATGTTTTTTTTTTAAAACTAAACGTAGACATAAGCTTTTTTAAGTGGTTTTGTTGTGATATACGTTAGAAGATGGCTTTTTAATGTGTTACACACGAACCTATTAATAGGGGTGGCAAAGTGGGGCGGACCATGCGGGCCGTCCCGTGACTCGTTGCAAAAAACGTGAGGCGGATTGCTTATTTCAACCAGTTGACCCGCTTAGGTCCGTCCCGCATAACCTGCAGCCCGCGCGGGCCAAGTGCAGGGCGGAGTGGGTTGACCCGCATAACTTTAAAATGTATAATTGTTTTTCTACAGCCCTATATTTTTTTCATCTAGTCTCATATTTTACATTTCAAAATTTTTAATAACATGTTATTATGCATGTTTCATGAAAATAATATTATGAAACCATTTACCTAATGCATCTAAATAAAAAAAATCAAAATTTATATTTAAAAAATTATTTTTTAATAAATATTTCTTATACGGGTTGGCCCACAGGCCCACGGGCCAATCCTTATACGGGACGGATTAGAAAAATCAGTCCACAAATTTTATGCGGGACGGACCAACCCAACTCACTTTTTGTGGATCAAGTGCGGGGCGGGCCAACCCACATTGCCACCCCTACCTATTAATGATCATATAATGTACCAACCTATTAATGATCTCTCCTAAAAGAAAAATAGTGGGTATTTTCAGCCAAAAATCTAAACTATGAACCCAACCAAAAAAAAAATACACATTAGCTGAGTAAATTAATCATACTTCCCTCTTGAATAAAGAAAGCAATAAATATTGTTTCAATTATTTTATTTCTGTATAATCAAAATAGTAAAGTTTGAGAACACATAAGTTATCCAAATTTCTTAAAAACAAAAAAAGATAGAAGTGAATTAAAACAAAGAAAATCATGAAATCCTCCTAAAATTTGCAAAAAATGAAACTAATTAAAAAAAAATACATAAACTAAAAATAAAAGGAGTAATAGTAGGATCTAAGTTTGGGGTGATCCAAATGGTGATGAGGTGGAATGTGGATAAGAAATTGAAGAGAGGCAAAGATGAACAATGGTTGGATTTGGAAGTTCAAAACCTTCAACATCAACAACCATTTAGATATTTTCACAATGAGTGGCTTCCACTCACTTCTCCAACTTTTTTTATTCCATAATAATAATAAATAAATAAAATTGTACCCCAATCTTATATTCCTTTCATTTTCAAAGAAAAAACAAAAAAAAAACAACCTTGTAAAAAAAAAGGAACAAACGAGATATTAACATAAAGATTTAAATTTGAGATCACTTATAATAGTGTGTATAATTTCATTTTTTGGACATTTTTTTTTCATTTTGCAATGGAATTTCTGAAAATTAACTAATTAGCTAGCTTTCCAAACATGTTCTAAAACATATAAAACTAAAATAATGTCATAGAAGTTAAGTTTTATGTGCATGGATCAAACATAAAAAAAAAAATTAATTAATATATTTTACCTAAAATAATAAAGATAAAAACATATAAAACGCAGAGCACAGATACTATTTGGTTTGGTTTTTCGTTCTCACACAATCTGGGAGCCACAACAAATCTTCCCCCTTTTCTCGCTCAACTAAATCTCCGCCAATGACCACCCAAGCTTCCGCCTTCTCCCTTGGCGTTCCCTCCGTCGCAACCCCTTTCCGCCGCCACCGCAATCCCGTCACTGTTCGAGCCCGAGGTAGATTTCATTCCAATGCAGTGCACTTTCTCTCTCCCCCTTTCAGTACCCAATTGCATAGGAATCGTTTCCCAACGCCGCAATTGTGTGTTTATGTGCCCCAATTCTTCTCTAATGTATGTGTAGTTTCATTGCTGCGTTGTCCAGAAAGTGTTTGTGGAAATGCTCACTCACTAAATCCTGAAATTCCGAGTTTTTTCCCCCTTTGTGTGTTATTATAGGGAGAGTTTGGTAACATTTGAATTGGGTTTTGGGGTTGAGGTTCGTTTTGTTCAAATTTGAAAGCTTGTTGGATTTTGACAGAACTTGGAACAGGTAGAACAAATGGTTATCAGCTGCGTGTGGGTAGATTGTGGGCGTGTTTATAAAATAAATCATGTTTTTTTTTATATTTACTAAATTTGATAAACTATGTTACCATTTTTTTGTTTTTTTTTTTAATTTATTTTTGCTTTCATTTTTATTACCGGGTCTGCAATTTTTTAATTCTGCTGCGTAATTTTGCAGTTGTTTGCTTTCAATTTGATGATTTGTTAACATTGCGTTTCAGTTGAAATAATTTTCTTGTTCTTTCAGCGGAACCTTCTGATAAATCCGTTGATATTATGAGGAAGTTCTCAGAGCAGTACGCTCGTAAGTCAGGAACATACTTTTGTGCTGACAAGGGAGTAACTGCAGTTGTCATCAAGGTACAGTTTCTATCTTTGGCATATTATTTGCTTATTAATATGAATTTTAGTTATTTTTATCCGTAGAGTACCTTTTAAGTTGATTAGAGAGTATTGCCAAACAACGTCTTATAGTATGATCCTTCTGAGACAGCAAGTCTTTTGACATGAGGAAGTTGTGCAATTTCGTAAGAAGTGAAAGTCATTGGCGGTTTGTTATTGTTGGCATTGGTGCATTTCAAAGTAAATTCATATTGACTGTTAGGATGTTTTTTAGTTATTCATCATGAATTGGGCTTTTATGCCTTGTGTTTACGATTTAGGATTTAGGGTACATGCATTGAATCAATGAGTGACAAATAAAGTTTTGTAATAATCAAATAGGGTAAGTTTACAAGTGTTTATTCAATTTCTTCATTTGGCAATTTAAGCTTATATGAATTTTCAATTTTTTTATGAGAATTGGGGAAAGAAGTGTAAAAATAAGAAAAATAATGAATTGTTGAATCAGATAATTTGAATCAATCACACTATATATCAATGATTCATTCATGTATAGTAAGACACAAAGTTATTTAAAATATATCTTATAATTTAAATTATTAGGTAGCTTAAGTATATCGAATTTTACTATTCGAATCATGAATCATAAGTTGTGATACCTATGATACTTGGTGCTTCCTGCATTACTCCTGTAACCTGATTGTCGAATTCATTTTTAACACTACAAATTGTGCTGGAATATATTCCTTCCGTTAGTAATTTGTTTTTCTTGTGATGCTATAACTATTAGGATTCATAAATAGGTTTCCCATCCTTCCAATCCCCCATCTATCCAATTTGAAACATTTGGAATGTAGAGGTCATTGATACGTAATTTACTTCAGATGAAAATGTTGGGAGGTGTCAATCTAAATCTTGTTTATTAAGATGAATCTTACCTGTTAAAGTTTTATAAGTTCTAACATAGTATGTTTCTAATGGGGTTTTCCAAGTATTGTAAATTTTGTGCATATTTCATAGTTAATTATTTTTTCTTTTGCATTTAAGAAGAAATTCATAGAAAATAAGTGTTTGGTTGAATTTGTATTTTAGAAAATCAACTTCACCTTCCTTCTCTTAGATGCTCACGATTTTCCTGTTTTAAATCAAGATTTTCTAAGTTGGTTTTGTATTTTTTAGGTTTACATGGTTCATTTTATCTTTTCTTAGCCATACACACCCTTAGTACTATGATAGGAAGAAGAAACAAAATGGGCTTCAACAGAGATGAATGGGTCAAAGGAGTAGATTGGTGTGAATGTAGAGGAGAGGGGACATAAAGAGGGGATTGCAGAAAAGATCTGCAACAGTGAGAAAAGACAGTCTTTTTAAAGGGAAGATGGCATGTGTTGATTGGTGGAGGAATGATTCTGGTATCATCAAGGGATAAATGTGAGGAAGTTGGTCTGTGGGGGAACAAGGGATTAGGCCATGGTTTAGGCAATTGTTGAGTTAATTTAGAGGCTAGGAGTTCTGTCAGCATTTGGGACCCTTGTGACTACTGTGTTTGTGTTTTTTTCTCTCTTGCTGTTCCACTTTAATATACAGGGCAACCTCTGAATTTCAGAGTTACTTTGGAAACATTTTCACCAAAACACTCGTTGCTTTTTATATAAAAATATTTTGGCATTTAATTACTAAACTTGATATTTTTTATTAAATTATTAATCTAAAAACAGAAAATTCTCAGCTAGACCTTGCTGGTCTAAGTGGCAAGGATCTTGGTTCCTGTAAAGTAAGGTCTTTGATTTGAATCCTTTGTGAATAGAAAATAGACACTTCTCTCCGTTTATTTAGGTCCACCAACTCCAAATATTGAGTGCGTAAGAGAAAAAGTAAAGAAGCATTATCTCGCTATAGTTCGTTTTAAACATTATCATATTTATGCCCCTTGTCATAAATGTTCTTTCTGGTTTTAATGCACCTGATTAAATTATTGTTTTCATCTTTTTTATACAAAAATGCAACTTTTGCATGTGGTGGGCAGCAAATTACTAAGAAATGAACTTGGAACTGAAATTCAGTAGGTTGCATGGTTTGAAATGCGCAATATTTAGAATAGACAGCCAAATAAGTTATCAAGCCTCATTTATTACTGTTGATGCATAAGATCACATTTCTAATCTAGAATCCGCACAGTTGAAAACTAATTGTGAAAATTGAGGTACATTCTGACAGTGATCATATAAAGGCTTTATGCAAATGGAAAATAAAGGAAAAATAATTTGGACGATGGAGATTAACTCGGAATAAAGTTAATGTAGCGAGTCGGAAAATGAGTTTCTCAGATTATATGATTCGAGGTCATATTAAGCCTTTCTGAAAAATAACTTGAATGGAAAAATTGAACTACCAAGTTGACATGTTGGAATGAAGTTACACAGTTTGAGAAAGAGTTTCACAGACTGTGATCTGATGGACTATATTATATTTCAGTAATAAAACTTACTTCAATTGGAGACTGACGTAGTAATTTTCTTGATTAATTAACCTTTCTTCCTTATATTATTTCTATTTTGATACAGGGGTTGGCTGACCACAAAGATTCATTGGGTGCACCACTGTGCCCTTGCCGGTAGATACTTGTTCTTTTAGCTTGTCAAGCAGAATTTGTCTTCATAGTATAGTTCTGGCAGTGTGGCTGCATACTTTGATCAGTATTGATGTCTTCTAACTTTCCAAGTCTAAGCCCAAACAAAATCATTGTATTTTAGGCATTATGACGATAAAGCTGCTGAGGCTGCACAAGGATTTTGGAATTGCCCTTGTGTTCCCATGAGAGAGAGGTATGTGTATCTGTTAGTATAGTATTACTACTTGGAAAATAATATCCCTTCTTTGATGTCAGTCTCATGAAGTTTGAAGCTCCTTCTATTGTAATGACCAAGTTTTATGACAATTCAGGCTTATGTTTGTTTCCATTATTTTAATTCAGGATTGTATCGTATAATTAATGTTTTGAAATCAGAATAGCACAATGGCACCCATTATTCTTGGCAGATGTTATATGCATTGATTATAATACCAGAAGCTTGAGACTTGTCTGTACCCTTGATAACTTTTTACCAATGTGGAATTTTTGTTTAACCTTTATTTTTTTTTCTTTTACGCATAAAGAACCATGTCACAGAACATTGTAGACATGATCTTATTTATCTTGTAAATACCTATTGAACAGAGGTAGCTTGTTTAGCAAGTATGCTAAAAACTGTTGTGAGGATATTGTTATCAGGTATAAAACCTGACTGCCTTTGTTTATATTTTTGTCAGATGCAGTGTAACTTTGATTCTTGAGTTATATACTAAATAATATCTCCACTGGCCTGTTTTTGTGCTATGAAAACGCTTATATATTGTATTGTTTTTGGTTATGAAACATGGATGAGGAAAAACTTAAGTCTTAAATTGTGCCTCTTGGGTATTGATTTTCAATTCGTGACTTTGTTTGATAGGAAGGAATGCCACTGCATGCTATTTCTCACTCCCGATAACGACTTTGCTGGCGATGAACAGGTAATTCTTTAATTCAATTTCTTCAAATTGTAATTTTACCCTGTTAGCAGAAAGTGCTATCTCCTTCATTTAGCGGCACAGACCTAATTGATTAGAACATACTATTTTCTCCTCTTAAATTCGTCTTCTTGCCTTGCAGGCTATCACATTGGACGAAATTAAAGAATCAACAGCTAATATGTAACACCCAGAATATTGTGTATTGAGTTACTTGTTAGTTGTTACGGGCTGTATGCTTTCAAAGACAAGTCAAAAGAAAGGTGTAATGATATGTAGGTATTATATTTGTATTTACTAAAACTCATTTGTAATTTCTCTATCTGCATTCTTATCTTACTCTCTATTACATATTTCATTCACCTCATCATTTCTTTTATTTAGTTTTTGCTGCGCATGCTAAACGCAGCTACGATTTCACCAGTTTCATATCATGTAAACCCACACAACCAATGGATCTGGTGTAAACAGATAGAAATCTGTCGTTAACTAGGAATATGACAAGTAATATACAAAGCGAGAAATATGAACTGAAAGAGATAAACCATTAAATAAGGCCAATTTTTTTGTATTTCTGCTGATAACTAAGGATGTGCATTGCAAAGGTGCTGTTTATGACATCAGTTTAAATGGGAGCAATGATGTATGCTACTACATGAGATCTAAATATAAAAAAAGAATCCCAATATTGTATTTTATGAAGTAATTTTGAACATTCAGTAAAATAATCTTACATTGCCATCAAACCATTCAAAAATCATAACATAAAGCAATATATTCAATGGACCTTAACAGAAGGAGTTGCACTAGTTTATGGCCTTTTCTGTTGTTCTGTTTTGAAACAAAAGCAGCTAAGAAAATTCTTCCACCCACCATCAGCAGCAGAAGCTGAAGCAGAAGCTGAAACTCCTCTGCTACAAGCATGATCAGAAGGAAAACGGTGTTTGAGGCACACCTTCAGGTGGCAAGTTTTACATGTGCTGGTGTTGGATATTGATAAAATCTCTTTGCACCCCTTGACAGGGCAAATGGGTTTCTTCTTCTTGTTGGTGGGATCACAGTTCCCAGACTTGTGGTGCTTCTCCAAGATTGCATCTTCGTCTTGTCCTACGTAGCCGGTGGTCTCAATGGACATAGAACATGTTTGGCAAACAATCACTTTTCTGCTTAGGTCTGATTTCGGGCATGCGTGGGACTTGTAAGATCTGTGCTCCGAACAAAACACCTGCCATTGTTGTCATGTTAGTGCTGCCCATGTCACTGTTTTCATCCATTTCAGATTACTGTGAGATTACTATTAATCAACATAAAATACGGGTCAATGCCACTAAACATAAATTGATTTACAATATAAATTACTTTCTTACAATTTTAATCTGACTGAAAATAATTAAATATAATCTACCCATTTGTTTGCAGTTATTTTTCTAATAAAATAAACAGTTCTCTATTTTTTAAACAAATTCTATCTCTTTCTACAGTGAGTAAATTTTTAAAAAGTTATTCATTTATTTAAAGTTTGCCTTTAGGGCACCGATATTTTGATTGCAGATATCCATTGTTAGGTTAATTGTTAAGGAAAAAAAAAAGGATTTCAATTGCAGAAGCGATGAACAAGGTGTTGTAATCAATTTGGAAGCGATGAGAAGAGAAAGATGAATTACTCGTTGGCAACCGTCGCAGATGTAAGGAAGAAAATCGAGGTGGTTACAGTCGCGGTGCTGGCAGTTTTTACCCAAATCTGGAAAAGTTTCGGTTCCACCTGAAGCCATGGATATACCAATAGGGTTCTGAGTTTTGTGAAAGATCGAAAAACTGATGAATAATTTGAAGAATATTCAATATAACACAGTGAATTCAAATAGAAGATTCTAGAAGCAATCGCGGATTCAGAGTTTTCCAACACGACGACCACACGCCATGGTATTTTTTTTTTCTTTTTTTTCCCTATATATATATTATATGTCATTGTTTATTTTTTTGGTTAGATAAAAGTATATGACATGTAAGTAAATATTAATATCTTAATTATTAAAAAAATAACTCTATTAAAAAAATCATGGATTAAAAAAAGGAAGATCAAAATTGTATTTTAGTAAAGTGATTTGTATTCTATATCCATCCTATTCAAATGATTTTAATAATGGAATCACTCCAATCTAACCTAAGGATCACAGATCCTAAAAGAATGACATGAATTGCACTGAAACACCAAAGGTATTCCTCCATTTCTCAAATAATGAAGGCACGAAAAACTTGTATTCACTCTCAGATGTCACATACTACAACTCTCTAGTCACTGTTAATATCAACAAGAAAGCTCAGGAAGGAGAATATTATTAATCCTATTTAGTTTCTTTTCTCTTTCTTCTCGGTTCTTAGAAACAAGCTTATGTATGAGGTTTTCTTTGCAAACTATGACTATTAGGATTCATAAATAGGTTCCCCCATCCCTCCAATCCCTCGTCTATTCAATTTGAATCTGTTATTGTATAGAGGGGCCGAGAGTATCTTTTACAGTGGAACAATTATCTCCTTGGCTTCGTCGGATTCTACTTCCTTCCTTCGCTTTTGGCTCGGTACCTTCAGCAGGAAGACACATGTAAAAGATATTTCGATGCTCAAAAGTAAGTGTTTGGTATTCAATGCAATAGATGCATAATAATGATGTATCTTTGTTTTGGTTATTGTGCCTATTTATACTACTATGATGAACTCTATGTTGGACAGAGATTAACATGATTAAGGATGTATTACCTAATTTTTCATAGCCTTGTTAACCATCTTGTTAACCATCCTTATACCTTAATGTATTTTAACATGTCGGTCAGTCGGCACTGAATACCGAAATCATCCGGTCCCCACCGGTAGAGAAACACTTTGGGTTGAAAATGTTGGGAGGTGTCAATAATAGCTATGTGTTTTAGGAAGCTGATGATTGGTCTTAAATATTAACATCGTTTGGTTGATTATGTATTTTAGTCAATCAACCTCAGTTTTTTGTCTTAGATGTTCATGTTTGCCTGTTTAAATCAAGATTTTCTAGGGTAGTTTTATACTTTTTGGTTTACAAGCTGCATTTGTTTTTCATCTTAGGCAAACACCCCCTTTAGCCCTGTACTATAATAGGAAGAAGAAACAACATGGCCTGTCTTCAATATATGAATGGATCAAAGGAGCAGATTGGGAAGCAATAAGGAGGGCATTGTAGGAAAGATCAGCCCAGTTAAGACAAAAGGAGGCTGTTGAAGTGGTAAATCCACAGGGAAACTTCTAATTTCAGAGTTAAACTTTCTTATTTTTTTAAATAAGTTGATCTAATAACAGCAAACAACTATATTTGCAAGTTCATATTGTCAATATCCAAAGAACATCTGGGAATATTTTGGAATTTCCCTTGTATTCATTCCCATGAGAAAGATTCGTATATCTGGTATTACTACCTGGGAAGAAATATGCCTTCTTTGATCACATGTTATTAAGTTTGAAGTTCCTTCCATTGTAACGACCAAGTTTTATTGCAATTCAGGCATATGCTTGTTTAAATTAGTTTCATTTTGGATTAATATTTTGAAATCAGCACACAGCACAAATATCAACCCAAAGAAAAAAGACAACTCAACTCAAGGAATTTTTTTTCTTCATAGGAAATTACAATTGTATATTTACGAACAAACTAATCACAGAACAATATAGACATGATCTTATTTATCTTGTAAATACCTATTTATTCAATAAGGTAGCTTCAAATAAAGTTGGCCAAAAACTGTTGTGAGGACATTGTATCAAGGTTTGAAACCTCACTGCCTTGGATTATATTTGTTTACTGGTGTAGCATAATTTTTACTGTTTTGAGTTTTACTAAAAATATCTGCACTGGACTATTTTTATGCTGTAAAAGCCCTTGCATGTTGTGTTGTTTTAGTCAAGAAACATGGATGAGAAAAACATAAGCCCTAAGTTTACTCCCCTTGGATGTTGATTTTCAATTTGTGATTTTGTTTGATATCATATCTTTACTAGTTTCATATCATATCTTTACCATCTGGAAAACCAACACAACCAATGACTCTGGTGTAAAGAGACAGTTATATAAATAGTACATATATAAGTGAGAAATAATAATGAGATAAAACTAATACATTAAAGAAGTTTCAGAACCATCATGAATAGTATGTAACCTTTTAGTATTTGTTTTCATAAGCAAGGATATACATTGAAAAGGTATTTATGGGTTTAGTTTAGAAGGGAACAATGATGTGTGCTACCACGAGATCTAAATTAAAAAAAAAAAAAAAACCGTATAGTAGTTTATGCTGTAAATTTGAACATTCAAATTGCAAAGGAACATGCTACAACATTGCCATCAAACCACTCTGAAATCATATGAAAGCAATTAGCATTCAATAGGCCTTCACAGAAGGAGTGCTAGGAGGAGAGGTTGAACGAGTTGCACCAGTTTTGGCACATTCCTGTGTAGTCCTTGAAACTAAAGCAGCCAAAAACCGATTCTTCCATCCACCATTAGCAGCAGAGGATGAGGAAGAAGCTGAAACTCCTCTGCTACAAGCATGATCAGCAGGGAAACGGTGCTTGAGGCACACCTTCATGTGGCAAGTTTTACAGCTGCTGGTGTTGGAGAAAGTCAAAACCTCCTTGCAGCGCTTGACAGGGCAAATGGGCTTCTTCTTCTTGGTGGGATCACAATTACCAGACTTGAGGTGCTTCTCCAAGATTGCCTCCTCGTCCTGTCCAACATAGCCGGTGGTCTCAATGGACATGGAACACGTTTCGCAGACAACCACTTTTCTGCTGTTGTGATCGGAGTTCGTGCATGCGTGGGACTTGTAGGATCTGTGCTCCAAACAAAACACCTGTCAAATTGCAGGCATGTTAGTGTTGTTGGCCTGACGGTTTACAAACATCTCAGATTAAGAGAAATTTTCCGTACAACAAATTTCTTGTTTGATCCACATCTTCTGAACACAATTTATTGCATGTCATTGTAATAGAAAGAGATAGTCACAAAAAAAGTATGTATATATTGTTTTATGAATTATTTGTATTTTTTTATCAGCCAAAAACAAGACTTTATATGAAAAAGTATGCAACCCAAGATAAAAAAAAAAATACACTTTAACTACAGAAATCAGTGTCAACTAGACTATTGCATCAAAATTACCCTTTTTATATACACAATCTAACAGAATGTAACCCAATTGCGGGAGTACATTACCAGATCAATGAAAACACCAAATGGGTGGTTTATTCCTGCACCTATAAATTTCTTGGGTCACTTCCCATTCCTTTTGAAATTTTCTAAAACGTAAAGAATACTTATTGAAAATCTATCCGAAATTAATGGAATGTGGGCAAAAAAATTAATAACCAAATAATACAGTAATCTGCTATATGTAATAGCCTCCATTTATTGATGATCCCCAACAACATTCTGGTTGCTGTATAAGTATCACATCTAAGAGATTAATTTGAATTTAAAGGTTCTTCCATTATACCCGAAAAAAAACTTCCTACAAACAATTATACACGCAGAATATTAAAAGATTTACTATTTCGACAAAAAAAAAAAAAACAAAAGGCTGATAGGTGCACATGATAAAAAAAACACGTTGAGAACTGAAAAACCATATTTAGTATATAAAAGTTGTGAGTATTAATTTCTGAATATGCAAAAACCATAATCGAATAATGAAATTAAACATGTTAAATAAAGTGTTGCAATTAACTTTGATGGTAGAAGAAGAGAAAGAGGAATTACCTTTTGGCAACCGTAGCAGGTGAAAGGAAGAAAATCGAGCTGGTGGCAATCGCGGTGCTGGCAGTGTTCACCCAAATCGGGAAAGGCTTCGGTTCCGCCTGATGCCATGAAAATATTGTTAGGGTTTTTGAGTTTTGCGAAAGAACGAAAACTGAAAATTGAAGAGAATGAATTGGGGAAGAAGAAAAGGAGAGAGGTATTTATAGGTTTGGAAATAGCTTGGAGCTTAAGTCAGCCATTACGAGACAAAAAGAACATTCTAGACTTCCAGCCTGGCGGCTACATACGCGCCATCGTATTTTCTTTTCCCTTTTTTACTCTTTTCTATTTTTTATTATAGTAATTAATATTTACAGTGAGTGATTTTTTTCAAATAATTAAATCAAAAAAATTAGTTATTTTTATAAGGGTAAAAAAATAATAAAAGAATAAGCAGTTACAAGACATAATTTCAATTGTATACCTATATATTGAAATTTTTATATTTGATAACAAAAAATAATGTTATTATTATTATTTTATTTTTACTTATAACATTGTGTGACTTAGAAGAGAGAAGGGTTAGGTTTGAGAAAAGGGAAATATAGTTATGATAAGTGAGATCTAGTCTTTGGTATATGATGTGTTGTTTTGAATTTTAAATTTGTAAAACACGAACTAATTTTTAAAATATTATAAAACTAAAATTAATATAAATAGTAAATTTTAACATACAAGGTTATAAAAATACAAATAAAAGGCTTATACTTTCCTTAATATAAAGATAAAAAAAAAAGATATTTTAATTGTGTAAAGCATGATGTAGAAATTATATTTTAAATTTAGAGAGATATTACAAGTGCAGATGTTACAAATTATTAGAATATTTATGTATGTCATTTTCATAAAGATAGTTAGACTTTTTTTTATTGTTGTCTCATAATAATTCAATTATTGATATTTAAAAAGAAAGTTAATTTTAATAATAATATTTGTTAATTTTTCTTGGTAAATGAGTTTATTTAACTCATCTTCATTAAAATTAGGTATTTAGTAAGTTGTCTAATAAGAATTTAATAAAGATAATATAATAGTTTACAAAGCACTTAATTGGATAGACTATAAATAAATTGGATCTTATATTATAGTAAACCTCACAAAACTATAATGATCTATATTATAATTAAATTTTATTTTTAATTGATATAAAATCTCCAATAATATAATATTTCAACAATATTGAAGTGCAATGTTTAACAAGAAATATCTGACCAATTTAAGTCTGTAATATTTTTTTTTTCATAAAGCACTTCAATATTAAGAACAGAAACTACAAAAGAATCAAATTTCTTAGTATTTGATATAACATAAAAGTTTTTCTTAGAGAAAAAGAAGAGTTAAGTTAAACATTTTTTTAACATAGTAAAAACTAGTAACTTCATTTTTATAAAAAAAAATGTCGCAGCCAGATAATAACGACACAATAATTTTAAAAAAATGGAGTCCCTAACATTATTTCTCCTATTATATAATATATACAATTCATCAATCATAAAACACAAGATCACAAATTTATTATTCATTGATTTTTCTTCTATTTTCGATATGTTTTTTTTATATGTAATGTGAAAAGAACACATTTCTTCTAAATACAAATATTTTGTATCATTACTTCACTAGTATAGATTGTTAACTACTTAAATGGAAAAAATAAAAATTAACTATAATACCCTCCCTCAATCTTATCCACAACATTTATCAATAATAATAATTATTAACCACACATAACACATTTCAATATTAATCTCAATATTAATGGCTTATCCCATTGTCGCATAAATAAATAAATAAAAATAGACAATTGATTATATAACTAACATAATCATTTATATGAATCTCATTATGCTCTAAACAATTAATGACAAAGATTAGTGATATAAATCCTTCTTATCATGTTTTAAATAAGATTCATTATTCCAATATTTTTTTATGCCAGATTAAAAAACTAACATAAAATAGAAAATCTTAACTATGTCGATTATAAAAATAACTAACATAGAAAGATGTTTTTTCTCTCTCTTTATTATAGTTAAAAAATCAGGTATCTCACATAACTGACATGATGAACACAATGGTGATTTTCTGATGATCTCATAGCCACTATTTTGTGGAAAAGATTGATGATAATAATGTAAGGGAAGGAGAACAAGAACGTCTCGTAAAAATTTCACACCAAAGACTAAGGCATAGTAAGTCCCAGACAGAGAGTGAATAAAACTGGTTTTCCGAAAACAAAACGTCCTGACTTTTATTTTCTATATCTTCTTTTTTGTGATTTATTTATGCACGTGTCTCCTTACCTGGATGCAAAAAAAAACATATGAAAGTACTTGTGTGAATTTTTTCAGCGCAATAAGGACCCAGAATAAAATTGCAAAAAGTTCCCCTTGATTCGCACAAAATTTCTGAAAAATTCTCCCGAAATAGTTTTTTTCTTGAAATTCCACGTAAGAATCTCCACTGAATTTTGGAAAAAACGCAACAAATTTCGGGTCAAACGGATGAGTATTCACCCACGAAAAAAATCAAACAGTTTCACACACAAACGAACCTTCCTTTCAACCCTGACAGTGATGGATACAAAATTTATTTCCAATCTTGTGGGACGAATCTGGAGCTCAAGTCTCAGCCAAAACTCAATGGACACAGTGACGAATGTCTGGTAAAAATTTCAGACCAAAATACCCAAGGAGTAACGCGTAGTAAGTCCTAGACCGAGAGTGAACAAAACTGGTGTTCCAAAAACAAACGTCCTGGTTTTCTTCCCTGTATCTTCTTTTTGTGATTTGTTTATGCATGTGCCTCCTTACCTGGGTGCAAACAACATATGAAAGTACTTGTGTGGATTTTTTTAGTGCAATATGGACCCAGAATAAAATTGCAGAAAGTTGGGCGAAATTTCACAAGTTTTGGTAGAGGATAGCCTTGGTTTGCAGAAAATTTCTGAAAAATTCTCCCGAAATAGTTTTTTCCTGAAATTCCACGTAAGAATATCCACTAAATTTGGGAGAAAACGCGACAAATTTTGGGTCAAACGGATGAGTATTCACCAACGAAAACTATCAAACAATTTCACACAAACGAACCTTCCTTTCAGCCTTGGTAGTGATGGATAAAAATTTATTACCTATCTTGGGGGACGATTCTGGAGATCAAGTCTCAGCAAAAACTCAATAGACACAGTCTGGTAAAAAATTCAAACCAAAATACCCAAGGAGTAACGCGTAGTAAGTCCTAGACCGAGAGTGAACAAAACTGGTGTTCCGAAAACAAACGTCCTGGTTTTCTTTCCTGTATCTTCTTTTTGTGATTTGTTTATGCACGTGCCTCCTTACCTAGGTGCAAACAACATATGAAAGTAGTTGTGTGAATTTTTCAGTGCAATACGGACCCAGAATAAAATTGCAGAAAGTTGGGCGAAATTTCACAAGTTTTGGTAGAGGATAGCCTTGGTTTGCAGAAAATTTCTGAAAAATTCTCCCGAAATAGTTTTTTCCTGAAATTCCACGTAAGAATCTCCACTCAATTTGGAACCAAACGCGACAAATTTTGGGTCAAAGGATGAGTATTCACCAACGAAAAAAATCAAACAGTTTCACACAAAAACGAACCTTCCTTTCAGTCCTGGCAGTGAAGAATAAAAAATTTATTGCCAAACTTGTGGGACGAATCTGGGGCTCAAATCTCAGCAAAAACTCAGTAGACACAGTGAAGAACGTCTGGTAAAAATTTCAGACTAAAATACCCAAGGAGTAAGGCGTAGTAAGTCCTAGACCGAGGGTGAACAAAACTGGTTTTCCGAAAACAAAACGTCCCGGCTTTTCTCCCCCATATCTTCTATTTGTGATTTTTTTATGGACGTGCCTCCTTACCTGGGTGCACACAACATACGAAAGTACTTGTGTGAATTTTTTCAGCGCAGTACGGACCCAAAATAAAGTTTCAGAAAGTAGGGCGAAATTTCACAAGTTTCGGTATATGATAGCCTTGGTTTGCACAAAATTTCTGAAAAATTCTACCGAAATAGTATTTTCCCAAAATTTCACGTAAGAATATCCACTGAATTTGGGACAAAACGCGACAAATTTCAGGTCTAACGGATGAGTATTCGCCCACGAAAAAAATCAAACAGTTTCACACACAAGCGAACCTTCCTTTCAGTCCTGGCAGTGATGAATAAAAAATTTATTGCCAATCTTGTGGGACGAATCTGGGGCTCAAATCTCAGCAAAAACTCAGTAGACACAGTGAAGAACGTCTGGTAAAAATTTCAGACCAAAATACCCAAAGGAGTAAGGCGTAGTAAGTCCCAGTCCGAGGATGAACAAAACTAGTTTCCGAAAACAAAACGTCATGGCTTTTCTCCCATATCTTCTTTTTAATTGAAACATGAATTATTAGGTTTATCACGTGGTGTGTGTGGATCCACCCAATAATTAAAATATATTGTGATAATGTCTTTATAGGTTGTAAATGTTAAGTAAGACAGAAGCTAGCTTAAGAAATAATGAATTCACTTAAAGGAAGAATACATAATTCCATCCATAATTGTTGTACCTTAGAACACAATGAAATGAAAAAAAGAGAGGAGAAAAACACATGGGTAGTTCATGTTATTGTGATCTAGGAAAAAAATCATTGAAATAAATTCCACATACATCTTTTATCTTTCTTCATTTTCCTCCTTCTTAACCCTCAAATTCATTATTACTACTCTAATACTTTCTAATTACTTCTCTAAATCCACATTTTAAAGGATTTTAAATAAATACATTCTGTAAGACTTTATATAAATATTTTTTAGGCTTGGCTTTAATCCTCTCACCTTCTCCAACAAAAAATACATCATCATATATTAAGAGTTAAAATGTTTTTCCTTGTTAATATTAGTTTTATTTTATTAAAATAAATTATCAATATAAATATTATTAGTCAGCATTAATATCCCGATGCATTACAATTTTGGCGGCCACTATGTGGTATTCCTCCCAATCTTTCATGTAAAATGGCTAAAATACCTTATGTAGTTTTAAATAGACGTGAAGAGACTCCAAATGTATTTTGGATTTGATATTTTGAAATACATTTTTGGATTTGAGTTTTTAAAATGCTTTTTAGATTTTTTTTTTTTTTGACAAATTATTTCTCCAACTTCATATTTTTCATGTACATTGTGAATAGTCGATTGAATCATTTTAAATTTTTTAAATAAAATATAATTTCACATTTTTAAATAATTCAAGTTGCATTCCTGCATTCTCATATATTTATTATAATCGTAATACTTTGATTTTTCTCTAATTACAAATATTCGAGAGAAACACAATTTCATCATTTAAATGTGTGAGATGATTAATGAAAAAATTTGTTGTATTCGACATTTTTAAGTTCAAAGATGTTTTTTGAAGCTTTGTACTTCATTTTTGCATGTTGCTGATTCTTTTTTTAAGGTTTTGTTACTTTCTATTGTACACCACAAAAATTACCTTAACCACCAAGGTTCACCATCAGTCGCCACAAACAACCATCACAAATAACCATCACTACTTGAAAATAAAGAATAATGCACCACACTTTTCATCATACTTGTAAAGATATTGTTGGAATTAAAACAAAGATGGACATGTTAGAGGGAAGGTATAGAAGTACGAGGAGAATTTGTCAATTTCATTTCTTGCACATATATTTATAGATTTTATTTCTTAGAATTTCTTTTCTATAATGTATTTTTTTATTTGGAATTGGACTTTGATTTTTTAAATCTATTCCAAATTTTCATTTTCATGACACAAAATCTATTTTGGATTTCCTTGTTTAGAATTTATTTTTTAATTTTAGATTTTTATTTCCCTAATAAGGGGCAAATTTGGAATTACAAAAGTTAATTGAGTGCAGCTGTAAAATAAGTGGGTGCAAAAAGTAAATGTCTTAAGAGATGGGCAGAAGTTTTGGGCCTAGTGATTTTTTTTTTCTTTGGGCTGTGTTACCTGGCTATAAAATTTAGGGTTTTACGTAAAGAATATATTTTGGTGCGAATTAGCTATGATGGAAAGATTTGAGACAGGTGTCAGAAGAAGTGCGCATCAAGCAAGGGAGCAGGAGGGAGGTTGATAGAGATGCGCAGCAGCATATAAGAGCGTTTCAATCCCCACTTCCCAAAATGGCTTCCACACTCTGCTCCTCTTCCACTTTTCTCCTCCTTCACGCTACGACGTCGTTTGCCCCTCGTCGGAGCCTTTTGCATGCTCAGTTTGGGACTCTCTAATCTCTACACCCCCTCGTATTCCTCTGCCCTCAAAAAGGGGTGCGTTCTGTCTCTCTTGCGGTATTCGCTGTTCCGTCTTCGTAACATCGTCCACTTTCTCTTCCTTTCTCTCTCCATTGAGTTCAATTCAATTGCCTCTGTTTCAGATCGAAATTGGGTATCCAAAAGCCACTCCACCGTCAGAATGGAAGCAAATAGCACCACTGTCCCCAGCATTGTTGTCTATGTCACTGTTCCCAACAAAGAAGCAGGTACTAGGAACATGTTCGGTTATTTAAGTTTTTTAACTTGTCTCTTTTATTTTCACGTGCGTTGGTGGTTGTGCAGGTAAGAAGTTGGCTGAAAGCATTGTCACAGAGAAGCTTGCAGCTTGTGTGAACAGGGTACCGGGTGAGAATTTCCCACTTGAGATCTGTTATAATCACTCACAACACACTGCAACTTTGTGTATCTAATGGTTTAAAATTAGTAATATCTGGGAGGGGTTTGGTACTTCTAGATATTAATTGTTGTAACAGAGTACTTTTTCTAATTATGTTATTTTTTGTGATTTTGTCCCTGGATTTGAATTGATTTGATAAATACTTGATTCTGGACAACGAGAACGAACAACAAATGTGCTTGCCATTGCATAACAGTTAACTACTAATAATGTATTGGGCTGTGTACTGTCTTGAGTTAGATTTTTGTTTTAAATGAAATAGCAAGCTCCGGAATAAAAAAATTTTGCTTGTATTATGGGTTACTTTGTTTGCATATACCAATCAATGTAGACGTCCCTCTTTTTTTTATCTTCACTTGATCACTTAAATTGAACGTGATTCTATTAATCGAAAATAGTTTCTCTGATTGAAAATATTTTGAATATTTTTAGTTACCTTCACGCGTGGCCAGAACTTCTTTTTGCATTCTTTGTCATGCCACATGTAGGTAACCAAGACTTGAATGAATTCCACCACTTGACAATTTTTCTTCACTTTTAGTTTATATACTTGTTTCACTTATGGTGTGTGTGACCATGTCCACCAGTGGCATTGTTCTGGTATATGGTCTTGACTCCATGGTTGTCAAACTCGCTAGTCTACGTAGACTCCTGGGGAGCTCCGTAGACTCGACCCGTAGACTCGTTTCATATTAAAAAAAAAAGTGTAAATAACTACATTTAGTCCTAAATGAGAATTAATAATATACCAAATCATCTAACTTCAAAGTCTCAAATAAAGAAGGTCATACAAATACTACAAAAGTTAAATTGTTCAATTCAAGTCATAGAAATTAAATAATTAGAAATTCAAATTTCTATGTCCAATCCTCTAATGATATCCTCTCCTCCATCATCTCCATCATCATCTTCATCATCATCTCCATCTTCATCTTCATCCACATTAACTCAAAAGTCAAATTTTCAAGATCAAATGCATCTAGAGTTGGAATTGTTAGTGTCGGATTTAAGTGAACATTTGCATCTTGAACTTGATCAATCTCATCAATATTATCTCCCTCTTCAGTTATCCATTCATCATCTGATTGAATATCATCAAAGGGAAGATCAACTGTTTTTCTACTTTGCTTATTACTCAACTTCAAGTTGTACATGACATACACCAAATCATTCATCTTTTTCTGATGCAAACGGTTTCTTCTCTTTGTATGAACCTATATTAAATAGGAAATTTAGTAACTAACCATATAAAACTAAATAAAGAAATTATAAATAACTTCAATTACCATTTCAAATGAGCTCCAATTTCGCTCACATCCAGAAGAGCTACAAGTCAAGCTTAGAATTCGGATAGCAAACCTCTTCAACTCTGGAGTTCTATACCCAAACATCTCCCACCATTCTCCAGGAAGTATTGTTTTTCTACTTTCCTTTGCGTCATCCATTGCAAAGGCTCCTCTACCAAAATGATACTCAACAAGTTGCACATTAATTATCCTTCTTTCAGCAGCATCCTTAACCAATCTTCTCATGGATGTATACAAGCCTTCTTTCACCTCAGGATCATCAGATCTAAACTCAGGTTCATAATGGAATTGGGGATTGAGATAGTACGCAGCTGCATGCGGAGGCCTATGAAGTTGATTATCCCATCTTGCATCAATTATTTTCCAAACCTCTTCATAGCTACATACATTCATTCAATAGTAATCAGTACCAACTATCATATAAGTAATAGAAGAAGGAGTAATTAAATTTTTAAAGAGAAAAGCTATAAAATTTTTACCTTTTCTTAATATGATTAAAATTGTTCTTAATCTTCTCCTTTGCACGATCCATCTCTTCATATATGAAACCCATTGCAGGTTTTGCATATGAATCCACCAATCTTAAGACCACATATAAAATATATGATGATTTTCTAAGAGCGTTTATATAAAATGACTTTATATAAAGTCATTTTAATGACTTTATATATTAATGACTTTATATAAATAAAGTTTAACTGCAGGATGTATGTTTGAGTCATTTTCAGATAATTGTCAATACAAAAATTACGTATGGCAAATAATATCAAAATATTTTTATAAAATGAAAAGGTAAATTTTATAAGACAGATTATTTCAGTGAATTTTATAAGACAAATTATTTCGGAGTTCCTGATAATACATATCAATATTTATTGAATTTGTTCTTTTTAATAATATTTTTATCTATTTCAAAATTAAATTTACTATTAAAAATATTTATTAATTAATTTAAATTTTGGATCACAGAGAGATAATTTTTTATTTTTAATAATGTTTGTGTTTATTATCTTCTTCTTGGTGTATTAAATACTCTGTCATTTATATAAATCGTGTAAATTAAGTTACACATTTATGTTAAATAAAATGGTATCATTCTAGTTTAACTTTATTGAAATATATATTTTAAAAAAATATAGATATAAATATGATATACTTAAAAAAATATTTCAAAATGAAAAAATTGTGTTTCAAAAAAGTATGATTTTAATTTTTAAATTATTGACTTTCTCATTCTAAAGTGGTATTATGAAGTAAATCTTTGTTATTTTTTTATATTTTTATAGATAAATTCTTTTTCTATATTCATATATTTTTTAATTTCAACAATATTCTTAAATTCAATTACAGACTAAAATTAACAAAAGGTTTAATCTATATTAATTTTTTTAATAAAAATATATTAAAAACTCATATATCTCATAAAGTTTCCTATTAAAAATGAAGTTAATACGATATGACTTTTAAGTTGATTTCTTTCTATTTTAATTTTTAAAAAAATACTATTTTTTTTAGAATAAAAGTATTAAATTATTTAAGTTAATTTGTGTTATTAAATTTATTTGGTCTTCATATATTTCGCCTTCCAAAACTCTTGTCCTTTGAAAAGTTTTTCATGGGTGACTTCCTACATATCAGCATATTCAAATAAAGGTCTGCATATTTGTTCTATGTGTACGCTATGTGAAAAACATGAGGAATCTATTTAACATTTATTTTTTGAATGTGTTAATGTTTTGCGTATTTGGAGTTGAGTTCGACACATTTTCCCTACTTATGATTTCTCTAATAAGGATGATTTTCTTTCTTTTATTAAGAGCGATGGTAGTCTGTTGGTTAAATTGGTTAAGTTAGCTGTGATAACCTTTTCTATTTGGATGATATGACGCATGATGAATTATGCTCATTTTCAGGATAAGATTGAGGTTTCTATGTCTATTTTGGTTATTAAAGATTTAACTTGTCTAGTGGGTAATTCATCTAAAGCTTCGATGAGGAATGATATGTTCAATTTCAATGTGCTCAAGTTTTTTGGTATTAACACTCGTACTGGTAAAGTTCTACGTTCTCTTCTTATTAGATGAGAGTTTCCTTCATCATGATGGGTTAAAATTAACACTAATGGGGTTGTTGAGGGTTATCCATGTCTTGCCGCTTGTGGAAGTATTTTCCGTGGGAGTATGAGGTAGTTTATTGGAGCTTTCTCTGCGTTTTTTGATGTTCAAACTATTTTGGTTGCTGAATTTTATGGAGTTATATATGCTTTGGAGGAAGCTCAAAAGTTAGGTCTTACTAATGTCTGGCTGGAATGTGACTATGCCTTTGTTTGTGCTGCGTTTACTGCTAGGACAAATGTTCCTTGAATGTTTCGTAATCGATAGAATATTTGTCTTAATTACTGTGGAAAAATCAGGTTTAAGGTGATAAGTGTCTAATTTCAGTAATATTTCATATTAAAATATAGGCACTTATGAGGATTTATTGCTAATTTACATATAAAATAATCCATAATTTATGAATTTATACTTTTTTACATTTTTATGAGCTTTATTTGAATAAAAGCACTTTATTGCCAAATTTGGTGTTAATTGCAGATTTATAGGGAAGATTGGAGATTTAGAATAAAGGAGAATAATTTGAGCTAAAAAGATAAAGCCGGAAGGTCCCAAAATGGAAAAAGATGCAAAGAAAGATTGAGTGTTTTTTATGTTTTATCATTTAGCTCATTAGCGCGACACATGAAGCAACCTAACCCTAGAAAACTATGATAAATAGAGGGCTAGAGGCTCAACCCTAGTGTGCCAGATTGAGAGGAAAACATCATAGAGTGAATTGTAACCAATTGGGAGAATGGAAGGTGATAGAAGTATGCGTCGCTAATTCTACCCTTTGGGATTGGGAGTAATATGCTCAAACTCTTATGTATTGTGGTGATATCTTATATATTGATATTCAGTTCCTGATTGATTATTGGTATTGTTGTTTTACTTTTTAACTTTTCGTGACCGAGATGTATTTTTAGGATTTGGACCTAAACATCAATACTTAAGCATATTTGAGTGCTAGGGATAGATTTGAAATGTTATTTGTCATTAACGTCTGAGTGTGATTCTAACTTGTTTTTATAAATATGCGAGAGATCAATATTTAGGAAAACATTCTTAAGAATTTTATATGCGAGAGATCGATATAAATGAATTTTCTACGTGCATCAATTTCAATCAAAGAACTCAATATTAACATCAAAATACATGAGTGGGAGAGATGAAACCTAATCCATATTTTTCCAATTGAAGCAACTAATTCTTTGTTTGCTTTCTGATTGATCAGTGCCCCCATATTTTTGTATTTTCTTCCTTTTTTTTTTTAATAATACTTTTTTCATGTGATGACAAATGATTGGTTTTACTTAAGGTGTCAGCCTAGTTGAGAAGTAACATAGTAATGTCTAACATGAAAGTTTTTTTATAAAAACATAAAAAAATGATTAAATTATTTCTCATTTAAATAATGAAAAAACTGTATCAAATAAAGTAGAAAGATATTTAAAAAAATTATGTTTACTTCTATTATTAGTTTGAGCGAAAGCATCATTTTATTTTTTCTATATTTTTAGTTATTTTTTCAGAAATTACAAAATAAATTTAAGATGAAAAATTGACTACAAAACTAAAAAAAAATATCTTCACACTATGGAAGGTAGAATACAACGAATATTCTTGTTAAGTTGTTCACATGTGCTTAAATGATTAAATTATTCTACCAAATGTTATAGTTGAAAAATAATAGAAGTGTTGCTACTAAAAGAGAGAATTTTGGAGTGCGGAAATGCAACTGAGATTATACTTCAATTAAGATTATTTAAAAAAGTTTTAAAAAATAAAAATCGACTTTTCAAAATTAATATACATGTAAAAGAAAAAGGTATGGAGGGAGGTTTGAAAATAATTTGTTTTTCTTTTGTAAAGTCGTAATTAAAAACATGTTTTTTTTTAAGTTCGTCCTTATTAGCATATTTTTATGTTTTAAAAAATCGTGTTTAATAGCAAGTTTATATTTTTTTTAAAAGATTTAACTATTTGGTGTACGGCTTTCAATACTTAGGATTTATTTGTTTTTAATGTTTGTAATTTTGTTTAATTTTCAAGTTTAAAAAAAAATTGTGTTTACTTATAATTGGGTGTAATTTTTTGATTTTATTTATTTTGAATTTAAGAAAGTTGTATATAATGTTATAATTTTAGTTCATTTAATTAATTAATCAAATTATTTATGTTAATTGAATGCAACATGGAAAAAATTAAAAGGATATCACTAAAATATATATTTTATTATAATAAATTAAATTTAACAAAATTGGAGAAATTGAATAATTGTTTTGATTATGACCGTGGTTCCAACAATAAGAATAATTTTTATTTATACTTAATTAATCATTATTTTTTCAACTAACACATTGACCAATTTCAAAAACTATATATTTATTCATACTGAATAGTTCTAATTATATACTATTAGATTATAATAATAAATAAATTCATTATTTTAATTCTTATTTATATAATTGTGTTTACTTTGGTCTTAACTAATTTTTGTATTAATTTTGTGTTTTTTTAGATTAGTCTAAAGGAAGTGTTTATCTTTGCAAATGAGTCAAATATGCAAAAGTCAAAGTTGATTATTTGAATCAAAATAGAAAACAAATATGAGGAAAAGAATGAGAAAATAAAATCTACAATATCTCAACAACAAAATTGGAAGCAAATATTTTGCAAAATACAAGGAAACAAAATTCAAGAATTATGAGAAGTTGAAAATTGAGAAATTGTTAATAAAGACCAAGTCAGGAGCTTCATATGGTTTTCTCTTAGTTTCTTTTCTTCTTTGTAACTTTTTTGCCTTCGCATGGAAGACTAAACATTTTTTATTGATTATTTTATAATTTCTCATTGAGTTCTAAAATTTTGATTAATAATTTTTTTTCCAATTTTCTATAGTAGTTGTTTAAATATTCTAATCTCTTAGAAATCTGGTTTTTGTGAGAGGTTGTACTTGAACGCATGATTAAGAGTCTTCTTTAACTTAAACTTTGATTTCATAGTTAGTTCGCAATGTTCTAATTAATTTATTGGCCACATGATGCTTTACTGGTGAACTTCAAGTTAAATTAGATTGACACATGTTTAATCTGGTTTAGCTATATGTGAGAATTGAAGGATGATAACCTTTAGATGACCTATGAAGAATTTATTGGTGAAAGAACTTGGGAACCAACGCTTTTTATTTTCTATTTTAATCATTCTTTTATATTTTTTTATTAAACAATCTCAACCCCTTTTTTATTTTTATTGTTACTACTAACTTATTTTGCTTGTAGATAGATTATAAACATTGATTTACTGATTTTATTATTGGATTCGTTGGGAAATGACTTAGAATCATCTAACCACAATTATATTATCATTTTTTAGCGTTAAAAATATCTACGTTGGAATCATCTTAATTTGACAGCAAAACAAACAAATATCAAATTTGACGCCTCCAACCAATATATTAACATATTAAATAATCTTTTAATATTGACGACTTTATGCCATAATATATTGATCAATTTAATTTTCAATTATATGTTTGAATGTATAGGTAAAACACATGTCTAAAAATGTTTTGATAATGTACGGAAATTGATTTTCATAAAAAACAACATGTTTAGAAATCTCAATTTTATGATTTTTCAAATTCAGGAAAAGAAAACCTTTTGTATGTGGTTTAAACAAGAGTAGCATAAACATCCAAACACACGCAAAACATAACGATCACAAATTTTATCATATTGTTTTTCATGCGGAGTGGTATTACTAGGAATAGGTATATGAATACAAATTATTAAGTAAGTAGCATGCTAGATAGAAAAAGTCCAAAAATTAACATAAGTTTAGAATGAAAAAAAGAGCTCTAGTAACATTTAAAAGATATTGATGCTTTGTCTCAACAATACCATTCTTCTTTGGTGTTTCCACAGAAGTAGTTTAGTGAACAATACCTTTGGATGCAAAAAAATATTTCATCATAAATTCAACATCATTATCAGTACATTTAGTCTTAATCTTTGTTTGAAAATGATTTTCAATATAAGAACTGAAATTCATAACATTATCTTTGATTTCAAACTTATCACGCATAGGAAAAAATCCAAGTATAATGAAAATTATCGATAACAGTGAGGAAGTATCTAAAACCATTCATAAAAATAACAGGACATGGCCCCATATATCCATATGTATCAAATAAAAAATATGAACAACATGCGAATTTTTAAAGAAAAAATGAAGTTTCTTTTTGTTTTGCTTGATGATAAGCATCACAAACATAAGTCTGTAAATGCTAGGATAATATGTTTTTAAAAGTTTAAACTTTCACTAGAGGGGTGTCCCATCCTATCATGTCAAAGCCTAATGTTTTGAGCAACACAATTGAAGATAGGAGAGACATTCTATTCATGAGAATTATTGAAAATGTACAAACCAACAACTAGCTCTCAAATGAGAAGAAAATGTATCATATACACTCATGAGAAGAAAATATGAGTTTACATTTAAGAGAGGAGGTAAGTTTTGAAATTGAAGCAAGGTTAAAAGAAAAATCTATAACATATAGCACAACACAATAGTAAGATAAATTATGTGATTGAGATGAACAATTCCAAAATGGTTACCAAACACATAATGGTCATTAGGTAACTTTATGAGAATAGAACTAATGCGGTGATAAGTAGTAAAAATAAATAATGTACAAAATACATGATTTGTGGTTCCATAGTCAAGAATCCTATTTATTGGAAATTAAATTATTTAATATGAACTTCTTACCTACAAATGAATATTCTAGATCTTGATGATTTATATTTGGTTATGAGATTGTTCCAAATGCTGGAATCGATTTTCGCAGGTTGAGGAGTTGTGTTGTCCATGAACTTGATCTTGTTCTTCGCACTTAATATCGTAAGCATTAACCTACTCCACGAGTGAAAATTGTTGGAGTAAAGTACCAGCGAGACGAGCAGAGTTGTGGGGTTCTCATCTGGGTGAAGGTATAGGTAAGTTTGTACAAAGAGCGCAATAAAGCTTTAATACAATATTAAGAAGTTGACTTTAAGTCTGACTGAACCTTATGAAATTGGTTTATAAAGTGAGGTTTGCACTCACTTATATACTATGAAATGTCCTTATCTCTAGTCAATGTGGGATCTCCAGCACACCTTCCACAGACCGAGACATGTCAACTCGTGTGTAAGACTATATATTTATAGGTGATTTGATAGCGATCATAGTGTATAAGTGAGTGCAAACATTACCTTATTGAATACCTTAAACTCACCCCGCACTCATGAAATCGAAGTGTAAGTTGCTTGTATGAAAAAAAAATGTTAATATCAAATATGACTTGTTTAATAAAATTTTATAAGATGTTGATTGATATTCTCCAGAGAATATCCTTGATATACGTGAAAACAATATGTACGAGTATAA
The DNA here is from genome assembly GCF_051622355.1 of Phaseolus vulgaris. Lineage (NCBI taxonomy): Eukaryota > Viridiplantae > Streptophyta > Magnoliopsida > Fabales > Fabaceae > Phaseolus > Phaseolus vulgaris. The sequence continues at coordinate 3,895,758 of NC_143501.1, read as the reverse complement.
ATTCATGGATCAAATGAACTAAATTGGAAATTCATGGATCAAACATACACTCACATATCGCTACAAACAATGATAGAAAATCACAATTTAGAGAAGTTCAAATGATGAGATAACATAAACTCCAAAATACATTAGTGTTTCAGTCATAATCAACTCCAAATGAAGAAATTGAAAAGGGTAAAAAGAATAAGAACAAAAGTATAATTTCACAACGCATTCCAGAGGAACTCCAAATCATCGTATATAAAACACAAGATATGAAAGGTGCAAGTAGATGTACAAAGAAAATAATGTGAACTACACTTTAGTGTAATTTGCAGTCTTAGAATGAGAGATTAACCATTTTTCTTTAAAGGAAAAACAATTCATTATCACATGATGTCTCACTAATACATTTGTAATGTGTGTGAAGCATTTTGGTTTACCTTAATCAAAAGTTTCCCATTCTGTGATCACCACAACAGAGTTAGAATTTTGCATTGGTTGCTGCTTCTTAGGATTTCCCTGCCTCCTCTGCTATAATCCCACCTGTGGAAGCATCAGTCTCCAAAACTGCAACCTGTCCAATTTCAATTAATTAAAAGCATTAATTAGTAAGAAAAATAAGTACTCATAAATTAATATTGAAATTGTCCATATAAATTATGAAACTGAAACTAAGTACCTTCTTGCATAATTTGTCAACCTCAACTTTATTTAAAGAATTTTGAAGTCTTTTCCTTCTTTATAATTTTTAACTTATCAAGTATTCTTCTTTCTCTATTCTCAATGTCCACAAAAAGCACCAATTTCGACCCATCATTGACTCTCTCAACATCAAAATATGACTTTGAATCTCTCTCCTTGTTCTTGTAAAAGCTAAACAGCCCAAGAAGAAGAAAAAACTAAATGCCAATGGAACAATGAAAAGGAAAGCCTACAATAAGTTATGAAAGAAAAAGATAAAAGAGGAGTTTCATCCTAACAAACAAGAGAAAGTGAAAAATGATCCCCCATGTTAGCTTAAGAGCATCTTTATATTGATGCTGTAAATATGGTGGCATGAAATCCATAGTCCGTGCAATGCATAAGGCAACTAAATAGCACAGTTGGTTACCATACACTAGACATATTTGTCTACTGTTAAAATTTGAAAAATATAGCCTCTAGTAGTAATTGTTATAAGATTTGAAAGTAGTGAGCAATCACAGAAATACAAATGTTTTTAAAATTTAATCAATAACTGTTTTTATCAAATATGCATCTATTCTAATATAGTAACATCAATGTCATACATGTTTGAGTTCTCCTGGTCTTGTTCTTGTTTTTTATCCATTTCACCAAACAGATGAGAAACTGTTCTCTTCTACTGTTGACTCTTGACATCGACAAGGTGCTAATAATAACTTATGGAGAAATCACATGTAAAATAAGAGGACAACAAAAAATAAAAATAAGCAAATAAGAGTCAACAAAGAGGAGGTCAGAAAGAGGAGATCAGAAGTAGAAAAGAGAAAGTAAATTACACAATCACTAAAAAAAATACAGTATCACTACGAAACAATGGGACTAAGAGTCTCTCAAGAAGAGGTGGTAATTATTCATACCAATCAAAATAATATATTTAGGATAATATTTAATTTAATATAATTATTTTTAAAAATTTAATTTATTTTTTTAATAAAGTTTAATGGTTATTACATCTTCATAAAACATGATAATTATTGATGATGTCACATACATAATAACATTAATTTGTACAGTGTGGAACGAACGTAAATGAATATTTAAAAAAAAAATATTAACATTGTTTTTTTTAAATTATTATATTAAATTGAATATTAATTCTATATATAATATTATTTTTTTAAAAATCTCAATTAACCATAAATATGTGATAACTAAAGTTGATGTGATAAAAAATGATTTAATAAGTATAATATAAACTTTGAAAAATTAATTAATATTAAATAGAAGATAGAATTAATATACCACTGTTAAATAGTATATTCCACATCCAATAGATACTATTGAAAAAATACTTTATATACTAAATTCTCGTCATATCTTATTATAGATATTTTGTCTTTATTACATGACTTCATCATTAGTAACGGAGATCAAATAAAAAAAACTCTAAAATTAAATTGCAAAGTCGGCCTTGTATTCATGATTTTTTACAATACACAAAAAAAATCACATCTTTATCTTCATCTTTTGATGCTACACATAAATCATTTACACTTGAAGAATACTAACTTATATACTCGCGTGTGTATGAGTAAATTTAGGAAAATTCAAAAATATCATTCAAAATGGTGTTGTTGTGCTCTCTTTTATTTGGTTCGTTTCAATCTAGTAAATATTGACCATTTTGACATTTGAGTTGTCTACCAATTTGAATTGCATATTGTTGCTACAACTATCATGTACACGGATAAAAACTTATTATTATTATTTTCTTAATTTGGTTAGGTGAAAACTTGTCCCCAATTAACTATGAACAACTTTCATTAGCCTTAAATCACTTAAATCATGTTTGAAAGTTTAATTAGTAGTACACTCACTAGGTTATTCAAGTATCTACTTTTACTTATCTAAACAAGATATATAGTTTTACATAATTTTTAAAAGAAGTTTACTATATCAAGTATTAGATTATGGTTTTATTCTTCTTTGATTTTTTTTTTTATAATATTTTTTCGGTTCAATTAGATTTCACTTAGTAATTCATTGTATTTAATTCCTAAAATTTAAGATAATGTGATATTCGTTCCTAATATTTAAAGAAATATTTTAATTCTTCTAATATAAAATATATGATTTTTATTTTTAAAATAATTTATTATTGATTAATGTCAAGAATTATTAAAAATATATTTTTTTACTGTACTCACCATCCCATCAGAAATGTGAATTGACAAAATTAACCCTAAGAGGTTTTAAGAACCTAAACAAACATTTATTTCTTCTCTGTCATTTTCGTTGTCACTGCTCAGAGCAGGCCGCAATGAGTATTCTGGGCGATTTTTGTGATTTTAGTGCGTGGGTTCTCAGTAAATATAAACAAACATGTGTGCTTCTTTTCTGTGCTATGGTTAGTGGATGGTTTTGGAAACGTTGTTCGTCAAAGAAGAAAGGTAAGATTCATTTATGTGTTGCTTTCGAAATTTATAATCCATAATATTTGTGTAAATGATAAATGTAGAATGAAATGGGAAAGTGCATAAATAAAATAATTTATTATTAATTAATGTCAAGAACTATTAAAAATATTTTTTTACTGTACTCACCATCCCATCAGAAATGTGAATTGACAAAATTAACCCTAAGAGGTTTTAAGAACCTAAACAAACATTTCTTTGTTGTCACTGCTCAGAGCAAGCCGCAACGAGTATTATGGGCGATTTTGGTGATTTTAGTGCGTGAGTTCTCCGTAAATATCAACAAACATGTGTGCTTCTTTTCTGTGCGATGGTTAGTGGATGGTTTTGGAAACGTTGTTCGTCGAAGAAGAAAGGTAAAATTCATTTTTGTGTTGCTTTCGGAATTTATAATCCATAATATTTGTGTAAATGATAAATCTGGAATGAAATGAGAAGGTGCATATATTCCAAAAAAGGTAGTCTAGGTAGTCCTTAACCTGTTTTTGAAAAGGGCTAACCATTTTAAATATTTTTTCCATTTTGGAAATCAATAAATGTATCCTAGAAAGAGTATTTCAGAATGATGTTTTTGTTTTTCAGATTTCCTTTTCTGAAGACTCTTTTCTTTGACCGAACATCCTATTTTATAACCATTTAAAATTATTAAGAATAATTTGGATATTTTAGAAGATGTAGGGTTGGAGAAAAAATATAGGAGTGTAAAAGAAACCCTCTTTCTGAAATCAAGAAATTTTAAATATTTAATTTTTTAAAATAATTTCAAAAGTTTATATTAAATTTGAAGAACTAAAAATAAAATGAAACTTATTAATTTATAATTTAAAAGGGTCTTAATCCATTTTTTTCTATTAGATGAAATTTTACATGCGGGAAAAATACTCTCGCAACATGTTCCCTCCTTACACAAATAATTGGGACCTAAACCCTAAAGAAGAACAGAAAACCCTCACTCTCTAAACTCTTTCCTCCATTTACTATCATAATCCCAAATTATTTCACCCTTCCTCTCCAGACTCGCAATTGTGATACTTACTATCGACCTTCCTCTGAAGTGTTCCATTTCAGTCATATAATCTGTATTTTATTCTTCTCTCATTCTCGTAATCTTCCTATTTGAATGTTTTAATCAGTGTATGTTTTTTCTTTTTCATCCATTGTCGCAGTGCTTGCCTTTACAACTGTTTGGTGCATTGGCACATGTTTAGTAGCACACAACAGTTACGAAAGGGCTCTAATTTGATTTTGTAGGAAATATGCTAATGCTTGCCTTTTATAAGCTTACATAGTTGCAACTTGTTTATATATTTGTTAGTACATGATATATTTATGATAATTGGTAAGTTTTCTCTCTCTCACCGATATGGAATTCGAGTTGAAGCTAGCTAGCTACAAGCCCAAAGGAAAAAGAAACATGAATATCGGCTTAAAAAATAACAAAGATGTTTTCTGTTAGAACTATTTATTTGCGCTCAACTTGGGTATCAGAATTTTCATATTTAGGCTGTATGAAAAAGGAAGGATTTTGAACAACAACATATAAATATCAAGTGTTTGGTGTCTGGGGTTGTTTTCAATCTGAAGGGTTTTGGACTGATTTGTTTTGCTTCCCTCTGCAATTTCATTTGTTCTGTGGCAAGAATACTTGAATCAAGGGTCTTCCCTTTTTGTTTTTTGACCCCATAGTTTTTTTTGTGTGGTTGATGTGTGGTGTTCACTGTCACTGATATGTTTCTGTTTAGTTCTTATGTTCAGTGATGTGTTTGTTTGTTTGGACATCTATTTCAGAATATGCAATGCAAGGTTATGAAATTTTGTTGTGGCTATATTTTCCTTCAGTCCATCTTTCACACTGCTCTTTTAACCATGTTTCTCTTTAAATAGTTTAAACGTCAGACTCCATCTGTTTATACTTGCTGCATGTGTGATTTTCCTCTAAGTACATCAGATACACTCAAAATATTATAAGATATTTTAAGAAGTGATAGAAGTCACATTCTATTATGCACTATCTTATGTATCCATATTCTATTGCTTTCATTTATGTTACAAACAACTTAAGTTTCCTATTGGTAGGCTTCGCATCAGGTTTCTCATAACTGGGTCTGGTTTTAAGTTCTAATACACCAAATGAAGATAGTAACTGTTATCAATCTATCATTAACATACCTCATTTTTCTATATTATGATATGCAACTTCCTAGTAGCTATCTGTATGTTTCAATCCCTGATATGATACTGTGTTGGTATGTTATTGCCTTGATATATGCTGTTTTAAAACTTTTTCTTTTTTCTTTTTAATAGTGTGTGAAAATAAGACGGCCTCAATCATGCAGAGCTCTCAGCAATGGGTCGAGAAATAGTAACATAAGTTCTCTTTCAATTATTTCTATATTTTATTTTGTACAAATCTAATTTTGAATGTTGTAACCCAGCCGACCAAGGAAAGTGAAAGATGTTGCCCACCAAGAAGAAGTTGTTCGAGTGCTAACAAATACCCTTGAAACTGGAAGTGTAATTATCCTTTTCAAATACCTACTTTTCCCTTTCCTCCTCCTCCTCTTCCTCAATGAATCAAGCTAATCTTGTATTGCAGTGCCCCTACATGCTCTTCTATGGTCCTCCCGGCACTGGAAAAACAACTACTGCTCTTGCAATTGCCCACCAGCTTTTGGGTATCCCTCTTTAGTTTTATTTTCACAATTAGAAGAGCGCTTGTTTATTTCTAACTGTTATGCCAATTTCTTGTGATCAAGAGACCTTAAGCAGCTCTAACAACTACTAGCTTTGGTTGCTCTGTAGATCAAAATAAACAGAGCTGCTAAATAATATCTAATCAAGAATCCAAGATTGACTACATGTAATGGAAACCAAGGTGATATGAACTATCTGTTAAAACTTTCTCTTAAAATATGCTTTACACTCTTAAGAATATTTCAATAAACCTTTGTTAGTCAGTTTCACCATGAAATCATTTACCGAGTAAAAAGGAAATCAAATCTAATTTAAGGAATACCTTAAGTTCAAATATTTTCACAAAATTTATATAACTACCTTTGAATTCTTGACATGTTGAGTCATAGAGATCCAAAGACTATGCAAATTGTGCATCACTTTAATAGCAACTTACGGTAATAATTTTACTAGGAATATTTTTTGTTCAACTGTTAGAAATGAAAGACCTAATGTTATGCAGTAGAGGATCATTTTGAGGGTTGAATTTATCAAAATGTCAATTTTGTTTGTTTTATGAGTTGGGATTCATTGGTAGTAAAAAATGCTTCCGTTTTCTTCCTTAAGCTAATCTGTTGTGCTGATGGACACAATGACACATGTAATTTAATTTCTAACAACTATATATTACCGACCTGAGCTCTATAAGTCCAGGGTGCTGGAGCTGAATGCAAGTGATGATAGAGGGATTAATGTTGTTCGTACAAAGATAAAAGATTTTGCTGTTGTGGCTGTTGGTACTAACAAGCGTAAGAAGTATGGGAAATCTAATTCTCTTAAAAGTCTTTCCCCCTCCTTTCTCTGCTTGTAAGATTTGAATAACTTCCTCTTTGTTATGGTGTTTTGATATTGCAGGGGTCATCCTTGTCCACCATTTAAGATTATTGTTCTAGATGAGGCTGATTCAATGACAGAAGATGCTCAGGCATGTTTGTTATGTTTTTCATTTCTAACGTTGCTGTCTCAAAGTGTTCTGGTTTCACACCACCTTCAATTGCTGTAAAGAATGCCCTGAGGCGTACGATGGAAACTTACTCTAAAGTTACAAGGTTCTTTTTTATATGCAACTATGTGAGCAGGTATCTTGTCTTTCATGCTAATATGTTCTTCTTAATTTGGTATTCTCATATCTTTAAGGAGCTAATGAGTATTATAGTCACCATGATGAAAGTAATTAATCCAAATAGTGCCATGGAGTGGTTGGCTCCAAAAAAGCTATAGTGAGTTATAGGACAATTGCTATTTTGAAGCTTTATGATACGCATAGCATAAGTTTTATACCACACGTATATATGCTGAAAAATAAGATAAGAACTCCTAAATTGAATAAATTCATAATTAATGACAAAAAAAAGAGTTTGAGAGATGAACACATTAATAACAACCAACATCAAGGAATCAAACAAGTCTAAGCCTAAGGTTTAAAGCACCTAAATAAATAATTTTAACTACAAAATTATAATAGATATGTCCATAAGATACCATGACCATGATTTCCATCAATTTTGACATGTAATGCTAATGAAGTTTTAATTATTCTTTTGGTCCCTATTGTTGCAACATTTCCCCTTTTAGCCCTTATAACCTAAAACATCTAATTTTGGTCCCTGTATTTGCATCTCTTTACCCTTTCGTTCTCCTTGCCAAGTGTTGGCTAACATTGTTTGAAATGAATGAGACGTGGTTCATTTAATCAACATTAATCTGAAATGTCGTTGTATGACTTTAGAGAACAATGACCCAAAGGGTAAAAACATGGCAATTATAGGAACCAGAAGAGAATGTTTTAAACTATAGCAACTAAAAGGGAAAGTTGTTGCAATTGTAGGTACCAAATGGTAATTAAACCTTATGGGGTGCATTGTAAAAGGACTTTTATTTTGTATCCAAAGGGATGGCAATGGGGTGGGACAAGTGCGGGTTTTACTATCTCATCCCATCCTTGAAGTAAACATTCATCCCCATTCCCATCCTTATATCCAACAATTATGAATTTTTTGTCTCATCCCCATGCCCATCAAGGAACATGTGTATACTTGTACCCAACCCATACTTGCCCCTTTGCTATTTCACATCAGTGTTATCAATATTTGATTTGATAATGGAAAATATCAATCCTTTATGAAGTTATAACAAAAACCATAACGGGTTATGGCAGAAGCATTGCGTCAAAAGAAATTCAATATATAAATACACCACAAATTTCAAACTTAAAATAGCAACAAAACATTTCCAACTTAGCCACTCCACACCTCATCTCATGTAATTTCTTGATTTTCCACTGTCACCACAGCCTCATCAAACCTCGTGCAACAACCACACAACCTCATTAGATCTTGTGTTGCCGTTGCAAGCCTTCTTCTCTCTGTCTTTTATGGTATCTTTGTTCACTGCTAGTATCTCATGATGCAAAAAGTGGCTGCCATGACAAACTCGCATTGTCATTGCCATGTTGTGGCATTGATTAGAAATTCCTCTGTCAGTTTCCACCATAATTGGTTTTGAATAACATTGTTTCACATTATTAAGAAAACCTCTAATGTCTAGTCGACATGAGATATCCAACACACCCTCCTCACGTTGAAACTATCAACTCGTGCGTGAGACTATATATTTATATTTATGGATGGTCTGATAGCAGCTCGATAGCGGGTGACACGATAGGCATAGGAAACTCTCGCTAGGATAGATTCGAAATGATTTGGATACCATGTTAAGAAATGCTCTAATCTTTAGTTGATGTGAGATCTCTAACACACATTTTAATTAAATATTTTTTTTATAAAAAATAAAAATCACATTAAAGAAACATGATATTATCAAGTATTAAATATTAATAGGATATGAATTTTATTTTCTCTAATGTCAAATATCAAGAAAAAAAATTATAATTGTATAAATATCAAATTAGAGTATTAAATAACAATTGAATAAAGGTCAAATAATTATATAAAAGAGTAAAAATGACCAAATGTAAGACCTAGAAATAAGTTACAAAACTAAGGACCAAAGAAAACTTAATATAAGTTTTTTAAATTACCTAATAAATTAAAAGTGTTTTAGTAATTTAAAATGGGGATGAGTATGAGGACATGGATGAGTACTGGGAAATGTATGAAAAAAAAAACGGGGTAGATATGTACATATCCATTCTCATCCCCAATTTAATAAATTGGGTATTATCCATACCCGTACTGTAGTTAATGCGAGGATTTCTTGTCAAAATCGGGATAGGTTTGAATAATGCCCGCACATATGGGTTCATTTTCCATCCCTATGTCCAAGGATTGGAAGTTTATATAACCTTTTAAAAATTAATTTTTCAGGCAGCACCATTTCCTTTGAATGGACATTTACGGAGAAGAAAATCTAACATTCTTTAGTTAAAAGGAAAGTCTTAATGGAAAAAAGAATATCATGTTATTGTTATTAAATCACTTAATGTGGTAAGAATTTTGTAAAAATGACATTATTCTTTGAATTATAGAAAACTTGTATAAGTATTTCTGGTAATATATTTGATCAACCAAATAAAACTTATCATTTGTGTGAATCATAATTCTCAAGATTCATATTGATCAGGAATCATGATTCCCATGTATGAAAAGTTGCTTTGGTATCAAACGCCATGTTAATGTGATATATTGATACAGTCCTTTTCCTTTTGTTCTTGTTAATGGTTTCCAAGGATAGAACACATTGACTTCATACATTATATGGTTGTCATTTTTTTTTCCATATGATTATAGAACCACTTGCTTCAAGATGTGCAAAATTCAGGTTCAAGCCATTGTCAGAAGAAATCATGAGCAGCCGGATTTTGTACATATGCAAAGAAGAGGAACTCTGTCTTGATGCTGAGGTGAGAACCTTATGGGCTGTTTAGTTCAGTGGAGGGGAAGGGAAGGAAGATGAGGGATTTTGATTAGATACTCTGTTTAGTTAAGAGGAAGGGAGGGGAGGGATATAAATGGAGAGGATATGCAACTTGTTTCTTGTTTGGTTCACAAGGGGAGGGGAGACTTTTTAAAAATTAATTTACCTTCATTTCCTTGTTATTTTGGGTTCCCAAGTGTAAATAGGATTATTTTTGCCAATACATTTAAAATGTTTTAAATGACTTATCTTCCCCTCCAAATCCCCCCAATATTGGAGGGGAGCAAAAATTGAATGAGGGATTTGGCTCCCCTCCATTCCCAATCCAACTCCCCTCTCCTCTATTTCTCTCCAACCAAGCATGTTAGTTCTCACACAATGTAGTATCATTCTTAATGGTCAGTATTTTATCTTTAGAGGTTTTGTTACATCATAATGGATTATTTTTCATGCATTTGCTTCCATAGGCTCTTTCAACCCTTAGTTCTATTTCTCATGGAGATCTTCGCCGGGCAATCACATACTTGCAGGTGAGCGGCATTTCCTGGTCAACACATTCAATTTTCAAACAATTAAGTTATATGATTTCTATTTTCTTATAGTTTTCATGTGTAATTTAACTCAACCTCTTCACATCAAATAATGTAATCTTTCAATGTGATGCTTTTAACATATTCTGCTTGACTCCACCAGACTAATGAGTAACATTCCAAGTATGTTAATTCTGTGCTGTTTCTTAGGGAATAAATGTTACAAGAAAAACTGTTATTTTTCTTAAAAATATTGTTTTACAGTTGCATGTTGTCTTATTTTTAGGACATGTTTTCCATTTTTATTTATATCTAGTACTGAATCAACGATTAACATCAATGGAAAGTTGATGCGGTGATGAGGTCAAAAGTTCCCTGCTGATAAGATAGGAGAGCCTGCGTTATAAATAATATTTGTTTGATTGTACGAGCTGTTGGGTTTGGGCTCACTTCCTATGTGGAGGCCCATTCCAACATTAACCTTTAGAGTTTTTCAAACAGGGGCAGAGCCAGTAGCACATAGAGAAGAGAGAGAAAAAGTGAGAGAAAAAGAGAGAGAAAAGATTAAAGAGAGAGAAAGCTTCGCTCAGCAACTTCCGGCCACCATCGACTCTTTGTTCACCGTTGGATCGGGCTGAAATTTTGTCAGCAGGTTCATACTGGTAACTTCAATCTGACCGTTCGGATCTTGCAGAAGGTGTTTGAGCAGAGAGAAATTCATCTCACACTGCAGCAGCGTTTTTTAACGTTTCTTTTGAGAACGGGAATTTTCAGATTGCTGCTGCCGTTTCGTCCACCGTTGGATTGGGCTGAACTATTGTCAACAGGTTCATACCTCGTGGTTCTGCAGTTTGACCGTTCAGATTGTTCAAAAGTCACTGGAAAAGTGACATATATGCCGTGTACGGTAACTGCAGTTTGTGAATTTTTCAGGTTCCTTGTTCTCTGTTTTCATCTCTGTTGTATTGGTATTTTGCTGGTCATTGAGCACAAATTGTGCTGTGATTTGAGTCTCTTGTAACCATAATTTTTTATCATAGTGGAACCTTGATTGACTGGTTTGTGCCCGTGGTTTTTACTTCTCACATTGAGAAGGTTTTCCACGTTAAAATTCTTGTGTCTTCTTGAAGTGTGTTAAGTGTTGCTGCCATTATTTGCTATTGCTGCTCACAGATTCTTGCAAGTTGGGGAAATTGTTATCCGTTGCGTATTGCTCTTGTTGAGATATTATTGTTATTGTATTGAATTTCCCATCAGAGTGGTATCAGAGCTCTTTGGTTGGAGCTATTAGACTGCTTGAATGATGGAGGCAAAAACAAATAAGATGGTTTGTTTGAACGACACTACTTATAACTTGTGGAAGTGAAAAATGAAGGATCTGTTATTTGTGAAGAAATTGCCCCTTCCTGTATTTGCTACTGAAAAGCCAAAAGACAAGACTGATGAGGATTGGAAGTTTGAGCATCAGCACGTTTGTGGTTTTATTCGTCAGCATGTTGAAGACAATGTTTATAATCACATTGCTAATGAGGAAGATGCAAAATCCTTATGGAAGAAGATTGAGACTTCGTATGCCTCTAGTACAGGGAACAATAAATTATGCTTGTTGAATTCCTTGATGAATTTGAGGTACAAGGAGAGCACTTCTATTTCAGATCACTTAAATGATTTTCAGGGGCTCCGAGATCAATTGTCAGAAATGGGCATCAAGTTTGATGACAAAGTTTTGGGATTATGGCTGCTGAATACTCTACCAAATTCTTGGGAAACATTTCGGGTTTCAATTACAAACTCATCCTTTTGTTCTTGTTAATGGTTTCCAAGGATAGAACACATTGACTTCATACATTATATGTTGTCATTTTTTTTCCATAGGATTATAGAACCACTTGCTTCAAGATGTGCAAAATTCAGGTTCAAGCCATTGTCAGAAGAAATCATGAGCAGCCGGATTTTGTACATATGCAAAGAAGAGGAACTCTGTCTTGATGCTGAGGTGAGAACCTTATGGGCTGTTTAGTTCAGTGGAGGGGAAGGGAAAGAAGAGGAGGGATTTTTAGATACTCTGTTTAGTTAAGAGGAAGGGAGGGGAGGGATATCAATAAAGAGGATAAGCAACTTGTTTCTTGTTTGGTTCACAATTCATTTCCTTGTTATTTTGGGTTCCCAAGTGTAAATAGGATTATTTTTGTCAATACATTTAAAATGTTTTAAATGACTTATCTTCCCCTCCAAATCTCCCCAATATTGGAGGGGAGCAAAAATTGAATGAGGGATTTGGCTCCCCTCCATTCCCAATCCACTCCCTCTTAGAATTTGAATCAAACAAAAAAGTTTTATTAAAATCCCTCTTCAACTCCCCTCTCCTCTATTTCTCTCCAACCAAGCATGTTAGTTCTCACACAATGTAGTATCATTCTTAATGTTCAGTCTTTTATCTATAGAGGTTTTGTTACATCATAATGGATTATTTTTCATGCCTTTGCTTCCATAGGCTATTTCAACCCTTAGTTCTTTTTCTCAAGAGATCTTTGTCGGGCAATCACATACTTGCAGGTGAGCGGCATTTCCTGATCAACACACTCAATTTTCAAACAATTAAGTTATATGATTTCTATTTTCTTATAGTTTTCATGTGTAATTTAACTTAACCTCTTCACATCAAATAATGTAATCTTTGAATGTGATGCTTTTAACATATTCTGCTTGACTCCACCAGACTAATGAGTAACATTCCAAGTGTGTTAAGTCTGTGCTGTTTCTTAGGGAATAATTGTTACAAGAAAAACTGTTATACCGAGAAAAACTCCTTGGGCTGCACGTACAAATCTTCTGTAAATTATACCGAGAAAGAAAATAGTTTTATATCAGAACGGCTTGAAATAATTTCAAACGATCAATCTCATACTAATCCATTATGAACTACAGTACCTTAAGAAACATTTTACCGTTGGGGCTGTCATTTCGAACTTGAGAAAATTTAAAACAGCAGATTCCATCTGCAAAACCTGCATCGGATAATTTTGCTTGAGATGTGAGGTCCTCAAATACATACATAAACAGTTAACCTGAAGCCTCAAATGAATTCAAACCAAACCTCGTCTTTGAAGTACGTGTTATCAGTAATGTAACAAAATTCTTCCACTTGAGGTGCACAAATCTCCTCATATTTACTGCAAACAAATACCAAAAACCAATATCAATACTAGAAACCCCATCAATCAGAAAAATTACGAGGAACTTGTATGACTCCTTACGAGGCAATCATCATGGAGGCAACACCAAGTAATTGTAATCTTTGTCTGTTCATCACATTTCCTGAAAGATACCGGTCAATGTAGTTTACCGTCAAATACAATGTATCAGGTACTAGTCTATACTCTTCACCCACCTGCAATCCGAAACTGAGTTTAGCATGTAGCCATATACACCAGGTGTGGCACTGAACTATTATTGGAAAGAACAGCGACGTTCCCCCAAGAATAAAATATTACCTACATATTCCTATTTGCAATATAATAATGTTTGAGTTTAACATGTGTAGTTATCAACAAACATCATTTACCTCCACAAGCCAGTCAATCAATATTGCACGCATGCTGGGGTTTATGTCCTTCTGAATTCTCTCCATGAAGTCTGTGGAAGGCCTTTTCTTTGCCTAATATTTCAAAAACTAGAAAATATTAGACCAATACGACATTCTAAAATAAACAGCAATTATTCTAATAGCCACATTTTCTTTGCTTACTCTGATCATAAAAACAAAAATAACAGAGATCACTGCATATATTTTTCAAATGTAGCTTAACTATACCTCAGACGCACGAAGGTGCTTGTAGATATCACAAGCAAAGGATGCGCAGAGCTGAGGATCCGCGTAATTGTTATCAACATTGACAAACTTATCCCCTTTTTCCAACTCAACAAGTATGTCTCTACTACAAATGTTGCCTGCAAAGACTTCAATCAATATCTAATGTAAAAACATGAGCAGATAATTTTATATTCAGTAGAAGTGACCAGAATGAAACCTGATTCGGCAGAATCAGAGATATTGAGATTGCTGAACGTCTTCCTCTCAATTGAATCAACAGCCGCAATATCACTATTGTCCACATATTCAATGTCAGGACTCTTGAAGGAGTCACAAGAAGACATCGACTCATCCATAGAAACCGACATTGCATCAGATGTACTAGGTGAAGCATCCAGCACCGGAGGAGGAACAGTAACAGTGACAACGAGTGGAGGAGGAGGAGCTTGATTCCTCGCAGGGAGAGAATTAGCCTTCGGGAAAACAACTGCATTAATAGGTTTGACATTCGCCAACGCAGGCCTTTTATTGCCTGAGCAGAGCGGAACAGGCTCTTTCTTCGTCTTCGCGAGTTTAGCTGCGCACGAAACCTAGCAATGCGAAATTCGCAAGAAGCAATAGTTAATGAAGCTGTTTGCGATGTGTGTTAAGTTTGCAGAATTAGTTAAAAGAGGAATTAGTACCGAAGAGGAAGAGTTGCGCTGAGCGACGGTGTTGGTGAGGTTAGAGAGAGGTGGACGCTTCTTTGGCACGTTTGTAGGAGCGACTAAAGAGGAGGAGGTAGAGGAGGAAGAGGTGGTGGATGCAAACGGTTTCTAGAGGAGGAGGTAGAGGAGGAAGCAGTGGTGGATGCAAATGGTTTCTTCTCTTTGTATGAACCTATATTAAATAGGAAATTTAGTAACTAACCATATAAAACTAAATAAAGAAATTATAAATAACTTCAATTACCATTTCAAATGAGCTCCAATTTCGCTCACATCCAGAAGAGCTACAAGTCAAGCTTAGAATTCGGATAACAAACCTCTTCAACTCTGGAGTTCTATACCCAAACATCTCCCACCATTCTCCAGGAAGTATTGTTTTTCTACTTTCCTTTGCGTCATCCATTGCAAAGGCTCCTCTACCAAAATGATACTCAACAAGTTGCACATTAATTATCCTTCTTTCAGCAGCATCCTTAACCAATCTTCTCATGGATGTATACAAGTCTTCTTTCACCTCAGGATCATCAGATCTAAACTCAGGTTCATAATGGAATTGAGGATTGAGATAGTATGCAGCTGCATGCAGAGGCCTATGAAGTTGATTATCCCATCTTGCATCAATTATTTTCCAAACCTCTTCATAGCTACATACATTCATTCAATAGTAATCAATACTAACTATCATATAAGTAATAGAAGAAGAAGGAGTAATTAAATTTTTAAAGAGAAAAGCTATAAATTTTTTACCTTTTCTTAATATGATTAAAATTGTTCTTAATCTTCTCCTTTAAACGATCCATCTCTTCATATATGAAACCCATTGTTGGTTTTGCATCTGAATCCACCAATCTTAGGACCACCATATAAAATATATGATGATTTTCTAAGAGCGTTTATATAAAATGACTTTATATATTAATGACTTTATATAAATAAAGTTTAACTGCAGGATGTATGTTTGAGTCATTTTCAGACAATTGTCAATACAAAAATTACGTATGACAAATAATATCAAAATATTTTTATAAAATAAAAAGGTAAATTTTATAAGACAGATTATTTCAGTGAATTTTATAAGACAAATTATTTCGGAGTTCCTGATAATACATATCAATATTTATTGAATTTGTTCTTTTTAATAATATTTTTATCTATTTCAAAATTAAATTTACTATTAAAAATATTTATTAATTAATTTAAATTTTGGATCACAGAGAGATAATTTTTTATTTTTAATAATGTTTGTGTTTATTATCTTCTTCTTGGTGTATTAAATACTCTGTCATTTATGATTTATATATAAATTGTGTAAATTAAGTTACACATTTATGTTAAATTTATGAAAATGGTATCATTCTAGTTTAACTTTATTGAAAGATATATTTTAAAAAAATATAGATATAAATATGATATACTTAAAAAAATGATTTCAAAATGAAAAAATTGTGTTTCAAAAAAAGTATGATTTTAATTTTTAAATTATTGACTTTCTCATTCTAAAGTGGTATTATGAAGTAAATCTTTGTTATTTTTTTATATTTTTATATTTTTATAGATAAATTCTTTTTCTATATTGATATATTTTTTAATTTCAACAATATTCTTAAATTCAATTACAGACTAAAATTAACAAAAGGTTTAATCTATATTAATTTTTTTTAATAAAAATATATTAAAAACTCATATATCTCATAAAGTTTCCTATTAAAAATGAAGTTAATACGATATGACTTTTAAGTTCATTTCTTTCTATTTTAATTTTTAAAAAAATACTATTTTTTTTTAAAATAAAAGTATTAAATTATTTAAGTTAATTTGTGTTATTAAATTTATTTGGTCTTCATATATTTCGCCTTCCAAAACTCTTGTCCTTTGAAAAGTTTTTCATGGGTGACTTCCTACATATCAGCATATTCAAATAAAGGTCTGCATATTTGTTCTATGTGTATGCTATGTGAAAAACATGAGGAATCTATTTAACATTTATTTTTTGAATGTGTTAATGTTTTGCGTATTTGGAGTTGAGTTCGACACATTTTCCCTACTTATGATTTATCTAATAAGGATGATTTTCTTTCTTTTATTAAGAGTGATGGTAATCTGTTGGTTAAATTGGTTAAGTTAGCTGTGATAACTTTTTCTATTTGGATGATATGACGCATGATGAATTATGCTCATTTTCAGGATAAGATTGAGGTTTCTATGGCTATTTTGGTTATTAAAGATTTAACTTGTCTAGTGGGTAATTCATCTAAAGCTTCGATGAGGAATGATATGTTCAATTTCAATGTGCTCAAGTTTTTTGGTATTAACACTCGTACTGGTAAAGTTCTACGTTCTCTTCTTATTAGATGAGGGTTATCCATGTCTTGCCGCTTGTGGAAGTATTTTCCGTGGGAGTATGGGGTAGTTTATTGGAGCTTTCTCTGCGTTTTTTTATGTTCAAACTATTTTGGTTGCTGAATTTTATGGAGTTATATATGTTTTGGAGGAAGCTCAAAAGTTAGGTCTTACTAATGTCTGGCTGGAATGTGACTATGCCTTTGTTTGTGCTGCGTTTACTGCTAAGACAAATGTTCCTTGAATGTTTCGTAATCGATAGAATATTTGTCTTAATTACTGTGGAAAAATCAGGTTTAAGGTGATAAGTGTCTAATTTCAGTAATATTTCATATTAAAATATAGGCACTTATGAGGATTTATTGCTAATTTACATATAAAATAATCCATAATTTATGAATTTATACTTTTTTACATTTTTATGAGCTTTATTTGAATAAAAGCACTTTATTGCCAAATTTGGTGTTAATTGTAGATTTATAGGGAAGATTGGAGATTTAGAATAAAGGAGAATAATTTGAGCTAAAAAGATAAAGCCGGAAGGTCCCAGAATGGAAAAAGATGCAAAGAAAGATTGAGTCTCTTTTATGTTTTATCATTTAGCTCATTAGCGCGACACAGGAAGCAACCTAACCCTAGAAAACTATGATAAATAGAGGGCTAGAGGCTCAACCCTAGTGTGCCAGATTGAGAGGAAAACACCATAGAGTGAATTGTAACCAATTGGGAGAATGGAAGGTGATAGAAGTATGCGTCGTTAATTCTACCCTTTGGGATTGGGAGTAATATGCTCAAACTCTTATGTATTGTGGTGATATCTTATATATTGATATTCAGTTCCTGATTGATTATTGGTATTGTTGTTTTACTTTTTAACTTTTCGTGACCGAGATGTATTTTTAGGGTTTGGACCTAAACATCAATACTTAAGCATATTTGAGTGCTAGGGATAAACTTGAAATGTTATTTGTCATTAACGTCTGAGTGTGATTCTAACTTGTTTTTATAAATATGCGAGGGATCAATATTTAGGAAAACATTCTTAAGAATTTTATATGCGAGAGATCGATATAAATGAATTTTCTACGGGCATCAATTTCAATCAAAGAACTCAATATTAACATCAAAATACATGAGAGTGGGAGAGATGAAACCTAATCCATATTTTTCCAATTGAAGCAACTAATTCTTTGTTTGTTTTCTGATTGATCAGTGCCAACACAATAACTTCTAAACTATTTTTATTGTTATGTTGTTATATTTAGCGAATATTGTACTTGATAATTTATTGTTCCTTGTGGGATCGATATCCGTCTTGAGGGACAATTATTACTTCTGACAAACGCGGTGCACTTGCCGTAAAAAGTCATCATAAGGTTACTCATATTTTTCGTGAAGGGAATGTGTGTGCGAATAAGTTGGCTAATTTAAGATTTATTCATAGAGAATCATTTCATTGGTATAATAGGTTTTCATCTAGTCTGTTATTAGAATTCTTTATTAATAGGTATAGTCTACCTATGTATCGTTTTTGTTAACATATGGGTTTTGGTCTAGTCCTCCCATATTTTTGTATTTTCTTCCTTTTTTTTAATAATACTTTTCTCATATGATGACAAATGATTGTTTTTACTTAAGGTGTCAGCCTAGTTGAGATGTCAAGTAACATAGTAATGCCTAACATGAAAGCTTTTTATAAAAACATAAAAAAAATGATTAAATTATTTCTCATTTAAATAATGAAAAAACTGTATCAAATAAAGTAGAAAGATATTTAAAAAAATTATGTTTACTTCTATTATTAGTTTGAGCAAAAGCATCATTTTATTTTTTCTATATTTTTAGTTATTTTTTCAGAAATTACAAAATAAATTTAAGATGAAAAATTGACTACAAAACTAAAAAAAAATATCTTCACACTATGGAAGGTAGAATACAACGAATATTCTTGTTAAGTTGTTCACATGTGCTTAAATGATTAAATTATTCTACCAAATGTTATAGTTGAAAAATAATAGAAGTGTTGCTACTAAAAGAGAGAATTTTGGAGTGCGGAAATGCAACTGAGATTATACTCCAATTAAGATTATTTAAAAAAGTTTTAAAAAATAAAAATCGACTTTTCAAAATTAATATACATGTAAAAGAAAAAGGTATGGAGGTAGGTTTCAAAATAATTTGTTTTTCTTTTGTAAAGTCGTAATTAAAAACATGTTTTTTTAAGTTCGTCCTTATTAGTATATTTTTATGTTTTAAAAAATCGTGTTTAATAGCAAGTTTATATTTTTTTTAAAAGATTTAACTATTCGGTGTACGGCTTTCAATACTTAGGATTTATTTGTTTTTAATGTTTGTAATTTTGTTTAATTTTCAAGTTTAAAAAAAAATTGTGTTTACTTATAATTGGGTGTAATTTTTTGATTTTATTTATTTTGAATTTAAGAAAGTTGAATATAATGTTATAATTTTAGTTCATTTAATTAATTAATCAAATTATTTATGTTAATTGAATGCAACATGGAAAAAATTAAAAGGATATCACTAAAATATATATTTTATTATAATAAATTAAATTTAACAAAATTGGAGAAATTGAATAATTGTTTTGATTATGACCGTGGTTCCAACAATAAGAATAATTTTTATTTATACTTAATTAATCATTATTTTTTCAACTAACACATTGACCAATTTCAAAAACTCAAATTTTAAGTATATATTTATTCATACTGAATAGTTCTAATTATATACTATTAGATTATAATAATAAATAAATTCATTATTTTAATTATTATTCATATAATTGTGTTTATTTTGGTCTTAACTAATTTTTGTATTAATTTTGTGTTTTTTTAGATTAGTCTAAAGGAAGTGTTTATCTTTGCAAATGAGTCAAATATGCAAAAGTCAAAGTTGATTATTTGAATCAAAATAGAAAACAAATATGAGGAAAAGAATGAGAAAATAAAATCTACAATGTCTCAACAACAAAATTGGAAGCAAATATTTTGCAAAATACAAGGAAACAAAATTCAAGAATTATGAGAAGTTGGAAATTGAGAAATTGTTAATAAAGACAAAGTCAGGAGCTTCATATGGTTTTCTCTTAGTTTCTTTTCTTCTTTGTAACTTTTTTGCCTTCGCATGGAAGACTAAATATTTTTTATTGATTATTTTTTAATTTCTCATTGAGTTCTAAAATTTTGATTAATAATTTTTTTTCCAATTTTCTATAGTAGTTGTTTAAATATTCTAATCTCTTAGAAATCTGGTTTTTGTGAGAGGTTGTACTTGAACATGATTAAGAGTTTTCTTTATCTTAAAGTTTTATTTCATAGTTAGTTCGCAATGTTCTAATTAATTTATTGGCCACATGATGCTTTACTGGTGAACTTCAAGTTAAATTAGATTGACACATGTTTAATCTGGTTTAGCTATATGTGAGAATTGAAGGATGATAACCTTTAGATGACCTATGAAGAATTTATTGGTGAAAGAATTTGGGAACCAACGCTTTTTATTTTCTATTTTAATCATTCTTTTATATTTTTTTTTTATTAAACAATCTCAACCCCTTTTTTATTTTTATTGTTACTACTAACTTATTTTACTTGTAGATAGATTATGAACATTGATTTACTGATTTTATTATTGGATTCGTTGGGAAATGACTTAGAATCATCTAACTACAATTATATTATCATTTTTTTAGCATTAAAAATATCTACGTTGGAATCATCTTAATTTGACAGGAAAACGAACAAATATCAAATTTGACGCCTCCAACCAATATATTAACATATTAAATAATCTTTTAATATTGACGACTTTATGCCATAATATATTGATCAATTTAATTTTCAATTATATGTTTGAATGTATAGGTAAAACACATGTCTAAAAATGTTTTGATAATGTATAAAAATGTTTTGATAATGTATGGAAATTGATTTTCATAAAAAACAACATGTTTAGAAATCTCAATTTTATGATTTTTCAAATTCAGGAAAAGAAAACCTTTTGTATGTGGTTTAAACAAGAGTAGCATAAACATCCAAACACACGCAAAACATAACGATCACAAATTTTGTCATATTGTTTTTCATGCGGAGTGGTATTACTAAGAATAGGTATATGAATATAAATTATTAAGCAAGTAGCATGCTAGATAGAAAAAGTCCAAAAATTAACATAAGTTTAGAATGAAAAAAAGAGCTCTAGTGACATTTAAAAGATATTGATGCTTTGTCTCAACAATACCATTCTTCTTTGGTGTTTCCACAGAAGTAGTTTAGTGAACAATACCTTTGGATGCAAAAAATATTTCATCATAAATTCAACATCGTTATCAGTACATATAGTCTTAATCTTTGTTTGAAAATGATTTTCAATATAAGAACTGAAATTCATAACATTATCTTTGATTTCAAACTTATCATGCATAGGAAAAAATCCAAGTATAATGAAAATTATCGATAACAGTGAGGAAGTATCTAAAACCATTCATAAAAATAACAGGACATGGCCCCATATATCCATGTATCAAATAAAAAATATGAACAACATGCGAATTTTTAAAGAAAAAATGAAGTTTCTTTTTGTTTTGCTTGATGATAAGCATCATAAGTCTATAAATGCTAGGATAATATGTTTTTAAAAGTTTAAACTTTCACTAGAGGGGTGTCCCATCCTATCATGTCAAAGACTAATGTTTTGAGCAACACAATTGAAGATAGGTTTACCGCCCTGGTAGTCGGGAGTGATGACGTGGCAACAAACTACAGTATAGGCGTGTTGACAAGGCGCCAGGTTGGCAGAAGGGAAGGAAGTCGGGGGGCTCGTGAAGTCGCCAGTTATTAAGTTGGCGTGTTCCGATCTCCAGCATCCCAGAATAGGCGATCACCGGGTTAAAGATGAAGTCGCCAGATGTAAACTCAGGCGACCAAGCGGTTGGAGACCGCCAGAGAAAGCACATCGCCGAAGATGAAGGAGAAGCAGATTATGAAGGCGGCCGGCGAGACCACAGGGAAGGTGTAGGAAGGCCCCCTAACTCGCCAGTTCCAGTAGAGATCGCACTCCCAAGTTAGCTATGCACTGGGCAGCACCATGCATAAGTAACTTAGCCAAAATGAGAGTAGAAGCAGCGCCAAGTCAAGGAGGCTCCAGATGGTGGCACGTGTACGGTTGGATGCGAGCCACGTGTCCAAGTCTGTAACTGCCAGGAGAGAGAAAGCAACCAGGTATATAAGAGTTCTCAACGAACTTTCTGAGGTACGCACGTTCAGAATACACTCTTTACGCTTGCGAGTTATAGAGCTGACTGTGAGAGAGGATTTGCACGGTTCTTGTTCTCTTAGTATTTGGTGATTCGGTCACTGAGTTGGGCGTTGGAGTGCGATCGGCCGCAGCGGCACCGCTCTGTTTCTTTGCAGGTTCTTGAGGTGGATCTCGAAGAGGAACGGAGGTGTGAAGCGGTGCACACGTCGATCCTTTGACGAGGCAGTTTCCAGCGTTTCGGTCAACAGGCAGGATCATCAGGCGCCCACCGTGGGGCCGTGTAAAACTTGCTCCCATCCACAGCGTGAGTTCTTGGAGGTTTTCGAAGTTTTCTGCGTGGTTGTGTGCTGGTGCAACCATCGTCCGCTGTTTGCTTGAGTTTCGTTCGGTAAATTCGCGTTTTACAACGATCGTCCGGGTTTTCGATCGGTGAAGTGAGGTTTTACTGCTGGTTACGCGTAATTTGTTCGGTGGAGTTTGAGCCTTTTCGCTCGTTTGGTTGTCCGTGGGGAAGCGGTGGTTCCTGGCGAAGTTGTGGTTTTTTTTGAAGGTTTACGGTGTTCTTGAGTTTTGTTGTGCAGTTTCGCATAGTTTTCTCCGATTGATCGATCGTGGTTGAAGTGTCGTTCGCTGCATTCTGTGATTCACTGAGTTTCATGAGAAAAATGAGAAGCAATCGCTCAAGTCCAGTTGCACCCGTCGCTGCTGAAGGTGCCGCTGCCATGACCATGGCGCAGATGGCAGAGATGATGCGTTCGTTGCAGGCAACTGTGGAAGCCTCACGCATAGAACAGGCGAGAATGCATGAGGACCTGGTCGCCTCTCGTGCCAGGAATGAGGAGCTCAGCAAGGTGACTGAGGAGCTGCGTCAAGCTCTTCAGGAGCAGCAAGGGCGTTCTTCTGCTGAAGAGGTGGCGCCGGCGTAGCCACCTCGTGTTTTCCCTATGCCTTTTGTTCAGGCGATCACTGACACGCCTATTCCCACGAGCGTGGTTCCGGTTAAGGCTGTCTTTACCGGCGTGGAGGATCCAGAGGCTCATCTGACCACGTTCCATACGCAGATGATGCTGTCAGGAGGGTCAGACACCGTCTACTGCAAAATGTTCGTGAGTACGCTCCAGGGAACGGCGATGGAGTGGTTTGTGAGCCTACCTAACGGTCACATAACCAATTTTCAGCAGTTCTCGAAGGTTTTCGTCGAGCAATACATCGTGAACAAGGCACCGCCCAGGGTGTCTTATGATCTGTTTGATATAAGGCAGTACCAGGGAGAGTCCCTCAGAGACTACCTGAATCGCTTTGGAGCGCAGATGGTCAGATCGCCGGCCAAGGATGAAGAAATGCTGGTCTATGCATTCAAGAAGGGCGTGCTGCCAGGACCATTCTGCGAGGCCTTGATCAGGGCTCACCCTGCGACGTTTGCTGAAGTCAGGCGACTTGCGGTGGCTCACATCGCCGACGAGAGTGAAGTCGCCGAGAAGAGAGGAAGCGTGGCTCCCGCTAGGCCACGCGCCCAGACCAGGATCCAGCCGCAAAGGGTGCTGGAGACAGCGGCGGCGGCCAGGAAGGACCAGAGGACTCGCCATCCTTATGATAGGAGGAACAAGGGAAGGAGCCAGGGGCGCCAGCAACCAGCACGCCGGGAATACAATCGCCCGCCTAAGCACAAGTTTGTTATGGGATTAGCGGACCTGATCGCCATTCCCAACATATCTGCCAGGTTGAAAGTGCCTGAGAAGGTGGGCGACAAGGTGCTGGGACCAAAGCCAGACGCCTGGTGTGAGTTTCACAAGGGCTTTGGCCACACTTTGGACTCGTGTTTGTCCTTGGGATATCAGCTCGACGATCTGGTTAAGAGCGGGTTCCTAAATGACTATCTGCTGGACAGGAGGACGGGGGGAGCATCGAGTTCCCAGCCAGCGGGTGGGGAAGCCCAGCAACACGAGATGCCTATCCACGGGGAGATCCACACCATTGCGGGAGGCTTCTCGGGCGGTGGATGCACCGCATCGCAGAGGAAGAAGTACGCGCGATCGGTGATGACAGTGGATATGTTTGAAGATCACTCGCCGGAAGTGGACATTACGTTCACCAAGCAGGATCTTCGGGACGTT
This sequence comes from Phaseolus vulgaris, assembly GCF_051622355.1. NCBI lineage: Eukaryota > Viridiplantae > Streptophyta > Magnoliopsida > Fabales > Fabaceae > Phaseolus > Phaseolus vulgaris. The sequence continues at coordinate 3,871,224 of NC_143501.1, read as the reverse complement.
GTGCCTCATGACAACGATCCCATAGTCATTTCGTTGGTTACGGCGGGAAGGAAGGTCCACAGAGTTCTGGTGGACCAAGGAAGCTCGGCAGACGTGATGTTCTGGCCGACTTTCACGCAGCTGGAGTTGCCCCTTGACCAGCTAAGGCCCTATGGAGGGTGCTTGTATGGGTTCGCTGGTGACCAGGTGGAGGTCAGGGGGTATATTGAGCTGAGAACCACGTTTACAGATGAGGCTGGTTCGAGGACGGAGAAAATCAAGTACCTCATCGTGAACGCTCCTTCAGCCTACAACATCCTGTTGGGAAGGCCCACGCTTAACAGGATAGGCGTCATTCCGTCGACTCGGCACATGAAGGTGAAGTTGCCGTCTATGGAGGGGGTGGTGATCACGATCAAATCTGATCAGAAAGAAGCGAAAAAGTGCTATGAGAATAGCCTGAAAAACAAGAGATCAGTAAGTTATGTAACAACCACCCCACCTCCCGGTGTGAAGCCCAGATCGACGGTAGCGGACGAGACCGCCGGAAGGGACGTGGAGATGGTGGACGCTGAGCTAGTGGAGGGAAATGCTGGTCTGGAGGAGGAAGAGGCGCGGAATCGCCCTGAGGAAGCGAGGGAGCAGGGAATCGCCAGGGCGGTGATCGCCCGAGAATCCTGGCCAAAACCTGTCGAGCAGTGGCTCGAAAAGGAGATCGGAGGAAAGATCTTCAAGCTGGGAAGATCTTTGGAGGTCGAGCTCCAGGACCAAATCGCCAAGGTGATTGAGCGGCATCTGGACGCGTTTGCATGGTCCGCTTCGGACATGCCTGGGATTGATCCCGACTTCTTGTGCCATCATCTGGCGATGGACAATTTGGTGAGACCAGTGCGACAAAGAAGAAGAAAGTTCAACGAGGAGAGGAGGCAGGCGATCAGGGACGAAAACAGAAACTCCTCGCTGCAGGCCACATCAGGGAAGTCCAGTACCCTGAATGGCTGGCAAATGTCGTGCTGGTGAAGAAGAGTAACGGGAAATGGCGCATGTGTGTCGATTTCACCGACCTGAATAAGGCTTGCCCAAAGGATTCGTATCCTTTGCCAAGCATAGACGCCCTGGTCGATAGTGCTGCAGGGTGCAAGTTGCTGAGTTTCCTGGATGCCTTCTCGGGGTATAATCAGATCAAGATGCATCCCATGGATGAAGAGAAGACAGCTTTCATGACGGAGAGATCGTGCTATTGCTATAAGGTGATGCCGTTTGGGCTGAAGAACGCGGGGGCCACGTACCAGAGGCTGATGGATCGAGTACTTGCACCAATGTTGGGAAGGAACGTGCAAGCGTACGTCGATGACATGGTCGTGACCTCGCCGGAAAAGAGCAAGCACGTTGCAGACTTGGAAGAATTGTTCGCAACGATCGCCAAGTACAAGTTGAAGCTGAATCCAGAGAAGTGCATTTTCGGCGTGGAGGCTGGAAAGTTTTTGGGTTTCCTCTTAACTGAAAGAGGAATAGAAGCCAACCCAGACAAGTGTGCCGCCATCTTGGCGATGAGGAGCCCAGCTACGGTGAAGGAGGTTCAACAGCTAACAGGTCGGATGGCAGCCCTGTCTCGCTTCGTGTCAGCTAGCGGAGAGAAGGGACATCCCTATTTTCAGTGCTTGAGGCGCAACAACAAGTTTGCTTGGACGAAGGAGTGCGAGGAAGCCTTCGTCAAGCTGAAGGAGTATCTGGCGAGCCTGCCGGTTTTGTGCAAACCGCTGGTGGGGATCCCTCTCAGGTTGTATTTTGCTGTAACTGAGAGGGCGGTAAGTGCGGTGCTCGCCCAAGACCAAGATCAGGTCCAAAAGCCTATCTACTTTGTTAGTAAGGTGCTGCAGGGCCCAGAAACGAGGTATCAGGCCATAGAGAAAGCTGCGTTGGCAGTGGTGTTTTCGGCGAGGAGATTGAGCCACTACTTCCATAGCTTCACCATACTGGTGATGACTGACCTGCCCATCCAGAAGGTTTTGAAGAAGCCCGATGTTGCGGGAAGAATGGTGAAATGGGCAGTGGAGCTGTCAGAGTTTGATATCAAGTATGAGCCCCGAGGCCCGATCAAGGGGCAAATCTTCGCAGATTTCGTGGTTGAGCTCTCATCAGAGGCGACGCGAGTTGAAGGGGATGATTTCCATTGGGTACTCTCGGTGGATGGATCGTCGAACCAGCAGGGTACCGGTGCTGGAGTCATTTTGGAAGGACCCAACGGCGTGCTGATCGAACAATCTTTGAGATTTGCTTTCAAAGCCAGTAACAATCAAGCAGAGTATGAGGCGCTGATCGCCGGAATTTTGCTGGCCAAGGAGATGGGAGCTAGGGTGTTGATGGCTAAGAGTGACTCGCTGCTAGTCACGGGGCAAGTAACAGGCGAGTTCCAGGCTAAAGATCCACAAATGGCGGCTTACTTGGCGTATGTGCAGAAATTGAAGAGTTCCTTTGCCTCCTTTGAAGTAGTGCATGTGCCCAGAGAGTAGAATGCCCGAGCTGACTTGCTTGCTAAGCTCGCCAGCTCAGGCAAGGGGGGTAGGCAGAGGACGGTGATTCAAGAAACTCTGAAGACGCCAAGGGCATTTGTAGCAGATCACCTGGTTCTTCAGATAAGCAAGTCGACGGAGAGGGCAGCAAGAAGTGATAAGTCCCTGACGCAAGAAACTCTCAGATCGCCGAGAATTAGAGCATGTCGAGGAGAGAAGGTGAATACGGCGCAGGTGTGTGCCATCCATGAGCCAGACACCTGGATAACCCAGTACAAGCGGTGCCTGGCAGATGGCCTCCTCCCACTGGATCCGACAGAAGCTAGGAAGGTAAAGAAAAATTCCAGCAAGTACACATTGATTGATGGCGATCTGTACAGGTTTGGGTTCACTCACCCACTCCTGGAATGCGTACATGGCGAGAAGTGCACGAGGATCATGGCAGAGCTCCACGAGGGTGTATGCGGAAGCCACGTTGGGGGTTGAGCTCTGGCCGCGAGGACTCTCCGTGCAGGCTACTACTGGCCATCGATGAGAGAAGATTGCAAGAAGTATGCCCAGTGTTGCAAACAATGCCAACAGCACGCCGATTGGCATAAGGCGCCTCCCGAGGAGTTGAAGTCGATCTATAGCCCATGGCCGTTTCATACCTGGGGAATCGACATCCTGGGACCTTTCCCACTGGCGATCAGGCAGATGAAGTACTTGGTGGTGGCGATTGAATATTTCACCAAGTGGATCGAAGCAGAACCAGTGGCCCAGATCACCGCACACAAGGTCGAAGGTTTCGTGTGGAAGAACATCGTGTGCCGGTTTGGAGTGCCTAAACGCCTGGTGTCGGATAATGGGACTCAGTTTGCAAGCCACCTGTTGAAGAAGCTTTGCGAAGGAGTGGGAATTCAACAAGTGTTTGCATCCGTCGAGCACCCTCAGACAAATGGCCAGGTGGAGTCAGCCAATCGGGTGTTGTTGAGAGGTTCGAAGAGAAGGCTTGAGAAAGCCAAGGGAAGTTGGGTTGAGGAGGTACCCCGTATAGTCTGGGCGTACCACACCACTGAGCAGTCAGGAACCCATGAGACCCCGTTCAGCTTGGTCTATGGGTGTGATGCCATGATTCCAGTGGATATCCAGGAGAGCTCAGTTAAAGTTTTAAGTCCTCATCGTCTTTCGGCGATCGGAGGCGCCAGTTAAAAGACCTCAACGCCCTCGCGCGTCCTGAGGCAAGTTAAAGACCTCCTCGCCGTCGAGCGAGTGCAGGCAAGAAAGAGTAAAAGTCCTCAGTGTTTCTGGGGGCGAGAAGATGTAACCCCTGGGGCAATGTAGAGGCAAGTAAAAGTCCTCAGTGTTTCTGGGGGCGAGAAGATGTAACCCCTGGGGCAATGTAGAGGCAAGTGAAAGTCCTCAGTGTTTCTGGGGGCGAGAAGATGTAACTCCTGGGGCAATGTAGAGGCAAGTGAAAGTCCTCAGTGTTTCTGGGGGCGAGAAGATGTAACCCCTGGGGCAAGGTAGAGGCAAGTAAAAGTCCTCCGTGTTTCTGGGGGCGAGAAGATGTAACCTCTGGGGCAATGTAGAGGCACGATTTAAAGACCTTCTCGCCTATGCGCGAGTTCAGGCAAGATAAAATCCTTCTCGTCTCGAACGAGTTCAGGTATGGTGTTAAGGGTGGACGAAGTTTGGAAGGTGGCTAAGGCAGGCTCGAAGAGAGCGCCTAGCCACCCGGCCCGTGGTCCTGAAGTTCAGGAAGGTAGAGGAGGATCCGAAAGGCGCCTCTACCCCCAGATCAGAGAACAATGGCCAAGGCGTGAAGCCAGAAAGAACCCGATCGCCAAGAGTCTCTGGCGACCAGGAAAAGTTCAAACATCGGCGAGAAAGTTAAAGGACCCGTTTTGAGGGAGCAGATCGGGTGAAGTCGTGTTCAAGCCAATAGCTGGTTTAAAGTTTGTTGCTTGAAGAATATTTTTACGATAAGGTTAATTGCCTTAAGATTACGAATTGTTAAGTGTTTGTTGCTTAAGGCTGAAGTGATTCGAAGCAGTTAAGTCAAAGGTCGTGCCTACAGTTTTCCTAAGTCGTTTCTTTGGAGTTAAACAAACAAGGCAAGTTGAAGCGAGTGAAGAAGTTATAAGAGGAAAAACGTAGACTTTGTCATTAACAGCGAATAACAGTTCAGAACATATACACGAAGGGACATAAAGTCTATTGCAAGTTATTTACAAAGGAAAGTGTAAAGGGCGATGGGTGGATTGAATTGATTAGTCTTCGGCGGGCACCACCTTTCCATCGACCACTTCGTTGTTCAGCGACACCATGCTGAGATCCAGGTCGGGGAATAGGCAAGCAAATTGTTCCCGCGCAGCTTCGAATCCAGCAGCCAGAATCTGAGCAGAGTTTAGCTTGAGTTCTTCAATTTGCTTCTGAAGTTCCTCAATCCGCTTCTTGAGGTCTTCAGTTTGCTCTTTCAGCTCTTTATTCTGTTGCTCCAGCTCTTCAACCTGTTTCTTGAGTTGTTCGTTGGTCTCTTGAGCCTGGAGAAGGTCTTCAGTAACCTTCTTGGATTCCGCTTGTGCTTGGGCCAATTCAGCAGCCACCTTTCCCTTCTCTGCGTTGGCCTCGGCGAGATCGGCTATGGCGTCGTCCCTTGCCTTTTCTACTTGCCCAAGGAATTTCTCTCGGTCGACTGACCTCTGCTCCAATTTCTGCACCTTAGCGGCGTCAGCTTTGATGAGAGCCTCCAGGTCAACCACCCTGACGCGAAGAGGCACAATCTTGCTCTCCAGTTCGACCTTCTCTTGAGCAAGTTGATGCACCTTGTGGCGAAGGTCAGTGGCCTCCTTGCGCGCCAGCCTGAGCTCGGTGTTCATTGCATCCTCCACTCGGGAGTGTTCAATCTCCGCGAGTGTCAGATTGGCGGACAACTTCTCCACCTCGACCCTGATGGTGCTGTTTTCGGTTTTGAGGTTGAAGAGGTCGTCTTGGAGCCTCCTGGTGGAGCTCTCCACAGCTCTGGTGATGATGGCAGGGATATCTTATGCTATCGTCTTTAGCTTAGCAGATAGAGGCTCCCACATCCTCGTGACCTCAAGGGGGAGGTTTGCTGCTTGTAGAGGCACTAGAGGCGCTGTGGGGGCCTGTTGTGGGTTTTCGTCGCCACCTTCCTTAGCTGGTTCTTCAGTGGGCGCTTCTCGGCGTGGTGACGACATCAGAGATTCAGTGATTAAAATCGGAGAGGTGTGGGCAACCTCATTCCCGATTGGAGCGGCATCTGCAGCGGAGGCGTTAGAGGGAGGACCCCCTCCAGCTGATACATATGGCGTGGAGGCGCTTGGGGGGTCCTCCAAGAAATTGTCTTCGGTGGCCTCCACTGCAGGTGGCGCAGTGGCCAGCGGGACCGCTTGGACTGGTGAAACAGGAGCTTGTGGGGGTGGCGATGATGGAGGAGGAGCAGGTGTAAATGGTGGCGTCGACGTGGGAAGAGGGGGTGGTGCAGGTGGTGAAGAAGGTGCCACCCTCTTCCTCTTTGTAACGAGGCCATCCTCGGTGACCTCGTCATCCTCTTCTTCCTCCTCGTGGATGACTTGAGGGGCTTTCCTTTTAGGTCTCTTGAGGACCAATTTCTTGCGTTGGGCGGCGGGTTGGACCTCGGAGGGAGCTGTTTCCTTAGGTGGCGATCGTCCGTGAACGATGGCTTTCTCCACCACCGAGTTGGGCACTGTTTGCGAGCCCGTCGCCAACCCGTGGTTTCGGGCGAGCGCCTTCAGTTCAGCGAGCATGCCTCTGCCCAACATGTTATCTGCATGGAACGAAAATGCATGGGTTAACTCAAGGAGAAAATAAGTACATAAGGTAGTATGCAGCGAAGCAGATGGTATGTGCAGGAAAAATAAAACCAAAGTCTTGCGCATAACGCACAAGACGCCCAGAAACAGCTAAACAGAAGCAGTACTAAAACAACAGTTTAAATGTTCTAACCTATTCGAATTTCGAGTTGATCCTCGTAGAATTCGAAGGAGATCAGGGTTGTGGTAAGGAAAGTAATGTTGGCATCCGCGACCCTTTTCCAGAAGAGACAGAGATCTCTGTCCAACGCTCCCATGCTGTCAGGACTTCTGGGTCTCCTGAAGCAGCTCTTGGACTCTTTCTTCCCCTTGTCCACCCAGTATAAGGGGAAGCCGTCGAGAAGGGAGGCGTCCTTGTCATTAGCGCGCACTTGAACGAATCTCCCTTTCCAGTCTTTGTAGGACTGTTGAAAGATGGCAAAGATCGACCTCCCAGCAATCGCATTCAAGCTAACCCACAGGCGATCTCCTGGGTGCTTGGCTTCGAAGAGGAATAAGAAAACGTCCACGGATGTGGGCAACCCCAGGTGGTCGCACATCACTTGGAATGCTCGAACAAACGCCCAGCTGTTGGGGTGAAGCTGGGCGGCGGCAATGTTGAGCTCGGTAAGGAGTTCCCTCTCGAATCGGGTGAAAGGGAACTTGAGCTTCACCTTCTTGAATAAGGTCGTGTAGACGAAGCAGAAGGGCCCGTCGGCACTAACCTTGTCATCGGCACAAACGGGCAGATCGGGGGGGCAAGGTAGCACTATCATTTTCTCATCGTGCTCCTTATGAAACGTCTGGTTAGGCTCATCCCCCTTCGTCAGCCGCAAAACTGCTCCAGCAGTGTTCACCGACGATGTCTCCCTTAGAAGGGTCGAGTTGGCCCAGGGATATAGGGTTTTAAAGTCTGGCAAGGGAACGGGGGCTCCTCCGGCGATAGGTGGAGTCGCCTGGGCCAGGTTAGGACGGGAAGACGCAGGCCTCTCAGCCTGGGAGGATGAAGCGCCACGAACTCGTGGCGGGTCATGTGCTTGTGAAGGGGGGTTTCGTGATGAAGGAGGAGGATTCGGGGTGATCTTTGTGTGAGTCATGGTTGCAGCTGCAAAGGAAGAAGAAAAGGAAAAATGATCAGGGGTTACAGAGGCTGACTCGATCATAGAAGGAAGGTGAAAAACGAACGAATGTAGGTTCGTTGCGACGATTGACAAAGCCCTAAGTTATGCAGAAGGAGAAATGAAAAAAGCAACCCACAGCGTATGCACCAAGCAGTTACAGGATGATGCGAATCGGTTAAAATGCAGGGAAAACCAGCAGAAGAAGGAAAGTAGGTACCTTTCGATGATCAAGAAGACGATGAAGGATGATGGTGATTCAGAATGTTGGAGAGCGCTGAGAGATTTTTGCAGAAGCAGGTTAGAGCGTTCGTGAATGCGAGGGAAAGTGATGGAACAGTGTTGAGTGGAAATGGGTTTAAGAGTTTTTTCGAAAATGGATTTGGGAAGCGCAAACGGCAACTGAAGAGAGCCGTTGATGAAGCCACGTGTTGAGCGATGGGTGAGGGGCTTGGTGGAGCGTCAGAGAAGCAGAAGGTACAACCGTTTGGAATTCTGCGTCAGTGCCACGTAGATCGGTGTTGATGTGACTCTTTCAGTCTTTTCGCTAGACAAGTCTTCGCTTAAGACTGGGGGGCTTGTGTACCGCCCTGGTAGTCGGGAGTGATGACGTGGCAACAAACTACAGTATAGGCGTGTTGACAAGGCGCCAGGTTGGCAGAAGGGAAGGAAGTCGGGGGGCTCGTGAAGTCGCCAGTTATTAAGTTGGCGTGTTCCGATCTCCAGCATCCCAGAATAGGCGATCACCGGGTTAAAGATGAAGTCGCCAGATGTAAACTCAGGCGACCAAGCGGTTGGAGACCGCCAGAGAAAGCACATCGCCGAAGATGAAGGAGAAGCAGATTATGAAGGCGGCCGGCGAGACCACAGGGAAGGTGTAGGAAGGCCCCCTAACTCGCCAGTTCCAGTAGAGATCGCACTCCCAAGTTAGCTATGCACTGGGCAGCACCATGCATAAGTAACTTAGCCAAAATGAGAGTAGAAGCAGCGCCAAGTCAAGGAGGCTCCAGATGGTGGCACGTGTACGGTTGGATGCGAGCCACGTGTCCAAGTCTGTAACTGCCAGGAGAGAGAAAGCAACCAGGTATATAAGAGTTCTCAACGAACTTTCTGAGGTACGCACGTTCAGAATACACTCTTTACGCTTGCGAGTTATAGAGCTGACTGTGAGAGAGGATTTGCACGGTTCTTGTTCTCTTAGTATTTGGTGATTCGGTCACTGACTTGGGCGTTGGAGTGCGATCGGCCGCAGCGGCGCCGCTCTGTTTCTTTGCAGGTTCTTGAGGTGGATCTCGAAGAGGAACGGAGGTGTGAAGCGGTGCACACGTCGATCCTTTGACGAGGCAGTTTCCAGCGTTTCGGTCAACAGGCAGGATCAATAGGAAAGACATTTTATTCATGAGAATTATTGAAAATGTACAAACCAACAACTAGCTCAAATGAACCAATTTTGTTTATGATTTTGTTGTCCTGTATCATATACACTCATGAGAAGAAAATATGAGTTTACATTTAAGAGAGGAGGTAAGTTTTGAAATTGAAGCAAGGTTAAAAGAAAAATCTATAACATATAGCACAACACAATAGTAAGATAAATTATGTGATTGAGATGAACAATTCCAAAATGGTTACCAAACACATAATGGTCATTAGGTAACTTTATAAGAATAGAACTAATGCGGTGATAAGTAGTAAAAATAGATAATGTACAAAATACTTGATTTGTGGTTCCATAGTCAAGAATCCTATTTATTGGAAATTAAATTATTTAATATGAACTTCTTACCTACAAATGAAGATTCTAGATCTTGATGATTTATATTTGGTTATGAGATTGTTCCAAATGCTAGAATCGATTTTCGCAGGTTGAGGAGTTGTGTTGTCCATGAACTTGATCTTGTTCTTCGCACTTAATATCGTAAGCATTAACCTACTCCACGAGTGAAAATTGTTGGAGTAAAGTACCAGCGAGACGAGCAGAGTTGTGGGGTTCTCATCTGGGTGAAGGTATAGGTAAGTTTGTACAAAGAGCGCAATAAAGCTTTAATACAATATTAAGAAGTTGACTTTAAGTCTGACTGAACCTTATGAAATTGGTTTATAAAGTGAGGTTTGCACTCACTTATATACTATGAAATGTCCTTATCTCTAGTCAATGTGGGATCTCCAGCACACCTTCCTCAGACCGAGACATGTCAACTCGTGTGTAAGACTATATATTTATAGGTGATTTGATAGCGATCATAGTGTATAAGTGAGAGCAAACATTACCTTATTGAATACCTTAAACTCACCCCGCACTCATGAAATCGAAGTGTAAGTTGCTTGTATGAAAAAAAAATGTTAATATCAAATATGACTTGTTTAATAAAATTTTATAAGATGTTGATTGATATTCTCCAGAGAATATCCTTGATATACGTGAAAACAATATGTACGAGTATAAATTCATGGATCAAATGAACTAAATTGGAAATTCATGGATCAAACATACACTCACATATCGCTACAAACAATGATAGAAAATCACAATTTAGAGAAGTTCAAATGATGAGATAACATAAACTCCAAAATACATTAGTGTTTCAGTCATAATCAACTCCAAATGAAGAAATTGAAAAGGGTAAAAAGAATAAGAACAAAAGTATAATTTCACAACGCATTCCAGAGGAACTCCAAATCATCGTATATAAAACACAAGATATGAAAGGTGCAAGTAGATGTACAAAGAAAATAATGTGAACTACACTTTAGTGTAATTTGCAGTCTTAGAATGAGAGATTAACCATTTTTCTTTAAAGGAAAAACAATTCATTATCACATGATGTCTCACTAATACATTTGTAATGTGTGTGAAGCATTTTGGTTTACCTTAATCAAAAGTTTCCCATTCTGTGATCACCACAACAGAGTTAGAATTTTGCATTGGTTGCTGCTTCTTAGGATTTCCCTGCCTCCTCTGCTATAATCCCACCTGTGGAAGCATCAGTCTCCAAAACTGCAACCTGTCCAATTTCAATTAATTAAAAGCATTAATTAGTAAGAAAAATAAGTACTCATAAATTAATATTGAAATTGTCCATATAAATTATGAAACTGAAACTAAGTACCTTCTTGCATAATTTGTCAACCTCAACTTTATTTAAAGAATTTTGAAGTCTTTTCCTTCTTTATAATTTTTAACTTATCAAGTATTCTTCTTTCTCTATTCTCAATGTCCACAAAAAGCACCAATTTCGACCCATCATTGACTCTCTCAACATCAAAATATGACTTTGAATCTCTCTCCTTGTTCTTGTAAAAGCTAAACAGCCCAAGAAGAAGAAAAAACTAAATGCCAATGGAACAATGAAAAGGAAAGCCTACAATAAGTTATGAAAGAAAAAGATAAAAGAGGAGTTTCATCCTAACAAACAAGAGAAAGTGAAAAATGATCCCCCATGTTAGCTTAAGAGCATCTTTATATTGATGCTGTAAATATGGTGGCATGAAATCCATAGTCCGTGCAATGCATAAGGCAACTAAATAGCACAGTTGGTTACCATACACTAGACATATTTGTCTACTGTTAAAATTTGAAAAATATAGCCTCTAGTAGTAATTGTTATAAGATTTGAAAGTAGTGAGCAATCACAGAAATACAAATGTTTTTAAAATTTAATCAATAACTGTTTTTATCAAATATGCATCTATTCTAATATAGTAACATCAATGTCATACATGTTTGAGTTCTCCTGGTCTTGTTCTTGTTTTTTATCCATTTCACCAAACAGATGAGAAACTGTTCTCTTCTACTTCCTAGAAAAGCTTAAGTAGTTGAATCATGACAATAAATTTTATACGACCCCAAAAGAATGTTTTTCTTTATGGAGTTAAGTAATACCAACCATGAATGTGAAATCTTGCTGAAAAATTACATTTAGTTTCTATTGGTGTGATGCGATCACACCTTAATTCCCTTATTACCACATAGAACACTCACTGTCTAATGTAGTCCAAAATAATAGAAAAGGTGTCAAAATATAATCCAACACACGACCCATAAACAGCAATTAAAATTTCACTAATTGAAATTATAATTTAATAGACAATTATTATCTTTTAAGAAAAAAACCACCAATTTTCTCATGGTTGGAATCTAATTATAGTTGCCTTACACCTTAATACAAGGAATCCCTTTTTATTTTATTTTGGTTCTCTCTCATTGCTTGGGTCTTAATATATGAAAGTCTCATATTTCAAACTTAAATCAACACATTTTCTAACATTTAAGAAAAATACTCTCGGCGAAGAAGAAATTGTATGTGTGAGTGAGATTAAAAGATGAAGATAGCAAGAGTATGCCTGAAACACTTAAAAGTTATACTCTCATAAAACAATGAAATTTTAGAAGAATCTGATAATGAAAATAAATAAAAAATCATAATTTCTTTTTAAAAATCTTCAAAATCTGTCTCACTTAACAAACCTCTATTAAAATTAAATATTTTTATAGCGTATTTTTTTATTTTTTAAGTCAAATATATATCTTTTTTGCATGGACGTTTATTTCAATGTAGTTTTATAATCTTTAATTTTTTTTAATTAATCATAATTTATTTAAAATAAGTGAATGTGTTCTCTTATTAAATTAAATTGTTAACAAGTGACATGTGATATAAATATTCACAGTATGAAATGATAAATGTACGTAGATAAAGAGTCTGAGGATGAAGAACTAAAATGACAGAGAATATTTTGATTTGTTAAAATTGAAATCTCTTGATACTGCTCTTGACATCGACAAGGTGCTAATAATAACTTATGGAGAAATCACATGTAAAATAAGAGGACAACAAAAAATAAAAATAAGCAAATAAGAGTCAACAAAGAGGAGGTCAGAAAGAGGAGATCAGAAGTAGAAAAGAGAAAGTAAATTACACAATCACTAAAAAAAAAACAGTATCACTACGAAACAATGGGACTAAGAGTCTCTCAAGAAGAGGTGGTAATTATTCATACCAATCAAAATAATATATTTAGGATAATATTTAATTTAATATAATTATTTTTAAAAATTTAATTTATTTTTTTAATAAAGTTTAATGGTTATTACATCTTCATAAAACATGATAATTATTGATGATGTCACATACATAATAACATTAATTTGTACAGTGTGGAACGAACGTAAATGAATATTTTAAAAAAAAATATTAACATTGTTTTTTTTAAATTATTATATTAAATTGAATATTAATTCTATATATAATATTATTTTTTTAAAAATCTCAATTAACCATAAATATGTGATAACTAAAGTTGATGTGATAAAAAATGATTTAATAAGTATAATATAAACTTTGAAAAATTAATTAATATTAAATAGAAGATAGAATTAATATACCACTGTTAAATAGTATATTCCACATCCAATAGATACTATTGAAAAAATACTTTATATACTAAATTCTCGTCATATCTTATTATAGATATTTTGTCTTTATTACATGACTTCATCATTATTAACGGAGATCAAATAAAAAAAACTCTAAAATTAAATTGCAAAGTCGGCCTTGTATTCATGATTTTTTACAATACACAAAAAAAAATCACATCTTTATCTTCATCTTTTGATGCTACACATAAACCATTTACACTTGAAGAATACTAACTTATATACTCACGTGTGTATGAGTAAATTTAGGAAAATTCAAAAAATATCATTCAAAATGGTGTTGTTGTGCTCTCTTTTATTTGGTTCGTTTCAATCTAGTAAATATTGACCATTTTGACACTTGAGTTGTCTACCAATTTGAATTGCATATTGCTGCTACAACTATCATGTACACGGATAAAAACTTATTATTATTATTTTCTTAATTTGGTTAGGTGAAAACTTGTCCCCAATTAACTATGAACAACTTTCATTAGCCTTAAATCACTTAAATCATGTTTGAAAGTTTAATTAGTAGTACACTCACCAGGTTATTCAAGTATCTACTTTTACTTATCTAAACAAGATATATAGTTTTACATAATTTTTAAAAGAAGTTTACTATATCAAGTATTAGATTATGGTTTTATTCTTCTTTGATTTTTTTTTTATAATATTTTTTCGGTTCAATTAGATTTCACTTAGTAATTCATTGTATTTAATTCCTAAAATTTAAGATAATGTGATATTCGTTCCTAATATTTAAAGAAATATTTTAATTCTTCTAATATAAAATATATGATTTTTATTTTTAAAATAATTTATTATTGATTAATGTCAAGAATTATTAAAAATATATTTTTTTACTGTACTCACCATCCCATCAGAAATGTGAATTGACAAAATTAACCCTAAGAGGTTTTAAGAACCTAAACAAACATTTATTTCTTCTCTGTCATTTTCGTTGTCACTGCTCAGAGAAGGCCGCAATGAGTATTCTGGGCGATTTTTGTGATTTTAGTGCGTGGGTTCTCAGTAAATATAAACAAACATGTGTGCTTCTTTTCTGTGCTATGGTTAGTGGATGGTTTTGGAAACGTTGTTCGTCAAAGAAGAAAGGTAAGGTTCATTTATGTGTTGCTTTCGAAATTTATAATCCATAATATTTGTGTAAATGATAAATGTAGAATGAAATGGGAATGTGCATAAATAAAATAATTTATTATTAATTAATGTCAAGAACTATTAAAAATATTTTTTTACTGTACTCACCATCCCATCAGAAATGTGAATTGACAAAATTAACCCTAAGAGGTTTTAAGAACCTAAACAAACATTTCTTTGTTGTCACTGCTCAGAGCAAGCCGCAATGAGTATTATGGGCGATTTTGGTGATTTTAGTGCGTGAGTTCTCCGTAAATATAAACAAACATGTGTGCTTCTTTTCTGTGCGATGGTTAGTGGATGGTTTTGGAAACGTTGTTCGTCGAAGAAGAAAGGTAAAATTCATTTTTGTGTTGCTTTCGGAATTTATAATCCATAATATTTGTGTAAATGATAAATCTGGAATGAAATGAGAAGGTGCATATATTCCAAAAAAGGTAGTCTAGGTAGTCCTTAACCTGTTTTTGAAAAGGGCTAACCATTTTAAATATTTTTTCCATTTTGGAAATCAATAAATGTATCCTAGAAAGAGTATTTCAGAATGATGTTTTTGTTTTTCAGATTTCCTTTTCTGAAGACTCTTTTCTTTGACCGAACATCCTATTTTATAACCATTTAAAATTATTAAGAATAATTTGGATATTTTAGAAGATGTAGGGTTGGAGAAAAAATATAGGAGTGTAAAAGAAACCCTCTTTCTGAAATCAAGAAATTTTAAATATTTAATTTTTTAAAATAATTTCAAAAGTTTATATTAAATTTGAAGAACTAAAAATAAAATGAAACTTATTAATTTATAATTTAAAAGGGTCTTAATCCATTTTTTTCTATTAGATGAAATTTTACATGCGGGAAAAATACTCTCGCAACATGTTCCCTCCTTACACAAATAATTGGGACCTAAACCCTAAAGAAGAACAGAAAACCCTCACTCTCTAAACTCTTTCCTCCATTTACTATCATAATCCCAAATTATTTCACCCTTCCTCTCCAGACTCGCAATTGTGATACTTACTATCGACCTTCCTCTGAAGTGTTCCATTTCAGTCATATAATCTGTATTTTATTCTTCTCTCATTCTCGTAATCTTCCTATTTGAATGTTTTAATCAGTGTATGTTTTTTCTTTTTCATCCATTGTCGCAGTGCTTGCCTTTACAACTGTTTGGTGCATTGGCACATGTTTAGTAGCACACAACAGTTACGAAAGGGCTCTAATTTGATTTTGTAGGAAATATGCTAATGCTTGCCTTTTATAAGCTTACATAGTTGCAACTTGTTTATATATTTGTTAGTACATGATATATTTATGATAATTGGTAAGTTTTTTCTCTCTCACCGATATGGAATTCGAGTTGAAGCTAGCTAGCTACAAGCCCAAAGGAAAAAGAAACATGAATATCGGCTTAAAAAATAACAAAGATGTTTTCTGTTAGAACTATTTATTTGCGCTCAACTTGGGTATCAGAATTTTCATATTTAGGCTGTATGAAAAAGGAAGGATTTTGAACAACAACATATAAATATCAAGTGTTTGGTGTCTGGGGTTGTTTTCAATCTGAAGGGTTTTGGACTGATTTGTTTTGCTTCCCTCTGCAATTTCATTTGTTCTGTGGCAAGAATACTTGAATCAAGGGTCTTCCCTTTTTGTTTTTTGACCCCATAGTTTTTTTTGTGTGGTTGATGTGTGGTGTTCACTGTCACTGATATGTTTCTGTTTAGTTCTTATGTTCAGTGATGTGTTTGTTTGTTTGGACATCTATTTCAGAATATGCAATGCAAGGTTATGAAATTTTGTTGTGGCTATATTTTCCTTCAGTCCATCTTTCACACTACTCTTTTAACCATGTTTCTCTTTAAATAGTTTAAACGTCAGACTCCATCTGTTTATACTTGCTGCATGTGTGATTTTCCTCTAAGTACATCAGATACACTCAAAATATTATAAGATATTTTAAGAAGTGATAGAAGTCACATTCTATTATGCACTATCTTATGTATCCATATTCTATTGCTTTCATTTATGTTACAAACAACTTAAGTTTCCTATTGGTAGGCTTCGCATCAGGTTTCTCATAACTGGGTCTGGTTTTAAGTTCTAATACACCAAATGAAGATAGTAACTGTTATCAATCTATCATTAACATACCTCATTTTTCTATATTATGATATGCAACTTCCTAGTAGCTATCTGTATGTTTCAATCCCTGATATGATACTGTGTTGGTATGTTATTGCCTTGATATATGCTGTTTTAAAACTTTTTCTTTTTTCTTTTTAATAGTGTGTGAAAATAAGACGGCCTCAATCATGCAGAGCTCTCAGCAATGGGTCGAGAAATAGTAACATAAGTTCTCTTTCAATTATTTCTATATTTTATTTTGTACAAATCTAATTTTGAATGTTGTAACCCAGCCGACCAAGGAAAGTGAAAGATGTTGCCCACCAAGAAGAAGTTGTTCGAGTGCTAACAAATACCCTTGAAACTGGAAGTGTAATTATCCTTTTCAAATACCTACTTTTCCCTTTCCTCCTCCTCCTTTTCCTCAATGAATCAAGCTAATCTTGTATTGCAGTGCCCCTACATGCTCTTCTATGGTCCTCCCGGCACTGGAAAAACAACTACTGCTCTTGCAATTGCCCACCAGCTTTTTGGGTATCCCTCTTTAGTTTTATTTTCACAATTAGAAGAGCGCTTGTTTATTTCTAACTGTTATGCCAATTTCTTGTGATCAAGAGACCTTAAGCAGCTCTAACAACTACTAGCTTTGGTTGCTCTGTAGATCAAAATAAACAGAGCTGCTAAATAATATCTAATCAAGAATCCAAGATTGACTACATGTAATGGAAACCAAGGTGATATGAACTATCTGTTAAAACTTTCTCTTAAAATATGCTTTACACTCTTAAGAATATTTCAATAAACCTTTGTTAGTCAGTTTCACCATGAAATCATTTACCGAGTAAAAAGGAAATCAAATCTAATTTAAGGAATACCTTAAGTTCAAATATTTTCACAAAATTTATATAACTACCTTTGAATTCTTGACATGTTGAGTCATAGAGATCCAAAGACTATGCAAATTGTGCATCACTTTAATAGCAACTTACGGTAATAATTTTACTAGGAATATTTTTTGTTCAACTGTTAGAAATGAAAGACCTAATGTTATGCAGTAGAGGATCATTTTGAGGGTTGAATTTATCAAAATGTCAATTTTGTTTGTTTTATGAGTTGGGATTCATTGGTAGTAAAAAATGCTTCCGTTTTCTTCCTTAAGCTAATCTGTTGTGCTGATGGACACAATGACACATGTAATTTAATTTCTAACAACTATATATTACCGACCTGAGCTCTATAAGTCCAGGGTGCTGGAGCTGAATGCAAGTGATGATAGAGGGATTAATGTTGTTCGTACAAAGATAAAAGATTTTGCTGTTGTGGCTGTTGGTACTAACAAGCGTAAGAAGTATGGGAAATCTAATTCTCTTAAAAGTCTTTCCCCCTCCTTTCTCTGCTTGTAAGATTTGAATAACTTCCTCTTTGTTATGGTGTTTTGATATTGCAGGGGTCATCCTTGTCCACCATTTAAGATTATTGTTCTAGATGAGGCTGATTCAATGACAGAAGATGCTCAGGCATGTTTGTTATGTTTTTCATTTCTAACGTTGCTGTCTCAAAGTGTTCTGGTTTCACACCACCTTCAATTGCTGTACAGAATGCCCTGAGGCGTACGATGGAAACTTACTCTAAAGTTACAAGGTTCTTTTTTATATGCAACTATGTGAGCAGGTATCTTGTCTTTCATGCTAATATGTTCTTCTTAATTTGGTATTCTCATATCTTTAAGGAGCTAATGAGTATTATAGTCACCATGATGAAAGTAATTAATCCAAATAGTGCCATGGAGTGGTTGGCTCCAAAAAAGCTATAGTGAGTTATAGGACAATTGCTATTTTGAAGCTTTATGATACGCATAGCATAAGTTTTATACCACACGTATATATGCTGAAAAATAAGATAAGAACTCCTAAATTGAATAAATTCATAATTAATGACAAAAAAAAGAGTTTGAGAGATGAACACATTAATAACAACCAACATCAAGGAATCAAACAAGTCTAAGCCTAAGGTTTAAAGCACCTAAATAAATAATTTTAACTACAAAATTATAATAGATATGTCCATAAGATACCATGACCATGATTTCCATCAATTTTGACATGTAATGCTAATGAAGTTTTAATTATTCTTTTGGTCCCTATTGTTGCAACATTTCCCCTTTTAGCCCTTATAACCTAAAACATCTAATTTTGGTCCCTGTATTTGCATCTCTTTACCCTTTCGTTCTCCTTGCCAAGTGTTGGCTAACATTGTTTGAAATGAATGAGACGTGGTTCATTTAATCAACATTAATCTGAAATGTCGTTGTATGACTTTAGAGAACAATGACCCAAAGGGTAAAAACATGGCAATTATAGGAACCAGAAGAGAATGTTTTAAACTATAGCAACTAAAAGGGAAAGTTGTTGCAATTGTAGGTACCAAATGGTAATTAAACCTTATGGGGTGCATTGTAAAAGGACTTTTATTTTGTATCCAAAGGGATGGCAATGGGGTGGGACAAGTGCGGGTTTTACTATCTCATCCCATCCTTGAAGTAAACATTCATCCCCATTCCCATCCTTATATCCAACAATTATGAATTTTTTGTCTCATCCCCATGCCCATCAAGGAACATGTGTATACTTGTACCCAACCCATACTTGCCCCTTTGCTATTTCACATCAGTGTTATCAATATTTGATTTGATAATGGAAAATATCAATCCTTTATGAAGTTATAACAAAAACCATAACGGGTTATGGCAGAAGCATTGCGTCAAAAGAAATTCAATATATAAATACACCACAAATTTCAAACTTAAAATAGCAACAAAACATTTCCAACTTAGCCACTCCACACCTCATCTCATGTAATTTCTTGATTTTCCACTGTCACCACAGCCTCATCAAACCTCGTGCAACAACCACACAACCTCATTAGATCTTGTGTTGCCGTTGCAAGCCTTCTTCTCTCTGTCTTTTATGGTATCTTTGTTCACTGCTAGTATCTCATGATGCAAAAAGTGGCTGCCATGACAAACTCGCATTGTCATTGCCATGTTGTGGCATTGATTAGAAATTCCTCTGTCAGTTTCCACCATAATTGGTTTTGAATAACATTGTTTCACATTATTAAGAAAACCTCTAATGTCTAGTCGACATGAGATATCCAACACACCCTCCTCACGTTGAAACTATCAACTCGTGCGTGAGACTATATATTTATATTTATGGATGGTCTGATAGCAGCTCGATAGCGGGTGACACGATAGGCATAGGAAACTCTCGCTAGGATAGATTCGAAATGATTTGGATACCATGTTAAGAAATGCTCTAATCTTTAGTTGATGTGAGATCTCTAACACACATTTTAATTAAATATTTTTTTTATAAAAAATAAAAATCACATTAAAGAAACATGATATTATCAAGTATTAAATATTAATAGGATATGAATTTTATTTTCTCTAATGTCAAATATCAAGAAAAAAAATTATAATTGTATAAATATCAAATTAGAGTATTAAATAACAATTGAATAAAGGTCAAATAATTATATAAAAGAGTAAAAATGACCAAATGTAAGACCTAGAAATAAGTTACAAAACTAAGGACCAAAGAAAACTTAATATAAGTTTTTTAAATTACCTAATAAATTAAAAGTGTTTTAGTAATTTAAAATGGGGATGAGTATGAGGACATGGATGAGTACTGGGAAATGTATGAAAAAAAAAACGGGGTAGATATGTACATATCCATTCTCATCCCCAATTTAATAAATTGGGTATTATCCATACCCGTACTGTAGTTAATGCGAGGATTTCTTGTCAAAATCGGGATAGGTTTGAATAATGCCCGCACATATGGGTTCATTTTCCATCCCTATGTCCAAGGATTGGAAGTTTATATAACCTTTTAAAAATTAATTTTTCAGGCAGCACCATTTCCTTTGAATGGACATTTACGGAGAAGAAAATCTAACATTCTTTAGTTAAAAGGAAAGTCTTAATGGAAAAAAGAATATCATGTTATTGTTATTAAATCACTTAATGTGGTAAGAATTTTGTAAAAATGACATTATTCTTTGAATTATAGAAAACTTGTATAAGTATTTCTGGTAATATATTTGATCAACCAAATAAAACTTATCATTTGTGTGAATCATAATTCTCAAGATTCATATTGATCAGGAATCATGATTCCCATGTATGAAAAGTTGCTTTGGTATCAAACGCCATGTTAATGTGATATATTGATACAGTCCTTTTCCTTTTGTTCTTGTTAATGGTTTCCAAGGATAGAACACATTGACTTCATACATTATATGGTTGTCATTTTTTTTTCCATATGATTATAGAACCACTTGCTTCAAGATGTGCAAAATTCAGGTTCAAGCCATTGTCAGAAGAAATCATGAGCAGCCGGATTTTGTACATATGCAAAGAAGAGGAACTCTGTCTTGATGCTGAGGTGAGAACCTTATGGGCTGTTTAGTTCAGTGGAGGGGAAGGGAAGGAAGATGAGGGATTTTGATTAGATACTCTGTTTAGTTAAGAGGAAGGGAGGGGAGGGATATAAATGGAGAGGATATGCAACTTGTTTCTTGTTTGGTTCACAAGGGGAGGGGAGACTTTTTAAAAATTAATTTACCTTCATTTCCTTGTTATTTTGGGTTCCCAAGTGTAAATAGGATTATTTTTGCCAATACATTTAAAATGTTTTAAATGACTTATCTTCCCCTCCAAATCCCCCCAATATTGGAGGGGAGCAAAAATTGAATGAGGGATTTGGCTCCCCTCCATTCCCAATCCAACTCCCCTCTCCTCTATTTCTCTCCAACCAAGCATGTTAGTTCTCACACAATGTAGTATCATTCTTAATGGTCAGTCTTTTATCTTTAGAGGTTTTGTTACATCATAATGGATTATTTTTCATGCCTTTGCTTCCATAGGCTCTTTCAACCCTTAGTTCTATTTCTCATGGAGATCTTCGCCGGGCAATCACATACTTGCAGGTGAGCGGCATTTCCTGGTCAACACATTCAATTTTCAAACAATTAAGTTATATGATTTCTATTTTCTTATAGTTTTCATGTGTAATTTAACTCAACCTCTTCACATCAAATAATGTAATCTTTCAATGTGATGCTTTTAACATATTCTGCTTGACTCCACCAGACTAATGAGTAACATTCCAAGTATGTTAATTCTGTGCTGTTTCTTAGGGAATAAATGTTACAAGAAAAACTGTTATTTTTCTTAAAAATATTGTTTTACAGTTGCATGTTGTCTTATTTTTAGGACATGTTTTCCATTTTTATTTATATCTAGTACTGAATCAACGATTAACATCAATGGAAAGTTGATGCGGTGATGAGGTCAAAAGTTCCCTGCTGATAAGATAGGAGAGCCTGCGTTATAAATAATATTTGTTTGATTGTACGAGCTGTTGGGTTTGGGCTCACTTCCTATGTGGAGGCCCATTCCAACATTAACCTTTAGAGTTTTTCAAACAGGGGCAGAGCCAGTAGCACATAGAGAAGAGAGAGAAAAAGTGAGAGAAAAAGAGAGAGAAAAGATTAAAGAGAGAGAAAGCTTCGCTCAGCAACTTCCGGCCACCATCGACTCTTTGTTCACCGTTGGATCGGGCTGAAATTTTGTCAGCAGGTTCATACTGGTAACTTCAATCTGACCGTTCGGATCTTGCAGAAGGTGTTTGAGCAGAGAGAAATTCATCTCACACTGCAGCAGCGTTTTTTAGCGTTTCTTTTGAGAACGGGAATTTTCAGATTGCTGCTGCCGTTTCGTCCACCGTTGGATCGGGCTGAACTATTGTCAACAGGTTCATACCTCGTGGTTCTGCAGTTTGACCGTTCAGATTGTTCAAAAGTCACTGGAAAAGTGACATATATGCCGTGTACGGTAACTACAGTTTGTGAATTTTTCAGGTTCCTTGTTCTCTGTTTTCATCTCTGTTGTATTGGTATTTGGCTGGTCATTGAGCACAAATTGTGCTGTGATTTGAGTCTCTTGTAACCATAATTTTTTATCATAGTGGAACCTTGATTGACTGGTTTGTGCCCGTGGTTTTTACTTCTCACATTGAGAAGGTTTTCCACGTTAAAATTCTTGTGTCTTCTTGAAGTGTGTTAAGTGTTGCTGCCATTATTTGCTATTGCTGCTCACAGATTCTTGCAAGTTGGGGAAATTGTTATCCGTTGCGTATTGCTCTTGTTGAGATATTATTGTTATTGTATTGAATTTCCCATCAGAGTGGTATCAGAGCTCTTTGGTTGGAGCTATTAGACTGCTTGAATGATGGAGGCAAAAACAAATAAGATGGTTTGTTTGAACGACACTACTTATAACTTGTGGAAGTGAAAAATGAAGGATCTGTTATTTGTGAAGAAATTGCCCCTTCCTGTATTTGCTACTGAAAAGCCAAAAGACAAGACTGATGAGGATTGGAAGTTTGAGCATCAGCACGTTTGTGGTTTTATTCGTCAGCATGTTGAAGACAATGTTTATAATCACATTGCTAATGAGGAAGATGCAAAATCCTTATGGAAGAAGATTGAGACTTCGTATGCCTCTAGTACAGGGAACAATAAATTATACTTGTTGAATTCCTTGATGAATTTGAGGTACAAGGAGAGCACTTCTATTTCAGATCACTTAAATGATTTTCAGGGGCTCCGAGATCAATTGTCAGAAATGGGCATCAAGTTTGATGACAAAGTTTTGGGATTATGGCTGCTGAATACTCTACCAAATTCTTGGGAAACATTTCGGGTTTCAATTACAAACTCATCCTTTTGTTCTTGTTAATGGTTTCCAAGGATAGAACACATTGACTTCATACATTATATGTTGTCATTTTTTTTCCATAGGATTATAGAACCACTTGCTTCAAGATGTGCAAAATTCAGGTTCAAGCCATTGTCAGAAGAAATCATGAGCAGCCGGATTTTGTACATATGCAAAGAAGAGGAACTCTGTCTTGATGCTGAGGTGAGAACCTTATGGGCTGTTTAGTTCAGTGGAGGGGAAGGGAAAGAAGAGGAGGGATTTTTAGATACTCTGTTTAGTTAAGAGGAAGGGAGGGGAGGGATATCAATAAAGAGGATAAGCAACTTGTTTCTTGTTTGGTTCACAATTCATTTCCTTGTTATTTTGGGTTCCCAAGTGTAAATAGGATTATTTTTGTCAATACATTTAAAATGTTTTAAATGACTTATCTTCCCCTCCAAATCTCCCCAATATTGGAGGGGAGCAAAAATTGAATGAGGGATTTGGCTCCCCTCCATTCCCAATCCACTCCCTCTTAGAATTTGAATCAAACAAAAAAGTTTTATTAAAATCCCTCTTCAACTCCCCTCTCCTCTATTTCTCTCCAACCAAGCATGTTAGTTCTCACACAATGTAGTATCATTCTTAATGTTCAGTCTTTTATCTATAGAGGTTTTGTTACATCATAATGGATTATTTTTCATGCCTTTGCTTCCATAGGCTATTTCAACCCTTAGTTCTTTTTCTCAAGGAGATCTTTGTCGGGCAATCACATACTTGCAGGTGAGCGGCATTTCCTGATCAACACACTCAATTTTCAAACAATTAAGTTATATGATTTCTATTTTCTTATAGTTTTCATGTGTAATTTAACTTAACCTCTTCACATCAAATAATGTAATCTTTGAATGTGATGCTTTTAACATATTCTGCTTGACTCCACCAGACTAATGAGTAACATTCCAAGTGCGTTAAGTCTGTGCTGTTTCTTAGGGAATAATTGTTACAAGAAAAACTGTTATACCGAGAAAAACTCCTTGGGCTGCACGTACAAATCTTCTGTAAATTATACCGAGAAAGAAAATAGTTTTATATCAGAACGGCTTGAAATAATTTCAAACGATCAATCTCATACTAATCCATTATGAACTACAGTACCTTAAGAAACATTTTACCGTTGGGGCTGTCATTTCGAACTTAAGAAACATATTTCGCCTTTTCTTTGCCTAATATTTCAAAAACTAGAAAATATTAGACCAATACGACATTCTAAAATAAACAGCAATTATTCTAATAGCCACATTTTCTTTGCTTACTCTGATCATAAAAACAAAAATAACAGAGATCACTGCATATATTTTTCAAATGTAGCTTAACTATACCTCAGACGCACGAAGGTGCTTGTAGATATCACAAGCAAAGGATGCGCAGAGCTGAGGATCCGCGTAATTGTTATCAACATTGACAAACTTATCCCCTTTTTCCAACTCAACAAGTATGTCTCTACTACAAATGTTGCCTGCAAAGACTTCAATCAATATCTAATGTAAAAACATGAGCAGATAATTTTATATTCAGTAGAAGTGACCAGAATGAAACCTGATTCGGCAGAATCAGAGATATTGAGATTGCTGAACGTCTTCCTCTCAATTGAATCAACAGCCGCAATATCACTATTGTCCACATATTCAATGTCAGGACTCTTGAAGGAGTCACAAGAAGACATCGACTCATCCATAGAAACCGACATTGCATCAGATGTACTAGGTGAAGCATCCAGCACCGGAGGAGGAACAGTAACAGTGACAACGAGTGGAGGAGGAGGAGCTTGATTCCTCGCAGGGAGAGAATTAGCCTTGGGGAAAACAACTGCATTAATAGGTTTGACATTCGCCAACGCAAGCCTTTTATTGCCTGAGCAGAGCGGAACAGGCTCTTTCTTCGTCTTCGCGAGTTTAGCTGCGCACGAAACCTAGCAATGCGAAATTCGCAAGAAGCAATAGTTAATGAAGCTGTTTGCGATGTGTGTTAAGTTTGCGGAATTAGTTAAAAGAGGAATTAGTACCGAAGAGGAAGAGTTGCGGTGAGCGACGGTGTTGGTGAGGTTAGAGAGAGGTGGACGCTTCTTTGGCACGTTTGTAGGAGCGACTAAAGAGGAGGAGGTAGAGGAGGAAGCGGTGGTGGATGCAAACGGTTTCTAGAGGAGGAGGTAGAGGAGGAAGCAGTGGTGGATGCAAATGGTTTCTTCTCTTTGTATGAACCTATATTAAATAGGAAATTTAGTAACTAACCATATAAAACTAAATAAAGAAATTATAAATAACTTCAATTACCATTTCAAATGAGCTCCAATTTCGCTCACATCCAGAAGAGCTACAAGTCAAGCTTAGAATTCGGATAGCAAACCTCTTCAACTCTGGAGTTCTATACCCAAACATCTCCCACCATTCTCCAGGAAGTATTGTTTTTCTACTTTCCTTTGCGTCATCCATTGCAAAGGCTCCTCTACCAAAATGATACTCAACAAGTTGCACATTAATTATCCTTCTTTCAGCAGCATCCTTAACCAATCTTCTCATGGATGTATACAAGTCTTCTTTCACCTCAGGATCATCAGATCTAAACTCAGGTTCATAATGGAATTGAGGATTGAGATAGTATGCAGCTGCATGCAGAGGCCTATGAAGTTGATTATCCCATCTTGCATCAATTATTTTCCAAACCTCTTCATAGCTACATACATTCATTCAATAGTAATCAATACTAACTATCATATAAGTAATAGAAGAAGAAGGAGTAATTAAATTTTTAAAGAGAAAAGCTATAAATTTTTTACCTTTTCTTAATATGATTAAAATTGTTCTTAATCTTCTCCTTTGCACGATCCATCTCTTCATATATGAAACCCATTGTTGGTTTTGCATCTGAATCCACCAATCTTAGGACCACCATATAAAATATATGATGATTTTCTAAGAGCGTTTATATAAAATGACTTTATATATTAATGACTTTATATAAATAAAGTTTAACTGCAGGATGTATGTTTGAGTCATTTTCAGACAATTGTCAATACAAAAATTACGTATGACAAATAATATCAAAATATTTTTATAAAATAAAAAGGTAAATTTTATAAGACAGATTATTTCAGTGAATTTTATAAGACAAATTATTTCGGAGTTCCTGATAATACATATCAATATTTATTGAATTTGTTCTTTTTAATAATATTTTTATCTATTTCAAAATTAAATTTACTATTAAAAATATTTATTAATTAATTTAAATTTTGGATCACAGAGAGATAATTTTTTATTTTTAATAATGTTTGTGTTTATTATCTTCTTCTTGGTGTATTAAATACTCTGTCATTTATGATTTATATATAAATTGTGTAAATTAAGTTACACATTTATGTTAAATTTATGAAAATGGTATCATTCTAGTTTAACTTTATTGAAAGATATATTTTAAAAAAATATAGATATAAATATGATATACTTAAAAAAATGATTTCAAAATGAAAAAATTGTGTTTCAAAAAAAGTATGATTTTAATTTTTAAATTATTGACTTTCTCATTCTAAAGTGGTATTATGAAGTAAATCTTTGTTATTTTTTTATATTTTTATATTTTTATAGATAAATTCTTTTTCTATATTGATATATTTTTTAATTTCAACAATATTCTTAAATTCAATTACAGACTAAAATTAACAAAAGGTTTAATCTATATTAATTTTTTTTAATAAAAATATATTAAAAACTCATATATCTCATAAAGTTTCCTATTAAAAATGAAGTTAATACGATATGACTTTTAAGTTCATTTCTTTCTATTTTAATTTTTAAAAAAATACTATTTTTTTTAAAATAAAAGTATTAAATTATTTAAGTTAATTTGTGTTATTAAATTTATTTGGTCTTCATATATTTCGCCTTCCAAAACTCTTGTCCTTTGAAAAGTTTTTCATGGGTGACTTCCTACATATCAGCATATTCAAATAAAGGTCTGCATATTTGTTCTATGTGTACGCTATGTGAAAAACATGAGGAATCTATTTAACATTTATTTTTTGAATGTGTTAATGTTTTGCGTATTTGGAGTTGAGTTCGACACATTTTCCCTACTTATGATTTATCTAATAAGGATGATTTTCTTTCTTTTATTAAGAGTGATGGTAGTCTGCTGGTTAAATTGGTTAAGTTAGCTGTGATAACTTTTTCTATTTGGATGATATGACGCATGATGAATTATGCTCATTTTCAGGATAAGATTGAGGTTTCTATGACTATTTTGGTTATTAAAGATTTAACTTGTCTAGTGGGTAATTCATCTAAAGCTTCGATGAGGAATGATATGTTCAATTTCAATGTGCTCAAGTTTTTTGGTATTAACACTCGTACTGGTAAAGTTCTACGTTCTCTTCTTATTAGATGAGGGTTATCCATGTCTTGCCGCTTGTGGAAGTATTTTCCGTGGGAGTATGGGGTAGTTTATTGGAGCTTTCTCTGCGTTTTTTTATGTTCAAACTATTTTGGTTGCTGAATTTTATGGAGTTATATATGCTTTGGAGGAAGCTCAAAAGTTAGGTCTTACTAATGTCTGGCTGGAATGTGACTATGCCTTTGTTTGTGCTGCGTTTACTGCTAAGACAAATGTTCCTTGAATGTTTCGTAATCGATAGAATATTTGTCTTAATTACTGTGGAAAAATCAGGTTTAAGGTGATAAGTGTCTAATTTCAGTAATATTTCATATTAAAATATAGGCACTTATGAGGATTTATTGTTAATTTACATATAAAATAATCCATAATTTATGAATTTATACTTTTTTACATTTTTATGAGCTTTATTTGAATAAAAGCACTTTATTGCCAAATTTGGTGTTAATTGCAGATTTATAGGGAAGGTTGGAGATTTAGAATAAAGGAGAATAATTTGAGCTAAAAAGATAAAGCCGGAAGGTCCCAGAATGGAAAAAGATGCAAAGAAAGATTGAGTCTCTTTTATGTTTTATCATTTAGCTCATTAGCGCGACAGAGGAAGCAACCTAACCCTAGAAAACTATGATAAATAGAGGGCTAGAGGCTCAACCCTAGTGTGCCAGATTGAGAGGAAAACACCATAGAGTGAATTGTAACCAATTGGGAGAATGGAAGGTGATAGAAGTATGCGTCGCTAATTCTACCCTTTGGGATTGGGAGTAATATGCTCAAACTCTTATGTATTGTGGTGATATCTTATATATTGATATTCAGTTCCTGATTGATTATTGGTATTGTTGTTTTACTTTTTAACTTTTCGTGACCGAGATGTATTTTTAGGGTTTGGACCTAAACATCAATACTTAAGCATATTTGAATGCTAGGGATAAACTTGAAATGTTATTTGTCATTAACGTCTGAGTGTGATTCTAACTTGTTTTTATAAATATGCGAGGGATCAATATTTAGGAAAACATTCTTAAGAATTTTATATGCGAGAGATCGATATAAATGAATTTTCTACGGGCATCAATTTCAATCAAAGAACTCAATATTAACATCAAAATACATGAGAGTGGGAGAGATGAAACCTAATCCATATTTTTCCAATTGAAGCAACTAATTCTTTGTTTGTTTTCTGATTGATCAGTGCCAACACAATAACTTCTAAACTATTTTTATTGTTATGTTGTTATATTTAGCGAATATTGTACTTGATAATTTATTGTTCCTTGTGGGATCGATATCCGTCTTGAGGGACAATTATTACTTCTGACAAACGCGGTGCACTTGCCGTAAAAAGTCATCATAAGGTTACTCATATTTTTCGTGAAGGGAATGCGTGTGCGAATAAGTTGGCTAATTTAAGATTTATTCATAGAGAATCATTTCATTGGTATAATAGGTTTTCATCTAGTCTGTTATTAGAATTCTTTATTAATAGGTATAGTCTACCTATGTATCGTTTTTGTTAACATATGGGTTTTGGTCTAGTCCTCCCATATTTTTGTATTTTCTTCCTTTTTTTTAATAATACTTTTTTCATATGATGACAAATGATTGTTTTTACTTAAGGTGTCAGCCTAGTTGAGATGTCAAGTAACATAGTAATGCCTAACATGAAAGCTTTTTATAAAAACATAAAAAAAATGATTAAATTATTTCTCATTTAAATAATGAAAAAACTGTATCAAATAAAGTAGAAAGATATTTAAAAAAATTATGTTTACTTCTATTATTAGTTTGAGCAAAAGCATCATTTTATTTTTTCTATATTTTTAGTTATTTTTTCAGAAATTACAAAATAAATTTAAGATGAAAAATTGACTACAAAACTAAAAAAAAATATCTTCACACTATGGAAGGTAGAATACAACGAATATTCTTGTTAAGTTGTTCACATGTGCTTAAATGATTAAATTATTCTACCAAATGTTATAGTTGAAAAATAATAGAAGTGTTGCTACTAAAAGAGAGAATTTTGGAGTGCGGAAATGCAACTGAGATTATACTTCAATTAAGATTATTTAAAAAAGTTTTAAAAAATAAAAATCGACTTTTCAAAATTAATATACATGTAAAAGAAAAAGGTATGGAGGGAGGTTTGAAAATAATTTGTTTTTCTTTTGTAAAGTCGTAATTAAAAACATGTTTTTTTTTAAGTTCGTCCTTATTAGCATATTTTTATGTTTTAAAAAATCGTGTTTAATAGCAAGTTTATATTTTTTTTAAAAGATTTAACTATTCGGTGTACGGCTTTCAATACTTAGGATTTATTTGTTTTTAATGTTTGTAATTTTGTTTAATTTTCAAGTTTAAAAAAAAATTGTGTTTACTTATAATTGGGTGTAATTTTTTGATTTTATTTATTTTGAATTTAAGAAAGTTGAATATAATGTTATAATTTTAGTTCATTTAATTAATTAATCACATTATTTATGTTAATTGAATGCAACATGGAAAAAATTAAAAGGATATCACTCAAATATATATTTTATTATAATAAATTAAATTTAACAAAATTGGAGAAATTGAATAATTGTTTTGATTATGACCGTGGTTCCAACAATAAGAATAATTTTTATTTATACTTAATTAATCATTATTTTTTCAACTAACACATTGACCAATTTCAAAAACTCAAATTTTAAGTATATATTTATTCATACTGAATAGTTCTAATTATATACTATTAGATTATAATAATAAATAAATTCATTATTTTAATTCTTATTCATATAATTGTGTTTACTTTGGTCTTAACTAATTTTTGTATTAATTTTGTGTTTTTTTAGATTAGTCTAAAGGAAGTGTTTATCTTTGCAAATGAGTCAAATATGCAAAAGTCAAAGTTGATTATTTGAATCAAAATAGAAAACAAATATGAGGAAAAGAATGAGAAAATAAAATCTACAATATCTCAACAACAAAATTGGAAGCAAATATTTTGCAAAATACAAGGAAACAAAATTCAAGAATTATGAGAAGTTGAAAATTGAGAAATTGTTAATAAAGACAAAGTCAGGAGCTTCATATGGTTTTCTCTTAGTTTCTTTTCTTCTTTGTAACTTTTTTGCCTTCGCATGGAAGACTAAACATTTTTTATTGATTATTTTATAATTTCTCATTGAGTTCTAAAATTTTGATTAATAATTTTTTTTCCAATTTTCTATAGTAGTTGTTTAAATATTCTAATCTCTTAGAAATCTGGTTTTTGTGAGAGGTTGTACTTGAACGCATGATTAAGAGTCTTCTTTATCTTAAACTTTGATTTCATAGTTAGTTCGCAATGTTCTAATTAATTTATTGGCCACATGATGCTTTACTGGTGAACTTCAAGTTAAATTAGATTGACACATGTTTAATCTGGTTTAGCTATATGTGAGAATTGAAGGATGATAACCTTTAGATGACCTATGAAGAATTTATTGGTGAAAGAACTTGGGAACCAACGCTTTTTATTTTCTATTTTAATCATTCTTTTATATTTTTTTATTAAACAATCTCAACCCCTTTTTTATTTTTATTGTTACTACTAACTTATTTTGCTTGTAGATAGATTATGAACATTGATTTACTGATTTTATTATTGGATTCGTTGGGAAATGATTTAGAATCATCTAACCACAATTATATTATCATTTTTTAGCGTTAAAAATATCTACGTTGGAATCATCTTAATTTGACAGCAAAACGAACAAATATCAAATTTGACGCCTCCAACCAATATATTAACATATTAAATAATCTTTTAATATTGACGACTTTATGCCATAATATATTGATCAATTTAATTTTCAATTATATGTTTGAATGTATAGGTAAAACACATGTCTAAAAATGTTTTGATAATGTACGGAAATTGATTTTCATAAAAAACAACATGTTTAGAAATCTCAATTTTATGATTTTTCAAATTCAGGAAAAGAAAACCTTTTGTATGTGGTTTAAACAAGAGTAGCATAAACATCCAAACACACGCAAAACATAACGATCACAAATTTTATCATATTGTTTTTCATGCGGAGTGGTATTACTAAGAATAGGTATATGAATACAAATTATTAAGTAAGTAGCATGCTAGATAGAAAAAGTCCAAAAATTAACATAAGTTTAGAATGAAAAAAAGAGCTCTAGTAACATTTAAAAGATATTGATGCTTTGTCTCAACAATACCATTCTTCTTTGGTGTTTCCACAGAAGTAGTTTAGTGAACAATACCTTTGGATGCAAAAAAATATTTCATCATAAATTCAACATCATTATCAGTACATTTAGTCTTAATCTTTGTTTGAAAATGATTTTCAATATAAGAACTGAAATTCATAACATTATCTTTGATTTCAAACTTATCACGCATAGGAAAAAATCCAAGTATAATGAAAATTATCGATAACAGTGAGGAAGTATCTAAAACCATTCATAAAAATAACAGGACATGGCCCCATATATCCATATGTATCAAATAAAAAATATGAACAACATGCGAATTTTTAAAGAAAAAATGAAGTTTCTTTTTGTTTTGCTTGATGATAAGCATCACAAACATAAGTCTGTAAATGCTAGGATAATATGTTTTTAAAAGTTTAAACTTTCACTAGAGGGGTGTCCCATCCTATCATGTCAAAGCCTAATGTTTTGAGCAACACAATTGAAGATAGGAGAGACATTATATTCATGAGAATTATTGAAAATGTACAAACCAACAACTAGCTCTCAAATGAGAAGAAAATGTATCATATACACTCATGAGAAGAAAATATGAGTTTACATTTAAGAGAGGAGGTAAGTTTTGAAATTGAAGCAAGGTTAAAAGAAAAATCTATAACATATAGCACAGCACAATAGTAAGATAAATTATGTGATTGAGATGAACAATTCCAAAATGGTTACCAAACACATAATGGTCATTAGGTAACTTTATGAGAATAGAACTAATGCGGTGATAAGTAGTAAAAATAGATAATGTACAAAATACATGATTTGTGGTTCCATAGTCAAGAATCCTATTTATTGGAAATTAAATTATTTAATATGAACTTCTTACCTACAAATGAAGATTCTAGATCTTGATGATTTATATTTGGTTATGAGATTGTTCCAAATGCTGGAATCGATTTTCGCAGGTTGAGGAGTTGTGTTGTCCATGAACTTGATCTTGTTCTTCGCACTTAATATCGTAAGCATTAACCTACTCCACGAGTGAAAATTGTTGGAGTAAAGTACCAGCGAGACGAGCAGAGTTGTGGGGTTCTCATCTGGGTGAAGGTATAGGTAAGTTTGTACAAAGAGCGCAATAAAGCTTTAATACAATATTAAGAAGTTGACTTTAAGTCTGACTGAACCTTATGAAATTGGTTTATAAAGTGAGGTTTGCACTCACTTATATACTATGAAATGTCCTTATCTCTAGTCAATGTGGGATCTCCAGCACACCTTCCTCAGACCGAGACATGTCAACTCGTGTGTAAGACTATATATTTATAGGTGATTTGATAGCGATCATAGTGTATAAGTGAGTGCAAGCATTACCTTATTGAATACCTTAAACTCACCCCGCACTCATGAAATCGAAGTGTAAGTTGCTTGTATGAAAAAAAAATGTTAATATCAAATATGACTTGTTTAATAAAATTTTATAAGATGTTGATTGATATTCTCCAGAGAATATCCTTGATATACGTGAAAACAATATGTACGAGTATAAATTCATGGATCAAATGAACTAAATTGGAAATTCATGGATCAAACATACACTCACATATCGCTACAAACAATGATAGAAAATCACAATTTAGAGAAGTTCAAATGATGAGATAACATAAACTCCAAAATACATTAGTGTTTCAGTCATAATCAACTCCAAATGAAGAAATTGAAAAGGGTAAAAAGAATAAGAACAAAAGTATAATTTCACAACGCATTCCAGAGGAACTCCAAATCATCGTATATAAAACACAAGATATGAAAGGTGCAAGTAGATGTACAAAGAAAATAATGTGAACTACACTTTAGTGTAATTTGCAGTCTTAGAATGAGAGATTAACCATTTTTCTTTAAAGGAAAAACAATTCATTATCACATGATGTCTCACTAATACATTTGTAATGTGTGTGAAGCATTTTGGTTTACCTTAATCAAAAGTTTCCCATTCTGTGATCACCACAACAGAGTTAGAATTTTGCATTGGTTGCTGCTTCTTAGGATTTCCCTGCCTCCTCTGCTATAATCCCACCTGTGGAAGCATCAGTCTCCAAAACTGCAACCTGTCCAATTTCAATTAATTAAAAGCATTAATTAGTAAGAAAAATAAGTACTCATAAATTAATATTGAAATTGTCCATATAAATTATGAAACTGAAACTAAGTACCTTCTTGCATAATTTGTCAACCTCAACTTTATTTAAAGAATTTTGAAGTCTTTTCCTTCTTTATAATTTTTAACTTATCAAGTATTCTTCTTTCTCTATTCTCAATGTCCACAAAAAGCACCAATTTCGACCCATCATTGACTCTCTCAACATCAAAATATGACTTTGAATCTCTCTCCTTGTTCTTGTAAAAGCTAAACAGCCCAAGAAGAAGAAAAAACTAAATGCCAATGGAACAATGAAAAGGAAAGCCTACAATAAGTTATGAAAGAAAAAGATAAAAGAGGAGTTTCATCCTAACAAACAAGAGAAAGTGAAAAATGATCCCCCATGTTAGCTTAAGAGCATCTTTATATTGATGCTGTAAATATGGTGGCATGAAATCCATAGTCCGTGCAATGCATAAGGCAACTAAATAGCACAGTTGGTTACCATACACTAGACATATTTGTCTACTGTTAAAATTTGAAAAATATAGCCTCTAGTAGTAATTTTTATAAGATTTGAAAGTAGTGAGCAATCACAGAAATACAAATGTTTTTAAAATTTAATCAATAACTGTTTTTATCAAATATGCATCTATTCTAATATAGTAACATCAATGTCATACATGTTTGAGTTCTCCTGGTCTTGTTCTTGTTTTTTATCCATTTCACCAAACAGATGAGAAACTGTTCTCTTCTACTGTTGACTCTTGACATCGACAAGGTGCTAATAATAACTTATGGAGAAATCACATGTAAAATAAGAGGACAACAAAAAATAAAAATAAGCAAATAAGAGTCAACAAAGAGGAGGTCAGAAAGAGGAGATCAGAAGTAGAAAAGAGAAAGTAAATTACACAATCACTAAAAAAAAAACAGTATCACTACGAAACAATGGGACTAAGAGTCTCTCAAGAAGAGGTGGTAATTATTCATACCAATCAAAATAATATATTTAGGATAATATTTAATTTAATATAATTATTTTTAAAAATTTAATTTATTTTTTTAATAAAGTTTAATGGTTATTACATCTTCATAAAACATGATAATTATTGATGATGTCACATACATAATAACATTAATTTGTACAGTGTGGAACGAACGTAAATGAATATTTTAAAAAAAAATATTAACATTGTTTTTTTTAAATTATTATATTAAATTGAATATTAATTCTATATATAATATTATTTTTTTAAAAATCTCAATTAACCATAAATATGTGATAACTAAAGTTGATGTGATAAAAAATGATTTAATAAGTATAATATAAACTTTGAAAAATTAATTAATATTAAATAGAAGATAGAATTAATATACCACTGTTAAATAGTATATTCCACATCCAATAGATACTATTGAAAAAATACTTTATATACTAAATTCTCGTCATATCTTATTATAGATATTTTGTCTTTATTACATGACTTCATCATTATTAACGGAGATCAAATAAAAAAAACTCTAAAATTAAATTGCAAAGTCGGCCTTGTATTCATGATTTTTTACAATACACAAAAAAAAATCACATCTTTATCTTCATCTTTTGATGCTACACATAAACCATTTACACTTGAAGAATACTAACTTATATACTCACGTGTGTATGAGTAAATTTAGGAAAATTCAAAAAATATCATTCAAAATGGTGTTGTTGTGCTCTCTTTTATTTGGTTCGTTTCAATCTAGTAAATATTGACCATTTTGACACTTGAGTTGTCTACCAATTTGAATTGCATATTGCTGCTACAACTATCATGTACACGGATAAAAACTTATTATTATTATTTTCTTAATTTGGTTAGGTGAAAACTTGTCCCCAATTAACTATGAACAACTTTCATTAGCCTTAAATCACTTAAATCATGTTTGAAAGTTTAATTAGTAGTACACTCACCAGGTTATTCAAGTATCTACTTTTACTTATCTAAACAAGATATATAGTTTTACATAATTTTTAAAAGAAGTTTACTATATCAAGTATTAGATTATGGTTTTATTCTTCTTTGATTTTTTTTTTATAATATTTTTTCGGTTCAATTAGATTTCACTTAGTAATTCATTGTATTTAATTCCTAAAATTTAAGATAATGTGATATTCGTTCCTAATATTTAAAGAAATATTTTAATTCTTCTAATATAAAATATATGATTTTTATTTTTAAAATAATTTATTATTGATTAATGTCAAGAATTATTAAAAATATATTTTTTTACTGTACTCACCATCCCATCAGAAATGTGAATTGACAAAATTAACCCTAAGAGGTTTTAAGAACCTAAACAAACATTTATTTCTTCTCTGTCATTTTCGTTGTCACTGCTCAGAGAAGGCCGCAATGAGTATTCTGGGCGATTTTTGTGATTTTAGTGCGTGGGTTCTCAGTAAATATAAACAAACATGTGTGCTTCTTTTCTGTGCTATGGTTAGTGGATGGTTTTGGAAACGTTGTTCGTCAAAGAAGAAAGGTAAGGTTCATTTATGTGTTGCTTTCGAAATTTATAATCCATAATATTTGTGTAAATGATAAATGTAGAATGAAATGGGAATGTGCATAAATAAAATAATTTATTATTAATTAATGTCAAGAACTATTAAAAATATTTTTTTACTGTACTCACCATCCCATCAGAAATGTGAATTGACAAAATTAACCCTAAGAGGTTTTAAGAACCTAAACAAACATTTCTTTGTTGTCACTGCTCAGAGCAAGCCGCAATGAGTATTATGGGCGATTTTGGTGATTTTAGTGCGTGAGTTCTCCGTAAATATAAACAAACATGTGTGCTTCTTTTCTGTGCGATGGTTAGTGGATGGTTTTGGAAACGTTGTTCGTCGAAGAAGAAAGGTAAAATTCATTTTTGTGTTGCTTTCGGAATTTATAATCCATAATATTTGTGTAAATGATAAATCTGGAATGAAATGAGAAGGTGCATATATTCCAAAAAAGGTAGTCTAGGTAGTCCTTAACCTGTTTTTGAAAAGGGCTAACCATTTTAAATATTTTTTCCATTTTGGAAATCAATAAATGTATCCTAGAAAGAGTATTTCAGAATGATGTTTTTGTTTTTCAGATTTCCTTTTCTGAAGACTCTTTTCTTTGACCGAACATCCTATTTTATAACCATTTAAAATTATTAAGAATAATTTGGATATTTTAGAAGATGTAGGGTTGGAGAAAAAATATAGGAGTGTAAAAGAAACCCTCTTTCTGAAATCAAGAAATTTTAAATATTTAATTTTTTAAAATAATTTCAAAAGTTTATATTAAATTTGAAGAACTAAAAATAAAATGAAACTTATTAATTTATAATTTAAAAGGGTCTTAATCCATTTTTTTCTATTAGATGAAATTTTACATGCGGGAAAAATACTCTCGCAACATGTTCCCTCCTTACACAAATAATTGGGACCTAAACCCTAAAGAAGAACAGAAAACCCTCACTCTCTAAACTCTTTCCTCCATTTACTATCATAATCCCAAATTATTTCACCCTTCCTCTCCAGACTCGCAATTGTGATACTTACTATCGACCTTCCTCTGAAGTGTTCCATTTCAGTCATATAATCTGTATTTTATTCTTCTCTCATTCTCGTAATCTTCCTATTTGAATGTTTTAATCAGTGTATGTTTTTTCTTTTTCATCCATTGTCGCAGTGCTTGCCTTTACAACTGTTTGGTGCATTGGCACATGTTTAGTAGCACACAACAGTTACGAAAGGGCTCTAATTTGATTTTGTAGGAAATATGCTAATGCTTGCCTTTTATAAGCTTACATAGTTGCAACTTGTTTATATATTTGTTAGTACATGATATATTTATGATAATTGGTAAGTTTTCTCTCTCTTACCGATATGGAATTCGAGTTGAAGCTAGCTAGCTACAAGCCCAAAGGAAAAAGAAACATGAATATCGGCTTAAAAAATAACAAAGATGTTTTCTGTTAGAACTATTTATTTGCGCTCAACTTGGGTATCAGAATTTTCATATTTAGGCTGTATGAAAAAGGAAGGATTTTGAACAACAACATATAAATATCAAGTGTTTGGTGTCTGGGGTTGTTTTCAATCTGAAGGGTTTTGGACTGATTTGTTTTGCTTCCCTCTGCAATTTCATTTGTTCTGTGGCAAGAATACTTGAATCAAGGGTCTTCCCTTTTTGTTTTTTGACCCCATAGTTTTTTTTGTGTGGTTGATGTGTGGTGTTCACTGTCACTGATATGTTTCTGTTTAGTTCTTATGTTCAGTGATGTGTTTGTTTGTTTGGACATCTATTTCAGAATATGCAATGCAAGGTTATGAAATTTTGTTGTGGCTATATTTTCCTTCAGTCCATCTTTCACACTGCTCTTTTAACCATGTTTCTCTTTAAATAGTTTAAACGTCAGACTCCATCTGTTTATACTTGCTGCATGTGTGATTTTCCTCTAAGTACATCAGATACACTCAAAATATTATAAGATATTTTAAGAAGTGATAGAAGTCACATTCTATTATGCACTATCTTATGTATCCATATTCTATTGCTTTCATTTATGTTACAAACAACTTAAGTTTCCTATTGGTAGGCTTCGCATCAGGTTTCTCATAACTGGGTCTGGTTTTAAGTTCTAATACACCAAATGAAGATAGTAACTGTTATCAATCTATCATTAACATACCTCATTTTTCTATATTATGATATGCAACTTCCTAGTAGCTATCTGTATGTTTCAATCCCTGATATGATACTGTGTTGGTATGTTATTGCCTTGATATATGCTGTTTTAAAACTTTTTCTTTTTTCTTTTTAATAGTGTGTGAAAATAAGACGGCCTCAATCATGCAGAGCTCTCAGCAATGGGTCGAGAAATAGTAACATAAGTTCTCTTTCAATTATTTCTATATTTTATTTTGTACAAATCTAATTTTGAATGTTGTAACCCAGCCGACCAAGGAAAGTGAAAGATGTTGCCCACCAAGAAGAAGTTGTTCGAGTGCTAACAAATACCCTTGAAACTGGAAGTGTAATTATCCTTTTCAAATACCTACTTTTCCCTTTCCTCCTCCTCCTCTTCCTCAATGAATCAAGCTAATCTTGTATTGCAGTGCCCCTACATGCTCTTCTATGGTCCTCCCGGCACTGGAAAAACAACTACTGCTCTTGCAATTGCCCACCAGCTTTTTGGGTATCCCTCTTTAGTTTTATTTTCACAATTAGAAGAGCGCTTGTTTATTTCTAACTGTTATGCCAATTTCTTGTGATCAAGAGACCTTAAGCAGCTCTAACAACTACTAGCTTTGGTTGCTCTGTAGATCAAAATAAACAGAGCTGCTAAATAATATCTAATCAAGAATCCAAGATTGACTACATGTAATGGAAACCAAGGTGATATGAACTATCTGTTAAAACTTTCTCTTAAAATATGCTTTACACTCTTAAGAATATTTCAATAAACCTTTGTTAGTCAGTTTCACCATGAAATCATTTACCGAGTAAAAAGGAAATCAAATCTAATTTAAGGAATACCTTAAGTTCAAATATTTTCACAAAATTTATATAACTACCTTTGAATTCTTGACATGTTGAGTCATAGAGATCCAAAGACTATGCAAATTGTGCATCACTTTAATAGCAACTTACGGTAATAATTTTACTAGGAATATTTTTTGTTCAACTGTTAGAAATGAAAGACCTAATGTTATGCAGTAGAGGATCAT
Organism: Phaseolus vulgaris; assembly: GCF_051622355.1. Lineage (NCBI taxonomy): Eukaryota > Viridiplantae > Streptophyta > Magnoliopsida > Fabales > Fabaceae > Phaseolus > Phaseolus vulgaris. Next base: position 3,831,776 of record NC_143501.1, on the reverse strand, counting down.
TTTGAGGGTTGAATTTATCAAAATGTCAATTTTGTTTGTTTTATGAGTTGGGATTCATTGGTAGTAAAAAATGCTTCCGTTTTCTTCCTTAAGCTAATCTGTTGTGCTGATGGACACAATGACACATGTAATTTAATTTCTAACAACTATATATTACCGACCTGAGCTCTATAAGTCCAGGGTGCTGGAGCTGAATGCAAGTGATGATAGAGGGATTAATGTTGTTCGTACAAAGATAAAAGATTTTGCTGTTGTGGCTGTTGGTACTAACAAGCGTAAGAAGTATGGGAAATCTAATTCTCTTAAAAGTCTTTCCCCCTCCTTTCTCTGCTTGTAAGATTTGAATAACTTCCTCTTTGTTATGGTGTTTTGATATTGCAGGGGTCATCCTTGTCCACCATTTAAGATTATTGTTCTAGATGAGGTTGATTCAATGACAGAAGATGCTCAGGCATGTTTGTTATGTTTTTCATTTCTAACGTTGCTGTCTCAAAGTGTTCTGGTTTCACACCACCTTCAATTGCTGTACAGAATGCCCTGAGGCGTACGATGGAAACTTACTCTAAAGTTACAAGGTTCTTTTTTATATGCAACTATGTGAGCAGGTATCTTGTCTTCCATGCTAATATGTTCTTCTTAATTTGGTATTCTCATATCTTTAAGGAGCTAATGAGTATTATAGTCACCATGATGAAAGTAATTAATCCAAATAGTGCCATGGAGTGGTTGGCTCCAAAAAAGCTATAGCGAGTTATAGGACAATTGCTATTTTGAAGCTTTATGATACGCATAGCATAAGTTTTATACCACACGTATATATGCTGAAAAATAAGATAAGAACTCCTAAATTGAATAAATTCATAATTAATGACAAAAAAAAGAGTTTGAGAGATGAACACATTAATAACAACCAACATCAAGGAATCAAACAAGTCTAAGCCTAAGGTTTAAAGCACCTAAATAAATAATTTTAACTACAAAATTATAATAGATATGTCCATAAGATACCATGACCATGATTTCCATCAATTTTGACATGTAATGCTAATGAAGTTTTAATTATTCTTTTGGTCCCTATTGTTGCAACATTTCCCCTTTTAGCCCTTATAACCTAAAACATCTAATTTTGGTCCCTGTATTTGCATCTCTTTACCCTTTCGTTCTCCTTGCCAAGTGTTGGCTAACATTGTTTGAAATGAATGAGACGTGGTTCATTTAATCAACATTAATCTGAAATGTCGTTGTATGACTTTAGAGAACAATGACCCAAAGGGTAAAAACATGGCAATTATAGGAACCAGAAGAGAATGTTTTAAACTATAGCAACTAAAAGGAAAAGTTGTTGCAAATGTAGGTACCAAATGGTAATTAAACCTTATGGGGTGCATTGTAAAAGGACTTTTATTTTGTATCCAAAGGGATGGCAATGGGGTGGGACAAGTGCGGGTTTTACTATCTCATCCCATCCTTGAAGTAAACATTCATCCCCATTCCCATCCTTATATCCAACAATTATGAATTTTTTGTCTCATCCCCATGCCCATCAAGGAACATGTGTATACTTGTACCCAACCCATACTTGCCCCTTTGCTATTTCACATCAGTGTTATCAATATTTGATTTGATAATGGAAAATATCAATCCTTTATGAAGTTATAACAAAAACCATAACGGGTTATGGCAGAAGCATTGCGTCAAAAGAAATTCAATATATAAATACACCACAAATTTCAAACTTAAAATAGCAACAAAACATTTCCAACTTAGCCACTCCACACCTCATCTCATGTAATTTCTTGATTTTCCACTGTCACCACAGCCTCATCAAACCTCGTGCAACAACCACACAACCTCATTAGATCTTGTGTTGCCGTTGCAAGCCTTCTTCTCTCTGTCTTTTATGGTATCTTTGTTCACTGCTAGTATCTCATGATGCAAAAAGTGGCTGCCATGACAAACTCGCATTGTCATTGCCATGTTGTGGCATTGATTAGAAATTCCTCTGTCAGTTTCCACCATAATTGGTTTTGAATAACATTGTTTCACATTATTAAGAAAACCTCTAATGTCTAGTCGACATGAGATATCCAACACACCCTCCTCACGTTGAAACTATCAACTCGTGCGTGAGACTATATATTTATATTTATGGATGGTCTGATAGCAGCTCGATAGCGGGTGACACGATAGGCATAGGAAACTCTCGCTAGGATAGATTCGAAATGATTTGGATACCATGTTAAGAAATGCTCTAATCTTTAGTTGATGTGAGATCTCTAACACACATTTTAATTAAATATTTTTTTTATAAAAAATAAAAATCACATTAAAGAAACATGATATTATCAAGTATTAAATATTAATAGGATATGAATTTTATTTTCTCTAATGTCAAATATCAAGAAAAAAAATTATAATTGTATAAATATCAAATTAGAGTATTAAATAACAATTGAATAAAGGTCAAATAATTATAGAAAAGAGTAAAAATGACCAAATGTAAGACCTAGAAATAAGTTACAAAACTAAGGACCAAAGAAAACTTAATATAAGTTTTTTAAATTACCTAATAAATTAAAAGTGTTTTAGTAATTTAAAATGGGGATGAGTATGAGGACATGGATGAGTACTGGGAAATGTATGAAAAAAAAAACGGGGTAGATATGTACATATCCATTCTCATCCCCAATTTAATAAATTGGGTATTATCCATACCCGTACTGTAGCTAATGCGAGGATTTCTTGTCAAAATCGGGATAGGTTTGAATAATGCCCGCACATATGGGTTCATTTGCCATCCCTATGTCCAAGGATTGGAAGTTTATATAACCTTTTAAAAATTAATTTTTCAGGCAGCACCATTTCCTTTGAATGGACATTTACGGAGAAGAAAATCTAACATTCTTTAGTTAAAAGGAAAGTCTTAATGGAAAAAAGAATATCATGTTATTGTTATTAAATCACTTAATGTGGTAAGAATTTTGTAAAAATGACATTATTCTTTGAATTATAGAAAACTTGTATAAGTATTTCTGGTAATATATTTGATCAACCAAATAAAACTTATCATTTGTGTGAATCATAATTCTCAAGATTCATATTGATCAGGAATCATGATTCCCATGTATGAAAAGTTGCTTTGGTATCAAACGCCATGTTAATGTGATATATTGATACAGTCCTTTTCCTTTTGTTCTTGTTAATGGTTTCCAAGGATAGAACACATTGACTTCATACATTATATGGTTGTCATTTTTTTTTCCATATGATTATAGAACCACTTGCTTCAAGATGTGCAAAATTCAGGTTCAAGCCATTGTCAGAAGAAATCATGAGCAGCCGGATTTTGTACATATGCAAAGAAGAGGAACTCTGTCTTGATGCTGAGGTGAGAACCTTATGGGCTGTTTAGTTCAGTGGAGGGGAAGGGAAGGAAGATGAGGGATTTTGATTAGATACTCTGTTTAGTTAAGAGGAAGGGAGGGGAGGGATATAAATGGAGAGGATAAGCAACTTGTTTCTTGTTTGGTTCACAAGGGGAGGGGAGACTTTTTAAAAATTAATTTACCTTCATTTCCTTGTTATTTTGGGTTCCCAAGTGTAAATAAGATTATTTTTGTCAATACATTTAAAATGTTTTAAATGACTTATCTTCCCCTCCAAATCTCCCCAATATTGGAGGGGAGCAAAAATTGAATGAGGGATTTGGCTCCCCTCCATTCCCAATCCACTCCCTCTTAGAATTTGAATCAAACAAAAAAGTTTTATTAAAATCCCTCTTCAACTCCCCTCTCCTCTATTTCTCTCCAACCAAGCATGTTAGTTCTCACACAATGTAGTATCATTCTTAATGTTCAGTCTTTTATCTATAGAGGTTTTGTTACATCATAATGGATTATTTTTCATGCCTTTGCTTCCATAGGCTATTTCAACCCTTAGTTCTTTTTCTCAAGGAGATCTTTGTCGGGCAATCACATACTTGCAGGTGAGCGGAATTTCCTGATCAACACACTCAATTTTCAAACAATTAAGTTATATGATTTCTATTTTCTTATAGTTTTCATGTGTAATTTAACTTAACCTCTTCACATCAAATAATGTAATCTTTGAATGTGATGCTTTTAACATATTCTGCTTGACTCCACCAGACTAATGAGTAACATTCCAACTGTGTTAAGTCTGTGCTGTTTCTTAGGGAATAATTGTTACAAGAAAAACTGTTATACCGAGAAAAACTCCTTGGGCTGCACGTACAAATCTTCTGTAAATTATACCGAGAAAGAAAATAGTTTTATATCAGAACGGCTTGAAATAATTTCAAACGATCAATCTCATACTAATCCGTTATGAACTACAGTACCTTAAGAAACATTTTACCGTTGGGGCTGTCATTTCGAACTTGAGAAAATTTAAAACAGCAGATTCCATCTGCAAAACCTGCATCGGATAATTTTGCTTGAGATGTGAGGTCCTCAAATACATACATAAACAGTTAACCTGAAGCCTCAAATGAATTCAAACCAAACCTCGTCTTTGAAGTACGTGTTATCAGTAATGTAACAAAATTCTTCCACCTGAGGTGCACAAATCTCCTCATATTTACTGCAAACAAATACCAAAAACCAATATCAATACTAGAAACCCCATCAATCAGAAAAATTACGAGGAACTTGTATGACTCCTTACGAGGCAATCATCATGGAGGCAACACCAAGTAATTGTAATCTTTGTCTGTTCATCACATTTCCTGAAAGATACCGGTCAATGTAGTTTACCGTCAAATACAATGTATCAGGTACTAGTCTATACTCTTCAGCCACCTGCAATCCGAAACTGAGTTTAGCATGTAGCCATATACACCAGGTGTGGCACTGAACTATTATTGGAAAGAACAGCGACGTTCCCCCAAGAATAAAATATTACCTACATATTCCTATTTGCAATATAATAATGTTTGAGTTTAACATGTGTAGTTATCAACAAACATCATTTACCTCCACAAGCCAGTCAATCAATATTGCACGCATGCTGGGGTTTATGTCCTTCTGAATTCTCTCCATGAAGTCTGTGGAAGGCCTTTTCTTTGCCTAATATTTCAAAAACTAGAAAATATTAGACCAATACGACATTCTAAAATAAACAGCAATTATTCTAATAGCCACATTTTCTTTGCTTACTCTGATCATAAAAACAAAAATAACAGAGATCACTGCATATATTTTTCAAATGTAGCTTAACTATACCTCAGACGCACGAAGGTGCTTGTAGATATCACAAGCAAAGGATGCGCAGAGCTGAGGATCCGCGTAATTGTTATCAACATTGACAAACTTATCCCCTTTTTCCAACTCAACAAGTATGTCTCTACTACAAATGTTGCCTGCAAAGACTTCAATCAATATCTAATGTAAAAACATGAGCAGATAATTTTATATTCAGTAGAAGTGACCAGAATGAAACCTGATTCGGCAGAATCAGAGATATTGAGATTGCTGAACGTCTTCCTCTCAATTGAATCAACAGCCGCAATATCACTATTGTCCACATATTCAATGTCAGGACTCTTGAAGGAGTCACAAGAAGACATCGACTCATCCATAGAAACCGACATTGCATCAGATGTACTAGGTGAAGCATCCAGCACCGGAGGAGGAACAGTAACAGTGACAACGAGTGGAGGAGGAGGAGCTTGATTCCTCGCAGGGAGAGAATTAGCCTTGGGGAAAACAACTGCATTAATAGGTTTGACATTCGCCAACGCAAGCCTTTTATTGCCTGAGCAGAGCGGAACAGGCTCTTTCTTCGTCTTCGCGAGTTTAGCTGCGCACGAAACCTAGCAATGCGAAATTCGCAAGAAGCAATAGTTAATGAAGCTGTTTGCGATGTGTGTTAAGTTTGCGGAATTAGTTAAAAGAGGAATTAGTACCGAAGAGGAAGAGTTGCGGTGAGCGACGGTGTTGGTGAGGTTAGAGAGAGGTGGACGCTTCTTTGGCACGTTTGTAGGAGCGACTAAAGAGGAGGAGGTAGAGGAGGAAGCGGTGGTGGATGCAAACGGTTTCTAGAGGAGGAGGTAGAGGAGGAAGCAGTGGTGGATGCAAATGGTTTCTTCTCTTTGTATGAACCTATATTAAATAGGAAATTTAGTAACTAACCATATAAAACTAAATAAAGAAATTATAAATAACTTCAATTACCATTTCAAATGAGCTCCAATTTCGCTCACATCCAGAAGAGCTACAAGTCAAGCTTAGAATTCGGATAGCAAACCTCTTCAACTCTGGAGTTCTATACCCAAACATCTCCCACCATTCTCCAGGAAGTATTGTTTTTCTACTTTCCTTTGCGTCATCCATTGCAAAGGCTCCTCTACCAAAATGATACTCAACAAGTTGCACATTAATTATCCTTCTTTCAGCAGCATCCTTAACCAATCTTCTCATGGATGTATACAAGTCTTCTTTCACCTCAGGATCATCAGATCTAAACTCAGGTTCATAATGAAATTGAGGATTGAGATAGTATGCAGCTGCATGCAGAGGCCTATGAAGTTGATTATCCCATCTTGCATCAATTATTTTCCAAACCTCTTCATAGCTACATACATTCATTCAATAGTAATCAATACTAACTATCATATAAGTAATAGAAGAAGAAGGAGTAATTAAATTTTTAAAGAGAAAAGCTATAAATTTTTTACCTTTTCTTAATATGATTAAAATTGTTCTTAATCTTCTCCTTTGCACGATCCATCTCTTCATATATGAAACCCATTGTTGGTTTTGCATCTGAATCCACCAATCTTAGGACCACCATATAAAATATATGATGATTTTCTAAGAGCGTTTATATAAAATGACTTTATATATTAATGACTTTATATAAATAAAGTTTAACTGCAGGATGTATGTTTGAGTCATTTTCAGACAATTGTCAATACAAAAATTACGTATGACAAATAATATCAAAATATTTTTATAAAATGAAAAGGTAAATTTTATAAGACAGATTATTTCAGTGAATTTTATAAGACAAATTATTTCGGAGTTCCTGATAATACATATCAATATTTATTGAATTTGTTCTTTTTAATAATATTTTTATCTATTTCAAAATTAAATTTACTATTAAAAATATTTATTAATTAATTTAAATTTTGGATCACAGAGAGATAATTTTTTATTTTTAATAATGTTTGTGTTTATTATCTTCTTCTTGGTGTATTAAATACTCTGTCATTTATGATTTATATATAAATTGTGTAAATTAAGTTACACATTTATGTTAAATTTATGAAAATGGTATCATTCTAGTTTAACTTTATTGAAAGATATATTTTAAAAAAATATAGATATAAATATGATATACTTAAAAAAATGATTTCAAAATGAAAAAATTGTGTTTCAAAAAAAAGTATGATTTTAATTTTTAAATTATTGACTTTCTCATTCTAAAGTGGTATTATGAAGTAAATCTTTGTTATTTTTTTATATTTTTATATTTTTATAGATAAATTCTTTTTCTATATTGATATATTTTTTAATTTCAACAATATTCTTAAATTCAATTACAGACTAAAATTAACAAAAGGTTTAATCTATATTAATTTTTTTTAATAAAAATATATTAAAAACTCATATATCTCATAAAGTTTCCTATTAAAAATGAAGTTAATACGATATGACTTTTAAGTTCATTTCTTTCTATTTTAATTTTTAAAAAAATACTATTTTTTTTAAAAATAAAAGTATTAAATTATTTAAGTTAATTTGTGTTATTATATTTATTTGGTCTTCATATATTTCTCCTTCCAAAACTCTTGTCCTTTGAAAAGTTTTTCATGGGTGACTTCCTACATATCAGCATATTCAAATAAAGGTCTGCATATTTGTTCTATGTGTACGCTATGTGAAAAACATGAGGAATCTATTTAACATTTATTTTTTGAATGTGTTAATGTTTTGCGTATTTGGAGTTGAGTTCGACACATTTTCCCTACTTATGATTTATCTAATAAGGATGATTTTCTTTCTTTTATTAAGAGTGATGGTAGTCTGTTGGTTAAATTGGTTAAGTTAGCTGTGATAACTTTTTCTATTTGGATGATATGACGCATGATGAATTATGCTCATTTTCAGGATAAGATTGAGGTTTCTATGGCTATTTTGGTTATTAAAGATTTAACTTGTCTAGTGGGTAATTCATCTAAAGCTTCGATGAGGAATGATATGTTCAATTTCAATGTGCTCAAGTTTTTTGGTATTAACACTCGTACTGGTAAAGTTCTACGTTCTCTTCTTATTAGATGAGGGTTATCCATGTCTTGCCGCTTGTGGAAGTATTTTCCGTGGGAGTATGGGGTAGTTTATTGGAGCTTTCTCTGCGTTTTTTTATGTTCAAACTATTTTGGTTGCTGAATTTTATGGAGTTATATATGCTTTGGAGGAAGCTCAAAAGTTAGGTCTTACTAATGTCTGGCTGGAATGTGACTATGCCTTTGTTTGTGCTGCGTTTACTGCTAAGACAAATGTTCCTTGAATGTTTCGTAATCGATAGAATATTTGTCTTAATTACTGTGGAAAAATCAGGTTTAAGGTGATAAGTGTCTAATTTCAGTAATATTTCATATTAAAATATAGGCACTTATGAGGATTTATTGCTAATTTACATATAAAATAATCCATAATTTATGAATTTATACTTTTTTACATTTTTATGAGCTTTATTTGAATAAAAGCACTTTATTGCCAAATTTGGTGTTAATTGCAGATTTATAGGGAAGATTGGAGATTTAGAATAAAGGAGAATAATTTGAGCTAAAAAGATAAAGCCGGAAGGTCCCAGAATGGAAAAAGATGCAAAGAAAGATTGAGTCTCTTTTATGTTTTATCATTTAGCTCATTAGCGCGACATAGGAAGCAACCTAACCCTAGAAAACTATGATAAATAGAGGGCTAGAGGCTCAACCCTAGTGTGCCAGATTGAGAGGAAAACACCATAGAGTGAATTGTAACCAATTGGGAGAATGGAAGGTGATAGAAGTATGCGTCGCTAATTCTACCCTTTGGGATTGGGAGTAATATGCTCAAACTCTTATGTATTGTGGTGATATCTTATATATTGATATTCAGTTCCTGATTGATTATTGGTATTGTTGTTTTACTTTTTAACTTTTCGTGACCGAGATGTATTTTTAGGGTTTGGACCTAAACATCAATACTTAAGCATATTTGAGTGCTAGGGATAAACTTGAAATGTTATTTGTCATTAACGTCTGAGTGTGATTCTAACTTGTTTTTATAAATATGCGAGGGATCAATATTTAGGAAAACATTCTTAAGAATTTTATATGCGAGAGATCGATATAAATGAATTTTCTACGGGCATCAATTTCAATCAAAGAACTCAATATTAACATCAAAATACATGAGAGTGGGAGAGATGAAACCTAATCCATATTTTTCCAATTGAAGCAACTAATTCTTTGTTTGTTTTCTGATTGATCAGTGCCAACACAATAACTTCTAAACTATTTTTATTGTTATGTTGTTATATTTAGCGAATATTGTACTTGATAATTTATTGTTCCTTGTGGGATCGATATCCGTCTTGAGGGACAATTATTACTTCTGACAAACGCGGTGCACTTGCCGTAAAAAGTCATCATAAGGTTACTCATATTTTTCGTGAAGGGAATGCGTGTGCGAATAAGTTGGCTAATTTAAGATTTATTCATAGAGAATCATTTCATTGGTATAATAGGTTTTCATCTAGTCTGTTATTAGAATTCTTTATTAATAGGTATAGTCTACCTATGTATCGTTTTTGTTAACATATGAGTTTTGGTCTAGTCCTCCCATATTTTTGTATTTTCTTCCTTTTTTTTAATAATACTTTTTTCATATGATGACAAATGATTGTTTTTACTTAAGGTGTCAGCCTAGTTGAGATGTCAAGTAACATAGTAATGCCTAACATGAAAGCTTTTTATAAAAACATAAAAAAAATGATTAAATTATTTCTCATTTAAATAATGAAAAAACTGTATCAAATAAAGTAGAAAGATATTTAAAAAAATTATGTTTACTTCTATTATTAGTTTGAGCAAAAGCATCATTTTATTTTTTCTATATTTTTAGTTATTTTTTCAGAAATTACAAAATAAATTTAAGATGAAAAATTGACTACAAAACTAAAAAAAAATATCTTCACACTATGGAAGGTAGAATACAACGAATATTCTTGTTAAGTTGTTCACATGTGCTTAAATGATTAAATTATTCTACCAAATGTTATAGTTGAAAAATAATAGAAGTGTTGCTACTAAAAGAGAGAATTTTGAAGTGCGGAAATGCAACTGAGATTATACTTCAATTAAGATTATTTAAAAAAGTTTTAAAAAATAAAAATCGACTTTTCAAAATTAATATACATGTAAAAGAAAAAGGTATGGAGGGAGGTTTGAAAATAATTTGTTTTTCTTTTGTAAAGTCGTAATTAAAAACATGTTTTTTTTTAAGTTCGTCCTTATTAGCATATTTTTATGTTTTAAAAAATCGTGTTTAATAGCAAGTTTATATTTTTTTTTAAAAGATTTAACTATTCGGTGTACGGCTTTCAATACTTAGGATTTATTTGTTTTTAATGTTTGTAATTTTGTTTAATTTTCAAGTTTAAAAAAAAATTGTGTTTACTTATAATTGGGTGTAATTTTTTGATTTTATTTATTTTGAATTTAAGAAAGTTGAATATAATGTTATAATTTTAGTTCATTTAATTAATTAATCACATTATTTATGTTAATTGAATGCAACATGGAAAAAATTAAAAGGATATCACTCAAATATATATTTTATTATAATAAATTAAATTTAACAAAATTGGAGAAATTGAATAATTGTTTTGATTATGACCGTGGTTCCAACAATAAGAATAATTTTTATTTATACTTAATTAATCATTATTTTTTCAACTAACACATTGACCAATTTCAAAAACTCAAATTTTAAGTATATATTTATTCATACTGAATAGTTCTAATTATATACTATTAGATTATAATAATAAATAAATTCATTATTTTAATTCTTATTCATATAATTGTGTTTACTTTGGTCTTAACTAATTTTTGTATTAATTTTGTGTTTTTTTAGATTAGTCTAAAGGAAGTGTTTATCTTTGCAAATGAGTCAAATATGCAAAAGTCAAAGTTGATTATTTGAATCAAAATAGAAAACAAATATGAGGAAAAGAATGAGAAAATAAAATCTACAATATCTCAACAACAAAATTGGAAGCAAATATTTTGCAAAATACAAGGAAACAAAATTCAAGAATTATGAGAAGTTGAAAATTGAGAAATTGTTAATAAAGACAAAGTCAGGAGCTTCATATGGTTTTCTCTTAGTTTCTTTTCTTCTTTGTAACTTTTTTGCCTTCGCATGGAAGACTAAACATTTTTTATTGATTATTTTATAATTTCTCATTGAGTTCTAAAATTTTGATTAATAATTTTTTTTCCAATTTTCTATAGTAGTTGTTTAAATATTCTAATCTCTTAGAAATCTGGTTTTTGTGAGAGGTTGTACTTGAACGCATGATTAAGAGTCTTCTTTATCTTAAACTTTGATTTCATAGTTAGTTCGCAATGTTCTAATTAATTTATTGGCCACATGATGCTTTACTGGTGAACTTCAAGTTAAATTAGATTGACACATGTTTAATCTGGTTTAGCTATATGTGAGAATTGAAGGATGATAACCTTTAGATGACCTATGAAGAATTTATTGGTGAAAGAACTTGGGAACCAACGCTTTTTATTTTCTATTTTAATCATTCTTTTATATTTTTTTATTAAACAATCTCAACCCCTTTTTTATTTTTATTGTTACTACTAACTTATTTTGCTTGTAGATAGATTATGAACATTGATTTACTGATTTTATTATTGGATTCGTTGGGAAATGATTTAGAATCATCTAACCACAATTATATTATCATTTTTTAGCGTTAAAAATATCTACGTTGGAATCATCTTAATTTGACAGCAAAACGAACAAATATCAAATTTGACGCCTCCAACCAATATATTAACATATTAAATAATCTTTTAATATTGACGACTTTATGCCATAATATATTGATCAATTTAATTTTCAATTATATGTTTGAATGTATAGGTAAAACACATGTCTAAAAATGTTTTGATAATGTACGGAAATTGATTTTCATAAAAAACAACATGTTTAGAAATCTCAATTTTATGATTTTTCAAATTCAGGAAAAGAAAACCTTTTGTATGTGGTTTAAACAAGAGTAGCATAAACATCCAAACACACGCAAAACATAACGATCACAAATTTTATCATATTGTTTTTCATGCGGAGTGGTATTACTAAGAATAGGTATATGAATACAAATTATTAAGTAAGTAGCATGCTAGATAGAAAAAGTCCAAAAATTAACATAAGTTTAGAATGAAAAAAAGAGCTCTAGTAACATTTAAAAGATATTGATGCTTTGTCTCAACAATACCATTCTTCTTTGGTGTTTCCACAGAAGTAGTTTAGTGAACAATACCTTTGGATGCAAAAAAATATTTCATCATAAATTCAACATCATTATCAGTACATTTAGTCTTAATCTTTGTTTGAAAATGATTTTCAATATAAGAACTGAAATTCATAACATTATCTTTGATTTCAAACTTATCACGCATAGGAAAAAATCCAAGTATAATGAAAATTATCGATAACAGTGAGGAAGTATCTAAAACCATTCATAAAAATAACAGGACATGGCCCCATATATCCATATGTATCAAATAAAAAATATGAACAACATGCGAATTTTTAAAGAAAAAATGAAGTTTCTTTTTGTTTTGCTTGATGATAAGCATCACAAACATAAGTCTGTAAATGCTAGGATAATATGTTTTTAAAAGTTTAAACTTTCACTAGAGGGGTGTCCCATCCTATCATGTCAAAGCCTAATGTTTTGAGCAACACAATTGAAGATAGGAGAGACATTATATTCATGAGAATTATTGAAAATGTACAAACCAACAACTAGCTCTCAAATGAGAAGAAAATGTATCATATACACTCATGAGAAGAAAATATGAGTTTACATTTAAGAGAGGAGGTAAGTTTTGAAATTGAAGCAAGGTTAAAAGAAAAATCTATAACATATAGCACAGCACAATAGTAAGATAAATTATGTGATTGAGATGAACAATTCCAAAATGGTTACCAAACACATAATGGTCATTAGGTAACTTTATGAGAATAGAACTAATGCGGTGATAAGTAGTAAAAATAGATAATGTACAAAATACATGATTTGTGGTTCCATAGTCAAGAATCCTATTTATTGGAAATTAAATTATTTAATATGAACTTCTTACCTACAAATGAAGATTCTAGATCTTGATGATTTATATTTGGTTATGAGATTGTTCCAAATGCTGGAATCGATTTTCGCAGGTTGAGGAGTTGTGTTGTCCATGAACTTGATCTTGTTCTTCGCACTTAATATCGTAAGCATTAACCTACTCCACGAGTGAAAATTGTTGGAGTAAAGTACCAGCGAGACGAGCAGAGTTGTGGGGTTCTCATCTGGGTGAAGGTATAGGTAAGTTTGTACAAAGAGCGCAATAAAGCTTTAATACAATATTAAGAAGTTGACTTTAAGTCTGACTGAACCTTATGAAATTGGTTTATAAAGTGAGGTTTGCACTCACTTATATACTATGAAATGTCCTTATCTCTAGTCAATGTGGGATCTCCAGCACACCTTCCTCAGACCGAGACATGTCAACTCGTGTGTAAGACTATATATTTATAGGTGATTTGATAGCGATCATAGTGTATAAGTGAGTGCAAGCATTACCTTATTGAATACCTTAAACTCACCCCGCACTCATGAAATCGAAGTGTAAGTTGCTTGTATGAAAAAAAAATGTTAATATCAAATATGACTTGTTTAATAAAATTTTATAAGATGTTGATTGATATTCTCCAGAGAATATCCTTGATATACGTGAAAACAATATGTACGAGTATAAATTCATGGATCAAATGAACTAAATTGGAAATTCATGGATCAAACATACACTCACATATCGCTACAAACAATGATAGAAAATCACAATTTAGAGAAGTTCAAATGATGAGATAACATAAACTCCAAAATACATTAGTGTTTCAGTCATAATCAACTCCAAATGAAGAAATTGAAAAGGGTAAAAAGAATAAGAACAAAAGTATAATTTCACAACGCATTCCAGAGGAACTCCAAATCATCGTATATAAAACACAAGATATGAAAGGTGCAAGTAGATGTACAAAGAAAATAATGTGAACTACACTTTAGTGTAATTTGCAGTCTTAGAATGAGAGATTAACCATTTTTCTTTAAAGGAAAAACAATTCATTATCACATGATGTCTCACTAATACATTTGTAATGTGTGTGAAGCATTTTGGTTTACCTTAATCAAAAGTTTCCCATTCTGTGATCACCACAACAGAGTTAGAATTTTGCATTGGTTGCTGCTTCTTAGGATTTCCCTGCCTCCTCTGCTATAATCCCACCTGTGGAAGCATCAGTCTCCAAAACTGCAACCTGTCCAATTTCAATTAATTAAAAGCATTAATTAGTAAGAAAAATAAGTACTCATAAATTAATATTGAAATTGTCCATATAAATTATGAAACTGAAACTAAGTACCTTCTTGCATAATTTGTCAACCTCAACTTTATTTAAAGAATTTTGAAGTCTTTTCCTTCTTTATAATTTTTAACTTATCAAGTATTCTTCTTTCTCTATTCTCAATGTCCACAAAAAGCACCAATTTCGACCCATCATTGACTCTCTCAACATCAAAATATGACTTTGAATCTCTCTCCTTGTTCTTGTAAAAGCTAAACAGCCCAAGAAGAAGAAAAAACTAAATGCCAATGGAACAATGAAAAGGAAAGCCTACAATAAGTTATGAAAGAAAAAGATAAAAGAGGAGTTTCATCCTAACAAACAAGAGAAAGTGAAAAATGATCCCCCATGTTAGCTTAAGAGCATCTTTATATTGATGCTGTAAATATGGTGGCATGAAATCCATAGTCCGTGCAATGCATAAGGCAACTAAATAGCACAGTTGGTTACCATACACTAGACATATTTGTCTACTGTTAAAATTTGAAAAATATAGCCTCTAGTAGTAATTGTTATAAGATTTGAAAGTAGTGAGCAATCACAGAAATACAAATGTTTTTAAAATTTAATCAATAACTGTTTTTATCAAATATGCATCTATTCTAATATAGTAACATCAATGTCATACATGTTTGAGTTCTCCTGGTCTTGTTCTTGTTTTTTATCCATTTCACCAAACAGATGAGAAACTGTTCTCTTCTACTTCCTAGAAAAGCTTAAGTAGTTGAATCATGACAATAAATTTTATACGACCCCAAAAGAATGTTTTTCTTTATGGAGTTAAGTAATACCAACCATGAATGTGAAATCTTGCTGAAAAATTACATTTAGTTTCTATTGGTGTGATGCGATCACACCTTAATTCCCTTATTACCACATAGAACACTCACTGTCTAATGTAGTCCAAAATAATAGAAAAGGTGTCAAAATATAATCCAACACACGACCCATAAACAGCAATTAAAATTTCACTAATTGAAATTATAATTTAATAGACAATTATTATCTTTTAAGAAAAAAACCACCAATTTTCTCATGGCTGAAATCTAATTATAGTTGCCTTACACCTTAATACAAGGAATCCCTTTTTATTTTATTTTGGTTCTCTCTCATTGCTTGGGTCTTAATATATGAAAGTCTCATATTTCAAACTTAAATCAACACATTTTCTAACATTTAAGAAAAATACTCTCGGCGAAGAAGAAATTGTATGTGTGAGTGAGATTAAAAGATGAAGATAGCAAGAGTATGCCTGAAACACTTAAAAGTTATACTCTCATAAAACAATGAAATTTTAGAAGAATCTGATAATGAAAATAAATAAAAAATCATAATTTCTTTTTAAAAATCTTCAAAATCTGTCTCACTTAACAAACCTCTATTAAAATTAAATATTTTTATAGTGTATTTTTTTATTTTTTAAGTCAAATATATATCTTTTTTGCATGGACGTTTATTTCAATGTAGTTTTATAATCTTTAATTTTTTTTAATTAATCATAATTTATTTAAAATAAGTGAATGTGTTCTCTTATTAAATTAAATTGTTAACAAGTGACATGTGATATAAATATTCACAGTATGAAATGATAAATGTACGTAGATAAAGAGTCTGAGGATGAAGAACTAAAATGACAGAGAATATTTTGATTTGTTAAAATTGAAATCTCTTGATACTGCTCTTGACATCGACAAGGTGCTAATAATAACTTATGGAGAAATCACATGTAAAATAAGAGGACAACAAAAAATAAAAATAAGCAAATAAGAGTCAACAAAGAGGAGGTCAGAAAGAGGAGATCAGAAGTAGAAAAGAGAAAGTAAATTACACAATCACTAAAAAAAAAACAGTATCACTACGAAACAATGGGACTAAGAGTCTCTCAAGAAGAGGTGGTAATTATTCATACCAATCAAAATAATATATTTAGGATAATATTTAATTTAATATAATTATTTTTAAAAATTTAATTTATTTTTTTAATAAAGTTTAATGGTTATTACATCTTCATAAAACATGATAATTATTGATGATGTCACATACATAATAACATTAATTTGTACAGTGTGGAACGAACGTAAATGAATATTTTAAAAAAAAATATTAACATTGTTTTTTTTAAATTATTATATTAAATTGAATATTAATTCTATATATAATATTATTTTTTTAAAAATCTCAATTAACCATAAATATGTGATAACTAAAGTTGATGTGATAAAAAATGATTTAATAAGTATAATATAAACTTTGAAAAATTAATTAATATTAAATAGAAGATAGAATTAATATACCACTGTTAAATAGTATATTCCACATCCAATAGATACTATTGAAAAAATACTTTATATACTAAATTCTCGTCATATCTTATTATAGATATTTTGTCTTTATTACATGACTTCATCATTATTAACGGAGATCAAATAAAAAAAACTCTAAAATTAAATTGCAAAGTCGGCCTTGTATTCATGATTTTTTACAATACACAAAAAAAAATCACATCTTTATCTTCATCTTTTGATGCTACACATAAACCATTTACACTTGAAGAATACTAACTTATATACTCACGTGTGTATGAGTAAATTTAGGAAAATTCAAAAAATATCATTCAAAATGGTGTTGTTGTGCTCTCTTTTATTTGGTTCGTTTCAATCTAGTAAATATTGACCATTTTGACACTTGAGTTGTCTACCAATTTGAATTGCATATTGCTGCTACAACTATCATGTACACGGATAAAAACTTATTATTATTATTTTCTTAATTTGGTTAGGTGAAAACTTGTCCCCAATTAACTATGAACAACTTTCATTAGCCTTAAATCACTTAAATCATGTTTGAAAGTTTAATTAGTAGTACACTCACCAGGTTATTCAAGTATCTACTTTTACTTATCTAAACAAGATATATAGTTTTACATAATTTTTAAAAGAAGTTTACTATATCAAGTATTAGATTATGGTTTTATTCTTCTTTGATTTTTTTTTTATAATATTTTTTCGGTTCAATTAGATTTCACTTAGTAATTCATTGTATTTAATTCCTAAAATTTAAGATAATGTGATATTCGTTCCTAATATTTAAAGAAATATTTTAATTCTTCTAATATAAAATATATGATTTTTATTTTTAAAATAATTTATTATTGATTAATGTCAAGAATTATTAAAAATATATTTTTTTACTGTACTCACCATCCCATCAGAAATGTGAATTGACAAAATTAACCCTAAGAGGTTTTAAGAACCTAAACAAACATTTATTTCTTCTCTGTCATTTTCGTTGTCACTGCTCAGAGCAGGCCGCAATGAGTATTCTGGGCGATTTTTGTGATTTTAGTGCGTGGGTTCTCAGTAAATATAAACAAACATGTGTGCTTCTTTTCTGTGCTATGGTTAGTGGATGGTTTTGGAAACGTTGTTCGTCAAAGAAGAAAGGTAAGATTCATTTATGTGTTGCTTTCGAAATTTATAATCCATAATATTTGTGTAAATGATAAATGTAGAATGAAATGGGAAAGTGCATAAATAAAATAATTTATTATTAATTAATGTCAAGAACTATTAAAAATATTTTTTTACTGTACTCACCATCCCATCAGAAATGTGAATTGACAAAATTAACCCTAAGAGGTTTTAAGAACCTAAACAAACATTTCTTTGTTGTCACTGCTCAGAGCAAGCCGCAATGAGTATTATGGGCGATTTTGGTGATTTTAGTGCGTGAGTTCTCCGTAAATATCAACAAACATGTGTGCTTCTTTTCTGTGCGATGGTTAGTGGATGGTTTTGGAAACGTTGTTCGTCGAAGAAGAAAGGTAAAATTCATTTTTGTGTTGCTTTCGGAATTTATAATCCATAATATTTGTGTAAATGATAAATCTGGAATGAAATGAGAAGGTGCATATATTCCAAAAAAGGTAGTCTAGGTAGTCCTTAACCTGTTTTTGAAAAGGGCTAACCATTTTAAATATTTTTTCCATTTTTGGAAATCAATAAATGTATCCTAGAAAGAGTATTTCAGATTGATGTTTTTGTTTTTCAGATTTCCTTTTCTGAAGACTCTTTTCTTTGACCGAACATCCTATTTTATAACCATTTAAAATTATTAAGAATAATTTGGATATTTTAGAAGATGTAGGGTTGGAGAAAAAATATAGGAGTGTAAAAGAAACCCTCTTTCTGAAATCAAGAAATTTTAAATATTTAATTTTTTAAAATAATTTCAAAAGTTTATATTAAATTTGAAGAACTAAAAATAAAATGAAACTTATTAATTTATAATTTAAAAGGGTCTTAATCCATTTTTTTCTATTAGATGAAATTTTACATGCGGGAAAAATACTCTCGCAACATGTTCCCTCCTTACACAAATAATTGGGACCTAAACCCTAAAGAAGAACAGAAAACCCTCACTCTCTAAACTCTTTCCTCCATTTACTATCATAATCCCAAATTATTTCACCCTTCCTCTCCAGACTCGCAATTGTGATACTTACTATCGACCTTCCTCTGAAGTGTTCCATTTCAGTCATATAATCTGTATTTTATTCTTCTCTCATTCTCGTAATCTTCCTATTTGAATGTTTTAATCAGTGTATGTTTTTTCTTTTTCATCCATTGTCGCAGTGCTTGCCTTTACAACTGTTTGGTGCATTGGCACATGTTTAGTAGCACACAACAGTTACGAAAGGGCTCTAATTTGATTTTGTAGGAAATATGCTAATGCTTGCCTTTTATAAGCTTACATAGTTGCAACTTGTTTATATATTTGTTAGTACATGATATATTTATGATAATTGGTAAGTTTTCTCTCTCTTACCGATATGGAATTCGAGTTGAAGCTAGCTAGCTACAAGCCCAAAGGAAAAAGAAACATGAATATCGGCTTAAAAAATAACAAAGATGTTTTCTGTTAGAACTATTTATTTGCGCTCAACTTGGGTATCAGAATTTTCATATTTAGGCTGTATGAAAAAGGAAGGATTTTGAACAACAACATATAAATATCAAGTGTTTGGTGTCTGGGGTTGTTTTCAATCTGAAGGGTTTTGGACTGATTTGTTTTGCTTCCCTCTGCAATTTCATTTGTTCTGTGGCAAGAATACTTGAATCAAGGGTCTTCCCTTTTTGTTTTTTGACCCCATAGTTTTTTTTGTGTGGTTGATGTGTGGTGTTCACTGTCACTGATATGTTTCTGTTTAGTTCTTATGTTCAGTGATGTGTTTGTTTGTTTGGACATCTATTTCAGAATATGCAATGCAAGGTTATGAAATTTTGTTGTGGCTATATTTTCCTTCAGTCCATCTTTCACACTGCTCTTTTAACCATGTTTCTCTTTAAATAGTTTAAACGTCAGACTCCATCTGTTTATACTTGCTGCATGTGTGATTTTCCTCTAAGTACATCAGATACACTCAAAATATTATAAGATATTTTAAGAAGTGATAGAAGTCACATTCTATTATGCACTATCTTATGTATCCATATTCTATTGCTTTCATTTATGTTACAAACAACTTAAGTTTCCTATTGGTAGGCTTCGCATCAGGTTTCTCATAACTGGGTCTGGTTTTAAGTTCTAATACACCAAATGAAGATAGTAACTGTTATCAATCTATCATTAACATACCTCATTTTTCTATATTATGATATGCAACTTCCTAGTAGCTATCTGTATGTTTCAATCCCTGATATGATACTGTGTTGGTATGTTATTGCCTTGATATATGCTGTTTTAAAACTTTTTCTTTTTTCTTTTTAATAGTGTGTGAAAATAAGACGGCCTCAATCATGCAGAGCTCTCAGCAATGGGTCGAGAAATAGTAACATAAGTTCTCTTTCAATTATTTCTATATTTTATTTTGTACAAATCTAATTTTGAATGTTGTAACCCAGCCGACCAAGGAAAGTGAAAGATGTTGCCCACCAAGAAGAAGTTGTTCGAGTGCTAACAAATACCCTTGAAACTGGAAGTGTAATTATCCTTTTCAAATACCTACTTTTCCCTTTCCTCCTCCTCCTCTTCCTCAATGAATCAAGCTAATCTTGTATTGCAGTGCCCCTACATGCTCTTCTATGGTCCTCCCGGCACTGGAAAAACAACTACTGCTCTTGCAATTGCCCACCAGCTTTTTGGGTATCCCTCTTTAGTTTTATTTTCACAATTAGAAGAGCGCTTGTTTATTTCTAACTGTTATGCCAATTTCTTGTGATCAAGAGACCTTAAGCAGCTCTAACAACTACTAGCTTTGGTTGCTCTGTAGATCAAAATAAACAGAGCTGCTAAATAATATCTAATCAAGAATCCAAGATTGACTACATGTAATGGAAACCAAGGTGATATGAACTATCTGTTAAAACTTTCTCTTAAAATATGCTTTACACTCTTAAGAATATTTCAATAAACCTTTGTTAGTCAGTTTCACCATGAAATCATTTACCGAGTAAAAAGGAAATCAAATCTAATTTAAGGAATACCTTAAGTTCAAATATTTTCACAAAATTTATATAACTACCTTTGAATTCTTGACATGTTGAGTCATAGAGATCCAAAGACTATGCAAATTGTGCATCACTTTAATAGCAACTTACGGTAATAATTTTACTAGGAATATTTTTTGTTCAACTGTTAGAAATGAAAGACCTAATGTTATGCAGTAGAGGATCATTTTGAGGGTTGAATTTATCAAAATGTCAATTTTGTTTGTTTTATGAGTTGGGATTCATTGGTAGTAAAAAATGCTTCCGTTTTCTTCCTTAAGCTAATCTGTTGTGCTGATGGACACAATGACACATGTAATTTAATTTCTAACAACTATATATTACCGACCTGAGCTCTATAAGTCCAGGGTGCTGGAGCTGAATGCAAGTGATGATAGAGGGATTAATGTTGTTCGTACAAAGATAAAAGATTTTGCTGTTGTGGCTGTTGGTACTAACAAGCGTAAGAAGTATGGGAAATCTAATTCTCTTAAAAGTCTTTCCCCCTCCTTTCTCTGCTTGTAAGATTTGAATAACTTCCTCTTTGTTATGGTGTTTTGATATTGCAGGGGTCATCCTTGTCCACCATTTAAGATTATTGTTCTAGATGAGGTTGATTCAATGACAGAAGATGCTCAGGCATGTTTGTTATGTTTTTCATTTCTAACGTTGCTGTCTCAAAGTGTTCTGGTTTCACACCACCTTCAATTGCTGTACAGAATGCCCTGAGGCGTACGATGGAAACTTACTCTAAAGTTACAAGGTTCTTTTTTATATGCAACTATGTGAGCAGGTATCTTGTCTTCCATGCTAATATGTTCTTCTTAATTTGGTATTCTCATATCTTTAAGGAGCTAATGAGTATTATAGTCACCATGATGAAAGTAATTAATCCAAATAGTGCCATGGAGTGGTTGGCTCCAAAAAAGCTATAGCGAGTTATAGGACAATTGCTATTTTGAAGCTTTATGATACGCATAGCATAAGTTTTATACCACACGTATATATGCTGAAAAATAAGATAAGAACTCCTAAATTGAATAAATTCATAATTAATGACAAAAAAAAGAGTTTGAGAGATGAACACATTAATAACAACCAACATCAAGGAATCAAACAAGTCTAAGCCTAAGGTTTAAAGCACCTAAATAAATAATTTTAACTACAAAATTATAATAGATATGTCCATAAGATACCATGACCATGATTTCCATCAATTTTGACATGTAATGCTAATGAAGTTTTAATTATTCTTTTGGTCCCTATTGTTGCAACATTTCCCCTTTTAGCCCTTATAACCTAAAACATCTAATTTTGGTCCCTGTATTTGCATCTCTTTACCCTTTCGTTCTCCTTGCCAAGTGTTGGCTAACATTGTTTGAAATGAATGAGACGTGGTTCATTTAATCAACATTAATCTGAAATGTCGTTGTATGACTTTAGAGAACAATGACCCAAAGGGTAAAAACATGGCAATTATAGGAACCAGAAGAGAATGTTTTAAACTATAGCAACTAAAAGGGAAAGTTGTTGCAATTGTAGGTACCAAATGGTAATTAAACCTTATGGGGTGCATTGTAAAAGGACTTTTATTTTGTATCCAAAGGGATGGCAATGGGGTGGGACAAGTGCGGGTTTTACTATCTCATCCCATCCTTGAAGTAAACATTCATCCCCATTCCCATCCTTATATCCAACAATTATGAATTTTTTGTCTCATCCCCATGCCCATCAAGGAACATGTGTATACTTGTACCCAACCCATACTTGCCCCTTTGCTATTTCACATCAGTGTTATCAATATTTGATTTGATAATGGAAAATATCAATCCTTTATGAAGTTATAACAAAAACCATAACGGGTTATGGCAGAAGCATTGCGTCAAAAGAAATTCAATATATAAATACACCACAAATTTCAAACTTAAAATAGCAACAAAACATTTCCAACTTAGCCACTCCACACCTCATCTCATGTAATTTCTTGATTTTCCACTGTCACCACAGCCTCATCAAACCTCGTGCAACAACCACACAACCTCATTAGATCTTGTGTTGCCGTTGCAAGCCTTCTTCTCTCTGTCTTTTATGGTATCTTTGTTCACTGCTAGTATCTCATGATGCAAAAAGTGGCTGCCATGACAAACTCGCATTGTCATTGCCATGTTGTGGCATTGATTAGAAATTCCTCTGTCAGTTTCCACCATAATTGGTTTTGAATAACATTGTTTCACATTATTAAGAAAACCTCTAATGTCTAGTCGACATGAGATATCCAACACACCCTCCTCACGTTGAAACTATCAACTCGTGCGTGAGACTATATATTTATATTTATGGATGGTCTGATAGCAGCTCGATAGCGGGTGACACGATAGGCATAGGAAACTCTCGCTAGGATAGATTCGAAATGATTTGGATACCATGTTAAGAAATGCTCTAATCTTTAGTTGATGTGAGATCTCTAACACACATTTTAATTAAATATTTTTTTTATAAAAAATAAAAATCACATTAAAGAAACATGATATTATCAAGTATTAAATATTAATAGGATATGAATTTTATTTTCTCTAATGTCAAATATCAAGAAAAAAAATTATAATTGTATAAATATCAAATTAGAGTATTAAATAACAATTGAATAAAGGTCAAATAATTATAGAAAAGAGTAAAAATGACCAAATGTAAGACCTAGAAATAAGTTACAAAACTAAGGACCAAAGAAAACTTAATATAAGTTTTTTAAATTACCTAATAAATTAAAAGTGTTTTAGTAATTTAAAATGGGGATGAGTATGAGGACATGGATGAGTACTGGGAAATGTATGAAAAAAAAAACGGGGTAGATATGTACATATCCATTCTCATCCCCAATTTAATAAATTGGGTATTATCCATACCCGTACTGTAGCTAATGCGAGGATTTCTTGTCAAAATCGGGATAGGTTTGAATAATGCCCGCACATATGGGTTCATTTGCCATCCCTATGTCCAAGGATTGGAAGTTTATATAACCTTTTAAAAATTAATTTTTCAGGCAGCACCATTTCCTTTGAATGGACATTTACGGAGAAGAAAATCTAACATTCTTTAGTTAAAAGGAAAGTCTTAATGGAAAAAAGAATATCATGTTATTGTTATTAAATCACTTAATGTGGTAAGAATTTTGTAAAAATGACATTATTCTTTGAATTATAGAAAACTTGTATAAGTATTTCTGGTAATATATTTGATCAACCAAATAAAACTTATCATTTGTGTGAATCATAATTCTCAAGATTCATATTGATCAGGAATCATGATTCCCATGTATGAAAAGTTGCTTTGGTATCAAACGCCATGTTAATGTGATATATTGATACAGTCCTTTTCCTTTTGTTCTTGTTAATGGTTTCCAAGGATAGAACACATTGACTTCATACATTATATGGTTGTCATTTTTTTTTCCATATGATTATAGAACCACTTGCTTCAAGATGTGCAAAATTCAGGTTCAAGCCATTGTCAGAAGAAATCATGAGCAGCCGGATTTTGTACATATGCAAAGAAGAGGAACTCTGTCTTGATGCTGAGGTGAGAACCTTATGGGCTGTTTAGTTCAGTGGAGGGGAAGGGAAGGAAGATGAGGGATTTTGATTAGATACTCTGTTTAGTTAAGAGGAAGGGAGGGGAGGGATATAAATGGAGAGGATAAGCAACTTGTTTCTTGTTTGGTTCACAAGGGGAGGGGAGACTTTTTAAAAATTAATTTACCTTCATTTCCTTGTTATTTTGGGTTCCCAAGTGTAAATAAGATTATTTTTGTCAATACATTTAAAATGTTTTAAATGACTTATCTTCCCCTCCAAATCTCCCCAATATTGGAGGGGAGCAAAAATTGAATGAGGGATTTGGCTCCCCTCCATTCCCAATCCACTCCCTCTTAGAATTTGAATCAAACAAAAAAGTTTTATTAAAATCCCTCTTCAACTCCCCTCTCCTCTATTTCTCTCCAACCAAGCATGTTAGTTCTCACACAATGTAGTATCATTCTTAATGTTCAGTCTTTTATCTATAGAGGTTTTGTTACATCATAATGGATTATTTTTCATGCCTTTGCTTCCATAGGCTATTTCAACCCTTAGTTCTTTTTCTCAAGGAGATCTTTGTCGGGCAATCACATACTTGCAGGTGAGCGGAATTTCCTGATCAACACACTCAATTTTCAAACAATTAAGTTATATGATTTCTATTTTCTTATAGTTTTCATGTGTAATTTAACTTAACCTCTTCACATCAAATAATGTAATCTTTGAATGTGATGCTTTTAACATATTCTGCTTGACTCCACCAGACTAATGAGTAACATTCCAACTGTGTTAAGTCTGTGCTGTTTCTTAGGGAATAATTGTTACAAGAAAAACTGTTATACCGAGAAAAACTCCTTGGGCTGCACGTACAAATCTTCTGTAAATTATACCGAGAAAGAAAATAGTTTTATATCAGAACGGCTTGAAATAATTTCAAACGATCAATCTCATACTAATCCGTTATGAACTACAGTACCTTAAGAAACATTTTACCGTTGGGGCTGTCATTTCGAACTTGAGAAAATTTAAAACAGCAGATTCCATCTGCAAAACCTGCATCGGATAATTTTGCTTGAGATGTGAGGTCCTCAAATACATACATAAACAGTTAACCTGAAGCCTCAAATGAATTCAAACCAAACCTCGTCTTTGAAGTACGTGTTATCAGTAATGTAACAAAATTCTTCCACCTGAGGTGCACAAATCTCCTCATATTTACTGCAAACAAATACCAAAAACCAATATCAATACTAGAAACCCCATCAATCAGAAAAATTACGAGGAACTTGTATGACTCCTTACGAGGCAATCATCATGGAGGCAACACCAAGTAATTGTAATCTTTGTCTGTTCATCACATTTCCTGAAAGATACCGGTCAATGTAGTTTACCGTCAAATACAATGTATCAGGTACTAGTCTATACTCTTCAGCCACCTGCAATCCGAAACTGAGTTTAGCATGTAGCCATATACACCAGGTGTGGCACTGAACTATTATTGGAAAGAACAGCGACGTTCCCCCAAGAATAAAATATTACCTACATATTCCTATTTGCAATATAATAATGTTTGAGTTTAACATGTGTAGTTATCAACAAACATCATTTACCTCCACAAGCCAGTCAATCAATATTGCACGCATGCTGGGGTTTATGTCCTTCTGAATTCTCTCCATGAAGTCTGTGGAAGGCCTTTTCTTTGCCTAATATTTCAAAAACTAGAAAATATTAGACCAATACGACATTCTAAAATAAACAGCAATTATTCTAATAGCCACATTTTCTTTGCTTACTCTGATCATAAAAACAAAAATAACAGAGATCACTGCATATATTTTTCAAATGTAGCTTAACTATACCTCAGACGCACGAAGGTGCTTGTAGATATCACAAGCAAAGGATGCGCAGAGCTGAGGATCCGCGTAATTGTTATCAACATTGACAAACTTATCCCCTTTTTCCAACTCAACAAGTATGTCTCTACTACAAATGTTGCCTGCAAAGACTTCAATCAATATCTAATGTAAAAACATGAGCAGATAATTTTATATTCAGTAGAAGTGACCAGAATGAAACCTGATTCGGCAGAATCAGAGATATTGAGATTGCTGAACGTCTTCCTCTCAATTGAATCAACAGCCGCAATATCACTATTGTCCACATATTCAATGTCAGGACTCTTGAAGGAGTCACAAGAAGACATCGACTCATCCATAGAAACCGACATTGCATCAGATGTACTAGGTGAAGCATCCAGCACCGGAGGAGGAACAGTAACAGTGACAACGAGTGGAGGAGGAGGAGCTTGATTCCTCGCAGGGAGAGAATTAGCCTTGGGGAAAACAACTGCATTAATAGGTTTGACATTCGCCAACGCAAGCCTTTTATTGCCTGAGCAGAGCGGAACAGGCTCTTTCTTCGTCTTCGCGAGTTTAGCTGCGCACGAAACCTAGCAATGCGAAATTCGCAAGAAGCAATAGTTAATGAAGCTGTTTGCGATGTGTGTTAAGTTTGCGGAATTAGTTAAAAGAGGAATTAGTACCGAAGAGGAAGAGTTGCGGTGAGCGACGGTGTTGGTGAGGTTAGAGAGAGGTGGACGCTTCTTTGGCACGTTTGTAGGAGCGACTAAAGAGGAGGAGGTAGAGGAGGAAGCGGTGGTGGATGCAAACGGTTTCTAGAGGAGGAGGTAGAGGAGGAAGCAGTGGTGGATGCAAATGGTTTCTTCTCTTTGTATGAACCTATATTAAATAGGAAATTTAGTAACTAACCATATAAAACTAAATAAAGAAATTATAAATAACTTCAATTACCATTTCAAATGAGCTCCAATTTCGCTCACATCCAGAAGAGCTACAAGTCAAGCTTAGAATTCGGATAGCAAACCTCTTCAACTCTGGAGTTCTATACCCAAACATCTCCCACCATTCTCCAGGAAGTATTGTTTTTCTACTTTCCTTTGCGTCATCCATTGCAAAGGCTCCTCTACCAAAATGATACTCAACAAGTTGCACATTAATTATCCTTCTTTCAGCAGCATCCTTAACCAATCTTCTCATGGATGTATACAAGTCTTCTTTCACCTCAGGATCATCAGATCTAAACTCAGGTTCATAATGAAATTGAGGATTGAGATAGTATGCAGCTGCATGCAGAGGCCTATGAAGTTGATTATCCCATCTTGCATCAATTATTTTCCAAACCTCTTCATAGCTACATACATTCATTCAATAGTAATCAATACTAACTATCATATAAGTAATAGAAGAAGAAGGAGTAATTAAATTTTTAAAGAGAAAAGCTATAAATTTTTTACCTTTTCTTAATATGATTAAAATTGTTCTTAATCTTCTCCTTTGCACGATCCATCTCTTCATATATGAAACCCATTGTTGGTTTTGCATCTGAATCCACCAATCTTAGGACCACCATATAAAATATATGATGATTTTCTAAGAGCGTTTATATAAAATGACTTTATATATTAATGACTTTATATAAATAAAGTTTAACTGCAGGATGTATGTTTGAGTCATTTTCAGACAATTGTCAATACAAAAATTACGTATGACAAATAATATCAAAATATTTTTATAAAATGAAAAGGTAAATTTTATAAGACAGATTATTTCAGTGAATTTTATAAGACAAATTATTTCGGAGTTCCTGATAATACATATCAATATTTATTGAATTTGTTCTTTTTAATAATATTTTTATCTATTTCAAAATTAAATTTACTATTAAAAATATTTATTAATTAATTTAAATTTTGGATCACAGAGAGATAATTTTTTATTTTTAATAATGTTTGTGTTTATTATCTTCTTCTTGGTGTATTAAATACTCTGTCATTTATGATTTATATATAAATTGTGTAAATTAAGTTACACATTTATGTTAAATTTATGAAAATGGTATCATTCTAGTTTAACTTTATTGAAAGATATATTTTAAAAAAATATAGATATAAATATGATATACTTAAAAAAATGATTTCAAAATGAAAAAATTGTGTTTCAAAAAAAGTATGATTTTAATTTTTAAATTATTGACTTTCTCATTCTAAAGTGGTATTATGAAGTAAATCTTTGTTATTTTTTTATATTTTTATATTTTTATAGATAAATTCTTTTTCTATATTGATATATTTTTTAATTTCAACAATATTCTTAAATTCAATTACAGACTAAAATTAACAAAAGGTTTAATCTATATTAATTTTTTTTAATAAAAATATATTAAAAACTCATATATCTCATAAAGTTTCCTATTAAAAATGAAGTTAATACGATATGACTTTTAAGTTCATTTCTTTCTATTTTAATTTTTAAAAAAATACTATTTTTTTTAAAAATAAAAGTATTAAATTATTTAAGTTAATTTGTGTTATTATATTTATTTGGTCTTCATATATTTCTCCTTCCAAAACTCTTGTCCTTTGAAAAGTTTTTCATGGGTGACTTCCTACATATCAGCATATTCAAATAAAGGTCTGCATATTTGTTCTATGTGTACGCTATGTGAAAAACATGAGGAATCTATTTAACATTTATTTTTTGAATGTGTTAATGTTTTGCGTATTTGGAGTTGAGTTCGACACATTTTCCCTACTTATGATTTATCTAATAAGGATGATTTTCTTTCTTTTATTAAGAGTGATGGTAGTCTGTTGGTTAAATTGGTTAAGTTAGCTGTGATAACTTTTTCTATTTGGATGATATGACGCATGATGAATTATGCTCATTTTCAGGATAAGATTGAGGTTTCTATGGCTATTTTGGTTATTAAAGATTTAACTTGTCTAGTGGGTAATTCATCTAAAGCTTCGATGAGGAATGATATGTTCAATTTCAATGTGCTCAAGTTTTTTGGTATTAACACTCGTACTGGTAAAGTTCTACGTTCTCTTCTTATTAGATGAGGGTTATCCATGTCTTGCCGCTTGTGGAAGTATTTTCCGTGGGAGTATGGGGTAGTTTATTGGAGCTTTCTCTGCGTTTTTTTATGTTCAAACTATTTTGGTTGCTGAATTTTATGGAGTTATATATGCTTTGGAGGAAGCTCAAAAGTTAGGTCTTACTAATGTCTGGCTGGAATGTGACTATGCCTTTGTTTGTGCTGCGTTTACTGCTAAGACAAATGTTCCTTGAATGTTTCGTAATCGATAGAATATTTGTCTTAATTACTGTGGAAAAATCAGGTTTAAGGTGATAAGTGTCTAATTTCAGTAATATTTCATATTAAAATATAGGCACTTATGAGGATTTATTGCTAATTTACATATAAAATAATCCATAATTTATGAATTTATACTTTTTTACATTTTTATGAGCTTTATTTGAATAAAAGCACTTTATTGCCAAATTTGGTGTTAATTGCAGATTTATAGGGAAGATTGGAGATTTAGAATAAAGGAGAATAATTTGAGCTAAAAAGATAAAGCCGGAAGGTCCCAGAATGGAAAAAGATGCAAAGAAAGATTGAGTCTCTTTTATGTTTTATCATTTAGCTCATTAGCGCGACATAGGAAGCAACCTAACCCTAGAAAACTATGATAAATAGAGGGCTAGAGGCTCAACCCTAGTGTGCCAGATTGAGAGGAAAACACCATAGAGTGAATTGTAACCAATTGGGAGAATGGAAGGTGATAGAAGTATGCGTCGCTAATTCTACCCTTTGGGATTGGGAGTAATATGCTCAAACTCTTATGTATTGTGGTGATATCTTATATATTGATATTCAGTTCCTGATTGATTATTGGTATTGTTGTTTTACTTTTTAACTTTTCGTGACCGAGATGTATTTTTAGGGTTTGGACCTAAACATCAATACTTAAGCATATTTGAGTGCTAGGGATAAACTTGAAATGTTATTTGTCATTAACGTCTGAGTGTGATTCTAACTTGTTTTTATAAATATGCGAGGGATCAATATTTAGGAAAACATTCTTAAGAATTTTATATGCGAGAGATCGATATAAATGAATTTTCTACGGGCATCAATTTCAATCAAAGAACTCAATATTAACATCAAAATACATGAGAGTGGGAGAGATGAAACCTAATCCATATTTTTCCAATTGAAGCAACTAATTCTTTGTTTGTTTTCTGATTGATCAGTGCCAACACAATAACTTCTAAACTATTTTTATTGTTATGTTGTTATATTTAGCGAATATTGTACTTCATAATTTATTGTTCCTTGTGGGATCGATATCCGTCTTGAGGGACAATTATTACTTCTGACAAACGCGGTGCACTTGCCGTAAAAAGTCATCATAAGGTTACTCATATTTTTCGTGAAGGGAATGCGTGTGCGAATAAGTTGGCTAATTTAAGATTTATTCATAGAGAATCATTTCATTGGTATAATAGGTTTTCATCTAGTCTGTTATTAGAATTCTTTATTAATAGGTATAGTCTACCTATGTATCGTTTTTGTTAACATATGGGTTTTGGTCTAGTCCTCCCATATTTTTGTATTTTCTTCCTTTTTTTTAATAATACTTTTTTCATATGATGACAAATGATTGTTTTTACTTAAGGTGTCAGCCTAGTTGAGATGTCAAGTAACATAGTAATGCCTAACATGAAAGCTTTTTATAAAAACATAAAAAAAATGATTAAATTATTTCTCATTTAAATAATGAAAAAACTGTATCAAATAAAGTAGAAAGATATTTAAAAAAATTATGTTTACTTCTATTATTAGTTTGAGCAAAAGCATCATTTTATTTTTTCTATATTTTTAGTTATTTTTTCAGAAATTACAAAATAAATTTAAGATGAAAAATTGACTACAAAACTAAAAAAAAATATCTTCACACTATGGAAGGTAAAATACAACGAATATTCTTGTTAAGTTGTTCACATGTGCTTAAATGATTAAATTATTCTACCAAATGTTATAGTTGAAAAATAATAGAAGTGTTGCTACTAAAAGAGAGAATTTTGAAGTGCGGAAATGCAACTGAGATTATACTTCAATTAAGATTATTTAAAAAAGTTTTAAAAAATAAAAATCGACTTTTCAAAATTAATATACATGTAAAAGAAAAAGGTATGGAGGGAGGTTTGAAAATAATTTGTTTTTCTTTTGTAAAGTCGTAATTAAAAACATGTTTTTTTTTAAGTTCGTCCTTATTAGCATATTTTTATGTTTTAAAAAATCGTGTTTAATAGCAAGTTTATATTTTTTTTTAAAAGATTTAACTATTCGGTGTACGGCTTTCAATACTTAGGATTTATTTGTTTTTAATGTTTGTAATTTTGTTTAATTTTCAAGTTTAAAAAAAAATTGTGTTTACTTATAATTGGGTGTAATTTTTTGATTTTATTTATTTTGAATTTAAGAAAGTTGAATATAATGTTATAATTTTAGTTCATTTAATTAATTAATCACATTATTTATGTTAATTGAATGCAACATGGAAAAAATTAAAAGGATATCACTCAAATATATATTTTATTATAATAAATTAAATTTAACAAAATTGGAGAAATTGAATAATTGTTTTGATTATGACCGTGGTTCCAACAATAAGAATAATTTTTATTTATACTTAATTAATCATTATTTTTTCAACTAACACATTGACCAATTTCAAAAACTCAAATTTTAAGTATATATTTATTCATACTGAATAGTTCTAATTATATACTATTAGATTATAATAATAAATAAATTCATTATTTTAATTCTTATTCATATAACTGTGTTTACTTTGGTCTTAACTAATTTTTGTATTAATTTTGTGTTTTTTTAGATTAGTCTAAAGGAAGTGTTTATCTTTGCAAATGAGTCAAATATGCAAAAGTCAAAGTTGATTATTTGAATCAAAATAGAAAACAAATATGAGGAAAAGAATGAGAAAATAAAATCTACAATATCTCAACAACAAAATTGGAAGCAAATATTTTGCAAAATACAAGGAAACAAAATTCAAGAATTATGAGAAGTTGAAAATTGAGAAATTGTTAATAAAGACAAAGTCAGGAGCTTCATATGGTTTTCTCTTAGTTTCTTTTCTTCTTTGTAACTTTTTTGCCTTCGCATGGAAGACTAAACATTTTTTATTGATTATTTTATAATTTCTCATTGAGTTCTAAAATTTTGATTAATAATTTTTTTTCCAATTTTCTATAGTAGTTGTTTAAATATTCTAATCTCTTAGAAATCTGGTTTTTGTGAGAGGTTGTACTTGAACGCATGATTAAGAGTCTTCTTTATCTTAAACTTTGATTTCATAGTTAGTTCGCAATGTTCTAATTAATTTATTGGCCACATGATGCTTTACTGGTGAACTTCAAGTTAAATTAGATTGACACATGTTTAATCTGGTTTAGCTATATGTGAGAATTGAAGGATGATAACCTTTAGATGACCTATGAAGAATTTATTGGTGAAAGAACTTGGGAACCAACGCTTTTTATTTTCTATTTTAATCATTCTTTTATATTTTTTTATTAAACAATCTCAACCCCTTTTTTATTTTTATTGTTACTACTAACTTATTTTGCTTGTAGATAGATTATGAACATTGATTTACTGATTTTATTATTGGATTCGTTGGGAAATGATTTAGAATCATCTAACCACAATTATATTATCATTTTTTAGCGTTAAAAATATCTACGTTGGAATCATCTTAATTTGACAGCAAAACGAACAAATATCAAATTTGACGCCTCCAACCAATATATTAACATATTAAATAATCTTTTAATATTGACGACTTTATGCCATAATATATTGATCAATTTAATTTTCAATTATATGTTTGAATGTATAGGTAAAACACATGTCTAAAAATGTTTTGATAATGTACGGAAATTGATTTTCATAAAAAACAACATGTTTAGAAATCTCAATTTTATGATTTTTCAAATTCAGGAAAAGAAAACCTTTTGTATGTGGTTTAAACAAGAGTAGCATAAACATCCAAACACACGCAAAACATAACGATCACAAATTTTATCATATTGTTTTTCATGCGGAGTGGTATTACTAAGAATAGGTATATGAATACAAATTATTAAGTAAGTAGCATGCTAGATAGAAAAAGTCCAAAAATTAACATAAGTTTAGAATGAAAAAAAGAGCTCTAGTAACATTTAAAAGATATTGATGCTTTGTCTCAACAATACCATTCTTCTTTGGTGTTTCCACAGAAGTAGTTTAGTGAACAATACCTTTGGATGCAAAAAAATATTTCATCATAAATTCAACATCATTATCAGTACATTTAGTCTTAATCTTTGTTTGAAAATGATTTTCAATATAAGAACTGAAATTCATAACATTATCTTTGATTTCAAACTTATCACGCATAGGAAAAAATCCAAGTATAATGAAAATTATCGATAACAGTGAGGAAGTATCTAAAACCATTCATAAAAATAACAGGACATGGCCCCATATATCCATATGTATCAAATAAAAAATATGAACAACATGCGAATTTTTAAAGAAAAAATGAAGTTTCTTTTTGTTTTGCTTGATGATAAGCATCACAAACATAAGTCTGTAAATGCTAGGATAATATGTTTTTAAAAGTTTAAACTTTCACTAGAGGGGTGTCCCATCCTATCATGTCAAAGCCTAATGTTTTGAGCAACACAATTGAAGATAGGAGAGACATTATATTCATGAGAATTATTGAAAATGTACAAACCAACAACTAGCTCTCAAATGAGAAGAAAATGTATCATATACACTCATGAGAAGAAAATATGAGTTTACATTTAAGAGAGGAGGTAAGTTTTGAAATTGAAGCAAGGTTAAAAGAAAAATCTATAACATATAGCACAGCACAATAGTAAGATAAATTATGTGATTGAGATGAACAATTCCAAAATGGTTACCAAACACATAATGGTCATTAGGTAACTTTATGAGAATAGAACTAATGCGGTGATAAGTAGTAAAAATAGATAATGTACAAAATACATGATTTGTGGTTCCATAGTCAAGAATCCTATTTATTGGAAATTAAATTATTTAATATGAACTTCTTACCTACAAATGAAGATTCTAGATCTTGATGATTTATATTTGGTTATGAGATTGTTCCAAATGCTGGAATCGATTTTCGCAGGTTGAGGAGTTGTGTTGTCCATGAACTTGATCTTGTTCTTCGCACTTAATATCGTAAGCATTAACCTACTCCACGAGTGAAAATTGTTGGAGTAAAGTACCAGCGAGACGAGCAGAGTTGTGGGGTTCTCATCTGGGTGAAGGTATAGGTAAGTTTGTACAAAGAGCGCAATAAAGCTTTAATACAATATTAAGAAGTTGACTTTAAGTCTGACTGAACCTTATGAAATTGGTTTATAAAGTGAGGTTTGCACTCACTTATATACTATGAAATGTCCTTATCTCTAGTCAATGTGGGATCTCCAGCACACCTTCCTCAGACCGAGACATGTCAACTCGTGTGTAAGACTATATATTTATAGGTGATTTGATAGCGATCATAGTGTATAAGTGAGTGCAAGCATTACCTTATTGAATACCTTAAACTCACCCCGCACTCATGAAATCGAAGTGTAAGTTGCTTGTATGAAAAAAAAATGTTAATATCAAATATGACTTGTTTAATAAAATTTTATAAGATGTTGATTGATATTCTCCAGAGAATATCCTTGATATACGTGAAAACAATATGTACGAGTATAAATTCATGGATCAAATGAACTAAATTGGAAATTCATGGATCAAACATACACTCACATATCGCTACAAACAATGATAGAAAATCACAATTTAGAGAAGTTCAAATGATGAGATAACATAAACTCCAAAATACATTAGTGTTTCAGTCATAATCAACTCCAAATGAAGAAATTGAAAAGGGTAAAAAGAATAAGAACAAAAGTATAATTTCACAACGCATTCCAGAGGAACTCCAAATCATCGTATATAAAACACAAGATATGAAAGGTGCAAGTAGATGTACAAAGAAAATAATGTGAACTACACTTTAGTGTAATTTGCAGTCTTAGAATGAGAGATTAACCATTTTTCTTTAAAGGAAAAACAATTCATTATCACATGATGTCTCACTAATACATTTGTAATGTGTGTGAAGCATTTTGGTTTACCTTAATCAAAAGTTTCCCATTCTGTGATCACCACAACAGAGTTAGAATTTTGCATTGGTTGCTGCTTCTTAGGATTTCCCTGCCTCCTCTGCTATAATCCCACCTGTGGAAGCATCAGTCTCCAAAACTGCAACCTGTCCAATTTCAATTAATTAAAAGCATTAATTAGTAAGAAAAATAAGTACTCATAAATTAATATTGAAATTGTCCATATAAATTATGAAACTGAAACTAAGTACCTTCTTGCATAATTTGTCAACCTCAACTTTATTTAAAGAATTTTGAAGTCTTTTCCTTCTTTATAATTTTTAACTTATCAAGTATTCTTCTTTCTCTATTCTCAATGTCCACAAAAAGCACCAATTTCGACCCATCATTGACTCTCTCAACATCAAAATATGACTTTGAATCTCTCTCCTTGTTCTTGTAAAAGCTAAACAGCCCAAGAAGAAGAAAAAACTAAATGCCAATGGAACAATGAAAAGGAAAGCCTACAATAAGTTATGAAAGAAAAAGATAAAAGAGGAGTTTCATCCTAACAAACAAGAGAAAGTGAAAAATGATCCCCCATGTTAGCTTAAGAGCATCTTTATATTGATGCTGTAAATATGGTGGCATGAAATCCATAGTCCGTGCAATGCATAAGGCAACTAAATAGCACAGTTGGTTACCATACACTAGACATATTTGTCTACTGTTAAAATTTGAAAAATATAGCCTCTAGTAGTAATTGTTATAAGATTTGAAAGTAGTGAGCAATCACAGAAATACAAATGTTTTTAAAATTTAATCAATAACTGTTTTTATCAAATATGCATCTATTCTAATATAGTAACATCAATGTCATACATGTTTGAGTTCTCCTGGTCTTGTTCTTGTTTTTTATCCATTTCACCAAACAGATGAGAAATTGTTCTCTTCTACTGTTGACTCTTGACATCGACAAGGTGCTAATAATAACTTATGGAGAAATCACATGTAAAATAAGAGGACAACAAAAAATAAAAATAAGCAAATAAGAGTCAACAAAGAGGAGGTCAGAAAGAGGAGATCAGAAGTAGAAAAGAGAAAGTAAATTACACAATCACTAAAAAAAAAACAGTATCACTACGAAACAATGGGACTAAGAGTCTCTCAAGAAGAGGTGGTAATTATTCATACCAATCAAAATAATATATTTAGGATAATATTTAATTTAATATAATTATTTTTAAAAATTTAATTTATTTTTTTAATAAAGTTTAATGGTTATTACATCTTCATAAAACATGATAATTATTGATGATGTCACATACATAATAACATTAATTTGTACAGTGTGGAACGAACGTAAATGAATATTTTAAAAAAAAATATTAACATTGTTTTTTTTAAATTATTATATTAAATTGAATATTAATTCTATATATAATATTATTTTTTTAAAAATCTCAATTAACCATAAATATGTGATAACTAAAGTTGATGTGATAAAAAATGATTTAATAAGTATAATATAAACTTTGAAAAATTAATTAATATTAAATAGAAGATAGAATTAATATACCACTGTTAAATAGTATATTCCACATCCAATAGATACTATTGAAAAAATACTTTATATACTAAATTCTCGTCATATCTTATTATAGATATTTTGTCTTTATTACATGACTTCATCATTATTAACGGAGATCAAATAAAAAAAACTCTAAAATTAAATTGCAAAGTCGGCCTTGTATTCATGATTTTTTACAATACACAAAAAAAAATCACATCTTTATCTTCATCTTTTGATGCTACACATAAACCATTTACACTTGAAGAATACTAACTTATATACTCACGTGTGTATGAGTAAATTTAGGAAAATTCAAAAAATATCATTCAAAATGGTGTTGTTGTGCTCTCTTTTATTTGGTTCGTTTCAATCTAGTAAATATTGACCATTTTGACACTTGAGTTGTCTACCAATTTGAATTGCATATTGCTGCTACAACTATCATGTACACGGATAAAAACTTATTATTATTATTTTCTTAATTTGGTTAGGTGAAAACTTGTCCCCAATTAACTATGAACAACTTTCATTAGCCTTAAATCACTTAAATCATGTTTGAAAGTTTAATTAGTAGTACACTCACCAGGTTATTCAAGTATCTACTTTTACTTATCTAAACAAGATATATAGTTTTACATAATTTTTAAAAGAAGTTTACTATATCAAGTATTAGATTATGGTTTTATTCTTCTTTGATTTTTTTTTTTATAATATTTTTTCGGTTCAATTAGATTTCACTTAGTAATTCATTGTATTTAATTCCTAAAATTTAAGATAATGTGATATTCGTTCCTAATATTTAAAGAAATATTTTAATTCTTCTAATATAAAATATATGATTTTTATTTTTAAAATAATTTATTATTGATTAATGTCAAGAATTATTAAAAATATATTTTTTTACTGTACTCACCATCCCATCAGAAATGTGAATTGACAAAATTAACCCTAAGAGGTTTTAAGAACCTAAACAAACATTTATTTCTTCTCTGTCATTTTCGTTGTCACTGCTCAGAGCAGGCCGCAATGAGTATTCTGGGCGATTTTTGTGATTTTAGTGCGTGGGTTCTCAGTAAATATAAACAAACATGTGTGCTTCTTTTCTGTGCTATGGTTAGTGGATGGTTTTGGAAACGTTGTTCGTCAAAGAAGAAAGGTAAGATTCATTTATGTGTTGCTTTCGAAATTTATAATCCATAATATTTGTGTAAATGATAAATGTAGAATGAAATGGGAAAGTGCATAAATAAAATAATTTATTATTAATTAATGTCAAGAACTATTAAAAATATTTTTTTACTGTACTCACCATCCCATCAGAAATGTGAATTGACAAAATTAACCCTAAGAGGTTTTAAGAACCTAAACAAACATTTCTTTGTTGTCACTGCTCAGAGCAAGCCGCAATGAGTATTATGGGCGATTTTGGTGATTTTAGTGCGTGAGTTCTCCGTAAATATCAACAAACATGTGTGCTTCTTTTCTGTGCGATGGTTAGTGGATGGTTTTGGAAACGTTGTTCGTCGAAGAAGAAAGGTAAAATTCATTTTTGTGTTGCTTTCGGAATTTATAATCCATAATATTTGTGTAAATGATAAATCTGGAATGAAATGAGAAGGTGCATATATTCCAAAAAAGGTAGTCTAGGTAGTCCTTAACCTGTTTTTGAAAAGGGCTAACCATTTTAAATATTTTTTCCATTTTTGGAAATCAATAAATGTATCCTAGAAAGAGTATTTCAGATTGATGTTTTTGTTTTTCAGATTTCCTTTTCTGAAGACTCTTTTCTTTGACCGAACATCCTATTTTATAACCATTTAAAATTATTAAGAATAATTTGGATATTTTAGAAGATGTAGGGTTGGAGAAAAAATATAGGAGTGTAAAAGAAACCCTCTTTCTGAAATCAAGAAATTTTAAATATTTAATTTTTTAAAATAATTTCAAAAGTTTATATTAAATTTGAAGAACTAAAAATAAAATGAAACTTATTAATTTATAATTTAAAAGGGTCTTAATCCATTTTTTTCTATTAGATGAAATTTTACATGCGGGAAAAATACTCTCGCAACATGTTCCCTCCTTACACAAATAATTGGGACCTAAACCCTAAAGAAGAACAGAAAACCCTCACTCTCTAAACTCTTTCCTCCATTTACTATCATAATCCCAAATTATTTCACCCTTCCTCTCCAGACTCGCAATTGTGATACTTACTATCGACCTTCCTCTGAAGTGTTCCATTTCAGTCATATAATCTGTATTTTATTCTTCTCTCATTCTCGTAATCTTCCTATTTGAATGTTTTAATCAGTGTATGTTTTTTCTTTTTCATCCATTGTCGCAGTGCTTGCCTTTACAACTGTTTGGTGCATTGGCACATGTTTAGTAGCACACAACAGTTACGAAAGGGCTCTAATTTGATTTTGTAGGAAATATGCTAATGCTTGCCTTTTATAAGCTTACATAGTTGCAACTTGTTTATATATTTGTTAGTACATGATATATTTATGATAATTGGTAAGTTTTCTCTCTCTTACCGATATGGAATTCGAG
The DNA here is from genome assembly GCF_051622355.1 of Phaseolus vulgaris. Classification (NCBI taxonomy): domain Eukaryota; kingdom Viridiplantae; phylum Streptophyta; class Magnoliopsida; order Fabales; family Fabaceae; genus Phaseolus; species Phaseolus vulgaris. The sequence continues at coordinate 3,791,810 of NC_143501.1, read as the reverse complement.
TTGAAGCTAGCTAGCTACAAGCCCAAAGGAAAAAGAAACATGAATATCGGCTTAAAAAATAACAAAGATGTTTTCTGTTAGAACTATTTATTTGCGCTCAACTTGGGTATCAGAATTTTCATATTTAGGCTGTATGAAAAAGGAAGGATTTTGAACAACAACATATAAATATCAAGTGTTTGGTGTCTGGGGTTGTTTTCAATCTGAAGGGTTTTGGACTGATTTGTTTTGCTTCCCTCTGCAATTTCATTTGTTCTGTGGCAAGAATACTTGAATCAAGGGTCTTCCCTTTTTGTTTTTTGACCCCATAGTTTTTTTTGTGTGGTTGATGTGTGGTGTTCACTGTCACTGATATGTTTCTGTTTAGTTCTTATGTTCAGTGATGTGTTTGTTTGTTTGGACATCTATTTCAGAATATGCAATGCAAGGTTATGAAATTTTGTTGTGGCTATATTTTCCTTCAGTCCATCTTTCACACTGCTCTTTTAACCATGTTTCTCTTTAAATAGTTTAAACGTCAGACTCCATCTGTTTATACTTGCTGCATGTGTGATTTTCCTCTAAGTACATCAGATACACTCAAAATATTATAAGATATTTTAAGAAGTGATAGAAGTCACATTCTATTATGCACTATCTTATGTATCCATATTCTATTGCTTTCATTTATGTTACAAACAACTTAAGTTTCCTATTGGTAGGCTTCGCATCAGGTTTCTCATAACTGGGTCTGGTTTTAAGTTCTAATACACCAAATGAAGATAGTAACTGTTATCAATCTATCATTAACATACCTCATTTTTCTATATTATGATATGCAACTTCCTAGTAGCTATCTGTATGTTTCAATCCCTGATATGATACTGTGTTGGTATGTTATTGCCTTGATATATGCTGTTTTAAAACTTTTTCTTTTTTCTTTTTAATAGTGTGTGAAAATAAGACGGCCTCAATCATGCAGAGCTCTCAGCAATGGGTCGAGAAATAGTAACATAAGTTCTCTTTCAATTATTTCTATATTTTATTTTGTACAAATCTAATTTTGAATGTTGTAACCCAGCCGACCAAGGAAAGTGAAAGATGTTGCCCACCAAGAAGAAGTTGTTCGAGTGCTAACAAATACCCTTGAAACTGGAAGTGTAATTATCCTTTTCAAATACCTACTTTTCCCTTTCCTCCTCCTCCTCTTCCTCAATGAATCAAGCTAATCTTGTATTGCAGTGCCCCTACATGCTCTTCTATGGTCCTCCCGGCACTGGAAAAACAACTACTGCTCTTGCAATTGCCCACCAGCTTTTTGGGTATCCCTCTTTAGTTTTATTTTCACAATTAGAAGAGCGCTTGTTTATTTCTAACTGTTATGCCAATTTCTTGTGATCAAGAGACCTTAAGCAGCTCTAACAACTACTAGCTTTGGTTGCTCTGTAGATCAAAATAAACAGAGCTGCTAAATAATATCTAATCAAGAATCCAAGATTGACTACATGTAATGGAAACCAAGGTGATATGAACTATCTGTTAAAACTTTCTCTTAAAATATGCTTTACACTCTTAAGAATATTTCAATAAACCTTTGTTAGTCAGTTTCACCATGAAATCATTTACCGAGTAAAAAGGAAATCAAATCTAATTTAAGGAATACCTTAAGTTCAAATATTTTCACAAAATTTATATAACTACCTTTGAATTCTTGACATGTTGAGTCATAGAGATCCAAAGACTATGCAAATTGTGCATCACTTTAATAGCAACTTACGGTAATAATTTTACTAGGAATATTTTTTGTTCAACTGTTAGAAATGAAAGACCTAATGTTATGCAGTAGAGGATCATTTTGAGGGTTGAATTTATCAAAATGTCAATTTTGTTTGTTTTATGAGTTGGGATTCATTGGTAGTAAAAAATGCTTCCGTTTTCTTCCTTAAGCTAATCTGTTGTGCTGATGGACACAATGACACATGTAATTTAATTTCTAACAACTATATATTACCGACCTGAGCTCTATAAGTCCAGGGTGCTGGAGCTGAATGCAAGTGATGATAGAGGGATTAATGTTGTTCGTACAAAGATAAAAGATTTTGCTGTTGTGGCTGTTGGTACTAACAAGCGTAAGAAGTATGGGAAATCTAATTCTCTTAAAAGTCTTTCCCCCTCCTTTCTCTGCTTGTAAGATTTGAATAACTTCCTCTTTGTTATGGTGTTTTGATATTGCAGGGGTCATCCTTGTCCACCATTTAAGATTATTGTTCTAGATGAGGTTGATTCAATGACAGAAGATGCTCAGGCATGTTTGTTATGTTTTTCATTTCTAACGTTGCTGTCTCAAAGTGTTCTGGTTTCACACCACCTTCAATTGCTGTACAGAATGCCCTGAGGCGTACGATGGAAACTTACTCTAAAGTTACAAGGTTCTTTTTTATATGCAACTATGTGAGCAGGTATCTTGTCTTCCATGCTAATATGTTCTTCTTAATTTGGTATTCTCATATCTTTAAGGAGCTAATGAGTATTATAGTCACCATGATGAAAGTAATTAATCCAAATAGTGCCATGGAGTGGTTGGCTCCAAAAAAGCTATAGCGAGTTATAGGACAATTGCTATTTTGAAGCTTTATGATACGCATAGCATAAGTTTTATACCACACGTATATATGCTGAAAAATAAGATAAGAACTCCTAAATTGAATAAATTCATAATTAATGACAAAAAAAAGAGTTTGAGAGATGAACACATTAATAACAACCAACATCAAGGAATCAAACAAGTCTAAGCCTAAGGTTTAAAGCACCTAAATAAATAATTTTAACTACAAAATTATAATAGATATGTCCATAAGATACCATGACCATGATTTCCATCAATTTTGACATGTAATGCTAATGAAGTTTTAATTATTCTTTTGGTCCCTATTGTTGCAACATTTCCCCTTTTAGCCCTTATAACCTAAAACATCTAATTTTGGTCCCTGTATTTGCATCTCTTTACCCTTTCGTTCTCCTTGCCAAGTGTTGGCTAACATTGTTTGAAATGAATGAGACGTGGTTCATTTAATCAACATTAATCTGAAATGTCGTTGTATGACTTTAGAGAACAATGACCCAAAGGGTAAAAACATGGCAATTATAGGAACCAGAAGAGAATGTTTTAAACTATAGCAACTAAAAGGGAAAGTTGTTGCAATTGTAGGTACCAAATGGTAATTAAACCTTATGGGGTGCATTGTAAAAGGACTTTTATTTTGTATCCAAAGGGATGGCAATGGGGTGGGACAAGTGCGGGTTTTACTATCTCATCCCATCCTTGAAGTAAACATTCATCCCCATTCCCATCCTTATATCCAACAATTATGAATTTTTTGTCTCATCCCCATGCCCATCAAGGAACATGTGTATACTTGTACCCAACCCATACTTGCCCCTTTGCTATTTCACATCAGTGTTATCAATATTTGATTTGATAATGGAAAATATCAATCCTTTATGAAGTTATAACAAAAACCATAACGGGTTATGGCAGAAGCATTGCGTCAAAAGAAATTCAATATATAAATACACCACAAATTTCAAACTTAAAATAGCAACAAAACATTTCCAACTTAGCCACTCCACACCTCATCTCATGTAATTTCTTGATTTTCCACTGTCACCACAGCCTCATCAAACCTCGTGCAACAACCACACAACCTCATTAGATCTTGTGTTGCCGTTGCAAGCCTTCTTCTCTCTGTCTTTTATGGTATCTTTGTTCACTGCTAGTATCTCATGATGCAAAAAGTGGCTGCCATGACAAACTCGCATTGTCATTGCCATGTTGTGGCATTGATTAGAAATTCCTCTGTCAGTTTCCACCATAATTGGTTTTGAATAACATTGTTTCACATTATTAAGAAAACCTCTAATGTCTAGTCGACATGAGATATCCAACACACCCTCCTCACGTTGAAACTATCAACTCGTGCGTGAGACTATATATTTATATTTATGGATGGTCTGATAGCAGCTCGATAGCGGGTGACACGATAGGCATAGGAAACTCTCGCTAGGATAGATTCGAAATGATTTGGATACCATGTTAAGAAATGCTCTAATCTTTAGTTGATGTGAGATCTCTAACACACATTTTAATTAAATATTTTTTTTATAAAAAATAAAAATCACATTAAAGAAACATGATATTATCAAGTATTAAATATTAATAGGATATGAATTTTATTTTCTCTAATGTCAAATATCAAGAAAAAAAATTATAATTGTATAAATATCAAATTAGAGTATTAAATAACAATTGAATAAAGGTCAAATAATTATAGAAAAGAGTAAAAATGACCAAATGTAAGACCTAGAAATAAGTTACAAAACTAAGGACCAAAGAAAACTTAATATAAGTTTTTTAAATTACCTAATAAATTAAAAGTGTTTTAGTAATTTAAAATGGGGATGAGTATGAGGACATGGATGAGTACTGGGAAATGTATGAAAAAAAAAACGGGGTAGATATGTACATATCCATTCTCATCCCCAATTTAATAAATTGGGTATTATCCATACCCGTACTGTAGCTAATGCGAGGATTTCTTGTCAAAATCGGGATAGGTTTGAATAATGCCCGCACATATGGGTTCATTTGCCATCCCTATGTCCAAGGATTGGAAGTTTATATAACCTTTTAAAAATTAATTTTTCAGGCAGCACCATTTCCTTTGAATGGACATTTACGGAGAAGAAAATCTAACATTCTTTAGTTAAAAGGAAAGTCTTAATGGAAAAAAGAATATCATGTTATTGTTATTAAATCACTTAATGTGGTAAGAATTTTGTAAAAATGACATTATTCTTTGAATTATAGAAAACTTGTATAAGTATTTCTGGTAATATATTTGATCAACCAAATAAAACTTATCATTTGTGTGAATCATAATTCTCAAGATTCATATTGATCAGGAATCATGATTCCCATGTATGAAAAGTTGCTTTGGTATCAAACGCCATGTTAATGTGATATATTGATACAGTCCTTTTCCTTTTGTTCTTGTTAATGGTTTCCAAGGATAGAACACATTGACTTCATACATTATATGGTTGTCATTTTTTTTTCCATATGATTATAGAACCACTTGCTTCAAGATGTGCAAAATTCAGGTTCAAGCCATTGTCAGAAGAAATCATGAGCAGCCGGATTTTGTACATATGCAAAGAAGAGGAACTCTGTCTTGATGCTGAGGTGAGAACCTTATGGGCTGTTTAGTTCAGTGGAGGGGAAGGGAAGGAAGATGAGGGATTTTGATTAGATACTCTGTTTAGTTAAGAGGAAGGGAGGGGAGGGATATAAATGGAGAGGATAAGCAACTTGTTTCTTGTTTGGTTCACAAGGGGAGGGGAGACTTTTTAAAAATTAATTTACCTTCATTTCCTTGTTATTTTGGGTTCCCAAGTGTAAATAAGATTATTTTTGTCAATACATTTAAAATGTTTTAAATGACTTATCTTCCCCTCCAAATCTCCCCAATATTGGAGGGGAGCAAAAATTGAATGAGGGATTTGGCTCCCCTCCATTCCCAATCCACTCCCTCTTAGAATTTGAATCAAACAAAAAAGTTTTATTAAAATCCCTCTTCAACTCCCCTCTCCTCTATTTCTCTCCAACCAAGCATGTTAGTTCTCACACAATGTAGTATCATTCTTAATGTTCAGTCTTTTATCTATAGAGGTTTTGTTACATCATAATGGATTATTTTTCATGCCTTTGCTTCCATAGGCTATTTCAACCCTTAGTTCTTTTTCTCAAGGAGATCTTTGTCGGGCAATCACATACTTGCAGGTGAGCGGAATTTCCTGATCAACACACTCAATTTTCAAACAATTAAGTTATATGATTTCTATTTTCTTATAGTTTTCATGTGTAATTTAACTTAACCTCTTCACATCAAATAATGTAATCTTTGAATGTGATGCTTTTAACATATTCTGCTTGACTCCACCAGACTAATGAGTAACATTCCAACTGTGTTAAGTCTGTGCTGTTTCTTAGGGAATAATTGTTACAAGAAAAACTGTTATACCGAGAAAAACTCCTTGGGCTGCACGTACAAATCTTCTGTAAATTATACCGAGAAAGAAAATAGTTTTATATCAGAACGGCTTGAAATAATTTCAAACGATCAATCTCATACTAATCCGTTATGAACTACAGTACCTTAAGAAACATTTTACCGTTGGGGCTGTCATTTCGAACTTGAGAAAATTTAAAACAGCAGATTCCATCTGCAAAACCTGCATCGGATAATTTTGCTTGAGATGTGAGGTCCTCAAATACATACATAAACAGTTAACCTGAAGCCTCAAATGAATTCAAACCAAACCTCGTCTTTGAAGTACGTGTTATCAGTAATGTAACAAAATTCTTCCACCTGAGGTGCACAAATCTCCTCATATTTACTGCAAACAAATACCAAAAACCAATATCAATACTAGAAACCCCATCAATCAGAAAAATTACGAGGAACTTGTATGACTCCTTACGAGGCAATCATCATGGAGGCAACACCAAGTAATTGTAATCTTTGTCTGTTCATCACATTTCCTGAAAGATACCGGTCAATGTAGTTTACCGTCAAATACAATGTATCAGGTACTAGTCTATACTCTTCAGCCACCTGCAATCCGAAACTGAGTTTAGCATGTAGCCATATACACCAGGTGTGGCACTGAACTATTATTGGAAAGAACAGCGACGTTCCCCCAAGAATAAAATATTACCTACATATTCCTATTTGCAATATAATAATGTTTGAGTTTAACATGTGTAGTTATCAACAAACATCATTTACCTCCACAAGCCAGTCAATCAATATTGCACGCATGCTGGGGTTTATGTCCTTCTGAATTCTCTCCATGAAGTCTGTGGAAGGCCTTTTCTTTGCCTAATATTTCAAAAACTAGAAAATATTAGACCAATACGACATTCTAAAATAAACAGCAATTATTCTAATAGCCACATTTTCTTTGCTTACTCTGATCATAAAAACAAAAATAACAGAGATCACTGCATATATTTTTCAAATGTAGCTTAACTATACCTCAGACGCACGAAGGTGCTTGTAGATATCACAAGCAAAGGATGCGCAGAGCTGAGGATCCGCGTAATTGTTATCAACATTGACAAACTTATCCCCTTTTTCCAACTCAACAAGTATGTCTCTACTACAAATGTTGCATGCAAAGACTTCAATCAATATCTAATGTAAAAACATGAGCAGATAATTTTATATTCAGTAGAAGTGACCAGAATGAAACCTGATTCGGCAGAATCAGAGATATTGAGATTGCTGAACGTCTTCCTCTCAATTGAATCAACAGCCGCAATATCACTATTGTCCACATATTCAATGTCAGGACTCTTGAAGGAGTCACAAGAAGACATCGACTCATCCATAGAAACCGACATTGCATCAGATGTACTAGGTGAAGCATCCAGCACCGGAGGAGGAACAGTAACAGTGACAACGAGTGGAGGAGGAGGAGCTTGATTCCTCGCAGGGAGAGAATTAGCCTTGGGGAAAACAACTGCATTAATAGGTTTGACATTCGCCAACGCAAGCCTTTTATTGCCTGAGCAGAGCGGAACAGGCTCTTTCTTCGTCTTCGCGAGTTTAGCTGCGCACGAAACCTAGCAATGCGAAATTCGCAAGAAGCAATAGTTAATGAAGCTGTTTGCGATGTGTGTTAAGTTTGCGGAATTAGTTAAAAGAGGAATTAGTACCGAAGAGGAAGAGTTGCGGTGAGCGACGGTGTTGGTGAGGTTAGAGAGAGGTGGACGCTTCTTTGGCACGTTTGTAGGAGCGACTAAAGAGGAAGAGGTAGAGGAGGAAGCGGTGGTGGATGCAAACGGTTTCTAGAGGAGGAGGTAGAGGAGGAAGCAGTGGTGGATGCAAATGGTTTCTTCTCTTTGTATGAACCTATATTAAATAGGAAATTTAGTAACTAACCATATAAAACTAAATAAAGAAATTATAAATAACTTCAATTACCATTTCAAATGAGCTCCAATTTCGCTCACATCCAGAAGAGCTACAAGTCAAGCTTAGAATTCGGATAGCAAACCTCTTCAACTCTGGAGTTCTATACCCAAACATCTCCCACCATTCTCCAGGAAGTATTGTTTTTCTACTTTCCTTTGCGTCATCCATTGCAAAGGCTCCTCTACCAAAATGATACTCAACAAGTTGCACATTAATTATCCTTCTTTCAGCAGCATCCTTAACCAATCTTCTCATGGATGTATACAAGTCTTCTTTCACCTCAGGATCATCAGATCTAAACTCAGGTTCATAATGAAATTGAGGATTGAGATAGTATGCAGCTGCATGCAGAGGCCTATGAAGTTGATTATCCCATCTTGCATCAATTATTTTCCAAACCTCTTCATAGCTACATACATTCATTCAATAGTAATCAATACTAACTATCATATAAGTAATAGAAGAAGAAGGAGTAATTAAATTTTTAAAGAGAAAAGCTATAAATTTTTTACCTTTTCTTAATATGATTAAAATTGTTCTTAATCTTCTCCTTTGCACGATCCATCTCTTCATATATGAAACCCATTGTTGGTTTTGCATCTGAATCCACCAATCTTAGGACCACCATATAAAATATATGATGATTTTCTAAGAGCGTTTATATAAAATGACTTTATATATTAATGACTTTATATAAATAAAGTTTAACTGCAGGATGTATGTTTGAGTCATTTTCAGACAATTGTCAATACAAAAATTACGTATGACAAATAATATCAAAATATTTTTATAAAATGAAAAGGTAAATTTTATAAGACAGATTATTTCAGTGAATTTTATAAGACAAATTATTTCGGAGTTCCTGATAATACATATCAATATTTATTGAATTTGTTCTTTTTAATAATATTTTTATCTATTTCAAAATTAAATTTACTATTAAAAATATTTATTAATTAATTTAAATTTTGGATCACAGAGAGATAATTTTTTATTTTTAATAATGTTTGTGTTTATTATCTTCTTCTTGGTGTATTAAATACTCTGTCATTTATGATTTATATATAAATTGTGTAAATTAAGTTACACATTTATGTTAAATTTATGAAAATGGTATCATTCTAGTTTAACTTTATTGAAAGATATATTTTAAAAAAATATAGATATAAATATGATATACTTAAAAAAATGATTTCAAAATGAAAAAATTGTGTTTCAAAAAAAGTATGATTTTAATTTTTAAATTATTGACTTTCTCATTCTAAAGTGGTATTATGAAGTAAATCTTTGTTATTTTTTTATATTTTTATATTTTTATAGATAAATTCTTTTTCTATATTGATATATTTTTTAATTTCAACAATATTCTTAAATTCAATTACAGACTAAAATTAACAAAAGGTTTAATCTATATTAATTTTTTTTAATAAAAATATATTAAAAACTCATATATCTCATAAAGTTTCCTATTAAAAATGAAGTTAATACGATATGACTTTTAAGTTCATTTCTTTCTATTTTAATTTTTAAAAAAATACTATTTTTTTTAAAAATAAAAGTATTAAATTATTTAAGTTAATTTGTGTTATTATATTTATTTGGTCTTCATATATTTCTCCTTCCAAAACTCTTGTCCTTTGAAAAGTTTTTCATGGGTGACTTCCTACATATCAGCATATTCAAATAAAGGTCTGCATATTTGTTCTATGTGTACGCTATGTGAAAAACATGAGGAATCTATTTAACATTTATTTTTTGAATGTGTTAATGTTTTGCGTATTTGGAGTTGAGTTCGACACATTTTCCCTACTTATGATTTATCTAATAAGGATGATTTTCTTTCTTTTATTAAGAGTGATGGTAGTCTGTTGGTTAAATTGGTTAAGTTAGCTGTGATAACTTTTTCTATTTGGATGATATGACGCATGATGAATTATGCTCATTTTCAGGATAAGATTGAGGTTTCTATGGCTATTTTGGTTATTAAAGATTTAACTTGTCTAGTGGGTAATTCATCTAAAGCTTCGATGAGGAATGATATGTTCAATTTCAATGTGCTCAAGTTTTTTGGTATTAACACTCGTACTGGTAAAGTTCTACGTTCTCTTCTTATTAGATGAGGGTTATCCATGTCTTGCCGCTTGTGGAAGTATTTTCCGTGGGAGTATGGGGTAGTTTATTGGAGCTTTCTCTGCGTTTTTTTATGTTCAAACTATTTTGGTTGCTGAATTTTATGGAGTTATATATGCTTTGGAGGAAGCTCAAAAGTTAGGTCTTACTAATGTCTGGCTGGAATGTGACTATGCCTTTGTTTGTGCTGCGTTTACTGCTAAGACAAATGTTCCTTGAATGTTTCGTAATCGATAGAATATTTGTCTTAATTACTGTGGAAAAATCAGGTTTAAGGTGATAAGTGTCTAATTTCAGTAATATTTCATATTAAAATATAGGCACTTATGAGGATTTATTGCTAATTTACATATAAAATAATCCATAATTTATGAATTTATACTTTTTTACATTTTTATGAGCTTTATTTGAATAAAAGCACTTTATTGCCAAATTTGGTGTTAATTGCAGATTTATAGGGAAGATTGGAGATTTAGAATAAAGGAGAATAATTTGAGCTAAAAAGATAAAGCCGGAAGGTCCCAGAATGGAAAAAGATGCAAAGAAAGATTGAGTCTCTTTTATGTTTTATCATTTAGCTCATTAGCGCGACATAGGAAGCAACCTAACCCTAGAAAACTATGATAAATAGAGGGCTAGAGGCTCAACCCTAGTGTGCCAGATTGAGAGGAAAACACCATAGAGTGAATTGTAACCAATTGGGAGAATGGAAGGTGATAGAAGTATGCGTCGCTAATTCTACCCTTTGGGATTGGGAGTAATATGCTCAAACTCTTATGTATTGTGGTGATATCTTATATATTGATATTCAGTTCCTGATTGATTATTGGTATTGTTGTTTTACTTTTTAACTTTTCGTGACCGAGATGTATTTTTAGGGTTTGGACCTAAACATCAATACTTAAGCATATTTGAGTGCTAGGGATAAACTTGAAATGTTATTTGTCATTAACGTCTGAGTGTGATTCTAACTTGTTTTTATAAATATGCGAGGGATCAATATTTAGGAAAACATTCTTAAGAATTTTATATGCGAGAGATCGATATAAATGAATTTTCTACGGGCATCAATTTCAATCAAAGAACTCAATATTAACATCAAAATACATGAGAGTGGGAGAGATGAAACCTAATCCATATTTTTCCAATTGAAGCAACTAATTCTTTGTTTGTTTTCTGATTGATCAGTGCCAACACAATAACTTCTAAACTATTTTTATTGTTATGTTGTTATATTTAGCGAATATTGTACTTCATAATTTATTGTTCCTTGTGGGATCGATATCCGTCTTGAGGGACAATTATTACTTCTGACAAACGCGGTGCACTTGCCGTAAAAAGTCATCATAAGGTTACTCATATTTTTCGTGAAGGGAATGCGTGTGCGAATAAGTTGGCTAATTTAAGATTTATTCATAGAGAATCATTTCATTGGTATAATAGGTTTTCATCTAGTCTGTTATTAGAATTCTTTATTAATAGGTATAGTCTACCTATGTATCGTTTTTGTTAACATATGGGTTTTGGTCTAGTCCTCCCATATTTTTGTATTTTCTTCCTTTTTTTTAATAATACTTTTTTCATATGATGACAAATGATTGTTTTTACTTAAGGTGTCAGCCTAGTTGAGATGTCAAGTAACATAGTAATGCCTAACATGAAAGCTTTTTATAAAAACATAAAAAAAATGATTAAATTATTTCTCATTTAAATAATGAAAAAACTGTATCAAATAAAGTAGAAAGATATTTAAAAAAATTATGTTTACTTCTATTATTAGTTTGAGCAAAAGCATCATTTTATTTTTTCTATATTTTTAGTTATTTTTTCAGAAATTACAAAATAAATTTAAGATGAAAAATTGACTACAAAACTAAAAAAAAATATCTTCACACTATGGAAGGTAAAATACAACGAATATTCTTGTTAAGTTGTTCACATGTGCTTAAATGATTAAATTATTCTACCAAATGTTATAGTTGAAAAATAATAGAAGTGTTGCTACTAAAAGAGAGAATTTTGAAGTGCGGAAATGCAACTGAGATTATACTTCAATTAAGATTATTTAAAAAAGTTTTAAAAAATAAAAATCGACTTTTCAAAATTAATATACATGTAAAAGAAAAAGGTATGGAGGGAGGTTTGAAAATAATTTGTTTTTCTTTTGTAAAGTCGTAATTAAAAACATGTTTTTTTTTAAGTTCGTCCTTATTAGCATATTTTTATGTTTTAAAAAATCGTGTTTAATAGCAAGTTTATATTTTTTTTTAAAAGATTTAACTATTCGGTGTACGGCTTTCAATACTTAGGATTTATTTGTTTTTAATGTTTGTAATTTTGTTTAATTTTCAAGTTTAAAAAAAAATTGTGTTTACTTATAATTGGGTGTAATTTTTTGATTTTATTTATTTTGAATTTAAGAAAGTTGAATATAATGTTATAATTTTAGTTCATTTAATTAATTAATCACATTATTTATGTTAATTGAATGCAACATGGAAAAAATTAAAAGGATATCACTCAAATATATATTTTATTATAATAAATTAAATTTAACAAAATTGGAGAAATTGAATAATTGTTTTGATTATGACCGTGGTTCCAACAATAAGAATAATTTTTATTTATACTTAATTAATCATTATTTTTTCAACTAACACATTGACCAATTTCAAAAACTCAAATTTTAAGTATATATTTATTCATACTGAATAGTTCTAATTATATACTATTAGATTATAATAATAAATAAATTCATTATTTTAATTCTTATTCATATAATTGTGTTTACTTTGGTCTTAACTAATTTTTGTATTAATTTTGTGTTTTTTTAGATTAGTCTAAAGGAAGTGTTTATCTTTGCAAATGAGTCAAATATGCAAAAGTCAAAGTTGATTATTTGAATCAAAATAGAAAACAAATATGAGGAAAAGAATGAGAAAATAAAATCTACAATATCTCAACAACAAAATTGGAAGCAAATATTTTGCAAAATACAAGGAAACAAAATTCAAGAATTATGAGAAGTTGAAAATTGAGAAATTGTTAATAAAGACAAAGTCAGGAGCTTCATATGGTTTTCTCTTAGTTTCTTTTCTTCTTTGTAACTTTTTTGCCTTCGCATGGAAGACTAAACATTTTTTATTGATTATTTTATAATTTCTCATTGAGTTCTAAAATTTTGATTAATAATTTTTTTTCCAATTTTCTATAGTAGTTGTTTAAATATTCTAATCTCTTAGAAATCTGGTTTTTGTGAGAGGTTGTACTTGAACGCATGATTAAGAGTCTTCTTTATCTTAAACTTTGATTTCATAGTTAGTTCGCAATGTTCTAATTAATTTATTGGCCACATGATGCTTTACTGGTGAACTTCAAGTTAAATTAGATTGACACATGTTTAATCTGGTTTAGCTATATGTGAGAATTGAAGGATGATAACCTTTAGATGACCTATGAAGAATTTATTGGTGAAAGAACTTGGGAACCAACGCTTTTTATTTTCTATTTTAATCATTCTTTTATATTTTTTTATTAAACAATCTCAACCCCTTTTTTATTTTTATTGTTACTACTAACTTATTTTGCTTGTAGATAGATTATGAACATTGATTTACTGATTTTATTATTGGATTCGTTGGGAAATGATTTAGAATCATCTAACCACAATTATATTATCATTTTTTAGCGTTAAAAATATCTACGTTGGAATCATCTTAATTTGACAGCAAAACGAACAAATATCAAATTTGACGCCTCCAACCAATATATTAACATATTAAATAATCTTTTAATATTGACGACTTTATGCCATAATATATTGATCAATTTAATTTTCAATTATATGTTTGAATGTATAGGTAAAACACATGTCTAAAAATGTTTTGATAATGTACGGAAATTGATTTTCATAAAAAACAACATGTTTAGAAATCTCAATTTTATGATTTTTCAAATTCAGGAAAAGAAAACCTTTTGTATGTGGTTTAAACAAGAGTAGCATAAACATCCAAACACACGCAAAACATAACGATCACAAATTTTATCATATTGTTTTTCATGCGGAGTGGTATTACTAAGAATAGGTATATGAATACAAATTATTAAGTAAGTAGCATGCTAGATAGAAAAAGTCCAAAAATTAACATAAGTTTAGAATGAAAAAAAGAGCTCTAGTAACATTTAAAAGATATTGATGCTTTGTCTCAACAATACCATTCTTCTTTGGTGTTTCCACAGAAGTAGTTTAGTGAACAATACCTTTGGATGCAAAAAAATATTTCATCATAAATTCAACATCATTATCAGTACATTTAGTCTTAATCTTTGTTTGAAAATGATTTTCAATATAAGAACTGAAATTCATAACATTATCTTTGATTTCAAACTTATCACGCATAGGAAAAAATCCAAGTATAATGAAAATTATCGATAACAGTGAGGAAGTATCTAAAACCATTCATAAAAATAACAGGACATGGCCCCATATATCCATATGTATCAAATAAAAAATATGAACAACATGCGAATTTTTAAAGAAAAAATGAAGTTTCTTTTTGTTTTGCTTGATGATAAGCATCACAAACATAAGTCTGTAAATGCTAGGATAATATGTTTTTAAAAGTTTAAACTTTCACTAGAGGGGTGTCCCATCCTATCATGTCAAAGCCTAATGTTTTGAGCAACACAATTGAAGATAGGAGAGACATTATATTCATGAGAATTATTGAAAATGTACAAACCAACAACTAGCTCTCAAATGAGAAGAAAATGTATCATATACACTCATGAGAAGAAAATATGAGTTTACATTTAAGAGAGGAGGTAAGTTTTGAAATTGAAGCAAGGTTAAAAGAAAAATCTATAACATATAGCACAGCACAATAGTAAGATAAATTATGTGATTGAGATGAACAATTCCAAAATGGTTACCAAACACATAATGGTCATTAGGTAACTTTATGAGAATAGAACTAATGCGGTGATAAGTAGTAAAAATAGATAATGTACAAAATACATGATTTGTGGTTCCATAGTCAAGAATCCTATTTATTGGAAATTAAATTATTTAATATGAACTTCTTACCTACAAATGAAGATTCTAGATCTTGATGATTTATATTTGGTTATGAGATTGTTCCAAATGCTGGAATCGATTTTCGCAGGTTGAGGAGTTGTGTTGTCCATGAACTTGATCTTGTTCTTCGCACTTAATATCGTAAGCATTAACCTACTCCACGAGTGAAAATTGTTGGAGTAAAGTACCAGCGAGACGAGCAGAGTTGTGGGGTTCTCATCTGGGTGAAGGTATAGGTAAGTTTGTACAAAGAGCGCAATAAAGCTTTAATACAATATTAAGAAGTTGACTTTAAGTCTGACTGAACCTTATGAAATTGGTTTATAAAGTGAGGTTTGCACTCACTTATATACTATGAAATGTCCTTATCTCTAGTCAATGTGGGATCTCCAGCACACCTTCCTCAGACCGAGACATGTCAACTCGTGTGTAAGACTATATATTTATAGGTGATTTGATAGCGATCATAGTGTATAAGTGAGTGCAAGCATTACCTTATTGAATACCTTAAACTCACCCCGCACTCATGAAATCGAAGTGTAAGTTGCTTGTATGAAAAAAAAATGTTAATATCAAATATGACTTGTTTAATAAAATTTTATAAGATGTTGATTGATATTCTCCAGAGAATATCCTTGATATACGTGAAAACAATATGTACGAGTATAAATTCATGGATCAAATGAACTAAATTGGAAATTCATGGATCAAACATACACTCACATATCGCTACAAACAATGATAGAAAATCACAATTTAGAGAAGTTCAAATGATGAGATAACATAAACTCCAAAATACATTAGTGTTTCAGTCATAATCAACTCCAAATGAAGAAATTGAAAAGGGTAAAAAGAATAAGAACAAAAGTATAATTTCACAACGCATTCCAGAGGAACTCCAAATCATCGTATATAAAACACAAGATATGAAAGGTGCAAGTAGATGTACAAAGAAAATAATGTGAACTACACTTTAGTGTAATTTGCAGTCTTAGAATGAGAGATTAACCATTTTTCTTTAAAGGAAAAACAATTCATTATCACATGATGTCTCACTAATACATTTGTAATGTGTGTGAAGCATTTTGGTTTACCTTAATCAAAAGTTTCCCATTCTGTGATCACCACAACAGAGTTAGAATTTTGCATTGGTTGCTGCTTCTTAGGATTTCCCTGCCTCCTCTGCTATAATCCCACCTGTGGAAGCATCAGTCTCCAAAACTGCAACCTGTCCAATTTCAATTAATTAAAAGCATTAATTAGTAAGAAAAATAAGTACTCATAAATTAATATTGAAATTGTCCATATAAATTATGAAACTGAAACTAAGTACCTTCTTGCATAATTTGTCAACCTCAACTTTATTTAAAGAATTTTGAAGTCTTTTCCTTCTTTATAATTTTTAACTTATCAAGTATTCTTCTTTCTCTATTCTCAATGTCCACAAAAAGCACCAATTTCGACCCATCATTGACTCTCTCAACATCAAAATATGACTTTGAATCTCTCTCCTTGTTCTTGTAAAAGCTAAACAGCCCAAGAAGAAGAAAAAACTAAATGCCAATGGAACAATGAAAAGGAAAGCCTACAATAAGTTATGAAAGAAAAAGATAAAAGAGGAGTTTCATCCTAACAAACAAGAGAAAGTGAAAAATGATCCCCCATGTTAGCTTAAGAGCATCTTTATATTGATGCTGTAAATATGGTGGCATGAAATCCATAGTCCGTGCAATGCATAAGGCAACTAAATAGCACAGTTGGTTACCATACACTAGACATATTTGTCTACTGTTAAAATTTGAAAAATATAGCCTCTAGTAGTAATTGTTATAAGATTTGAAAGTAGTGAGCAATCACAGAAATACAAATGTTTTTAAAATTTAATCAATAACTGTTTTTATCAAATATGCATCTATTCTAATATAGTAACATCAATGTCATACATGTTTGAGTTCTCCTGGTCTTGTTCTTGTTTTTTATCCATTTCACCAAACAGATGAGAAACTGTTCTCTTCTACTTCCTAGAAAAGCTTAAGTAGTTGAATCATGACAATAAATTTTATACGACCCCAAAAGAATGTTTTTCTTTATGGAGTTAAGTAATACCAACCATGAATGTGAAATCTTGCTGAAAAATTACATTTAGTTTCTATTGGTGTGATGCGATCACACCTTAATTCCCTTATTACCACATAGAACACTCACTGTCTAATGTAGTCCAAAATAATAGAAAAGGTGTCAAAATATAATCCAACACACGACCCATAAACAGCAATTAAAATTTCACTAATTGAAATTATAATTTAATAGACAATTATTATCTTTTAAGAAAAAAACCACCAATTTTCTCATGGCTGAAATCTAATTATAGTTGCCTTACACCTTAATACAAGGAATCCCTTTTTATTTTATTTTGGTTCTCTCTCATTGCTTGGGTCTTAATATATGAAAGTCTCATATTTCAAACTTAAATCAACACATTTTCTAACATTTAAGAAAAATACTCTCGGCGAAGAAGAAATTGTATGTGTGAGTGAGATTAAAAGATGAAGATAGCAAGAGTATGCCTGAAACACTTAAAAGTTATACTCTCATAAAACAATGAAATTTTAGAAGAATCTGATAATGAAAATAAATAAAAAATCATAATTTCTTTTTAAAAATCTTCAAAATCTGTCTCACTTAACAAACCTCTATTAAAATTAAATATTTTTATAGTGTATTTTTTTATTTTTTAAGTCAAATATATATCTTTTTTGCATGGACGTTTATTTCAATGTAGTTTTATAATCTTTAATTTTTTTTAATTAATCATAATTTATTTAAAATAAGTGAATGTGTTCTCTTATTAAATTAAATTGTTAACAAGTGACATGTGATATAAATATTCACAGTATGAAATGATAAATGTACGTAGATAAAGAGTCTGAGGATGAAGAACTAAAATGACAGAGAATATTTTGATTTGTTAAAATTGAAATCTCTTGATACTGCTCTTGACATCGACAAGGTGCTAATAATAACTTATGGAGAAATCACATGTAAAATAAGAGGACAACAAAAAATAAAAATAAGCAAATAAGAGTCAACAAAGAGGAGGTCAGAAAGAGGAGATCAGAAGTAGAAAAGAGAAAGTAAATTACACAATCACTAAAAAAAAAACAGTATCACTACGAAACAATGGGACTAAGAGTCTCTCAAGAA
This sequence comes from Phaseolus vulgaris, assembly GCF_051622355.1. Taxonomy (NCBI): domain Eukaryota; kingdom Viridiplantae; phylum Streptophyta; class Magnoliopsida; order Fabales; family Fabaceae; genus Phaseolus; species Phaseolus vulgaris. Next base: position 3,773,381 of record NC_143501.1, on the reverse strand, counting down.
GAGGTGGTAATTATTCATACCAATCAAAATAATATATTTAGGATAATATTTAATTTAATATAATTATTTTTAAAAATTTAATTTATTTTTTTAATAAAGTTTAATGGTTATTACATCTTCATAAAACATGATAATTATTGATGATGTCACATACATAATAACATTAATTTGTACAGTGTGGAACGAACGTAAATGAATATTTTAAAAAAAAATATTAACATTGTTTTTTTTAAATTATTATATTAAATTGAATATTAATTCTATATATAATATTATTTTTTTAAAAATCTCAATTAACCATAAATATGTGATAACTAAAGTTGATGTGATAAAAAATGATTTAATAAGTATAATATAAACTTTGAAAAATTAATTAATATTAAATAGAAGATAGAATTAATATACCACTGTTAAATAGTATATTCCACATCCAATAGATACTATTGAAAAAATACTTTATATACTAAATTCTCGTCATATCTTATTATAGATATTTTGTCTTTATTACATGACTTCATCATTATTAACGGAGATCAAATAAAAAAAACTCTAAAATTAAATTGCAAAGTCGGCCTTGTATTCATGATTTTTTACAATACACAAAAAAAAATCACATCTTTATCTTCATCTTTTGATGCTACACATAAACCATTTACACTTGAAGAATACTAACTTATATACTCACGTGTGTATGAGTAAATTTAGGAAAATTCAAAAAATATCATTCAAAATGGTGTTGTTGTGCTCTCTTTTATTTGGTTCGTTTCAATCTAGTAAATATTGACCATTTTGACACTTGAGTTGTCTACCAATTTGAATTGCATATTGCTGCTACAACTATCATGTACACGGATAAAAACTTATTATTATTATTTTCTTAATTTGGTTAGGTGAAAACTTGTCCCCAATTAACTATGAACAACTTTCATTAGCCTTAAATCACTTAAATCATGTTTGAAAGTTTAATTAGTAGTACACTCACCAGGTTATTCAAGTATCTACTTTTACTTATCTAAACAAGATATATAGTTTTACATAATTTTTAAAAGAAGTTTACTATATCAAGTATTAGATTATGGTTTTATTCTTCTTTGATTTTTTTTTTATAATATTTTTTCGGTTCAATTAGATTTCACTTAGTAATTCATTGTATTTAATTCCTAAAATTTAAGATAATGTGATATTCGTTCCTAATATTTAAAGAAATATTTTAATTCTTCTAATATAAAATATATGATTTTTATTTTTAAAATAATTTATTATTGATTAATGTCAAGAATTATTAAAAATATATTTTTTTACTGTACTCACCATCCCATCAGAAATGTGAATTGACAAAATTAACCCTAAGAGGTTTTAAGAACCTAAACAAACATTTATTTCTTCTCTGTCATTTTCGTTGTCACTGCTCAGAGCAGGCCGCAATGAGTATTCTGGGCGATTTTTGTGATTTTAGTGCGTGGGTTCTCAGTAAATATAAACAAACATGTGTGCTTCTTTTCTGTGCTATGGTTAGTGGATGGTTTTGGAAACATTGTTCGTCAAAGAAGAAAGGTAAGATTCATTTATGTGTTGCTTTCGAAATTTATAATCCATAATATTTGTGTAAATGATAAATGTAGAATGAAATGGGAAAGTGCATAAATAAAATAATTTATTATTAATTAATGTCAAGAACTATTAAAAATATTTTTTTACTGTACTCACCATCCCATCAGAAATGTGAATTGACAAAATTAACCCTAAGAGGTTTTAAGAACCTAAACAAACATTTCTTTGTTGTCACTGCTCAGAGCAAGCCGCAATGAGTATTATGGGCGATTTTGGTGATTTTAGTGCGTGAGTTCTCCGTAAATATCAACAAACATGTGTGCTTCTTTTCTGTGCGATGGTTAGTGGATGGTTTTGGAAACGTTGTTCGTCGAAGAAGAAAGGTAAAATTCATTTTTGTGTTGCTTTCGGAATTTATAATCCATAATATTTGTGTAAATGATAAATCTGGAATGAAATGAGAAGGTGCATATATTCCAAAAAAGGTAGTCTAGGTAGTCCTTAACCTGTTTTTGAAAAGGGCTAACCATTTTAAATATTTTTTCCATTTTTGGAAATCAATAAATGTATCCTAGAAAGAGTATTTCAGATTGATGTTTTTGTTTTTCAGATTTCCTTTTCTGAAGACTCTTTTCTTTGACCGAACATCCTATTTTATAACCATTTAAAATTATTAAGAATAATTTGGATATTTTAGAAGATGTAGGGTTGGAGAAAAAATATAGGAGTGTAAAAGAAACCCTCTTTCTGAAATCAAGAAATTTTAAATATTTAATTTTTTAAAATAATTTCAAAAGTTTATATTAAATTTGAAGAACTAAAAATAAAATGAAACTTATTAATTTATAATTTAAAAGGGTCTTAATCCATTTTTTTCTATTAGATGAAATTTTACATGCGGGAAAAATACTCTCGCAACATGTTCCCTCCTTACACAAATAATTGGGACCTAAACCCTAAAGAAGAACAGAAAACCCTCACTCTCTAAACTCTTTCCTCCATTTACTATCATAATCCCAAATTATTTCACCCTTCCTCTCCAGACTCGCAATTGTGATACTTACTATCGACCTTCCTCTGAAGTGTTCCATTTCAGTCATATAATCTGTATTTTATTCTTCTCTCATTCTCGTAATCTTCCTATTTGAATGTTTTAATCAGTGTATGTTTTTTCTTTTTCATCCATTGTCGCAGTGCTTGCCTTTACAACTGTTTGGTGCATTGGCACATGTTTAGTAGCACACAACAGTTACGAAAGGGCTCTAATTTGATTTTGTAGGAAATATGCTAATGCTTGCCTTTTATAAGCTTACATAGTTGCAACTTGTTTATATATTTGTTAGTACATGATATATTTATGATAATTGGTAAGTTTTCTCTCTCTTACCGATATGGAATTCGAGTTGAAGCTAGCTAGCTACAAGCCCAAAGGAAAAAGAAACATGAATATCGGCTTAAAAAATAACAAAGATGTTTTCTGTTAGAACTATTTATTTGCGCTCAACTTGGGTATCAGAATTTTCATATTTAGGCTGTATGAAAAAGGAAGGATTTTGAACAACAACATATAAATATCAAGTGTTTGGTGTCTGGGGTTGTTTTCAATCTGAAGGGTTTTGGACTGATTTGTTTTGCTTCCCTCTGCAATTTCATTTGTTCTGTGGCAAGAATACTTGAATCAAGGGTCTTCCCTTTTTGTTTTTTGACCCCATAGTTTTTTTTGTGTGGTTGATGTGTGGTGTTCACTGTCACTGATATGTTTCTGTTTAGTTCTTATGTTCAGTGATGTGTTTGTTTGTTTGGACATCTATTTCAGAATATGCAATGCAAGGTTATGAAATTTTGTTGTGGCTATATTTTCCTTCAGTCCATCTTTCACACTGCTCTTTTAACCATGTTTCTCTTTAAATAGTTTAAACGTCAGACTCCATCTGTTTATACTTGCTGCATGTGTGATTTTCCTCTAAGTACATCAGATACACTCAAAATATTATAAGATATTTTAAGAAGTGATAGAAGTCACATTCTATTATGCACTATCTTATGTATCCATATTCTATTGCTTTCATTTATGTTACAAACAACTTAAGTTTCCTATTGGTAGGCTTCGCATCAGGTTTCTCATAACTGGGTCTGGTTTTAAGTTCTAATACACCAAATGAAGATAGTAACTGTTATCAATCTATCATTAACATACCTCATTTTTCTATATTATGATATGCAACTTCCTAGTAGCTATCTGTATGTTTCAATCCCTGATATGATACTGTGTTGGTATGTTATTGCCTTGATATATGCTGTTTTAAAACTTTTTCTTTTTTCTTTTTAATAGTGTGTGAAAATAAGACGGCCTCAATCATGCAGAGCTCTCAGCAATGGGTCGAGAAATAGTAACATAAGTTCTCTTTCAATTATTTCTATATTTTATTTTGTACAAATCTAATTTTGAATGTTGTAACCCAGCCGACCAAGGAAAGTGAAAGATGTTGCCCACCAAGAAGAAGTTGTTCGAGTGCTAACAAATACCCTTGAAACTGGAAGTGTAATTATCCTTTTCAAATACCTACTTTTCCCTTTCCTCCTCCTCCTCTTCCTCAATGAATCAAGCTAATCTTGTATTGCAGTGCCCCTACATGCTCTTCTATGGTCCTCCCGGCACTGGAAAAACAACTACTGCTCTTGCAATTGCCCACCAGCTTTTTGGGTATCCCTCTTTAGTTTTATTTTCACAATTAGAAGAGCGCTTGTTTATTTCTAACTGTTATGCCAATTTCTTGTGATCAAGAGACCTTAAGCAGCTCTAACAACTACTAGCTTTGGTTGCTCTGTAGATCAAAATAAACAGAGCTGCTAAATAATATCTAATCAAGAATCCAAGATTGACTACATGTAATGGAAACCAAGGTGATATGAACTATCTGTTAAAACTTTCTCTTAAAATATGCTTTACACTCTTAAGAATATTTCAATAAACCTTTGTTAGTCAGTTTCACCATGAAATCATTTACCGAGTAAAAAGGAAATCAAATCTAATTTAAGGAATACCTTAAGTTCAAATATTTTCACAAAATTTATATAACTACCTTTGAATTCTTGACATGTTGAGTCATAGAGATCCAAAGACTATGCAAATTGTGCATCACTTTAATAGCAACTTACGGTAATAATTTTACTAGGAATATTTTTTGTTCAACTGTTAGAAATGAAAGACCTAATGTTATGCAGTAGAGGATCATTTTGAGGGTTGAATTTATCAAAATGTCAATTTTGTTTGTTTTATGAGTTGGGATTCATTGGTAGTAAAAAATGCTTCCGTTTTCTTCCTTAAGCTAATCTGTTGTGCTGATGGACACAATGACACATGTAATTTAATTTCTAACAACTATATATTACCGACCTGAGCTCTATAAGTCCAGGGTGCTGGAGCTGAATGCAAGTGATGATAGAGGGATTAATGTTGTTCGTACAAAGATAAAAGATTTTGCTGTTGTGGCTGTTGGTACTAACAAGCGTAAGAAGTATGGGAAATCTAATTCTCTTAAAAGTCTTTCCCCCTCCTTTCTCTGCTTGTAAGATTTGAATAACTTCCTCTTTGTTATGGTGTTTTGATATTGCAGGGGTCATCCTTGTCCACCATTTAAGATTATTGTTCTAGATGAGGTTGATTCAATGACAGAAGATGCTCAGGCATGTTTGTTATGTTTTTCATTTCTAACGTTGCTGTCTCAAAGTGTTCTGGTTTCACACCACCTTCAATTGCTGTACAGAATGCCCTGAGGCGTACGATGGAAACTTACTCTAAAGTTACAAGGTTCTTTTTTATATGCAACTATGTGAGCAGGTATCTTGTCTTCCATGCTAATATGTTCTTCTTAATTTGGTATTCTCATATCTTTAAGGAGCTAATGAGTATTATAGTCACCATGATGAAAGTAATTAATCCAAATAGTGCCATGGAGTGGTTGGCTCCAAAAAAGCTATAGCGAGTTATAGGACAATTGCTATTTTGAAGCTTTATGATACGCATAGCATAAGTTTTATACCACACGTATATATGCTGAAAAATAAGATAAGAACTCCTAAATTGAATAAATTCATAATTAATGACAAAAAAAAGAGTTTGAGAGATGAACACATTAATAACAACCAACATCAAGGAATCAAACAAGTCTAAGCCTAAGGTTTAAAGCACCTAAATAAATAATTTTAACTACAAAATTATAATAGATATGTCCATAAGATACCATGACCATGATTTCCATCAATTTTGACATGTAATGCTAATGAAGTTTTAATTATTCTTTTGGTCCCTATTGTTGCAACATTTCCCCTTTTAGCCCTTATAACCTAAAACATCTAATTTTGGTCCCTGTATTTGCATCTCTTTACCCTTTCGTTCTCCTTGCCAAGTGTTGGCTAACATTGTTTGAAATGAATGAGACGTGGTTCATTTAATCAACATTAATCTGAAATGTCGTTGTATGACTTTAGAGAACAATGACCCAAAGGGTAAAAACATGGCAATTATAGGAACCAGAAGAGAATGTTTTAAACTATAGCAACTAAAAGGGAAAGTTGTTGCAATTGTAGGTACCAAATGGTAATTAAACCTTATGGGGTGCATTGTAAAAGGACTTTTATTTTGTATCCAAAGGGATGGCAATGGGGTGGGACAAGTGCGGGTTTTACTATCTCATCCCATCCTTGAAGTAAACATTCATCCCCATTCCCATCCTTATATCCAACAATTATGAATTTTTTGTCTCATCCCCATGCCCATCAAGGAACATGTGTATACTTGTACCCAACCCATACTTGCCCCTTTGCTATTTCACATCAGTGTTATCAATATTTGATTTGATAATGGAAAATATCAATCCTTTATGAAGTTATAACAAAAACCATAACGGGTTATGGCAGAAGCATTGCGTCAAAAGAAATTCAATATATAAATACACCACAAATTTCAAACTTAAAATAGCAACAAAACATTTCCAACTTAGCCACTCCACACCTCATCTCATGTAATTTCTTGATTTTCCACTGTCACCACAGCCTCATCAAACCTCGTGCAACAACCACACAACCTCATTAGATCTTGTGTTGCCGTTGCAAGCCTTCTTCTCTCTGTCTTTTATGGTATCTTTGTTCACTGCTAGTATCTCATGATGCAAAAAGTGGCTGCCATGACAAACTCGCATTGTCATTGCCATGTTGTGGCATTGATTAGAAATTCCTCTGTCAGTTTCCACCATAATTGGTTTTGAATAACATTGTTTCACATTATTAAGAAAACCTCTAATGTCTAGTCGACATGAGATATCCAACACACCCTCCTCACGTTGAAACTATCAACTCGTGCGTGAGACTATATATTTATATTTATGGATGGTCTGATAGCAGCTCGATAGCGGGTGACACGATAGGCATAGGAAACTCTCGCTAGGATAGATTCGAAATGATTTGGATACCATGTTAAGAAATGCTCTAATCTTTAGTTGATGTGAGATCTCTAACACACATTTTAATTAAATATTTTTTTTATAAAAAATAAAAATCACATTAAAGAAACATGATATTATCAAGTATTAAATATTAATAGGATATGAATTTTATTTTCTCTAATGTCAAATATCAAGAAAAAAAATTATAATTGTATAAATATCAAATTAGAGTATTAAATAACAATTGAATAAAGGTCAAATAATTATAGAAAAGAGTAAAAATGACCAAATGTAAGACCTAGAAATAAGTTACAAAACTAAGGACCAAAGAAAACTTAATATAAGTTTTTTAAATTACCTAATAAATTAAAAGTGTTTTAGTAATTTAAAATGGGGATGAGTATGAGGACATGGATGAGTACTGGGAAATGTATGAAAAAAAAAACGGGGTAGATATGTACATATCCATTCTCATCCCCAATTTAATAAATTGGGTATTATCCATACCCGTACTGTAGCTAATGCGAGGATTTCTTGTCAAAATCGGGATAGGTTTGAATAATGCCCGCACATATGGGTTCATTTGCCATCCCTATGTCCAAGGATTGGAAGTTTATATAACCTTTTAAAAATTAATTTTTCAGGCAGCACCATTTCCTTTGAATGGACATTTACGGAGAAGAAAATCTAACATTCTTTAGTTAAAAGGAAAGTCTTAATGGAAAAAAGAATATCATGTTATTGTTATTAAATCACTTAATGTGGTAAGAATTTTGTAAAAATGACATTATTCTTTGAATTATAGAAAACTTGTATAAGTATTTCTGGTAATATATTTGATCAACCAAATAAAACTTATCATTTGTGTGAATCATAATTCTCAAGATTCATATTGATCAGGAATCATGATTCCCATGTATGAAAAGTTGCTTTGGTATCAAACGCCATGTTAATGTGATATATTGATACAGTCCTTTTCCTTTTGTTCTTGTTAATGGTTTCCAAGGATAGAACACATTGACTTCATACATTATATGGTTGTCATTTTTTTTTCCATATGATTATAGAACCACTTGCTTCAAGATGTGCAAAATTCAGGTTCAAGCCATTGTCAGAAGAAATCATGAGCAGCCGGATTTTGTACATATGCAAAGAAGAGGAACTCTGTCTTGATGCTGAGGTGAGAACCTTATGGGCTGTTTAGTTCAGTGGAGGGGAAGGGAAGGAAGATGAGGGATTTTGATTAGATACTCTGTTTAGTTAAGAGGAAGGGAGGGGAGGGATATAAATGGAGAGGATAAGCAACTTGTTTCTTGTTTGGTTCACAAGGGGAGGGGAGACTTTTTAAAAATTAATTTACCTTCATTTCCTTGTTATTTTGGGTTCCCAAGTGTAAATAAGATTATTTTTGTCAATACATTTAAAATGTTTTAAATGACTTATCTTCCCCTCCAAATCTCCCCAATATTGGAGGGGAGCAAAAATTGAATGAGGGATTTGGCTCCCCTCCATTCCCAATCCACTCCCTCTTAGAATTTGAATCAAACAAAAAAGTTTTATTAAAATCCCTCTTCAACTCCCCTCTCCTCTATTTCTCTCCAACCAAGCATGTTAGTTCTCACACAATGTAGTATCATTCTTAATGTTCAGTCTTTTATCTATAGAGGTTTTGTTACATCATAATGGATTATTTTTCATGCCTTTGCTTCCATAGGCTATTTCAACCCTTAGTTCTTTTTCTCAAGGAGATCTTTGTCGGGCAATCACATACTTGCAGGTGAGCGGAATTTCCTGATCAACACACTCAATTTTCAAACAATTAAGTTATATGATTTCTATTTTCTTATAGTTTTCATGTGTAATTTAACTTAACCTCTTCACATCAAATAATGTAATCTTTGAATGTGATGCTTTTAACATATTCTGCTTGACTCCACCAGACTAATGAGTAACATTCCAACTGTGTTAAGTCTGTGCTGTTTCTTAGGGAATAATTGTTACAAGAAAAACTGTTATACCGAGAAAAACTCCTTGGGCTGCACGTACAAATCTTCTGTAAATTATACCGAGAAAGAAAATAGTTTTATATCAGAACGGCTTGAAATAATTTCAAACGATCAATCTCATACTAATCCGTTATGAACTACAGTACCTTAAGAAACATTTTACCGTTGGGGCTGTCATTTCGAACTTGAGAAAATTTAAAACAGCAGATTCCATCTGCAAAACCTGCATCGGATAATTTTGCTTGAGATGTGAGGTCCTCAAATACATACATAAACAGTTAACCTGAAGCCTCAAATGAATTCAAACCAAACCTCGTCTTTGAAGTACGTGTTATCAGTAATGTAACAAAATTCTTCCACCTGAGGTGCACAAATCTCCTCATATTTACTGCAAACAAATACCAAAAACCAATATCAATACTAGAAACCCCATCAATCAGAAAAATTACGAGGAACTTGTATGACTCCTTACGAGGCAATCATCATGGAGGCAACACCAAGTAATTGTAATCTTTGTCTGTTCATCACATTTCCTGAAAGATACCGGTCAATGTAGTTTACCGTCAAATACAATGTATCAGGTACTAGTCTATACTCTTCAGCCACCTGCAATCCGAAACTGAGTTTAGCATGTAGCCATATACACCAGGTGTGGCACTGAACTATTATTGGAAAGAACAGCGACGTTCCCCCAAGAATAAAATATTACCTACATATTCCTATTTGCAATATAATAATGTTTGAGTTTAACATGTGTAGTTATCAACAAACATCATTTACCTCCACAAGCCAGTCAATCAATATTGCACGCATGCTGGGGTTTATGTCCTTCTGAATTCTCTCCATGAAGTCTGTGGAAGGCCTTTTCTTTGCCTAATATTTCAAAAACTAGAAAATATTAGACCAATACGACATTCTAAAATAAACAGCAATTATTCTAATAGCCACATTTTCTTTGCTTACTCTGATCATAAAAACAAAAATAACAGAGATCACTGCATATATTTTTCAAATGTAGCTTAACTATACCTCAGACGCACGAAGGTGCTTGTAGATATCACAAGCAAAGGATGCGCAGAGCTGAGGATCCGCGTAATTGTTATCAACATTGACAAACTTATCCCCTTTTTCCAACTCAACAAGTATGTCTCTACTACAAATGTTGCATGCAAAGACTTCAATCAATATCTAATGTAAAAACATGAGCAGATAATTTTATATTCAGTAGAAGTGACCAGAATGAAACCTGATTCGGCAGAATCAGAGATATTGAGATTGCTGAACGTCTTCCTCTCAATTGAATCAACAGCCGCAATATCACTATTGTCCACATATTCAATGTCAGGACTCTTGAAGGAGTCACAAGAAGACATCGACTCATCCATAGAAACCGACATTGCATCAGATGTACTAGGTGAAGCATCCAGCACCGGAGGAGGAACAGTAACAGTGACAACGAGTGGAGGAGGAGGAGCTTGATTCCTCGCAGGGAGAGAATTAGCCTTGGGGAAAACAACTGCATTAATAGGTTTGACATTCGCCAACGCAAGCCTTTTATTGCCTGAGCAGAGCGGAACAGGCTCTTTCTTCGTCTTCGCGAGTTTAGCTGCGCACGAAACCTAGCAATGCGAAATTCGCAAGAAGCAATAGTTAATGAAGCTGTTTGCGATGTGTGTTAAGTTTGCGGAATTAGTTAAAAGAGGAATTAGTACCGAAGAGGAAGAGTTGCGGTGAGCGACGGTGTTGGTGAGGTTAGAGAGAGGTGGACGCTTCTTTGGCACGTTTGTAGGAGCGACTAAAGAGGAAGAGGTAGAGGAGGAAGCGGTGGTGGATGCAAACGGTTTCTAGAGGAGGAGGTAGAGGAGGAAGCAGTGGTGGATGCAAATGGTTTCTTCTCTTTGTATGAACCTATATTAAATAGGAAATTTAGTAACTAACCATATAAAACTAAATAAAGAAATTATAAATAACTTCAATTACCATTTCAAATGAGCTCCAATTTCGCTCACATCCAGAAGAGCTACAAGTCAAGCTTAGAATTCGGATAGCAAACCTCTTCAACTCTGGAGTTCTATACCCAAACATCTCCCACCATTCTCCAGGAAGTATTGTTTTTCTACTTTCCTTTGCGTCATCCATTGCAAAGGCTCCTCTACCAAAATGATACTCAACAAGTTGCACATTAATTATCCTTCTTTCAGCAGCATCCTTAACCAATCTTCTCATGGATGTATACAAGTCTTCTTTCACCTCAGGATCATCAGATCTAAACTCAGGTTCATAATGAAATTGAGGATTGAGATAGTATGCAGCTGCATGCAGAGGCCTATGAAGTTGATTATCCCATCTTGCATCAATTATTTTCCAAACCTCTTCATAGCTACATACATTCATTCAATAGTAATCAATACTAACTATCATATAAGTAATAGAAGAAGAAGGAGTAATTAAATTTTTAAAGAGAAAAGCTATAAATTTTTTACCTTTTCTTAATATGATTAAAATTGTTCTTAATCTTCTCCTTTGCACGATCCATCTCTTCATATATGAAACCCATTGTTGGTTTTGCATCTGAATCCACCAATCTTAGGACCACCATATAAAATATATGATGATTTTCTAAGAGCGTTTATATAAAATGACTTTATATATTAATGACTTTATATAAATAAAGTTTAACTGCAGGATGTATGTTTGAGTCATTTTCAGACAATTGTCAATACAAAAATTACGTATGACAAATAATATCAAAATATTTTTATAAAATGAAAAGGTAAATTTTATAAGACAGATTATTTCAGTGAATTTTATAAGACAAATTATTTCGGAGTTCCTGATAATACATATCAATATTTATTGAATTTGTTCTTTTTAATAATATTTTTATCTATTTCAAAATTAAATTTACTATTAAAAATATTTATTAATTAATTTAAATTTTGGATCACAGAGAGATAATTTTTTATTTTTAATAATGTTTGTGTTTATTATCTTCTTCTTGGTGTATTAAATACTCTGTCATTTATGATTTATATATAAATTGTGTAAATTAAGTTACACATTTATGTTAAATTTATGAAAATGGTATCATTCTAGTTTAACTTTATTGAAAGATATATTTTAAAAAAATATAGATATAAATATGATATACTTAAAAAAATGATTTCAAAATGAAAAAATTGTGTTTCAAAAAAAGTATGATTTTAATTTTTAAATTATTGACTTTCTCATTCTAAAGTGGTATTATGAAGTAAATCTTTGTTATTTTTTTATATTTTTATATTTTTATAGATAAATTCTTTTTCTATATTGATATATTTTTTAATTTCAACAATATTCTTAAATTCAATTACAGACTAAAATTAACAAAAGGTTTAATCTATATTAATTTTTTTTAATAAAAATATATTAAAAACTCATATATCTCATAAAGTTTCCTATTAAAAATGAAGTTAATACGATATGACTTTTAAGTTCATTTCTTTCTATTTTAATTTTTAAAAAAATACTATTTTTTTTAAAAATAAAAGTATTAAATTATTTAAGTTAATTTGTGTTATTATATTTATTTGGTCTTCATATATTTCTCCTTCCAAAACTCTTGTCCTTTGAAAAGTTTTTCATGGGTGACTTCCTACATATCAGCATATTCAAATAAAGGTCTGCATATTTGTTCTATGTGTACGCTATGTGAAAAACATGAGGAATCTATTTAACATTTATTTTTTGAATGTGTTAATGTTTTGCGTATTTGGAGTTGAGTTCGACACATTTTCCCTACTTATGATTTATCTAATAAGGATGATTTTCTTTCTTTTATTAAGAGTGATGGTAGTCTGTTGGTTAAATTGGTTAAGTTAGCTGTGATAACTTTTTCTATTTGGATGATATGACGCATGATGAATTATGCTCATTTTCAGGATAAGATTGAGGTTTCTATGGCTATTTTGGTTATTAAAGATTTAACTTGTCTAGTGGGTAATTCATCTAAAGCTTCGATGAGGAATGATATGTTCAATTTCAATGTGCTCAAGTTTTTTGGTATTAACACTCGTACTGGTAAAGTTCTACGTTCTCTTCTTATTAGATGAGGGTTATCCATGTCTTGCCGCTTGTGGAAGTATTTTCCGTGGGAGTATGGGGTAGTTTATTGGAGCTTTCTCTGCGTTTTTTTATGTTCAAACTATTTTGGTTGCTGAATTTTATGGAGTTATATATGCTTTGGAGGAAGCTCAAAAGTTAGGTCTTACTAATGTCTGGCTGGAATGTGACTATGCCTTTGTTTGTGCTGCGTTTACTGCTAAGACAAATGTTCCTTGAATGTTTCGTAATCGATAGAATATTTGTCTTAATTACTGTGGAAAAATCAGGTTTAAGGTGATAAGTGTCTAATTTCAGTAATATTTCATATTAAAATATAGGCACTTATGAGGATTTATTGCTAATTTACATATAAAATAATCCATAATTTATGAATTTATACTTTTTTACATTTTTATGAGCTTTATTTGAATAAAAGCACTTTATTGCCAAATTTGGTGTTAATTGCAGATTTATAGGGAAGATTGGAGATTTAGAATAAAGGAGAATAATTTGAGCTAAAAAGATAAAGCCGGAAGGTCCCAGAATGGAAAAAGATGCAAAGAAAGATTGAGTCTCTTTTATGTTTTATCATTTAGCTCATTAGCGCGACATAGGAAGCAACCTAACCCTAGAAAACTATGATAAATAGAGGGCTAGAGGCTCAACCCTAGTGTGCCAGATTGAGAGGAAAACACCATAGAGTGAATTGTAACCAATTGGGAGAATGGAAGGTGATAGAAGTATGCGTCGCTAATTCTACCCTTTGGGATTGGGAGTAATATGCTCAAACTCTTATGTATTGTGGTGATATCTTATATATTGATATTCAGTTCCTGATTGATTATTGGTATTGTTGTTTTACTTTTTAACTTTTCGTGACCGAGATGTATTTTTAGGGTTTGGACCTAAACATCAATACTTAAGCATATTTGAGTGCTAGGGATAAACTTGAAATGTTATTTGTCATTAACGTCTGAGTGTGATTCTAACTTGTTTTTATAAATATGCGAGGGATCAATATTTAGGAAAACATTCTTAAGAATTTTATATGCGAGAGATCGATATAAATGAATTTTCTACGGGCATCAATTTCAATCAAAGAACTCAATATTAACATCAAAATACATGAGAGTGGGAGAGATGAAACCTAATCCATATTTTTCCAATTGAAGCAACTAATTCTTTGTTTGTTTTCTGATTGATCAGTGCCAACACAATAACTTCTAAACTATTTTTATTGTTATGTTGTTATATTTAGCGAATATTGTACTTCATAATTTATTGTTCCTTGTGGGATCGATATCCGTCTTGAGGGACAATTATTACTTCTGACAAACGCGGTGCACTTGCCGTAAAAAGTCATCATAAGGTTACTCATATTTTTCGTGAAGGGAATGCATGTGCGAATAAGTTGGCTAATTTAAGATTTATTCATAGAGAATCATTTCATTGGTATAATAGGTTTTCATCTAGTCTGTTATTAGAATTCTTTATTAATAGGTATAGTCTACCTATGTATCGTTTTTGTTAACATATGGGTTTTGGTCTAGTCCTCCCATATTTTTGTATTTTCTTCCTTTTTTTTAATAATACTTTTTTCATATGATGACAAATGATTGTTTTTACTTAAGGTGTCAGCCTAGTTGAGATGTCAAGTAACATAGTAATGCCTAACATGAAAGCTTTTTATAAAAACATAAAAAAAATGATTAAATTATTTCTCATTTAAATAATGAAAAAACTGTATCAAATAAAGTAGAAAGATATTTAAAAAAATTATGTTTACTTCTATTATTAGTTTGAGCAAAAGCATCATTTTATTTTTTCTATATTTTTAGTTATTTTTTCAGAAATTACAAAATAAATTTAAGATGAAAAATTGACTACAAAACTAAAAAAAAATATCTTCACACTATGGAAGGTAAAATACAACGAATATTCTTGTTAAGTTGTTCACATGTGCTTAAATGATTAAATTATTCTACCAAATGTTATAGTTGAAAAATAATAGAAGTGTTGCTACTAAAAGAGAGAATTTTGAAGTGCGGAAATGCAACTGAGATTATACTTCAATTAAGATTATTTAAAAAAGTTTTAAAAAATAAAAATCGACTTTTCAAAATTAATATACATGTAAAAGAAAAAGGTATGGAGGGAGGTTTGAAAATAATTTGTTTTTCTTTTGTAAAGTCGTAA
This sequence comes from Phaseolus vulgaris, assembly GCF_051622355.1. Lineage (NCBI taxonomy): Eukaryota > Viridiplantae > Streptophyta > Magnoliopsida > Fabales > Fabaceae > Phaseolus > Phaseolus vulgaris. Next base: position 3,758,101 of record NC_143501.1, on the reverse strand, counting down.
TTAAAAACATGTTTTTTTTTAAGTTCGTCCTTATTAGCATATTTTTATGTTTTAAAAAATCGTGTTTAATAGCAAGTTTATATTTTTTTTTAAAAGATTTAACTATTCGGTGTACGGCTTTCAATACTTAGGATTTATTTGTTTTTAATGTTTGTAATTTTGTTTAATTTTCAAGTTTAAAAAAAAATTGTGTTTACTTATAATTGGGTGTAATTTTTTGATTTTATTTATTTTGAATTTAAGAAAGTTGAATATAATGTTATAATTTTAGTTCATTTAATTAATTAATCACATTATTTATGTTAATTGAATGCAACATGGAAAAAATTAAAAGGATATCACTCAAATATATATTTTATTATAATAAATTAAATTTAACAAAATTGGAGAAATTGAATAATTGTTTTGATTATGACCGTGGTTCCAACAATAAGAATAATTTTTATTTATACTTAATTAATCATTATTTTTTCAACTAACACATTGACCAATTTCAAAAACTCAAATTTTAAGTATATATTTATTCATACTGAATAGTTCTAATTATATACTATTAGATTATAATAATAAATAAATTCATTATTTTAATTCTTATTCATATAATTGTGTTTACTTTGGTCTTAACTAATTTTTGTATTAATTTTGTGTTTTTTTAGATTAGTCTAAAGGAAGTGTTTATCTTTGCAAATGAGTCAAATATGCAAAAGTCAAAGTTGATTATTTGAATCAAAATAGAAAACAAATATGAGGAAAAGAATGAGAAAATAAAATCTACAATATCTCAACAACAAAATTGGAAGCAAATATTTTGCAAAATACAAGGAAACAAAATTCAAGAATTATGAGAAGTTGAAAATTGAGAAATTGTTAATAAAGACAAAGTCAGGAGCTTCATATGGTTTTCTCTTAGTTTCTTTTCTTCTTTGTAACTTTTTTGCCTTCGCATGGAAGACTAAACATTTTTTATTGATTATTTTATAATTTCTCATTGAGTTCTAAAATTTTGATTAATAATTTTTTTTCCAATTTTCTATAGTAGTTGTTTAAATATTCTAATCTCTTAGAAATCTGGTTTTTGTGAGAGGTTGTACTTGAACGCATGATTAAGAGTCTTCTTTATCTTAAACTTTGATTTCATAGTTAGTTCGCAATGTTCTAATTAATTTATTGGCCACATGATGCTTTACTGGTGAACTTCAAGTTAAATTAGATTGACACATGTTTAATCTGGTTTAGCTATATGTGAGAATTGAAGGATGATAACCTTTAGATGACCTATGAAGAATTTATTGGTGAAAGAACTTGGGAACCAACGCTTTTTATTTTCTATTTTAATCATTCTTTTATATTTTTTTATTAAACAATCTCAACCCCTTTTTTATTTTTATTGTTACTACTAACTTATTTTGCTTGTAGATAGATTATGAACATTGATTTACTGATTTTATTATTGGATTCGTTGGGAAATGATTTAGAATCATCTAACCACAATTATATTATCATTTTTTAGCGTTAAAAATATCTACGTTGGAATCATCTTAATTTGACAGCAAAACGAACAAATATCAAATTTGACGCCTCCAACCAATATATTAACATATTAAATAATCTTTTAATATTGACGACTTTATGCCATAATATATTGATCAATTTAATTTTCAATTATATGTTTGAATGTATAGGTAAAACACATGTCTAAAAATGTTTTGATAATGTACGGAAATTGATTTTCATAAAAAACAACATGTTTAGAAATCTCAATTTTATGATTTTTCAAATTCAGGAAAAGAAAACCTTTTGTATGTGGTTTAAACAAGAGTAGCATAAACATCCAAACACACGCAAAACATAACGATCACAAATTTTATCATATTGTTTTTCATGCGGAGTGGTATTACTAAGAATAGGTATATGAATACAAATTATTAAGTAAGTAGCATGCTAGATAGAAAAAGTCCAAAAATTAACATAAGTTTAGAATGAAAAAAAGAGCTCTAGTAACATTTAAAAGATATTGATGCTTTGTCTCAACAATACCATTCTTCTTTGGTGTTTCCACAGAAGTAGTTTAGTGAACAATACCTTTGGATGCAAAAAAATATTTCATCATAAATTCAACATCATTATCAGTACATTTAGTCTTAATCTTTGTTTGAAAATGATTTTCAATATAAGAACTGAAATTCATAACATTATCTTTGATTTCAAACTTATCACGCATAGGAAAAAATCCAAGTATAATGAAAATTATCGATAACAGTGAGGAAGTATCTAAAACCATTCATAAAAATAACAGGACATGGCCCCATATATCCATATGTATCAAATAAAAAATATGAACAACATGCGAATTTTTAAAGAAAAAATGAAGTTTCTTTTTGTTTTGCTTGATGATAAGCATCACAAACATAAGTCTGTAAATGCTAGGATAATATGTTTTTAAAAGTTTAAACTTTCACTAGAGGGGTGTCCCATCCTATCATGTCAAAGCCTAATGTTTTGAGCAACACAATTGAAGATAGGAGAGACATTATATTCATGAGAATTATTGAAAATGTACAAACCAACAACTAGCTCTCAAATGAGAAGAAAATGTATCATATACACTCATGAGAAGAAAATATGAGTTTACATTTAAGAGAGGAGGTAAGTTTTGAAATTGAAGCAAGGTTAAAAGAAAAATCTATAACATATAGCACAGCACAATAGTAAGATAAATTATGTGATTGAGATGAACAATTCCAAAATGGTTACCAAACACATAATGGTCATTAGGTAACTTTATGAGAATAGAACTAATGCGGTGATAAGTAGTAAAAATAGATAATGTACAAAATACATGATTTGTGGTTCCATAGTCAAGAATCCTATTTATTGGAAATTAAATTATTTAATATGAACTTCTTACCTACAAATGAAGATTCTAGATCTTGATGATTTATATTTGGTTATGAGATTGTTCCAAATGCTGGAATCGATTTTCGCAGGTTGAGGAGTTGTGTTGTCCATGAACTTGATCTTGTTCTTCGCACTTAATATCGTAAGCATTAACCTACTCCACGAGTGAAAATTGTTGGAGTAAAGTACCAGCGAGACGAGCAGAGTTGTGGGGTTCTCATCTGGGTGAAGGTATAGGTAAGTTTGTACAAAGAGCGCAATAAAGCTTTAATACAATATTAAGAAGTTGACTTTAAGTCTGACTGAACCTTATGAAATTGGTTTATAAAGTGAGGTTTGCACTCACTTATATACTATGAAATGTCCTTATCTCTAGTCAATGTGGGATCTCCAGCACACCTTCCTCAGACCGAGACATGTCAACTCGTGTGTAAGACTATATATTTATAGGTGATTTGATAGCGATCATAGTGTATAAGTGAGTGCAAGCATTACCTTATTGAATACCTTAAACTCACCCCGCACTCATGAAATCGAAGTGTAAGTTGCTTGTATGAAAAAAAAATGTTAATATCAAATATGACTTGTTTAATAAAATTTTATAAGATGTTGATTGATATTCTCCAGAGAATATCCTTGATATACGTGAAAACAATATGTACGAGTATAAATTCATGGATCAAATGAACTAAATTGGAAATTCATGGATCAAACATACACTCACATATCGCTACAAACAATGATAGAAAATCACAATTTAGAGAAGTTCAAATGATGAGATAACATAAACTCCAAAATACATTAGTGTTTCAGTCATAATCAACTCCAAATGAAGAAATTGAAAAGGGTAAAAAGAATAAGAACAAAAGTATAATTTCACAACGCATTCCAGAGGAACTCCAAATCATCGTATATAAAACACAAGATATGAAAGGTGCAAGTAGATGTACAAAGAAAATAATGTGAACTACACTTTAGTGTAATTTGCAGTCTTAGAATGAGAGATTAACCATTTTTCTTTAAAGGAAAAACAATTCATTATCACATGATGTCTCACTAATACATTTGTAATGTGTGTGAAGCATTTTGGTTTACCTTAATCAAAAGTTTCCCATTCTGTGATCACCACAACAGAGTTAGAATTTTGCATTGGTTGCTGCTTCTTAGGATTTCCCTGCCTCCTCTGCTATAATCCCACCTGTGGAAGCATCAGTCTCCAAAACTGCAACCTGTCCAATTTCAATTAATTAAAAGCATTAATTAGTAAGAAAAATAAGTACTCATAAATTAATATTGAAATTGTCCATATAAATTATGAAACTGAAACTAAGTACCTTCTTGCATAATTTGTCAACCTCAACTTTATTTAAAGAATTTTGAAGTCTTTTCCTTCTTTATAATTTTTAACTTATCAAGTATTCTTCTTTCTCTATTCTCAATGTCCACAAAAAGCACCAATTTCGACCCATCATTGACTCTCTCAACATCAAAATATGACTTTGAATCTCTCTCCTTGTTCTTGTAAAAGCTAAACAGCCCAAGAAGAAGAAAAAACTAAATGCCAATGGAACAATGAAAAGGAAAGCCTACAATAAGTTATGAAAGAAAAAGATAAAAGAGGAGTTTCATCCTAACAAACAAGAGAAAGTGAAAAATGATCCCCCATGTTAGCTTAAGAGCATCTTTATATTGATGCTGTAAATATGGTGGCATGAAATCCATAGTCCGTGCAATGCATAAGGCAACTAAATAGCACAGTTGGTTACCATACACTAGACATATTTGTCTACTGTTAAAATTTGAAAAATATAGCCTCTAGTAGTAATTGTTATAAGATTTGAAAGTAGTGAGCAATCACAGAAATACAAATGTTTTTAAAATTTAATCAATAACTGTTTTTATCAAATATGCATCTATTCTAATATAGTAACATCAATGTCATACATGTTTGAGTTCTCCTGGTCTTGTTCTTGTTTTTTATCCATTTCACCAAACAGATGAGAAACTGTTCTCTTCTACTTCCTAGAAAAGCTTAAGTAGTTGAATCATGACAATAAATTTTATACGACCCCAAAAGAATGTTTTTCTTTATGGAGTTAAGTAATACCAACCATGAATGTGAAATCTTGCTGAAAAATTACATTTAGTTTCTATTGGTGTGATGCGATCACACCTTAATTCCCTTATTACCACATAGAACACTCACTGTCTAATGTAGTCCAAAATAATAGAAAAGGTGTCAAAATATAATCCAACACACGACCCATAAACAGCAATTAAAATTTCACTAATTGAAATTATAATTTAATAGACAATTATTATCTTTTAAGAAAAAAACCACCAATTTTCTCATGGCTGAAATCTAATTATAGTTGCCTTACACCTTAATACAAGGAATCCCTTTTTATTTTATTTTGGTTCTCTCTCATTGCTTGGGTCTTAATATATGAAAGTCTCATATTTCAAACTTAAATCAACACATTTTCTAACATTTAAGAAAAATACTCTCGGCGAAGAAGAAATTGTATGTGTGAGTGAGATTAAAAGATGAAGATAGCAAGAGTATGCCTGAAACACTTAAAAGTTATACTCTCATAAAACAATGAAATTTTAGAAGAATCTGATAATGAAAATAAATAAAAAATCATAATTTCTTTTTAAAAATCTTCAAAATCTGTCTCACTTAACAAACCTCTATTAAAATTAAATATTTTTATAGTGTATTTTTTTATTTTTTAAGTCAAATATATATCTTTTTTGCATGGACGTTTATTTCAATGTAGTTTTATAATCTTTAATTTTTTTTAATTAATCATAATTTATTTAAAATAAGTGAATGTGTTCTCTTATTAAATTAAATTGTTAACAAGTGACATGTGATATAAATATTCACAGTATGAAATGATAAATGTACGTAGATAAAGAGTCTGAGGATGAAGAACTAAAATGACAGAGAATATTTTGATTTGTTAAAATTGAAATCTCTTGATACTGCTCTTGACATCGACAAGGTGCTAATAATAACTTATGGAGAAATCACATGTAAAATAAGAGGACAACAAAAAATAAAAATAAGCAAATAAGAGTCAACAAAGAGGAGGTCAGAAAGAGGAGATCAGAAGTAGAAAAGAGAAAGTAAATTACACAATCACTAAAAAAAAAACAGTATCACTACGAAACAATGGGACTAAGAGTCTCTCAAGAAGAGGTGGTAATTATTCATACCAATCAAAATAATATATTTAGGATAATATTTAATTTAATATAATTATTTTTAAAAATTTAATTTATTTTTTTAATAAAGTTTAATGGTTATTACATCTTCATAAAACATGATAATTATTGATGATGTCACATACATAATAACATTAATTTGTACAGTATGGAACGAACGTAAATGAATATTTTAAAAAAAAATATTAACATTGTTTTTTTTAAATTATTATATTAAATTGAATATTAATTCTATATATAATATTATTTTTTTAAAAATCTCAATTAACCATAAATATGTGATAACTAAAGTTGATGTGATAAAAAATGATTTAATAAGTATAATATAAACTTTGAAAAATTAATTAATATTAAATAGAAGATAGAATTAATATACCACTGTTAAATAGTATATTCCACATCCAATAGATACTATTGAAAAAATACTTTATATACTAAATTCTCGTCATATCTTATTATAGATATTTTGTCTTTATTACATGACTTCATCATTATTAACGGAGATCAAATAAAAAAAACTCTAAAATTAAATTGCAAAGTCGGCCTTGTATTCATGATTTTTTACAATACACAAAAAAAAATCACATCTTTATCTTCATCTTTTGATGCTACACATAAACCATTTACACTTGAAGAATACTAACTTATATACTCACGTGTGTATGAGTAAATTTAGGAAAATTCAAAAAATATCATTCAAAATGGTGTTGTTGTGCTCTCTTTTATTTGGTTCGTTTCAATCTAGTAAATATTGACCATTTTGACACTTGAGTTGTCTACCAATTTGAATTGCATATTGCTGCTACAACTATCATGTACACGGATAAAAACTTATTATTATTATTTTCTTAATTTGGTTAGGTGAAAACTTGTCCCCAATTAACTATGAACAACTTTCATTAGCCTTAAATCACTTAAATCATGTTTGAAAGTTTAATTAGTAGTACACTCACCAGGTTATTCAAGTATCTACTTTTACTTATCTAAACAAGATATATAGTTTTACATAATTTTTAAAAGAAGTTTACTATATCAAGTATTAGATTATGGTTTTATTCTTCTTTGATTTTTTTTTTATAATATTTTTTCGGTTCAATTAGATTTCACTTAGTAATTCATTGTATTTAATTCCTAAAATTTAAGATAATGTGATATTCGTTCCTAATATTTAAAGAAATATTTTAATTCTTCTAATATAAAATATATGATTTTTATTTTTAAAATAATTTATTATTGATTAATGTCAAGAATTATTAAAAATATATTTTTTTACTGTACTCACCATCCCATCAGAAATGTGAATTGACAAAATTAACCCTAAGAGGTTTTAAGAACCTAAACAAACATTTATTTCTTCTCTGTCATTTTCGTTGTCACTGCTCAGAGCAGGCCGCAATGAGTATTCTGGGCGATTTTTGTGATTTTAGTGCGTGGGTTCTCAGTAAATATAAACAAACATGTGTGCTTCTTTTCTGTGCTATGGTTAGTGGATGGTTTTGGAAACGTTGTTCGTCAAAGAAGAAAGGTAAGATTCATTTATGTGTTGCTTTCGAAATTTATAATCCATAATATTTGTGTAAATGATAAATGTAGAATGAAATGGGAAAGTGCATAAATAAAATAATTTATTATTAATTAATGTCAAGAACTATTAAAAATATTTTTTTACTGTACTCACCATCCCATCAGAAATGTGAATTGACAAAATTAACCCTAAGAGGTTTTAAGAACCTAAACAAACATTTCTTTGTTGTCACTGCTCAGAGCAAGCCGCAATGAGTATTATGGGCGATTTTGGTGATTTTAGTGCGTGAGTTCTCCGTAAATATCAACAAACATGTGTGCTTCTTTTCTGTGCGATGGTTAGTGGATGGTTTTGGAAACGTTGTTCGTCGAAGAAGAAAGGTAAAATTCATTTTTGTGTTGCTTTCGGAATTTATAATCCATAATATTTGTGTAAATGATAAATCTGGAATGAAATGAGAAGGTGCATATATTCCAAAAAAGGTAGTCTAGGTAGTCCTTAACCTGTTTTTGAAAAGGGCTAACCATTTTAAATATTTTTTCCATTTTGGAAATCAATAAATGTATCCTAGAAAGAGTATTTCAGAATGATGTTTTTGTTTTTCAGATTTCCTTTTCTGAAGACTCTTTTCTTTGACCGAACATCCTATTTTATAACCATTTAAAATTATTAAGAATAATTTGGATATTTTAGAAGATGTAGGGTTGGAGAAAAAATATAGGAGTGTAAAAGAAACCCTCTTTCTGAAATCAAGAAATTTTAAATATTTAATTTTTTAAAATAATTTCAAAAGTTTATATTAAATTTGAAGAACTAAAAATAAAATGAAACTTATTAATTTATAATTTAAAAGGGTCTTAATCCATTTTTTTCTATTAGATGAAATTTTACATGCGGGAAAAATACTCTCGCAACATGTTCCCTCCTTACACAAATAATTGGGACCTAAACCCTAAAGAAGAACAGAAAACCCTCACTCTCTAAACTCTTTCCTCCATTTACTATCATAATCCCAAATTATTTCATCCTTCCTCTCCAGACTCGCAATTGTGATACTTACTATCCACCTTCCTCTGAAGTGTTCCATTTCAGTCATATAATCTGTATTTTATTCTTCTCTCATTCTCGTAATCTTCCTATTTGAATGTTTTAATCAGTGTATGTTTTTTTCTTTTTCATCCATTGTCGCAGTGCTTGCCTTTACAACTGTTTGGTGCATTGGCACATGTTTAGTAGCACACAACAGTTACGAAAGGGCTCTAATTTGATTTTGTAGGAAATATGCTAATGCTTGCCTTTTATAAGCTTACATAGTTGCAACTTGTTTATATATTTGTTAGTACATGATATATTTATGATAATTGGTAAGTTTTCTCTCTCTCACCGATATGGAATTCGAGTTGAAGCTAGCTAGCTACAAGCCCAAAGGAAAAAGAAACATGAATATCGGCTTAAAAAATAACAAAGATGTTTTCTGTTAGAACTATTTATTTGCGCTCAACTTGGGTATCAGAATTTTCATATTTAGGCTGTATGAAAAAGGAAGGATTTTGAACAACAACATATAAATATCAAGTGTTTGGTGTCTGGGGTTGTTTTCAATCTGAAGGGTTTTGGACTGATTTGTTTTGCTTCCCTCTGCAATTTCATTTGTTCTGTGGCAAGAATACTTGAATCAAGGGTCTTCCCTTTTTGTTTTTTGACCCCATAGTTTTTTTTGTGTGGTTGATGTGTGGTGTTCACTGTCACTGATATGTTTCTGTTTAGTTCTTATGTTCAGTGATGTGTTTGTTTGTTTGGACATCTATTTCAGAATATGCAATGCAAGGTTATGAAATTTTGTTGTGGCTATATTTTCCTTCAGTCCATCTTTCACACTGCTCTTTTAACCATGTTTCTCTTTAAATAGTTTAAACGTCAGACTCCATCTGTTTATACTTGCTGCATGTGTGATTTTCCTTTAAGTACATCAGATACACTCAAAATATTATAAGATATTTTAAGAAGTGATAGAAGTCACATTCTATTATGCACTATCTTATGTATCCATATTCTATTGCTTTCATTTATGTTACAAACAACTTAAGTTTCCTATTGGTAGGCTTCGCATCAGGTTTCTCATAACTGGGTCTGGTTTTAAGTTCTAATACACCAAATGAAGATAGTAACTGTTATCAATCTATCATTAACATACCTCATTTTTCTATATTATGATATGCAACTTCCTAGTAGCTATCTGTATGTTTCAATCCCTGATATGATACTGTGTTGGTATGTTATTGCCTTGATATATGCTGTTTTAAAACTTTTTCTTTTTTCTTTTTAATAGTGTGTGAAAATAAGACGGCCTCAATCATGCAGAGCTCTCAGCAATGGGTCGAGAAATAGTAACATAAGTTCTCTTTCAATTATTTCTATATTTTATTTTGTACAAATCTAATTTTGAATGTTGTAACCCAGCCGACCAAGGAAAGTGAAAGATGTTGCCCACCAAGAAGAAGTTGTTCGAGTGCTAACAAATACCCTTGAAACTGGAAGTGTAATTATCCTTTTCAAATACCTACTTTTCCCTTTCCTCCTCCTCCTCTTCCTCAATGAATCAAGCTAATCTTGTATTGCAGTGCCCCTACATGCTCTTCTATGGTCCTCCCGGCACTGGAAAAACAACTACTGCTCTTGCAATTGCCCACCAGCTTTTTGGGTATCCCTCTTTAGTTTTATTTTCACAATTAGAAGAGCGCTTGTTTATTTCTAACTGTTATGCCAATTTCTTGTGATCAAGAGACCTTAAGCAGCTCTAACAACTACTAGCTTTGGTTGCTCTGTAGATCAAAATAAACAGAGCTGCTAAATAATATCTAATCAAGAATCCAAGATTGACTACATGTAATGGAAACCAAGGTGATATGAACTATCTGTTAAAACTTTCTCTTAAAATATGCTTTACACTCTTAAGAATATTTCAATAAACCTTTGTTAGTCAGTTTCACCATGAAATCATTTACCGAGTAAAAAGGAAATCAAATCTAATTTAAGGAATACCTTAAGTTCAAATATTTTCACAAAATTTATATAACTACCTTTGAATTCTTGACATGTTGAGTCATAGAGATCCAAAGACTATGCAAATTGTGCATCACTTTAATAGCAACTTATGGTAATAATTTTACTAGGAATATTTTTTGTTCAACTGTTAGAAATGAAAGACCTAATGTTATGCAGTAGAGGATCATTTTGAGGGTTGAATTTATCAAAATGTCAATTTTGTTTGTTTTATGAGTTGGGATTCATTGGTAGTAAAAAATGCTTCCGTTTTCTTCCTTAAGCTAATCTGTTGTGCTGATGGACACAATGGCACATGTAATTTAATTTCTAACAACTATATATTACCGACCTGAGCTCTATAAGTCCAGGGTGCTGGAGCTGAATGCAAGTGATGATAGAGGGATTAATGTTGTTCGTACAAAGATAAAAGATTTTGCTGTTGTGGCTGTTGGTACTAACAAGCGTAAGAAGTATGGGAAATATAATTCTCTTAAAAGTCTTTCCCCCTCCTTTCTCTGCTTGTAAGATTTGAATAACTTCCTCTTTGTTATGGTGTTTTGATATTGCAGGGGTCATCCTTGTCCACCATTTAAGATTATTGTTCTAGATGAGGCTGATTCAATGACAGAAGATGCTCAGGCATGTTTGTTATGTTTTTCATTTCTAACGTTGCTGTCTCAAAGTGTTCTGGTTTCACACCACCTTCAATTGCTGTACAGAATGCCCTGAGGCGTACGATGGAAACTTACTCTAAAGTTACAAGGTTCTTTTTTATATGCAACTATGTGAGCAGGTATCTTGTCTTTCATGCTAATATGTTCTTCTTAATTTGGTATTCTCATATCTTTAAGGAGCTAATGAGTATTATAGTCACCATGATGAAAGTAATTAATCCAAATAGTGCCATGGAGTGGTTGGCTCCAAAAAAGCTATAGCGAGTTATAGGACAATTGCTATTTTGAAGCTTTATGATACGCATAGCATAAGTTTTATACCACACGTATATATGCTGAAAAATAAGATAAGAACTCCTAAATTGAATAAATTCATAATTAATGACAAAAAAAAGAGTTTGAGAGATGAACACATTAATAACAACCAACATCAAGGAATCAAACAAGTCTAAGCCTAAGGTTTAAAGCACCTAAATAAATAATTTTAACTACAAAATTATAATAGATATGTCCATAAGATACCATGACCATGATTTCCATCAATTTTGACATGTAATGCTAATGAAGTTTTAATTATTCTTTTGGTCCCTATTGTTGCAACATTTCCCCTTTTAGCCCTTATAACCTAAAACATCTAATTTTGGTCCCTGTATTTGCATCTCTTTACCCTTTCGTTCTCCTTGCCAAGTGTTGGCTAACATTGTTTGAAATGAATGAGACGTGGTTCATTTAATCAACATTAATCTGAAATGTCGTTGTATGACTTTAGAGAACAATGACCCAAAGGGTAAAAACATGGCAATTATAGGAACCAGAAGAGAATGTTTTAAACTATAGCAACTAAAAGGGAAAGTTGTTGCAATTGTAGGTACCAAATGGTAATTAAACCTTATGGGGTGCATTGTAAAAGGACTTTTATTTTGTATCCAAAGGGATGGCAATGGGGTGGGACAAGTGCGGGTTTTACTATCTCATCCCATCCTTGAAGTAAACATTCATCCCCATTCCCATCCTTATATCCAACAATTATGAATTTTTTGTCTCATCCCCATGCCCATCAAGGAACATGTGTATACTTGTACCCAACCCATACTTGCCCCTTTGCTATTTCACATCAGTGTTATCAATATTTGATTTGATAATGGAAAATATCAATCCTTTATGAAGTTATAACAAAAACCATAACGGGTTATGGCAGAAGCATTGCGTCAAAAGAAATTCAATATATAAATACACCACAAATTTCAAACTTAAAATAGCAACAAAACATTTCCAACTTAGCCACTCCACACCTCGTCTCATGTAATTTCTTGATTTTCCACTGTCACCACAGCCTAATCAAACCTCGTGCAACAACCACACAACCTCATTAGATCTTGTGTTGCCGTTGCAAGCCTCCTTCTATCTGTCTTTTATGCCATCTTTCTTCACTGCTAGTATCTCATGATGCAAAAAGTGGCTGCCATGACAAACTCGCATTGCCATTGCCATGTTGTGGCATTGATTAGAAAATCCTCTGTTAGTTTCCACCATAATTGGTTTTGAATAACATTGTTTCACATTATTAAGAAAACCTCTAATGTCTAGTCGACATGAGATATCCAACACACCCTCCTCACGTTGAAACTATCAACTCGTGCGTGAGACTATATATTTATATTTATGGATGGTCTGATAGCAGCTCGATAGCGAGTGACACGATAGGCATATGAAACTCTCGCTAGGATAGATTCGAAATGATTTTGATACCATGTTAAGAAATGCTCTAATCTCTAGTTGATGTGAGATCTCTAACACACATTTTAATTAAATATTTTTTTTATAAAAAATAAAAATCACATTAAAGGAAACATGATATTATCAAGTATTAAATATTAATAGGATATGAATTTTATTTTCTCTAATGTCAAATATCAAGAAAAAAAATTATAATTGTATAAATATCAAATTAGAGTATTAAATAACAATTGAATAAAGGTCAAATAATTATAGAAAAGAGTAAAAATGACCAAATGTAAGACCTAGAAATAAGTTACAAAACTAAGGACCAAAGAAAACTTAATATAAGTTTTTTAAATTACCTAATAAATTAAAAGTGTTTTAGTAATTTAAAATGGGGATGAGTATGAGGACATGGATGAGTACTGGGAAATGTATGAAAAAAAAAACGGGGTAGATATGTACATATCCATTCTCATCCCCAATTTAATAAATTGGGTATTATCCATACCCGTACTGTAGTTAATGCGAGGATTTCTTGTCAAAATCGGGATAGGTTTGAATAATGCCCGCACATATGGGTTCATTTGCCATCCCTATGTCCAAGGATTGGAAGTTTATATAACCTTTTAAAAATTAATTTTTCAGGCAGCACCATTTCCTTTGAATGGACATTTACGGAGAAGAAAATCTAACATTCTTTAGTTAAAAGGAAAGTCTTAATGGAAAAAAGAATATCATGTTATTGTTATTAAATCACTTAATGTGGTAAGAATTTTGTATAAATGACATTATTCTTTGAATTATAGAAAACTTGTATAAGTATTTCTGGTAATATATTTGATCAACCAAATAAAACTTATCATTTGTGTGAATCATAATTCTCAAGATTCATATTGATCAGGAATCATGATTCCCATGTATGAAAAGTTGCTTTGGTATCAAACGCCATGTTAATGTGATATATTGATACAGTCCTTTTCCTTTTGTTCTTGTTAATGGTTTCCAAGGATAGAACACATTGACTTCATACATTATATGGTTGTCATTTTTTTTTCCATATGATTATAGAACCACTTGCTTCAAGATGTGCAAAATTCAGGTTCAAGCCATTGTCAGAAGAAATCATGAGCAGCCGGATTTTGTACATATGCAAAGAAGAGGAACTCTGTCTTGATGCTGAGGTGAGAACCTTATGGGCTGTTTAGTTCAGTGGAGGGGAAGGGAAGGAAGATGAGGGATTTTGATTAGATACTCTGTTTAGTTAAGAGGAAGGGAGGGGAGGGATATAAATGGAGAGGATAAGCAACTTGTTTCTTGTTTGGTTCACAAGGGGAGGGGAGACTTTTTAAAAATTAATTTACCTTCATTTCCTTGTTATTTTGGGTTCCCAAGTGTAAATAGGATTATTTTTGCCAATACATTTAAAATGTTTTAAATGACTTATCTTCCCCTCCAAATCTCCCCAATATTGGAGGGGAGCAAAAATTGAATGAGGGATTTGGCTCCCCTCCATTCCCAATCCAACTCCCCTCTCCTCTATTTCTCTCCAACCAAGCATGTTAGTTCTCACACAATGTAGTATCATTCTTAATGGTCAGTCTTTTATCTTTAGAGGTTTTGTTACATCATAATGGATTATTTTTCATGCCTTTGCTTCCATAGGCTCTTTCAACCCTTAGTTCTATTTCTCATGGAGATCTTCGCCGGGCAATCACATACTTGCAGGTGAGCGGCATTTCCTGGTCAACACATTCAATTTTCAAACAATTAAGTTATATGATTTCTATTTTCTTATAGTTTTCATGTGTAATTTAACTCAACCTCTTCACATCAAATAATGTAATCTTTCAATGTGATGCTTTTAACATATTCTGCTTGACTCCACCAGACTAATGAGTAACGTTCCAAGTATGTTAATTCTGTGTTGTTTCTTAGGGAATAATTGTTACAAGAAAAACTGTTATTTTTCTTAAAAATATTGTTTTACAGTTGCATGTTGTCTGATTTTTAGGACATGTTTTCCATTTTTATTTATATCTAGTACTGAATCAACGATTAACATCAATGGAAAGTTGATGCGGTGATGAGGTCAAAAGTTCCCTGCTGATAAGATAGGAGAGCCTGCGTTATAAATAATATTTGTTTGATTGTACGAGCTGTTGGGTTTGGGCTCACTTCCTATGTGGAGGCCCATTCCAACATTAACCTTTAGAGTTTTTCAAAAAGGGGCAGAGCCAGTAGCACATAGAGAAGAGAGAGAAAAAGTGAGAGAAAAAGAGAGAGAAAAGATTAAAGAGAGAGAAAGCTTCGCTCAGCAACTTCTGTCCACCATCGACTCTTTGTTCACCGTTGGATCGGGCTGAAATTTTGTCAGCAGGTTCATACAGGTAACTTCAATCTGACCGTTCGGATCTTGCAGAAGGTGTTTGAGCAGAGAGAAATTCATCTCACACTGCAGCAGCGTTTTTTAGCGTTTCTTTTGAGAACGGGAATTTTCAGATTGCTGCTGCCGTTTCGTCCACCGTTGGATCGGGCTGAACCTTTGTCAACAGGTTCATACCTCGTGGTTCTGCAGTTTGACCGTTCGGATTGTTCAAAAGTCACTGGAAAAGTGACATATATGCCGTGTACGGTAACTGCAGTTTGTGAATTTTTCAGGTTCCTTGTTCTCTGTTTTCATCTCTGTTGTATTGGTATTTGGCTGGTCATTGAGCACAAATTGTGCTGTGATTTGAGTCTCTTGTAACCATAATTTTTTATCATAGTGGAACCTTGATTGACTGGTTTGTGCCCATGGTTTTTACTTCTCACATTGAGAAGGTTTTCCACGTTAAAATTCTTGTGTCTTCTTGAAGTGTGTTAAGTGTTGCTGCCATTATTTGCTATTGCTGCTCACAGATTCTTGCAAGTTGGGGAAATTGTTATCCGTTGCGTATTGCTCTTGTTGAGATATTATTGTTATTGTATTGAATTTCCCATCAGAGTGGTATCAGAGCTCTTTGGTTGGAGCTATTAGACTGCTTGAATGATGGAGGCAAAAACAAATAAGATGGTTTGTTTGAACGACACTACTTATAACTTGTGGAAGTGAAAAATGAAGGATCTGTTATTTGTGAAGAAATTGCCCCTTCCTGTATTTGCTACTGAAAAGCCAAAAGACAAGACTGATGAGGATTGGAAGTTTGAGCATCAGCAGGTTTGTGGTTTTATTCGTCAGTATGTTGAAGACAATGTTTATAATCACATTGCTAATGAGGAAGATGCAAAATCCTTATGGAAGAAGATTGAGACTTTGTATGCCTCTAGTACAGGGAACAATAAATTATACTTGTTGAATTCCTTGATGAATTTGAGGTACAAGGAGAGCACTTCTATTTCAGATCACTTAAATGATTTTCAGGGGCTCCGAGATCAATTGTCAGAAATGGGCATCAAGTTTGATGACAAAGTTTTGGGATTATGGCTGCTGAATACTCTACCAAATTCTTGGGAAACATTTCGGGTTTCAATTACAAACTCATCCTTTTGTTCTTGTTAATGGTTTCCAAGGATAGAACACATTGACTTCATACATTATATGTTGTCATTTTTTTTCCATAGGATTATAGAACCACTTGCTTCAAGATGTGCAAAATTCAGGTTCAAGCCATTGTCAGAAGAAATCATGAGCAGCCGGATTTTGTACATATGCAAAGAAGAGGAACTCTGTCTTGATGCTGAGGTGAGAACCTTATGGGCTGTTTAGTTCAGTGGAGGGGAAGGGAAAGAAGAGGAGGGATTTTTAGATACTCTGTTTAGTTAAGAGGAAGGGAGGGGAGGGATATCAATAAAGAGGATAAGCAACTTGTTTCTTGTTTGGTTCACAATTCATTTCCTTGTTATTTTGGGTTCCCAAGTGTAAATAGGATTATTTTTGTCAATACATTTAAAATGTTTTAAATGACTTATCTTCCCCTCCAAATCTCCCCAATATTGGAGGGGAGCAAAAATTGAATGAGGGATTTGGCTCCCCTCCATTCCCAATCCACTCCCTCTTAGAATTTGAATCAAACAAAAAAGTTTTATTAAAATCCCTCTTCAACTCCCCTCTCCTCTATTTCTCTCCAACCAAGCATGTTAGTTCTCACACAATGTAGTATCATTCTTAATGTTCAGTCTTTTATCTATAGAGGTTTTGTTACATCATAATGGATTATTTTTCATGCCTTTGCTTCCATAGGCTATTTCAACCCTTAGTTCTTTTTCTCAAGGAGATCTTTGTCGGGCAATCACATACTTGCAGGTGAGCGGCATTTCCTGATCAACACACTCAATTTTCAAACAATTAAGTTATATGATTTCTATTTTCTTATAGTTTTCATGTGTAATTTAACTTAACCTCTTCACATCAAATAATGTAATCTTTGAATGTGATGCTTTTAACATATTCTGCTTGACTCCACCAGACTAATGAGTAACATTCCAACTGTGTTAAGTCTGTGCTGTTTCTTAGGGAATAATTGTTACAAGAAAAACTGTTATACCGAGAAAAACTCCTTGGGCTGCACGTACAAATCTTCTGTAAATTATACCGAGAAAGAAAATAGTTTTATATCAGAACGGCTTGAAATAATTTCAAACGATCAATCTCATACTAATCCATTATGAACTACAGTACCTTAAGAAACATTTTACCGTTGGGGCTGTCATTTCGAACTTGAGAAAATTTAAAACAGCAGATTCCATCTGCAAAACCTGCATCGGATAATTTTGCTTGAGATGTGAGGTCCTCAAATACATACATAAACAGTTAACCTGAAGCCTCAAATGAATTCAAACCAAACCTCGTCTTTGAAGTACGTGTTATCAGTAATGTAACAAAATTCTTCCACCTGAGGTGCACAAATCTCCTCATATTTACTGCAAACAAATACCAAAAACCAATATCAATACTAGAAACCCCATCAATCAGAAAAATTACGAGGAACTTGTATGACTCCTTACGAGGCAATCATCATGGAGGCAACACCAAGTAATTGTAATCTTTGTCTGTTCATCACATTTCCTGAAAGATACCGGTCAATGTAGTTTACCGTCAAATACAATGTATCAGGTACTAGTCTATACTCTTCAGCCACCTGCAATCCGAAACTGAGTTTAGCATGTAGCCATATACACCAGGTGTGGCACTGAACTATTATTGGAAAGAACAGCGACGTTCCCCCAAGAATAAAATATTACCTACATATTCCTATTTGCAATATAATAATGTTTGAGTTTAACATGTGTAGTTATCAACAAACATCATTTACCTCCACAAGCCAGTCAATCAATATTGCACGCATGCTGGGGTTTATGTCCTTCTGAATTCTCTCCATGAAGTCTGTGGAAGGCCTTTTCTTTGCCTAATATTTCAAAAACTAGAAAATATTAGACCAATACGACATTCTAAAATAAACAGCAATTATTCTAATAGCCACATTTTCTTTGCTTACCCTGATCATAAAAACAAAAATAACAGAGATCACTGCATATATTTTTCAAATGTAGCTTAACTATACCTCAGACGCACGAAGGTGCTTGTAGATATCACAAGCAAAGGATGCGCAGAGCTGAGGATCCGCGTAATTGTTATCAACATTGACAAACTTATCCCCTTTTTCCAACTCAACAAGTATGTCTCTACTACAAATGTTGCCTGCAAAGACTTCAATCAATATCTAATGTAAAAACATGAGCAGATAATTTTATATTCAGTAGAAGTGACCAGAATGAAACCTGATTCGGCAGAATCAGAGATATTGAGATTGCTGAACGTCTTCCTCTCAATTGAATCAACAGCCGCAATATCACTATTGTCCACATATTCAATGTCAGGACTCTTGAAGGAGTCACAAGAAGACATCGACTCATCCATAGAAACCGACATTGCATCAGATGTACTAGGTGAAGCTTCCAGCACCGGAGGAGGAACAGTAACAGTGACAACGAGTGGAGGAGGAGGAGCTTGATTCCTCGCAGGGAGAGAATTAGCCTTGGGGAAAACAACTGCATTAATAGGTTTGACATTCGCCAACGCAGGCCTTTTATTGCCTGAGCAGAGCGGAACAGGCTCTTTCTTCGTCTTCGCGAGTTTAGCTGCGCACGAAACCTAGCAATGCGAAATTCGCAAGAAGCAATAGTTAATGAAGCTGTTTGCGATGTGTGTTAAGTTTGCAGAATTAGTTAAAAGAGGAATTAGTACCGAAGAGGAAGAGTTGCGGTGAGCGACGGTGTTGGTGAGGTTAGAGAGAGGTGGACGCTTCTTTGGCACGTTTGTAGGAGCGACTAAAGAGGAGGAGGTAGAGGAGGAAGAGGTGGTGGATGCAAACGGTTTCTAGAGGAGGAGGTAGAGGAGGAAGCAGTGGTGGATGCAAATGGTTTCTTCTCTTTGTATGAACCTATATTAAATAGGAAATTTAGTAACTAACCATATAAAACTAAATAAAGAAATTATAAATAACTTCAATTACCATTTCAAATGAGCTCCAATTTCGCTCACATCCAGAAGAGCTACAAGTCAAGCTTAGAATTCGGATAGCAAACCTCTTCAACTCTGGAGTTCTATACCCAAACATCTCCCACCATTCTCCAGGAAGTATTGTTTTTCTACTTTCCTTTGCGTCATCCATTGCAAAGGCTCCTCTACCAAAATGATACTCAACAAGTTGCACATTAATTATCCTTCTTTCAGCAGCATCCTTAACCAATCTTCTCATGGATGTATACAAGTCTTCTTTCACCTCAGGATCATCAGATCTAAACTCAGGTTCATAATGGAATTGAGGATTGAGATAGTATGCAGCTGCATGTAGAGGCCTATGAAGTTGATTATCCCATCTTGCATCAATTATTTTCCAAACCTCTTCATAGCTACATACATTCATTCAATAGTAATCAATACTAACTATCATATAAGTAATAGAAGAAGAAGGAGTAATTAAATTTTTAAAGAGAAAAGCTATAAATTTTTTACCTTTTCTTAATATGATTAAAATTGTTCTTAATCTTCTCCTTTAAACGATCCATCTCTTCATATATGAAACCCATTGTTGGTTTTGCATCTGAATCCACCAATCTTAGGACCACCATATAAAATATATGATGATTTTCTAAGAGCGTTTATATAAAATGACTTTATATATTAATGACTTTATATAAATAAAGTTTAACTGCAGGATGTATGTTTGAGTCATTTTCAGACAATTGTCAATACAAAAATTACGTATGACAAATAATATCAAAATATTTTTATAAAATAAAAAGGTAAATTTTATAAGACAGATTATTTCAGTGAATTTTATAAGACAAATTATTTCGGAGTTCCTGATAATACATATCAATATTTATTGAATTTGTTCTTTTTAATAATATTTTTATCTATTTCAAAATTAAATTTACTATTAAAAATATTTATTAATTAATTTAAATTTTGGATCACAGAGAGATAATTTTTTATTTTTAATAATGTTTGTGTTTATTATCTTCTTCTTGGTGTATTAAATACTCTGTCATTTATGATTTATATATAAATTGTGTAAATTAAGTTACACATTTATGTTAAATTTATGAAAATGGTATCATTCTAGTTTAACTTTATTGAAAGATATATTTTAAAAAAATATAGATATAAATATGATATACTTAAAAAAATGATTTCAAAATGAAAAAATTGTGTTTCAAAAAAAGTATGATTTTAATTTTTAAATTATTGACTTTCTCATTCTAAAGTGGTATTATGAAGTAAATCTTTGTTATTTTTTTATATTTTTATATTTTTATAGATAAATTCTTTTTCTATATTGATATATTTTTTAATTTCAACAATATTCTTAAATTCAATTACAGACTAAAATTAACAAAAGGTTTAATCTATATTAATTTTTTTTAATAAAAATATATTAAAAACTCATATATCTCATAAATTTTCCTATTAAAAATGAAGTTAATACGATATGACTTTTAAGTTCATTTCTTTCTATTTTAATTTTTAAAAAAATACTATTTTTTTTAAAATAAAAGTATTAAATTATTTAAGTTAATTTGTGTTATTAAATTTATTTGGTCTTCATATATTTCGCCTTCCAAAACTCTTGTCCTTTGAAAAGTTTTTCATGGGTGACTTCCTACATATCAGCATATTCAAATAAAGGTCTGATATTTGTTCTATGTGTACGCTATGTGAAAAACATGAGGAATCTATTTAACATTTATTTTTTGAATGTGTTAATGTTTTGCGTATTTGGAGTTGAGTTCGACACATTTTCCCTACTTATGATTTATCTAATAAGGATGATTTTCTTTCTTTTATTAAGAGTGATGGTAGTCTGTTGGTTAAATTGGTTAAGTTAGCTGTGATAACATTTTCTATTTGGATGATATGACGCATGATGAATTATGCTCATTTTCAGGATAAGATTGAGGTTTCTATGGCTATTTTGGTTATTAAAGATTTAACTTGTCTAGTGGGTAATTCATCTAAAGCTTCGATGAGGAATGATATGTTCAATTTCAATGTGCTCAAGTTTTTTGGTATTAACACTCGTACTGGTAAAGTTCTACGTTCTCTTCTTATTAGATGAGGGTTATCCATGTCTTGCCGCTTGTGGAAGTATTTTCCGTGGGAGTATGGGGTAGTTTATTGGAGCTTTCTCTGCATTTTTTTATGTTCAAACTATTTTGGTTGCTGAATTTTATGGAGTTATATATGTTTTGGAGGAAGCTCAAAAGTTAGGTCTTACTAATGTCTGGCTGGAATGTGACTATGCCTTTGTTTGTGCTGCGTTTACTGCTAAGACAAATGTTCCTTGAATGTTTCGTAATCGATAGAATATTTGTCTTAATTACTGTGGAAAAATCAGGTTTAAGGTGATAAGTGTCTAATTTCAGTAATATTTCATATTAAAATATAGGCACTTATGAGGATTTATTGCTAATTTACATATAAAATAATCCATAATTTATGAATTTATACTTTTTTACATTTTTATGAGCTTTATTTGAATAAAAGCACTTTATTGCCAAATTTGGTGTTAATTGTAGATTTATAGGGAAGATTGGAGATTTAGAATAAAGGAGAATAATTTGAGCTAAAAAGATAAAGCCGGAAGGTCCCATAATGGAAAAAGATGCAAAGAAAGATTGAGTCTCTTTTATGTTTTATCATTTAGCTCATTAGCGCGACACAGGAAGCAACCTAACCCTAGAAAACTATGATAAATAGAGGGCTAGAGGCTCAACCCTAGTGTGCCAGATTGAGAGGAAAACACCATAGAGTGAATTGTAACCAATTGGGAGAATGGAAGGTGATAGAAGTATGCGTCGTTAATTCTACCCTTTGGGATTGGGAGTAATATGCTCAAACTCTTATGTATTGTGGTGATATCTTATATATTGATATTCAGTTCCTGATTGATTATTGGTATTGTTGTTTTACTTTTTAACTTTTCGTGACCGAGATGTATTTTTAGGGTTTGGACCTAAACATCAATACTTAAGCATATTTGAGTGCTAGGGATAAACTTGAAATGTTATTTGTCATTAACGTCTGAGTGTGATTCTAACTTGTTTTTATAAATATGCGAGGGATCAATATTTAGGAAAACATTCTTAAGAATTTTATATGCGAGAGATCGATATAAATGAATTTTCTACGGGCATCAATTTCAATCAAAGAACTCAATATTAACATCAAAATACATGAGAGTGGGAGAGATGAAACCTAATCCATATTTTTCCAATTGAAGCAACTAATTCTTTGTTTGTTTTCTGATTGATCAGTGCCAACACAATAACTTCTAAACTATTTTTATTGTTATGTTGTTATATTTAGCGAATATTGTACTTGATAATTTATTGTTCCTTGTGGGATCGATATCCGTCTTGAGGGACAATTATTACTTCTGACAAACGCGGTGCACTTGCCGTAAAAAGTCATCATAAGGTTACTCATATTTTTCGTGAAGGGAATGCGTGTGCGAATAAGTTGGCTAATTTAAGATTTATTCATAGAGAATCATTTCATTGGTATAATAGGTTTTCATCTAGTCTGTTATTAGAATTCTTTATTAATAGGTATAGTCTACCTATGTATCGTTTTTGTTAACATATGGGTTTTGGTCTAGTCCTCCCATATTTTTGTATTTTCTTCCTTTTTTTTAATAATACTTTTCTCATATGATGACAAATGATTGTTTTTACTTAAGGTGTCAGCCTAGTTGAGATGTCAAGTAACATAGTAATGCCTAACATGAAAGCTTTTTATAAAAACATAAAAAAAATGATTAAATTATTTCTCATTTAAATAATGAAAAAACTGTATCAAATAAAGTAGAAAGATATTTAAAAAAATTATGTTTACTTCTATTATTAGTTTGAGCAAAAGCATCATTTTATTTTTTCTATATTTTTAGTTATTTTTTCAGAAATTACAAAATAAATTTAAGATGAAAAATTGACTACAAAACTAAAAAAAAATATCTTCACACTATGGAAGGTAGAATACAACGAATATTCTTGTTAAGTTGTTCACATGTGCTTAAATGATTAAATTATTCTACCAAATGTTATAGTTGAAAAATAATAGAAGTGTTGCTACTAAAAGAGAGAATTTTGGAGTGCGGAAATGCAACTGAGATTATACTCCAATTAAGATTATTTAAAAAAGTTTTAAAAAATAAAAATCGACTTTTCAAAATTAATATACATGTAAAAGAAAAAGGTATGGAGGTAGGTTTCAAAATAATTTGTTTTTCTTTTGTAAAGTCGTAATTAAAAACATGTTTTTTTAAGTTCGTCCTTATTAGTATATTTTTATGTTTTAAAAAATCGTGTTTAATAGCAAGTTTATATTTTTTTTAAAAGATTTAACTATTCGGTGTACGGCTTTCAATACTTAGGATTTATTTGTTTTTAATGTTTGTAATTTTGTTTAATTTTCAAGTTTAAAAAAAAATTGTGTTTACTTATAATTGGGTGTAATTTTTTGATTTTATTTATTTTGAATTTAAGAAAGTTGAATATAATGTTATAATTTTAGTTCATTTAATTAATTAATCAAATTATTTATGTTAATTGAATGCAACATGGAAAAAATTAAAAGGATATCACTAAAATATATATTTTATTATAATAAATTAAATTTAACAAAATTGGAGAAATTGAATAATTGTTTTGATTATGACCGTGGTTCCAACAATAAGAATAATTTTTATTTATACTTAATTAATCATTATTTTTTCAACTAACACATTGACCAATTTCAAAAACTCAAATTTTAAGTATATATTTATTCATACTGAATAGTTCTAATTATATACTATTAGATTATAATAATAAATAAATTCATTATTTTAATTATTATTCATATAATTGTGTTTATTTTGGTCTTAACTAATTTTTGTATTAATTTTGTGTTTTTTTAGATTAGTCTAAAGGAAGTGTTTATCTTTGCAAATAAGTCAAATATGCAAAAGTCAAAGTTGATTATTTGAATCAAAATAGAAAATAAATATGAGGAAAAGAATGAGAAAATAAAATCTACAATGTCTCAACAACAAAATTGGAAGCAAATATTTTGCAAAATACAAGGAAACAAAATTCAAGAATTATGAGAAGTTGGAAATTGAGAAATTGTTAATAAAGACAAAGTCAGGAGCTTCATATGGTTTTCTCTTAGTTTCTTTTCTTCTTTGTAACTTTTTTGCCTTCGCATGGAAGACTAAATATTTTTTATTGATTATTTTTTAATTTCTCATTGAGTTCTAAAATTTTGATTAATAATTTTTTTTCCAATTTTCTATAGTAGTTGTTTAAATATTCTAATCTCTTAGAAATCTGGTTTTTGTGAGAGGTTGTACTTGAACATGATTAAGAGTTTTCTTTATCTTAAAGTTTTATTTCATAGTTAGTTCGCAATGTTCTAATTAATTTATTGGCCACATGATGCTTTACTGGTGAACTTCAAGTTAAATTAGATTGACACATGTTTAATCTGGTTTAGCTATATGTGAGAATTGAAGGATGATAACCTTTAGATGACCTATGAAGAATTTATTGGTGAAAGAATTTGGGAACCAACGCTTTTTATTTTCTATTTTAATCATTCTTTTATATTTTTTTTTATTAAACAATCTCAACCCCTTTTTTATTTTTATTGTTACTACTAACTTATTTTACTTGTAGATAGATTATGAACATTGATTTACTGATTTTATTATTGGATTCGTTGGGAAATGACTTAGAATCATCTAACTACAATTATATTATCATTTTTTTATCATTAAAAATATCTACGTTGGAATCATCTTAATTTGACAAGAAAACGAACAAATATCAAATTTGACGCCTCCAACCAATATATTAACATATTAAATAATCTTTTAATATTGACGACTTTATGCCATAATATATTGATCAATTTAATTTTCAATTATATGTTTGAATGTATAGGTAAAACACATGTCTAAAAATGTTTTGATAATGTATGGAAATTGATTTTCATAAAAAACAACATGTTTAGAAATCTCAATTTTATGATTTTTCAAATTCAGGAAAAGAAAACCTTTTGTATGTGGTTTAAACAAGAGTAGCATAAACATCCAAACACACGCAAAACATAACGATCACAAATTTTGTCATATTGTTTTTCATGCGGAGTGGTATTACTAAGAATAGGTATATGAATATAAATTATTAAGCAAGTAGCATGCTAGATAGAAAAAGTCCAAAAATTAACATAAGTTTAGAATGAAAAAAAGAGCTCTAGTGACATTTAAAAGATATTGATGCTTTGTCTCAACAATACCATTCTTCTTTGGTGTTTCCACAGAAGTAGTTTAGTGAACAATACCTTTGGATGCAAAAAATATTTCATCATAAATTCAACATCGTTATCAGTACATATAGTCTTAATCTTTGTTTGAAAATGATTTTCAATATAAGAACTGAAATTCATAACATTATCTTTGATTTCAAACTTATCATGCATAGGAAAAAATCCAAGTATAATGAAAATTATCGATAACAGTGAGGAAGTATCTAAAACCATTCATAAAAATAACAGGACATGGCCCCATATATCCATGTATCAAATAAAAAATATGAACAACATGCGAATTTTTAAAGAAAAAATGAAGTTTCTTTTTGTTTTGCTTGATGATAAGCATCATAAGTCTATAAATGCTAGGATAATATGTTTTTAAAAGTTTAAACTTTCACTAGAGGGGTGTCCCATCCTATCATGTCAAAGACTAATGTTTTGAGCAACACAATTGAAGATAGGTTTACCGCCCTGGTAGTCGGGAGTGATGACGTGGCAACAAACTACAGTATAGGCGTGTTGACAAGGCGCCAGGTTGGCAGAAGGGAAGGAAGTCGGGGGGGCTCGTGAAGTCGCCAGTTATTAAGTTGGCGTGTTCTGATCTCCAGCATCCCAGAATAGGCGATCACCGAGTTAAAGATGAAGTCGCCAGATGTAAACTCAGGCGACCAAGCGGTTGGAGACCGCCAGAGAAAGCACATCGCCGAAGATGAAGGAGAAGCAGATTATGAAGGCGGTCGGCGAGACCACAGGGAAGGTGTAGGAAGACCCCCTAACTCGCCAGTTCCAGTAGAGATCGCACTCCCAAGTTAGCTATGCACTGGGCAGCACCATGCATAAGTAACTTAGCCAAAATGAGAGTAGAAGCAGCGCCAAGTCAAGGAGGCTCCAGATGGTGGCACGTGTACGGTTGGATGCGAGCCACGTGTCCAAGTCTGTAACTGCCAGGAGAGAGAAAGCAACGAGGTATATAAGAGTTCTCAACGAACTTTCTGAGGTACGCACGTTCAGAATACACTATTTACGCTTGCGAGTTATAGAGCTGACTGTGAGAGAGGATTTGCACGGTTCTTGTTCTCTTAGTATTTGGTGATTCGGTCACTGACTTGGGCGTTGGAGTGCGATCGGCCGCAGCGGCACCGCTCTGTTTCTTTGCAGGTTCTTGAGGTGGATCTCGAAGAGGAACGGAGGTGTGAAGCGGTGCACACGTTGATCCTTTGACGAGGCAGTTTCCAGCGTTTCGGTCAACAGGCAGGATCATCAGGCGCCCACCGTGGGGCCGTGTAAAACTTGCTCCCATCCACAGCGTGAGTTCTTGGAGGTTTTCGAAGTTTTCTGCGTGGTTGTGTGCTGGTGCAACCATCGTCCGCTGTTTGCTTGAGTTTCGTTCGGTAAATTCGCGTTTTACAACGATCGTCCGGGTTTTCGATCGGTGAAGTGAGGTTTTACTGCTGGTTACGCGTAATTTGTTCGGTGGAGTTTGAGCCTTTTCGCTCGTTTGGTTGTCCGTGGGGAAGCGGTGGTTCCTGGCGAAGTTGTGGTTTTTTTTGAAGGTTTACGGTGTTCTTGAGTTTTCTTGCGCAGTTTCGCATAGTTTTCTCCGATTGATCGATCGTGGTTGAAGTGTCGTTCGCTGCATTCTGTGATTCGCTGAGTTTCATGAGAAAAATGAGAAGCAATCGCTCAAGTCCAGTTGCACCCGTCGCTGCTGAAGGTGCCGCTGCCATGACCATGGCGCAGATGGCAGAGATGATGCGTTCGTTGCAGGCAACTGTGGAAGCCTCACGCATAGAACAGGCGAGAATGCATGAGGACCTGGTCGCCTCTCGTGCCAGGAATGAGGAGCTCAGCAAGGTGACTGAGGAGCTGCGTCAAGCTCTTTAGGAGCAGCAAGGGCGTTCTTCTGCTGAAGAGGTGGCGCCGGCGTCGCCACCTCGTGTTTTCCCTATGCCTTTTGTTCAGGCGATCACTGACACGCCTATTCCCACGAGCGTGGTTCCGGTTAAGGCTGTCTTTACCGGCGTGGAGGATCCGGAGGCTCATCTGACCATGTTCCATACGCAGATGATGCTGTCAGGAGGGTCAGACACCGTCTACTGCAAAATGTTCGTGAGTACGCTCCAGGGAACGGCGATGGAGTGGTTTGTGAGCCTACCTAACGGTCATATAACCAATTTTCAGCAGTTCTCGAAGGTTTTCGTCGAGCAATACATCGTGAACAAGGCACCGCCCAGGGTGTCTTATGATCTGTTTGATATAAGGCAGTACCAGGGAGAGTCCCTCAGAGACTACCTGAATCGCTTTGGAGCGCAGATGGTCAGATCGCCGGCCAAGGATGAAGAAATGCTGGTCTATGCATTCAAGAAGGGCGTGCTGCCAGGACCATTCTGCGAGGCCTTGATCAGGGCTCACCCTGCGACGTTTGCTGAAGTCAGGCGACTTGCGGTGGCTCACATCGCCGACGAGAGTGAAGTCGCCGAGAAGAGAGGAAGCGTGGCTCCCGCTAGGCCACGCGCCCAGACCAGGATCCAGCCGCAAAGGGTGCTGGAGACAGCGGCGGCGGCCAGGAAGGACCAGAGGACTCGCCATCCTTATGATAGGAGGAACAAGGGAAGGAGCCAGGGGCGCCAGCAACCAGCACGCCGGGAATACAATCGCCCGCCTAAGCACAAGTTTGTTATGGGATTAGCGGACCTGATCGCCATTCCCAACATATCTGCCAGGTTGAAAGCGCCTGAGAAGGTGGGCGACAAGGTGCTGGGACCAAAGCCAGACGCCTGGTGTGAGTTTCACAAGGGCTTTGGCCACACTTTGGACTCGTGTTTGTCCTTGGGATATCAGCTCGACGATCTGGTTAAGAGCGGGTTCCTAAATGACTATCTGCTGGACAGGAGGACGGGGGGAGCATCGAGTTCCCAGCCAGCGGGTGGGGAAGCCCAGCAACACGAGATGCCTATCCACGGGGAGATCCACACCATTGCGGGAGGCTTCTCGGGCGGTGGATGCACCGCATCGCAGAGGAAGAAGTACGCGCGATCGGTGATGACAGTGGATATGTTTGAAGATCACTCGCCGGAAGTGGACATTACGTTCACCAAGCAGGATCTTCGGGACGTTGTGCCTCATGACAACGATCCCATAGTCATTTCGTTGGTTACGGCGGGAAGGAAGGTCCACAGAGTTCTGGTGGACCAAGGAAGCTCGGCAGACGTGATGTTCTGGCCGACTTTCACGCAGCTGGAGTTGCCCCTTGACCAGCTAAGGCCCTATGGAGGGTGCTGTATGGGTTCGCTGGTGACCAGGTGGAGGTCAGGGGGTATATTGAGCTGAGAACCACGTTTACAGATGAGGCTGGTTCGAGGACGGAGAAAATCAAGTACCTCATCGTGAACGCTCCTTCAGCCTACAACATCCTGTTGGGAAGGCCCACGCTTAACAGGATAGGCGTCATTCCGTCGACTCGGCACATGAAGGTGAAGTTGCCGTCTATGGAGGGGGTGGTGATCACGATCAAATCTGATCAGAAAGAAGCAAAAAAGTGCTATGAGAATAGCCTGAAAAACAAGAGATCAGTAAGTTATGTAACAACCACCCCACCTCCCGGTGTGAAGCCCAGATCGACGGTAGCGGACGAGACCGCCGGAAGGGACGTGGAGATGGTGGACGCTGAGCTAGTGGAGGGAAATGCTGGTCTGGAGGAGGAAGAGGCGCGGAATCGCCCTGAGGAAGCGAGGGAGCAGGGAATCGCCAGGGCTGTGATCGCCCGAGAATCCTGGCCAAAACCTGTCGAGCAGTGGCTCGAAAAGGAGATCGGAGGAAAGATCTTCAAGCTGGGAAGATCTTTGGAGGTCGAGCTCCAGGACCAAATCGCCAAGGTGATTGAGCGGCATCTGGACGCGTTTGCATGGTCCGCTTCGGACATGCCTGGGATTGATCCCGACTTCTTGTGCCATCATCTGGCGATGGACAATTTGGTGAGACCAGTGCGACAAAGAAGAAGAAAGTTCAACGAGGAGAGGAGGCAGGCGATCAGGGACGAAACACAGAAACTC
Source organism: Phaseolus vulgaris (assembly GCF_051622355.1). Taxonomy (NCBI): domain Eukaryota; kingdom Viridiplantae; phylum Streptophyta; class Magnoliopsida; order Fabales; family Fabaceae; genus Phaseolus; species Phaseolus vulgaris. The sequence goes on along the minus strand of NC_143501.1, from coordinate 3,728,113 downwards.
CTCGCTGCAGGCCACATCAGGGAAGTCCAGTACCCTGAATGGCTGGCAAATGTCGTGCTGGTGAAGAAGAGTAACGGGAAATGGCGCATGTGTGTCGATTTCACCGACCTGAATAAGGCTTGCCCAAAGGATTCGTATCCTTTGCCAAGCATAGACGCCCTGGTCGATAGTGCTGCAGGGTGCAAGTTGCTGAGTTTCCTGGATGCCTTCTCGGGGTATAATCAGATCAAGATGCATCCCATGGATGAAGAGAAGACAGCTTTCATGACGGAGAGATCGTGCTATTGCTATAAGGTGATGTCGTTTGGGCTGAAGAACGCGGGGGCCACATACCAGAGGCTGATGGATCGAGTACTTGCACCAATGCTGGGAAGGAACGTGCAAGCGTACGTCGATGACATGGTCGTGACCTCGCCGGAAAAGAGCAAGCACGTTGCAGACTTGGAAGAATTGTTCGCAACGATCGCCAAGTACAAGTTGAAGCTGAATCCAGAGAAGTGCATTTTCGGCGTGGAGGCTGGAAAGTTTTTGGGTTTCCTCTTAACTGAAAGAGGAATAGAAGCCAACCCAGACAAGTGTGCCGCCATCTTGGCGATGAGGAGCCCAGCTACGGTGAAGGAGGTTCAACAGCTAACAGGTCGGATGGCAGCCCTGTCTCGCTTCGTGTCAGCTAGCGGAGAGAAGGGACATCCCTATTTTCAGTGCTTGAGGCGCAACAACAAGTTTGCTTGGACGAAGGAGTGCGAGGAAGCCTTCGTCAAGCTGAAGGAGTATCTGGCGAGCCCGCCGGTTTTGTGCAAACCGCTGGTGGGGATCCCTCTCAGGTTGTATTTTGCTGTAACTGAGAGGGCGGTAAGTGCGGTGCTCGCCCAAGACCAAGATCAGGTCCAAAAGCCTATCTACTTTGTTAGTAAGGTGCTGCAGGGCCCAGAAACGAGGTATCAGGCCCTAGAGAAAGCTGCGTTGGCAGTGGTGTTTTCGGCGAGGAGATTGCGCCACTACTTCCATAGCTTCACCATACTGGTGATGACTGACCTGCCCATCCAGAAGGTTTTGAAGAAGCCCGACGTTGCGGGAAGAATGGTGAAATGGGCAGTGGAGCTGTCAGAGTTTGATATCAAGTATGAGCCCCGAGGCCCGATCAAGGGGCAAATCTTCGCAGATTTCGTGGTTGAGCTCTCATCAGAGGCGACGCGAGTTGAAGGGGATGATTTCCGTTGGGTACTCTCGGTGGATGGATCGTCGAACCAGCAGGGTACCGGTGCTGGAGTCATTTTGGAAGGACCCAACGGCGTGCTGATCGAACAATCTTTGAGATTTGCTTTCAAAGCCAGTAACAATCAAGCAGAGTATGAGGCGCTGATCGCCGGAATTTTGCTGGCCAAGGAGATGGGAGCTAGGGTGTTGATGGCTAAGAGTGACTCGCTGCTAGTCACGGGGCAAGTAACAGGCGAGTTCCAGGCTAAAGATCCACAAATGGCGGCTTACTTGGCGTATGTGCAGGAATTGAAGAGTTCCTTTGCCTCCTTTGAAGTAGTGCATGTGCCCAGAGAGCAGAATGCCCGAACTGACTTGCTTGCTAAGCTCGCCAGCTCAGGCAAGGGGGGTAGGCAGAGGACGGTGATTCAAGAAACTCTGAAGACGCCAAGGGCATTTGTAGCAGATCACCTGGTTCTTCAGATAAGCAAGTCGACGGAGAGGGCAGCAAGAAGTGATAAGTCCCTGACGCAAGAAACTCTCAGATCGCCGAGAATTAGAGCATGTCGAGGAGAGAAGGTGAATACGGCGCAGGTGTGTGCCATCCATGAGCCAGACACCTGGATAACCCAGTACAAGCGGTGCCTGGCAGATGGCCTCCTCCCACTGGATCCGACAGAAGCTAGGAAGGTAAAGAAAAATTCCAGCAAGTACACATTGATTGATGGCGATCTGTACAGGTTTGGGTTCACTCACCCACTCCTGGAATGCGTACATGGCGAGAAGTGCACGAGGATCATGGCAGAGCTCCACGAGGGTGTATGCGGAAGCCACGTTGGGGGTTGAGCTCTGGCCGCGAGGACTCTCCGTGCAGGCTACTACTGGCCATCGATGAGAGAAGATTGCAAGAAGTATGCCCAGTGTTGCAAACAATGCCAACAGCACGCCGATTGGCATAAGGCGCCTCCCGAGGAGTTGAAGTCGATCTATAGCCCATGGCCGTTTCATACCTGGGGAATCGACATCCTGGGACCTTTCCCACTGGCGATCAGGCAGATGAAGTACTTGGTGGTGGCGATTGAATATTTCACCAAGTGGATCGAAGCAGAACCAGTGGCCCAGATCACCGCACACAAGGTCGAAGGTTTCGTGTGGAAGAACATCGTGTGCCGGTTTGGAGTGCCTAAACGCCTGGTGTCGGATAATGGGACTCAGTTTGCAAGCCACCTGTTGAAGAAGCTTTGCGAAGGAGTGGGAATTCAACAAGTGTTTGCATCCGTCGAGCACCCTCAGACAAATGGCTAGGTGGAGTCAGCCAATCGGGTGTTGTTGAGAGGTTCGAAGAGAAGGCTTGAGAAAGCCAAGGGAAGTTGGGCTGAGGAGGTACCCCGTATAGTCTGGGCGTACCACACCACTGAGCAGTCAGGAACCCATGAGACCCCGTTCAGCTTGGTCTATGGGTGTGATGCCATGATTCCAGTGGAGATCCAGGAGAGCTCAGTTAAAGTTTTAAGTCCTCATCGTCTTTCGGCGATCGGAGGCGCCAGTTAAAATACCTCAACGCCCTCGCGCGTCCTGAGGCAGGTTAAAGACCTCCTCGCCGTCGAGCGAGTGCAGGCAAGAAAGAGTAAAAGTCCTCAGTGTTTCTGGGGGCGAGAAGATGTAACCCCTGGGGCAATGTAGAGGCAAGTGAAAGTCCTCAGTGTTTCTGGGGGCGAGAAGATGTAACTCCTGGGGCAATGTAGAGGCAAGTGAAAGTCCTCAGTGTTTCTGGGGGCGAGAAGATGTAACCCCTGGGGCAAGGTAGAGGCAAGTAAAAGTCCTCCGTGTTTCTGGGGGCGAGAAGATGTAACCCCTGGGGCAATGTAGAGCCACGATTTAAAGACCTTCTCGCCTATGCGCGAGTTCAGGCAAGATAAAATCCTTCTCGTCTCGAACGAGTTCAGGTATGGTGTTAAGGGTGGACGAAGTTTGGAAGGTGGCTAAGGCAGGCTCGAAGAGAGCGCCTAGCCACCCGGCCCGTGGTCCTGAAGTTCAGGAAGGTAGAGGAGGATCCGAAAGGCGCCTCTACCCCCAGATCAGAGAACAATGGCCAAGGCGTGAAGCCAGAAAGAACCCGATCGCCAAGAGTCTCTGGCGACCAGGAAAAGTTCAAACATCGGCGAGAAAGTTAAAGGACCCGTTTTGAGGGAGCAGATCGGGTGAAGCCGTGTTCAAGCCAATAGCTGGTTTAAAGTTTGTTGCTTGAAGAATATTTTTACGATAAGGTTAATTGCCTTAAGATTACGAATTGTTAAGTGTTTGTTGCTTAAGGCTGAAGTGATTCGAAGCAGTTAAGTCAAAGGTCGTGCCTACAGTTTTCCTAAGTCGTTTCTTTGGAGTTAAACAAACAAGGCAAGTTGAAGCGAGTGAAGAAGTTATAAGAGGAAAAACGTAGACTTTGTCATTAACAGCGAATAACAGTTCAGAACATATACACGAAGGGACATAAAGTCTATTGCAAGTTATTTACAAAGGAAAGTGTAAAGGGCGATGGGTGGATTGAATTGATTAGTCTTCGGCGGGCACCACCTTTCCATCGACCACTTCGTTGTTCAGCGACACCATGCTGAGATCCAGGTCGGGGAATAGGCAAGCAAATTGTTCCCGCGCAGCTTCGAATCCAGCAGCCAGAATCTGAGCAGAGTTTAGCTTGAGTTCTTCAATTTGCTTCTGAAGTTCCTCAATCCGCTTCTTGAGGTCTTCAGTTTGCTCTTTCAGCTCTTTATTCTGTTGCTCCAGCTCTTCAACCTGTTTCTTGAGTTGTTCGTTGGTCTCTTGAGCCTGGAGAAGGTCTTCAGTAACCTTCTTGGATTCCGCTTGTGCTTGGGCCAATTCAGCAGCCACCTTTCCCTTCTCTGCGTTGGCCTCGGCGAGATCGGCTATGGCGTCGTCCCTTGCCTTTTCTACTTGCCCAAGGAATTTCTCTCGGTCGACTGACCTCTGCTCCAATTTCTGCACCTTAGCGGCGTCAGCTTTGATGAGAGCCTCCAGGTCAACCACCCTGACGCGAAGAGGCACAATCTTGCTCTCCAGTTCGACCTTCTCTTGAGCAAGTTGATGCACCTTGTGGCGAAGGTCAGTGGCCTCCTTGCGCGCCAGCCTGAGCTCGGTGTTCATTGCATCCTCCACTCGGGAGTGTTCAATCTCCGCGAGTGTCAGATTGGCGGACAACTTCTCCACCTCGACCTTGATGGTGCTGTTTTCGGTTTTGAGGTTGAAGAGGTCGTCTTGGAGCCTCCTGGTGGAGCTCTCCACAGCTCTGGTGATGATGGCAGGGATATCTTATGCTATCGTCTTTAGCTTAGCAGATAGAGGCTCCCACATCCTCGTGACCTCAAGGGGGAGGTTTGCTGCTTGTAGAGGCACTAGAGGCGCTGTGGGGGCCTGTTGTGGGTTTTCGTCGCCACCTTCCTTAGCTGGTTCTTCAGTGGGCGCTTCTCGGCGTGGTGACGACATCAGAGATTCAGTGATTAAAATCGGAGAGGTGTGGGCAACCTCATTCCCGATTGGAGCGGCATCTGCAGCGGAGGCGTTAGAGGGAGGACCCCCTCCAGCTGATACATATGGCGTGGAGGCGCTTGGGGGGTCCTCCAAGAAATTGTCTTCGGCGGCCTCCACTGCAGGTGGCGCAGTGGCCAGCGGGACCGCTTGGACTGGTGAAACAGGAGCTTGTGGGGGTGGCGATGATGGAGGAGGAGCAGGTGTAGATGGTGGCGTCGACGTGGGAAGAGGGGGTGGTGCAGGTGGTGAAGAAGGTGCCACCCTCTTCCTCTTTGTAACGAGGCCATCCTCGGTGACCTCGTCATCCTCTTCTTCCTCCTCGTGGATGACTTGAGGGGCTTTCCTTTTAGGTCTCTTGAGGACCAATTTCTTGCGTTGGGCGGCGGGTTGGACCTCGGAGGGAGCTGTTTCCTTAGGTGGCGATCGTCCGTGAACGATGGCTTTCTCCACCACCGAGTTGGGCACTGTTTGCGAGCCCGTCGCCAACCCGTGGTTTCGGGCGAGCGCCTTCAGTTCAGCGAGCATGCCTCTGCCCAACATGTTATCTGCATGGAACGAAAATGCATGGGTTAACTCAAGGAGAAAATAAGTACATAAGGTAGTATGCAGCGAAGCAGATGGTATGTGCAGGAAAAATAAAACCAAAGTCTTGCGCATAACGCACAAGACGCCCAGAAACAGCTAAACAGAAGCAGTACTAAAACAACAGTTTAAATGTTCTAACCTATTCGAATTTCGAGTTGATCCTCGTAGAATTCGAAGGAGATCAGGGTGGTGGTAAGGAAAGTAATGTTGGCATCCGCGACCCTTTTCCAGAAGAGACAGAGATCTCTGTCCAACGCTCCCATGCTGTCAGGACTTCTGGGTCTCCTGAAGCAGCTCTTGGACTCTTTCTTCCCCTTGTCCACCCAGTACAAGGGGAAGCCGTCGAGAAGGGAGGCGTCCTTGTCATTAGCGCGCACTTGAACGAATCTCCCTTTCCAGTCTTTGTAGGACTGTTGAAAGATGGCAAAGATCGACCTCCCAGCAATCGCATTCAAGCTAACCCACAGGCGATCTCCTGGGTGCTTGGCTTCGAAGAGGAATAAGAAAACGTCCACGGATGCGGGCAACCCCAGGTGGTCGCACATCACTTGGAATGCTCGAACAAACGCCCAGCTGTTGGGGTGAAGCTGGGCGGCGGCAATGTTGAGCTCGGTAAGGAGTTCCCTCTCGAATCGGGTGAAAGGGAACTTGAGCTTCACCTTCTTGAATAAGGTCGTGTAGACGAAGCAGAAGGGCCCGTCGGCACTAACCTTGTCATCGGCACAAACGGGCAGATCGGGGGGGCAAGGTAGCACTATCATTTTCTCATCGTGCTCCTTATGAAACGTCTGGTTAGGCTCATCCCCCTTCGTCAGCCGCAAAACTGCTCCAGCAGTGTTCACCGACGATGTCTCCCTCAGAAGGGTCGAGTTGGCCCAGGGATATAGGGTTTTAAAGTCTGGCAAGGGAACGGGGGCTCCTCCGGCGATAGGTGGAGTCGCCTGGGCCAGGTTAGGACGGGAAGACGCAGGCCTCTCAGCCTGGGAGGATGAAGCGCCACGAACTCGTGGCGGGTCGTGTGCTTGTGAATGGGGGTTTCGTGATGAAGGAGGAGGATTCGGGGTGATCTTTGTGCGAGTCATGGTTGCAGCTGCAAAGGAAGAAGAAAAGGAAAAATGATCAGGGGTTACAGAGGCTGACTCGATCATAGAAGGAAGGTGAAAAACGAACGAATGTAGGTTCGTTGCGACGATTGACAAAGCCCTGAGTTATGCAGAAGGAGAAATGAAAAAAGCAACCCACAGCGTATGCACCAAGCAGTTACAGGATGATGCGAATCGGTTAAAATGCAGGGAAAACCTGCAGAAGAAGGAAAGTAGGTACCTTTCGATGATCAAGAAGACGATGAAGGATGATGGTGATTCAGAATGTTGGAGAGCGCTGAGAGATTTTTGCAGAAGCAGGTTAGAGCGTTCGTGAATGCGAGGGAAAGTGATGGAACAGTGTTGAGTGGAAATGGGTTTAAGAGTTTTTTCGAAAATGGATTTGGGAAGCGCAAACGGCAACTGAAGAGAGCCGTTGATGAAGCCACGTGTTGAGCGATGGGTGAGGGGCTTGGTGGAGCGTCAGAGAAGCAGAAGGTACAACCGTTTGGAATTCTGCGTCAGTGCCACGTAGATCGGTGTTGATGTGACTCTTTTAGTCTTTTCGCTAGACAAGTCTTCGCTTAAGACTGGGGGCTTGTGTACCGCCCTGGTAGTCGGGAGTGATGACGTGGCAACAAACTACAGTATAGGCATGTTGACAAGGCGCCAGGTTGGCAGAAGGGAAGGAAGTCGGGGGGCTCGTGAAGTCGCCAGTTATTAAGTTGGCGTGTTCCGATCTCCAGCATCCCAGAATAGGCGATCACCGGGTTAAAGATGAAGTCGCCAGATGTAAACTCAGGCGACCAAGCGGTTGGAGACCGCCAGAGAAAGCACATCGCCGAAGATGAAGGAGAAGCAGATTATGAAGGCGGCCGGCGAGACCACAGGGAAGGTGTAGGAAGGCCCCCTAACTCGCCAGTTCCAGTAGAGATCGCACTCCCAAGTTAGCTATGCACTGGGCAGCACCATGCATAAGTAACTTAGCCAAAATGAGAGTAGAAGCAGCGCCAAGTCAAGGAGGCTCCAGATGGTGGCACGTGTACGGTTGGATGCGAGCCACGTGTCCAAGTCTGTAACTGCCAGGAGAGAGAAAGCAACCAGGTATATAAGAGTTCTCAACGAACTTTCTGAGGTACGCACGTTCAGAATACACTCTTTACGCTTGCGAGTTATAGAGCTGACTGTGAGAGAGGATTTGCACGGTTCTTGTTCTCTTAGTATTTGGTGATTCGGTCACTGACTTGGGCGTTGGAGTGCGATCGGCCGCAGCGGCGCCGCTCTGTTTCTTTGCAGGTTCTTGAGGTGGATCTCGAAGAAGAACGGAGGTGTGAAGCGGTGCACACGTCGATCCTTTGACGAGGCAGTTTCCAGCGTTTCGGTCAACAGGCAGGATCAATAGGAAAGACATTTTATTCATGAGAATTATTGAAAATGTACAAACCAACAACTAGCTCAAATGAACCAATTTTGTTTATGATTTTGTTGTCCTGTATCATATACACTCATGAGAAGAAAATATGAGTTTACATTTAAGAGAGGAGGTAAGTTTTGAAATTGAAGCAAGGTTAAAAGAAAAATCTATAACATATAGCACAGCACAATAGTAAGATAAATTATGTGATTGAGATGAACAATTCCAAAATGGTTACCAAACACATAATGGTCATTAGGTAACTTTATGAGAATAGAACTAATGCGGTGATAAGTAGTAAAAATAGATAATGTACAAAATACTTGATTTGTGGTTCCATAGTCAAGAATCCTATTTATTGGAAATTAAATTATTTAATATGAACTTCTTACCTACAAATGAAGATTCTAGATCTTGATGATTTATATTTGGTTATGAGATTGTTCCAAATGCTAGAATCGATTTTCGCAGGTTGAGGAGTTGTGTTGTCCATGAACTTGATCTTGTTCTTCGCACTTAATATCGTAAGCATTAACCTACTCCACGAGTGAAAATTGTTGGAGTAAAGTACCAGCGAGACGAGCAGAGTTGTGGGGTTCTCATCTGGGTGAAGGTATAGGTAAGTTTGTACAAAGAGCGCAATAAAGCTTTAATACAATATTAAGAAGTTGACTTTAAGTCTGACTGAACCTTATGAAATTGGTTTATAAAGTGAGGTTTGCACTCACTTATATACTATGAAATGTCCTTATCTCTAGTCAATGTGGGATCTCCAGCACACCTTCCTCAGACCGAGACATGTCAACTCGTGTGTAAGACTATATATTTATAGGTGATTTGATAGCGATCATAGTGTATAAGTGAGAGCAAACATTACCTTATTGAATACCTTAAACTCACCCCGCACTCATGAAATCGAAGTGTAAGTTGCTTGTATGAAAAAAAAATGTTAATATCAAATATGACTTGTTTAATAAAATTTTATAAGATGTTGATTGATATTCTCCAGAGAATATCCTTGATATACGTGAAAACAATATGTACGAGTATAAATTCATGGATCAAATGAACTAAATTGGAAATTCATGGATCAAACATACACTCACATATCGCTACAAACAATGATAGAAAATCACAATTTAGAGAAGTTCAAATGATGAGATAACATAAACTCCAAAATACATTAGTGTTTCAGTCATAATCAACTCCAAATGAAGAAATTGAAAAGGGTAAAAAGAATAAGAACAAAAGTATAATTTCACAACGCATTCCAGAGGAACTCCAAATCATCGTATATAAAACACAAGATATGAAAGGTGCAAGTAGATGTACAAAGAAAATAATGTGAACTACACTTTAGTGTAATTTGCAGTCTTAGAATGAGAGATTAACCATTTTTCTTTAAAGGAAAAACAATTCATTATCACATGATGTCTCACTAATACATTTGTAATGTGTGTGAAGCATTTTGGTTTACCTTAATCAAAAGTTTCCCATTCTGTGATCACCACAACAGAGTTAGAATTTTGCATTGGTTGCTGCTTCTTAGGATTTCCCTGCCTCCTCTGCTATAATCCCACCTGTGGAAGCATCAGTCTCCAAAACTGCAACCTGTCCAATTTCAATTAATTAAAAGCATTAATTAGTAAGAAAAATAAGTACTCATAAATTAATATTGAAATTGTCCATATAAATTATGAAACTGAAACTAAGTACCTTCTTGCATAATTTGTCAACCTCAACTTTATTTAAAGAATTTTGAAGTCTTTTCCTTCTTTATAATTTTTAACTTATCAAGTATTCTTCTTTCTCTATTCTCAATGTCCACAAAAAGCACCAATTTCGACCCATCATTGACTCTCTCAACATCAAAATATGACTTTGAATCTCTCTCCTTGTTCTTGTAAAAGCTAAACAGCCCAAGAAGAAGAAAAAACTAAATGCCAATGGAACAATGAAAAGGAAAGCCTACAATAAGTTATGAAAGAAAAAGATAAAAGAGGAGTTTCATCCTAACAAACAAGAGAAAGTGAAAAATGATCCCCCATGTTAGCTTAAGAGCATCTTTATATTGATGCTGTAAATATGGTGGCATGAAATCCATAGTCCGTGCAATGCATAAGGCAACTAAATAGCACAGTTGGTTACCATACACTAGACATATTTGTCTACTGTTAAAATTTGAAAAATATAGCCTCTAGTAGTAATTGTTATAAGATTTGAAAGTAGTGAGCAATCACAGAAATACAAATGTTTTTAAAATTTAATCAATAACTGTTTTTATCAAATATGCATCTATTCTAATATAGTAACATCAATGTCATACATGTTTGAGTTCTCCTGGTCTTGTTCTTGTTTTTTATCCATTTCACCAAACAGATGAGAAACTGTTCTCTTCTACTTCCTAGAAAAGCTTAAGTAGTTGAATCATGACAATAAATTTTATACGACCCCAAAAGAATGTTTTTCTTTATGGAGTTAAGTAATACCAACCATGAATGTGAAATCTTGCTGAAAAATTACATTTAGTTTCTATTGGTGTGATGCGATCACACCTTAATTCCCTTATTACCACATAGAACACTCACTGTCTAATGTAGTCCAAAATAATAGAAAAGGTGTCAAAATATAATCCAACACACGACCCATAAACAGCAATTAAAATTTCACTAATTGAAATTATAATTTAATAGACAATTATTATCTTTTAAGAAAAAAACCACCAATTTTCTCATGGCTGGAATCTAATTATAGTTGCCTTACACCTTAATACAAGGAATCCCTTTTTATTTTATTTTGGTTCTCTCTCATTGCTTGGGTCTTAATATATGAAAGTCTCATATTTCAAACTTAAATCAACACATTTTCTAACATTTAAGAAAAATACTCTCGGCGAAGAAGAAATTGTATGTGAGTGAGATTAAAAGATGAAGATAGCAAGAGTATGCCTGAAACACTTAAAAGTTATAATGGGACTAAGAGTCTCTCAAGAAGAGGTGGTAATTATTCATACCAATCAAAATAATATATTTAGGATAATATTTAATTTAATATAATTATTTTTAAAAATTTAATTTATTTTTTTAATAATGTTTAATGGTTATTACATCTTCATAAAACATGATAATTATTGATGATGTCACATACATAATAACATTAATTTGTACAGTGTGGAACGAACGTAAATGAATATTTTAAAAAAAAATATTAACATTGTTTTTTTTAAATTATTATATTAAATTGAATATTAATTCTATATATAATATTATTTTTTTAAAAATCTCAATTAACCATAAATATGTGATAACTAAAGTTGATGTGATAAAAAATGATTTAATAAGTATAATATAAACTTTGAAAAATTAATTAATATTAAATAGAAGATAGAATTAATATACCACTGTTAAATAGTATATTCCACATCCAATAGATACTATTGAAAAAATACTTTATATACTAAATTCTCGTCATATCTTATTATAGATATTTTGTCTTTATTACATGACTTCATCATTATTAACGGAGATCAAATAAAAAAAACTCTAAAATTAAATTGCAAAGTCGGCCTTGTATTCATGATTTTTTACAATACACAAAAAAAATCACATCTTTATCTTCATCTTTTGATGCTACACATAAATCATTTACACTTGAAGAATACTAACTTATATACTCACGTGTGTATGAGTAAATTTAGGAAAATTCAAAAAATATCATTCAAAATGGTGTTGTTGTACTCTCTTTTATTTGGTTCGTTTCAATCTAGTAAATATTGACCATTTTGACATTTGAGTTGTCTACCAATTTGAATTGCATATTGTTGCTACAACTATCATGTACACGGATAAAAACTTATTATTATTATTTTCTTAATTTGGTTAGGTGAAAACTTGTCCCCAATTAACTATGAACAACTTTCATTAGCCTTAAATCACTTAAATCATGTTTGAAAGTTTAATTAGTAGTACACTCACCAGGTTATTCAAGTATCTACTTTTACTTATCTAAACAAGATATATAGTTTTACATAATTTTTAAAAGAAGTTTACTATATCAAGTATTAGATTATGGTTTTATTCTTCTTTGATTTTTTTTTTATAATATTTTTTCGGTTCAATTAGATTTCACTTAGTAATTCATTGTATTTAATTCCTAAAATTTAAGATAATGTGATATTCGTTCCTAATATTTAAAGAAATATTTTAATTCTTCTAATATAAAATATATGATTTTTATTTTTAAAATAATTTATTATTGATTAATGTCAAGAATTATTAAAAATATATTTTTTTTACTGTACTCACCATCCCATCAGAAATGTGAATTGACAAAATTAACCCTAAGAGGTTTTAAGAACCTAAACAAACATTTATTTCTTCTCTGTCATTTTCGTTGTCACTGCTCAGAGCAGGCCGCAATGAGTATTCTGGGCGATTTTTGTGATTTTAGTGCGTGGGTTCTCAGTAAATATAAACAAACATGTGTGCTTCTTTTCTGTGCTATGGTTAGTGGATGGTTTTGGAAACGTTGTTCGTCAAAGAAGAAAGGTAAGGTTCATTTATGTGTTGCTTTCGAAATTTATAATCCATAATATTTGTGTAAATGATAAATGTAGAATGAAATGGGAAAGTGCATAAATAAAATAATTTATTATTAATTAATGTCAAGAACTATTAAAAATATTTTTTTACTGTACTCACCATCCCATCAGAAATGTGAATTGACAAAATTAACCCTAAGAGGTTTTAAGAACCTAAACAAACATTTCTTTGTTGTCACTGCTCAGAGCAAGCCGCAATGAGTATTATGGGCGATTTTGGTGATTTTAGTGCGTGAGTTCTCCGTAAATATAAACAAACATGTGTGCTTCTTTTCTGTGCGATGGTTAGTGGATGGTTTTGGAAACGTTGTTCGTCGAAGAAGAAAGGTAAAATTCATTTTTGTGTTGCTTTCGGAATTTATAATCCATAATATTTGTGTAAATGATAAATCTGGAATGAAATGAGAAGGTGCATATATTCCAAAAAAGGTAGTCTAGGTAGTCCTTAACCTGTTTTTGAAAAGGGCTAACCATTTTAAATATTTTTTCCATTTTGGAAATCAATAAATGTATCCTAGAAAGAGTATTTCAGAATGATGTTTTTGTTTTTCAGATTTCCTTTTCTGAAGACTCTTTTCTTTGACCGAACATCCTATTTTATAACCATTTAAAATTATTAAGAATAATTTGGATATTTTAGAAGATGTAGGGTTGGAGAAAAAATATAGGAGTGTAAAAGAAACCCTCTTTCTGAAATCAAGAAATTTTAAATATTTAATTTTTTAAAATAATTTCAAAAGTTTATATTAAATTTGAAGAACTAAAAATAAAATGAAACTTATTAATTTATAATTTAAAAGGGTCTTAATCCATTTTTTTCTATTAGATGAAATTTTACATGCGGGAAAAATACTCTCGCAACATGTTCCCTCCTTACACAAATAATTGGGACCTAAACCCTAAAGAAGAACAGAAAACCCTCACTCTCTAAACTCTTTCCTCCATTTACTATCATAATCCCAAATTATTTCACCCTTCCTCTCCAGACTCGCAATTGTGATACTTACTATCGACCTTCCTCTGAAGTGTTCCATTTCAGTCATATAATCTGTATTTTATTCTTCTCTCATTCTCGTAATCTTCCTATTTGAATGTTTTAATCAGTGTATGTTTTTTCTTTTTCATCCATTGTCGCAGTGCTTGCCTTTACAACTGTTTGGTGCATTGGCACATGTTTAGTAGCACACAACAGTTACGAAAGGGCTCTAATTTGATTTTGTAGGAAATATGCTAATGCTTGCCTTTTATAAGCTTACATAGTTGCAACTTGTTTATATATTTGTTAGTACATGATATATTTATGATAATTGGTAAGTTTTCTCTCTCTCACCGATATGGAATTCGAGTTGAAGCTAGCTAGCTACAAGCCCAAAGGAAAAAGAAACATGAATATCGGCTTAAAAAATAACAAAGATGTTTTCTGTTAGAACTATTTATTTGCGCTCAACTTGGGTATCAGAATTTTCATATTTAGGCTGTATGAAAAAGGAAGGATTTTGAACAACAACATATAAATATCAAGTGTTTGGTGTCTGGGGTTGTTTTCAATCTGAAGGGTTTTGGACTGATTTGTTTTGCTTCCCTCTGCAATTTCATTTGTTCTGTGGCAAGAATACTTGAATCAAGGGTCTTCCCTTTTTGTTTTTTGACCCCATAGTTTTTTTTGTGTGGTTGATGTGTGGTGTTCACTGTCACTGATATGTTTCTGTTTAGTTCTTATGTTCAGTGATGTGTTTGTTTGTTTGGACATCTATTTCAGAATATGCAATGCAAGGTTATGAAATTTTGTTGTGGCTATATTTTCCTTCAGTCCATCTTTCACACTGCTCTTTTAACCATGTTTTTCTTTAAATAGTTTAAACGTCAGACTCCATCTGTTTATACTTGCTGCATGTGTGATTTTCCTCTAAGTACATAAGATACACTCAAAATATTATAAGATATTTTAAGAAGTGATAGAAGTCACATTCTATTATGCACTATCTTATGTATCCATATTCTATTGCTTTCATTTATGTTACAAACAACTTAAGTTTCCTATTGGTAGGCTTCGCATCAGGTTTCTCATAACTGGGTCTGGTTTTAAGTTCTAATACACCAAATGAAGATAGTAACTGTTATCAATCTATCATTAACATACCTCATTTTTCTATATTATGATATGCAACTTCCTAGTATCTATCTGTATGTTTCAATCCCTGATATGATACTGTGTTGGTATGTTATTGCCTTGATATATGCTGTTTTAAAACTTTTTCTTTTTTTCTTTTTAATAGTGTGTGAAAATAAGACGGCCTCAATCATGCAGAGCTCTCAGCAATGGGTCGAGAAATAGTAACATAAGTTCTCTTTCAATTATTTCTATATTTTATTTTGTACAAATCTAATTTTGAATGTTGTAACCCAGCCGACCAAGGAAAGTGCAAGATGTTGCCCACCAAGAAGAAGTTGTTCGAGTGCTAACAAATACCCTTGAAACTGGAAGTGTAATTATCCTTCTCAAATACCTACTTTTCCTTTTCCTCCTCCTCCTCTTCCTCAATGAATCAAGCTAATCTTGTATTGCAGTGCCCCCACATGCTCTTCTATGGTCCTCCCGGCACTGGAAAAACAACTACTGCTCTTGCAATTGCCCACCAGCTTTTTGGGTATCCCTCTTTAGTTTTATTTTCACAATTAGAAGAGCGTTTGTTTATTTCTAACTGTTATGCCAATTTCTTGTGATCAAGACACCTTAAGAAGCTCTAACAACTACCAGCTTTGGTTGCTCTGTAGATCAAAATAAACAGAGCTGCTAAATAATATCTAATCAAGAATCCAAGATTGACTACATGTAATGGAAACCAAGGTGATATGAACTATCTGTTAAAACTTTCTCTTAATATATGCTTTACACTCTTAAGAGTATTTCAATAAACCTTTGTTAGTCAGTTTCACCATGAAATCATTTACTGAGTAAAAAGGAAATCAAATCTAATTTAAGGAATACCTTAAGTTCAAATATTTTCACAAAATTTATATAACTACCTTTGAATTCTTGACATGTTGAGTCATTGAGATCCAAAGACTATGCAAATTGTGCATCACTTTAATAGCAACTTATGGTAATAATTTTACTAGGAATATTTTTGTTCAACTGTTAGAAATGAAAGACCTAATGTTATGCAATAGAGGATCATTTTGAGGGTTGAATTTATCAAAATGTCAATTTTGTTTGTTTTATGAGTTGGGATTCATTGGTAGTAAAAAATGCTTCCGTTTTCTTCCTTAAGCTAATATGTTATGCTGATGGACACAATGGCACATGTAATTTAATTTCTAACAACTATATATTACAGGCCTAAGCTCTATAAGTCCAGGGTGTTGGAGCTGAATGCAAGTGATGATAGAGGGATTAATGTTGTTCGTACAAAGATAAAAGATTTTGCTGTTGTGGCTGTTGGTACTAACAAGCGTAAGAAGTATGGGAAATCTAATTCTCTTAAAATTCTTTCCCCCTCCTTTCTCTGCTTGTAAGATTTGAATAACTTCCTCTCTGTTATGGTGTTTTGATATTGCAGGGGTCATCCTTGTCCACCATTTAAGATTATTGTTCTAGATGAGGCTGATTCAATGACAGAAGATGCTCAGGCATTTTTGTTATGTTTTTCATTTCTAACGTTGCTGTCTCAAAGTGTTCTGGTTTCACACCACCTTCAATTGCTGTACAGAATGCCCTGAGGCGTACGATGGAAACTTACTCTAAAGTTACAAGGTTCTTTTTTATATGCAACTATGTGAGCAGGTATCTTGTCTTCCATGCTAATATGTTCTGTTTAATTTGGTATTCTCATATCTTTAAGGAGCTAATGAGTATTATAGTCACCATGATGAAAGTAATTAATCCAAATAGTGCCATGGAGTGGTTGGCTCCAAAAAAGCTATAACGAGTTATAGGACAATTTCTATTTTGAAGCTTTATACCACACGTATATATGCTGAAAAATAAGATAAGAACTCCTAAATTGAATAAATTCATAATTAATGACAAAAAAAAAGAGTTTGAGAGATGAACACATTAATAACAACCAACATCAAGGAATCAAACAAGTCTAAGCCTAAGGTTTAAAGCACCTAAATAAATAATTTTAACTACAAAATTATAATAGAAATGTCCATAAGATACCATGACCATGATTTCCATCAATTTTGACATGTAATGCTAATGAAGTTTTAATTATTCTTTTGGTCCCTATTGTTGCAACATTTCCCCTTTTAGCCCTTATAACCTAAAACATCTAATTTTGGTCCCTGTATTTGCATCTGTTTACCCTTTCGTTCTCCTTGCCAAGTGTTGGCTAACATTGTTTGAAATGAATGAGACGTGGTTCATTTAATCAACATTAATCTGAAATGTCGTTGTATGACTTTAGAGAACAATGACCCAAAGGGTAAAAACATGGCAATTATAGGAACCAGAAGAGAATGGTTTAAACTATAGCAACTAAAATGGAAAGTTGTTGCAATTGTAGGTACCAAATGGTAATTAAACCTTATGGGGTGCATTGTAAAAGGACTTTTATTTTGTATCCAAAGGGATGGCAATGGGGTGGGACAAGTGCGGGTTTTACTATCTCATCCCATCCTTGAAGTAAACATTCATCCCCATTCCCATCCTTATATCCAACAATTATGAATTTTTTGTCTCATCCCCATGCCCATCAAGGAACATGTGTATACTTGTACCCAACCCATACTTGTCCCTTTGCTATTTCACATCAGTGTTATCAATATTTGATTTGATAATGGAAAATATCAATCCTTTATGAAGTTATAACAAAAACCATAACGGGTTATGGCAGAAGCATTGCGTCAAAAGAAATTCAATATATAAATACACCACAAATTTCAAACTTAAAATAGCAACAAAACATTTCCAACTTAGCCGCTCCACACCTCGTCTCATGTAATTTCTTGATTTTCCACTGTCATCACAGCCTCATCAAACCTCGTGCAACAACCACACAACCTCATTAGATCTTGTGTTGCCGTTGCAAGCCTCCTTCTCTCTGTCTTTTATGCCATCTTTGTTCACTGCTAGTATCTCATGATGCAAAAAGTGGCTGCCATGACAAACTCGCATTGCCATTGCCATGTTGTGGCATTGATTAGAAATTCCTCTGTCAGTTTCCACCATAACTGGTTTTCAATAACATTGTTTCACATTATTAAGAAAACCTCTAATGTCTAGTCGACATGAGATATCCAACACACCCTCCTCACGTTGAAACTATCAACTCGTGTGGGAGACTATATATTTATATTTATGGATGGTCTGATAGCAGCTCGATAGCAGGTGACACGATAGGCATAGGAAACTCTCGCTAGGATAGATTCGAAATGATTTTGATACCATGTTAAGAAATGCTCTAATCTCTAGTTGATGTGAGATCTCTAACACACATTTTAATTAAATATCTTTTTTATAAAAAATAAAAATCACATTAAAGGAAACATGATATTATCAAGTATTAAATATTCATAGGATATGCATTTTATTTTCTCTAATGTCAAATATCAAGAAAAAAAATTATAATTGTATAAATATCAAATTAGAGTATTAAATAACAATTGAATAAAGGTCAAATAATTATAGAAAAGAGTAAAAATAACCAAATGTAAGACCTAGAAATAAGTTACAAAACTAAGGACCAAAGAAAACTTAATATAAGTTTTTTAAATTACCTAATAAATTAAAAGTGTTTTAGTAATTTAAAATGGGGATGAGTATGGGGACATGGATGACTACTAGGAAATGTATAAAAAAAAACGGGGTAGATATGTACATATCCATTCTCATCCCCAATTTAATAAATTGGGTATTATCCATACCCGTACTATAGTTAATGCGAGGATTTCTTGTCAAAATCGGGATAGATTTGAATAATGCCCGCACATATGGGTTCATTTGCCATCCCTATGTCCAAGGATTGGAAGTTTATATAACCTTTTAAAAATTAATTTTTCAGGCAGCACCATTTCCTTTGAATGGAGATTTACGGAGAAGAAAATCTAACTTTCTTTAGTTAAAAGGAAAGTCTTAATGGAAAAAAGAATATCATGTTATTGTTATTAAATCACTTAATGTGGTAAGAATTTTGTAAAAATGACATTATTCTTTGAATTATAGAAAACTTGTATAAGTATTTCTGGTAATATATTTGATCAACCAAATAAAACTTATCGTTTGTGTGAATCATAATTCTCAAGATTCATATTGATCAGGAATCATGATTCCCATGTATGAAAAGTTGCTTTGGTATCAAACGCCATGTTAATGTGATATATTGTTACAGTCCTTTTCCTTTTGTTCTTGTTAATGGTTTCCAAGGATAGAACACATTGACTTCATACATTATATGTTGTCATTTTTTTTCCATAGGATTATAGAACCACTTGCTTCAAGATGTGCAAAATTCAGGTTCAAGCCATTGTCAGAAGAAATCATGAGCAGCCGGATTTTGTACATATGCAAAGAAGAGGAACTCTGTCTTAATGCTGAGGTGAGAACCTTATGGGCTGTTTAGTTCAGTGGAGGGGAAGGGAAGGAATAGGAGGGATTTTGATTAGATACTCTGTTTAGTTAAGAGGAAGGGAGGGGAGGGATATCAATGGAGAGGATAAGCAACTTGTTTCTTGTTTGGTTCACAAGGGGAGGGGAGACTTTTTAAAAATTAATTTACCTTCATTTCCTTGTTATTTTGGGTTCCCAAGTGTAAATAGGATTACTTTTGCCAATACATTTAAAATGTTTTAAATGACTTATCTTCCCCTCCAAATCTCCCCAATATTGGAGGGGAGCAAAAATTGAATGAGGGATTTGGCTCCCCTCCATTCCCAATCCAACTCCCCTCTCCTCTATTTCTCTCCAACCAAGCATGTTAGTTCTCACACAATGTAGTATCATTCTTAATGTTCAGTCTTTTATCTTTAGAGGTTTTGTTACATCATAATGGATTATTTTTCATGCCTTTGCTTCCATAGGCTCTTTCAACCCTTAGTTCTATTTCTCATGGAGATCTTCGCCGGGCAATCACATACTTGCAGGTGAGCGGCATTTCCTGATCAACACATTCAATTTTCAAACAATTACGTTATATGATTTCTATTTTCTTATAGTTTTCATGTGTAATTTAACTCAACCTCTTCACATTAAATAATGAAATCTTTGAATGTGATGCTTTTAACATATTCTGCTTGACTCCACCAGACTAATGAGTAACATTCCAAGTATGTTAATTCTGTGTTGTTTCTTAGGGAATAATTGTTACAAGAAAAAACTGTTATTTTTCTTAAAAATATTGTTTTACAGTTGCATGTTGTCTGATTTTTAGGACATGTTGTCCATTTTTATTTATATCTAGTACTGAATCAACGATTAACATCAATGGAAAGTTGATGCGGTGATGAGGTCAAAAGTTCCCTGCTGATAAGATAGGAGAGCCTGCGCTATAAATAATATTTGTTTGATTGTAGGAACTGTTGGGTTTGGGCTCACTTCCTATGTGGAGGCCCATTCCAACATTAACCTTTAGGGTTTTTCAAACAGGGGCAGAGCCGGCAGCACATACAGAAGAGAGAGAAAAAGAGAGCGAAAAGATTAAAGAGAGAGAAAGCTTCGCTCAACAACTTCCGGCCACCATCGACTCTTCGTTCACCGTTGGATCGCGCTGAAATTTTGTCAGCAGGTTCATACCTCGTGGGTCTTCAGTTTGACCGTTCGGATTGTTCAAAAGTCACTGGAACAGTGACATATATGCCGTGTATGGTAACTGCATTTTGTGAATTTTTCAGGTTCCTTGTTCTCTGTTTTCATCTTTGTTGTATTGGTATTTGGCTGGTCATTGAGCACAAATTGTGCTGTGATTTGAGTCTCTTGTAACCATAATTTTTTATCATAGTGGAACCTTGATTGACTGGCTTGTGCCCGTGGTTTTTACTTCTCACATTGAGAAGGTTTTCCACGTTAAAATTCTTGTGTCTTCTTTAAGTGTGTTTTGTGTTGTTGCCATTATTTGCTATTTCTCCTCACAGATTCTTGCAAGTTGGAGAAATTGTTATCCGCTGCGTATTGCTCTTGTTGAGATATTATTGTTATTGTATTGAATTTCCCATCAGAGTGGTATCAGAGCTCTTTGGTTGGAGCTATTAGACTGCTTGAATGATGGAGGCAAAAACAAATAAGATGGTTTGTTTGAACGACACTAATTATCACTTGTGGAAGGGAAAAATGAAGGATCTGAAAGGCCAAAAGACAAGATTGATGAGGATTGGAAGTTTGAGCATCACCAGGTTTGTGGTTTTATTCGTCAGTATGTTGAAGACAATGTTTATAATCACATTGCTAATGAGGAAGATGCAAAATCCTTGTGGAAGAAGATTGAGACTTTGTATGCCTCTAGTATAGGGAACAATAAATTATACTTGTTGAATTCCTTGATGAATTTGAGGTACAAGGAGAGCACTTCTATTTCAGATCACTTAAATGATTTTTAGGGGCTCCGAGATCAATTGTCAGAAATGGGCATCAAGTTTGATGACGAAGTTTTGGGATTATGGGTGCTGAATACTCTACCAAATTCTTGGGAAACATTTCGGGTTTCAATTACAAACTCATCCTCGGATGGTGTTGTCTCCTTGGAAAGTGTCAAGGGTAGTGTTCTTAATGAGGAGATGAGAAGGAAGGCACATGGTACTTCATCTCATTCCGAAGTACTTGTCACTGAAAATAGGGGGAGAAGCCAGAGAAAGGAACTAAAAGGGAGTAGACAGAACAGCAGAAGTAAATCCAAGTCCAGATACAAGAATGTGGAGTGTCATTATTGTCACAAAACAGGGCACATTCAGAGAAACTGTTTTATATGGAAAAGGGAGAACAAGGATAAGAAAGGGAAGCAGAAGGAGAAATATCATGACAATGATGATCATGTTTCTACTGCTACCTGTGATGATGATCTTGTTATTCTCCGTGATCATGATTCAGTTAATCTTGTATCAGATGAGAGCATGTGGATAATTGATAGTGGTGCTACACTGCATGTTACACCAAGGAAGGAGTTCTTCACATCTTACACTTCTGGTGATTTTGGAGTGTTGAAGATGGGTAATGATGGTGTGTCCAAGGTAATTGGTATGGGTGATGTTTGCTTGCGGACCAATATGGGAATGGAGTTGTTGCTCAGAGGAGTCAAACATGCTCCAGATATTCGCTTTAATTTGCTTTATGTGCAGATGCTTGATGATAGTGGTTTTGAAAATCACTTTGGTTCAGGAAAGTGGAAACTCTCCAAAGGTAATCTCATCGTGGCCAAAGGGGAGAGAATCAGTAAATTGTATTGGACAAAAGCATTGGTTGCTAAAGACAGTGTGAACGTCATGGATATGGACGCTTCTTTGTGGCACCGAAGGCTTAGTCATATTTGTGAGAAGGGGCTGAATTGTTTAGCCAAAAAGGATGTGCTTCCGGGATTGAAGAGTGCAGAGTTGGAGAAATGTTCTCATTGCATGGTTGGTAGGCAGACCAGAGTATCCTTCAAGAAGCATCCTCCCACAAAGAAGTCAGAGTTGCTTGAACTGGTGCATTCTGATGTTTGTGGCCCATTGAAGGTAAAGTCATATAGTGGTGCACTTTACTTTGTTACCTTTATTGATGATTGTTCTAGGAAGCTTTGGGTTTATGTTTTGAAGACAAAAGATCAAGTCCTAGAAAAATTCAAAGAATTCCATGTTTTGGTTGAGAGACAGTCAGGCAAGAAGCTGAAATGCATTCGTACTGACAATGGTGGTGAGTATTGTGGACCGTTCGATGCTTATTGCAAGCAACACGGTATCAGACATGAAAAGACTCCTCCTAAAACTCCTCAGTTGAATGGCTTAGCAGAAAGGATGAACAGGACACTAATAGAAAGAGTTAGGTGTATGCTTTCTGAAGCAAAGTTGCCTAAGCACTTTTAGGGTGAGGCATTGTACACTGCAGTGCATGTTATTAATTTGAGTCCTGCAGTTGCTTTGAATGTTGAGGTGCCAGACAAGGTTTGGTTTGGCAAGAATGTCAAGTATGATCATTTGCGTGTCTTCGGTTGTAAAGCATATGTGCATGTTCCTAAGGATGAGAGATCCAAGTTGGACGCGAAGACAAGGCAGTGCATCTTCATTGGTTATGGTCAGGATGAATTTGGCTACAAGTTCTTTGATCCGGTTGAGAAGAAGGCAGTGAGAAGCCGTGATGTGAAGTTCATGGAAGATCAAACCATTGAAGATATTGATAAGACAGAGAAGACGACATCTGAGACAGAGAATAGATTGTCTAATGTCGATCCAGTTCAGAGTGATGAACAACATGATGATGTTGATGATCAACAACTTGGAGATGCTTTTGATGTTCCTATTGATGACGTTGAAGAGGAACATGGGATGTCACAAGACGAGGATCTTGGTGATGCTCCTGAACCACCTCAAGTTCAAATTCGGAGGTCTAATAGGCATAGGGAACCATCTACTAGGTATCCTTCTGATGACTATGTTACCTTGACGGATGAAGGAGAATCGGAGTGCTATCTTGAAGCCATGGAGAGTGAAGAAAAGAAAAAGTGGTTGGATTCAATGCAAGATGAAATGAAGTCCCTGCATGATAATCACACTTTTGACTTGGTGAAATTGCCAAAAGACAAGAAGGCTCTGGAAAACAGGTGGATTTACAGGGTAAAGCAAGAAAGCAATTCTACATCTCCAAGGTATAAAGCCAGATTGGTGGTGAAAGGGTTTAGAGAGAGAAAAGGCATTGATTTCAATGAGATTTTTTCTCCTGTGGTGAAGATGTCATCCATTAGAATTGTGCTGAGTTTGGCTGCTACTCTTGGTTTAGAGGTAGAGCAAATGGATGTTAAAACTGCTTTCCTTCATGGTGATTTGGAGGAAGAGATTTACATGAAGCAACCTGATGGTTTTCTTGTTAAAGGCAAGGAAGATCATGTGTGTAGACTGAGAAAAAGTCTATATGGCTTGAAGCAAGCTCCTCGTCAATGGTACAAGATGTTTGAGTCTGTTATGTGTGAGCAAGGCTACAAGAAGACTACTTCTGATCATTGTGTCTTTGTTAAAAAATTTGCTAATGATGATTTCATTATCTTGTTGTTGTATGTTGATGACATGCTTATTGTTGGGAAAGATATTTCCATGATCAATAGGTTGAAGAAGCAATTGAGTGAGTCATTTGCTATGAAAGACATGGGAGCTGCTAAGCAAATTCTTGGTATAAGAATCATGCGTGATAGGCAAGAAAAGAAGCTTTGGTTGTCACAGGAGAACTATGTTAAAAGAGTGCTATAGAGGTTCCAGATGGAAAATGCTAAGGCGGTAAGCACTCCTCTTGCTACCCATTTTAAATTGAGTACAAAACAAAGTCTTTCTGATGAATCTGAAAAGTCAGATATGCAACGGGTTCCTTATGCATCCGCTGTGGGTAGCTTGATGTATGCAATGGTGTGTACAAGACCAGATATTGCACATGCTGTTGGTACAGTCAGTAGATTTATGTCTAATCCAGGTAGAGAGCATTGGAATGCTGTGAAATGGATTTTAAGGTATCTTCATGGTACGACTTGTTTGAGGCTTTGTTTTGGAGGTGATAAGCCTACCCTTGTGGGCTGCACTGATTTTGATATGGGTGGAGACATAGAAGGTCTACCTCAGGCTACGTGATTAAATTTGCAGGTGGAGCTGTGGCATGGCAATCCAGATTACAGAAGTGTGTTGCATTGTCCACTACTGAGGCAGAGTTCATTGCCATTACAGAAGCATGCAAGGAGTTGTTGTGGGTGAAGAAACTCCTGCAAGAGCTTAGTTTTGTTCAAGACAAGTACGTGCTATTTTGTGATAGTCAGAGTGCAATTTATCTTGGTAAAAATTCAACTTTCCATTCTAGGTCCAAGCATATTGATGTGAGGTATCATTGGATACGCGATGCTTTGGAAGCTGGGTTACTGGAGTTGGCAAAAGTTCATATAGATGATAATTGTGCTGATATGATGACTAAGTCACTACCGAGGAGCAAGTTTGAAACTTGTTGCGAGATTGCCAGTTTGGCAATCATCTCCACATAGTTGTGAGGGGGAGATTTGTTGGGTTTGGGCTCACTTCCTATGTGGAGGCCCATTCCAACATTAACCTTTAGGGTTTTTCAAACAGGGGCAGAGCCAGTAGCACATAGAGAAGAGAGAGAAAAAGTGAGAGAAAAAGAGAGAGAAAAGATTAAAGAGAGAGAAAGCTTCGCTCAGCAACTTCCGGCCACCATCGACTCTTTGTTCACCGTTGGATCGGGCTGAAATTTTGTCAGCAGGTTCATACAGTGTGTAACTGCAATCTGACCGTTGGGAGCTTGCAAAAGGTGTTTGAGCAGAGAGAAATTCACCTCACACTGCAGCAGCGTTTTTTAGAGTTTCTTTTGAGAACGGGAATTTTCAGATTGCTGCTACGGTTTCGTCCACCGTTGGATTGGGCTGAAATTTAGTCAGAAGGTTCATACCTCGTGGTTCTTCAGTTTGACCGTTGGGATTGTTGAAAAGTCACTGGAACAGTGACATATAGGCCGTGTACGGTAACTGCAGTTTGTGAATTTTTCAGGTTCCTTGTTCTCTGTTTTCATCTCTGTTGTATTGGTATTTGGCTGGTCATTGAGCACAAATTGTGCTGT
This sequence comes from Phaseolus vulgaris, assembly GCF_051622355.1. Taxonomy (NCBI): domain Eukaryota; kingdom Viridiplantae; phylum Streptophyta; class Magnoliopsida; order Fabales; family Fabaceae; genus Phaseolus; species Phaseolus vulgaris. The sequence continues at coordinate 3,702,962 of NC_143501.1, read as the reverse complement.
GATTTGAGTCTCTTGTAACCATAATTTTTTATCATAGTGGAACCTTTGACTGGCTTGTGCCCGTGGTTTTTACTTCTCACATTGAGAAGGTTTTCCACGTTAAAATTCTTGTGTCTTCTTGAAGTGTGTTTTGTGTTGCTGCCATTATTTGCTATTGCTCCTCACAGATTCTTGCAAGTTGGGGAAATTGTTATCCGCTGCGTATTGCTCTTGTTGAGATATTATTGTTATTGTATTGAATTTCCCATCAGGAACGTATGCTTTCATCTTCATGGTTTTCTAGTAATGGCATAAGAATAAAATTCAATGGAAAGATGCAGTGGAGAGTATATTAACACCAGGTTGATAAGAGAGGAGAGCCTCTAGTTAAGATTTTCTATTGAAACTTGGTAGAGCATAGATCTGTTGTGGTTTGGGTATTTATTTGCAACCTGTCCTATCCTTTAAAAAATATTTTTCTGGCTTTCCTTCCTGTTGGTTTCCATGTAGACGTTGCTTTCACTTCATGCATAACTAATTTATTAGCATAAACTATAAAATGGAATTATCTTGTGTGTTATTATTTAATACACATAACATAATGCTATCACCAGGAAATGTAAATTGACTTTTTAAATTCAATCAAGGCAGTCCTACTGAAAATAGAGGAATTGTGTGCCTATTTATTTTTTTCAACTAACTTGGTATTTAAAATTGCAGTCTGCAGCTCGCTTATTTGGATCTTCAATTTCTTCAGAGAATCTGATTTCTGTGTCTGGGGTAGGTTGTTGCAGTACCTTCCTGCGACTTCTGTTTCTATTTTCAAAGACAACAATTTAATACAATAAAGTTGTTTATGACATTATTTTGTACGTTGTTTGTATGTATTCACATTGGGCTGAGGATTGATTGACATAATTATTGGCTGAAAGACAAGGATTTGGAATTACAATTTTGGCTTTACGTTAATCATGTGATTTTCACTCTTGCTTTTTAAGTATCTAGATAAGGGGTTTTTAACTTCTCCTAATAGTGTGGTTTCTTGTTATATAAGTTCACAATTTGCAGTCTATTCTATATGCTATTTTTGTGAAGCATTGGAGGTCAAAATTGCATATATTCTTTGAAGTGACCTCCTATTTGGGGTCTTCTCTTCAAGCTGTGTGCCGCTTTTTCATTTTCATGACACAAAAATCTATTTTGGATTTCCTTGTTTAGAATTTATTTTTTAATTTTAGATTTTTATTTCCCTAATAAGGGGCAAATTTGGAATTTCAAAAGTTAATTGATTGCAAATCTAAAATAAGTGGGTGCAAAAAGCAAATGTCTTAAGAGATGGGCAGAATCTTTGGGCCTAGTGATTTTTTTTTCTTTGGGCTGTGTTACCTGGCTATAAAATTTAGGGTTTTACGTAAAGAATATATTTTGGTGCGAATTAGCTATGATGGAAAGATTTGAGACAGGTGTCAGAAGAAGTGCGCATCAAGCAAGGGAGCAGGAGGGAGGTTGATAGAGATGCGCAGCAGCATATAAGAGCGTTTCAATCCCCACTTCCCAAAATGGCTTCCACACTCTGCTCCTCTTCCACTTTTCTCCTCCTTCACGCTACGACGTCGTTTGCCCCTCGTCGGAGCCTTTTGCATGCTCAGTTTGGGACTCTCTAATCTCTACACCCCCTCGTATTCCTCTGCCCTCAAAAAGGGGTGCGTTCTGTCTCTCTTGCGGTATTCGCTGTTCCGTCTTCGTAACATCGTCCACTTTCTCTTCCTTTCTCTCTCCATTGAGTTCAATTCAATTGCCTCTGTTTCAGATCGAAATTGGGTATCCAAAAGCCACTCCACCGTCAGAATGGAAGCAAATAGCACCACTGTCCCCAGCATTGTTGTCTATGTCACTGTTCCCAACAAAGAAGCAGGTACTAGGAACATGTTCGGTTATTTAAGTTTTTTAACTTGTCTCTTTTATTTTCACGTGCGTTGGTGGTTGTGCAGGTAAGAAGTTGGCTGAAAGCATTGTCACAGAGAAGCTTGCAGCTTGTGTGAACAGGGTACCGGGTGAGAATTTCCCACTTGAGATCTGTTATAATCACTCACAACACACTGCAACTTTGTGTATCTAATGGTTTAAAATTAGTAATATCTGGGAGGGGTTTGGTACTTCTAGATATTAATTGTTGTAACAGAGTACTTTTTCTAATTATGTTATTTTTTGTGATTTTGTCCCTGGATTTGAATTGATTTGATAAATACTTGATTCTGGACAACGAGAACGAACAACAAATGTGCTTGCCATTGCATAACAGTTAACTACTAATAATGTATTGGGCTGTGTACTGTCTTGAGTTAGATTTTTGTTTTAAATGAAATAGCAAGCTCCGGAATAAAAAAATTTTGCTTGTATTATGGGTTACTTTGTTTGCATATACCAATCAATGTAGACGTCCCTCTTTTTTTTATCTTCACTTGATCACTTAAATTGAACGTGATTCTATTAATCGAAAATAGTTTCTCTGATTGAAAATATTTTGAATATTTTTAGTTACCTTCACGCGTGGCCAGAACTTCTTTTTGCATTCTTTGTCATGCCACATGTAGGTAACCAAGACTTGAATGAATTCCACCACTTGACAATTTTTCTTCACTTTTAGTTTATATACTTGTTTCACTTATGGTGTGTGTGACCATGTCCACCAGTGGCATTGTTCTGGTATATGGTCTTGACTCCATGGTTGTCAAACTCGCTAGTCTACGTAGACTCCTGGGGAGCTCCGTAGACTCGACCCGTAGACTCGTTTCATATTAAAAAAAAAAGTGTAAATAACTACATTTAGTCCTAAATGAGAATTAATAATATACCAAATCATCTAACTTCAAAGTCTCAAATAAAGAAGGTCATACAAATACTACAAAAGTTAAATTGTTCAATTCAAGTCATAGAAATTAAATAATTAGAAATTCAAATTTCTATGTCCAATCCTCTAATGATATCCTCTCCTCCATCATCTCCATCATCATCTTCATCATCATCTCCATCTTCATCTTCATCCACATTAACTCAAAAGTCAAATTTTCAAGATCAAATGCATCTAGAGTTGGAATTGTTAGTGTCGGATTTAAGTGAACATTTGCATCTTGAACTTGATCAATCTCATCAATATTATCTCCCTCTTCAGTTATCCATTCATCATCTGATTGAATATCATCAAAGGGAAGATCAACTGTTTTTCTACTTTGCTTATTACTCAACTTCAAGTTGTACATGACATACACCAAATCATTCATCTTTTTCTGATGCAAACGGTTTCTTCTCTTTGTATGAACCTATATTAAATAGGAAATTTAGTAACTAACCATATAAAACTAAATAAAGAAATTATAAATAACTTCAATTACCATTTCAAATGAGCTCCAATTTCGCTCACATCCAGAAGAGCTACAAGTCAAGCTTAGAATTCGGATAGCAAACCTCTTCAACTCTGGAGTTCTATACCCAAACATCTCCCACCATTCTCCAGGAAGTATTGTTTTTCTACTTTCCTTTGCGTCATCCATTGCAAAGGCTCCTCTACCAAAATGATACTCAACAAGTTGCACATTAATTATCCTTCTTTCAGCAGCATCCTTAACCAATCTTCTCATGGATGTATACAAGCCTTCTTTCACCTCAGGATCATCAGATATAAACTCAGGTTCATAATGGAATTGGGGATTGAGATAGTATGCAGCTGCATGCAGAGGCCTATGAAGTTGATTATCCCATCTTGATTCATATTTTTTTCCAAACCTCTTCATAGCTACATACATTCATTCAATAGTAATCAATACCAACTAACATATAAGTAATAGAAGAAGGAGTAATTAAATTTTTAAAGAGAAAAGCTATAAAATTTTTACCTTTTCTTAATATGATTAAAATTGTTCTTAATCTTCTCCTTTGCACGATCCATCTCTTCATATATGAAACCCATTGCAGGTTTTGCATCTGAATCCACCAATCTTAGGACCACCATAAGAGGGGCAGCAACTTTGAGGCACGTGGAGATATTCTTCCAAAATCGGTTGTCTAATATCATATTTTCAACCTTTTTCCCCTCTTGTGAACAGAAAACCCTAAAGAACAGAAAACCCTCACTCCCTAAACTCTTTCCTCCATTTACTATCATAATCCCAAATTATTTCATCCTTCCTCTCCAGACTCGCAATTGTGATACTTACTATCGACGTTCTTCTGAAGTGTTCCATTTCAGTCATATAATCTGTATTTTATTATTCTCTCATTCTCGTAATCTTCCTATTTGAATGTTTTAATCAGTGTATGTTTTTTCTTTTTCATCCATTGTCGCAGTGTTTGCCTTTACAACTGTTTGGTGCATTGGCACATGTTTAGTAGCACACAGCAGTTACAAAAGGGCTCTAATTTGATTTTGTAGGAAATATGCTAATGCTTGCCTTTTATAAGCTTACATAGTTGCAGCTTGTTTATATATTTGTTAGTACATGATATATTTATGATAATTGGTAAGTTTTCTCTCTCTCACCGATATGGAATTCGAGTTGAAGGTAGCTAGCTACAAGCCCAAAGGAAAAAGAAACATGAATATCGGCTTAATAAATAACAAAGTTGTTTTCTGTTAGAACTATTTATTTGCGCTCAACATGGGGATCAGAATTTTCATATTTAGGCTGTATGAAAAAGGAAGGATTTTGAACAACAACATATAAATGTCAGGTGTTTGGTGTCTGGGGTTGTTTTCAATCTGAAGGGTTTTGGATTGATTTGTTTTGCTTCCCTCTGCAATTTCATTTGTTCTGTGGCAAGAATACTTGAATCAAGGGTCTTCCATTTTTGTTTTTTGACCCCATAGTTTTTTTTGTGTGGTTGATGTGTGGTGTTCACTGTCACTGATATGTTTCTGTTCAGTTCTTATGTTCAGTGATGTGTTTGTTTGTTTGGACATCTATTTCAGAATATGCAATGCAAGGTTATGAAATTTTGTTGTGGCTATATTTTTCTTCAGTCCATCTTTCATACTGCTCTTTTCACCATGTTTCTCTTTAAATAGTTTAAACGTCAGACTCCATCTGTTTATACTTGCTGCATGTGTGATTTTCCTCTAAGTACATCAGATACACTCAAAATATTATAAGATATTTTAAGAAGTGATAGAAGTCTCATTCTATTATGCACTATCTTATGTATCCATATTCTATTGCTTTCATTTATGTTACAAACAACTTAAGTTTCCTATTGGTAGGCTTAGCATCAGGTTTCTCATAACTGGGTCTCTGGTTTTAAGTTCTAATACACCAAATGAAGATAGTAACTGTTATCAATCTATCATTAACATACCTCATTTTTCTATATTATGATATGCAACTTCCTAGTAGTTATCTGTATGTTTAATTCCTTCATATGATACTGTGTTGGTATGTTATTGCCTTGATATATGCTGTTTTAAAACTTTTTCTTTTTTCTTTTTAATAGTGTGTGAAAATAAGACGGCCTCAATCATGCAGAGCTCTCAGCAATGGGTCGAGAAATAGTAACATAAGTTCTCTTTCAATTATTTCTATATTTTATTTTGTACAAATCTAATTTTGAATGTTGTAACCCAGCCGACCAAGGAAAGTGAAAGATGTTGCCCACCAAGAAGAAGTTGTTCGAGTGCTAACAAATACCCTTGAAACTGGAAGTGTAATTATCCTTTTCAAATACCTACTTTTCCCTTTCCTCCTCCTCCTCTTCCTCATTGAATCAAGCTAATCTTGTATTGCAGTGCCCCCACATGCTCTTCTATGGTCCTCCCGGCACTGGAAAAACAACTATTGCTCTTGCAATTGCCCACCAGCTTTTTGGGTATCCCTCTTTAGTTTTATTTTCACAATTAGAAGAGCGCTTGTTTATTTCTAACTGTTATGCCAATTTCTTGTGATCAAGAGACCTTAAGCAACTCTTCTAACAACTACCAGCTTTGGTTGCTCTGTAGATCAAAATAAACAGAGCTGCTAAATAATATCTAATCAAGAATCCAAGATTGACTACATGTAATGGAAACCAAAGTGATATGAACTATCTGTTAAAACTTTCTCTTAATATATGCTTTACACTCTTAAGAGTATTTCAATAAACCTTTGTTAGTCAGTTTCACCATGAAATCATTTACCGAGTAAAAAGGAAATCAAATCTAATTTAAGGAATACCTTAAGTTCAAATATTTTCACAAAATTTATATAACTACCTTTGAATTCTTGACATGTTGAGTCATAGAGATCCAAAGACTATGCAAATTGTGCATCACTTTAATAGCAACTTACGGTAATAATTTTACCAGGAATATTTTTTGTTCAACTGTTAGAAATGAAAGACCTAATGTTATGCAGTAGAGGATCATTTTGAGGGTTGAATTTATCAAAATGTCAATTTTGTTTGTTTTATGAGTTGGGATTCATTGGTAGTAAAAAATGCTTCCGTTTTCTTCCTTAAGCTAATCTGTTGTGCTGATGGACACAATGGCACATGTAATTTAATTTCTAACAACTATATATTACAGGCCTGAGCTCTATAAGTCCAGGGTGCTGGAGCTGAATGCAAGTGATGATAGAGGGATTAATGTTGTTCGTACAAAGATAAAAGATTTTGCTGCTGTGGCGGTTGGTACTAACAAGCGTAAGAAGTATGGGAAATCTAATTCTCTTAAAATTCTTTCCCCCTCCTTTCTCTGCTTGTAAGATTTGAATAACTTCCTCTTTGTTATGGTGTTTTGATATTGCAGGGGTCATCCTTGTCCACCATTTAAGATTATTGTTCTAGATGAGGCTGATTCAATGACAGAAGATGCTCAGGCATGTTTGTTATGTTTTTCATTTCTAACGTTGCTGTCTCAAAGTGTTCTGGTTTCACACCACCTTCAATTGTTGTACAGAATGCCCTGAGGCGTACGATGGAAACTTACTCTAAAGTTACAAGGTTCTTTTTTATATGCAACTATGTGAGCAGGTATCTTGTCTTCCATGCTAATATGTTTTGTTTAATTTGGTATTCTCATATCTTTAAGGAGCTAATGAGTATTATAGTCACCATGATGAAAGTAATTAATCCAAATAGTGCCATGGAGTGGTTGGCTCCAAAAACGCTATAGCGAGTTATAGGACAATTGCTATTTTGAAGCTTTATGATACGCATAACATAAGTTTTATACCACACATATATATGCTGAAAAATAAGATAAGAACTCCTAAATTGAATAAATTCATAATTAATGACAAAAAAATGAGTTTGAGAGATGAACACATTAATAACAACCAACATCAAGGAATCAAACAAGTCTAAGCCTAAGGTTTAAAGCACCTAAATAAATAATTTTAACTACAAAATTATAATAGATATGTCCATAAGATACCATGACCATGATTTCCATCAATTTTGACATGTAATGCTAATGAAGTTTTAATTATTCTTTTGGTCCTTATTGTTGCAACATTTCCCCTTTTAGCCCTTATAACCTAAAACATCTAATTTTGGTCCCTGTATTTGCATCTATTTACCCTTTCGTCCTCCTTGCCAAGTGTTGGCTAACATTGTTTGAAATGAATGAGATGTGGTTCATTTAATCAACATTAATCTGAAATGTCGTTGTATGACTTTAGAGAACAATGACCCAAAGGGTAAAAGCATGGCAATTATAGGAACCAGAAGAGAATGGTTTAAACTATAGCAACTAAAATGGAAAGTTGTTGCAATTGTAGGTACCAAATGGTAATTAAACCTTATGGGGTGCATTGTAAAAGGACTTTTTTTTTGTATCCAAAGGGATGGCAATGGGGTGGGACAAGTGCGGGTTTTACTATCTCATCCCATCCTTGAAGTAAACATTCATCCCCATTCCCATCCTTATATCCAACAATTATGAATTTTTTGTCTCATCCCCATGCCCATCAAGGAACATGTGTATACTTGTACCCAACCCATACTTGCCCCTTTGCTATTTCACATCAGTGTTATCAATATTTGATTTGATAATGGAAAATATCAATCCTTTATGAATTTATAACAAAAACCATAACGGGTTATGGCAGAAGGATTGCGTCAAAAGAAATTCAATATATAAATACACCACAAATTTCAAACTTAAAATAGCAACAAAACATTTCCAACTTAGCCACTCCACACCTCATCTCTTGTAATTTCTTGATTTTCCACTGTCACCACAGCCTCATCAAACCTCGTGCAACAACCACACAACCTCATTAGATCTGGTGTTGCCGTTGCAAGCCTCCTTCTCTTTGTCTTTTATGCCATCTTTGTTCACTGCTAGTATCTCATGATGCAAAAAGTGGCTGCCATGACAAACTCGCATTGCCATTGCCATGTTGTGGCATTGATTAGAAATTCCTCTGTCAGTTTCCACCATAATTGGTTTTGAATAACATTGTTTCACATTATTAAGAAAACCTCTAATGTCTAGTCGACATGAGATATCCAACACATCCTCCTCACGTTGAAACTATCAACTCGTGCGTGAGACTGTATATTTATATTTATGGATAGTCTGATAGCAGCTCGATAGCGGGTGACACGATAGGCATAGGAAACTCTCGCTAGGATAGATTCGAAATGATTTTGATACCATGTTAAGAAATGCTCTAATCTTTAGTTGATGTGAGATCTCTAACACACATTTTAATTAAATATTTTTTTTATAAAAAATAAAAATCACATTAAAGGAAACATGATATTATCAAGTATTAAATATTCATAGGATATGCATTTTATTTTCTCTAATGTCAAATATCAAGAAAAAAAATTATAATTGTATAAATATCAAATTAGAGTATTAAATAACAATTGAATAAAGGTCAAATAATTATAGAAAAGAGTAAAAATGACCAAATGTAAGACTTAGAAATAAGTTACAAAACTAAGGACCAAAGAAAACTTAATATAAGTTTTTTAAATTACCTAATAAATTAAAAGTGTTTTAGTAATTTAAAATGGGGATGAGTATGAGGACATGGATGACTACTGGGAAATGTATAAAAAAAAACGGGGTAGATATGTACATATCCATTCTCATCCCCAATTTAATAAATTGGGTATTATCCATACCCGTACTGTAGTTAATGCGAGGATTTCTTGTCAAAATCGGGATAGATTTGAATAATGCCCGCACATATGGGTTCATTTGCCATCCCTATGTCCAAGGATTGGAAGTTTATATAACCTTTTAAAAATTAATTTTTCAGGCAGCACCATTTCCTTTGAATGGACATTTACGGAGAAGAAAATCTAACTTTCTTTAGTTAAAAGGAAAGTCTTAATGGAAAAAAGAATATCATGTTATTGTTATTAAATCACTTAATGTGGTAAGAATTTTCTAAAAATGACATTATTCTTTGAATTATAGAAAACTTGTATAAGTATTTCTGGTAATATATTTGATCAACCAAATAAAACTTATCGTTTGTGTGAATCATAATTCTCAAGATTCATATTGATCAGGAATCATGATTCCCATGTATGAAAAGTTGCTTTGGTATCAAACGCCATGTTAATGTGATATATTGTTACAGTCCTTTTCCTTTTGTTCTTGTTAATGGTTTCCAAGGATAGAACACATTGACTTCATACATTATATGGTTGTCATTTTTTTTCCATAGGATTATAGAACCACTTGCTTCAAGATGTGCAAAATTCAGGTTCAAGCCATTGTCAGAAGAAATCATGAGCAGCCGGATTTTGTACATATGCAAAGAAGAGGAACTCTGTCTTGATGCTGAGGTGAGAACCTTATGGGCTGTTTAGTTCAGTGGAGGGGAAGGGAAAGAAGAGGAGGGATTTTTAGATACTCTCTTTAGTTAAGAGGAAGGGAGGGGAGGGATATCAATGGAGAGGTTAAGCAACTTGTTTCTTGTTTGGTTCACAAGGGGAGGGGAGACTTTTTAAAAATTAATTTACCTTCATTTCCTTGTTATTTTGGGTTCCCAAGTGTAAATAGGATTATTTTTGCCAATACATTTAAAATGTTTTAAATGACTTATCTTCCCCTCCAAATCTCCCCAATATTGGAGGGGAGCAAAAATTGAATGAGGGATTTGGCTCCCCTCCATTCCCAATCCAACTCCCCTCTCCTCTATTTCTCTCCAACCAAGCATGTTAGTTCTCACACAATGTAGTATCATTCTTAATATTCAGTCTTTTATCTATAGAGGTTTTGTTACATCATAATGGATTATTTTTCATGCCTTTGCTTCCATAGGCTCTTTCAACCCTTAGTTCTGTTTCTCAAGGAGATCTTCGCCGGGCAATCACATACTTGCAGGTGAGCGGCATTTCCTGATCAACACACTCAATTTTCAAACAATTAAGTTATATGATTTCTATTTTCTTATAGTTTTCATGTGTAATTTAACTTAACCTCTTCACATCAAATAATGTAATCTTTGAATGTGATGCTTTTAACATATTCTGCTTGACTCCACCAGACTAATGAGTAACATTCCAAGTATGTTAATTCTGTGCTGTTTCTTAGGGAATAATTGTTACAAGAAAAATTGTTATTTTTCTTAAAAATATTGTTTTACAGTTGCATGTTGTCTGATTTTTAGGACATGTTTTCCATTTTTATTTATATCTAGTCTAGTACTGAATCAACGATTAACATCAATGGAAAGTTGATGCGGTGATGAGGTCAAAAGTTCCCTACTGATAAGATAGGAGAGCCTGCGCTATAAATAATATTTGTTTGATTGTAGGAACGTATGCTTTCATCTTCATGGTTTTCTAGTAATGGCATAAGAATAAAATTCAATGGAAAGATGCAGTGGAGAGTATATTAACACCAGGTTGATAAGAGAGGAGAGCCTCTAGTTAAGATTTTCTATTGAAACTTGGTAGAGCATAGATCTGTTGTGGTTTGGGTATTTATTTGCAACCTGTCCTATCCTTTAAAAAATATTTTTCTGGCTTTCCTTCCTGTTGGTTTCCATGTAGACGTTGCTTTCACTTCATGCATAACTAATTTATTAGCATAAACTATAAAATGGAATTATCTTGTGTGTTATTATTTAATACACATAACATAATGCTATCACCAGGAAATGTAAATTGACTTTTTAAATTCAATCAAGGCAGTCCTACTGAAAATAGAGGAATTGTGTGCCTATTTATTTTTTTCAACTAACTTGGTATTTAAAATTGCAGTCTGCAGCTCGCTTATTTGGATCTTCAATTTCTTCAGAGAATCTGATTTCTGTGTCTGGGGTAGGTTGTTGCAGTACCTTCCTGCGACTTCTGTTTCTATTTTCAAAGACAACAATTTAATACAATAAAGTTGTTTATGACATTATTTTGTACGTTGTTTGTATGTATTCACATTGGGCTGAGGATTGATTGACATAATTATTGGCTGAAAGACAAGGATTTGGAATTACAATTTTGGCTTTACGTTAATCATGTGATTTTCACTCTTGCTTTTTAAGTATCTAGATAAGGGGTTTTTAACTTCTCCTAATAGTGTGGTTTCTTGTTATATAAGTTCACAATTTGCAGTCTATTCTATATGCTATTTTTGTGAAGCATTGGAGGTCAAAATTGCATATATTCTTTGAAGTGACCTCCTATTTGGGGTCTTCTCTTCAAGCTGTGTGCCGCTTTTTTGCATCATTAACTAGTTTTCAATTCAATTTGTTGTTTTTTGCATCATTTCTGGTAACTATGTACTAGATGGCCTCTTCTTTTTCTCCCATTCCTGTTTATCTGGGCTTTCTAAAATCCCAATCAATATATCAGGTTGTTCCAGAAAAAGTTGTGCAGGCAGTTCTTCAAGCTTGCAGAAGTGGTAATTTTGATCTCGCAAACAAGGAAGTCAACAATTTCATTGCAGAGGGATATCCAGCTTCTCAAATGCTTACTCAGGTCTTTATTTGGTTGTTTCTGTTTCATTGGGCCAGTTTCAATTAAGACTTCTACTATTTTACTTATTTGAGTTTTGCTTTTCTTTTATTTTTCCAGTTATTTGAAGCCATTGTTGAAGACAATGATATATCAGATGAACAGAAAGCAAGAATATCCAAGAAGTTGGGTGAAGCTGATAAGGTTACTTACGACTCTTAGGGAATTAATTATACACAATACTCCCCCTTTCCCATTTACTGTTCCTGGACATGATTTTACCACATTTTCTTTTTGGCATTTTTAACTTTTAAGAACTTCTAAATTTCACTGAAACGCAATTTGCCTATTTTGGGTTCAATTCTCACTAGTTGCTTATGGAATTGCAGTGTCTAGTTGATGGTGCTGATGAATACTTGCAACTTCTCGATGTGGTCAGCAATACAATGCAGGCTTTTAGCAACATGCCAGAAGGATTTGCTTACGAGTGTTAGATATTAGATAGTCAGCATATCGGAAGGATAAATTATTCTGCTGTAAACACGTTGACTTCTGTATCAGAAAATGAGATTTGGTAGTGTCAGTTGTTAACTTGCTTTATGTGGAATTGGATTGTGAAGATCCATGAGTGGATAATTAGACACTAGTTCTTGAGTACAAAATTGACGCCGCTGCAGATAAAGCGAATACATAACTGATCAATTTTCTGTTTTTGCACTTAAATATTTAAAACATTTATATGGTTACTTGTTTGAGCTATTTCTTTGCCTCTTGCATTTAGTTTGACTATAGTTCAAAATATGTGATGACCATTTTCAATGAACCTTTGTCCTTTCCAAAACACTTTTCATTCATTACACTTCAAGTTGGCGCAAGTTAAACTGTGTTGAGAACTCTAAAAACTCAATCAAATCTATCTAACATGTGCTGCAGTAATTCTGATACAAGATGCGGAAATAAGTAAATAATAGCCTAGCAACAATTTAGTTTCATAAATTAATAGAGCCTGTATTTACAGTCATATCTAGCAAAAACTTGACACTCATCTGTATCTCCAGCTGCATGAGTATTGCTGGATGCTATCATTCACACAATCAGCACACGATTGTACAAGTTTAGAATAACAAGTTCAATGCAAGCATAGATCCATGATTTGTTATATTAGTATTGTACTTGGATAGTTAGGAGCCGAACGGTCTCAGAACATCTCGGTATCCGGTACCGACTGTCATAAGAAAAATGCATTAAGATAAAAGTATATTTATTAACATAGATTGAACTGCACGAAAAATTAGATAATACTGGATCTCATGTTAAGACCTGAGTCCAACTGTACATATGTTAATCTCAGTCCAACGGTAAATTGATTCATCAAAGCCATATAAATAACCATAACAACCAAAACAAAGATACGTCGGTATTACCGTATTTATTGCATCAGCATACCGAATACTTACTTGAAAGTTGGATAATCTTTTTCAGGTACACTCTCAAGCGAGAATCGAAACCCGAACATTAGGAGAGGAGTTTGAAAGAAGATCACAACTATTACATTAACTTGTACAAGATACTCTCTTAGTCCTTATACAAGAACAATACCTTTTCCATTTTCTCACGTGGCCCTTGCACCGAACCCCAGTAGAAGAAACACAATAACTAAGCTTGATTCCTTAAGGAAACAAAACATATGGCTACAACAAGAACTCTGATGGATTTGTGTCTTATTCTTTGCGGTTTTGAAGGTGATTTGTGGAAGCTCCATGGATTGAAGGTGGAACAAGGATCTCACGTAGAGAGCTGGATTCCTTGAAGGTGTATGCTAGGTATGAAGAGTGAGTGGTGAGGCCATCTTACTTGGAAGGTGACGGGTTAGGAAGATTAAGAGCTTAATTGTTAGGATCCAATAATTATAAAGAGAAGAAAAGAAAGGTTTTTATTGAATAGAAAGAAAAGAACAAGAAATAGGAGAACACTCTCTCCTCCAAGGGTTTCCCCTTCACAAAGATATATCCAACACACCCTCCTCACGTTGAAACTATCAACTCGTGCGTGAGACTATATATTTATATTTATGGATGGTCTGATAGCAGCTCGATAGCGGGTGACACGATAGGCATAGGAAACTCTCGCTAGGATAGATTCGAAATGATTTTGATACCATGTTAAGAAATGCTAGCCTTGGTTTGCACAAAATTTCTGAAAAATTCTCCCGAAATAGTTTTTCCTGAAATTCCACGTAAGAATCTCCACTGAATTTGGGACAAAACGCGACAAATTTCAGGTCAAACGGATGAGTATTCGCCCACGAAAAAAATCAAACAATTTCACACACAAACGAACCTTCCTTTCAGTCCTGGCAGTGATGAATAAAAAATTTGTTGCCAATCTTGTGGGACGAATCTGGGGCTCAAATCTCAGCCAAAACTCAGTAGACACAGTAAAGAACGTCTGGTAAAAATTTCAGACCAAAATACCCAAGGAGTAAGGTGTAGTCAGTCCCAAACCGAGGGTGAACAAAACTGGTTTTCCGAAAACAAAACGTCATGTCTTTTCTCCCCGTATCTTCTTTTTGTGATTTTTTTATGGACGTGCCTCCTTACCTGGGTGCAAACAACATATGAAAGTACTTGTGTGAATTTTTTCAGCGCAGTATGGACCCAGAATAAAATTTCAGAAAGTAGGGCGAAATTTCAAATGTTTCGGTAAAGGATAGCCTTGGTTTGCACAAAATTTCTGAAAAATTCTCCCAAAATAGTTTTTTCCTGAAATTCCACGTAAGAATCTCCACTGAATTTGGGACAAAACGCGATAAATTTCAGGTCAAACGGATGAGTATTCGCCCACGAAAAAAATCAAACAGTTTTGCACACAAACGAACCTTCCTTTCAGTTCTGGCAGTGATGAATAAAAAATTTATTACCAATCTTGTGGAACGAATCTGGGGCTCAAATCTAAGCCAAAACTCAGTAGACACAGTGAAGAACGTCTGGTAAAAATTTTAGACCAAAATACCCAAGGAGTAAGCCGTAGTAAGTCCCAGATCGAGGGTGAACAAAACTGGTTTTCCGAAAACAAAACGTCCTGGCTTTTCTTCCCCGTATTTTCTTTTTGTGATTTTTTTATGGACGTGCCTCCTTACCTGGGGGCAAACAACATATGAAAGTACTTGTGTGAATTTTTTCAGTGCAGTACAGACCCAGAATAAAATTTCAGAAAATAGGGCAAAATTTCACAAGTTTCAGTAGAGGATAGCCTTGGTTTGCACAAAATTTCTGAAAAATTCTCCCAAAATAGTTTTTCCCCGAAATTCCACGTAAGAATCTCCACTGAATTTGGGAAAAAACGGGACAAATTTCAGGTGAAACAGATGAGTATTCGCCCACGAAAATAAATGAAACAGTTTCACACACAAACGAACCTTCCCTTCAGTCCTGGCAGTGATAAATAAAAAATTTCTTGCAAATCTTGTGAACGAATCTGAGGCTCAAATCTCAGCCAAAACTCATTAGACACAGTGAAGAACGTCTGGTAAAAATTTTAGACCAAAATACCCAAGGAGTAAGGCGTAGTAAGTCCCAGACCGAGGGTGAACAAAACTGGTTTTCAGAAAACAAAACGTCCTGGCTTTTCTCCCCCGTATCTTCTTTTTGTGATTTTTTTATGGACGTGCCTCCTTACCTGGGTGCAAAAGAAATATGAAAGTACTTGTGTGAATTTTTTCAGCGCAGTACGGACCCAGAATAAAATTTCACAAAGTAGGGCGAAATTTCACAAGTTTCGGTAGAGGATAGCTTTGGTTTGCACAAAATTTCTGAAAAATTCTCCCAAAATAGTTTTTTCCCGAAATTCCACGTAAGAATCTCCACTTAATTTGGGACAAAACGCGACAAATTTCAGGTCAAACGGATGAGTATTCACCCACGAAAAAAATCAAACAGTTTCACACCCAAACGAACCTTCCTTTCAGTCCTGGCAGTGATGAATAAAAAATTTGTTGCCAATCTTGTGGGACGAATCTGGGGCTCAAATCTCAGCCAAAACTCAGTAGACACAGTGAAGAACGTCTGGTAAAAATTTCAGACCAAAATACCCAAGGAGTAAGGTGTAGTCAGTCCCAAACCGAGGGTGAACAAAACCGGTTTTCCGAAAACAAAACTGGTTTTCCGAAAACAAAACGTCCTAGCTTTTCTCCCCTGTATCTTCTTTTTGTGATTTTTTTATCGACGTGCCTCCTTACCTGGGTGCAAACAACATATGAAAGTACTTCTGTGAATTTTTTCAGCGTAGTACGGACCCATAACAAAATTTCTTAAAGTAGGGCGAAATTTCACAAGTTTCGGTAGAGGATAACCTTGGTTTGCACAAAATTTCTGAAAAATTCTCCCGAAATAGTTTTTTCCTTAAATTCCATGTAAGAATCTCCACTGAATTTGGGACAAAACGCGACAAATTTCAGGTCAAACGGATGAGTATTCGACCACGAAAAAAATCAAACTGTTTCACAGACAAACGAACCTTACTTTCAGTCCTGGCAGTGATGAATAAATTTTTTTTGTCAATCTTGTGGGACGAATCTGGGGCTTACCTGGGTGCAAACAATATATGAAAGAACTTGTGTGAATTTATTCAATGCAATACGAACCAAGAATAAAATTGCAGAAAATTAGACGAAATTTTACAAGTTTTGATAGAGGAGTTAAAATGGTTGAACAGATTGTCAAAACTCTAGAAAAACCATTATATGTTCTATTTTGAATAAATATACAAAATGTTTATAATTTTGAATAAATATACAAAATGTTTATCATATTTATAAATTTATAAAAGGCTTTACTTATTATAAAAAAAATAAAGTTTAAAGGTTTTGTTAGATTCTTGAGGTGGTGTGTTTAGAGCTTTTAATGTGTTTGTATCTATTTCTTTGTATAAGGGTCAACCACTCTGAAATAATTTTATGTATATAATTTCAGATAAAAAAAATTAATATATATATATATATATATATATATATATTGCCAAGAAAAAGAGTTGCATGTCTAATTGTTACTGGACCCCATGCAATTATGACATAGCAAGCATTAATTTGCGAGAAATTGATCTATAAACTCATTAAAAAGGTACTTTTTCTATGGATGATCAAGTTGCAATAATTCCAACAATCTTTTTGAAATCCAAAATGCAAGCAATTTTCAAGAGTATAATCCATGACAACATCTAATCTATATGAAAATGAACTCCATTACAACAACAAAGACAGTTCATCACAATTATTGAAATTTCAGTGACAAATTCAAAGGCATTTTAAGTGATTTGCATTGAAACTTCGCACTTTTTGCCAAATAAATAAATTTTAGAACATTAGAAAAGGTTATCTATCTTATTTTCTAAATTTTAATTAAAGCTTAATTAGAAAATAATTTATTTATATTTTTGAAGGTAATAGAAAGGAAAATTAAAACTCCAATGCAATAAGACATAGAAAAATAAAACTTGGAGTGTCTTGGACATTTTTCTTTATATTTTAACTAGTTTGGCACACATATAAAAAGGACAATTAGGGTAGAAACATATCTCTGTTATCATCTATGGAGTTCTATATTCATTCTTATTTTCTTTTTATTGTTTTATGTTATCATGTGTATGGCTAAATTTTTGTTAGGGTTAGGTTGAATTTATGTGAAGTCTATAAATTTATGATCTGTAATCTTGATGAAATTTTATTGTCTTCTCTTCATTTTAAAATTTGTATTATCTGTACTTAATGTTTTTAAACTTGATCACCCTTTAGGATATTTGTTCTTTATTTGGTGAGTAAGAATTTACTTTAAAGATATGAATTCAAACCTAGTAATATTATTTAAGCTAATTAATATTGAATTAAAACAACTTATATATGTATATATATATTATAGAAATTCTCTAACAAATAGAATGAAACAGAATGCTATTATTTTCTAATTTGATTCACTGATAAAACATAATCCTAATATCTTCTAAAAGTTTGATTAGCATATTATGTTATATTGCATTGTTGTATGCTAAAAAGAATTACTTTATTGTTTTCTTTCAATTACTGTTTAATTTCTTGAAACAATTTAAAGTTACTTCCATTACATTACTTATTATATTCAGAGGTATAAGTTCTAAGACTTTTTCTTTTAAGATTTTTCACTAAGATATTATCATGACAAAAAATGACTTTGGATCGTAAATAAGATAAATTTTTAATAATGAGAATAAAAAAAATTGTCTTAAAATCAAATGAAACATTAAGAAATGTGAGTTTTTGCAAGACCATTAGAATTAAATTTGCAAAAAATATTTTAACACAAAAGTGAGAAGAATACACGGATATCATTGTATGATTTTTTCAATAAAAATGAACTAAAGTCAACTTTTTTTTGTTCATATTATAACCAATGTTTTTGTAAATTGTCAAAAAAAATTCAATCCTTAAAAATATATTAGGATATTTATAATTTTGGAAATGATTTCTTATTATATTTGTCACCATTATAATTATAGTAAACACGTTGTAGTCTCTTAAATTATCATTTCTCATCATTCTCAGAAAAGAAAAAACTTTGTTTTCAAACTTGACAACTTGCATTGCATCTATTGTTTTGTTTGGAGAACAATAATTGATGTGATGGTTACATATTCTTAAACTATTTTTATTTTATTTTATATTTTTAATTCTTATTTTTAATTTTAATTTTAAAATAATTTTGAAGTAAATGAGTAAAATACAGCTTTGAACACAGATAATTTATTTTATCTTAACCCCCTTTAAATTAAAAAAAAAATCCAAATATAGTTTTGATTGTTTTTTCTCATAACAATGAAATGGCTTGAAACTATTGATAACATATAAAAACAAATGTTGACAAAATGAGTGTGATATATAACACTAGTGTGTGTTTATTTTTAAACTTAAAAGTTCATTTTCTTTATAATGCACGTATATTTTAAAATTTATGTAAAAAATATCAATAGAAATCAAAACATAGAAGAAAAATATTATCATCATCATTGAACAATAATATAAAAAGATAACACACTCTTGAAATTAATAATAGAATTCTCAAAACAACTGTAAAAAATATTGTTCAGAACAATTTGAAGAATACAATACATTAATATATATATATATATATGCTCAGATTTGATTTTCAAAAGCAAGAAAAATATTCTTGAATGTATAATAAAACAGAAATTTTTAATGAATGAAATATATTTTGTGCATTTATTTAAAAATTATAGAAAAAGGTAAAAGTCCCACACATGAATGTCAGAAACCCACCACCACTTAAAAGTTCACACATCAAAATAAAAAAAAGAAGAGTATTAGTTTCTCCTTTCTAACACTTATTTTAATTGAAACATGAATTATTAGGTTTATCACGTGGTGTGTGGATCCACCCAATAATTAAAATATATTTTGATAATGTCTTTATAGGTTGTAAATGTTAAGTAAGACAGAAGCTAGCTTAAGAAATAATGAATTCACTTAAAGAAAGAATACAAAATTCCATCCATAATTCTTGTACCTTAGAACACAATGAAATGAAAAAAAAAAAAAAAGAGAAAAACACATGGGTAGTTCATGTTATGTGATCTACTAGGGTATAGAATGATTTTATCACCACATTAAATGTATCTATATTTTATTTTAGTGTCCCTTTACATCAAACTCTTTTTTAAAAATTATATTATGTAAAAATCAATGTAAATAGATGAAAAGGTAATAACAAACATACATTTTACATCAAATTGTGTGATGTAAAATTTACATCCATTATAAACATCTTGATGTAGAATTATTTTTAATAAATTAGATTGATGCACGTGAAATTTAGATAACAAGATTTTTAAAAAAAATAAATAAATAAATATGGTTCATTTTGGATGATTTAATCCTAATAGGGATAATAATGATAAACAATTACCCATATTTTGTTTATCTGTCAAATATAACTTAAAAATTACATTCATTATTATAATTAATGTATTTAATGATTATTTATGTAGATTAAGATGACAAGAGGTGTAAAAATTGATTTTTTTTTTAAGATGATGTGTATTTTGGCATAAATCAAAATATGTGAAAAAAAAATACAATAAACACCATTTAAAAAATGTAGGTATATTATAAAATAAAACATTTCTAACTTAAGTTTCAATAAAATTATCTAATATTTTCACTTAAATTTTTTAATATTAAACTACTGATAAATAAAATTAAACTAAACTTAACTACTATTTACACTACAAGAAAATCATGAAATAAAAACCAATTTTTAGGGACCAAAATAATTAATTGCAATAATAGCTAAATTAAACACCATCTTATAAACTAAAAAAAAATATTTCTAAATTAGTTTCTATTATTTCTAAATTAGTTTCTATTATTTCTAAATAGTTTCTAAAAAAAATGTTTCAAAAAAATTAATAAATATGAATATTTTGAAAATGTTTCAACCTTTTTACAATACAAATTTTAGAGATTAATCTAAGTGACCAAAAGTCATAATCAACCTATGACCATCTTTTAATTATTCCAATCAACATCCAAAAATCTGCTAAAAATCCAAAACAAAACAACATATATATTTAGTTCTTCCTTTCACAAAAGCTTGGACATTAGAACAGCCCTTCAAAGTGTAGTTGGATAGAAAGGAACACTCTTTATATTACCTCAAAAATGTTTCACTTGAAATGAGCTTAAAGCAATTTATTATTATTATAATTATAGAATGATTTTAATAAATATTTTTGGCACACCTAAAAGTGAGCACACAAAATTAAGATTGAAAAAATATGATTTGAGGAGGGTAAATGAAGTGGGGTAGGAAAATGCAAAGGGAATCAAACACTTTTAGGAAATAAAGAAAGAGATACATACAAAAATGTTTGTCCAGCCATTAACACTCATAAAGGGTTCTTAGTGCGACCTAGACTTAGCTATTAAGATTGCAATAATTATAAGAAATGTTGTGCCTTTGGTTGGAAAAAACATTAAGACAACCTTCTCCATGCAGACAAAGCATTGCATGCTAAGATACCATGTGAGAATTATGCATAAAATATTAGTTAAAAATTTACATGTGGGGTTTGCTCAAGACAAAACAACATCCTTTTATTTTACCTTTTTGTGTTGATTGCCTCAAAGGAATAGGTTACACTTTCCTCACTCATAGCTTCCTCCTCAACTAATGTAATGCCTATTTTGGTTTTGCCCATAATTTATTATTCAATATTCCTTTTTTGGCTCCCAACAAATGGAAAAATCATGAGAAATTATTATGGTTGGATCAATTTTTACAACATGCATACCTTTTTTCTCATATTTTGAAATTTTTTATAATGAAAAAAACAAATTGAATAGTATAGTTATACCAATACACCTAATGTTTTCATTAGGACAATTTATATAGATATTCTTCTTTAATCCATCAAAGGTATTTTTTTGAAAATTAAATTTTAAAACGGATAATATCACAAATATTATGATTAATTTTAATGATATTATTTTAACAAATTTGAGATAGGAGGAATAGTTATAACCTCTAATTTTATTAAAGCTTTTTTACAGTTAGGGTTTAAGTTTGATATTGTTTTTAGTGACTTTCTTGTATATGTGAAATTCATAATATAATAGGAATTGAGAAGACACATGACTTTTTAACTTAGATAAAGAGGATATACAATTTATAGCTGGTAAATTGATATATAATGAAAAGAATAAATAGATGATTAATGTTTTTTAATTTATCTTTATATTGGTACAACAAACTAAGAATTGAAACATGCATCATCATTAATAATGAAACCAGTAATAGAATTTAGTAGAGGGGTTTGCTGTGTGCCACTTCATCAACATTTGTAACTCAAAACACGAAATTCTGATTATATATATATATATATATATATATATATATATATATATATATTGGCATGATAAACGATGGAGTCTTTTTGACAGTTCAAATCTGTGTAAAAGGCCAAAGTTGTTTAACCAAATAGTAAGTGATCACTTTGAAACTCGAAAAGAGTTTTTGTTCTATTGGCTTGGATGCATCTGTTCCAATCTCTGAACATTGACATCAAATGTTTGGACCAGTTTCGAAGCCACTTTAGATTATTTTTTTTCTCTCTTCTTATTCCCCTTATAAATACATACATACACACAGATTCTCTACACTGTACATAGGAAGGTACAAATGCTACAAAAATACAATATTCACACACACTAAACTGCACTTATTTAATCCAATATGGATATTTATCTCATACACAAGTCCTTTTTTATTGTTATAAAAAACAGAAAACTTAAGCTTGTTTTTAGACATACTTATGTAAAAAAAAAAACATTATTCATAACCATGATTAGTCATATTGACAGAGTAATGCAGTGCTGAATACATTTATGTTTTAGATGTTTCTTCATATCATCATCACTAGTCATACTCTCTCACTCACTCACTCCCTCACCCCAAATCCTCAACTTTCCCTTTAATCCCTTTCCAATTGGGCAGATTTTCAAAAAGCAAAGGAATCCAACCTCTCTCTCTCTCTCTCTCTCCCTGCCATTCCAACACCAAATCATCATTTCACCCACACACCCATTTCTCTGCTCAAGGCCAAAAAACACTAACCTCAAACCAAACCAAACCAAAACTGATTTCAATAACATCATCACCTCAAACTCACAAAACCCCGATGTTCTTATATTATTGGAACTCCAATGACACCCCCCGATTAACTCTCTCACATTCAACAGTGTGAGAGAGGGCACAACCTCAACCATCCCATGGAGATTCAACAAACGCTGAAGCTCACTATCCACAAGAAATGGCCATCATCGCCCAAGAAAACACCAAAAGATTCAGAACCAATAACCACCCCTGCAACTCCAAAGCTGAAATGGAAGAAAATCTTCTTTCACACCAAAACCAAACCCAAAATCCAAACCCCCCCAGAAGAGTTCCTCTGCCCCGTTTCCCGTTCCCTCATGTCCGACCCCGTCATCGTCTCCTCCGGCCACTCCTTCGAACGCTCCTCCGTCGAAGCCTGTAAAAATCTTAACTTTGCACCCCAACTCCCCGACGGCACCACCCCCGATTTCTCCACCCTCATCCCCAATCTCGCCCTTAAATCCGCCATCCTCAAGTGGTGCCACACCACCCACACACCCCCTCCTCTCCCCCATAACAACCTCGTACAGCAAACCTCAATCTCCCCAGACACCCCCAACACGAACCTCGTACAAACCTCGATCTCCCCGGACGTTGTTCCCACAGAAGATAAACTCTCCGACAGAGATCCGATCCTGGATTCCCTGGACGAAAACCCACCCTCGAGCAACCTCCGCCGCCACGCGGAAACCGAGGTGCCCATAAGACCGACACATCTCTACACGAGCTCCGAGGAATCCCTAGCCACAACCTCAGCTTCGACGCCGCCGTTTCAGCTCGCCACGCGCCCCAGTTGCTGCTACTACTCTTCCCCTTCCTCCTCAGAAATTGAACCCGCCGCAACCCCAGAAGAAGAAGAAATCATGGAGAAGCTCAAAAGCCCACAGCAGAACATAATCGAGGAAGCGCTTCTCTCTCTGAGAAAACTCACCCGAATGAGAGAAGAAACCCGGGTCCAACTCTGCATTCCGCGGATACTCTCTGCGTTACGCTCCCTCGTTTTGTCGAAACATGTGAACGTTCAGGTGAACGCTTTGGCTTCAGTGGTGAACCTTTCTCTGGAGAAGAGTAACAAGGTGAAGATCGTGCGGTCGGGGATGGTGCCACCGTTGATCGAGGTTCTGAAATTTGGATCCCCTGAGGCGCAGGAACACTGTGCAGGCGCGTTGTTCAGTTTATCTCTCGAAGACGATAACAAAACCGCCATTGGTGTTTTGGGTGGTTTGGGTCCGTTGCTTCAGATGCTCCGAGTCGAGAGCGAGCGGACTCGCCATGACTCGGCCTTGGCGCTTTACCATTTGTCTTTGGTTCAGAGTAACCGGTCCAAGATGGTTAAACTCGGTTCGGTTCCGGTTCTTTTAAGTATGGTTAAGTTGGGTCACATGACGGGTCGGGTTTTGTTGATTTTGGGAAACTTGGGTTCCGGGTCGGACGGTCGGGCCGCGATGTTGGATGCTGGTGTTGTGGAGTATTTGATCGGGTTACTGAGTGGTCCCGACTCGGCCACCGGGTCGGTTCGAGAGAGTTGTGTGGCGGTGATGTACGCGTTGAGTCACGGCGGCTTGAGGTTTAAGGCGGTTGCGAAGGCGGCGGGGCTGGTGGAGGTGTTGCAGAAGGTGGAGAAACTGGGGAGTGAGAGGTGTAGGTATAAGGTGAGGAAAATTTTGGAGATGATGAGGGCCAAAGAGGTGGAGGAGGAGGATGTGGATTGGGAGGAGTTGCTTGACTCAGGGCTGGGTTGCCGGACTCGGGGTCGACCCGGTGGCGGGTTGGACGAGTCGAGTGCTAACTCGGCCGAGTTTTGAGTACAGTTGAATCTTTTATTTTTTATTTCCTGTAATTATTGGTCTTTTTTTAAGACTAGGTTGTTTTGGATTATTGTTTTTTAAAAAATCCATGGTTTTATGATTTTTGAAGATGGATGGGAGAATTGGTAAATGGGAGATTTTTTTAGCTTAATTTATATGCATTATCAATGTAATATTTCAGCTTAATTGTATTTTTATATGAAACTTGCTAAATTTTACAAATATTGTTCTCTTCTTTAAAGAATTTGATTCCCGACTAATTATATTCATTCTTTTAATTTAATATTTAATAAAAATTGTGTCTTGGTATTTTACTAGTCTCTATCAATTATAACCTTATCAATATATTTTATTTTATCATTTTATTCTTTGCATTTTTATTAGATTTTTAAATTCATTTAATTATTTGTAATAAAAATGTATCTATAATAAAATGATTACATTTTTTTATTTGTAATTATTTTTATAAACTATTTGTTTATAAATTTTTCATTTTAATTTTAGTTATCGCAATAAAAAGATGGACAGACGTGTATATATTTATGTGTTTTTCATCTTTTATATATATAAAAAATACATATGAGCATATAACAGCATGTATAAAGAATTATATATATATATATGTGTGTTAAAAATTTAACTACATTTATAATTTTATTATATATTAATTGATAAATTATTATAGATTTATAATATGTATAATAATATTATATAAAAATATTTAAAAAATATGGATACAAATAAATAATAATACATGACTTGCTTGGTTTTTTCGTTACCAAGCTCACTAGGGCATGGATAGAATAACTCAATAACTCGCTCATCCTCTCCCTTCTCATCACATGATGACCGAGCTCGATGACCTATGTACCTAATAACAAAGTTGGAAATGTCAAAAAGTTTAGATGACTCTATACAACCGAATCTTCATTGTTATCAATGACAATCATAAGTAAAACGGTTTAATCAATGAGCCTTAAATTATTAACGACGTATTTATAGAATAATGAATTGTATTTATATGGCTAATCCAAGATACCCATAACAATCCACTCAGAAGATACTACCGGATCAATCTATTAATACTCACTCTTCAGGATATCACCTAATCAATCTATAAATACTCACTCTTCAGAAAGTACAATTTATCTGATCTCATATTAAAAACTTATCTCCTACTGACTTAACATGGACGAAGAGTCTGGTGGACATTCTCCTTTCATTGTTATTGTTCCTTGAGGAACATCCTATCCTTGCCGAGTTGTACTCTCCAAACTCATTTCCGGTAGGACCATGCTAGTATAAAATAATCAAAGTTAAGTTAAGATATAAATTAATATGATTAAAATAAAATAAAAACACTAAGGAGCAAAATTAAAACTTTTTACACATTTATTCATCGAAAAATATCATTTCATTGTGTTCTCGAACGGGGTTGGGGCCTAGAGAACTATTGAGACTGCTCGTGGTATTTAATATGTGCTATTTATATTATTTTAGTGGGTATTTCTTACTGGGTCATAGTAGAGGGTTTGGGTCATGTTTAGAAATACATTACCTAGCTCATAACCATTGATTAACTTGATTAACTCTGCTTGAGCGTAATTGGGTTCATGGTGTCGATCGGTCCATTGATGGGGACCGAGACATGGTATCGATTGTACGGTTCTCACGGGTATACATAATACATTTTTTATTCATTAATATGATATGATGATAAGATGAATTCTTTATGAAAAAAAATGTAATGATAAATAAAATATAAATTAAAGCATATTTTGTTTTTGAGGTTTTTGATATGTTTGGAGTGATGAAATATTGAAGGGTTGTTGTAAGAGTTGATTATTAGGTTTATTGGAGGAGGGTGTTGTTGATTGAATAAAGGAAGGGAAAAAGAGTAATAAAGTTTATGATTTTTGAACCAGAAAGGGTATATGCTTAAGGTGTCACTTTATTCCTTCTTCTTCACACTTTCTGTTCCCTTTTTCTTTTCTTTTGCACTCAAAAGTTTTGGTATCTCAATATATTTCAATTTCAACATCACTTTTGGAGGCTACGCGTAGGACTTTTCCTTTGCTTCCTTCATCTTCATTTCTCGACTCAACATTTTATCTTATTCATCTAAACATATAATATTCCAAATCATACGATTAAACTAAATTAATCAGATTATATAGTTTAATCAGATTAATGTTTGTGTTACTATTGATAACATATATAATGTAGTAAGATTGTAACTTAATCTATTTTATCACCTAATTCAATGAAAACCAACTTTAAAGATTACTTTTCAGATTTCTTTTTAGACGTTCAAATGAAGAATTATGATTTAATTACCTAAATAGAAGAGCAAGTTAAATAATCAATATAAGATAAAAGATAAACAGTTTATACCCATTTATAGATAAGAAAATAGAATACATTTAATTTCAAAATAATGGTAAATAGTAATATATATAAGAAGAGATAAAAGAAGTTGAAAAATATTTCAATGTTTTAAACCCTAAATCTTAAACCCTTAATTAGATTCAGTTAATTGAAAAGTTAATGGATAACAAGTTTTGAAAAACATACTTTTTAAAAAAATTCAGACATGTTTTAGAGTTTTTAAAATATTCTTTTAAAAAAGTTATACAACTATTATAATAAAAAATAAATAAAAATTGTAGCTACAAATTAAATATATTAAAACTAAAATAAATTAAAAATAGTAAATAATTAAATTGTCAAACAATAAATATTTTTTGTAATATACTAGTTTAGGTTAAGTTTTAAATTCAATGTCGATAATGTGCCACTTTGTAAGAGTTTGAGTCACTTTAGGTTAAGACTACAAAGAAAATTCACACTACAATAAAATCATGAAATAGAAACCAATTTTTAAAGACCAAAATAATTAGTTGCAATAGTAACTAAATTAGAAACGATTTTAAAAACTAAAAAAAAATTGGTTTCTAAATTAGTTTCTATTATTGTTAAATAGTTTCTAAATTGGTATCTAATTAGCAACCAAGGTTTTAACTACCAATTGTTTAGTTTCTAAATTTGGTAGCAAAAATCTTGGTTACTAATTAGATACCAATTTAAAAACTATTTAACAATAATAGAAACTAATTTAGAAACCAAAATTGGTTTTAGTTTCTAAAATAGTCTCTAATTTAATTACTATTGCAACTAATTATTTTGATCTCTAAAAATTGGTTTCTATTTCATGATTTTCTTGTAGTGTCAATTCAATATGTATTTGGATTGGATTAGCTCACGAGATTATCGGATTCAATAAATATTCTTGAATACATATTTAATAATAATTTTTTTAAAAATTGATAGTGAAAATAAAATATAAAATAACTAAATAAAAATAATAATAATTAAGTGATATGCATTTTTTTTTCTTTCATTGACAAAAGTTAACCACTTACTCATGCTGCCACTAGTAAGATTTTTGGGGTGATTCCTGTCCCACAAATCATGTTCATTCCTTGTATTGCCTTTGCTTGCTACTTTTTTTTTGGGTCAAGACCATGCTACTCTTGTCCCACAAATCCATTTTTGTTTTCTTTCAGTTCCCATAGGTTTTGCACAAGCATAATTGGTATGAAAAAGTAGTTGTGTGTTGCTTTAACACTATTCTTTATAGATAACTGCTTACAAAACAATGATGAATATTTCCCACAAATTCTTATAACTGAATCAAATGAAAGGCAACTACTAACTATGAAAATTAAGGTTTGGACAACCAAACTTAAAAGGTAGCTTTTTCTTTCAATAGTTAGTGTTAACTTAGGATAATGAGTTGGACCTAATTTTTTTTTTTCTAAAGGTCTCATCATACAAATCTTGTTTACCTGCATCTTTTTATTTTTGTCAAGGATAAGTCTCGATGATAAATACATGATGAGAATATTTGTAAAAGGTCGTTCGACATTCAAGTCAGTGTTTGATATTCGGTGGTTGTGGATGACAAATACTATTAAAGATGTATCTTAACTTGAATACGTTGGACATACGGGGTGTTTGACCTGATTAACACGAATACACTATTAAATTTTCATATTAGTTTAACATATATTAATTAAATGTGTTAAATTTGTTGATTAGATAAAAAAAACACTTTTAAAAGACCAAGATGTGTTCAACCATATGGAGAAGACTTCCTAAACCTATGATGTTCAAGTACAACTCAACCATGTGGACGAGACATTCTAAATCTGAGATGCTCAGTCACTTAGTACAATATTATTTCCACTCCTATGCACAAAATTCAATTTTTGTCAAAAACAAAAAGGAGGTAAGATTGAAAAAGATATGGGATAAACCTAATTTATTTCATAATGGACTTCAAATTTTAGATTTTTTTCATTTTTTTTTAAGGAAAAAGATGGATTTACCCAAGGTTTCTCATGTCATGTAATTTTTCTAGATCTATAATTTATTTTGAAAAGGTGGGGACATGTTATAAAAAATTCTTAATTTAAATTGATACTTTACTCAAAGTATGGTAGTTTTCTTTTGTCAATGAATATGATAATATTTTATATCAAAGTAATTTATTTCAAAAAATGGATTAACATGTCTCCTTTTTGCATAAAAATGAGTAAATGATAAGGGGTTTGATATGTTGGTATTATTAGGTTATATACTTCCAAAGTTTGAAAAGAATTTGGTTATTGTCTCAAAAGCTTACCAAACTAAATGGAAAACTTTTGTATCACTTTATTTTAAAGTTGAACTACCTTTAACAAAAAATCATAGCTACACACTAAAAACCAAATTCTGTCACAAAACTCTTCCAACCATTTCTCCTAAAAGAGATTATCAACGCATTTATTTTGCCTAATTTATGTTAATTGTTCATGTTTTGCTTTTTAGGGCAAGCAGACCAGATCCATAGAATAATTAAAGATTTTTTTTTCTTTTTATTCTTTTCATAATTTATTCTCTCAATTCTATAATATTAAAAAATATTAATGTGTTTTTTTCATAACACCTTATAATCAATTTGAAACTATATTTTAAAATATTTTTTAATTATGCTATCAAAATAATTATATTCTAAATTACGATCATTTATAATTATATTTTAAATTACATAGTACTATTTAAGATAATATAATAATAGATTACATTATTTAGTTCTATATTATAAAAATTTTAAATTATATAATTCAAAATATATTTTTAATATATTATGATAAGTATACATTGTTTTTTTCTATATTATAGGAATAAAAGAAGATAATTTTTTATTAATATAATTTAAAATATATTTTTAATATATTATGATAAATATACATTGGTTTTTTTCTATATTATAGGAATAAAATAAGAAGTTATGGAAGTGGAAGAAAATTGTGATTTTGTGCAAAATGAGGTTGAAGAGCTTGGTTAAGACATGGGTGATGCATGCGAAAGAAATTAGAAATGGAAGATTGTTGGGCCAACTAGTGGGCTTTTGTAATTCCAAATCAAGTTTTACTAAGTTCAAACCCCTTTGTTTTTGACAAAAATACTATATATTTTCGTATTACATCTCGCTTGATACTGTCTTAATATACAATAAAAACGTATTTTTGCAATAAATATGGATAAAATCTTATCGAGATACAATATATAAATGTATTTTCGTTATGTATCAGTTTATTTATCATTCAATTCTTTATGATTTTAAAAGTGCTACAACTAATTACTTATTTTATTAAACTTACACAATGTATTTTTGTTATTTCACTTTATTTTTTAAAATAAATTTTATAATTTATTTAAAACTTTTATAGAATAGTTTAACTCTTAAAAGTAAATAATTAATACAATTTATATATTTAGATGGATTTATCACGTCCACACATATATAAAAAAAAAAGATGGTAAATTAACATAAAAGATAAAATTACACTTTTTTACATATGTGATAAAAATCAATTTATTAAATAAAATAATTTACTTTGTAAATATCTAAACTAAAATTAAATAATTAAAACTATAGCAACCAAATTATTGGCACACTAAATTAAAAAATAAAATAAACTTTTCTGATTTTGGGTAGAAAAAACTAATTTACATTTTATTTTATTTTATTTTACATTGTTTATTGGAGAAGAGTGAAGCCAACACAAAACGCGTGTACCAAAATCAACCATTTTAGGATTTCGGAATAAAGCAGTCTTTTCGGCCGTAATCAATGGACAAAGATGTTTAACTTCCTACAATATTCTATAATATTTAAAAAATATTTTATATTAAATAGTTAATTATTGTATTTTAAAATTTAGTTTTCTGTGATGATTTTATTTTTAAAAAATATTTTTATGATTAAAAAAATGTGTATTTAAAATGTCTTCATAACCTAAAATTATATTTTGACTCTACCGAAACAGAATTTTAATTATTAATCTATTTTACAGAAAGAAATATAACACAGCTTTTAAGTAGAAATATATGGGTAAAAAAAATTAAAAAAAAATGGGAGAATAAAATAAAATAAGAAAATAGTAAGATATACCGTGGAGAATGGAAAAGGAAACATAATAGTAAAAGTTGAGGTCCCACATTAACGGCATTATGGGATGAGACAGGCTGGTTCCAAATTCATAATTTGACTTCACACAACACAAAACCTGTGTCGGTTCAAGTTTTCTTCCTCAATCACAGTTTATGTTTCTTCTTAGTACAAATCTGCAACAAAACCTTCACTCAAAACAACGAACTTACTTCAACATTAAAACACTTTTCATTTTAAATTATAGACCTTTTTATCATATTCGAAAGTTTGTTTCAATTAGGAGAAATAAAATGGGATGGGATGGGATAAATTGATACATCAAAGTGATACAAATTGAAATTAATATCCCACTCCTTTTTAGATAAGGGTGAGTTCACGGTTAACGAGGTTTAGAGGTTAAAGAGGTGACATGTTATTTTTCTAAGGTTTAGATTTTAGGGTTTAAAATTTTTTTTAACTTTTTTATTTTATTTTTTTATTTATTTATTTTATTGTAGTAATTAATATTATTTTTTGGATAATAAAAGTGTAAGGAAAAATAATAAAATTGAATAAAAATTTAATATTTTAATAAAAAAATTAGTACCAAACAAAATAAAGTAAACCCTAAATATCAACAATACTTTAAAGAATCAAATAATTTATAAAGAAATTAATGTAAATAAAGTTCTATGTAAAGCATTGACCACCACCAATCTTAATTTCAAAAGCATGAGATTTATCTTTAAAAGTGTCAAATATAAAGAAAGGCGGATTGGCGAGCTAGTTCGCCCCACCTTTGGCTTGCCGAATTGGCAATTTAAGCGAGACGGGCCAATGCGAGTTGATGGGTTCAAAAACTTAATTCGTCTCGCCTAAATGTTGGTGGGCTAACCATCAACCCCGACTCGCTTTGTCATCCCTAATTGGATTGAGTAGGTTGAGGAGTGGATTTGAGGGAGAGGAAAAAGATGAATTGAGAAAAAAAAGAATGAAAAGTGAGGTTGTTTGAATTAAGAGAAAGATGGGAGAAATTGAAGGAAAATGAAGAAAAAACTTATGAAAATTTGTGAGTGATATGATGAATTTGAATAATATTTTTAAATTGATAAAGAAGTAAGATTTTAAATATACCCTTGTCATTGAAATTAATTGAAAAAACAAAATATGATTTTCTTATTTGTTCATCGCCCAGATTAAAATATTATTTCTTCTATGGTTGAAGAACTCGTTTGAAAAATACAAATTATCTAACATTGTCAATACATGAAAAATGTTTGAAAATGGATTTTGGTAAATTCAAATAATAAATAAATATACAAAATTGAAGTGGACAAAAATTAAAATTGAACATCTAGAGGTGCAACATGTTTATGTTGCAATGAGTTTATAATGCCCAATTCAAACGGTGGACATCAAGTCAAAAGATCAAATATGTGATTAAGACGCACAAATTACATCAAAGTGAAAGTTGTCTTATTGAGCATCTACTACAAAAAGAAAGAACAATTGTGCATATTTGAACATATATTCAAGTCAATTGAAGTTAGCCCTTCAACATATATATTTGAATAAAGATAAAAATATTTCAAAGTGCCTCAAACGTTCAAGACGTGCATAGAATGATTCAGATTGAGTTTCTAAATAGAGCGTTTAAAGAATATATGGTGAAGTGCAAGTTGCAAGCCTCAAACAATTATATTCTAAAATTTATATAAAAAACTAAAGGCAAAGAAGAAATATACAAACACAACGATACAAAAACGATATACAAGTTTGTATGAGAGTTTTGCTCTGTACATATTATATATGCTTCGGAGGGCATCTAGTGAGTTTAGTTGTGTGATAAACCTTGTAAATTTTTCACTCTATGAAGTATACCCTTTGAGATTTTATTGTTTTCTCTTCAGATAGTGTTTTTCTCACTTTTTGAGAGTGATCTTAATCTTAAGGGAGATTGTGACTGGTTTACCTAGAGAGGTTTATACTCGTTTTCTTGAGAGGTATAAATTATTTGTTCCTAAAGAGATGTTAAGACTTGTATGTCTAGAAACGAGTCAAATACTAATTTTTAGATAGGTGTTAAAACTCGTATACTTGGAGAATATTAAAATTCGGTGTACCTAAGAAATGTATACTACTCAACATTATTGATGAAAACATCAACTTACTTTTTGGTATGGGAATGAAAGAACAAATAAGTAAATGTAAATCTACTGCTATTAAGAAAAACTGAATCTTTCATGCAAGTGTTAGTGCTTTCTTTTGGAATTTCTTTTGTTTTAAGAATTTATTTTAATCTATTTGACAAAATGCATCAACTAGGTAATGTACCTTGTCATAGCTTATAACCAAGTTAAGTGTACACTTATGTTCTTCTTAAATAGTGAATTGGGGTTAAGTGTTTTTTTTTTCTTTTGTTTTTATTCATATTTTGAATGAACTCATAATTAATCTCTTTTGTATTTCTAGTTTGCTTATCTATGTAAGTAATTATACCATTTAAAAAATTGTATTAGTGATGAATGAAGAAGAGTTTAAAGTAATGAGGCATAAGAGAGCAGAAAAATGCAGAAACTATAATATGAGATAGCGTATGCGGCGCTTCTGATGCATTAAAAACTCTGCAACAACTACACCAGCTGTATCATAAACGCGCGTTTGTGTCTATGCAAAATGCACATGCACACATGCACATGCATGGTGCAAAAACAGCTTCTTCAGTATAAGGGGACAAAAAAGATGCCACAGTGCAGACAAAACGTGTTTTTCGAAATCCAAAGCCAAACACCATACCTTAATTACGAATCTTTCATATCATTATAATATTATTACTCTCTTACTTACCATTAACTATCATATCCAACAAAAAAATTGCTACCATTCACTGCATTTGTTATCAATGAATAAACTAGCTAATAATCCTCTCACCCAAATGAACACAGATTCTTGAAACTTGAATTTGGACCTACTCACTCATGTGTTATATATATATATATATAAACAAACTTAATTATGAAAATTAATTAGAAAAAGAAAACGAGTAAATACTCAAAGTGGTTTTATATATTCACCCACATAGATCTTTTTGATTAAATTTTCATACAAATTATAAGTCATAAATTTATTCATAAGAGGTTCTTTATAGATATTTAATATTTAACACACAACTACGAGTTTTCTTTATACTTATGTAAAAAAGACTTATATTCAAGTAGATTATTTTTTTTTTCCAATTGAAAGAACTAAAAATATTAATTATAACATATTTTCTTATCTGGATATTTTGAATATATAAATAGAGGATAACATGATAGTTGCAATCAACTTCATTAGTTGATATTTAATTACATTAGTGTCACTTAAAACAATATTGTAAATAAAGAGTACTTTAGAGGTAGTTTCATTAAATGAAAAAATTTAATTATTTTATATACTTATATTTAGGATGAATATTCAATATTTTTTTTCTGAGACACAAAATATTTAATAATAACTAGTTCATAAATAAACTTGACAATAAAAAAACAAACAAAACCATCTCTCCCTTGTAGAATTCATTTTAACCTATTATTATAGTTATTATTATGTAACGTGTAATATAAATTTAAATTTAGACTCGTATAAAATGAGTTCAAAAGCCATTTTTTTAGCATGTTTACCTAAGTTTTTTTCATAAAGATTTATAGAAGAAAAATATAAAAGAAGATTTTATTTATAAATTCAAATTGATTTATACATAAAATAATTTATATATTTTAAATTTTTTAAATTTATATTCTAAATAAAAAAAATTAGAAAATGTATATAAACTAATTTTTAATTATAAAAATAATAATTTCATTTTTCATATTATTTTAGTCAGTTTTCTTATGATTTTTTTTTTTTTGATAATCATCGCCATTTCACAATCTATATTTTATTCTCCTATTGCAAGTTAACCATATTTGATTTATTATTAGTAAAAATTGGTGCACGCAAAAGATTTAAATTACTCACCAATATTTGGGATGGATCTCAACTTAGACATAAATCAGAAGCAGAGGTAACATTGTTTATCTAACAATTTGGCTGAACAATGTTGGGTTGATTTTGATTATGATCCAATTTTAACAACAATCTTGAGCTCAAACGTATTAATTATTTAAAGTGTATTTTATGACACTTATCTTAATGACCGTTTGAATGTATTAATTAATGCATGTATTAACCTTGATTTGCACTCTATAAGAGACTATAAATAGGTGCAATAACTCATTTTTTACAACACTCTAATAGTGAATACTCACTCAAATTCACTTTAATACTCAAGTCGAAAACTTACTCTCAAATACTGAATACTCACTCGAATACTTACAAACTCAAATACTCACTCTAATAGTGAATACTCACTCAAATTCACTTTAATAATACTCACTCGAAAACTCGAATATTGAATACTTACTGAATACAAAATACTTACTCGAGTGTCGAATACTCAAATACCGAATACTTACTGAATACAAAATACTTACTCGAGTGTCGAATACCGAATACTTACTCTAAAAAACTCAAATACCGAATACTTACTGAATACATAATACTTACTCAGTGTCGGAAACTCAAACACCAAATACTAAATACTAAAACTTGAAGACCAAATACTTACTTAACACCAAATACTAAATACTCACCAAATACTAAATACTCACCAAATACTTACTTAACACCAAATACTAAATACTGACCAAATCCTTACTTAAGTGTTGGAAACTCAAACACCGAATACTTACTCGAGCTTCGAAAAACTTTTTACACCGAAAACCAAAAGAGGAGAAAAAGAAGGAAAGCACTAAATTGTTCAGGAATGCCGAAATATCTCAATTCCTTGTACAAGAACAATGTTCATCTAAACTTAATTTCAAGAATTATTCTAACGAGATGAACACTATTTCTCACTTCACTATATAAAGAAAAGAACAAGCAATAAGAAAACACTTATTTAGCCTAGAATCCCACACCAATTTGCATTCAATCTCATAACTATATGAAAGAAAACGGATCAGAGTTGAAATGAGAAACTTTATTAATTGAATCTTATAATATTACATTCAAAAACCATAAATCAGATTCATGTGGCCAAGAACAACACCAATTACTCAATCCCCCATTTCCCCACCTCACACAACCTAAAACTATGTATGTATAATCAACCTCAAAAACATCAAATCCATGCACAACAGAGGTTCCATTCTCATCCTCATTCAAATTCTCATTGTAAATCATAAGATCTTATCTGATCAAATCATCAACCGATTCCAAAAAAGAAGAAAGAATCAATTAATCTGATCACACCTGCGTCTGATCTCCCCCTTCCTCCCGGTCTGCACATTGAGCAGACCCAGCTTCTGCATCGCGGAGGCAAAAACCCTAAAGAATCTAGCTTGGTCCTTGGCGAAGATCTCCACGAATGGTCTCGTAACGGGGTCACCGTACAAGCCGTGGTCGGATTTGAGCACACCCAAACCCTTGGGAAGGTTCTGGAAGTACACATTGTCGAACTTGTTCGGAGTCATGATGTCGTTGAAGACGGAAAGGGTGGGGTTGGTTCTGTAATCGGCGCAAGCTTTGGATAAAGCTTCAGAAAAACGAGGGTTGTAGGAAGAAGAGGAGTTCGAGAGGTTGCTCACGAATTCGGTGCAGTGGGAGAATCCCACGGTGTGGGCCCCACTCAGAGCGACGAACTCCTCCACGGAGAACCCGCGCTGGGTGAAGATTTCGGTGATTTGGGACATGGGCATGGACGGGGTGGGGAGGTGGTTGGGGACGGAGGCGGCGGAGGAGGAGCGTCCGTCGCGACGGCCGAGGAAAACGGGGAAGTAGGGGCCGCCGAGCATGGTCAGGAGGTCGCGGGTGGCGGCGGAGAGGATGTCGGCGCAGGAGACGGTGTTGGGGCAGGCGAGTTCGAGGGCGGTCTTGGCGCGGACGACGAGGTCGAAGGCGTCGCCGGGGAGGGAGAGGTTGATGTCGGCGTCGCGCTCCGCCTTGTTGAACGCCGTGGAGGAGAGGAGAATGGAGGCGTCGCAGCCGTTGGGGAGGAGGCAGTCGTGGAGGAAGAGGCGGATTGTGGCGGGCGCCGTCGTGGGGCTCGCGATCTGCTTCGCCGTCACCGTATCCCGGATTATCTGCGCGAACTGCGGACACGTGTCTTTGTAGTAGTCCAACGTTAGACGCGCGTTAACGCAGAAACAAAAGAACGATAACAATGTGAGAAACGTAAGAGAAAACGAAGACATTGTGCGAACTGTGAACTGTGAACTGTGAAACGAACACAAACACAGAGAGAGTGAAGTAAAGTGAAGAGAGTGGAAGGGGTTTTGTTGGAAGCGGTGGAGAGTGGGAAACACGCGCAGAGTGTGAGAGTGGGAGTATGGTCACGGGATGTGTGCGGGGGCACACTGTGAGCTGGCATGTTGCTACAAATAGATTGGCGACATCAACGGCTACTGTTTTTTAGTTGGCGAAATTCATGTAATAATAATAATAATAATTATACTTGTTTTTAAAGAAAATTAAATTAAAGAAATGATAAATTTTTAAAAAATTCCATTTACATTAACGCGTTATTGGTGGATATTGCTGTTTTTAACGCGTAGTTGTGTGGGGATATATTGAAATGGATTAAAAATTGTTAATTAGCTTCTTTCAATTAAAAAAGTATTTAGTAATTTAACAAAAAAAGAGTTAGTTTTTTACTATTTATTCTTTTTATTTTATTTTCAAGTGGTACTGTATTGGTGACTTTTTATTTATATGCAAGGACAATACAGAAGAAAAAGATAAAAATGGTTACTGTTTAGGAATAAAATTAAAAAAACTAAAAAGGTTATTAGTTCTTTAATTCTATTTATAAGATCTAATTGCATAATTTATTAGTATTACAGAAATAGTAAATTTTGAGTCTAATAATAGATAGGTATGGAGAAAATATTTTAGAACATAGAGAATAATACTATTTAAAGTTAATATTTTAAATAGAAGTAAAATATTAAAATTATAATTAAACTAAATTATTTTATTTAATATATGGTTTTTGGTGTCTGCACTGTTAATGGTGGAATACTGATATATATATTAACATTCGAAATTCCAAAACATGTATTGTTTTGAGATAAAAGAAACTAAAATTTCTAAAAAACACATGAAAATTGAAGTAATGTTGAAAACCATTTGGATTAAGAGAGTAGTGGTGGATATTGCTTAATAAAACATCAAAATCATTCATTGATTTCACTTTCGATCCTATCAATGTCCTTGAGAGTGTTATAAAGTCAAACCGATTTAGTTTAAAATTTGAAACAATTTTTGAAGGTCATTTGTTAGTAGTTGACATTTGAGACAAGTTGAACCAAATATAGAATAGATTCATGATAGGTTTAATTGTTCTGTATTATAACGATTAAAAATAGAAAAAAAATATTGAAACGTGAATTCATGTAAAAATTTTGAAAATTTATAAACTGTGTCAAATTTGACCATACAATTGTCAAATTAACATTCTTTAGTAGAAAGGTGAATGTTCAAACTATCTTGATATTCTCATTGCATTTTTTGTAGTTTTGTAGCAAAATTGATGATGATAATCCAAAGCGAGATTAGGCTAATCAATTGAGAAATTCAAAAGAAAACTTCAAAATTATGAAGAAATTTCAAGAACATGTTTTATAGGTATTAGTTAACACTATTGAAGCACAGGGATTTTCCCTTGTCACTATATGGTTCAGGGAAGAAATTATAAGTCCCCTCAGCATAGTGCAGAATATAATGATTAGGATTGCTCATGAATTCTTTGAGTGCTCATTGATTCCACCAAGTCATTGTAGCTGCTTTCCCTTAGGAAAATCTCTGATGGCACTTCATATTTCATGAGCAACCTTTTCCCAGTGTTGGTAAGTTTTATGGTACAAAACAACATCATGGTCCTGTAGCAAGTTCATGTTCTTGTAGGTGTCATAGTACCCAATATCACGGTTGTTAGAATCCTTTTTGTACCATTCAAGTTGGGCCATGTTTATCTTCACATCATTCAATTTCTTGGTTGGATCAAATCTTTTTCTGCTCTGCAAAATGATTGTTCTTTCTAGTGTTTCCATCTTTTTTGCCAAAGTTTTGAAATCAACATTCTGTTGTTGCTGCTACCAAATCAGTTTTAGATTCGAGATTAGGAAAACTTGGATGTACCAAATATTAGTCTAAATTACGCATAATGAGTCTATAATATGTTAGATATTCAACTACCTGCATGATAGTGTCAATCCTAGTGCCTCCAACTTCAAGGAGATACTTGCATAAAGAGAAGTTCTTGCAAATTGCTTTACAATAGAGATTTTCCACAAGTTTTCCATAATTTTTGGCCTCATCAAATCCTTGATTTTCGGGGTTCTCAAAACAAGTAGAACTTGTATCAGAACAGAAGAGAAATGTCTCAAAAGGCATGTAAGAACTTGGGTGAGGATTCAACTTTTTTCAAAGTGAGTCTTTGTAAGAGACATGTAGAACTTCGTGATATGGTTTCTTGCAACCTTTTGTCACCAATAAGGGGAGAATCAAAGGTGATGCAGAGAAGACGTTTCTTCCCTAAACCAATGCTATCTAACAACAATAAAGCAAAGAGAGAAGTTGTTTTTAAAGCTAATCTGCATTAACCATAAAATAAGCTTATGAGCAAGTTGTTTCTATAATGAGAGAATTTAATGAGATAAGTTGAAACCAACTCATAAACATATCATAAGCTCTCATAAACACCCCAATTTTTTATGCAGGAACGTCACTTAAGTTTAACTGGTTTCATCAATCACACCTTACTTTCTAGATTCACAGGGAATACCAAGGTTTTCCTTCTAGTTTCAGATACAAAAAACAATTTAATTAGTAGAAAAAATTCCAAACCAAGTAAACGATTTTGAACTGATCATGCTTCTCATAATTTGCATGCAAGAGTGAAAATGCAGTGCCTTTAACAAGGAAAAGTGGAGCATTTTCGGTATACAGAAAATCAAAGTGATGAAAATTCTTCCCCCTGAGAGCATGAGATAAGACCAAATCCACTTGAAGACTAGAAGAATCTTCTATGACCTCCAAGGCTATAATCACCAAACCAAACTTTTCTTGAGATCCCCTCTCCCATGTTTGAAACGATGCCTTCATAACAAGACATGATAACGCCCAAAGATATTTGAGCAACATAAGATCTTGTCACAAAAGTTGCAATCTTTATTCCAGTAAGGAAATGAGTCACTTATATAATGTATATTGGTCTTATCTTTAATGTGATATTTTCAACACACTCCCTCACGTTAATGTATAGACCTCGTTAATATAAACCGACTCATGAGGTAAGGTTTGCACTCAATCTCCAACACACCCCTCACGCTGAGAGTGACAGCTCATGCGTGGGATAACATATTATGGGTGGTCCGATAATAGCGGGTGGCCTGATAAGCCCAACAAATAAACATTCGCTAAGATAGACTCGAAATGGCTCTAATACCGTATTACGAAGTGGACTTTAAGCCTAACTCAATCCCATAAAACCGGCTCATGAGGTGAGATTTGCACCCACTTATATACAATGAAATTGTCCTAGTCTCTAGTCGATGTGGGATCTCCAACATAAGAAAATGCTCTAATATACGAGAAAATGAGTTTAAACGTAAGTCATCCTCATAAAATCAGCTTGTAAGGTGAGAATTGTCCTCTTTATATACGATAAATTGACTTTATTTCTAGTTTTGAGTTAGACTTAAACTCACTTTCTAATATGGGTATCAAAGTTTATCCTAGTGAGATGTGTTGGGCTTATTGTTCCACCCGCTACCGAATCACCTACAAATATCTAGTCTCACATACAAGAAATCTATGTCTAAGTGTGAGGAGTGAGTATTAAAGATCCTACATCAA
Organism: Phaseolus vulgaris; assembly: GCF_051622355.1. NCBI lineage: Eukaryota > Viridiplantae > Streptophyta > Magnoliopsida > Fabales > Fabaceae > Phaseolus > Phaseolus vulgaris. Next base: position 3,662,169 of record NC_143501.1, on the reverse strand, counting down.
CTAAAAATAAGACTAATTTACAACGAAGTTAATCTTCACCTTAAAAACTAATTCTATGAAACTAATTCTATGATAATGAGTTAGACTTAAATTTATTTTTTAATATAATATCAACTTAAACTCAATTCATAGGAATTCAACAGCTAAATCTTCGATTACAAGCTCACTAAATCCACTGTGAGAATCACCCGTTCATGTTACTTTCCTTTATGAATCCTTTCATGTAAAAAAGTAAAAAGGAAAGAAGAAAAAATCACTCACATACAATGAAGAGTGAGTCATGGTGCTTCAAAAAGTGGGACATGTAACTTGAAACTTGTGATGCAATTCTTGAGAATTTTTTGGGTTTAATATAGATCAATGATATGAAGATGAAGTCATTGTATGAGGCAAGTCAAGTCAACACTATCGTGTAGATTGGGGAAACTTGGTGCATAAGTAGACACAGAATTGGTAGGTCCAAAGAAACACATATACGAGGCATCATCTTTTCCTTTGTGCAATTCTTCTCACCTTTTATTTACCTTTCTTTCTCCTTTTCGTTGAAGGTTGTTTAATGATTTGAATCCTGTTGTTTTATCAATGTTTTTATAATTGGGTCGATCATGATAAACTTTATTTATTTAAACTTTAATCAAACTGATATTTATAAAGTGATATAATACATGTTAACTAAATATAATATAATTTTATAATAAGAAGCATTAAAATTCAAAAAAATTGAAGGTAAAATATAAAAAAAATTATAATTAAATTAACTATTTTGTGGTTTAATTCAGGTTAAAACCAAACCTTCTTCAATTTTCAGTTTATTCCTTTTTTTGGGTAATTATAATTTTTCAATTCAGAATATTCGAATATTTTTCAATTAACAGTAGCTTATTCATTTTATTGTTTTTTCAATTTTTTTTGCTTGATTTAGCAATTTAGAAAGCTCTGAGCAAGTTCTTGGATGTTTCTAAGAAGGCAAGTCAATAGGACATAAACGCGTTACAAACAAACAATTCACACGGTGAATCTGAAGTGGCCCTAATTTGAAATCAGCTTTTTATTTATTTGAATAATTTTTTCTGAGAAAAAGAAAAAAAAATATTTATGATTCTATTGACTGCTTATACAAAAAGTAAAGTAATTAACTATATATGACTAGTGTATTATGCAAATGAATAAAATTAGCATTATTATTAGGCATATAGTTATTAAATGACATATTAACACCGAAATATAAAATCTGTAATAAAATTTTATGAAGACTAAATTACAATTTGTGAAATTACATACAACAAAATTTAATCTAGAAAAAAAAGATAAATATTCATACTTATTACAATTTTTTGTTACGGTTAGATTTTTTAACTTTCACTCAACTAATGAAAAAATAATTTATCTATGATTATTTTTAAGTAGTTATTATAACAGTGTGTTATATCTGCACCTCTGAAAGGAAATGTAACTAATTTCAATTAATATATTTCTTATACTGATTTTAAAATGCTATTTAAAGTATTAGAAAGGTAACTGTTAAATTAGAATTTCATCAAAATGCAGTCTAAGAACAAATCTTTTATATTGTTATCCAATCATAAACAATCCTTGTTCAAACACAAATTATATAATCACAAACTATGTTTTTATGTCACTATTCAATCACAAATTATCTTTCATGTGTAATAAATTTATTGATGTTATAAACAATTTTACACATCCATAACCCTAAATTTGATTAAACTCTTGCTGTAAAGTTTATATCTAGGATAATGATCACAATGACAGGCCTCAAAATTAACCTAATGATCTCATATGCAGAAAAGTTCATCTTTCACACCAACCCTTTCAGATTACATTATTACTAACCCTGATGATGCTTTCATTACACTCAAGTTTTCAAGAACAATGAGAGTGGAAGTTAACTGCAAGAGTTTCTAACATCACAACACAAGGGATGGTAAAACTAAGATCCCCTTCAAAATCAACAAAGGAAATGTAGAAAGATTAAATCATAAATAAATTGTGCAGCCACACTTGCATTCACTGTGCTTCATTCAGGGGAAAGAAAAGTTTCCCTTAGTATACTGATCAAAATGAAGAGGATTTCTCATGAAATTTGCCAGTCCTCCTGAGTTATCTGCCATTCCTTTATACTTGTTCCACCAACTCATGTAACTGCTTTCCTTCAAGAAAATCTCTGGTGAGACTTCATACTTTTTCAGTGATTCATAAACATAGTTCTCAAATTCAAGCAACTTCCCTTTTGCCTCTTCCTTCTCTTTGAAACTCTCCAACTCTCCACACAGAATGAGAGCCTCTTCAACCCTTGCCCAAAAGCAAGAATCAATGGTTAAAATCAATTCCACATTCTTTCTGTTGTTGCTGTTTGAATCACCTTTTTCTTTCTTATCTGCTTCCAGCCACTTCTCCAACACTTCATAATGTCTAGACCTTCCTTTAGCCACATAGTCCTTCCGACGACCATTTGCATAGTATTCGGCTATGTCTAGGGGTTCAACCATTCTCCTGTAGGTAGTTCCAGCATAAAGCCAGCGAGTGCGAAAAGCTGCAGCTTCTGTCTGAGGTTTCATCTCTGCCTCTTCAACCATGTCACTCCAGTAGTTTCTGAGGTTTTTCTGCCACTGAACAGCATCTTGGTCAGCTGTTGAGATAGCCTTTTTGAAGCAGTCATAGTATCCATTACCCTGACCTTTACAATGCTTCTTGTACCATTCAAGTTTTGCCATGTCTATCTTCATCACATTCAATTTCTTGGATGGATCAAATTTCTCCTTCTTCTGGTACATGAATTTATTCTCCAGTTTTTCCAACTTTGCTGCCAAAGCATTTATATTCTGGTGTTGTAGCTGCTGTAAAATCAAATTCAGATAAGATATTATGAAAAAACTTACTCATCAAATTCTACTCTAGTTACACTCAAGACTAATAAGATTTAGCAAAGCATACATATGCAGAATCTTAGATATTGTTCTCTAATCAAATTTGGAATTTCAAGTCGGTGACACGTGCAATGAAATATTTCATTGAATGTCATCGTATATTATCAACTTTAAATGCAAGAGGTTTAGAACTAAAGGATATTCAGCTACCTGCATATCTGATGTCAATCCTAGTGCTGCACACAACTGCAAATAGATACATGCATTCAATGAAGTAGAACGTGTCAAGTTCAGCCCCCGTGAGGTAAAGTCCTCGCAAATTGCTTTACGATAGAGATTTTTCACTAGTTTTCCGTAATCTGTGGCCTCAAATCCTTGACTTTGATCATTGGTTGAGGTCACAAGAAGTTCCAAAACAGACTCGGGGTTCTCAAAACAAGCAGAACTTATATCAGAACAAAAGAGAAATGTCCCAAAAGGCATGTAATCCCTTGGTGGGGGATTCAACTCTTTTGGAAGTGAGTTTTTGTAAGAGACAACATGTATAAAGCAAGAACTCCATGTAGAACTTCGTGATATGGCTTCTTGAAACTTTTTGTCACCAACAAGGGGAGAACCAAAGGTGATGCAGAGAGGACGTTTCTTTCCTGAACCAACGCTTTCTAACAGCAAAACAGTGAAGAGAGAAGCTATAGCTCCTCCAACACCATGTCCAGTAACAATCAATGGATTGGAGCTATTAATCTGCATTAATATTGCCATTGTTACAAGGGCTCACAAGGAAGAACAACAAATTCGCAGGAAATTAAAGAAACAAAGAGTGTTTGATTTCAACTTTCAAAATTTGATTGTATTAGTAAACAGCACCACCACTCCTAATGACTCACTCTTGAGATTGGACTACAAATCAGAAAAGCAGGCTACATTTCCCCTTCAGATTTTTGGATTTTAAAAACCCAGAAACAAATTTCAAAACTTCATACATTTAGGATGGAAACTTGATCATTAGGAAACCAGTTTTAAAACCAAGAAGTAAAAACAAAATCAATCTAACCCTCAAACTCCAGACATCACTTGAATTATCTTATAATCATGAACTGTCATATGATTGAAAATTGTCAAATTTTGTAAGAATTACTTCAAAAGTTCACTGTATCAGTAAATGATTAAGCAAAATTAAACTCATCTCTACTGATAGTGATCCTATCTGACTCATCCAGAGATGTCTCCGGTGAAGAAGGTTATCTATGATCTCTACCAAAATACCTCTCTAGATTTTAGCACAAATTTTTTCATGCTGGCCACACAAGAAATTTAATATCTTAATCAATCTATTGTGTTTCAGATTGCAATTTTTCAAATAGAAACCATAAAATAATGAAAGGGTACCTTGGACTTCAACTCATCAAGCTTCTGGAGATTGTCAATGAATAGCGAAACTGTAGACCTGTCAACAGAGAAATCTGGAATTTTCTTGGCACGCAGAAACTCAAAGCGGTGGAAGTTATTATTCTCCTTGAGATAAGAAGAAGAAACCAAATTGTGTTGAAGATCAAAATTCTTGACCTCAAACACCACAACAGTCAAACCCTGTTCCTCAAAAACTTTCCAGAACAATCTATTCCCCACGTGGGAAACGACATCTTCATCACGTGAGGAGATAGCATCCCATGTTTTTAGAAGAAGACCAGAGCTTGTGACAAAGGGTGCTAGCCCAATTCCACTGCTAAATCTGCAATCACAGCAAGTTCACAACACAAAGTTAATCCGACACAAACAAACAAACATGTTAAGTGTTTAAAGATTATGAATTTTGAAACAGAGACGAAAACCCAAGATTGTTGGAAGAGTTAAGTTGTGACATACGATTGAGCAAGGTTCATGGTGGTTGTGCGAGTGAAAAAGTTGAAAGGAGGTGTGAGAGGTGAAAACAAGAGGAGAATTGAGTTGAAGATGAATGAAGATTGTGAGAATTAAAAGGAAGTGAAAGTGAATTGTGGGAAACTGCGTGGAAATGGAATCCATTGCCATAAGTTTGCAAGTCAACTAACCGCGTCCACCTTAAATAAATCTTAAAGAGTTGTTCCGGGACAAGTCATGTGTTCACATTCAATTGTTTTAACCTTTTTTAACTTCATTCACAAAACATCTAAAAAAATTTATTCCTTTCTTGGCTCTTTTTCAAATCATTGGATTTTTTTTTAACTTATAATTTTTTAGTTATACGTTGCCTTCAAAGTGTTATCCAAAAGAGTTTGCACCAAGAGAATCATTGTTTTTCTTCTCGGTCGGTTTAATTGTTCTCTTTTTTCTTAAAATGGTCTTCATGCTCTCTTTTTACTTCATTACTCTTCGTCTTCGTGAACTTCAAGTTTGGATGATACCTGCAAAAGACACTCTGACATTCAAATGAGATTTTGATGTTCGGCACACAGTGTTATTAGTACCGAAGGAGGACAAGGTTATTGAAATCTATGCCTATTTATATGATTATCGTGGACCCTTTGTTATTAGGTCGATTAAGATTTTGAATCGTGATTAAGAATGTCCTAATGTTTGACCATTAATTAGTCTTGTTGATCTTTTATTTAGGTATAATGATTTTAGTCATGTTGATCGGTATTGACCGGTGTTAGATCTTCAAGTGTCGTACGAACCCGACCGGTACACAAAGTTATAGCATTATTTGATTTCATCAATTATATCTTAAATTGTTAATTATTTTTTAGTTAAAAAAAACATACAAATTTATAACTATTTTCTTATGATAGTGTTTCATGAATTTGGGGAAAACCTTCAAAAACATATAAAGAGAACGGAAAAATGAAATTAAATGTTAGTGATTGAGAGTATAATAAAGACATGGTAACATTGTGGTACGCTGGAGATTCAAAACAAAAAGAAAAAGACGACAGTGGGTGTCATTGGAGTGAAGGTAACGGTGGATTAATAAAATTGTAGGTATCGGATTCAACTTAACTTGAAAGTGATATGTTAATATTATACTTTTATAAGTATAAGAGAGAGAAAAAGTTCATGTTATTTATAAAATTATTCTAATTTAGTCAACAAAATTAATTCTAATTTTGTTGGGCGAGATAAATTCATGGTGCAAAATAAGATTAAAGTGTATTTATATACTCCTAAAAAATTATTAAATATTTTAAAAATTAAAATTATTTTTATATCTAAATTAGTTTTTATTTCTAATAAATAATTTTTAAATCGATACCTAATTAGATATTAAAGTTGTAGTTATCAACTTTATAATTTAAATAATTGATAGTTTAAATTTTGGTAACTAATTAGATATTAATTTATAAATTATTTATTAATAATAGAAATTAATTTATATATTAATAATATTTTTTTAGTCTTAAAATAATATTTAATTTATTAAATATACTAGTTATATTTTATTTAATATTTTTTTTATTAATGTTCTACAAAGATTATAATTTTTAATATGCGTGTTTCGGTTTAGAGTTTTCTTTGGACTTCTATTTTAGATGTTTTTCTTTCCTTTAAAGATTATAAGAAGTTTTTGTGAATTTATTTATTTATATGTGTGAAATTAATTAATTGGATATAATTATATTGTGATTTTATCAAATGGTGACTTTAAAAAGGAAGTGTAAATAGTAGAAGTTTTATATTGATTGAGGCTGGGTTTTGGTTGGGCTATAATTTGGATAAAGGAAAGAGGGGTCTAAATAGAAGAGTGACAATTTTGTTGTTTTCAAAATTAGAAACCCCAAAGTCAGTCCCACTCTATTTTGTTTATTTTTCTTTCTCATTTTTTTTCTTTAAGCATCCTAGGAAAACATCCACATCTTCTTATATATAACCATAAGGGTTTGGGGAAAATTTTGATGTGGGGTTTTTTAGTTTCATTTTGAGTTTATGGTAAAATTTGAATTATTTTGATGGTTAAGAGTAAATGGAAGGTGATTAAGAAATTCTTATTTTGTGGTGCTTCAATCTTTTCCTTCTAGAAAAGATTCCTTATGTTACAAGCATAAACCTAGGTAAGCAAGTTAGAATTTATTCAAAAGTTTAAATTTCATATTTAGAATGATGTTTTATCTTGGTTTTTGAAAGGATGATAATTTCATAAAGCTTGGTAATAGTTAAAACCATATAGCTAATTAAATAACAAATTAGATTTTAAAGTTAATAGTTAATTAGATACCAATTTAGAAATTATCTATCAATAATATAAATTAATTTTGATATTAATAATTTTTTTAGTCTTTAAAATAGTATTTATTTAATTATATAATAATTAACTTTTTTACTTTTAAATTTTTTTTTTATTTAATAATTTTCTAATAGTGATACATTTACTGCATGATATTTGACTCAAACTTAGTATTCGATAATCTTAATAAAACACTTTATGTCACATTTTCATATTTATAATATAAGAAATCGTACTATTTGATCTTCTATTTTTCTTTGCATTGAATCAAGAGGTTCATTGCAATAACATTTATCATCACAAATGCTATGGGGTTAGGCTTGTAACCTTCTAATTTATCTCATATATGATAATTGATTATAGTGTCACTTTGTTTTATTGATGTTCATTCTTGTTGAAGATTAGAAATTTGCAATAATTTCTATTGAAAATATCGTAATTTTAAATATTTCTAAGTAAGAACTGGACAATATATTTTGTCAAATTAAAAATGAACAAAATAGAATAATGATGATACACCATGCTGTTAAATTCTATTTTGTTTTTTACACGTAAGGATATAAATATTAATATCCAAAAATTATAATTTGTGTGATCCAACAATCGTGAAACTAAAGTTGTGATTAAGTTTTCTATATGAATTATGAATATTTAAAAATTAATTCGCTTTAAACTTTATATTGTAAGCAAAAAATAATTGACAATTAAGGAGCCATGAGTCACTTTGGGGAAGAAAATCACTTTTTTCTTCAAATAAAAACCGTTACTTCCAATGTAACTTGCTTATGCTCTGTTTGTTGAAATGCCAAAACCAAGAAAGTTACCATTCATAGCTGAAGTTACTGCCACTGAAATCTAGTGCTTTATCTTAAGGCATTATTATGATATGCTTTTTTCAATGCAATTCAATCAAAGCATTCTGAGAATGGTAGATAGGTATGATTTAATACTGGTGACCCCATTGCTGATTCCATGCCAACAAAAGGACAACTAAAGGATGTCTCACCCACCTCATAACATCTCAAAAAGATGTGCCCAAAAAGGAATCAAAATCTTGGAAAGGGTCATCTTCATATATTAATTATATAGTTCTCAAATTTGTACTGAGATATCAATCATAGCAAGAAGTTGTAATTCTCAATTTGGTACACCAAAATACTTCCTTATATTAATCAGATGATATTTCATGGACCACATTGATCCTTTAGACAACACAAAAACAGTGTTGAAACAATGGATCAACACGATTACTTCTGTAATTTATGATGATCATCACTCGGTTATTAAGTGCACCAGCAACTTGATCAAACCAGATACTCATGCATTCAGACTTATAACTTAAAAGAAAAAGAAAAAAACTTAGGTGCTACTGAATAGGTAGTGGTTTAAGGGCACTTGTATTTGTTGCCATGAGTCAACATATCAGTGTAGCATTTGCCACACATTTCTCTGTTGCCATAAGTTCCAGGAGGAACACACTTGCAACGGTAACAACAGGTCGTGCATGCCCTCAAGCACAGTTTCTTCCTTGAGTGCAATTGGCACCTGCCATCACACAGTGGAATGCAATCTGAAAAAAAAAATGCACAAAAAAGCCTTCAGTAATTAATTCAGTGTAGCACTTAAAGAAGAATGTCACATTAATAATTGGTACTGTTTAACAGTAGAACAAAGGTTCTCTCACATGCATCATGAGATGTGAGATTGGCTCACATTCTTTAAAATGACTTGCTTCAGATCAGGTTTTTCATTGTCACATTAATAATTGCTACTGTTTAACAGTAGAACAAAGGTTCTCTCACATGCATCATGAGATTGGAGATTGGCTCACATTCTTTAAAGTGACTTGCTTCAGATCAGGTTTTTCATTGACCACAAACACATTTGATAAATATATATCTAACTAATATATAGTTACAAACAAAGGTTACTTGTTTTTGTTCTTACACATATTTAACCAATTTTAATCCTTGTCATTTGAAAGTACAATGACCAAAATAAATTAACAAAAAGTGACAGAATCATATCATTTATGAGAGACATGGATTTGGTAACCACTTACCCTTAGTTGATTTCACCACTGGAGATAGAGGAGGAGGGTACACCACTGGGGGGGTTGGTGTTGGTGGCTTCACTTGTGGGGGTGATGGAGCTGGTGGCTTCACTGTTGGAGACTGAGGAGGGGGTACCTTAACAGGGGGTGTAGTTGGACTTGGTGTGGTCACTGGCCCTGGAGGGTAAGATGGTGATTTCACAGGAGGGGTAGGAGTTGGTGCCTTCACTGGTGGTGCAGATACAGGTGCAGGAACTTGAGGATTTACATTGTTGGCCTATACCAAATGCCATATTCAAGTTTCTCAACAACCAAATTCATGTATAAATGAATAAAAGTTTGCAACTTTCATTTTGAATCAAAAACATGTTTGCAAACTATGTTTCCAAAAACAACTCAAGACTTGCCTTTTACAGAACCAATTCTCAGTCAAAATTTTAATGTAGACACACATACTATTGAAAGTTATGGTGTCTCAAAACTATACTAACTCTTAAACTGAGTTTAGAGTGTCTCAAACTGAAAACCAAACACTGTTCAAGTGTATTTGCTTTCTGTTGAGACCAACTGAACCTGGATCTAACTCCTCATTTCTTTCACAGTTTAGCCATTACAAACTGAAAAATCTTCTTTCAAAGAGTTTCAAGGAGTCTCCAACCACAAGTAAATGAATATATGTTTTCTTGGTTAGTTGAAAACATCTTCTGTTTCTGTGTCAATGCAGAGATTGTTCTTGTTCACAAAGAAGTGAAAGTCATGAGAAATTGAAAGAATAGTTTGCTACATTTAAACAAAACTATTTCCTCATCTTTCTAATTGATGTTTACAAATTGTTTTCTTGCATAAAGCATTTTTGTTTGTACATGTATGGACAGGACTACAAATCACATTGTGTTGTCAACTAAATCTTTTAGAAAGAAGAAAAAAAACCAATAAATTTTGTCAAAATCTGAACTTTACTACAAGTTAGCTAAGCTAGACACTCTTAATGTGAGATAATAAACAAATCTACTAATAACGACAAAAACAAGTGTAAAATGAAAACTTAATAAGGATATTTATATATCAAAGAGGAACCAAACAAAACCAAAAGGAAAACTTTGTTGGAGTGGACATACCATTATCTCGAGATCTTCTTCATGAGAAAAAACCTGCACAAGAACATGAAGGTGAGTGGTTCATGTTGAAGGAAGAAAAACACTTCAAACAGTGCACCTTCATGGTGTAGATATGAAAATGATGAGTGAATGGAAAAGGGTAAGAGTGTACCTTTGAGGTAACCAGAAGAAAGATGGCTAGAAGAAGAATGGAATTGGAAGCCATTTCTGGAGCAGGGACCAGAAATGTGGGAAGAAGAGTGTAGAGAGCTTGTTGGACAGTGTAATGAAAGAAGCAGTTCTTGTTGTATTATATAGAGGTCAAGAGAAAAAGTTAGGCACGGTAGCAGAAAAACACGTTTTAGGTTTGAGGAGTGTTGTAAGTACAATTTTTTAATATATACTTTTTCAGGTTTAACATTATGTAAAAGTGAAAGTTGAAAAATGTATTAGTGAACAAATTCATATGTTTATTATTTTAAGATTTAAGATTGAATGATATTGTTAGGTATGAAGTAAATATCAATTGGATTATACTGACTATACATCATGTTTATAGTGAGTGAGTTTAGCCATTATACAAAGTTGAAACGCAGGTGAATTGGGATGCAACAGAATAGAATGAAAACTTAATAGTTGTCAATGTGTATCTAGATTGCACTTGGCGACCGAACCACGTTAAAATCTTGTGTCATTTATTTTTCTGCAGTTGATTCGTGATTCTGCGTGTTGCTTTCGCGTGCGTTTTTCCATCATGTATATGTTATGTTATTTTGTATTATTAGTGATGAAAATGTGTGAATTTTTTTCTCAACAAAGTCTAAAGAAACCTTTTCCAAAGAAAATATGAATGAAAGAACGAGAGATGTAAAGCAAGTATATGTTATGAGCAGAAAGCAAAGAAATATTGGTAAAAATTTGTTTAGGATATATGATAGGGTGGGAGAATTAATACCTAGCTGTCAGCAAATTATGGTGACTGGGAACAGCTTGGACCCACGTGGCTCTAACATTGTGTCTGTGCAAGTAGCATTATGTTAATGCAGAGTGGTTATGAGAGTGTGTGAATGCAGCTGTAATTGAGAATTTGACTCAAATCCAGAATCTGTAGACCACACGAGTCCATGCTTATCACATAACTTCTCACGAAATCTTGCTTTGACAAACCAACTAGTCAAACTAATGCAATTCTTTTCATAAGACCTTAGGAGCTGTTCATCACCCACTTCAACTTGGTTTAATTCTTTACACAATTAATTTTGGAAACAAATGTATGTCGAAAATATAAGTTTGATAAATAATTATTATGAAAAATTAATTTATTTTCGAGTTCTCCAATATATCTAAATCTCAGCTTCTTAGTATAATTTATGTAGCACAGACACTGATACGGACACTGATACGATATGGACACGGACACGAAGATACGTATAATATCTAAAATATAGGACACGAGGACACATATCTATATATTATACAATTATGAATTATATAAATTGACAATAAAAATTTATATGCACAAGTATGTTTCAGATTATTTTTTGTAATAGAAAAATATTTTTCATGACTGGTTCAAAAAATTTGTTTCTTATTTTTATAATCATAAAAAATTTATACAATAAGTTTGAGTTTTAAAAAAATTAATGTATTTTTCCCTTTTAAAATTGTGTTAGAATCGTACTAGAATTGTCAGAAATCCAACAAATACTTTTTGAATTAGATACTTCACGGATACGTGTCCTACGAGTGTCGGTGTCCGATATAAGTATCCGACACCGACACACCATTTAAGAGAAATGTCTGAGCTTCATAGTTAACACATACATAATATTAAACCACATATAAGATTTAAGGATATCATTAACTAATGTCGAGTAATAAACACTTACAAATTATGATTAAAGGATAATTAAATTTTATTAAACTCAATTTAATCATTCGAACAGTTAAAAAATTCTACATAATCACTATAAACACTATATAAATAAGAGAACACCCTAAATAATTTTGATCATAAACTAATATCATCTACTTAAATCTAAAAATGACTTGAATATCGTATTTGCATATATTTTAACCGTGAAGGTCCATTATTTGAGAGGGCTGAAAATCCAATACAATCAAATATTTTAGACATAAAATAAGTATGAGAAGGAAAAATATGATATAGAAGAACATTAGTGTAGACTTATTTATAAAATTATACTTATTAATGATTGGAGTTGTAAAATCACATGTTTAATATGTATGAAGATTTGTTAAATAAATAATCGTATTAAAGGTGAGATTGTATTTTTTTTCATAAAAATTAAATTTATGTTAAAAAAATTATAATTAGTCACTTATTTTAATAAACTAATTAAGTTAGACTTTCTTAACCAAATTTCGGTATGATTCAATGTAATGTAATGAAACACATAACAATAAAAGTATTTATAAATTTTAATTGCTAAAATATGTTAATGAAACGAAGTATTTGATATGTAAAGAAAAAATAGTAATATTAAGAGAGTATATTGATATTTTTAAAAATCTGTATAATTCATAGGAAAAAATTGTAATTCTAGATAAAGGAAATGTATAATATAAAAAATATCTGCAAAATCAAAACAAAGTGGTATAAAAAAATGAAAAAGTAAAAAAAAATAAGAAAATATATTTCTTGGAGTCGTGAACATTTTTTTTTTAAATTTCTAATAAAAAGTTTTTTTGTTTTTGTTTTTGTTTTTGTTTTTAGAGAGGTTTATAATGGTTGGAGTGATTATTTTCGAAAGTACAAAGATCATATTATTCTTAATTTACTATGTGAATAGAACAAGAATAATTTAATCTATTATAGTTGTAATAGTTTATCAGTGAATGCTTGTATTTGAGTTCAACTTTAGATAATTGATTAAGTAATTAAATATAATCTATCAAATTACTTAATATTATTCATAATGGTATGAAGTATTTGATTATTTGTTAATGCATCACTCTTGTAATTTACAATATAACATATTATCTTTTAACATAATTAATTAATATGTTCTTAAAATTTTATTTTTTTAAAAAAATATATTTAGAGAGACAACGATATGTATAAAATGATGTCACTTAATTTTATGTGGAATACATATATTTACACAAGAAAATTGATAATCATTATAAGATACAAGATCTATCATTAAAACAAAAAGCTAAAGAGTTCCAAATCTTCAAAGTTCTTTAATCAATTTGAACAACATAAAATTATTAAATAAAATTAATATTAATAATAACAATATTAATTAAAAAAAATTGAATTATTCAATTTCTTAATTACTAAATAATATAATTTATTTTAGAAAATTAACTTTTAAATGTAACAACAAATACATTGAAATCACAAATTTAACAAAATATAAATAAAAACTCGTAACCTAATTGGGTCAACCCAATTAAAGAGGAATTGACTTTAACAAAAGAAATTGTAGAAAATCAGCTCTATTCTATAGAAATATGTTTATTGCATAACTCACATAAATACATAGAAAAATAAGTGGTTTTAGTTATTATAATTAATTATATGATATGTACAGTGGATTGTGGTTGCATTTTCATTATAACAATAACAATAATAATTAAAAAATAACATTAATATTCATAATAAACATTTTCTTTTACTCATTTATTTTGAACTAAACAATTAATAATTTTTTATGATTTATTTCTTTGGTTTCTCTCTGTATTCTTTTGTTGTTGTATAGGAAACGAAAGTCCATAAGCTACCTGGTCTGGTGACAGCTCATACATAAGATGGAGGGATGTGACTTAAGGAAGGACACTGTGACCCCTAACCCATTCCCTTATCCTTCCTTTCTCACCCTTTTTAAAAGTCAACTTTATAAAGAGGATAACAGCTATTTATACATAGTTTTTTTTTATTGCTCCCTTCATATTTCACAATTTTCTATTAAATAAAAAAACTTAAATATGTTTTCAATATTTATAACTTAAAACAATTATTTTATTTTATTTTTTATATCCCTGACAAATTTTACATTATTATTTTTTAATTCTTATGTAGATTTAATTTTAGTTTTTATGAAATGTTGTCTCATAATCTTCGTTCCTTCATAGTTTTTAATTACTATTTTTAGTTCACAATATTTGTTTTAAATTAAATTAATAACATTTGTATCACATATCTTAAGAATTTTTTTGAAGCGTGAGTGAAGGTTATATTATAAGCAATTAATTAGTATCATAAAAAAAAAAATTACAAATTACGATATTTTTTAATTCTTCACTCCTTGGATATGGTTTAAGAAGCATATTGTATCAAACATGACATACAAACAACATATTTGGTAGCTTAACTTTTGTGTCTTAATGTTTGAGCGAGAGATGAATTAATGTACAAGTCTCAAATATGTGTGATGGTGTGTGATGTTCGTGCAACGCTCAAACGTCCTATGACAATGGAGGAGTTTTTTGAACATGTTAGATTTCTTCCAATAAGCAGATGTCACTTAAATGTTGATTGTAATGCTCAAGCGATTAACACTCAAATAACGAGGTGATTTCTAGAGTGAAACGAATGTTGTCTTGTGTATATCAATAATGATGCTTAAGCAAAAGAAGTTCACTCAAGCAAGAGAAGCTTGCTTAAACGACAATATGCTGAAATGTTAATGGTGAAATATTGTGTATGATGATTATACATGTTATATGCTTTTATACGTGTTGTGTTGCTAATAGGATGTACAAATGGTAAAATTAATTTTATATGCTTTAGAAAGATATATTATTAATGATGAGAGTATATATATATATATATATATATATATATATATATATATATATATATATATAGTTTGATCCTGAATGAGTGAAGTGATTGCATGAACTTGATACATGATTCAGTGATACCAGGATGATATAGTGTCTTAAGTGTGACAATAATAAATATAAAACTCTTGTTAAATGAGGTATTACAACATTAGTGTTGTGTAATTATATAGACAAATCTTCACGTGGTGAGAAATTAAAAACATTTACATTAGATGTACATATAACTTGATAATTGATGTTTTGTGCACCCTAACATCAAGAACACATGTCAATCAAAGGTTTAGTGAATTTAAAATATAACGCAATAAATTTTTATAAAACTTGTATATCATAATTTTAAAATTTATTGGAAAACACCTTATATCTAATAATCACATTTGTAACTACTATAGATTCATATAAAATATGATGTTACAAGTGTAATGGGAAACAATGATGTTAGGAGAGTGTGATTATAATTAATGAGAATATTAACATATATTAATTTAGATTTAATATAATTAATATATGTATATAGTTAATATCATATAATGGTTAAATCGGGTGCCTTAGATAAATCATATTTTCTAAAGACTAATTTGTCGCAAGTTAAGTTAATTATTTTAAAAAGAACATTGATCTTACTTTTATAGAAATTTAGTTTTAAGCGAAATATAAATAAATAAATGTATTTTTAAGGAGAACTAAATATACAAAAAAAAAAGTTGTAAACTAAATTTGAAAACATCCAAAACAAAAATCAAATCATGCCCTTAATTAGTTAGTAATGTTCTTAGTAATGAGAAAATTTTGTTAACTAATAATTTATAAATACTCTTATAAGTTTTTTTCAATAAAATACTATGAGTTCTGAAAGTATATAGTATTATTATGACATCTGAAAATAAGAAAATTAAATTTTAATTTATCAAATATTTTAATTAAAAAATGTCACTTCTTTTATTTTTTCTTCTTATTCATAAAAATTAAATAGGAAAATTTTTATTTATTTAAAAAATAGGTACAATGCAGAGATTGCAATCATCATAAAGGTGAAGAAAGAACACAGTACGGTAATCGTGCTCTATTTTTTAGATTGCGTTATATCCGTTGATGTGTCACCGTCAGAATAAAATTTAAAAGTTTAATTCCTTTTTCTTGAAAAAATAATAATTTCGTATAATGTTGCATAATGTAAAACAGCTGGAATTTATATTTGGTCATTTATTTACAAAGTAGTTATTAATAAAAAAAAAAGTAAACTGGTCAATACTGTGTATAAAATAAAGAATGGTTGGAAAATACAATTTAGCTGAATTGATTTTAAATGACTTTTAAAAAAATTAAAATTAAAGTTTTCTAAAATTATTGTTAATAAAAAAATCAATTATAACCGCCAATGAATATAAGAATAATAAAATTTAAGTTAATGAAACACAACCATACATAAATTTTTTCATATTAACTTAATTTTTTTTAAAAATTATATACAGTTGGTTAAGGTGATATAAGCTTAATTATTCATTAGAAACTTGATTTATTCAAAATATAAGAAAGAGAAAATTATTACTTGTTATTTGACAAATTTACAATAGAACAATCTTATAGTATTAATACCCTTTCTTAACAAACTTATAAATATTACTTTAAGATAATTGTATTATGTAAAAGAAATTATTATTTTTTAGATAAGAAGCACTCTTTATCTTAGAAAAAATATGAAAAATTGTAATTTGAGATAGAGAGATATTCCTTAAAAAAAAATAGATAACTCACTAGAATAATATTACTATCAAAGATAATTGATTTTTTCAGAAAAAAGGATAATTGATTATTATGTTACTTTATCAATCCAAAAAATATTTTAAAAATAATTTAATTAATTATTATTAAACTTTAAGCGAATTTTTCTGAAAGGTTGGATTTTTTTCCTATTACTTTTTTCCTATAATAATTCATTATTTGCAAAACATGTAAAGGTATTTTTTACCAATATAATCAATTGTTTTTTAAGATAGTTGATTATATAATCAATTATTTTCTAACTTAATAATTTATTATGGTAAAAAAATATAAACTATTTTTTTAATGATTTTTTTAAAATTAATTAATATTTTATATTTTGATTATACTATATAATAAGCAATTGGCACATCATATTTTGTCACACTTTGCTAAAAAAAAGTATTTTAATTTAAAAGTATTAAAAAATTAAATATGTAATTAAAATTTTGTAGAAATAAAAGTTGCTCATTAGCGAAATTATATAGAAAAAAATGTATTTAAGCCTAGATAAAATGATTTTTTAAGTTACATTGTTTTGTTTATACTATTTAAAAAAAACTAGTTCTAGAATAAACTTTAAAAAATATGAAGTTATATATTATAATTATTATGCATTTAAATTCACAATTATCAGTAACAAATTGAAGGAAAATGGTAATAAAACACACGTTAATTCTAGTTAAGAAAAGTTTCACCAGTGGAAAAAATTATCATAGATCTTTAGTTTCACAATTTTATCAATTATATTTAATTAAAAATTTACAAAATATTATGTTGAGAATGTTTTGGTTAATGAGTTTCATATAGTTATATGAACAAGTTCATAATATGAATCTTATTAGTTTATGGTTTGAATGTGATATTTTTTGTACTGCATTTATTGTATGGTTTATGTTTTGTAATAGGTGAAACACTTGTCTTAACTACTGTGGAAAAATTAGATATATGTGAGAAAATCAGGTATAAGATTTCTCAAATTTTTTTTAAAGAAAATGAATGTGCTGATAAACTTGTTAATTTAGACTTTATTTATAAAGAATATTTTTATTGGTATAATAGATTTACATCTATTATTTTCTTAGAGTTCTTTTTTTAATAGATATATATTACTTATGTACTCTTTTTGTTAATATACAAATTTTAGTATAATTTTTATTTTTTTTTAATAATATTTTTTTCATATAATGTCAAATAGTTATTGTTAGTTAAAAGGTCAATTAAACTAAGATATAAGTTTCATAGTTCAAAAATTTATAAAAAAGATATATCGATTTTAATTAGGTTATTATATTTTAATGCTGTTCATGCTATTATTACAGACAGGTTGGAAACTTGAAGTAAAAGACACGTAAATTCACACATTTCGCTTTTATTATCAACAATGCCTACTTTTTCAGTAAAAAAAAAAATAATACTTTTCATCCCTAATTCAACTAAATTTATAATATATAATATTTAATTTGCAGATATATCTCTTATTACAATGTTAGTTAAAGTATAATATCCATAAGTTTTCATTGGAGCATGTATATATATTTAATTTAATATGGCAAGATCTTTAAATTTAAGATTTGAATGTTGGATAAGAATATGGGTATTGAAAAATAAGAAAATACTTTATTATAATTAAATTATTTGTTAAGTTATAAAAGATTGTAGTGAAAATAACAAATTAAAGTACGAATTCTATAAAGTGAAATTTTATGATCTTAAAATGTATTATGCAACTCACTTAAAATTAAATAAGAAATAACGAGAGAGTTTAAATGCTTTAAGGATTTGTTTAAGTTGGTTTTAAAAAAAATATTATTTTAATAAATAATCATTATAAACAAAAATAAATTACTATGAATCACTATAAAAAAATTATTAAATAAAAATTAATTTTAAAAATAAAAGATAATTAGTTACTACATTAATTAAATTAAATATTATTTTAAATACTAAAAAATTATTAGTATCTAAAAGAATTTATATTATTAATAAATAGTTTCTAAACTTATTAATAAGTGATGATATTTTTGTAATTTTTACCATAGATATTACATTGGTTGTACTCATAACCCATGTAATATATTAAAAATCACAAAAAAAAAAACAAACACATGTAACATCGGTTGTACGGGGAACCGATATTATATGTGTTGTTTTAAAATTTTAAGTTTCTTAGTTTGACGTTCACTTTCCTCTCGTGCGTTTGTTTGTTTTCTCTTATCTTTCATTCTATCGCATACACACGGTTATTTGCATTTCCATTTTTGGTTTGGTTCTTTTGATCTTTGGTGACATTGACCGTGGTAGTAGGTGGTGCGAAACATTCACCGCTTCTTCTCCCTCGTTGTGTCGCGTACAGTTCACAATTGTTACGTTTTTCATTTTCGTTTTTTGGGGTTAGGTTCTTTGGAGCACCGAGCACACGTTGGCAGTGGTGGTGGGTGGTGCAAGAGTTTTGTCGCGCCGCTGGTTGGGGTTTGGTCTTCTTCTTTCAATGTTCTCTCTCACAATGTTATGTTAATGTCTCTAGTGATTTGCATTTGAGTTGTTTCAACCTTCGTTAAGTGTTCTACATTTTTGTTACTCTTATGTATATGCCTAGATATCTGTGATTTAATTTTAAATATGTTAGTTTTTAAAATGATTTTTTTTATCTTTCAATTTTTAAAATACTGCTTAGATTAAGATAAATATACATGTCTTGTCTTTATGAAGTTTAGATCGAGAGAATTTGTATTTGATTTTTTTATAACATTTTTGCTTTATTAAACATATATACTTGGGATGAATATTGGAATTAAAATTCATTTTTATTGATATGAGTATATTTTTAAATATAATTTTTCTTGTGATTTGTTACTGTTATTCTTTTCTGGTATGATTTTTAAAATTATAGGTTTGGAAATAATATTTTTTTAAGAATATTTTTAAAAAAATGTTACATATAATCCATGTAGAAATGAAAATATTACATCTGTGCTAGACAAAGACTGATGTAATATGTCTCGTAGAAGTCAATAAATAAAATAAACATGGATTATTATATTGATTTTTGTTTGAAATTGATGTAACATGTTCCTTATTACATCGGTTTCTTGGACAGAACTGATGAACTAGGTACATCCCTTTTAAAATTGAGTTTTTTTTTTCTCTTTAATCAAGTTTTTTTAATTCATTAATATTTAAAGATGTAACTTTTTGATATTTTACATTGGTTATAGAATCGTAAAATATGATAGATTTTTTACATCGTTAACATTTACATCAGTTCACTGATGTAATAAGTCTTGTAAAATTTACATAAAATATATTATTTGTCCTCAAATGATATTACGAAACAAATTCGAATTATAAAAGAAAAAAAAAAGTTCATTGAAATTGCAAAAAAAAATTAATTTCCAAGTAATGAATAATAAGAAAGTACCCTAGCTTTTATCATATATGAAGCCAACCCTTCTCCATACGAAGAAACCAACCCTTCTTCATTGTCTCTTTTTTTACCATATATGAAACAACAAACCCTTTACTTATTTTTTTACGACAAACACCAAAGTTGCAGAGGAAAAGGTACAAAGTCTTCATTTTCTTCTTTCTTTTTGCATAAAAAGGCATAAAATCAAGATGTAGCAAATATACAAGGTTTTTTTATTGATTAAAATTAATTAAAAACTACAAAAATAGAAGAGAGACTCGTTAAAGGTTTATAAATAGTAATTCTAAATTTTAGAATCAAAATTTATGTTTAACTTAAGTATTTAAATGGATATTTTTCTTTTAATTTTGAAGGAGAGAATAGTTTAATTAGAAAAAGAAATGTATTTATTTTTATTAATTTTGAAGAAAGTGATAAATGAAATAGGAGTGAAACACATGTATCTATGAGTAGATACGGTGGTTGTGAAACATGTTACTAAGAGTGTAACATTACCAAACGTTGGAAGTAGGGCATGTGACATCATGTGCACTGTCCAACATCTTCTCAATGGGAATGGTAGACATGTTTTTGCATTCAAATTTAGGGTTCATATTTCCATCTTTCTTATCTCATACATTTTCAACTACATCTCATTTCTACACTTATTTACTACAACTACTTTAAATAAAATAAGAATATATATAATATATATTTTTAAAAATTATTAAATAAAAATTAATTTTAGAGATAAAAAATAATTAATTTTTATATATTGACTATATTAACTAATTGGTCGTTAAATTTTGATAACTAATTAAATACTAATTTAAAAACTATTTTTTAATAATAGAAATTAATTTAAATATTAATAATTTTTTAATTTTTAAAATAATATATATTTTAGTTAATATAATAATTATTTTTTTTAAATCGATTTTTATTAATAATTTTCTAATAGTGATAAAATCAATCAATATATAATTAGTTTTTATTTATTTATTTATTCAACAGATTAATTTAGCATGGAACAAAACTTTGTTGAAATACCACTTAAATTCAATCTTATTAAACTTTATTTTTCTTTCTATCGAGTTAGGTTAGTATTCAACAAGTTTGATGAACCATACTCTGGGAAAAAAAAAACTAATACACCTCTTTATTAAAGTACTAGGAAGATTTAGTATTTTACACCTACATTACGAGACATGATTTTATTTCAATTGAGTAAGGTTTCTATAAATGTCAAAACCTTCCTTATAAGTATTTCATATATATATAATATATATATATATATGGAACTTGTGATATTTAATTAAATTAAAACAATTTCGTAACAGTTAATTTATGAGTTTAACAGTGAAAGATTTCATTATTAAGTATTTCCTTTTTTTTAATAATTGTTTTAAATGTAAAGATGACTTTTAATTGGTTTAATCCATAAATTTTAAATTGAAAGTGTTTATGTATTATGTTACAGTAGGAAATAAATATTAAGTTTGTCATTATTAATATGGTCTTGTCTAATGAAAAAAGAGAGTATCAATTATAACTAGGTATTTTAAAGTAATTGAGTAATGCTATATAAGTAATTTTAAATGATTAATATTTTGACGCATTTCTATTTAATATACTATAAGTACACATACTTATTTATTTTGACTATGAATTTAATATAAATGATGGCATAAAACAAATTTCAAACATCCAAATAAATAATCAAGATAACAGTAATTCGAAATAAATACGTCTTATCATCAACCATTAATCCTTTCAAAACAAGAAACTAAAAATATAATTCTTATAAAAATATAATTCATGAGTTTGGCACATGAAATAAAATTTATATACATATTTATTATTATGAAGTGGATTTTAAGTCTAACATAACCTTATAAAATTGACTTATAAGATAAAATTTACATTTACTTATACACTATGAAATATCATTCTTTCATTCAGATAGATTTGTGATCTCCAACCTTCTTTCACAGCGAGACCCAATTCGTGTATGAGACTATATATTTATAAGTGGTCTGATAGTAATCCGATAACGGATAACACATAGACTCAACACAAACATTCGTTAGAATAATTTCTAAATGATTTTGATTTTATAGTAAGAATTGAACTTGAAGTATAACACAACCTTATTTATATATATAAAGAAAATAGATGTGGTCATTTTCTAAACTCATAACTAATGTTAATAAAAATTAAATATAGATAAATTTTCTTTCGGATACTTAAAAAAATTTATAACTTATTAGAATACTTAAAGTAAAAGCTAACCATATATTAAAAATATCAAATTTATTTTAAGCCAAAACATTTATCTTTATGATGAGGTGATAGAGTTGTTAGAATATATATGAGTAAAAGAAATGCAAGTTGATGATAATGAAATTGGTTTCCAAAGGCAATGGGCAATTTTTTTTTGTTTTGTGCAAGAGTTGTTGGCATGTGGAGAAGGTTACCATAGGATTCCAAAGGTTATGATGAAAAAAATAATATTATTAAGAGTGTAGTGTGTCTATATTGAATGACATAACACATGTCCACAAAATGAAGCTATTTATTTATGTTCTTTTTTGAGTAAGTCCTTATTCAAAGACCCATTGCCAACCTAGCACTTGGCAAGATCATTCCATGATGGGACATCCCAACCACATTACCAAACCTTCACTTTCCAATCTTTGGGCCATACTCATCTACTCATCATCATAATACTTTTTAAATAATAATAAAATAATAATAATAAATTATTCTTTTATAAAAAATAAATATAAATCATTTTGTGAGTAGTTTAACCTAGTATATATATATATGAACACCAAATAATCAGTTAAACAAAATAAAAATATATCCCAATAAAATAGTAATAGTTTGTATTTTTAAATGTAGAATATTTATGACCACATTTCATTGAGTAAGGTGTCTGAAGTTATTACAAACTTGTTAATATGTGCTAGAATTTGTTGTGTAATGGTGAAGGTCTCATATGGTCCTTGTTGATGTAGAATTGGTCCATGGACCATGATCTTTACATAGACACAATTTTATTTCATAAAAAGTTTGGTGACTATGTCTAAAAGGAACCTGACCCAATTGTTAGACAAGTCAACCTTAGGGTCATGTTTTGAGCACAATTTGGTATTTATTAAGCTAATTCAATTGCAAAATGTTTTGGTATGTAAATTGTACATCTTTTAAGAATATAATTAAAATTAAAGATAATTTACATGTATTTTTTTTGAAAATTTGGTGAAATTTCGAGTTTTGTTTTCAAACGAGGTTGGAAAGAAGAGAATGATTCGGTTGGTTGATTTTCCACTACTTCCTCCTTCTTAAAATATCTCTACAACTTTTTCTTTTTACTTTTCCTCCTTGTTCTCGTATGCTTTAAGCTCAGATGATACCTGCAAAAAATACTCTGACGCTTTAGTGAAATCTCGATATTCGGTATTCGATGCTATAAGTGCAGAATGATGACATACCTTATTCTCAAAATTTGTGACTATTTATATGAACTTATCATGGATCCTTTGATATTGAGACATATTAGAATTTTGGACCATGATTAAGAGTGTATTATCTAATACATAATCGTTGTTTAGTTTTGTTAATCTTCTTTTAGGTATAATGAATTTGGCCATGTTAGTCGACCCGACCGGATACTGAGATCTTTACCTATCGTACGAACCCGACCAATACAATTTTCAAAACAAATAATACACTATATGAAATATTAAATGATTGATCTAATGATATCATCTCGACATACTCAATATCAAAACATAATTAATATTTTTTTAAACTTAATATTTAATATAAACACACTTTTTATATAATGATTTATTACTTCTCATTATTCTGTGTGACAAGTGATTGCTAGAGGTGAATTTTATATTTATCTGACACATTATTTTGAATTCAAATCTAACTTGAATCAAAAAAAGAAAAAATGAAATATTCTGAACTCAATGTTTTGAAACTGGGAGATATATATGTAGTCAATGAAAGTTTATTATGAATACAGAACTATTCAAAAGAAATTTATCATTTAAAAAAATATAAAACATCACATCAAGTTGAGACATCCAAAGCATAGTGGAATCTGTCTTGAAAAAGTAACTGAACATAATTATAAAACTTGTACGAATCAACTTTAGTTCAAATTAAGTTAATAGAGTAATCAAATATTTCTTAGTAGTACATTATATTATATTATATTATATAGTTATATAAAACATGTGAGCTCACAAAAATAAATCAAATATATACATACATATATATATATATATATATATATATATATATTTTAAGATATGGAAGTATAACTTCCTACGTAAAACACATAAAATTATTTTTTCTTCTAAATTTGTTTATGAAATTGTCCTAATACTATAGTGCGTCTTCTTTGGAAAAAATAGTATTGTCTTATGATTATCATAATTATAAAAATAAAAATACAAAAATAAACTAAGAGAAAATTCAATTAAAATATAAAATTGGTATTTCCATATATGTTGAATATGATTTCACATTATTTAGAAATTGAGACCAATACCGTTTTATATTTTTTTTTTCTTGTGATAAGTTTTAAAAATATTTTTTTTAAATTATAATAAAATATTGATTTTCAAAATAAATAATACATTGAATATAGTGATTAATCTTAACAATATTAACCTTAAAAAAATTTACTCTTAACTGTTAATATTTTTAAAAAAAATTAAACTCTTGAATGAGAATCACATAATTTTATAATTTAATTAATATAAAAAGTTAAATTACTGACATTTATTTATAGAATATTGTGTCCCACTTCTTACATATTTATCACCTGACGAAGAGTAGTCTTTACAACACTGTAGTTAATGCATTAAATGAAATTAGTTGTGGATGCAATTAAATCACAGCAGAATTATTAAAGAAATGAGTATTGTACGACTCAATTTATAAGAATATTCATGATTCTTTGCAGTGTAATTGCAAATAATGGGAAAATAAAATCTAGTAGAAGTAATTTATTTGTTAGTACATTTATATATTAAGAAATATTGAAGATACTCCTTAAACAATTACATGCATGTCTAAAAAATTAAAACGTAAAAATGTTATTTAGCTTAAATATTTTTTTTATATTTGTAATAAATTTTGTTCTCAAACGGGTTGATGTTGAGAGAACTATTACCTCTTTATTGGTCGGTCGGTCGATCTTCTATTACTTTCTCATTTTAATGAATGTCTTTCTTCTTTTCTTTCGCTATCCTCCTCTTCCTCGTAAACTCCCGATTCGGATGGTACCTGTAAAAGATACTCTGATATTTAAGTGAGATCTCGGTATTTGGTGCTCAGTGTAATCAATGCGTGATAATAACATATCTTTCTCTCAAAATTTGTGATAATTTATATGATTATCATAGACCTTTTGTTATTGGGTCGGATTAAAAATTTGAATCATAATTAAGAACGTATTATCTAATGTTTAATCACTGTTTGGTGCAACTAATCTTTTATTGGGTTTAATGAATCTATTCATGGTCGATACTAGCCGGATGCTAAGACCTCTATTTGTTGTTCGATACTGACCAATAAAATTTTAATTGTCTACTAGTGTCAATGTATTTTTTTTAAAAAGAAATTATCCATGGTGTTATACTTTACTGATTAAGAGTTAATAGTTTAATTTATACATTTGAATGAGAATCAGGTAATAAACAACTAATAATGCGATTTGCACTTTGACTAATGTTTCATGAGAAGACAACATCCACTTGTAATTAACTTCATTAATCTGATTTGCTATCTAATCTTCTTCTTGTTATTAATTATTAATTACTTTGTTGTGCAAGTATTGATTATAATATGTTAATCCAGATCCAATAAGGATCATGTGCTTGCCATTGAAGTTTGTATATAGAAAAAATACACAGTATCAAAATGATATATAAGCATTTCACATTTAAAATTCTCTCTCATATCTCAATTTTCATTAGTGCATTAGAACATGTTTATGATAATTCTGGTTTTCAAAGTGGATAGTTATGAATGTTATAGAGAGAAAAATTAGGTAATTTATGTTGTTTGAAGTTTCTAACTTTGAATTTCAGCTATTTGTTCAAGTAATAATTTTCTTATATGTCAAATCACTCTCCTATAATAGTTTAGCTTTTATATATATTTATTCATTCAATTCAAACATACATGATTATCCAATTTTTTTTCCTTAAAACTAACAATTTTAGAAAATTATGTATCAAATTAATTTTTAACATTAGATAACTTACTACCCAATACATAAACAATAAAATTAAAAAAAAAATAAAAAATTATGACGTGGCAGAAGTCGTGCCAAGTTGTGTCTAATTGACACGACTTTAGTATGACATGACAGAATCATGTCTAATTGAGACCATTTATGCATATGAAGTCATGTCGAATTGGCACGACTTGACTAAATTTGTATTTTTTTTTAAACGAATCCCATTTTGGTAAAAAGTAAAAAAATAACCCAATCATGGGCAAAAACCCGAATTTGAAATGAATTGATGTTCTTAATTTTCAATAAAATATTAATTTTTTATTTCTAATTTATCTCCAAATAAATTATATCAATCACTACAAAAAAAAGTCATTGAATAGAAACCAATTTTAGAGACAAAAAATAATTAGTTGCTATAGTGATTAAATTAAAAACCATTTTAGAAACTAAAATAACTCAGAAACCATTTTTTTTATAAAAGTTTTTATGATAGATATCATTATGAAACTTAATATCTTAGTTAGGCTAAGACCTCAAATAACAACAATCAATGAAATAATTTCACCATGAAATACTCTTTCACTTTTCAAGAACTAATAATTAAGAATGATAACATCCATGGCTGCAATGCAAGAACAATAACCAACAACCATAGTCAGATCTATACAAACCAAAAGGTCTGTTGGAAGCTCTAGTCAGGTAACTGTGAAGAGGTTGTGACTTCCTTAAAAAAAATTCCCTCAAACTATTGCTATTACACCAACACATTTAGTCTATTATGCAACTGCAACTTCTTCATCTTCAAAACTAAGATTTAATGTCTGTAATTTAAAGCCTGAACCTTGTATGGTTTCTACCAGACCAGAAGCCACTCCTGTAGCTTGGACAGTTGTCTGTTTCTTCAACTGAACAATAACACAGAAAGTCATCAATGATATTGCAGAAAAACTAGACTCATTGGACAATTAGATAGCCATATTCTGCATATAAAAAGCTCAATGGCAAGGGGATTCAGGAATATAATGTGTTTCAACAATTCAATTATGCCATAGGGATTTCAATTCCATTATCAAGAGTTTGGAGTTCAACATTTGAACAATTAAGCTTTGTGGCAATTGGCAATTGTATTGAAGTGTTTAAAGCATACCTCTAAAATTGCAAGTCCCTCAGAAAGCTGAACCTTCAAATCAGTAACACCTTCTGTCTCCTAGAAAAATATGAAACCATGATAACCAAGTGTTAAGGACAACATTGCAAAAGCATGAAGAAAGAAAAACTATCAATGTGACCACCAGATTCTTACATAAAAATATAATTAAAAGCTGTCTATATTGATAAAACCTTGATGGAAGGCATATAAATAAGAGTCATACATACCCATTGTTAGATTAAGCTATTGGTGTGGCTGGAAACAAAGAACATACTCCCCCTCACATCACCTCCATTGAGAAAGCAGTATTTGGCTGTATGATAAGTTTACTTTCTCCAAGGCCAAAATACTGTGACATGTTGCTATAATGACCATGTAATTTGTACACTTTAAACCCCATCATGTGGATGAGTTTACTACAATAGAAAGGAGAGGGTACAAATGCTCCAGCATAAAAAGGAGTTCCAAGTCTCACAGCTAAACAATACTGATGTGATTTAACCTCTTTCATTTCACCATCCTTTGATCCTCTCCCCACATTAAAATACTAGATTGACCATGGTTTTGCAAACATTTTTTTTTTCAATCAAAATTTGAATCTAATATATATATATATATATGATATTGGGTCTGAATAAACATCACTAACATTTGGTATCGGACTTTTAACCTCATACATCATCCTCTAGTAAAAGGAAACCAGCCAACAACAACGACTCAAGTCTGTTTCAGAGGAATGATTTTAAAACAAGGACCTAAATCATAGGAATTGTTGCTGCTATGTTCATAAAGGAACCAAAAACTAAATAACAACATGAGTAAACATATGAACATACACATAACCAAAGTTATATTTACATCAAGTTTACATTCACATTGAAGAGATTGAGCAAAATAGAAGATTCAAAAGATCAAAGAGATACCTCTAAAGCTTTGGTTAAAGCTGGAATAGACGATTCACTCGCTGTTCCCTCTGCCTTAAAATATGCAAAAGTAGACGTCAGTCTCAAGAAAAGTGATACAATTACAAACAGAAAAGGTATCTACCTGAAGATCCAATTGCACATTTTTTTAGGGGAAAAAATAATTCTACAACTCTAGAAACAATGACTTAAAGCCAGGATATCTAATCTGTTACAGATTTAGACAGCTAAAATGCTGATTAGTGTGAGCAAAAGTTTAGACCTTAGTTGATTGGCCCGTGTTGGGAGGGCACTAAGGTTAGTTATTGAATAACCCTCCATTTACCCTTTGAATGATATTATGTCAAACATATTGGAGCAACTCAGATACTTATGTTAGTTCTAAGTTAAGCTAAAATTGAAAATATCATTGCTGCAAATGAGTTATTATAGAAACTGCTTCTATAACCAAGTACAACCAAGGTTAATTAACCATTATAAAAACATTTTTTTCAAGTCAAAACAAGGGTTCTTGTGTGAATGAAGAGATAAAATGAAACCCACTAAAAATAAGTTACAAACTTGGGTTGAATTCTAACATTGGAGTGAAAATTAGTGAGGCGTTTAAATCAGTTCTTGCCTTTCAGACGCTCTTAGACCTTAAGACATGGAAATTGCCCTCCCTATAGGTCGCAAACATATATATATATATATATATATATATATATATATATATATATATATATTTCACTTCATTGGTCAAATTTGCCCGCAGCACTGTTAACTCCGGGACTAATTTGAACAACAAAATGCATATATCAACGTCTTAAGTAGTAATATTCATTTGTTGGGACTAACATAATGATGCTACATCTTTCATAGATTAGTTTGGTTATTTTCATGCTAATTATGGGATTAGTCTGGTTATTTATTCTAACTTACACGACTTGGTCCCGTCTGGATTGGCAAAGATCACAGCTTGTCCTATCCGTGTACAAATTTGATGCAATCCCCTTATAATGTAACACCCCAATTGCACGAAAAAGACACAGATTGATTCATTGGGTGAAAAAAAGATCAAAATTTGTGACTTGGGTTGGTCAGCAAAATTCATGAAAACTTCAATCCAAAGCCACATTGACAAAAACACACACTACATATGAGTTAGTCATAGTTCCCACTCCGATTTTTCAAAAGGGTATTGCAAATTCCAAAACAGCACCAACTGAACTAGAAATTGGCGTAGAAAAGGGAGAAAGAAAATGCAGTGGTGTACCTGAAAGAACATGGTGAGAGTGTCTGATGGGGAAACTGGAACCACAACGGGTTGCTGTTCCGAGATTGATGGCTCTGCACTCTCATCAGCGTTGAGTTCTTCTTGCCGGGTTTCTTCTTCCACTGCCTTCACCACGCGCTTCTTAACTGTTTGTGCCTTCAAAGAAGAACTGCGAGTGCGCAAGGGGAAGCTGCAAAAGAGAAAGGAGGGAGAAGAAGAGGAAGAAGAAGGAAGTGGGGAAGAAGAGGGGCGAATCGAATGCAGAGAGAAAGATGAGAACAGTGTGGCCATTTTCAAACACAGTCTGAGAAAGGAGAAGTTCCTGTTCTTATTTCCCACCCTATCTATCTATCTATCCAAACCAGAAAACATCCTTCTATTATAACACATAAATAAAACTAATAATTGTTTAATATTTTTTTATACATTTAAACTATTTTACCATCTATAATGTTTTCTTACCTCGTTTTTTTTCTTTACATTTTTTTATTAGTTTGCATATTTTATTTATTTAAATTTGATTTTCAGAAATCAAAATATTTTAGCAAACAAAAAATATGAGGCCTAGAGAACTATTGAGAGGATTCGTCTTCTTTCTTTTTGTCGGTCAATCGTACTACTCTTCAACCTCCTTCCTTGCTCTTCCTTTTAAGCCTTGACTCTCGGTCTTCTTGTAAACACTGAATAGAAATATCAAATATCTGTAGAAGACACCCCGATGCTCAAGTCAGCAAATCAGATTGGTACTCGGTTACTAGAGTCGGATTAGGAAGTTGGACCGTGATTAGGGTGGCATTACCTACTCCTAATCATGGTTTAGCTTTGCTAAGCTGTTTGAGCATAACTGAACTTATGATATCGGTCAACCTTATAGATGTGGGACGTGGCCCAATAGTGGGTCCGAGACGTGCCATTAGTCATACGGACCATACCAGTACAATGATGTTTTGCAAAAAATTAAAAACTAATACTTTAGTAAAGAGAAATCTTAAAAGCCAAATCTAAAGTAAATGAATAATAAGTTGCCCAATTTAAAACTAATCATGTTTTTACTTTCTAATATCTAAAATGAGTCTATTTTGGTTCTTTAATTTTTTAAAATATTTTTGTTTCTTAAATTTGAAAAAAAAAACTTTTAAATGGATTGTTTGACGAATACAAATGATCTTTAAAATCATTGACAAATTCTCTTTGCACCTCCATATTTTTTTTTAATTCCAACAATATCTTTCCGATTATGGTAGAAAATATAGTATTTTTATTTTCAAGTAGTTGTTTATACTGACTAGTGATAAACATTGGTGATTGAGATAAATTTTGTATTATTTTTACTTATGGTGTTATGTTTTTGTTCAATTTTTTTTTAAATCACAAAACCTAGAAAAAAAATACAAACTATGCGTAAAAAAAAGTACAAAACTAAAATGTGGAGAATAAAGAAAGTGTAGTGGCTAAAAGAAGTACAAAAATCCAACTTAAGTTATTTAAAAATATAAGATTAAGATTATGCTTCATTTACAATTATTTAAAATTTTAAAAAAGATTAAAGCTAATTTTTTAAAATTAATATGAAGATACAGAGGTAAGGAAATGTAGGGATAATTTACCTAAATAATTTTAATCTCTCTAATATTTAAAATTAAAAACATATTTTTTTCAAATATAAGAAATTAAAAACCTTTTGAATTTGAAAGATGGATTCGTCCCAAATTTCAGAAATTAAAATCTAATTGAAAGTTAAATAAAATTATAAATCACTTATCTTTTAATCCTCTAATGAAATTTAAGTTCTACTAAACAATTAAATAAATATTAATATTTCCTGCAAAATCAATTATTTAATATATAAATTCTTTTTTTCATATTTTTTTATATTTAACTTTTCTTTCTTCGTTCACTAACTTTCCATCAGCAATCAATTATAGGGCATAAAACTTGTAACTGCTTACAAAGCCTCTCTTCAACTGAAAAACCTGTCAAGTCTCTTCAATCAAATATTCTAAATTTAATGGATAAAGAGTTTACTATTCAACACTGATGAATTAGAAAATAGCCACATCACTTTTTCATTTTATCCTATATTCATTTCTACTTATTAATCATGCAGAATTTATTTTTTATCAGCAAATATAATGAATAAATGCAGAACATTTTAAGAACACTCCAACCCTATACATTTCTTATAAACCGAGATTATGATGTCAACATACCCTTAAAAAACATTAGTATGGACATGTTATTAGTTAAAAAAAAGTGAATTAAGATAGAAAATAATCAGATTCAGAACCACAAAACTGCAAAAATTTATGACATTATCTGAGGTAACACCATCCTAAGCAGCACTGAGTCTTATAAAGCTAATCCTAAATATTGTCACAGGACATTGACTAACAAAATTTCCAACAGCACTTTATCAGTGGCATGCAGTTTCCCAAGTTCTGACAGTACCTTAGGACACTGCCTATACAGAAAAAGGTCACCTACAGCTACAATGGACCAAAGTTTTAACCAGCTGAGAGCAACTGAAGTCAAGCATTAAAGCAATTGGCAATCTTCTTGCACTTGACCAGCTGCAAAAGTTTAGGAACCAGACACAAAAGTAACATTTATACAAGGCTAAGAGATTAGTGGTTTATTTTATTTTACTACAAAAATTTAGAGAACAGAAACATAATGAAATCAATGTAGCATTTTTGCAATTATAATGGAAGTATAACAATCAAAACTTAAGAGAACTCAGAAGACCCTGAGGCTAACCTTTGAGATTTACGGCCAGGTTTGCTTGAGCATCAGCTTCAGAGTTATATTCCTAAAACATCAACACAAAGCATATCATTTGTAAACAGATTACAAAAACAGTGAGGTAAAAAGTATAGGGTGGTGTTCTAGAAATAAAAAAGATAAATACAGTGAGAACTGCATGCAAATCTTTGTATAAGTAGAACACCTGATGCTAGTTATATGCACATACAGAGTACAAACTATTACAAACCATATACATTGATACCAGCAAGTATAACTATATAAAATTTAGCAATTAAGTAACAAAGTAACTATAAAATTTGGATAAACATCTCAATAAACACTTGTTAGAGGAAAAAATAACAAGAAACAAAGTAAAATGAAGCAGAACTTTTGCCATTAGTTAATTCAATTTATCTCAATTTCTTAAAAGTTTTCATAACTTCTCCATAACTTAAGGATTTGAATTAAATAAATTGACTACAACATGCATGAACAAGTTTATTTATTTTAGATCCCTGATTCCTTCTATTTTCTTCTCCTGTCAAATTTTGTTGAAAAATTTATCCAACCAGGCCCTCAAATATTTACAGTATGAGGAGGAAGAGTTGCTCATGATGTCTTCATCTTTTGCTTATCATGGGGACGCCAAGTTTGCCATTATTTTCTTTATAAGTAAATATTAAATATAGAGCAAATGATAAAGTGGTACCCTAAGAACATGACTGATCTTGAATGACAGAAACCTATTCTTCAACTCCTTGGCCTCAGTACACAAGGAAGCCATATTCGGGTTTTTGATTTTCCATAAACCTTGAATCTGTTGCAAAGGCAATCATATAAGATGGGGTCACAAAGTGCATATAAACTGAAGAGCAATTGTTGGTAAAACCCAACTCAACTCAATTATCTGACCATTAGGAAGAAATGACTTAATGAATCCAAAGAACCTTTCAGTAGGAACTATATTGTTACTTCAAGTTTCAAATACGTGTGTAAGATACTTATTTAATAATTAGAGTAATCTTCTTTTATCACCATCCAGATGCTATTTCAGTACTGAAACACGGATAACGTGGTAGAGAAGAAAAGGGGAATTGAAAATATAACAAACCTGATTGCACACAAGCAGAGAGTCTCCTTGGACAACAATGTGCTTATATCCTTTCTTAAGGGCATGTTTCAATCCTAGTATTAAACTTCTATATTCAGCAACATTATTTGTTTGAATTCCCACTCCTTCACGCAATCTATAGACCTAAGTAGAGACCTAATAGTTAGCTACATTCTGTAAAAGTATAATAACAAAAAGAATTGTCACACACAGATAGTAAAAACCTTGCTCTCATCACGCAGTATAGCTCCAGCACCAGCTGGTCCAGGATTACCTTTGGAAGCACCATCAAAATGAAGGGTACACGAAAACTACAAAAGACACGCATGCAAGAATTAATGATAGAATAGAATGCTTGAAATTTTAGAGTAGCATGAACAATAAATTAACAAGCAATTGAAATTGAACATACCAACCCCTAATATGTATGTATGAATGCCTGAAAGGAGGAGTTAAATAAAACAGCAAAAACTTTAAAGTATATTTCAGTCTTATAACTGCCAGAACATACATATTTATTATCACTTGCAGATAACTTCCAAAAAAATAAAATCAAAGAATTGCTATGAAGCTGAAATAGTCACCAACTACAAAACACATTATCAAGTGATGTAGAGTTCCAATATTAGCAATTAGCAATGCAAAACATAATCAAACAAGCTTACACAAGTAGACAACTCTGCTTGGGATCCACCTAGTGCATGATGTGTCTGTGAATTTGTTGGGAATGAAGAAGATCCAGCTAGCTTCTGTACAAGAAAGGAAAAGAAGCAAAAAACGTAGCTAATGACAAACACACAATCGGCAGAAAAGGCTAAGTAGTAGGAGTGTAAGACCAGAGCACTAAGTGCTAACTTTACTAACTATATTGGATCACTGTTGGCTTAACAATATACAACAGAAAGGCCTGCCCTGCCTCAGAATAGAGGGCTGATGACACAGGTGGAACTCAGCAACATGTAATTTAAATTTCACATCTGTGCTCCAAATATGTGCTTCAGTTAAATCAATAGCATTTCTTAAGGAATATAAGTGCAATTTCTTGTTCAAGGATGGGTAGATAACTTACGCTAGTGTCAAGCTGAATGGCTCCTTGTTTCCTTGATAAGGAACTCACGCCCAAAGTTCTTCCAGCAGAATATGGATCCTGCAGAAAAATCAGTCTTCTCTTGAAGTTAGACATTTTTCAATTGCAAGAGACACAGATGACATAACCTTAAAAAGCCTTTAAAAAGCCTTAAATTCTACAGTTACAAAAATGAAATTCATTACAAATTTACGATCCAACATAAAATGCAACGAGGCAAAAGTTTCAACATAAAGTTCAAGCTAACAATATCACAAAAAATGGATTTTACCCCATACATAAGGAAAATTTTCAAGTATTAGAGAACAACAGAAACAAGAAGAAAGGTGCCTCAAACCTGATAAGGACAAGCATGAAGTCTTCCAAATAGGTCCTCATTCACACTAGCAGCACTGATAGAATAGGGGGCTCCCTTAAGCCCTTGTGAAACAAGGTATTCCTCAGTTTCCTGAGGTAAAGAATACCCCTTGTAAATACTTAGAGAGTCACTAGATACCTGCATGGAAAACGCAAATACTCAAATGAGAATACCCCCAACTTCTATAGTAATCAAAAATTTAAAAAAAAAGGATGCTGGTTTCAACTCAAGAAAACAGAAACCAACCCCAGAAATATAATGCATATTAAGTGTAAAGAATTAGGCCTTGTTTGATTCTCTTCTAACAATTCTGATTTAAAAACTGCTTTATAAAACAATTCCAGACAAGTCAACAATCAATTTTTCATCCAAAACCTATGACGTTATGAAAATTGTTTCCAGAACCACTGTTTTCTTACACAAAAAACGGCAACAGAAAAGAGAAGTTTTCTTTTCTCATCCTCTTGAACTACTTTCTTCAAGTGCTCTATTCAACAACAACAAGATAAAACTTTTACAAAAGAAAAATGTGCCCAGGAAACAAACAAATTTTAGGAAATAGATAACTGTTCTTAGAAACAGTGACCATTCAAAATCCTAAATTTTCAAACTACAAAACACATAGGCTTAGAAATGCAACATTAAAGAGCACCCACTGGCCAAATGCAGAAATCAGCAAAGGCAAAAACTTTGCAACATGAAAGAACACAACAAGGTGGGAGATGTCATACAGAAGACGCAAATAACGATTGGATGTCACTGAAAGACTTGTAGATGCCAACAACATCCCCTTTCCTTACAACATAGAAAGCATCTTTCTCCTCAGCCATTGCAACAACACTGCAACATTCACAAAATTATGATCTTTAGATGAGAAAAAAAAACATCATGTGAACAAATAACCCAGAATTTGAAGCAAAACGTTGTACAGTGAAGAAACAAACCCAGTTGCAGAATGAATCAGTTTCTCTCAGTTAGAACAAAGAGAACCTGTTTTCCAGTTTTGAAAAGCCACAATTGCGAACTTCCTGTATTTGATTTTGATGTGACAGCGACAGAACGAGAAAACATGTCAACCAAAAAGTTTAGCTCATTTACCATGTTCATCATTTTATTGTCATGCGTAGCATAGCGTAGAGACGCAAAAACGAAAGGGCTTTTTATTCCTGCACCCTCACGACTACTAACTGCACTCCTCTACTACAAGCAGAAAAATCTAAAATACCCTTCCTCGCTACACCAAATGGCCTTTAATATCATCGATGTTGTATTTCAGTTTTGTGTTCTCAATTGGATATACATAAACTTGTTTTTGGTGTTTATATTTTTTTCATTATATTTTTTTATTGTTAGCAAAATATTTATAAGTTTTATTCAATTATTGTTATATCAATAAATATGAACTTCTCATTACATATTAACCTATTAGTATATATTGATGATTCACTAATGTATTTATTAAGTC
Source organism: Phaseolus vulgaris (assembly GCF_051622355.1). NCBI lineage: Eukaryota > Viridiplantae > Streptophyta > Magnoliopsida > Fabales > Fabaceae > Phaseolus > Phaseolus vulgaris. The sequence goes on along the minus strand of NC_143501.1, from coordinate 3,625,583 downwards.
ATGATTATGAGAGACAAAAAGTAATTTCATAATCCATTCTTCAACGTCTTTTAGCGGTTTTTCTCACAATTTAAAGTAAAATTTACATTTTTCCCTTTCACTAATAGTTACTTGTAAGTCATTTTTGTATCATTTATATTTATCTCCTCTCTTAAAACCTAATAATATGCATGCGCTTGTTGTCCATTTATTATATTTGACCTTACCAATAACAAAGTCACAGTTATAAACAATCTTTTATTTCACAATGCAACAAATCCTCTTGAGTAGTAAATATTCACAAAAAACATAATATAACTTTATATTTCATTCACCAAATATGTTTGACAACTACATAATATATAAATATCGATGTACTGGTAATGTTTACATTTGTTGTAAACATAACACTACATGCAATCTACATTCATTTAATTTAATGCATTATAAGATACAACATACAACATATGAACATCTGAACATCATCTACGACAACCTTCTTCACCAACTCGACTTCAACACACCACCACCAACACTACCACCCCTAGTTGGAATTCATATCTTCCAAGCTTGAATCAGCAGTAAAAACATATTGACGAAGGAGGAGACCGTCTCAAATAAAAGGCCAAGGGACAAAATGGGTATTTCAAAACTTATAATAAGGGTGCAATAAGCAAAGGCCACTTCTAGTGGGTTCTAATTGGATCTATAATCCTTATATCAAGACTTTTCCTTTCTCCACTCCCATTTTCAGATATGCATCCCCCTTAATTGGTTGAAAAGACTAAATTGCCCTTGTGAATTTTACACTTTTCTCTCCCTCCTTTGTCCCTTTGTTTTTCCTCGTTCTATTTCAGGCATATATTTCGTTTAGATTTAAGATTTAGGATTTAAAGTTTGAGAGTTACACCATGTTACTACTATTTTCACCCCGTGTTGCTTCACTCTTGACACTTAAAACAACAAAATTTGTTAGGAAAAGTTTCTCATTCTGATAATATATTATATATGTTTCAGAAAGCTGATTCCAATTTTTTTTTCTTTCTAAAAAGCTTATTTAGGAATGTATTTTATGAGTTTTGAAATTTTCATTCTAAAAATCTTGTTATGAAAATTTCGTTATGAAAATTTTGAAAATCCTATTCCAGGATTTTTGGAAAGTGTATTCCAGAAGACAAAATAATTATTTTCAAAATTGTGGAGGTGCATGAAGAAAAAACTTCATATATATCGATTTTAAGCCCAATGTTGTATTTTTAAGAAATGGGAAAACCCTAAAGTCAAACACGGTCAATCCAAATCCATCTGTTTCATCTACCTGAGACTGGGTTTAATTCTGAAGACAAGTTGAACTAACCATTTTCTTTTCTCCCTCCACTCTTTACTTTCTTCACCCATCCCAAACTATAAAAAAATAACAAAATCAAAATTAGATTACAAATGATGTAATTTAGAATATAGTTATAAATTATAAAAATTAAAATATGATTTCATATTTCATAATCAAAATTATATTTAAGATAAGATTGTGTAATACCAAATACGGTTTTAGATTATATAACTCAAAATATATTTAATCTGAAATATATTTCTTTTAAATTATAATCAAATTTGAATAACCATTCTCAATATAGTTCTGAATTACCTAATTTATAAACCATTATCAGAACAATTATTATAAACTTTTTTACTTTGCCAGTGAAAAAAAATGATGAACTTTTCTAGAATATATTCATCACACATAATCTAGAAAGAAGTGTATTATTGGATAAACTTTTTTAGAATCTATTCATCATACATAATCCAAAAAAATTCCATTGAAGAGGAATGATTTTTTTTAAAAAAAATAATAGATAGAAGTGTTTTAGTAAATATATTATAGTTATGGAGATAGAAAAAAAAAGTATGAGAGTGAAATTCTTGAAGTATTTTTTTAGATTGATTAAATCATGGTCCAATATGAAATTAACATGCAAAATTTTCTCTCAAAAGCCTAAAAACCTAGCTTTTTACTTTTTAGGTGTCATTTTGAAAGTCTGAAATATATCTCAGATTTTTTTCTCCGATTTATCATTGTTGACAACTCACATAACTAAACCCAAATCAGATAATTTATTTTGTTACCTCTAATCAAATAATTCTATTTTATTTTAGTAATGATAAATATGTAGATTTATTCTCTTTTTTTGCAGAACAAAATATTATGTTTCTTTTTTCAAATTAGAAGAAACTAAATTTACAGTTTTTTTAAGTTTAAGAATGAAATTAGTCAATAAAAAAATACAGATATTTTTATTACGTTTTACCAAAATGTTAAAAATAAAAAATTACATTTTTAAATCTTTATTTTCTCTATGTTTTTGCAACCTCAAAATTGAATTAAATGACTATTTAGATTCGAACTGAATCAAAATAAGACTCACATAAGATATTATATAGAATCGGGTAAATATGACTGTTTTAACATAATATAAAGTTTCTATCATTTTGTACAATTAAATATTAATTATATTTTTTTAGTTTCAATAATTATTTCTCTCTCTTATATATTCTACCTTTAATCTTATATTATATTGTATTATATATATATATATATATATATATATTTGAATTATTTTTCAATCAAGTTTAAAATTAAGTAATGATAATATATAAGATGTTATATTTTTGTTATTTTAATAAGTGTATTGGTTAAATAAACAGTTTAACGTAGAACTATTAAAAATATATTATTATCAATTTTTTAAGTATAATATTGAATTAATAAAATAAATATTATAAACAATTTAATAGTTAAAGTAAATAGTATAATCTAAAATGGAGAATGATAAAATAAAATAAATCAAATATATAATTAACTTATCTTTTAAGTTACAAGGAAATTTCATAAATATTCGAAGGATAAAAAAGAAATAAATAGAAAAAAGCTCCAAGTTTACATTTTAAGAAATGCTAAAAGCTACTCCAAAACGTTTGTGTACCAAACCCTGCAAATTAGATTAAACAACTTTTTCAACAAATGAGAAAAAAACTATAAATTAATTGAAAAGCTTTGTGAAAAAATCAATTATGGCATTGAAAATATTGTCTGTTATGATTGTTCCTTTTGTTCTTAAAAGTCGTGGGTTGAGAAAAAAAAAACAACACTACTAAAAAAATCATTAATTAAAAATCAATTTTTGATACAATTTTTTTTTTATATTGACTAAATTAGATACTATTTTAGAAACTAAAAGTTTATTGATTTTTAAATTAGTTTCTATTATTGATAAATAGTTTTTAAATTGGTATCTAATTAACTACTAAGTTTTAGCTACCAATTATTTAGATTATAAAGTTGGTATCTAAAACTAACTAGACACCAATTTAAAAAACATTTATCAATAATAGAAACTAATTTAGATACCAATAATTTTTTTAAGTATCTGAAATTGTATATAATTTTGTTAATATAACAACTAATTATTTCTATATAGATTTCTATTTAACCATTTTTTTTGTAATGTAATTTATAAACTGTTATTAAACTCTTTGAAGATGTTAGACTATATTATTATACTGGAACAGTTTTCATAGTGTATTATCAATAAGAAATTATATTTATACTTTTTGTGTTTTATGCTAATTGTGTCTGAAACTTCTCCAATATGTGTCATCAAAAGAGAGGTATCAGAACACAATTTGCAAAAAGCACTGGAGAGAAAATGTTACTCATTCCATAATCTATTCTGAAAGACAATAAATACAGTTATTTTCCAACAAGATTCTCTCAATGATCCTAAAGCTTTACACAAGTGAAAATCCACAATAAGCCAATAAATCACCACTCCCTGACAAAGTCTTGGGAAAAGAAATAAAAAAATTAATGTTGTTTGTCTATGATCCTCAATGCTTATTATTGTTCTTCATATGGAACAATCAACTTTACTCTATATCTCATTTCTTCTCTCTGTAATCTTACGATTGTATCATGATGAACTTCAACTCAAGTATTGATGCAAAACACAAGTGAAACAAGTTTCAGTCCTTGTTCCATTTCAGCTGACTTGTTCACCAATCAAGTCCAAACCCATCACCAGAAATGACAATCCTTGGAAGAGCAAAAAGTAGAAGTGAACACCATGTGCTGACAAAAGACTTCTTGCAGATGCTGTGAGCAGAAGAAGTGCAAGTGCAAGCTCCTTCCTGTAGAGTCTGTTTCTTTTCTTCTTTGAAGGGACTTCTGATTGCTTCAGTTTTCCCAACAGTTCCAAGCCAGACTCTGAGTGTCTTCTCAGAATCTTTTCTTCATTTGAAGACTTTGATTCTCTCTCAGCCAAGGCTAACAAATCTGACTCAGATGATCTCCCTGTCTTCTTTGTCACCACCCACTCATAGGCACTTCCTAGCTGGAACAGTCCAGAAATCATGGCATTGAACTTTGTGACTGACATGGTGTTCTCAAACAGAAGATAAGGAACTAGGAAAGGGACAGATTTTGGGGATGGAAGGATGTTCAAGAAAGACATGAAAATGGGGACATAACATATCACCCAAAGGGGTAGCTCAGACTCAGGGATGAACATTGTCAAAGGTAGTATGATGCAAAACAAGGTGAATGAGTAGAAGGGGAGTATGAGCTTCCTCAATAGGAAGAACAAAAATATCAAATTAGCCTTCTTCCAAACTGATATCTGCATTCAATAAAATCAAATAAGAAGTCAGAGAATTGTATACATTGCATATCATAAAGATTCTGTAAATAGTGTAGGCACTTATTTTTCACTGCATCCAATTACAATCAATCATATATAATGTGTTTGTTTATCTTTACTACAACTACTTCAGAAGTCATGCTAATAATGATTTATAATTGTGTTTGACAGTATATTTTTTTATACTGATGCTGCATAGAAATTCAACTCTTAAAAAAGAAGTGAAAAATATTAAGAATTAGACTTTAAACATAAGTGAGATAAGTCCAACAAACAATCTTTAGGATAGACTCAAGATAACTCTGGTACCATATTAAGAAATTAACTTTAAGCGTAACTGAATCTCATAAAACCGACTATAAAATCGACTTGTAAAGTGAGATTTGCACTAATTATAATCTGTCTTAATCTTTAGTCAAAATGTGAAATCTCTAAGAAAAAGTAATAGTACCTTGGAAGTTAGTATTGCAGGAAGACATAGCCTGAAGAGCTGCATTGGACCAGAGTGCCAACGATGTTGTTGTTTCTTATAAGCTTCATAAGACTCTGGTAATTCACATAGAACTTTGACATCATTAAGGAAGGTAAACTTCCATCCATTCAGGTGAGCTCGAACAGCTATGTCCATGTCCTCAACTGTGGTTCTCTCCAGCCACCCTCCTGATTCCTCCAAAGCCTTTATCCTCCAAACACCAGCTGTTCCATTGAACCCAAAGAAATTCAAGAAATAGCCATTAACTTGTTGTTCCACCTCAAAGTGAAAGCACAAGTTAATGTTCTGGAGCCTTGTCAGTAGATTCTCATCTTTATTCACAAAGGACCATCTAGCCTGGACCAGCCCCAAGTCAGGTTTTCCCTGGAAAAAAGAGTCATAAACACTAATTTATTACTTACTTGGACTTTAGAGCATACCCAGAAAACTTTTCTTTTACCCTTATGTGGGGTTAAAGTATTAATGCTTACCTTGAAATGGGGAATTGTTAGTTTCAGAAAATCGGGATTGGGCTGAAAATCTGCATCAAAAATTGCCACAAATTCGTAGTCTTTAATATAGTCACATGACATTGCTGACTTAAGATTCCCAGCTTTATACCCAGTTCTAATCAATCTGTGCCTGTACACAATGTTGATCCCTTTCTCTTTCCAAGAAGCAACCTCCTCTTTGATGAGCAGCTGTAAATTTCCATCATCCGAATCATCTAGCACTTGAATCAATATTCTGTCTTTTGGCCAATCAAGCTGTGCAGCAGCACCAATGGATTGGGAATAAACCTTAATCACATAAAGAATAACAACAATCAAGTTGAGCAGCAGAACCAATGGATTGGGAATAATCCTCAATCACATAAAAAAACAACACAAATAATGTTTCAGATTCTGAAGTAAATCTGGAAAATAATGAGCCTAGACTAGTTTGCCAAGCACCAATCATAAGATTATTCTAATTTCAAATTTAAGCAAGACATAATCATAATATTAATCTTAACGAAAATGTTTATCTAGTGTACCTCTCTCTCGTTGCACATGGGAATCTGAACAAGAACCATTGGAAAGTTTGAAGGGTCCTCAACATCAGAAGCATCTGCATCAATGGTTGGCTTCAACTTCTTGTACTTGATCCAGAAGCATCCAAGGCAGAGAACAAGGCGATCCAGAGACTGAATCAAGAAGAGCACAATGCAGAACTTGGAAACAAACAAAACAAGAGGAGCAACATAGTCTTCCCTGAAAGAGAGCCAAGCCACATAGAACCAGTGCAGCAGACCCTGAACCTCCCAAGGGTGAATCATGTGCAAGTTCCATTGGTTGAAATGAGCAATGATCTCAACGACCAAGGCTCCAATTGAGAGAGCAAGAAAGACCTTGATGAACCTGTACAACCTCCCTCTACCATTAGGACCCTCGTCGTTCATGTCAGCCAGTGAAACGCGCTTCTTGACCAAAGCAAAAGTGGCTTTGAGACCATTGGTCAACCATGACAAACATGTCATAACTCTGTGGAGTTTAAGGAGAAGAAACCACGTGAACTGCTTGCGGCTCGTGGCTTTCTGCTTCTCTTGGAACATGGGAGAATCCGAATCATGAACTTGCAACAAGGTGTAGTTGTTGGTACTAGACTTCTCAGTTGTCGTGACAGCACAATTCGGTGCCATCACTCTCTTTTTCTCTGAACTCTGTGTAAGTCCTCGGGAAAGAAAGAATGAGAGAAGAAAAGAGAAGATTTTGGGAAAAGGGTCAATGCTCTCACCAATGACAATTGAAACTAATCAGATAGTTTTCCTCAACATCATAAATGTATCCGAAACAAAAAACAAAAGGGTCACTCCCAAATGAGACTTTTTCCTCTGTTGTTGGCTTTTAAAGCTGAACTTAAGCAAATCTCAGAAGTTCTGATAAATTCTGAGTTCAGAGTTTAGCAGAGAAGGACACTTTGAAGGGCTTAAACTAGGTATTAATAGCATTCATAGTAACAACAACAACAGCTAAAAACATGTTTTTTTTTATCATGTGTCCCATTTGAATGGTTAAATTTGAAGACTTTGAGGTAAGGTGAAAGAACAGGCTGGCATCATGTTGAGCAATGTTTGGTGGACACGTAAAGAACCACACCATAAAGAGTTACACCTGAATCACACCATAACCTTTTCTCTTCTCAGTGTGACAATAAGATACAGCTAAAGTGCAGATCACAGCAGAGAGGGAAATGCTTGTTGTCTGCTGTAAGCGAATCACCACAGAACTTTCCTTCTCTCTTCCTCATCATCATCATCATCATCATAATAATATTATTATTATATTAATTATGATTTATGAACAAATAATTCAGATTAATGATATCTTTTAACAAAATCTAGATTTTGGGGATATTATACTTCAATCAGGTTAAAATCTGATGGATCATGTTCAAAAGAAAACACTTGATTCAAGAATGTGAATTGGATTTTTGCTATTGTCATGATTCCAATTTATTTGTCATTCAAGATTTCCATTAATAGAACAATGAATGCATGTCCTTTTTTGTATTATTTTATTAAAAAGTTTACATCCTCAGTGAATACATTAACTGGAGAATGAGGTAATTTAATCTGGGTTAATATTAATTTATGTGAAGAGAAATTATAAAAGAAATAATCAAAGTACAATCACAATATTTTTTTAAAAAAATAATGCTTTTAATATGGAAATTTTTTCATTATTGATAAATCCTAAATAAATTAATATTAGTTATGAAGTTATTATTACAAATTTAACAAATATGGAAAAGTGTGAGTAATTGACAGCATAAAATTATTTTGTTTCGTATAGTCACTTTTTATATTTAGAAAAAAAAGATTAAAATTGTTTGTTCAATTAACTATGATTGGTTTGCTTATAATTTAAAAAGTTGTACAAATTATTTTATATACATAAACTAATTTTAGAAAAAAATAGTATATACACTCGTTATATAAAGAAATATAATCATAGTCTGTTATATAAAGTAAGTTTATTAATATTTAAATACCATTTTTAGAAGTTATATTTACTAGATTTTGTACTAATCGATAAGCATAAATTAGTGCATAAAAATTTAAATTGCATGAAAATTTTATTAATTTTATAATAATGATTTTAACAATCATAGCAAAAGTTATGTGATTTGTTCACATTTTACTCAGATGCCTCTTGAAAATTCATAATTAATATGTGCACAGAATATTTTTGTTTCTGATTTTCCTTTGTGTAGAAATAGTAGTTTATTAACTTTTTAAAAATGATTTGGCCTAGAAAATTAATTATTATGGACTTGGTGCATTGCATTATAAATTATTTATTAAATTACCAGCTATTACACTTGTTAAAATTGTTATTATTAAGTGAATTTTACATCATGAGATTTTTTTTGTGTTATTTGAATTTAAATTATCACATATTATATGTTTTACATAGTTGTATGCAATGTATCTATGCTTATGTTATTTTTGTTGATAAGACATAAAGTGAAGCCAGATGATATCATATCAAGCATATATGACAAATTGAAGAAAAAAAAATTAAAATTAAATTAAAATTGTGCCTTTATCTATGCCGTGTTTGGGGGTTTAATTTGAGATCAAGTCAAAAACAGCAAGAACATGTTGACAAATGCTGTGTTCAACTCTTATTTTAAAGAGATCAATTCACACACAATAAAAATTTTAGAGATAAATCACTAATAGAAATTTTATTAATTTTAGGTGTGTTAGTGTTTAGTTTGATGAAAAATAATGTGTAGCCATGTTATTTTTATCAAAATATATAAAAAAAATATTTAAAATTTTATCCATAATTAATCTTTATAAATATTAGTAATGGTCTATTTTCATAAAAAAAAAAAATTCTTTTAAGGAATAGAAGAATAAAACAACAAAAAAAGTTTTTGAGCATTTTCCCTCAAACCTAAATGCTAGCACAATTCAGCAGCCAGATGCTTCAGTTTTGGATCTTAGTATAATCCAAAGGTATATACCTCTAAAGTTAAATATAAAAAATAATAACAATAACTTTTTCATTAATTAAAAAACTAATTAATATACTGCCAAACATAAAATTAATTAATATTTTATTTTATTTTATTCATTTTAACTTGAGAATACTTTTTTTTTTCTTTCCAAATACTCATCGAAATTTAGTATATATTAACAAAAAATAAGAATTCACTTTTAAAATTTTATTTTTATTTTCTTCTAATGAAATTAATGTTTTGATTTCAAGATCTTTGAAATGGTATTATTAAAATCAATCATCGTTCTGAAATATTGTTTCCTTTAAAATTTGAAAGTTCGTTATATTTTTGTTCTAAAAAAAGGTCTCAGAAGATTAAAGAAAAAAAAATAAAAATGTATTTAAATTCTTCTTAAATCGATTTCTTAACTTATATAACAGTTGTACATACCAGATAAATTACGATATGAACTTACTTTTTTGGATTTTTTTGATTTTATATATATTAACATAAGATTATATATTGTACATACAATAATTTTAGTTAGTTATTATTATTGTAAATAAATTATTCTGAATAATGTAGGATATTAGTTCCATTACTAATTATCATTAAAAAAGTTGGCAAATGATGAAAGAAAATGGATTACGCGTAAAGTAGAAAGAACTATTTGAGTGTAGAATTTTGAATATTTAAAAGTTTTAGTTTTTTTATAAAACCTTGATAGAAACGTGTATTTTGTGACCCACAAGGTTTGGTAAAAAGTGTGTCGGTGCGATTAGTTATCACGCGGTCTTCAAAAAGAAAAAAGAGTTTAGGTAAGATATTGAACCAATAGTAAAACGTTCTTATCATTTTTATTTTTTAAAGTAAAAGTAGAATAAAAGAAGAGAAAAAAAATTGCTTAAAGGTTAAATATAAAAAAAGTAATAGTTTAAAGAAAGAAAAGAATAAAAGTAGTGGGCAGTTAGAATAGTTTGAAAGAAAAATAGTGAAAGTCTAAAAAGTTGTTCAAGAAAAAAAAATTGTCAATCAACAAATAATAATAATTTTAATTTGACTCGAGAATGAGAATGATTGTGTACATGTCCTGAAAGTTTATATTTATTATTATTTTAATTCTTAGTTTCGTAATTTTTTTTCTTTTTTATATAATTTTTTTCCAATTATTCAAATTATTTAATATTCACAAAATTCTCTTATATCTATAATGTAATCTTCCTCTTATCACTTTGAAACATTTTTCTAAGTGTGAAGTTTAATTCAAATTATGTACTCATTTCAAGAAATAGAAATAGTTGTCATGGAACACTTCTGATTATTTTTTGTTTTTTTAATATTAATTTTTTTATTTTATTCGCATAAAAATGTTTGATTCTTAATTTCAAATGTTTAACTGTGTAAATTCTTTGTTAAACAGATAACATAATTTTTTATTTTTTTTACTTTTAAATTAATTTCATTTAAAGATAATTTGTTTTGTTAAAAAAATTATATGATCTTTCAACAGTTTCACTCGTTCAATATCTCTAAATTTACTCATACTTATTTATTTATATATATATATATAATTTTTTTTCTTTTGTGTAATTTTATTCAGACAGTATATCGCATTTCACCAAATGAAATCTTCAATTTCATCGAATAAGCATATTTTTTTTTATCATACTGTGACATTTAAAAAAAAAAAGTGATTTTAACACTGAATCTTTATTATGATTTTTTTTAAAAAAAAATAATTAATAAGGTATATTTGTTATTCCATAGTAATATAAATGAAATATCAATTTAGACAAGAATAAATTTTTACTTTAAAATAAAGATTCGCCCCACTCATTTTCTTACCTAATTAGACCAAATATTTATGAAAAATATTCTTAATAATATTTTATTATCTCTCTCCACCACATTAGTTAAAGGTGTTATTTTATACATTTTTTTCTATTATATCTTATCTGGTTTTTGTTTATCTGTAATAGATAACTTATTTTCTAAAATATCGAATCAACACATTTAATAATTTTTATTATTTTTATAATTATTTTATTGTTATCCAATTGTTATTGAATATTCTGATTTGATATTTAAGTAATTATAATTTATTTCTAATATTTGATATTAATATATATATATATTTAACACTAAATCTTCTATATTTACTTTGTTGTAATTTAAAATATATATATATATATATATTTAAAATAAAATAAAAAAAAGACAAGTATAAGTTCATGAATACCTGTTATTCCATAGGAATAAAATGAAAGATCAATTTAGACAAGAATAAAATTTTATTCAAAATAAGTTTAGAGATATTGAAACACACATTCGACCCACTCATTTTCTTATCTAATTTGAATTTTTTTTTAAAAAATATTCTTAATAATATTTTATTTTCTCTCTAGGTTCTCTTTTAACTTTTTTCTATTATTCTTAATCCAAACATGTTTTTTTTCAAAATTCAATCACACTATTTGGGAAGTTAAATATCATTTTTAGTAAATTAGTTTTTCAATCTTGTGTGTTTGTTCTAAAAAAAAATTCTTTTTTTAGTTTGTCATCAATATTAGTGAAGTTAATTGAGATAAATGATATTCTCAATTTGCTTAATTGAATTTTGGTTAAACAAATTTGGTCATGATGCATGAAGTTGTTTTTATGATATTTTCACTAAAATAGAGTAAAAACTCAAACTTTGCTCTAGACTCTATTTTCGCTCCAGGAATATTTTTTTTCTCGAGCGAAAAATGGAGTTAAAACTCAAGTTTTGTTCTAAGTCATATTTTCACTTAAGGGAAACAATTTTCACTCAAACTATTTTTTTTTCTTTAATTAATTGAATATGAATGTTAAATATAAATATAATTAAAATATTAATTTGTATATACAATTCGTGATTTTTTAAGTGAATTATATGGTATATCAAAAAGATTGTTGACAATTATAAAAATTGTATAAATCAAGATCACGAATATGAGATAATTTGTGAATCATGGTTTGATTTGTTGTATCAAGTAAAAAATTATAACAAGAGATTCTGATAAATGTGTCTCTTTGTGATAAAAACAGTAATACAAGTGTATAGTTGTATTTTATGTATACCAATGTTACTTTAGAGAAAGTACCAATGTGACAAATATATATAATTGTATTTTATGTACACAAATAGATGTAGGTACAATTACATCTAAAAAAATTAAAAATCTATTTTAAACTCTCTGGCTATTTTATGTATTTATATACTTTGTTATATTTAAAATACTATATATTTTTTTTTATAAACTATCTCTTGGAGGGATTTATAGTAGATATGATAATTTCAAGTGGGTGGTGATACAAACATCCCTTGAAAAACAATTAAGTACATTAATCTTATTAAGTAGTTAAAATTTATATTAATTAAAAATTTAAATATTAATTAAAATTTTGTTATTTAAAAAATGTAATTAAAATAATTTTAAGTAGTTAAAATTTAAAAAACATAAACGAGAACAAAGGTGGTATATTTTTATAATTTGAAATTAAATCAACTAATAACGGGTAACATTCTACTATCTTTATATAAATTGAGTATATTTTAATTTTAGTTTCTGTGATTTTTTTTATTCCTTAATGTTTTACTATTTTTCTTCTAAGATTTATTTTAAGGTAAATAGATAATATATTCTTTAAGATTAAACTTTTTTTATACCTCTTGTTGACTTTATATCATGATGCTAAACAGCGTTATTACCAGAGATAAGTGTTGACTTTCTAAATATGTTATTTTTAATCCTCATAAATATATATTTTTCATTATTTTTTATTTAATCATCATAAAAATGTATTTTTTTAATCTTTACAACTATATTATTTTTATTTTATTCTCTATAAACATCATAATGTTGTGACATTTTAATGTTATCATAAAAACAATTTTTTTTTCTTATCCGAAATAAGATTTTGATGGTGTAACTTGGTCAGAAGTTCATCATTTAATAAGGAGACAGAGAACAACAAAACATCATAAACAAGTACTCCAGGGAGGGATGTTTATACCCAACACTTTCTAACAAAATTTTAACCAATTTAAGAAATCAGACCCAAATATTTTAATATTTTAAGGATAAATTTGATGTTTTTTGCATAGTTGGAATATAAACTATTATAAAAAATTATCAAATAAAAATTAATTTTACGAATCAAAAATAATTAATTATTATTTTATTAAGTTAAATACTTTTTAAAAAAAATTGTAAATATATAAAATAGTTTTTATTATTAATAATAAATTATAAATAAAATTTTAATTTATAATTTAAAATATTAGTAACTAAAAATTTCCTAGTAATTTACATATAATTTAGAAACTATCTTATAAAGTTTTATTGATAATAGATATCAGATACCAATAATTTTTTAATCTCTAAAATAATATAATTTAATATAATTAATTAATTTTATCTATAAATTTATTTATTATTTAATGGTTTTTCTTATAATATAGTTTTATGTTAAATATCTAAAAAAATATAATTTAAAATAATTTTATAGGAGTCACAACATTTTTATGTAACATGATAATATGTTTATATTGACATTACTTATATTTAAAAAAATGTATATATTCTAACATGTCTAAATTGTAGTTATATAATTACGTAATTCAATGATTAATATATATTATATTAACAAAACAAATTGAATCTATCTATCCCATATTTATGGTATCTTAATTAATACAAGATTCTGTTTGGATAAATTCACAAGAATTTTAAAAAAACATATACAAAAATTGTTTATTTTTTCATAAATTAAAAAAAAAGGTTATATAAGAAAAATCTACAAATTAAATTATATATATGCTTTTAAAAAAGGTCAGTTTTTTTTTCTAGAGTTCTTAAAGAGAAATTTCATGCAAAAGTATGTTGATTTATATAAAGTGACAATCTTCTATTATAGACAGAAATAGAGAGACAAAGTTGTCCCAACTCTATGAGGAACCTTAACACTAGGCAGCATATACTCAATGTGTTTTGATTTATTTTGTTATGTGTTGTGAGTGAAAGATGGTAAGAAAGAACACAGCTGGGGCTGGAAGTGTTTATTTGATTGGGTGAGTTTGTGTTGTGAGTGAAAGATGGTAAGAAGGAACACAGAACACAGAATAATATGGGCACATATTGTTGTCTTGGTGGTTGAGTTGAGCAGAGTCATGTGATGTTACAATCCTTACAAAAAACTCCCATGTGATCACCTACCCTGCTTATGGCTGTCCCCATCAATCCTCTGCATAATTTAATTCTTCTCTTTCATTCATTCACACCCTTTTATATATATATATATATATATATATATATATATATATATATATATATATATATATATATATATATATATATATGCATATATGTGTATACATGGCAAGTTTTCAAAAAATGCATATAGAATTCAATACTAGTAATTTATATTTGAATGGATTGAAGATCTTACATTAATTAAATATTAGGATATTTCACAATATATAAATAGATGTAAATTTTATTTTATAGATTGGTTTTACAAGATTAAATTATGTTTTAACCTTAAGTCGGAAAGAGAACATTGTTTGAACAACATTTGAGATATTGTTCATTTTGGAGGAGGTCGGTACTCTATCACTATTAGAGGATACGAATATTAGAGGTATAGAAGGATCCTAATGTTAATTGGGTGTGTTTTCTAATTACCAGTTGTTTCTATTTACAAAAGAGAATAATTGAGTGTGTTTTCTGATTATCATTTGTTTCTCTTCATAGAGGTGGTGAATAACCTTTATTTTGTCTTTGTGTGTTATGATTATAGTATTTAATTATTGATTCTTTTTCTTTTTAGTTAAACCTAGAATGGGTGTACTACTTGTATATATTCAGACCATTTGTTTTGATTTCAATAACAAGAAAAAAGAAATATTCACTCGCATATCTTTTATTTTCTTTTTACTATTTTGTTCATCTTTTGTTCTCTTTTATTCATCATGTTCTATTTCATAATAATCACAATTTTGTTTTTAAAAAACGTCTTAGTAAGGTAAGGGAGGAAGATGTATTTAAACTGTCTTTGTTTTCGACTCTGAATAATGTGAGATTATATTGACGCTGAAATAAATTAAATTTAAAATTCACTTATTATTAGAATATTTTAATAACTAACCGTGATTGTTATTTTCATGTTAAACATGGATTGGTAAAAAAAAGAGAGTAGAAATTTATGATTGATTGCAGAAACACTAGATACTTTATAATTAGATAAAAAAAAGATGCATGATATAATATGGATTTTATTCCCACAACAAAAAATAAAGTAACATGAATATTTAAACCTTTTTTCCTTAATTATTTGAAGTGATTCATGTTGCGAATCAAATCACAGTTTCCAATCATGCATGTGATCTAATAATCTAATTAACTCCAATTATTTGATGAGAATAATACACTTCCAAGATCCAAGTAGTGTTGACTCTTATTTTCTGTAAACTGAACTTAGGTTTCAGTTAATTATATATATATATATATATGATTAGGGTGTGATTTTACAATATAGTTATGCAAAATTTATGTTATAAAATAACATAATTAAAAAATAAGTGTTGGGATTGTTTTCATCCATATTAATTAGTTGTAGACATTTGGTAGGTATTGATACTGAGATGATACATTATACAAATAGCTTTGATAAAAAAATTATATGAAGAGTGATAAACGTAAGTTTAACTCAAATTCTATATTAATATTATTTCAGATATATAATAAATCTGGTTGAGATAGAAATTAATTATATTATTTTTAACAATATGTATAAAAAAGCATATATTATTGATATTTTTTTAAATGATTATAAATTATTTATGGATATGACATGAATGATATCATTTAATAACGAGATTTGGTCGATACTGAAAATATAATTTCTTTTATAGTAAGATAATGACCTATGAAGGAAAAAGAAAGAAATTAAGAGTGAAAGTTCATCTTTTAGGAATTAGGTTTTGAGTTTTTGTTTGTACTTTATTGGTATATTTAATAATTAAAGGCACTATTTTTTCCCAATTATTTAACATAGTTATTTGGGATTCAAATTTATGAGTATGAGTTAAATTTGAACAATTTCATACTCAAAAAAAGTAATTATATTATTATAAAAGTAATTATATAAAAATTATTAAATAGAAATTAGTTTTTGAGGAAAAAAAATAGTTAGTATATTAAATAAATTAGATTTTATTTTATAGACTAAAATTTAGTAGCATTTAAAATAGTTTTTTTTTTGTCATAATTAAATAAATTAATTTGAGCATTTATGTTCCAACCTATGAAGCTCAAACACTCCTTTTAAATGGCGTGTTCGTGTTGGACACGACACTCGTATGACACTCGTAGGACACTTATCAGTTAAGTGTCAAATTCAAAAAATATTTGTTAGATTTCTGACAATTTTAACACGGGTCTAACACAATTTTTAAAAGGAGAAATACATCAATTTTTTAAAAACTCAAACTTATTATATAAATTTTTATTAATAATTAAAACTACTTTAAATAACAATAATAATTTAGTCTCTAAAATAATACATATAAATTTTTATTAATAATTAAAACTACTTTAAATAACAATAATAATTTAGTCTCTAAAATAATACATAATTTATTCAATATAATGATTAATTATTTTTTTATCTAAAATTGATTTTTATTTAATAATTTCTAATGCACGGTTTAAAGAGCAGACTAATCTTTATTTAAATGTTGGAATACAATTATAATGTGAAAGAATAATAGTTATTGATCTTAAATTTAAGATTTTCAATTTAATTACAAAATTATTAGTATAAATTTTTTAGGACAATTTAATAACCTTTGTAGAAAAAAGTACTTAAATTATGACTTAGTGTTGTATCAATACAACCCATACTTGTTTGTTATACAATTATGGTTAGAAATAGGAAAAACCAAACATTTATATAAAGACCATTATGAAAGATAATATGTAATATTTTAATTAATTTAAAAAATATTATAACATCGTTTCCATAACAACATGAAAAAATAATCATTGAAAAGCGTCATAAAAGCTAAAATTTGAATTATTGTGAATGTGTAAATATTTTTTTTTTAATTTAATGACTAAAAATTGCTTATTAAAACTATAAGATCAAGACATGGCGGGTAACCTTTTTATAATTTGTTTTTTCAAGGGAGAGAGACATTATACTCTTTAAATAACATTAACATTATTATTTTTTATTCTCTTATATATATAAATATATATATTAATCTAACAACTAAACAAGTAAGTTACTTTTAAAAATTATTAAATTAAAAAAAAATAGAATATGAAGTATCTATTTCAAAATTGCTCCTCATATTGTATATATTAAATGTAGATTTCTGTTATGATTTTTTTTTTTATTGAATTCATTTAGAAAAAAATATTGCTCTAATTTTGATAAAAATATGTTTACTTACTAAAATTAACTGGAAAAATATTTATTAACACCCCTTTCAGTTAACATTTAAAGAGGAAAAAATAATTAAAAAATAAAAATAATAATATATATATAAATCATTAAATAAAAATCAATTTTAAAGACAACAAATAATTAGTTGCTACATTGATAAAATTAAAAATTATTTTAGAGACTAAAAAAAATATTAACATCTAAATTAGTTTCTATTATTGATAAATAGTTTCTAAATAGGTATCTAATTATCTATCTAGGTTTTAGCTACTAATTATTTAAATTTTAAAGTTAGTATCTAAAATTTTGGTATCTATTTAAATATTAATTTAAAAAATATATATCAATAATAGAAACTAATTTAGATATCAATAATATTTTTAATTTTTAAAAAGTATCTAATTTTTTTAATATAGTAACTAATTATTTTTTTTTTCTAAAATTGTTTTTTATTTAATATTTTCTTTTGTAGTATATATATATATATATATATATATGGTGACATGTCTTTATCTATTTTAATGACTTGAGGTTTCGATCATGATACTGTGTATGTTTAAGACTTGCTGCCCAACACTGTAGGACCAGAAATAAAAATGAAGTTCTTGTCATTTGCATTAACTTTCCACATATGAAAATTCATATATATGATTTATAATAATATTTTTCTAAAAATTGTTAAATATCAACTTAATTTCAAAATCTTTGTATTTTTTATTGTGAACATATAATTATATAAATAACTAAATCCAGATTTCTTAAAGTAAGATTTGGTATATTTGAGTTTTGCAGATAAAATTGTGATCATGCACACATTAATCATTGATAAAAGTATGTGAATATTTTATAAATAAAAAAAATGTTATTTGAGGAGATTGATTCAACTTTAATTAATTTAAGTTGATACAGAAATTTTATATATCTTTCCCGTAATAGGCTTTTGTTTACATTGATATTATGGTTGGTTTAACAATACTTTATAAATGGTAAGAATGAAGCACACAGTTTTTTATTATACAAATTATTTTCGCAATGTGTAAAAACATTATATAATTTTTTCACTATACTACACTTGTGTCCATAAAACAAAATAAATCTAATTTATTTTAATATAATAATGGTTCTTTTACAATTAATATTCCATTTTTAGGTTTAATAATTATTTTTTGAATGTTATCTTTTACAAATTTATCAAGTGAAGTAAAAGTTAATCATCTCAGAACATCTCAGAACTCCAAAAGTAAAAAGTTTTTTTTAGGTAAAAAGTTTTTTTTTTATCATAAAAAAGAATTAATAAATAAGAATCACTACATGGTGATCCAACACTTATACAATTACACTTTAACCTTCTTCACCTTCCCAAGAAACACCTACCGAACAGACAAAACCACAGTTCTTAAGAAAAACAAATCCTTTGAAAGAACATCAACAAACCAACCTCATGCAAGTCAAAGGGTTCAAACACCAATTAGGATAAGAGACAGACCTACAACGAGACTTATAGTAAATCCAAGACTAAACCTTAACTTGCACCATTGGAAACACTTTTGACACGTCAGCTTTTTCCTTATTAAAAATGATATTGTTCATGTGTTTTCATATTTCACTCACAACTTCAACCCATATTGTTCCCCAAAAATCGTTAAAATACTTGTAATTTATACATTTAATTGTTGACTTGAGCTTTAGAATGTATTCATAAGTATCATTCTCGAGAGATTGAAGAGACTGAAGGTAAATATTTTGATAAAAAGAATCTGACCTAGTTTGACCATGTAAAATAGAACTATATATAATATTTTTTACAAAATTGAAATCATTAAAATAAAAGAAAGAGAGTCTTTCAAAACTCAAATTAGGAAAGTGATTGATATTGAATTCCTTATTAATTATTATCCATGTTAAGAAAGAAGATGTTGAATGAGGGAAGAAAAGGAAGCACATGTGTGATTAAGGTGTATCCATGGTGGCATAAGATATGTTGGACAAAGGTAACATGGTACCTGCCAAATGTAGGAAAGGTTGAAAATAGTATTAAAGAGTTTGAAGATGAATGCAGCCTCATCAGCAGACAGTACCTTCTCCCATGTTCTCTAAGAGGTGATGCTTCACCTTCCTCACTCAACACTCCACCACCCACATTCTCTCATGCTCATAATTTTAATTCTTCAATCACACTTCAATTCAACCTTTACCATTCTAAATTCCTTCAATGCCTCTTATGAATTATATGCATTCTGCTGCTGTCTTTTAATAACTATGTTATCACTCTTCATGGGTGATTCAACCCTTATACAAACATAAAATACCTAAGACACTCCATCTCAACACTCACACCGTTAGACGTCTATAATTACTAAACAATCCTAACTCAACCCATACAATCTGAGCTAAAAAATAATTCGAGAAACTATCGTCATACAGACCAAAGGTTCGAGACACCACTCGGAAAAAGAGAACAAACCGGAGAGAGACTTTGACGTAATCCAAGACCAAGTCTTCACTTGAACCAAGACAACCACTTCTATCAGAGTTGTATATTCACAATTATGTACAATTTAAAACAAAAATAATATTTTGTTCAAATAGAATCATTTTAAAATTATATTAACTAAATATAAATTAATATTTTTTTAATGTGTAAGTTGTTTTTTTTTAAATAATTTTTTTTATATTAGGTATCACTGTGCAACAGTAGATGACAAAATGTGATTAAATCTTGGTTGAGATTCTGCTACTAATCCATTCTTGAGAAGTCTTTTTCTTCATCAAGCTTTGAAATATTGCAATTCAATGAAAGTCTTTTAATGACAAAGCTAGAACTGTTTCCCAGTCATCATAATCAGTAATTTTTTGTACAACTTCATATATAATCAGTAATTATAGTATATATATATACACGTGTGTGTTAGATGTAAAAGAGATGAAAATCACAGAAAAATTATTATGTTATACCTGTCATCATGTCTACTAATTAATAGTTAGATTCTTTTCCTATGATTTGTAATATTATATTTAGGGGACTCATGATTGTGATTTATCCTGTGAGTGAAGCCAATGATAATATATTGTAACCCCAGAGATAAACATGGCTCATCTTTCGTTTTTGCTTTTTTTTATTTTATCATTATTATAGCACATATCGATCTCAAAGTAATAAAATTAAGATCTTAAGATGTGTAGCAAATTATCATATATAATTGATGTCAATGTTAAGAAATTAGGCTATGATAATTTTCCTATGCACTGCCACCAGATGGCATCCAAGGATACCTAATAGAATATGTGAATGTAGATTTATTAATTTTCTTTTTACATGTTTATTACAAAATCGATTTTAAGCCTAACTCAACCTTATAAATTAGTTTATGGAGTGAAGTTTGCACCTACTTATATACAATGACATGTTTTAATCTCTAGTCAATATGACTTTGATACTATAATAAGAAATAAACTTTAAGTCTAACTCAATCTCATAAAACCGGTTTATGAGGTTGAGGTTTGCATCCACTTATATACACGACTATACTCTCTGGTCTATGTAGATCTTTAATAGTTCTAACTCAATCCCATAAATATCTAGACACACTTTATCTAAACGGGCTAGGTATATTATGAAATAAAAATTAATTTTAAAAATAAAAAAAATTAATTATTATATAAGAAAATCATAAAATAAAAATTAATTTTAAAAATAAAAATTAATTAGTTATTATAATCGAAGCTCAAACTGCATCAAAATATTACTCCCACTGTTCTCACTCATCCACACCTCCCTCCCCCTCCGGTGGCTCCCAAGCCTCCAACGGCTCCGCGCCTCCCGCTCCTCCTGCAGTTCGCTTCTTCGTCGTTCGCTCTCGCCGCTCGTTTCCTCGGCGCTCACGTCGTCGCCGTTCGTGTCGCTGCCGTTTTCTCCTCTCGTCGTTCGGTTTTCCGTGCGTCGCAGCTCCGTTCGGTTCTCACTGCTTTTGGGCCATCGGAGGAGAAGAGGGGAATCGTTGTTGGAGGAGAAGTTAGGATTCCGAGATTTTAATTAGAGGTAAAACCCAAAACAAAATGCAACACTATATAAGCCCGATACAGAATAGGTTCGCGATTCTGCGATATTTTGAACGATTCGTACTTGTATCGTATCGTAACTGCTTTTTCTCCTTATCTGTGTCATGTAGAAATTGAGTCATGAAAGTGCTCCTTATTTGTTTCTACGCTGCTTAGCACTTCCCCTTCTTCAGAAGTTGTTATTTGTTAATTCTAGAAGTTTTGTAATGAATAAATAGAGATGCTGGAAGGCTTTCACGTTATTCTCAATTTGGTTCTGTTTGGTGGATGTGGTTAGTAGCAATGCTAATTTTTTTGGTCAAGTATTGCTTCTTGAGCTCATTTGGACTTTTCCCAAGTACATTAACAGTGCCAAAACATTTATCAAAGTAAGAATAGATGTCTAATAACAGTGAAAGATAATGTCATACTTGTTAAATAAGAATCTAAAAGTGATAACATCTTTTGTTTTTTTAATCACATAAGGAAAAATTAACTTGTCCAGAGAATTTTTTTTTTAATCTCATTCTGTCTATAGAAGTATCTAGAACTTCCTCAAGACCATAGAAACCTTTTGTCTTGTGTATTGCACCCTTGACCAGTTTCACAATATACTTCCCTCACTGTATTGGCCTTCTTGCAGTTATCAGCTCCAACATTAGCACTCCAAAGCTTTAAACATCACTTCTCTTAGTGAACTGTTGAGTCATATAATACTCTGGGTCCAAGTAGCCCTACATCAAAACAAAATTTCATTGTCAACTCTTAAACTCTTGAATATAAGAGGTCACTGCAGACATATATAGGATAATTTTTCTGTCTCATGAATTACATTGAGTACTGGTGTGACATGTTAAATGTTAGATGAGAATGTATGAACCATTGTTCCTTTGACTTTGTGTGGTGATATAACCTTTTGCACCATGACTTAAAGGTTTAGAGAGACCTAAAGGTTTTGCATCATACTGGTTTACCATTCAAGCGTTCATCCAGTAAGATGTTAGTAGATTTGATGTCCCTGTGAATGATTGGAGGATTTCAATTTCCCAAAAATGAAAGCTGAAACTTTAGTGTAGTGAAAATCATGCTTCAATAATCCAGTAGCCTTAAAATTAGAGACAGATTTCTAGGCTACAATATTGGTATTGCAAACAATTACGATGCCTCAATTTTTTTGCTGTGTTTTATATTAGACCATCATTCTCCCATTCCCCACCCACCTCTAAAAGGAGAAGGAACTACAGTGGTTTTACATTCAGGATTGAGGATACAAGAATATAATTTGTTATAGTCTTACCATTTTTTTTTCTCAAAAAAGGCATTCATTGATCTGTATTTTTCTAGGAATCTGGATCAAATCAATATATAGAGTACCTTGTACAATGAGTAATTAAATTTGGGAGCAGCTTTGCTTGTTAGGTTACTTTTATGTATAAGTTGCTTTTTGGGAGATATTGCATAAGTATTGCAATATTTAAATTTATCACTAGTTACTTCCTGTTGTTTGGATTTGTAGTTATAAGGTGCATAACTGCTCATAATGCATTTGGTCTCGCAACTAACATTTTTAATTAATCTTTTTTAATCTTTCATGTAATACTATTTTCAATTATTAATTTTTTATTGAGACTATTTCTTATATTTTACATTAAAGGTGATGGAAAAAGAGTGGACAAAAATTCCCAAGGTTTAGTAGAGAGTATATAGATGGTGTTGAGTCATTTTTAGATTTTGCTTACACTAGAGGAAGACCTCACAGATTTTATGTCCATGCACCAAATGTAGAAACTGTACTTGGGCAAGAAGAAATGTGGTCTTTGATCATTTAATAGCCACGGGCTTTCTAAAAGGCTATCTATCATGTTTGGGTTCACCATTGAGAAGAAATACCTTCACCTGCCAAAAGTGATGATAACATGATAGAAATGAAGATTCACAGGATGATATTTATGGCTTATTGTATCACATATAGAAATGTGGTAGAAGCAAAAGGAGGCATAGAGGGTTCTAACGATGAAGCTAGAAAGTTCTACCTATTGATTAATGATGCAAATCAAGAACTCTACCTTGGATGTGAAAGCTTCTCTACTTTATCTTTCATCATTCGGCTGTATTTATTGAAATGTCTTCATGGTTGGAGCAATTCTTCTTCTCTGATCTAAGGTCACATGATGCAGTGCAAGAAAAAATAGAAACTAACTTGTAGGACCTTTTCAATGTTCAAGCAAGATATTAATTATTTTATATTAAATATAGTTGTGTTTAGCTGAACCTTAACTGAAATTAGTCACATTGTCTCGTTCTGATGCTCATTGTTATCTATGGAAATAAGTAGATGAGCTTCATCATTTCATTCCTTTACAAAAGAAAGTGAGTGTAGTTCAATCTACAAAATTTGGAGCAAGAGAAATGTAAATAATGCATTCTTTGACACTCTCTTTAATATTTTATTTATTATATGGTGAAATCTTATTCTGTTTTACTAATAAAAAAGTGAGTCCCAGTAATTTACCGAGGCTGACTTGAAACTTCACTTGATAACACAAAATATAGAAAATAGATTGCAAATGACTCTTTTTGATAGTGTACTGAAAGATTCCATTTTAGTGGATAAGTGAAATAGTGATAGAAGGAAATTCTGGATGATTTTATCCATTACTATTTGAAACTGTTAAATGATATAGAATGCTGTATTGGATCATTCAGTGTAACTGACTGGGCTTGGATGATGATGTTTGAAATGATTATTGTACATTAACAGATCTTGGTTTCTTATTGCATAAAGAGTTTTGTGTAGACTTTTAGAGTCTCCTGACATCATTCATGTAATGCTTACAACCACAAACTTATTTGAATTTCAAATCTTCGTTGAATAGAAACACTCCTAGACAGGTGCAGCTATAAATGCAGATAATTAGTTAAAGATGTTTCCTAAATCTTTTAGTGGAGAAAGCAGTATGATGGTTTCGAGAACTCTTTCAATATGGTTATTTTTTCCTATTGTCTATTATTCATTTAGAATTTAATGGTTTGTCTGTTTCAGTGTACTTCAGTTGTCCCCATCTATCCAATCCTTTCAAATTTGTTATTTTACACGGAATAATTTTCGTGTTGAAATAACAATCAAAGGATGAATGATAACTTGGTTTGGTATTATTTGCGCAGTCTGTACATTGACTCGTGATGATTTTTGGCTGTGTTTTCATGGAAATATGTTTTCTACAAAAATATCAGTAGAAAAAACGATACAGTGATACATTTGACATTTGTGATCTTTCTTCATGCTTGACAGCTTTTCCGAAGCCTTCTATGGTCATATTTTTTTGCATCCTAAGCAAGAATTAACAGTTATAATTCTAGGGTTCTGTATAATAGATTTTTAAGAAATTTAAGGTGTAAGACAGTTTGGGTGATGAATCAATTTCACTAGATATCAATATATTCAACAGATCAGAGCCTTCTTTCTGTGTTTTCTTTTCTTTTCTGATCTGCTTGATACATGTCTACTGTACATTCATTTTATTTTTTGTATGGAGTGGGTACTTTTCTGTTAACTGTCAAGGTTCTTGCTATGAAGACAAAAATATATTGACTCTGAGATGAATTGCGATGTATAAACCTTTAGTAACCAAGTTGGTTTCCTCAGGTTTCTGCTCTTCGGATTGGTCACGATTGTTTAGGAAATAGAGTCTCAAAATGGTGATTCTTTCCACGTTGCCACTAAAATATTCAGGTTTTTTCTGACTACATCGGTATCTTCTAAGTCATACTTATATTACTCCATGTTTAGCTTTATATTTTGTTGATATATTTCAGCTTTCCTTCACCGAGGTGCTCCTTTTTTGCCATCAAAGTTTCCAGCGATAGTTGCTAGTCACGGAGATGTTTCTCTGACACCCCAAACGGTTATTATTACTTATCTCTCTCATCTAGTTTAAATCTCCTTCAATTTATGGGTTTGTGCATGTGTTTGTAGTGGAAATGATCGTTTTAGATTGAATGCTTTGTGTTTGCAGACTTGTAGCATAAAAATGAGAGAAAAACATGCAAACCATAGTTGCAACAAATTTTTGACCCGTGCTGCAAGGAATGATCATCATCTAAGCTATGATGGCTTGCCTGAAGAGCCCTTGTTGCTATCATTGATCAAAGAAGTCATATGGTATTTGTTTAACTTTAACCTGTCATTAAATTGCATTAGCCTAATGAAATACTATCTGCACTACCTGTATGAACTGAAACTATTTTTACTTTAATTAAAGACCAGTAGAATTCACCTTTGAATGTTACTGAAAAAATACAAACCTCTTTGTTTCCAGGGGGCTAAAATATCTATTTGTATTTTTGGTCGAGCAACCTAGCCAGCTGAAATACGTTGAGTGGCCAAGTTTTAGCAGTACGGTACGCCACTAGTTCTTTTTTTTAAAACTTCATGTTAGGCATCACTATAGTTCATTATCTGTAGTTTTGTCATAGTTCTTCCACACCAGATCCATATGTTTCTATTTCATTTTATAATTTTGTGAAATGTGTTGAATGATTACATACTTCTGTTAATCCTTTGCAGCTGAGGACTGCGGTTCTGACTCTTATCCTGGTTGCGTTGCTTATTGTTGCATTATCATCTGTTGATTCGGCTCTCTGCTATCTTTTGGCATTAGCTCTTAGGAAAAAACCATAACCTTGTGGTGTTGCCAGTGTTACCATAATACATAAGCATTTGATCTGATGCTTGTTGACATGTAAATCTTAAATCCTATTTTGAACTGGAAAGGATTATATTAGTCAGGAACCTTTTATTAAAGCCATT
Source organism: Phaseolus vulgaris (assembly GCF_051622355.1). Taxonomy (NCBI): domain Eukaryota; kingdom Viridiplantae; phylum Streptophyta; class Magnoliopsida; order Fabales; family Fabaceae; genus Phaseolus; species Phaseolus vulgaris. Next base: position 3,599,122 of record NC_143501.1, on the reverse strand, counting down.
GCTTTGCATCTCAGTGAAAGAAATGGTTGCACAGTATAGAATCTTGTTAATTCCATGGATGGAAACTGGATATGGAATTGGATATTTCAGTTAACAATAGGAACCAGAGGAGTAAAAGGTTATGGCAGCTCACACTTCTCAAATTTACAAGTGTTTGGTTTTCTTTTCTAAAACTTTTAGGTCCTCTGAAATTATAGATATGTGTTGTTGATATTGATAGAGTTGAAATCCATTGTTTTAAATTTAAAAATGTTTGTTCTTAGTCCTTTAAAAGTTTTAGTATTTTAGATTTTTTTTCATATTTTTAAATGTGTCATCTTATTGATAGAACCAAAATGTATTAATGACGTTTAACATTTAATTATTTATTCACTTTAACATAATTAATTAGTTACTTAACATGATGGATTATATATTTATAAACTTAATGTAGTTAATTATCCATTTAATACAAATCGATTATCTTTTAACATACTTGATTATTTATGTAACATAATTTTTTATTTAATATAATAAATTATTTTATGCAGATAATAGGTTAAATACTAAAAATTAGTAATAGACTTCATCTCTATTAATAAGTACAATACATTTATAATTTTGAAGACCTAAATAAAAAATTTAGAGCACGAAAAGCAAACATTTGTAATATTTTATAAGGATGAAAAACATAAAGCAAATTCTTCCTCTACAATCTCTATATTAATTATGAAAGTTTATTAATTATGAAAAGTTGGTTATAACCTTTGCAAAAAAATTAAATAATCTTAAATGAAAGATATTGTTTAAATTAAAAAACAAATATGAAAGTGTAAGAGAAGGTGTGGAGGTTTTGCACCTCTATATCAACTATAAAAGGTCAATTTTAATTTTTTAAAATTTTTTAAATAATCCTAAATAAAAGATATTAATAAAATTAAAAAAAAAATATGAAAGTGGAAAAGAAGGTGTAGAGATGGAGGAAAAATTTGCTAAAACATATTTTACTCCTTAACTCAATTTTTGTTATGGATGCACACAAAATAAAATTTAGTCAACATCTCTAGTATTTGAATTATTTTTTTAAAAATACTTCATAAAATGTAATAAAATAAAGTTTTCATAAAATAAACCTAATTTATATATGAATTGAAAATCATTCATAAAAAATATACAAAATTGTTTCTCCAACTCAATTTATACACTTTATTTTTTTTATCTTTTTCTTTCTAAAATTACTTTTTTTTGAGTATATCAAAATAGGAGGATGACATTGAAACTTGATGAGACGCTGTTTGAGCCAGATTTGGCTAGTTATCCATCCTTGAGAAGTCTTTTTCTGCATATCAACCTTGGGATTTAACACTAATTGAAAGTGACCTTTGCTGCCAACACCACTGTTTCCTGGTCTTGTTGGTCGGTAACATGATTTCAAATACTCAGCCTTCAAAACCATGGTAATAATCTTACCTACCACCACCACTAGGTACTAGCTAGGTTCTGTTCCCTTCACTGTTTCTGAATTCCAAAGTAGCATTACATTTTCTAGTATGTATTATTTATCAAACCCAGACTTATGGGTGTGATACGAGTGTCAGTGTTTGATACGGAAAAACCATTTAAGAGATGTGTCCAAGTCTCACAATTTATGATCATGGAAATGCAAACTTAACTCAAATGAGCCACCTATATTAACACTATTAATGATTAAGAAAACATTAATGAACTTTTCTCAGTAATGTCCTCATTTATAAGTATTTCAGTGAAACACTTGTTCTTAGAATATCTTATAGCACTACATGTTATCACTACCTAATAAAAATACCCTTTGTTACCTTCATAACTATAAGACATTCAGATGAATCATATTCTCAGTATAAATATAATCAAATTTTGAGAATTTTTAGCTATTTGGCAATATTTCTGCAGAGCATCTCTTTTTTTCCACTAAAGGGTTCTATTCATGTTCCAAAGGTTTACTTCATTTATCAATGGCACATGGAGAAGCAATGAAGGTTAAATCAGATACAGAAGCACATTTTAGGAAGATATTTCCCATAAGCTGTTAGGTACCACAGTTCCATACTGTTAGGGTACATGTGTTCAAAGATACATCCAAAAGTTCTGAACTTGCCAGCTCTGAAAATACAGTACAAGTGTACAACTGCAGTTGCATCATCCGATGACAAAACCTGTTCTTGCATAGACTTTTGGATTAACTAAAATTTTTACCACATCAACATGTAGAAGTTGCAAAATTATCACCATCAGTAACAACCAAATGATCCAAATTTCTTCTACAGATATGTAATAGAAAGAGACAAAAGAGAAGAAAAAGATAAGATTGATGATGTGATTGAGAACAAGGAAAAAGAAAGTGTTGAAAAACAAGCATGAGTTCCATTGTCACTGACTCGCTGGTCTTCTCATCTCACTTGAGTACAAATAATGCACTCAAACCTTGACACAAACCATATGAAAATGATGTTGTGAAAATCTTTTCCATATTGAATCAATTAACAACCCTCTTATATAATGAAGTTTAAAAGCTTTTTTCTTACACATCCATACACTACTACAAGAAATTTTGCTACTGATATTTAGCTACTGTTATAATAACATTGTGAAGTAGGTGTACATAAAATGAAAAGTGTCAAAATATCATTTCTTAAAACCATAAGACATTAAGTTTTTATCTGTTTCCTATAAAAAAAATTGAAAACCAGAAAACAAGATTAGAAACAATTTCACAATTTAGTGGTTAAAGCATTAAAATGTGTGCCTATTTGTATGTGTAAGAGCAGCTAAATTACATTTAGCTGCATAACCAAACACATTTGAAGTATGAGTCTTAGTTAATTATATACTGCTCACTGTGTCTGTCTTTTTTCAATCTCATATTTTTAGTCACATTTTCACTCCAATTATGCACCAACCATTAACTGGTACTTCCCTTTATTTTCACTTGGAATCAGTGCTTCACCCTTTTCATATGAGTATCAGTACATTGTGTTGTGAGGTAAATTTCTTTCACCTCAACAATGAAAAAGATCCTTGCAGCTCTTTTGCGTGATTCTGAGGGTGCCTGCAAAAAAAAACATGTCGGTTACTGTCCTTCTATATGATACCTGCAATTCAACCTTTTACAGACACCACACTGTCCTTTGTTTTTCAATTCTACAATGATATTTGAGAATTAACACCACATGAAAATATTCATGCTTGTCTTCCTCCATGTGTTTGGATTGTATTCAAACTTTCCAGAACCGATTCCAATTTAAAGTTTAAAGCCAAAGCAACAAATAGTTGTCACCAAATTCAAAAGTAAAAAAAAAAGGCTATGTAGTCAGACCAATAGTGCTTCATAGGAAGCTGATGGTTTCTGACTTGACTCTGGTCAATGTTCATTGCAGTGTTCTTTCAGATGCACCAGAAAGTATCATGGACAGTCAAACAAACCATGTACCAGGTTGATCGTGTTTGGTTGGAGAGATTTTGAAATGTTCATAGAATAAAGTAATGTGAACATGGAGAATAAAACTTTGCTGAATGCTGACTTTATTTACAAATTGAAATTGGACTTTAGGGTAAGCTGTTAATGATTACTTTGTTCCTCAAATTCGATAAAGTGGACATGGGAATTTGAAAGGATGCATGTAGAAATTTAAGTCTTGGAGGGCTAATTTGCCAAATAAAATGAAAAAGAAACAAATATGAAGTCATGTTGACGTACCTATTACAACCTTGAGTAGGTATTCAATATTCAACAAAACAAAAACCTAACCTCAACAACAATACCAAGACTGAAGAGACACAACACAACAGAATCTAGCAGACTTTGGAGTGTTGGAAAACTTCTGACACTGTCTATTCAGCAGATTCAAGTTTTCAAACCACAAAATCTATACACCTAATTACCAGTCAACCAATATAATCAAAACCGTTTGATTTAAGCATTTGGTGAAGAATTAAACCCTCAGATCTATGTTTGTGAAATAACATATGTCAAAAGAAGCCAATCTCTTGATTAGATCAAGAAAGTGGTCTTTAACTTTGGACCAGAGATAAGCCAGCACCAAAACCAGTGCATGAATATCATTCTCCAATTCACTGTCTTGATGGATTGTGCTGAAACAGCCAATGACAAACAAAGCCAAAAACCTGCCAAATGAAAAACCACAACATCTTACCTTACATGATCCCAGAATACAAGTGGAAAACCACTCCTTTATCCATATGATTGATAGAAGTGTGCATCAAAGTGAGAAAACTCTTTATTGTTGCTTTACCATCACAACCATGATGGTTAAAACACCTAAACCTACCATTTGATGAGGAAATTAACAAGCCTAAAGCAAGATTTGGAATGAACAACTTTTGACAATAAAAAAACAGATGATGACACTGACCTTTGTTGAGAGTTCCTTGAAAGGTGTTCACCCAAAGGAAAGTTTTTCACTGCTTCCTCCTTTGTTGATTATAATGATTGAGCCGTAGTGGCAGTGGCACACATTCGTGTATCTTATCTTATCAATTCCATCAAGATCCCTACCAAAGTGGGCATTATGATTACCATTATTACTACTATTATTATGTTATGGTTTTGATTTTGGTTGGTTTTGAGTCACTTTTGAGACCCCACAGGAGCCTCCAATACAGAAGATGCTGAATGGAAACACTATAGCGTATGGGACACATTCCAAAAAGTGACAAAACCACATTATCATGATTGTGCAATATCATGCAACATAGGTGCTCATAAGTCTCAGGAATGGTGAGAAAAAGGCAAAAGAAAAAGGAAAAAAGAGAGAAGTGGAAGAAGACCATCTGGGCCAGTGGGCCATCACACAGAGAGACAAGTGGCAAATGAACTCCTGGGCTGGCCCACCAACAGGGTCCAAAGGCATCAGCCACCGCTGCTGAAGGGGGCAACAACTGACTTTAGGAACATCCATAAAACAAAAAACAAGTTGTTGAAAGAGACATGCATCAGTGTATGTAAATGGTAAAGGAAGATGGCATCAAAAGCAGATCCCTGTCTTCAATATTTTTCTATCTCATACCAACTATTCATCACTTTTCTCCATGATTATGGAACAATTTGCCTCATCACTTTCAATATAGTCTCTTCTTTCTAACTACATTTTTTTTATCAATACCAACCAAATTCAAGATCTTGCTTTAGAATGAAATTTTAATTTTAATCTAGAAACATCATTTTTTTTATCAATAACATTCAAATTCAAGATCTTGCTTTAGAATGAAAATTTTCATGTTAATTTTAATCTATAGATAAAAAATAATTAATTGTTATATTAATTAAATTAAAAATTATTTTAGAAACTAAAAGAATTATTAGTATCTAATTAGTTTATATTATTGATAAATAATTTTTAAATTAATATCTAATTAATTAAATGTTTTAATTAGTTAATTAGGATTTCTAATTATATATAGTAATCTTGGTAATCAGATACAAATTTATTAATAATAATAATTATTTTAAATTAATAGTTTATTAATAATAAAAATTTTATTAATATTTTATCATTAGCGCGATTTTGATTGGAATGTCAATAACTTGATTAAAATTAACATATTTTTGGGTGATTATTTTTAGATTAATATAACTAGTTTTTTTTTTTGTTGTTCTTATAAACAATTATTATTTCTTCCTTACTATTAGCTAAGGTTAATTTTTCAATCAAAGAAACTATTCTTAAACTAATGTAGACTAAAATTTTCTAATGTATATAATTTTTTTTATGTTTGTAATGATTTTTTTTTTATTGATATTAATGTTAATCTTCGTTAATAGTTTCTTAGGATTTTGTTTATAATGGTGACGAGAAAACTTTTAAACAATATTAATTAGAACTATTTTAGAATGTTAAGTAAAATAATTGTTCATACCATGTTGATAAAAAAAGTAAAAAGAACAAATCAAACCAAATGTCATAAAAAAATTCTTATCAATCCTAAATCATTTTAGTTTATGTAAACTGAAAACAATCTCCATTTGGGAAAAAAAGGAACATCAATATTGTTCATTTTTAAGTAAAAATTAACATCAATCAATATCAACTAAAAACAATTATCAATATTCATATTTATTGATAACTATTTGAGATTTAAATAGTGATGGGAATATTTTATTCAAACAAAAGTTAAAATTTAATAAACTTAAATTTTCTTATAAAAAGTATTTAAGAAATAAAACGATGTATAACCATTGATATTTCTTTATTAACATTTTTGTTGTGATTTTTTGCAGGCCAAAATCTTTCGTTTTCAATCTCTCACCATCTTTCTTCTTTTCTTTGTAAACTCAAACACGCACCCATCCACCTTCAAATTCTGTTCTCTGATGTCATCTCACACACACTCATACAAAATTTAGGAATTAATTCAATAAAATATGATTGATGTTCACATTGCCAATTGATAGAAGTCATACAACAATTCCTTAATTCACTTTAATTTTTAAAAAATGTCCCCACATTCCATTTTTTTATTCAGATCACAGTTATGTGTGATAACGCTTTTATTAACTTAACAGAAAATAGGTTTCTCATAATTTTTCTTGAAAGAACGTAATGAGAAAAATGTACGTGGAAATAACACGATCACAAATCAATTGCAGAAACACAGATATAACGTGATTCGGTCGTCAATCTGTAACTTAATCTACAGGTAATTAATTAGGTTTTCATTCTGTTTGTTACAAATTTATTACAAGTACAAAGATATCTTAAATAGAGATTATAGGGAGACACAATAATTAAGCTCACTCACTAACATGGTGTCTAATCAGCCCAACTCAATTGGTCATGGCTTCACATTCAACCATGCATGTGCTGATAAGCTTGTTAACTTATGTTTTATTTATAAAGAATATTTTCATTAGTATAATAGGTTTCTATCTAGTCTTCTTAGAGTTATTTATTAATAGATATAGATTACCTATGTGTCGGTTTTTTAATATATGGATTTTGATATAGTCTTTATATTTTTTGTATTTTTTTTTTTTTTTTTTAATAATATTTTTTTTATATGACGACAGATGACTATTGTTATTTGAGGTGTCCGTTTACCTGATATACATGTTAAGTTTCATAATAATGCGAGATTTTATAAAAGAAAAGAATTTGAGATGTCACTGCATGATCTTGTAGCCCTTGTGTTTGATGTTTTGACTCTTAATCCCTAAGGAAGCGTTTTATTAATTATGAACAAAGAATTCTGCACATTACTTGACTTAGTCAGCTACATGTTATAAATTTTGATGTGAATTATTTGACTAATTAAGGTGAGTTATGGAGATTTTGGCTGAGTCACCAAATGAAGGATATAAAATTTGTGATGTTCACGTTTTTGTTTAGAATATAAGATAGATTGAAGGAAAATTGTGAGGCTATGGGTATTGGGAATGAACATTTTTTTTGTGAGAAGAAAATAGAAAATAGTGAGAACAAAGAGAAAGAGACGTGTTATTTGAGATGATGCATGCAGGATTTTTTTCTCTCTCTCCCTTTTGTCTTATTGGATTGTTAATTCATTAATCTGATGAGATCTTGAAGTTGTGAAAATGGTGGCATGGTGCATCACATGAAACTATAGCAGATTGTGACCCAAAGGTTGCATTATACCAGAAGTTTATTGCAGGGAAAAAGACCACCGATAATGACCAATCACATAATTAAACCTCTTGTACTTCAAACTTTATGTCACATTTTTCCACACAATTCATCTCAATTTTGAAATTTGTAGAATTCTTTTTTTTAGTTATCCAATTCATTATTGTAGATTTTTTTAAAGTTGAATTAGGTTTAACTATTGAATTAGGTTTAACTAATAACAATTGAAAATTTTACGTCGGTGGTAAATTTTACTTTATCAGTTGATTTGGTAAGATTGAATTAGATTTAAAATTTATTTTTTAATAACTTTAAAATAGATAAAGTAGGTTTCCAATATTTTAAGAAAAATGATTAGTTTAATCTTATGAAGAAAATTAAGTCCTCCAAATGTCAATTTAGTTTATCCTTCTGATATAGGTTCTCTATGAAGCATATAGTGATAGTGTTTGATGAGATGATTCAATTGAGATAATAGTATTAAAGTGAATTAGTATATTTATTGTATAATTTTTAAAAAATTGTTGTTTTAAATTTTACAACCCAATAAAAAAAATTGATCATAAAAAATAAAGCATAATTTTAAATTGGTCAGTTAATAATAAAATGGTTTTATAATATTTAATAAACTATCATATAATTTATTCCTTAAAATACTAGCCATTCATACAACATTACTTACTCATATATACTTACCATTTTACAGGCCAAAACAATTTTTAAAAATTTTTATAAGTTAGCTTTAGTTTTTAAAAATAAAATAAAATAAAGTTTAAAATAAGGTATTTTAGTGAATTATAAACACACATAAAAATATGATTTTTTATTTCAAAAATATAATCACTAGATTGTGTTATATATAGCTATATTGTTTTTTTAATCTGACATTCTGGTCAGAAAATAATTAGCCCCAAAAACAATATTAATTTCCCTTTTGAAAAATGAAACTGATTAATAATCTCAAATACATATAAACCAATTTTAGAAAAAAATAATAATTAATCATTATATTAGATATTATTTTATAAATTAAAAAAATTATTGATATATAAATTAATTTTTATTATTGATAAATAGTTTTTAAATTAATTATAATTATTAGTTAAAAAAATTTAGATACCAACTTTAATTAGTTATAATTATAAACTATTTATCAATAATAAAAACTAATTTATGTATATTAATAATTTTTTTAATCTATAAAATAATATATAATTTAATTAATATAATAATTAATTATTTTTTATTTGATAAATTTATAGTATTGATAATAATGATAAATTAAAAAAAATCATATGTTACCTAGCATATATGTAATATCAATTTTAGAAAATAATTAGCCCCAAAAACAATATTAATTTCCCTTTTGAAAAATGAAACTGATTAATAATCTTAAATATATATAAATCAATTTTAGAAAAAAAAATAGTCATTATATTAGATACTACTTTATAAACTAAAAAATTTATTGATATGTAAATTAATTTTTATTATTGATAAATAGTTTTTAATTAGTATTTAATTAATTACAAAGATTTTAGATATTAACCTTAAAATCTAAATAATTGATAGTTAAAACCTAAACAGTTAATTAGTGACTAATTTAGAAACTATTTAATTTATAAATCCTAAACCCTAAATCCTAATAATTTTTTTAATCTATAAAATAATATATAATTTAATTAATATAATAACTAATTATTTTTTATCTTCTATTTAATAAATTTATAGTAGTGATAATAATGATAAATTAAAAAAAAAATCATATGTTACCTAGCATATAAGTTTTTTCTTCCATGTTAAATGAATGGACTATATCATTAACTTGAGTCACAATCATAACAGGTAACCCACATGAAGATGTGGCCATCATCCATCCCTAAGAACTCTTAATGCTTGTCCACTCCTCTTTCTAACTACCATCCAACAATTTTTCATCTTCCTCCATACATTATGTTTTAAATAATGAAACAAAATTGTTATTATATGTGATTTAGGGTCAAATGTCCCAACTTCAAGTTAAAGAGATAGTATTATTACGGTTATATTTGATGTATTGTCCACTTTAAAAGATCAGTGTTTCGTCACAGTTTTGTTCTTAAAAAACATCTCGATGAATTAAGAGAAATATGATGTGAAGAGGGGTTTTGATTTGGATTCAAAGGTTGCTTTCAGAGTGAGTGAGTTTTGGAAAAACATATTTAAAGAAAAGAAGAACATAATGAATGACTTTCTAGCATCAACATCAAAGACCCGTGGGGTTTGGACGGTTTCTCTTCCTTATGGGGTTTCTCAAAAGCCTCAAAGCACAAACAACCTTGTCAACCATTTCATAAACACCAAACAAGGAAAAGACAAAGCATGTGACCACCTTCACTCTCTTCTCTCAATACCATTTCTAAATTACTTCCATTCTCACACATCATCCATCATCATACACTATCATCTTCCTTCTTTCATCATCTTTCCATCACTTCCATTTTCTCATTCTTTACTTACAAAAAAAAATATTACAACATATCTTCATCTTTTATCTTATAAAAATAAAAAATAATTATAAATTAGATACTATTTTGAAGATTAAATAAATTATTCATTTATATTATTGATAAATAGATTATAATTGATTATCTAATTAGTTACCTAGGTTTAAGTTACCAATTTTAGATTCTTAATAAGTGATAGCTAAAACTTTAGTCTCTAAGTAGATATCAATTTATAAATTATTTATCAATAATAAAAACTAATTTAGATATCAATAATTTTTTTTTTCTAAAACAGTATAAATTACTTGGCATTATGTATTTTTTTAAAACATTTGGAAAATTGTTGTGTGAGCTAATAGAAACCCATAAAGAGGATAAATCTATGAGAAACATTAGTTTCTTTGATGACTTTTGTATCTATCACTCTATGTTCTCTCAACATCCTAGACACAAAAAAAAAAAAAAAAACAAATAAGATCATGAAAACCCTTTTGAAAAAAAATGGTTACAAAGAGAGACTTCACTTAAAAGTGATGGGTAAAAACTGCTGAATTGATTCATTAATAATAATATATATAATAAAATTATAATTACTGGAAGCTATAAAATAGAAATACGCGATAAATAATTTAAGGATAATAAAATCTGAATTAATAACCACACTAATAAAATCTGAATTAATAATCAATGATTATTATAATATATATTTTATTTATTATTCTATCAATATCTCTCAAGTAGAAATAGCTTAGAAACAACATTATACAATAAAATATTAAAAAAGAAACTTTTGAGTGTGGGAAATAAATGATTAAGAGAATATGTCTCACTAAATATAATAAAAAAATATTAATGTATTAGACGAGGGAGATAAGAAGAGTCTTTTAAATAATTTTTTTTAAAAAAAAATCATTAAATAAAAATTGAATATAAAGATAAAAAATAATTAATCACTATATATACTAAATTAGATAGTATTTAGACACTAAAAAATTATTGGTATCTAAAGTAATTTCTATTATTAATAAAAAAAATTATAAAACAACTTTTAAATTAATATCTAATTATTAAGATTTTAGCTACTTATTACCTTATATTCTAAATTAGTTTACATTAATCTTTTAGATACTAATTTATAATTTAAAATATTAACATTAAAATCATGATAGCTACAAAATATAATTTATAATTTTAAACTAACTTTTTTGTTTGTTTGATTATCTAGGGAAGCATGAAAAGAGTTTGATGAATGGTTAAATTTGAAAAGTGAAATGAGAGGGTGAATTAATGTAGGTGCCTCTGCATGGTGTGTGTTTGTGTGAGTTATCACTATCATGAGTACCTTGCATGATGATGCAGTGTGTGGACCTACACCTTCTCAAATTCATTGGATTTTGATTCTGCTACAAATATCGTTGTTTTGGTTTCTGTGTTAAAACCCATCTTTTTCTAACCATAAACTGCTCTCTCTTCTCTTCTTCCTGTTCTTCATGTTCTTCCTGTTCTTACAATAATACAATACAAAAATCAAATCACACTTCCTTTCTACTTTTTTCTTTGCCCACAACCCAGATCCACCTTTTACTTATTTTCTAGATCTTGCTCTTTAGAACAATCTTACAACCCTCCATCACTTATCTCATTTTATTTATAATTCTTTAGGGTTAGGGTTATCTATAAATAATATTACAAGAAAATTATTAAATAAAAAATAATTAGTTATGTGTTGACTAAATTACGTAATATTTTATAAATTAATAAAAGTATTAGTATGTTCTAAAATAATTTTTATTATTAAAAAAATTTATAAATTAGTCTCTAAATTGATATTTGATTAGTTAGTAATATCTAATTAACTACCAATGGTTTGGCTACCAATTTTATAATCTACATTAGTTGGTAACTAAAACCTTAATAACTAATTGATATATCGGTTAAATCTGTCTATGGTGAGTCTCCTGAATTCTCGGTTAAATTTGTCTATGGTGTTTTAAGGGGACATAACGAAGGGGAATTGTCAAATTTGTACAAATTTTTCTGGAGTATTAAGGCTTTACCTGCGGCCCAGGTTCTGGCGTGGAGGGTGTTGGAAAACAAAATTGCTACTAAAGTTAACTTGGCGCGACGCGGGGTGAAGACTGATGTTTTAGTTTGTTGCTTTTGTAGGTTGAAGGAGGAATCTACTAGTCATTTACTCTTCACTGTAGAATTGCTTGGCTTGTTTGGGTTCAATGTTCCGTGTGGTTAGGAGTGTCGTCGGTCGCTCCCATCATCAATCCTATTGCTCATTTCACGTAATTTTGTAATGCTAAAAAGCCTTTCAACTATATCTTGGGAAGCCTGTGGATTTCGATGGTTAGTGAGATTTGATGTCATAGGAACAAGGTTATTTTTAAAGAAGGTGTGGTGGATCTTTCAGAAATCTTTACTTTGGCTCAATTGAAGGCTTGGTCCTGGTAACTTCTAAAATACCTTCTGCTTGCTTTTCCTTCTCTGATTGGTGTCTTGCCCCCTTGTCTTGTTTGAATTCGATATAATTGGCCTGTTACTTTTTAGGGTGATAGTTTATGTATTTTGTTGGATGTTGGTTTTTGTGGGTTGTTGGGTTGGTGGCTAAGGCTTGTTGCTCTTTTGCTTCTTGATATGTTCGTAGTGAGTTTGTACTAGGTTTGTAATGTGCTAATACGTGGTTTTTAGTGGTAGATTAATATGGGCTCTTTCATTGTGGTGGTTTGGGTGGCTTAAGAAGTTGGATTATATTGTATAGGTATGTTTAAGGTTGAATCACCCTTAAGTGATTCCTGTTATTCAATTCTTATTGTTGATAAAAAAAAAACTAATTGATATCTGATTAATTATTACTAATGTTGGATTTAAATAAACAAAGTAATTTATGAGAAAACATTATCCAACCTTAAACTAAACAATTAATAAATTTGACACATCAAAATATTAAAAAATTAAATGGTAAGCTAACAATTAGATAAAAATTATCTAGTTTTCGTGTATACTTGAAATATAATCGAGCAATCAAAATTAAAGACAGTGAAATAGCTCTTTTTAAAATGTATGTATCAAAATCAACTAATTAAAATAATGTTGCAATTAAATCAGATGGAAGAAAATGGAATTAAAGAAAAAAAATGAAGAAAGAGTTCATAATAGGGTTATATGAGAGATTTATTAAACCAAAATATTTAGAAATAAACAAAAAAGGGAGGAGAAAAAAAAAAGTCATTATGCATTTTGCATACTCATTAAATAATAGTACTTCTAATAATGATTAGAGATTCAATAATGATATGATCATCTTTAATTTTATTTACATACGAATATAAAAAAAAAGCAAAAACAAAATTGTAATATGAGAAATTTGAATTAGAATTCAAATTTAAATATTGTTTAAAAAAGAGTAATGTGTAAATGAAAACAATGTAGCAGGAACTAAATTTAATTTAAACATGTAAAATGTCTCATGTTCGTAACAAACACGAAATAAAAGAAATAAATAATTTGTTTGACAAATTAACTATAAATAATATATAAAAAACATTGTTTGGCATTTTAAATTTAAATAATTTATTTTTTAAAATATATATTAAAACACAAAGTTTTTACCTTAAAAAATATATTTATAAAACATAAAGTTTTAACATAAGAACTATTCCATAATTGTTGAAGAGGTGCTAAGAGGTGAATAATTATGACTTTAGGTATAGTTAATTATACATCATGGACATAATCTATTTATGCACCTCCTTCTACATTTATACCCTATTCAATTAATTTGTATACAATTTAATTATGTAATTAATTTCCAATCAAAGCAATTAAATCAAATTCTTCAAATTATTTTAATACAGAGATATTCAGTTTCAAATTGCAAAGTTAAATGGTTCATTACATCAAATTAAAAATTTCAATGACAAATTGCCTAAAAACTTAATTGATTCATTTGTCTAAAAATTAAAAGTTAAATTGCTTCAATTTTAGTTTCCTGTTTGACTTCTAATGTGAAATATTGTGCATGTGCAATCAAAACTAAGGATTTATTAGTTTTGAAATTTTTCTTTGGTTAAATGCATTCTAGAAAATTACATGGATTTAATAAATAAATAATTTTTTATTGTTTATACAACTTTAATTTATTTTGTTAATATTTAAAACTTGTATATTTTTTTTAAGTATACTATAAAATATCTTTATTTTTAACTGATGTTATATTTTTAATATTTTAATTGGTCTTAACAAAATAAATTATTAACAAATTAATACGATAAATTATAAAACAAAATTAAATTTATAAAACACGTGTGGATGAATATAAGAGACATTTACTATGTGATTTGGTTCAAATTTTGGATAAAATACATTCGAAACAAACATAAAAATTATGTGATTCAGTTTAAAATTGAAAAAAAAAATCTAAATCAAATTAAACTAGTTTTTGTGGTTTGATTTGAATAATTTATTATTAGTATATTTATTTGATCTTAACTTTTTATATAATAAACTAATACTATATCACGATTAATAGTTTCATTCTCCATTATATTAATTAAATGTTTGTTTTCTTCAACGTATATATTATTGAACAATGTATTTTTACATCAAAATTGATCTAATTTTATTATTGAACTTGTTGAAAAACGACCTTGGACATCTGACCACAATTATACTATATCATATCTCTAACTTTAGACAAGTTTATGTTGAAATCATTTTAATTTGGCAGCAAAACGATAGTTAACAGTAAACTAGTATTTTTTAAATTTCAATACATTTCTATAATTGATAATCATTCAATAATATTATAATATATTTTAATTTGTTTCACCACATATGTAACATCACACTTCATGCTAATTATTGAATACAATTATAACCTTTCATGTATTATAAAATCAATTTGTCTATAATTTTCCACATGTTAAACATAACTCATGCCAGAAATCCACTAACATTCACACATAGACACTTTATTCTATTTCCGTAAAACCAGTGTATAAAAAATAGCACTCGGAGATCTGCTCCCATCACATTACCATGTTCTCATCATGACATAGTCCCCTCTTTAGAAAATACATCCTCATATGACAAGACTTGTTGATTTCTAAAAGTGGTTGTGTACAGAGAATACTTTATGTGTTTAGCTAGGAGTGGTTGTATCCAAAAAAAGTACTTATTGTGTAGTTATAAGTGGTTAAGTCTAAATAACATCTATCATGTACCTTGAAATGTTAACCTGCATTAGTGGAACTTGATCGTGCTGATCAATAATTGGACATAGTATGATATGAACCAATATAAAAGTTCATTACATAAATATCTCTTAACTCTTGTCTTTTTAAAGTACATATTATGTATTTTCAAGTATTAAAAAGTCTTTTTGATATGCATCTTTCCTCTTCAAGTTGCGTCAGGTGAGGTTCGTCAAACGCATCTCTTGCGAGAAACTATCTGACAGTTCGTTTATCCAATATTAAAAATTTTATGATCACTCTTATCAAACACTACTTTGTGAAATTTTTTTAAAAATCTTAAATACACAATTCAACTCATTTTTCTTATATATTTTGTCTATTTTCCACAACACATCATCCTAGGCATATGACTTAAACAATTCGATTTTAGCATATTATAAGTTTTTTATATTCACTTGTCAGCTAATTCATAAACATTCCTTAATATGTTCAATCAAATATAACATTAAGAAACATGACAAATTTATTGAGAAGAATTGTATCACTTGGCGAATTAAAATCCTATGCGTCATTTAATAATTTTTGAGTTTGAGTCTAAATTTGTTGGGCGAACTTCAATTTGCTAAGCAAATTTAGAAAGATTTTGCTAAACACATTACAATTTGTGAAGCAAATTTAAGTATAAGAGTAATATTAACACATTGGATATAATTCACAGATTATGTTGAAATTATAATTTTGCATTATCTTTTAAAATCAACTCAAAAGTGAAAGTTATCATTATGCACATTTTCAACAAGTTTAAATTGCACAAACACGTCCACTCACTGCACAAATTTCATGTTCAAACAATTTCAACTCATTTTAGTCATACAAAAATCATTGTACAATTTTGAAATTCTAGCATCCCCTAAACATAATCCCATTCAATAAATTAAAGCTAATTATTCTACTCCTAAACCTAGTCTCATTCGATAAACTAAATCTAACTATTCTACTAGGTTTTTAAATATGTTTTGTTAATTTGTTTATATTTTTTGTAAATACTTTTTAAAGTTCAAGATAATTAAACTAAAAAAACAAAAGTATAATGAAATATTCAATTAATAACTTCCCATATTTTCTTAGGACAATAACATGAAAACAAAAACTGCATATACATAATTTATTTCAATGAGAATCTACTAAAATTCTTCTAACAAACATCAGAATTAATGTCTCAACATCTATATTTATAAAATATTTCAATAAAAAAACCCTCATAATATTAGGAAATTAATTAATTATAGTAGCAGAAAATAGTATAACCCCAGGATAATTGAAGAGGCCCATCATTTGCTACTCCATATACATCAAACAAAGACTTGGCATGTCATGCAAAATTAGTAGCTGCAATGTTAATTATACACAAAAGTCATCATCCATCTCCATAAAAGGAACATATTATACCATGCTTCCATTTGAGTTTATAAATTAAAATATTACTATATTATACTACCATAGTTATGATCATATAATTAAAACTCTATAATTATTAATAATATAAAAAAAAGAGTATAAACTCAAGTCCCTAATATCTATTTTTTTGAACTGGGTACCATCAAATCAACCTTAAAGTTTTGGTATCTGAAAAAGTAATATCAAATAATAAAATAAATAAATCATTGATATCTAACACTAAAATAAAATTTAAGCTTAATAATAATGATAAAATTTAAATATACTGTTAATTTGTATAACCGTACAAATTTATTTTTTCCTTAAACAATTTTTTTTTTATAACTTTGTTACAGATGTAATGATATTTATTTTTTATAAAATATTATCTATTTTTTATTTACTTCTAAAAAAATTAATTTATTATATTGTATAATATTAAGAAGTAAAAGGTTGTCGAAGAGAGTAAGATAGACGCAGAAGACACGTGTATCCGTAACGGAAGCAGCAGTAGACGGTGTCGTTTAGCGTATCTACGTCGTCGTTTTAGTTGTGTGGGATCATAGATTTCAATAAAATATATAATATTTCTATTTTATTATTATTATTTATATTTATTTTTCTACTGTTTTGTGTATTCTCTTCTTCTCTAAAAATTTTCTCCCAAATTTCCCTTCAACAAAATCTCACCGTTTCGCGTGAGTGAAGGACAACAGCTTCTTCACCCAACCCTTTCTCTCTCTTCTCGCGATTTCTCTCTCATCTCGCTATTCCTTCGCACAAAATCTCTGGATTTCCGTAGTTTCCAGAGCGATCGCTCGATCTGTAACGAGAAGAAGAACCCTTTCCCTTTCCATAGCCGATCATTGGGAACGCCCTTAACCGAGCCCTAAAATCCCCTTTTACTTCCTCGCCCAAGGCGGATTGGAGGAGGAGATCTGCGATGCCGCGCTTGATCTAGGGTTTCCCCCTTCTGCGCTCCTTCCAAATCTAGGGTTTCCAGGACGAGGCGTGCGAATTCGGTTTCGAATTGATGTTTCTTTTCAGGGACGAAGCTGGGATCGACACGGAAGATGGAGGATTATGCATGGGTGTGCTGGTGACCAGTGGAAACACAATCGGCACATGTGGCCTGTACCTGCTAACGCGACCACTGTAGCCATCGATTCTTCACCGTCTCAATTTATATGCAAAGTATATATAAATATATATAAATATAAATCTAAACCGTTTGTAATCTTTCGCTGCCTTTTCGCTCAATTTTCTCTACACACCCTTT
The DNA here is from genome assembly GCF_051622355.1 of Phaseolus vulgaris. Lineage (NCBI taxonomy): Eukaryota > Viridiplantae > Streptophyta > Magnoliopsida > Fabales > Fabaceae > Phaseolus > Phaseolus vulgaris. The sequence goes on along the minus strand of NC_143501.1, from coordinate 3,581,100 downwards.
TTGGTTCTTCGTCTGTCTCTCGATTTTCTCAATTTTTTTCATTAAAAAGTGTAGTTCTGATCTTAATTGAAGAAACCTGGGGAACTTGATTGTTTCAAATTTTTGTGTTCGTGTTTTTTCGGTTTGACCTAATTTTCCGGTTTTGTTTACTGTGATGGTAAAGGTTTTTATCGCTTGTGGGTCTTCGTTTTCCTCGATCTTAATCCAGACGAGTCGTGGGTTTTTATTTATTTGTTTTTTTTTTTTTGGATTTTGGAGATTACTTGTGTGTGAATGATGGAAATTTCCTCTACGTTTGAACGGAAGTTGTTGTTGGGGTTTTGGTACGGGATTCGTCTTTGTTGATTTGGGGAAAATGTTATCTTTTTCTCTGATTTTTTTAAAGCTTGTGTTCTACCTGTATTTTGATGGTTTGATTCATGGTTTGCTACATTATTTTTTACTAGACTTTATTTTCCAACTGGTATTTTTGGGTGAAATCTAGTGGATGGTTCCGCCTTTATGACATTTACTGGTCTACTGTGTTATTTAATGTATTAATGATAACATTTGAGTGGCAAACTTTGTTTAAGAATTCTCGTTTTTGCTAAAACTTGTAATACGATTTTAAATCCAGTGTGTAAATTGTATGCTTGGTATCTGATTCTGAATTTCTCCATATATAGCCAATTCCTATCTTCGACCTTTTGTTGTTTGTAATGGTTGCTGTCTGCATTTGATAACTAATTACTTTGTTATCTGTTATTGTTTCTACACTGGGATTCTTCTCTTAATTTTATTTGCTTCAACAACGTTCATAATATATTTCTATTCACAGCCATTGCCTTTTGCTTGATTAGTAGTAGATTTATTTTATTTAATCACTGTTTATGATCATTGTAGGATGGACGCAAGATTCGCGCTGGTGATTGTGCACTCTTCAAGCCACCTAGGGACTCCCCTCCTTTTATTGGAATAATTCGCAAGTTATCGTATGATAAACAAGAAAGTCCAAGTTTAGAAGTGCATTGGCTTTACCGACCTGCTGATTTGAAACTTGCTAAAGGAATTGTGCTGGAAGCTGCACCGAACGAAGTTTTTTACTCCTTTCACAAGGATGAAACACCTGCTGCATCATTACTCCATCCGTGTAAAGTCGCGTTTCTTCGTAAAGGTGTTGAACTTCCTTCAGGGATATCCGCATTTGTCTGTCGACGAGTTTATGACATTGAGAACAACTGTTTATGGTGGCTAACTGATAAGGACTACCTTAATGTTAGTTTTCTTATATTCTCTTTCCGTCCTGTTATATTGTATATAATGATTTTATTTATACATTTTTTTGGTCTGTTGATGAATTTAGGAACAACAGGAAGAAGTTAACCAGCTATTAGATAAGACAAAACTAGAAATGCATGGGGCTGTGCAGTCAGGAGGCCGTTCTCCAAAACCCTTGAATGGTCCAGCATCAACACAGTCATTGAAATCTGGTTCTGACAACATACAAAATAGTTCTTCCTTTGGTGCACAGGGTAAGGGTAAAAAGAGAGAGCGGGATCAGGGTTCTGATTCATCTAAAAAGGAGCGGTTATTTAAGATTGAAGATGGAGACTCTGGTCAGTTTAGACCGGAGAGCATGTTAAAGTCTGAGATTGCTAAAATAACTGATAAAGGTGGGCTTGTGGACTTTGAAGGAGTTGAAAAACTGGTACAGCTTATGCAGCCTGACAGCGCTGATAAAAAAATAGATTTACCTGGGCGGATAATGCTTGTCGATGTAATTGCACTTACAGACCGGTACGACTGTCTGGGTTGGTTTGTACAGCTCAGGGGTTTACCTGTGTTGGATGAATGGCTGCAGGAGGTCCATAAGGGCAAAATTGGTGATGGGAATATGCCCAAAGAAAGTGATAAGTCTGTTGATGAATTTTTGTTAGCTTTACTGCGTGCATTGGATAAGCTTCCTGTGAACCTTCATGCACTGCAGACCTGTAATGTTGGAAAGTCTGTCAATCATTTACGCACCCACAAAAATGCTGAAATTCAGAGGAAAGCTAGGAGTTTAGTAGACACATGGAAGAGGCGTGTGGAAGCTGAAATGAACATGAATGATTCAAAGTCTGGTTCGAACCGTGCTGTTTCTTGGCCAGCAAAGCCAGCAAACTCTGAGTCTCCTCATGTTGGAAATAGGAAAACAGGGGGATCCTCTGATAACGTTGTGAAGAGCCCTGCTATTCAACCCTCATTATCTAAAAGTTCCCAATCTAAGTTAAGTTCTGGAGAAGCTTTGTCCAAGTCTTCATCTCCTGGCTCTACTAAATCATTGACTACCTCAGTGGGCATGAACTCAAAAGATCAAAACAGTAAAGTCTTTGTTGGAGCTGCAACGGCAGATCTGCCTCTGACACCTATCAAAGAGGAGAGGAGCAGCAGTTCCAGTCAATCTCAAAATAACAGTATAACTTGTTCTAGTGAACATGCTAAAACTATTGGTTCTTGCAGGGAAGATGCGAAGAGCTCCACTGCAGTGTCAATGAGTGCTAGTAAAATTCATGGTTGTGCATCTCGAACTCGCAAGTCAAGCAATGGTATACACGGGCCTGGTGCAGTAGGTCAGAAGGAGCACAACTCTGCAAAAATTTCAACCAGAAATTCACCGACTGAGAAAGTATCACCAACTCGAGCATCCCATGAAAAATCAGTTGACCAGCCCCTTGCCGATCAAGGGAATAACCAGCGATTGATTCTCAGGTTGCCAAACACTGGTCGCAGTCCTTCAAGGGGAGCTAGCGGAGGCTCTTTTGAAGAACCAGCAACAACGAGCAGTAAAGCTTTGTCTCCTGCTGACCTGAATGATAATCAGGACAGAAGATTGAAAACTAAGACCGAGTGTTTGCTGACCCATGTGTCAAATATGATAAATGAATCTTGTGATGCTAATGAAGCTTTGATTGGTGATGAAAATAAGGGCACTCCAATAGTTGATGAGCGATGCAGGGCAATTGAAGATAGTGACAAGGTATTAGAAACATCAAAACCAACTAGTTTGCCATCTGGATTTGTTTCCAGATCAGGGCAGACTTATGATGCTTCTTTAAGCCCCATGAATGCATTGGTTGAAAGCTGTGTAAAATTTTCTGAAGCAAGTTCATCCGTTTCCCATGGAGATGATGGGATGAACCTACTTGCTACTGTGGCTGCGGGGGAAATATCCAGATCGGAAAATGCATCACCTGTGGCATCCCCCGAGAGAAAGTCGTCTCCTGCAGGAGATGAACAATGCTCTGGCAATGATTTAAAGTTAAAGCATTCTGGTGAAGCAGCTGTTCGCACTCTTTCAGAGTTGAATGGTAGGGCTACAGGAGAGCATCCTTTGAATACAGTTGATTCATCGCAGATAAAAAATGAATTGAGGCATCCTGCCATGACAGTGTCACGTGATTTTCCAGGGGATGGTGAAACCATTTCATCTTCCCACGATACTCGTATAAATGTCTCCTCTACAGATTTGTTACAAAATGTTGAAGGTCCATGCTTACGGCTCGAAACCATAGAAGATGCTTCTGTAACTATACTGACTCCTAAAAAGGAGAGTAATGCAGACGCTGGAGTTTCAGACTCTAAACTAAAGCCAAGGGCTTCCTCTTTTGATGATGATCAGAAGGTTGATCACATGAAAGAGGAGATCATTGAGAATGAGAAAATGTTGGTTTCAAAACCTTTTACCAATGTTGAGTCAGAAAACGAATCAGGTGAAAAGAAGCCTGATTTAACTTCAAGTGTGGATAATGAGAACCATATTAGTGTGGAGAAAGCAACAGGTACAGGAATACTAGTGCAAAAGACCTCTCCAACTGCTGAAAACTCTGAGTCTATATATTTAAAAAAGGAGTTACCTGCCTCTGGTAATGCTTTAATGGTACCCATGGATGAAAATGCTGATGACATGAAGTCAGTAGTGATTGAGCCTGACGAAAGACGAAGGGAGCAGGATTCTTCTTCTCCAGATGATTCTAATGATTGTGCTGAAGATAATATGGGCAGAAAAGAGGCCATTGGTCAGTGTTCTGGTTCATCATCAGTTCAGCCAGATTTACAAACAATGTCTAGGAAAGAAAATGAAGTGTCCAAATCATGTGAGCAAAAGCTAGATGCAAATCCGTCTGAAGTTTCAGGAGAGAGGCATGCATACTCTGCATCTGGTGCTGATGCAACTGTAAAACTTGACTTTGATTTAAATGAAGGCTTTCCTTTTGATGACGCAAGCCAAGGGGAGATTGCCAGACAGGAAGATCCTATCACATCATCTGCAGTCCATGTTCCTTGCCCGTTGCCTTTTCCCATTTCGTCCATCTCTGGTGGCTTCCACCCTTCAATTACAGTGGCATCTGCTGCTAAAGGGCCGGTTATTCCACCAGAAAACCCATTGAGGATGAAGGGGGAGCTTGGATGGAAAGGATCTGCTGCTACCAGTGCATTTCGACCAGCTGAACCTAGGAAAAATGCTGAGATGCAGTCCTCTACTAATGATATTACTTCTGTTGAAGTCACTTCTATCAAACAAAGCCGTGCTCCCTTAGATTTTGACTTAAATGTGGCAGATGAAAGATGTTTTGAGGATGTTGGTTCACATGGTTCTTTAGAATCTGGACCACATGATCGTAGTGTGGGACTCGATCTTGATTTAAATAGAGTCGATGACACTCCTGAAATTGGTTCTTTCTCTATAAGCAAACTGGATATTCCTTCTTTACCAAGCAAGCCGTCATTGTCTAGTGGGTTGTCTAATGGTGGAAGTGTCTCAAGAGACTTTGACTTAAATAATGGGCTTGGTCTTGAAGAAGTTGGTAGTGAAGTCCCAGCACGTAGTCAGCTGATGAAAAACAGTGTACCGTTTCCAAGTGCTGTTCATAGCACGAGAACAAACAATGCTGAATATGGGAATTATTCTGCATGGTTTCCTCCAGGAAATTCCTATCCTGCAATTACTGTCCCGCCACTTCTGCCTGGTAGAGGGGAGCAGAGTTATGTCAGTGGTGCCGGGGCACAAAGAATAATGGGTCCTACAGGTAGCAGTCCTTTCGGTCCTGAAATCTACAGGGGATCAGTGCTTTCATCCTCTCCGGCTGTTGCTTATCCATCCACTACAGCTTTTCCATATCCTGGATTTCCATTTGAAACCAATTTTCCATTATCCTCAAACTCCTTTTCTGGGTCAACTGCATTTATGGATTCCTCAAATGTGGGCGGGCTATGTTTTCCTACCATGACTTCACAGCCAGTTGGGCCTGGTGGTGTTGTTTCATCCACGTATCCCCGTCCATATGTTATGAGTCTTCCAGGTGGTACTAGTAATGTGATACCTGACAGCAGAAAATGGGGAAGTCAAAGTCTGGATCTTAATTCAGGCCCTGGTGTGGCAGATACAGAACGGAGGGATGATAGATTGCCTTCAGGATTGAGGCAAATGTCTGTCCCAAACACACAAGCCTCGATTGAGGACCACTTGAAGATGCTTCAGATGGCAGGAGCTGCATTGAAAAGAAAAGAGCCTGATGGTGGTTGGGATGCTGAGAGATTCGGTTATAAGCAACACTCACGGCAATAGTGTCATGTTTCCTCAACACAAAGAGGTTAGCCACTTTTATGCTCTCTGGCCCTCCTAATCTTTTTGCTGTAATTTCTTGGCTGAGATTTGGTGTCATTTCATTATCAGTTCTCTTTCTCTCTCCATGAGTTTGCCTTGTATTTGGCGTTTTTAAATGGGCTATAACCGTCCATTTTGTCTGCTTGGAATCTTAACATATTTTGTTAAAAGAATAGTTCTCTATACATGCGCCAAATTTCTGGCTGTATTTGTTCGTTATACTGATGTTTTTCTATGCAATTTCCTTATTTTGTAAGAATCTGCTGTATTGAATTTGTATCTGTTCTGGTGCAGCTTTTATGGAAAATGTCTGATAAATTGGAGATACTTGAGTGTTGAGCCATGGACAATGAGCAGAGTTGGTACTCTTGCTGCTTCATATCTGACTTGATAAAGCGATCCAGATCCTCTGATGCAGTTGTTTTGTATGAATCTGCTCCCAGATTGTCGCTTGCAGATAAGTTTTTCCTGTGTAGATATCTAACTGAAACAGCAGGTGTGATAATGCCGCCGCCTAGAATCAGAGAAATTGGCATCAAGTGTTTGACTGTGACTGTTCTGCAACAGCACCGACCCCAATCCATTCTCGATCATTTGGAAGGAGAGGATTGGATGTATGAACTGGCTAAGGCTTGAGGCCAGTTTGTCTTCTTTAAATCATTTTTTTTTCAACTTTTGTTACATATATAGTTATTGCTGTAGTCTTGACTTTCGAATTTTGTCACTTATCACATTCTGGTTATTGATATATGCACAGGTTAGCCACCATGGCCTATGTGTCACTTCACTCTAATTGTTATCGCCGTGCACCTTGCGCCTTTTTCTTTTGGTATCATAACTAGAATTTGTTTATAGAGTTTCTTTGAATTCTTCCTTTATTGTATGGGCAATGCCTTGATGTTTTTAGCTACAACATAAATTCGTGATTCGTTAACTCATTCTTGTTACAATACTTATCCTTGAAAAAAATGAATTGTACTACCAAGTCAGCTGCACAGCCAGGCATATCATATGCACCCTCCTTCCAAGCAAGAATTAATCTTAGTCGCCAAGTTATTTAAAGTAAATATTTTTTACATGATGTTATGAGTACAAGTGATTTTGTATGTTTCAGTTCATTAGGTTGATAAATTTGACATAAAATGAGTTTCAATATGCTTTGATATGAGCATGAGGCACTTGGTTGTCAGAACTTGGAAATAGAGAAATTCAGTAAAATTGAGATACTTGATATTAATTTGTTTGTTTTGAATTAGCTACAAGTTGGTCATCATTGGTTCCTTGCCTAATAACATGCCAACCAAATCCTAAAACAAGACTTACATATCCTGGGAATTGCCATTTCTTCCCAAACTCATTTCACCTCCATCCTTTACAATTTTTACATTTATATAATTTACACCATAAATCTATTGTATTTTTTAATTTTTACAATAAAATCTTATAAACTATGGTTTTTCTTAAAACTTTATCTTCATTATTAGATAAAAACATGAAACCCTTCACACATTTTCTCAATAATGTACATTTTCCATTTAATTTTCTCTACAAATATTAAAACATAAAACCATATTGGAGGGCATGATATTATTCCATTTTCCATCGATCACTATGAGTTCCTTGTTTTTGAATGGGTATTAATTATATTAGTATTATAAATATTAACGTGAGATAAGGTCCACATGAAATGCTGCCTCGTACCATACTCATAGCAAGGAGGCTGTTGACTTCTGACAACTTATGCGATGTCACCATCCACTAAGAAGGTTGACTCAAAACTAAGCTCAACATATCTTCAAATAATTTCAATTTCCTACCACACGTGTTTCTTTTAATTTTAACTTAATTACATTTAGATTCATTTTATTTTACACTATGGAATATCATCAACATGTTTATGTAAATAATTTAAGTTACATATCATCAACATCATTTTTTTACTATAAAACAAATTAAACCTTGTTATCACCTTTGTTTAGTGATCCCATTCAACATTCAACATTAAAAAAAAAAAAATACTTTTTATCCTTCTAAACAAAAGTTATCATTTTATCTATGGTCTTGAACGCTGACATTTATGGATGAATCTTTTATTTATAATTAGAAACTGATAAAAGGAAACATTTAAAAAATTTACATGTAATAAGCTATGTCTTTATACATGATATGTTTTAGTGAAGAAAATGGACCAACAATAACTCTAATCTTCAACTTCAATTCAACAAGTTCTATTATTCATGTAGTATTTTTTTACCACATGAATGCATTCAATAAGTTGTATTATTGTATAGTATTTTTTCTACAACTCCTTTCTAGTATGGATATGCTCACAAAAGTATAAAAATTTCACATTATTATTCCATCACATATAGTAATTATGATAATTAAATTTGTTAACTTCTATAAATTTTTTTTGTAAAAGTCATACTTATAAAAATTTGTAATTTTTATTTTATTTTTATTTAACCGTGATTCTCAAAATAAAATCCCTCTTGTCATTTATACTTTTATTCTTTACTTAATTCTTAATTTATATTTGAATTTATTATGGCCATGTAAAAATAAAAATGATAAAATAGAAAATCATATAAATACTTTCTTAAAGTATTTTTGTATTATATTTATTGATATTTTCAAAAGACCTTAAACCACACTAAAAAATGAGGGAGTTTATTTCTTTTGACATCTTTTCATTATATTATTCATTTTTTTTATTCTTCTAAACAATAACAAAGTTTAAACAGCTCACTACCCAATTTTCCATCATTACCATGTAAGAAATTATATTTTGACAACCATATGAAAGTTATATACAATTTTTTATATGATGAATTTAGAAAAAAAATTAATAAATAATAAATTTATAATTAAATAATATAAAAATATTAAAATAATAATATTAAAGACTGTAACTGTATATAAGTTGTCAATTTATCATGTAAGTTTATTAAATCACCCATTTTAACCTATATTTGTCATTATTATGTGATTGAATTGAATACTAATTTGTGATTGAATTTTCATGAACCATGTTCCACAAAAGAAGGGTCAAACTGCAGAATAGTAGTTGGTGTTTTGATCCAGCACTTCTGAAGTAGTCTTAGGCCTTACATTACACTAATCCATGACCATATTCACTCTCCACCAACACAACCTCAGCTGCAAAAAAAGTGTAAGAATTGTGAATGACAATGGTCCACACCCCAACAACATCACATGCTCTGCTTAACTTGTACCTTGACATCTGTCACATTCCACCCTTAATGCTATCTTCTGACAAAAAAAAGTACCCTTTTCATTGCATGCCATGCTTTCTCTTTCACAAGTTTTGTGCTCTTCCACAAACAGTTTTTCAAATTCTAACAAACAAAATAATGTGAGTTTTCTAAACCTTACTTTTCTGGCCCATCTTTATCAGGGGCCACCATCAACTGTCATCACTCAATCATCTCTAACAACATGTGTGGAAACTTGTTCCACAACCTTAAATTTGGCTTATGATGTCAAAAATGTAAAAATCACAACTAATTAACACTGGTCAATACTTTGAAAAATAAAATCACTGAATTTATTTCCAAATACTGTAAAAATATTCTATTACCCTATATGTTAGATCTGATGTATTACAATATCCCAAATGAAACACCAGAAGGAAACATTAATGGAATTTATTGATTAATTAGTGAATTTGAATAAATTACAGATTTTTATACTTTTGGTCTGTCAGAAATCATCTTAAAAATGATTTTCAAAGTAATTAATTATTCAAAAACCGTTTTATTGCAAGTGATATATCAGAAGTAAATGACAGTTAATACAATTCTTTGCCTCATTAATGTTTTAATTAAATTATTTTTAGCAGCATTGAATTGAAAGCAACAAAATATATCATAAAGTGAGGAAAAAGTAAAAAAAAAAAACAATTTTGCAATGATTTCTATCTTGGTTTTTCCAGATCAGTACAGTGTGTACAACTGGTGTGGCATAGAAAAAACATTCGTGTAACCTAAGTTTCACCATTGCAGTCACAACTTTTGTTTTTCCTCTCATCATAACAGTTACAACTACAGAAACTCTGTGAACACCAAAGTTTTATCTCATTATTATTATGATTACAGTTTTGGAGTGTGATAGTTCTGTTCTCTCACATTGAACTGACCCCACCATTTTCTCTCCTTTGTCTCTCTTAAGTGTCAGAAGGATGTTGGAGAAGACCATGAAAACATCCAGTACGATGTTTCAGGACAAGCATCATAATCATAGCAAAAGGGAGAGATTTCTTGGTCTGACCTTAGGGAAGGGAGTGCCTTTTGTCTTGTCCACTCTCTTAATGGCTTCTGTTTTCTGTTTGTTCTTCCTCTACAATCCCAACCCTTCAATCCTCACACCCCACCAAGGCCATGACCTCTTTGAAAATCCCTCACAAAACCAAGAACATGCCATCATCACAACAAAGTCATCATCATCATCCCAACCACAAAAGGGTATGTTCCAAAATTATCACACACTCTTCATCATGATCATGTTCAGGTTTTTAAAAAGGGGTCCACAACCATGATTTCGTCCCAAAATCAAGTTTTTTTCAGAGTTCTAATGACCCACAAGGTGTTACAACCGTGATATCATAAATTTTTAATCTTTCAGAAAAACAAACATTGGGATGCAATTGGGATCTCAATTGTGATTCAATTCCTTGATCATGATCATGATCATGGATTATGATCACCACCCTTTATGTTTATGTTTATGTTAACTTGATTTTGTGGGTCTGCATTTGTCCCATTACATAAATTTGTGTACTTTTCTTTATTTTGGGGCAGAACAGAAACCATGTGACCTTTCTAAGGGTCATTGGGTCCAAGCATTGGAAGGGTCATCAACCTATTACACCAATTCAAGCTGCCCTTCAATCCCTGATAGCAAAAACTGTTTCAGGCATGGGAGAAAGGACAGAGATTTTCTGAATTGGAGATGGAAGCCTGATGAATGTGATCTTCCAAGGTTTGATCCAAGGAACTTCCTCCAAATGGTTAGTGGCAAAACAATGGCTTTCATTGGTGACTCTGTGGCCAGAAACCACATGGATTCTCTTCTCTGTCTCTTGTCACAGGTTAGTATCTAATAGTAATTACACCAAATTCTGTGTTATTTACTCAAATTTAACACTTTTTGGTATTCATATTAATAATTTTGCCCTAATAACTTTGCACCACTATTAGGAAAAGTTAAAAAAAATAAAAAAATTCTAGATAACATATACAGTATTCTTGATATTTACTTCTGCTTCTGTTAATGATTAGAATTCGATTTAATTCTCACTTAGTTTTTAATTTTTCTTTTAAAAATTAAAATTGTGAAAAATGTAACATGCCATTTTATTAACAACCACATCATAACCAAATTTAATATATCATTATTACATAATCAATCTGATCAATTTATTAAAATCATTACAGTATATTTAGTAATTTTAATTAATATATTATTTATTTCTCATTCTAGTTTTGTTTTAAATACTCTTTTATTATTATGTTTCAATAAAATAAACTTTACAAGGTGATTAAACCAGAATTAAAATATCTATTGCACTTATTACAAACAAGATATTACAATAAATTTAGTTTATAAGAATATGAATATATTATTTCATATTTTATATAATTAAATTAATAGATAGATTTAATTATAAATATACTCTAATCATTAATTAAAATTCATATTTTAATATCAAGTAACTTAATATTTTTTAACAAAATTTCAATGTTATTATATGATCTAAGATGATAAATGACTCGATTGCAATATAATTAAATTGATATCTAAACATGTGATTGTCCTATACTATATAATATCTGAGCTTAATGATTATGAATCAATTAAAAAATGATATTTGGGTAACTTAGTTTAAGGAAGTTATGGTGAAACAAGAATCCTAAACCAAATTGTGATTGAATTTCAAGCTATATTAGTTCCTTTACACGTTGCACACTTGAGTAGCATAGTTTTGGGCTTTCGGTGGAGCTCAAATTCTTTGCTTCCATACAAAGAGAATGTGATTCTTGTCAACAAATAGAAGGGAAGATTGAAAGGAGTAGAAAGGGAAAATATGCTTGAGTGTGATACACATACAAATCTCTATTTCAAAATTTAACTTACAAAGACAAAATATCATTCTTTACAAAATGTCATTTTATTATCTGAGAGAGATGATTAATAAATTTTGGAGTGTGAACCTAACTGAGATCATTCTTTTGCTCCTTTGCAAAACATTCAATACACCCATAAGTCTAAAGCTATATGAAGACAACTTCTTTATTTGGCAACAACAAGTTGATCCAACCATTCAAGGTTTCAATATTTCCCACTTCTTTTGGAAGATTCTTGTATTCCTCATCAGTTTCCTTGTGCCTTCGATGCTACCTCTAGCACGATTAGTTTAGTGTTCAAAACTTACAAACAACAAGATCACCTCATCCTAATGTTCATGTCTACTTTCATTCTCACCAAATGGTTGGTATTTGCACCACTTCACATTTAAAAACACGAAAATGAGATCATACTGTCACAACGTATTTTCTTAATATCAAGAAGATCGTTGATACGTTCGTCGTTGGAGCACCTCTTACCATTGCAGATCACAATAAAGTGATATTTTAGGGTCTACCAGAAGACTATGACAATTTTATCACCTCCATCACGACTTCCTCTGATAGTTCTTGAGATCCCTTCTCTATTCTATTTAACGACCTCTTGTTTTCTATAACTAATAACTAATCTTCATTTTCTTCAATTTTTGTTATATTTTATTGAATAAAATGTTATTCTATTATTGTATTATAAGACTATAAGAAAAAGAAAGAGAAACTCTTAAACTCTCTTCTTAATTTCGTTGAGACTAATTATTAAAATACACCAATTTCATCCTAATTTATCTACATGATTGATGGTATAGAAGACAAAGTGTTTAGGAAGGTGAGTAATATTCTATTATTATACTTTAAAGGTTATTTTATTAGGCTTACATGAAATTATACTCACCACCTAGTAATTTTGTTTTTTAAACTCATTTCTCATTATTTTCATTTCTATTCTTGTTATCTTTTATCATTACACTCCATTTATGCTGTTGTAAATCATTTTACTCACTTTTTCCAGTTCAATAGTTAGTTTGATCATACATTTTAATTCAACCATCTTACGTTTTCAACTTTCATTTTCCAAAATCAATTTATTTGCTACTTTTGAATACCCCAACATTAAGAACTCTTCTCTAATGGGAAGTTGCGTGATAATCAACATGCAATGTGCGAAAAAAATAGTAAATTGTTGAAAATTTAATTGATGTCAATTTGCTTACTTCTTTTGTAGTTTGTTGTTGGTAGGAATAATTTGAATATCATTTCCTAATTAATTGATTATTAGTTGTGAAATTGGCATCAGTGTTTATTTGACTAATTCCAAATCTTATAATCAGTTTAATACCCAACACTAAAATATCTAAATAATTTAAAATAAAGCAGTCAATTTTTTTTATTCTTAAAATAAAAGCTTTTTTATTTTTATTTAGCCATTTTTCGAAATATACTAGTATTATTTAATAATAATAATACAGCATTATCTTCATTAGAGTTTTTTAGTATAATAAATATTTAACTTTTGTATAATTCAAATAACATTATAAACACATCATATTGCTTATTTATTAGTATTAACAATTCAGTCAAGTTGGTGAATAAAGTTATGACAAAAACAAGTTCAAACTCCGAAATATTCTCCCCTCGTGCATAGGGAAAAACAATGGAATTTGTCAGCAGAAAAGTGTAAGTGTGATGAAAGAGACTCACGTCAGTAAATAACTTTTGACCCAATCAACTTTCAGAAGAGAATTTTTCACACTTGCAGTAGATTTGGATACTTAGAATTAATGATTTTCACACTAGTTTTTCTGATATAACTAATGAATTGCATTTTCTCTCTCTTTTTCCAATAGTTTCATATCTTATGAAGGGTTATGATAATATCATAAAAAATAGTACACCTCTATGAAAAAATATTTTTTTTTCAACTGTTGCAGTTATGTTTAATCTGAATAATGTTATGTCAATATCAGTAGCATGTCATCAACAGTAGAGAATTTGAAATAGCATAGATTCTTCTCTCTCCTCCTTTGTTGTGTTTCTTATGAAACTGATAATTAAGAAAGAAACCATAGTTAATGGAGAATGAAGCTGACTTTTTGCTTCATCTACCTTGATTTTTTATACATTCCTACAGTGTAAACACATAATTCATACCCTTTATCTGTCAACAGTTATATTATTTTTTCTCTAACAAGCCATGTTTCTCATCTCATTGATTAATGTGATACTATCAATTGATCCAAACCAAATATGCAAGTGCGTATCTACAATAAATAAATAGAGAGATTTTTCCAAGAACATTACACTATTCCAAGAACATTACACTAAGAAAACTAAGTTCACTGAGAATTTTGTTGAAAAACCTTGCAGAATGAACTTCCGAAGGACATTTACAAGGACTCAGAAGACAGGTTTCGCAAGTGGTATTTTCCCATCCACGACTTCACTCTGATGATGTTGTGGAGCAGGTTTCTGATAGTAGGCGAGGAGAGAATGGTGAACGGCACAGGCACCAGCATCTTCGACATGCAGCTGGACAAGGTAGACAGTGATTGGGCCAACGAACTCCCCAACTTAGACTATGCAGTGATCTCAGATGGACACTGGTTTTTCAGAGGGATGCATCTGCATGAAGGAGGAGAAGAAGTAGGGTGTGTGTACTGCAACGAGCCAAATGTCACAAGCTACAACGTGGACTTCCCCTTGAGAAAAGCATTCAGAACAGCCTTCAGACACATCAGTGAGTGCAAGGAGTGCAGAAGTAAGAGGATGGTGACAGTGTTGAGGACCTTTGCATCAGCACACTTTGAGAAGGGGTTTTGGAACACTGGAGGGTACTGCAACAGGACAGGTCCAATGAGTGAGAGTGAGGTGGATTTTGAGAAGTTTGAATGGCAACTGAGGAATGCTCAGATGGAGGAGTTTGAGAGAGCAAGGAGTGAAGGTGAAGAAAAGGGTGATAGGTTTGAGGTGGTGGATGTTGCAAGAGCCATGCTGATGAGACCAGATGGGCACCCTGGTAAGCACTGGGGGAACAAGTGGATGAGGGGTTACAATGATTGCACTCATTGGTGCTTGCCAGGGCCTGTTGATATGTGGAGTGAGTTGTTGTTTTCTGTGCTCAAAAGGGTCTCTGCATTTGATCTCAGTCAGGCTTAAACATTCATATGTAGCTACAAACATTTACATCACAGATGCATATTCTTTTTATAGTTAGAAACAAATGCATGCATTCTTTTCTTTAGAACACAGTAATGGTAGTAGTGTAGTGTCATTATAGTTGTGATCACTGGTTCTGAATTGTGGCTGAAGTTGAAGCAATTTTGATTGTGGATGCTAGCTGTAGTGAAGGATTGTGACCATACCAGAGGATTCAGTGGCCAACAATCTTTGACTTGCCAAATTATTAGTTTGCATAGTGTCTTTTGTTTGTCTTTCTATAGAACTCAATGTATCATTTAAATCCAATGGTTTTAATTTTAACAGTTTTTTACAATCAACATTTGAATCTATCATTATGGTGTAAGAACTTGTTTAATTATCTCTTATTATGATTCTATGTAAATTAATCACAAAAGATATTTAGTGTTATCCTAAATTTTCAAAATGATAGAAGAATAATTTAATACAAATTATAGCACTTGAAAAAAAATATTAAAAATTGTAACGGGTTCGTACAAAAGCAAAAATAAAAAGATTAATTTTTTTTATTTCGTCTAAATGGGAATGAATTCTTGAAATAAATATTTCATATTCTTTTATGAGTGCTATATTTTTTTTAACGATTTTAAAGTTTAAGAAATGAAGCAATTATTGGAAAAAAAATAAACGAAAACAAGACAAAATTACTCATTTTCTTCCTTCTATTTATATTCTCTTCTTCTTGCGTATGCTACACACCATTCATCTTCAACGTAATAACCACCTTTTCTTTTTCCCGATTCAGCCATAACGGTGGCACAGTTTCACGCATTGAAACCTAACGCCATCGTAACCGCAACGTTCTTCTCCGAAACCCTTACTCTCTCATTCCTCCGTGAAACGCACGTTACAGAAAAGTGCTTTCTCTTGTTCTTCTTCAATCTCTTGTTGTTGTTGGATTTGCGATCGGTGGTGAAATCTGGCGTTTGCGGGAGTTTGGGAGAGAGATCGGAATTAGGTTAAGGGGAATCGAAGTGCGTTTCGATGTCGGAAGGGTTCGCGATCGAACTGTACTTGGATCCGGCGTTGGAGAATCAGGTGCTGAAGGCCTGGAACGTTCTCGCGCGCCGACAAATCACCACTCACCTCATCGAGATGGAGTCGCGCCCTCACATAACGCTCTTCTCCGCCCCCTTTCTAGAACCTTCCAAGCTCAAATCGCTTCTCAGAACCTTCGCATCCAAGCACGATCCTCTCTCTCTCTCCTTCTCCTCCGTCGGCACCTTCCCCAGCCACGCCGACAACCTCCTCTTCCTCGCGCCCACGCCCTCCCTCTCCCTCCTCGAATTCCAGTCGCACCTCTGCGACGCCATTGGCAAAGAAGGCTTTGAGATCTCCGACGATTTCGCCTTCAATTCCTGGATACCGTACTGCTCGGTCGCGCACCACGTCCCCAAAAACAGAATGCCCGAGGCTTTCTCCCTCTTGCGGGAACTCAAACTGCCGGTTTCCGGTTACGCTACGGACATCGCGCTCGTGCAGTTCTCTCCGGTTCGCGAACTCTTCTCCTTTGTGCTCGGCAACAATGTAGACTCTTGAACTCCTATTTTAGCACTAATTTGTAGTTTCTGGCTGAAACAAGTTTCTCCATTAAACTAGAATGAACTTGTGCTCTAGTTATCTGTAGATATTTTTTCATATAATTTTTTTTTTCTCTAATAGAAGCTCATATGCTAAAATTTGTCTAAACATATTCTTAGCTGACTTTCATAGGTTTAAATTAGCTTATAATTTGTTTGATTCCTAACACGCACGATAATACTTTGAAGTTTGCTTGTGAAGATGTTAGAAAAGAGAGAGTTTCTTAAATTGTTGAGTTGGATAGGTGGTTGTTGTTTTTATTAGGGTGCTGGAAATAGTTAAGACACTGTTATTGTAATTCTTAGAAGAAATACAATTTAAAGTTTAATTATTCATTTAGTTTTATAATTATATAGTTTTTCTTTTATACTCAAATATATTTTTTAGTTCATGTTTAGTCTCTCTATTGTTTTTAATGTGTTTTAGCTTCTACTGTTTAAATTCATAAGAATTAAAAGAGATTAAAAGTAACATAATAAAGACTATTTTTAATATAGAAACTAAGAGATAAAATTTGTTCAATTATAGAAATTAAATGAGTAATTGATCCAAAATCAGTAAATGTAGTTGAAGGTGCACTTTGTGGCTTAATTTAGCCCAAAATTACAAAATCCATGAGACTTGAGTGATAATTAACATACTTGTAGGTGATTAAAGTGATAATAAGCAATTAAGTTATAGAGACCTATTCTTATTTTTCTTTTCGTTCAGGAACTAAAATGACAAAGCTTCACTCTATTGAGCACTTCAAACTTTCGAGGTCCAATTGAGCTGTTTACCCTTTTAATTTTTCTTTTTTAAATTTATGAGAACTTTGATTTGTTTGACCTTATTTATTTTGTTTTATTTCTCTTTTAAGTATTGGTTTTGGAAAACAAGTTAACTCAATGTTTACTCTGAGGTTCTGATTAGATAAACTCCTCCCAAACAGTTATGGGATAGGATAATAAGGAAATAAGTGAGTAATGGATTGTGTTTTTCTGTATGAGCTAAAATCATTTTATAAAATTTAAGCTCATAAATTTATTTTGATTCAATGGAGAATTTCAACTAAATTTTGTTTTTCTTTTTTTATAGGTGCTTATGATAAGACATGAAAATTTGAGTTTTGTTTCTTTATGCATGATTGTGTTTACTTTTAAAAAGAGTAAAGAGCTATGTATTTCTTGATTTACCGTAAAAGATTTTTGTTGGAGTAGAGTAATTGGTTCTATTTAAAATATTGTTGTTGCAATTATTGTTAAACTAGCTTGATGATAATGAAGTACTACATCTTAGATTTAAACCCACATTTAAAATGAATGTATTGGGATAAACTCTAAATTTTGATGAGAGTAAATAAGTGAAACTTATTTGCCTGTTTTGTGGGTTGAGTGAAACTTAAACTCTCATTTTAAAATGATATTAGAGCCACCTCTAATTATCCTCCAGAGAACACACACATGTATCGGAGTCATATAAGGACTTTTAGGAGAGAAAAATATGAAGCTAATGTGTAGAAGTTCTCTCATAATTTCTCTAAATTATTATTTTTAACTTGTGAATTGTGCTTAAGCTAATTTTAACTTACAGACAAATTAATTTCAGTTTTTCTTCTTCTAAAAGTTCTTATGAGAAACTCTTCTAAGCATGCCCTTGGACCTAAACCTACTGTTGGTCTACTAGACAGTAACCGATTAATGATGATATGAGTACTCTTCAGGGCTTAGGCAAAATGGTATAATGCAGAGCTTTTGTCTGTAAATTGAGATTAATCTGTTTAATGGTTATTTGTGTCTGTTCTGTTTGGTGATTGTTAGCCACTGGGATGATAGGCACTCACTATTGGCTTATTGGAATGAGAAGAATATAAGTAGAATTTATGGGATTATATGACACGGAAGTCTTTTAGGGTGGCCCATATATATTATTTCTGATTTGATTTCTTTAATCTTCACAGACTATCTAATCGGTATTGAAATTCCTGGAAAAAAATCAACAGTAAATTTTGTTGTTTCTTTAATGATTTTAGACATCATAACCTTCTGCAACTTCAAAGCTTGCACCCAAGTGCAATATTTGCGCACTGGATTCTTGCTCAGCTGACAGTTCTGGTCATCTAATTCCAATCTACAAAATTGTCCTACCATCTCTTTGCTTATCTATCTGTTTTTTTATTTATCATAGCTATTTTCATTGGCTCTTTTTTTGTTAACATGGTATGGTTTCTTTATATTCAATTAGTTGAGTTCATTAGATTCTTCTCTGTATCAGCTGTGAGAAAATCATTCAGTCATGTTGTTCCTTATGATCCCTGTAACCTTGTTACTGGGTTGTCTATATCTTCATTAACACTCGGTCGCTAAAGAGTTTCGAACTTTCGGTGGAGGGATTTGTAAAATAAAATTTCAACCAAAACGCTACCTTACATCACTGCATACATGTTAATACGACTGCAATGAGTAACGATTTCTGCATAACTGTTATTATATTTCGGCTATATTCCTTGTTGCCTTGTGATCTCCACCAATTTTGGTGTTATTAGTCACTCAACTATCTTTGCATCTCTGTGATGTCACCAAGCAACTTGAACGATGAAAGGAGCTGCACTGGATTGGTTTTGGAATATCCAACTAAAACAAACAGCAATTCAGATATCCAACTAAAACAAACAGCAATTCAGATCACAACATTAACGTTTTCAAAGCTCTGTTTCTATATTGATTTGGTTATCCCGTCTAAAATAAATAAAATCAGAACGGGTTGTCCCATTAAAAAAAAATCAAATTTGCTCAGTTACTTATTGAAACAAATACCCATGAAAAAAATACCACAACTATCCTCATGTACCTGCAAATACTTAATATTTTTAAAATTTTAAGTACAGAACTATTTAATAATTCATATTTCTCTCACCAACACCTACAAATTAAATACCATATTAAGATTTTAACTTGCCCGGCCGAATCTTGGATCTTTTCCCCATCCTAATCTTGGATCTTGGAACTATAATTGTGATTACATTAATACCACAATTATGGCCATTTCGATCACACATGTCTGCAATTTTTCATCATCCCAAAGATTGTGACAAAACTGCAACTATATAACCAACCAATTTTCACAGCATCTCACCAAGCTAGATTCTTGACTGAATTCAGAAAGTTTCAGACCTTAATCTTCCACCACATTCAAGTCACCAACCCACTTTCAGACACACAGTCAGCACTCCACCTGGAATACATCATCAGTCCATTTTGGGTGGTCCATCTCCATCCACATTCCTTCCAAACAGACCGGTCGCATAAGGCATTATGCAGTCACAGAAGAATGAAAAATCTTGTCAAACAAATCTTACGTTGTTTCTTGGTACATTTGTGAATGATACCAAGGTAAAAACAACACCATGTTCCATATATCAGACCCAGCACAAGACAACACCATAACTGTGGCTGCTTCCTGTCCGCCATTTCCCCAAATGTCAAACATTACAACAAAACTGCAACCATGATCACAATTTAAACCCTCTATTCATAGCATATTCAAAATTCTCCACAATAAAGTGTCACACTACCTTTCACAGGTACCTCTTCTTTATTTCACACCGTCTCAGCCCTTCCATATTCTCCACCAACTTCTCCAAGTCTCCCAGCACATTTCTAAACATTTAGCACTCCACCTCAGACACATTACCAATCCATTCCAAACTCGCCATTCACATTCATTTCAATAACACATTTATTCAGACAAAAAAAAAAACCCACCAAACCAAATAAACAAGGGCGCAAACAACAAAGACAAATTAACAATGTTCCATCTGTCAAATTTGGTGTTCCCTAACACCATAAATCATTACAGCAAGAGAATTTCGGGAGGAACCAAAACCCTCCCAGATCATCCTCGATTCAAAAACAATCAAACGCAGTTAACCATCTAATACAATATTACTAACTTAACATTAACAAAATATAAAAAAAAAAAACTAGCAACTGCGGTGTTCTTAGGCATAACCTTAGGTCAGGAGTCTACATTGTTGCCGAGCACAAAGGAGAAGAGTTCGCGAACCGGAGAGAACTGCACGAGCGCGATGTCCGTAGCGTAACCGGCGACCGGCAGTTTGAGTTCCCGCAAGAGGGAGAAAGCCTCGGGCATTCTGTTTTTGGGGACGTGGTGCGCGACCGAGCAGTACGGTATCCAGGAATTGAAGGCGAAGTCGTCGGAGATCTCAAGGCCTTCTTTTCTGATGGCGTCGCAGAGGTGCGACTGGAATTGGAGGAGGGAGAGGGAGGGCGTGGGCGCGAGGAAGAGGAGGTTGTCGGAGTTGCTGGGGAAGGTGCCGACGGAGGAGAAGGAGAGCGAGAGAGGATCGTGCTTGGATGCGAAGGTTCTGAGAAGCGATTCGAGTTTGGAAGGTTCTAGAAAGGGAGCGGAGAAGAGCGTTATGTGAGGGCGCGACTCCATCTCGATGAGGTGTGTGGTGATTTGTCGGCGCGCGAGAACGTTCCAGGCCTTCAGCACCTGATTCTCCAACGCCGGATCCAAGTACAGTTCGATCGCGAACCCTTCCGACATTGAAACGCACTTCGATTTCCGTTCACCTGATTCCGATCTCTCTCCCACTGATTGCAAATCCAAGAAGAAGAAGAAGAAGAAGATAAGAAGAAAGAAGAAAGAAGAAAGAGGAGTGGGTTTTTCTCTCTGACTCTTCACACCCTTCCGAAGCTACTCAGATTTTTTCTTATTCAATCATTTATATATACTCTTATTTATTTGGATTTCTTAATTATCGAGAATAATTTCATTATGATTACTACAATTTTACAAAATCAATAAAATAGATAAGTTGTGTTACTAATAAAATCGTGTTAAGTGTTAAGGTGGCATCGGATATCTAAACTATAATCATTAATTGAAGTTATTTTCTCTTCATACAACTTACTCATTTATAAAATTTTATCTATTTTTATAATTAAGATGTGAACTTATACCTTAACAAAAAATATAAATAGTTTCTAGAAAAAAAATTAATATTAATTTTATCTTCTTTTAATTCTTAGTTTTTTCGTGAATATATGTATAGTCTTTTATTTTATTTTTTCTTATTCTAACAATTTTTTTTTTCATTATGTCTTTTTAACTAAACTTAAAATAAATGTATTGTTTCTAATGTATTCATATTCTATATTTTTTATTTTGATTTAACTAAAAAAAATAAAATAGAAGAAATTCTCATATATTTTTTTTTCTCTTTTGTTCATCTATGTTTTATTTTATAATATATTTGATTAATAAAAAATTATATTATTTTTAAATTTTACACAAAATATATATATATATATATGCACAATATTAATATTTTTTTTTATAAATAGTGGATTAAATAAAACAAATTTATTGTCTACTATTTGAGATAGCTATAGAAACAACTATTCCCATTGTCAAATAATTACTATCCAAATAATGAGTTAAATTTGATTTTATTTAGTTATCAATTATTTAGATTTTAAATTTGGTAGTAAAAACTTAGAAGCTAAATAGATACCAATTTAAAAACTATTTATCAATAATAGAAACTAATTTAGAAACCAATAATTTTTTTAGTCTATAACAACTAATTATTTTTTTATATAAAATTAACTTCTATTTAATGATTTTCTTCTACTCCGAGATGTTCATTTTGACAATGTAAAATAGAAATACTTAAACATGGTATTTGCATAGAACTTATACTTTATGTTATACTATTATCATTATTAACTATCATATCCGTGATAATATAGGTTCATCACACGAGAGTTTAACACACATCTATAAATAATGTCAAGTTAAAGTAAATAATATTTAATAGTATTTATTATCAGTAATCATCAAATATCAAGTACTAACTTTATCGATTACCTTGTGTAACAATCTCTAATTTCTGATTGAAGACGGAGACATACCAGGAATCGACATGATCGAGAAATATTTACAACCAGTACAACGAGACGTTTTTAACTTATAAAAGAACACAATATTATTAATAAAATTTCTCAATTTATTTAATCGTCCATCAACATCTCATTACAACATAGATAAAAATAATTTAATCCACTCATACGGGTTGTTGAACTAAGAGAAGTAAAAAGTAGTAGTAGATTTTAGTATCAATACAAACTTAAATAGATCAAATTACAGGAAACAAATAAGATAGAAAACATACAACAACTAATAAAAGACAACATACAAATAATATGTTGAAAACAAAGTATAAATGAATTAAATACGAAGGTAAAGGGGAATAGGATTCTCTGCATCTGGAAGTGATGACCAAACTGAAAAAGCACTTGAAGAATTTAACCACTTGTGCGTCATTTCAAGATAATGACGATCAATCACATCTTTTAAACTCTCAGTTCTTTTAATCCATTCGAACCCTTTTATGGTGTATACTTCCTCGTTAAAATTGCTTGTGAAAAACTTGTCAGCTTCTAATCTTCTGCAAATTCATGAAAGTTTTACATGCATTAATCATCATAATCTTGTTTTCCAAATTTTTTCATGAAAGTTCAAAGATTATCTATACTCTTAGCTGTGACAAAGCTAAGAAACAGTCACAAAACTGATATAATTGATAGAAGTACTAAGCTTAGACAAGTATTTATATATATAGACACACATAAACATGAATCAAATCAAATAGAAAGAAGCTTTCAATTGCTTTTACCTTGTTGCCATGAGTAGGAATATTACAAAAGCTGTCTCACTGATTGCAAAACCCTTTATTTTTTTCTCTGCCATGAGGCCTACCAATAGATCAAGCTCTTCAACATCATCACCATACACCTCTTCCAGTACTTGAATTGCTTCTCTGTCATCTGTTAGATCTTCCCACTTGGAGATAGGTATCAGTAGCAACCCTCTCCTGAACTGGTTGTATCTAGCTATACCCCTCTCTCTATCTCTGTAAACTACATTATTTACATCACATTATAGGCTTAGTTCTTAGTCTCTTGCATAAAACTGAATAGAGTTTGGATAAAGTAAAAACTTATCATACTTTCAAGTGCAGCTAGGTCCACAAGATCAGGCCTTTCTGTGCCATCTAAGTTCTGTGATATAAGGTCTCTAAGCCACACTGGATAGTTCCAAAGCACTAGTGCCCCACATGCTTGATGACCCATTGACACAAGTTGTCTTGCAACTCCTATTTCTGATAACATTTTTTCTCCTTGTAGCCCAACCAAATTTTTCATAGGAATCCTGTGGTGACAAATCAGAGATTTTTCTTTTCAGCATTCAGGAGAAAAATGATAATTTTTTTACTAGTATTGCATGTCTGAATTAAACTTATCATCATACTCTTTGATTACTGGTAGAGATTTGTCAGGTCCAGGAGTTGCAGACATATCTCTGAGTTGCAGGTTATCAGGTAAAAGTGAATGCATTCTATAAACACACACAAATTCCTCTGTTAGAGAGTATGGAACACCATGATTTTGTGGTTTTTTAAGACCTACTAATCCTCCCAAGATGGATCCACCAACATGTCCAAATGCATCCTTAAATTTCTTCCCCAAGAATCCATACCTGAAAAGAAAAAATCAAATAACCAAACTACATGTGTGCATAACTAGATTTGCATAATCAAGCATTTCAAAACAAAAAAGGTTAAGTCTTACCAGTTGACACGCATTCCTGCAAGTAAAGTGTCAGTTTTAAGAAGCTCCACAGTCCAATCAATGGTGTGAATCTTTGCAATCACTGCTGAGGTCACCAATCTTGCATGATTATAGAGTTCTTCATCTTCTAATTCTGGATAATGAATCTGTAGGAATATGTTATTATTATTTTGGAATAATGGTGTTAAATTGAGTTGGGTTATTTAAAATTTGTCTATATTTCAGTTTTGGATGATTTTTCTTATGTTCGAGTTTTTGAAATTGTTAGTATACCTTGAGAGTATCACAGACTGCATTATGTTCTTGAACAAAAAGTGCCTGCAAGGTTGAAACACCAGCCCAACTATTGCGAACATCACCTGAGATTGCAGTTCCATTTTCATTGTGAAGAAGATGACCATCCTTTGATATCTTTATCTTTCCATCTTTGAAAGTTCTCACTTTCATTGAAACTTCTCTGTTGCTTCCATACAAGACGCTTCCATCCCTTTTTTAACCAAATCCATGCTGGTTATATAGATATAAATTATAATGCTCCTATTTAGATCCTAAAAGCTTAATATATGCATATCTATTAGGGTAGCAATGGGGGCTGGCCGTCCCGTATAGGTTCTCCCCGTACTTGGCCCGCATAAAACAGGCCGAGTTAGTTTATCTCGAATAGAATTTGTGAACTGATTTTTTTAACCCGTCCACATAAAGGTTGACCCAGGTCTGAATTTTTTATTTATTTAGATACATTAGGTAAATTGTCTCATTTCAGAATGTAAAATATGAGATTACATGAAGAAAATATGAAAGTGTAGAATTTTTTTTTATAAAGTTATGCGGGTCAACCCGTCCCACCCCGCACTAGGCGCACTAGGCCTGTGTGGACTGCGAGTTATGTAGGGGCCTAAGCGGACCAACGAGTTGAAATAAACAACTCGTCCCACGTTTTATTCAGCGGGTCACGGGTCAACCCACACCACTTTGACACCCCTATAATAACTATAATCATTTTCATTATATTTATAAAATGATTTTTCTCTATCAGCATAAAAATATTTTCTTTATTTTTAAAATACTAGATTATTAATCATCATTTTTTTAAGTTTATGATATCATATTAATTATTATTTTATCTATTATATACTCTCATTTTTTTACCAAGTAATAGACACAAGATTTTAGTAAAATAAAAAGTATTAGTAGATTTTTTTAGTTTTAATATTAACATCTTAAAAAGACAATTAAAAAGTAGTGTCTCAATGAGACATTTTCAAGAAAAAGCACTTTCAACTACCCATAATTAATGTGATATGTGCCCCACAAAAAAATGTACCCATTATAAATCGGATGTGTCCAAAAAAAAAAATTTGTACAAACCATTATTAACCTATACCCCCACAAAAGTAAAAATTGTACTAACCATTATAAACGTGACATCTAATTTAAGTACTTTTGTGTACCAACAAAAAGTTATTGAATGGTTATGAACCATCATATATCTTACCAACTTTCCAACTATTTGATTTTTCTTATGAGATAATAAGAGTTCAATTATTGATTTTGTTTCAAATTTTCGAATTTTGCGATGTGTATTTTACTAATATTTTAATCCTATGCACAATTACAAAATCTTATATTTATACATAATATGTATGAGTTGAATTTATACACTACAAGAAAATCATGAAATAGAAACTAATTTGAGAGATAAAAAATAATTAGTTGTTATAATGATTAAATTAGAAACCATCTTAAAAACTAAAATAAAAATTGATTTTTAAATTAGTTTCTATTATTATTAAATAGTTTCTAAATTGATATCTAATTAGCTAGGTTTTAACTACCAATTATTTAGATTCTAAATTTGGTAGAAAAACCTTGGTTACTAATTTAAAAACCATTTAACAATCATAGAAACTAATTTAAAAATTAATTTTTTTTAGTCTCTAAAATAATTTCTAATTTAGTCACTGTAACAATTAATTTTTTTTCTATAAAATTAGTTTTTATTTCATGATTTTCTTGTAGTGAGTTAATATAAAATAGAAAAAAGATATAATTAGACAAAATTTCACTATAATTGGTTACTTTTTTTTTTCCTAAACTAAGTATTATATAGTTAATTTTTTTTAATTTTTTTTAATTTAAACCTAAACCTTAAATGTTATATTACAACTATATAAGAAGTTATTATGGTTTATAGTCTCTTTATTACTCTCCATGTTACTTTGTTCGGTAGGTATATTAAACAAATAGAAAAATGTTACCACTAATAATAACTTTTGGAAGTGTGATAAAAATCTTACCACCAAGGTGTTCGAATATTTTTTGCTCCAGATTTGATCTCAGAGAGTTCAGTGGGAAATTCCTTAGTCTTGAAGAACTTGAAAGATTTTAGAGGGCATTGGCTTGCAACTTCTCTTGGTGCAATGAGTTCAATCTATATATATGTATCACAATTCCATCAACAAATTAGATATCTTCTTCATTATCTCAATAAAAAGGCATCATTATGTGCAATTAACATGTAAGTACATATTTTTAATACATCTATTTGAGTAGGTTTCATTACTATTACTAGAAAACTATGGTTTGAGTAGTTTTCATCCCATTAAAAATAATTAGTTATTATATTAACTAAATTAGATATTATTTTGGAATTTAAAAATATTATTAATTTCTATATTATTTTCTGTTATTGATAAATAATTTCTAAATTGGTATCTAATTAGCTTTCAAAGTTCTAACAATCAATTATTTAGATTTTATATTTGGTAGCAAAAATCTTGATAGCTGATTAGATACCAATTTTAAAACTATTTATCAATAATAAAAACTAATTTAAGCAATAATAATTTTGTTAGTCTTTAAAATAGTATATAATTTAGTTAATATAACACTACAGGAAAATCATGAAATAAAAATCAATTTTAAAGACAAAAAATAATTAGTTGTTATAGTGACTAAATTAGAGACCATTTTAGAGACTAAATAAATTTTTGGTTTCTGAATTAGTTTCTATTATTGTTAAGTGGTTTTTAAATTGGTATTTATCTAGCCACTAAAGTTTTTGCTACCAAATTTAAAATCTTTGGTAGTTAAAACCTTGGCAGCTAATTAAATACCAATTTAGAAACTATTTCACAATAATATAAACTAATTTAGAAATCATTTTTTTTTAGTTTCTAAAATAGTCTCTAATTTAGTTACTATTACGACTAATTATTTTGGTCTCTAAATATTGATTTCTATTTGATGATTTTCTTATAGTGTAACAACTAATTATTTTTTGTCTCTAAATTGATTTTTATTTAATGATTTATATATATATCTATATATTTGCAAATATTTTTTTGAATAGTAATTTTGAAATGAGTTTTGGAAATTGATTACTGTCATATAATTAGGACCTGTTTGGTATCCTCAAGATGATCGATCCAATCGTGAATCATAAATTGAATCCAAGAAGCTGCTATCACATTGAATTGCTTCCCTGTGTCCTTGTATGTTCTTCTGGCTAGTAGTTTAGTGGCTACCACCATTGGATCAGGCTTCAATACCTGCACACACAAAACTGTGCCTTCAAAACTCACCACCATGAGAGAGCAACCAAATTATATAACAACAACAAACTATAATACTATAAAACTCATAAACTGAGACCAATGAAATTAATTAACTACAACCATTTCTTTCTTGTGATTTATCTTGTTCATTATACATACTCATTGGCTTAATCATGTATTATAGGGTGAGATATGATTAGTTGTGGACCTTATTTTTGTGATCCACAGGGAGCATATTTCTGCCAATAAAAGTGCATTGGCTGCCAGCAACTTCATTGGAAGGGTCATTATATTTTCCATCATCTGTTCTGAATGGAAAATCAGAAGGGTTCCCAACCCCTTCTGGTGTTGTTGTTCCAACGTTGAAGAGGTTGTACTCTTGGTGAAGGTGGCGTCTAATAGCCAGATACAATAGCCCTAAGAAAACAGGTAGACGATGCCATATCCCTAGCTTGTCAATGGAATGAACAATCTGCATAAACCATGCAAGAAAAAGAAGGAAGAATAAAAGATAAGAACTGCATAATGATGATGATGATATAACATATTATATAGTAACATTTGATGGAGAGGGGATTGTACAATGAAGAGAAAAGAGTTTATTATGGTCATGCTAGCCACTGCTTCATGGAAGTCTTGGTGGATGAGTTTGTGCAGAAGTGTTGCAGAAAGAGCTCTAATGGAATCCGTTACCATAGACCACATCATGAATGCTCTTGATATGACACAACAATGATAGAGATTTGATGAAGTGTAAGAGTGTATCATTGTTTAAGGTTCCTTCTCTATTTATAGCTGCCAGAAAGTTGTACCTGTATGTTTTCATATCTTATATAAAACATGAATTTGGATAAACTTGTAAATGTGATTGTGAGTAACATAGTCTTGATATTTGTCTTTTACTCTCATGAATTTAATTTATCTAAACTTTATATCTGAGTACTTTTGATATATCTTTTTCAATTGCAAATCAAATAATGATTTATATGAAATATTTAAAAATTGAGTAATAATAAGAGCATATAATTGAAAAAAAAATTATTATTTTTTTTTTATAAAAACTTCCATGTTAAGTATCATTATTTAACTTGACATCTCAGTTAAGTTGACACCTCAAGTAACAACAATTTGTCATTACATATGAAAAAAATATTATTAAAAAGAAGAAAATACAAAAAAAATATGGGACAACCAGATCAAAACACATGTTAACAAAAACGATACATACATAGACTATATCTATTCATAAAGGATTCTAAGAACAAATTAGATGAAATAGTTTTAGACGAATTTCTCACTAGACAATTTAAATTTTTAATTACCAAAATAGTTATAATAACATCAATCTTATCCTGAAATCTAACATAATTTCTCGTACGTCAATCATCAAACTAGAAAAAATTATCACAACAAATTCAATCAATTTAACCAAAAGACTATCATCACTTTTAATAATAATAAAAAATCAGTTTTGATATAGTTTTTTCATATTTTTATATTTTTTTCATGTGATTACGTATAATTATTATTGCTTGAGGTATAAATAAAAAAATCATCCATACATATACTGAGAAATGAGAAGGATGAAAATTCTATCTCAGTTTAGGAAGTACATGGTTGAGTGTTTGTTGGAGTGATAAGAATGAAGGAAGTGCCTTGTCTCGAACCGGTTTGTAGCAAACCATCAGGTAATAATTTTTATATACAAATAAATAAATAAAAGAATTGATTTTCCTAAAGTATCAAATATGAAGAATTGGACTAAATGCCATTTTATCGAGTGAAAAAGTTTGTTTACCCAAAAACACAAGTACCAAAGTGAAGATTATTTTGGGGTGTGGACCCTTCCCAATAATAGTAGTTTAATTGTTAAAAAAACATGAACTAGTAGTTTAATTGTTAAAAAAACATCAATAATAGAACATTATTATCCTATATATATATGAAACATGTTACATCCTAGTTGTCTTTTTCTCATGTCTCGATCGGAGTA
Source organism: Phaseolus vulgaris (assembly GCF_051622355.1). Taxonomy (NCBI): domain Eukaryota; kingdom Viridiplantae; phylum Streptophyta; class Magnoliopsida; order Fabales; family Fabaceae; genus Phaseolus; species Phaseolus vulgaris. The sequence goes on along the minus strand of NC_143501.1, from coordinate 3,551,362 downwards.
AAAAATATATGTAAGAAACAATTTTCCGATTCCCTAAGTTAGGTTACGGTATCTTTGTGATGCAAGGAGTCTCATATATTTTTCTAATCAATCGTGAAAATAACAAGAACACGCATGAAATTATGTATAGTTACGTGTATATATATAAATGTTACACAACGTGTGTGCTACATTAATAAAATGTTTAGACATAATGCCGTTAAAAGACAACACATTATAATCATAAGGAGAATATAATAACAAAAAAATATATTTTAAATGAATCATGTAAAAAATATTTGTAATGTAATATTTTCCAAACACAATGTATTAAAATTGTATTATTTACAAATATTTTATTTTAAGATTTGAAAGGAAATAATAATAATAATGATAATAATAATAATAAGTATTATTTTTTTTAAAGGAAGAATAGGTAATAATAATAATAAGTATTAATATTTAAAGTAAAATTAATGATAATAATAATAATAAATATTAATTTTTTAAGTAAAGATTTATGAAAATAATAATAATGATAGTAATAAAGTATTAATTTAAAAAAAAAGTATATATATATATATATATTACGATAAGTTATATACTTATGTTATATATAATTTAATTAACTATTTTATTATTTTTAAAAAAAGGGGATAGTCGAGAATGTGCTCACAATAAAATTAATTGTTTCTAAATGAATTAAATTGAAGTCGGGTATTGATCTAACTGGGCTCAGGTGTTTTCAGGAGTACTGGGCTGTCCATCAACTATGGTTAGGAAATTTCTTCGTCACCTCCATAGTTTTTTTCCTGACCATCATATATTTTTTAATTACAAAATTACCCTTGAGTAAAAAGTGTAGAATTTGTTTTTTTTTTTTTTCTATTTTCAAATTGTATAATCTATAAAACTTAAAACTCTAGAATTCAAAATAAAAAGTTGTATTATGAATTTTAGAGCTTGGAATATATTTTTTGGGTTTAAAAATTCATTTTAAATTCTATAATTCGGAATACAAAATTGTATTTCAAATTTTATAGTTTGACATTGCATAACATATTTAGTGGTAGGTAAAGTGCAATTTAAAAAAAAAAACTCATTTAGGATACACCTGAAGGTATTTAAAGTAATATGTTCATTCACTTTTGTATCATTATTGATTTATCTAATCATGTTTATTTTGAGTTGTGGTGTATTGAACAAACTGAAAGTTTTTTTTATCAACAAATAAAATATGAATAAATGGGAGTATTTAAATACTCAACCATTATTAAAAAAAACTATTGAATATAGCTCATCAAAAAATAGATCTCACTACATATATCCCTCATATGGATCTAAATGATCTAAAAATTTTACAATTCCAAAAGACAAAATAGATTCAATAAAAATAATATAAGCGGACATAAATACCGACCAAAACTATACAAAAGAGATGCATTCGTTAAGCTAAAAGGAATGACATCTCTGATGATGAGTCACCAACTTTAGTATTGATTAGCTAGTTGTCTATTAATTTGTTGTTACAAATAGACTCTCTTCTATTTTCCATCTATTATTAACTTCCTGCCCAACCTCTTGTAAAGGAATTGAGCTATAAACCGAAGGTTATAAGTATGGTTACTACATGATGCAATGAATGACGATCATTGTGCGAGCTAGTATTGACAGAGGTTGAGATCAAGTAATATGTTAACTTAATTTCAGATGTTGCAATTTTTCAACGACACACAACCATTACATATATACTTTTATACAATTAAGTTTTTATAAAACTTTAATTTATTTTAAAACTTTGTTTAAATTTACTAAGTATGTTTTAGATACATTTATACTTGTGGATTTATTAATCTATTTACATTGGCCAAATTCGTAAGTGTATGTGTGAATGTATTTGACTAGGAAGAATTTTTTTGCCCGTTTGTGAATTATGTAAAAACAACCAAAATTTTAAAAAAATGCACTTACAATGATGGTTCGAACTATAACCATAATATTTTGGAAGTTTTAACAACGATTTTGTTTAGAACTGTCATTGTCTCTATTACTAAGAATTTATATTTTTTTTCATTATGTGTTTGTCTTTGTTCATTATTATTGAGTTCACTTACTAGGATGATTTTGTGTTGATTAAAGTTACAGTTAAACTATAGAACTTAAAATAACGTCCTCATAACAATGACTCCAAAACTATTTTAAAAAGTTTTTTTTAAGTGTACTTCATCGAAATATTTTTAAAATGATGTTTTTCATTAACAATATTGTTAAAAGTAATAACAAGTAAAATAAATAATTAGGTACAATTCTTTTTCCTTGAATACTTCAATATACAAACAAACTATAATAGTCCCTTTAAACTCAAATGCATTGAAATAATACTGCATACATATATAGGACGAAATTTAGTGTTATACAAAATACAAATATACACATTAATTCAAATTTAACAAAAAGATAAATCTAAATAAAAACAGATAAAAATATCCAAATTGATTAATGAGGAACACGAAGGTATAGAGGAACAGGATTGTGTGAGTTTGGAAGTGAATCCCAAACTGAGAAAGCACTAGAAGAGTTTAACCACTTATGTGTCATTTCAGGATAGTGACGATCAATAACATCTTTCAAACTCTCAGTTGTGTTCACCCATTCAAGTCCCTTTTTAGTGTATGTTTCTTCATTATAGTTACTTGTGAAGAACCTATCAGCTTCAAGCCTCCTGCAAAATATCACATTCATTATTAAAATCTTAAGAGCTAATATACATGTTTTTCTTAAAGAAACATTTTATAGCATATATTAGTATTTTGTTAAGCACCCTATGTTTTTGTTTTTGTTTATTAGCTTTAAAAAGAGGTGTAAAACTTGGACTTCCTATGAGGTCATCCATCCTAGTATTATTTTTTCTTAAATACACTTAACTACAAAGTTCTACTAACAGAATTCGATACATTAGTGCAGATATGATCGCACCTATTAAGCTAAATACTATAAACTAAAACTTCATCACATTTTCATACTCCTTTTACTCACCATCTAACTATTAACCACAATTCCTAACAAATCTTACAAATATAGAACTTGTACAATTGTTGGAAGCATTAAGTTTAAGCAAGTATACATGAAAGTAGATTAAAAGGGTTGCTTTTAATTTGTATTCCTTTTACCTGCTTGCCATTAGGAGGAATATTACAAAAGCTGTCTCACTGATTGCAAAACCCTTGATTTTCTTCTCTGCCATGAGACCTACCAGCAGATCAAGTTCTTCAACATCATCTCCATATACCTCTTCCAATACTTCAATTGCTTCCTTGTCATCTGTTAGATCTTCCCACTTTGAAATAGGTATCAACAGCAATGCCTTCCTAAATTGGTTGTATCTAGCCACATTCCTTTCCCTATCCCTGTAAACTGCATCATAATTGTAGGGTTAGTTCTTGGCCCTTCTTAATAAGCAGATCTTAAGATTAAAACTTGTATATCTTACTTTCAAGGGCAGCCAAGTCCACATGTTCAGACCTCTCTGTGCCATCCATGTTTTGAGGTACAAGGTCTCTAAGCCATTCTGGATAATTCCAAAGCTCCAATGCCCCACAAGCTTGGTGACCCATTGACACAAGTTGTCTTGCAACTCCTATGTCTGTTAATGTTTTCTCTCCTGGTAGTCCAATCAAGTTTTTCATAGGAATTCTACAATAAATGAAGAAATTTTTGTATTAGTCATTCATTATTATAGCCCTTCTCAATTAGCAAACAAATTTGTTGTAAAAAATAATAAAATGCTTAATGAGATAATTTTTTTTTTCTTTCTTACTATGATTGAAGAAGATAGATAACCATAATGTTTACTCTTTCTTCAAACATTTATTAATTAGATTAAAATAAATAAAGAGCATTTGGGGAAAGGTTTTTCCTAAACATTTAAGTTATTTTTTTTGTTTAAACATTATGGACAATAACTGAAATTTTGTAAAAGAATCGTTTCCTAAAACAAAAATAAGCTATTTTTATGAATCTGAAAAACAAATTATGCTATTTTAAACAATTTTTTCCTTGTACGTATACTTTTTTCATGTAAAAGTCTTTATTTTCATATCCGAATGAAATTAATTATCTAAAAACTTATTATAATTTATGTACATATGGTTGGAATAATCTAATAGCTATTCCAAACAAAGAGAAATGTATTAATTTAAAAAGAATTAAGAAGAATTGTGAAAATTCAATATCAATTTAAGGGGTGCGAATTAGTTTAAGAATTCTTATAATATATGGAGGGGAAAAAAAGGTTTGGAGAAGATTTGATATTATCTTACTCTTTGATTACTGGTGGAGATTTGTTTGGGCCAGGTGTGGCAGATATGTCTCTGAGTTGTAGGTTATCAGGTAGGAGTGAGTGCATTCTATAAACACTCACAAATTCCTCTGTTAAAGAGTATGTCACACCATGATTTTCTGTCTTCTTCATACCCACAAATCCTCCCAAAATGGATCCACCAACATGTCCAAATGTATCCTTAAATTTCTTCCCCAGCAACCCATACCTGCAAAATACACAATACATTATTACCATATGCATAGCTTGTGTAAAACCTTGGAAAGTTTGAAAGGAGTAGGAGGTTGTTCTGTCTTTTTTTTTATTGGTTCATGTTGGATATCCCACGTCGACTAGATATTAGAGCCTTTCATTGTATATAAGTGGGTGCAAACCTCAATCTCATGAGCCGGTTTTATGGGTTGAGTTAGGCTTAAAATCCACTTTGTAATATGGTATCAGAGTCATTTCGAGTCTATTCCAGCGAGTATTTGTGTTGGGTCTATCGTGCTACCTGCTATGGACCACCCATAGTATATAGTCTCACGCACGAGTTAGCAGTCCCATGAACCGGTTTTATGTGGTTTTATTTTGTTGTTTTGGTTTTTTTTATCAGTAAAAAAATTCATAATTGGAGGTATTATGAAGATGGTGCAATTCATGAGATTATTATTTTAATTTTATAAATAATATATGCTAAAGTTTATGATTACTATTTATACTATTCCAATAAAGTATTATTTCAGAAGATATTTTTTTAAATGTTAAGTTATTTGTAATAGTTAATGTAACTGTGTGAGAATTGTGTCTTACCAGTTGGCACGCATGCCTGCAAGAAGAGTATCAGTTTTAAGAAGCTCCACAGTCCAATCAATGGTGTGAACCTTTGCAATCACAGCTGAAGTCACCAATCTTGCATGGCGATAAAGTTCTTCATCATTCAAATGAGGGTAATTTTTCTGAAAGAGAAAAATAAAATGGAAATGTTAGTGTTTTCTTTTCATTGGTTAGTTTTTCCATGATGATGAAGAGTTCATCATTAATTATACCTTGAGAGAATCGCAAACTGCATTGTGTTCTTGAATGAAAAGGGACTGTAAAGTTGAAACACCAGCCCAACTGTTGCGGACGTCACCTGCAATTGCTGTTCCATTTTCATTATGCAGAAGGTTTCCATCTTTTGATATCTTTACCTTTCCATCTTTGAAAGTTCTCACTTTCTGTAAAACTTCTCCATTGCTTCCATATACAGCACTTGCATCCCTATTCACCAACCAAATCCATGCAAGTTAAAGACCTTGTCAGAGACTACAATAAGTTTTATATCTGCAAGTTTTAACTTTTACACTATTTTAAATTCAAAGTTATTGCGAGCCAAAAATTGAGTTTTATGATCAGCAGAATGAATAAAATCGTTAATTAAATATATGGGGTTGTTTGTGAGAAATAGCGTGGTAGTTGAGTTGTGAAAACATAAAAATAAAAGCTTGTGGTAGTTGAGTTGTGAAAACATAAAAATAAAAGCTTAGGATAGATCATATTGATCTTTAGTGAATTTCAAAGTCGGTAGAGGAAGTTTTTCATATTCTGATTGTGTCTTAGAATCCATGAGATTTGTTAGAAAATGATAGATTTTTATTGTATTGTGGTGTTGTTTACGTTTGTCAGACATGATCTTAATTTTTGTGTTCTGATTTGTGTATGAATTTTTTAAAATTGATTCTAGATGACTTTATACAAGGGTCGAGATATTTCTGAAATATCTCAATTTAATTAATTTATTTATTTATTACGATAAAAAGATATGAAATAAAAAAAAGTCAACATTAGTTAAGTTAATTAAATTGCAAACTAACATCTTATTTATTAATAGTTAGTTGTTGGATTTGGTTAGGCTTATTTTGTATAATATTTGATTAGGTGAAAAATAACTCTCGTTACATCATTTACAAGAACGTTGTATATTTATACTGATAGTTTTGTTTTCATTAGACAGATTTGATCTGATTAAGACAAGTTTAACAACTAAACATTAATATAGCTTTGTAGTGTAGACAAACTAACTACAATTAACCAAATCACATCACTTTCCACGACCCTTTTGCAGACCCTTTGAAGCCTTCAAAGTGATATTAATATTTATTACTTATTTTGCTACAAATACCTATTAAGGTGCCCCACGCATTATTTTATACACGGGAACATTATACATGCATGCGTGCATGCACCAAAGGACAAACGTTACACAAGTTGCATTCTTTTAGTTTAAATTCTACTTTTTTTCATCTAAGTTATCTTTTTTTCTTCTTTGAAATTATGAGTTTCTATCAATATCATTTCTTAGCAGGAATGAAAATCATGTCAACATTGACTTTTAACTTTTGGCTGAGATAAAGTGTGGTAGAAATCTTACCACCAAGGTGTTCGAATGTTTGATGATCCGGATTTGATCTCGTAGAATCCAGTGGGAAATTCCTTAGTCTTGAAGAACTTGAAAGATTTCAGAGGACATTGGCTTGCAACTTCTCTTGGTGCAGTGAGTTCAATCTATATATATGTATCACAATTCCATCAACAAATTAGACATCTTCATTATCTCAGTAAAAAGGCATCATTATGCACAGTTAACATGTAAATACATATGTTTCACTAGCATGACTCAGTGATAGGTATCTCTATTTTGATAGTTGTTGGTTTTTGTGGGCTGAGTTGGTGGCTAAGGTCTGTTGTTCTATTTTGCCCCTTGTTATGGTTGCAGTGAGATGGTAATGAGTTTGTTTTGAGATTGTACGAGATTTATAGTGGTAGATTATTTTTGACTCTCTCATTTTGATGATTTGGGAGATGAGAGAATTTGGTTCTTATTATATAGGTATGTATAAGGGTTGAACCACCCTTAAGTGATTCCTGTTATTCAATCCTTATTGCTGATAAAAAAAACATATGTTTCACTAGGTTTGATATGTACAAAGTTGAAAGAAAAAGAGAAAAAATAGGTAATATATAATATTAAGAAGTTCGACTTTAGGTCTAATTCATCTTTATAAAATCAACTTATGAGATGAAGTTTGCATCCAGTTATATACTATGAAATTATCTAATTTCTAGTCGATTTGAAATCTCTACACATCCCTTCAAGCCGAGGTGATAGTTCGTGCGTGAGACAATATACTTATGGGTGTTCTGAGGTTCGATAATAAATCAGTTCTATGAAGTTGAGTTAGGCATACTTTGTTTTAGTACAAATTTTGAAATGAGTTTTAGAAATTGATTAGTGTGATAGAATTAGGACCTGTTTGGTATCCTCAAGATGATCGATCCAATCGTGAATCATAAACTGAATCCAAGAAGCTGCTATCACATTGAATTGCTTCCCTGTGTCCTTGTATGTTCTTCTGGCTAGTAGTTTAGTGGCTACCACCATTGGATCAGGCTTCAACACCTGCACACACAAAACTATGCCTTCAAAACTCACCACCATGAAACTATATAATAAGAACAAATCAACAAAGTATCTTTATATATATATATATGATTGATTGTGGACCTTTTTCTTCTGATCAACAGGGAGCATATTTCTGCCAAAGAAAGTGCCTTGGCTGCCAGCAACTTCATTGAAAGGATCATTATATTTTCCATCAGCTGTTCTGTATGGAAAATCAGAAGGGTTGAACCTAATTCCTACTGGTGTTGTTCCAACGTTGAAGAGATTGTACTCTTGGTGAAGGTGGCGTCTAATAGCCAGATACAATAGCCCTAAGAATACAGGTAGACGTGGCCATATCCCCACCTTGTCAATGGAATGAACAATCTGCATAAACCATTCAAAAAAGAGAAAACAAACTCATTTCATCATCATCATCACAACTTAAAACTTTGATAAAATTTTATTAGCAAGCATACAAGAAATATCCATATGTAATATTTACTTACATACGGATATATTTTTATCCGTATGTAATAATCGATATGTAATTTTAGATTTTTTTTAATGAATAAAAGTTATAATAAATGTGACCTGTTTTAGAGGTGATTTAACTCTTTTACAAAACAAAAGAAACATACACATCAAGAAAACTTCAACTGTTTATCTATCTGTCACAACTAGTTAAAAAAGGACTTAAAATTTAAAAACCAACCCCACTGCGTTATAAACAACTATTAATTGAGTACATAATATCAGGATTAAAAAAAAACCCTGATAAATGCTTTAAGAATCACTGAATTAACAACTATATGTTATGATGATAAGATAGAGCTGATAAAATAAAAAATAAAAAAAAAATGATGATAAGATAGAGGGAATTAGTTGCATACAATGAAGAGAAAAGCATCTATTATGGTCATTTTGGCCACTGCTTCATGGAAGTCTTTGTGGATGAGATGGTGAAGAACATTTCCAAAAAGTGTTCTGATGGGATCCGTTATCACAGACCACATGGTTTCTAGGTGATACAAAACGAGGATAAAATAAGTTTGATGTATGATTGTAAATATGAATGTGTTTGGTTTTCTAAGGTTTCATTTGTATTTATATAGGCTATTGGCTCAGAAATTTTGCTTCCAATTTTCCATCTTAACTCACCATATATATTCAAACCCTAATTAGTCATCGAAAACCAACTATTTCATTGTCTTTTGTGGAAAACGTTACAAAATGTTATACCATCTCTTACGTTTCCTTCTCGTTTTCATTATTCATCACGTTTTTAATATTCTTTTTTCTCTCTTTTATGGTGAAATGAACATAATTTTTAAAAAATTGTCAAATGAAAAAACTAATCCTTGCATTATTGCCATTTTCATTTATTCTTTTTACGAAAAAAAAATACTCTATCTTTTTTACGAAAAAAAATAAGTCTTTGACAAAGTCACAAGATATTATATATTTGGTCATATATATTTGTTGCCACCTTTTAGGTGACTTTTCATTTTAATGAGTGCATAGTAAAATTCTAACTTTTTGGTCTTTATATATATATATATATATATATATATATATATATATATATATATATATATATACTTATATGATAAAGAAAACTTACGGGAATAATTTGAATAAACGATAGGAATTAATTGATAAAAAAATCTCAAGTAGAAATTAAATAATGAATAAAATGCATTTTCTTTATAAAAACTAAAACAAATGAAAAAGATATGAACTAAATTTATAATTTGGTCTTTTGAAACCACACGTATAATAAGAGTAGTTGGCAATAATTTATCCATTAATTTATGGGAAACTAGTATAATTAATTGTACGCCATTTTCTAGGGGTAATTAATAATGTTAAGTTTATAATTTAATCTTAAACAAACAAACAAAAAACAACAAGATAATATGATTAGTGGGGAATTGTTTATTCATTGCTTAGAACAACAATCAGAATTGTATTAGCAATAATGATTGTTAAATGGAATTTTTATCAATTACTTTCATTTGAGGTTGTGGTGCATTGAATTTCGTATAAACATTAACCCAAACAGACTATTATTAATCCTTGTTTAACCGTTGATATCTTTTGTGCTCCATAATTTAAGAATTTATATATTTTTACTTTGAGAAGTTATATATATTTTTACTTTTAATAACTTTTTTTTACATTAAAAAAAATATTTTAAGAATATCTTAATCATATTACAAAGAAACCAAATAATCCTAATAAAAATAGAATACGATTATATATATATATATATATATATATATATATATATATACATAAATCAAAATCAAAATCTGATATTTTAATCATTATTAAGTCTATTTTACATCAATTCCTTTTTCTTTACCATCATCATTAACTCTATTTTACATCAATCCCTTTTTCTTTACAATCATCATTAAAGTATATTTTACATCAACCCCTTTTTCTTTACAATTCAAAGATTACGATGATCTCAATGGCTAGAATTACACATACCCACATATAAAAAAATTAATGTATAAAATGCTAAAAACGACTTTCAAATTAGTATATCATTATCCAACTAGAAAATCAACTTTGAACAGAAAAACAGCAACCTCTGAAAAAGTGTTTAATGTATAAACAATTGTGTAAGATTTTTTTAATGATAAATTTCTTTCATATAGTGGTTTCTTCAAATGGAAAAATTCATTATAAAACTCTTAATATTAAAATAATAATAATGAGAGATATGTAATTGTGGTTTAGTGATAAAAAAGAAACAATTTTATAATACAAACAAAGAATTCTATAGTCAAACAAGAAGGCTATTGGGAACACGTGCACGAACAGCCACCTCACAACATCTATGGAACAAACACGGATAACTATGATGAATTCAAATAAATAATATTTAAATTATTCATTCAATTAGAACAAATATAATATTTTTTTCCCTCAAAATCAAATCTATAAGATTAAATCTAACATATTTTCACATAATCAACTTGTAAAATTATATTTACTTCATTTATATATTATTAATTTATTTATTTTTTATAAACGTGGATTTAAGTGTAGATTAATTCTAACAGATACACATCTCATAGTTAAATTCTTATTTTTTTTTTTAATAAGTGATTAATACCATTGGATATATAAAATAAATTATCTTTGAAAGAAATATTCGACTTCACCAGGTTTCAATAGAAGTATTTATTACTTTTAACAATAAGCAATTTATACCTAACTCGTCTTTATATCAATAAAAATGAAATTTATATTTATTTTGGTTTACTAAAAATATGATGTTACTTAAGAATATGGATTTAAAGATGATTTAAAAATACTTTATTTCTTTAACTTATCAAACAACTTTTAAAGACAGATTATATATATATATATATATATATATATATATATATATATATATATATATATATATATATATATATATATATATATAACCACTTAAAAAAGTTATGTGCATTATTTTTATTTAGGAATTCACGATTCGTTGTATATATCAAAATGTATGATTAACTAATTTTTAATTTTGACCACTATGCTCGTATGAAATATTCAAATGTATATTTTTTTCATGTTTCTTGCTCATAAAAAAGATGTCATTTAATAATATTCTAATTAGGAAATTTTGGTATTAACATTTTTTATCTCCTCGGACTTTTCTCTCGCCACTTTTCGTACGAGAGTTTTTTTCTTCAAATAAAAGAAAAGAATAAATAAATTGTGACATTTATTAATATATATATATATATTATTTTTAATATGATTTTTGTATTACCATAACCTATAATAAATTTTGTTGGTCGATAAAAAGAGTTCATTACAAAAATGTGTGAGAAGTGCACTATTAACATTTTTTTATTTTTCAATATTTCTTCCCAATTCTGAAAAAGAAATATCTTTAATATATTTTTAAAAATTTGTGACTTTCTGTAACACACAATTTTGAATGGTATATAGATTATATTTATAACGTATGAATTTCGGTCACTTCTTTTTAAATTATGTGTCCGTATCGAATACACGTATCGAACCTCGATACTTGTAAGACACGCATCGATGAAGTATTCAATTTAAAAAATAATTATTGAATTTTTTATAATTCTATCACGATTTTAATACAATTTAAAAAAAAAAATACATTAATTTTCTAAAATCTTAAATTTATTGTACCTAACAAAAAACTTTTTATTAAAAAAAAATACTTATTATATAAATTTTTATATAATTATAAAAATAAGAAACAAATTATTTTGAATTATTCATAAGAAATATTTTTTTCTAAAAAAATAAAATATATTTGTGCAAGTAAATCTTTATTATCAATTTATATAATTTATAATTTTATATATATATATATATATATATTTATTTGTGTTTATATTGGTCTGAATATTTATTATAGTTTCTAACTTTTTATGTGAAGAAAATACAATAGAACAAGTGGGGCTGCAAATGGGGAAATGAATCTGTCAGTGGCGGCTGAGGCACCATTTCAAAATAAAACAGTGTTTCTTTTCTACCAGAATATTCCCTCTCTATTTAAATAATTAATTATAAATGAAATTAACTAATTTTATTCAGTTAAAATTGTCAGTCTAAACCGTATATAAGAAAGTATTAATTGTAATAAATTTTTTATATTTTAAATAAATCTATTCAAAGAGTAAGAAAAGGTATAGATTAATTTTCTTACTATATACTTTAATTATAGATTCATTTCACTTACTATACTTTAATTGAACATTAACCCCTAATATTAAGGAAGAAAATTTAACAATTGTAGGTTTGTTATTAAATAAAAGTAGTACATTTTTTAAAATATGCAACAAATCAAATTTAAATACATACAATGAACGTGTGTTAAATTAAATACAAAACGTGAAAAAAAATTTATATAAAAAAACGCGAATAGAGAAATTTAAAACCCATCAAATTTGACTAAAGACATAAAAGGGTTATATAACTATATCATTCTGTACAAACAAAATCGTACTATGTCTTTAAATTTAGGGGAAAAACTAAAATTATTAATAAATAACTTTAATTAGTGACCTAACTATTGATTTTCTTAGATTTTTATATATATGTATTTTGGTCTATTTGTTTATATATATATTTTTTTATAAAAATAACATATGATAGTTGATTGTTGAAGTGTCAGACTAAATTAGATAACATATGATATTTTTATTTTTTTTATTGACAAAGAATTAATTAAATAAATATATAGCAAGTCCACCAACCTTTATAAAAAAATATTTTTGGTGCAAATGGTGATTATTACAAAAGAAAAATATGTGTACTGCTTCAATTATAATATTTGTAAATAATATATGATAACAGAAAATATAATTTTGAAAACGTTTAATATGATCATATCAATCATAAAAAGTTAGGCTACTATTAAATACTAAGAATATGACAAGCTGATTTTGACATGCATATATGTTACAAATAAATTAAAAAAAATTATAAATAGAAAACTTATACTATACTACATAAATGCATGAAAGGGTTGTTTTTCTAATTGACATGACAATATCTGCCTCGTGTTAATCGCGTATATATAATATAATAAAATAGTTATATAATTATATAGTAAACATAAATAGAGGATATGTTAAAATTAATATGATCTTATTTACATTAAGATGCTAAAATAGGTCAATTAATCTTGTTTAAGGTATTGAAGATAGAATGAAGGTGTTGTTTAGAAATATGGTTTTAAAAATTATGAAAAAGAAGTTTTAGACTTTTACTAATAAACCATCTTTCCACCAATCCATCAAATAGATTTTAACTTTATTATTTCATCTAACTTTTTTCAAAAACTAATAATAGAACAAAATATTCTCTCAAGAGTCATATTTATTATCATTGATTATCTTCTAACGTTAAATGTTGCTCCAAAATTTTGTACTATTTTGTTTTTTAAATTCCAATTTAAATATAAATATCCTCAAATCCTATCTGTTGGTTAGTTAGGGTTTAAGGTTTAGGATTTAGGGTTAGGGTAAGTTAAATGGATTAGTCCAATTTTAGTATGAAAAAACAAAAATGTTCTTAAATAAAATAAAATAGGGTTATATAAAAATTCATTTCAGAACTTTTTTTCATAATATGTTTCTAGAATTTTTTTTCTAAAACGAATTTTTGGTTTTTTTTTTTTATTTAAAATGAGATTTTGATTTTTGTTTTGGATCTTTATACTCAGAACACACTAATCTCTTTGGTTGTTTCTTCTTGTACCTCCAAGATTCTTCTGTCATCCCATACACAACATGAAAATACTTTTTTATCCTTATTGTGTCACTCTCATAGATTAGCTTCCGCATTATGTATTCTGGACACGCATTTGAAAAAAAAACTTTTATATTACATAATCCATAAGTCTTAACAATTCAAGATTTTTTTATTTATTTAACCTTTATATTATATGTGAACATATTTTAATGAGAAGATTCTAAAATCTTAAGGTTTTTTTTTTATTTTTATTTTTTATTTTTTATGTTAAGATATTTAATTGAGAGAAATCTTATAAAATTAAGATGTTAATATTACTATTTTTTGAATAAAAGTATTCTTAAAACAATATTTATTATTTGTTATTTTTTTTATAAAAAAATAATATATTAAACGGAAATAATAGAGGTACCCAAGCTTTTCAAAAAAATCTATGACTAAAAGATTATGTACAATAATTATTTGTTATTTTAATAGTTGTAATGTTTTTAAATTTTTTATTTGTAGTTCGTCTGTGAAACTGTTTGATTTTTTTCCTGGGTGAATACTCATCCGTTTGACCTGAAATCTGTCGCGTTTTGTTCCAAATTCAATGGAGATTCTTACGCGGAATTTCAAGAAAAAACCATTTCGGGAGAATTTTTCAGAAATTTTGTGCAAACCAAGGCTATCCTCTAGCAAAACTTCTGAAATTTCGCCCTACTTTCTGCAATTTTTTTTCGGGTCCGTATTGCGTTGACAAAAATTCACGCAAGTACTTTCGCATGTTGTTTGCACCTAGGTAAGGAGGCACATCCATAAACAAATCACAGAAAGAAGATACGGGGAAGAAAAGCCAGGACATTTTGTTTTCGGAAAACAGGTTTTGTTCACTCTGGGTGTGGGACTTACTGCGCCTTACTCCTTGGGTATTTTGGTCTGAAACATTTACCAGACATTCGTCATTGTGTCTATTGAGTTATGGCTGAGATTTGAGCTCCAGACTCGTCCCACAAGATTCGCAAAAAATTTTTTATTCATCACTGTCCGGGCTAAAAGGAAGGTTTGTTCGTGTGTGAAACTATTTGATTTTTTTCCTGGGTGAATACTCATCCGTTTGACCTGAAATCTGTCGCGTTTTGTCCCAAATTCAGTGGAGATTCTTACGCGGAATTTCAGGAAAAAACCATTTCAGGAGAATTTTTCAGAAATTTTGTGCAAACCAAGGCTATCCTTTAGCAAAACTTGTGAAATTTCGCCTTACTTTCTGCAATTTTTTTCCGGGTCCTGTATTGCGCTGAAAAAATTCACGCAAGTACTTTCGTATGTTGTTTGTACCCAGGTAAGTAGGCACGTCCATAAACAAATAACAGAAAGAAGATACGGGGAAGAAAAGCCAGGACGTTTTGTTTTCGGAAAACTGGTTTTGTTCACTCTCGGTGTGGGACTTACTGCGCCTTACTCCTTGGGTATTTTGGACTGAAACATTTACCAGACATTCGTCATTGTGTCTATTGAGTTTTGGCTGAGATTTGATCTCCAGACTCGTCCCACAAGGTTTGCAATAAATTTTTTATTCATCACTGCCCGGGCTGAAAGGATGGTTCGAACGTGTGTGAAACTGTTTGATTCTTTTCCTTGGTGAATACTCATCCGTTTGACCTGAAATCTGTCGCGTTTTGTTCCAAATGTAGTGGAGATTCTTACGCGAAATTTCAGGAAAAAACCATTTCGGGAGAATTTTTCAAAAATTTTGTGCAAACCAAGGCTATCCTCTAGCAAAACTTGTGAAATTTCGCCCTACTTTCTGCAATTTTTTTCCGGGTCCTGTATTGCGCTGAAAAAATTCACACAAATACTTTCGTATGTTGTTTGTATCCAGGTAAGTAGGCACGTCCATAAACAAATCACAAAAAGAAGATACGGGGAAGAAAAGCCAGGACATTATGTTTTCGGAAAACCGGTTTTGTTCACTCTCGGTGTGGGACTTACTGCGCCTTACTCCTTGGGTATTTTGGTCTGAAACATTTACCAGACATTCGTTATTGTGTCTATTGAGTTTTGGCTAAGATTTGAGCTCCAGACTCGTCCCACAAGATTCGCAATAAATTTTTTATTCATCACTGCCCGGGCTGAAAGGAAGGTTCGTTCGTGTGTGAAACTGTTTGATTTTTTTTCCTGGGTGAATACTCATCCGTTTGACCTGAAATCTGTCGCCTTTTGTCCCAAATTTAGTAGAGATTCTTACGCGGAATTTCATGAAAAAACAATTTCGGTAGAATTTTTCAGAAATTTTGTGCAAACCAAGGCTATCCTCTAACAAAACTTGTGAAATTTCGCCCTACTTTCTGCAATTTTTTTCGAGTCTGTATTGCGTTGAAAATATTCAAACAAGTACTTTCGTATGTTGTTTCCACCCAGGTAAGTAGGCACGTCCATAAACAAATCACAAAAGAAGATACGGGGTAGAAAAGCAAGGACGTTTTGTTTTCGGAAAACTGGTTCTGTTCACTCTCGGTGTGGGACTTACTGGCCTTACTCCTTGGGTATTTTTGTCTGAAACTTTTACCAAACATTCGTCATTGGGGCTATTGAGTTTTGACTAAGATTTGAGCTCCAGACTCGTCCCACAAGATTCGCAATAAATTTTTTATTCATCACTGCCCGGGCTGAAAGGAAGGTTCGAACGTGTATGAAACTGTTTGATTTTTTTCCTGGGTGAATACTCATCCGTTTAACCTGAAACTGTCGCGTTTTGTCCCAAATTCAGTGGAGATTCTTACGCGGAATTTCAGGAAAAAACCATTTCGGTAGAATTTTTCAGAAATTTTGTGCAAACCAAGGCTATCCTCTAGCAAAACTTCTGAAATTTTGCCCTACTTTCTGCAATTTTTTTCGGGTCCGTATTGCGCTGAAAAAATTCACACAAGTACTTTTGTATGTTGTTTGCACCCAGGTAAGTAGGCACGTCCAGAAATAAATCACAGAAAGAAGATACGGGGAAGAAAAGCTAGGACATTTTGTTTTCGAAAAACCAGTTTTGTTCACTCTCGGTGTGGGACTTACTGGGCCTTACTCCTTGGGTATTTTGGTCTGAAACTTTTAGCAAACTTTCGTCATTGTGTCTATTGAGTTTTGACCTGAAATCTGTCGCATTTTGTCCCAAAATTCAGTGGAGATTTTTACGCGGAATTTCAGGAAAAAACCATTTCGGGAGAATTTTTCAGAAATGTTGTGCAAACCAAGGCTATCCTCTAGCAAAAGTTGTGAAATTTCGCCCTACTATCTGCAATTTTTTTCCGGGTCCGTATTGTGTTGAAAAAATTCACACAAGTATTTTCGTATGTTGTTTGCACCCAGGTAAGTAGGCACGTCCATAAACATATCAAAAAAAGAAGATACGGGGAAGAAAAGCCAGGACGTTATGTTTTCGGAAAACTGGTTTTGTTCACTCACGGTGTGGAACTAACTGCGCCTTACTCCTTGGCTATTTTGGTCTGAAACTTTTACCAGACATTCGTCATTGTGTCTTTTGAGTTTTGACTGAGATTTGAGCTCCAGACTCGTCCCACAAGATTCGCAATAAATTTTTTATTCATCACTGCCCGGGCTGAAAGGAAGGTTCGTTCGTGTGTGAAACTGTTTGATTTTTTTCCTGAGTGAATACTCATCCGTTTGACCTGAAATCTGTCTCGTTTTGTCCCAAATTCAGTGGACATTCTTACGCGGAATTTCAGGAAAAAACCATTTCGGGAGAATTTTTCAGAAATGTTTTGCAAACCAAGGCTATCCTCTAGCAAAACTTGTTAAATTTCGCCCTATTTTCTGCAATTTTTTTTCCGGGTCTGTATTGCGCTGAAAAAATTCACACAAGTACTTTCGTATGTTGTTTGCACCCAGGTAAGTAGGCAGGTCCATAAAAAAATCAGAAAAAGAAGACACGGTGAAGAAAAGCCTGGACGTTTTGTTTTTGGAAAACTTCTTTTGTTCATTCTCGGTGTGGGACTTAGTGCGCCTTACTCCTTGGGTATTTTGGTATGAAACATTTACCAGACATTTGTCATTGTGTCTATTGAGTATTGGCTGAGATTTGAGCTCCAGACTCGTCCCACAAGATTCACAATAAATTTTTTATTCATCACTGCCCGGGCTGAAAGGAAGGTTCGAACGTGTGTGAAACTTTTTGATTCTTTTCCTGGGTGAATACTCATTCGTTTGACCTGAAATCCGTCGCGTTTTGTCCCAAATTCAGTGGAGATTCTTACGCAGAATTTCAGGAAAAAACAATTTCGGTAGAATTTTTCAGAAATTTTGTGCAAACCAAGGCTATCCTCTAGCAAAACTTTTGAAATTTCGCCCTACTTAATGCAATTTTTTTTCGGGTCTGTATTGCGCTGAAAAAATTCACACAAGTACTTTCGTATGTTGTTTGCACCAAGGTAAGTAGGCACGTCCATAAACAAATCACAAAAAGAAGATACGGGGAAGAAAGGCCAAGACGTTTTGTTTTCGGAAAACTGGTTTTGTTCACTCTCGGTGTGGGACTTACTGCGCCTTACTCCTTGGGTATTTTGGTCTGAAACATTTACCAGACATTCGTCATTGTGTCTATTGAGTTTTGGCTGAGATTTGATCTCCAGACTCGTCCCACAAGGTTTGCAATAAATTTTTTATTCATCACTGCCCGGGCTGAAAGGATGGTTCGAACGTGTGTGAAACTGTTTGATTCTTTTCCTTGGTGAATACTCATCCGTTTGACCTGAAATCTGTCGCGTTTTGTTCCAAATGTAGTGGAGATTCTTACGCGAAATTTCAGGAAAAAACCATTTCGGGAGAATTTTTCAAAAATTTTGTGCAAACCAAGGCTATCCTCTAGCAAAACTTGTGAAATTTCGCCCTACTTTCTGCAATTTTTTTCCGGGTCCGTATTGCGCTGAAAAAATTCACACAAGTACTTTCGTATGTTGTTTGCACCCAAGTAAGTAGGCACGTCCATAAACAAATCACAAAAAGAAGATACGGGGAAGAAAAGCCAAGACGTTTTGTTTTTGGAAAACTGGTTTTGTTCACTCTTGGTGTGGGACTTAGTGCGCCTTACTCCTTGGGTATTTTGGTCTGGAACATTTACCAGACATTCGTCATTGTGTCTATTGAGTTTTTGCTGAGATTTGAGCTCCAGACTCGTCCCACAAGATTCGTAATAACTTTGTTATTCATCACTGCCCGGGCTGAAAGGAAGGTTCGTTCGTGTGTGAAACTGTTTGATTCTTTTCCTGGGTGAATACTCATCCGTTTGACCTGAAATATGTCGCGTTTTTTTCCCATATTCAGTGGAGATTCTTACGCGGAATTTCAGGAAAAAACCATTTCGGGAGAATTTTTCAGAAATATTGTGGAAACCAAGGCTATCCTCTAGCAAAACTTGTGAAATTTCGCCATACTTTCTGCAATTTTATTCCAGGTCCGTATTGTGCTGAAAAAATTCACACAAGTACTTTCGTATGTTGTTTGCACCCAGGTAAGTAGGCACGTCCATAAACAAATCACAAAAAGAAGATACGGGGAAGAATAGTCAGGACGTTGTGTTTTCGGAAAACTGGTTTTGTTCACTCTCGGTGTGGAACTTACTGCGCATTACTCCTTGCGTATTTTGGTCTGAAAAATTTACCAGACATTCGTCATTGTGTCTATTGAGTTTTTGCTGAGATTTGAGCTCCAGACTTGTCCCACAAGATTCGCAATAAATATTTTATTCATAACTGCCCGGGCTAAAAGAAAGGTTCGTTCGTGTGTGAAACTGTTTGATTTTTTTCCTGGGTGAATACTCATCTGTTTGACCTAAAATCTGTCACGTTTTGTCCCAAATTCAGTGGAGATTCTTACGCTGAATTTCAGGAAAAAACCATTTCGCGAGAATTTTTCAGAAATGTTTTGCAAACCAAGGCTATCCTTTAGCAAAACTTGTGAAATTTCGCCCTACTTTTTGCAATTTTTTCCGTATCCGTATTGCTCTGAAAAAATTTACACAAGTACTCTCGTATGTTGTTTGCACCCAGGTAAGTAGGCAAGTCCATAAAAAAATCACAAAAAGAAGATGCGGGGAAGAAAAGCAAGGACGTTTTGTTTTCGGAAAACTGGTTTTGTTCACTCTCGGTGTGGGACTTACTCCGCCCTACTCCTTGGGTATTTTGGTCTGAAACATTTACCAGACATTCCTCATTGTGTCTATTGAGTTTTCGCTGAGACATGAGCTCCAGACTCGTCCCAAGAGATTCACAATAAATTTTTTATTCATCACTGCCCGGGCTGAAAGGAAGTTTCGGTCGGGTGTGAAACTTTTTGATTTTCTTCCTGGGTGAATACTCATCCGTTTGACCTGACATCTGTCGCGTTTGGTCCCAAATTTAGTGGAGATTCCTACGCGGAATTTCAGGAAAAAACCATTTCGAGAGAATTTTTTCAGAAATGATGTCCAACCAAGGCTATCCTCTAGCAAAACTTGTGAAATTTCGCCCTACTTTCTGCAATTTTTTTCTGGATCCGTATAGCGCTGAAAAAATTCACACAAGTACTTTCGTATGTTGTTTGCACACAGGGTAGTAGGCACGTCCATAAACAAATCACAAAAAGAAGATGCGGAGAAGAAAAGCCAGGACGTTTTGTTTTCAGAAAACTGGTTTTGTTCACTCTTGGTGTGGGACTTAGTGCGCCTTACTCCTTGGGTAATTTGGTCTAAAACATTTACCAGACATTCGTCATTGTGTCTATTGAGTTTTGGCTGATATTTGAGCTCCAGACTCGTCCCACAAGATTCGCAATAAATTTTTTATTCATCATGCCCGGGCTGAAAGGAAGGTTCGTTTGAGTGTGAAATTGTTTGATTTTTTTCCTGGGTGAATACTCATCCGTTTGACCTGAAATCTGTCGCATTTTGTCCCAAATTCAGTGGAGATTCTTACGCGGAATTTCAGGAAAAAACCATTTTGGGAGAATTTTTCAGAAATTTTTTGCAAACCAAGGCTATCCTCTAGCAAAACTTGTGAAATTTCGCCCTACTTTCTGCAATTTTTTTTCGGGTCCGTATTGCGCTGAAAAAATTCACACAAGTACTTTCGTATGTTGTTTCCACCCAGGTAAGTAGGCACGTCCATAAACAAATCACAAAAAGAAGATACGGGGAAGAGAAGCCAGGACGTTCTGTTCAGTGGAGATTCTTACGCGGAATTTCAGGAAAAAATCATTTCGGGAGAATTTTTCAGAAATTTTGAGCAAACCAAGGCTATATCCTCTAGCAAAACTTTTGAAATTTCGCCCTACTTTATGCAATTTTTTCCGGGGTACTTTCCTATGTTATTTGCACCCAGGTAAGTAGGCACGTCCATAAACAAATGACAAAACGAAGATGCGGGGAAGAAAAGCCAGGACGTTTTGTTTTTGGAAAACTTGTTTTGTTCACTCTCGGTGTGGGACTTACTGTGCCCTACTCCTTGGGTATTTTGGTCTGAAACTTTTAGCAGACATTCGTCATTGTGTCTATTGAGTTTTGGCTGGGATTTGAGCTCCAGAATCGTCCCACAAGATTCGCAATAAATTTTTTATTCATCACTGCCCGGGCTGAAAGGAAGGTTCGAACGTGTGTGAAACTGTTTGATTTTTTTCCTGGGTGAATACTCATCCGTTTGACCTGAAATCTGTCACGTTTTGTCCCAAATTCAGTGAATATTCTTACGCGGAAATTCAGGAAATAATCATATCGGGAGAATTTTTCAGAAATTTTGTGCAAACCAAGGCTATCCTCTAGTAAAACATGTGAAATTTCGCCCTACTTTCTGTAATTTTTTTCCGGGTCCCTATTGCGCTGAAAAAGTACACACAAGTACTTTCGTATGTTGTTTGCACCCAGGTAAGTAGGCACATCCGTAAACAAATCACAAAAAGAAGATACGGGGAAGAAAAGCCAGGACGTTTTGTTTTCGGAAAACTGGTTTTGTTCACTCTCGGTGTGGGACTTACTGCGCCTTACTCCTTCGGTAATTTGGTCTGAAACATTTACCAGACATTCCTCAGTGTGTCTATTCAGTTTTGGCTGAAATTTGAGCTCCAGACTCGTCCCACAAGATTCGCAATAAATATTTTATTCATCACTGCCCGGGCTGAAAGGAAGGTTCGTTCGTGTATGAAACTGTTTGATTTTTTTCCTGGGTGAATACTCATCCGTTTGACCTGAAATCTGTCGCGTTTTTTCCCAAATTAAGTGGAGATTCTTACGCAAAATTTCAGGAAAAAACCATTTCGGGAGAATTTTTCAGAAGTTTTGTGCAAACCAAGGCTATCCACCTGCACAACTTGTGAAATTTCGCCCTATTTTCTGCAATTTTTTTCCGAGTACGTATTGCGCTGAAAAAATTCACACAAGTACTTCCGTATGTTGTTTGCACCCAGGTAAGTAAGCACGTCCATAAACAAATCACAAAAAGAAGATACGTGGAAGAAAAGCTAGCACGTTTTGTTTTCAGAAAACTGCTTTTGTTCACTCTCGGTGTGGGACTTACTGCGCCTTACTCCTTTGGTATTTTGGTCTGAAACATTTACCAGACAATCGTCAGTGTGTCTATTGAGTTTTGGCTGAGATTTGAGCTCCAGACTCGTCCCACAAGATTCGCAATAAATTTTTTATTCATCACTGCCCGGGCTGAAAGGAAGGTTCGTTCGTGTGTGAAACTGTTTGATTTTTTCCTGGGTGAATACTCATCCGTTTGACCTGAAATCTGTCGCGTTTTTTCCAAAATTCAGTGGAGATTCTTACGTGGAATTTCAGGAAAAAACCATTTCGGGACAATTTTTCAGAAATTTTGTGCAAACCAAGGTTTCCTCTAGCAAAACTTGTGAAATTTCACCCTACTTTTTGCAATTTTTTCCGGGTCCCTATTGCGCTGAAAAAGTACACACAAGTACTTTCGTATGTTGTTTGCACCCAGGTAAGTAGACACGTCCATAAACAAATCACAAGAAGAAGATACGGGGAAGAAAAGCCAGAACGTTTGGTTTTTGGAAAACTTGTTTTGTTCACTCTCGGTGTGGGACTTACTGCGCCTTACTCCTTGGGTATTTTGGTCTGAAACTTTTACCAGACATTCGTCATTGTGTCTATTGAGTTTTGGCTGAGATTTGAGCTCCAGAATCGTCCCACTTCGCAATAAATTTTTTATTCATCACTGCCCGGGATGAAAGGAAGGTTCGGACATGTGTGAAACTATTTGATTTTTTTCCAGGGTGAATACTCATCCGTTTGACCTGAAATCTGTCGCGTTTTGTCCCAAATTCAGTGGAGATTCTTACGCGGAATTTCAGGAAAAAACCATTTCGAGAAAATTTTTCAGAAATGTTGTGCAAACCAAGGCTATCCTCTAGCAAAACTTGTGAAATTTTGCCCTACTTTCTGCAAATTTTTTCCAAGTCCGTATTGCATTGAAAAAAATCACACAAGTACTTTCGTATGTTGTTTGCACCCAGGTAAATAGGCACGTCGATAAACAAATCACAAAAAGAAGATACGGGGAAGAAAAGTCAGGACGTTTTGTTTTCGGAAAACTGGTATTGTTCACTCTCGGTGTGGGATATACTGCGCCTTACTCCTTCTGATGAGAATCAAATAAAGGAGGCTTTTATTAATGAAGGGAGAGGTCATTGACCTACACATTTGAAGTTCTTCCTTCTAGTCTTTTCATAATTAAAAGAAGACATAAAATAAAGAGAGGATCAAGCCTAAAGCCAAAGAAGTCTACAAGCCTTCAAAGAATGGGCTTCAAATAAATATCTCTCTTTATAGTTTCTTTTATAAAATGTAGAATGTTTAAATATATAGTTTTTAGGAAGGTGCTTAGAGGGAAACCTTAGATACCTCTTTTGTAAAAGCATCTTTAGGCATTAGTTTAGAATTTTCTAGAAGGTGACTCTTCATGCTTAACTTTAGGTGCTAGAAGTGAGTAGCATGCAAGGGACTTTTGGTTAGCTTGTTTTGTAAGCTTCATGACCAGCCCTTACTCTTATAAAAGGAGGGCTTAGGTCCTTCATAATGGAGATTTGGAATTTGTAGTAAATAAACTCTCCCAATTTGGTGATTGAGTGAGATTTGATTTCTCCTCTTCCTAGTCTCATCTTGAGAGCCTTGGTTCTCTCAAGTGGCGGCAATTCACACTTATCTTGGAGCAATCACACTTCAAGTGGCGTGTTCATCAACCAAGTTCTTCATCCACATAAGTTTCCTCTCTTCTCCATTTGGTTCTTCCATTTCCATCTCCATATGAACTCTAAAACAAGTGTAGTTTCTTTTATTCGGTTCATCTTCCTTTTCTTGCACTTTGGTTCGGTTCTTTTCAATTTCTTACTGTTTTAATTCAGTTCAGTAGCTCCTTTTCATTTTTGTTTGGTTCAATTGCTTTCTTTAGAGTTTCAATCGGTTCATTTACTTTCTTGTTCAATTTAATCGGTTCAATTGGCAAGAAATGGGTCTTCCATGTGAGTTTGGTGTTTGGTGCAAGTTTTGGTGAGTTCTTAAAACATAGAACATTGATCCATTTCTATTAAAAGTGCCTATTCATTCTCCAACTCAAGTTGATTCCATAAAATGTCAAAGAATCATCTATATCTTGCTATTGGAATCATATCACCTTCGGTATTTTGGTCTGAAACTTTTACCAGACATTCGTCATTGTGTGTATTGAGTTTTGGCTGAGATTTGAGCTCCAGACTCGTCCCACAAGATTCGCAATAAATTTTTTATTCATCACTGCCCGGGCTGAAAGGAAGGTTCGTTCGTGTGTGAAACTGTTTGATTTTTTTCCTGGGTGAATACTCATCTGTTTCACCTGAAATCTGTCTCGTTTTGTCGCAAATTCAGTGGAGATTCTTACGCGGAATTTCAGGAAAAAACCATTTCGGGAGAATTTTTCAGAAGTTTTGTGCAAACCAAGGCTATCCACCTGCACAACTTGTGAAATTTCGTCCTATTTTCTGCAATTTTTTTCCGAGTACGTATTGCGCTGAAAAAATTCACACAAGTACTTCCGTATGTTGTTTGCACCCAGGTAAGTAAGCACGTCCATAAACAAATCACAAAAAGAAGATACGTGGAAGAAAAGCTAGCACGTTTTGTTTTCGGAGAACTGGTTTTGTTCACTCTCGGTGTGGGACTTACTGCGCCTTACTCCTTGGGTATTTTGGTCTGAAACATTTACCAGACAATCGTCAGTGTGTCTATTGAGTTTTGGCTGAGATTTGAGCTCCAGACTCGTCTCACAAGATTCGCAATAAATTTTTTATTCATAACTGCCCGGGCTAAAAGAAAGGTTCGTTCGTGTGTGAAACTGTTTGATTTCTTTCCTGGGTGAATACTCATCCGTTTGACCTGAAATTTGTCGCGTTTTGTCCTAAATTCACTGGAGATTCTTACACGGAATTTCAGGAAAAAACCATTTCGGGAGAATTTTCCAGAAATTTTGTGCAAACCAAGGCTATCCTCTAGCAAAACTTGTGAAATTTCGCTCTACTTTCTGCAATTTTTTTCCGAGTCCGTATTGCGCTGAAAAAATTCACACAAGTACTTTCGTATGTTGTTTGCTCCCAGGTAAGTAGGCACGTCCATAAACAAATCACAAAAAGAAGATACGGGGAAGAAAAGTCAGGACGTTTTGTTTTTGGAAAACTGGTTTTGTTCACTCTCGGTGTGGGACTTACAGCGCCTTACTCCTTGGGTATTTTGGTATGAAACTTTTACCAGACATTCATCATTGTTTCTATTGAGTTTTGGCTGAGATTTGAGCACCAGACTCATCCCACAAGATTCTCAATATATTTTTTATGCATCACTATCCGGGCTGAAAGAAAGGTTCGTTCGTGTGTGAAACTGTTTGATTTTTTCCTTGGTGAATACTCATCCGTTTGACCTGAAATCTGCCTTGTTTTGTCCCAAATTCAGTGGAGATTCTTACGCGAAATTTCAGGAAAAAACCATTTCGGGAGAATTTTTCAGATATTTTGTGCAAACCAAAGTTATATACTCTAGCAAAACTTGTGAAATTTCGCCCTACTTTCTGCAATTTTTTTCCGGGTCCGTATTGCGATGAAAAAATTCACACAAGTACTTTCGTATGTTGTTTGCACCCAGGTAAGTAGGCACGTCCATAAACAAATCACAAAAAGAAGATACGGGGAAGAATAGTCAGGACGTTCTGTTTTCGGAAAACTGGTTTTGTTCACTCTGGGTGTGGGACTTACTGCGCATTACTCCTTGCGTATTTTGGTCTGAAAAATTTACCAGACATTCGTCATTGTGTCTATTGAGTTTTTGCTGAGATTTGAGCTCCAGACTCGTCCCACAAGATTCGCAATAAATTTTTTATTCATAACTGCCCGGGCTAAAAGAAAGGTTCGTTCGTGTGTGAAACTGTTTGATTTCTTTCCTGGGTGAATACTCATCCGTTTGACCTGAAATTTGTCGCGTTTTGTCCTAAATTCACTGGAGATTCTTACACGGAATTTCAGGAAAAAACCATTTCGGGAGAATTTTCCAGAAATTTTGTGCAAACCAAGGCTATCCTCTAGCAAAACTTGTGAAATTTCGCTCTACTTTCTGCAATTTTTTTCCGAGTCCGTATTGCGCTGAAAAAATTCACACAAGTACTTTCGTATGTTGTTTGCTCCCAGGTAAGTAGGCACGTCCATAAACAAATCACAAAAAGAAGATACGGGGAAGAAAAGTCAGGACGTTTTGTTTTTGGAAAACTGGTTTTGTTCACTCTCGGTGTGGGACTTACAGCGCCTTACTCCTTGGGTATTTTGGTATGAAACTTTTACCAGACATTCATCATTGTTTCTATTGAGTTTTGGCTGAGATTTGAGCACCAGACTCATCCCACAAGATTCTCAATATATTTTTTATGCATCACTATCCGGGCTGAAAGAAAGGTTCGTTCGTGTGTGAAACTGTTTGATTTTTTCCTTGGTGAATACTCATCCGTTTGACCTGAAATCTGCCTTGTTTTGTCCCAAATTCAGTGGAGATTCTTACGCGAAATTTCAGGAAAAAACCATTTCGGGAGAATTTTTCAGATATTTTGTGCAAACCAAAGTTATATACTCTAGCAAAACTTGTGAAATTTCGCCCTACTTTCTGCAATTTTTTTCCGGGTCCGTATTGCGATGAAAAAATTCACACAAGTACTTTCGTATGTTGTTTGCACCCAGGTAAGTAGGCACGTCCATAAACAAATCACAAAAAGAAGATACGGGGAAGAATAGTCAGGACGTTCTGTTTTCGGAAAACTGGTTTTGTTCACTCTGGGTGTGGGACTTACTGCGCATTACTCCTTGCGTATTTTGGTCTGAAAAATTTACCAGACATTCGTCATTGTGTCTATTGAGTTTTTGCTGAGATTTGAGCTCCAGACTCGTCCCACAAGATTCGCAATAAATTTTTTATTCATAACTGCCCGGGCTAAAAGAAAGGTTCGTTCGTGTGTGAAACTGTTTGATTTCTTTCTTGGGTGAATACTCATCCGTTTGACCTGAAATTTGTCGCGTTTTGTCCTAAATTCACTGGAGATTCTTACACGGAATTTCAGGAAAAAACCATTTCGGGAGAATTTTCCAGAAATTTTGTGCAAACCAAGGCTATCCTCTAGCAAAACTTGTGAAATTTCGCTCTACTTTCTGCAATTTTTTTCCGAGTCCGTATTGCGCTGAAAAAATTCACACAAGTACTTTCGTATGTTGTTTGCTCCCAGGTAAGTAGGCACGTCCATAAACAAATCACAAAAAGAAGATACGGGGAAGAAAAGTCAGGACGTTTTGTTTTTGGAAAACTGGTTTTGTTCACTCTCGGTGTGGGACTTACAGCGCCTTACTCCTTGGGTATTTTGGTATGAAACTTTTACCAGACATTCATCATTGTTTCTATTGAGTTTTGGCTGAGATTTGAGCACCAGACTCATCCCACAAGATTCTCAATATATTTTTTATGCATCACTATCCGGGCTGAAAGAAAGGTTCGTTCGTGTGTGAAACTGTTTGATTTTTTCCTTGGTGAATACTCATCCGTTTGACCTGAAATCTGCCTTGTTTTGTCCCAAATTCAGTGGAGATTCTTACGCGAAATTTCAGGAAAAAACCATTTCGGGAGAATTTTTCAGATATTTTGTGCAAACCAAAGTTATATACTCTAGCAAAACTTGTGAAATTTCGCCCTACTTTCTGCAATTTTTTTCCGGGTCCGTATTGCGATGAAAAAATTCACACAAGTACTTTCGTATGTTGTTTGCACCCAGGTAAGTAGGCACGTCCATAAACAAATCACAAAAAGAAGATACGGGGAAGAATAGTCAGGACGTTCTGTTTTCGGAAAACTGGTTTTGTTCACTCTGGGTGTGGGACTTACTGCGCATTACTCCTTGCGTATTTTGGTCTGAAAAATTTACCAGACATTCGTCATTGTGTCTATTGAGTTTTTGCTGAGATTTGAGCTCCAGACTCGTCCCACAAGATTCGCAATAAATTTTTTATTCATAACTGCCCGGGCTAAAAGAAAGGTTCGTTCGTGTGTGAAACTGTTTGATTTCTTTCCTGGGTGAATACTCATCCGTTTGACCTGAAATTTGTCGCGTTTTGTCCTAAATTCACTGGAGATTCTTACACGGAATTTCAGGAAAAAACCATTTCGGGAGAATTTTCCAGAAATTTTGTGCAAACCAAGGCTATCCTCTAGCAAAACTTGTGAAATTTCGCTCTACTTTCTGCAATTTTTTTCCGAGTCCGTATTGCGCTGAAAAAATTCACACAAGTACTTTCGTATGTTGTTTGCTCCCAGGTAAGTAGGCACGTCCATAAACAAATCACAAAAAGAAGATACGGGGAAGAAAAGTCAGGACGTTTTGTTTTTGGAAAACTGGTTTTGTTCACTCTCGGTGTGGGACTTACAGCGCCTTACTCCTTGGGTATTTTGGTATGAAACTTTTACCAGACATTCATCATTGTTTCTATTGAGTTTTGGCTGAGATTTGAGCACCAGACTCATCCCACAAGATTCTCAATATATTTTTTATGCATCACTATCCGGGCTGAAAGAAAGGTTCGTTCGTGTGTGAAACTGTTTGATTTTTTCCTTGGTGAATACTCATCCGTTTGACCTGAAATCTGCCTTGTTTTGTCCCAAATTCAGTGGAGATTCTTACGCGAAATTTCAGGAAAAAACCATTTCGGGAGAATTTTTCAGATATTTTGTGCAAACCAAAGTTATATACTCTAGCAAAACTTGTGAAATTTCGCCCTACTTTCTGCAATTTTTTTCCGGGTCCGTATTGCGATGAAAAAATTCACACAAGTACTTTCGTATGTTGTTTGCACCCAGGTAAGTAGGCACGTCCATAAACAAATCACAAAAAGAAGATACGGGGAAGAATAGTCAGGACGTTCTGTTTTCGGAAAACTGGTTTTGTTCACTCTGGGTGTGGGACTTACTGCGCATTACTCCTTGCGTATTTTGGTCTGAAAAATTTACCAGACATTCGTCATTGTGTCTATTGAGTTTTTGCTGAGATTTGAGCTCCAGACTCGTCCCACAAGATTCGCAATAAATTTTTTATTCATAACTGCCCGGGCTAAAAGAAAGGTTCGTTCGTGTGTGAAACTGTTTGATTTCTTTCCTGGGTGAATACTCATCCGTTTGACCTGAAATTTGTCGCGTTTTGTCCTAAATTCACTGGAGATTCTTACACGGAATTTCAGGAAAAAACCATTTCGGGAGAATTTTCCAGAAATTTTGTGCAAACCAAGGCTATCCTCTAGCAAAACTTGTGAAATTTCGCTCTACTTTCTGCAATTTTTTTCCGAGTCCGTATTGCGCTGAAAAAATTCACACAAGTACTTTCGTATGTTGTTTGCTCCCAGGTAAGTAGGCACGTCCATAAACAAATCACAAAAAGAAGATACGGGGAAGAAAAGTCAGGACGTTTTGTTTTTGGAAAACTGGTTTTGTTCACTCTCGGTGTGGGACTTACAGCGCCTTACTCCTTGGGTATTTTGGTATGAAACTTTTACCAGACATTCATCATTGTTTCTATTGAGTTTTGGCTGAGATTTGAGCACCAGACTCATCCCACAAGATTCTCAATATATTTTTTATGCATCACTATCCGGGCTGAAAGAAAGGTTCGTTCGTGTGTGAAACTGTTTGATTTTTTCCTTGGTGAATACTCATCCGTTTGACCTGAAATCTGCCTTGTTTTGTCCCAAATTCAGTGGAGATTCTTACGCGAAATTTCAGGAAAAAACCATTTCGGGAGAATTTTTCAGATATTTTGTGCAAACCAAAGTTATATACTCTAGCAAAACTTGTGAAATTTCGCCCTACTTTCTGCAATTTTTTTCCGGGTCCGTATTGCGATGAAAAAATTCACACAAGTACTTTCGTATGTTGTTTGCACCCAGGTAAGTAGGCACGTCCATAAACAAATCACAAAAAGAAGATACGGGGAAGAATAGTCAGGACGTTCTGTTTTCGGAAAACTGGTTTTGTTCACTCTGGGTGTGGGACTTACTGCGCATTACTCCTTGCGTATTTTGGTCTGAAAAATTTACCAGACATTCGTCATTGTGTCTATTGAGTTTTTGCTGAGATTTGAGCTCCAGACTCGTCCCACAAGATTCGCAATAAATTTTTTATTCATAACTGCCCGGGCTAAAAGAAAGGTTCGTTCGTGTGTGAAACTGTTTGATTTCTTTCCTGGGTGAATACTCATCCGTTTGACCTGAAATTTGTCGCGTTTTGTCCTAAATTCACTGGAGATTCTTACACGGAATTTCAGGAAAAAACCATTTCGGGAGAATTTTCCAGAAATTTTGTGCAAACCAAGGCTATCCTCTAGCAAAACTTGTGAAATTTCGCTCTACTTTCTGCAATTTTTTTCCGAGTCCGTATTGCGCTGAAAAAATTCACACAAGTACTTTCGTATGTTGTTTGCTCCCAGGTAAGTAGGCACGTCCATAAACAAATCACAAAAAGAAGATACGGGGAAGAAAAGTCAGGACGTTTTGTTTTTGGAAAACTGGTTTTGTTCACTCTCGGTGTGGGACTTACAGCGCCTTACTCCTTGGGTATTTTGGTATGAAACTTTTACCAGACATTCATCATTGTTTCTATTGAGTTTTGGCTGAGATTTGAGCACCAGACTCATCCCACAAGATTCTCAATATATTTTTTATGCATCACTATCCGGGCTGAAAGAAAGGTTCGTTCGTGTGTGAAACTGTTTGATTTTTTCCTTGGTGAATACTCATCCGTTTGACCTGAAATCTGCCTTGTTTTGTCCCAAATTCAGTGGAGATTCTTACGCGAAATTTCAGGAAAAAACCATTTCGGGAGAATTTTTCAGATATTTTGTGCAAACCAAAGTTATATACTCTAGCAAAACTTGTGAAATTTCGCCCTACTTTCTGCAATTTTTTTCCGGGTCCGTATTGCGATGAAAAAATTCACACAAGTACTTTCGTATGTTGTTTGCACCCAGGTAAGTAGGCACGTCCATAAACAAATCACAAAAAGAAGATACGGGGAAGAATAGTCAGGACGTTCTGTTTTCGGAAAACTGGTTTTGTTCACTCTGGGTGTGGGACTTACTGCGCATTACTCCTTGCGTATTTTGGTCTGAAAAATTTACCAGACATTCGTCATTGTGTCTATTGAGTTTTTGCTGAGATTTGAGCTCCAGACTCGTCCCACAAGATTCGCAATAAATTTTTTATTCATAACTGCCCGGGCTAAAAGAAAGGTTCGTTCGTGTGTGAAACTGTTTGATTTCTTTCCTGGGTGAATACTCATCCGTTTGACCTGAAATTTGTCGCGTTTTGTCCTAAATTCACTGGAGATTCTTACACGGAATTTCAGGAAAAAACCATTTCGGGAGAATTTTCCAGAAATTTTGTGCAAACCAAGGCTATCCTCTAGCAAAACTTGTGAAATTTCGCTCTACTTTCTGCAATTTTTTTCCGAGTCCGTATTGCGCTGAAAAAATTCACACAAGTACTTTCGTATGTTGTTTGCTCCCAGGTAAGTAGGCACGTCCATAAACAAATCACAAAAAGAAGATACGGGGAAGAATAGTCAGGACGTTCTGTTTTCGGAAAACTGGTTTTGTTCACTCTGGGTGTGGGACTTACTGCGCATTACTCCTTGCGTATTTTGGTCTGAAAAATTTACCAGACATTCGTCATTGTGTCTATTGAGTTTTTGCTGAGATTTGAGCTCCAGACTCGTCCCACAAGATTCGCAATAAATTTTTTATTCATAACTGCCCGGGCTAAAAGAAAGGTTCGTTCGTGTGTGAAACTGTTTGATTTCTTTCCTGGGTGAATACTCATCCGTTTGACCTGAAATTTGTCGCGTTTTGTCCTAAATTCACTGGAGATTCTTACCCGGAATTTCAGGAAAAAACCATTTCGGGAGAATTTTCCAGAAATTTTGTGCAAACCAAGGCTATCCTCTAGCAAAACTTGTGAAATTTCGCTCTACTTTCTGCAATTTTTTTCCGAGTCCGTATTGCGCTGAAAAAATTCACACAAGTACTTTCGTATGTTGTTTGCTCCCAGGTAAGTAGGCACGTCCATAAACAAATCACAAAAAGAAGATACGGGGATGAAAAGCCTGGACGTTTTGTTTTCGGAGAACTGGTTTTGTTCACTCTCGGTGTGGGACTTACTGGGCCTTACTCCTTGGGTATTTTGGTCTGAAACATTTAGCAGACATTCGTCATTGTGTCTATTGAGTTTTGGCTGAGATTTGAGCTCCAGACTCGTCCCACAAGATTCGCAATAAATTTTTTATTCATCACTGCCCGGGCTGAAAGGAAAGTTCGTTCGAGTGTGAAACTGTTTGATTTCTTTCCTGGGTGAATACTCATCCGTTTGACCTGAAATCTGTCGCGTTTTGTCCTAAACTCAGTGGAGATTCTTACGCGGAATTTCAGGAAAAATCATTTCGGGAGAATTTTCCAGAAATTTTGTGCAAACCAAGGCTATCCTCTAGCAAAACTTGTGAAATTTCGCTATACTTTCGGCAATTTTTTTCCGAGTCCGTATTGCGCTGAAAAATTCACACAAGTACTTTCGTATGTTGTTTGCTCCCAGGTAAGTAGGCACGTCCATAAACAAATCACAAAAAGAAGATACGGGGAAGAAAAGCCAGGACGTTTTGTTTTTGGAAAACTGGTTTTGTTCACTCTCAGTGTGGGACTTACTGCGCCTTTCTCCTTGGGTATTTTGGTATGAAACTTTTACCAGACATTCATCATTGTGTCTATTGAGTTTTGGCTGAGATTTGAGCTCCAGACTCATCCCACAAGATTCTCAATATATTTTTTATGCATCACTGTCCGGCCTAAAAGAAAGGTTCGTTCGTGTGTGAAACTGTTTGATTTTTTCCTTGGTCAATACTCATCCGTTGGACCTGAAATCTGTCTTGTTTTGTCCCAAATTCAGTGGAGATTCTTACGCGAAATTTCAGGAAAAAACCATTTCGGGAGAATTTTTCAGATATTTTGTGCAAACCAAAGTTATACTCTAGCAAAACTTGTGAAATTTCGCCCTACTTTCTACAATTTTTTTCCGGGTCCGTATTGCGATGAAAAAATTCACACAAGTACTTTCGTATGTTGTTTGCACTTAGGTAAGTAGGCACGTCCATAAACAAATCACAAAAAGAAGATACGGGGAAGAATAGTCAGGACGTTGTGTTTTCGGAAAACTGGTTTTGTTCACTCTCGGTGTGGAACTTACTGCGCATTACTCCTTGCGTATTTTGGTCTGAAAAATTTACCAGACATTCGTCATTGTGTCTATTGAGTTTTTGCTGAGATTTGAGCTCCAGACTTGTCCCACAAGATTCGCAATAAATATTTTATTCATAACTGCCCGGGCTAAAAGAAAGGTTCGTTCGTGTGTGAAACTGTTTGATTTTTTTCCTTGGTGAATACTCATCCGTTTGACCTGAAATCTGTCGCGTTTTGTCCCAAATTCAGTGGAGATTCTTACGCGGAATTTCAGGAAAAAACCATTTCGGGAGAATTTTTCAGAAATTTTGTGCAAACCAAGGCTATCCTCTTGCAAAACTTGTGAAATTTCGCCCTACTTTATGCAATTTTTTACGGGTCCGTATTGCGCTGAAAAAGTACACACAAGTACTTTCGTATGTTGTTTGCACCCAGGTAAGTAGACACGTCCATAAACAAATCACAAAAAGAAGATATGGGTAAGAAAAGCCATGACGTTTGGTTTTTGGAAAACTGGTTTTGTTCACTCTCGATGTGGGACTTACTGCGCCTTACTCCTTGGGTATTTTGGTCTGAAACTTTTACCAGACATTCGTCATTGTGTCTATTGAGTATTGGCTGAGATTTGAGCTCCAGACTCATCCCGCAAGATTCGCAATAAATTTTTTATTCATCACTGCCCGGGCTGAATGGAAGGTTCGAACGTGTGTGAAACTGTTTGATTTTTTTCCTGGGTGAATACTCATTCGTTTGACCTGAAATCTGTCGTGTTTTGTCTGAAATTTAGTGGAGATTCTTACGCGGAATTTCAGGAAAAAACTACTTCGGGAGAATTATTCAGAAATTTTGTGCAAACCAAGACTATCCTCTAGCAAAACTTGTGAAATTTCGCCCTACTTTCTGCAATTTTTTTCCGAGTCCATATTGCGCTGAAAAAATTCACACAAGTACTTTCGTATGTTGTTTGCACCCAGGTAAGCAGGCACTTCCATAAACAAATCACAAAAAGAAGATACGGGGAAGAAAAGCCAGGAAGTTTTGTTTAAGGAAAACCAGTGTTTTTCACTCTCGGTCTGGGACTTAATCTGCCTTACTCCTTGGGTATTTTGGTCTAAAACTTTTACCAGACATTCTTCATTGTGTCTATTGAGTTTTGGCTGAGATTTGAGCACCAGACTCATCCCACAAGATTCGTAATAAATTTTTTATTCATCATTGCCCGGGCTGAAAGGAATATTTGTTTGTGAGTGAAACTGATTCATTTTTTTCTTTGGTGAATACTCATCTGTTTCACCTGAAATCTGTCGCGTTTTGTCTCAAATTTAGTGGAGATTCTTACGCGGAATTTCAGGAAAAAACCATTTTGGGAGAATATTTCAGAAATTTTGTGCAAACCAAGCTGTAGCAAAACTTGTGAAAATTCGCCCAATTTTCTGATATTTTTTTTCGGGTCCGTATTGCGCTGAAAAAATACACAAAAGTACTTTTGTATGTTGTTTGCACCCAGGTACGGATGCACGACCATAAACAAATCACATAAAGAATATGCGGGGAAGAAATGCCAAGATGTTTTGTTTTCGGAAAACCAGTTATGTTCACTCTCGATCTGGGTCTTACTACGCCTTAATCCTTGGGTATTTTGGTCTGAAACTTTTACCAGACATTCGTCATTGTGTCTATTGAGTTTTGCCAGAGATTTGAGTCCTAGACTCGTCCTAGAAGATACGCAATAAATTTTTTATTCATCACTGCCAGGCTGAAAGGAAGGTTCGTTCGTGTGTGAAACTGTTTGATTTTTTTTCCTGGGTGAATACTCATCCGTTTGACCTGAAATCTGTGGCGTTTTGTTCCAAATTCAGTGAAGATTCTTACGCGGAATTTCAGGAAGAAATCATTTCGGGAGAATTTTTCAGAAATTTTGTGCAAACCAAAGCTATCCTCTAGCAAAACTTGTGAAATTTCGCCCTACTTTCCGCAATTTTTTTCCGGGTCCGTATTGCGGTGAAAAAATTTACACAAGTACTTTCGTTTGTTGTTTGCACCCAGGTAAGGAGGCACGTCCATAAACAAATAACAGTAAGAAGATACGGGGAAGAAAGGCCAGGACGTTTTGTTCTCGGAAAACTGGTTTTGTTCACTCTCTGTCTGGGACTTACTGCACCTTACTCCTTGGGTATTTTGGTCTGAAACTTTTACCAGACATTTGTCATTGTGTCTGTTGAGTTTTGACTGAGATTTGAGCCCCAGACTCGTACCACAAGATTCGCAATAAATTTTTTATTCATCACTGCCCAAGCTGAAAGGAAGGTTCATTCGTGTGTGAAACTGTTTGATTTTTTTCCTAGGTGAATACTCATCTGTTTGACCTGAAATCTGTCGTGTTTTGTCTGAAATTTAGTGGAGATTCTTACGCAGAATTTCAGGAAAAAACTACTTCGGGAGAATTTTTCAGAAATTTTGTGCAAACCAAGACTATCCTCTAGCAAAACTTGTGAAATTTCGCCCTACTTTCTGCAATATTTTTCCGGGTCCGTATTGCGCTGAAAAAATTCACACAAGTACTTTCGTACGTTGTTTGCACCCAGGTAAGGAGGCACGTCCATCAACAAATCACAGAAAAAAGATGCGGGGAAGAAAAGCCAGGACGTTTTGTTTTCGGAAAATCGGTTTTGTTCACTCTCGATCTGGGACTTATTGCGCTTTACTCCTTGGGTACTTTGGTCTGAAACTTTTACCAGACATTCGTCATTGTCTCTATTGAGTTTTGGCTGAGATTTGAGCCCCAGACTCGTCCCACAAGATTCGCAATAAATTTTTTATTCATCATTACCAGGGCTGATAGGAAAGTGCGTTCGTGTGTGAAACTGTTTGTCTTTTTCCTGGGTGAATACTCATCCGTTAAACCTGAAATTTGTCGCATTTTGTCCCAAATGCAGTAGAGATTCTTACGCGGAATCTCAGAAAAAGCCATTTCGGGAGAATTTTTCAGAAATTTTCTGCAAACTAAGGCTATCCCTCTAGCAAAACTTGTGAAATTTCGCCCTACCTTCTGCAATTTTTTTCCGGGTCCGTATTGCGATGAAAAAATACACACAAGTACTTTCGTATGTTGTTTGCACCCAGGTAAGGAGGCACGTCCATAAACAAATCACAGAAAGAAGATACAGGGTAGAAAAGCCAGGACGTTTTTCTTTCGGAAAACCGTTTTGTTCACTCTCGGTCTGGGACTTACTGCGTCTTACTCCTTGTGTATTTTGGTCTGAAACTTTTACCAGACATTTGTCATTGTGTTTGTTGAGTTTTGATTATGATTTGAGCCCCAGACTCATCCCACAAGATTCGCAATAAATTTTTTATTCATCACTGCCCGGCCTGAAAGGAAGGTTCATTCGTGTGTGAAACTGATTGATTTTTTTCCTGGGTGAATACTCATCCGTTTGATCTGAAATCTGTCGTGTTTTGTCCCAAATTCAATGGACATTCTTACTCGGAATTTCAGGGAAAATCCATTTCGGGAGAATTTTTCAGAAATTTTGTGCAAACCAAAGCTATCCTCTACAAAAACTTGTGAAATTTCACCCTACTTTCTGCAATTTTTTTCCAGGTTGTATTGCGCTGAAAAAATTCACACAAGTACTTTCGTATGTTGTTTGCACCCAGGTAAGGAGGCACGTCCATAAACAAATCACAGAAAGAAGATACGGGGAAGAAAAGCTGGGACGTTTTCTTTTCGAAAAATCGGTTTTGTTCACTCTCGGTCTGGGACTTACTGCGCCTAACTCCTTCGATATTTTGGTCTGAAACTTTTACCAGATATTTTTCATTGTGTCAGTTGAGTTTTGGCTGAGATTTGAGCCTCAGACTCGTCCCACAAGATTCGCAATATATTTTTTATGCATCACTGTCTGGGCTGAAAGAAAGGTTCGTTCGTGTGTGAAACTGTTTGATTTTTTTCCTGGGTGAATACTCATCCGTCTGACCTGAAATCTGTCGCGTATTTTCCCAAATTCAGTGGAGATTCTTACGCAGAACTTCAGGAAAAAAACCATTTCGCGTATTGCGCTGAAAAAATTCACACAAGTACTTTCGTATCTTGTTTGCACCCAGGTAAGGAGGCACGTCCATAAACAAATCACAGAAAGATGATACGGGGAAGAAAAGCTAGCACGTTTTGTTTTCAGAAAACCGGTTTTGTTCACTCTCGGTGTGGGACTTACTGCGCCTTACTCCTTGGGTATTTTGGTTGAAACTTTTACCAGACATTCGTCATTGTGTCTATTGAGTTTTGGCTGATATTTGAGCTCCAGACTCGTCCCACAAGATTCGCAATAAATTTTTTATTCATCACTGCCCGGGCTGAAAGGAAGGTTCGTTCGTGTGTGAAATTGTTTGATTTTTTTTCCTGGGTGAATACTCATCCGTTTGACCTGAAATCTGTCGCGTTTTGTCCCAAATTCAGTGGAGATTTTTACGCGGTATTTCAGGAAAAAAACCATTTCGGGAGAATTTTTCAGAAATTTTGTGCAAACCAAGGCTATCCTCTAACAAAACTTGTGAAATTTCACCCTACTTTCTGCAAAAAAAATTTGGGGCTGTATTGCGCTGAAAAAATTGACACAAGTACTTTCGTATGTTGTTTGCACCCAGGTAAGGAGGCACGTCTATAAACAAATCACAGAAAGAAGATACAGGGTAGAAAAGCCAGGACATTTTTTTTCGAAAACCGGTTTTGTTCACTCTCGGTCTGGGACTTACTGCGCCTTACTCCTTGGGTATTTTGGTCTGAAACTTTTACCAGACATTCTTCATTGTGTCTATTGAGTTTTGGCTGAGATTTGAGCCCCAGGTTCGTCCCACAAGATTCGCAATAAATTTTTTATTCATCACTGCCCGGGCTGAAAGAAAGGTTCGTTCGTGTGTGAAACTGTTTGATTTTTTTCCTGGGTGAATACTCATCCGTTTGACCTGAAATCTGTCGCATTTTGTCCCAAATTCAATGGAGATTCTTACGCGGAATTTTAGGAAAAAACCATTTCAGAAGAATTTTTCAAAAATTTTGTGCAAACCAAGACTATACTCTAGCAAAACTTGTGAAATTTCGCTCTACTTTCTGTAATTTTTTTTCGGGTCCGTATTGCGCTGAAAAAATTCACACAAGTACTTTCATATGTCGTTTTCACCTAGGTAAGGAGGCACGTCCATAAACAAATCACAGAAAGAAGATACGGGAAAGAAAAGCCAGGACGTTTTGTTTTCGGAAAACCGATTTTGTTCACTCTCGGTCTGGGACTTACTTCGCCTTACTCCTTTGGTATTTTGGTTTGAAACTTTTACCAGACATTCGTCATTGTGTCTATTGAGTTTTGGCTGAGATTTTAACCTCAGACTCGTCCCACAAGATTCACAATAAAAAATAATTAATTATTATATTGACTAAAGTAAAGAACATTTTAAAAATTATTTAATAATAATAATAATTAATTTAAAAATCAAAAATATTTTTAATCATTAAAATATATCTAATTTAGTTAATATAGTAACTAGTTATTTTTTCTTTAAAACTAGTTTCTATTTAATAATTTTTTTTAGTAATATAATTTTAGTATTTTAATTATTTTATTGAAGTAAAGTTTTTCTTCTTTTAATAAATAAGTCATCTGAGAATAGGTTTACTACATAATTTATTATATCGAAGTATTGTTATTTTTTATACTTTTATATTATATAATTTATTTAACCATTATATTTTTTACAATATTTATTAATTTTACTATTTTAGAACAATACTGATAGATATTATATTTGTTTCATTTACATGTATATTTTAACTCTATTTTTATTTTTTAATATATATATATATATATATATATATATATTATTTTTAAAAATGTGTCATTTTATTTTATTTTATGTTCAACTTGAACAGAAATATTGTAATAACATTAGATTAATAAAAAATATGCAACAATTAAAAATAAAAAATATTTAATTGAAACGATTTATCCAGAAATAAAAGATTAATTAAATAATATTTTAATTCAAAGTAAACTCCTGGTTGTTTATGTAACTTGATAATTTTTTTCTGATTTGAGTTTAATAAAAAAAATTATTCTTATTATTCTTTGGGTGTGAGTTAAATAGTATTAGTGATTTTACAATGTCTTAATTTATTTTTAAAATATTCATACTATAATTAATTTCGTATTTGGTGGTTGATAATTGAAAAATATTTCTTATGATTCAGGGTTCTATTTAATATCTAGAGTCTTAAATTTTATATTATTTTAATATATTTCAAGTTTTTTAAGATATAGATTTTAAATTTATGATTTTTACAATGAAATTAAGTGATACATTAATAATTGATGAGCGCTGATGCTTATATTTTATTTTAATAAATTTGCATGTGTTGTTTATGTCCTAAATAATTTTTTCAAGTTTCTTTGATTTTAATGTGTTCAAGTTATTTGTAATATTTTTTTATTTATTTTCTTATTTACATGTACATTTATATATATATAATTATAAAATTATTTATAGTAAAAGAAAATAAAATTATTTATATATAAAATAGTGAAAGAAAATGTGTCAAATAAATCAACAAAACATAAAACAGAATTGAAGAATTTATGTATCTTAAATGATTTCAAAGAAGGTGACAAGATTAATTTTGAAGCAAGTTAACATACTAAATAATGAGATTCAATTTGAATAATTTGGGATGAATAATTTTTTTACATAATATTTTATTATTACTTACTTTTCTCAGGATTTGTGTCAAATTGTTGATATTTAAACAATTTAATTATTTATGTTTATGTATTGTTTATATTAATTTTAGTATGTTTAGTTTTGTTATTTATTCGCGTATATCGATATTTATTTCTTATATATTAATATTTATTTTATAATTTATTTATTTATTTTTTACTTGCATTTACATTTACTAATTTATATATATATATATATAATTATATAAATTATATTTTTATATAAAATAGTAAAAGAAAATGTGACAAACAAACGGGATGAATGAATTTATGAATTTAAAAAAAGACATCAACTTTTTTTTTTAAAGAGAAGTTAACCTACAAAATTACGAAATTCGACAACTTTTATAATGAATCATTTCTTCAAAAATTTCTATCATTTTCAAAATCTTAAATTATTTTATTTTCTACTTAAATAAAAATATAAAATAAATAAAATTTATAATTTTTTCAAAATACTAAATAAATATAAATCCACTCAATTTTAATGTCATTATTAAATAAAAATAAAAAATCAACAAAATTAATAAATTATTATAAATTCTAAATAAATACATATCCTAAATAATTTAATGTCATTCTTAAATAAAAATCTTAAATAAATAAATTTTTTCTAAGTTTTTCAAAATCCTAAATAATCAAAAAATCTTAAATTATTTCATTTCCCACTTAAATAAAAATCTAAAATCCAAAAATATTTAATGTCATTTTTAAATAAAAATCTAAATTAATTAAATTTCTATGTTTTTCAAAGTTCTAAATAAATACAAATCCTAAATGATTTTATTTCCTACTTAAATAATAATATATAAAATAAATAATATTTTTAAAAATTTTAAAATTCTAAATAAATACAAATCCTAAATTATTTAATGTCATACTTAAATAAAAAATTGCAATAAAAAAATTCCTAAACTATTTAAAATTATAAATAAATAGAAATCTTAAATTAATAAATGTAGTACTTAAATAAAATACCAAAATTATTTAAACTTAGAAATAAATACAAAATTATTGAATGTCATACTTAAATAAAAATTTATAATAAATAAAATTTCTAAATTATTTAAAATTATAAATAAATACAAATCCTAAATTATTCAACGTCATACTTAAATAAAAATTTACAATAAATAATTTTTTAAATTATTTAAAATTTTAAATTTTAAACAAATACAAATTCTAAATTATTTAATGTCCTACTTAAATAAAATATCTAAAATAAATAAAATTATTAAATTATTTAAAATATTAATACAAAATAAATACAAAATCATAAATTATTTTATTTCGTATTTACATAAAAATATAAAATAAATAAAAAATTTAAGTTTTTTAAAATGGTAAATAAATAAAAATCCAAAGATTTGTAATATCATTCTTAGATAAAAATATAAAATCAATAAAAAAATTTAAACTAATCAAAATTCTAAATAAATTCATATCCTAGATTATTTAATTTCATTCTTACATAAAAATCTAAAATTAATAAATTTCTACGTTTATAAAATCCTAAATTATTTTATTTCCTACTTAAATAATAATTTTAAAGAAATAAAATTTCTAAAATTATTAATGCTCATTTTATTTCTTATATATTAATATTTACATTATAATTTATTTTTCTTATTTATATATATATATATATAATTATATAAATTATATTTTTATACAGAAAAGGGAAATTATTCAATTTTTAGGATAAATATAGTTTATTTATTTATTCGATGCTTAATTTTTTTTATAATAATATTTAATTTATATTTTTTTGAAAGAATGTATCCGGAAAAAAAAAATCATCATTTAGAGACTATTCATTCATATTCATTTACACAGGATTTATTATAGTTTTTTTTTCTTTATAAAATGTGTTATGTCCGGTAACACGGGTACAGGGCTAGCTAGCACATAACATATAAGAGCCACCTTATGCAGCAGAAGTAAAAAACAGATAGCAACCTTATGCATAATCATAAGGAATTACACTGAAAAAGTACAAATTAATTGAATATACTTACAAACTTTCATTAGATGAAGAAAAGTATATCAAATGAAGATTGAGGTCGAGGTGTTCAAGTCTCCTACGACTTATTTGCATTGCATGTTTAATCAATATATTGATTTCACCATGATTATACTAAGGCGAAATATATGAAAGGATGGATCCTTATAACGGAGGAGACCCTAAATCCTAAACTCTAAACCTTAAATAAAGTGAGAGCATGTTTTTTCGTCTCCTAGCGGTCTGCGCCGTGGTAATCAAAATCCATAGACGTAACTCAACGACTTAGAAGATTCCAGTGCTTGGAAAGAACACTGGTTGCAACAACATCTTTGGTTGGGAGAAAAAAAGAGAGAATGTACTAAAGGATTGAATCTGGAAGATTGCTGATAATATCAGCCATGGTTGAGAATGCAAAGTGTGATTGAATGCTTCACCTTCTTATAGAAATTGATGTTTAGCAAAACTTTTATATGAATTGATGTGCATGCCATGACTATGGCCAGCCCCAATTAATCACTAAAAATAATATTATTTCCATATTTTTCAATTAATCACTAAAAGTAATAAATTTATATAATTACATAAATATTAAAACTATAAGATTATATTTTCTTTTAAATTATAATATTTTAATGTAATAAAAATATATGTACATATTCTAAAAGTAATAAACACCACTTTAGTTTCTTTTTTAAGAATCAATAGATTATGACTTCTAATTTTTACTTTTTAAAATATTTAAATATTGAATTAACTATTCAAATCAAATATAACGATTTCCGTTAAAAATTTAATTAAAATCCTGATATAAATAACAACTTCGGTACTTTTAAAAAATAAATTAAAAATAGTAATCTCCAACATTTTTTTCTTGATTCATATCCATAATTTATTTTCAAATTTACTTTTTCTATAAAAACGTAAAAGTCCTTTCGTTTGCTGAATCCAACTAAACTGGATAAAAAATGATGTTTTATATATGGAGATTTTTTTTAAATTGTGATGATGTGATTGAGTGAAAATATTGTTATAAATATTTAAATAAAAATTATAAAAATAATATTTTATATTTTTACTGATTTTTAGGTTCATTATCATGCTGAATGGTTTAATAAAAGTAACAAGATACTTTTCTTGGTGAAACTTTCATTTTAATTTAGAAAATATTCTCATGAGAATTTCTGTAAATAATTTAACCATCGATCTTTTCAAGAAAATTGTTTCTACTAAAATTATTTTTTTAAAGGATATGAAATAATCTAAAAAACCTACTTTCTCAATTTCATTCTATAAGAAACTAAAAAATCTATTTCTATACGGCTTCTAAAGAAATATGAATTGGAAACACATAATTATACACAATTCTTTACTTTATTCATTAAAAATACATTCACAAAAACCAAGAATATATGAATTTATATAGTTAACATATTCGTCAAAATATATGTGCAAATATTTTTGAAAAATCAATATATTTACTCTTTAAGATTTTTACATGTGATATAAATAACGAAACGATAAATTCCTTTCATCTTATTATTATATATCTTAATCAACCTAACTTCGATCATTGTTAAAAGTAGTAAATCTCTATTATAATGTATATCTTTACTTCTTCTTTTTCATCAGTTATAAATTAATTAAATAAATTATTTATATATAAAAAATAAATCAGATTAACATGTTATTTTAAAAATTAATCAATATAATCTAACCTAACTTCATTTTCCTTCAGTTATATTTTGCATTTTGCATGTCTGTTTACCTTTCCCTACTCCTTATTTAAGTGGTATAAAAGGATAAAAAGAAAATTTATTTTGTGTGTTTTTAATAACATATATTATAGCCCTACATTTTTCTTCTTGCACCACCACAATTTTCTAAATTCCGAAACTAGCCTTAATCTTTAATTTGAAAAAGGACACTGTGTGTTACGAATTCATCAATCCAGAACTGAGTATTTTTTTTTCTGGATGAGGAGGTGTTCTGAAAGCAATTTTTGCATAAATTATTGATTTCTGGATTGCTGAATCTGGAAGCCT
The DNA here is from genome assembly GCF_051622355.1 of Phaseolus vulgaris. Classification (NCBI taxonomy): domain Eukaryota; kingdom Viridiplantae; phylum Streptophyta; class Magnoliopsida; order Fabales; family Fabaceae; genus Phaseolus; species Phaseolus vulgaris. Next base: position 3,506,773 of record NC_143501.1, on the reverse strand, counting down.
AATTCTGTTACGGATTCAGGGATCCAGAATGTTTTTTTTTAATTACAGATTTCTAAATCCGGAATGCATATTTCTGTTATGGATTGGTGGATCCGGAATGTTTTTTTTTAATGATGGATTTTTGAATGTGAAATGCATATTTTGAATTACGGATTGGTGGATCCGAAATTTTACCGGAAGTGTCAATCCGAAATTTTTCCGGATTCCATAATCCATAATGCAAAAAAATAAATACAGTTTAAGTGCATTTTAGGGTTTTTTAAAAAATAATAGGGACAATTTGGTCTTTGCATAACATTGTGGGGGTGCAGGAAGAAAAATGTAGGAGTGCAGGAAGAAACTGCCTTGATTTTATGAGTTGATAATCATTAGAATCCCCTGTAGAAACAATAGTGTTTGGTTGAGAGTGGTGCAAACACTTTATATCTGTATTCTATAATTTCCACCGATCTTCTACTTAGAATGTACAGTTTTATAGCTTTGCAGAAGAGGAATACTCTCATTTCATTTCTCAGTAGTTGGTGATTCTTTCTTCTATACCCTTCCATCTATTTTCTTTGTAGAATTCACAGTTACATGGCTTTGCAAGAGAGGAACATTCTCAGTGATTGCTGATTCCTGGCTACTAACATCTTCCTCCCTTTCCTCATCTTCCTTCTGTTCAGTTGCTTTGCCCCACATCACACTATAAAACCCAATGGATATTGTTGTGGCTCCAATTAAACTGCAAAATGCAAGAACAATGATATGCAAATGATGAGGCCAACATAAAACTGCTTAGTTTCTTTTCTGTCAAAAATGCATCAGAAGCAGTAGAACTTCAAACTATAGAGTGATGGAATGGAACTTTAAAAGGGTTTTAATGACATTAAGTACTAATTAAAATGGAATGTTGATAAGTGCAGAACTGGAAAATAACAAACAAGTGACCAAATTAAGAGTGGCTAGCTCCAGATGAATGATGAATAAGAAAACAAGGTCACATGACTGATATATATAAGGACCTATTTGGACAAGTTTCTCTATAAATATTTCTAGGAGAGAAAATTAAGAAGAAAAAGTAAAATAAGTTTTTCCATAAACTAAAATTTGCTTATAAGATTAACCAATTTACCACCACCAACACCATTAGCTCTAGTGTTTTTCCAATCCATTTTTGTTTGGTTTAACTAATAGTTATGGAGAACAGGTACAAGATAGGTAACAGCAATTGCTTTATTCATAAGCATTTTCTTAATTACTTCACCATGTCCAAAAGAAGAATCCAATGTGAAAGTTGCAATACTAACCTTCCAACATATAGAGTATCACCAAGGAACATAACACCCATGGCAACTGCAATAACAATTGAGAGAGGCTTGAACATTGCAACATATACAGGCCCCTTCAAGTGTATTCCCCAGGCATATATTGCACTACTCAAGAACTTGTTAAATATTCCCTAATCACAAAATGCATCATCATCAACAAATTATGTTAACTACAGTGTACTTTAAGGTGAAAGTGCAGAATAATTTTTCAGGGGTGTCTTACAGTGCAAACAATAGAGATCAGGGATATATCTGGTCTTATTTTCCAAGCACTAGAATTTTTCTCTCCAATTAAACCTACAATTGAAGCTACAATGGCTGCACACAAGTTGTAAAAGAACACCATAGTTAGTTCATCCGGGAACTCCTTCAAGATTTCAACCTGTAAAATGGAATATCAGAATTTAAAATTATGAGTACTACCATAATGACTATTTCTATACAAATAAACCACCAATTTCGTCCTTGAACTATTATCCTCTCTTGTAAATAGTTCTTTCTTGAAGTAATAAAACTATTTAACAATGTCTGAACTCTGAAGTATTGAATAGCCATTAGTTTAGCTCCTATGTTAATGTGTTCTAGAACAATTCAGGGACAGTTTGAATGTTTTTAGTATTTATGAAACTACTTAGAATGATTTCTAACACTTGTGAGTGGAAAACAACATCAGTAACACCTACAACACTGCATCTAAGTTTTGTCCTGTGTTTTACTTTAAGAACCATTTTGGTGAGAAAGTAACACTTCAAGGATCAAATGGGTGATTTACTCATTTCCATAATATGCAACAACAAAAATGCATACCTGCAAAACCAACCATATAGTAAGTAGTATATTGCAGCCTGTCAGAAGAAGGCCACCAAAGGCCCAATTTCTATCTACTGAAGTAAGAATGCCATTTGATTGTGAAAGTTGAATTGAAGGGGAATTATCTGCAATGATGATCGATTGACCTTTGCAGAAAGTCACAATAAATGCACCTGATATCGATATTATGCTGCCCCAAATCTTAGCCTGGGTAGTTCTACTTCTTATGGCTATCTTTTCCATCCTTAAATTGTGGTGGTAAATTGACAAGAAAAGACAAAAGAATGTGTCTGTAAGTAAAATCAAAATTGGTTGCAACCAAAAAATTTCCTTTCTTGATTATAAGCTTATAAAACTTGCACATGGGTAGAAAAGTGGTAACCCGAATGGTAGTGAAAATGGAATTTTTTGAATTTAGGGTTGGTTTCATTTCACCAAAAACAAAACTGGCTCCACCCTCTAATGAAACTACATAAATTATCATAGGAATTACCAAAAGGGTAAAGTCAATGTTGGAAAGCCGTGGGATTCTCATTCACAATAATGGAACAGATCTGCCAGGAGTTGTACTTCTGCCATATAACATGAAATGTTTTATTTTCATCTTTCGTTTACACAACTCTGGACTATTCAAAAGGTATAATTTTTAAACTAATTACTTCAAAAAGTCAACAAATTTATCAACCCAGATAATCCAATTGAATGAAAGTAAAAAAAAAAAACTGTGAAATGGTATTCAAGATATGAAATTGAACCTGCAAATGACAGCAAGTATGAAGGTGAAAGCAGGAGCGAGGTTGCTGATTGCAGAGGAAAGTGTGGGAGAACTATAACTGATGCCAACATACCCCAGAATCTGAGATGAACAGCTGCATCAGAATCCAAAAGTTAGTACAATAAAGTGAAAGATAGAAATCTAAAAAGCCTTAGCAATTGTGATGCCCTTTACATACCCTATGACTCCAAGAACAGCAATTTTGGAAAGGATGGAAAAACTGAGAGGGGGAACCACTCTTGATCTGCAAAGAGACATGAGAAGGAATCATTGAAGTGTGTGAGTTCATAGTTAGGAGCTGAGAAACATGTGTGTATAAGATTAGCATGAAACCTTCTGTAGAGAAGAGTAACAGGAAGAAGTACAAGAAAAGCCAAAGAATAGGCATAAGAGACAAAGACATAGCTACTCATCCCTTGCAGAGTGGCTGCTTTGAAGAGAGTGAACAAAGCTGTGTTATTGCATTCATTGGCAACAAGCACCACCAGAGGTAGCAAATCCTTGTAAAAGTATCTTCTATCCATCATTTCAGACTCAGACACACACACACACTCTAGCTATTAATATGGACAATTTGCACTTTATATATTACAGTTTCTTCAGAACTTTTTGTAGCACTTGATTAACTAATTCATGAAAATTTTAAAAATTTGATTTATTTAGTTTAGATATTAAATATATTTTATATTTTTTTTAAACTAGTCCTAAAACACTTAAAAAATGAAATCATAATATATCTTCCCAGCTTGTAGTTATTGAAATTAGGATCCTTGAATCCTCCATAAAACCCTATGGTATTCCTATGTATTTTGATATTTTAATTGCCCACTAGACTAATATTTAGTTTGATATTAAGTAAAGTTGTTTATCCATTTTGAAACATGTATTATATGAAAATTAGATTTAGATTTACTTTCACAACCACTGACAAATTTCATAGAAAGTTGAGAGTGGACATTTAGATCCTTTTATTTTTCTAAAATTACAAATAAATACAGTAAACTATGAATACGTCAAGGTATAAAGAAATAAGCCATAAATAAAGTAATTTTCTTTTTATGGAATATTAATAATAGTGCTTATTACCATGGTATAAATAATTAATTACTTTAGACAAAGTAAAGTTGGATTATTATTACAATATTAATAACATTTAAATATTGAATAGAAAAATATTTTGCAAGTGTATTTTTGAGAATTGAAGTTCGTATGAAAAAAAAAATGTGATTAAGAAAAGTCAATTGTCCAATCATTAAGATATATTGTTTTAACCTCTTACAAATACAATATATCAATCCAACTCTCAGAGTAAAAAAAAAAATTTTGATATAAGAATATAAACCTATATATTATATGATAATTATTTTGACGGAGAGTCAAAGTTCGAAAGCGAACAAAAAACCAGAAAAACATGATCGAAGAAGAAGAATTAATTGTCCCATCACTAACAAATATTGTTTTAACCCCTTACAAATACAATATATTAATCAAACTTTCTCGAGTAAAAATAACATATTTTTTGATATAACAATATAGATTTATATATTATATGACAATTATTTATTTGTTTCCTTCATTGTTCTAGGATCTTAAATACTTCATCGCAATTCAGTATGAGTAGTTAATTGAGGTATCATTAGGTTAATTTCTTTTTGTAGTTTAGTACATTAATTCATAATTTTTTTACTTTGTAAATAAAGCTATTAGAAAGCAGAAAGTGACCCTTTGTAGAGGGTGGTTATGTGGCACAAATGGACAAAGAGAAGATGAAGTTTTGCTTCAATTTGAAGTGTTGCTAAATTGGATGCAGAGTGAGTGTGATATGCTAAAGTAGGTTTATGGGGACACTTATTTTTGGAATATGAGTGGGAAATATCAACTCAATTTTAACAAATGATAAAGCAATATGTTTGCACATTTTGTCCACATATCCATTTTAAATTAGTGCTAGATGAGATTTTCTTTTTTGAAAATTATATTTGATTAGTAGAAAATATGATTGGAAAAAATTGAAATAAAGGATAATAATTTTTTAAAATTACTATTAAAAATTGAAATATATAGATGAATGAATGTCTCATTATCTATTCACCTTTGAAATTTAAGATGCCACTTTATTTTAATAACTTTCTCAGTTTCAATAAATTTAAGCTTATAAATATCCATTTGCAGAAGAAAAAGTCTTAGTGTAATGTTTTCCTTTCTTGATACAAAATGGATTTTTAAAAAAATAAAATAAAATAAAATAAAATATATCAATAATTTAGGAATTTCTGACGTGGAAAACTTTTTCATCTCATATAATCTAATATAGAAAATATCTCCATTATAAAATTAAAATTATAATTATAAGAATTAGGAGCAGCATGGTACTAAGTTTTTCTCATATTATAGAAAGTTATATGATATACTACATTAATTTTCATTATTATATGAACAAAGTAACTCTATCCATGTAAGAATTAAATATTTATTTATTTCTTTTTCTAAATTCTATTATAGTTTTTCAAAAAACAATTTATCTCTCCAATTTAGTTATCTCACTTCTTTATCTTCTTTTTTTTCATATTTTTCCTCCTCAACCTAATAATCTTTCTTTTTCATCTATTTATCTTGTTTATCTTCAATCTATTTTTACAATATTTTTCATTTATTTTCTTCTTTTCTATTATATTAATTTTTTTTTCTCTCTTCTTGTCACACCATTAAAAAGTAAAGGTGTTATCCCATTTCACAGTCTCAGAATTATTTTGTCAAGAAAGAGATAGAATATTGATATGATGATAAAGACAAAAGATAAAAGTAGAAACTGATATTATTTTGCAATTTATTGTATGTTTGCTTGCCATTTTCTGCATCACACATATGTTAGGAGGAAAGAACAAGACATAGAGAGGGACCTATATATCCAAAATTCCTTCCTTCCCCTTTTTTTTTGAAATTGTTTTCTTTCTAATAAAGAAAAGGAGAAAGTGATAGAAAAAGATATTTTTCTTTTTTAAAAAAGTAATGCAATTATTAAATTGTGGTTGATGTTTATCCCTCATGTCATACTCATCCTTATAGGTTTGGCCTACGATTTTGGCTTCAAGTATGTTTAGATTGAAATTGGAAAAAATCAAAAGTACTTTTGTTTAGTATCCTCAATTCATGTATCAAAATGTGTAGCTTTGAAGTTTTATGAAGCCACTCAAAATATTTTAAATTTTCACAAAGGATTGTGATATAAGTAATGATATATCTAAAAAGAAATTAACTACTTGGCCACTATGTTTAAGGTCATCATTGGATTTTTCAATATCAAAATCTAATATGCATGTAATCCTTTATTGAATAGATTGATCTAAAATCAAATATATTTTAATTAAATTAAATTGAATTATATTTTTTGACTAGTCTAACTTAGATTTGAGCTAGCTTAACTTGACTATGGTGTGACCTAGTTCAACTTGTTTTGGACTCAATCCGATCCAGTCTTACATGACTTAGGTCAAACTCGACTCAACCTGAACTCGACTCGATCTTACTTGGGTTTTACCCTTTCATCTGATGCAAACTCACATTGATTTTGAATTTTTCAAAAAGTTATCCCATCCAAATTCAATTAAATAGACTAAACTTAAAATCCAAATATATGAATTTAGATAATTATGAATTGGACCTGAAGAGTTAGAATTTTTTCACCTGTAATTATACTAATAAAGTAGCTCATTATTTCTTTAGGCTTAATGATAGTCTTGTGTTTCACAAAAGCAGTGCTTTAGTGGCATGTTTCAAGGATTTAGAAGCGTTCGTTTTCTACTTATTTCTAAAACAATTGAATTGACTTATAATAGGAAGTCTCAATCCATCTTTTCAAATCTTTAGAACCGATAAAGGAATTGGTATGTGACTCTATTTTATAGGTAAATAAGGAATAATATTAGAAAGGAACACTTTCAAGTATGGACCACCGTGGCACAACTATATTGAGTAAACCATTTGAATACTCAACTACTTCTTGTGCTAAGTTGTTCTTGTGCTCAGTTGTTGTCTTGCTCTTTATCTGTTCTTTGATTCTGCATCAGGCAAACACGGCACGGGACAATTATGCTCAAAGCATATTTGGACACCATGTAAAGAGTCTCAAATCATTAGCCAATTTTACCACTACTTTAGCAGGTTATCGCTGTCAATATTCATCAATCTTTGCAATCTTTTCTTAGGTTCTCCCACCAGCACTTTCATACACCACACAAAAAATCTGTGATATTGGAAAGGTTCCAGAGTAGCTCCGGTTCCAGATATGATCATTTGGAGAAAGTCATTCTCATTTTATGAAGAGAAATATATTAAGAAGTAGACTCTAAGTACAATTCAATCTCATGAAGTTAACTTATAAGATGAGGTTTGTACCCAGTTATATACTATGAAAAGTCATTATCTGGAATCTCCAACAAAATATGTACTTCAAAGAAGATAGATATTCCAAAAATAAAAGCAGGTGCTTTAAAATGCAACATGGCCCTTATTTTCCTTTTCTTTTTCTTTGAGACTCAGACTAATTTTTTGAAGTCTAAGATCCATTTGAGTATTGATATTTACTAATAGGTTTTTTCCATATACACAAACTTGATCTAATACTTGACCATGTGTTTAGGGGGTGTAGTTACCTGTCAAATTATAAAGGTTGAGGTTTACTTTCTTATATCAACAAGTTTAAATATGTTACATGTATACATACATGTAGTTCTCTGACATGCTACTGGATGGAGAGATGTCAATTTTTCCATTAAACCACTTGAAGAAAAGTTACACCTCCTCTGTGGAAATAACAGTGTAGGTTCCATTCTATGACAAACTATGTATATCATAAGTAACAGCAAGTTGTGAATACACTGAAAATCTTTCGTTCACTTTACTTTAGAGGGAAACAATAGGTATAAGCAGCACAGAATCATCTTGGGAGACAATGGAAGTAAAGCTTTGACCCTCAGCCGCATGTACTCTTGCTGTTCTATGACAAGAAAATGGCTTTGTTATGGTTTTTCTATGATGTTCAAAGTAGGAAGAGATTGTATTTGTCTTTTAAACAATCTTTTCTGATGTTTCAGTCCTCTGGCTTTGCAAGAGAGGAACATTCTCTGTAGTTGGTGATTCCAGGCTACCAACAACTTCCTCTATCTCTTCTGTTGCCTTGCCCCACAATACAACATAAAGGCCAATTGATACTATTATGGCTCCAACTATGCTGCAAAATGCAGAGAAAAAATGTACATAAGTGAACATATCAGCAAACTGTCATTAAATTGTACTATGTATATGTCAATGTTGTATGTTTTGAGCTTATAATGGATTTTATTGATAGAAACTCATTGAAATGGCATTTTGTAAGTAGAAAATCATAAATCATCAAGAAAATTGACAAAAAAAAGAGAGGCTGGTTTGAATGAGTGATAAGACAAGTAACAAAGTAAGATATATGAGGGAAGATTCATCAACAATTCCATGCCATGTGTAACCAATCTACTCCCAGCTAATCATTTTATTCCAGATTCATTCTTAAATCTCAATTGTGTTCTTTGACAACATGGTTCTTCCTATTAGCTAACTCATTCTTATCATCATATTTCATCCTAGATTTTTTTACCAGTGTTGAGTTTCATTTCTTCACATTTTCATAAAGCACATGTCCAACATGGACAATTTTTGTTAGACTGAATTTGCTATATTCATCATAATAACTTGCATAAGTGTTTCCCCTTGTTTTAAGCAAGAATCAAATACAAAATTGAAGTAGTACCATACCTTCCAATATACAGAGTATCATCAAGGAACATAACACCCATTCCCACTGCAATGACAATTTGAAATGGCCTGAAGGATGTTACAAAGACAGACCCCTTTAAATTCAGAGCCCAGGCATAAACTACATTGCTCATTAACTTTCCAAATATTCCCTAAAAACACAAAAAATGAATCATCTATGAACTACACAAGCAAAGGAAGGTGTATCTTTCTGGTCAAAGAGAAACAACAGTTTGCAAGATATCTTACTGAGCAAACAATGGAGATCAGTGAAACATTTAGACCTATTTTCCAAGCACTAGCATCTGGCACTCCAAATAAGCCCACAGTTGTAGTGAATATGGTGGCAGTGACACTGTAAAAGAAGACTAGAGTAAGTTCATCCGGGAACACTCTCAAGATATCCTCCTGCAAAGGAATTAAAATATGTTAGAACTAACTAAGATTCTAAGGCTTTCCATATAAAGTAGCAAGAAATTTGTTCACAAAAATAATGTGGATCCTCTAAAGTAAGGAACATATCTTGAGAGTAAAGTGCAAATGAACTAAATTCAACAGTTTATGATCTTATAAATCATCATAATTTATCCACTTTAATTCTAAATTATACCTCTTAGTTTAGAAAACCTTGAGCCTACCTCTAAAATGTACCATACTGAAGTCAGAATGTAGTCACCTATCAGCAGAATGCCACCAGTGGCCCAGCTAGCATCCTCTGATTTAAGAAAGCTCATTGGTTGTTGAAGTGACAATGAAAGATGTTTGTGAGCATTGAGGATTGATGGCCCTTTGTAGAAAGTCAGTACAAATGCACCTGATATTGATATTATGCTTCCCATTACCTTAGCTTGACTACTCCTACTTTTAGCAGCTAACTTTTCCATCCTTAATTGCAGACAAGAGGAAACAAAATAAGTGTACAAAAGACTGAGATATTCATTCCTAGTGGTTAACATCATGAACTTACTAATAGTTAAGAACCATTTTCTTTAAAGATGACATTGAGCTTAATTCCTACCATCGATTTTGTTGGAGATCCAACATATTAGAACATTTTATAGTATATAAATGAGTGCAAATCTCACCTTATAAGCTGGTTTTACGATGTTGAGTTAGACTTAAAATTCACTTCTTAATAGATTTGATGAAATTAGATTACCTATGATGAGCTTTGGTACATAAAATATGCGGTTGTTCCCTTAGAAGACAAAATTTTCCAAAAGATTCATATATAATATGCATGAGCTCTAACAACTGTGATGAGTAGTAATTGGAATCTTGGTCCATAGTCAGTTAAGTTTCTTTAATCAGTCTTTGTACCTCCAAGGAAATTCAAGCCTTGGTCCCTAGAAAATTGGTGGGGTTCTAAGTTGACCATAACACTTTTCTCACACTAAAAAGTATGCTTGCCTTTATTTAAGATATTGCATAGCGTGCAAGAAAAGAAAGCATATGACAGAGACTCTTTTCTTTAATGCAAAAATGAGACTTTGAAATTATTTCTAGATGTTTACGTTCCATAAGATATAATAAAATGCCCTCAAGTACAAACAAAATTAAAAAAAAAATCCAAATACAATTAAGCAAGGAGGAGAGTGAACCTGCAGAGTACAGCAAGGATGAAAGTGAAAGCAGGCACCAGAATGCCAATTGATGAAGCAAGAGCAGGAGAACTATAGCTGATTCCTGCATAACCCAGTATCTGAGATGAACTTCTGCAACACAAGGATCGAATTACAAAACAAGAACAGCAAAATCATTATATGATTTGATGAGAGAGTCCTTGGACCACAACAAACTAACAACAACAACAGTGACAAAACTCATATTAAAAGGCCTTGAAAAGTAAAGGGTGGTGTTGAAATTCAAGTGAGGTAAGTCTCTTTACCCTATCACCCCAAGAAGAACTATTTTGGATACTATGGAGAAACTGATCGGAGGAACCCCTCTTGATCTGCAAAGAGACATTAAAAACAAAACATGGTAACTGATAAAATCCTTCAAACATTCAAGATAAAAATACTTGTATCATTGATGATGATTTGCTATAAACAATTGCATACCTTCTGTGGAAAAAAGTGACAGGAAGAAGCACAGTGGTAGCAACAGCATAAGCATATGCCACAAAGACATGGCTGTTCATTCCTTGCAGTGAGGCTACTTTGAAGAGTGTGAGTAAAGCCATGTCATTGCATTCAATGCCTAGAAGCACCAAAATTGGCAGAAAATTCCTGTAAAAGGACCATTCTCTTGCCATCTTAGTAATCACAGAACTCTAACCTTGTTGCAGTTGGTTTGATGGAGTTGTTCTGAATTGTGTCTTCAAGTTATAGTCATTGAGTATTAAAAAATCATAAAAACATTGTTTTATTTCAATTAAAAAAATTTGAATTCTTTAATGAGTGTGCTTGTGACATGGATTAGCATTTGTAAAATTTATACTATTTAAAGATAAGGTTATCATCAGTGCATTATATTATTTTTAATTATACAAACTTTTCTTCTCTCTCAACCGAAAAATATAAAAATTAATCTCTTAATGTTGTGACACACTAAAATTTATTAAAAAAATTAATTAATTTTTTTTATGTTATACAACATCATAATTCTTATTTCAGAAAATATTTGTACTACCATAGAAATAGAAAAATCAGCTTCAGCTGAAGCACGATGTTATAAGAAAGTGATGAAAGATTCTTTATGAGGCATGGCTGAATAATGCGACAAGAAAAAGAAAAATCGACAATTTGGATATAGTTGCTTCGGAAAGTACTCCTCTCTTTCTTTTATGTCGTTTAGGAACTCTACCGGTATGTAACGGATAAACTATATTATTTCGATGATCGATTTCGATGATCGACTTCATGATCGACTGACTAATATACATTAAAAACATTCAATAAATGATAGTAATGACAATTATGAAAATTTTCTACGAATCACAATCGTGTCTCATCGAATTCAGATGATATTTCCAAAAAATCAGCTAACACTGATTTAGTGAAAGATATTGATTAATTAAAGATATTTTTTAAACATACCAATATACAAATATATCAATAAACCTCCCTATAAATCAGGGATTATGCTAGAAATTAGTTAACATTAATATTTGATAGACTTGGTTCATCACAACAAAAGTTCATGACTAACTACTATAAGTAAACTCTCTACATAAGGTCGTTTGAATCAGCTTTCACTACACGCTCTTAACACATATACTTATTTGATTGGCTAAGTACATTTTTCAGGTCAATCTCAACCGAACACCGACAATTAAATACTTTTTTCAGGTCAACTCCGACCGAACATCAAGAACAAAAAAATTTCAAAAAAAAAAAATCTTAATCTTAAAATTAATGTTTTAATTATTTATTATTTTTATAAATTTCTTAATATTCTCTTAATTTAAAACAAATTTTATCATTCACTTCTTTCCTTTCTTATTTTAATCATAAAATCCCTTATTTTAATTTACTTTACTATTTACACAATCTTTATAGTTTGTGAAGAATTCGCAATTTATATCTTATATTTACTTTAAAAAATTACTTTTAATATATATATATATATAATTTTTAACAATTTTAGTCTTTACAGTGAAACTAAAAAAATATATTTATTTAGTAAATACACTACAAGAAAATCTTTAAATAAAAAATAGTTTGAGACTAAAATAATTAGTCATTATATTGACTACATCAGAAATTATTTTATAAACTAAACAATTATTAGTATTTAAAATAATTTCTATTATTAATAAAAAAATTTAAAGTAATTTTTAAATTGGTATTTAACTATAGCTAATTTAGATATCAATTCAGAAACCATTTTATAATATTTTATTAATAATAAAAAATAATTTAAATATCAATAATTTTTTAGTCTCTAAAATTAGTTTATAATTTAATCAATATAGTGATTAATTATTTTTTATCTTTAAATTTAATTATTATTTAGTAGTTTTCTTGTACTAATAAAAATAGTAAAAATTAAAAAAAAATGTTAAGTGAAAAGAGTAATAGGTTAGTTGAAAAAAACAACAGAAGTGAACAATTTAAAGTCATGAGACTTATTAATTATTTTTATTTTTATTTTTACATATTTCTATTATTCTATTTATCTTGTATTTTTTTCTCTATTTTCTTTAACCAAACACCTTTATTTTTATTCTATTTTTCTTGTAACAAAGACTTTAACTTTTTTTTCATTCTAATTATCGTTTATTTTTATATGAAAAATATTAATTTTGTAATAAATTAAAATTTGAACTATCTATTATATAGAGACTAGCTAGGTAGAAGACAAAACTATTAGGAGGGTATATCCATGAATTAAAAGGAGACAATAAAGATAAAATATTCAGTAATTCAAAGTAATTCCTTCAAATGAATCACTAAAAACATCCATTCAATAAACACTCAGATATATTTGGATAAATTGTATAGTTAAGAATACAACTTTTTATAATTTAAATTTAAAAAATAACTTATTAAGAAATTTAGAAAATATGTCATACCAAATATTTATCACTTTATTCCTCTAAAATATAATAAAATTTAAATAAAAATTATCTTATCTTCTTAGACATCATTATAAAACTTGACATCTTAATTAGATTGACATCTCAATTAATAATAATTATCTACCGTATTATTAAAAAAAATTAAATAGAAGAAATTGGAGAAGATTAAACCAAAACTCATATTTTAATAAAAAATAATATATATTTTATTTATATATATTAATAAAGAAAAAAAAACTATATAGAAATCTATTGATAAAATAAATAAAAAAATCTAATATTGTAATGTAAAATTGAAACAAGTATTTAGTTTAACAAGAATAAATTTGGGAAACTAAATTCCTCCTTCTCCTCTTCCATCTCCACCACCCTGAGTATGTCGAGCGCCATCAGCAGCGCCGCACCGGTCTCCCTCCACGCCGCACGTGCCATGGCGGTGAACGTCTTGCAGAAGGAAGCTGCATCGAAGGGCACGTGCTCAACGTCGCCGAACGTGTTGCGCACGGGGATGGTATTGCGGATGTTGTACCATGGCATGAAGGCGTAATGGGAGATAAAGAGAGACAAGAAGATTGAGAGAACAAGAACAACGGTTGAGTTCACCATTGTTGAAGTTTCTGCTATGTTTCTTTCGTCACTGTGACTGTGACTCTGTAGCTATATATATAAAGGTGCCTTTGGATTGTGGAATGTTCTTCATTCATATCAAACATGGAAGAAGAAGATAAAAGATAGAAGATAGAAATTATTATCTTTTATAAACACATTTAATTTAATATTCTAATTTTAATTTTTTAATTGTATTTTATAATATGAAAAAAAATAGTAAAAGTGATTACGGTGAATCACACACTAATTTTGTTTCATGCAACAATTATTATTCTTTAAAATATAATATCGTTTCTATTTCGAAGTACAAGATTTGTTTCTTTTATTAATGAATAGTCAAAAAAGTTTAATGTTGAAATTTGAATTTGTTAATATTAACTATTTTAAATATAATATTCTAAAATCATGGTTTACCTATATATATATCTAAGTCTGTTGTTTCAAAAAAATATTCATCTTTAACATAACTAGAAGAATAAGTCAGTTATTATTTTATTATACATTTATCATATTAAATATTACAGCCTGATAAAAATGACTCTGATACCATAGAAGTGGACTTTAAACCTAACTCAACCCCATAAAACTGTCTCATGAGGTTGAGGTTTACACTCACTTATATACAATGAAAGGCTCTAATCTCTAGTCTACGTGGGATCTTCAACATTAAACTTAATAACAATGAGGCTTTAATTATCTTTTGTTGATATTTTTTTTTATTCATGAAAGTGGAAAATTAACCTATTCAAACTCGCACAATTTTATCTTTTATTAATAGGGCAAATAAAAAAGTTAACATACATTTGGAGTAAACTTTCATCTCATGTCATTAACTAAATTAAATAAATATAAAGTAATTTAAACTGACTTATTATTTAAATGGGTTAAATTGACAAACTATGTGATCTATATTATTATCTGTAAAATAGGTGGATGAGAGATATTCAAATTATTTACTCATACTATTGATTATAAGTTAATATAAATATGTGATTACAAAACACTCTGTTCACAATCCAAATAAACCTAAAAATATAAATATTTTTTTACCAACAATTCTCTCAAACACTACATTTTAAGTTATTAATTATGATGAATAACAGAACTTTTATAGTTCCTTAGTCCGAACTGGGGATTGTACTTCCTTTAACTTAGTGGCATGAATATAATAGTTATTGCATTACATTATTTATAGCTAATGCAAAGTATATAAACCTCACATTTTCTTTCTTAGTATTCCTTTAATTTATTGGTTTTTGTCTTTGCTAAAAAGAAGGAATATGCTCTCCACAAAATTTTGTTTGCATAACCAAGTCCAAACCACAACATCAACATATTCTCTTTTGAAATGATAATTTTTATCCTTTCTTTCCTCTCCTCAATATAATCTATTTTGTACCTTTTTTTACTTTCCTTTCTTTAAAAATGAGAGTAGAAGAGTTCGATTTGCAAAAGTGATAAGCCAAAAACTTTTTATGTCCTAAAATAACTTTGTAAGAACATTGTTGTGTTTTTTTTAAAAAACTAGAAGAGAGTGTTTAACCTTGTAAACATTGAAAGACACAACCTCTCTAGTGAGCAACCTTTGTGATCTTTCGATGACAACCCAAATAATTTCATTATCTTAGCCAAAAGGTACTTGTTGTTAAACAATAGTCGTGTTAGTTAGTGTGGTTTGTTGTCAAACAATACTCGTGTTAGTTAGTGTGATTTGTTGTAAAACAATACTTGTGCTAGCTAGGAGTGACTTATGAACAACAATACTTGTATTAGTCATGAGTGACTTAATTATTATAAAAAATACTCGTACGGACTCAGGAGTGAATACAAGCTGGAAGAATACTCTTGTATCTTACAATGTTACTCTATTGGTGGAACTCAAATAGTTGTTTGAGAACTGAACGTAGTTTGTGCTATCAGATGAACAATTATAAAAACATCTTCAGTAATTTCTTCCTTTCTTTATCTTGTTGCATTGCATGTTATAACTGATGTTCTAACTTAAGAACGCGAAGTTCTAGAACTCAATTTGTGAAAATCTTTGTCTGATTTCACTTATTCAGACGATACTTGCGAAAAACTTCCAAAAGTTTTCAAAACACAATTCAACGTTTCTTCTGACTGCACCTATTTTCTTGTTTTCCATGATTATAATGACCAACATGAGTGACTAATTCTACCTTTTTGGAATTATGAATAATTTGTTCAAACTCTTATGTTTTTTGAATTATGAGTAATTTGTTCAAACTTTTATGTATTAAGATGATATTTAAATATAATATTTTGTTCTTGATTGATGATTGGTATTATCATTTTATTCTTTTGATCCTTAGATTTAACTGAAAAATACTTCTAAGTTTAGATGGTTTTTATAGTAATCAATAATCTCCAAAAAAAAAAAAATTTCTAGAGTCAAATATCTTTCACATTGTTGTTCTATTTCAATTTTTATTAAAATCAAAATACAGATTTCAATCTTTTTATTATTTTAATTTCTGAGTCTCAAATAGAATGTTAGTGAAAAATATGCATGATGTATTAATGCATAATTCGCAAAATAAACCTTACAATAATAGTAAAAAAAAATAGTTTCAATCTAAACTAATAATCTGGTTAAGGTTTTCATGTACTTCTAAGATTCAGAAGACGTATTCAAATCACAATTCAATAATAATATTATCAGATGAATCAAAGAGAAAAAGAAAGATAAAATGAAAAAGAATTTGTTTTTCCTTTTATTTTCCTTATTTAGATTAAAGTAAAAAGTCTGAAGTCTGACTATATACACTCATTTTCATTCTAAGTGATATAATATAAAATAAAAGTTAATAAAAACTAGATTAAGAAAAACAAATTAAAAATTAAATATAAATAAAAGAAACAATTACAAATTACAAAAAATTAATTAATATTAACTTTCTTTCTAGAAGAATCTCATTCCTAAATATCAATAACCGTAGGCTATGTCCTCTTCTCCGCCACCTTCTTCGCCACCGTGACCCTGAGAACTCCGTCTTCCACCGTCGCCGTGACCTTCTCCAGGTCAGCATTCGCCGGCATCCTGAACCGTCTGGAGAAGATCCCGTTGGTCCTCTCCGCCATGTGCCACTTCTCGCCCTCCTCTTCCTCCTCCTCCCTCCTCTCCCCGCTGATCCTCATCACGCGGTTCTCCTCCATCTCCACCCTCACGTCGGAGCGCTTCACGCCGGGAATGTCGAGCACCATGACGAGCGCCGCACCCGTCTCCCTCCAGTCCGCGCGCACCATGGCGGCGAACGTGTTGCCCACGGAAGGCGCATCGAAGGGCACGTGGACGACGTGCGCGGGCGTGTCGCGTGAGGGGAAGATGGCGTGACGGAAGGTGTTCCATGGCGTGAATCTGTAGCGTGGCATGCAGCAGCCGTAGTGGCTGATGAACAGAGACAAGAAGATCGAGAGAATCACAAGAGTGGTGGAGTTAGCCATTGATTATTTTTCTGCTATGTTTTCAGAAGTTTCTGTGTTTGTTTTCTCACTGTTCTTGATTGCGATGAAAATAGATTGTGATTTGGATTCTGGAATGTATATATAAAGGTTTGGATTCTGGAATGTTCTTGATTCCTATCAAAATAGATTATGATTTGAAAGATACAAGATGGAAGATATATAGAAGATAGAAATTATTCTTATTTTATCCTTAATTAAAAAAATATATAATAATGTATAAATAATACACGTTTAATATTCTAATTCTATTTTTTTTAACTGTATTTTAAAATTAATATATTTATATAATATATATATATAGTTTTTATTTCTAAATATAAGATTTGTTTCTTTTATCAAAGAAAGATTAGATAATCAAAAAGTTTAATGTTGAAATTTGAATTTGTTACTATTATTCTCACTAATACATTAATTTTTTCTAAAAAATATTATAACTACATAGTTTACCTATACATATCTAAATCTAAGTCGCTATGTTTCGAAAAAAAATATTAATCTTTAACAGAAGAATAAGTCAGTTATTATTTTATCATACATTTATCATATTAAACAATTTTTAATAAAAAGGAAGTTTTATTTAACGTCATAAATAAATGAAATAAATATAAAATAATTTAAACTGACTTATTATATAAATGAGTTAAATTGACAAACTATGTAATCTATATAAAATAAATAAAAATCTTTAAGATAGGTGGATGAAATATAAATAATTTTTTTCTCTTATATACTGATTTTTTAGGTTAATAGAATGAATAACTGTTATTACATCATATTATTATTTATAAAATTAAATATGTTTTTAATTTATATATTTTTACGTGAAATTAATTTTAATCTATGATTGAAACTGTAGACTAATCGTGATTTTGTACTTTAAAAAATATTGAAATAAATCATCGTAAACATATTATATTAACATTTTTATACAAACGGGATTTCAGCAGACTATAATATATTTTTTAAATTTTTTTATATAAAATTATTTATGTAAAAAAAATAAAATTAAAAATATTTTTAATGATTGAAATTTTATGATAACGTGAATAATGACATACGTTTTAATAAATTTCACGTTCAAAATTTGTTTGTCACATGATAAATGATAAAAATGTTATCATTGTTTGCTTTCTGTTTTGGAGTGTTTATTTTAATGGTTTTCAAAGTATAAGAACACAAATCTATTTGAAGAATTGAGAAAAGTGTTAAATAGAAATAAAAATCCAGAAGTATTCCAAAATACTAAATTCAAAATGCTTTGATCCACACATTTTTCTTATTTAAAAACTACGTAAGACTTTCAAAATTGCACCATTGAGTGTAGTTAAAAAATATTGGGTGCAGAAAGCAATTTCCCTGTGCAGGGGAGAAAATGGGCTTTCTATTAGCTTGTGGCCCGATCCAGACATAGTGACCCATCAAGTGTATGTTTCTAAACTATGCACATACATTTTCATTGAGGACATATTCCAAATAATTAATTTATTTTCAAAGAAAACATGTGGATATTTTTGAAAATCAGGGTTTAATTAATAAAAAAAAAATTCTGTTTAGATAATATATTAGGGATAGTTTTCTTCAAAAATAGATATAATTTAACTTTATTTAAATTTATATAACTTAATATCTCTCTCTCTCTCTCTCTCTCTCTCTCTCTCTCTCTATATATATATATATATATATATATATATATATATATATATATATATATTACAAAATCATCTTATAATTAATAAATAGAAGGAACCACTTTTTTAGCATTACTTATTCTTAGTTTGATTGTGCAAGAAACATAGATAGTGACCCCAACCATGATTAGTTTACTTGCTTGTGGAATTTAGGTAAGATGGAAGGACTTAGTGGAGGGAAACTTAAGGCATTGGTGGACCATGTTGCTTAAAATCCTTATTCCACACACTAAGAATTCTCCTCCTATTTAATGATAGTGGTTCAATATCAACATTTGTGATTGCCTCAAAAGTCTTAACCCAACTTTTTAAGATTTCTAAGAACCACTTTTTTTTTAATCTATATGCATGTCCAAATATCCCGTTTCTTGTAACCAACATCATGAGTAGAAACTTTCCAAAAAAATGTTGATTTTAAGTAGAAGTTAGAGAGGAAAAAAACAATAATCAAACATGTTCTTAGTTACTTCTATATTTAACAAAAGATTCTTTATCCCTATTATATTTCATAGAAGATTTTTATTATAATTCTTATTATATTTTATATTTCATAGAAGATATATTTTTATAAAAGCGGTATAAAACTTGACATCTCAGATACGCTGACACCTCAAGTAACAACAATCATCTGTCACCATATGAAAAAAATATTATTAAAAAAAAGGAAATACAAGAAAACATGGGGACTGGACCAAAATCCATATATTAACAAAAACGGTACATAGGTAATCTATACCTATTAAAAAAACTCTAAGAAAAAATTAGATGTAAGCATATTATACCAGTGGAAATACTCTCTATGAATAAAACCTAAGTTAGCAAGTTTATCAACACATGCCTTCCCTTCATGAAAAATGTGAGAAACCCTAAATCTGATTTTTCACATTAGTTAAGACGAGTGTTCCACCTATTACAAAACATCCAAATATTTCATAGAAGATTTAGCTATACTTAGATTGAATTTTTATTTTAGAGGAAAATATTATTCGTAATATATAATCAAATCATAATATATAAGTGGAATGCAAATCTTTTCTTACAAAGTGAATTTTATAAGATTAAGTTATGAATAAACTCCTTACATTAGTCTAATATTTTTTTTTTTAAACTAAGATTAAGAAGACAATTTCTCTTTAATGTGTACTATTTTTTCTTATTACGATTATTATACTGAAAACTAAGTCAAATAATTTCCATGTACATGAAAATGAAAAATATTCTAGTATGAAGTTGTGGACTTAATCAAAAATATGTAATTGAAATTCATTATCTTTTGCTAGGCAAATAAGTGCGGCATCTCAATTTCAATTTGCATGATAATAACATGTAACCTAATAATGAAAAGGACCATTAATATGAATCAAATTCAAAACTTAGATTTTGTTTGTATGAAGTTAACCCACCTTGTCACTTTTGAGATTTTCTTAAAGTCAATAATTAGAAATATAATTCAACTTAGAGTGAGATTTTTTACCTATAACTTCAACGTCAGAAACTAAAGGAAGTAACTATTAAACCAAAAGAAGAACATGAAAGTATTAAAGGTTATATATATAATCAAGAAAAGTTATTTGATTCCTTCTCCACTAAGAAACCCTTATAGTAATTAACAAGCCTCTCCTAAAAGATTATAAAATTATAGTAATGACAAAGTTTCCCTACATTCATCCTTGTTGCATATTACCAATTACGATATATATATATATATATATATATATATATATATATATATATATATATATATATTTTGTGTCGTATATATTTCATACGAGAATTGACCACTGTTAAAATGAATTTTATTTTATATTTTGAATGGAAATTTGATAAGTTAATTAAATTCTCTAAATTTCAGATCTTAAGTTTAGATAATATTATTATGGTTAATTATTGTATTTGAGGAATGTCTTGATTGATTAAGCTTGTCCTATTTTCAAGGTTTAAGGAGAATGAATTTTCATGATTCGAGAATTAAGGAAACAAATGTTTGTCTTTGGAATCACTTTTTCTTTTGGATAAGGAGAATTTGTCTTTGAAATTTCTTTTCATTTTCCATATATAACGTTAATGTTCCGACTTTAAGTCCATTGAGATAACATTGTTTGGAATCACTGCATTCAAGACATTGTCCGCTTTTGGGATTCAGAGTTCCGTCACGGTTTTATTCTTAAAAGAAGTCTCAGATGACTAAGGGAGAAAGATATATTTAAATTATCCTTACATCGACTTTTAAACAATGTGAAACTATTCAAAAAAAAAAAATGTTTAGTTTGAAACATTTGAAGACATTGTACACCAATTGAACCAAGAACAAATTACCCAAATAAACCTCCCTCTTTTCTTTGTAATCAAATATTTGAGTAAAACTCAATTAAAAAAAAATATATATTCTCCATCTCGAAACTTTTTAGATCCATTTTCGATTAAAACAATTTATATTAGGAATCTGAATTATATATCCACTGTACCTCTTTAAGATTTTCATTATATCTCTTTTTTCTGTTAACTAAACTAAGTAATTAGAGTTTTTTTTAATTTAATATAATTATTGTTTGCGTAAAACATAAAATTTAAATAAAATAGTAAATAAATTAAACAATCAAATTAGATTAATCCCAAATCTACATTCTAAAAGTAACCAAAAAAAAACTCAACCTTGTTTCCTTTATGGTGAACTCATTTCTTGTTTATTGATTTCGTTGATGCACGAATAAGACAAATGTTTGTGGTATTATGATATAATCATAACTATGTATATAAAGGTAGGATTATTAATTTTTACAAAAGTAATTTAAAAAATTGTATTTACTATAACTTTCACTGAAAAACTCTTCACTGTATGTATTGAAATTTAATTTAATTTATTTTAGATACAGAGAGTGTAAAATAATTTTACATTATTATTTTATCATCTAATATCCTATTTGGTAAGTTAAATTGGAAAAAAAAATTATAATAGCAACCTTAAAATTAAATTAATAATAATTTTTGTTGATTGATATTATAAAAGATTTTAGTGCACAGTCCTTAAACTCGTAAATCTAATCTTAGCAAAACAAGTATTTTGTCCCTCCAAAATTTGTGAAATTAAGTTTTAATAATTTTTTTAAAAAAATTATCTATTTTTTATCTATCTAATGTTGAAATACAATATTTTTTTAGTTTGCTTAAATTATTCAATAGTTGAAATGCGAACCCAAATACGGATTTAATAATTATGATACTGATTTTTAATTGGTACGGTGGTGAGTGAGTTGCACGCGCCAATTTGGGCAGTGGGATTAGAATTCGCGTGTTTCAATCTATGATCCTTTACCTCGCACTTCGGGAACTGCTGCCACTTTCACTCTTTGGATTCTTACTTTCTCTCACCACACACCAATTTGTCCAATTTGGATCACAACACAACACAGAAACAGCCATTAACAAACACCTTCATTTTTCACTTTTTCTCTCTTCTTCTACCTTCAAAACATCTCAAGAACCAACCAAAGGTGAAAAAGTGAAGTGAACCACCACCCCTTATGCGAGTTGAGTTCAACACATAGTGTGAAAAACACAATAGGGGGAAGAAGATTGTTGCTTCATCACTGTTTTGTATGTGAGAGTGCACTTCTAGATGCATGTTCTTCACTTCTTTGTATGTTTGTGTCCCAAGGTTGAGCGTGAACTAAAACATTTGAAGTGTTTAAGGTGTAAAGATGTGACTATGATTGTGTTGGGTGAGGAAGATCTTTGTGATCTGAGATGAGATGAGATGTCAGAAAGCATGTATCCTAGGTTGTTGGTTTTGGACCATACCCATTTGAAGATGGCATGGGTTAAGCATCAAATCCAGCAGAAAGATGGTTACTTGAGCTACTCCCCACCCCTTTTGTCTTCGTCTTCTTCACCTCCTTACCCTCCTGGTGCTGCTTTCCACAAAGAGTCACCTTCAACAACAACAATAACATCTGGCACTAGAATTAGTCCTGCTGTTCTCTTCATCATAGTGGTTCTAGCTGTTCTGTTTTTCATCTCTGGCCTCCTCCACCTGCTTGTTAGATTTCTCATAAAGCACCCATCTTCTTCTGCATCTGCTCAATCCAACAGACACCAGGAAATCTCCACATCTGATGCTCTCCAGAGGCAGCTGCAGCAGCTCTTCCATCTCCACGACTCTGGCTTGGATCAAGCTTTCATTGATGCTCTTCCTGTCTTTCAGTACAAGGAGATTGTTGGGTTGAAAGAGCCTTTTGACTGTGCTGTTTGTTTGTGTGAGTTTTCTGAGAAGGACAAGCTCAGGCTGTTGCCTGTGTGCAGCCATGCTTTTCACATCAGTTGCATAGACACATGGCTTTTGTCAAACTCCACATGCCCTCTTTGTAGAGGAACGCTTCTCACTCAGGGATTTTCTATTGAGAACCCTATGTTTGATTTTGATGATCTGAGGGAGGATGAAGGGTGTCCTTGTAATGGGGAGAGTGGATTCAGTACTGGGCAGAAAACAGTAGTGGTTGAAGAAAGTGGGGAGAAAGGGGTTTTCCCTGTGAGGCTTGGGAAGTTCAAGAAGTTGAATGTGGAAGGTGGGGAGAGAGAAGTGGGAGAGACAAGTAGCAGCAATTTGGATGCAAGAAGGTGCTACTCAATGGGGTCTTACCAATATGTGGTTGGCAATTCTGACCTCAGAGTGGCCTTAAACCATGAAATTGATAAAGGTCAAGTCACAAGGCTCACCAAAGGAATGGAACATGAAGATGGGAAGGTTTCAGTGGAGGGAGATGTGGAAGCAAAGAAGATCAGTAGTGTGAGTAAAGGAGACAGCTTTTCTGTGTCCAAAATCTGGTTGTGGCCAAAGAAGGGGAGATTACCTACTTCTTTGGATGCTCAAATGGGCATGCCAATGCCATCATTTATGAACACAGATTTTCAAAGGAGGAGGGAAACAGAAGGGCCATGAAAGGTATCCTCATGTTTTTCTTTTTTTCTTCTTAGTTCTCTTCAATTCGTTTCAATCCATTGATTAAAGCTAGCTCCCCTGGCCTTGCCTCACAATTCCAAAATATTTTTTGGTGTGCTAATTTTGACTGTGATGATGACTGATTCTGCCATACTATTGATGTATTACGATTTGATGGTATATATAAGAAATACTACATCTCTTTCTTCTATCAAACAGATCTCATGACTCTTTGGATTGATGAATTAGAATCATCTAAGGTTTTTAACACAGTTCACAACTACTAATTATAGTCACAGCAGCCACAAGATTTATGTAGCCCTGTGATCATAATTTGTTATGGTAAATGTTGAGCTGATCAGATTATTTGGTTATGCCAAGTGCAAAAAAGTAGAGATACCAAGAATTTTGTATGATTTTGTGATAATAATTAACAAGGGACAGATCTACAGTGGCTGATTATTGAATTTGTTTGTGGATTGTGGCCTGTTTCAAAACCAGACTTGTCTCTTTCTGTGTCATTGTTCACTTGCCATCAATGTGTCTACTTGATCATGACTTGTGGCAAGTGCACTTGCTTTCTTTGCTTTCCAAGGCTTTTGGCTTTGTCTAAGCTATTTTTCTTTATTATTGGCCTTGCAGTTACTTTCTGTGAGAGGGTGAAATGTGAATGAGAATGTGAATGCAAACTTTTTCTTCTTTTTCTTTTCTATTTTTTGTTCTGCTAAAGATCTTTTTGGCAGTTGAGTACTGGTAGTGGGATCCATACAATAGAATCTTTTTTCCTTGTGATGAGTTTTGATTCAAAAAAAATTGGTGGGTTGAACCATGTGGGACCATTTTGCCCCTCCCCATGTGTCCATCTTGTAATTAAAGTTAGGTTTTGTATTGTATCAATCATAATCACAATCAATTAGTCCCAAATTAGTTCACTAAGAAAATGATAATGGGTGGATTTGCTAGTGTGTGCACATTGATGCTATCAATGAGTTCCACTTGTCTACATTTTTTTTTTATTGGTGTTCAAGTATTTACTAGTTTTTGTGATGAGATGATTAATTTTTATTGGGATCTTTCTTTTTAATCAAGTTTTTTTTATTATAGATTTGGTTGGAATTTAAGGTTTTGTTTGAACTAATGACACCATACTAATTGTTTAAATTGTTTGCTTTGGAAGAACATAGAAATAAAGAAATGAAACTAGAGAAGTTTTTTTAAGTAGAAAGGAAGTAGTAAGAAAATGAATAAAAGTTTAATTTTTTGAACTAAAATAAATATAACACAATAACTTTGGTTGAATTTAAAGCTAAAAGAAAGATATTTCTTTTTCTTTCTTCTTAATTAGATGATTATATGAATTTTATAAAATAATGTTGGCATTGCTCTCTTACTTTATGTTATTATTTTTAATGTCCTTGGTTAAATCATATATAAATATGGTTTTATGTTTATCATCAATCTAAACACAAAGTATCACCTCAAATAGGGATTTTTACTATTATGTGCAATTTCTCAATATAATTATTAAGATGGGTAAAATTTTAAATAATTATCAAAATGGATAAGTTTTTGCCAAGGTGTTACCACTTCAATTGATATCTCATTACATTGAAGTTCATTACATTGAAGTTGTGTTCTTGACATGATCTCAGTTAAAATAAATTAAAGTCGTGTTATATATCTATTTTAATAAAAAAAATTCATTTTAATAATAATTAAATGAAATTACACCATAATGATAAAAATTCCATCAACTATTGTACACTTTCTCTTGTAAGTGTTTTTTTTGTTCAGGCAAATACCAAGAAATAACAAAAACAAAAAGAGCTCTTGAAACAACAAAATAATGGTTTTATATCATTACTTTTAAAACTACATTTTAATTTATGAAAGATGAATCTCTGAAATTAGAAGAAACTAACAAATACATATAAAGTAACTACACATCAAAACTGAATCCAAAGAGCTATGGATAAATATAGAATGATGAGGTAGAAAACACTAGTGTTATATACAAACAATAATAAAATGTGCCACTTTATGTAGTGGGAAACAATAATAAAATGAAAAAATGTTGAAGAACACTACACTCTCAAACTTTGAAAAGAAAAAGGTGCCAGCATAAAGAGAAAAAATTAGGTTAAAAAGAAAAAGGTGAAATTAACATAGAATGCACATCGAAGTGGCACATAGCCAAATAGACCCAATTAAGAAGAAACTCACGAATTTCATTCACAATTAATTAGTACCCTTTTATTAATTAATACCATTTTAATCATTTCTTGTTATTATAGCTTAAACCCTCAACTTGTTTCCTTAAAAAAAATAACTTTATTGTGAGGTTCAAAATAATTGACACAATGTCAACTTCCAAAAGAGTGTTCTCTCATGTGAAATGAAATGTTTTCAATCTCAAAGCACTAATTAACCCTCCAAACAAAGAAAATAAATATTAGGTCTCCACAATCTCACCAAGAATAGTATATACTATTATACAATGCATCTTCACAAATCATGTATGCTACTTTATACTTTCTACAATGATTTATAGTTGAAATTCATGGTGAGAGTCATTCTAGCTACTCATCATGCACCACAATTTTCAATCCTTCACATTATCTTCAATACCCTTTTCACTTCTATCCTAGAAGTTTGGAACTTTGTTATATATGGTCATTGAAGGCCATTTGTGAG
Source organism: Phaseolus vulgaris (assembly GCF_051622355.1). Classification (NCBI taxonomy): domain Eukaryota; kingdom Viridiplantae; phylum Streptophyta; class Magnoliopsida; order Fabales; family Fabaceae; genus Phaseolus; species Phaseolus vulgaris. The sequence goes on along the minus strand of NC_143501.1, from coordinate 3,480,153 downwards.
AATCATGTTCCTCCACATATGTATATACATAACCTAGCTTCTTTTTCTCCATGTTTTCCCCTTCCATCCTCTTTGAACTATTGTGGCAAAAGATGGTCCTTAGCCATTGCAATTTCACCCCTCATCAATCTATCAACATCAAACAATAGAAACTCCATCATTCTCATTTCCAAATCATGATGCACTCACACAAGAAGGAAAGAACTTTTTAAACCTAAGTAAAAGAAAAACTATACAATATAATACCATATGAGATTGAGATTCATATGAAGCTAAAAATACCATAAATAACACATGAATTTCCAACTCACCCTAACCTAAGGCTAATTTGTATTTTAAATTTTATTTTTCTTTATCAACATATTTACTAGATTGTTTTTTTTTTCCTTTATTGTGTTGTATTTTTGTAATTTTGTAAAGAATGAGAAAATTAAAAAAATTGTTGAAGATAAAAAATTGTGATTGAAGAAATGAATATAGGTGTGGTGATGGGATAGCATTAGTTGGTTGGCTCCAAGATTCTGCGGTCAGAGGACAACTGTGCATGCTGCCGTTCCATGTTGTCAACCACCGAATATCACAATTCTAACTTCACGCGCTCTGCTAACGCGTATTTTATACTGTTAACAAAAGAAAAAAAAAAATATATATATATATATATATATATATATATATATATATATATATATATATTAAACCTATACTTATTTTCTCTTTAATCAACCAATTGAAAATAGAAAATTAGAAGTAATTACATCATTCCATTAATGAGGAAATGATAAAATTAAATAGTAGAATATTTAGAAATTTAAATTAAATCTAAATATAAAAGTATTATTGTGAAAACTGACAAATGATTGAGGTATTACAATTTATATAAACAAAATAATAAAAACAAATATGTTGTAATTAAATTTAAGAAAATTTCATTAGTAATAGAGATGATTTAAAAAAAATTAAAATTTATGAAATGAAGTGAAGTGATATTTATAAAGACTATACTAATTAGTGCTTTAGCCAAGGATACGAGATAAGAAATTAGTATTTTTTATTTATTTATTAAAAGTGTATTAATGTATTTCCTTAGTTATTTTAAATAAATCCTAAGTATGGTTTTCAACACCTTGTATTTTTCTTATACGTTTAGTTAAAGAATCAAACTTCTACTATGTATTTAAGAAAAAAATTACCTTTAATTTTATTTATGAAAAAAATGTTTAGTCTTTATACTTTTTTTAAACATGATAAAAATTATTGATGAATTCATTTTCAAATTTTAAAACTATGAATTTGTTTTTGTTAGTAATAGTAGAACAAAATAAGACAAACACACCGAGTGAATGTTGAGAAATAAGAGGTTTTCTCATTCACATACAAAATGAATGTTGAGAAAGAAGAGGTTTCTTCATTCACACTTTAAAGAATACACAAGTAAATGTATTTATGAATAATAATCTAATGTATTATTATGTTTACATCTTAACAAAATCTCTAACACTAATTTTTAATTATAGTATACCACTTCCCTTTAATCTAAATTTTTAGTTGATTTTATTCCCAATAAATCTCTCAATTTTTTAAATCTCACTAGTGGTTTAGTGAAAATATTTGTCATTTGATCTTAATGCAACAATCTACTACTTGATACCTGAAAAAATGAAACTTTGTTTGTCACAAGCTCTGACATGCAATTTACGCAGATGTTATATACTTAGCTTCACATGAAAAAAAGTGCTACAACATGTTGTCTTTTTTAGCACCAAGAAATTGACACATTCAAATACTTGAACAAATAGTCAAATGTGCTCTTTCTTTTCACTTTGTCTCCACATAAATTTGAGTTAAAAAATGCTTATATGATTGTTTCATTATGATAATCTTCTTTCAAGAATAGCAAGTCATGGTCATGTGTACCTTTTAGATATCTCAATATATGTTTAACTGCAACCATATATGGTATTATAAGATTATTCATAAATCTACTGACTAATCCAATTCCATAACTAATATTACTTAGAAACTTGAGTGATCCTACAATTTTTATTTTTTTTCATCCAATTCTTCAGTTAATTTCAAATTTGTTTTCACTGGTATACACTTGATGTTCTTTACCTTTGACTTCAAATCTCGATGGTTGTAGAATATACACATTTTCCTTTAAAGGGTCATTAAAAAAGGTTGACTTAACATCCAACTAACATATAGTCCAACTTCTAGAACTGACCATAGCAATCACTAATTGAATTATTTTCATCCTTAAAATGGAGCATACACATTGTATAATTAATTCCCTATTTTTGAAGAAAGTTTTTTGCTACTAATCTAGCCTTGTGCTTGGCAATAGTTTTATGTGATGTGAATTTGACTTTAAATACCCACTTAACATTAATAAGATGTTTGTTTTGTGGTAGATACGTCAACTCATAGGTTTTGCTTTTCTTAATAGCTTCTAATTCCTCAATCATGACATCCTTCTATTCTATAATGTCAAGAGCTTGCTTCCAATTTAATAATGGTTCAATGCCCACCATAAATGCAAAATGTATCATCAGAAACTGCATTGTCAGTTTACAATTCATGATTTGCAAGACTGGTTAAAGGAAATCTCATCCTTTGAGATCTTATTGTAGTAGGCATAACTGAATTTGAGGTTTTGTTTTGCCTGGTCTTTATAATTTCTTCAAGGATACATGGAATATGAGTTTCATATTCACTTTCCATTCCATGATACAATTTTCCATAATAACATCTCTATAGATAGCAATTTGTTGCTTTACTGGATTGTACAACTTATAAGCACAGTTGAGTCATCTAACTAGCATAAGAGCTTCACTCTTATCATCCAACTTCTATCTTCTCTCATATGGAATGTGTCTGTAACATAGTGACCCTCATAATCTTCCTTGCCTTTTCTATTAGAATTACTACCATGCCAACATTCATAGGAGTAGTCCCCAAAATTTTCAGTTCTAACGTTGCACCCATGTTTTATCAAGATTCTTTCTACCACCTCTTCCTCTATACAAATTGCCTCTTCTAGAATTTGAATTTTCTCTTTGCACATTGTAACTTTCACCGTAAGAATGATCTTGAGAGGTGGAGCCATTTGAATCTCCATTCTTGTCTCCACTTCTACTTCCTTTTGATCTTCCTCTACCTCTTACTTCAACCACCACAACATCTATTTTTCTAACTTGCAAGGCTTTTGTTCTCCAACCTTTCATTGATTTTTCTCTCGATTACTCTGCTCATGTGCCTTTTTAAGAGTTTGCAGTTCTTCAAAAGTCATAGTCTCAAGATTTTTTTTACTCTTCTATAGCAACAACAACATAATCAAATCCAGAAATTAAAGTTCTGATACCTTTTAGACAATCTTGCTGTTAGCCACCATCATCACAAGTTCACATGGAATTAGCCAAAATTTGGATTTTGTTGAAATATCCTGCAATGGTCTCTTGCTTAGTCATGGAAAAAGGTCATAGTGCCTACGAAGAGATGGTAACTTCACCTTTGTTTTCCCATTATTTCCATATACTTGTTTTAGAGTATCTCACACTTGATTTGAAGTTGTGGCTCTTGAAATTTTCTAGAAAACAATTGTGAAAACACATTGATGCATCAAAAATCGAGCCATGCTATCCAACATCTTACTCTCTTTATATGCATGATTCTGTTCTTTTGAGAAATTCTTGAAACCCAATTTTCACAACCTCGTCAACTTCTTAAAACCCAAGAATGATATTCATCTTCACATATCAATCATCATAACCTTTCCCATCAAATATGGAAATGTTTCGAGGTATGTTACCTACACCAACCATGGAAGCACATTCGCAATAATGTTTTAACTTACTATGGTGCTCTCACTTTCATTGGTCCCTCTCCTATAAAAGCCCTGGATACTAACTTGTTAGAAACGATAGAACAAAACAGGGCACACACACAAAATGAATGTTGAGAAACAATACTCAGACATCTGATTTGGATTAAACAATAACATATTCACTTTCTTTAAATATATATTAAAGAAAATGCAATTGCTAAATAAAAAAAAATGCTATTTTGATTGTTGAAATTTGATAACTAATACATGTTTAAGGACTATTAATTAGTGAGCTTGTTTTATGGTTTGTGTTATATTGAACAATGTTTTTCCACTTTCCAATACCGAAATCGAAAAGGAAAAGGAAGGTTGAATTATCCTTTGGTTGAAATTTGGGGTGTGACTTAGTTTTGATTTTTAGTTAAAGACTATTCAATTAAAAAAGTTCAATAAAAACTAATCCAATTAGATTCATCTTGAACAATCGTTCTATTTATATAGTTGTGAAATGTCAGAAAAAAAAACATTATACTATTGGCTTCCTAGTGGGAGATTCAGTTGAGTTGACCCTAATGAAAGAGAAAGAGAAAAAGTAATGATAGGGTTTGAAAAAGAGAAAAGTGATGGAATATCGAGCGGAAAGATAAAAAGGAACGATGGAGATAGAAAATAGGATATAGAAAGAAAGTGAAACTGTGCTCAACAAGTTTTGGGTATAAAGAAAGAGGAGTGAATAATTAGCTCTCGTGATTTCTCATACCACACACACTAACATTGACTGGTTTTGAATGAACAGAATATTCACTTGTTTTCACACACACACATTCAAGTGCACAGTGCTCCATGCTGCTGTATGCATGAATGTTCCCAAGACATAATCTAAAGGAATAAAGTCAAAGCAAATTTGTGGCGTTCACATTTCCACAATTTGCTGTTTTCGGCATCGTATCAAATTCAATGGTCAACATTTCCAAAATTTATATATTTGTATAATTGAGAATAATTTAAGATAATCAAATCAAATGAAAAGGTTTATATATAAAAATACTCAATGCTTGCAATCTCAATAGCCGGAAAATTTTCAGTGATATTTCGTAGTAAAAAGGTTTTCATATTCCTAAGAAAATTAACAAGACAAATACAAAACAAGTATTATAATAGAAAAACAATATAAAATTAAATATAGTTAAAATTAATTTTAAAACAGAAAAAGGTATTATTATGCTCGTTTTGTTTTGTTCCTAGTTTTCTTAATATACAACAAAATAAAACAAAAATTGAAAAGAGAAAAAACCTAACTATGAACAACACGGCGCTTTCCAGCCTCAGTACGTCAGAGCGGCCTCATTTCTCGAATTTCGAAACCGGTGGCGCGTGCTCCTCGCTCGAGTACGCGAAAGATTTCTCCAGCGGCGGAACGGAGGCGAATCGCTCGGAGAAGCCTTTGTAGCAGTGACCGTCGTCTTCGGCAGCGGTTCCGTCGTCGAAGTTGAGCGCGTAGCTAAGCGGATCGTAGCGGAAGGAGCCGTGCCTCTTGGAGTGGTTGCTGCTGTAGTTGTTGAAGCGGCGAACGAAGATTTTCCATTCCCTCACCGTCTTCCACCGCCGGTACCACCACCGCTCCTTGTTCGCCGGAGTCAGCAGATCCTGCCACCACGTCGACGATGACTTTTCGGAGGGGAAGCACGGCAGGCAGAGGAACATGCAGCGTCGCTTGGCGACCGCGATCCGCACCGCTCCTTCGCCGGATTCGGTGGCGGTCGCCGGCGATAATACTGTCATCGTAGCCGGAGAAAAAGGGTTTGGGTTTGGATTTTGTGGGTTTCTCAGTGAAATGAGTGAATGAATGAATAAATAGTGTGACGGTTTTAAGAGTGTAACAGAATCGCGGAATTTGCGCTTTTATTAGTAACGGGTGCTTAGTAACTCACACCGGGAAATGCCGGTTCTCATCTTATACTCACTGAAACAGTTTTTTTTAATTAATAAATAATAATTCCTCTGGTTTTTATATTATACATGTGTCTAAAGACTTTTGTTCTATCATCCTTCAGTAATTTCAATTATAAACTATTATTATATATAATCAGATTATTATATTTTGGTATAATTACTTTTAAAAAAATGTCAGTAATATATTGTGTTTACTGGTCAAAGCTTATTAAAATAAAATTCATGTAACTTTGCGACTTTCTAACCAATATTAATTCACGTTAAAAATGCACTTAAAATATACATTATATTAATAATTAGTAAGATTTTTTTACATTAAAAAGGTGTATTAAGAATAATCATATATTTTTTTATAGTATGGTCAATATCGGAGGAGTCAATTACTCGGTTTTGATGACCGACTCTTCTTGTATAGAATAAAGACACTCAATAACTGAACAATATTAATTATAAAAACTTCGTACGAATCATGATATGTCTCGCTGAATCTGGATGACATTTCCAAAAATCAACTAACACTAATTCCATAAAAAATATTAATTTATTAAAGATATTTTCGAATATACCAATATATATCTCCATAAATCACGATCACGCTATAATATTATATAGATTTGATCCATTACAACAAAAGTACATGACTAAACATTATAAATAAATCTTCTATAGGGGTATAAGGTAAGACATGCTTTAATCAGTTTTCACTATACACTCTTTACACAAAGTACTTGATTGTTGAAATATCTTTTTCAAGTCAATCCGACGAGCTCGAGTAATTAAAAAATGAGACTTAAAGTGAGAAGCAAAGAGATAACCGACACGTTAGCAGTTGTATAATCAACTTCGGGTACTATTTAGGTCATCATTTTCCTATATAGGTACATTTATTATAAGTCTCGATTATTTAATTTATCATGATTAAAAAAAGAATTTAATTTAATAGATAGTAATAATACTTTTGAAATTATTTGTCATTAATACTTTTTTTATCTCTTATAAATATTTATTAATGCATTCTCCCATTCATGTTAATTAATAATATTCTCATCTAAAATTAATTAATGCAATTAAAATTCCATAAAAGACCCCCGCTGTATTTTTAAATTGAAGTTTATAAATAAGAATAAGAGTGCTTATTTTTAAAATGAATATTAACTCTACTAATCATTTATAAATATTTTAAAAACATATAAGATGAATTTATAATGAATATGATAATAAATAGTAGAAATTATATCTCATCCCTTATTATATAATGCAATTTTTTTTAGAGTTAGTTCCATAACAAGGATATAATAAGATTATTCTGTAATCGATTATTTACTCTATTGATAAAATTCTTTTATCTTTTTGTAAAACTTATAATGTCATTAAGGTAGGTGTATTTTTTTATCTAGTCAAGAAAACTAAGTTAAAAAAAATAATATGATATTATATTTATTTTCTTTCTACTCTTACACATTTTTATATAAGATAAATTTATATATGTACATTGATTCAAATTATTTGGAGATGTTTTGATCTTTATACAATTGATTTCTTAATGAGGAATTAAATTTCTCTTCCCAAAGAGAAGAGACTTTCCTTAAACAATAAAATAAAGAATAAATACGGAAATAATACAAAAATTAAAATAATACTATTATTAATCTTGATCATACTCACACACATTTATTTCATTTCATACTTTTTTTATATTAATTATATGATTAAAAAAAATTGTAATTATACAGCTAATTAAATTGACCCAATATACGTGGATTTTTTTTTCTGATCTTATTTTATAGAAAGAAAATTACCATTGTTGTCTTCGTAGGACCGTATATCTATACTTCTACGTATCAAACAAAAGAATACTCTTCCACTCATGAACAAAATAAAGAACAAGTATAATCTTAATTAATTACCTTATAAAACAAATGTTTCAATTTTCAAGTACCTTAAAAACTATTACATATAATGCGACTAAAGAAGAAGGTTGGTGGAAAAATGCAAAAATGCAAAAATGTTACTAATTATTATAATGTACATAATAAACTTCAATGTTAAGATATTCTTTTTTTTGTTTTTAGTTCATATACTATATGTATGTTTATAATTGCTTACTTTTCACACAAACATTGCTTAATTTTCTCATACACATATATAGATAAAAAAATATAGATACAATTGATGTTGGTTGGAATCAACGAACCTTTTTTCTATAGATTCATGATATATTTTATGAAAAAACATTTAATTCATTATTATAATCATAAGGATAGATATTTAAATATTTGTTAACATATGTTTCAATTCAATCCCAGTCTTTAACTCCGATTTAAACAATGTTTTCCAAGTAAAATTGTACTAGTATTTGTATGCGTATATATTAAGAAATTATTGTTATTACTCATTATTTTAACATTAAATATTTGATGTGCAATATTGTAATTATATAATTATAATAATTTATAATATTATAATACCACGAAATATTGTTCAAGTGGTTTGATTGTTGGATACCACGAAATATGTTTCGAGAAAAAATGCTAAATTAAATTTAGTGTCGTTGCAACTCTCTGTTCGGAGTTACTTTTGGTTGGATCTGGCGGTCTGAACAAAAACACAATTTCGTATTGTGTAATACTTTTTGTTGGATTTGGTCATTAGGATATGTTACAACTCTCTGTTTTGAGTTGATTTTATCGAACTTGATCGTTCGAGAATGTCACAACTCCTTGTTCTAAGTTGTTTTTGGTCGGACTCGATCGTCTAAGAATGCCACAATTTCTTATTTTGAGTTGTTTTTTGTCAAACTCGATTGTCCGAGAATGTCATAACTTCCTATTTTAAGTTGTTTTTTATCGGATTCGTTCGTTCAAAAATGTCACAACTCCCTGTTATGAGTTTAGGGTTGTTTTTTATCGAACTCAATTTGTAACTTACAATAGACACTTGTTAACAAAACCCATCTATTAATATGTTCACCTACATACCATGTTTTTAAATATTAATATGGTTTTCAAAGATTCATAGTGTATTGATCATTTAGTAAGATTCTTGTGTAGGTTAATTAGGAGTTTGATTGTGCAGCATGTTCTAATAATTTAATTATATTTATCACAGATTAATCATCAACCCAAATAAAAATATATATCACGATTACTCATTGAACATAAATTAAAATTATTGAGCAATGATTAGGTATATATTTTAGCATGGGATGCACAGCTGTGATTACAAGAAAAGCAGCCAATAATACGAACTCGCATGCCAAATCCAAATCCAAAAGTAATGATTATGTAGCTAGTGTTCAATTATGTATAAATGATATGATAATTAGGATTTCATTATAGGACTAGTGGAGTATTTTATTATCATTTTCATGTGTTTAGCTATTATTACTTTCATTTACATATTTTTTTTTACGTACTATTCAAAAGTAATCATTATTGACATTGGATGCAATTATATACTCTAGTTTCATATTTAATCATCCTATAAATCAATAGTATTATATGTTATTACAATTTTTTTGTTTCATATTTAATTATCCTATAAATCATTAGTAGTATATGTTATTATAAATGAAAACTAAATTTTGAATATTCTTTATCTACATGTTTGTTTTTTTCTTGTCTAAATATGGTTATTTAACGCTCATTTTTAAGAGTTTTGTTTTTCAATTTTATCTTCTCGTATCTCCTTATCGGTTTTGTCCTCTCAAATTCTCCTTCTCGACTTTATCTTTTCGGTAGGATATACTTTTGTCACTTCACGCTGAAATAAATGAAGTCTTAATGAGTCATAAATGTCATTAAACTTAACTTTGACCTCTCATCTATGTCTATCTATACTCTTTTATAATGAACCTTAGTGACCATAAACTCTGTTGGATTAAGCTCTTTTATTAATATGTAATTTTAGCTTATTTAACACGATGTAATTTATGATTAAGAATTTTAATTAAATTCCTTTAGCAATGTAGATTTGAGGATGAACACATCTATCATAATTGAGAAGTCATAACCAAATACAATAAGAAAGAACAAATTATTATTATGGGAATATTGAGATAAAAAATGGTTTGGTAGTTTTGAAACCATATTTATACAATCAAGATATGAAACGATATACACTACAAGAAAATCATTAGATAAAAACCAATTTTAGATATCAAGATTTTAACTACTAATTATTTAGATTCTAAATTTGGTAGCAAAAACCTTGGCTGCATTACCTAACTCTTAATCGCGGATTAGTTTCGCAGACCTTGATTGAACGTAATTGAACTTGTGCTATCAGTCGACCCTATGAATGTGGACATTTACCTCGGTCAATCTAGTGATGGGGATCGAGATGTAACTTCAGTCGTATAGTTCTCACTGGTACCGTTTCTAAAATAAATTTTAAATTAATATTTTTCTTGTAAATAGAATGTTATAATGAAATAATAATTTATGAATTTGTAATGTTATAGAAAAAAGGGAGTTTGGAACTATCATGAGTCTTTTCAATTTTACATTAAAACATTGAATGAAACTCGCTTGCAACATTCATTCTATAAAGAAACTTTTGAGGATTAGTATGTCCTCTCTCTCTCTTTCTCTTCCTTGTAATTTTGATTTGTGATTTCAAGACTAATGTGACTTATCTAGAGCACTACTCTCTCTTCATATTCTTAGCAAAGTCAATGAGTTCTATCACTTTGATGCTACGAAATCATCACTAATATTCAATAACCATGGGAATAACCAACATAGTTTAATCTGGGACGAATGTTGTGGTGACTGAACTTTGGATCCCCATAATCCACAGCCTTTATCACCATGGCTTCTCGCCTTCCATCATGCTCTTGAACTGCACCAAACACAATCTCATTTGTCTCACAGTTTTGCTCATAATAACCTTGAGGGGTGGAAGAATAACGTGTGTGAACTTGGTGCTGGTGTTGAAGTTTGACCTGTTGCTGCTGCTGGTGTTGCAACTTGGGATGCTGCTGTTGATGATGCTGTTGAAGTTGTTGCTGATGATGCTGTTGAAGTTGTTGATGATGGTGTTCTTCATAGTCACCACCCTCCCACCTGTTGTTCAAGTAACCCCTACTTGGCTTGAACTGCTGTGGTTTTTCCAGCTCTTTGGTCATGAGAGGGTAGGTTTCCCTTGGTGTTGGTGTTCTGGTTTCTATGGAAGGAGGTTCATCTTCATCAGGAATGACAAAACTCTCTTGCATGGGCCATGTATTGGGATGTCTGTTACCATACTGATACTGCTGCTGATACTGATTGTATTGCAGTGGTTTCCTTTTGGATCCTGTGAACAAGCCACCCAAAATTTCACTCATGCATGAACCAGAGTTCAGGAATAGCCTTCCAAGAGAAACAAAGAAGCCCTCATCTTGTTTCTCAAATTCATCCTCATTTGGAATCAAAGGAGGCCTGAATGACTTAGTTGTAGCAGGAGGAGGAGGCCTTTGCATTGGCTGTGCAACAAATGGTGCTCCTTTGCTCCTTGGAGGAGCTCTTGGATCCTGAAAATCAAATAAGGTTATGATATTTCACAGTTTATAATATAAGTTTAAATTTTACATTATCAGCCAATCAAATTTCTTAGTATGATTCTTAAACTATAGAAGTCAACAAGTTTCCATACATGATGGTGAGTGAATAATAACCATGTAAAACACTTGTACTAGATACATGTACTATTTATTTGACTAAAGAACACTTTTACTCTCATTTTTTTTTCTTTTAGTTTCTTCCCCTATTAAAAAGTTTCACTTGACCTCTTTTTTTTAGTGTTTTTATTGGATCAAATTGGTCTTTCTGTCTACTTTTTGTATTAGTGGTGTCAATTTGGCTCACACAGAAAATATTCATTCTGTGGCATTTAACACACTTTGTTTTTGTTGCACGAGTTAAGCTTAAACTTAAAGTTTACTACTCAATAGAACTGAAATGAAAAAGTAAGATGATGAACATGACTATATCTAACCTATTACTCTTATACCATATGATGTTTAATAAACAATGTTCTGTTCTGTGATCAAGAATACAGAAAACATATTCCACTTTAGTGTACAAGTGGTTATTTAGAACTTAACAAGGAGTCTACTACGACCAAGGAAGAGATTTATACCTCAAAACCAAATGTTGTTTAGAAATTTATAGGTTCTTAAACTTGATAAAATGGTTCAGGAAACATGCTACAGAAGTAAATAATTAGCATGAGTTACTTACATCTGGAGAAGAAAACATAGCTCTCACCCTCCATTGCAGCAATGCTAACATATAGCCAAAGAATCCAACAGCAGCAAGCACAGCTATGCCTATAATGTTAATGCATAGCTTTTGAAGATCAACATGCTCTAAGATTTTAAAGGGATTAAGATAAATACTTGAGATCATATTACAAGGAATCATATATACCTAAGTTGAAACTATAGTCCTGTTCCTCATAAGTAGTACAGTCTTCTTGATGGAGTTGGATCTCTCGAATTGCATGGTTTCCTCTATCCACCACCAAAAGAGAGCAGCTGCTACCAACATAAACTACATCAAAGTCATTTGAAAATTTAGCATCCTCACTTGGACCATCAACATGGCCTCCTGCATGGCCCCATTTTCCACCTGCAATGGTGGTAACCCCTGCACAAAAGGCATGTCATAGAGTTGAGCATATTAAGAAAATCAAGTCACTTGTCATTCAAAAAATGGTCAGAATCTTTCGGTCTATTAGAATAAGGAGGCAACTTAATTAGATTAGTTTGGAAGTAATAAGCCGCTAATCTAAACTAGGGAGTTTTAGGGTTCTTATAAATAAAATAGGATTCTTATGAAAAAAGGTAATGACTCTTTAGTTCTAAACTTATAAACATCTCAGTTACTAGCTGACTTGAGTGTTAGAATGTCTTTGTAAGTATCGCACTTCTCAAACATTGTTGAAGGTTAAAGAAGGAAGACTGGACGGAAGAACAGTTAGTTGAGAGGGGATATTCAGTCTCAGATTGTAACAACACTCACATAAAGAATGCAATAATTTCTGGCGTCCAAAACCTCATAGAAAGATGGAATCCATAAGGAGGTCAAGAACAGTATAATTATGTAAACATAGATTTCTATTTTGAGAATTTCACCAATATTGGTTCACTCGTTTCATTCTTAAGCAATTTGAGAGTTCAAGGAATTTTGTGTATATACCTTCATCACTGATTTTTCTGATGGCCATATTCAATGTGTCTGCTATGTAAATATTCCCTCTGTCATCCACTGTAAGCCCTTTAGGGTGGTTCATTCTAGCTTCTCTAGGCCTCCCATCTATGTGTCCAATATACCCTTCAGAAGATCCAGCAAGCAATTTGGGTCTGCTATCTGTGGTTCATCCATTCATTACGTCAAAATCAAACATAATGAAATGCAAACAAATTAGCTACAATATATCATCAATAAAGAGTAGAATTTCTTTCTGATTTTCAATCAACTAGATTGGCTTATTTTGATAGAAGCTCAAGTTATTTGTTAAATATCAATGAGTTCATAGTTTACAATGTTTTATATGGTCTTATGCTACAGACTCCAAAGATAAAGTACTCAGTTGGATACTGCAAAAGTGTATCTAATCATATGTCAACAAGCTGAAACAAGTCTAATTCAGAAGCCAAATCATATATTTTTGTTTATTTTGATGTAACAGATGGTGTAGCCTTTTTCAAGAAACTCAAAATAACAAAATTGAATTATTGTGGATGTGACATTTAAATATTATGAAGAAAGAAGAACCAACAAAAAGGTAAAGGACTAGAGTGGGGTAAGGAAGCCAAAAGGAAGTTCTGTGTTTTAAGATTTGTACTTTTTTATTCTGTAGATCTTTTTTATTCATTTGAAAGTAAAAGAATGTGCAGGCATATTATACTTTGTTTTGGGTGGCTAAAGCTACGTGGTACCTTAAAAAACGGAAGCTTCTGCTTAACAAAAGTTCATCAAGAATCTGTACAACAGCCTAGTAGAATCAAAAGATGTCCCGGGAATGAAGCAAAGTCCATGAACAAGAAAAAACTCAAACAACACACATTCTTAAAAAACATTGCCTGAATTTCGAATCTAATATTTTGGAATAATGAAGCAAAGTAAAGCAACAATGCCAAAGTACTTTTATCTTCTATAAGCCAACCAAGAAAAACCAAAGAGGAATGTATTTGAAAAAAAGGGTATGATCAAGCTTAGACAATTTCAGCAAAGAAAGCTTACGTCTGGACATTGAACCAGAGATCTTGTAGATGTTACTGTTCTCAGAATCCAGTACAAGAAATTCACCATTTGGAGATATTTTCACTGAGTGTGGCTCAATTCCAAGCTTACTTCCATCAAATATTGTTTCCACATTGTAGTCACTTTCAAATTTAACCATGGAACGACTATGTTGTACTGAGAAATGATTCCCCATGAAGAAAGACCAATAAGTTAGCACTTTTGAAAATACAAGTAAATAGTGTATGTATCATTTATATATGTATATGATAAACTCATGGACTTTTATGACAATTTTTCTCAAAATAATACTATGATTTCTAATAGCCAAACACCTACTAAAACTTTTATACTGAACAGGATTTGTTTGGAAAAATGTCTCCATTTAAGAAAATGAAATTAACTTCTTAACTTATGCATAATTTAAAAGTCCAAACATGGCATATTTTAAGTGAACTTAATGAAAGATCTTTACCTCTACCAGGTTTGGTTGTGGATTTTACACTTAGTGACCATAGCCATTTAACAAGAGCAGAAACCACATTGGAAACAACCCCAGTAACAACTTCTGCATGTCACATGAAATTGAACTCATGAGCAAGAAAACTCTAATGGGAAGAAAATTCAACTGAAGGAATTGGTTTAGACTCAAGAGCTTGTTGCACTCACTAGCAGGAGGTGGTGTGGCTGAAGTTGGAGAGAAGAGACAAAGCACAAGTACAAAGGCAAAAAGCAGCACAGAACAACTCCTACTCATTGTTCCCTTGCTTCAGTTAATGAGAAATGCTCACACATGACACACAATGAATGTCTAATATACAAGGCTATGCATTTTGATAAGAGAAACAAACCACAGTTTCTTCACATGAAATGAAACGAGTCCCCACCCTTTTCAGAAAGAAAAAAGTAAGGATTAGGAACATAGAGAAACAAACAAGACTTGTAGTGGTGACAGAGACATGGCAGAGAGACAGAGGAGACAGACTTTAGAACTGATAGTGAGATGGAATCATATGGATCTGTGTTTTAGATTGTCGTGTCTTTGTAACAATACTCGACAAGGTGGTTCCACAAAGCTTGCATTTATAGTATAAGTTTCCCATTTCACTTTGGCTCCTCTCCCAAGGGAAACTTCAAATAACTCACCACATACCATTTTTTTACACTCAATGCTAGGATTTGGTTCACATATATGCATATTCAAGATTCAAACTAAAACCATTATTAAGGTTAAATAATCACATGTGAATCATCCACGTGTCATAGAGATTTATAAAATATGAAACTGTCATATGAATAAGATGATTGTATGAGACATTTTTTTGTTTCTGATTTTACTATATTTACCATTTTACTCACTGAAACAATAGCTCAAGATTCAAGATTACTTAGGATAAGCTTTCACGAGATTTGATATATCATGTTCAAACTTCAATGTTTGTGAATGTTCCCTGAATGTGATTTCAAACCAGCACATCACATATGAAGCATTATTATTTGTCTTAAATCAATGTACAAACCATTACAAACTCCTTAATTTATTTCATTTCATGCAAAACTACTTGCGTTGCTGCTAAGCTATAATATTATTCCTAAACGATAAGTGTAAGTTAACACAAAATAAAGGCGAAGTTATGGATCCAATACTACTGAATATTGTGTGACAAAGAGTTCCATCAAACTAATCACAGATACCAAAGCAAGAGATAACTTCCCTTTTGTTTTGTTTTCTTTTCTTTTACATTTATTAAGAAGTGAACTTTAAGCTTAACTCAATCTTATAAAACCGACTTATAAGATGAGGTTTACGCTCACTTATATACTATGAAATGTCTCGACTTATAAGGTGAGGTTTGCACCTACTTATATACTATGAAATGTCTTAATTTCTGGTTGATATGAGATCTCCAACATGTATGTTCTCTTTTTCTTGCATGAATACATGTCACCTTGCTATGTGCTTCTTTGGTTTAGATTTCCTACTCAATACTAAGAACATGTTGATGCTTTTGATTATTTGTGCTGTGAGTTTAGGAATTTTCTTTTGCAAGTTCTTGGAATCTGACTTTCATTTTGTTGTCTTTATGGTCAAAATAGAAACTCCCCTTCTTTTCTTAGTCAAGTATCGTCCAAGTTACGCTTCATGTAACTATTACCAATCATGAAAGTGAAGTCTTTTGGTATCATCATTTTGAATGAATTTAGTGTGCACATGCAGAATTATAGGCTCCATTTCCCAGTTTTGTAGCCAAAAATAGTCTGAAATACTTAGATAATAAATTATTATCACATTTTCTAAAATTTGTATTGATTGTACACAAATTTTATTATTAAAAAATTATTAAATAGAAATTAGAGACCATATTAAATAAATTAAATATTATTTTAGAAACTAAAAAATTATTAATATCTAAATTAATTTTTATTATTAATAAATAGTTTTTAAATTGATATTTAATTAGTTATCAAAGTTTTAATTACCAATTATTTAGATACCAATAATTTATTCTCTAAAAATAAATAATTATTTTTAGTTTTTAAGATTAATTCCTATTTAATGACGTTATTGTAGTGTTTAAATTAATTTATTTTTTAGAATTGAAGTGTAATTTGAAAGTTTTATACTGGATAATTAATATTGATTTTTTTAAATATTTTTCCTCTAATCCACACTTTTTTTAATTGTTAATTTACACTAATATTCCTTATTTGTAAAAAAGAATAATAAATAAGAAGTAAGAACACAGACCAAATACACAAAGCAAAAGTTTTCAAAGAAATTAAGAAATGATGGATTAGCAAACAAAGAAAAAGATAAAGAGAAAAAACTTAAGAAACGAAGAACATCATCTTTCTTAAGATTCCAAATTTCTTTTAAGATTCAAAGAATTCACTTTCTTTTGTTTAGAAAACAAATGTTAAAAAAAAGTGCTTAAAAAATTAATTAAAGATATATATTGCTCAATCAAATTGTTAAAAAGTTGCTCCTTACAACAAAGCGAAATGAATTGCATTTGTGCAGCTTTGAATAATATCAAAATTAAAAAAAAAAAATTACACACTTATAACTCAAATTTGAATAATCGTATATTTAATTATTTATTATTTTATTGGCATAATTTTTCGTTTAATTTTATAGACTAAATGCTACTTTTTTTAGTTCTTTATATGTTGTTGTGTTGCGTTTTTTGGTATGTTAAAAGTTCCAATTAACCTTGTATCCATTATCAGGATTTTAAAAATCTCAATTTGATATTTTACATTTAAAAAATAAATTTAGTATTTTATATTTCACAAAATATTCAATTTATTTTTTTAATTAAAACATTAAATAGGTTGATAAACTATTTAATGTCGTCCATGCAAATGAAAAGATGGATGAACTACGTATTTGTATCAAGTGAATGTCGTTCATGCAGATGAAAAGACAGATGAACTACGTATTTGTATCAATATACAGATGAAAAGACGAATGAACTACGTATTTGTATATACTAAATGTCGCTGATTTGCTAATGCAAAATGAAGAAGTTCGTGATTTTAAATACATGTCATGTCATCATAAACACATGTCATATCATCACTGATTGGTAATAAGAAAAGAACTATTATTAAAATTTATAAAAGCTATGAAAGTAAGACAAAATTGTCGTATTTGGAGCTACACCCTACCAAACTATCAAACTATCAAAGATATTAACTCTTTTTTTCATGAGAGTCGTTATAGTGCTGCTGAAATCTTGAACATGATCTATATTTGAGATTCATGCTAGAGCAAAAGGACAAAAAAGAGCCTGCTAGACACTGGGGGAACTAGTCCCTACAGACAGCTTATTTATGTACCAAGAAAAATTACAAAACCAGAGGTGAATATAACAGGTAGACAGCACTTGTCAAGAAGCTTGGAGAAGGGTGTCACTATACAAAATGCCACCATTTATGATCACTATGTGTAAGGTTGACCTACCATAGAATATCACTAGTCACAAAACTAAACTAGATATAAGAACTACTATAGCCAAAACTTATTCATACATGGTAGATCATGCCTACCTCTAAGGTAGATGCATGAGGTATGCTTAGAGCATATGTTGGTCCTCTAGAGTTTCTCCTTAAGAAATCATATCCATAATTGATAACAAATTTTTTCAACCAGCTTGATCCACTTTTTGCTCTCACATATGAGTGACTCAGAATGAATGCCATTCCAGCCTCTTTTGCTTCCATTAGCTCAAGCAACTCCTCTCTTGCTTCAAAATCAATCTGTGGACTGTCAGGCACAACAAACCTCACTCTCTTCCTCACTTTCTCAGGAGAAGGCTTAACCTCTATCAACTCTGAGGGGCCTTCCATTGGAGAATCTTGTTGATCATCTTCAGACATCCTTATTGAACCCTCTAAGTTTGATGCTGAAGTCCCTACAACTGTCATCTTTGTATCTTCTTCAAAACTTCCAAATCCTAGGCCATATTCTGAGGTGTCTGATCTGATGAATTCTGCTATGCTGCACACAAGATCCTTCTCAAACTCCATGTCATCCTTGTGAATGTCACGGTAGCCATACCTGGCTATGCACCTGTAAAGCCTAAACTCCTTTGGGCCAACTCTACCCACCAAGAACCTTTCTTCAGGTCTGACATGAGGCACTTGGACTGACTTGACACAAAGGAAGATAACAACTTGGTGGAAGGCAGGGAGATTGGTAACAAAGTGGGAGAAAATAGCTGGGATCCCAGATACAAGCTCAGTGTGTATGAGCCCAATTCCCTTGACCCTGACAATGCCTAGAGTGGGGCCTAAACTGAGGAGCCAGTTTATTGGAACCTTGTTCTGAACATCAAACTCATACTTCTTTATTGTGCCATAGTGCCATACATACATGGAAATGAGAAAGATGAGGGAGAGGGCAATAGGGACCCAAGCACCCTCAAGGAACTTGATCAGGGATGCTGAGAAATAGAGTGCCTCAATGGAGCCAAAGAACAATAGGAAGCAAACTGCTAGCATAATGCTTTTGTGCCAACATAAGACTATAACCAGAGACATTAAGCAAGTGGTCACCAGCATGACAGTTATAACAGCCAAGCCTGTTAAAGCAAAGAAAACAAAATATTTATAATCATTGTTTAACTTCTATGATCTGTGATTGTAAAAAAAATTCCATGGTTAATCAATCTGAAGTCATAATTAGTATGATTTTAACAGCAACTTGTGATGCAATGGCAATATAAAGATCAGCACATGCATTATTTACTCTTGAAATATTTCAAATTTAATCTTGACCCTTTAGAAATTATTCAGTCATGATCAATTTAAGTTATCATACTCATAGGCATCATGATTCATGAAGATATATAATGGAGAGGTACCTGCTGCATTTCCCATGCGTTTAGTATCTCTAAATCCAACTGTAATAGCAAGACAAAGCAGCATCAAACTCCAGTTGATCTCAGGAATGTAAATCTGGCCATGCGTCTTGGATGATGTGTGAATGATTTTGACTTTGGGGAAACATCCCAAAGCAGAACATTGTTTGATTATTGAGAAAGTCCCTGTGATGACAGCTTGACTTCCAACCACAGCTTGAAGTATGGCTATTGCAAGAACAGGCCATCTAAGTTTTACTGAAAAGAAGGAAAAGAAAAGTAAGCTATGCAGAAAAGTAAACACAAGTCTTTCTTTGAATATGTGCTTTTTAGATAAAATCGTGAAGAACTTACCTGGTACTGATACATAAAACCCAATTCGATAGTCACTTTCAAGGGAATGATGTCTTGAAAGATATGCAGCTTGTCCCATATATGCTAGGATTAAGGAAGGGTACACCAAAAAGGTGAATGCAATCTGCAGGTAAATGATTTTTTGTCAAATTATTAATCATCATTCATCTATTGGATTCTAATGAAGTAACCATATACCAAGAGCATGACATCCATGAATGATGCTTGAAACTCAATTATCAATTATAAAAAAGAAAAGTCCAATTTAGTATTGGATGGTTGAAGATGAAAACTGGTAGAAAGGTTACCATAAGGTTCAAGCCAAACATGTTTAGTATTGGATGGTGTTACCAAGAAACATAACACTAGATGAATATGCTGTGTGCAGCAAACACACACAGATCCATAAAGGTAAAGAACCCTTTTCAAAAGATAAATCTTTACTTCTTTCAGACCTTGGTTCATGCTGCATTTTTTAACTTCTGACCTTAAATTAAAGAAGTTGGTTCTGTCTGACTCAATATACCAAAATGTTATGCATAAATGTATAATTATTGTGTTTGAAACATTAGATGTCATAAACATCAAATAAACAATGAGACACTCCTTGCACTCTTTCTACATTTCTGCAAATGGAAAACATAGTTCCAATTTGTAGAGGGTACAATCAACTTCAAAAAGTGAAAACTCTGGTCGCAGCTCTTTATATAAATCATATTTACCTAATAATAGAGTGAAACTATACAAGTAAAGATCAATGACATAATGGTGCTGATATGTATATCTTCAGTCATGAATGCAACATTCATGTACCTTAATTGACAATTGTGAAAAGTGTCCTAAGTCAGCATACATGGCTTCTGAACCTGGAACACAAAAATTATAATATCAGAAAGATATAGCATATATCAAGCACACAGCAGTTTAGTAAACAATTTGCTCCATACCTGTTATACAGAGTAGAATTCCACCCAAGGACATCCATCCTCCCTTTTGAGTCTTTTTCAGAAATTTGAACATGTAATATGGGGAGAGAGCTTGATAGACATGTGGATTCCAATGAAAGATGTTGTAAATACCAATAGCACTGATGCAAAGTAGCCAGGTCAAGACAACAGGTGCAAAGAGACATCCCACACGGTGAGTACCATAATGTTGAAGGGCAAACAAAAACACCAGTATTACACAAGCCACTGGAACCTCCACATCTGCATAACCATTAACCAATAATTAGCTAAGGCAAAGCACATGGAAATTTTCTAGTTCTAATGTTTGTTGGAAATTTTCTAGTTCTAATGTTTGTTGAAAATTGTGTATAAATTCTTCTTTTTAAAATTGTGTTAAAACTGTGTTATAATTGTCAGAAATCTAACAACTATTTTTTGGGTTTGACATTTTACCGATATATGTCCTACGAGTCGTGTTCGATACGCACATCCGACACATAAACATAATTTAAAATAAGTGTTTGAAATATAGTAACACGGGATTTGAGTAGTTTTTATGAGGTTCTATGCTTTAAAGAATAACACTAGCCATCAAATTAGTATAAGTGTATGTGATTGCTTGAATTGAAACTAATTAGTATTTTAAAAAGCATATTAATTAACTTTCAGGTGTTAGTTTTTCCTGGTAAATAATTCATCAAGTGGGTATATCAAGCCAGGTGTTGAGGTGCATAAAAAATACTAGTTACCAAAGTTGTTGTCATAGTAATTGAAATGATTTTTTTATTGAACACTAGAATATGATACAGATGTCAAATTATCCAAGGAGACAAAAGTGAGGTCAAGATTAAAAAGTAAGATTAGGTGACTTCATTCTGGAATTTCATCAGCTTCAACTCTTTGAAGTTGACAGAATTAGGTTTAGTTTGGGTGCCACGATAATCATAATTTATTACTAATAGTGGAATTGCAGACACTGTTCATGATCAGTCTAACAGTGGCCACTGGCCATACCTAATTTTATATCCAATCAGACACCATCAGCCAACTATTCTAGATTATTCCACAGGGATTTATTGAAGTCTCATCCAAACCATAATGCTTCATATCATAACCTAATGAGAGTCCAACTTTACAAGGGAACTACTATTTTATACTTAAAAATCTCTGACTAGTGGGGTTAGGCTTTACATATCTTAACCATGCTTTTCATGTGTACTTTCTATTTTTATTCCAATCAATTTAGTAACAGTTACGTATTCAAATAGAAGTTTACCAAGACAGTGACTTGGCTTTGATCAAGGCGAAGAAATTTCCACTGATCTGTATTTATGAGGACCTACAATTGTGCATGCACTTGTCTTTTGGTTCTCCCCTTTTGTCCACTAATTAGAGGTTCCTGTGATGGTTCAAATCAGATCTTATTCACTCATTAAACAAATCTATTGTGATGCCCAACTAGAATCCTTTCACTATTAACTAATATCTTCACAGCATATATGCCATTGGGGGGGCAAAAATCCTACAATCCTAAGGTAATGCACAGCCAGCTAAGATAACTGCAGTATCAAATATTAAAAAATAGTACACAAAACTAGAATTATTCTAAATTTCTAGATTGTTGTGGGAACATATTCCCGAGATTGATTTGGTCAGGGTACCAACCGATTTGAAACCTACCCATCAAAGCTAAATTCTGGGGAACAAATTCAAAAACGTTTTACCATAGTGTTATCTGCAATTGTAAGCTAGATATATAGTATCTACAATAAAAAAAATTGGTAACTGAATAAAGAATCTTACTGCATATTAAAAAAAAATGGAACAAGAAAAAAGGACAACTTTCTCCAATAGAATCCATTTGTAACCCTTCCTTAGAGCACAAAGTATAGACTGCTGGAACTGCATTAAAAGTTGAGAAATTCTAAATTTTAAGGACTTTGATACTGTTGTTAAAAAACTGTTTCTCTCCCTCTCTTCTTCTTTTGGTTATTTAACTACTGACCCAGAAAACGTTTGCATAAAATCTAGAGATTTCTGTGAGTGCCGTATTCCCTTAAAAGTTCATGGAGAAGAAAAAAGAAGAGAAATATAAGGAAAAGAGAATTTGTGACAGAAATTAGTTTTTTGTGTTTATAAAGAAACTTACATCTGTGCTGTTCTTTAGACATGGAAAGCTCCAAACCTGACACAGCAGAAAAAACTGCAGAATGACCAAAAATCACACAAAAGTTAGTTATCAAGACTCGTATGTACACTACTTACAACCAAGGTTTTAAAAAACGGCTTGTTACTGCAATTTCAGCCACAATGTCAAGATTTTTGTACTATTTCTTGCAATATCAAACATATGTATGCCCTTAATTTAAAACCTTGCTTGCAGCTAAATTCACCCAATATCATCATCACAAGTACCAGAAATTGCTGGTGTGAGCACACCATCCCCAATAACCATGCAAGTTCCTATTAAGGCCAGAACAAGAAGCACCCTTTGCAGCACCCTGTGTTTCTCCAACAGGTTCTTCAACCCCAACCCAACATTTTTCTTATTGATGGGAACAGTTCCATTGTCTATGGTGTACTCTGTTAAGTCCTCATCCGCAAGCTGAGTGTTGGGCAACAAGCTAACACGGGCGTGGCGGCAGAGCAAGGAGTACAGAGCAAACGTCCCTCCCTCACCATTGTCATCAGCTCTCAGCACAATGAACACATACTTGAGCAGTGGAATCAGTGTGAGCGTCCAGAAAACAAAAGACAACACCCCATAGATTTCTTCATTGGTATCTGAATGCTGAATATCCTCAGCAAAAGCACTTTTGTAAACGTAAAGTGGGGAAGTGCTCAAGTCTCCATACACAACCCCCAAGCTTTGGTAAGCCAAAGTTAACACTGTCTTCCATGATTCTTCCTGCATATATCACATCACCATCACCATGATGATATGATAATCATATACAAACCAAAGATTATGAAACATATTTCTCATCCTGTAATAGTATTTTAGCTCAAAATGCCACATGGCACATCACACACAGGCTTTCTAAGCCTTGGCCTTACCTTAATTGTGTTCCTATGGATAACAGACTCAAGATCCATGATGGGGTTGAATTTCTGAGAACTAACTACACAGCAACCATGATCTCTTCAGCTAGATAAAGGATGAAGAAAACCCCTCTTGAATCAACAAGTCAATGAAAAACAAAAAGAAAAAGCTTTATAAAAAACTCAAGAGACAAAAAGTGGCTTTGGTAATGGCACAGTGTGAGCCTCGCAACTTTTCTTCTCCCACCACCCTCTTTCTGTTGGTATTTTAATATTAATATTTATGAAAAAGGGTGTGTTGTGGCTGAAATCAGAGGGACAAATGCAGACAAAAGAAGATCAAACAAGGAACACAAGCAACAAAGGAGTTTAGTTTAGTTTAGTTTAGAAACGGTGGTGTGACTAGGAAGGGTTGGTGTTGGTGGAGTGAAGGATTAGTTCAGAAAAAAAGTAGATTAGAATAATGAGTGAATGGTGGAGTGTGTGTTTTTATGTGTAGGAGAAATAGAGGAAAAGAAGGAAGGTGTTTTTGGTTTGCTTGTTTTGTTGTGTGGTGGTGAAAGGGTAGTAGTGGAGAAGGTGAGTTTATGGTTCTGTGTAAATAAGGTACCATAATGTTTTTTTTATTTTCTTTTCTTGTGTTGTTGAGATTCTATACGTAGGAGAATATTTTGTGTTTTGAATGAAAGATGAAGTGGACAACTACTACTATTATTGAGACACACACACAGAGATGATATTTATCATGTTTCAAGATAAACAATACTTTTCAAAAACTAAAACCATTGTTTCACAATTATTTTCAAGTTATATATAATTGGATGTATTCAGTTTCATAAAAATTTTATAAGATAAGATTTGCACTAATTATATACTATAA
The DNA here is from genome assembly GCF_051622355.1 of Phaseolus vulgaris. Taxonomy (NCBI): domain Eukaryota; kingdom Viridiplantae; phylum Streptophyta; class Magnoliopsida; order Fabales; family Fabaceae; genus Phaseolus; species Phaseolus vulgaris. Next base: position 3,455,560 of record NC_143501.1, on the reverse strand, counting down.
AATATTTTAATTTTTATTAAGAATATGTTTAACTAGTATTATATATATATATAGATATAATTGGTCATGTTTGAAGGATGGTGGGGATGATGAGAGAGAGATTGTTGTGCAGAGGGAGCAGTAGCATTAACCATCTCCACCAGTTTGCAGTAAATCTGACAGTTCTCAGATTTGGACAAAATGGCTTCCTCATTCATACTCTTCTAAATATTACTACATGTTTTCAAAGTAACACTATCATTTTCCAATGTAAAACTATCATTTATAACTTTCTTTATTATTATTTACTATTACACCTACTACTATGTTAAACCAGAAGAGCTTTTGGGATTAAAAAAAATAAAAAATGTTTTATAATATTAAATAAATAATTAACTGTTTTTTTTTATTTTGAGGGGTCAAACGCATACCGACCATCATCACCTGAGGATCTCAAGAAAAATGTATTAAGATAAATGAACGATTAATCTAAGATAAATCGTAATGTACTTTTAATCATCATGATATATACATTAAGTTCAGTCAAAGTGTAAAAGAATTCATCAAGATTATATAAATAAACACAACTATCAAAAAGATGTTATTATAACATTTATTACATTCGAATACTGAATAGTTATTTGAAAGTAAAATAATCTTCTATTAATGCACTCTCATCAAAACAATAAAAAATAAGAAAAAAAAAGTAAAAGAAAAAAATCAATTATTAATCGTATTGAAGTGAATTGTTCATTGGATTGGATTCACTAAGCCCAACTCAACCTATCCTAACATGGTATCAGAGTCATTTCGAGTCTATCCTAGCGAGTATTTGTTGGGTTTATCAGACCACCCGTCATCGGGCTGTTATCGGACCACCCATAACATATATCTCCACGCACGAGTTGGTAATCTCGACGTGAGGGGTGTGTTGGAAATCCCACATTAACTAGAGATTAGAGTCTTTCATAGTATATAAGTGGATGAAAACCACCTCACCTCATTGAGCCGGTTTTATGAGGTTGAGTTAAGCTTAAAGCACACTTCTTAACATTTTCAATTTAAATTTTACTGTTTAATCAATTTAAACTTAATCAACTTAATCAACTGTTTAATGAATTTATGTTTTTATAGGAATTAATTAATCAAGAGATAAGAGGTATAACAGAAAAATATTTAGAAGCTTTCATGAAAAATACAGTACTAGTTATAGGTTTTTACTTTCAATGTCAGAATCTTAAACAATGAAAAAATCGAGGGAATATGCTTAAAAAATATTTTTCAAAACTTTTTTAAATTCAAACGGTAAATAGTTTAAACTAAAATAAATTAATAAATTAATAGCACGTAATTTAAAATGAAAAGAGTATTCTTTAAATTTTATTTATGAAAACATTGCGCGTAAATAAAAAATATAATTAACACTCTTCTATAACTTCTTGGTATTTTTTTATACTATTTTTAATAAATATTTTCTTTCTAGACTCTTATTTTAAAAAATTTCTTACCGTCATCTCTATCACCGTATGAATAATAAATGAAAAAATATAATAAAAAAATAATTTGTGATAATAATAGTTATTGATATCGTTCAACTTCTAAAATGATAAACAAATAGAATTGAACATTTTACATGTCTGGTTTTAAATACTCGCAGTTCATTATTATATAAAAATGATAACTTATTTTACTAAAATTATTATATAAAAATAATAAATTATTTAACAAAAATAAAAGTGCTTATTACTTCCTTAATTTTCAATACTATCCTATTAGTGTTTGAACTTATATTGATATTTTTTAATCTTATACAGTCAATATTGCAATAAAATTCTCATTTATAATCTCTTTTAATTTTATATTAAATTCTTTTAACATAAGTTATAGAATTTGCTAAAATTGTTCCCATGGCTGATTTTCAAGCAATTAAAATTGAGTTTTTTTTTTGTTAATATTGCACATTATGTAAAAAACTACAAATGTTCAATCAATATTTTTATTTCTAATAAATCTTTCTTCCTTTATTAACATGGCTGATTTTAAAGTTACAAAAATATATTAAAAAACTATATAAGAACTTATGCTAATATGACATTTTTTTTTATCTATTTTGTTTATTCTCTCAATAACCTAAAATTAACAATCACATTCACTTTAATTTCAATTCCTATCACTTTAAATATTTTTTTTCCTCCCACATAATTAATTAACATCTTTAAATATATTTTTGGTTTTAATATAAAGTTATATTGCACCTTATTCCTCTAGATATCTATGGAATAGCATCATAAATTATATAGAGATAAGAAGAAAGTACCTATACCTTATTCTTCAATTGAGCACAAATAAAGATTTTTGTCCTTTTTACCTATTTCAATTCAAACTTGTTGATACTCAAATAGAAAACTAAGATAATAATTTCATTATCTTTACGTAGAAAGTAAATAGAAGTTTTGGAATCAACCATGAAAATTTGTATCAAGAATTTAGTGATTTTTGTTCTCATTTGACAAAGTTAGAAAGGAAAATATTATACTTATATTAAATTAATTAATTACATTAAAATTTACTATTATTAGTAACTAATCATGCAACTTTCAACTCATTCATACTGAACTGAGTTAAATTATCTTTTATCCTATTTAAAAGTAAAATAGTGGAGTGAGATTTTGATATTAATGAGTATTTAGTGATTTTTAGTATAAGAGTCTTATCATGAGTTTTTTTATAATTTGTATCAAACAATGTCATTATTTTAAAGATTTTCTTATCACCGATTTTATTTTAAGGCAAAGGTTTTATATGACTTATATTTTTTTATAGATTTTTATTTGTATTTCAATATTTTACAACTTAAAAAAATTATTATATTTTTATTAAGATTGAAAAATATTTTTAATTGTAACACTCTAAATTTAAGACTTTCTTTGTGCTACATCAATATATGATTTAGTTGACATATGTAAAACTATATGATGCTATGTGAAAATTACACACCATAAAAATTGTAAAAAAACAAATTCCACTGAACACTAGCTTAAATTTAGAAATAAAAAAATTTAAAATAATATTACATCAGCTAATTTAAATTAAATGACTTGTTTAAATAAAAAAAACATATAAAAAATTTTAAATAATAAATTTTTTATAAGAATTTAATTATTTTAAAAAATCTAAATTATAATTACATAATAATATATATTTTTTGTCCAAAAACGAAAATTTTATTTATATAATTATATCCTTGTGCTTTTTTCTATCTATTTAAAGTTACTTTCCCGTCTAACAAAAACTTCTTCAAATGATTTTATTTGAAACATAAAACCCATTTAATGTTACTTTTTATAATAATTCAAAGCATATAATATATATTATTTAATTAATGCTTTGAAGATACACTTTAGTTTTGTTGAATGAGATTTTAACCACCGTTGAACCAAGAATGACGTAGAATAGAACAAATTAAAGCATTTATATTTATTTGCTTAGAAAACTAAGGTTGAAAAGTATAACACATGGTAAGCATACGAATTTTTTGACATTCACACACGTAAGAAGCCTCCAGAAGTTTAACTCCCTCACCCAAATTCCACAAGCTATTTGTGAGGAAAGCTACGTGTGAGTGTGATGCAACCACACACCTACAAACCCTATACCTTCTAGTCACTATCTTTTCTCTTCTTTTTTTCATTTTCTTTCTAGGTCTAAATACTTTGTTATCAACATGCTTCAATTATTTAATGCCCATATTTATTTCAAAATTTCACATCTTCATGGTGGATGGAAACTTCAACTTTAACTTTTAAGTTGGTTCCGATCTCAGGTAAGAGAGATAACATCACTAGGATCAATCATCGCATCTGAGGTATTGTTTGTTTTGGAAGTTGGTGTCCGTCATGGTTATGTCTTTAAAAAGGGTTCAGTGAGTTAAAGGAAAAAAGTGTATTTAAATTTTCCTTAACATCAACTCTTAAACAATGTGAGACTATATTGGTCGTACTGAAACAAGCCCCCAATCGAAGTCTAAGGAGAGTGGATCCCCCTAGCTTAAAGGGCTTGAGACCATTTTTATCCTCACAGACGGTATCACTGTTCCGACCTCAAATTCGAGAGATAGAATCAATCATTGCATCAAAGATGTTGTCCGTTTTGAAGGTCAATGTTCCGTCACGGTTTTATCTTGAAAAAAGTCTCAATTGATCGAAGGAGGAAGATGTATTTAAATTGTCCTTAACCTCTACTACTTTTATAAAGTTTAGTTAGACTTAAAATTTGTTCATTACACGTAAATTAGAATAAAAATTGTGTTGTACATTAATTAATTTGAGCACGTCATGGAAGAAGCATTAAGAAAGGAGAAAACTAGCACCGATTATTGATCCACCCACTCCAATTAAAGTCGAATTAAAGAATTGGGCATGCAATATTTTTCCTATGTTTGAATGAATTGTGGTTTGTTATTATAAGAGAGTTTGGAGATGAGAATTGATAAGAAAAATGTGTGATAAAGTGGGAGATAAGTGAAAGTGACCTTAAAGGGCATTCACTCTTATCCTCCTAGGGTTAACTTGTGAAGGTGGAAAGAATTGGGACAAGTGGCTTTATTGTTGGAAAGTGGCCAAGGAGTTTTGTACAAAACAATTACGACAAATGGGCCTCCCCTTAGCTTGCTTTTGAGTTAGGGTGACCACTTTCTTTTCCTTTGTCCTTTAAAACTTCTCAATGGTCATGCCCTATCTCTAACTCTTTCCAAAAGGTTTCATCATCTATGTTTTCCACTTTCAAATTTCTTATAAATATCTTACAATTTTAACATCACTTTGATTCAATGATAAGTAAAATGGATATTTTTAAAGTTTTGAATTGAAAATGATATTTTGATTTCTTATGCAAAATATTTATAATTTATTAGTGTCGATATCGGTTAACTTGTGCATGAAACTGTATATTTATGAGTGATCCAATAATGATCCAAGAACAGATAGTCTGATAGGGTCAACAAATTCTCGATAGGATATGTTCTAGATAGATCTGATATCGTACTAGAGAGCGATCCTTATATTAATGAATAAAAAATTTTGGAGTTGAAAATAATATTTTAATCTTCTATATAAAATAATTATAATTTATTATTGTTGAGATCCGTTAATTCGTTCGTCAGACTATATATTCATGGATGGTCCAATAATGGTACGAGAACGAGTAGTCTGATAAAGCCAACAAATTTTGGTTAGAATATCTTCTAATTCGATTTGATGTGATATTAGGAAGCGGACTTTACATTAAAGAATAAAAAAATTATTAATAATAGAAACTACTTTAGATACCAATAGTCTTAAAATAGTATCTAATTTAGTCAATCTAATGACTATTTTTTTTGTCTCTAAATTTAGTTTCTATTTAATTATTTTCTTGTAACGTTAAACTTACCTCAACTTTACAAAATCATCCACAAAATAAGATTTGCACACACTTATATACTATAAAATTTTCTTATTTCTAATCTATGTGTGATATTCAACATTTATTTTTAGGAAGAAACAAAACATTACTCATTGTATTGGTTGTCAATATATTTGCAACAATTAATCTATTTAATATATATTATAATTTTTTTTATTAAACAATAATATAAAATATTTGATATTTTTAACCGTGTATAAACATCTTTCCTTATTAGATATCTTAATCTTTCGTTCCACTTACCACCTCTTCTTATCAAATCTCAACTTCAAAACCTCCTTTTTCCTTCTTTTTGCTTTCTTTTCAACCCTAAATTATAATCCCTTTTCTTCCCACTTTCCAAATGGATTCACATTTATCCAACAAAAGAAGTAAAGGAAACTTATATGAATGATACAAATAATTTTTTTTGACTAGTTTGGTACGTTAGAATTTAACTAATTTGAATAGAAATAAAACTTATTAATAATATCCACATACTTAAGTAATTAAAAATAATAATATTTATTCTCTAAAGCATAGTCTTAAAGAATTGGCACTTACCAAGTTACATTATGTGTGCTTTAGTTGTATGACGGTGGCTTGTGTGACCTTAGTTGGACAAAGTGAATCAATTAAATAAATTTTATTTTAAATTATGATAATAAATTACATTAAAAAATTATTAATTTATTTTGATTCATTAAAAATTTGATCCGATCCGATCCATTAACAAAACTTGAATCCAATCTTTCTCTTAATAATTTAAAATATATTATAAAGTTTTTACAATCATTTTATGCATGTGCACGAGGGTTCTATCTATTGTGTTGCTTATATAGGTGCACAAATGTAGCAATGCTATTATATTATATTCACTTGTTAGAAAGTTCTATATATACTCTTGTTCAATTATCCAAGCTCCTTTTGTATCATTTATATACGAAATTATCTATCAATTTTTTTTAAAAGTAATTATTTATAGATTTTTTTTCCATATATAACTATCTATGGATTTTTTTTCTCTATGAATTTTCAAAATTCATATATAACAGCTATGTAGCCAACTTTATCTATAATTATTTTTTATATGTAGTAATATATGGGAGGAATAGCACTAGGTTACCTTTTATGATGCAAAATCCTCAAATACTACAAATTAATTTATTAATTTTTTTATCCATTAAAAAATATAATAATATTTTATATATGATTTTTTTTATTATATATAAATTTCTAAAGTAAGTAATACTATTTTCTTAAATACATTCTAATAAAGTTTCTTTCAATTAAAAAATAGTTACAAATCTAACTTTATAATAGTTACAAATCTAATAATAGTTATGAACGTTACTGTATCTGAAAACGGAAAGGTAAAGCAAAGAGGGTGAAATCGTGATGAAGAACAGTAGTTGAAAGTGCTTATTTAGGGCACAAATTAGTAATGGGGGCCCACATGGGCTTTTTGGAGCCCAAAAAGGGTAGCATGGCACTGCATTAGACACAGACACCGTTTCACTGTGCTCAATTGGTGAATCTCTTTCGGAATCTTTTCTGCAGCAAAGTTTATGCCATCATCATCATCTCAAACACACCAATGAATCACCATAACCAAACTTTTTTTGCAATCACACGTATAATTTTACTTTACAAATTTTTTATATTTTTCAGATGTCAAACTTTCAACGTAAAAAGAATTTATAAATGGAGAATAACAAATCCCTTTCAATTTGATTTTTCAAATTTAAATAAATTTAAATCCTGGATTTAATTAGTAATATTGGATTAAAATTTTAATATATATATATAGTTAAATTAAAAATCTATTCTTTTTTAATTTGTTTATATGTTTATCAAATAACTTTTATTTGATAAAGATGCATATATTATTTTATTTTCTTTTATTACCTTTGGAAACTCCATATTCCAGTAATATATTTTATATGTTGGTGCCAATAAATATGTACGTATATAACTATTAAATATGAATACTTTGGTGAATTTAATCTTAATTCATTATATTACTATCTCTACTTATTCCAAAAATAAATTACGCCAATCTTAATGAATTTTGAGTACTATATTAATTGTTTAGCCACCACAATTATCCAAGATAAATACAATATATTAAAAAAAATTCTATTTTAATATATAATATATATATATATATATATATTTTGTACCATTTGAGATCGAGTGATCTTATGATGTACTGTACTCCGAAACGACATTCACGACAATAATGTATTAAGATAGGTAAATTTCTGATTGGTGCATAGACCCGATGATTTGTATGAGGATGATTTTATGAGATATTTATTTGGTATATCACGTGACTTTCTCTAAGTTAAGTTATGAGTGTTTTGTATAGTAATACATGAAATTATGTCTACTTAAAGTGATTAAAGTTATCATTGTGTATAAGAGTTGAACCAACCTAAAATGACTCATATTTATTAATTTTTTATTACCGATAAAAAAATAAATTAACATTTATAGAAAATCAAATAATACATATTTTAATCATGAAGACATATCTTAATTTTGCTCTAACATTAAAAGAATCCAGTAAAACCCTAAAAATATGTACAACCCTTAAAATATATTTATTTATTTATTTTGATTAATTATATTATAGAGTTGTTTAAGTTAAATTTTGTAAGCTAAATAATACACTGTCTCCATCGATATGATGCATCCCATTGAAATGAAAACACACCTAAAATTCCGGTTTAATATGATAATTAAGATTATGATGAGAAAGTCAGATTCCACTAATTTATTTAATGAAGCATTGATTTCTGAAGTTGCTACAGAGAGTGAAAATGGCAGTGATGAGTTATTTTCTGAACTATTTTTCAAATCAAACTATTAATTTCATTCTTAACACCTTCTCCCATTTCTGACACTAAACACGTTCCTTTCCTTAGTTTTCTTCAATTCAATTATTACACTTAATTACTATTAATTAATTATTATAATCCAATTCAACGAATCGCCGGCTAATAATCGTCACATTCTGCCGACTATTTTTTATTTAAATATATTAATGTAAGAACACGATTTGTTGATTTATCTCTTTTCAATTTTCTTTTCTCTTTGTTTTCAAGTTTTTGTTTCCTCTTCAATAACATTTTTAATTCAGGGTTTCAACTTTTAAAAAATATATATAATTTTAGTCTAATTCTTAATTTTGTATATGTTTTTTTTGGTGGATTGATTATGCTAAATGTTTCTGAATTTTCGAAGAAACTATGCAAATTTTGAATGTTTTTATTGGCATTTACAATAATCTAGATTCATGCTGTGATATTTTTTAAATAATATTAAAATTGTTTGTGATAGATAAATTCCAATATGTAGTCAAAACTCTAGTAATCACTCCTATATAGTTGTAGTTAACGATGGATTAGATTAATAATTACATGAAAATAAAATAATATATTTAAATAAAACAATTTTAATATATAATCTTTATATAAAATTATTGAAGTTTATTCTCTTTTTATACATATATCTATAAAAAAATTATACGAAACAATTATAACTTTTTAATCGGTTACAATATTTACTCTTGTTTTAAGAATGAAATGTCAAAAATAATAAATCTAACAATAAAGATGAAAAATCAAAACTCATCATTTTTTTTAAGATTTATTATTAATATTTTAAATAATTTTTATTTTATTTTACATTTTTAATAGACTTTTTGTATTATGTTCACAAAGTTTATCAGTATGCCATATGTGAGTGTAAGGTTTAATGTATATGTCATCTGTGAGATTTTTTTTTTTATTAAATGTAGATTACACTTTTTGTGACATTATAAGAGGACTATGGATAAAATATTATCTTTAGTATAAAGATTAAATATTTCCATTTTTTTTAATTTATTAAATTTTGATCGATATGGGTTAAGTTGATTTTATTATATGGATGTTACTTACATCACTAAACTCAATTTAAGTAAAAAAATATTGATTTCTCTCTTACTTTAATTGGTTACATATATTATTGAATGGATTGATTAATTTATTATTATATAAATAAATATTAAAAAATATCAATGTATTTTTTTAGATGTGGGTCACCCTATTTAACATGTGAATTTTGCAATTTAAAAACAAAATATAAACAGACTATAATTTACCTTAAAAATTAAGAATTACAAGATTTTGTCTCAACATATTTTGGAACTATAAAAATATATAAAACAAAAACAAAAACCTACTAACATTTGTCTTTGTATTAATTAAATATGAACCTATTAAATTATTGTATTCTAATTATGGTTCACATGTTATTGTATAAACAAAATTCTCTTTCATGAAGTTAAAGCTATCAACTAAGCTAAGCCAGAAGATGTATAGAGAGATCCCTCATTTTTTATTTATATAAAGGATTTGGAATATCTAATTTTTAAGTTTTTTTTAACTTTAGGTGTCACGTCAAATTTCAAAACATAAATTATTTTGTTACCCAGTAATTAAAAAATAAATAAAATGTTTCATTTTAGAAGAAAAATTCTATAAACTTGAATTTTTTTTATCATAAATTATAATGTTATTTTTAGGGTGTTAGGTCTAATTAGGTTATAGATATTTATAAGGTTCCATGGAAGAAGAAGGTGCCCTACAAGTATAGATCTGGCAAAGATAAGGAACCTACACTACAAATATAAGGCTTCAATCAACATCAACAAACACAAGATATTTTCACATTTTTCTTTACTATATTCATAATATTACTACATGATAGAGAGCAAGAAATTAATTAGGGTTTGCCTTAGTCATATTTTCTTTTAGATTATTTTTTCATAAATGATTTATAGAATAAGAAAATTAAAATAGTGAAAAAAAATCTCATATAAGGATTATATCATTATTTAAAGTTAAAAACACTATTAATTGATATTAATTACTCATAAAAAAATATTTTAAATGATAAATGATAATTAATTAAAACATAATACATTATTGATTATAAATATGTAAAAGGTTAAATATATTTTTCTTTCTTATACTTTCATCCGAAATTATCTCTAGTTCAAAGTTTAGATCCAACCTATGTACATAATCTCATAAAAACGAATAACTTTTCATCTCAGAAGTTTGTCACTAACTTTCTACTAGAATAAATACAGTCTAACCAATATAAATAAATCACTTATTTTTAATCGAATACATATAAATATAGTCAGAAAAATATTGGAATAAGTTAATTTTTTTTATCAAACAGATTTTGAACGTAATGATTTATTTTTAATTTCTTTATTATAAATATTTAAAAGTTTAAAATTTAAACTAGAAAGACGAATCAATTTTAAAGTTATAATATAAATAAAAAAATGTTAAAAAAATGTATAAAAGTATGAAAGTATGGTAAGATATTTGATTCTCATTGATGTTGATTCTCTTGTTATTTGTCTTAAATATTGTCTTGTACTATGTGTATATTGTGAGATGAATAAATAGGGTATACCTTATATTCTTCTTCCCATAAATCATGATTTAGAAGTTTAAACTTAATGATGCAGATGAGATTAATTAAGGGCATTTTGTAGGGTAGCCCTGCAAAACCTGTGATGGCCCATTGTCTACCACACTCCAACAACAAAATTAGTGCAGATTTCAGTTCAGACACATTGAAGCTTCTTCCATTATCTGACACCTGCTACTGCTGCTTCCTATTCAATTCAAACCTGCAATTCAGAACACACTACTTCTTCATCTATATCTCTAATTCTATCTTTTTAGCTCACCAAAATTAATGAAATTAAAAAAAAATTCTCTTTTAATTTTGAAGGGACACACATCAGAAACAAAAACAGTGTAGTTATGAATATAAATTTCAGTGTTCTCTAGAAGTGGTAGGTTCTGACAGTAATTGGGTCAGCAGAAGTTAGTGCAATTTGCAGAGTTTTTGCAAAAGCAAAAATTGGTTCCCATTTTCATCATTTGTTTTCACATGTTTTTCAAATCAAAAGTTTGCTGGTTTTGAATTGCTGAACTTTATCCAGGTTGCCCCCAAATAAGTTAAGAACTCGTTGTTGTAAGGTACAATGCAATTTCTCAATTAAATTCTCAAATTAAAACTTTCTCCTTAACTTTGGAATATCATATCATAAATGCTAACAACACTTAGTCTCATTCTTTTCATTTCATTGTTTAGATGTCACGGATTAAAGATAATATTATTAGATAATTAGTCGATTTTGTAAAGTTTAATCAGATTTAAACTTTATTTTTTAATATAATATTAGACTTATTTAAAATTTATCTTAACAAGAGTTTTTTGGATTTGTCAAACCACCTTCTATCGGACTACCCATTATATAATCTCACACACGAGTTCACATATCTTAGTCAATTCATAATATATAAGTAGGTGCATACCTTATCTTACATACTACTTTTGAATTAAATTTAAAGTTCACTTCTTAATATATTTAAAAGAACCTATTTAATTAAGCTAAAATAACAAATATATAAGTGGGTGGAAATTTACATATTACTTTTGAATTAAATTTAAAGTTCACCTCTTAATATATTTAAAAAAAATCATTTAATTAAGCTAAAATGACAAGTATAATAGAAAATATTATTATGAGTATATCCCATGGTTAATTTTTTTAATTGAGTATTCTTACCATTTTTGTTTAATTAGTATTTTCAAATTCAAATTCATAAAATACAACTACACTAAACATTTAAAGATATTTTTTTGCCAACTCTCTATTTGAACAATTTTTTCTCTATTTGGACCTTTGTGGCATATAATACAAATAGAATGCTACAAAACTCAATGAACCAACCCAAAGATTAAAAAAATTTATGAAAGATGAGAAGAATAAGATAAGATATGCATATAGATATAGATATGGAGTCATTGGGATTTGAATGGCTTGAAAAAAATATGGTCCCACCTATGACTTGGTAAATGGACCATGGCCCAAGTATGGCCCACAGCCTTCAAAGCATCATACTGGCCCATACTAACAACAGTGGCCCAACAAAATATAAAGGTACAAAAAGATATTCTATAACAGAGCCCAAGCCCCATGCAACGTACAATCACCCAAGGTGAAAACAAAAAATTAACTTTTATTATAATAATCATCTTAAAAAATAATTATTGTCATAATTTCTGATTAATCAACTTTCTTATATAGTAACTTCCCACTTTAAAAATAATATAAGGTTTATTTTTTCTTGTTTAATTAACTTTTTTTTTGTCGATAAAAAGGAGCTTTTAAAATAACATGATTATTGATGAAGTAAAAAAGAAAAAAAAAATGAAAATGTTTTGTTTTGTAGTATAAAGCGTCATAATTGGTATTTCTATAATAAGTCGTGTTTGTCTTTTTCTTGGTGTTGGTGCACGAACGCTATTTCTAGTTGTTTTTATTATTGCAATCCAAAACGTGATTTTGACGAGTCATGTCCTACGTGTAAACACGTTTCGTCTAACGTGATTTTCTATTATATTATTATTATTATTATTATGGCCATTGGCTTTTATTAAACTCACTGTGACGTATATTTTACATCATTTTTTTGTTGTGGGAAATTTATTTACGTATATTGCTTATAACGATTTTTGTATTTCTTTTATTTTTGGAAGTTTTTAATGTTTATGTTTTTGGTAGCTTTTATTTATATAATGAAGATATTGTGGTATTTTTATGGAAATATGAAAAGTTATTTATTATCATATTTTAAAAACATGTGTTATGCGAAGAACTTTGTGATTAGACTGATATTTGAATCCAATAAATGTATGGACTATTATTGCAATATTAACTTTAATTCGTGTGAAATAAAATATAAATATTGCAATTTATATATTAATCATTTTACATAAAATTCCTATTATTGCACGTATAATGAAAAAAGTATCCTTTTCTTTTATATATCAATACATAAATTTTATTAATGGGCAATGCAAATGTATTATTTAGTACTCGTCATTTTAAATACAACAATTAATCTTATATAAAACTAAAACTAACCCCAGAAAACCCATAATACCTTAAATACGCAATCAATTAAGTAAAAAATTAAAGATAGATTAAATTTAAATTTAGTTATCACTTAAAAATTATTTCATATATTTATTTTTATCACATAAAAACAACTTTTTACCGATACTATAAGTTGGTAATAAATTGTATAATGCGTAAATTAAAACCGGCACTATTTGATTATTAAAATTAAATATTTCAGTACTAATTGGATGAAAAGTGATCTTATCATTAAATATTTTTTTTAAATTGGGAATTTATTTTATTAATAATATAACTAAATTGAATAAAATAAATAAATAATGAGACTAAAAAATATTTACACTTATCATTTATTTTTCCCTTCTTTCTTAATGTAAATTTGATATTATAAACTCTTATGCATGTATATATATATATATATATATATATATATATATATATATATATATATAAAGAATAAGCTGTCTTCCATATTTCTCTTTTGGTAGAAAAAGAATTGGGCCTTGGATCCAAAAACTTGAATCCTATTTACTTCATTTTTTCCCTTCTTGACGTTATTGGTCAATAAGTCCAACAATACTAGTTGTTCCTTTTTGTATTTTTCTCTTGCATTATCCAACCCTAAACTCTTATTTATACATTCATACTCTTTCTTTTTTAAATAAAAGTTTTATCTTAAATATTATTATACAATTTGACATCTCAACTAAGCTGACACTTCAAGTAACAACAATCTTTTACCATCGCATGAAAACAGTATTATTAAAAAAGAAAAATATGGAAGACTAGACCAAAATTCATATATTAACAAAAACGATACATAGTAGACATACTCTTTCTTATTTCATTTTTTTGTTATTTTTTGTTACATTAGATATTAAAAAGATATTATCACATTTATTATTGTTTCTTTTTATTATCTCTTCCTTTTTTGAAGCCAACTTGGGGGTGGTGATTGTCATTTTCCTATATCACATATAAGGTGAACTATTATGGCAATTATCATCAGTACACTTTAGTTAGAATGTCTCTTTCAACTTGTTCCTGATTCACTCATAATTTTGAATCACAAGGCTAATAGGCCTTATGAACTTTTACACTGATGATTACAGAATAGAGCTAAGTGCTAATAACACTTGTTGTCTCCACCTTCTCTTCCAGCCTTGTGAGAGATGCTTATTGGTAGATACAAACACTTTACTAAGCTCTTAAAAGAGTGGTGAGAATTTAGTTTCATGCAGGTTTTGAATGGTACTAGAAATCTGTGTGCAGGATCACAAAGAAAGGGAAAAAACTTCAACATTCAGAATCTTCATGCAAAGTAGATCATGGCTTCTAGAATTCTTTCCACTCTGCATAATGTGTCTTGTTCTTCTGCTTCTTTTGTCACTAAACGTTGCATAGGTATAGAACTATCTCTTCTTTTTATAATGTGCATATTTTGAGTAAAAAAACTGAAATGATGAAAACCACCCTTTTGTGTTCTATGCTGGTGATATATGGGAAAGGGTGAATATGGTTTCTATAGATTGCATAGGAGAAAACAATTTAAAACATGAAAGGAAGTTTTGATTTTTGATAATGCAGCATGGTGAATTTGATATGAACTAAAACCTGATATTCTCAAGTATATCATGACGAATTTGGACAATACTAAAGTCATTTGCATATGTACATAATATGCCATGAAAGGGTGTGTTGAAGATTCTATATCTATCATATGTTCAAAATAAAGTATGTAAGTACTAATTAGATTAAGTTAGAATCAAACAAAATTTTAAGAAAGAGACATAGCACATACACACTTCTTAATTTCCTTAAAATAAAAGTTCAAAGAAGTGTCACAAATTGTTGATCCTATCTTAAAATCATAAAATTTTATTGTCTAAACAATTGGATGACTATTGACTAAATTTTCAGGCTTATCTTGTCTCTGGCATAGAAGTTTAAGTGAAACTGCTGCTTCTGCTGCTGATATAATGGCTAGCAAACCACCAGTGCAAATTGAACACAGTCAGCTTCTGATTGATGGACTGTTTGTTGATGCAGCTTCTGGTTTAATATCTTACCATTATGTGCTTAAAACATTGTTGTTTCATTGATATGAAAACATTCAATCTATGCCACAAAAACTTAATTTAGCAATTTTTCCTTTGTTAGGAAAAACTTTTCCAACCAATGATCCTAGAACTGGAGATACAATTGCCAGTGTAGCCGAAGCAGACGTTGAAGATGTAAATCGTGCTGTACGTGCTGCTCGCAAGGCTTTTGATGAGGGACCATGGCCAAAGATGACAGCTTATGTAATAAAACATTATTTAATCCTAATTTGCTTTGGGCTACAAGAATGCTACATGTTTTTTAAGTGCAACACTTTTGTCCATTATCTTTGATGAACTCCTCTAGGAAAGATCACGAATAATTTTGCGTTGTGCTGATATATTGGAGAAACACAATGATGAAGTTGCAGCAATTGAAACATGGGATAGTGGGAAGCCTTATGAACAGGCTGCAAATGTTGAAATACCTATGGTGGTACGCTTGTTCCGATATTATGCAGGTAACTAACTGCATTATCTTTGAGTTTTTATATCATGTAGTTATAGTATTGTATAACAAGGTGACATTCTATGGCATCTTTTCTGTTTTCTTCAGGTTGGGCGGATAAAATTCATGGTTTAACAGTTCCAGCTGATGGACCATACCATGTCCAAACCTTGCATGAACCCATTGGTGTAGCAGGGCAGATTGTACCTTGGAATTTTCCACTTCTTATTTTTTCATGGAAGGTTGCACCTGCTTTAGCTTGTGGTTGTACAGTTGTAATGAAAACTGCAGAACAGACACCACTTTCTGCCCTTTATGTGTCAAAGCTATTTCTTGAGGTAGTCTTATAACATACCTATAAATGTTTCATTATGTCCTAGCTGGGTTGGGTTTCACTTCTCTGACCATCTTATTATACTTGTATAGAGCAAGCAATTCCTCTTAAATCCATGCCTTCATCACTTTGAGATCGTTGAAATTACACATAGATATGATTAATATCTCGGGATTTTTACCATTCTAGTGTAATTTCACTTATTAATTAGCAAAATTGTTAAAATTTTCAAAAAATATTAAAATGGGTAAGTCGTGCCAAGGTGACACGAATTTAATATAATCAGATTTCAACTAAAGTCATACCACCTTACACGACTTATCCATTTTGGTAACTTTTACAAATTTTACCCATTTCGGTAATTACTTTGTGAAATTGCACCAGAATAGTAAAAATCCCCTCATATCTCATAGTTGGCTTTCGGGGTGAGGTCAAGTCAAAATCAATAAGATTCTACAAGAAAAAAAGTTCTTACAAGAATATTTGTCAGTTCTTACCATTTCACAATAGTAACTATATCAATAACCTCATCTTAGCCAAAATGAAATTAAGAAAAGGATAACCTCTTCCTTTAAAGAGAATGTGAACACGTCTTTAATGTTATGATTGTCACTCTTATTAATTAGACCTCTAGGAAATTAATAGCTTCAATTTAAAATGAACCAAATAATGCAATTCCAAAATTGCTCACAACAAGAAGATTGTGATCCTGCCTGTGCCTATACTTCTGTAATTGTCCTCACTGATGGATTTGATGCAATAGGCTGGACTTCCTCCTGGAGTTCTGAATGTTATCAGTGGCTTTGGTCCTATTGCTGGAGCAGCTCTGTGTACTCATATGGATGTTGACAAGGTACTTTAGAAGATTTAGTGGAATGATTCTCCTGAAACTTTAAAAAAAGGGTAGAAGGTGTTTTAATTATCTTATGATTTGGTTAACATTTCTTTTAGTTCCTTTTTTAAAAAAGAATGATTTTGGTCCTTGTATTTATGAAATGTGGTAAATTTTGTTAGTGGCCAAATCAAAATAAAGTATAGAATTAGGGACAAAATTCACCACATTTTAGAAACTTGGGAACCAAAACCATTGTTTTCAATAGGTACTAAAACCAATTTTGACCAGATCTTTAGGACTTGTAAAAGACATTTTAATATATATATATATATGTGTGTGTGTGTAAAATTTTACTCTGCTGATTGTCTCTGCAATACATATATGCATCAATTTATGCCTATATAGTATAATAAAAATTGGTTGATTTTGTTTTTGTAGCTTGCTTTCACAGGATCCTCTGACACCGGCAGACGGGTACTAGAACTCTCAGCACGCAGTAACCTGAAGCCGGTAACTCTGGAGCTGGGTGGAAAATCTCCATTCATTGTCTGCAAGGATGCTGATATTGATGCAGCTGTTGAAGCGGCACATTCTGCATTATTCTTTAATCAGGTTTGATTATCCTAATTTCATTATGAGGAATGATAACAACACAATCTACTTCAGATAAAATTTGCAGTTTTTAATAAATTTTAACCAACAATGAAGGGTGTCTTTAAAATAGTAATTTAAAGAGTGTATTGCTAGCATTTCTCTTCGGTTATAATTCACAATGAGAACAATGCATTCTCAATTTTTTTACTTATTGCATATGTTCCAATATGGTTCAAGCTGTGTTGTTTTGCTTCTGTATAGGGGCAATGTTGTTGTGCTGGTTCTCGCACATTTGTTCATGAAAGCATATATGATGAATTTGTGGAAAAGGCTAAAGCTCGTGCTATTAAACGTGTAGTTGGAGACCCTTTCAAAAGTGGGGTTGAGCAAGGTCCTCAGGTATCTATGAACCTTTCTGAATTAGCTGTAAATCTTGGTTCAAACAAGAATAACCGCCTAAGTTTTTCAATAACTTGTTCAAGTAAAAGAGCCTATGCTTTTGCAATTGCTCATTCATAATCAAATCAACAAAAAACTTCAATTAGTTTCTTCAACTTATGGTCGATAAATCCTAAGTATCTGGCTGACATCTTAAAGGGTGATGGCATTGATAGTTGTATGTGTTTCAGATTGATTTTACACAATTCAAGAAGATCCTGAAATATATAAGATCAGGCATTGAAAGTGGTGCTACATTGGAATCTGGTGGTCAAAGAGTTGGCTCAAAAGGCTACTACATCGAACCAACTGTTTTCTCAAATGTTCAGGCATGATGACACTTCCAATTAATAATGGTTCTATTTCTAAACAAGTGATAACATAGTTCCAAAAGTAGGAGTAAATAACTTTCTTTCTTAATATTATAGGACGACATGTTGATAGCAAAAGATGAGATATTCGGTCCGGTACAATCTATCCTGAAATTCAAGTATGCTACTAATCACTAGATAAAAGTGTCATCATGTATGTACTTTTGCACATTCTTCAGTAGTCCCTCATCTTAAATTCCTCTTAATTCTGTGCTATGAAATAAATCATAGGGATCTAGAGGAGGTGATAAGAAGGGCCAATGCAACTTCTTATGGCCTGGCTGCTGGAGTTTATACTCGGAATATAGACACTGCCAATACCTTGATGCGGGCATTGCGAGTTGGAACAGTATGGATCAACTGCTATGATATCTTTGATGCAGCAATACCTTTTGGTGGATATAAAATGAGTGGTCAAGGGAGAGTAAGGGGAATCTACAGCCTTAGAAGCTACCTTCAAGTTAAAGCTTGTGTCACTGCTTTGAAGAATCCTGCATGGCTCTAGTTTTCCACTACCTAAGTGTTTTTGTTCTTGTCTAAGAAAAAGAACCAGCAATGCATCTTTCGTGGAACATTCCTAAGGCATTGAATTTGCCAAAGTATTCCTAGTGCCATTGTTTTTAAACATTAAATGAAATTAATAAATGTATTTTTAAGGTTCTAGTAATCAAAGAATCTAAGTAAATAAAAGATGTGTTATAAATCACGTACAGAAAATAGTCTTAAAAATTTGCAAACCAATGTTCATAACTCTGATTATAAAAGGGATATCATTAATTACACTTTTATGAATTAGAAATATTGTCTGCTGGAGTTTCTGTAGTAGATGCCTTCCTTCCTCTATTTGAAATAAATAGAGGCCTCTTATAGTCTTTTGAAAACCTGTTCCATGCATGGACGTTGTTGGTTCAGATTTGTTCATGATAGAAATAGTTTAAGTGTAAAATCAAATGTTTATTCAGAATACTCTCCTTGAAGTTTAGTGTCTCAACAAACATCAGCACACAATTCAGAATACTTCGGAATGTGACTTACGAAGCACACATATCTATGATGCTCATCCATGTAAAACTAGACTCATACTAATTGAGATTTGAGAATTAGAATTACAAATCAACTTGTTGTTACCATATTTCTAAGCTAGAATTAAGCTTCCCGAAATAGTCATTATTATTCACATGGTGATTTGTTACAGAACTAATGAATTTTTTCATCAGTTAATGTAAATTTTCATTTCATTATAGATGTTTAACTAACCATATAACACATTAACAACTTCACTATCAGTCTTCAGTTTAAGGTTTACAAGTTAATTCGAAATCTTAACAAAGGAATAAGAATAAGAAAGTAATTTGAAAATTAGAGCTTGGGCTAAATGTTGTCCCTAAGCTCAGAGGTATGGTTAGAGTGGAAGGAGTCCATTTTACGCTTCTGGTTCATATTCTGCAAGGATAAGAAAAGTCCAAGATTTGCATACGAGTAAGAAGTTCAAAACTTGCCTCAAATTGGAACCTAAAACTCAGAACTTTTTTGTTCATGAAGTTTGTGGCATCAACAAGTGCTATGTAAAAGAATATCCTAGTAGATGCAGATAGCAGAAGCCCTTAAGCCATTAGTAAAAACTTAATTATCATAAGCATCAAAGAAACACAGCCACTATACAAGACCAAACCCCATACCTGTAACAGAACTAGTCTTTTGTAATACAGACTGGCATCATTGCATGTCAGCTTCTCTGATCCGTAATTTGGTGCTTCAAAATTAGATCCATCGGCTGGGTAGAAAGCCAGAAAACACCATATGTTTGGAGTTTAAAATTATCAAATAATTAAAAACAAGACAATGAGAAATGCATGTATAAAAACTAAAAATAACATTCTCTTACACATGAAGAAAGAGAGAACAAATTTAATAACATGTTAGTTTGATGATTTATTTTTTACAGGAAAAATAATGATGGTCAAGCAATGAAATGAACTCATTCTATTTTCACTTACTCCATTATGTAGCACCTATAAGTGTTGCAAATGTGAATGAGGTATACACGATCCAAGAGATTCTATGCAGCAAAGAGCAGTACATGAATAGCCCACATGCATGGGTCTGACAAGTAATTTAATAGTTTTCTACAAAAATGTTAAGAAATCAATGCTTGAAGATGGAAAGTGAAAGATAATGGCTATACCTGGAAGAGGCTCTTTGAAACTCTGAGAATGGTAAGCTGTATCACTAACACATGTCTCTTTGGTTTACTGCATGCCATTTATAACATAGCCAACTTCTTTAGTAAGCAAGATTCCAGTTGGTGCAAGTTTAGGATGCATGCTGCCTGTATCTAAAGCTTCATATGACTGCCTACTAGCTGCAGAAGAAATCGTATACCCCTTATGCAGGACACCATCAACAATAGCAACATGGCATTTTTACCCCCTTTCTATCTTAGTATGAATAAAACAAAACCATGCATAGAGGAGAATCACTCCTCCCTTGAGGGGAATGTATGCGTATGACTGCCAAAAGCACTTGCTCAAGACCCTCTACAGTTTTAATAGATGTTAGCAACACATCACTAGGGTCAAAATAAAAACCAACTTTAATAAGGCTTTTAGCCCAATCAGGATCCGCAGTTGGCTGGTGAACCGTGGTTATAACAGGTACAATTGTTAGGTTAGACACAGGCTGTCAGGCAAGGTAAAAGTTCACAGCAGTTTGTGCTTGGACTCCCTGAGCAGCATCAACAACCAAAAGCAGAGACAAGCTGCCAGTGACCTTGACACTTCGTGAGTAAAGTTCAAATGCACATGTATGTCAATAAAATTCAGGGAAATTTTGGTGACTCCTTTCCATCAAGGTAAACTTTGCCATCTGTGCTTAAAGAACACTGTCTGTCTGGGCCTTAAACTATGATTTTCCTTTCCATCTCCACCTAGACGTTTTAACTTCACCAACTAAGCTTTTGATCAACAAATTGGAAGACTTTTATTTAATCAACATACTATAAATCATTAAATAGTAATTCACAGAAATAACATGTTAGTACAAAGAAAAATCCACCAAAATCAGGCGGCAATAGTTGTTGTTGTATTTGAGACTAAATGATGCTACATTATAACCGTAGAGGTAGAAACACCAGTAGTGTTTCCTCTAGACGGTGGTAAGACACTTTGCAATTTTTTAATCATCTGGTCAAGCTCTTTCAACTTGTCCATGTCACCTGCCTGCAACAAAAACCTCTCCAGCATCAGAAATGATGCACTACTCATATGTCTTCCTCTCTCCAACATTTGTTTGGAGCACTCAAAAGCTTCATGCACCAAACCCCTTGCACACAATCCAGTGACCAGAAGATCTAAAGCTTGAGCATGGGGACAGTACCCTTTCTCCACCAGGTACTTCCATAGACCTACACTTAAATCAAGCCTATAATTTTGACAGAAATACTTTATCAGCATCACAACGGTCCTTGTTTTTGGAACAAAACCCCTCTGAGTCATCTTCTGGTAAAGCTCACTCACACCTTCAATCCCTCTTGATCTCATCAATCCTAAGAACATTGTATGGTAAGTCACACTGTCAAGCTCAATGTGTTTTTCAGCCATCTCATCCAGCAAGGAAAAAGCAGATTCAATATCTCTATTTCTAACCAAAGCAGTAACTAGAGCATTATAAGCCCCAGTGTCAGCAACCAATTTTCTCGAAGGAATCTCATTAAACAACTGCCACGCCTTGCCTATATTTCGAGCCAACCCTGCTCCATGAATCAAAGTAGTTATAGTTTCAATGGTAGGGACAACATTCCTCCCCTCCATCTCCTCCATAAGTCTCAAAGCGTCACCAAAACAACCTTTCTTACAGTAAGCATCAATCCTAACATTAAATGTCACTCCATCCGGACTAAAACCACGCCTAACCATTTCATGATAGAAAATATCAACAGAAGTAACATCACCCGATTCTTTGAACCCCAAGAGCAGAATATTCATGGACTTGGTATTAGCACTAAACCGTGGCACGAGCTTTGCAAACACGGACCTGGCTTCCTTCATTTGCCTCTGTGTGCAAAATGCTTTAAGAAGCACATTGAACTCGTCAGTGCCAAACTCCCTGCCAACAAACACTTGATCTTCCATCCTTCTAAACCCATCAAGGGTGTCCTCAAAGGACTGGAATTTGGCGATTTTGGAGAGCACAATGCTCATTGACTTAAGGGTGAGCAAAGAAGGGTGGGTTCTTGCAATGTCCTGCAACAGGACCCAAGTTTTGTCGAAATAACGCATTCGTGCAAGGATGTGGAGAGTCATGTTGAGTGAATCAGGACTTAGGGGGGAATGGGAATGGATGAGGCAGTAGTTGAAGAACTCCAAGGCCTTGAGGCCATTAGAATGTGAAGAAAACAAGCGGCCGAGAACGTTTTCCACAAGGGTAGTGGAGAAAGTGGAAGGAGGGAGGAGGTGGAGGAGTGTAGCGTGAAGGGGTTGCAATGGGAAAGGGTGGTCGTTGATGATTCTGGTGAGTGTGTCAACATCAACTGCGACCTGTGAACATGATTCAGGACTGCCAATAGGATTTTGAGAAAAAGTAGGTGACTCCTTTCCAACACTACAATCATCACCATTTATGCTATGCTTATAGAACATTCTTGTTGTCTTTGCTTTAACCATGATTCCCATTACTCTCTCCACCTAAGACATTATAAAGTTAACCAACTAAGCAACACAAGAAAAACAAAATCCAAGAAATTTAACATAATATTTTTGAAGAAATAACTAATCCGCCATACCTTTTACAAATAAGTTCATCCACAAACTAATTTTGATTTGATTTGTAGGAAAAGTTGAATTCACTTTACAATCTTACTTCTCCAAAAGCTAATTTTAACAATTTGAATATTACACTAAAAATTAAATTTTTTTCATCTTTTCAATCAACCCATTATCTCATTCTACATCATAGTGAACCCAACACTACACTCTTTGAACAAGAAGCAATTTTCTACAATACCCATTTCGTCTAACATAGCAAAAGTCCATGCCCAAATGAGAAAAAATGAAAATTTTCAGCAACAGTACCTGAGACTCATCAAAATAGTGAGGTTGTCCACGGCCTTTCCTTTGGGTGGAGTTACCATGGTTAAAATGTGCAGCCGAGAAGCTTCTAACGAGCTCTAGAGGGTACTGCCTCAAACCTATGGAGCTTTTCCCTCTGGTGCTGTTTAGGCTTGGAAAGTGTTGATGGGTTAAAGGATTGAAATTGAAATTGCAGAAGAAGCGTAGATAATCCGATAGCTTCAAGCTCTTGGAAGCCATTTCACAGTCATGGAGGAAATGTACCTTCGGGTTACATTTGGATGGATGGTTTCAACCCGGTTCAATATGACAAATTCTTTGAAAAAAAAAAACTATTTAAAAAAAAAGTTGTTGGACTTAAAGTGAGGCCCAACCCACTAATTTGTAGTCTTGTCTATGAAACGGGAAGAGAAAGGAAACCAGAGACGCAGGGAGAAGAAGGTCGAAACGCAAAACAACCTGGGAAAGACACCAACACAGATCTGTTCCTGCGACAGAAGAACGCAACAACAACACCCCAAAAGCACAGAAAGTTGCAAGAGAGAACCAGTGACCTCGGAATTGTTACCAAGGTGCGTTCTGCATAAATCATGACCTAGAAACAAACAATTTCAGTGTCGTTTTTTGCTCTCTTTTTTTCCTAGTGTCCAACTGAGCTCGCTGAATCCACTCTAAACTCGCGAATTTACACGAGTTTGCTCGAGTTCACACGACCCTACTAAAAAAAGATTCTACTTAACTAGGTTCGAGTTTATTAAGACTCGCAAATTTAAGAATTTGTATTCAGTTAATATATGTTAAATTTATCATTTTTACCGTTTTTAAGGTAGACCACCTTGGCCCTTAGACTCATCTCGGATTCAGCGGTTATAGCTTTCAAGGACAGTTCGTTACTAGGCATGAGAATGGGAGAAAATGGTTACCTCGGATTCAAAGGTTATAGCTTTTATCCACTTACAAGTATTTATTAAATGATTATAAATATGAGATTTAATTAGAAAAGTATTTATCAATTGGAAGCCTAGTGTTAATAATATTAAGTAAATATTAAAAGAAAGAGTGGTTATGATTATTGAACAAAAATTTTACCTTTCTGTTAATATTTTTTTTGTAGGAACTTGAGGCAAAATGAGAGTGATTCAGAAGTTTTTCGTTGCATCATTGTTCATGTGGGCAATCCCCATTGCAATATTGTATGCTTTTAATCACAACATGCTTCCTGGTAAGAGTCTAATGTACTTAAGTCTTTATGAGTTGTTGTTGTTGTTGTTTTGAAGTGGGTGTTGGTTAGTACTCTAATATGTGTGATTTATATCATCTATCTATCAGCTTGACTGGTTGAGTTTGTGAAGTTCATTTTAAGGGCAAATGTAGAGTTTCTCATTATTTCAAGCCAACCTTTTGTTAGTTGTTTTTTTTTTTCTGTTGTTGATGTGATGGTATTTTACTTTCTCTTTTTTGAGCAAATAGAGTATGTATGCACTCACGATTCTCAGCGTCATCCAATCAGAAATTGTCATGCATGATTTTTTGGTTGGCTTTGACAATAATTATCTCAAAAGTAGTTTCTACCATGATTTTTAGTTGATGATGTTTAAAAAAGACTATTGGGCCTTGTGTGGTTACTATTTTCGAAAATGGTTTTTGTTTTCTGAAATTTGTTTGTCCTGATTTTATTTGGAAGTGTTTGTCTCCTTAGCACGTTTCTGTTTTCTAAAAGTTTGTTTTCTGATGTGACTACTTCAATAGAGCTCTTGAAGAAAATAGAAGATGATGAAAAAAACATCTCCAAGCTGTTTCTGTTTTTTATCTTTAAAACGCATGTTTTGGAAATAATTTTGAAACTTAGTAGATTTTGGCTGAGAAATTGATTGCTGAGTAGTGAGCAGTGTAGATTTTTTTTAAAATACAGATTTTAAAACAATAAAGTGAAAAGAGAACATAAAATGCCCTTGGTCCTGACATTGAATTTGCCTTTTTCAAATCATCTAGGAAGTTTTATCTCTATACATATATACCTAGCCTCTTAGGAAATGGGTAGTTTTGCCCATATGGTATGGTATATGTATATGCTGTTGCACGGGAAGATAATTTTCTGCTTCTGATGGAGGTTATTTTGCTAACAATTTGTATTAGAATCATTGTAATGGAGATATGCGTTTAAGTCAATCCTCATCTATGGTCTGAAAAAGTAAACTGTGAAAACCTGTTGTTCACTATGCATATTGGAGTTAATTTTTAGCTCTATGTACAACTTTTAAATGGTTGTTAAAGGGTGATGCTCTTTATTTTACTTCTGTTCTCTCTTTCGTCGTTATAAACTGATTGCATCATTACCTATGGAATTGAGTTAACAAGTTATTCACACACACCCCATTCTAACCAGAAATTGTTGTTGTTTGACTTTTTATTACCACAAAAGTTAATATGGGAAATTAGTTTCAATGTATGTCTATGTGAATTTACTTTTGACTTGGAAATGCCACAATTGCCTAACCTCAAGCATTGAGGTACTGGAAAATTTATGGCACTTAAGCTCAGTTGGAAATGGTTGTTTGTCCGTACTTTTGTGATAAATGCTTTAAGTCAATGCTTCAAAATGCTATCTGGATCACTTGATTCCTTAAGCAATTTTTTTACTACTTTAATCTGTATTACTTGTCTTGCTATACTGACATCTAGGTATATTAAGGCTCTTCAAATGTTGATTTCTCTATTCTCAACAATCTTATCATTTTTCATTATATTTAATTTTCATATATTGTCAGTATAAAGATATTTAGAGTTTTATTAACCAATTACAAATCAACTTAGATAGATGACTTTGAAGTTAATTATTATAAAACTCAATAATCTTACCATATATATCAGTCTATGGTGGCATGACAATGTAAAACCTTTAGACTGTCACTGAATTCTGATTTTGTTCTTTTCATTTCATGCCTTTAATGTTACCCAACCTGTTGTGAACAAGACCCAATTGAAAAATAGAATGGAAATTGCAAAACTACCACCTTAACCCTACTGTGTTTCCTTGTTTGTACCAGGAGCATCCAATTTGTCCCCTTACTCTATGACACTAGTGAGTGGATTTCTTGCTGTGATATCTGTCAATGTAGTCATAGCATTTTACATATATTTGGCAATGAGAGAACCTGCTGATAAACACGAACCTGATCCTAAATTTGTTGCTGAGGCCAAAGCTAGCATTAATCAGCCTACAGGGGATGCTCAGCAATCTTCACAGGCTGTTAAGAAAGAACAGTAGATGGTGTTTTGAGACCCCTTTGTTTCTACTCACAAGTTGTTCATCTTGGAGAGGAGAGGGAAGAACGGGGATGAAGGGAGAAGGTCCTGAATCGTGTGCCAATCATGCTTATGTTATCAAGTTTGCACATTCGTGTTTTCATGTGTTAGTTTCATAGCGTTCTATTATACACATTCAAAGTTCCTTTCAGTTATGAATGTTTTAGACGGTTTTGTATCCATTTGACCATTGTGTTTTCAATGCATTGGAGAAAATTATTTTTTATGTTTGATTTATCTGCAACATTAAGATAAATGAACTACACTTCCCATATAATGCTATCAATGTTAGTGGTATTATTCTTCAAATCAAAATTAAATTACAATTCAAAAATGGTAATTATTGGCTATTTTAATTGTTAAAAAAGTTACTAAAATATAATGTCTCTGAATGGCTGTAACCTTTAATGAGTTAGAACCGAAGTTCTACTTCAGTTAAGTATTCAACATTAACGAAGTACTTGTGCTCAGAAGATTAAAAAGGGACAATGAAAGAAAATTAATCACAACCAAATGGAGCAAAAATCAAAATAACTATGATAATACTAGAAGACTAATTGTTCATCAATCAAATATGTCAACAATATTAGTTTTTTGAGCTACCCCTCACAAAGCTGAAATTATTCTGCATGAAGCAAAGTGGTAACTGATATCTGATTTCAGTTGAATCTTTTGTTAGTGTTCTCTTGATTCTACTCCTCTCTGACCAAGTTCAGACTTCCTAATGTTGGATTTTCCATGATAACATTTGTTGATGGACCATTTTCTAGGCTTTCTCTCAGCTGTACCAATACCACCATATTGTCATGTTGCTGACTTCTTGTGGCAGTTTGGCTCTCCCTAGACACACTATTTGGTGCAACCAAGTAGTCACTGTTACCTATAACTTGGTTTTCACTATGAGAATGAGCATTGGACCTGCAAATTGGACATAAGGGTGTCTTGAGAAGCCATGTGTCCACACACTGAGCATGAAAACTGTGCTTGCAAATAGGTAACAACCTGCACTTATCTCCAGTGATGAGGCTCTCCAAGCAAACTGCACAATCCACAGGGCTGCTTGTGTTGCCTTTGGCAACATAATCATAACATGGAAGCTTCTCCAAGTCATCTATGGACATGCTTCTAGCCCCGTTTGCACCCCTCTCAACCATAGATCCTCTCCTAGAGAGTCTCTCCGAAATACAAACATGAAATATGATCAGGACCACAAATCCCACAAATATTAGCACCACTGTTACAATAACTGACATTATACACTCTAATGCTTAAATGGAAATCTCACAATCTTTTGGACAGAGACTACAAGTATTCTCCACAGAAAACAGTTTTGCTGGAACTTGGTAGGATCAGAATGAACAATAAAACTCTCCCTCTGAGTATCTTACACAGTTGCATATTGAAGACTCAAATTAAAAAACAACAGATTAAGTTGGAACAGTTCCATGTCAATAGATCCATGCGTTTGTTAGTAAAAGCTCAAAAAACATGGATTCATGATGCTACATTGACAATATTCTATTGAAACCATTTCCTATCTATGCATGTGTGAAGCAAATGCTGAGAAAGTACCAAAAAATATGCCATGAAAAGTAGAATTGTAGCACAAGAAAAAGGGAGGTGGTTTTGTCATAGAAACACAAGTTTGTTTGTTTGATGAACTTGGAATTTCATTTATAAGAAGTTAAGGACACAGTTGAACATCATCAATCAGCATGGTTCTTCTTTGTTTTTTTCCCTTTTTGTCTGTGTTTTTGTGTATTAGGTGAGTGTGGAATGTTGATGGAGTGGGTGGGAAAGTAATCAGTTTTTAACAAGTGGACACAAAAAATCACGGTTAGCTTGCCTTTGAGCCTTTTCCTCTTTATCTTCTTTCCCTTTTTTCTCTTTACTTTCTCTTTTACTTTGTCTTTGGTTTTGGCACTATCTACTACCACCTTTTTGTGTTACAATGAGACAAATGGAACCAAAGAGTTTATTAAACATGTGTAACAGTTCTTACTACGTGAATTTTTTTTTTTTTCATATCTTCATTTTTCTTAAAAATTATAGTTTTTATCTTTTCTTATTATTTGATTTGGTTTCTTATATGAAAGCAATTCAAATCCAATGCATTTGGGTCTTCTCGAATTAAAAAAATTGCTATTTAAAAGACAAGTTGAAAGATTTTTTCTACTAATATTAATTAATACATGAAAAAATATTTTTACATAGATGACTAGCATTTTTTTAATAGGCTCAGCTTATGTAATTTTGAAGACTCTAATATTATTTTCTCGGTTTTAATTTATATTTCTAAATTTTAACCTAACAAAAATACATATCATATAATTTTTATATGCGCAAAAATTCCACTTTCTTAAAAAATAAAATACAAAATAGTGTATTAATATTATTTATCTTAATCCAGATATACACTTTTGGTCCTATTTTTTCTTCTTGCACCCCTATAATTTCTACCTGCACTTTAATCCTTTTCTCTTCGTATGGGTTGCAGGAAGCAAAAACCTGTTATTCAACAGCAACAACCCAATCACGTGGGTACGTATTTCACTTACAAGGACAAAATAAAAGCCCAATTTAAAGTCATTCAATTAGCACCCCCAATTACTATTAAAACCCATAAGATAATAATATTATTTATATAACTTAAATATGTTTTCAGCTCTTGAAGTATAATTATATTCTTGATTTTTTTTCTCTAAATTTTTTTTATTTATCTTTGGTTTTTGTAAAAAAAAAGTCCTTGTTATTGTGATTTTAATCCTTCTAAAATATCAATTTATTTTAAGGTCACATACAATAAAAACATGTGTTTTTATTGTGTATTTGGACAAAAAATTATTCCACTTGAATTATGGAGTTTTTATCTACTTAACAACTAAAAATGTTTACAAATACAATGTGTATTGTTGAAAACTGAAAGACATTTGACGTACCAATTATTTGACTCAACAACAACTATATTATATCCAATAAGAAATTATTCAACCCATAGAAAAAATATAAATAAGTAATTCAAAGATAAGAAGTAATGATTGTTTTAACCATGACATTTGTGACCTAGATATATTCACATATAATTTCAGTATTGAGTGTCTTTGCAAATAAACTCAATCATTTAACCAATAGACCAAAAGGGATCACCAGAGGTTGAAAGACTAGAAAAAAAAAAAAAACACTAAGAGACCAAGAGACTAAAGAAGGTGTTGAAAATGGGAACTTGATAGACGATAACCGATCTTGTAAGAACACCATGCAATTGTTAATACATGACAAGTGAAAATTGCCTAACCAATTACAATGATCAATCATATTTCCTTATCCTTAACTTACTTTGAATTAAACAATAAACATTTGGAAAATACATATAACATGATGTGAACACGAAGAAGATCAATTAAACTTCCCCAACAATACAAAACACGTGTCACTCGATCCATAACCAACTAGACTTGCATGCATAGTCGCCCTGCAGGCCTAATCGGTTGTGGAACGAGGAACACATATTTTGTATAGTTGGAATAATTTAATTTGTAACGTGAATATGTGATGGTCAATCAAATGATTAACAAATTATCATTCTCCACACCGATTATACAATTGTATAACATCAGATAGCTTTACAAATGATGTTCACATTCCACAATCATCATATATGAAAAAAAATAAGTGAAGGCAAGTGTGAGATAATATTTACTTGTGAATTTTGTAAGCTTTCTAGAGTCAAGTTTCACTTCCAACTAATTAAGCAAACCATTTTTAATCAATTATAATCAAACTATATAATTGTAATTAGATATGAATAACCAACATTTTTCACATCCATCATCACATTTTATTTATAAAAAATTTTATGTTAGATATCATTATACAATTTGACATCTCGGTTAGATTAACACCTCAAATAACAACAATAATTTATCATTATATAAAAAAAAAATATTATTATTATTATTTTAAAAATACAAAAATATAGAGCACAAATCCTCACACTTTATATATGTTCAAATCTCCCTTTCTTTCTACTCATTTCTCTCCATCGAAACTGTTATACTAACCATTATATTTTAGTCAATAAATCAATTCTTGGAAAGTGTAAAAACTCCATTCAAACAAATCATTAATGTTTATAGAAAATTGATATTTTCTAAAATTTAAATTTTATTTATGGTCAACATAAAACGGTCGTTGCAGTTAAAAAAAGCATAGAAAAACTGTCAGCTAATAAAAAAACGGTCGTTAATATAACAGTTAAACAGTTATTTTCTACAAACTCTTTAATATAGTTATTATAAAATTAATAGTTACAATAAAAACAATTAAATAACCATTTTAAAAATAAATGTTCCATTTTTTATTAGTTCCCTTTATTGATCCCTATTCTACACTACAGAAAACGAAAAAAAAAACATAAACAGAGAAGCATATGAAAAAACATGGTCACACAACCGACACATCCCCACACCTTTTACAAGAAAATACAATCTCACCTTAAATTAAAATTAGCTCAAAATAAGATTTTTAATAAATTAATAAAAATGAATTTTAAAAATTTACAAGCAGTTATTTACCTATATAAAAATATTTGTTTTATAATTTTTTTCCTATAAAGGTTAATAAGAAAATTTCTTCAAATAAGTTTATGGTTTAATTTACATCCATTTTTAATTCTTTTCCGTCAAATTTTGAATTTTAACAAAAGTTAAAGTAAGGGTAAATTAAACACATACTCAATAAATATATTAAAAACTAAATTTCACATTAATAGATGATGAGTATAATTTTATTCACACTTAATAATTTTAATTATAGATTATTGGATTGTAATTGTAAATAGATTCATTGTTTTAATTAAGATTAATCTATTTAAATTTATTTTTACATGTTATTTCTATTAATTCTATATTTTTAGGGTAGACGGTCTAATATAACTGTTGTTGACCTTTAATTGTTGTTTTGTAAATAGTTTTTTAATGCAGGTTGACAATTCAATTATGTCTTTAATTGAACTTTATGAACAATCTTTTTTGCACATGATAAAAATATTAAAAGCCTACGCGAACAAGGTATTGAGTAAATTAGTGTACGTCGTGTTTCATTAATGATATTCAATTGTCTTTTGGTTAACATATGGTTGAACAAATTAAATTTATTTAAATGATTGAATTAGTGATATATTTAGCAACTGATGAATAATTTACTGCTATAAATACTTGATTGTCAACATGCTTCCTGTCTTGTAATCTCTACTTTATAATTTATTTTTTCACAACAATCTCAACAAACCTTTCATTCGTTGTTATTTTTAACCCTGTTAATCACAGGTAAGTTTTAAATACTTTATTGATTGGATTTACTATTAGATTTTTTGAAATACGACTTTGGATCATTTGACATTGTCTATATTATCATTATAATATATAAAGAATATATGAACAGTGTGTTCATTACTCCTGAGTATAATTGATTATAGATATTTTTTAATAATAAATCATGATTTATTTTATTTTTTAACACGTGTTTGTTTATCGTAACCGTTTCTCGTATCTTAATTATGCAATCAACTTAATTATAATAAACAAATCAACCACGCATTCTCAATTCTCATATGCGACGTAGACGTACCTTGCATGTGCATGCAATTGGTATGGAAGAGACAGTTTATCATAACATTTTCATGCATTGGCTTATAATAAAAGAACGACAATTATCCAATATTATGATTTTTACACAAGACTTTTTGCATATACGTAAACCATGCACAATTTAAATTGTACGCAATTGTAAGTTTTTTATGACAAACTTTAAAAAATCTCGTGATTTTACACGAAAGACACAATAAAATTTGAAAAACAGAGTCATACTACATTTATTTTAATTATTTTCATCACACTTACAAGAGTCAACTTCTCTCTCATCATCATTTTTTATATAACTTTGCAATAATTCATTGAACCTAACGCATATGCATGCAATTGGTATGGAAGAGACAGTTTCTCGTAACATGTTCATGCATTGGCTTATAATAAAAGAACAACAGTTATCCAATATTATGATTTTTACACAAGACTTTTTGCATATACGTAAACCCATGCACAATTTAATTTGTACGCAATTGTAAGTTTTTTATGACAAAAACCTTTAAAAAAACTTGTGATTTTACATGAAAGACACGATAAAAGTTGAAAAACAGAGTCATACTACATTTATTTTAATTATTTTCATCACACTTATGAGAGTCAACTTCTCTATCATCATCATTTTTTATATAACTTTGCAATAATTCATTGAACCTAACGCATATGCATGCAATTGGTATGGAAGAGACAATTTCTCAGAACATGTTCATGCATTGACTTATAATAAAAGAACAACAGTTATCCAATATTATGATTTTTACACAAGACGTTTTGCATATACGTAAACCCATGCACAATCTAATTTGTACGCAATTGTAAGTTTTTTATGACAAAAACCTTTAAAAAAACTCGTGATTTTACAGACACGATAAAAGTTAAAAAACAGAGTCATACTACATTTATTTTAATTATTTTCATCACACTCATGAGAGTCAACTTCTCTCTCATCATCATTTTTTATATAACTTTGCAATAATTCATTGAACCTAACGCATATGCATGCAATTGGTAGAGACAGTTTCTCAGAACATGTTCATGCATTGGCTTATAATAAAAGAACAAAAGTTATCCAATATTATGATTTTTACACAAGACTTTTTGCATATACGTAAACCCATGCACAATTTAATTTTTATGCAATTGTAAGTTTTTTATGACAAAAACCTTTAAAAATTCTCGTGATTTTTCAGGAAAGACACGATAAAAAATCATACTACATTTATTTTAATTATTTTCATCACACTTATAAGAGTCAACTTCTCTCTCATCATCATTTTTTATATAACTTTGCAATAATTCATTGAACCTAACGCATATGCATGCAATTGGTATGGAAGAGACAGTTTTTCAGAACATGTTCATGCATTGGCTTATAATAAAAGAACAACAGTTATCTAATATTATGATTTTTACACCAGACATTTTGCATATACGTAAACCCATGCACAATTTAATTTGTACGCAATTGTAAGTTTTTTATGACAAAAACCTTTAAAAAAACTCGTGATTTTACACGAAATACACACGATAAAAGTTGAAAACAGAGTCATACTACATTTATTTTAATTATTTTCATCACACTTATGAGAGTCAACTTCTCTCTCATCATCATTTTTTCATTGAACCTAACGCATATGCATGCAATTGGTATGGAAGAGACAGTTTTTCAGAACATGTTCATGCATTGACTTATAATAAAAGAACAACAGTTATCCAATATTATGATTTTTACACAAGACTTTTTGCATATACGTAAACCCATGCACAATTTAATTTGTATGCAATTGTAAGTTTTTTATGACAAAAACCTTTAAAAAAACTCGTGATTTTACATGATAGACACGATAAAAGTTGAAAAACAGAGTCATACTGCATTTATTTTAATTATTTTTATCACACTTATGAGAGTCAACTTCTCTCTCATCATCATTTTTTCATTGAACCTAACGCATATGCATGCAATTGGTATGGAAGAGACAGTTTCTCAGAACATGTTCATACATTGGCTTATAATAAAAGAACAACAGTTATCCAATATTATGATTTTTACACAGACTTTTTGCATATACGTAAACCCATGCACAATTTAATTTGTACGCAATTGTATGTTTTTTATGACAAAAACCTTTAAAAAAACTCGTGATTTTACACAATAGACACGATAAAAGTTGAAAAACAGAGTCATACTACATTTATTTTAATTATTTTCATCACACTTATGATAGTCAACTTCTCTCTCATCATCATTTTTTCATTGAACCTAACGCATATGCATGCAATTGGTAAGGAAGAGACAGTTTCTCAGAACATGTCATGCATTGGCTTATAATAAAAGAACAAAAGTTATCCAATATTATGATTTTTACACAAGACTTTTTGCATATACGTAAACTCATGCACAATTTAATTTTTACGCAATTGTATGTTTTTTATGACAAAAACCTTTCAAAAAAACTCGTGATTTTACACGAAAGGCACGATAAAAGTTGAAAAACAGAATCATACTACATTTATTTTAGTTATTTTCATCACACTTATGAGAGTCAACTTCTATCTCATTGTCATTTTTTTATATAACTTTGCAATAATTCATTGAACCTAATGCATATGCATGCAATTGGTATGGAAGAGACAGTTTTTCAGAACATGTTTATGCATTGGCTTATAATAAAAGAACAACAGTTATCCAATATTATGATTTTTACACAAGACTTTTTGCATATACGTAAACCCATGCACAATTTAATTTGTACGCAATTGTATGTTTTTTATGACAAAAACCTTTAAAAAAACTCGTGATTTTACATGAAAGACACGATAAAAGTTGAAAACAGAGTCATACTACATTTATTTTAATTATTTTCATCACACTTATGAGAGTCAAATTTTTCATTGAACCTAACGCATATGCATGCAATTGGTATGGAAGAGACAGTTTCTCAGAACATGTTCATGCATTGGCTGATAATAAAAGAACAACAGTTATCCAATATTATGATTTTTACACAAGACTTTTTGCATATACGTAAACCCATGCACAATATAATTTTTACGCAATTGTAAGTTTTTTATGACAAAAACCTTTAAAAAAACTCATGATTTTACACGAAAGAGACGATAAAAGTTGTAAAACACAGTCATATTACATTTCTTTTAATTATTTTTATCACAATTATGAGAGTTAACTTATCTCTCATCATATTTTTTATATAACTTTGTAATAATTCATTGAACCTAACGCATATGCATGCATTATATGATGAGACGGTTTCTCAAAACACGTCCATGCATTGGTTTATAATAAATTATGGTTATCCAATATTATATCTATACAATACCTGATACATCTATGTAAACCTAAGCAACAATTCTATTTTTATGCAATTATAATTTTTTAATGAGAAAAACGTTTTAAAAAAGTTCATGATTTTATACACACAATATATGAGAAAAGTTGTAAAACACAACCATATCACATTTATTTTTACTATATTATTTCATCACCAGAGTCAACTTCTCTCTCACCATTATTTTCATATATAAATTTGCAATAATACACCTTCAATATAAATAATTCACAAAATAAATAAAAAATAAAAATATATTAATAAATTAATTTTAATTCAACCCAATTAATTCTCAATTCAACAAACCTAAACCAATATTATTACAATGGTTGAACTAAACATTTAACTTCTCTTATCCTTTCTGAAAAATTTATAATTATAACCTCAATAATTTTTATACAATAAGTAATTATTTTCTTTAACAACCCTAAACATGCATCTATAGTACATGCAAAATTTGCACTAACTCGAATTCCTAATATTGTTTGAGAAAAAGTTGAAAATTGATACTTATGATATCATGTTTGTTTAAATAGAATTTTATTGTTGACAAATATTATTACCATTTTGTACCAAATTAAACACTTGTAAGAGATTTAATACTTATTATTTTCACTTAATTATTTGATTAGATGTGATTTTAGCGACGAAGGAGACTAAACATTGGTTCAGTGTTGTAAATTGATGAAAATAAGAGTCTCTATAGATAAAGTATAAACCCTAAAAACGTTTAATCAAAATTTGTGTTGGTTGATTTCATAGTTTTTGTCATTCATTATTGATTATTGCAATAAATAAGAAGGAGGTTAAGGTTTCACAGTTCAAGATAGGAAAAAAAAGAAAAGAAAGTGAGAAAGAGATTTACGAGTTTACGATACAGATACGGTCCCATCCCTGTCTTTCCCTTTTCTCTTTCTCAACTTTCTCTCTCCTCCTTCTTTCTTTCTCTCTCCTCTTCTCTTTCGCTCCAATCTCACTTCCTTCTTTCGATCTCTTCCCAACAAAGATTTTCTACGGAATCGGAAGCACAATGGTTCAGACTCAAACCCCTAACTCGCTGCCGTGTCACTCAGCGCCGACTCTCCGATGATCATGGAGCTCTCCGATTCTACCGGCGGCGAACGCAACCTCAACGCGCCGCCGCCGCCGCAGCACAACAACCACCACCAGGACGCTCGCGCAGGTCTTGGAATCGACCTCAACGAGATCCCTTCGCCTTCCTCCTTGTTCGCTGAAACCCTACCGGACTCGGTCACTGTCGACGTTGTCCGCGCGTATCACGACAACCCCGGGCCGCCTCCGGGAGCCCCCGCCGCAGTCCCCAGCGGCGGCCTCGCTAATTGCGCTGCCTGCTCCAAGCCCTGCCCCGCCGCCGCCGGGAGCCACCACCACCTCGTCGTGTGCGACGGGTGCGAGCGCGGGTTCCATCTCGCTTGCGCCGGAATTCGCGGCGGAGGACGCCAGGCCGCGAGCCTCGAGGAGTGGGTCTGCGGGGAGTGCGTCGCCGCCGGAGTGAAGAGCAAGCGGTGGCCGTTGGGAGTGAAGCAGCTGCTCGATATTAATGCTCCGCCGCCGAGCGAAGCCGAAGGCGACGGCGTCGGCGACGGAGACTCGCAGGATTTGAGGTTCGGAAAAAAAAAACTGTTGAGCTCTCCTTCTCTTGTCATTGTTATGTACTGGGAAATGTATGTTTATTGTCTTGTGTTTTCAGCTAGCTGTGGCGTGAAGCTAAGCCCTTTTGGGAGGTTTTTCAGTGAGGTTGTTGGGAATGAGTTAAGGAAGAGGTTTTAAGTGTGGTGAGATCAATGTGGGTGGTTGTTGTGCTGAGAACGTGTGTTTCTCTTTTTCAGTTCATATTGTGTTATTAGGTTTTTGAAACTTGGAGTGCGTGTTAGATTAGGAGTATCGTTTTTTATTTCTTTACAAAAAATGGTGACTTTTTTGGGAAACTGAGGTATTTAGTTGGCTGGTAATATATGGTATATGGTAGAATATGTGACTGTGAGTAGTTAGTTATAAAATCACTTTTTTCTTTGAAGCTATATGCGAATGGGTTCCTTTTTCGTGTAAACATCGGATAATTGTTTTAGTTTTTGTGATAAGTGGCAATGCACTTTGTTTATGGTATAAAAAAGAAGCAAAATCACGTTCTGCATGGGGAGAATAGGTGACCTGGGGGAATTGAACTGCCCACATTGTTAACAAGTGCGGCATTGTGTCTGGTGCCCGTGCCGGTGCCAGTTGAGCTATATATAACGTCTGTAATAGCTGCATTTTCAACTTTTCGCTTCCACAAATGATTTGATCTCTTTTCAAGAACCTTTTCACTAAAACACTACCAAACAAATTTCTAAGCCCTCCTCCCCCTGAAGAAAGGAAATACCAATGTTGTTAAAGTCACTATTTAGATTGCAAGGTCTTAGAATCCTTCTGTTTTGTCTTGTACCCGAAATCACAAATAGGAAAGATCGTACTTGTTGGATCGAACACTGAACAATAGGTCACAAAACTATAGCTGATAGTTAAAGCACAACTTCTTTTACTTAAGAGCATATCAGCTCAACCTACATGATTTAATTGTGACTTTACCCATCCAATCTCCGTCACAAACAATTAATGCATCTCTCAACAATCTCTTCCTAAAAAGTTGGGAATCAAACTCGTGACCTTAGCTTTGATACTAATAATTGGATCAAGTGCTTACCACTGAGTAAAATATTATGGCTGATAGTTTGGACCAACTAGCATACCAATCCAAGTACCATGATTCAATTGGAACTTGATCCACCTAGTCTCCGCCACAGGATGATTGAATGCACCTCACAAAATCTCTCCTTTAGCAATTATCCTATTGGATATCAAATTCGTGACCTTGACTCTGGTTTCCATAGTTAAATCAAATGCTTACCACTAGGTAAAATACTATAGTTGATAGTCAAGGTTAACAGTTGATATGCATCTCGTAATAGTGGTGAAACTGTGTAAGTTCTACATTCTTGAAATTGGAGATTTGTGGGTTTTACAATCCTGTTTGCATAAACCTGGAGTTAACTCATCATGTTCTCTAAATTGCAACATTTGCTTTCTGAAACAGACCCCATCTCCTTCATTTATGTTTTAGGGTTTTCGAAGTTTAGAAAATATCTGTGAAGTGAGTATAGCTTTTTCTGTCCTTGTAAAATGCTAACTTCTATAAGATGTTTTGTGAAATTTTCGAGAATTGAGGTATGGTAGGTGGTAGAATATGCAAGTGTGAGAAGTTATATCGAAAATCACTTTCTTCTTTGATTTCATATGTATTTTTGGTGGATTCCTTTTTGGTAGTACACCTGGTTAGCTGTTCTTTAATTATTTTGATAAATAACAATGCTCATTATTTTTAGTATAAAAGATAATCAATTACCTACATAGCGCAAGGAGAATCGAACCCCTTCCTTTGTCACCAAATCACACTCGGGGCGGTGCCAGTTGAACTATTAGCTTTTGGATTATATGGTTTTCAACTTTTGGTTATAATTGCATAGTTGCCACCACAATTTCTGCTTTCTGTTTCCGAAAAATGTTTAGGGGCATCTAAATTAAAACACAACCAGACAAATTTCAATTATCCCCCAATCCCTACACTGTAATTTTGAATGTGGGAAATACGTTGATGAAATGCAGTTCTGCATTTCTTTTTTGCATCTTTGGTGTAATATTTGTTGGACAGTATGGTACAAATGTAATCAGAAAGAACTGTCATATGGTATTATTGTTCCTTTATTTCAAGTAAGATATTGTGGACATTTAATGATAAGATTAGTTTTGGTGACGGAAATGGAATTTAGTTCACAATTTTAATTCCAATTTTGTTTGAGATTAAAGTGGTGGTTTAGAGTAATAAATTCTGCAGTTTTGAGTAGTGTGATTGGGCTGTTATAGTAGTGTCGTGCCCCAGCACAGTCCCATGCTGTTTCTTTGAGGCATTGAGGAGAGTAGTTTAGTGTTGGAGTTGTTGTGTTGTAAATTGCAGCTGCCAGCTCAGCTACTATTCTTTCCACGTATGAAAACCCCTTTTCTGGCCCCTTGAACGATGTCGTTCGGTGCTGAATAAGAGGGCCAATAATTCCCCATTATATTTTACTAGAGCACAAACCCTATTTTGCTACTCTCCCCTTCCAAAGGCTTAAATAATAAACTATTCTCATATTCTCCTCTCTTCTATACTGACCTAGAGCTCTTTCCTTTGTTTCTGGACAAACCATTGCACTCTGGTGGAGTTTTTGGCCAATTATGGTGGAACTCTGGCATGCTGTTCTGTGGTCTCTATTCTGTTCAAATCTTTTGGAATCTGTTATGTTCATGTCAAAGAGGGGTCTAAGTTTCTGTTCTATTTTTAGTACGACGATGTTTTGTTTTCTCTTTCTTTCATTGTTCTGTTTGGATGGGTACCTTATGTTCTCCTTTCTTGCTGTACATTTTTCTCTCAATTAATATTCCTTTCTTTTTATTAATGATTTTAATTCCCAGATGTGATATTGGCAATTTTTAGGGTGTTGGTTAAGATTTAGAAAGGGTTTGGGCTAGTTATTTTGTAATTCCATGGAATTTTGGAATGGAGGTATCATTTTATTTAGGGTTTCCTAACTTAAAAATTAGAATTAATCAGTCAAATTCTGATTCAAATTCTAGATGCTATACTGGCATTTAGGAGTTTTGCTTTCACACGGAAAATCTTAATACATGTTTTCATATAGTTTCTCCAAAACAGTACTAGTTCTTTGAAGTACCAGAATGACCATTGCAAAACACAGTTGTCAATAGTGTGATGTCAGAGTGGAGTGACCTTGGGCTGCAATGGGATTCAGATAGCTGAGTGATTTTCTATAGCTGACATTGTCACCACAATAGTGGTGCTGCCATTATATAGGCTTGAAAAACCCATTTTTACACTCCAAACAACATTGTTTAATTTTTTTTTTTTGTTGAAATTGTAATTTTGCACATGCTTTCTTATGCATTTATGCTTCAGAAATGTAAACCCATCTTTCTTACCATTCCACAAAAGGTTACCCCTTACCCCTGTTTCTTCACACTTTAAAGGACTATTTTTCCTCATTTTTAAAAGCTGGTTTCATACTATTAAATTTTGGGTGTCATATACTGATGTTTATTTAAACACTTGATTACTGATATGTTTTTGGAAGCTTGCCTGATTAATTGAGAGTATATTGTTGTAATCTTTGTACTAGTTCCATTTATGTCTTTTGATTTATTGATGCAATATTTTATGCTTTCTGATCTGAGTTGTTTTATCTGGTTACTTTTTATGTTTATTTTTGGTTTTAGAAAGCACACTCTGGGTGATAATTATTTTGGTGCCAATCCATTTGTTGCCCCTGTGACGTATTCAAACTTTTACAATGGAAATGCTACTGGCTTCCAAAAGGCTTCTGGAGGTTTGACACATACTGATAGAGTGGGTTTTGAGGATATATTGAATCATACTCAATCAATTACTAGAAGATTTGAGGAGGTATGTACAGATTTCCCTCTTAGAATTCATAGTAGTAGTAACAATATGGCTATTATAATACCATGTTGAAGTCCAAATAAGATATTTTTGCAGGCTCTTAAAGATTTTATATCTGAACAACGTGGTGTACTAGAGGAAGGTTGGCGAGTGGAATTTAGACAATCAGTGAGCAGCACTGAACTATATGCAGTTTACTGTGCACCTGATGGAAAGATATTTGATTCTGTATATGAAGTAGCTTGTTATTTGGGGCTAATGTCTGGCTTCAACTCTGTTGAGTCTGAACTAAGAAATGAGAGGTCTCTCGCGTCTTTAAGTGGGTCTCTGTCTAGAAAAAAAAAGTCAACAAGATCTGCAGTGGTCAATGGTTTTGTGGAAAAACGGGGAACCATGATGAATAGTAATTGTAAGGATCCTTCCTCTGAAGGTTTAAATGTGGAATGTGCTACTACTAGGGGGAATATCCCAAAACCCTCTGAAAGTGGAAGAAAAGATGATGGACACTCCTGCCCTCCGCAATTTGAGGTCTAATTCATATTTCCTCATTTTTTTGTGAAGTTAGTTTCTTACTATCAGTTTCCCCCCAATATAAGTTAGAATTTAGAGGGGATTATTATAGTGAATCTGAAAATTTACTGTTTCTGCCTGATTTTTCTGTTTTTTTTATATTTCAGGATGAACTTCCTCTACAGTTCAATGACTTCTTTGTTCTTTCATTGGGGAAAGTTGATGTGAGACCATCATATCATGATGTTAATCTTATCTGTCCTGTAGGTTATAAATCTTGTTGGCATGACAAGATTACTGGTTCTCTCTTTACATGTGAAGTTTTGGAGGGTGGTGATTCTGGACCTATATTTAAGATCCGAAGGTGTTCCTGTTCAGAATTTCCTGTTCCAGTTGGGTCAACCATCCTTTCAATGTCAAAATTTTGTCAACTTGTGTCTCAAGCCAATGAAGGTGAGAGAAAAACTAATGCTAGTATGGATTTGGATGATGGTGAAAGTATCCAGATGATGCTTCAAGACCCTTGTGTACCAACTGAAAATGATGTCCTAAACTGCAATGCAAACTTCTCAATTAGGGATTCTCATTTATCGGATGTACTACGCCCTGGTTCAGTTCAAGATAATACTATAAATTCGTTAGCTGGTAACTTGGAGTTTAATGATGGAATTGGTGAAATTTTGGTGGAAGAGCGGTCATCATGCTCTGCATGGAGAGTTATTTCTCAGAAGTTAGTTAATGTTTGCAAGGATATCTGCAACCAGAAAGGAACTCTCAAGTTCTATTGTAACCATGCTAAGAATGAAACATGCTTACATCAATGGGATTTAGGGAACGCAAAACGTGATACATACTTTACTTCGGTGGATAAATTTTGCGGTTCCCTTGGTTCAGTTGGCATTCCAGATGTAATCTATGCAGACAGTGATCTGGAAGGTATCTCTGAGGCTTTGAGAAAATGGTTGGGGCAGGATAGGTTTGGATTGGATGTTGAATTTGTTCAAGAAGTATTGGAACAGCTTCCTAATGTTGAATCTCTGCAGTATGAACTTTTAAATAATAGAGATAACAGCTCGTCCTTGCCAACAGTAGGAAATGGTTTCTTAGTGGTTGAATGGAGAGATGGATCAAAATATCAGGAAGAAGCACTTCAAGGTTTATACAGGAGGTCCAAAAAGGCAAGTTTGACTGAAAAAAGCTTTAAGGATGGTCGTCGTCCACCACTTGGGAAGCCTTTATGCTCTAGGGCTCCTGGCGAGCTCATTGGTGATATTTTTCAGGTATGCTTGTTTCATGGCATCAGTGAATCTGAAATGTTTTTTCTCAGCCTTTTACATTTTTTGGCTTTATTTTTATTTGCTAGGATATAGTCTTTACATTTTTTCTGCTTTTGTCTTCCAGGCTTGGGAGCTTTTAGAGCGATTTAACGAAGTTCTGGACCTGAAAGAACCATTGTCATTAGATGATCTTGAGAAGGAGCTAATTAACCCTTGGTTTGATGGATTGGATTTTCTTGAGAAATCTGAGAGGGACATGGATGAAAGTCAAGTTTTGATTTCCCAAGGAACTGATGGTAATTGCAGATCATTATTGTCCCCAAGAGTTGAAACTGGTCCATCAGGTTCCATGGAAAGTTCTCATGCATTTATTCAAATGGAAACAGAAGCAATGAAAGAGGCCGCTCAAGTTAAGCTTGCATCTTTCACTTATGCCAGATGCTTTGGTGTAACTTTGA
Source organism: Phaseolus vulgaris (assembly GCF_051622355.1). NCBI lineage: Eukaryota > Viridiplantae > Streptophyta > Magnoliopsida > Fabales > Fabaceae > Phaseolus > Phaseolus vulgaris. The sequence continues at coordinate 3,411,897 of NC_143501.1, read as the reverse complement.
CCAAGGCACATAATTCATTGCTGAGAGTGCTAATACGTGAATTGCTATCAAGGGTGGCTGTCCTGGTGGATCCAAATTCTGAACCCGGAGAAACACGAACAAGGCGGGGAAGAAGGAAAGATATGGACAGTGGTGTTTCTGCTAAACGAACCAAGCTCAACATGCTTCCTATTAATGAATTGACCTGGCCAGAATTAGCTCGTAGGTATATCTTGGCTTTTTTAACAATGGATGGCAACCTTGAGTCTGCAGAAATTACTGCCCGCGAAAGTGGTAAAGTATTTCGCTGCTTACGAGGTGATGGTGGTGTGCTGTGTGGTTCTCTTACCGGTGTGGCTGGGATGGAAGCAGATGCACAGGTGAGCATTGCTTTTGTCATTAATATAATGAATAAAGAGTTTTATCTTCGGTCTGGCTAATATTTAGATACTTCTTTCTTACCCATTTGCTTCACAGTGCTAGTATGTGGGACCCAGATATAATTTTATTTGGCATTCAGGCTAACTTTTAAGTTACAGGATTTCATGGTTTCAAAAACATGATAGTAGATTGCAAGACAATCACTTTAGGTGTAATAATTTCTAGAAGTTTTGCTGATTGGTGGTATTTTCTGCCCAGGCGATAGTCTTTTTTACCCGAGAACTTGATACTTTGGAGTGGGGTCTAATGACCACTTTCGATTTTATTCCCTTACTCAGCCTTTTCATGACATGTCTGGAAAATTTGTTTTTCTAGCTAATGACAATTCAGTTTTCTTTTTGAAGTATTTTTCTTATGTCATATCATATCTTAAGATTTAATATTTTGCTGCTGGTTAATCTTTTCTAGACTGCAATTTAAGTTGTAAACCTGAAAAGAATGATAGAAATAACACTGACAAGTTTTTTTATTTGTCTCTCAGCTGCTTGCAGAGGCTACAAAGAAAATTTTTGGTTCTTTGAGCAGAGACAGTGATGTACTAACCATGGAAGAAGAGTCTGATGCAAAGGGTGCTTCTGAGAAGAAATTGGCAAATGATGGTAATGTTCCTGAATGGGCTCAAATGCTAGAACCTGTCAGAAAGCTACCAACAAATGTAGGCACTCGAATCAGGAAGTGTGTTTATGATGCTCTGGGTAAGGATCCGCCAGAATGGGCAAAGAAAAAACTGGAACATTCAATCAGTAAGGAAGTGTACAAGGGCAATGCTTCTGGACCAACAAAGGTGCTTCTCAGTGACACCTCTCTTTTAGTGTGTGTATATATTTTGGGGGTGCATAATGTGATATATAACATTGACATGGCCAAAACTATGGTAAAATCACTATTTTGGTTGCAATGATAAAACTGTTAGTAGGAAAGTTTCTTGACCATTAGATCAGATCTCTGACCAAAACTTTTTCATAGAATTCAATGGTCCAGGAACTGTCTTCTACTACTTGCACTGGTGTGATGGTTTCCCCATAGAGTTTTGCTTGATTAGTTATTGTTGATATTTCTAGTTTTGTGGTGCATCATCATCTGTTTTAACAGGCAAGCCATCTTATAGTTTATAGTTTCCACTATACATGTGTAATGTAAAACTGTATATGTCTCAGTTTACCCCCTGTTAAATGTTACTTATTACAACATGCAAGAGAAACCCACACAGTATGATGACAAAACTAACATGTTATTCTCAATGTTACTGTGGTAGTTCATCTGGTTAAAATAAACTTTTATTCTTTTTGGTTAAGAAAACATGAATCATTAATTCAACATTATTCTTGTTTAAAAACAGAAAGCAGTTCTTTCAGTTTTGGCTGATGTTGCGGGTGAAGGACTGCAATCAAATCCCAGTAAAGGACAGAAAAGGAAGATTGTTATATCAATTTCTGACATCATGATGAAACGATGTCGCATTGTATTACGCCGTGCTGCTGCTGCAGATGATTCAAAGGTTTTTTGCAACTTGCTGGGAAGAAAATTGATTAATTCTTCAGATAATGATGATGAGGGGCTTCTTGGATCTCCAGCCATGGTGGCCCGCCCTCTAGACTTCCGCACTATTGACCTAAGATTAGCTGCTGGAGCTTATGGTGGATCTCATGAAGCTTTTCTTGAGGATGTTCGCGAGGTCAGTGTCTTATAAAACTCTGATTGCTTGACGAAGCAGTCTTTATTTTATTTTTACTTTAGATTACTACCACTACCCTGTAGACCCATTTTGTGTCTCTGTAAAGCTTGTTGCAAATACACTTTTATGCTTGCTTGTGCACCATTATAGTCTCTGGCTCAAGGGGCATCATGATTGGTGTCCTCATGATACTGGTCTCTAATATGTTTTCTAGTAGATGCAGAGTCATTCTTACAATGCTTATTTATGACTTGTGTGGAGGCACTAAACTGTTGATTTGATGGTGCAGCTGTGGAACAATGTTCGTGTTGTTTTTGGGGATCAACCTGATTTACTCGAACTGGCTGAAAAATTATCCCAAAACTTTGAATCACTATATAATGAGGAGGTTGGTAGCTTGTTTGTGTCTACATCAGTACATTTGCTCTTGTGCGTGCTTGTTAATCGAACATTTAAATTTCCTCCTTGGGTACAGGTTGTCACCAATGTCCAAAAATTTATGGAGTATGCTAAACTGGAATGCTTAACTGCAGAAATGAGAAAGGAAGTTGATGATTTTATTGAGTCAATGAAAGAGACTCCAAAGGCCCCTTGGGATGAGGGAGTCTGTAAAGTATGTGGCATTGATAGGGACGATGATAGTGTTTTACTATGTGATACTTGTGATGCTGAGTATCATACATATTGCTTAAACCCTCCCCTTGCAAGGATTCCTGAGGGAAACTGGTACTGTCCTTCCTGTGTTGATGGTAAACATGCAACTCAAGATGTTACAGAACGTACACAGGTTATTGGCAAATGCCGAAGTAAAAAATTCCAGGGTGAAGTTAATTCTCTTTACTTGGAATCCCTTACTCATTTATCAACTGTAATTGAAGAAAAAGAATACTGGGAGCACAGTTTGGGCGAGGTTTGTTGATGCACATCTACTTGTTACCTTTTGTTTACAATATAGCTAATTCATATGATCATTCTAGGTAGAATGACATAATTGTCTCATTTTTGAACTTCATATTTGTTGTATCTTCCTGGAAAGTGTTTTGTTGGTAATTGCATAGTGCTAGTATGTGCTTCCCATTCTGTTATGAACTGAAAAGGAGTCTTAATGAGGTTCTATCTTGTATTAACGATATCTTATCCTGAGTCATAGTTGCAAGATTTTCATTTGTTGATTTCTTTTGGCATTGCTCGTTTTATTGTACGTGTATAAAAGGTTTCCCATCAAAATATTGTTTTTACACTCCTTTTTCTGTTTTGAGCTCATTATCATAGTTCTTGAAGCATAAAATGCCCTGTGTGGTTAGCAACTTGAGTTATGATTGATAATGTATTTATGAAACTGTAGAACTCTTTTATGTGTTTGTGTTTGATTAGTTTTTATTTTAAATGGTTGCAGAGAACTTTCCTTCTTAAATTTTTATGTGATGAGTTGCTTAACTCTTCCATGATACGCCAGCACCTTGAGCAATGTTCAGAGTTGTCAGCTGAGTTACATCAGAAATTGCGTGCACATTCTGCAGAGTGGAAAAACCTGAAAACTAGAGAGGACATTTTATCTACAAAAGCAGCTAAAATTGATACTTTCTCATTAAATACTGCTGGAGAAGTTGGTCTTAGGGAAGGGGTTACTACTTTATTAACAAATACTGGTAAATGTCTGGTTCAGCCACATACTGCAGTTGACAATCCTAGTAATTTTGGGGTATTTGTTGATAGCCTGCCTTCAGAAGAGACCACCAAGGAGAAGTATAGGTTTGATAGTGTAGATAAAAGCATGTCCGTGACAAACTCAGATTCTGATAGCCAAAATATGAATTCCTTAGATGTAGAGGGACAATTTAGAAATGTCTCTGGTGCTGTGGAGTCTCAATCAACTGATAAATCCCCCAAATCTTTTCCATCACCAAATATGTCTCAAGAAATAAATGGTTCTGGTGGAGCAGCTCATGCCCAGAGTAACCACCAGAAATGTGAGGGGAGGGACATATCTACACCTGTGACATGCCAGCAAGGTGGGGTGACAGTTGATGCTTCACATACTGCTTTGAATGAGTCCGAACCCTATCACCTTGAGCTCAACGCTATCAAGCGTGATATTTCAGTATTGCAGGACTCCATAACTAGTGTAGTATCACAGCTGTTGAGGCTCTCTGTTCGTCGGGAGTTTTTGGGCATTGATTCCATCGGTCGATTATATTGGGCTTCAACTTTGCCTGGAGGACGTTCACGAATAGTTGTTGATGCAAGTGCTGCACTGCTGCATGGAAGAGGAATACCATTTAGCAGAGACTATGTGGAAAAGTTTTCTGTTCTGCAGCATTCTTCACTATCTGAGAAGGATTCCTCTCAGCTTAGAAATGCTTTGGCCAATAGTTCACCATGGATTGCTTATGAAACTGATGCTGAAATTGAAGAGCTCTTAGGTTGGCTGGATGATAGTGATCCTAAAGAAAGGGAACTGAAAGATTCCATTATGCAGGGGCCAAGATCAAGATTCCAAGAGTTCCTTAATGCGCAGACTGAAGAGCAGGTTGAGGACCGAGGACCTATTTCTATGCCTATAAATAGAGAGAAAACAGTATCTAGTTCTCTTGTTACAAAGGCGACATCCTTGCTGGAAAAGAAATATGGTCCCTTCTTCGAATGGGATATTGAGATGTCAAGGAAGCAAAATAAAAAGTCAAGAACAACTAATGATGAAAAGTTGTTTAGGTGTGAGTGCCTAGAACCCATATGGTTCGATAGGAGACACTGCACATATTGTCACAAAACTGTTTCAAGTGATGGTGAATTTGATGGACATAATGATGGCAAGTGTAATGCAGGTCTTCCGGTTGCAGAGAAGAATAGGAACAAAATTGGATCTTGTAAAGGAAAAGGAGACTTAAGATGTGATACCTCACGAGAGAAATTCAGAGCTGATGCGGAAACAGCTGGAACCAAAGTTGGTGGTTGTTCTAAGCTAAGCTCAAGATTGATTAAATTTTCAAATGAAGAATCCACATGCCCATTTAATTTTGAAGATATATGTTCCAAGTTTGAGACAAGTGAATCCAACAGGGAACTTGTCAAAGAAATAGGTCTTATTGGAACGGATGGTATCCCATCCTTTGTTCCTTCTGTATCTCCTCTTGTTAGTGAGTATACACGATTCTCAACTCCAAAGGATGATGCCATTATTGGTGTTTTGTCCAAACCAACGGAAACCCGTGGTTCTCAGGGAAACACTGATGGAGCTGGTGCATGTCTTGACCATAATTCAGGCATTTCTACTGGTAGGTTAGCTGCCAATGAAATCAATAAATCCAATAAATCATCCTCGGGAGAACAAAGAGATGGGAAATTCTCTTTTTGTGGTCCTGCTTCAGATATGGGAGTCGATGGCTGCTGTGTGGTTCCTTTGTCGTCATTGAAACCATTAGTTGGAAAGGTTTCTCACATTTTGAGGCAACTGAAGATTAATCTGCTTGATATGGATGCTGCACTCCCGGCATCTGCTCTGAGACCATCAAAGGCTGAGTCTGAGAGAAGACAGGCTTGGCGTGCATTTGTGAAATCTGCAGAGACTATATATGAGGTTTGTCTTATTTCTGCGGCTCTAGCACACAGTTCTCCATTAACAGGCATTGCCAACTCCACATGTTTCTCATTCTTTGTTTCTGTACTGCAACTTACTTTACCGAGATGCTTTTTTATTCTTGAAAACAATTTGTGGACTTAATAATGCCACTTTGCTCTAACTGCGATATCAGTGAAAAACAGCTGTTTAATGTAAATGAATTTCGTGAACATCTTTTATACTATATTTCTCTTTCAAGTGGTTAGTGATCATGTGAATTTATGTTTGTTAATTGAGGTTCCTTCCTTTTTTTCAGATGATTCAGGCGACATTTACCCTGGAAGATATGATTAAGACGGAGTACTTGAGGAATGACTGGTGGTACTGGTCATCATTTTCAGCTGCTGCCAAAACTTCTACTTTGCCTTCCCTTGCCCTTCGCTTATACTCTCTTGATTTAGCCATTATATACGAGAAAACGCCCAATTCAACTTTTACTGACAGCTCTGAACCTTCTGGCACAGCAGAAACGAGACCACCAATGAATGTGGATACAGAGAAATCCAAAGGAAATCGGAAGTCAAACAGGAAAAGGAAGGAATCAGATGGTTGATCTTATACTTGTATTTCAGAAAATCAGATATCTGGTCAGTCTTCTGTGGTGTGATGTGATCATCCACCGGTATGACTGGTTCATTGGGCAAACCTAAGACTATAAAATGGGGTAGCCACAGCTGCTGGTGTCTCTTGCCTGCTTGTACATATAGGTAAAGCTGACCTGCTAACTCGGATGCCTGGTTTTTGGCTAAGCAGAATTTGTAGCATTATCTGCTTTCAGTGAGGGCACCAGTATGAGGGAATTGTAAGGATGCGTCCAATTTTGAAATTATATTTCTCTGCAGATGTCCGGTTGGCTGCTCCATAGCGAGAAGAACCAATTTTCATTTTCTAGCAGAGTCTGATCCATATATGTATACAAATGGAATTATTGTAAAGGAATAGGAGGAAAGTAGTAAAAAGGAAAAGGATGGGAAAGAAGTCAGAAAATGTTAAGTTGAGCAGTTGTAGGCAATATTTCATTCTTTATACTTTTTCTCTCACCCCACCCCACCAAAGGTCCTGCACACGCATGCCCTTGATTTTGTTCCTGGGCATCTGCAGATGTGTTAGAATGCAGGGGAAATTATTGGAATCAAAGCTTTTTTTCCATCTGCTTTGTGCTTGCGTCGTGCGTGATCTCCTTGATTTTTTTATTTGCTTAATTCCCATAATTTTCTAGTCATGTCTTGGGGTTAATGTATATATATACACTAATATTTGACCCCTCCTTCTCTGTTTTAGCATCAAAATTAAGTATTAAATCGTTATAGCATTGCCGTGGGATGTCTGGTTGTTAATGATTTGTGGTAGTATTACGTCATGTGCATTGCACGTGCCGAGGTAGCACTAGCATGGATTTTTCTATCTATATCCCTCAATTACTTGTGACATCTTCCATGTATTCTGATTCACATTTCAGAAACAGAAAGTCCATTCCCTCATTAGGGAGGTGTCAATGACAATTGTGGGGTGGAGGAAGCTGGATCCCACTTGCATAACGTGGTTACTGTGTCCGTTATACCAAATTATGGATACCAACTTGGGTGTGTTGGTGAGGTAAATTGAGTGATTTCTGATAATCATTGTTTGCTTGATGATGATCTTTAGATCAGTTTGAGTTCTTGTTAATCATGATATTTCTTTGTAATTAAGTAATATGTACTTATTGTTACTTTCTGCAAATTTAGTGCTGGAAGCCTCCATTGTATCTTCCAAAAATTCATAGTGACTAGTGAGAAATTGAAGTTGATCCATGTAGTTTTTTTAGTTAATTCCAAGTCTCCAGTCTCAACCAGAAGATTTGACTCTGGATGGTGTTTGATTAGATTGTGTTTTTTTATTTATAAAAGATTTTTGTTAAAAAAATCTCATCCATACCTCGCTACCTTTTTGAACACTTTGTTGTCTATGCTTTGAACACATGAAGTTGATGATAATATTAGTAAATATACACATTGCTTATCATGATTAGGGTGTGAAAATAATATTATTATATGAAAAGTGGACAGTGTGTGTGCTTTGCCACTTTTTGTGAACGTGGTTCTGGATTATCTTATCCAAATGGTTTTCAATAATTGAGGATTCAGGAGGGTAAAAAGAAGGACAACTTACAATCTATGGACTTACTAATTAACTATGTTTTAATACTTGAACATGAAATAATCTTACTGTAGTTTGGAAGTACAACCATTAACCAACATTTGACACCATTGACCAAATTACTACTAGACTTTATTTATTAAACTTGGCTTGAGGACACTCCAACTCCTAGAGGTCCAAGCCACCTGGGCGTTTACTTTTTCTTCCTTGCCCACACCATACATCTAATTATTCGATATTATTATTACCTTCTCTTAATTATGCATCTAATTTCATATGACTGCTGCTGCTGCATTATCATTTATTCAACATAATACATATTGGTCCACCAAACCAATGCCTCTCCTTCCTCATGGTTTTGGTTCTCAGTTTCAGATACCACAAACACATCCATGTAACTCCTCCCATCATCACTCCCATCCTCCTCCTCTGACTGAATTCTTTCAACAGGGCCCACACATCCACCAGGGTTGTCGGCTGGTAAGTATGAATCAACACTGTCAACGACCAGCTGTGGACTACCCTCATCCACCACTGCACTTCCAACAGACCCACTGCTCTGGTGGTCCTCCACCCTTGTGCTGAAAATTGTAGCTATATCTTCTACTGGAAGTGGATCAACTTTCTTGTCATAGAATGGTTCCTCAGGAACCTCTTTAGCTTGATCTTGAAGCTTCTCATTTAAGGATACCACCTGCGGAATAGTCAACATGTCATTAAGATATTCAATCGACCACACTTAAAAAAAAAATCCACTTGTTAATTAGTTTATGGCCTAGCTTGCATACTCCTTTTTTTCTTAAAGTTCATCAGTCCCTTTCACAAAAGGGGGTCTTAAAGCATATTTTGAGAAATATATAAAGGTATATTCGCATAGTTACTTTGAAAGTGGCTTCTTTGCAAACGAGGTGGGGTTCAGAACAGATGCTACTCTTGGTAGTTTGTGATTATTATAGTGTCGAATCTCATGTGTAGGGCCCTTTCTGGATAGCTACCAATCATCTTCTATGTTAAGTGTCGACTTGTTTCCCTATGCTATACTCTTATGGACTTCTGATTGTGAAGGCACTAATTCTATCCTATACACCCCCCACAACTGTTGACAGACAATTTATATTCTATTCTACTCTATTCACCCAATATTTCATCACACATCCACCATAGCTGTAAGTAACCACTGCATCATTCACCACTTCTCAAATTGCATACATGAGCAACTAAATCTAAATGGAAAAAAAAAATCTCAAAAACCCTGTTGCCTAGATCCAATGATTTTACCACTTTTCCAATATTTTATAAATGTATAAATGTACCTCAGATTTGAGTTTCTCATTATCCTTCATAAGTGAATCATAGGATGAAAGTAGGGTATCGTATGAGGACTTGAGAACATCAAAATCCCTTTCAAGCTGTTTGGTCTTCCATCGAGCCCTGCGGTTCTGAAACCACACAGCCACCTGCCTTGGTTGCAATCCCAGCTTCTTGGCCAACTGGGTCTTCCTCTCAGGCTCCAGTTTGTTCTCTTCCTCAAAGCTCTTCTCCAACAGATGGACCTAACCATCAATCACACAAGAGTGTCACAACATTATAATATTGATGGCAAACTATCACAGGAATCTTTGGATGCAACAATATATATTAATCTAAAAAACCAAGCAACTAAAAGCCTAAAACATTATCTCTCTCATCAGATCCATCAGTAAATTAATAACACCACCAAGCATTCAACTCAAGGAAAGTTGTCTTGATTTACTACTAATAATCAGAAATGGTTTCAAAATCAATCACTTTATAGCTGCAAAATGGAATTTCTCTTTAAAGCCAACCACCTTTTTATTTAGAAGCCAAACTCAAAATAATTCATTCATATTTCAAGCTATTCATTACAACAACTGTTTTCAATTTCAAATAGGTGATCAAAACAACAACAACAAATAGCAATTCATTCAAATTTGAAGCCACCGGCCAACCTGTTCAGAACTGAGGCGATGCTTCTTCTCCGGCATCTGTTTCTCATAATACTCCTCATCATACAGTTCATCCGGTGAGGTGAAGAAAGGTCGCCTCTTTGAGGCTTCCTCCAAGCTCATCATCGATCTCCCTGCTTCCATTTCAATCCCAAAACCAAAACCAAAACCCCATCAATTAACTCTCTTTCATGTCTCAAGACACCACCCATGTCACAACATAATAATCCAGACACACAGTAAAAATTTAAATTTTATTTCTTTATCTGTCACTCTCACACCCCAATTTTGATACACAATCAAGTTGCTTCATTGAACCATGCCTTTTTTAAGCTTTAATTTTTCTTTAACCAGAACCATCTTTCTGTTCCTAACTCCCCAGCAACCAAACACATCAATTTCAGAAGCACAAAACTTGGATGCGGTTTCTTTAGATGGTTTTTTTAATACTTTTCTTCAATCAAAGTTAAAGTCTCACCCTGATAATAATTTATGCAATGATGATTTATACTAAAAACCAACATAAACTATGGAGGTAAAAAGTTCAATTGCTTTGAAAATCTCCTTAATAATGAGCCATATTGAAGGTCAACATAAATTGATGAGGCAAAATTCCATTTTTGAAGGAAGAACAACACCAAAGTACTTGTGAAAAAGTAAGCCATAACAAACAAAAACTACTCCACAACATACAATTCAAATCCAAATTTTCAATACACAAAAGGGTATCAACAGAAAACTAAGAAGACCAAATCAAGAGCAAGGAGAGAAAGAAAATGACCTCGGAAAGCAAGTTCAGTGTTACCGAGGAAGAGCATGTTGGTGTTCCCGCGAGAAGCACAGGCATCAAAGAAAAGCCGTCCAGACTCCATGGCACTTCAGTCACTCACCACCGCCGGAGACAATTTCCAGTGAGAGAAAGAGATTAGTACTTAAAAGTGTGTGTTGTTTTGTGTGTTTGTGTTTGTTCTTTGCGTTTACTCTGTTTTACTAGAATCTTGTTTGAGAATTTTTATAAGGGTCGTTGTTGTTGTTGAGTTTTTGCTTTTGTGTGGGAATTATTAGAAGATCATAAGCTTATGACGGAAGAAGCTTGTGGTCCAAAGCAACCTCGCCGGAGTCTCCAACGGGCATATGCAAGATCCCATCATACACCGCCAGATCCTACCCACCACCCGAGTTCGTCCTTTTCCGGCCTCAGTTTCGGCTCCACCAAAAACCACCGCCGCAAAGACCTTCGTCGGAGTCACCGGAGAAATATTTTCCGGCGAACCTCTGTTTCGTGTTTCTGTGTATCGTCAACGCACTGTGTTTGTGAGTGTCTTCTGCGACTAAAGTTGTTCGAACCATGGCCACTGCACTTTATAGTGCTTTCTTCCTTGTCGAAAGACCAAATTGCCCTTTATTACGGTTTTTTTTACGCATGTTTATTATTAAAAAAAGAGAAATATAGTGGAATTAAATCAAAATTTATATAACAACAAAAAACAGTATATAGATAATATATATTTATTACTAAAGAATTTTAAGAAAAATTAGATGAAAGCCTATTACTTATTTATTCTCAACGTTTATTTACTTTTGTTCAATCCGTTTAATTTTTTTAAGAAAAAAATGTCAATGTTTTTTAAAAATACGTGCAAACTTTTTTACACCTCTTCAATTGATTTAAAATTGTTATAAGTTTAACTGCATGTGTATTCAAAACGCAATTATATATAGTTCAAACATTTTACATGAACAAATAATTGTGTGTGACAATTGGTTTATAATAGAGCCAAAATTAAGCAATCCACTTGATAAATTATTTGATTCTCCCAATTGAATTCTAAATAGATATGATAAGGTGATGGAAAATCATAAAGTTTTTTTTTTTTTTTTTACATTTAAGATTTTTTGAACTAAAAATAAAAGGGAATACATATATAAATAAGTATAATATCTATTAATCGCGAGTATTCAATTTTAAAAATTAATTTATGGCCTGTAATTCATGAAAGAACGTTAATATGTTGAGAATCGTATATTAAATTATAATTGAAAAAATAAATATTTTTTTATTAAAAATTAAACTCCACATGATTTAAAATTATAGGATGAAGTAATATCTTTTTTTCTTACCATCTTTCATCTGTAAGATGTTAGTCTCAAGCTAACTTTTTGTGTATTTTATCACCATGAAAAGATAAGAGAATAGCTTGGTTTAGCAAGAACCATGCTCCAATTTCTCAACAAAATATGAAGTTGAACATCAAATATTTGAGTTCCATGTGGAAATCATGGTTGCACTGAAATTTTAAATGGGTTTCTTAGGGTGATAGATCATAGACCATGTTTAAGATCCCAAAAGCATCATCACTTGGAAACTCAAAAAGCCAGAATATCTAACCTACTTTTGTTATGTCACAAAAGTTTGTATCAAATGAACAGAAAAAAAAAAGTCATCACATTTCTTTTGGTGCCTTTAAGAATTACCAACTTAGTGCATTGCTTTCAATTGTATGAAGAATAACATGTACATAAAACTCAAAAACCTCATTAAAAGTAGTTAGTTAATTTTGTGGACAAAATGATTAAACCTTTTATTTCAACATGGTAAATGAGAAATCAAAATCATAATTTAGTCTAAAAAATGGTGGAAAAAAACATTACCCTTTTTGAAGAAGAAACCGTTGTTTATTTCCCTTTTGTGTGTTTTGGTTTATGAATTTTTGGCATAGAAAGAAATGGTTGTGATAAAAAAAGATTTAGCAGTTGTAGTTTTGTACATGAATGAAATGAAAATGGGTTAGGAAGTGGAATGAAAATGGTTGGGCACATGGTTGTGTTTGTTGTTGAAATTTGGAAATTCCCCTTTGGTCTGAACAGAGCCAACATCTCCAACGCATCATAAACAGTGTCTGTAATTAAACTATGAATGGAAGATCCAACTACACACTTCAAACCCAAGTGCTTTCCGTTGTCATTCACATGGTGGGGGCTTCTTCAACAATGCATCCAATTTCACTAATTAACTATTTTTTCAATCCAATTTTCAATCACTCTCATTTTCCATCACTTGTTTCTAAAAGTTTAAATCCATCAAACTCGATAGCTTGGTGTAATGGTTAAACTCATTAGACTCATACATAATGTGTTAATTGCGTTAAGTGTGTTACATGTGTCTGTGTCTCAGATGATTTAGGATATATAGGTCAAATAGTACTTTAACTATTGGGATCCAGAAGATTTTGACAACCTAAAATGAAAGTCACTTAAACTAGTTTTGCATATTCGTGCTAATCTCAGTTCGTCAGCACAAAAATCTAACACATGTCTATAAATAGCTTGATCAATGACAAGTCAATGTACATATTTAGTAATAGTTATTATTCTCAATCACCGAATTTCAAGTATTAATTTTAACGTTGAAAGACCTTTTTGCAGGTACTGTCACTCCAATCCAAAGTCGATAACCAAGATTTATTAAACACCAATAAACAAAACTGAAGAGTATGAGTAATATTGAAGACTAAACATTCTCAATTCATACAAGAACATTAAATATGTTTCGTGATGAAAAAAATATTAATTTATCTTTCATAATATTTTATAAAAATATTAATTTATCTTTCATAATATTTTATAATACTTATAAAGAAGATTTTATAATACCATTGTTATACTTATAAATTTGAATATAATGTTCTTAGAAGATTTAAATACCCTTTCACTCAAATAAAGCATGTATCTAAAAATAATTGTAACAAAATACTTATTATTGGAGCTCATATATAAAACATTATAGTATAATATCCTTAAAAAATATAATTACAATTTCACTAAAATAAAACAAGTATAACGAACTATTTACTAGTTTTATGGGTGAGTAATGCACTTCCCAAATTTAATTTGTTATTTTTGGTGAAAATTTACATTATAATTATATTTTTCTATCCATGAAATTTAAATTAAGATATTTTATTCAGAAAATGTGGATTATGTAGATAAAGCACGTGGTGATGGAAACCCTAACATATATTAATGTGTTTAACAGGTATATTTAAGTGGTGTTGTACTCAAAAGATGAAGCAGTGACATAAATTTGCAGGGAACAACACTTAACAACCATTTAAATACATCTTCATTTCTTTAACTTTCCAAAACACCACCCTCATCCATTGAACCCATATTCTTCTCATATCTTAATAATTTACTTCTTATATTATATTTTTCTTCTTTTATCTTATTCATAACTTTCCCTTTATTTTTTATTTATTCATTTTATATCAATTTGGTGGTTTAAAGTAATAATAATAAGGCAAATTTTTTCCCAACCATAATTCAATTTATCACTAAATTTATGAAAATGTCTTTATGAAATAACAAAAATGACCTTAAATAAAAAGGGTGTGGATAAAAAAAAATTAGAATCCCGTTTTCAGAATATATTTCTGGGTTTAGATTTTTTAAACATATTTTGAAAATTTGAAAATTCTTTTTCAAAATATATTTTTAGATTTTGAAAATCCTATATTATAAAATGACTAATTGACCCAAATGTAAAAAGAAGACTTATCAAAATTAACTTCTTAAAAAATAAAAATAAATTGAAATTTATGAAAAAATAAAAGACAAAAATGTAATTTAGCCTGATTTAGTGAATAAGTTTAATTGAAAATAAAAATTCAAGAAAACTAAAATTATTTTATATTTTTTTATTTGAGATAATGAATGAAAAAGAAAGAGTGGGTAACCAAGTTCCATGCATGATAGCAACATAACTAAAAAATGGAGAATTGTATTTGGATAAGGTGGCATCCCACATCCTTATTATGTACATAACATAACCCATGGGGTGTATGCAATGTATACAATGCATTCAAAATCTCATTATTGGAAAACATTCATAAAGTAACCAAAACAAAAAAGTCATTAAGAGAAATTACAATAAATATATATATATATATATATATATTACCATATCATACTATATTATGAAATTTATGATGTTTTTTTTTTAAATTATTAAATAATAAATAATTTTAGAAAAAAAACAATTAATTATTATATTTATTAAATTAAATATTATTTTATAAAATAAAAAATGATCGGTATTTTTAATTACTAATAAAAAATTTATAAGATAATTTTTAAATTAGTATCTAATATTAATTACTAAGTATTACTACCTAGAATCATAACATGGGATTGGAGGGTGTTTAAGGTTAACTTTATATATAGACTAATTATCTGTGTGAACTATATCAGGTCGAACTAGAAAATACAACACATATGAGAATCTAATTAAGAACTTCCTAATTTTTTTTTTATCTCACAGATCTGAACGAAAAATAAAATAAAGCATGAAAAACAGTATGGTTAACGATTGTTTGGACAATCTAGAATCATAGAAATAAGATAGTTTTTAAGCAAAGAAGGTAGTTAAAAAGGATTGGTGGAAGACTCGATTGGTAAAGGAACACAAGGAATAAGAGGTGAAGTACAACTGTAAAGTGGAAATTCATAATAAATGAAGAAATGAAATATTTCAAATCTATTTATAGTTTTTTTTAAAATATTTTCAGTATCTATTTAATCTAAATTCCGTTTTCCAAACTCAAATAAATTAAATTTTATTAGTAAAATCTATTATTCTTGATACATCTAGTATAATTTTATATTGATCAGGAGTCGAAGCTAAAGATAATTTATATACTCATTTTTCTTCCAATCCACCAAAACGTCTTTTAAAGATAAAACTGTGACGTCGACCTTCAAAATTGTAATACCTTATATGCGATAATTGACCCTACAATGCTATGCTATCTTTCGGATCTGAGGTCGAAAAATATACTAAAATAAAAAGTTTAATTCTAAAATAGAAAGTAGAAAAATCTAAATGGTAACAATCATGTAAAATTATTGAAATGTGATATGGTTAAGTAAGTTAGAATGGAGACACCATAAATGAAAGAAAATGATGGATGGATTGTTATTTGAGTGTAGTCTCTGTCTCATATACTGCGTACAAACAGCGTAGCATATTAATGTATTATATGAATGGTGGTTTTAATAATATAAAGGGTATAAATAATAATAATAATAATAATAATAATAATAATAATAAATAAATAATATTCGTAACTTGTGCATTAAGATGATGCTTGTGAGCATGAGAGAAGGACGTTGAAATGGCACGCGTATTTTCCATCTTATTCAATTCGCATCATATTCCAAATATTATTTCTACACGCGTATTCACTTTTACCTTTAAATATATTAAGATAATAGTAATAATAAAACTTCATTAAAATATTATAAATAATATGAAAATTAAATATATTTTATTTATTAATCATGTACTATTTACGATCTTATTTCTATCCAATTAAATTCAACATTTTTGTATTTTCATAATTGCCCCCAACATCTTTCAAAGAAATGAAGGAATGATACCTCTAGATTTAGTTGAAAGAAAAAAAAAATCATCAAGAAAGAAAATTATGGATCTCTTGATAGTAATCTCAACCCTAATACATAATATTTAGAATAATTATTCAAAACATTAAAATCACAACTATAAATCATATATTATTTGAGATAGTTGTGAAAATTTTATAAAGAAAAAAAGTGATATAATTATAACACTTTTTTTTTAATTTTAAGTTGGTTGAGATAATATTATTAAAATCAATTATCGCATTTAATGTATTGTCTGCTTTAGTTAGAACTCGAAACTTTTCAAAAGATTAAAAAAAAGATGTATGTAAATTATTATTGATCTCGACTCCTAAATGATATGAGTCATTATAATTAGTTTTTTTTCTTATATATATAAAAACTCTCATGTTAGACATTACTATGAAACTTGACATCCCAGTTAGGCTGACACCTCAAATAACAACAATCATCTGTCACCACATGATAATGAAGTTATTATTAAAAATATTACTTAAATTTGATTACATTTATCTTAAAAAAAATATAATTAATACGTTTACAAATAAATTCAGGGTCTCTTATTTTATCTTGTATAAGAATTGAAAGATCCCTTAAATAGTCCTTTCAATTTAATTTATTTTTTCTAATAAAAAAATACATCTATACTAATTCAATCGGAAAAAAAATAGTCTATATATAATTAAATATATTTTTCATATATAGTTATTTAATTCATCTCCAATATATTAGAGCCCATAAACTTGGTGGAAAAGCACATGGTGATGAGACTCAACTCTAAATAATCCAAACTTTCTGTGTAGTGGGATTAAAAAGCCACCAAAGAGAAAAAAAAAATATACAAAACATTTATGTGGAAACACAATGTTGTATAGTTATATATATCACAATAAAATAATAACTATTAATATCACCAACTATATAAAGTGCCATACATAAAAGTTATTATGAAACTCTTATATGAATGAAGTGTAAAACCATTTTTATTTTTCATTAATGTAAGCATACAATATCTGAGTCAACTATGTGAGAATTATATAAAAACCCTAAACCCACTATAATAAGTAGGAGAATAGATACAAAATTTTAAAAAATTATATGTTAATTAATAAAATGCATAATTTTTTCATTAAGTATACATAAACTAGAGGATTTGACATATTAATTATATATAATTAAAAAAATCAAAGTCATCTTACACATACATGCCCATTTGGTGAAAAAATTATTTATTTTTATCTCTTTTTTCATGACACCATAATTCATGTCTCTATCTTCCTTCAGAATGACTTTACTTGTTATAGCAAAAGTTCTGGTCGTGTAAGACTACACTAAATGATTATTAATTAATAGACTCATAAAAGAATATTAATTAATTAATTAATAGGTATTGTATTAGTGGTGTGACATGTATTAGTTTTGAAGGTTGGCATAAGGAAGGAGAAGCATGTGCAAGTCTAAACATGGAAGATATGATATAATTAAAATAATAATAAATAAGATTACTTTGTAATTTTTTTAAATGTTCTTTTGCTAATTAGAAATATGCACGCATTTTGAATCTTATTGGCTGAAAAATATATGATCAATTTTAAGTAAATTGATGTGTTGGCCACTTTCCATTCTTTTATAAAAAATTTCTACTTTTATCTAACTTTATTTCAACCAAATTTATTAAAAATAAAGTAACATTAATCCGATATGATGAAGTAATGAATTAGATAAAATATGGAGTACCAGATTTAAATTTATTAAAAATAAAGTAACATTAATCCGATATGATGAAGTAATGGACTAGATAAAATATGGAGTACCAGATTAGATAGACAAAATGATTCAATACGAGTTGACGAATTCAAAATATTAATTTATTTTTTAGAAATAAAAATAAGTTGATAAATCGAGTCTATTTTATTTTATCACTTCTCCTACTAAATAGGTTGAATAATATTTTCATCTCTTCAATTTATACTTAAATTTTTAACAATAATTTATATGATTAAATTATAAAATTTGTTTCACATAATGTTGTAATTTCTTTTTAACTTATACAACCACAAGTTAGTTTTAACTTATGAAGATTTTTTTTTTCTTTGTTAAAAGTTGGTATAAACAAACTTATCTAAACATACCTAAATAATACCACTATTTAAATTTTTGGGGAATGAAGATATGGATTAAAAAAATGTAATGTATTATTTGCTTTATCTTTGGATAACAAAAGTTTTAAAGAATATTTCTTTGGAGAGAAGGTATAATAAAGTTACTCAAATTTCAACAATATATTATATACTATGTTCTCATCTTCTAAGCATCTTTTGAATGGAATCAAGGGAACACTTCATCACTTTTCTTATGCTTGATACCACTTAGCTCCCACCTTCAAACATGTGACAATTAATCTATAACTTCAAAGAATATTGTTCTCATTTTTCCACCTTATAATCTTTTTTTTTTTCCTTTCCAACAAGATGGACCCTATACCATGAGATTAAAACATTTTTATTAAAAAAATTCTAATTTTTCAATCTTTGATGTGGTAATCAATGGCCAAGTTTCAGACATATTCTTAATGTAGTTAAAAAGGAACCAGCTAACTCATATTGGGATGTTACATAAAAAAAAATTAAGGAAGACTCAAGTAATTAATTCAAATTATAATAGGTAAATTATTTAATTAATTTTTTGCCCATAATTATTTTTATAATAGATAAATAATAGATTGAACTATTTATGAATACTTTATTTGATGAATTTTTTTATATTTATTTTACACCGTACGTGAAAATACATTGCATTATTGAGTAATATGTAACCATGAAATAGTCTATTATTTATTTAATTACTAAGAAATATTTGAATAGATTTGAGAATGTAAAAAATTATATTTATTTTCGTCCCAATACTTGATAGACATGAAATTTGTCTTTAATCTACATTCTTGTAGGTATATATCTAAATATTTATTTTATAAAAAAACTACAGTAAATAAAATATGGTGTTATTAAAAATTTAATAGTAAAATAATATTTTTCTCAATTCTAAATAATAAAGAAGCTATAATGGTATACATTAACAAATAGATTATTATATAAAATAATAATATTTTAATAATTTAAAATGTTAATAAGTCTAAGGACAAATATTCATTCTCTTTCTTGTACCTGATTTAAAATATTAAGTATTATCTACACATATGTATCAATATAATTATATTTAACTTTTTAATATCGTATTGAGAGAATACTCTTATTTATTAATTTATTTGTCATAATATCATCTAAAATATTATAATAAATTAATGATTTAAGTGGAATTAATTATTTTAATTTTTTAAATAAAATTATGGAAATTAAACTTATCCATGAAATAATATACGAATATATGAGAAAAAAAATGCTTAACTAACAAAATTCAAGCATTTTTTTCAACATAAATTCTTAAAAATGGAAAATAATATCTAACGGCTAGGCTCAAACGTGAAGGAATGACACAAGCATTAGGTTAAAAGACTACTTTTTTTGTGTGTATATAACGTGTACGTAAACTCTTCATTAAATTTTCTGAAATTAACAATGGGACAATTATTACCTACCCTTTATATAAGTTATGAACCCTAGCTATTAACCTATACCTAATTTCAATGCATATACATGTAACAAACCACGTTCTCTAAACAATCTCAGCAATTTTTTTCTCAGAACAGAGTTTTTAACGTCATTCCAACAATTATTTTTGTACCATATAATTAATAGAAGATTTTAAATTATTCTAGTTAATAAAAGTGACTAATATTTTTTACTGATAAAATAAATAAATTCAAGATTTACATATTTCCAAGAGTTATGATCACTTTGACGGCATGATATAAGGTTTTAGTTTTTTTTTTTCATATATTTATTATTTCGACCTTAAATCTTTTGAAATATTAGTCAATTACCACATTCGAAGTATTGTTCGTTTTAAAATTTGGAACTCCGTTACGATTTTGTCCTTAAAAGACGCTTCAAATGACTAAAGAACGAAAGAAATTTAAAGTTTGGAACTCTATCACGATTTTAAACTCATATCTCATTAAGCAAGAATTTGTTGGCGCCAAACAAAAAAATTCTCATAAGTGAGTTTCAGAGTGAGAGGTGTGGAGAAAGTTCATGATGAAAAAAAAAAATTCACCAGCTCGTGATACCATGTAAGGAAAGAGAAGAGAGGAGAGAGAAAAGATAAGGATGAGAATGAAAAACACTTTTATTCATATTGAATGTATTATATATGAGATATTAATAGTGCTAGAAGAGAGTAGTAACAAAATGGAAAAAAGAAAAGTTACTATATAACAGAGTCATTAACACTAAGAAACGAAGGAGTACATAAATTGTCATTAGTCTCGATTCTAAATAATGTAAGACTATACAATATATTAGAACATTTACTAGATATTTATGTATGAAAATTTTACTTTTAAAATATTTTATATACGAATCTAATTTACTTAATTTTTTCCCAATAAAAAAAGCACTCAATATTATTATTATTATTATTATTTTTCATGTAATAGTGAAATATTAAATCTTCTTTATTAGATAATTGGTTTACCCTCTTTAACTTAACTCGAAGTGGTGTCTCTATCCCTAAGGAAGTTCCATCACGCCCTAGAAGAAAAAAAGCATAAGATTTCTTGAGAGACTCTAGCATCACCCTAATAAAATAAAAATAAGATAAATGGTAGTGCCAATGAATATTTGGTGGGGGAATAAATCCTTGGGGAAAAGTTTCTATCTGATAGAAGTGTTTGATAGTTCATTCACCCACAAAACAAAACAACTCATTTTCTTTTAGGACACTTGGCTTAAGGCACTGCCCTCCCTTTGGTTATGTTCTGATATACTCAATCCCTTATTTTAGGAATCAACAATATTTAATTGTTATTAGAATATTTGTTGGATAATTAAAAGCATTGATTGATTATAAAATTCATATTGTGATACTTTAAATAAAATAATGAATATTTGTTATTAGACTTTTGATGGGTTCAGCTGTTCTTTAGTATCCAATGAGGGATAAAAAGTTGTTGTCCCATTAGACAAAGAAAGAGTAAATCTCTCCCACTTCTTTTTTTCTCAGATGCATTGAGATCAACACATGATTTCAAACTTCCCACTAGGTAGCACTTTTAAAACAATTATTTAAATAAATGATGGATTACACAAGCCAGAACATACATAATAGTGTAATTAGGTTTACAAATCATTTCAATATTTTCTTAAAATAACTTCTTTTTCTTTTAGGTATGAAAGTTCTCTTCATATCTACCTTCTACTTTGTTATATAATTATCCTACTTGTTAATTTTTTTTCTTGAGTTTTGGTCGAAATGAAAATACTTACAAAAATTATCTTACTCTTAAGTCAGTATTTAGTGTTCGAAATATTTAATGTTATTGAAAATGTAATTTTTACTTAGATGGTATCAACTTATTTATAAAAGTTAGTGTGAACACTGTTTAAGTGAACTAGAATTAATACATCTTTAAAAAATAATCTTGGTTATTATGATAGTACAGACCAATTAAAATATTCTAATCAATTTTAATAATTATTTTTCATTTATTTTTTGTTTTAGGTTCTGACAAGTGTTTGACGAGGTTTTCCAAGATCGTTAGGTCTTCTTATTACGTGGTTTGGTGAGACGGTGTCAACCAAACATAATCTCGATTAGATTGATGATGTCTGATGTATTAATAGTTTGTAGTAAACAACATTCAAATATAACCTACGTTTTTTATAATAAAATAATTTCAAATTTATTGATTTCTCATGATATTTTTTTAAAGTTTTCAATTAAGCTATCATTTTGCCAAATCTAATTGTTTTCTGATTTTATCTACCAAGATATGAGCAATGGGAGTGCCACTTTTTGTAATATAAAAAAAAATGCTCACACTCAAAAAGGGGTGTAGTCGGTAAAAAAAAGGCCATTATACTTTTTCTATAAATACACTACAAGTAAAAGAACAAATGAAAAGCCTCAATGTTCTCTCTTTCTATTTCTTTAATTCCTTCAACCCTAAGGTGAGGGTCTAAATGCAATGCAGCAATAGTACTGAACATTTGAATCTTTATGACACATATGCTATCTTTGTCCATGTTTTCCCTTTTAGCTTTAGAAAAAGTTGAATGGAGAATGAGGTGGAATTGTTGAAACTGGGTGAGATGGAAGAATGGAAGTGGGAAATGGAAAAAAGCTAATAAAGGAAACGAAAGAGGAGAAGAGTGGCACCAAAGAAGGAACAATGCTTTTGGATATGTTTTTTCATCAAGTGTGGGCAACTGTTATTAAATGTATGGCTCATAAAAATTGTGATCTTCATTATCAAAAAGTTTTAGTGCTACCACCTTTGTGTTTTTTCAGGGATGTGACACATGCATGATACACAATTTTCACAATTTTCATATATATATATATATATATATATTCTAGTTTTTTTATTAATTAACAAACCATCACAGTCTGTTAGGTGATGTTGTGATTTATTTTCATGGTTTGTGTTTCGACTTCAAGTTCCAAAGCGGATAATATCTCAGATGCGGTGATTGACCCTAGCGATGCTGCCCAACGGACTTGAGGTCGGAACAGTTTGTATAAGGGTTGAACCATTCTTAAAGTGATTCTATTTATTATTTTTTCTTGTTGATAAAAAAAAACAAATCATTAGAGTTTGTTAAGTGAAGTGTGATTTGTTTTCATGATTTGTATAAGAGTTGAATCACCCTGAACTGATTTTATTTATTCATCACAGTTTGTTAGGTGAGGTACGATTTATTTTCATCATTTGTATAAAAGTTAGATATCCCTCAAGTAAAAAGAAATCATCATAGGGTATATGTTTAAAAATTGATAAAATTTGAATATTGTGGTACTAAACAATTGCCATCACCACTCACTCTATGGGTGAGAGGAGCATCCACTTTGAAACTTTAGGAGTAAGGAAATATAAGATGATGAACATTAGTAGTAATTTAGTGAGCCCTTGTGATCTTAGAATCTTTCCACTCACTATTTTATTACTCAATATTGTTGCTTGTAGCTGGAAAGTAATAGGTAAAGGGGGTTTAACTACTCAAAAGTCATTTTCCTTTTATCACAAAAAAAAAAAATTAAAACAAAAAGGTTATGTTGCTTTCATTATTTTTGCTTAATTAAAGTGGGACATTATCCTTGTTTTTGTGATTAAGATTGTATGAAGAGGAGATAATAATAGTCATTTTTAGGATCTACTCAAAATAGATTAAAACATTATTAATATTTAAAAAAATTATTATTGATAAATAGTTTCTATTTGATATATAATTAGTTACTAACTTTATAATCTAAATAATTAGTAGTTAAAATTGGAATAATTAATTAGATATTAATTTAAAAACAATTTATCAATAACATATACTAATTTAGATACCAATAATTTTTTAGTCTTTAAAATATTATGTAATTTAATCAATATACTTATTTATAAAATTGATTTTTACTTAATGATTTTTTAGTTAATGTGAGACTTTTAACCATGTAAATTACAATTTTTTTATACAATTGTTCATAAAAATTTATAATAAAGTAGATATGACATTCCACTTTTAGTAATACTCTTGTCATTATAAAACAGTGGTTTTTTTAGTTTTCTTTTTCCAAATAGAAATCCTTTTAGCCCTTTAAAGTTATTTTTTCTGCCACACCCCTACAATAATTCAGAATAACCATTTCCAAGAAATAAAAAAGACACAAATAGTTAAAAAGTTGAAGATATATCTTTCTAAATTTGTGTTAATGAAGTGATTTTAATCAATGTGGTACAGTATAAAAAAACTATTATTTTGGAATAAAAAAAATGTATATCCACATCAAGAGACCAAAAAGTCATTGGTTTAAGTGGTATGAAAATTTTTAAATAAAGTCTTGGGAAGAAAAATCATACTGAAAATATGTAATTAGATTTTTTTTTAGAAATTAATTATCAACTAAATGGATAATACTATATAAAAGAAAATATTCATATTGAAAATACAATAACTACTCAAAATAGAGGAATGATTAAACTATATTTTCTTGTTTTTCACTAAAAATATATACTTTAGTTCAAACATGCCTTAAATAAAATGTTTAAAACATTCACCCTTAGTATATATGGTAAAATTATCTATCTTAAATTTTGGCAATAATAACTACTCTTGTGTAATTCTTTTAGTAGTATTATACGAACAATACATACTTAAAAGAAGGATCTATTTTGTTTATATAATTTTTTTTTTTTTTTAAAGTTCTCATGTCATCGTTATGAAACTTGACATATAAATAAATGACATCTTAAATAACAAAAATCATTTGTCTATTATTAAAAAAAATATGAAAAAAATTAGACCAAAATACATCAAAATACTAACTAAAGATTAACAAAAAAAAATCTCCCACATGATCTTCTTTCTCTATTTAGTTACTTTTTTTTATATAAGAATAGTAGATTTAAAAATGGGCAATGAGTAAAGAAAGTGGTCTAAGTTAGTTCATCCATGAATTTTGAGAGAAGTGTCCCAAAGGCATGATGAAGAGCCAAAAGTTTATCTTTTTGAAAAAAGTTTAGCTTTGATGAAACATATCAATGGACATGCCCCACCTCCAAAACAGGAACAAATGAATCTTTAGAACCACAAAAAGGAAAACACAAGTACATGTGTAGCTCATCTATGATTATGACATACTAATTGGAAAATAAAATTTGTTTTGGATATTTATTCACAATATTATTATTATTTTATTGCAATTTTGGTCTCCCTTTTATTCCTTTGTATGTGATTTTGGTATGTGTTTTTTTAATGATTTTATTCTTTAATTTTTTTATGAATTTGGTCTCAATTTTGCATAATTTTATTCTTTTCGGTCTTAATTGCCCTTTTTGTTTCTAACTTGTTATTTTCTTGTGAATTTTAGGTTTGAGACACTGGGCTTTTTGGTTAGTACTCTTTGGATAATTGTCAAAGTTGAACTTGCAGTTTTGAGCAAAAAATGAAGTTGGGCTTAAATGATTGCAGAGGAGTATTTCTTTTTGCACTCCTATGCTTTCCTCCTACACTCCAGATGGTTGTGTGAAAGACAAAATTAACCTTATACATCCTGTTTTTATTTCTTCTCTCCATTTCCCCTGTCTTCTTAGTTCTCCCTCGTCATCTAGAATTTTCCCAACTTATAAAATTCGAAAATATTTTTTTTAGGAAGAGTAGCTTTCATATATTGTAAAGATGTAAATTGTACAATTTGAAAGTTATTTTTATTTTATTTTAGATTATATAATCTAAAACATTTTTTTTTTAAATAACATTTTACTGTACAATCTGAAAATGATTCTAGTTTGAATTGTACAAGTTTTCGTGTAAGAAAGTAAAAAATCTTTACAAATAGACTATAAAATTTGTTTTCGTTGTATGTCTAGTCAAGATTTTGATAAGAAACGTAACTAACAAAAAAAGAACATATAAAATGTAACTGTAAATAACAAACAACGGTATCTCTGAATCTTTTGATCTAATGTGTCTGAAAATAGGTGGCTTCTCCCTGCACTTCTCCCTACACCTCTCTCTCTATATATATTTTTTTTAATTTTCACTCTATCTTTGGTGGCTTGTTCATCATTTTGAAGAAGTGTTGATTGGTTGGGTTGGTTTGTTGTGTTTGATTATGGTAGACGGTGATTGGTGGTGATGAAGTTTGGTTGTTGAGGTAAGTTTTGTCTTGTTTTGATTGATTGTTTATTTCAATTTTTTTTCTTCTATAAATCAGATTGTGTAACATTTTCTTTGTGTAATATGTATTAATGTTTTTTTTATCAATAAATAATAAATAAAATAAGATGAGACACTTCAAGAGTGTCACAACCCTTATACATATACTTTAGGGGTATTCCAACATTTATACTCAAAGTGACAAAAGTCAACATGCACAACACCTAACCA
Source organism: Phaseolus vulgaris (assembly GCF_051622355.1). Taxonomy (NCBI): domain Eukaryota; kingdom Viridiplantae; phylum Streptophyta; class Magnoliopsida; order Fabales; family Fabaceae; genus Phaseolus; species Phaseolus vulgaris. The sequence goes on along the minus strand of NC_143501.1, from coordinate 3,385,641 downwards.
ATTAGGTTTTACATACCTCCAACCCAAACCTCAAAAGTAAGGAATGACAAACCACAAAAAAAAAACCCTGCTACCTTGTCTGGGTTCATCCAACCAGTCTTTAGTCTAAACCGTACACACAAAACAACTCTACTACAACCAAATAAACTACACGCACTGTTACAAATCACAGTACAAGTAGTAATACAAATCAAAATCCCTCACCCAGAATACGTATTAATGATAAATCTGGATCTGACATTACTTATTGATTTGTACTATCCAAAATAATTTTTGAAAAACCTTCTTAATTGTACAATTTAAAAGATAATTCTAGATCTGTTTTGAATTGTACAATCCAGTATTCATTTTATAATTACATACCGAATTGTACGATCCATAAGGTATAAACGGATAAAAAAGTCCTGTAGATTATGCAATTAGATATATAATTATAAAATGAATACTAAATTGTATAATACAAAAGATATATCTAAATTCGATTATATCTTTCGGATTACACAATTCGAAAAAATCAAGGTGCAAAAATGGTGCGAAGATAAACTTACCTTCCATGTCGTATAGATAATGCAACTCCTCCTCAACCAACTTAAACCCTTACCCTCATCTCTATCAAACACTCAAATGCTCTCTCAAAAGGAATGTCCCTCTACAACTATGGAGGTGTTGCTGCTCTGATTCACTATGGGTGCCTCGTATCGAGAAGAATAAGGTAATGCAGGAGTGTGGTGTGAGGTTATGAGAAAATTAGAATATTCAAAAAATTTGATAAGGGTAAAACAGACATTTGACATTTCATATGGAGGTGCAAGGAGAATGAGCCCTGAAAATAAGGTTCAAAGCCCATTCCGCTGACCCAAAAAAGCTGCTAAGGTAGCGACAATTAGGGTACTGCTATTTACACTCTCCCTTTATGGTAGATAAGGCTGTCAAAATTTATCAGAAATGATAAAAAGTAACAGGTCTCACATTAATTCTATTCAATTGATTTCTCTAAATTTTTAACTTTCAATAAATTTTAAAACACACAAAATATATTGTAGTGCTTTCTAGTTTTTTTTTATTAATTGTTTACCATAAATTATTTTTTATTAATTTTTTATCTCCAACGGAAAAAAATATTGATTTCCTTGTAAATTTTGTACATCTAGTCATCTAGTCCAGCTAACATAACTTTTAATAAAAAAAATATAATGAAGTATATGACTGTTGCATTTCATTTTGTCATGGTTAGCATTATTAAAAATTTAAAGTGAAATAAAATATGCAATGTTAAACATTTAACAACTAATAATATAATTTATGTATAAATGTATAATTAAGTATAAATTGTATAATATATATTTTTAATTATTATAGAAAGTATACAATTTTTTTTAAAAAATTACACTAACCTTCTCTTATATATATTTTCAATTGCATTCTATATTCTTTTTTTAAAATATTTATAAAAACCACTCTTGAATATATCTAACTGAAATGTAGTATATGAAAATTAAACCTTAAAATTATTTATTTTTTACTATGGATTATGTAATAGTCAATTCTCACTTTATAATGATTTAGATTTTGTCATCAATCCCCAACCTAAATGGAAAGTGAAAGTAGTGGTAACCCTAAATCATAAACTTTATAATTATGTGCCATTGCTAAAGAGAGAATTACAACACATGTATCTTCTCTTGTTGACGACTCGTAAAGTTATGGGTTAAAAAGTTCCATCTCTAAACTTGTACGTGCAAAAGAATATTGTTTCTAGTCAATGGTGTTTGATTTCGGCAATGATATTCCATCACCCAATAAATTTCGATTATAGATTTGGAAATAAGAGAGAAATAAAAAGTGTAATTGTTCTTAGATAGGTTGTGGAGGTATCTCATCTCATTTGTTGTTTTTTAAGTATATTACAAGAAAAATTGGTATTACATACAACACAAATCTGTATGTAAGATCCTAAATCCGTATGTAAAACATAGTTACATACATATTATATATGGACAAAAATTTATATGTAAAACAATCATAGATAATTTTGTATACGGATTTTTTTTTCCGTATGTAATACACACAGAGTTACATAATTGGGAGGTTGTCATCTAAGATGTGAAGAGTGAACATTATATGTTCCGAAGGGAGAGTCTATATGCAAACAAATATTTCAATCCTCAGTTATAAAGCACCAAATCATCTAAATCCATAATTTGTAGTAATTACTACAGATTTTATAAGAATTAGCTGGAATACAAACATCATCGTTAATTCGATTACTTTTCGAAGAACATAATTGTCAACTCTCACATGTAAGTCCCAATTATTTGAATGGGACCCATCAAGATTACTTTTTACTTGTTTTCTACATTTCACATTAATCTCCTAATTAATATGTTTTCTCTGGTCATATAAAATAAAACAATAGTATTAAGAAAGATTTTGTAGATAAATAAAACTCTTTATTTTTCTTTGAGAAATTATCAAATATGCATGTAGAATAGAACAAGTACAATGTGAAAATTAATATATATATATATATATTCTCTTATTTTTTTAAAGAGAAATTATGAGTTTTATTTATTTATAATTTTTCCTTATCATTTAAATAGCTAGTGAAAACATATGTTAATTAACAGGTTGATGTAAATGGTGAGAAACATGTAAAAAATACCACTATAGTCCTTCCAAAATGAACGGAACTTTTATAGTCCTTCCAATAATCACACTCCACCAAATACGTACTCAATTATTATTGTAAGGAATTTCAAATAAAACTAACTATATTAAAATTTATGTAATTAATTTTTTAAAATATTATATCAATACTTATTATACTGTAGTATAAATTTGGTTATAGGATATATTTTGACAATTTTTTCCGTAAATATCTTAAAAATAGAAATATAAAAATGACATTTTTTATGTGTGATTTAAAAGTAAAACTTTCGAAAAATTATAGGAGAATTTTGAAAACTAAGGTACACATGATTTGATTTAAATTTATAGAGAAATTGCTTTCAATTTTTTTTCAAAATTATTTTAGAAAAACTTTTAGCCACTTAATCCTACTTATATACAATGAAATGAAAGGCTCTAATCCAACACATCCCTCATGCCGAGACTACCAACTCGTGCGTGGGGCTATATATTATGGGTAGTCCGATTGCGGCCCGATAGCGGGTGGCACGATAGGCCCAACACAAACACTCGCTAGGATAGATTCAAAATGACTTTGATACCATATTACGAAGTTAACTTTAAGCCTAACTCAACCAAATAAAACCGGCTCAAGAGATTGAGGCTTGCACTCACTTATATACAATGAAAAGCTTTAATCTCTATACAATGAAAAACTTTAATCTTTAGTATCTCTAACAACATTTCACTACTAAACTTTTTACATAAAACAAGTTTCTTTTTCTCTCGTAGTTTACTATCATTATTTTTAATTATTTTACAACTAATTATATTTCTATCAAAGTGTCCAAAAAACAAGTTAAATAAAACGAAAACAACGTCATTTAATTATATATTTTTAAATATACCTTCATTTAAAATCACATTTTTCTAAATTACGTGGTTTAACTTTGTTTAGTTTTTTACAATCTTTTTATGACACGTTATTCTTTTATAATTTTAACAAATCAGTAAAATGTGTAACGATAAAATGCTCCAGAAAAACCACGAAGAATAATTAGAAACAGTTATAGTTGAGTGGTAAAATATCTAATATAGTTTTTCTAAGAAAAAAAATGTCTAATTAAGTTCAAAGTGTTGTGTATAGTAATTTTTTAATTTTTTACAATTATTGCCTTAGAAATTATATTGACAATGATTTATTATTGATCAGTGACAGTGTAATAGAAATAGCACATAATAATTTAATAGTTTGTAATTTACATCATGGTGTAAAATTGTTTATATATATATATAAAAAAAATTCAACACACAACTTCTATATCTTACACCCCAACTTTTGGAATAACATAAAGAACTTCAACTTTTGTTCTATAACAAGATACAATACACCTTGAGATAGATTCCAAAATTGAATTTTGCTTTCATGGATCACATGGCCAGATTTAAAACCAAAATAGAATGAACTCAAAATCCAAAGAGAAGCACTCTTTAATATCAATTTCAAAGTTAATATATATATATATATATATATATATAATTAATGTTGGTGGCTTCAAGACTCCCTCAGTAATGCATTTTATTTGTAATTAACAGCAGAGTAAGAGTGTATATGGAGAGATCCAGGGTAAGAAATATGGAAAGATATATTGTAGGTATATGTAAAATTTGTCTAAATTCTCCCCTGATTGTTTCTTTGATTCTGATTAGTGTTTTGTTTTTCTGGATTTTCACTTTAACTGTTTTGTGGTTGTGATTTTTGGCAGGCTAGTTTTGAGTTGTTGGTAGAAAGGTGTGTGATGCAAGGATGTCTTTGTTTTTTTTTTTTATAAGATTTCGATCACCTAGAGTAATTCTTATATATATATATATATATATATATATATTACTTATTTATTGTTAATAAAGAAAATGTAAAACTTGTACTTGTTTTTGATTTGGTTAGAAGTGTATATTAGGCTATTATTTTAGATAAGGAAAATTGAATTTATTATAAAAAAAAATCATAACAATAAATTGTAGGTAAATAACATTACCCATTTATTAAGAAAATCTTTAAATACTTTGGACGTAGGTAATATTTAATGATGTTTTTGAGAATAAGGTATGTAACTCACTAACTCTAATTCGTAAATAATTTTATATTTTATTTATTTATATTATTATTTAACATGCTAATTTGAGGGTGAGTCGATATTATATAAATAGTTTCAAATATTTTATATATAGATGGGAACATTTCTTAAATATTTGATTTATTCATTAATAAAAAAATACACATAAAATTATGGACCAAGTTAGGTGGCACAAGCAATTTGTACCAATTTGTTGAGTAGGTTTGATCTACAACCTTTTATTGAGAAGTAGTGAAGGCAAGTTTGGAATCCTTGTTTGTTGTATGCATGTCCTTATATGTCAAAAATTCCAAATCCATGGAAACAATAGCTTCACGCCTCCACCATACACCCCACCACAAAATGTACCTTCTAGAATGTAGACACATGCATCATCCATCTCCTTCACGTTCCATCTCTTCTACACCTTAAGTTCTTCTTAGTATTATTATAAGGATGTGGCAAATGGAAAACTAACACATTGCTTTATGACTCTCCCTCTTCAATCAATGAAAGCAACTACCAAAACAAAGAGAGTCAAAATGCAACATAATTACTCTTACACACCACTTACCCTACAGTTTATGGCACTTCAACATTCATCAAAACCTTTGTTAAAAACATTCATTAAGTGTCTTCTCTTTGCCTTCATTTGGCAATTGCTTATTTGCTTCTCTAGCTTTTCCTGTGCTTATTACTGTTTTCACTTTTTATTCAAATGGGTCTTCTGTTTCTCATTAATTAACTCTTTCTTTCTGATGAATTAGATCATGAATTAGATTGCCTTAATCAGTTGTTTTCATAGCATAGTCAAGCTACAATTTCACTTCCATAGAGATTATTAGAAAATTAAAGATTAATATTTCAATAAATTCATAATTTATTATTCGTTCTTAGTTCAAACTTTAGATATTATGTTAATTTGTAGTAAGAAAACAATTAAAATGAGTAATTGTCAATTTTTTACAATAAATGTTTAGTGTGTACCAGGATGTTAAAATATTTCATGCTGATGTGAATGTTATAATATTATAATATAATTCATATTAGAGATTCCTTTGTCGTAATTTGTAGTAAGAAAATGATTGAAATGAGTCATTGTCAATTTTTTTTACGTGAAAAACGAATTTTTAATGTGTATCAGGATGTTAAAATATTTCATGTTGACTCTTCGCTGATGTGGATGTTACAATATTATAACATAGTTCACATTGGAGATTCGTTGTCATGTTAAAAAAAAAACTTGTAAGTATTCATTCCAGTAGTTTTCTTATTACAAGCATCCAACGTGTCTAAAGTTTGGACTAGGGACAAAATCCAATTGTAGGACGAAAACATATTTAACTAAACATAATAAAATTATATACATTAATAAAAAATACATAAATTTAATTATTATTGTTAACCATAATCTAATTATGATTTAGACTAAACCATAAATAATGTTTTCCAAAATTAATAATGGATCCAATATTTAAAAGCAAAGAAAGCTTAAAGCTTCAACTCATACTCTTATCTCTTATCCCAATAATGAGTAGCTAGCATCAATCATCCTAAGCTATAAAATTTTGAATAATAAAACCATTTCTGTTCTGTGCAAGCAATAACATTGCATTATCCCACTTTGATGAGAATGGCCACGTCTTTGTAGTAATCACAAGCTCTGAGACTAACTCTTTCTCCATTAATTTTGCTTCACTTTATTTTCATTGTCAATGACAAATCTTTTTGGTTGTTTTTAGAGTAAGATTTGTTAGTAGTTTCTTTTCGAAATTTGAGAAAGAATGTGGGGTGAGATCCTATTTTTTTATTTTTTTATAAGAAGAATCACTCTTTAAATGATTTATATTTATTTATTTATTTTTATTGATAAAAAAAAAATAAGTGTTCTATAGTTTTTTATTTTCTTATCTCTCTTACACAAACTCACTTGCTTATAAATACATTTGGAATGTTTTTGTATGATCATTCACAACCTCTTTCGAAGATTTCTCAGCACAGAATTTTATAGCAGAGAGAAGCAACTCAAACACTGAAGAAAAAGGTGTGTGCTCCATTGTCTTCTCCTTCTTCTCTCTTATTTTAGTGTGTGCTTACATTTACACTTTACATTGCTAGCATTTTCTGTTTGTTTTTTTGTTATAATGCAGACAAAGAATCATACTCATGAACATGATAGTAACAACCAATCTTTCATTGCTGTAACCTGGAAATATAATTCTTCACCTACCATAAATTATATAATTATTATTGTATTTTACTTTTATTTTAGGAGCAATTTTTTTTTTCATTTTAGGCATGTAATGTATTTTTTAGGAGAAAATAATTTTTTTTCCATATAATAGACATTTGTCTTGATGAAAATGTTGACTACGAGTCACTATCTCTAAAAGGGAAACTTAATATTCTTCTACATATAATTATTTTCTCAAATGCACATGTCATTATACTTAACAAATAATATGGTATTTTACGAGTTTGTTTGAGTATTTTTTTTTATAGTTGTATATATTAAGATAGAATAGTAAAATAAATTATATAAGATTTTATAGTGTGAATTGTCATTTTTCCTATAGGAAATCTGAATTTGCTTGTTTGTTTTGTAAATTAAAAAAAAATATGTTATGGTTGGAACATTCCTTAAATACTTTATTTCTTATTATTTGTTAATAATAATAAAAATCAAGCGTATAATAATTTGACATATATGTGATAAGTATAAAGATTCTCTTGACATATTTGTGATAAGTATAAAGATTCTCCTAAATAAGTTACAAATTTATTTTTCAAGAAATTATATATTTGAATATTTACATAAATCTTAAAAATTCAAATAAGTATATAATTTTAATATGATTTTTTTAAATAATATAATAATTATATTAATAAGAAATATTTTTTTAAAATATGTCGTCGTATTATATCTAATTTTTAAATCTCAATCCTTATTATATTTTTAAACTGTATAAAATTTGTTAAAAGATTTACCATGTTTATTTTTTCTGGAAAAAAATTGGTTTGGATTTGGTGTACGTTTATTTTTATCTCTACCTATAAGATAATAAAATAAAAATATAAAATGTTTCTACAAGTTAAATCAATTTATGCATATAAGTTAAATCAACTTATGCATATAAGTTAAATCAAATTATGATACAGAAATTAGATGAAAGTGGTTCAGTATATAAAATTTCAGAATATAAAAATATTTGAAATTTATATTTTATCCTTTTATTTTTATTCTATAATATTTGTAGAAAAAAATATGTTTTATAGAAATTTAAAAAAAAAGTAGAATTTTTTTCTAGTTATAATTACTAAACCAATTATTTTAAAAGATAGCTGATACTTTTTAAATATTTAAATATTTTTGATGTGTAAGAAATATAATAAAGTATGAAAGTGATTTTTTTTTCCAAAATAAATATAATTTCTTTAAGATAAGAAAAAGTGGAAATTGGTGGCTCTAAAATGAGAGTCACATGACTTAAAGATTACTTTTGTGCCCCCATCTTCATTTAATGTAACAAATAATTTAAGGTTCCACTTTTCTACTTTGAGTAATTTAATTCAATACTTTAGAATAATTTGGAATGTGTGTTTGGTTTAGAAAAATAATCACTCTACAAATTATTGTTTTTCAAAATCAGTTTTATTTAACACAAAAAAAAAATTCATTATTCCAATTCCGACTTTCAATGTTTAAATCGTTTATAATTTATTTTTAAAATTAATATCTCATGTGGTTTGAAAAAAATGAATTCACAGTTTTAATATATTATTTATTTTTTTTGTAAATCTTCAGTGTATAAAATATATGAAAGAACTTAACGACACTTAACCATCATTTTCGTTGGTGACGCACTTTCTCAAATTAAATATTAAATTTACGAGAATTTCTACTATCCATAATATTTAATAAATTCAAATATATTATATTTAAAAAATAAGAAAACATATTATATAGATATATGAACCATCCCTATATCTATTTTTCTATATCCATAATAGTGTGATATCATATATTTTTATAATAAAATACGATTACAAAAAATCAAACTACAAGACAAATAACATTCAAAACAAACAAACTAAAATAAATCAATTTAGATGATAAATTATTATATGTATACAGACAAAATCTAGAACACAACATTAGGTATTTAGTATCACAAATCCAACACTTGTTTCATCTAATTAAAATTCTAAACCCTAAACTTTTGAAAATCACATTAAACTTGAAACTTTTTTTTTTTAATTTCGCATAATTAACAGTTCCTTTCTTTTATTTATATATATATATATATAAAATTAGGATATTAATATAACTTAAAATCTCACTTAATGTTTGTACACTATACTAATAAATATAGTTTTACTTTATTAGCAAAAAGTGAATTCGTATAAAGTTATAAATTTCTTTGCTGATAAAAAAAAATAAAGTTATAAATTTTGGATCTTAACATCATTGAAACATACATTTGTGATTTCTCATAAATTAACTTAATATGATTTATTATTCAACTACTCATATAAATTATTACTAAAAAATTTCGTTCCATTATCAAATATTTATTTCCAATCATAATTCATTTAACATTATATAATACATTATGAAAAATAGGGAAATCATAATAAGAAAGAGTTGAACCGTGAGTTAATCAAACTTATTTTCTTATAAATATTATTTTGTTGATGGGGCTAAGACAATGATTTAATTTATAAAATAATCATAAAAAAAATCTTTCATATGATATATCTTGTTAACTTCTCTAAATCATTTGTCTGATATATTTTCTAATATCTATTCTTTGGCTTAGAGGATTGCTTTTAGTTTGAACAACTTGACATAATATATGATTTCGTTTCTTCTTCTGGATGTAAAACTTTTAAATAGACTCTGAAAAAAAAAGTAATATTTAAGAGGTTGTTTATAGTCGTTGAGCAACTTCAATGACTTAAAAGAGTGCTTTTAGTATGAACAACGACTTGACATAATATATCCTCTCGTTTGTTGTTATTGTTCTTCTCGATGAAAAACTTTTAAGTGCTTTGGAAAATAAGTAATCTTTAAGAGATTGTTTATAGTCAATTGAGCAACTTCAACTTCAACTTCTATGCGTCCCCTTTTTCATTTGACAAGCTTTAACTTGATTGTTTTATTTAATGCAACTTTGATTTGCACTTATTTTTTCTTACAACATCCTCGATAATTTGTGATGTTTATCTCTATCGGTACTATAACATTTTGCTCCAATTCAATGTTAAAGTACATTCTTAAACAAAACAAATTATCATTTTATAAAGACAAATATTAAAATATTTTTCTATGTTCTCTTTTTGTAAAACCTCTTTTTGCAAAAAGAAATTATTTTCTGTAACTAATTTATCACAAACAAATTGTCATGGACATTTAAAGATGAAACCAACCAAGTAGTTCTTATCTATAACAAGGATAATTTCATCTTTATAAGCAAAAACCACCCATTTCAATATTAGAGGAAGAACTTCTTTTTGTCTCTCTTTTTCACTACTTTCCACTTGTTTAGATACTCAACACACTCAAATAAATTATGGTGTACCTAATTTGTTGCTTCCTTCTGTTCTTTCCTATTAATAAAGTAGAATTTTGACTTTAATAAATGGAACTTGTAAGGGGTAGAAGATGTTTGCTATTATTTCTTAGACATCCATAAAAAAAATATTTAATCTATACGAATTAATAATAAATATTAATTTTAGATTGTTCTTTTGTGCATACTTTTTACTTTTCATATATTCTTCGCATGTCATTATTATTTTCATTTATATTTTTTCATAATATATGTAATACATTATCCATAATAATTATTATAATAATTAAAATTTTAATTGTATCCATTGTTTTTTATTACCATAAATGTGATAACTTCCCTAGTTATAATCAATTCAAGAAAATTTTTGAAAATTTAAAAGAAGTCAATGCATTATTATTCATTTTATTATTGAGTTAGTTTACATGTGTCTTACTCTCTACATTTCACTTTATCTTTTATTTAAGGTTTTCTCGTACATATTAAAAACAATTAGTGAATTGAGAAACGTTTACGAATATCTTACTTTTGTCTCAATTTCGTTATTTGTAATTGTTATATATTTAAACAAATAATAATTACATCTTTCTGTAAGCACACCCATTAATAAATATTTTTTTATAAATAGTAATTAGCAAAAAGAAAACGAACTAATTCATAAAGAAAATATTAATTAGTATGCAGTATATATATAATAATTTAAAATTTAGAAGAAAATGGGAAATAAAGAAAAATGTTTTATAGGGGTTGAAAATATATTTAAAGTATTATTTAAGTGTTATTCATTAAAAGTTTACACACACAAAAAATACTATTAAATTATTTACAATTATAAATTATATATACTCTTTGACTTCTCTTTATTTAATTTTCAAATGTTGTTTTAATCAGTTATATATATCTTTTTTTTTTAAATGTAACTACATTATTTAAAAGAATTCATTCAATGCATAATTAATTGTGCAAAAAATATTTATCATTGCTGAATAAGATGCATTAATTCCATGAACCAAGAAGATGAAAGAAGAACACCGACATCAAAGAGAAAAGTTTCTTTTAACACCAGTAAACACATATTTAACAAATATTTACAATAATATAATAATATTTTAAATTAAAAAAATTATTAAAATATGAGATGAGTGTTTTCACCTATAAAATTCGAACACTCCTCTTAAATGGCATGTCAGTGTCAGATACTCGTATCAGACACTTGTATGACACTTGTAGGATACGTATCCTTGAAGTGTCCAATTCAAGAAGTATTTGTTTGATTTCTAACAATTCTAGTATGATTCTAACACAATTTTAAAAAGAAAAAATACATTAGTTTTCTAAAAACTCAAACTTATTGTATAAATTTTTATTACGATTATAAAAATAAAAAATAAATCTTTTTGAACTAGTCATGAAAAATATCTTTTTGCTCCAAAAAAATAATATAAAACATACTTGTGCACATAAATCTTTATTGTCAATTTATATAATTTATAATTATATAATATATAAATCCGTGTATCCGTATCCTACATTTTAAAGATTATACGTATCTCCATGTCCGTGTGAGTGTCTCTGTATTCATAGTGTCAAAATATATTTTGCAAATCCATTTTATGTCTATCATTAGAGCTTAAAATAATCACAAATTTCATTCATGATTAATTTTTGTTAAAAATATGTGATTCAACCTTAGGTTAAAATTATCTTGGTGATAACATTCAAATTCAACCTTAGGTTAAAAATCATAACTCAATTTTATGTAATTTTTTTTTTTGCTTTAAATATATATCATTCCAGAAATATAAAAGGAAAGTTCTAGTAGGTAAGTATATGTAGCTGTCTCTGGCTTGTACCAGTGCCCAATCTCATTTCATGCATTCTCTTTTTCTCTTTCTCACTCTCTCTTCCATTCTGTGATTTTCTGTTGCGCCATTAATTCTCTCTGCAGAAAAGCAAAAGTTTCAGAATGGTGAACCCTGCAGTTGCTCGAAACGTCGTCGGAATAATAGGTTCTTCCTTTTCTCAATTTCTCAACCTCTCAATCTCAACATCAATTTTTGCGTAGTGAAACAATTTGGAATATTAATTTGAAGCATATTCTGAATTTGCTCTATTTTCTTCGTAATCATGCTTGAAAAGTAAACTAAACAAATGTTAATCGGTTTAGCGTCATCGTGATCTTCTGTGCAGGCAATGTCATCTCCTTTGGTTTGTTCTTCTCACCTGCGTACGTAAACAAACACTTCTTCTTTCTCTTCACTCTGTTTTTCTTTTTTCCTTTTTTATTCTTTTTTATTTGTTAGACGTCGCTTTCAGTAATTAATCTCATATAACACTCTGCATAAAATGATCGTTTATGTTTGTATTATTATCTAATTAGAAATGGTGGTATTAGATGAATTTATTCGCGTTTATGATGATAATTTTAGTGGAAATTTTGATTTCGTTTTGAAATGAAGTGCAGGCCAACTTTCTATGGAATAGTGAAGAAGAAGAGTGTTGAGGAGTTCAAGCCGGATCCGTACCTTGCAACGCTTCTGAACTGTGCTTTTTGGGTTTTCTATGGAATGCCTTTTGTGCATCCAAACAGCATTTTGGTTCTCACTATCAATAGTGTTGGCCTTGTCTTTGAGTTTTTCTATCTTACCATATATTATATCTATGCCTCCAACAAAGGACGGGTGCGTATCATTTCCCTCTCATTATGCCCATTCATTTCAACATTTCCATCATATAACATGGTCCCACTTTAATACCTTTTATTGTCCAGAATCACCTATATTTAGCTCTCTTTTTGACTCTTTTGCACTCATCTTTCAAGTGTATGTATCAATCATCGATCTCTTTTTTACATAGTCCTCTCACGGGAAAATATTAACCACTCATTGCAACTTAAATATATATTATATATGCAAAGTCAGGATTAAGTTGGATGAAAATCATCTGGGTTCAGTATTGCTGATTTTGTCGATTTGTAACGAGTCATAGATTTTATTGGTTATATTTTAGAACTAGAAACACAATTGGTTACCATACCTGCCAAATCAATTCTATATTTTGTTTAAAGAGATGCCCAAGATCAAAGAAGAGCTTTTGTTCTTTTCAAATGTTCTGCTATATTTGATTACTTGAAATTGAATATATTCTCATTAACACTCACTGTCTCTTCCCTCACTTCAGAAAAAGATACTGGTTTTTCTTCTCGTCGAGCTTATTTTCTTTGCTGCCGTTGTTCTTGTAACAATGCTGGCACTGCATGGCACAAAGAAAAGGTCATTAGTGGTTGGTATTCTCTCTGATATCTTCAATGTTATGATGTATGTCTCTCCTCTTACAGTTATGGTAAGTCTTCTATTTAATAAATTTCTATCAGATAACTTTGATTATGGAGCCATATACATAATAGTTAATGTATAACAATTTTTCACACCATATTATATATGTGTCTATGTATGCATGATGAACAGGCAAAGGTCATAAAAACTAAGAGTGTGAAATACATGCCATTCTGGCTCTCTTTGGCTAACTTTCTTAATGGTGTGTGTTGGACAACTTATGCCCTCATCCACCCCTTTGACCTTTATGTACTGGTAAGTATCAACTTCACCTCTCACCTTGTTGTCCTCTTATTGTTTCTATTTCTGGTGAATCATGACAAATGTGGTTGGTTTGAGTGGGAATGAATTCAGGGTCTTAAACAAGTAGTTAAAGGAATCATATTATCATGATGTGTGTACGGACAGAATTTGGTTAGAAAATATTTAAATCATGACATGTGAATACAAAAAATCTGATTAGAAAAACAACCTATTTAAAGGGGAAATGGATTCAAATTAATTTAATGACCAGGTCATCTATACAGATCCACCAAAAAAAAGAGTTAAATTGATCCATATTGAAGATAAAATAGTTCATTTAGTCAATGACAATAAATTTGTCCAAAATTTATATTTTTTTCTCATAACTATCTTTATTATTAATACATTTTCTTTTGTTTTAAATATTTGACAATGTATTCTTCCATTATTATTATTATTAACGATAATTAAGAGTATTTTAATATAAAATTAACTAGTGGAAGAAATATTATGAATTGAGATTTAAATAAACACTACTTTTAATTTGAAGCTTATATATAAATAAGAACTTATCTTTTTTTTTTCTTTTTTACATTCTTATTAACATTATTAACATGTGTGTTTTTTTAAAGGAATGTATTTGAGAAGAAAAAGAAAATAATGAAAATGGAGAGAAAAATAGTGGAAAGTTAAAGAAAAATTTATAAGAAGTTATGAGTGATGTGATGAGTGTGATTGTTAAAAAAAAATTAATTAATAAAATTGTAAGATTATAGTTTTACCTTTGTGATTAAAATTAATTTAAAACCAAATATAAAGGAAGAGTTTGTGAATAATTTTATTAATATGATAGATAAAATATATTTTTTTGATAAATTTATAAAATTACTATATATCTTTATATCTTGTATTTAAGATGAATTTATAAGAAATGATCATAAATTATTATACTTGTTATCTGCATTTGGTTAAAGTGTTATTCTTTACAATATATGAACTCGATTAAAAAAGAATTACAAATTATTTTAAATTGTTTATGCATGTAAAAATGTAAAAAAAATTACTTTTATAAAATAAAATTAAAAATAAAATAAAATTTCAATAAAAATAGTTATAATATAAATTTCTTGACTAAATTATCTTTAATATTATAAATTAATTTTAAATAATTATTAAATAATTATTTTATTATTATTTTATAAATTTATTATTATTATTATTCATTATTGTTTATAAATATTTAATTTTATAATTATTTAATTTAATTTAATTATTATTAATATTTTTAACATTAATGTTATTAGTATTTTATAAAGTTATTATTGTTATTTTTTTATATTTTATTATTAATATTAGTAACAATATGATTATTTTTAATTATAATAACAGTTTTAATATTGTTATTAATATTTAATTTATATAACAGTTTGATTTTAATTTTATTGATATTTTATTAATTTATATATATATATCATAATTAATTAATTAAGTAATTGATTACTCTATTTGGTGTTATGCCTTTTTTCTACTTCGTCTGCGCTTTAATCATGAAATCTTACCAACTTTACATTATAGATAGATTGTATCATAAGAGGAAGGTAATTTCATCTTTTAAAACAAACCCAATTGTCTTTTTTTCTTATTTCTTTACATTTTGCTTTTATTTTCATGTAAATAAGTTAATTTAAACTAGTTTCATTCTCATTTTTTTCATCACGTGAACGCTACTCTCCCAAAACGAACCATAGTGTCAGAGATTAGTGTTTAGTCTTTAACCCAACCCATTTGTTATCATTATTTTCACTCTTCCCTGATATACACTCATTTCCTATTCCACAATCAATTTCCTAGTTTTTGTTAATTTTTTTTATCATTTTAATATATGATAAATTCGATGTGGTAAGAAAATTGAAAGATTCAGATAAAAGTAATGTTAAAAATATGTCCACTCCTATAACATTGACATGCATATATAAAAATTAGCGTGAATCATTATTAAAGTTGTTTTCATTTTTACCCTTACCTTTTTATATATATTATTTCAGATCAGTAACGGTATTGGTGCAATCTCTGGACTAGTTCAGCTCATTCTATATGCTTGCTACTCTTCCTGCAACAGTGAAAAAGATGATGATGGTGATCATGATTTGAAACCAAATGGGGTTCAGCTCTCCAACTTAAATGGAACAGTTGCAGTATGATGACACATCAATATGGATTCACAACTTCTTTTTCTTTTATTTTCTGTTTACTCTCTCTTCACTATGCCTCTCAAGTTTCAAATGCAAGAAAGAGATTTATATATAGATAATACATAATGGTTGCTTTTATAATATGCATGTGTTACATGTTTAATGCTAAGATTTACTTTGTATTTTATTTTCATTTTGCAACTCTAGAGTGAAATGTGTAAATATTTTATGAGGACAAATGTGAAATCAGTTAAGTTTGATTTTAAAAGTAATATATAACTTTAACCAGTATATATCCCTGATATTACCAAACAGGCCACCATTACAGAGTACAAAAATGTCTTTTCGTAACTTTTAAAATGTAAAACTATTAATTAACTGTTCAAAAAGAAATTTATTTAGTTCCTTTAAAATAAAATAAAATAATTCAATTATTTATGTTATTAAGTAAATAGATAAAATATTTTTATTTATTAAAAGATAAAATTGTCTAATAAAAAATAAATATATACACTACAAATACGGATACATACACTTCATTTATTAAATTAATTAAAGTGTTATTTATGTTTATACTAAATAATCTAATAAACTTTGTTTTTTACCGCTTAAAGCATAAGTTCTTAATTAGAATACACAGTCTTGGCAAAATGATGACAATGATGATTAATATATAAAAATACTCTTTCGGTATTTTTGTTTGAAATTTCTACCAGACATTTGTCATTGTGTCTATTGAGTTTTGGTTGAGATTTGACCCCAGACTCGTCCCACAAGATTCGAAATAAATTTTTTATTCATCACTGCCCGGGCTGAAAGGAAGGTTCGTTCGTGTGTGAAACTGTTTGATTTTTTTCCTGGACGAATACTCATCCGTTTGACCTGAAATCTGTCGCGTTTTGTCCCAAATTCAATGGAGATTCTTACGCGGAATTTAGGGAAAAAACCATTTCGGGAGAATTTTTCAGAAATTTTGTGCAAACCAAGGCTATCCTCTAGCAAAACTTGTGAAATTCCGCCCTACTTTCTGCACTTTTTTTCCGGGTCCGTATTGCGCTGAAAAAATTCACACAAGTACTTTCGTATGTTGATTGCACCCAGGTAAGGAGGCACGTCCATAAACAAGCCACAGAAGGAAGATACGGGGAAGAAAAGCCAAGACGTTTTGTTTTCGGAAAAACAAATTTGTTCACACTCGGTCTGGGACTTATTGCGCCTTACTCCTTGGGTAATTTGGTCTGAAATATCTACCAGACATTCGTCATTGTGTCTATTGAGTTTTGGCTGAGATTTGAGGCCGAGACTCGTCCCACAAGACTCGCAATAATTTTTTTATTCATCACTGCCCGGGGTGAAAGGAAGGTTCGTGTGTGTGTAACTGTTTGATTTTTTCCTAGGCGAATACTCATCCGTTTGATCTGAAATCTGTCGTGTTTTGTCCAAAATTCAGTGGAGATTCATACGCGGTATTTCGAGAAAAAACTATTTCGGGAGAATTTTTCAGAAATTTTGTGCAAACCAAGGCTATCCTCTAGCAAAACTTGTGAAATTCCGCTCTACTTTCTGCAATTTTTTTCCGGGTCCGTATTGCGCTGAAAAAATTCACACAAGTACTTTCGTATGTTGATTGCACCCAGGTAAGGAGGCACGTCCATAAACAAACCACAGAAGGAAGATACGGGGAAGAAAAGCCAGGACGTTTTGTTTTCCGAAAACCAATTTTGTTCACTCTCGATCTCAGACTTACTGCACCTTACTCCTTCGGTATTTTGGTTTGAAATTTCTACCAGAAATTCGTCATTGTGTCTATTGGGTTTTGGCTGAGATTTAAGTCCCAGACTCGTCCCACAAGATTCGAAATAAATTTTTAATTCAACACTGCCCGGGCTGAAAGGAAGGTTCGTTCGTGTGTGAAACTGTTTGATTTTTTTCCTTGGCGAATACTCATCTGTTTGACCTGAAATCTTTCGCGTATTGTCCCAAATTAAGTGGAGATTCTTACGCGGAATTTCGGGAAAAAACCATTTCGGGAGAATTTTTCAGAAATTTTGTGCAAACCAAGGCTATCCTCTAGCAAAACTTGTGAAAATCCGCTCTACTTTCTGCAATTTTTTTCCGGGTCCGTATTGCGCTGAAAAAATTCACGCAAGTACTTTCGTATGTTGATTGCACCTAGGTAAGGAGGCACGTCCATAAACAAACCACAGAAGGAAGATACGAGGAAGAAAAGCCAGGACGTTTTGTTTTCCGAAAACCGGTTTTGTTCACTCTCGGTCTCGGACTTACTGCACCTTACTCCTTGAATATTTTGGTCTGAAATTTCTACCAGACATTCATCATTGTGTCTATTGAGTTTTGGCTGAGATTTGAGCCCCAGACTCGTCCCACAAGATTCGCAATAAATTTTTAATTCATCACTGCCCGGGCTGAAAGGAAGGTTCGTTCGTGTGTGAAACTGTTTGATTTTTTTCCTTGGCGAATACTCATCCGTTTGACCTGAAATCTGTCGCGTATTGTCCCAAATTAAGTGGAGATTCTTACGCGGAATTTCGGGAAAAAACCATTTCGGGAGAATTTTTCAGAAATTTTGTGCAAACCAAGGCTATCCTCTAGCAAAACTTGTGAAAATCCGCTCTACTTTCTGCAATTTTTTTCCGGGTCCGTATTGCGCTGAAAAAATTCACGCAAGTACTTTCGTATGTTGATTGCACCTAGGTAAGGAGGCACGTCCATAAACAAACCACAGAAGGAAGATACGAGGAAGAAAAGCCAGGACGTTTTGTTTTCCGAAAACCGGTTTTGTTCACTCTCGGTCTCGGACTTACTGCACCTTACTCCTTGAATATTTTGGTCTGAAATTTCTACCAGACATTCATCATTGTGTCTATTGAGTTTTGGCTGAGATTTGAGCCCCAGACTCGTCCCACAAGATTCGCAATAAATTTTTAATTCATCACTGCCCGGGCTGAAAGGAAGGTTCGTTCGTGTGTGAAACTGTTTGATTTTTTTCCTTGGCGAATACTCATCCGTTTGACCTGAAATCTGTCGCGTATTGTCCCAAATTAAGTGGAGATTCTTACGCGGAATTTCGGGAAAAAACCATTTCGGGAGAATTTTTCAGAAATTTTGTGCAAACCAAGGCTATCCTCTAGCAAAACTTGTGAAATTCCGCTCTACTTTCTGCAATTTTTTTCCGGGTCCGTATTGCGCTGAAAAAATCCACACAGGTACTTTCGTATGTTGATTGCACCCAGGTAAGGAGGCACGTCCATAAACACACCACAGAAGGAAGATACGAGGAAGAAAAGCCAAGACGTTTTGTTTTCCGAAAACCGGTTTTGTTCACTCTCGGTCTCGGACTTACTGCACCTTACTCCTTGTGTATTTTGGTTTGAAATTTCTACCAGACATTCGTCATTGTGTCTATTGAGTTTTGGTTGAGATTTAAGCCCCAGACTCGTCCCACAAGATTCGCAATAAATTTTTTATTCATCACTGCCCGGGCTGAAAGGAAGGTTCGTTCGTGTGTAAAACTGTTTGATTTTTTTCCTTGGCGAATACTCATCCGTTTGACCTGAAATCTGTCGCGTATTGTCCCAAATTAAGTGGAGATTCTTATGCGGAATTTCGGGAAAAAACCATTTCGGGAGAATTTTTCAGAAATTTTGTGCAAACCAAGGCTATCCTCTAGCAAAACTTGTGAAAATCCGCTCTACTTTCTGCAATTTTTTTCTGGGTCCGTATTGCGCTGAAAAAATTCACACAAGTACTTTCGTATGTTGATTGCACCCAGGTAAGGAGGCACGTCCATAAACAAACCACAGAAGGAAGATACGAGGAAGAAAAGCCAAGACGTTTTGTTTTCCGAAAACCGGTTTTGTTCACTCTCGGTCTCAGACTTACTGCACCTTACTCCTTGGGTATTTTGGTGTGAAATTTCTACCAGACATTCGTTATTGTGTCTATTGAGTTTTGGCTGAGATTTGAGTCCCAGACTCGTCCCACAAGATTCGCAATAAATTTTTAATTCATCACTGCCCGGGCTGAAAGGAAGGTTCGTTCGTGTGTGAAACTGTTTGATTTTTTTCCTTGGCGAATACTCATCTGTTAGACCTGAAATCTGTCGCGTATTGTCCCAAATTAAGTGGAGATTCTTACGTGGAATTTCGGGAAAAAATCATTTCGGGAGAATTTTTCAGAAATTTTGTGCAAACCAAGGCTATCCTCTAGCAAAACTTGTGAAATTCCGCCCTACTTTCTGCAATTTTATTTCGGGTCCTTATTGCGCTGAAAAAATTCACGCAAGTACTTTCGTATGTTGATTGCACCCAGGTAAGGAGGCACGTCCATAAACACACCACAGAAGGAAGATACGAGGAAGAAAAGCCAAGACGTTTTGTTTTCCGAAAACCGGTTTTGTTCACTCTCGGTCTCGGACTTACTGCACCTTACTCCTTGTGTATTTTGGTTTGAAATTTCTACCAGACATTCGTCATTGTGTCTATTGAGTTTTGGTTGAGATTTAAGCCCCAGACTCGTCCCACAAGATTCGCAATAAATTTTTTATTCATCACTGCCCGGGCTGAAAGGAAGGTTCGTTCGTGTGTAAAACTGTTTGATTTTTTTCCTTGGCGAATACTCATCCGTTTGACCTGAAATCTGTCGCGTATTGTCCCAAATTAAGTGGAGATTCTTATGCGGAATTTCGGGAAAAAACCATTTCGGGAGAATTTTTCAGAAATTTTGTGCAAACCAAGGCTATCCTCTAGCAAAACTTGTGAAAATCCGCTCTACTTTCTGCAATTTTTTTCTGGGTCCGTATTGCGCTGAAAAAATTCACACAAGTACTTTCGTATGTTGATTGCACCCAGGTAAGGAGGCACGTCCATAAACAAACCACAGAAGGAAGATACGAGGAAGAAAAGCCAAGACGTTTTGTTTTCCGAAAACCGGTTTTGTTCACTCTCGGTCTCAGACTTACTGCACCTTACTCCTTGGGTATTTTGGTGTGAAATTTCTACCAGACATTCGTTATTGTGTCTATTGAGTTTTGGCTGAGATTTGAGTCCCAGACTCGTCCCACAAGATTCGCAATAAATTTTTAATTCATCACTGCCCGGGCTGAAAGGAAGGTTCGTTCGTGTGTGAAACTGTTTGATTTTTTTCCTTGGCGAATACTCATCTGTTAGACCTGAAATCTGTCGCGTATTGTCCCAAATTAAGTGGAGATTCTTACGTGGAATTTCGGGAAAAAATCATTTCGGGAGAATTTTTCAGAAATTTTGTGCAAACCAAGGCTATCCTCTAGCAAAACTTGTGAAATTCCGCCCTACTTTCTGCAATTTTATTTCGGGTCCTTATTGCGCTGAAAAAATTCACGCAAGTACTTTCGTATGTTGATTGCACCCAGGTAAGGAGGCACGTCCATAAACAAACCATAGAAGGAAGATACGAGGAAGAAAAACCAGGACGTTTTGTTTTCCGAAAACCGGTTTTGTTCACTCTCGGTCTCAGACTTACTGCACCTTACTCCTTTGTGTATTTTGGTCTGAAATTTCTACCAGAAATTCGTCATTGTGTCTATTGAGTTTTGGCTGAGATTTGAGCCCCAGACACGTCCCACAAGATTCGCAATAAATTTTTTATTCATCATTGCCCGGCCTGAAAGAAAGGTTCGTTCGTGTGTGAAACTGTTTGATTTTTTTCCTAGGCGAATACTCATCCGTTTGACCTGAAATCTGTCGCGTTTTGTCCCAAATTCAATGGAGATTCTTACGAGATATTTCGAGAGAAAACCATTTCGGGAGAATTTTTCAAAAATTTTGTGCAAACCAAGGCTATCCTCTAGCAAAACTTGTGAAATTCTGCACTACTTTCTGCAATTTTATTCCGGGTCCATATTGCGCTGAAAAAATTCACACAAGTACTTTCGTATATTGATTGCACCTAGGTAAGGAGGCACGTCCATAAACAAACCACAGAAGGAAGATAAGGGGAAGAAAAGCCAGGACGTTTTGTTTTCGGAAAACCGGTTTTTTGCACTCTCGGTCTCAGACTTACTGCACCTTACTCCTTCGGTATTTTGGTTTGAAATTTCTACCAGACATTCGTCATTGTGTCTATTGAGTTTTGGCTAAGATTTAAGCCCCAGACTCGTCCCACAAGATTCGCAATAAATTTTTAATTCATCACTGCCCGGGCTGAAAGGAAGGTTCGTTCGTGTGTGAAACTGTTTGATTTTTTTCCTGGGCGAATACTCATCCGTCTGACCTGAAATCTGTCGCGTGTTGTCCCAAATTAAGTGGAGATTCTTACGCGGAATTTCGGGAACAAACCATTTCGGGAGAATTTTTCAGAAATTTTGTGCAAACCAAGGCTATCCTCTAGCAAAACTTGTGAAATTCCGCCCTACTTTATACACTTTTTTTCCGGGTCCGTATTGCGCTGAAAAAATTTACACAAGTACTTTCGTATGTTGATTGCACCCAGGTAAGGAGGCACGTCCATAAACAAACCACAGAAGGAAGATACAGGGAAGAAAAACCAAGACGTTTTGTTTTCCGAAAATCAGTTTTCTTCACTCTCGGTCTCGGACTTACTCCACCTTGCTCCTTGGGTATTTTGGTCTGAAATTTCAACTAGACATTCGTCATTGTGTCTATTGGGTTTTGGCTGAGATTTGAGCTCCAGACACGCCCCATAAGATTCGTAATAAATTTTTTATTCATCACTGCCCGGGCTAAAAGGAAGGTTCTTTCCTGTGTGAAACTGTTTGATTTTTTTCCTGGGCGAATACTCATCCGTTTGACTTGAAATCTGTCGGGTTTTGTCCCAAATTCAGTGGAGATTCTTACGCGGAATTTCGAGAAAAAATCATTTCGGGAGAATTTTTCAGAAATTTTGTGCAAACCAAGACTATCATCTAGCAAAACTTGTGAAATTCCGCGCTACTTTCTGAAATTTTTTTCCGGGTCCGTATTGCGCTGAAAATATTCACACAAATACTTTCGTATGTTGTTTGCACCCAGGTAAGGAGGCACGTCCATAAACAAATCACAAAAGGAAGATACGGGGAAGAAAAGCCAAGACCTTTTGTTTTTGGAAAACTGGTTTTGTTCACTCTCGGTCTGGGACTTACTGCGCCTTACTCCTTGGGTATTTTGGTGTGAAATTTCTACCAGGTATTCGTCATTGTGTCTATTGAGTTTTGGCTGAGATTTGAGCCCCACACTCGTCCCACAGGATTCGCAATAAATTTTTTATTCATCACTGCCCGGGCTGAAAGGAAGGTTCCTTCGTGTGTGAAACTGTTTGATTTTTTCCTGGACTAATACTCATCCGTTTGACCTGAAATCTGTCGCGTTTTGTCCCAAATTTAGTGGAGATTCTTACGCGAAATTTTTGGGAAAAAATCATTTCGGGAGATTTTTTCGGAAATTTTGTGCAAACCAAGGTTTTCCTCTAGCAAAACTTGTGAAATTCCACCCTACATTCTTACGCGGAATTTCGGAAAAAAATCATTTCGGAAGAATTTTTCAGAAATTTTGTGCAAACCAAGACTATCATCTAGCAAAACTTGTGAAATTCCGCGCTACTTTCTGCAATTTTTTTCCGGGTCCGTATTGCGCTGAAAATATTCACACAAGTACTTTCGTATGTTGTTTGCACCCAGGTATGGAGGCACGTCCATAAACAAATCACAGAAGGAAGATATGGGGAAGAAAAGCCAGGACGTTTTGTTTTCGGAAAACCGGTTTTGTCCCCTCTCGGTCTTGGACTTACTGCGCCTTACTCGTTGGGTATTTTGGTCTGAAATTTCTACCAGGCATTCGTCATTGTGTCTATTGAGTTTTGGCTGAGATTTGAGCTCCAGACTCGTCCCACAGGATTCGCAATAAATTTTTTATTCATCACTGCCCGGGCTGAAAGGAAGGTTCGCTCGTGTGTGAAACTGTTTGATTCTTTTCCTGGGCGAATACTCATCCGTTTGACCTGAAATCTGTCGCGTTTTGTTCCAAATTCAGTGAAGATTCTTACGCGGAATTTCGGGAAAAAACCATTTCGGGAGAATTTTTCAGAAATTTTGTCCAAACCAAGGCTATTCTCTAGCAAAAGTTATGAAATTCCGCCCAAATTTCTGCAATTTTTTTTCGGGTCCGTATTGCGCTGAAAAATTTCACACAAGTACTTTCGTATGTTGTTTGCACCCAGGTAAGGAGGCACGTCCATAAACAAATCACAGAAGGAACATTCGGGGAAGAAAATCCAGGACCTTTTGTTTCCGGAAAATCGGTTTTGTTCACTCTCGGTCTGGGACTTACTGCGCCTTACTCCTTGGGTATTTTGGTTTGAAATTTCTACCAGGCATTCGTCATTGTGTCTATTGAGTTTTGGCTGAGATTTGAGCCCCAGACTCGTCCCACAGGATTCGCAATAAATTTTTTATTCATCACTGCCCGTGCTGAAAGGAAGGTTCGCTCGTGTGTGAAACTGTTTGATTTTTTTCCTGGGCGAATACTCATCCGTTTGACCTGAAATCTGTCGCGTTTTGTTCCAAATTCAGTGAAGATTCTTACGTGGAATTTCGGGAAAAATCCATTTCGGGTGAATTTTTCAGAAATTTTGTGCAAACCAAGGCTACCCTCTAGCAAAACTTGTGAAATTTCGCCCAAATTTCTGCAATTTTTTTCCGGGTCCGTATTGCGCTGAAAAATATTCACACAAGTACTTTCGTATGTTGTTTGCACCCAGGTAAGGAGGCACGTCCATAAACAAATCACAGAAGGAAGATACGGGGAAGAAAAGCCAGGACGTTTTGTTTTCGGAAAATCGGTTTTGTTCACTCTCGGTCTTGGACTTACTGCGCCTTACTCGTTGGGTATTTTGGTATGAAATTTCTACCAAGCATTCTTCATTGTGTCTATTGAGTTTTGGCTGAGATTTGAGCCTCAGACTCGTCCCACAGGATTCGCAATAAATTTTTTATTCATCACTGCCCGGGCTGAAAGGAAGGTTCGCTCGTGTGTGAAACTGTTTGATTTTTTTCCTGGGCGAATACTCATGTGTTTGACCTGAAATTTTTATGGTTAATACTTTGCAACATTTAAATGAAATATGATGATGAATTTGATTAAACTCACCATATGAGACATATACTAATTTAATAAATAATAAATGAATATGAAAATAATATAATATATGATGGATAATACACGTTCATATATATTATGATGGACTAAAATAGATATCAAATATAATGATTCATCATATTTTTTTACAATTAGCAACTAGTGTTTAATAAATTCTGTATTTAAATATTTTACTATAAATTATAATAAACTTAATATTTATAAAGTATGAACATAATGGTTGGAGTTTACCTTTTATAATAAATGAATTAAAAATATATATATTAAAATGACCCAACATTGTATAATGCAGATTATACAGCATGCACTGTGTATCATATTCCACGTATTTATTTATGTAATATAAGAAAATGATAAAAAATATAAGAAGAGATGTTTCTTATTCTCTTATGTGTATATTACATCACTCATATATAGGAAATATATAGGGAGTTTCTCTCTCCCAAATTACAATATAATTAGGTAAGATACTAATAATAATGAGATTCTATAATTATTAAATTAATTACATATAATTGGGTACAATATCGTCAAATATTGCATACAATAATTGCATATAATTTGATAATTATTATTTCCTTAATACTCCCCTCAAGTTGGTAGGTGAAAATCAAGAACCCCCAACTTGTGTCGTAGCGTCAAAAATCGTTCCTTGCCCAATGCCTTCGTAAAAATATCTGCGAGCTGATACAGTGTCGGTACATATGAAGGACTGATTATCCCAGCTTGTAATTTTTCTCGCACAATGTGGCAATCTATCTCAATGTGTTTTGTGCGTTCATGAAATACTGGGTTTGCTGCTATATGTAATGCCGCTTGATTGTCACAGAAAAGTTGAGCTGGCAAGTTACATGGCACCTTTAAATCCTGCAACAAATATCGCAACCAAACTATCTCCAAACAAGTATTGGCCATTGCACGGTATTCTGCTTCCGTTGATGATCTTGATACGTTTGTCTGTTTTTTTGACTTCCATGAGATAATAGAGGAACCAAGAAAAATGCAATATCCAGATACTGATCTCCGAGTTGTCTGACAACCTCCCCAGTCTGAGTCGCAATAAGCTGTCAATGTCAGATTGTTTTCGGATGGCAATAGCAATCCTTGTCCTGGTGATCCTTTGATGTACTTTAGGACTCAAATTGCGGCATCCCAATGAGGTTTCCGTGGATCCTGTATATATTGACTTAGGGTCCGAACCGAAAATGCTATGTCAGGCCGAGTAACCGTGAGGTATATCAGTCGTCCCACGAGTCGCCTGTATTTGACTGGATCCTTTAATAACTCTCCATCGTCTGGTGTGAGTTTTACGTATTGTTCCATTGGAAATTTTTCTTGACGAGCACCTGTGAGTCCCGTATCCTGTAAAATATCAAGCGCATATTTCCTTCGGGACATGTAAATACCAGCTTTGGAACGGGAAAATTCAATCCCTAGAAAATATTTTAGGTCTCCAAGATCTTTAATGCGAAATTGTTGTAATAAACAATCTTTAACACGCTGAATTTCTGTCAAATCATTTTCTGTCAAAAGAATATCATCCACATAAATCAAAAGGGCAGTAAATGATGAGTTATTTTGTCTTGTGTAGAGAGTAATCTGTCTTGGACTGTTGAAATCCTACCGATTTAATCACATGAGAAAATGTTGAAAACCATGTTCGAGATGCTTGTTTGAGACCATAAAGGGATTTGTTGAGTCGACATACAATGTTCTCCCCCTGTCGATGATGTCCGGGTGGCAAGTCCATGTAAATAATTTCATGCAATGTGCCATGTAAGAAGGCATTTTGCACATCTAGCTGGTGAGTAAACCAATTTTTGGCTGCTGCAATGGTGAGGAGACACCTCAAAGTTGTTAATTTTGCTGTTGGTGAAAAAGTTTCAGAATAGTCGACACCTTCAATCTGAGTGTACGCCTTTGCGACAAGGCGCGCCTTATATCTGTCGACGCTACCATCTGAGTTGTACTTTATTTTATAGACTCATTTGCATCCGATGGGTTTCTGCCCAGTGGGTAACGGTGTCAAGGTCCACATTTGATTTAGCTGCAAGACAGAAAGCTCTTCGTCCATTGCTTTTTGCCAATTTGGATTAAGGATAGCTTGAGCATAAGTGTGAGGTTCTTTGGTGGCTGTGATGTTAGCAAGATATGCACTATGTGTAGAAGAAAATCGTGAATTAGAAAGAAAATGATGCATAGGATACCTGGTTCCATTCGGTCGGTCTTGGGCAGTGGTCGAATGATTGGCTTGGGATCCCGTTACGTAGTCTTGAAGCCAGGAAGGTTGGGTTGATGTGCGACTGGATCGTCGAACAGGAAGGTCGGTTGGAGAAGGTTTGGTAATGGGTGCTAAACTTCTTGGCATGGGAGAAGAAGGTTGGTCTACTGGAGGTTCAGGTGTATTATGACGAGTAGGAGAAGAAGGTTGGTTTGATGGAGGTTCAGGTGCATTGTGACGAGTAGGAGAAGAGAGTTGGTTTGATGGAGGTTCAATTGTATTGTGACGAGTAGGAGAAGAAGGTTGGTTTGATGGAGGTTCAGGTGCATTGTGATGAGTAAGAGAAGAAGGTTGATCGAGTGAATGTTGGACAGGAGTGGGTAAGTCAATGTCAATAGTGGGCGGATGGTGTCTGTGACGGTTGGCAGAATGGGAAAACACTTTCATGGAAGATGACATCCCGACTTGTAAAAAAAGTGCCTGCATCTATATCAAATAATTTGTATGTTTTTTTACTGTGAGGATAACCAATGAAGGTGCATTATCGGGCGCGCGGATCAAATTTTTGCTTAGGTGAAACAACAGTTGCGTAACAGAGGCAACCAAAAGTTTTTAGGTGAGAAATAGCTCAAAAGGTGATTTATTTTTCAGTGAAGGTGATGGCAAGCGATTAATGATATATGTGGCGGTTAAAACGCATTCTCCCCAAAATTCTAATGGTAAATTGGACTGAAATAGGAGGGCTCGTGCTGTGTTTATGTTTGCGTTCTACTACTCCATTTTGTTGAGGAGTGTAGACGCAAGTGCATTGACATTCAATACCTTTTTTGAGAAAAAAAATCATACATTGAAATAAATTTCAGTCCGTTGTCAACGCGGATGGTTTTAATAGATGCCTGAAATTGATTTTGTGAAAATGTAATGAATGACTCTAAGAGATGTTGGGTTTCAGATTTGTGATTCATAAGAAATAGCCAAGTACATCTAGTATAGTCATCGATTATAGTGAGAAAAAAAACGTTTTCCAAAATGAGTTGGGGTTTTATGAGGACCCCAAATGTCACAATGCAATAGATTAAATGGAGAATGAGATTTTATTGTGCTTAAAGGAAAGGGTAGCCTTGTCTGTTTAGCTTTGGGACAAAT
Source organism: Phaseolus vulgaris (assembly GCF_051622355.1). Classification (NCBI taxonomy): domain Eukaryota; kingdom Viridiplantae; phylum Streptophyta; class Magnoliopsida; order Fabales; family Fabaceae; genus Phaseolus; species Phaseolus vulgaris. The sequence continues at coordinate 3,357,040 of NC_143501.1, read as the reverse complement.
ACTACAATGATTATGAATGGGAATGAGATTTTTACTGATAGGGATAGGTAGTAGGGAAGATACAAGTTTGTGTGGGCTTGGTTTGGAAGAGAGGACATGAAGTATAAGCCTGCGTTGTTTACCCGAGCCAATCATCCTCCCCGTAGCCAAGTCCTGTAAAACGCAACCATGTGGAGTAAAAACGACACAACAATGTAGTGAACTGTTATCTTACTAATGGACATGAGATTTAAATTAAAAGAAGGAACACAAAGAACATCTTTGAGAGTGATTTTGTTATTGAATTTAATTGTGCCTGTAGATGAGATGGGCGCAGTTGAGCCTGTGGGAAGATTAACATTTGAAATAAATGATGATGAAGTGTGTGTGAAAAATTGTGAATCAGATGCAATATGATGGGTTGCTCCGCTATCCAAAATCCATGGTTTCGTAAAAGCAGAATTAGAAGAGGAGTTATGGGCAAGCAGAACTGCAGAGCTAACAAACGTGTCACTTTTACCGTTATTGTTGAGCGAGTAAATAACCTTGCCAAATTGTTGAATTTGCTCGGCACTGAAGCGTTGTACGAGGTTTCTATCGGCCTCGTTATTGGTGCCTACTTTGCCAGACATGATTTTTTATTTAGGGAATAAAAATGGAGAGGTTGTCAGGGCACCAAGATCGGTGCTCTGATACCATATAAGAAAATGATAAAAAATGATAAGAAGAAGAGATGTTTCTTATTACATCACTCATGTATATAGGGAGTTTCTCTCTCCCAAATTACAATCTAATTAGATAGGATACTAATAATGAGATTCTATAATTATTAAATTAATTGCATATAATTGGGTACAATATCGTCAAATATTGCATACAATAATTGCATATAATTTGATAATTGCATTAGTTTGATGGAGGTTCAGGTGCATTGTGACAAGTAGGAGAAGAGAGCCGGTTTTATGAGGTTGAGTTAGGCTTAAAGCCCACTTCTTAACATGGTATCAGAGCCATTTCAAGCCTATCCTAGCGAGTATTTGTTGGGTTTATCAGTCCACCCGCTATCGGGCCGTTATCAGACCACCCATAACATATATCTCCACGCACGAGTTGGTAGCTTCGGCGTGAGGAGGTGTGTTGGAAATCCACATCGACTAAAAATAAGGACATTTCATAATATATAAATGGGTGCAAACCTCACCCCATGAACTGGTTTTATGGGGTTGAGTTAGGCTTAAAGCCCACTTCTTAACATGTAAGGTGAATTGATTTAATTTAATATATATATATAATTTATTTAATTAAATTGATTAAGGTTGGCAATTTTTTTTTTTTTGGTGTAAAGTTAAAATGACCCTTGATATATATTTTAAAATATAAATATGGTCGCAAAAATGTAAATACGTATATAGTTTATAAAGGTAAGATAAATAATTTATAATTAAAAAAATACAATATTTTTATTTTAAATTTTTTTAAAAATTAATAATTTTATTGTTATAAAATTAAAAGATAGAATCTAAACTGAATTATAAAATATTATTTAATTTGATTAAATTTTATATTTAATTTGATTAAATTTTATATTTAATTTGATTAAATTTTATATTTAATTAAAATAGAATAAAATTGAATAATCAGCTTTATGTTATCTTCGTCATGTAAACATAAAAATTATATTTTGAATTACACAATTCTAAAAAAAAAAATATTATAGAAATATAAAGGGTAATTATCTATTTATTGTGATTAAAGTTGTGATAAATAAATATTTATAAAGGTATAAATTCTATTTTAGAATTGTACTAAAAAACTCATATTCTAATAGCCAATTATTTTAATTGTTGATAATTTTTAAATTATTAAATTTTAATGTGAAAACAAAGATGGAAACGATTGATTAAAAATGGTAATTAGTTAATATATGAATTTGGATAAAACATATGGTTCAATTATATGAATAATATAACTTTGTAAACCTTAAACTTTTAAAAACATGGTCTTATAAAAAGAATATCTTACTCATTCAATATTTATTTTTTTCTTAAAAAGAAAAGATCTTCATTTCAGTTTATATATAGTGGATTGAATTATATTTAAAAATATTTGTTATATATCATAGCTTTCAAAATATATATATATATATATATAATTTTTGTGTCAAAATAAAATCAGTTTTGTTGTTATAACTTGAAAAACGTTTTTACAACTCATTCCAATAATTGTTTATATAAAAAATAGATAAGTTTGATAGATATATTTGATGAAATGATAATTATTATGGTTAACTTTTAACAAGTAAAACTTGAATCAGTTATCTAAAATAATTATCTTTTAAAAGATATGATTAAGATATTCAAATATCTTTCACAGAAAAAAAACTCTATAAATAAAACTCACATCTTCCTTCTTTTTTTATCAAACTCACACAAAGAGAGTATTGTATTCTTTTGTTCACACAAAGAGAGTGTTTTTTTTTCATACAAAGAGAGCATTGTGTTCTTTTGTTCACACAAAGAGAGCATTGTGTTCTTATGTTGTTCTTTCTAAATTTTCTGCGTGTTTTGTATTGTCTTTGAAAATGGTGTCTGCTTCGGTAGCTCGCAACATTATCGGCATCATAGGTTCGTTTTTATGTATATGTTTTTGCAATCGATTTATATATGAAAATATGATTGGTGTGTGCTTATTGTTAAGTTTGTTTTGTTTGTGTTCTGATCACTTTTTGCTTTTTCTCTTCAGGAAATGTCATCTCCTTTGGCTTGTTCTTCTCACCAGCGTAATTAATCTTTCTCTCTACACTCATAAAAAAAATGTTGCATGATTATCATGTAGATCTACCAGTGTTATTAATCTCTGTAATTACTATCTAAATTTTGATGTAGTGTTAGATTGCTTAACTTTTTCTCATTAAAAAAATGTTTGTTTTTAAATAAAACGTGAAAGTAGTAGAAAACATGAGATTGATCAAAGGAATAGGTTATAGAATTAAATTTAAAATAAATATTATAGAAACAACCTAAAATATAGTGTTTTTTTATTTATAAAATATTTTTGAGAAAAATGATATATGGGTTATTATTTGAATGAATTGCAGACCAACTTTCTATAAAATTATAAAGCAGAAGTCGGTGGAGGAGTTCAAGCCTGATCCATACATAGCTACAATGTTGAATTGTGCGTTTTGGGTGTTCTATGGAATGCCATTTGTGCATCCAAATAGTCTTTTAGTGGTCACTATCAATGGAGTTGGACTTGTGTTCGAGTTTGTCTATCTTGCCATATTTTTCATCTATGCAACCAACAAAGGACGGGTGCGTATGCTTAATGTTTCATTATATATCTTTTCACTCATTCATGCTTACCTCACCTCATTTTATATCATCATAATGTGTTTTGTAAGATTGAGGTAGACTTAAATCGATTTCTTATCATAGTATCAAAATCATTTAAAGTTTATTTTAGCGTATAAGATAATAAAGTCATTTCATAATATATAAATGGATATAAATATTATCTTATGAGTCGATTTTGTAAGATTCTATTAGACTTGCATTTACTTTCTTAATAGAGTTTTATTAATGATGTTTAAAAGATAAAATATTATCATCATGCTTATGTAACCATATATTATTGTTGTTCTGTCGCTCACAGTCTCTCTTTCCTCTCTGTAGAGAAAGGTGTCGCTTTTACTTCTCATTGAAGCTATTTTCTTTGCTGCCATTATTCTTGTAACAATGTTCGTGTTGCATGGCACCACACGAAGGTCGTTGGTGGTTGGTATCATCTGTGATGTCTTCAATGTCATGATGTATGTCTCTCCTCTTACAATCATGGTAAGTCTTCAATTCATACAATTACATCCTATGACACATGAACATTGAAATCTATTTTACATAATTTTTTATTCCAAAACTTATAATGATCTTGGTGTGTATAAACTAATGATCACAGGCTAAGGTTATCAAAACTAAGAGCGTGAAATACATGCCCTTTTGGCTCTCTTTGACCAACTTCCTTAATGGTGTGTGTTGGACCACATATGCTCTTATCCACCCCTTCGACATCTATGTTCTGGTAATTACTTGGTTATTTCATTTTTCTCCTTTCTATGTCATTTATCTTTCCTTTTGTAGTTCTTGGATGAAATCACCTTTTGTTTACCTTTGTTGTGTATTCATTGTTGCAGATCAGTAACAGTATTGGAGCAATCTCTGGACTGGTTCAGCTCCTCTTGTATGGTTTCTACTATTGCAGAGGAGAAAATAATGATAATGGTGTTGAACTTCAGAACACAACTCAGGTCCCAGTCTCTGGATGCTCCCCAGATCTTGAAGCTTGATTTCATATATTTTTATATTTTAGTATCTATATTGTAAAACTATGCTTTTATAAGCATATGATCTCATAGTACACTAGATATATAGATATCATTTATGGCAATATTATACTTAAGTTGTACATCTTTTACATCTTGTGTTATGTTCCATTTTCTACTTGTTTTATAAATCAATTACTTAACAAATATAACGTGATGATTAACTTTTAAAGATTTTAAAAAATAGGAATTAGTTCATGTTTATTTATTATTAAAAAAAATTATTTTTCAAGAAAAAAAAAGTATGAGAATAATTTTTATAAGTCTTAACTATTCAGATTTTCTAATTTTTATTATTTTATAAATATGCAATATATGAGTAAAAAAATAGTTATTTTAAAGAAATAGTTTTTTCAGTAAAAGAACTTAATACAAGCTAATGGTACTCGTTCGATTATTTCATTAACTATCATAGTTAGTTAACCGGAAGAATAATATTGATACTATTTATTTAATCTGTTTAATTTTTTAAACAATCCACATTCACATTTTGTTTAATTTTAAAAATAGACACATATTTTTATGGTATTTGATTAAATAACAATAAATAATATTAGTAACATTTTAAATTTACAAATAATATTTTCCGATACAATAATTTAATCACTTAATTAATATAAATATTTTATTATTTTAAGTTCCTAATATATCATATAAATAGAGCAATATTAATTTATATAAGAAAATAATAATAATTATCCCCACTTGGTGGAAGCTTATCTTTCCTTATACTAATTTATAACTAAGTAAAAGATAAAATTTAATTACAAAACAAGTTCAATCACAACTTAAGTGATCTTGATAAATTTTACTAAAAATATATAGACATGTTTTCTCTATCCAACATTAAGTCTAAGTCATGGAAAAAATCTAAAAGAAAAATAAAATTATGAGTAATAAAATTTTGAATCACACTATACAAGTTTTTTTTAGCTGATAGAAAAAATATCAAGTTTTCTTTTTATTCTTCAAAATATTCAATGAAGGAAATAAGACCTCTCTTATTTATTTACAACTATTATTATTTGATGAGGTGTTTTGTGACATAATTATTTCTAAGTTATTTCCTTAGCCGAGAGCCTTGAATATTCTTCCATCATCCATCCTTTTCCGAACCTAATCTCCATATCTTTTTTTCAAGTAAAAGCTACGTTAAACCACTTACAATATATTTGATTTCTAAACCACCACATTCTACATATGGTATTCCAAAATTCCTACGCTTTCCTCACTTTTCCACCTTAAGATAAATTGAGATTGGATGTTCCTAATCATATCAACTAGAATGGAATCTGTGATTAATGTTATTTACCTTTTCATAAATCTGAACACAGTCAATTGAGTTGGTGAACTATCAGTATTTTGATGTCCATTAAAGACTTTTTTTCAACCTCCGGTAAGGATGATGACTTGTAGGAAATCTTTGATGTCGAAGATATAATGTCTTTCTTCCATGTTTCAATTATGACGTAATAACCCACATTTCAAACAATTTTTCAAGAATTAAAACTCATTCTTGTATAATATATCATCATTAGGATGTAAATGTATCTTTTTATACTTCATACCCATCGAATAAAGAACCTTTTTGGCCTCATAATTACGATTAGGTAAAGTATTTCTCTTTAGAAGCATTTCCTTCAACAATTGAAGCAATTACGTGAAACTTTTATCAGTTCATTCATTTATTGCCTTCAAATTCATCAATCTTAACATGCTGATAATAGTGTGAAGTTAGTTGATCCAGGATACAATAAAGTCTCTTCAACGATTGACATAATTTTGTATCCTTGCGCTTCCTCAATAGACTTAACTCCAACATCACAAATCATGTCCTCCAATCGATCATCATGTACTACATCCTCCATGGTGGACTGAACATATTCTTGGAATACGGATGATGACTTTTTACGACAAGTGCACCGAGTTGTCAAAAGTAATAATTTGTGGGACGGATATCGATCCCACAAGGAACAATTGATTATTCAAGTACAATATTCACTTAATATAAAACAGAACAATAAAAAGTTGGTTTGAAGATTGTTATAATGGCAAGAATTAACAAGAAAACAAATTAAAGAGTAATTGCTTCAATTGGAAAAATTGGGATTGAGTTTCATCTGTCTCACACTCTTATGTATTTTGATTAGCATGTTAACATTATGTTCTTTGATTGAAATTGATGCCCGTATAAAAGTCATTTATATCAATTCCTCGCATATAAAACTCTTAAGAATGTTTCCTAAATGTCGATTTCTCACATGTTTATAAGAACAACTTAGGATCAAGCTCAGATGTTAATAGCAATTAACATTTCAAGTCTATTCTTAACACTCAAATATGTTAAGTATTGTTGTTTAGGTAAGAACCCTAAAAATACTTTCCAGTCAGATTTAAGATCCTCAAACATGTCACAAATACTTAAAAGCAAAACAACTATACCAATAATCAATAAAAAAATATAATATTATATCATTGTTAAATATCATCTCAATACATAAGAGTTTGAACATATTACTCCAAATCCCAAAGGGTAGAATTAGCCACGCATACTTCTTCCATTTTCCTAATTGGTACAATTCACTCAATGGTGTTTTCCTCTTAATCTGGCACATTAGGATTGTTCCTATAGCCCCCTATTTAACCTAATTTGTTAGGGTTAGGTGACTTCCTGTGTTGCGTTATGGGCTTGTTCATAAAAACATAAAATTAGTCCAATTAATCTAACGCATTTTCGCGGTTGAGTTTGACTTTTTTTTCTCTCTTTTGTGCGTTCTGGGCCTTCTAGCTTTCTCCTTTTAGCATATATCATTCTTCTTTAGTCCAAATCTCTATTCTTCCCTAGAAACCTGCAATTAACACCAAATCTGATAATAAAATGCTCTTATCCAATTAAAGATCATAAAAAATGTAAAAAGGTATAAATTCATAAATTATGGATTATTTTATATGTAAATTAGCCATTAATACTCATAAGTGCCTATATTTCAATATGAAATATTACGGAAATTAGACACTTATCAACAGAGACACTTGGTAAATGTAATAATTCACCAAGCCATGTCTAAGTTGTATTAGGTAGTAAAAACCCATCACATAGAAGATGGTCCCTGATTTCATTAACATCCAATTTCCTCCCATTCAAACAATTAACGCACAAACACCTAAAATTTACTCCATCACCACTACTATTGTCATTATGTTGCACAAATTGTATAAATTTTTCTACTCCTCTTACGTACTCATCACTTATGCAAGATAAATAAATTCAATTTCAATCCATATGTATCCATGCAATTCATAAAATTAACAAACCTAATTTTACGTGCAATTGAATAAATAAACAATTCTAATTATACATTCATTTCAAAGAAGAATAGGATAGTCTGTAAACACTAAAGTGATTATGTCATGTCATGCAATGTTGGCTAGTATCCAATTTAACAACAACCAATGAACATTTATATTTTTCACAATGAACATTAATTTTTTCACACTTCAAGATAAATTCAAAATAAGTCTGATTAAGTTCTAATTTCATAAAAAAAACACTCTATTTACTTGTTAATCAGACCACCTATTTATAGTGCCTGTTATTGGATTTTATTAATTTTATTAGGCTTTTACTTTTTATATTTTACAATTACTAAATGTATTTTTAATGTTTTTGACTTATTTGTTGGGCCTTGATACACTAGTAAAACTCTTATTATTCCTTTATCTTTTTCTGATTTTACTGATCTTTAATATGCTAACGACATTTCCACCAGTCGACCTTTTGACCATATCTTTTATTAACCAGTGCATAAAATATTATTTAGTTTGATTAAAATTTATATTTAATTAAACTAAAATAAAATTGAATAATTAATTTTTGTATTTAATTCGATTTTTTTTTCAAATCAAACTTTCTTGGAAGAATGGATATGAAATGGAAAATCTGATTAAACAAAAACTAATGAATCCTTGAAATTCACGAAAGAGTTGTTCATCCCTTAGTTTTTTTACTTGAGATGTTGAGAAGTTCATATATGCTAACTTAGTTTATATTTCTTTGTGTTCTACAAAATATTTAGAACCTATTACTTTATATATATATATATGTGTTTTTTTTTCTTTTCAGGACCCTGCAAGCTTTATTTATAATAATTAAGGTCAATTTAAGATGAAGATTTATTTAAATTAACCAAAATAATTTATTAAAAATACTGTAATTTTATTTAAAATGTAAAAATATTAACTATTAAATAATAATATTAAAATGGCCTATTAGCTCAGTTGGTTAGAGTGTCATGCTAATAACATGAAGGTCGTAGGTTCGAGACCTGCATAGGCCAATGTTTTGTTCTATGTATCGTTTTTGGGTTTTGGTCTAGTCTTCCCATATTTTTGTATTTTCATTCTTTTTCCTTTTTTTTAATAATGATGTCTAACATGAAAACTTTTATAAAAAAAAGTAAAAAATTAATTATTTAAAAAAGAAAATTATTTAATTATTTAAAAATAAAATAAAAATTATTCAATTATTGATTTATTAAATAAATAAATATTTTTTTTTATTAAAAGATAAAATTGTCTAATTAAAAATAAATATATGCACACGGATACAAACACTTCATTTATTAAATTAATTAAAGTGTTATTTATGTTTATACTAAATAATCTAAGAAACTTGTGTGATTTTTTACAGCTTAAAGCATAAGTTTTTAATTAGAATACACAGTGTTGGCAAAATGATGATAATAACAATTAATATATAAAATCATAGTATGGTTCACATTTGGGTAAACCCACTATATGTATACTAATTTGATAAATATAAATGAATATGAAAACAATATATGATGGATCATACGAGATTCATAAACTATGGTCAAAATAGATATTAATATAATGATTTATCATATGTTTTTTACACTTAGCAATTACTGTCTATAATAAATTTCGCAATTAAATATTTTACTATAAATTATAATAAACTTGATATTTATAAAGTGTTATAATAAATTGCGCAATTAAATATTTTATGCACGTACGGTGTATCATATTCCATATAATTCTCTATTGTGAATTGATTTCATTTAATGAAAAGATGATGAATTTCAATAGAAAATTTGTTAATATATATGATTGATTTAATTAAATTGATGGATGTAGGTAGTTTATATTTAAAAATATTTGTTATCATTGTCAACTAATTTCTCAAAACAATAACAACAAAATATATATATATATAATTTATTTTTTGGTGTTGAAAATAAAAACAGTTTTCTGTTTATCTTTGTCTTAGAAACGTTTTTACAACTCATTCCGATAATTGTTTATATTAAAAATAGATAAGTTTGATAATATATTTGATGAAATGATAATTATTATGGTTAACTTTTAGCCAATAAAACGTGAATTAGTTATCTAAAATAATTATCTTTTAAAAGATATGATTAAGATATTCAAATATCTTTCATAGAAAAAATTCTATAAATAAAACTCACCTCTTCCTTCTTTTCTTATCAAACTCACACTCACACAAAGAAAGCACTCTCTTCTTCTATTGTTCTTTCTAAGTTTTCTGCGTGTTTTGTATTGTCTTCAAAAATGGTGTCTGCTTCGGTAGCTCGCAACATTATCGGCATCATAGGTTTGTTCCCATGCATATGTTTTTCAATCGATTTAGGCATGAAAATATGATTGGTTTGTGCTTATTGTTAAGTTTGTTTCGTTTGTGTTTTGATCGCTTTGCTTTTTTTCTTCAGGAAATGTCATCTCCTTTGGCTTATTCTTCTCACCAGCGTAATTAATCTTTCTCTCTACACTCATAAAAAAATGTTTCATGATTATTATGTAGATTTACCAGTGTTATTAATCTATGAAATTAATATCTAAATTTTAATGTAGTGTTAGATTGCTTAACTTTTTCTCATTAAAAATGTTTGCTTCTAAATAAAACGTGAAAGTGGTAGAAAATATGAGATTGATCAAAGGAATAGGTTATAAAATTAAATTTAAAATAAATATTATAAAATTCACCTAAAATATAGTGTTTTTATTTATAGAATGTTTTTGAGAAAAATGATATATGGGTTATTATTTGAATGAATTGCAGACCAACTTTCTATAAAATTATAAAGCAAAAGTCGGTGGAGGAGTTCAAGCCTGATCCCTACATAGCTACGGTGTTGAACTGTGCGTTTTGGGTGTTCTATGGAATGCCATTTGTGCACCCAAATAGTCTTTTAGTGGTCACCATCAATGGCGTTGGGCTTGTGTTCGAGTTCGTTTATCTTGCCATATTTTTCATCTATGCAACCAACAAAGGACGGGTGTGTATGCTTCCTCTTTCATTATATATCTTTTCACTCTTTCATGCATATCTCACCTCATTTTATATTATCTCATAATGTGTTTTGTAAGATTGAGGTATGCTTAAATCGATTTCTTATCATAGTATCAAATTTATTTAAAGTTTGTTTTAGCGCATAAGATAATAAAAACATTTCATAGTATATAAATGGGCACAAATCTTATTTTATGATTCGATTTTGTAAGATTCAATTAGACTTGCACTAATTTCTTAATAGAGTTTGATTAATGGTGTTTAAAAGATAAAATAATATCATCATGCTTATGTAACCATATACTATTGTTGTTATTTGCTCACTTTCTCTTTTTCCTCTTTGTAGAGAAAGATGTCGCTATTACTTCTCATTGAAGCTATTTTCTTTGCTGCCATTATTCTTGTAACAATGTTGGTGCTGCATGGCACTACACGAAGGTCATTGGTGGTTGGTATCATATGTGATGTCTTCAATATCATGATGTATGTCTCTCCTCTTACAATCATGGTAAGTCTTCAATTCATACAATTACATCTTATGACACAAACATTGAAATCTATTTTACACAATTTTTCATTCTAAAACTTATAATGATCTTGGTGTGTATAAATAATTATAACAGGCTAAGGTTATCAAAACCAAGAGCGTGAAATACATGCCCTTCTGGCTCTCTCTGACCAACTTCCTTAATGGTGTTTGTTGGACCTCATATGCTCTTATCCACCCCCTCGACATCTATGTTCTGGTAATTACTTGGTTACTTCACTTTTCTCATCTCTATATCATTTCTCTTTCCTTTTGTAATTCTTGTATTAAATCATCTTCTCTTTACCTTTGTTGTGTATTCATTGTTGCAGATCAGTAACAGTATTGGAGCAATCTCTGGACTGGTTCAACTCCTCTTGTATGGTTTCTACTATTGTAGAGGAGAAAACAATGATAATGGTGTTGAGCTCCAGAACACAACTCAAGTCCAAGTCTCTGAACACTCCCCAGACCTTGAAGCTTGATTTCATATATTTTATATGTTTTTAGTATCTATATTGTAAAACTATGCTTTTATAAACATCTAATCTCATAGTACTCTAGATATATAGATATAATTTATGGGCAATATTATACCCAATAGTTGTACATCTTTTACATCTTGTGTTATGTTTAGGGTTTATAAATCAATTACTTAACAAATATAACATAATGATTAACTTTTAAAGATTTTTAAAACATAAAGATTAGTTCATGTTTTATTTATAATTAAAAAAATTATTTTTCAAGAAAAAAAAAGTATGAGAATAACTTTTAAATAAGTCTTAACTATACAGATTTCTAATTTTTATTATTTTATAAATGTGAAATAAATAAGTAAAAAAATATTTATTTTAAAAGAAATAGTTCTTAATACAAGCTCGATTACATTGTACTCGTTCGATGATTTTATCAACTATCATAGTTAGTTAACCGGAAGAATAAAATTGATATTAATTAATATGTTTAATTTTTTAAACAAACCACATTCACATTTTGTTTAATTTTAAAAATAGACACATATTTTTCTGTTATTGATTAAATAACAATAAATAATATTAGTAACATTTTTTAATTTATAAATAATATTTTCCGATAGAATATTTTAATCACTTAGTTAATATAAATATTTTTTTATTTTAAATTTTCTAATATATCATATAAATAAAGAAATATTAATTTATATAAGAAAATAATAATAATTATCCCCACTTGGTTGAAGCTTATCCTTCCCTATACTAATTTATAATTAAATAAAATTTAAAATTTAATTACAAAACAAGTTCAATCATAACTAAACTGATCTTGATAAATTTTACTATAAATATATAGATATGTTTTCTCTATCCAACATAAGTGTAAGTCATGGAAAAGATCTAAAAGAAAAAATAAATTATGAGTAATAAAGTTTTGAATCACACTATATTTTCTTTAGCCGATAAAAAAAATCAGGTTTTCTTTTATTCTTCAAATATTGAATGAAGGAAATAAGACATCTCTTATTTATTTACAACTATTATTATTTGATGAGGTGTTTTTAATTTCATCTTTGTTTAATTATTTTATGTTATTTATAGTTGTTATTATTTGGTGATCTATCTCTAATCTCATCTTGTTTAATTATTTCATGTTATTTTATTAATCTCATAATTTTTATTTATAATGTATTTCTTACTATAATTTAGAGTATAAATTTTTGGTTAGTAAATAAATATAAACTATATCTATATATTTGACAGGTAATGATTCTTAATTCTACATTTTATGATAATCATAATATATTATAATATTGATTGTTAATACACTCAGAAAAAAATATAAAATAACAATAACAATAATATTAATATAAATATAAATATTTAAAGTAATTTATAATTGGGGACTTGCACTAGTGGAAAAAAAAAGGTTTTACAATGTCTACAGGGGAAGTAAGTGTGATTTCTTCTTAACAAAAAAAATTATATAACAATTTGATTCGAACACATAATTACATTTAACAAAACATATCAAAATATATGTTTTAAAATATAATAAAATTGATGAGAAAGGTATTATATCTCACTTGTCTAGTAGGTAATTCGTCTAAAAGTCTATGCGAAATTATATATTTGATTTCAATGTGCTTAAGTTTTTTTGTATTAATTCTTGTAGTAGTAAAGTTATATCTAGATAAATGAATTATTCTAAGTTTAACTCAACCTCTAAATAGATTTATAAGACAAAGTTTACACTTACTTATATATTATTAAATGTTTTTATCTCTAGTCGATGCGGGATTTCTAACTCACTTCCCTCACGCTAAGGCTGCAACCTTAACGTTGCTTCCTTCAATGTTGTTGGAAATACCCGGCAAAGAATGACATCATTCCATGTATACAAGCTGATATGTGTTGTGTAAATTGTTATATGCTCATTAGGATCTTCACTTCTATCATACCTATCCTTGGTTGGATTCTTTAAGTTATCAAGCAATGATGTTTCTATAATCGCTTTTGAGAAGAGATGTTTTCTCATAGATGTTTTAAAAAATGTGCTTGATTTTTCTTTTCGCCTCCTTTGTGTTGCTTCAAAATTTGCCTCAGGGTTCAACATATTCTAAAGAAGTTGAATTTAAAATCGTTTCTTCATTTAACTTTTGCTTCATATACGCGTTTTCGGCTCTTAACATACTCATCTCTTGGGCTTTCTCTTGGTTAGGTGAACTTGGACTCTCTCGACTAGGTCAATGTACCTACAAGGTGCTCTGATGATAAATTCAGAATCAGTTAAATTAAGTTCTAATTTCATAAAAACACTATAATTACTTGTTAATCATATCACCAATTTATAGTATTAGTTATTTTATTAATTTTATTAGGCTTTTACTTTTTATACCTTACCATTACTAAATTTATTTTTAATGTTTTGAACTTATTTGTTGAAGATTGATCCAATATTAAAGCTCTTATTACTTTTTTCTAATTTTACTGATTTTAATATGTGACCATTCAGCCGTATCTTTTTCTAACTAGAACATAAAATCTTATTTAGTTTGATTAAATTTTATATTTAATTAAAATAAAATGAAATGAAATTGAATAATTAATTTTTATATTTAATTCATTTTTTTTCCAAATCAGACACATTCGTGTTCTCGAAAGAAAGTAAATGAAATGAAAAATCTAATTAAACAAAAAGTAATAAATCCTTTGAAATTCACGAAAGAGTCTTCATCCTTAATTTTCTGACATGAACATATATGCTTATATTTATTTGTGTTCTACAAAATATTTAAAAATTATTAATTACTTTATATATATACCTATATATTTACCTAAAAAGGATAAATATATTTTTTTAAAATTTTATTTTCAGGACCCATCCAACCTTTATTTATAATAATTAAGGTGAATTTAAGATGAAGATTTATTTAAGTTAACCGAAATAATTTATTTAAAAAGTAAACTATTAACTAATAATTAACTATTTAAAAATATACTTATTTAAATATTTTAAAATAAAATAAAAATTATTCAATTATTCATTTTATTAAATAAAAAAATAAATTATTTTATTTATTAAAAGATAAAATTGTCTAATTAAAAATTAATAAATGCACACTGTACATTTCATTTAATGATGATAATAACAATTAATATAATGAAATGATAATTATTATGGTTAACTTTTAGTCAATAAAACTTGAATCAGTTATCTAAAAGAAAATAATTGAACAACTTAATTATCTTTTAAAAAATATAATTAAGATATTCAAATATCTTTTAAAAGATATAATTAAGATATTCAAATATCTTTTAAAAAAAAA
The DNA here is from genome assembly GCF_051622355.1 of Phaseolus vulgaris. Taxonomy (NCBI): domain Eukaryota; kingdom Viridiplantae; phylum Streptophyta; class Magnoliopsida; order Fabales; family Fabaceae; genus Phaseolus; species Phaseolus vulgaris. Next base: position 3,342,018 of record NC_143501.1, on the reverse strand, counting down.
ACTCTATAAATAAAACTCAACTCTTCCTTATTTTTTTTTTTATCAAACTCACACTCACGTATTCAAAGAGAGCATTGTGTTCTTCTTTCATTCTTTCTAAGTTTTCTGCGTGTTTTGTTTTTGTCTTCGAAAATGGTGTCGGTAGTTCGGAACATAATCGGCATCATAGGTTCGTTCTCGTGCATATGTTTTTCAATCAATTTACGTATGAAAACATGATTGATTTGTGCTTATTATGAAGTTTGTTTTGTTTGTGTTCTGATCAGTCTTTGTTTTTTCTCTACAGGAAATGTCATCTCTTTCGGCTTGTTCTTCTCACCAGTGTAATTAATCTTTCTCTCTACACTCATACAAAATGTTGCATGATTATTATGTAGATGTACCAGTGTTATTAATCTCTTTAATTAATATCTAAATTTTGATGTAGTGTTAGATTGCTTAACTTTTTCTCATTAAAAAATGTTTGCTTTTAACGTGAAAGTGATAGAAAATGAGATTGATCAAAGGAATAGGTTATAAAGTTAAATTTAAAATATATATTATAAAATTCCCCTAAAATATAGTGTTTCTTATTTATAGAATGTTTTAAAGAAAAATGATATATGGGTTATTATTTGAATGAATTGCATACCAACTTTCTATAAAATTATAAAGCAGAAGTCGGTGGAGGAATTCAAGCCAGATCCGTACATAGCTACGGTGTTGAACTGTGCATTTTGGGTGTTTTATGGAATGCCATTTGGGCACCCAAACAGTCTTTTAGTGGTAACCATCAATGGTGTTGGACTTGTGTTCGAGTTCGTCTATCTTGCCATATTTTTCATCTATGCAACCAACAAAGGACGGGTGTGTATGCTTACTCTTTTATTATATATCTTTTCACTCATTAATGCATACCTCACCTTATTTTATATTATCTCATAATATGTTTTGTAAGATTGATGTAGGCTTAAATTGATTTCTTATCATAGTATCAAAATCATTTAAAGTTTATTTTAGCGCATAAGATAATAAAGTCATTTCATGGTATATAAATAGGTACAATTAGAATTGCATTTACTTTCTTAATAGAGTTTAATTAATTATGTTTAAAAGATAAAATAGTTTCATCATGCTTATGTAACCATATATTATTCTTGTTTTGTCGCTCACTGTCTCTCTTTCCTCTCTGCAGAGAAAGATGTCGCTTTTACTTCTCATTGAAGCTATTTTCTTTGCTGCGATTATTCTTGTAACAATGTTGGTGTTGCATGGCACCACGCGAAGGTCGTTGGTGGTTGGTATCATCTGTGATGTCTTCAATGTCATGATGTATGTCTCTCCTCTTACAATCATGGTAAGTCTTCAATTCATACAATTACATCTTATGACACAAACATTGAAATCTATTTTACACAATTTTTCATTCCAAATCTTATAATGATCTTTGTGTGTATAAATAATGAACACAGGCTAAGGTTATCAAAACCAAGAGCGTGAAATACATGCCATTTTGGCTCTCTCTGACCAACTTCCTTAATGGTGTGTGTTGGACCACATATGCTCTTATCCACCCTTTCGATATCTATGTTCTGGTAATTACTTGGTTGCTTCACTTTTCTCCTTTCTATATTATTTCTCTTTCCTTTTGTAGTTCTTGGATGAAATCATCTTTTGTTTACATTTGTGTATTCATTGTTGCAGATTAGTAACAGTATTGGAGCAGTCTCTGGACTGATTCAACTCCTCTTGTATGGTTTCTACTATTGTGGAGGAGAAAACATTGATGAAGGTGTGGAGCTCCAGAGCACAGCTCAAGTCCCAATCTCTGAATGTCCCCCAGACCTTGAAGCTTGATTTCATATATTTTTATGTTTTTGGTATCTATATTGTAAAACTATGCTTTTATAAGCATATGATTTCATACTACATTAAATAAATATATAGATATCTTTTATGGGTAATATTATATCCAAGTTGTACATCTTTTACATCTTGTGTGTTGTGATCTATTTTCTCCTTGCTTTTATAGATCAATTATTTAATAAAATAATATAATGATTAACTTTTAAAGATTTTAAAAAATTGAGATTAGTTCATATTTATTTATATAAAAAAATTATTTTTCAAGACAAAATGTATGGGGATAATTTTTAAATAAGCCTTAACTATACAAATTTTCTAATTTTATTATTTTAGAAATATGCAATAAACGAGTACTCGTGATCTACCTGCAAGGTGCTGTAATGATAAATTCATAATCACTGGTATTAAGTTTTAATATTATAAAAAACACTCTATTTACCTATTAATCTTAGTTGTTAATCAGCATTTATTTTTTAATGTTTTTGCTATCTATATTGTAAAACTATGAAAAGCATATTATCCCATAGTACAATAGATATATAAATATCATTTATGAACAGTATTATACCCAATAGTTATACATCTTTTACATCTTGTGTTATGTTCCATTGTCTTTTTTATAGATCAATTACTTAAGGAATATAACGTAATGATTAACTTTTAAAATGTAAAACATATAAAAACATAGAGATTAGTTCATGTTTATTTATAATTAAAAAATTTCTTTTTCAAGAAAAAAAGTATGAGAATAACTTTTAAATAAGTCTTAACTATACATATTTTCTAATTTTTATTAATTTATAAATCTGCAATAAATAAGTAAAAAAATATTTATTTTTAATAGAAATAGTTCTTTCAGTAAAAGAACTTAATACAAACTCGATTACATTGGTATCGTTCGATGATTTTATCAACTATCATAGTTAATTAACCGGAAGAATAATATTGATATTAATTAATATGTTTAATTTTTTAAACAAACCACATTCACATTTTATTTAATTTTAAAAATAGACACATATTTTTATTTTATTGATTAAATAACAATAAATAATATTAGTAAAATTTTAAATTTATAAATAATATTTTCCAATACAATATTTTAATCACTTAGTTAATATAAATATTTTATTATTTTAAATTTCCTAATATATCATATAAATAAAGCAATATTAATTTATATAAGAAAAAAATAATAATTATCCCCACTTGGTTGACGCTCTCCTTCCCTATACTAATTTATAACTAAATAAAATTTAAAATTTAATTACAAAACAAGTTCAATCATAACTAAACTGATCTTGATAAATTTTACTATAAATATATTTTTCTCTATCCAACATAAGTGTAAGTCACGGAAAAGATCTAAAAGAAAAATAAAATTATGAGTAATAAAGTTTTGAATCACACTATATTTTCTTTAGCCGATAAAAAAATATCAGGTTTTCTTTTATTCTTCAAATATTCAATGAAGGAAATAAGACATATCTTATTTATTTACAACTATTATTATTTGATGAGGTGTTTTTAATGTCATCTTGTTTAATTATTTTATATTATTTATAGTTGTTATTATTTGGTGATCTATCTCTAATCTCATCTTGTTTAATTATTTCATGTTATTTTATTAATCTCATAATTTTTATTTATAATGTATTTCTTACTCTAATTTAGAATATAAATTTTCGGTTAGTAAATAAATATAAACTATATCTATATATTTAGACAGGTAATGATTCTTAATTCTACATTCTATGATAATCATAATGTATTATAATATTGATTGTTAATACGTCAGAAAAAAATTATAAAATAATAATAACAATAATATTAATATAAATATAAATATTTAAAGTAATTTGTAATTGGATACTTGCACTAGTGAAGAAAAAAAGTTTTACGATGTGTACAGGGGAAGTAATTTCTTCATAACAAAAAGATTTATATAACAAATTGATTCTAACACATAATTAAAACATATCAAAATATATGTTTTAAAATATAATAAAATTGATGAGAAATGTATTAGATCCCACTTGTCTAGTGTGTAATTCGTTTAAAAGTTCTATGCGAAATGATATATTTGATTTCAATGTGCTTAAGTTTTTTGGTATTAATTCTCGTAGTGATAAAGTTCTATCTCGATAAATAAATTATTCTAAGTTTAACTCAACTTCCAAATTGATTTATAAGGTAATATTTATGCTTACTTATATACTATTAAATGTCGTTATCTCTAGTCGATGTAAGATTTCCAACCCACTCCCCTCACGCCAAGGCTACCAACTTAACATTGCTCCCTTCAATGTTGTTGGAAATACCCAACAAAGAATGACATCATTCCATGTATACAAGCGATATGTGTTGTGTAAATTGTTATATGCTCATTAGGATCTCTACTTCTATCATACGTATCCATGATTGAATTCTTCCAATTATAAGGCAATGATGTTTCTATAATCGCTTTTGAGAGGGATGTTTTCTCATAGATGTTTCAAAAAAACATGCTTGATTTTACTTTTCCTCTGCTTTGTGTTGCTTCAAAACTTGCCTCATTATATGTACTCTTGTGAATATGTCCCATCAGTTCAACAATTTTTAAAAAAGTTGTATTTAAAACTGTTTCTTCATTTAACTTTTGCTTTATATGCACATTTTCAGCTCTTAACATACTCATCTCTTCTTCATTGTTTTTCTTTAAAGTTTCAATTTTCAACTGCAATCTCATCAACATAGCCTTTGGCACAACATCTGTGTTACTCCCTTGTGCCTGACTTCCACTTGCCATTCCTTAATCCTCATTTAAATTACCTCGAGCCCCACAATAGGCACCAAAATGTTCTTACAAGGATTCTTCTCTTCCTCACGGTCTTCCGGTATCTTGCTAACATTTTGGACTTCTGGTTACTAGACTGGTTGACTTGGACTCTCACTTGGTTGAATTGACTTAGGCTTTCTCTTGGTTAGGTGGACTTGACTCTCTCTCGACTAGGTCAGTGTACCTACAAGGTGCTCTGCTGATAAATTCAGAATCAGTTGAATTAAGTTCTAATTTCATAAAAAACACTCTACTTACTTGTTAATCATATCACTTATTTATAGTATTCGTTATTTTATTAATTTTATTGGACTTTTAATTTTTATACCTTAAGTATTTTTAATGTTTCGAACTTATTCGTTAAACATTAATATAATATTAAAACTTTTATTATTTTTTTTCTAATTTTACTTATCTTTAATATATATCCGACCTTTCAGTTGTATCTTTTTCTAACTAACTAGTACATAAAATCTTATTCAGTTTGATTAAATTTTATATTTAATTAAAATAAAATAAAATTGAATAATTAATTTTTATATTTAATTCGAATGTTTTTCCAAATCAAACTCATTCGTGTTGTCGAAAGAAAGTAAATGAAATGGAAAATCTAATTAAACAAAAACTAATAAATCCTTTAAAATTCACGAAAGAGTTGTTCATCCTTAATCTTCTGACTTTGACATGTTCATATATGCTAACTTAGTTTATATTTATTTGTGTTCTACAAAATATTTAAAAACTATTAATTACTATATATATATATATATATATATATATATACCTAAAAAGAATAAATATATATTTTTAAAAAAAATTATTTTCAGGATCCATCCAACCTTTATTTATAATAATTATGGTGAATTTAAGATGAAGATTTATTTAAGTTAACCGAAATAATTTATTAAAAATACTGTAATTTTATTTAAAATGTAAAACTATTAACTAATAATTAACTATTTAAAAAGAAAATTATTTAAATATTTTAAATAAATAAAAATGATTCAATTATTTATTTTATTAAATAAAGAAATAAATTAGTTTTTATTTATTAAAAGATAAAATTGTCTAATTAAAAATTAATAAATGCACACTGTACACTTCATTTATTAAATTGGCAAAATGATGATAATAACAATTAATATATAAAATCATAGTATGGTTAATATTTTGCAACACTTTAAGTTAAATATGATGAATTTGAGTAAACTCACTATATATATTTGATAAATATAAATGAATATGAAAACAATATGTGATGGATAATACAATATATGATGAAATGATAATTATTATAGTTAATTTTTAGTCGATAAAACTTGAATAAGTTATCTAAAAGAAAATAATTGAACAACTTAATTATCTTTTAAAAGATATAATTAAGATATTCCAATATCTTTTAAAAGATATAATTAAGATATTCAAATATCTTTTAAAAAAAAAAACTCTATAAATAAAACTCACCTCTTCCTTCTTTTCTGTATCAAACTCACACTCACTCAAAGAGAGCATTGTGTTCTTCTTTCGTTCTTTCTAAGTTTTCTGCGTGTTTCTGCGTGTTTTGTATTGTCTTCGAAAATGGTGTCTGCTTCGGTAGCTCGCAACATAATCGGCATCATAGGTTTGTTCTCATGCATATGTTTTTCAATCAATTTACGCATGAAAATATGATTGGTTTGTACTTATTGTGAAGTTTGTTTTGTTTGTGTTCTGATCCGTCTTTACTTTTTCTCTGCAGGAAATGTCATCTCTTTTGGCTTGTTCTTCTCACCAGCGTAATTAATCTTTCCTCTCTACACTCATAAAAAATGTTGCATGGTTATTATGAAGATGTTCCAGTGTTATTAATCTCTGTAATTAATATCTAAATTTTGATGTAGTGTTAGATTACTTAACTTTTTCTCATTTAAAAATGTTTGTTTTTAACGTGAAAGTGATAGAAAATGAGATTGATCAAAGGAATAGGTTATAAAATTAAATTTAAAATAAATATTATAAAATTCACCTAAAATATAGTTTTTTTTATTTATAGAGTTTTTCTGAGAAAAATGATATATGGGTTATTATTTTAATGAATTTCAGACCAACTTTCTATAAAATTATAAAGCAGAAGTCGGTAGAGGAATTCAAGCCTGATCCATACATAGCTACGGTGTTGAACTGTGCATTTTGGGTGTTCTATGGAATGCCATTTGTGCACCCAAACAGTCTTTTAGTGGTGACCATCAATGGCGTTGGACTTGTGTTCGAGTTCATCTATCTTACCATATTTTTCATCTATGCAACTAACAAAGGACGGGTGCGTATGCTTACACTTTCATTATATATCTTTTCACTCATTCATGCAAATCTCACCTCATTTTATATTATCTCATAATGTGTTTTGTATGATTGAGGTAGTCTTAAATCAATTTCTTATCACTTGCAATTACTTTTTTAATAGAGTTTAATTAATGATGTTTAAAAGATAAAATAGTATCATAATGCTTATGTAACCATATATTATTCTTATTCTGTCGCTCACGGTCTCTCTTTCCTCTCTGCAGAGAAAGGTGTCGCTTTTACTTTTCATTGAAGCTATTTTCTTTGCTGCCATTATTCTTGTAACAATGTTGGTGTTGCATGGCACCACGCGAAGGTCGTTGGTGGTTGGTATCATATGTGATGTCTTCAATGTCATGATGTATGTCTCTCCTCTTACAATCATGGTAAGTCTTCAATTCATACAATTACATCTTATGACACAAACATTGAAATCTATTTTACACAATTTTTCATTCTAAAACTTGTAATGATCTTGGTGTGTATAAATAATGATCACAGGCTAAGGTTATCAAAACCAAGAGCGTGAAATACATGCCCTTCTGGCTCTCTCTGACCAACTTCCTTAATGGTGTGTGTTGGACCACATATGCTCTTATCCACCCCTTCGATATCTATGTTCTGGTAATTACTTGGTTACTTCACTTTTCTCCTTTCTATATCATTTTTCTTTCCTTTTATAGTTCTTGGATGAAATCATCTTTTGTTTACATTTGTGTATTCATTATTGCAGATTAGTAACAGTATTGGAGCAGTCTCTGGATTGATTCAACTCCTCTTGTATGGTTTTTACTATTGTAGAGGAGAAAACAATGATGATGGTGTTGAGCTTCAAAGCACAACTCAAGTCCCAATCTCTGAATGTCCCCCAGACCTTGAAGCTTGATTTCATATATTTTTATGTTTTTGTTTTCTATATTGTAAAACTATGCTTTTATAAGCATATGATTTTATAGTACAATAAATATATAGATATTTTTTATGGGTAATATTATATTCAAGTTGTACATCTTTTACATATTGTGTTGTGATCCATTTTCTACTTGCTTTTATAGATTAATTATTTAATAAAATAATGTCATGATTAACTTTTAAAGATTTTTAGAAAATAGAGATTAGTTCATGTTTATTTATAATTAAAAAATTTCTTTTTCAAGAAAAAATTTATGGAGATAATTTTTAAATAAGTCTGAACTATACAGATTTTATAATTTTATTATTTTTAGAAATATGCAATAAATGAGTAAAAGAAATATTTTTAAAGAAATAGTTTTTTCAATAAAAGAACTTAATACAAGCTCGATTACACGGGTACTTGTGATGTACCTGCAAGGTGCTTGAATGATAAATTTATAATCATTTGGATTAAGTTCTAACTTCATAAAAAATCTCTACTTACCTTAATTAGATCACATATTTATAGTGTTCGTTATTGAACTTTATTAATTTTATTGAAATTTTTTTTTAATATTTTGGACTTATCCATTGGACCTGATACACTATTAAAACTCTTATTATTCCTGATACACTATTAAAACTCTTATTATTCCTTTATTTTCTTCTGATTTTAGTATGTTTAATATACTAACGACCTTTTGAACATATTTTTTTTCTAACCATAATCTTATTTATTTAGTTTGATTAAATTTTATATTTAGATATACTAAATTGAATAATCAATTTTTATTATATTTAATTTGATTTTTTTCAAATCAAACTTATTCGTGTCCTCTTAAAAAAAATATATATGAATTGGAAAATCTGATTAAAGAAAAACTAATGAGTGCTTTAAAATTCACGAAAGAGTTGTTCATCTATACTAACTTAATTTATATTTATTTATTTTAAATCAGGACCCATCACCCATTCAACCTTTATTTATATTAAGGTGAATTTATTAAAAATACAGTAATTTTATTTAAAATGTAAAACTATTAACTATTAATTAACCATTTAAAAAGAAAATTATTTAATTATTTTAAAAATAAAATAAAAATCAATTATTTATTTTATTAAATAAAAAATTAATAATTATTTATTTATTAAAAGATAAAATTTTCTAATTAAAAATAAATATATGCACATGGATACATACACTTCATTTATTAAATTAATTAAAGAGTTATTTATGTTTATACTAAATAATCTAATAAACTTATGTTGTTTTTTACAGCTTAAAGCATAAGTTTTTAATTAGAATACACAGTATTGGCAAAATGATAATAATAACAATTAATATATAAAATCATAGTATGGTTCATATTTTGCAACACTTTAAGTTAAATATAAATATGAATTTGAGTAAACTCGCTATATATACTAATTTGATAAATATAAATGAATATAACAATATATGATGGTCCAAATAGATATTAATATAATGATTTACATATGTTTTTTACAATTAGCAATTAGTGTTTATAATAAATTTCGCATTAAATATTTTACTATAAATTATAATAAACTTAATATAAAGTGTTATAATAAATTACGCAATTAAATATTTTATGCACTGTGTATCATATTCCATATATTTCTCTACTGTGAATTGATTTCATTTAATGAAAAAAGATTATGTATTTCAGTAAAAAATTTGTTAATATATATGATTGATTTAATTAAATTGGTGAATGTAGGTAGTTTATTTTTTGGTGTAAAGTTAAAATGGCCCCTGATATATATTTAAAAATATAAATATGGTCACAAAAATGTAAATATGTATAAGTTTCTCAAGGTAAGATTAGTAATTTATCATTCAAAAAATATACTATATTTTTATTTTAGAATTTAAAAAAAAAATTATGATTATAAAATTAAAAGATCGAATCTAAACTGAATTATAAAACATTATTTAATTAAATTAAATTTTATATCTAATTAAAATTAAATTAAATTGAATAATCAGCTTTCTGTTATCTTTATCGTGTAAACATAAAAATTATATTTCGGATGTACAATTCTAAAAAAAAATATTTTGAAAATATAAAGGGTAATTGTTTATTTTTTGTTATTAAAATTGTGATAAATAAATATTTATAAAGGTATAAATTGTATTTTAGAATTGTACTAAAAAACTTATATTCTAGTAGACGATTATTTTCATTGTTGATAATTTTTAAATTATTAAATTTTAACGTGAAAACAAAGATGGAAACGATTGATTAAAAATGGTAAACAGTTAATATATGAAATTTGGATAAACAGTTCAATTATATGAATAATATAACTTTGTAAATCTTAAACTTTTAAAAACATGGTCTTAAAAAGAATATATAACTCTTACTCTCATTCAATATGATTTTTTTTCTTAAAAGAAATTATCGTCATTTCAGTTTATATACAGTGGATTCAATTATATTTAAAAAAAAATCTCATAGTTTTCAACTAATTTCTCAAAATAACAACAATAATATATATATATATATATAAAGTTTTAATTTTTGTGTGAAAATAAAAACAGTTTTGTGTTATCTTTGTGTTAGAACTTGAAAAACGTTTTTACAACTCATTCGGAAAATTGTTTATATTAAAAATAGATAAGTTTGATAATATATTTGATGAAATGATAATTATTATGGTTAACTTTTAGCCAATAAAACTTGAATAAGTTATCTAAAAGAAAATAATTGAAGAGCTTAATTATCTTTTAAAAGATATAATTAAGATATTTAAATATTTTTTAAAAGATATAATTAAGATATTTAAATATCTTTTAAAAAAAAAACTCTATAAATAAAACTCACATCTTCCTTCTTTTTTATCAAACTCACACTCACTCACTCAAAGAGAGCACTGTGTTCTTCTTTCGTTCTTTCTAAGTTTTCAGGGTGTTTTTGTGTTGTCTTCGAAATGGTGTCTGCTTCGGTAGTTCGGAACATAATCGGCATCATAGGTTCGTTTTCATGCATATGTTTTTTCAATCGATTTACACATGAAAACATGATTGGTTTGTGTTTATTGTTAAGTTTGTTTTGTATGTGTTCTTACCCGTCTTTGTTTTTTCTCTACAGGAAATATTATCTCCTTCGGCTTATTCTTCTCACCAGCGTAATTAATCTTTCTCACGCATATATCTATTTTTTAAAAATGTTGCATAATTATCTTGTAGATGTAGCAGTGTGTGACTAGTTGTGTTAATAATCTTTGTAATTAATATCTAGTGTTAGATTGCTTAACGTTTTCTCATTAAAAAATGCTTGCTTCTAAATAAAAAGTGAAAGTGGTAGAAAATATGAGACCTATTAAAGGAATAGGTTATAAAATTAAATTTAAAATAAATATTATAAAATTCACCTAAAATATAGTGTTTTTTATTTATAGAATGTTTTTTTGAAAAATGATATATGGGTTATTATTTGAATGAATTGCAGACCAACTTTCTATAAAATTATAAAGCAGAAATCGGTGGAGGAGTTCAAGCCTGATCCCTACATAGCTACTGTGTTGAACTGTGCGTTTTGGGTGTTCTATGGAATGCCATTTGTGCACCCAAACAGTCTTTTAGTGGTCACCATCAATGGCGTTGGGCTCGTGATCGAGTTTGTCTATCTTGCCATATTTTTCATCTATGCAACCAACAAAGGACGGGTGAGCATCCTTCCTCTTTCATTATATATGTTATATCACTTATTCATGCATACCTCACTTCTCACCTCATCTTAGTGTCTTTTGTAAGATTGAGTTAAGCTTAGATCAATTTCTTATTATAGTATAAGAGTCATTTAAAAATTTTCCTAATGACATGAGATAATAAAGACATTTCATAGTTTATAAATAGGTGTGAATCTCTTATGGATCAATTTTGTAAGATTGAGTTAGACTAAAAAATTAATAAACTTTAATCAATGTGGTTTAGGGTTTAATATCATCATGCTTATGTAACCATATATTATTCTTGTTTTGTCACTCATTGTCTCTATTTCTCTTTGCAGAGAAAGGTGTCGCTTTTACTTCTCATTGAAGCTATTTTCTTTGCTGCCATTGTTCTTATAACAATGTTGGTATTGTGTGGCACCACACGAAGGTCGTTAGTGGTTGGTATCATCTGTGATGTCTTCAATGTCATGATGTATGTCTCACCTCTTACAATCATGGTAAGTTTTCAATTCATACAATTACATCCTATGAGAGAAACATTGAAATCTATTTTACACCATTTTTGTTTCCAAAACTTATAATGGTAAATATAAATAATGATCACAGGCTAAGGTTATCAAAACTAAGAGTGTGAAATACATGCCATTCTGGCTCTCTCTGACCAACTTCCTTAATGGTGTGTGCTGGACCACATATGCTCTTATCCACCCCTTCGACATCTATGTTCTAGTAATTACTTGTTACTTTAGTTTTCTCCTTTCTATATAATTTCTCTTTCCTTTTGTAGTTCTTGGATCAAATCATCTTTTATTTACCTTTGTGTATTCATTGTTGCAGATCAGTAACAGTATTGGAGCAGTCTCTGGATTGGTTCAGCTCCTCTTGTATGGTTTCTACTATTGCAGAGGAGAAAACAATGATGATGGTGTTGAGCTCCAGAACACAGCTCAGGTCCCAGTCTCTGAATGCCCTCCAGACCTTGAAGCTTGATTTCATATATTTTTTATGTTTTTAGTATCTATAACGTAAAAGTGTGCTTTTATAAGCATCTGATTTCATATTGCCATAAATATACATATATCTTTTATGGGAAATATTATACCCAAGTTGTACATCTTTTACATCTTGTGTTATGTTCCATTTTCTTTTTGCTTTTATAGATCAATTACTTAATACTTTTAAAGATTTTTAGAAAATAGAGATTAATTCATGTTTTTTTATAAATAAATAAAAGTATGAGAATAATTTTTAAATAAGTCTTAATTATCGATATTAATTATCGATATTAATTATCGATATCAACTGTCAACATCCAAACTCATTATTTCAAATTCAAAATCACATAACCATAATAAGATTTTTAAAATCTCAACTTTTACTCACAAATCTAAAATAACGGAAAATTAAATAAATAAATAGATATCACTTATCAAGATGTATTTTGATGTCTAGGAAAATACTAACCAATTAGAACTCCAAAAATCAAAACACCTACAAGTTTCTAATTTCAAAAACAACCAAAGTACTAATTAAAAAGAATTATAAAAAATAGTTTGAAAGAATAAAAAATTTAACTTCTAAAACTATACAAGATTATATATAAAAGAGGTTATAGAACACTTTACTTTGTTTAAACATTTAATGAGATGAGTGTAAAAAAGAAGATCATTGGATTAAAATGAAAGAGAAAAAGGAAGAACTAAAGAGATGGAGAGAAACATCTATGCAACTATATTTGAGACTTTTAAAAAAATCTTAAGGAAATATATTTGAGACTTTAAAAAAATCTTAAAGAAATATATTTGAGACTTTAAAAAAATCTTAAAGAAATATATTTGAGACTTTAAAAAAATCTTAAAGAAAAAAGAGAAGGAATGGGCCTAAGACATATGACTCTCACAATATCTTCCGGCCGTTTCTTATTGCACCTCCATGGCTTCTTAACACACCAACAAATCAGGTAAAATGACCATTTTTTCCTTAAAAATATATTTTTTAGGAAATATTTTTTTTTCTATTTACACCTTTCAAACTGTAGAATCCCTGGAAATACTTCTGAATTCTACAATTCAGAATACATTTCCTTTTTCAAACACTGATTTTAATTACATTTTTTCTCAAAATTATTCTTTTTTTTCTTTAATAAAATTGCTCTTTAATTTCTCAGAGTTCTTCTTTAAATGTTTACCTAACTTTTCAAGAAAAAAAATGAAATGGATGTACTCAATTAGCATTTGAAAAAAAATTGCATAAAAAATAGCGCATATTTTAAATTAATTTTTAAGAATGTAATGGTTTTTTTTGGAAAATATAAAAAACTGTAATTAAGATTTTGTAATTTGAAGGATTTATAAAATATGAAACTATAAAATTTGAGAAATTGTGAATTAATAAGAATTTAAAGGATTTAATCCATTTTAAAAATAAATCTTACTATCAATTTTTTTTATTTTTTTTATGGTAAATGCATACTAATGAAACCATCCTATCTCAGTCAGTTATTCAAAAGTTACAAATTATTAAATTTTTATTTTGTAATATTTTAAAAATAATATCCATGGATACTAATTGTCATTTGAGGATTTAAATTTTTTGAGGCAGGTTTTAAACATATATACATGTACATTACATTTTGATATATTTTTTAAAAAAAATAACCTCATTCTTTCTCCTCAACAAAACCTCTTAAAATGTTAACTTTAGGCTTTTTAAAAAGTTTTTTATAAGACTAGAGTTTATATTGTTAGAAAGATTTGCTAAGTTTGAGAATATGAATTCTTTATATAGTAATAATATATTATACAAATCAAATTAATAATATAAATAACATGTTTTATGATAAAAAAATAATATAATTTTTAAATTTATAAAAAAATGGACATATTAATTCATGATTAACCTCACATAAAAAGTTAAATGAAAAAAAAAATCAATTTTCATTGATTGTATGATGAAATGCTATTATAAAAATTCATGTTCAAATTTTTTGATCAAATAACACATTGCTTTTATATAAAAAAAATCATTTAAAATATTTTGAAGTTTAAGTTAAATACACTCATGCATGTAAGATATTAGATCTTTTAAAAAAAATATTTATGTTAAAGAAAATGTGTCCTTTGCATGGACCCAATGCTATGTTATCTTATCCAAAAGAAGCATCAAGATGAATGGATGATGGATTTCCCTCAAAGGTGACCCTTTTTGCAACCATCCCTTACAAAACACAAACCTCAAAGTTTGCCTAAAACCTTATCAAACTAACTAGTTTTCCCTGTCTGTCTCTTTCTCTCCAATTTTGTGTCACATGAAATTTGTTCTCTGAAATTGTTGTTGGCCTCATTTCAATGGCAGCCATTATCCCCTGCCACTACTGTGTTTCCCTCAGTCCCAAATGGTTCAATTCCAACACCACACACTCTAGGCGTTTATCCTACCCACTTCGAGGACTCCGAGGTTTCAATGCTCGTTGCTCTAACCAACCGTCCAATCACTCTGAAGTTCAGAACAACCATGTAAGTCTCTTAAAAATTTGATCTTGTGATTGTAGATGCTCTTTGGTTGACATGAATGGTGATTGTGCTCATCTGGGGTGGTGATGTGGTAGGTACCCAATCAGCATTTTGCTTTTCTTGTTCATCTCATGTTTGAATACAATCAATTTGTTAATAAAAGGAAAATTGTAGAAGTGAATTTCACAAGGGAAAAAGAGTGTAAGTTCTATACATTACAGTGTGGTAGATAAGCCTCTAATGAGGTACTGAGAGGGCTAATGGTAAGCAGTTTGAGAGAGGTTTAAATTTCTCTGCTGCTATTATACCTGAGAGTGGATATTTGGGATTTGTATTTGCCTCAAATGCACTTTGGTTACTCGAGTCAAGTGTTTCAGCCTAGAAATAAGCATTGTAAGAAAAGTAAGTGTTTTTTCTGCTAATTAATTAATGTGCCCAACTCTTCAATCTACAGTGGTAATTGTGAAAATACTGAATATCTGGGAATATATGTTATGATCAATTTCTATGTTGTTATCTGTGTGAACTTTTTTCACTTTTCTGTTCTTTTCAATTTACTTAGAAAGAGTTTATGTGCTTTATTTGTGCTTTATTTCTTTTCTCCAGACCTTTAGTTCTTATGTTCACAATGTAACTTTAGATTGCTGAAATGTGTTATTGCTGCCCCATAGCTTATTGTGTTGTATTTTGGCGCAGAATGGGGAGCCATTTTCCTTCAAGAAATGTGCTATATCTATAGCACTGGCGGTTGGATTAATAACGGGAGTTCCTACATTCGGGTTGCCCACCTATGCTCAAGTAGCTAACCCTGTGTTGTCTGATCTGTCTGTTTTGATATCTGGACCACCAATTAAGGACCCTGGGGCATTGTTGAGATATGCTCTTCCTATTGACAATAAGGCCATTAGAGAGGTACAGAAGCCACTTGAAGATATCACAGAGAGTCTCAAGATTGCTGGAGTAAAGGCACTTGATTCTGTGGAAAGAGTAAGACATAAGATTTAAAGATTCTTATTCTTCGTTCTGTAGATGTGTGTTGTTTATGCAGCTTGTGCTTGGGATTTTTTGTTTCATTTCCCTTAGGGGTAGAAGCTGATTTACTTTACATGGAATGTAGAATGTGAGACAGGCATCTCGAGTTCTCAAGCAAGGGAAGACTTTAATTGTATCTGGTTTAGCTGAGT
The DNA here is from genome assembly GCF_051622355.1 of Phaseolus vulgaris. Lineage (NCBI taxonomy): Eukaryota > Viridiplantae > Streptophyta > Magnoliopsida > Fabales > Fabaceae > Phaseolus > Phaseolus vulgaris. Next base: position 3,325,741 of record NC_143501.1, on the reverse strand, counting down.
CAAAGAAAGAACATGGAGTTGAACTGCTTAGTAAGCTGGAAGCTGGTATAGATGAGCTTGAACTGATAGTGCAGGATAGGAATCGAGATGCAGTTGCACCAAAACAGAAAGAGCTTCTTCAATATGTTGGAGGGTAAGCATCTCAATTACGAAATGACTTATATAAACCACACAAAGACCTTTATCCTTCCATACACATGCTCAATAAGAACAGAATATTTTTTTCTTCTTCTTTGGAAGAAATGAAAGACGGATTGGTGGATTTCTTAAATGTTTTCACTCTGTCATGATGTATTCTGTGTGGTAGTCATTAAGAATATGAGACTCTGCTATTATTAGGATTACAGAAAAAGGCATAGACGTGCTGTGACAATATAAAGCACTTCATGTTCCTTAATCTGATCTGATCTGACAATAGGATCTGACTGAATCAAGGGTCAGTTGCTTAAATAATGCAAGTAGGCTTTACCTTAAACCTATGGGGCAAAGCAATTTAACCTTGCCATACATCAATGTAATAAGAGACCCGCACTATTGGTACAACCAGTAGATCACCACTAGTCCTGGTTATATATATCTTAACTTAACTGTGCCTAAAATCCAAAGGTCTGACTAGCTACTGTACTGCAAAGTGTCATGTTTAGTTAGTCAGGTAGCCATTGAAAAGCATTCAGTTGGACAAACTGATATTGCATACTAGATTTGCAACCATTTTAGCATGATCCCTTCAGATTGATTTGGTTGTAAAATCTGCCATGTTTGATCTGTTTTGAGTGGGCAGAATCCAAACTGTCCAATTAACGAACAGGCTTTTCTAGGCCTCTGGTAACCAGGTTGTATCAGTGTTGGCAAAAATTGAATCCTCCTCATAACAGTGGAAAATTGAGGAGGACTTAGAAAATTAACCTTCTTGAGAAAGACTTTTCTCATATAGAACCTTTCATTGACTGCAGCTGAGATGTTCCTGGGGCATTGCATTTCTGCAGTGTTGAAGAAGACATGGTTGATGGCTTCCCATTTGATGTGCCCGAGGAATACCAAAATATGCCTTTATTGAAGGGGAGAGCAGCAGTGGATATGAAGGTCAAGATTAAAGACAATCCAAATCTTGAAGAATGTGTTTTCCACATTGTTCTTGATGGTTACAATGCCCCTGTAACTTCTGGAAATTTCGTTGACTTGGTTCAGAGGCACTTCTATGATGGCATGGAAATCCAGAGAGGTAATAATATGATTTTTATGGGACATGCATTTTTGCTTTGGATTTCCATTTTAGCTATAGCTGGTTTGGTAAATAATGATTTAGGCCTTCTCTAGCTATGTTTTATGAAATGAACTTTTTTGTAAACTAAAATTAGTCTATGTATAAGCTAATTTTTGAAACTCTCGTATAGTTTCTCTAAATGTTTATTTTTTAAGTTATGTTTAAGTTAGTTTTAACTTGTAGAAAAACTCATTTCATTTTTTCTTATTTTTTCTCTTCTAGAAGTCTTTATTGAGAAGTTTGTCCAAAAAATGCCCTATTTGGATATCCACAATTTCTGTCCTGCTTTCTGCTTTACTTACACATTCACCAAGATAGTCTTAATTTTATTTTTTCAAAATTATATTTTGTGCAGCGGATGGGTTTGTTGTCCAAACTGGTGATCCTGAAGGCCCTGCTGAGGGTTTCATCGATCCAAGTACAGAGAAAACCAGGACAATACCATTAGAAATTACAGTGAGTGGAGAAAAGGCACCTGTGTATGGGGCAACTTTAGAGGTGATCTTCAGCTGTTTACCACTCTTGGGGCATGTTATACTTTTGTGCATTTGTATCACAGATCTCATTGTATGATCATTGTTTCTTGCATGAAGCTTCACTTTGTAACTTGATGTATTTATACTTTCTAACATGTTCCTCTAACCGTCTCAAGGTTGAAAACTTTCTTATTTGCTGTTGTCAATAATCTGTTTTGACAGGAGCTTGGTCTATACAAGGCTCAAACAAAACTTCCATTTAATGCTTTCGGTACAATGGCAATGGCAAGAGATGTGAGAATCTAGTCTTTGACATGGCTGTTCTTTATGTATGCTAATATTCTTTTCTTGCTTTTATTTACTCCTTTTATTCTGTTGAATAGGAATTTGAGGACAACTCTGCCTCTAGCCAGATATTTTGGCTATTGAAAGAAAGTGAGTTAACTCCTAGTAATGCCAATATATTGGATGGTCGATATGCTGTCTTTGGCTATGTAACACAAAATGAGGATTACTTGGCTGACCTCAAAGTTGGTGATGTCATAGAATCTATTCAAGTAGTTTCTGGCCTTGATAATTTGGTGAATCCAAGCTACAAGATTGCTGGCTAGTGAACTTTCTGTGCTTTTGCTACAAATACCACCACATGAGTGTTTGTTGTCACTTGCTTCAAGGCTATTCAGGAGTGCAGGCTGCTACATTGGAAAGTTTACTCCCTTTGGTTTCTCTCATTGTTATCAGAAAAGCAAATATTCATTTTACTATAACCTAGCATTCAGTTGAACAGCTTGAGATTTTATTCTGTTTTAAGACTATTCACCACCCCGGCTTGTAACTTTCATTCCACCAATTCATCAATAAAATTATGATTGTTCAGTGAGGAAAGTATGGGCCAATCTCATACAGTTTCTGGCATTCATCTGGAATTATTCATATCTGTAGAGAATTATTTTATTTGTCTACTTTGAACACAAACATCAACTATGAATGGATCAACACTCATTATCATTTGAGCACAAGACCAAAAGCCTTTTGATGATTATTTTTACCCAAGTAATGATGTAACATAACGATATACATTTATAGAGAATTTCTCATAAAAAATTTTACCTTTACATCAATAATTAGACTTGGGCAAATATTAAAAACTTATGCAACTCAACAATGGTTTTGATGAATGGTTCTTTGTCTGAATTTGTCTTCTTATCACCTCTGAAATATTCGGTGTTACCTTATATCCGAAAGTGAAAAATATTATTCCGCAACTTCTATGGGAAATTGTCGAAAGGATTGAAGATAACACTGTACAATAACATTTATCAAAGATTCTCTTTCACACATTCAAGAAAGAAAAAAAAAATCTAAAGGGAACAAAGCATCTTTCTTTGGTGGTGGATATTGCATCATCCAACTTGTATTCCGAATTTCACACTGTGTCTCTGTGTGTGGTCATTGTTTTCCCAACAGTATAACAATCTTATTGCGTGTCTGCAATTACCCTCCTCGTCTCCAACATCAGATATGGCCAAGGATGTGCAGTGGAGATTGTCTCTATGCTTAAATTCATGCGATTTCCTATACCTGTCGTTGTGAGCTTCGACCATGGAAAGAATCTTTGACCAGAAGTTGATTGCAATATTTGAAGCCAGCCATATTTATGCAGTTGAAGTATGGCCTAGTGGGATGCAGAACTGATTCAACAGGGGTTCCCTTATTAGATGAAGTTTCTTCTGAAGCTGTAACCCAAAGGAAGGTATACGGAACTTCTCTAATCTATAGTTCTCTTCTTTTGCAAGATAATAAATAAAATGAAAGATATCATTAACATATCAGAAACAGTTGTAGAACAAGAATATTCTTCATGTACAGCTCAATCAGAATTTCTAACAGAAGGATCTTTTATACATAGTAGAGTTTCAAGCAAACTGGCCCCATTAATGAATATTTTAGATGACCAGAGTCACGAATAGTTTGAAGCAGAAACTTGATTTGAGAAGATGGTTAGTTTTAGATAATGTTTGTAAAGATTAGATCAACTTTAGAAACCTTTTCAATCTGAGGATTAGCAAACATCTGGAACTTCTTTTTTATCATATGCTCATAACTTTTTATATATGGCTTACCATTCTGAAGGGAGTTAGATATTCTCACATGAGATCCTTGACATTCAAAATATCATGTAAGATTGGATAAACAATAAGCTTCCTCAATCTCAATCTCAACAGATAACATATTTTATGGCCAAATTGTATATTTATTCCATATATTATAGGTGTCTTTCTGCACATGAGCAGATCTTCCCAAAACAGATCACTTGTAGGCTCATCGGACATCAAATGACCCCTCAGGAGGACTTTGATATTAGTGTTGGAACAATCCATGCTACTACTGTCAAGTGTACAACTTACATAGAAAATATTATAAAAATGGGTGCAATGAGGAGAGAGCACAATTAGCTTTACAAAAATTATAGCCCAACAAAGTAACAAGTAATTGCAGAGCTCGTCTGTGGCCTTCACACTTTTTGTGTATGCATTCCATCCTGAGTCTTCCTTCCCTATTCCTTCAATGAAATCAAATACAAACTGATTTTCCAGAATACTGTATATCATCATCCCTCCATAATCGATTTCCTTGACAGTGAAAAATCTTTCAAGGTCCTCGATAGCTGCGAAAACATAAACAACCTTGAGGCTGATCAACAGGGATCATACCTCCACCCTTTGAAGTGTCAATAGCTTCCAACATGGACACTACTTCATCCATCTCTGGCCTCTTATCAGGATTGGCATCCCAGCATCTTTTCATCACATTTGCCAGAGAGCTAGGACAACATCGTGGAATCTCTGGCCTCAGATTCTGCAGTTCCACAAAGAATCTAGTTAAAATAAAAACAGCTACTAGCGATGCATAAACATCAGATATGATTGCATGAGACCATTTGCAAATAAACTAACAATTCTACAAGTTAGTAATTGTTAGCAACTATGATGTTTAAGGTGGTTAATGCACATGGATAAGGAATATGTAATGGATGTAAGAAATACTATATTTGATTTTGAACAAAAATGTCCTTAATATCATGAGAAGGAATTAGACTTTGGATTTTGAAAACATGTAAAAGTTTGTTTATGCAGCTGACAAAACAACTTAATACACATCATGTACCTGCCGTACTACAGCTGATGTCACTTCGGAGAAGCTAAGGTCCGGATATGGCATGTCACAGCAGTATATCTCCCATAAGCATATGCCGAAACTGTACACGTCACACTTTCTATTGTATGGATTACCATTTAGAACCTGCTCAATTTCTTCAGGTAAGATTTTCATATATGCAACATCTGTTACTATTCCAACAAAACATGGATTACTTATGCAAAGCAAAGCTACTTATGATTGTAACATAAGCAGAATATATGCCAAGGCTTGTGTATTAAAAGAGAGTTAACAGTCAAAAATCTTGAAGAGACTTTCAGGAAAAAAGCAAAACAACGTTTGTGTGTGCTAGATGATGTACTTATTTTGAAGAGACTTATCATTAGTGATATGCTGAACTTCAAGATCTTATGAAATGTAAATGGGACATTCTGATGTAGAGATTTCTTCCAGTAATTATGTATCAAAACCAACACGGATATATACATAATTGATGGGTGAATTATAAACCAAAAGGAATGCCTGATAAAAGTATGGACAGTGATGGAACAATGCAATGTCTTATTTTTCCAAAAAGGTAAATATTTTAATCAAGAACTCGTTTTAGTGATTTTTCACTATATTTTTAAGAGCGGAATGGTCATCCCAGTTCTTTCACAATTAGTTAGACAACAGTTTTGACCACATTTAACACGTCCAAGAGTTTCAAAAAATTGTCTATGCAGAGGCAAGAACTAGACATTAATGAGTGTTTGAAACAAATCCCAAAAGTACAATGCAAGAGTGAGATGTTTTCAAAGGAATTGAAGCATATACCTCAGGAGCCATGTAACCAAGGGTTCCAGTTTCACCTGTCATGTCATGAGGATTGGAAGCCTCAATACGAGCCACTCCAAAATCAGCTATTTTCAAGGTTCGTGTCTTGTCCAGAAGCATATTTTCTGTTTTAACATCTCTGTGGACAATCTTCTTTGTGTGGAGATAGCTCAACCTGTAGAGTAAAAAATGAAAAGTTCTGAGGCTTAGAAAGAAAGCTTATTTTTTTAAGCTTATATGACACAGATAAGGCATAAAGATTGGACCCTCTTGCAAGGTCAAGAGCCAGTTGAACAACCACTTTAAAAGCCAGCTTCCTTCTTCGGTTTTTAATAAGATAAGTCTTCAGTGCACCTCCAGGACAATATTCAACAACAACACAACAAACATTACTTGGCATGCCTATATGACCATTTTCTGTTTGTATCTGTAGCTCTGATGTTCCCATTGTTGCCCCAAGAAACTGCAAAACGGATTTGACAGTAAGAATGAATAAGAAGATTCTCACATAAATGTTTCAAATTATGATACAAATTTCATGCATTACTTGTGGGGGAACCTTAAGACCAGACCAAATTTCTGCCCTGTACACTTGCATTCCTTATTAGTGCAGATCTTAATGCACCCACCCAACTACCACTCAATCCTTTTCCCATGCCCCAACATAGTAGAGACAAAACAGAAAATAAATCTTAAGAAAATCCATTTGACACAAATGTGACCACCATCAAGCCATTGTATCACATTCAAACTAGTCTGAGATTCTCAATGTTTTAGTCCTAGAATGTTTTCCAACACTTCCAGCTTGAACATATTCCAATATTTGCCTCGAGTAACACATTAAATCTCTAGATCTTTCATCATTTATCTTCCCCCTTTCATTTTGTTTATCTATATGCTCTCCATTCTTATCTGATTTGACTCAGTAGCAAGTGACAGCACATAAACCACCTGCTAAAGGAAGTTATCGGTCCTACCACAGCACAAGATAAAGGACAAACATGATTAAGACGAAGAGAAGAATGAAGGAGCAAATATTACCCTGGTTACATTAGGATGGTCAAGCTTGTGCCAAACGGCAACTTCTTGAGTAAACGCTGCTCTCAAAGAAGCTATTTCAGCATCTGATCGATGACCCTCTTCCCCCCAGTCAAGGAGCTTAACTGAGAAAAAACAAAATGAAAAATTAATTGCATGTTATGAAAGCAGAAGGAGAGCATGCATGCGCATTCACAAGTTAAACTGTTCTCATTCCTCTAAATTTCGGTAGAAAACTGCAGGGTTATCAAGTTTAGCATCCAGAAACTGTAAAGATAATAAAGTTCAGCATATTGTTAACATCATGATGACAATCATGAAATCTCAAAAAGGCATTACCATCACTGATGATGATTTTAACTCTCACGAGAAGAGTTCCTGTAACTGACTCCCACTAGAAGAATATAGTATGAACGATAAATGCATGTGGCAACATAATAACCAGTCATCTAAAACTTTTTTTGCTCTTTTTTTAAAATCCTTATACCACCCCATGATAGTAAAATAAGGGGCACAACAGTAATAACCAAAAACACATGAAAGTTAAAAAAGAAATAAACATTAAAGTTCATGCACATAACTGTGAAGTCAAGTGGATCTTGTGAATTCCAGGGAAAACAAAAAGAAAAGGAGCAAAGGGTACTCAATCTTGTGAATCACGGATTTTGCAAATCCAATGCTGAGCAGTTATGGCTAACCAAACACTTACAACTTAGATTCCGTCTCAAAGAACTTGGGGAAACAAAAAAAAAAAAGCAGAACACAGAGTCATGTCCAAGCAAAAATTGTTGCTTGATTGCAAAGGTACAGGTAAAACGAAATCACAAGCAGGAACATGCAAAATAAATCTTAAGCAGTGGATCTGCTGACCAAATAAGACATAACTTTGAACCAGTTCTTTGAAACCCTTCATAATAATCCCATTGAGAACTAAGCAAGACATCATAGAAAATGCACTTGCCTATGAAATGTTCACACAAAAAACGCCTAAAAACCATACAACCTATACTTTGGGAGCATGTGCACATTATGCAAGTACACCTTGAAAACACCAACTACATGAACGAACTTCCACAAGTGAATAAAACTTCCACCTTGTTCATGGGCGTGGTGTTAAACAATATAGTGCAAGAAAGGGAGGGAAAAACAAACCATGCATGTTTATTTTGCTCTTTCTTTATAGACATGGTTAGGTACATAAGAAAACAAAGGAGATAAACATGAAGTGAAGACTGAAAACACTTCATAAGAGAGTGTACTACCTGCAACATCTTGTCCATCATAAATCCCACGATGAACTGTGCCAAAAGTGCCACGGGCAATGACAGTCTTGATGACAAGCTTAGAGGGGTCAATCTCCCACTCTTGTCTGCTTCTTGTGGACCTTCCTTCAACCTCCTCTTCCTCCTTCTCCTTGTTCTTCTCCATAGTCCATGCTCTACTCAGATGCCTCTGAAGCTGCTCATCCAAGCTCTTCAGATCTATCTGATCCGCTCTCACATACCCCCCACTCTCACTCTTCTTCATCTCTCTCACCTCTTCCCCACTCCAAAATAAAATTCACCACACCCCACTACGGACTTTGAACCTCCACCCACTTAAAATCATCAAAAGATGCTAACTTTAGGAGCAAGTTCTGGTTTTGAACAAAATTTCCTCGGTGGGTCTCTTGTGTCTCTCCTCTTCTTCTTCTATATGTTTATGCTGCCACTGCAGGTGTTGCTGCTGTTGCTGCCTGTGGTGATGTTGAGGTCATAAATACAACACTCTCTCACCCTTACTCCCTCACTCTCTCTCTCTCAATCATCCATGTGGGCACATGGATTTTGCCTGAACACGACGTGTGTTTCTGCCCCACTTTGGTTCCCTGCGATTATCAAAACCTTCAACTTCTTCTAATTTATTGAAACCAAAGATCTCTCACTGTGCGTCTCTGTGGCTCTCTCTTGTTTGGTGTGTCTTTGTTTTTCTCTTCCCTTTTTCCTTTTCTTCTAATTTTTTTTTTCATTGATGGCATTCACGGTTATTGCACCTTTCCATGTTCCCATCCCTTTCAAACAAGTTGTTTGGCTTCATCAATGGTGATCATGCAAACAGTTAAGGAAGTCACTTTGTCACAAAGACAATTGTTATGTAACTTCTTCTAATCATCATTCATTTTTGTAACATATCTAGTTAGAGAATATTTTTTCAATGCTAACATTTCTAAATAGATACTCTCTTTTTTTTTATATACAAAAGATAATGAAATTAAACTTCATATTAATACTTACAAAATATAATTATTTTTCAACAATATAATATTCATCACTTATGAATTGGATATAAAAAAATCTCACTAGTACATCCTACTTAAATTTTGGAGATAATTTTTTGAAATATTAAAATTTATTTTTCTAAGATACAGTTTTTTCTTGAATGTAAGATATTTGTAACTAATAAGGTAGCACTAGAGTTTAAATTTTTCAAATTAAACTTTTTGTTATTTTCTTTGCAGAATTTTAGCATTCATTATTAAGTAAACTAATTAACTATATTTAATTAAATAAATAATTAAAGCAAGAGATTGGTAAAAAACAAAATTTAAAACAGTATCTTATACTTATGCAAGTAGCATCACTTATATGAGTCCAACCCTTCATAGAATCACATAAGTTTTAATTTGGTGAAGGTGATGTTTTGATTAATTTACACTGTGACCATGATACAGGGACAAAACAAAGTTTTGTTTTTATTTTTCTATTGATAGGTCTAATCAACATAATAATATATATATATATATATATAATAAAAAGTAGCAGCAAAATCGTAATGGATGAGAATATGATAGAGAGAGGATGATCATTTAACTATTAAAATAATTAATTATTTAGCACGAGATGAAACTAAAAATGATTTATCTCCTTACATTTCCATGTTATTTGCTATATTTAATTATTAGCAGAATAATATATGGATCATAGAACATTAATAATATTAGAAAGTTATTTGAAGAATAATTCATTTATAAGTATCACTTGAAATTTAATCATTGTTGAAACCTTAAATTTTATTATACATGAAAATTTATAATTAAATTAATTTTATTATTATTATTATTTGTTTTATAATAAATGTGTGGAATATTGGTTGATGCAAGACTAATGAATTTACCATCAAAGAGAAAGTAAAATAAAAATAAAAATAAAAGAACTGTGTTTTTTAGTTTATGATTTCCGGTTTTGATTCCTTGAATTAAAAAAACATATTTTAGTTTAAAAAATTGAATTTTTATTTTCTAAATATTTTAAAGAACTAAATGATTTTTAAACACACGTTTTTAATCTCTAAAACTACATTAAATGTGTACTTTTTTTAAATTTAAAAGATTAAATGTTTAAAAAATAGAGAATCAAAATCATATTTATTTCAAATTTCAGATAAATCAAACCTTGATATTCAAAGGGATGGTACAAAGCCCACAACATTTGTATATTTGGCAAAACTCATTATGATGAATATAAAATTTCTTGGTGAGACATCCATGCATGCATTCAGGTGACAAGAAAAAAAAAAGTGTTTGCCTCCTCTTCTTCTTCTTCTTGTAGTCATCATTGAAATGGATTCTAATAATTCGTTTTCCCTGGACTATTTTCTCACCATTAATGCCAACTTGACTTGCTGAGTGGCTTAGTACACACCAAATGTCTCACTAGTATTGGCTTCTTTAAGACTTCTTCTAATAAAGGGAAATAACTTCTTTGGGCTGAAAGAGAATTTCAGTGACAAGCTTGAACTGGTGATCATCTGGGGAAGGTTACATTTGAATTTTCATATACTTTGTTCTAAGAAAAGCATGAGAAATTAAAACAAAAAAATAAGGACATAAAGAAGAAAAGTGTGTCTTGGCCATCAAATGTGATATTCTATGTTACCCCATAGGAAAAATTAAAAAAAAAAAAATCTTCTCATGAAAATAAGCTCAAGAAGAAGGTGCAATGGAAGAAGAATCGAACTAATTTTCAATGGGCATCTACATGACCTAGGATCATCACATCACACATTTGATTAAATATCAAACATAGAATGGTGAACCAAGACCAATGATTTCTGTTGAATTTGCTTCCCTTTAAGATGCTTTCAAATTTTCAATGATCATGATGTTTTAGTCGGTGTTAACACTTTAGAATCATGAGTACAGAAAAGTTAACACATTACCATAATTTATCTTCACCAATCAATAAATAAACAATATTCATTTGTAGATATGTATTCTAAATTTAAGAAGGGTAAATGATGTACTTTGGCATATTGAACTTGAAGAACACTCACATCAAACATCACCGACATGTAGAATTTGAACAAAATTTAAAATTTTGATAAATAGTGGAGTATATGTGCATATGGCAAGGGTGATGTGTGTTTGTGAATACTTATTGAAAAAGGAAATAGTAAAAGGGAAATATGAAGTTTGAGGCATTTGGTTTGCAATGAATCAAAAGGGTAAGGAAGATTGGTGTTTGTATGATGATGTGCTTAATGCTGCTTACCCGTGAATGCCAACTTTGGACTTTAATGTGACCAAAAAGATGTCTCTGAAGTCTCAACATAGTCATGAATCACGAGGCCAAGTTTCAACTGAATCGCAAAATGCTCGAGATTTTTATTAAGAGCTATCACTAGTAAGCAGTAACACCCGTGATCTTAGAGCCATGACCATCCAAAACTAAAATTAGGGTGCCTCTTCCCAATACACAAAATGGACCCCTAAAGAAAGTGATAGCAAAAAAATAGGATCTACCCATTATCTTTTTTTCTTTTTCAAATTTTTTTCACATTTTTTTGCTTTAAATCTCTGAATAAGTATAGTTCTTGGGAAACTGTGTATTTGATCCTTATTTGTTTCAACTCTTTGATGACATTATTACAAGTTAAAGCAAAGTTTGTATTCGTAGTTTGTATCATTTAAGAAGGAAAAATTGAGCAAATATCACATCAGTGATTTAGGCATGAAATGTGTTAAGCTATCAAGATAAGCACCGTGGGCTATGATTTAAGTAGATTGAAGACCACAAATTTAGTTTAGTCACGAGACGCATATGCTTTTAGATTTTTCTTCCATAAGGAGTCAACTTGGCAATCCAGCATTATTTCCTTGGGTTGGGGTCAAATCCCACTATCAGTTTTATCCAAAAAAAGGATTTGTCTTACATGAAATTTAAGGTAATTAGATGACTTTTTGTTCCAACTGGACACAATTGTAGTACACAATGAATGCTTAGTAGTTAGTAGCCTTAAAAAGGTAGAGACTAAAGATGCATTTTCATCCATCAAGAGTGGACCAATTTGTCATTAACATGAGATTTGATAAACATTTGCAAGTTGAGACTGCCAACTAGCAGTGACAAGAAAATATTGCTCTCATTGCCAACTACAGCTAAATCAGAGTCTTGCACTTAACCACTGCTATACATGTAATTGATTTTTTGGTGTGGTGACTCTAGTACAACCTTCAGAGTTTCACATTGTTTTCCGTGGACTTACGATTGTGAAAATGTAAGTATACCAAAAGAGGGTGAGACAGAATAAAGAAAAAAAATGCATCATGGTCATGATACATTTTCCTTCATACAGTTGAATTGTACCGTCGCTTCTTCTGTGGTGTTGAATGTACCTGTGTTTTTATTCCATATGTTTTCAATTGAAAATTTTCAAAAGCCTCTGAAATTGCCTGCACCTATAGGATTGCACAAAGAAAGGTTAGTGAATCCAACCTGAATGTGTAAAGCAAAGAAGTTCATACATGAATAGGAATAGGAATAGGATAACTAACTAACCAGTTCTGGCTTTTTGGAGTACACCTTGACTATCATATCTTGGTAAGATGTAGGTAGCAAGTGGCTTACGCGGTCATCAGGTATTGTAAATTTCTCATTGCTTTCATAATCCTGAATACATTATTCAACAAGGAAACTCAATACAACTAGCCCAATTCAATTCTAAATCAAACACCAATGATAAGGACCAAACTAAAACACTTTAAATGTTTCAATAATTTTCAACAATTGCAGCCCAGTATCCCAGAAGAAGTAATAAAAAACAGTTTAAACTAAAACAAATTAGCCCAGAAACTGTCAAACTGCACAAGGTAAGAGGATTTACTACTATAAAAATATAGTTAGGTAGGTGATGTACCTTGAAAAAGTGGATACTGCCACAGAAACATGCACCATAAAAGAGAAAATAATACATTAGGACAAGATATTAGGAAATTGAAACAAACTAAAGGTCACTGTTCAGGAACCATGATTATTCTTCTTCACTCAATACCTTTCCAGGGGATTATGCTTTCCGCGAGTCAAATCAATGCTGACATTGCAAACAGCTACATCCTCCTCTTTCAGTGTAACCCCACCATTCTTCTGTCAAATGACATATATAAAACAAAATGGAATTCCTCAATAAAGAGAAAAAATCAAAATTATATGCAATTTGAAAATAGTAAGGTTTAGCCAGATTGAACACCTGAGAGCAAACAATATCTTGAGCAGTGACCTTCTTAAAATTGTCCAGCATATCTTTTGGCACAGGGTACTCGTTACAAAACTGCAAAACAAAATTCTTCCTTAGATTCAGCAAAACTAAATAATTATAATTTAATAAATACAAAAATTTTAATCACACAAACATTTTAAGCCAATGTAACATGAATTAAGACACATATGGAATTCGTGCCAAACAGCTTGCGAAAATACCACTACCTAATAGATAATTGCAGATAACTATCACAGAAAAGAAACAGGTCAAAAACATGCCTGGTACAAATTCCTCCTTCGAATGCGCAGGATCAACTCCCTTGCTTCCTTTAGTTCTTGACTTGGACTTGTCTCAATGGTTTTAACTATTGTGTCATCCAGCTGCATTTTTTTAAGCAAATTACATTTTATGATTCAAAAGAGCATTGTTAAAATGTTTTTAATACAAGTTCATTTGTACAGGCCCTCGTAACCTTCCAGTACTGAGAAGGATCATGTATGCTAGATGAAATCTCCAAATAACTATTAGCGTGAACAAGTGCATCTACTATCATAAGCTCCATTGCCTGGAAACATCAAGATGGGATTAGAAACTGTAAAAACAAGAAGGGAAAGCTTATGGATATTAAATAAACAGGAAAGGGGAGGGGGAAGGCAGCCATCTACATCTACCTAAAATAAAATAATCTTCCAAACAAAATAACTACTTCGCACCTTCACTTTTGGATGTGTATAAACTGTTCTATACAGATCAGCACGAGTGGCAAACATTTTATGGATGGTGAGGTCTAGCAAATTGCACAGCCAAGAGCAAGGGACAATTAGAAATACAATCGAATAGGAAAATCAGAAATGCATTATGAAAAAATGTTGAGGTATGACACTAACAGTCCTTAGCACGAAAACAAATTTCATCATCCAAAACCCACATTGACTCCAATAACCTGTAGGTAAATTACAATTTTAGCTGCTAGAAGTGTTACATAACCTATATTTAAGTTTGCTTTCCAGCTAAGAAGAATTATAAAACAACTGATAAGAATTAATTATTTTTTAAGAGATTCATGAAACCTTTGAAATTCAAAATTACATCCTAGACCACAAGCTCGACAGTCACGGGGAATATAATCAAATCTGCAAAACAATAGTCTCCACAAAGTATTACAATATGGCAGAACACATGCTCAGATACTCAAAGAGTACATGAAAAAATGTATGTAAAAAAGATCAATAAACCAGATTTAACTGTTAAATTTTCTGTTTACTTACTTGTCAACATCAATTCCATTTCGCCCATTTGCAACAATATCATACAAGAAACTTTTCTCACTTGAGCTCTAAATAACCAACAATTGAGTAAAAAATATAAAAGAGAAAGGATACATTGGTAACAAATAACTTTGGTAAGAATAAAAAAATGATCCATCAAAACTATTAATAATTATGCCTAGAGAATAGAAAATATAAAATAGAATAAATTAAAAATCTTACCCTTGGAGGAGCAAAGTCAGAGCTTGCCAGTATCATATCCTGCCAACATTAACCACTTAATAGAATGAAGATGCAAACCTCTTTCTACTTTCTATTTATATGAGAGATGCAATATGCTTCTGATGCAGAATAAGTGAACAAATATCTGAGAACATAAACCCGTGCAATTTCTGTTTCAACTTAGGATATCCACACACAGTAAAGGAGATGGGAAAATGGAAGCTAGACAACCTTCTAAATCTGTTTTGAATATGTCCAAGGCGGAGCTTGAACAAACATTTCCTAGTGATGACTGGTAAAGAACAAAGAAATACCATGGGTATCTGCACATTTATTACAGTGCTTCAAAACTAGAAGAAAGTTATTTCCAGGTCTACACTGCCTAATCGCCCTATTTATTACTTACACTAACAACAACTTTGTTAATTTATTTCAGACATAATGTTTATGATCGTTAAGGAAGTGATGCTCAAAATCTAATGCAGGAAAATAAATAATGCTAAGAAGTAGCTTTACCTTGACTCTTTTTATCATCTGGGAGTCGACATCAATATGGTGTTCATCAACCATATAATCGACCATATTAACTGACATTTGTTCATGAGACCTACAACGTAAAAAAATATGACACAAAAAATAAGGAATTTACTGACAGAAGTACAACTTTTCTCTAAACATTACGAGGGGAAAATGCAGAGAAAAATGAAGTAAATTAGATCATTAAATGCAAAATTGTATTAAAAATGGTAAAAATAAGATTACCAATCGCAACCACTGATAACTTGGGGAAGAAACTGGCGTTCAAACAAGTGACTGAAAGGACCATGACCCACATCATGCAGAAGTCCTACAGAAAATAAGGCATCCGCAGTAAAAATTATTAAAAAACTATATTGGATTAAAATCAACGGTAGTTCCAAGAAACATGAGATACCTGCAAGCTTCACTGTTTGAATATCAAATCTATCAATACCAAGCTCCAGGCCCTGCATGATCACAACACAAGCACAAATTAGCATCCTGTCAAAATGACTTTACCTTTAAAATGATAAAATACTTAATAAAATTTTATACCTGATAAGTATTAAGCTTTTCCACACATTGACCAGCTAGCCAATACACGCCAAGAGAATGCTCAAATCTGGAATGCATAGCACCTGGATAAACCATGTTCGTAAAACCTGAAACATAAAAACAAACTGATTTATTGAAGTGATTAAACATACTGAACATTAAAAAGAGGACATCAAGCCATGTGGGCATCAATGGCATGACAGCTTTTGAAGCAGCTTTTTTAAAAATTACATTTCACAACAACTGTCTTCGTGTTACAGGTTACATGAATATGTAAAGAACTACTTCGTAACCAAAGAAATAAACTTAATATCTTCTGAGAGACTAAATGGATATTTAACACAATCCTCGATATATTCTATTGCATCACAAGGGAAATTTTTTTATTTATAGAGATAGATTTATTAGTCCCAGTGGTTAGCAGGGAATCAAATAATCGACATCCTTGTGTTAGTTAGGTCATGACATAAATGCATAATAAGTTATTCAGTTTCCGTTAAAATTCAATGTGTTTCATCTCATCTCTGTAACATAATAGTGAAAATTCAGAAAGATCTTTTCTCTACCTTCATGACACTTTCAACATACTATAAAAGCTGGCATATAATAATAACAAAAAACCCACATACACACACAGACACTAACAGATTCACATCCTTACACAAAATTTGTGTAAAATAATATTGTTGTAAAGCAAAAACAGTTTACCTTATACCAAATTGTTAAGCTATACTCTTAACCATAGTGTCATTTCAATATCAGAACTAAGCTATACTGCAAGTATAAATGAACTTCCAAAACTCTAAAACCTGTTTTATATATACATGCATGGTACCCTTTTCCTGCAAGTAAAACTCATTAAAGTACTCAAAATTTTCACGACACACATGAAAAATGAGTATTGATGACCAATAAATGCATCTTCTTTTGGTATTATTTTAAATTGAACTTAAAACCAAGATCTTGGCATACTTCATTTGAAACCCCAAAGCAGTAAAACCAACTTTCCCATGAAATTCCCCAGCTAGCCTCTTGCCTAAAGGAGAAGCCTAGATAGCCAGCATTTAGAGCAAAATAGCATAACAGTCCAACTAAATATTTGATAGTTTACCATTCACTACATTCTATCATTTTGCGTACTAACCTGATTACACTACAAAACAAACAAATTAAAATTATCACTAACAAACAGGATGCCTGGGAACACTCAAAAATATAATCCACTCATGGTTCTTAAAAGTGGTCCAACACTGCAAACTTGGCAACAATTTCAAGGTCTTTTTAAACTCACCAGGACCACAACTGCGGCTATTTGCCTGCAATGTAAAGGATCAAAACGAAACCATGACCACAACAACAATAACCCTTGAAGATCTTGGTCCCACTCTAACCTAATTTCATACATAAATTCCAAGCATAAAGGTTTTTCATGCTAAGTAGCCCCGCCGTTGAAACAACAGTTCAAGCATCTAAAAGCAAACAAACTATTCGTGAGCTCACATGGAAAATAAAATGCATTAAAAACCCTTCCTAGAATTAGTACCTATCCCAGTGTATTTATTTTCAATTTCAAGCAGCTTCTAATTTCTAACCGAATCTCTTACAATAAGATTCAATAAACGATGATTAACTCACCAAGTTGTTTCAACTCGCGAAGCCTGCAACATAAACAAAAAAAAACAGAACCAAAAAATTAACAAACAACAAAACATAACAACAAGCTTGTGGAAATGAACCGTTTCACAGAATAACAAAAACGTTTCAAACTCACCTCTGAAACTGCTCAGTGTCTATGAAGTTCAAACTAAGCTGCAAAAACCGAACAAAACGCAAAAAAAAAATAAAAAAAATCAGAAAAATCAAAAACAAAAAACAAAAACAATAGCGTGCTTCAGTTTTCTTCGTAGCTACAAGCGAATAAGATTCGAGAAACGAAACGATTCAATTGTGAACAGAAATTACGGGATCAATATATATGTTGCCATGGACGTTGTCGTGAACGTGCTTGCAGAACCTGGGATCTTGGCTTGAAGCGACGCCGTAGAAAGGTGGCAACGAAACGTCGACGTTACAATATGCTCCCATCTCTTTCTTCCTTTCTTCCTCTGTTATCAACTCCACACTATCAATTCACCTTCTCTCAGCTTTCAAATTTAAAGCAATGCGTACTGCTATTTATACTGTAAAAATTAATTAATATATTTAAATAAAAAATTATTAAATAGTCATATTATTACCAAAACATCATTTCTCGTAAAAAAACAAATAATTGTTTTTATCTAACTAAACCTTTTTAATGCATTTTTAATTGTGCATCACTAATTATTTGGATACTTACAGTATTGAGAATTATTGCTTTTAGGAATATTTCTTTTCTGAAACATTATTTAAAAATGGAATAATATTTCGCAGCTGTCATTTTACATAAAGAAACGTGGTTGTTAGAACTAAAAACGCTGGGTAGTTACACGGTTTGTTATTAAAATCATTAATGAATAAAATTTAAGTAATAATGAGCTTTTTTTACAAAAGTATTGTCTTATAATTTTATTATGTTTTACGCATCACCAATAATATTTAAATTTTGATTATATTAATATATACTTTATATTGTAATTTAATTAATATATATTTTATATTGTTATTTGAACATTATTAATTATGATTATTTTTTATATATTCGAAATATAATAAAAAAATGTTTCTAAAAAAATAAATTATCAACATGAATAATTAAAAAAATATTATTTAATTTTTATTATGTTTAATTTTGTGAATTAGAATAAATGATAATGTAATGTTATTGTTTACATTATTATATTTTGAAATTGTAAACTTTGTTAGTTATTCATTTTATTACATTTATAAATATCAAAATTTTAATTTTGTTTTTTATTATTGTATAAAGTTCATTAAAAAAATAACAAATGAAATTAAGGGATTTAGAAATCCCTAGGAGTATTGAACTATTAAAAAAATAATCCTACTAAAAAAGTAAATGAAATTAATGAAAGTAATGTATAAATTGTTGAAAGTAACGAGTGGTTAAAAATGACTGAAAGTGACATGAATCTAGGAATCACTAAGAAATAGTAGAGATTTGAAAATTGTCGAAAATAACATAAATCTAAAAACCAGAAAAAGTAACCTGAATTCAAAAAATGACCAAAAAGATAATAAAAAAATAATTGTCAGTGCATGAATTAATAAAAACAAATTTGTTAACGACACTAAATCTACTTGGAAAAAGACATACTCTACGAGTTTAATTATAAAAAATATATATAAAGTAGAAAGAGATTTATGTAATATATAAGAACAGAAAGACTTTTCTGTAATTCCTAAAAGTGTGTAATCAGTACATTTTTGTGTGCAATCCATACAAAATAAAGATTTTAACTTTAAATGAAATATTCCTTCAAAGAAAAAACTTTAAACTGAAGCATATTTACAAAATAAATACGACTAATTATTTTAAGTTAAATCAAAACAATAATATGTACTTGATTCGAATTGCATAAACAAGAAAGCATGACATGACAACACAAGCAAAGTATAGAATAATATATTATTAACAATATAACTCAGAAAAATATATTTATTTTAGAGTCCTAATATATTAACCTACGTTTGACGCAACACACGTGACAGCAGAATACGCAACACACGTGACAGCAGATTCTGCGCGAATAACTAGCGCGAGCTACTTGCAGTTCTTAGTTATAATCGGTGTAATATATATAATCAGTTCTTAGTAATAATCAGTGTAATATATATAATCAGATCTCAGTAATAATTGATGTAATATATGACCCAAATTTAGAGTTTCGTCTTTGATCCCTACGACGAAGGGCCTTCTCCGACAGTCGAATCATCAAATGACAGCGTTTTGAGAGTTGTGTGGATCTGTTTTGACGCCGACCAGTTCCGCGCCATCGTTCACGACAACGACCGCACGCGATCCTTGTTGTTAGCGGCGGAGTTGTTCCCGGTGTGTCGTCACGTCGAGCGCAACAATGACGATCTCGCTTGACGATCTGAGAGGGGTCGCGACTCATGAGAACAACAACTTTCAACCTGGCCTCGCAGCAAAGGAACTCGTCGAGGAGGCGACGAAGCGATTTAGAGATGAGCGTCACTGGAGGAGTCATCGGTGGTGGTAAACAAGAGTTCAGAGAAGCAGTATCCAACATGCTTATGAAATCATTATTGTTACAAAATTGTCATTGTCACATCATAATTTTTTGCCTCATTGACCTCGTCAAATGTGTGTCATGGTGGTAGTAAAACGTTTATGTTCATTTTATTATAAACAAATAATTAGTGTTAATAAAAAGAAGTTAAGAGAATTTTTATCTCTGAGCCACGGACATATCTTTTTAAACGGACACATGTATCAGACACTGACATTAATACTACATTTGTAGAACACATATCGGTGAAGTGTCTACTAGAAAAAAAAATATTTATTAAATTTTTGACAATTCAAACACAATTCTAAAAATAAAAAATACATTAATTTTCTAAAAATTTAAATTTATAATATAAATTTTTATTATAATTTTAAAAATAAAAAATAAATTATTTTGAACATAAAAAATATTATTAAAAAATATACATAAATTTTTATTATTAATTTATATACTTCATAGTTATATAATATATAAATTAAATATTTTCAATAGATATTTACACGCTAATTATTATTTTTGTACATAAATAAAGTATGAGAAGTGAGAAGAAGAAAGCAAAGTGGATAACATATATAAACGTGAGGCCAAGAACCTCAAACCCAACCACCTTAACCCCCCCAACCATGGTGGTTTTGAAGTCCACTTCACCCCTCTCATCTCTCTCTTCCCACTTCTTCACCCTCTCCTCCCTCCGCCACCGCCACCTCCACCTCCACCGCCACCATGCTCACCCCACCACCACCAAGCCCACTTCAAGAGTCAAACACTTCAGTGTCAAAGCCTACATGGATAACTCCAACTCCTTGGGCAATTTCGCCAACAGGGTCATCGGGGCACTTCCTGTGGTGGGTCTCATTGCCAGAATCCTCAGCGACGAAGGTGGCGTCGGTGATGACCTCGTGGACTTTGCTGAGTTCAGAAGGCGCGTTGGGAAGAAGTGCTCCCAGGCTGATTCCGCTGCCTTCTATGAGTTCCAAGACCGACGAGGAAGGGTGAGTGATCAACCAATCCTTCTCCTCACACCCTTTCATCTGATTTCTGGGGTTCATTCGTGTCAAATCAAAATCATGTCTTTGTAATTGATCAAGGTTGGGTAGTTAAGCAAGAGTTTCACTTTCATAGAGTTTCAACCAATCAGAAATCATGTTCAAAACAAGAAACTTGATTAGTTATTTCATTACAGAACTTAACAATGTAATTTTATTGTGTAAAAAATGTAGGAATTTACACTATCATGGAATCATAAATTGATGTGTTAAGAGTTTTATTTACATTAAGTAGAATGAACTATTTGGTATTTTATTTAAGTTTTGAGACTCTTTTATCTGATATATCAGTCTTTGTTGGTTGAGTTTTCCTTGTATGCCCTAATAAGAATTGGAATTAGAAGTTCACCTATCTAACCTGTGATATATTTAAGGCAAACCTTTATTACATGGATTAACTGGGTTTTGTGGTTAGATTTAAAGAGCTAGATTTCATGCTCAGAACTCAATCTTTTGAGTTTACATTGATGAAGACAGGTGAAATGTTTGATTCCTACCCCATAATCAAATTTGAATATTGATGGGTTGATTTATCCTTTGTTTTTGTTTTGTAATTTTACTTTTGGCATTGTTTTGGGGTAACAATTGGTTTTGGTTTTGGTGAGCTAAAGGGGAATGAATGTGTGACTTGGTGTTGGTTTGTTGTGAATAGGCAGGGGATCCTCTCTATGTTCTGTTATGCTGTTGGCTAGCAGCCGTTGGCGCAGGTCTTCTCAAAACTGAAGATATTCTAGAAGGGGTCTCTAGGCTCAGGATCTCAAATGACATTGAATTTGAGGAGCAGAATTTCATGGCCTTGATGAGTGAGGCAAAGGAGGTTGGTCCTTATTTCACTAGTTTTGGTGTATCTATCTATCTTTGAAGGTCATTTTGTTTTGATACTATGCTGCATTTGAAGAAGAACTCCACCAGTTTGCATTAACTGACTTAGTTGTTCCAATATATGTTATCTAAACTCTAAACTATGAACAGTAAAATATCACTAAGTACCAACCATATCAACACAGCAAAGTTGCATACTTGTAAGTTGTAAGTAATAGGAATGGTCTAATATTAGGATGCTCTCAAAGAAACCTTTCAAAGGGTGATGGCAAATCCCCATAACAAATCCAGATAAATTTTCATTCATCTTGTGTTGTGAGAAATGCTGTATAGAGAAGAGGAAAAACAAAGTTATGTGGAAGATATTCTTGCTTTCTGTGCCGGTATGCTTGGTGTTTTGATTATGCTGAAGCTAAGTTTTATCTATATGGCACTAAAAACACTATAAAACTTCATTCAACAATGCAGAGACGGGCAAAGCTAAAGGCTGAGCCTCCTGCTATAGAAATGGAGATTCGAGCTGGGAAGGCTCTTGATGCAATCTATGTGTGTTGCTTTGGAAGGGATGGTGTAGAGGAAGAAGATGAGAGACTGCTGACAGCAATGGTTGGTGCTGTTTTTCCAACAGTTCCACGCGATGTGATCCAGAGCCTTGTGAAAGACAAGGCAGAGAAAGTAGCAGCTGGTGTTGATGATGGTTATGTTTCAGAACTCAAGCCTCTATCAAAAGAAGCTGTGGAAATACAAATGAAAGACCTTCAGTTCCTTCAACAAAATAGTGAGACATAACAATGTGAAGCCTGTGATTTCCACTGTATAATATGAAATTATATTTCAGAAACTAAGCTGCTTTGGCCTTTTGGTTCATTCACAGAAAAAATGAGAGCCATCTTAGATCACATTCTCTTATTTTCCAGATCCATATTGAATGTTGGGGTCATAACTTTTTGAAAATTACGAAATTTCATGTAGTTTTTGTCAGCATTATAGATGGTGAAATGAAAATGGTGGTAAATCATGTCAGTAAACAGTGGCTGATATAGTTCTTGAAATGAAAAGCCTAGCTAGTTATTGTATCAATTGTTGAGTTAAGTATGGAAGATGTTTATTTCATAAGATACAAGGACATGTAACTCATTTCTTCAAATTACAAGTGATGCTAATTCCAGAAACAGAGAAGCATATGTGATAACTAGGAGCATCTTTCATATGTGTATAAAATCATTAAAAAATTATATATTATTGAAAAAGTGTATTACTTTGAATTGTTTTATTTTACATATTAGAAGTATCCACTTTTTTGTTTGTCCTACTAAACATAAAATATGCTGATATTAGTTGCATTGCATATTCGGCAAAAAGTTTAATCACACTTAGTTTTGGTCTTTATATTTTCTCAAGTCAAATCAAATAAATATGGTCTAATTGTTAATTTTTTTTACGTAAAATATTTAATTTTTTCATTTCTTTTACTCAGTGTTTTATCAAATTATTTTGAAAAAAACACTTTACATCATAATGGGAAATTTCTAGAAATGGTGTACTTTTTTTTATATTACTTAGGGATGGTAAAATGCGCCAAGATTTATGGGTGAATGGTTAGTTGGCAGGTTAGTTCACTTTTTTTTTTTACACTTTTATAAAGGATCTCATATTTTTGGAATACAAATTTGTGGTGGTTAATGTTTTATATAAAATTTTATTTATAATACTTTATTTATACATTATTTAATTTATTGAAGTATTGTTAATATTTAATTTATTTTGTTAAACATTAAGTTTTCTTTAATTAAAATATTAAAATTTGATATAATTTTATTACTCTTTTTTATATTTTTATTGTAAAAAAAAATATAAATGATTATAATCAAGTAAATAGATTTAAAACAATATAAAGAAGGAAAACAAATTGAAAAATGAGAGGTCAACTCTTCATCCCACCTTATGACAATGCGGATTACTATTTTTAATCAACACAATCTTGACAATCAGATTAAAAATATTATTCAATTGATATTTTCTTGAAAATATTACAATTATCCTAAGTATGTTTAAATGGCATGACTTCATATAATATAAGTTTTTGCATAATAAAGATGACTTTGTATAATATAAGTTGTGCATAATAAAGATGACTTTGTGACCGATGTAATTTTAATATTGATGGCAATGTGGCTGTTTATGTGATAATTTATTATAAATGTATTGAGCACACAAACAAACTCCCCTACATACTTTAGCGTTGGATGAGAAGAGTTTGATTTCTTAGTTGAAATTATATTTGACCAACACAACTTCCATGTTAATGATAAAATAATTATTTATGTGGTAACTTACTATAATGTATATGGTAAGGAGAATTTGACTTCCTAGTTGAAGTAATGTTTGACCAACATAACTTCAATGTTAATGGTAAAAGTCATTGTTTTTTATTAACTTACTATAAATGTAGTGGTACACAAATAGATTCGGATACACACTTTACTATTATTGAGTTTAGGAAAAAATAAAAATAAATAAATATATATAATTTTTTTACACACAAACCCATAACAAATACATTTCTTAATTTAATGTTTGTTATGAGTGATTGCTAAAATTCCTTCATAAAATGTTTTTTTTACAATATAATAAAAAATTATTTAAAACTAATTAAATGAAACAAATTTAGTACCTATGAATATTAAAGTAGAATTCTAAAATAGTAAAATAAATATGGTAAATAATATAATAGTTAAAATAAATGATATATACAAAAGTATGAAAATAATAATCAGAATAATAAACTTATTCTCAAGTATCTTATAAAATATTAAAGAAACATTTTTTACTTTGTGTAAAAAAATTTAAATAGTAAAGCCATATAATATATGAATAAAAAACAAAATCCTATCTTATATAAAAAATAAAAAAATAGAAAAATATTTTATAAAAAATAATAAGCTACTAAAAAATTTATTTAGCAAACATTTACATATTATTATTAATAAGTAGTACCATCACATCATAAGTTTTTCAATGAAGAATATGGAAAATATAGCCCTAAACTTTTCCCTTCACTTCTCAAGTGTAGGTTTCTCTTGGCATCACATCATTTTCAATTCCAATGCAAAAATAAAATCTTGTAAAAGATTTGATACCTTGGGTGGTGAGTTACTCCTGCAAGAAACTGAAGCAACTCTGCATATTCTATCTTTTCTCTCAACCAAACACTATTCTTTGTGCAGGGATTGTCATGATTATAAACTTCTAAAATCAAACACCATTTGTAATATTTGTTATTAAAAACACACAAAATAAATTTTCTTATATTGATTAAATTTTAAAATAAAATGTTAATCCTATTTATTCTTGACATATGAATAGTTGATCACTTAAAATATGTCAACACTGAAATAAAACAAATTATAAGGAATAATTTGAAAATTTTATTTAGGATAAAAACAACACATACAAATTTATTAAAAGAAAAATACATACCAGTCTTCATCAATGATTAATGTATCGCTTAATTTCGTTGTAAAAGTCATAAGTTTAAAATCAATTACTTAAAAAAACTTGAAATTTATTAACATAATATAAAATTTAAGACTCTAGATATTAAATAGGACCCTGAATCATAATAAAGAAATATTTTCTATTTTAACACTATCAATCACCAAATAAGAAATTAATTAAAGTATGAATATTATAAAAAATAAATTAAGACATTGTAAAATCACTATTACTATATAACCTACACCCAAAGAATAATGAGAATAATTTATTCTTTTAAGATGAAATCAGAAAAAAATTATTAAGGAACGTAAACAACCACAATTTACGAGGAATTAAAATATTATTTAATTAATCTTTTACTTTTGGATAAATCGTTTCAATTATATTTCTTTTATTTTAAATGGTGTATATATGATATTCTCACAAGGAAACCTTCATTTGAAGGTGTTTGATTTCGACCAGCTACACATATTTTTGAAGTGTGTGGTTATTAAATAGGGTGATGATAACAAAATATTAATAATTTCACTTCCTAATCCATTTTACCCTTACAACAAAATATTAATATTTATTATAAAAAAATAATTTTTTTAATAAAAATATAAACAAAATATTAAATATTAAAATAATTTTTAAAATTAAAAAATTAAAAATAATTAAAATATTAATATTTACTGAAATATGGAAGTACATTGTCAAAAGACCATTTTCTTATTAAATATTAACAGAAAAATTGTAAAGGGGCGAAAAGTAGATGGAGCATGACTAAAAAGACTCTATATTAATAAATATGATTTTTCATAAGATGTTCTTCATTACAATATAATACAAAAAATTTATTTAAAATTGATTAAATAAAACAATATTAAACTATAATTCTACAATAGTAAAATAAGATTGTAAATAATATAATAGTTAAAATAAATTGTATAATATAAAAGTATGAAAATAATAATAAGAACAATGCAAACTTATTCTCAAATATATTATTTATTAAAATATTAAAAAAAAATTCTCACTTTGTGTAAAAAAAATTAAATAGTAAAATCATATGTAATATATATGAATATAAAATAAAGTAATAAAATTATATCTTATATAAAATGTTAATATATATTTATAAAAAATAAAAAAACTCAAAATAATAAACTACTAAAAAAACTTATTTAACCAACATTTACATATTATTAGTAATAAGTAATAACATCACATTATAATTTTTTGAATGCAATATGGAAAATATAACCTTAGACTTTTCTTTCACTTCCCAAGGTGAGGTTTCTCATGGCATCACGTCAATTTCAATTCATATGCAGAAATAAAATCTTGTTAAAAGATTTGATAGGTTGGGTGGTGAGTTATGCATATTTTGGATTCTTAACCATTGCTTCATAGTTCTATCTTTTCTCTTAATCCTATAAGAAAGTGAAGCTTCCATGCATACTTTGCATTCTCTCAACCATGGCTGATATCATCAGTTGTTTACCAGACTCAATCCTTTGCTACATTCTCTCTTTTCTCCCAACCAAAGACGTGGTTACAACCAGTGTTTTGTCCAAGCGTTGGAACCTTCTATGGCGTTCAGTTCCCTCTTTCGATTTCGACCTCAATACGCTATATAATCTTGATTATGACATAGAAATGGAGGACTTCTCTCGCTTTGTTCGCTCAGCGAACTCTTTTCTGCGTGGGCGCGATATGGACCAACCACTCCATAGATTACGTTTTATATGTTCCTTCGTTTATAATTCTAGTAGTATCGAGAGATGCATTGAGGATTTATTGAGAATAAGTGGTAGTCTTGAACACCTTCATCTCGAACTGATTTGCTACACTGCGGCGGTGCCCTCTGTTGTGTTTAGCTCCACAACTCTTGTAGTTCTCAAGTTGACCAACGTAGAACTGACAAATGTTTCTTTTATTGATTTGCCCTTGCTTAAAATCTTGCATTTGAATTCTATTCGGTTCCAAGAATGTTATGATCTTCTTGAACAGCTTATATCTGGGTCTCCTAATCTTGAAGACTTGGAAATCGATACTATTGATTGCATTATTCAAAATGAAATCCGCGCATTTCCCAAGTTGGTTAGAGCTAAAGTCGACACACTTGTAGTTCCATTGGAATTTGTTAAGAACGTTGAAGTTTTGGTCACAGATAAGGTAATGCATGTAAAATTTGCTTCTCATTTACTTTGTACTTTTAAGGGAAAAATATGATTTCTGATGTTTTTGATATTATTTTGTATCTCTTACAGATATTGGAGACAGACCTGTTTTGTGATTTTCAGAATTTAGTTCAACTTGAGTTTAGCACTTGGGAGTTTAGCAAGAAATGGCCTCACTTTTGGGAAGTGTTCAGGCATTGTCCAAAGCTTCAAACTCTTGTCATTTGCATTGAAGGCATTGAAGGCGATGAAGACGAAGAAGGCACCGAAGGCGATGAAGAAGAACAAGTTTTGCCATTCCCACTTACTGTTCCTACATGCATTTCATTACGCCTTAAAACCTGTTGTCTTAAAGACTACAGGGGTTCTGCGTTTGATTATCGATTTGCGGAATATATTATGCTGAATGCAAGTTTTTTACAGACCATGAAATTCCTCATTCACCAGGATGAATATAGTGATCTTGTGAGAAGACATGATATGATAAGAGATTTATCCTCATGCAGAAAGAGTTCGGATACTTGTACACTATCATTTGAAGAGTCAATTTGGGGATCTGAGTATGATTATTAGTGGATATGTTTATCAAATAAATATAGTTTTCTTCACCTAATTCAAGTTTGTTTCATATTATTACATTTTTCGATTAGAATATATCTTACATTGATGATTTAAGATGATGTTTAATGTAATCTTTTTTATTATATGGATTATTGACTTTGATGGCGAATTCTAATAATCCCATCATGCTGTCAAAACAAATTTTGTTATGCATTTGTATTTGTTCTTATAATTTATATTTATAAATATTTGTAAATTAGAAAAAAATTAGACCTTCCACAATTGAAAATAAAAATAAAAATATAAATTATAATGATTAACAACTTGGGTTTTATTTTAGTCCATATTTTTCCTCTGGATTCTAACTGAGTCAAATTATATCATAAACATAGTGCTTAGCTGCAAAACCCTTGTAGTTATCAAATTCACCAACTTAACCCTGAAACATATTTTCTTTGTTGATTTGTCCTTGGTTAAAATCTTGCATTTGTGTTTCTTTCTTCCCCGTCTCTTTTTGGGACTCCTAATCTGGAGGATTTGCTAGTCATATGGCTGCAAATACTGCAGAAAAGTTCTACAATTTGCCCAAGTTGGACCCGTCCACATATAGTTGGAAATTAATAAGAACTTTCAAGATTTGGTCACAGATTTAGTAATGTGTGTAAAATTTATTTCTTATTTATTTTCCATTTTTTAAGGGGAAAAATGGAGTTTTTGATGTTTTGATATTCAGAATTTAGTTCAGTTTGAGTTGACCCATGTGCACTTTGGTCGTGAAATGCTCAAGCATTGTCCGAAGCTTCAAACTCTTGCCTCTGGACAAGGTTTTTTGAATTTGTTTATTCCGTCTAACTTGTCAATCCAACAGGTTAAGTAAGGCGAGACATGATGGGATCACTTCACCCTTTTTTATTTTTGACACTTTTATAGAGATCTCTTACTTTTAAAATAAATTATTTATATTATTTTTTTTATACATTATTTGATTCATTAAAATAATGTTGATATTTTTTTATTTTGTTAAGTATTAAGTTTTTTTTATTAAAATATTAAAATTTAATTTAATTTATTCTTATTGTCTAAAAAATGAGATAAATGATTATAATTAAGTAAATAGATATATAACAAATAAAAAAGGAAAAAATTTGAAAAATGACGATGAACTCGCCATCTCACCTTATAACAGGATAATCTACTATTTCAAATTCACACGTTCTTTACGGATCGGATCATGCACCGATGCGTTTTACCACCCTAATATTACCCAATTGAACATTTTTTTTTGGTGATAATTTACAATAAATATATTAAGCATGCAAACAAACTTGGCTACATACTATAGGTTGGGCGGTGAGTTATTCCTGCAGGAAACTGAAGTAACTATGCATATTTTGGATTCTTAACCATTGCTCATACTTCTATCTTCCTATAAGAAAGTGAAGCATCCATGCACACTCTGCATTCTCAACCATGGCTGATATATCAGTTGTTTTCAAGACTCAATCATTTGCTACATTCTCTCTTTTCTCCCAACCAAGACGTGGTTACAACCAGTGTTTTGTGGTTTTTTTACCATGATGGGTTATTTTTTTTGTTTTACTAAAATGGGGTCCGTTTAAAAAAAATTACAAATTTAGGCAAGTCGTGCCTAATTGGGACGACTTCATATGCAGAAGTCGTCCCAATTAGGCACGACTTCTGCCATGTCATACTAAAGTCATGTCAACTTGGTACGACTTTTTCCCTGTCATACTGAAGTCGTGTCAACTTGGCACGACTTCTGTCATGTCATACTGAAGTCGTGCCAACTTGGCACGACTTCTGCCACGTCATAATTTTTTAATTTTATTGTTTATATATTGGATAGTAAATTATGTAATGTTAAAAATTATTTTTTTCTCATCATTACGTATTCTGTAAAATCATTACTTCTCAAGCTATTTATTTTGCAAATTCACAACAATAATTCTCTATTTATTTTCCAAATATAATAATTTTTCATTTATCTATTTATTTCTAAATTCAATAATTTTTTTTTCTATTTTTTAATTAATCAAATAATCAAGTTATTGTATTACATTACCGTCAAACATGATTCATACACGATTATCCAATTTTTTGTTCCTTTTAAACTAACACTCTTAGAAAATTATGTATCAAATTAATTTTTAACCTTACATAACTTACTATCCAATATATAAACAATAAAATTTTAAAAAAAATGACGTGGCAGAAGTGGTGCCAAGTTGGCACGACTTTAGTATGACAGGGCAGAAGTCGTGTCAAGTTGGCACGACTTCAGTATGACATGGCAGAAGTCGTGCCTAATTGGAACGATTTCTGCATATGAAGTCGTGCCGAATTTGCACGACTTGTCTAAATTTGTAATTTTTGTTAAACGGACCCCATTTTGGTAAAAAAAAATAAAAAATAACCCTATCATAGTCAAAAAACCGTGTTTTGTCCAAGCGTTGGAACCGGCGTTCAGTTTCCTCTTTCGATTTCGACCTGAATACACCATCTAATCTTGTTTATGAGATAGAAAAAAAGGTCTTCTCTCGCTTTCTTCGTTCAGTGAAGTCTTTTCTGCATGGGCGCGATATGGACCAACCCCTCCATAGATTACGTTTTATATGTTCCTCCATTCATAATCAAAGTAGAATCGAGAGATGCATCGAGGATGTATTGAGAATAACTGGTAGCCTTGAAAGGATGCATCGAGACACATGTGCAAGAAGGGGGATGCATCGAGACATGCTACAACTGGTTGTGAGGGCTATAGCTGTGATCAAATTGCAGGGACGTAGGGTGCTACACGTTTGAAGATATAGAGCGAATTCTCTTAAGGAGACACATGTGCAAGAAGGGGCCATGATATGCTGTAGGTATTCACTGACGTGAGCAAATCCAAATCCAGCAAGGTTTGTATGAGGCAAATTCCGCCATGATCGCCGAAGTTATACAAGGTCGATGAACCGGCGATCTCCACGCGGGCGTAGTCGGTGGTCGTCGAAGGTCTGCAAGGGTCAACATGAAACGGCGATCTCCATGTGTGCGTAGTCGGTGGTCGTCGAAAAAGGCGATCTCCATGCGTGCGTAGTCGGTGGTCGCCGAAGGTATGCAAAGGCCAACATGATCGCCGGTTAATGAAGCGGCGTTCTGTCAACATGATCGCCGATCGAAGAAGCGGCGTTCTCCATGTAGTCGGAGGGTGCTGAAGTTTTACAAGGACAACATGATCGCCGGTCGATCAACCGGCGATCTCCATGTGCGTAGTCGCTGGTCGCCGTAGGTATGCAAAGATCAACATGATCGCCTAGTCGGAGGGTGCTGAAGTTTTACAAGGACAACATGATCGCCGGTCGATCAACGGGCGATCTCCATGTGCGTAGTCGGTGGTCGCCGTAGGTATGCAAAGATCAACATGATTGCCGGTTGATGAAGCGGCGATCTCCTTAGGTCAACATGATCGCCGATCGATGAAGCGGCGTCCACTATATGTGTAATCGGTGGTCGCCGATGTTGGTTATCTTTTGGTAGGATTTTCTCACTTTAAGGTTGTTCTGCTCCAATCATAAATGTGAGTTTCGCTTGTGGATGATATAGGAAGTCCACTTCTGGTTACTGTATATGGGTTGGGATACCCCTGAAGTATCCCCTTTAATTTTATTTATTCATTGCTGATAAAAAAAAACTGGTAGCCTTGAACACCTTCACCTCGAATTGGGTTGCTACACTTACACTGCGGTGCCCTCTGTCGTGTTTAGCTCCAAAACTCTTGTAGTTCTCAAGTTGACCAACATAGTACCGACAAATGTTTCTTTTGTTGATTTGCCTTGCTTAAAATCTTGCATTTGAATTCTATTTGATTCGAAGAATGTTATGATCTTCTTCAACAGTTTTTTTTTGGATGTCCTAATCTCGAAGACTTGGAAGTCGATACTTTTGATTGTATTAATATTCTAAATGAAATCCACGCTTTCTCCAAGTTGGTCAGAGCTAAAGTCGATACAGTTGTAGTTCCATTGGAATTGGTTAAGAACGTTGAAGTTTTGGTCAGCGTCTAAAATTTGTTTATCGTTTACTTTGCACTCTTAAGGGAAAAATGTGATTTATGATGTTTTGATATTATTTTGTATCTCTTGCAGATACATGAACCAGACCTGGTTTGTGATCTTCAGAATTTAGTTCAACTTGAGTTTAGCACTTGGGAGTTTAGTAAACAATGGCTTCACGTTTTAGATGTGTTGAGGCATTGTCCAAAGCTTCAAACTCTTGTCTTTCGCATTGAAAGCGATGAAGCAGAACCAGTTTTGCATTAACCACTTACTGTTCCTACATGCTTTTCATTGCGCTGTTGTCTTAAAGATTATAGGGGTTGTGCATTTGAGTTTCAATTTAAGGAATATATTATGCTGAATGCAAATTATTTATGGAGCATGAGATTCCTCATTCACAATGATGAATATAATGATCTTGTGAGAAGACATGATATGATAAGAGATTTATCCTCATGCAGTAACACTTCAGATACTACTTGTATACTATCATTTGAGAAGTCAATTTGAAAAGTTAATCTTTGAATATTTCTATTTATGGATATGTTTATCAAATTAATCTACTTTTCTTTCATTTAATTTTATTTGGGGCGATTGTTCTATAAATTCTATTGGTCTCTAAATTTATTTTTTATTTAATAATTTTTTTATAATGATATATGAAATTTGAATATGGATGTAAGATGATATATCAAATTAATATACTTTTCTTACAGCAGTGATTTGAGATGAAGTTTAATGTAATCAATTGTTAATTCTTTACTTAAAATATTTAATTTTTCATTTCTTTTATGTTTTATCAAATTAATTTGATAAAAGCACTTTACATCATAATTGCCAAAGTTGGGAAATTTAAACAAATGGTGTACCTTTTTTTTATATTACTTAAGTGATCTTAAAATGGTGGAGCGAGTTAATTTTTTAAGACAATTTCTTCCTAGACCATATCAATTCTAACATGTACTCTATCATTTTTCTAAATTTCAAAATTACTCTTATTCCAAATTTAAAAATCTGAAATAGTAAATATAATTTAAAAATATAAAAAAATACATTCCGAATAAGAATATCCAGAACACAAAATTGAAAATGCATTTTGTATAAAAAATTTCAGAATTTAAAAATGTATTCTGGATATCTAAATCCAAAATATTTCCAGATAATAGGTTCCGAAAATAATTTTTATTTACACCTTTTTTTTAAGGTTACTTTCGTCATTTTTAATAACACGTTGGGTGCATGGTGCATGTTGGAATTGATATAATGCAGGGAGCATTTGCCTTTTTTTAATTCGTTTCGTAATGGTTCAGTCCGCCTAACTTGCCGCGGGATGGTTCACCATTTTTTTTACACTTTCAAAAAAGTATCTCATGCTTTTGAAATCAAAATAAGAATCTCATGATTTTTTTAAATCAAAATCGATAACAATGTTTGATATAAAACTTTATTTATATTAATTTATTTATACATTATTTGATTTATTGGAGTATTGTCGATATTTACTTTATTTTTTTAGAAATTAAACTTTTTTTCATTAAAATATTAAAATTTGTTTTTTTATATTTTTATTATTCAAAAAAGTGATATAAATGATTATAATCAAGTAAATAAATATAAAACAAAAAAAATAAATCAAAATTTGAAAATGAATCAACCTGCTAGCCCACCTTATAACAGGGTGAGTTACTATTTACGGTCCACACAACCTTAATGGTTAGTTCAAAACGTGTCGGGTTGATCTGTTTTGCTATCTTAATATTATTATTACCACTATTATCAAATCGTATTTGAATGATAAGACTTCATAAAATAAAAATTGTGCCTAATGAACATAACTTTATGGTGTTGATGGTAACTTACTATAAATATACTGAGCACACAACAAATTCGGCTGCTGGGTGAGAAGAGTTTGACTCCCTATTTGAAATCATGTTTGGCCAATACAACTTCCATATTAATGATAAAATAATTGTTTATGTAATAAGTTCCTATAATGTTATGAATAGGATAAGGAGAGTTTGACCCCTAGTTGAACTAATGTTTGACCAACACAAAATGGTAAAATCGTTGTCTCTGTAATAACTTACTGTAAATATAATGGATATATAAATAGATTTGGATACACACTTTATTATGAGTTTATAGGAGTGTTACATATATATACATATTCTTTCTTCCTTACATACAAGCCCATAATAAATACAATCAGTGATTGCTAACATGGTCCTTCATAAAATGTTTCTTTTACAATATAATAAAAAAATTATTTAAAACTAATTAAATGAAACAAATTTAGTATCTATGAATATTAAAGTATAATTCTAAAATAAATATTGTAAATAATATAATAATTAAAATAAATAATATATATGAAACTAATGATCAGAATAATAATAAACTTATTCTCAAATATCTTATAAAATAGTAAAGAAACATTTTTTACTTTGTGTAAAAAAAATTAAATAGTAAGGTCATATAATATATGAGTAAAATAATAAAATTATATCTTATATTAAAAAATAAAAAATTTAATAATTTTTTTAAAAAGAAATAAAAATAATAAACTACTAAAAAAAACTTATTTAGCAAACATTTACATATTCTTAGTAATAAGTAATACCATCACATCATAAGTTTTTCAATGTAGAATGGGAAATATAACTCAAGTGTAGGTTTCTGATGGCATCACATCATTATCAATTCCAATGCAAAAATAAAATCTTGTAAAAAGATTTGATATGTTGAGTGGTGAGTTATTTAGCAACTATACATATTCTATCTTTTCTATCAATCAAGCACTAATCTTTCTGCAGGATTCTCATGATTATAAAACTTATAATAAAATAGGACCCTGAATCATAATAAAGAATTTCTATTCTAACAATATCAACCATCAAATAAGAAATTAATTATATTAGGAATATTATAAAAATAAATCAAGACATTTTAAAATCACTATTACTAATTTACTATATAGCCTACACCCAAATAATGAGAATAATTTATTCTTTTAAGATCAAATCAGAAAAAAAAAATATTAAGTAACATAAACAACCACAATTTACGGGGGGTTAAAATATTATTTAATTAATCTTTTACTTTTTGGATAAATCGTTTCAATTAGATTTAAACTAAACCTTCATTTGAACGAGTTTGATTTCAACCAGCGACACATCATATATAAGTGTGTCATCTCATCCATGCAAGTGTGATTTTGAGATTAGAAAACTCTATATTCAATATGATTTTTCATAAGATGTTTTCTTCATTACAATATAATACACAAATTTATTTAAAACTGATTAAATAAAACAATTTTAATATTTATGAATATTAAATTATAATTCTAAAATAGTAAAATAAAGATTCTAAATAATATAATAGTTAAAATAAACTAAAAGTATGAAAATTATAATAATAAGAATAATAGCAAATTTATTCTCAAATATATTATTTATTAAAATATTAAAAAACAATTTTTTACTTTGTGTAAAAATATTAAATAGTAAAATCATATATAATATATGAATATAAAATAAAATAATAAAATTACATCTTATATAAAAAGTTAGAATATATTTTATACAAAATAAAAAAAAAAACTTAAAAATAATAAACTACTAAAAAAACTTATTTTAGAAACATTTACATATTATTAGTAATAACATATAACCCTAAACTTTTCCTTTCACTTCTCAAGGTGTAGGTTTCTGATGGCATCACATCAATTTCAATTCCAATGCAAAAATAAAATCTTGTTAAAAGATTTGATACGTTGGATGGTGATGAGCTATTCCTGCAAGAAACTGAAGTAACTAGGCATATTTTGGATTCTTAACCATTGATTATAATAACATATAATCCTATAAGAAAGTGAAGCATCCGTGCACAATTTGCAGTCTCAACCATGGCTGATAGGATCAGTAGTTGTCCAGATTCAATCCTTTGTTACATTCTCTCTTTTCTCCCAACCAAACAAGTTGGTTCAACCAGTGTTCTCTCCAAGCGCTGGAACCTTCTATGGCATTCAGTTCCGTCTTTGGATTTCGATTACCCAGACGGAATGTATGATGACGGTCAGGCCTGTAATCGCTTTATTCTCTCATTGTACTCTTTTCTTCTCTGGCGTGATAAGGAAAAAACCTTCCACAGATTTCGCCTTAGATTCAAGTCTTTATATAATCATAATGAAATGGAGACATGAATTAAGCTTGCAATAAGAAGAAGTGGCAGTCTTAAACACCTCAACCTTAGTCTGCATCCCGGCATTGCGGTGCCCTCTGTTGTGTTTAGCTGCACAACTCTTGTAGTTCTCAAGTTGTCCAATTTAATGCTGAAAAATATTTCGTTTGTTCATTTGCCCTTCCTTATAGTCTTGCATTTGAATTCTATATATTTATCAAAAGATGTAGATCTTCCACAGTTTCTTTCTGGGTGTCTTAATCTCGTGGACTTGGAAGTCTTCAACACTGTGAGTGACAGTAATGTAAAAGAATTCCACAGTTTGCCCAGCTTGCTTAGAGCTGAAATCGATCCAACTGTAGTTCCATTGGAAGTTGTTAAGAACGTTGAAATTTTGTTTGCTGATAGGGTAATGCGTGTAAATTTTTTTTCTTATTTATTTCCCATCTTTAAGAAAAAAATGTGATTTCTGATGTTTTGATATTATTTTGTTTTTCTTGCAGTTACGGAAAGAAGACCTGGTTTGTGATCTTCAGAATTTAGTTCAACTTGAGTTTGCCATTTCCGTGTCTAGTCAGGGATGGCCTTGCGTCTTGGAAGTGTTCCGATGTTGTCCAAAGCTTCAAAATGTTTTCATCCTCATTGATGGCGATTTAGAAGCAGTTTTGCCATACCCACTTACTGTTCCTACATGCATTTCATTGCACCTTCAATTCTGTTGTCTTGAATGCTACAGCGGATCTGCATTAGAGTTTCAATTTGCGGAATATATTATGCTGAATGCAAATTATTTACAGATCATGGAATTCCGCATTGATAGTGATTTATATAATAATCTTTTGAGAAGACATCATATGATAAGAGATTTATCATCGTGCCGTAAGATTTCATATGCTTGTACACTTTTATTTGAAAAGTTATGAAAAGTTAATGTTTGACTTTTATATTAGTGAATATCTTTATCAAATTAATCTACTTTTCTTTACCTATTTCAAGTGTGCTGTATGTTTCTAAATTTATTTTAGTTTATGTTTAATAATTTTCCTACAGATTAGTGGATGATGTCATGGGTGTGTACTTTTCATTCTTGTATAGTTTAAATTCTATGAATAACTATAAAATGTAAAAGAAATTCATCGTAAAGAATCGTAATTCGGTATTGGTATATATTTTTCAAAATTGGTATTGCAAACTTCTCTTTACCTTCCGTTTACCTCATTCCTTCAATTTAACCATTTTTCTAAATTAGATCAAATCAGTAGTTGGAGAACCAAGGAATGTCCTTAACCAGGGCGTTTTTTTTCAAGCGGAGATTTGAGCATTGAACAATGCATTGAGTGCATGGAAAACTTTTGGTAGAAGAGGGAAAAAGTTAAGTAAGGAAAGCTGTTTTAGTTAACAAATTTAAAAATAAGTATTTCTCTATAAATATCCTTGTAATGTGACCTTCCTTTACATGCCAAGTTTGACGGTCTTGAGTTGTATGTTGGGTATGAGATTTTGGGTTTACTAGCAAAGGGTCAAACTTTTTACTAAGAAACTGAAGAACATTCGTATGATTGTGTTCCATGTTTTTCCGCGACATGGTAAATTGATTAACATTGGTTGTAGTTGTGTAATTTTTTCTAGTTGCTTGTTAGAGCCGAAGAACATCAGTTGCTTCATTTACGGCTTCTCCTCCTTTGAGGATTTTGATGATTTCTCTCTCCTCGTCTTTCCACCCTTCCTTCTCTTCTTTCATCCCTCCTATCAAACCATTCTTAGCCCCTTTCTCTTTGTTATGGACTTCTTTCCTTACCCTTCCCTCTCTTAAAAAACATCTCAACTGCTCAACCTGAATTAACTCTTCTACTTTGTCTTTCAAAGCTATGCATTTTTCTGTGTGGTGGCAATGATTTTTTTGATATTGACAGTGCTTACTTTTATAAGCTCTGTGTGATGGCAATGATTTTTTTATATTGACAGTGCTTAATTTGATAAGCTCGTTTTGGTGTTATTACTTTTCTTGGTGCTAGCATTATCTCTGCCACCATTGCCTTTTGTAGTATTCGAGCTCTATTAGTGCTTAAAAAAAGTATTATGTGGAAACTTCTGTCCACGAGATCCCTCTTTTAACTCTTTTGTATTCTTGCCCTCCTTTTCTTTCATTATGTTTCTTTTCAACTCCGCCACTCTCAACCGATTTCGAAAATCCCTCAACTCTTTCTTTTGTATAAACTTTGTTGCACGTTATCTCAACTCATCGAGATTAGTTGCTAGCTTTTTACAAAGGTTGTCTATTTAGATTGCGTATACTTAGTGCAACATTTCCAACACACTCCATAAATAACATTAGCGATTTTCCTTTCTCCATCCTTGTATTCATTAAGGCGATTGAAGTCAAGTGAAGTGATGTGGTTGGTTTGTAGCAAATTTCGCTCCAAACTTCTCAACAAGTGTATCAAAAAATCAATAGATAATGATGTCAGACGAGTAAATCAATTCTTTAGAGTAGTTGGAAATACTCGACATAAGATGGCGTCATTCCAGGTATATAAGCTTATCTGTATTGTATAAATTGTTATGTGTTCATTGGGGTCCGTGCTTCCATCGTACTTATTCATATATAGAATTTTTCAATTTTCATAATTGATTGTTCCATACTAAAATTTGATTTAATTTGATTGTTCTTTCTTTGTATTTTTATTGTTCGAAAAGTGATATAAATTATTATACTCAAGTAAATAAATCTAACACAAACAAAAATTAAAAAAAAAAAAATTTTAAAAAGTGACAGATCAACCCGCCATTCAATCCTATGATAGGGTGAATTATTATTTTCAATCCACACAACCTTGACAGGTCAAGACAAAACGTGTTGGATTGACCCGTTTTGCCACTCTAATATTATCCAATTAAGCATTTTTTTTAAAATATTACTAATATTGCCAAGCATGTTTGGATGACACGACCTCGTAAAATAGAAGTTGTGCCTAATGAACATTACTTTATGATGCAATTTAACTTTCCAATTGAATTCATGTTTGACGGATACAACTTTAGTGTTGATGGTAATATGACTGTTTATGTTACTATAAATGTATTGAGCACACAAACAAACTTGACTACATACTTTAACGTTAGGTGAGAAGAGTTTGACTCCTTGGTTGAAGTTTGACGAACACAACTTCCATATTGATGATAAAGTAATTATTTATATGATAACTTACTATAATGTTGAATAGGGTAAGGAGAGTTTGACGCCCTAGTTGAAGTAATATTTGACTAACATAACTTTAACGTTGATGGTAAAGTCATGATCTTTGTTTTTTTTTATCATCAACAAATTAATTAAATAAAAAAAAAATATTTTAAGAATGTCTCAACCTTTTACTTATAAAACCCTAATAGTTTAAGTAAGAAAACACAACACAAAGCTAAGAAATACACCACCTAACTTAATATGACTTAAATTAGTAAAGAGCCCCAACCCTAAAAAAATACCTAAGTCATGATCTTTGTAATAACTTACTATAAATATAGTGGGTATACAAATAGAATTGAGTACACACTTTGCTATTGAGTTTAGCATATATATATAACTTACTATAAATATAGTGGGTATACAAATAGAATTGAGTACACACTTTGCTATTGAGTTTAGCATATATATATATATATATATATATATATATATATATATATATATATATCCTTTCTTTTTTTTACATACAAATCATAACAAATATATTTCTTAATTTAATGTTATGTTATGAGTGTTTGCTAACATGTATAAGAAAAAAATATTTAAAAGTAATTAAATGAAACGAAGTTTGTATCTATGAATATTAAAGTAGAATTCTAAAATAGTAAAATAAATATGGTAAATAATATAATACTTAAAATAAATGATATATACAAAAGTGTGAAAATAATAATAAATTTATTCTCAAATATCTTATAAAATATTAAAGAAACATTTTGTGTAAAAAAATCTAAATAGTAAAATCATATAATATATGAATAAAAAAGAAAATAATA
This sequence comes from Phaseolus vulgaris, assembly GCF_051622355.1. Taxonomy (NCBI): domain Eukaryota; kingdom Viridiplantae; phylum Streptophyta; class Magnoliopsida; order Fabales; family Fabaceae; genus Phaseolus; species Phaseolus vulgaris. The sequence goes on along the minus strand of NC_143501.1, from coordinate 3,285,363 downwards.
AATTATATCTTATTTAAAAAATAAAATTTTTATAAAAAATAATAAATAAAAACTTAAAAAATAATAAACTATAAAAAAACTTATTTAGCAAACATTTACATATTATTAGTAATAAGTAATACCATCACATCATCAGTTTTTCAATGCAGAAAATGAGAAATATAACCCTAACCCTAAACTTTTTCTTTCACTTCTCAAGTGTAGGTTTCTGATGGCATCACATCATTTTCAATTCCAATGCAAAAATAAAATCTAGTAAAAAGATTTGATATGTTGAGTGGTGATATGTGATAACTTTTATTGGATACACCAACAAATGTAGACTTCAATGTTGCGTCTAAAGAAGGATTTGGAAGAACATAAGAGTAAAATTTGGACATTGTTTTTTCTTATTTTTCTTATAGGTGCTAAAGAGACTCTATATTAAATATGATTTTTCATAAGATGTTTTCTTCATTACAATATAATACAAAAATTAATACAAACAAAAATTTATTTAAAACTGATTAAATAAAACAAGTTTAATATCTATGAATATTAAATTATAATTTTAAAATAGTAAAATAAAGATTATAAATAATATAATAGTTAGAATAAATGGTATAATATAAAAGTATGAAAATAATAATAAGAATAATAACAAACTTATTCTCAAATATATTATTTACTAAAATATTAAAAAACAATTTTTTACTTTGTGTAAAATATTAAACAGTAAAATCATATATAATACATGAATATAAAATAAAATAATAAAATAATATCTTATATAAAAAGTTAATAGATATTTTATATATAGAAAATAAAAAAACTTATTTAGCAAACGTTTACATATTATTAGTGATAAGTAATAAGATCACATCATAAATTTTTCAATTATAACCTAAACTTTTCCTTTCAGTTCCCAAGATGTAGGTTTCTGATGGCATCACATCAATTTCAATTCCAATTCCAATGCAAAAATAAAATCTTGTAAAAGATTTGATGTGTTGGGTGGTGAGTTATATATGTTCTTGTATATTTTTAAATTAGAAAAAAAAAATAGATATTACACAATTGAAAATAAAAAAATACAAATTATAAAGATTAACAACTTGTTTAATTTTAGTCCATACCTTTTCCAGTAACATAATCCTTAGCAGATTAACAACTTGTTTATGTTTGGATGATATATAAGAAAGAACTTTTCTTAAGAAAATTATTAAATTGAAATCAATTTTTAAAAACTAAAATAACTAATTATAATAATAATTAAATTAAATATTATTTTAGAAACTAAAAAAAATAGTTTTAAAAAAAATTAGTTTATAAGAAATAAACAAGATATGGCACAAACAATGCATCCTTTCCATTTCTTTCATTAGGCTCCATAACTGCATCAACCTCATAGCTTAATTTAATTTAATGATTGCTAAAGAACTCTATACTGAATATGATCCTTTATAAGATGTTTTCTTGTTACAATATATTATTTAAAACTAATAAATGAAACAAATTTTGTATATATGAATAGCAAATAACTATAAAATAAATATTGTAAACAATATAATAATTAAAATAAATGATATAATATAAAAATATCTTATTCATTAAAAGATTAAAAAAATAAATTTTAATTTGTGTAAAATAAGTTTAAATAGTTAATCATATATAGTATATGAATAAAAAATAAAATTATATCTTATATAAAAATTTTAAAATATTTTAAAACAAATGAAAATAGAAACTTAAAAAACATAATAAACTACAGAAAGAACTTATTTAGTGAACATTTACATTATTAGTAATAAATAATACCATCACATCATATCATAAGTTTTTCAATTATAGCCCTAAACTTTTCTTTTCAGTTCCCAAGGTGTAGGTTACTCATGGCATGCACATCAATTTCATTTCCAATGAAAAATTTAAATCTTGTTACAGAAACTGAAGCAGCTTTGCATATTTTGGATTCTTAACCTTGACTCATAGTTCCATCTTTTCTCTCAATCAAACACTATTCTTTCTACAGGGATTCTCATTATTATCATCAACTCATAAAGAAACACTATTCAGTAATAATGTTTGTTCATAATTGATATTTAATACTTAACCAGTTTTTCACGCAATTGAACATTAAAAACATACAAAATCAATTTTCTTTTTATTTACCACTTAAATAAGGAATATTGAAAGGTAAACAGGGATGCAAAATGTAGCCGAAGGAAATAATGTTAGGTTAGATCATATTGATTCATTTTTAAAATAACATGTTAATCCTATTTGTTCTTGACATATGAATAGTTTATCACTTAAAATATACCAACACTGAAATAAAAACAAATCATAGGAAAACTTATTAGGGGTCATCATTCATTAATGTATCACTTAATTTCATTGTAAAAGTCATAAGGTTAAAATCTATATCTTAAAAAACTTGAATTATATTAACATAATAATATACAATTTAAGACTCTTGATATCTTAAAACATTTTTTTATCGGCAATAAAATATATCTTAAAACATAATATTAACATCTGAATTTTATAACATTTCTCTCACTGAAATATCTTAACATAAAAATAAATAAAACTTTAGATTATGAGATCTTGTCCATAAAATATGTTCACATAATATTAAAGAAACCAAAATAATCTTGAATGGTAAAAATATAAAAATCATTATATTAAAATATATATTTCTGTTTGTTATCAAATGAAACATTAATAAAAATTTTGAATTTACCTTTGAGTAAAATTTGTGAAAAATATATTAAAATAAATCTAACCCAATATAAAATATAAGAGAAAAAAAATCTTGAATTTTAAAAATATTAAAATCATTAGATTAAAAGTATACATTTTTTTTACCTATAAAATAAAATATTAATAAAGATGTGAATTTATCTATTTGAATAAAAAGTGTGTAAAAAGATATTAAAAGAAATCTAACCCAATATAAAAAATAAGACAAAAAAAATCTTGAGTTTTAAAAATATTAAAATCATTAGATTAAAAGTATACATTTTTTTACCTATCAAATAAAATATTAATAAAGATGTGAAGTTATCTATTTGAATAAAAAGTGTGTAAAAAGATATTAAAAGAAATCTAACAGAGCACAATCCAGAAAAAATAATACAATGTAGAATGAGACCTATTGAAATTCTCCAAACTTGTCCTTTCACTTTCCAAGGTTTAGATTTGCCATGGCATGCACATCAATTCCAATGCAAACATAAAATCTCATTAAGCGATTTGATACGTTAAACGATGAGTTATTCCTATAAGAGAGTGATGCATTCATGCACACTTTGGATTCTCAACCATGGCTGATACTATCAGTGATTTTTCAGACCCAATCCTTTGTTACATTCTCTCTTATCTCCCAACCAAAGAGGCTGTTGCAACCAGTGTTCTTTCCAAGCGCTGGAATCCTCTATGGCGTTCAGTTACCTGTTTCGATTTCCACCTGGATACGAAACATTTTCGTTATGACGAAATAAAAGAGGCCTTGTCTCGCTTTCTTCTGTCAGTGAACTCTTTTCTGCGTGGGCGCGATATGGAACAACCCCTCCACAGATTATGCCTTAGATGTCCTTCTTTACTTAATCAAAATAGTATCAAGACATGCATTGAGGATGTATTGAGAAGAAGTGGTAGACTTGAACATCTCGAACTCAATCTGCTTTGTGTCTTTGCGGTGCCCTCTGTAGTGTTTATCTGCAAAACTCTTGTTGTTCTCAAGTTGGCCTTCCTAAAATCGAAAAATAATTTTCTTGTTGATCTGCCCTTACTTAAAATCTTGCATTTGGATTGTGTTAATGTAGGACACTGTGAAGATTTTCTTCAACAGTTTCTTTCTGGCTGTCTTAATCTCGAGGACTTGGAAGTCAACAGAATTGTTGATCTGCCCTCTGTAGTGTTTATCTGCAAAACTCTTGTTGTTCTCAAGTTGGCCTTCCTAAAATCGAAAAATAATTTTCTTGTTGATCTGCCCTTACTTAAAATCTTGCATTTGGATTGTGTTAATGTAGGACACTGTGAAGATTTTCTTCAACAGTTTCTTTCTGGCTGTCTTAATCTCGAGGACTTGGAAGTCAACAGAATTGTGGGTGCTACTAGTCTAAAAGAATTCCACAGTTTGCCCAAGTTGGTCAGAGCTAAAATCGATACAGCTGTAGTTCCATTGGAAATTGTTAAGAACGTTGAAGTTTTGGTGACAAAAACGGTAAAGCATGTAAAATTTGCATCTTATTTACTTTCCATTTTAAAGTTAAAAAATGTGATTTCTGATGTTTTTATATTCTTTTGTATCTCTTGGCAGATAAATAACGTGGTTTGTGATCTTCAGAATTTAGTTCATCTTGAGTTTTCCACTTGGGAGTTTAGTTTGGGATGGCTTCACGTTTTAGACGTGTTGAGGCGTTGTCCAAAGCTTCAAACTCTTTTCTTTCGCATTGATGCCGATGTAGGAGGAGTTTGGCCATTCCCACTTACTGTTCCTATATGCATTTCATTACACCTTCAAACCTGTTGTTTTGAATACTATAGAGGTTCTGCATTTGAGTTTCAATTTGCAGAATATATTATGCTGAATGCAAATTATTTACAGACCATGAAATTCCGCATTCCCAGAAACGAATATAATAATCTTAGGAGAAGAAAGCGTATTATAAGAGCTTTATCCTCGTGTAGCAAGAGTTCAACTACTTGTACACTATCATTTGAGATAAGTCAATTTGAAAAGTTTTTGTTTGACTATTTCTATTGGTTGATATGTTTATGTGCGCGGATGAACTTGATCTGCATTTATCAGACTAAATTCGATAAACGAGTTAGTCCACAGTACCACAACTATAATAAACCAGGTTATATTTCTTATATATTACCACCACCAAAGCAGGTTATTCAGTAAACAATTTTAGGGTCTGTTTTTTTCTGAATCTATAAATTTGTAGTAAAAGAGAATGAGAGAATATTGGTTTCAACACTAAATTTTAAAATGGATATAATAAAAGGAAAATCGGTTTAATATTGAATTTTTTAAATTTGTCCTTTTTTATTTTAAGGTTTATTTTTTTTATATTTTCATAAATAAAAGCTAGACTTTTTCATTTCAAATAATTGTAATTAAATAAATTTAATTAATAATAAAATAAATTTAATAAAAAATATATAATTTTTATAATAAAAAAATGATATAATAATTATAATTATTATAAATATAATAATACTTCTTATACTTAATATAAAACAATTTTTTAAATTTATGAATATTTAATTTATAATCTTTTCATATATTTAAAATTGTGCCTGCAGTAGTGACTTTGAATTTTTGCGTTGGCAGAAATAGTGACTTTGAGAAGAGATGATATGATAAGAGATTTAACTTGGAATCTTTTAAATCTTGGAATACCTAAATAAAAGATGTTAATTTAGTTTAATTATCGACTAGAAACAATGAATATTTTATAGTTAAACTACCATCATTAATTTAAATTTGATTTTATTTAACAATTGAAATTTTTTTCATAAGTTAAAGATTAATCATTTAAATTTTTTGTATCTGCAAAAATAATTAAATCAAAGGTATCCCAATCCTTTTAAAAAATCAAAACCAGAACCTAACAACTAGAATCAAGCTTTGGCTTCCTCAAGTAATTAGAGCTACTTCAAAGAACCTAGAGCAACAAAGTAGTTTGTACTACACCAAAAACCAGCAAAACTTATGACAACAAGCTGCATAATAATGAACTTATGGCAACAAGCTGCATAATAATGCTTAACACTTGCCAAAGGTTACTCAACCTTCCTTCAATCACCAAGGCCTGCACTGTGACACACTATCAGTTCTAGAGCAATGAAAATAATAAGCATCAACATGCTCCATCTAGATGCTCCTTCATATTAATTGGTCTAAACCAGCTCTACACCACCCAGTACCTCAGAGAATTCTGCTCCATTAAGTTGAATTTGTAGTGGCACCTCTTCCTCATTCGAGCATTGCGGTTCCCTCTGTTGTTTTTAGATGCAAAACTCTTGTAGTGCTCAAATTGGCCAACTTAGCACTGAAAAATATTTCCTTTGTTGATTTCCCCTCGCTGAAAATCCTGCACTTGAATTTTGTTTCTTTCTCTAAAGGTTTAGATCTTCTTCAACAGTTTCTTTCTGGGAGCCCTAATCTTGAGGATTTGGATGTCCAGAATTTAATTGCTAATGCTGCAAATAAATTCAACAGATTTCCCAAGTTGGTCAGAGCTTCAGTCCTTTCACATTTAGTTCCATTGGAAAATGTTGTCCGTTTACATTTAGTTCCATTGGAAAATGTCAAGAACGTTGAAATTTTGGTCACAGATGGAGTATAAGAATCCTTTGTTACGTGATGCTATGATAAGAGATTTATCTTCATGCAGGAAGAGTTCATATACTTGTACATTTTCATTTGAATAGTTACAAGATTTGACATTCTCATGAAGATGCAGTTTTGCCATGCCCACTTACTGTTCCTACATGCATTTCATTACATCTTAAAATCTGTTGTCTTCAATACTACATGGGTTGTACATTTGAGTTTCAATTTGCGGAATATATTATGCTGAATGCAAATTATTTACGGACCATGAAATTCCGCATTCCCAAATACGAATATAAAAATCTTATGAGAAGACAGACTATGATAAGAGATTTATCCTCGTGCAGTAAGACTTCGGATACTTGTACACTATCATTTGAAGAAGCAATTTGAAAAGTTAATGTATGACTTTTCTATTAGTGAGTATATTTATCAAATTAATCTAATTTTCTTCTTTGTCGAATGTCTCTAAATAGATTGTTTCATAATTTTCTTACACAATAGTGGATGTTGTCATGGTTGTACTTTTCCTTCTTGAATAGTTTAAATTCTATGAATAACAGAAAAATGTAAAAGGAATTCATTGCGAAGAATCGTAATTCAGTATTGATATTTATTTTGAGGTAATTATTATAGAAAGTAGTGGTATCACTATGAAAGTATTTATACCTACTATCACTCAATTATAAACAACTGAATTTTACTAATTTTCTCAAATTAGAATTAGAATCTATCTTAAAGTGGTGATTTGAGATGATGTTTAAAAGTAATCCTTTATATTAATTATATGGATTATTGACGTTGATTGTTAATTCTAATTCTAACAATCTTGTCTTGAATATTTATATTTATAAATGTATCTGTAAATTAAAAAAAATTTAGACGTTACATAATATCTTTTATTGTATATAGAATTAATAATTAAAACGGAACCCTTCAATAGTGTTCAACCTTTATATATATACCTTTATATAAGTACAAAAAAAACATCACCCTATCATCTCACTCTATGATATGATAGAGCCAATTACTATTTTTAATCCACACAACCTTTGCATGTCAGGTCAAAACATGTTTCACTGATCCGTTTTGTCCACCCTAATATTACTCAATTGAATATTTTTTAAAATATTACCAGTATCATCAAATGGTATTTGAATGACACGACTTCATATTATAGAAATTGTGCCTAATAAATATGATTTTGTGGTGCAATTTAACTTTCCAATTGAACTCATATTTTACCAAATACAATTTTAGTGTAGATGATAATGTCAGTGTTAGGGGTGGCAAAGTGGGGCGGGCCGTACGCCCCGCCCGCTGCAAAATGACACGGGGCAGGTTGCTTATTTCAACTCGTTGACCCGTTTAGGCCCGTCTCGCATAACCCGCAGTCCGCGCCGGTCAAGTGCGGGACGGTGTGGGTTGGCCTCCATAACTTTAAAATGTATAATTTTTTTTTCTACAATCCTATATTTTCTTCATCTAGTCTCATATTTTACATTCCAAATTTTTTAATAACATGTTATTATAGATGTTTCATGAAAATAATATTATGAAACCATTTACCTAATGCATCTAAATAAAAAAAATTCAAAATGTGTATATAAAAAATTATTTTTTTAATAAATATTTCTTATAAGGGTTGGCCTGCATGTCCGCGGACTAACTCTTATGCAGGGCGGGTTAGAAAAATCAACTCACCCATTTTATGCGTGACGGACCAACCTGACTCGCTTTTTGCAGACCAAGTACGGAACGAGCCTATACGAGACGGACCAACCCGCATTGCCACCTAGTGAGTGTTTATGTGATAACTTACTTACCATAGATTTATTGTATACACAAACAAACAAACTCGACTGCATATTTTAACATTGGGTGAGAAGAGTTTGACTCCTTACTTGAAGTTATGTTTTACCAAAACAATTTTCATGAAATTATTTATATTATAACTTACTACAAATATAGTGGGTACACAAATAAATTCGGGTACACACTTTACTATTGATTTTAGAGGAGTGTGTGACACAATTTAATATTATGTTATGAGTGATTTCTAACATGATCTTCATAAATGTATTTTTAGCAATATAATAAAAAATTGTTTAAAACTAATAAAATAAAACAAAATTAGTATTTATGAGTATTAAATTAGAATTATAAAACAGTAAAATAAATATTGTAAATAATATAAAAGTTAAACTAAATGATAATAAACTTATTCTCAAATATCTTATAAAATATTAAAGAAACATTTTTTACTTTGTGTAAAAAAATTAAACAGTAAGGTCATATATATATATGATGAATAAAAAAGAAAATAATAAAATTATATCTTATATAAAAAAATAACAAATAAAAACTTCAAGAAACTACTAAAAAAAACTTATTTAACAAATATTTACATATTATTAGTAATAAAAAATACCATCACATCATAAGTTTTTCAATGCAGAATGGGAAATATAATCCTAAACTTTTTCCTTTCACTTCCCCAATTGTGGGTTTTTCTCATGGCATCACATTATTTCCAATTCCAATGCAAAAATAAAATCTTGTTAAAAGATTTGCTATGATGGGTGATGAGTAATTTCTGCAAAAAAACTGAACCAAGTGTGCATATTCTATCTTTTCTCTCAACCAAACACTATAGGGATTCTCGTGATTATTTATAATATTTGTTATTAAAAACATACAAAATAAATTTTCTTTTTATTCTTTTATACCACTTAAATAAGGAATAGTTAAAGCCAAAGGCATGCAAAATGTAACCGAAGGAAACTTATATATGTTAGGTTGGATCATATTAATTAATTTTTAAAATAAAATGTTAATCCTATTTATTCTTGACATATAAATAGTTTATTTAATTAATTTATAGCTGATAAAAATAAAGATATATATTATAATGGAGATTTACTAGTTTTAATGATGATTGAAATCACGTAAACTAAGGATATATTAGTGAGAAGCTGAAAGAGATTTATCGTTATATCACATATCAAAGTCTTAAAAGAGTGAATTATATTTTTCTTTGAAAAGATAATATATTTCGATTAATATCCTAATTATGTAAATTCATATATTATTGGTATCTTTGTGAATGTATTTTTAATGAATAAATTAAAGGATTGTGTATTTCTGAAATGTTTTGTTTGGATTTTGACTTAATGTATAAATTAAAGGTTAAGACATTTTTTAAATATTTATTTTTTATTTAAGTTATTTATAATTGAAAAAAAAATAGTTATATATTTCATTGTACAAATTTTATGGATTTATTATAGTTATTCTTTAACTTATCGTTGTGTTGGTCATTATTTATGTGATAACTTATATATAAATATATTGGATACACCAACAAATGTAAACTCTAATGTTGCGTTGGTCATTATTTATGTAATAACTTCTATAATAGTATATTAGATACACAAATAAATGTAGACTTTAATGTTGCGTCCAAAGAAGTGTATGGAAGAACATAAGAGTAAAATTTGAACATAAGTGTATCAAATTTGAACATAAGAGTAAAATGCCATGGGTGTAGACATCCCATGGCATCACATCAATTTCAATTCCAATGCAAAAATAAGATCTTGTTAAAAGATTTGATGTGTTGGGTGGTGAGTTATTCCTACAAGAAACTGAAGTAACTATGCATATTTTGGATCTTAATAACTATTGCTCATACTTCTATCTTTTCTCTTAGGCTACGTTTCGATCCAGGGGTGGTACTATTGTCGATGACGGAAGTCACAACACCACCCCGTTTGGATCCATGCATTGTTGCGGGTGAGGATCCAACGAAAGAGAAAGTTGAGTGAATTGTGTTTTTTCTAAAAGATGAAGAGAAAGTTTCACTGTGCAGTGCGAGTGTCAAGTCATCACCACGAATTTCCAATGTTGCCCTTCCTCCATTCACAGATAATCAAAGAGAGCGAAGCATAAGCAAAGAGAGCGAAGCATAGAGTGTGTAGTTGAAGAGATTCGTAAGTCATAGTGTGTGTTAGGGACTTCATTAACGTATAGGTTATTCATCTGAAAGTGTTGTGTTCATCTCTGGGTTCATATGTGCCTTCATCTGGGTTCATCTTTAGGTTCATCTGAGGTGAGTTTATATGTTTGATTGTTGGTTAATCGATTATGGCTTAAATATCATGGGGAAAATAATCGATTATAGTGTAATCTGTAAAAATTTTCAGGCATAATCGATTATTTGTTGTGATAATCGATTATGGTTGTTTTTAGCCTAGTAGCATAATCGATTATGCTTTGATAATCGATTATCTCAAGTGTGTAAAAGGGGTCCTAATCGATTATGTGATGTGATAATCGATTATGTTTGTTTTTTACCTACTAACATAATCGATTATGCTATTCATAATAATGAAAATTATTATTAAAATTAATTTTATATATATTTGTATATATATAACATAATATAATTAAAAAAGTCATATATAATATTAAAATTATGTAAATAAATTAACTTAAATAAAAAAAATAATTAATAAAATATTAAATAATAAATTATATTTTAATTTAAAATTATAATTAACTAAAATATGAAATAGGATTAATCATTATTTTTTTTATATAAAGGGTAAAATTGTAATTTTACAAATTTTACTATTCAAAATATATTAAAATACTCTCACAACTATCACATCATTAACAATTTCCAATAAACTTTCTTCACACATCCACTCTAACATACCACAATCCAAACAACCTCAACTTTCTTCACACTTCCACTCCCACTCACCCTCAACTTTCCACTCCCCCACACCCTCTAATCCAAACACACCCTTAGGCTTTGTTTGGATTAGAGGGTGTGGGGAAGTGAAAAGTTGAGAGTGTGGGTGAGTAGAAGTGTGAAGAAAGTTGAGGTTGTTTGGATTGAGATATGTTAGAGTGGATGTGTGAGAAAAGTTTATTGAAATTGGTGAGTGATGTGATGGTTGTAAGAATATTATAAATTATTTTGAATAGTAAAAGTTGTAAGATTATAAATTTATCCTTCTATATAAATGAAGAATAAATAATAATTTTTATTTTTATATTTTAGTTAATTAAAATAATTTAAAGTTTAATTTATAAATAAAACAAAAAAATGTAAAATTGAAAGAAATAATAAATTATAATTTAAAATTTAAATATAATTTTATTATTTAACATTTTATTAATTTAATTATTTTTTACTTAAGTTAATTTATTTACATAATTTTAATATTATTTATGATTCTTTAAATTATGTTATGTTATATAAATATAATTATTTTTAATAATGATTTTCATTATTATCAATAAATATATATATTTTTTAAAAATAGATATTTAGAACATTAACTAGTTGTCAAAATATATAATATAAAGTCATTACATTTTATCCGAAAAAAAGACAAAGACATGTTAATTTGTTTGTAATTTTGAAATTATGTAAAAATAAAAAACATAATAATGTTAATTAGAAAAAGAAAAGACATCCTCACTAATAACATTTTAATCAAGTTAAATATTTAAATGAATTTTGTATTCACATTAATAAATCAAAATCTAAATTATTATAATATATAATTTAAAATATAATAATAATTATTATAAATATATAAATATATTTGTAGGTATATAGGTATTTTCATTTTATTAAAAACATATTTAATATATTTATTTTTATTATGAATATATTAAATATTTCTTGGATATTTAAAGTTTATTTAAAATAAAATTAAATAATTTTAATTAATATTTATTATCATTATTTAAATATATTTAGAATAAAATATATTTAATATTTTTTTATGTTTTATGACATGTGCAATATAGTTTAAAAATATTGGAATGTGAATGATAAATATTATAAAAGAATGAGGATATATAGATAATTTTTAGAGATTTAAGAATCACTTCCTCTCTTCTCTCCTTACTTCTCCGAAACTTTGATAAGAAAGCCTCTGCCTCCTCTCACATCCTTCCGCGCCCTCTCATACGCTCTCATTTGTGGATCCTATAAGAAAGTGAAGTATCCATGCACACTCTGCATTCTTTCAATCATGCCTGATAGGATCAGTAATTTGCCAGATTCAATCCTTTGTTACGTTCTCTCTTTTCTCCCAACTAAAGAAGTTGTTGCAACCAGTGTTCTCTCAAAGCGCTGGAATCTTCTATGGCGTTCCGTTACCTCTTTGGATTTCGATCTCCCAGGCGGAGACGAATACGGAAACGAAGTGGCCTACTCTCGCTTTCTTCTCTCAGTGTACTCTTTTCTGTTTACGCGTAATATGGAACAACCCCTCCATAGGTTACGCCTTAGATCTTTCTCTAACAACTATAATGATTATATGTTCGAGACATGCATTAAGGCTGCAGTGAGAGTAAGTGGTAGACTTCAACACCTCGACCTCAGCCTGTTTCCGGTCATTGCGGTGCCTTCTGTGGTGTTCAGTTGCAAAACTCTTGTAGTCCTCAAGTTGACCTACTTAGCACTGAAAAATATTTCCTTTGTTGATTTTCCTTTGCTGAAAATCTTGCACTTGATTTGTGTTTCTTTCTCAAAAGATTCAGATCTTCTTCAACAGTTTCTTTCTGGGAGTCCTAATCTCGAGGACTTGAAAGTCAAGAATTTCAGTGCTAATGCTGCAAAAAAGTTCAACAGATTTTCCAAGTTGGTGAGAGCTGAAGTTGATGCACATTTAGTTCCGTTGCAAAATGTGAAGAACGTTGAAGTTTTGGTCTTAGATGGGGTAATGCGTGTAAAATTTGTTTCTGATATATTTTCCATTTGGAAAGGAAAAAATGGGGATTTCTGAAGTTTGATATATTTTTTCTCTCTTGCAGATATATGTAAAAAATCTGGTTTTTTATTTTCAGAATTTAGTCCAACTTGAGATGAATCATGTGCGCCTTTGTAAGGAATGGGCTGCGGTCTTGGATGCGTTCAAGCATTGTCCAAAGCTTCAATATCTTGTCATTGGCATTTTAGAGGTTTCGTTATCTAATTTATGAATCTTCTTGTTATCTTTTCTTCAAACCTAAGGATTAATATACTTTTATGATTGTTTTTTAACAGTTCGAAATTTTCCCACTTGCTAAAGGCCTTGAAGCAGCAGTTTTGGCATACACACAACCTGTTCCTACATGCATTTCATTGCACCTTAAAACTTGTTTAATTAAGCACTACAGTGGTTTTGTAGTTCAGTTTCTATTTGCAAAATATATTATGCAGAATGCAAACTATTTACGAACCTTGAAATTTTGCTTTAATTGTTCTAGTGAGGCTTATAAAAATCCTTTGTTACGTGATGCTATGATAAGAGATTTATCTTCATGCAGGAAGAGGTCATATATTTGTACACTTTCATTTGAATAGTTACAAGATTTGAGCAGTGACTGTTATGTTTTCTTGTTTGTCTTTCCATTCATTTAATAATGTGGATATGTTTATCAAATTAATCTACTTTTCTTCACCTATTGAATTTTCATGCGTTGTGAAGTTTCAAATTTGTGCGATCATTGCTTTTTAGTGTTTAGATTCACCTAACTGTTTATTTCACAATCTTCATGCCTTTATGGATCGTATAGTCTTCCCACCATGTTTTTTTTTTTCTTTTTATTTATATATTATCCATCTCTTGCGTTTTTAGATCAGTGAAGAATCTTTATGAAAAAAAAATACACAATACTTTTTTTGAAAATAGAATTGCAATGTGACCCTACTGTTCTATGATAGTAAAGAGTGGAATCTTGTAAATACATTTGTAAGTTATAATAGACAATGAGCACCTAAATGAAAGATATTAATGTAATTTAATTATTGATTAGAAACAATGAATATTTTATAGTAAAACTTCTATCATTAATTTAGTTCTGGCACCAGCTGCAGAATTCATGATTGTTGAAGAATTATGCAGCAAATCCTATCATTTTCGATTACAATCTTTGTTTACTAATACTAATCCTATAATTTTCAATTACTATTTTATCAACAAAGGCTCATAGTTACCACGACCACACTTAATATACTACTTTTACAAATAGAAAGAATGAAAATAGAACAAAACTATTAAACTAAAAATTATATATTGTATTTGAAATACTTGGGGTCACATGTATACATACTGTGAATTTCCAAATGCCACTATCCATCAATTCACGATGACTTGTAAAGATAACAACGTCACTGTATTCTTCTAAATATCATCCAAATTTAATACGTAACTATAATATTTCTCAAATACCAGATACTATAATTAATACCAAATAAATGTTAAGTCTCACGCTAAAGTTAGTCAATGAAACAATATTAATATTTATTTTCTGACTAATTTTAAATAAAATGAAAACTAATTTGAGACCTTTCAAAAATAATAAAATTATAAATAGAGATAAAAATTACTATTGAAACAAATTAAAAAAAGTGATAAATAAAGAGACAAAGAAAGACGATAAGATATTTTTCTAGAAGAATTCCCCAGTTTGCCCTAGTTGGTCAGAGATAAGATCGATACAGTTGTAGTTCCATTGATATTTTTTAAGAACGTTGAAGTTTTGGTCACAAATAAGGTAATGCTGTAAAATTTGTTTCTCATTTACTTTTCATTTTTAAGGGAAAAAATGTTTTTATAAATTATTTTGTATCTCTTGTAAATAGATGAAGACGACCTGGTTTGTGATTTTAAGAATTTAGTTCAACTTGAGTTTACTACTTGGGGGTTTAATGAGGGATGGCTTCACGTTTTAGATGTGTTGAGGCATTGTCCAAAGCTTCAAACTCTTGTCTTTCGCATTGAAAGCTATGAAGAAGAACCAGTTTTGCATTAACCACTTACTGTTCCTACATGCTTTTCATTGCGCTGTTGTCTTAAAGATTATAGGGGTTGTGCATTTGAGTTTCAATTTGCGGAATATATTATGCTGAATGCAAATTATTTATGGAGCATGAGATTCCTCATTCACAATGATGAATATAATGATCTTGTGAGAAGACATGATATGATAAGAGATTTATCCTCATGCAGTAACACTTCAGATACTACTTGTATACTATCATTTGAAAAGTCCTGTTAAGCTCTTTTAGCAGCAGAAGGGTAATTGTAGATGCTTTTTTGGTTCAATCCAGAACGCAACAAGGTTAGTTTTTTTGGGTGTAAGGAAGGCAACCTTTCATGGGGTGGAGAGGATTCGAAAAGTCAATTTAAGAAGTTAATGTTTGAATATTTCCTACCTTTAATCTTTTTTCCCAACGTTTTTGATGGAAGAAGGTTTCAACGAGGCACCACATTTAATGAAATCAGACTTACCAATTACGTATGAATTCTTTCGAAAGAAAATCTTTCGGCTAAGGAAGAATTCATTAAAGTGAATCTCTATCGAGAGTACGAAAGAAAAACCTCTTGGCCTCTCGACCAAGAGAGTTCAAAAGAAAACCTCTCGGTCAAGGAAGAATTCACCCAAGTGAATCCCTGCCGAGAGTACGAAAGAAAACCTCTCGGCCAAGGAAGAATTCACCCAAGTGAATTCCTGTCGAGAGTACGAAAAGAAAACCTCTTGGCCAAGAAAGAATTCACCCAAGTGAATCCCTGCCGAGAGTACGAAAGAAAACCTCTCGGCCAAGGAAGAATTCACCGAAGTGAATCCCTGCCGAGAGTATGAAAGAAAAACCTCTCGGCCAAGAAAGTTCGCAAGAAAACCTCTCGGCCCAGGAAGAATTCACCCAAGTGAATCCCTGTCGAGAGTACGAAAGAAAAACCTCTCAGCCTCTCGGCCAAGGAAGAATTCACCCAAGTGAATCCCTGCCGAGAGTACGAAAGAAAACCGAGAGTTCGCAAGAAACTCTCGGCCAAGGAAGAATTCACCGAAGTGAATCCCTGCCGAGAGTACGAAAGAAAACCTCTCGGCCAAGAGAGTTCGCAAGAAAATCTCTCGGCCAAGGAAGAATTCACCTAAGTGAATCCCTACCGAGAGTTCGAAAGAAAACCTCTCGGCCAAGGAAGAATTCACCGAAGTGAATCCCTGCCGAGAGTACGAAAGAAAAACCTCTCGGCCTCTCGGCCAAGAAAGTTCCAAAGAAAACCTTTCGGCCAAAAATTACATCTAGCGTATGTCTTTCACCACTACATGTACACGTGCCTCGAGTACAAGTCACCACACTCGACATCCAGCAACAGAGCAATCACGAACACACTCGGCCTACGAACACTCACGACAATTCGACTCTACGTTATGTTTAAATCAACTCACTCGAGCCTATGGGCATATGTATTACCGGGTGGCCGAAAGGCCGACCAGACGACAAAGCCGATCGAACGACAAGAAACAAAGCTAAACACGTAATTAGGTATAAACAAGCCAACTTAAGTGATAAGCGCGATTAAGGCACAATTGGGCCTTCGTTTGGACCCTAAAGCAGGCCCATAGCGACCGTAGCCCATCTAGAGCAGTATAAATAGCAGAAGAGACACAACACCCAAGGTAACTATTCACTCCCCATTCTTCTGGTACTTAGCTCTCGATCTGACTTGATCGTCGAAGTGTCTTTGCAGGTACTCCCTCCATCGTGTCCAGACCAAAGGTAATCCAACTAAAAATAACTAACCAAAGACCGAAAAGACGAGAAGATCGTCACAAAAGAAAGTGGTTCACCAGGATTTAATCTTGTATCAACATTTATATTATAACTTACTACAAATATACTGGGTATACAAATAAATTCGGGTACACACTTTACTATTGAGGTTAGAGGAGTCTCTGACACAATTTAATATTATGTTATGAGTGATTGCTAACATGATCTTCATAAATGTTTTTTTAGCAATATAATAAAAAATTGTTTAAAACTAATAAAATAAAACAAAATTAGTATTTATGAATATTAAAGTAGAATTCTAAAACAGTAAAATAAATATTGTAAATAATATAATAGTTAAACTAAATGATAATAAACTTATTCTCAAATATCTTATAAAATATTAAAGAAACATTTTTTACTTTGTGTAAAAAAATTAAACAGTATAAGGTCATATAATATATGATGAATAAAAAAGAAAATAATAAAATTATATCTTATATAAAAAATAACAAATTTAATAAATATTTTATAAAATATAAAAACTTCGATAAACTGCTAAAAAAAAACTTATTTAACAAATATTTACATATTATTGGTAATAAAAAATACCATCACATCATAAGTTTTTCAATGCAGAATGGGAAATATAATCCTAAACTTTTTCCTTTCACTTTCCTAATTGTAAGTTTCTCATGGCATCACATCATTTCCAATTCCAATGCAAAAAATAAAATCTTGTTAAAAGATTTGCTATGATGGGTAGTGAGTAATTTCTGCAAAAAAACTGAACCAAGTGTGCATATTCTATCTTTTCTCTCAACCAAACACTATAGGGATTCTCGTGATTACTTATAATATTTGTTATTAAAAACATACAAAATAAATTTTCTTTTTATTCTTTTATACCACTTAAATAAGGAATAGTGAAAGCCAAAATGTAACCGAAGGAAACTTATATATCTTAGGTTGGATCATATTGATTAATTTTTAAAATAACATGTTAATCCTATTTATTCTTGACATATAAATAATTTATTTAATTAATTTATAGCTGATAAAAAATAAAGATATATATTATAATGGAGATTTACTAGTTTTAATGATGATTGAAATCACGTAAACTAAGGTATATATTAGTAAGAAGCTGGAAGAGATTTATCGTTATATCACATATCAAAGTCTTAAAAGAGTGAATTATATTATTCTTTTTGAAAAGATAATATATTTCGATTAATATCCTAATTATGTAAATTCATATATTATTGGTATCTTTGTGAATGTATTTTTAATGAATAAATTAAAGGATGGTGTATTTCTGAAATGTTTTGTTTGGATTTTGACTTAATGTATAAATTAAAGATTAAGACATTTTTGAAATATTTATTTTTTATTTAATTTATTTATTGTTGAAAAAAAAGAGTTATATATTTCATTGTACAAATTTTATGAATTTATTATAGTTATATACTTCTATCTTTTCTCTTAATCCTATAAGAAAGTGAAGCATCCATGCAGACTCTGCATTCTCAACCATGCCTGATAGGATCAGTAATTTTCCAGACTCAATCCTTTGTTACGTTCTCTCTTTTCTCTCAACCAAAGAAGCTGTTGCAACCAGTGTTCTCTCCAAGCGCTGGAATCTTCTATGGCGTTCAGTTCCCTCTTTGGATTTCGTTTACCCAGGTGGAGACGAATACGTAGACGAAGTGGCTTGCTCTCGCTTTCTTCTTTCAGTGCACTCTTTTATGTTTTTGCGTAATACTGAACAACCCATCCATAGGTTACGCCTCAGATGTTTTTCTAACTATAATGATTATATGTTCGAGACATGCATTAAGGCTGCAATGAGAATAAGTGGTAGACTTCAACACCTCGACCTCAATCTGCCTCCGGTCATTTTGGTGCCTTCTGTGGTGTTCAGTTGCAAAACTCTTGTAGTCCTCAAGTTGGCCAACTTAGCACTGAAAAATATGTTTTTTGTTAATTTCCCCTTGCTGAAAATCTTGCACTTGAATTCTATTACTTTCTCAGAAGGTTCAGATCTTCTTCAACAGTTTCTTTCTGGGAGCCCTAATCTTGAGGACTTGAAAGTCAAGAATTTCAGTGCTAATGCTGCAGAAAAGTTCAACAGATTTTCCAAATTGGTCAGAGCTGAAGTCGATTCATATTTAGTTCCGTTGGAAAATGTGAAGAACGTTGAAGTTTTGGTCTTAGATGGGGTAATGCGTGTGAAGTTTGTTTCTGATATATTTTTCATTTTGAAGGGAAAAAATTTGGATTTCTGAAGTTTGATATGTTTTTTTATCTCTTGCAGATATATCTAAAAGATCTGGTTTTTGATCTTCAGAATTTAGTTCAACTTAAGTTGGAAAATGTGAGCCTTTGTAAGGATTGGGGTGTGGTCTTGGAAGTTCTCAATCATTGTCCAAAGCTTCAACATCTTGTCGTTGACATTTTTGAGGTTTAATTATATAAGCTTTTGAAGTAGCGAGGTGTTATATTGACACCATAAATAGTAAATACATATACTTAATATCCAAAAATATTTATATTTCAATTATTTTTATAAAGAGTTGTGAAGTGTGTGTTTTACTATTTGTTTTGTTACAGAAAAGTTATCTTTTTTGAAGTATCAATCCTCATGTTATCTTTTCTTCAAACGTAAGGATTACTATAATTTTATAATTGTTTTTAACAGGTTCGTGATTTTCCATTTGCTAGAGACCTTGGAGGAAAAGTTTTGGCATATACACAACCTGTTCCTACATGCATTTCATTACACCTTAAAACCTGTTGTATTAAGGAATACAGTGGTTTTGTATTTGAGTTTCTATTTGCAAAATATATTATGCAGAATGCAAAATATTTACGAACCATGAAAGTTTGCCTTAACAGATGTAGTATGCCTTATAATTATCTTTTTTTTATGATGTTATGGTAAGTGATTTATCTCGTTGTATAAAGAGTTCAGATACTTGTATACTTTTATTCAACATTTGAATAGTTTGTGAATGTTATGGTTTCTTTTGTTTGTGTACATTCGTAACTGCAAGATTGTGGATATGTTTATCAAATTAATCTACTTTTCTTCACCTATTGAATTCTCCTGAGTTGTTTATGGAACCCTTTGAAGTTTCAAAGTTAGATTCAAATAACTGTTTATTTCACAATCTTTTGGTATAGTCCTCCCAATGTCTTTCTTTTCTTATTTTTATTTATATATTATCCACCTCTTGCGTTCTTATATTTGTGAAGAAACTTTATGGAAAAAAAATACACAAAATACTTGTTTGAGAATAGAATTGCAATGTTATGCTACTTTTCTATGATGGTAAAGAGTGGAATCTTGTAAATTCGATAAACATTTGTAAGTAATAATATACAATGAATACCTAAATAAAAAATATTAATGTAATTTAATTATTGGCTAGAAACAATGAATATTTTTTAATAAAACTACTATCATTCATTTAAAATTGAAAATTTCTTCATAAGTTAAAGATTAATCATTTAAAAAAAATCTATTGTTTAAGAATAATTAAATTAAAAGGACACTTAGTTATCCCAATACTTTTACAAAAATCAAAACCATACCATAGCCTAACGTTCGAAGAACCTAGAGCAACAAAGTAGTTTGTACATTACATTTTCCTACTCAGATTTCCTATAATAAGTTTTTCAATCATAGCCCTAAACTTTTATTTTCAGTTCCCAAGGTGTAGGTTTCTCATGGCATGCACATCAATTTCATTTCCAATGAAAAATTAAAATCTTTTTACACAATTTAATATGTTGGGTGGTGAGTTATTCCTACAAGAAACTGAAGCATCTTTGCATATTTTGGATTCTTAACCATGACTCATATAGTTCATCTTTTCTCCACCAAACACTATTCTTTCTACAGGGATTCTCATGATTACCAACTCATACAGAAACACCATTTATAATGTTTGTTCATAATTGATATTTAATACTTAACCAGTTTTTCAAGCAAGTGAACATTAAAAACATACAAAATCAATTTTCTTTTTATTTACCACTTAAATAAGGAATATTGAAAGGGATGCAAAATGTAACTGAAGGAAAATTATGTTAGGTTGTTTCATATTGATTCATTTTTAAAATAACATGTTAGGTTGGATCATTGATTAAAAAAATTATATTTTTTATAAAAAAAGTTGATAATAATTTTTAAAAAAAATATACAAATGAAAATTAAAAACTATTAAAAACTTATTTACCAAACATTAGTAACAAATAATAAATAAATCTTTAAGAATATTTTTATTCCAAAAATAATAATATTAACATCTGAATTTTATAAGATTTTTCTCACTAAAATATCTTAACATAAAAATAAATAAATAAAACTTAAAGATTATAAGATCTTCTTCTTAAAATATGTTCACATAATATAAAAGAAACAAAAAAAAATCTTGAATGGTAAAAATATAAAAATCATTATATTAAAAAATATATTTTTGTTAGTTATCTAATAAACATTATTAAAAGTATGATATTTAAATAAAAGTTGTGTAAAAAGATATTAAAAGAAATATTACCTAAGAGGAAAAAATCTTGAATTGTAAAAATATAAAAATCATTAAAAGTATACATATTTTTACCTATCAATTAAAATATTAATAAGGATGTGAATTACATCAGTTCCAATACAAACACAAAGTCTTCTGATGAGTCATGAACAATGATAAGAAAGAGAGTTGTATATTGGAACAAGATTGTCATTGTATCATTTTCGTTATAAAATTATGTATTTAGCAATGTTTGTCTTGAATTAGTTGGTAATATTACTTTAAATGTTAAATTTTTAGATTTTTATATTCAGCATTATATAGTCGTAAGTTCGTGTTCATTAGTCACTATTTATTTACAATAAAATTTAGTAATATTTTCTAAAATAGTAAAATTAATAAATACTGTAAATAATATAGCCAATAAAAAAAGAATTGTAAATATAATCTCAATAGTATTTTCAAAAATAGTAAATTTAATAGATATTGTAAATAAAATAAAAGTATGAAAATAACAGTAAAAATAATAGTAAAGTTTTTCTCAAATATCTTATTTATTAAAATATACAAAAAATAAGTTCAAAAAAATATTATAATAAAAAATAAAATAATAAAATTGTATCTTATATAAACACTTAGTAAATATTTTAAAAAAATAAAAAAACTATAAATAAAAAATTTAGAAACTTTAAAAAATATTAAAAACTTATTTACCAAACATTACTAACAAATAATAAATATATCTTTAAGAATATCTCCCACTAAAATACCTTAACATAAATGAAATAAATGAAACTTAAGATTATAAGGTTTCTCATTAAAATACGTTCACATAATATAAAAAAAAAAACAAAAATATATTGAATTGTAAAAATATAAAAATCTTATATTAAAAAATATATTTTTATTACTTATCAAATAAAATATTAATAAAATTAAGAATTTACCTACTGGAGTAAAATTTGTGTAAAAAGATATCAAAAGACATAATCCAGAAAAAATTAATACACTTCAGAATTCTCCAAGCTTGTCCTTTCGCTTCCCAAGGTTTAGATTTGGCATGGCATGCACATCAATTCCAATGCAAACATAAAGTCTTATTAAGCGATTTGATGAGTTGAAGGATGAGTTATTCCTATAAGAAACTGAAGCATCCATGCACTTTTTGCATTCTCAACCATGCCTGATAGGATCAGTAATTTTCCAGACTCAATCCTTTGTAATGTTCTCTCTTTTCTCTCAACCAAAGAAGCTGTTGCAACCAGTGTTCTCTCCAAGCGCTGGAATCTTCTATGGCGTTCAGTTCCCTCTTTGGATTTCGTTTACCCAGGTGGAGACGAATACGTAGACGAAGTGGCTTGCTCTCGCTTTCTTCTTTCAGTGCACTCTTTTATGTTTTTGCGTAATACTGAACAACCCATCCATAGGTTACGCCTTAGATGTTTTTCTAACTATAATGATTATATGTTCGAGACATGCATTAAGGCTGCAATGAGAATAAGTGGTAGACTTCAACACCTCGACCTCAGTCTGCCTCCGGTCATTGCGGTGCCTTCTGTGGTGTTCAGTTGCAAAACTCTTGTAGTCCTCAAGTTGGCCAACTTAGCACTGAAAAATATTTCCTTTGTTGATTTTCCTTTGCTGAAAATCTTGCACTTGAATTGTGTTTCTTTCTCAAAAGGTTCAGATCTTCTTCAACAGTTTCTTTCTGGGAGCCCTAATCTTGAGGACTTGCAAGTCAAGAATTTCAGTGCTAATGCTGCAGAAAAGTTCAACAGATTTTCCAAGTTGGTGAGAGCTGAAGTCGATCCAGATTTAGTTCCTTTGGAAAATGTGAAGAACGTTGAAGTTTTGGTCTTGGATTGGGTAATGTGTGTAAAATTTGTTTCTGATATATTTTTCATTTCTAAGGGAAAAAATGGGGTTTCTGAAGTTTGATATATTTTGCATCTTGCAGATACGTCTAGAAGATACGGGTTTTGATTTTCCGAATTTAGTTCAACTTGAGTTGAAATTTGTGTTCCTTAATAAGCAATGGGATGTGGTCTTGGATCTGCTTAATCATTGTCCAAAGCTTCAACATCTTGTCATTGGCATTTGTCAGGTTTCGTTATCTAATATTTTCAAGTATGAATCTTCTTATCTTTTATTCAAACATAAGGATTAATATACTTTTATAATTGATTTTAACAGCTCGAAAATTTTCCACTTGCTAAAGGCCTTGAAGGAGCTGTTTTGGCATACACACAACCTGTTCCTACATGCATTTCATTGCACCTTAAAACTTGTTGTATTAAGAAATACAGTGGTTTTGTAGTTGAGTTTCTATTTGCAAAATATATTATGCAGAATGCAAACTATTTACGAACTATGAAATTTTGCTTTAACTGTTATAGTAAGGCTTATAAGAATCCTTTGTTACGTGATGCTATGATAAGAGACTTATCTTCATGCAGGAAGAGTTCATATACTTGGGACACTTTCATTTGAATAGTTACAAGATTTGAGCAGTGACTGTTATGGTTTCTTTTGTTTGTCTTTCCATTCATAACTACAATAATGTGGATATGTTTTTCAAATTAATCTACTTTTCTTCACCTATTGAATTTTCCTGCGTTGTTTATGGAACCCTTTGAAGTTTCAAATTTTTGCGATCATTGCATTTTAGTGTTTAGATTCACCTAACTTTTTATTTCACAATCTTCATGGCCTTTATGGATCTTGATATAGTCCTCCCACCATGTCTTTTTTTCCTTCTTTTTATTTATATATTATCCATCTCTTGCGTTCTTAGTTCAGTGAAGAATCTTTATGAAAAAAAAATACACAATATTTTTTTTGAGAATAGAATTGCAATGTGACGCTACTGTTCTATGATATTAAAGAGTGGAATCTTGTAAATACGTTACACATTTGTAAGTTATAATAGACAATGAGCACCTACATAAAAGATATTAATGTAATTTAATTATTGACTAGAAACAATGAATATTTTATAGTAAATCTTCTATCATTAATTTAGTTATGGCACCAGCTGCAGAATTCATGATTGTTGAAGAATTATGCAGCAAATCCTATAAATTTCGATTACAATCTTCTTTGTTTAGAATCACTAATCCTATAATTTTCAATTACTTTTTTATCAATGTAACAACAAAGTCTCATAGTTACAACGACCATACTTAACTATTACAAATAGAAAGAAAGAAAATAGAACAAAACTATTAAACTAAAAATTATATATTGTATTTGAAATACTTGGGGTCACATGTATACGTACTGTTAATTGTCAAATGCCACTATTCATCATTTCACGATGACTTGTAAAGATAACAACGTCACTGTATTCTTCTAAATATCATCCAAATTTAATACGTAACTATAATAATACCAAATAAATGTTAAGTCTCACTCTTAAGTTAGTCAATGAAACAATATTAATATTTCTTTTCTGACTAATTTTAAATAAAATGAAAACTAATTTGAGACCTTTCAAAAATAATAAAATTATAGAGATAAAAATTACTATTGAAACAAATTAAAAAAAATGATAAATAAAGAGACAAAGAAAGACGATAAGATATTTTTCTAGAAAAATTCTCCAGTTTGCCCTAGTTGGTCAGAGATAAGATTGATACAGTTGTAGTTCCATTGCAAAGAATCGTAATTTAGTATTGATATTTATTTTGAGGTAATTATTATAGAAAGTAGTCCCTATGATCATAAGAGTATTTACCTACTATCACTCAATTATAAACAACTTAATTTTACTAATATTCTCAAATTATAATTAGAATATTTCTTACAGTGGTTATTTAAGATGATGTTTAATGTAATCTTTTTCAATTCCAATTCTAAAACAAAATCTTGTTAAACGATTTGATATGTTGGGTGGTGAGTTATTCCTACAAGAAACTGAAGCAGCTTTGCATATTTTGGATTCTTAACCATGACTCATAGTTCCATCTTTTCTCTCAACCAAACACTATTCTTTCTACAGATTCTCATGATTATCAAGTCATACAGAAACACCATTTATAATGTTTGTTCATAATTGATATTTAATACTTAAGCAGTTTTTCAAGCAAGTGAACATTAAAAACTTACAAAATCAATTTTGTTTTTATTCACCACTTAAATAAGGAATATTGAAAGGTAAAAAGGGATGCAAAATGTAACTGAAGGAAAATTATGTTAGGTTGGATCATATTGATTAATTTTATTCTTGACATATGAATAGTTTATCACTTAAAATATGCCAACACTGAAATAAAACAAATTATAAGGAAACTTATAAGTGGTCATCAATCATTAATGTATCACTTAATTTCATTGTAAAAGTCATAAGTTTAAAATCTATATCTTAAAAAAACTTGAATTATATTAACATAATATAAAATTTAAGACTCTTGATATCTTAAAACATTTTTTTTATCGGCAATAACATATATCTTAAAACATAACATTAACATCTGAATTTTATAAGATTTTTCTCACTGAAATATCTTAACATAAAAATTTAGATTATGAGATCTTCTCCTTAAAATATGTTCACATAATATTAAAGAAACCAAAATAATATTGAATGGTAAAAATACAAAAATCATTATATTAAAAATATATATTTTTGTTTGTTATCAAATAAAACATTAATAAAAATTTGAATTTACCTGTTTGAGTAAAAGTTGTGAAAAAATATATTAAAATAAATCTAACCCAATATAAAAAATAACACAAAAAAATCTTGAATTGTAAAAATATAAAAATCATTATATTAAAAGTATACCTTTTTTTTTACCTATCAAATAAAATATTAATAAAGATGTGAATTTACCTATTTGAATAAAATTTGTGTAAAAAGATATTAAAAGAAATCTGACAATACATTATAAAATGACCAGAATGACTCTATTTGGATAATTATATATTCACACACTTAATACTATTATTTTAATATTTTTTTAATTACAAATATATAATTTATTTTATTTATTGTATATATTTATATATAAATCTATCGCATCAATAATTATATTCAATTGTAAAAGCATCTTTTCACTATTTGAAATTCTCTAACCTTGTCCTTTCACTTTCCAAGGTTTAAATTTGCCATGGCATGCACATCAATTCCAATGCAAACATAAAGTCTAGTTAAGCCATTTGATAGTTGAACGATGAGTTATTCCTATAAGAATCTGAAGCATCCATGCACAATTTGCATTATCAACCATGGCTGATATCATCAGTTGTTTCAGTTGTTTCCCAGACTCAATTCTTTGCTACATCCTCTCTTTTCTACCAACCAAACAAGTTGTTGTGACCGATGTTCTAGCTAGTTGGCTCTGATAGACTTTAAGCTTAACTCAATCCCATAAAACCGACTCACAGAGTTGAAGTTTGTACCCACTTATATACAATGAAAGGCTCTAATCTCTAGTCGATGTGAGATCTCCAACACGCCTTCTTTTCTCGATGAACTCTTTTCTGCGTGGGCGCGATATGGACCAACCCCTCCATATATTACGCCTTGGATGTTACTTTGTATTTAATCATGATGCTATTCATGCATGCATTCATGATTTATTGAGAAGAAGTGGTACACTTGAACACCTCCACCTTCAAATGGGTTTGTTCGCTCCGGTGCCATCGGTTGTGTTTACGTGCAAGACTCTTGTAGTTTTAAAGTTGGTCTTCATAAGAGTGGAAAATACTTCTTTTGTTGATTTGCCCTTGCTTAAAATCTTGCATTTGAATTTTATTTCTGTAGTAGACTGTCCAGATCTTCTTCAACAGTTTCTTTCTGGGTGTCTTAATCTTGAGCACCTGAAAGTCAAGATTATGGATTATCGTACTCTGGAAGAATTACAGACTCTGCCCAAGTTGGTCAGAGCTGAAATCGAAACATGTGTAGTTCCATTAGAAATTGTTAAGAACGTTCAAGTTTTGGTAACTTCTAGGGTAATGCGCGTAAAATTTGTTTCTTTCACTTTTCAGTTTTAAGCGAAAAAAATATGATTACTGATGTTTTTATATTATTTTGTATCTCTTGCAGATATATGAACAAGACCTAGTTTTTGATCTTCAGAATTTAGTTCAACTTGAGTTTGTCACTTCGGAGTCTAGTGAGGGATGGCGTGACGTCTTAAAAGTGTTCAGGCATTGTCCAAAACTTCAAACTCTTGTCATTATCGATGAAGAAGAAGCAGTTTTGCCATACCCACATACTGTTTCTACCTGCATTTCATTACACCTTAAAACCTGTTGTGTGAAAGACTACAGGGGTTGTGCATTTGAGTTTCAATTTGCGGAATATATTATGCTGAATGCAAATTATTTACGGACAATGAAATTTCTCGTAAGCAGTTATGAATATGATGATCTTTTGAGAAGACATGTTATGATAAGAGATTTATCGTCATGCAGTAAGAGTTCAGATACTTGTACCCTATCATTTGAAAAATCAGTAAATTTTTGACTTTTCTATTAGTGAGTATGTTTATCAAATTAATCTACTTTTCTTCACCTATGTCTCTAAATTTAGTTTAGTTTCTGTGTCATAATTTTCTTACAGATTAGTGGATGTTATCATGGGTGTGTAAGTTTAAATTATATGATTAACTGTTAAATGTAAAAGAAATTCATTGCAAAGAATCGTAATTCAGTATTCGTATTTTTTCTGTGGTAATTCTTATAGAAACTAGTGCTATCAATCTATCTTACAGTGGTGATTTAAGATGATGTTTAAAAGTAATCCTTTATAGGCAGTTTTTTCATGCACCCCTACATTTTTCTTCATGCACCCCCACAATGTTTGCAAAGACTAAATTGTCCTTATTATTTTTAAAAAACCTTAAAATGCACTTGAACTTTATTTATTTTTTCATTATGGATTATGGAATCTGGAAAAATTTCGGATTGACACTTCTGGTAAAATTTCGGATCCACCAATCCGTAATTCAAAATATGCATTTCACATTCAAAAATCCATCATTCAAAAAAAGCATTCTGGATCCATCAATCCGTAACAGAAATATGCATTATGGATTCAGAAATCCGTAATTCAAAAAAAACATTCCGAATCCATGAATCCGTAACAGAATTAGGCTTCCGGATTCAGCAATCCGAAAATCAATAATTTATGCAAAAATTGCTTCCAGAGCACTCTCTCATCCGGAAAAAAAATACTCAGTTCTGGATTGATGAATCTGTAACACACTCCCAGATCCCTATTTCCGGTAATCACGGTGTCCTTTTTCAAATTAAAGATTAAGGTTAGTTTCGGGATTTAAAAAATTGTGGGGGTGCAGGAAAAAAAATGTAGGGGTGCAGGAAAAAGAAGCCTCCTTTATATTATATGGATTATTGACGTCGATTGTGAATTCTAATAATCGCATCACGCTGTTAAACAAAATTTGTTATGCATTTGTATAAGTTCTTATATATTTAGATTTATAAATGTATTTGTAAATTAGAAAGTAGTTAGTCTTAGTTTTTTATACGGTTTGGACACCATAATGTGTCATATTTTTTTAATATATTTAATTTGTACCATGTAATATTGGAAATAGGTGGAAATGTTACTTAGTCTCAAATTTTTTAGATTTTTTTTAATCGGTAAGAATTAATAAATTAAGAAAAATATTATGGAGTGTTTCAACCCTTACTTAATAGTTAAAGTTTCTAGATCTCAGCCATATATGGCTTTTCTAAATCAGAAATAAATACTACAATTTCATTTTCTGATATCAGGAATTGCAATAGATTTTTGTGGTTGAGAAATAAATCTTGTGAGGCTGTTAAAATGTGGAATTTAGCAAAACAATTAGGGTTTACAGAGGAGGAGGCAGTTATTGAAAATATTGGAGAGATGGAAGAGAAAGATAAAAATTGTAATTAGGATATAGAAGGGGATGATAATGGTATGATATGATAATTTTAAGTTTTAATTATAGAGGTTTAGGTGGGCCATAAAAACAAAGATATATTAGTCATCTTATTGTTAAGCATCCATGCACACTTTGCATCTCAACCATGGCTGATATCATCAGTGATTTTCCAGATTCTGTCCTTTGTTACATTCTCTCTTTTCTCCCAACCAAAGAACACCCAAGAATAAACAATGATAATGAAAAAAATGACAATGTGTATGATGTAAACTATATTAATATTAATAATATAAGATAATAGTCTATGCTTATAAAAGGAATAAAAAGAAGCAGAACATGGTGAGAAGATGTAGTGCAGAAGCTTAGTAGAAAGAGATGACTTATGTCTTGTGACCTTAATTAACTCAAACAATTACTTAAAGAATTGAAATTTGGCTGCAACTCTCTTACTATCTTTCGACTAGATTTCTTTCCAAAGCTTCATCTGACAAGGTGCCAAAACCTAAAAAGAATTTCACAAGAGCATGCTTATAATCATCTCATGAGTCTATATATTGATGATTGCACAAATCTTAAAAAATGCACTAGAAGGGTCTCTGTCACCTCTCCACTCTCACACTCTTTTATTTCAATTTGTCTGCCACTTCAACAGCTGCTATAATTCTGCACAATATCTCTCTACCTTTTCAATTCCAATCTTCTTTGTTTCAAACACTAATCCTACAATTTTCAATTACTATTTTTCCACACTTTGTTTTACATCATCCCCTTTTATATCTGGAGGTAGTAGAACACACTCACTTCAGCTGATTTCTCAGCTTGCTGAACAGAGTCCTTAATTCTTTAGTCATATTCTTCATGACCCCTCATTTTCTCTTGAATAAGAGATGATGAGATATTGTTTAATAGAGTAATTCAGCTTCTATTTTCAGGGTTTTTTTTCTTAGGATTCTAAGGTTATGCTTTACAGATTCTAAGATTCCAAGATTCTGTGCTAATCAATATTAATCCAAATTGAATCCAGTTTCTAATTTTCTCCACTTTGGCCATCTGCAAAGATTGAACTGAGTAGATAACTGACACCCTTAAAAAAGAGAATAAGAATTTCTACAAAGAAAGGACATTGTTGCAACTACAAGAAAGCTTGTTATTCAAAAGGACTTAAAGATATAATTGTTTTTTGTCTTCACTGTAACATAACTGCGGGGTATGAGGCTATAAAATTCTATAACTTGTCATAGATAAATCAAAATATTATGAAAATCATCAATACCACTTATTTAAATGGACTGCTTAACAATCTCAGGAAGTAAGATGAAATTCAATTAGTCAGCTTAATCTTGATCTACTGAACAAGTACATTAAAATAATTCTTAGGAAATGTTTTTGTAAGATTGTGACTTCAACTCTCCAAATTTTATACAGTCATAGTGTCTTTACATCAGGCACAATTTCAGAAAAACAACATTGAAAATATTTGATTAATATTTTTCTAGGAAATATTTAAGTTTTTTTAAAATATCTCTTATATAAAGATAAAAATGTATTCATTTATTATTTAGATTAGGAAATTCAGATTGAAATATTATTAATATTTGAAATTTTGTTATATTTGACTCTATATATAGAGTATATGAATAAATAAATCAAACTCCTCCATGTCATATATCTTTTAAATATGCATGAATATAATATAATTGGTGCATAAAAGATATTATTTGAAGTCAGAGATTATCCAAGCAATTAAAATTTTGGTTTCGAAAAACTCTGAGATTTCACTGATCATTTATTTCACCGAATGATCAGACATCCATTCATGGATTACAGTTGTCAACACTTTTGTTATCAGAAACAGTCAACAATTATTCCTTCACTGGGGCCCACAACTCTTCAGGATTTCATACTTTCATTCATCACAACCACTGTCCTTAAAGTGAGTCATCCTTAGCTAACTACTCATTTCATCACTATAGCAATCCCTGCACTTAATCCATTTCAGATCACAAACTTTAATTCACTCCATTTCAACTCCTACCATGGCAGAACTTGTTGGTGGTGCTCTTCTTTCGGCCTTTCTTCAGGTTGCATTCGACAGGCTCACTTCTCCTCAATTTGTAGACTTCTTTCGTGGAAGAAAACTTGATGAGAAACTGCTCGCAAATTTGAAAATCATGCTGCACTCCGTCAATGCTCTCGCTGATGATGCTGAACTAAAGCAGTTCACAGATCCACACGTCAAAGCATGGCTTTTTGATGTCAAAGAGGCTGTCTTTGATGCTGAGGATCTTTTCGGTGAAATAGAGTATGAACTCACCAGATGCCAAGTCGAAGCTCAACCCGAACCTCAAAACATTATTTACAAGGTATCAAATCTCTTCAACTCTACTTTCACTTCATTTAACAAGAAAATTGAATCAGAGATGAAAGAAGTCCTGGAGAAACTAGAATATCTTGCAAAGCAAAAGGGTGCTCTTGGTTTGAAGGAGGGTACTTATTCTGATGATAGATCAGGCAGTAAAGTGTCACAGAAATTGCCATCAACTTCTTTGGTGGTTGAAAGTGTCATTTATGGCAGAGATGCTGACAAAGAAATCATATTTAGTTGGCTCACATCTGAAATCGACAATCCTAACCAGCCATCAATACTTTCCATTGTGGGCATGGGTGGGTTGGGTAAGACCACACTCGCCCAGCATGTGTACAATGACTCAAAGATTCACGATGCAAAATTTGATGTCAAAGCTTGGGTTTGTGTTTCTGATCATTTTCATGTTTTGACCGTGACAAGAATAATTCTTGAGACAATCATTAATAAAAAAGATGATAGTGAGAACTTAGAAATGGTTCACAAAAAACTGAAAGAAAACTTGTCAGGAAGGAAATTTTTTCTTGTTTTGGATGATGTTTGGAACGAAAGAAGAGAAGAATGGGAAGCTGTGCTAACTCCTCTTCGCTATGGGGCTCCAGGAAGTAGAATTCTTGTCACAACTCGTAGTGAGAAAGTTGCTTCTAACATGAGGTCTAAAGTGCATCGCCTAAAGCAATTAGGAGAGGATGAATGCTGGAATGTTTTTGAAAATCACGCATTAAAAGATGGTGATCTTGTATTGAGTGATGAGCTAATGAAGATTGGGAGAAGGATAGTTGAGAAGTGCAAGGGATTACCTCTAGCTCTAAAAACAATTGGATGTCTTTTACGGACACAGTCATCCATTTCTTATTGGAAAAACATATTGGAAAGTGAGATATGGGATTTACCAAAAGAAGACAGTGAAATTATCCCTGCACTATTTCTGAGCTATCGCTATCTTCCTTCTCATCTTAAAAGGTGCTTTGCTTATTGTGCCTTATTCCCCAAAGATTATGAGTTTGAGAAGGAGGAGTTAATTTTGATGTGGATGGCCCAAAATTTTCTACAGAGTCCACAACAGATTAGACATCCAGAAGAAGTTGGTGAAGAGTACTTCAATGATCTACTGTCAAGGTCTTTTTTTCAACATGCAAGTAGTGATCTACTGTCAAGGTCTTTTTTTCAACATGGAAGTACTGATCTACTGTCAAGGTCTTGTTTTCAACAAGCAGGCGCCGGGAGACGTTTCGTCATGCATGACCTTCTGAATGATTTGGCAAAATATGTTTGTGCAGATTTCTGTTTCAGGTTGAAATTTGATAAAGGCCGATGTATACCAAAAACAACCCGTCATTTTTCATTTGAATTCGAAGACGTCACAAGTTTTGATGGATTTGGGAGTTTAACTCATGCTAAAAGACTTCGTTCATTTCTTCCTATTATATGGAAACCTAACTTTATCTTTGGATGGTATTTCAAGATTTCGATACATGATTTGTTCTCCAAGATTAAGTTTTTACGTGTCTTATCTTTCAAAAATTGTATGCACATTACACTGGTGCCAGATTCTGTTGGTGATCTTAAACATCTCCATTCATTAGATCTTTCAAATACTAATATACGAAAACTACCTGACTCAATATGTTTGCTCCATAACTTGCTAATACTGAAGTTGAACTCATGTGGGATTTTGGAGGAGCTGCCTTCAAATTTGTATAAACTCACCAAATTGAGGTGCCTGGAATTTCAAGATACACAAGTGAGAAAGATGCCAATGCATTTTGGAGAATTGAAGAATCTTCAAGTATTGAATCCGTTTTTCATTGATAGAAATAGTGGGCTAAGTACTAAGCAGCTGGGAGGACTCAATCTTCATGGAAGGCTATCAATTAATGAGGTGCAGAATATTTTGAATCCTTCGGATGCATTAGGAGCAAATTTGAAAAATAAACCACTTGTGGAGTTACAGTTAAAATGGAAGTGGGACCACATCCCTGATGATCCAAGGAAAGAAAAGGAAGTATTTCAGAATCTACAACCCACCAAACACTTGGAGTGTTTGTCAATCTGGAACTACAATGGTACAAAATTCCCAAGTTGGGTATTCGATAATTCATTATCAAGTTTGGTGTTCTTAGAGTTGGCAGGCTGTAAATATTGTCTATGTTTGCCTCCCATTGGACATTTGTCATGTCTGAAGACCCTACGAATTATTCGGCTTAATGGAATAGTGAGCATTGGTGCTGAATTTTATGGGAGCAACTCTTCATTTGCATCTTTGGAGAGATTGGAATTCCACAATATGAAGGAATGGGAAGAATGGGAATGTAAACCTATTTCTTTTCCACGTCTTCAATATCTTTATGTGTATTGTTGTCCAAAGCTGAAAGGTCTGTCAGAGCAACTTCTTCACTTAAAGAAACTATCTATTAAGGACTGTGATAAGGTCGTCATTAGCAGAAATAGCATGAACACCTCGTCGCTTGAATACTTGAGTATTAATTCATGTCCACTTGTGAATATTCCCATGACCCATTACCATTTCCTTGAAGAGATGGATATTACTGGTGCTTGTGACTCTCTTACAATCTTCCCGCTATATTTCTTTCCAAAGATCCGTGTACTTAAAATGATAAGGTGCCAAAACCTAAGAAGAATATCACACGAGCACGCTCATACTAATCTCATGGATCTAACAATTGATGATTGTCCTCAATTTGAATCATTACTGAGTGAAGGAATATCAATTGAAGGAGCTGAGAATTTGAAACCCATGCAAGTCCTGTTTCCGTCCCTTAATGTGTTGCGGATATGTGGTTGTCCAAAAGTGGAGATGTTCCTAGATAGAGGCTTGCCATTAAATATAAAAGATGTGTCTCTTTCAAGTTTAAAACTTATCGCCTCCCTCAGAGACACCTTGGATGCCAACAAATGTCGTGAACTCTTGTGTATTAAAAAGTTGGATGTGGAGTGTTTTCCCGATGAACTTTTGCTGCCACGCTCTCTCACCTCTCTAGTAATCTTGAATTGCCCAAATCTTAAAAAGATGTACTTCAAGGGTCTCTGCTACCTCTCCTCTCTCACATTTCTTGATTGTCCCAGCCTTCAATACTTTCAACCGGAGGATCTACCCAAACCCATCTCTTCTCTTAAAATCGAGAGATGTCCATTACTGGTTGAGCGTTTTCAGAATACAGAAGACGAAATTTGGAAAAAGATAGCTCACAACCGAAGTGTGTCGTTTTGGTAATAAGATGAGCCACAAGTTAAAAATTAGACGGACCTATTTCCATTCTGCCACTTCACAACAGGTGCTAATTCTCCACAATATCTCTCTTCCTATTCATTTACAATTTTCTTCGTTGCAAACAGTAACCCTTTAATTGCCATTTTCTAAACGAAGAGTATCACATGTTATACTTAAAATGATGATATTTGTTAAAGGAGGATGGCTCAGCTACGTTTTTCATGATTCAATTACTTTTATCACATTCTTATTCTCGTGCAAAATTATTTCAATTGTCGTGTTCAAAATAAATTTCAACCAAATATGTTTCCTATTTTTAGAGCTTCTTGAACAATAGCAATTAGAATACATACACATATATAGATCAAATGCATTAGTAAATTGTAGCTGATCTCAGCTATGTGATTGTAGAATCTCATTGAAGCAATATGATTAAACTATACTTTATTGGAGATTTGTTTGATCTCCCACACTTTAATCTAAAAATGTAGCTGTACAAAATCTCTTTATGCTAATGTATTGTGTATTCATGACTTGTCTACTGATTTCTTTTGTTGGTTTGTTAATTTTAAATTAATGATTTGATTGATAATCACATTATCTTTTTTACAGTATTCCAAACTTCGGTTGGCAGAGGATCCTAAACTTCCTTTCATAGAACTTGAAGTTGTATTTGTGCTCATGCTGTGTTGGGAGTGGCATTGAAGCAGTGAGCAAAATAGCTTTTACTTCTGACATTACATTTTCCTCCTCAAATTTCCATTTATTTATAAAATTTACAGAAGCAGGATTGTGTAATTATTGAACTGTAAAAGGTACACATGTTTTCGAGTTAAACATAATGTTGTCCACCAACCTACCTAGGTATTTGTGAGACTACCTTGAACAAATGTTTGGAGACATTAGCTGAATGCACACCTAACAACTTTAACTTGAAATTCTTCTAAAAAAGGCACATGTATTTGTTAATGGAAGAAGCTTTAGATATTTTACAATATATTTTACCTGTGGCAGCATAAAACAAAACCAATTTATCCTCGTCAACAGTGAACTATAAAGTAACATAAACAACCATAGATTTATATTGTATATTTGTTATTAATCTTATGTTATATTTTACAATACTTCTGTTAAAAGATATTAAAAGAAATCTGAGCGATGAGTTATTCTCACGTGGGTTGGTCCTTAGGTTTCCGTGACGATACTCATTATACTCACAAAGAGTACCGATATTTTGACACCTCGGTTGAGGTTGCTCCAAATTACATCTGGCTGACATGACACTTTTAATATTAAAGAAAGAGTGTGTGGGTCCAGTTGCTGAGTTGGAAAAAAAAAACCAAAATAAACCCCATTTGGAACTAAAAAGCAACATGAAAGCCATAACCATGCAGAAAGTTATTCACGGGTCCCCACTTATTAACACATGGGTCCTCACTTACAGTATTAGGATTTCTATGACCACCACATCATGGTAAAACCCACCCAATTAACATTCATACACTGCAACTATGTCTCACTTACACACAACATTCACTTCCATTTACAGGAATCCAAAAAAATATTTGAAAATAATGACCAAGCAGAAAGTAATTCATGGGTCCCCACTTATTAACACATGGGTCCCTATTACAGTATAAGGGTTTCTATGACCACCATATCACGGTAAAACACACCCAATTAACATTCATACACTGCAACTATGTCTCAATTACATACAACATTCACTTCCATTTACAAGAATCCAAAAAAATATTTGAAAAAAATGACCAAACAGAAAGTAATTCATGGGTCCCCACTTATTAACACATGAGTCCCCACTTACAGTATAAGGGTTTTAATGACCACCACATCACGGTAAAACCCACCCAATTAACATTCATACACTGTAACTATGTCTCAATTACACACAACATTCACTTCCATTTACAAGAATCCAAAAAAATATTTGAAAACAATGACCATGCACAAAGTTATTCTTGGGTCCCCACTTTTTAACACAAGGGTCTCTCTTACACTATAAGGGTTTCAATTAATTTATTAACAAAGACCTTCACATTCATGTGCTCCAATGACAACTTTCTGCCCAAAATATGATATAAAAAAATTCTTAAACTAAATAACTTAAATGAAATTGAGAATGCTTCCATTCATGAAATAAAAGTATCTACATTGTTCACATCAACTCATAATAACTAACACTTTTTTTGTTACAATTGAAAGTGTACAATTACATTCAAAATAAGTCCAATAAAAATCTAGGGCAATCTACTTCCAAATCTGTCAATACGGCTTTTCGTTGAACGTTAGACTCATGCAGCACCCACGAAAATAGCATCTCTTGACGAAAGCGTAGGAGCTCCATCTAAATAATATATCATGGAATCAGTTTGCAATCACCAAACTATAAATAAAATGTGTTAAGTAATCAAAATAACTCTTACCGTGGTGTAATTGGGAAAGGTATTCCCTTCCAAGTGTTGTGAACCATCCCACAACTCCCTATATTTCACAACTAAAATACCACAGTCATAACTGCATACAACCAAAATAAATTTAACCCTAAAGAAGAATTCAAAATATTAACTCCAAACCAAATTAGAGAAAATATCAAATCAAAATAAATATGAATATTACTGTCAATACTAACCTATTCGATTGTAGGGGAACATTTTCTTTTACCAATGAAATTTGAGCACCACTCTTTCCAGAAAATTCGTCAAGAATTTCAAAAAAGGTGTTGTAGACGATCAACCTACAACATGCAATTTAACAACAATGATAAAGAAATCCAAACCAAATATATTCATAAGTATTCAACAACATCCAGGTATTTACCATTGCTTTATCAATCTTGAATCGATCTTGAATTCCATGACCAATGGAGTCCAATACATGCAATTGCCTGGTTCGACAATTGAGTGCGTACAGCCACCAGTGTTCCTTGAACACGGTTGGGACAAACACATACAAAACGTTGCAAAGTTTAAAGTCACACTCAACATCACCATTCAACAAACACCGACAAATTTCACAGAAAACATCAATAATATTAACTTACATAATCACAATAAGATATTCCCTGATACGGGAATAAAACCCACCCAATTAACATTCATACCATCCAACTATGTCTAAACTACACACAACAATCACTTCCAGTTCTTGGAATCCAAAAACAAAATTTAAAACAATGACCAAGCAGAAAGTAATTCATGGGTCCCCACTTATTAACACATAGGTCTCCACTTACACTATAAGGGTTCCAATGACCACCACATCATGCTAAAACCCACCCAATTAACATTTATACCATCCAACTATGTCTAAACTACACACAACAATCACTTCCAGTTCTTCGAATCCAAAAAAAAAATTTAAGACAATGACCAAGCAGAAAGTAATTAATGGGTTTCCACTTATTAACAAATGGGTCCCCACTTACACTATAAGAGTTCCAATGACCACCACATCATGTTAAAACCCACCCAATTAACATTCATACCATCCAACTATGTCTAAACTACACACAACAATCACTTCCAGTTCTTGGAATCCAAAAACAAAATTTAAGACAATGACCATGCAGAAAGTAATGCATGGGTCCCCACTTACACTATAAGGGTTCCAATGACCACCACATCATGCTAAAACCCACCCAATTAACATTCATACTATCCAACTATATCTAAACTACACAAAACAATCAGTTCCATTTCCAGGAATCCAAAAACAAATTTAAGACAATGACCATGCAAAAAGTAATTAATGGGTTTCCACTTATTAACACATGGGTCCCCACTTATACTATAAGGGTTCCATTGACCACCACATCATGCTAAAACCCACCCAATTAACATTCATACCATCCAACTATGTCTAAACTATACACAAAAATCAGTTTTAGTTCTAGGAATCCAAAAACAAATTTTAAGACAATGACCATGCAGAAAGTAATGCATGGGTCTCCACTTATTAACACATGGGTCCCCACTTACACTATAAGGGTTCCAATGACCACCATATCATGCTAAAACCCACTCAATTAACATTCATACGATCCAACTATGTCTAAACTACACAAAACAATCAGTTCCATTTCCAGGAATCCAAAAACAAAATTTAAGACAATGACCATGCAGAAAGTAATTAATGGGTTTCCACTTATTAACACATGGGTCCCCACTTACACTATAAGGGTTCCATTGACCACCACATCATGCTAAAACCCATCCAATTAACATTCATACCATCCAACTATGTTTAAACTACACACAACATTCAGTTCCATTTCCAGGAATACAAAAAATTAATTGAAGACAATGAACATGCAGAAACTTACTCATGGGTTCCCACTTATTAACACATGGGTCCTCACTTACAGTATAAGGCTTCCAATAACCACCACATCATGTTAAAACCCACCCAATTAGCATTAATACAGTCCAACTATGTGTCACTTACACACAACATTCAGTTCCACGTACAGGAATGCAAAAACAAAATTGAAGACAATGAACATGCAAAAAATTACTCATGGGTCTCCACTTATTAACACATGGGTCCCCACTTACACTATAAGGGTTCCAATGACCACCACATCATGCTAAAACCTAGCCAATTAACATTTATACCATCCAACTTTGTCTCAACTACACACAATATTTAGTTCTAGTTCCAGGAATAAATAAAAATAATTGAAGCCGATGAGCAAGCACAAAGTTACTCATGGGTCCCCACTAATTAACACATGGGTCCCCACTTTCACTACCAGGGTTCCAATGAACACAACATCATGCTAAAACACACCCAAATAAGATTCATACCATCCAACTATTGTCAACTACACACAACATTCAGTTCCAAATACAAGAATCTGAAAAATAAAATGAAGACAATCAGCATGCAAAAAGTTATTAATGGTTCCCCACTTATTAACACTTGGGTCCCCACTTACACTATAAGGGTACCAATGAGATAGAAATTTAATATACTGACTTCGTTTCTGGGTGTGTGCGACAATTCCTCTTGCCGGCTGAAACATAAAATATTTGCAGTATTCTAGACAACAAATACATATTCAAGGGTAAAAAACTAAATATAATATGTACACCAAATGATGATACCTATTTGCTGTTAACAAAATGTCCAAAAAAGAATAACCTTAGAGGAGGCTTTGGAATTACAAGTACTTTTATGAACACATGATTCTCCAACTTACCAAATGTGTTAGGACTTGTAAGATTTTCATGAAATTTCATATGAAGGATTAGGAGACCAAAAACCTTTAACTGCCCTTCTGGACTTACGCCATGAACCCACGTTAATTTCTAAGATACATTTGTTGCTTCTCAGTATATCAATTTCGAACGTCAGCCAACGAAATAGAACATCAATCCAAAATCCTTCACAGTCACACACCCTATACAGATTCAGTTCCCAGGATTACCTATCATCTTGTCTATGAAAAAAAAAGAAGAAATTACCTACACATTGAATTTTTAACTTTAAATTTCTGGATAAACAGATGATGCTTTTTTAACAGGTTCTTGTTATGCATGCACAATCTCAAATACATCCACTATAGAAGTCAAATTTGGTCAATCACTACACCAAAATAAACACACTTACCTTCTCCTCCTTCCTCGTAGTGTTTCGCAAACCACCTTCTCCTCCTTCCTCGCAGCGTTTCGCACACCACCGTCACTTCGCACTACTCCGCCGTCAGTTCGCACTAAACCACCGTCAGTTCGCACTACTCCGTCGTCACCGTCAGTTCGCACCTTTGCCCTCTCCGCCGTCACTGTACACAACTTCGTCTCCGCAGTCACCGAAGTCACCGTTCGTCTATCTCTACACGTTCCTATGCTTGCGGGAAATTTGAATTTCAAACCCTAATACACTCTTCCCCCTTTTCAAATCACATGCCACGTTGCTTTTACCAAAAATACCAAAAGTGCCCATGCCACATCATCCATTCCTTCACGTCACACAGGTGTAAATTGGAGTAATCGGTTTGGAGGTGTCAAATAATCATTTTCCTTAAACAAAAAACATACACATAACACTCCTAAATAATAATATTTTAATAATATTTGTGTTATTTTTTAATTTAAAAATCTAATATATAATTATATTATTAAAGTGGTATGTCAAATATATGTTATTTTTTAAAAAGTGTCAATAAAAATTTTTCCTTCCGGATCAGTTCATATCCAATAAATATTTTTTATGTGGACAGAATTTGGCACACTTTTTTTCTATTAACAAAATTAAATGAATTAAAAGGAGTGTACTAACCTTTATATAAATGTCAAAAAAACACTTACATCAGCATTTTAAGAAACTGTAACCGAAATTACACATGTTTGGCACCCTAAGAATACAACAATCTGCATATTTTCCAGAAAACAAAGAACTAAAACAACAAATTATGCAGCAAATCTATACATTTTCTGCACTAAATAACTAAGACCACTTGTCTTACATATGCATTCCCACTACCTTTCCAAGAAGACCTCATTTTATACTAAGCCTTCATCTACATTTTCTGCTACCTCAGGCGTAGCAGACCGTGAATCACTCATTCTGCACTGAAAAAGCAGAAACGTGCATGCCCCAACGTACATCAATGCTTCTGCTACTCCAATCAGTTGCACCTTTAAGGGTGTGTTTGGATTAGAGGGTATGGGGAGTGAAAAGTTGAGAGTGAGTGGAAGTGAAAGTGTGAAAAAGTTGAGGTTGTTTGAATTGAAATATGTTAGAGTGAATGTGTGAGGAAAGTTTATTGAAATTTGTGAGTGATGTGATAGTTGTAAGAATATTATAAATTATTTTAAATAGTAAAGTTTATAAGATTACAATTTTACCCTTGTATATAAAAAAAGAATAAATAATGATTTAAAAAATATAACATTACAAAAAATTCCATTATGTAAAAAATAATTTCAAAATAAATAAATATATTTTTTTTATAAACAATTCTGTAAAAATAATTATTCCAAAAAAATTAATATATTTTTAATAAAGAATTAAATGTTCAAAACAATATTAACTATCTACACATATTATTAAAAATTCTAATTTCTTATGTAATTTGTTTCTGTTTTCTTGTAATTACTACAATATTTTTTATAATTTTTTAATAATAACATTGACCATTTATGTAAAATGTGACAAATAAATTATATGCATTTGATAACATTATGGTAATTATGGTAACTCAATGTAAAATGAAAAAAATAATATATATATATATATATATATATATATATATATAACATTCCAAATTTCTATTTCTATTCTGTAAAAATAATAATTTCAAATAAATACCATTAAAAATTTCTATTTCTATCCTGTAAAAATAATAATTTCAAAAAAATAATATATTCTGTAAATTTCTTAATTTTAAATCAATTTTTTTTTATTAACAGCTTAAAAGTAAACAAAATAAAAATAACTATGTATACTTCATAAATCTATGTATATATATTATAAAAAAATTAAATTCTTTGGTCTGTGTTTTTAATTACTACAAATTTTTTTATAATTTTATAATTATAAGATTAATAATTTATGTACAACCTAACAAAAGAAACACTAAACATTATTATTATTACTATTTTTAAAATAAGTATTCATATCTATAATTTCAATTCATCTTTAACAAAATAAATATTCATATTTCAATATAATCTTTCCTTCCAATATACAATTGCACAAATAAGTTATCACAATAATTAATTTACTAATATAATTAATAAATTTCTCCTAAATATTCAGATCTAAAATTACAAAGTAATTAACATCAATAATTACTTTCAAATAATTTAAACAAATTCAATTCCAAAGAAAATTTAAACATAAATAAAACATACATTTTTAAAAAAATCACATACCTCAAGAGAGTAGAACAAAATCACCACACAATGCAAGTACCAGCAAGATCAAAGTCTCCCTGAAAAAATATTAAAAAAAAAAATCAAAAAATCATAAATCTAAAAACTATGAACATAATCGATTATCACTTCCCTTCAAAA
Organism: Phaseolus vulgaris; assembly: GCF_051622355.1. Lineage (NCBI taxonomy): Eukaryota > Viridiplantae > Streptophyta > Magnoliopsida > Fabales > Fabaceae > Phaseolus > Phaseolus vulgaris. Next base: position 3,242,405 of record NC_143501.1, on the reverse strand, counting down.
AACCACATAATCGATTATCCACAGACATAATCGATTATGCTTGTAGTGCAAAAACTAACATAATCGATTATGTTAGTTTCATAATCGATTATGGTCAAAATAACACATGATCCATAATCGATTATGGTTGCCAAAAATTTCCAGATAACCGATTATGTGAGCAAACATGAAGCTGAAATAATCGATTAGGTTCAAACTGGAAAAAAAAAGATGTAACTCAGGGCACACATGTGCGTAACGATTACTGTGCGTAACGTGAATAGGGGCACCATGATAAATGAAGGAATCCTACTTGGCTTTCCACCCTTCTCACCCTCCTATCTCCTAATATTACAGATGAACCAAAAACCACTCTCCTTTCCACTCACCCTCACCCTCTCCCTCTCCCAGAACCAAATGGGGTGGCCACCCAATGAGCCGTCCGCGCTACAAGGCCACCCCCTGATCCAAACACACGCTAAGAGAACAATCTTGCTACTTTTGAGAAACCACAGCTGCCTCATAGTACTTCCAAATGCTTGCAATACAAAAAATAATCTTGTTCCTTGCAGAACGGATGAGTATTCACCCACGGAAAACATCAAACAATTTCGCACACAAACGAACATTCCTTTCAGTAATGACAATGATGAATAAAAAAATTATTGTCAGTCTTGTGGGATGAATCTGGGGCTCAAATCTCAGCCAAAACTAAATAGACACAGTGACAAATGTCTGATAAAAATTTCATATCAAAATACCCAAGGAGTAAGCAGTAGTAAGTCCCAGACCTAGAGTGAAAAAAATTGGTTTTCCGAAAACAAAACGTCATGGATTTTCTTCCCCGTATCTTCTTTGTGTGATTTTTTTATGGACGTGCCTCTTTAACTGGGTGCAAACAACATATGAAAGTATTTGTGTGAATTTTTTCAGCGCAATACAAACCCATAATGAAATTAAAGAAATTAGGGCAGAATTTTACAAGTTTCGGTAGATGATGATAGCCTTGGTTTGCACAAAATTTCTGAAAAATTATCCCGAAATAGTTTTTTCCTGAAATTCCACATAAGAATATCCACTGAATTTGGGACAAAACGCGACAAATTTCAGGTCAAACGGATGAGTATTCACCCACGAAAAAAATTAAACAGTTTCGCACACAAACGAACCTTCCTTTAGCTTAGTCAATGATGAATAAAAACATTATTGCCAGTCTTGTGGGACGAATCTGGGGATCAAATCTCATCCAAAACTCAATAGACACAGTGACGAATGTCTGGTGAAAATTTCAGACCAAAACACCCAAGGAGTAAGCCGTAGTAAGTCCTAGACCGAGACTGAACAAAACTGGTTTTCCGAAAACAAAACGTCCTGGCTTTTCTTCCTCATATCTTCTTTTTGTGATTTGTTGATGGACGTGCCTCCTTACCTGGGTGCAAAGAATATATGAAAGTACATGTGTGAATTTTTTCAGCACAATACGAACCTGGAATGAAATTGCAAAAATTAGGGCAAAATTTCACAAGTTTCGTTAGAGGATAGATAGCCTTGGTTTGCACAAAATTTCTGAAAAATTATTCTGAAATAGTGTTTTCCTGAAATTCAACGTATGAATCTCCACTAAATTTGGGACAAAACACGACAAATTTCTGGTCAAACGGATGAGTATTCACCCACGAAAAAAATCAAGCAGTTTCGCACACCTTCCTTTCAGCCCTGACAGTGATAAATAAAACTTTATTGTCAGTCTTGTGAGTTCTAATATGGGGCTCAAATCTAAGCCAAAACCCAATTGACACAGTACCGAATGACTGGCAAAAATTTCAGACCAAAATAACCAAGGAGTAAGCCGTAGTAAGTCCCAGACCGAGAGTGAACAAAACTGGTTTTCCGAAAACAAAACGTCCTGGCTTTTCTTCCCCGTATCTTCTTTTTGTGATTTGTTTATGGACGTGCCTCCTTACCTGGGTGAAAACAACATATGAAAGTACTTGTGTGAACTTTTTCAACGCAATACAGACTCAGAATGAAATTGTAGAAATTAGGGCGGAATTTCACAAGTTTCGGTAGAGGATTTGGTTTGCACAAAATTTCTGAAAAATTATACCGAAATAGTTTTTTCCTGAAATTCCACATAAGAATCTCCACTGAATTTGGGACAAAACACGACAAATTTCAGGTCAAACGGATGAGTCTTCGGCCACGAAAAAAATCAAACAGTTTCGCACACAAACGAACCTTCCTTTTAGCCCTGGCAGTGATGAAAAAAAAATTATTTCCAGTCTTGTGGGACGAATTTGGGGCTCAAATCTCAACCAAAAGTCAATAGACACAGTGACGAATGTTTGGTAAAATTTTCAGAGCAAAATACCCAAGGAGGAAGCCGTAGTAAGTCCCAAACCGAGAGTGAAGAAAACTGGTTTTCTGAAAACAAAACGTCCTAGCTTTTCTTCCCCATATCTTCTTTTTGTGATTTGTTTATGGATGTGCCTCCTTATCTGGGTGTAAACAACATATGAAAGTACTCGTGTGAACTTTTTCAGCGCAATACGGACCCGAAATGAAATTGCGGAAATTAGGGCGGAATTTAACAAGTTTCGGTAGAAGATAGCCTTGGTTTGCACAAAATTTTTGAAAAATTCTCCCGAAATAGTTTTTTTCCTGAAATTCCACGTAAGAATCTCCACTGAATTTGGGACATAACGCGACAAATTTCAGGTCAAACGGATGAGTATTCCCTGATGAAAAACATCAAACAGTTTCGCACACAAACCAACATTCCTTTCGGCCCTGGCAGTGATGAATAAAAAATTTATTGCCAGTCTCATGGGACGAATCTGGGGCTCAAATCTCAACCAAAACTCAATAGACGCAGTGACGAATGTCTGGTAAAAATTTTAGACCTAAATACCCAAGGAGCAAGCCGTAGTAGGTCCCAGACCGAGCGTGAAAAAAACTGGTTTTCCAAAAACAAAACGTCCTGGCTTTTCATCCCCGTATCTTCTTTTTGTGATTTTTTATGGACGTGCCTCCTTACCTGGGTGCAAACAACATATGAAAGTACTTGTGTGAACTCTTTCAACGCAATACGGACCTGGAATGAAATTGCAGAAATTAGGGCGGAATTTAACAAGTTTCGGTAGAGGATAGCCTTGGTTTGCACAAAATTTCTGAAAAATTCTCCCGAAATAGTTTTTTCCTGAAATTCCACGTAAGAATCTCCACTGAATTTGGAACAAAACGCGACAAATTTTAAGTCAAACAGATGAGTATTCGCCCACGAAAATAATCAAACAGTTTCGCACACAAACGAAGCTTCCTTTCAGCCTCGGCAATGATAATTAAAAAATTTATTGTCAATCTTGTGGGACGAATCTGGGGCTAAAATCTCAGCCAAAACTCAATAGACACAGTGAGGTATGTCTGGTAAAAATTTCAGACCAAAATACCCAAGGAGCAAGCATTAGTAAGTCCCAGACCGAGATTGAAAAAAACTGGTTTTCCGAAAACAAAACGTCCTGGCTTTTCTTCCCCGTATCTTATTTTTGTGATTTGTTTGTGGACGTGCCTCCTTACCTGGGTGCAAACAACATATGAAAGCACTTGTGTGAACTTTTTCAGCGCAATACGGACCCAGAATGAAATTGCAGAAATTAGGGCGGAATTTCACAAGTTTCGGTAGAGGATAGCCTTGGTTAGCACAAAATTTCTGAAAAATTCTCCCGAAATAGTTTTGTCCTGAAATTCCACGTAAGAATCTCCACTGAATTTGGAACAAAACGCGACAAATTTTAAGTCAAACAGATGAGTATTTGCCCACGAAAAAATCAAACAGTTTCGCACACGAACGAACCTTCCTTTCAGCTCTAGCAGTGATGAATAAAAAATTTATTGCCAGTCTTGTGGGACGAATCTGGGGCTCAAATCTCATCCAAAACTCAATAGACACAGTGACGAATGTATGGTAAAAATTTTAGACTAAAATACCCAAGGAGCAAGTCGTATTAAGTCCTAGACCGAGAGTGAACAAAACAGGTTTTCCGAAAACAAAACGTCCTGGTTTTTTTTCCCCGCATCTTCTTTTTGTGATTTGTTTATGGACGTGCCTCCTTACCTGGGTGCAAACAACATATGAAAGTACTTGTGTGAACTTTATCAGCCCAATACGGACCCGGAATGAAATTGCAGATATTAGGGCGCAATTTCACAATTTTCGGTAGAGGATAGCCTTGGTTTGCACAAAATTTCTAAAAAATTCTCCCGAAATAGTTTTTTCTTGAAATTCTACGTAAGAATCTCCAGTGAATTTGGGACAAAACCCGACAAATTTCAAGTCAAACAAATGAGTATTCGCCCACGAAAATAATCAAACAGTTTCGCACACAAACGAAGCTTCCTTTCAGCCTCGACAATGATAATTAAAAAATTTATTGTCAATCTTGTGGGACGAATCTGGGGCTAAAATCACAGCCAAAACTCAATAGACGCAGTGAGGTATGTCTGGTAAAAATTTCAGACCAAAATACACAAGGAGCAAGCCGTAGTAAGTTACAGACCAAGAGTGAACAAAACTAGTTTTCCGAAAACAAAACGTCCTGGCTTTTCTTCCCCGTATCTTCTTTTTGTGATTTGTTTGTGGACGTGCCTCCTTACCTGGGTGCAAAAAACATATGAAAGTACTTGTGTGAACTTTTTCAGCGCAATACGGACCCAGAATGAAATTGCAGAAATTAGGGCGGAATTTCACAAGTTTCGGTAGAGGATAGCCTTGGTTTGCACAAAATTTCTGAAAAATTCTCCCGAAATAGTTTTGTCCTGAAATTCCACGTAAGAATCTCCACTGAATTTGGAACAAAACGCGACAAATTTTAAGTCAAACAGATGAGTATTTGCCCACGAAAAAAATCAAACAGTTTCGCACACAAACGAACTTTACTTTCAGCCCTGGAAGTGATAATTAAAAAATTTATTGTCAATCTTGTGGGACGAATCTAGAGCTAAAATCTCAGCCAAAACTCAATAGACACAGTGAGGTATGTCTGGTAAAAATTTCAGACCAAAATACCCAAAGAGCAAGCTGTAGTAAGTCATAGACCGAGAGTGAACAAAACTAGTTTTCCGAAAACAAAACGTCCTGGCTTTTCTTCCCCGTATCTTCTTTTTGTGATTTTTTTGTGGATGTGCCTCCTTACCTTGGTGCAAACAACATATGAAAGTACTTGTGTGAACTTTTTCAGCTCAATACGAACCCGGTATGAAATTGCAGAAATTAGGGCGAAATTTCACAAGTTTTGGTAGAGGATAGCCTCGGTTTGCACAAAATTTCTGAAAAATTATCTCGATATTTTTTTTTCCTAATATTCCACGTAAGAATCTCCACGGAATTTGGGACAAAACGCAACAAATTTCATGTCAAACGGATGAGTATTAGCCCACGAAAAAAATCAAACAGTTTCGCATAAAATCGAACTTCCTTTTAGCCCTCACAATGATGAATAAAAAATTTATTGCCAGTTTCGTGGATCGAATCTGAGGCTAAAATCTCAGCCAAAACTCAATAGACACAGTGGCGAATGTCTGGTCACACTTTCAGACAAAACTACCCAAGTAGTAAGCCGAAGTAAGTCCCAGACCGAGAGTGAACAAAACTGTTTTTTCGAAAACAAAACGTCCTGGCTTTTCTTCCCCGTATCTTCTTTTTGTGATTTGTTTAAGGACGTCCCTCCTTACCTGGGTGCAAAAAAACATACGAAATTACTTGTGTGATTTTTTTCAACGCAAGACGGACCATGAATGAAATTGCAGAAATTAGGATGGAATTTCGCAAGTTTCGGTAGAGAATAGCCTTGGTTTGCAGAAAATTTCTGAAAAATTCTCACGAAATAGTTTTTCCTGAAATTCCACGTAAGAATCTCCACTGAATTTGGGACATAACGCGACAAATTTCAGGTCAAACGGATGAGCATTCACCCACGAAAAAAATCAAACAGTTTCACACAAAAACGAACCTTCCTTTCAGCCTTGCCAGTGATGAATAAAATATTTATTATCATTCTTGTGGGATGAATCTGTGTCTCAAATCTCAGCCAAAACCTAATAGACACTGTGACGAATGTCTGGTAAAAATTTCATACCAAAATACCCAAGGAGCAAGCCGTAGTAAGTCCTAAACCGAGAGTGAACAAACTTGGTTTTTCGAAAACAAAACGTTATGGCTTTTCTTCCCTGTATCTTCTTTTTGTGATTTTTTTGTGGACATGCCTCCGTACCTGGGTGCAAAAAACATATGAAAGTACTTGTGTGAATTTTTTCAGCGCAATACGGACGCAGAATGAAATTGCAGAAATTATGGCGGAATTTCACAAGTTTCGGTAGAGGATAGCCTTGATTTGCAGAAAATTTCTGAAAAATTCTCACGAAATAGTTTTTCCTGAAATTCCACGTAAGAATCTCCACTGAATTTGGGACATAACGCGACAAATTTCAGGTCAAACGGATCAACATTCACCCACGAAAAAAATCAAACAGTTTCACACAAAAACGAACCTTCCTTTCAGCCTTGCCAGTGATGAATAAAATATTTATTATCATTCTTGTGGGATGAATCTGTGTCTCAAATCTCAGCCAAAACCTAATAGACACTGTGACGAATGTCTGGTAAAAATTTCATACCAAAATACCCAAGGAGCAAGCCTTAGTAAGTCCCAGACCGAGATTGAACAAAATTGGTTTTCCGAAAACAAAAAGTCCTGCCTTTTCTTCCCCGTATCTCCTTTTTGTGATTTGTTTATGGACGTGCCTCCTTACTTGGGTGCAAACAACATATGAAAGTTCCTGTGTGAATTTTTTCAGAGCAATACGGTCGCTGAATGAAATTGCAGAAATTAGGGTGGAATTTCGCAAGTTTCGGTAGAGAATAGCCTTGGTTTGCACAAAATTTCTGAAAATTTTCCCAAAATAGTTTTTTCCTGAAATTCCACGTAAGAATATCCACTGAATTTGGGACAAAACGCGACAAATTTCAGGTCAAACGGATGAGTCTTCCCCCACGAAAAAATCAAACAGTTTCGCACACAAATGAACCTTCCTTTCAGCCCTGGCAGTGATGAATAAAGAATTTACTGCCAGGCTTGTGGGACGAATATGGGGCTCAAATTTCAGCCCAAACTCAATAGACACAGTGACGAATGTCTGGTAAAAATTTCAGACCAAAATACCCAAGGAGCAAGCCGTAGTAAGTCCTAAACCGAGAGTGAACAAACTTGGTTTTTCGAAAACAAAACGTTATGGCTTTTCTTCCCTGTATCGTCTTTTTGTGATTTTTTTGTGGACATGCCTCCGTACCTGGGTGCAAAAAACATATGAAAGTACTTGTGTGAATTTTTTCAGCGCAATACGGACGCAGAATGAAATTGCAGAAATTATGGCGGAATTTCACAAGTTTCGGTAGAGGATAGCCTTGATTTGCAGAAAATTTCTGAAAAATTCTCACGAAATAGTTTTTCCTGAAATTCCACGTAAGAATCTCCACTGAATTTGGGACATAACGCGACAAATTTCAGGTCAAACGGATGAGCATTCACCCACGAAAAAAATCAAACAGTTTCACACAAAAACGAACCTTCCTTTCAGGCTTGCCAGTGATGAATAAAATATTTATTATCAATCTTGTGGGATGAATCTGTGTCTCAAATCTCAGCCAAAACCTAATAGACACCGTGACGAATGTCTGGTAAAAATTTCATACCAAAATACCCAAGGAGCAAGCCTTAGTAAGTCCCAGACCGAGATTGAACAAAATTGGTTTTCCGAAAACAAAAAGTCCTGCCTTTTCTTCCCCGTATCTCCTTTTTGTGATTTGTTTATGGACGTGCCTCCTTACTTGGGTGCAAACAACATATGAAAGTTCCTGTGTGAATTTTTTCAGAGCAATACGGTCGCAAAATGAAATTTTAGAAATTAGGGCGAAATTTCGCAAGTTTCGGTAGAGAATAGCCTTGGTTTGCACAAAATTTCTGAAAATTTTTCCTAAAATAGTTTTTTCCTGAAATTCCACGTAAGAATATCCACTGAATTTGGGACAAAACGCGACAAATTTCAGGTCAAACGGATGAGTCTTCCCCCACGAAAAAATCAAACAGTTTCGCACACAAATGAACCTTCCTTTCAGCTCTGGCAGTGATGAATGAAAAATTTACTGCCAGGCTTGTGGGACGAATATGGGGCTCAAATTTCAGCCCAAACTCAATAGACACAGTGACGAATGTCTGGTAAAAATTTCAGACCAAAATACTCAAGGAGCAAGCCGTAGTAAGTCCTAAACCGAGAGTGAACAAACTTGGTTTTTCGAAAACAAAACGTTATGGCTTTTCTTCCCTGTATCTTCTTTTTGTGATTTTTTTGTGGACATGCCTCCGTACCTGGGTGCAAAAAACATATGAAAGTACTTGTGTGAATTTTTTCAGCGCAATACGGACGCAGAATGAAATTGCAGAAATTATGGCGGAATTTCACAAGTTTCGGTAGAGGATAGCCTTGATTTGCAGAAAATTTCTGAAAAATTCTCACGAAATAGTTTTTCCTGAAATTCCACGTAAGAATCTCCACTGAATTTGGGACATAACGCGACAAATTTCAGGTCAAACGGATGAGCATTCACCCACGAAAAAAATCAAACAGTTTCACACAAAAACGAACCTTCCTTTCAGCCTTGCCAGTGATGAATAAAATATTTATTATCAATCTTGTGGGATGAATCTGTGTCTCAAATCTCAGCCAAAACCTAATAGACACTGTGGCGAATGTCTGGTAAAAATTTCACACCAAAATACCCAAGGAGCAAGCCTTAGTAAGTCCCAGACCGAGATTGAACAAAATTGGTTTTCCGAAAACAAAAAGTCCTGCCTTTTCTTCCCCGTATCTCCTTTTTGTGATTTGTTTATGGACGTGCCTCCTTACGTGGGTGCAAACAACATATGAAAGTTCCTGTGTGAATTTTTTCAGAGCAATACGGTCGCAAAATGAAATTTTAGAAATTAGGGCGAAATTTCACAAGTTTCGATAGAGAATAGCCTTGGTTTGCACAAAATATCTGAAAAATTTTCCCAAAATAGTTTTTTCCTGAAATTCCACGTAAGAATATCCACTGAATTTGGGACAAAACGCGACAAATTTCAGGTCAAACGGATGAGTCTTCCCCCACGAAAAAATCAAACAGTTTCGCACACAAATGAACCTTCCTTTCAGCCCTGGCAGTGATGAATAAAAAATTTATTGCCAGGCTTGTGGGACGAATCTGGGGCTCAAATTTCAGCCCAAACTCAATAGACACAGTGACGAATGTCTGGTAAAAATTTCAGACCAAAATACCCAAGGAGCAAGCCGTAGTAAGTCCTAAACCGAGAGTGGACAAACTTGGTTTTTCGAAAACAAAACGTTATGGCTTTTCTTCCCTGTATCTTCTTTTTGTGATTTTTTTGTGGACATGCCTCCTTACCTGGGTGCAAAAACCATATGAAAGTACTTGTGTGAATTTTTTCAGCGCAATACGGACGCAGAATGAAATTGCAGAAATTATGGCGGAATTTCACAAGTTTCGGTAGAGGATAACCTTGATTTGCAGAAAATTTCTGAAAAATTCTCACGAAATAGTTTTTCCTGAAATTCCACGTAAGAATCTCCACTGAATTTGGGACATAACGCGACAAATTTCAGGTCAAACGGATGAGCATTCACCCACGAAAAAAATCAAACAGTTTCACACAAAAACGAACCTTCCTTTCAGCCTTGCCGGTGATGAATAAAATATTTATTATCAATCTTGTGGGAAGAATCTGTGTCTCAAATCTCAGCCAAAACCTAATAGACACTGTGACGAATGTCTGGTAAAAATTTCATACCAAAATACCCAAGGAGCAAGCCTTAGTAAGTCCCGGACCGAGATTGAACAAAATTGGTTTTCCGAAAACAAAAAGTCCTGCCTTTTCTTCCCTGTATCTCCTTTTTGTGATTTGTTTATGGACGTGCCTCCTTACGTGGGTGCAAACAACATATGAAAGTTCCTGTGTGAATTTTTTCAGAGCAATACGGTCGCAAAATGAAATTTTAGAAATTAGGGCGAAATTTCACAAGTTTCGGTAAAGAATAGCTTTGGTTTGCACAAAATATCTGAAAAATTTTCCCAAAATAGTTTTTTCCTGAAATTCCACGTAAGAATATCCACTGAATTTGGGACAAAACGCGACAAATTTCAGGTCAAACGGATGAGTCTTCCCCCACGAAAAAATCAAACAGTTTCGCACACAAATGAACCTTCCTTTCAGCCCTGGCAGTGATGAATAAAAAATTTATTGCCAGGCTTGTGGGACGAATCTGGGGCTGAAATTTCAGCCCAAACTCAATAGACACAGTGACGAATGTCTGGTAAAAATTTCAGACCAAAATACCCAAGGAGCAAGCCGTAGTAAGTCCTAAACCGAGAGTGGACAAACTTGGTTTTTCGAAAACAAAACGTTATGGCTTTTCTTCCCTGTATCTTCTTTTTGTGATTTTTTTTTGGACATGCCTCCTTACCTGGGTGCAAAAAACATATGAAAGTACTTGTGTGAATTTTTTCAGCGCAATACGGACGCAGAATGAAATTGCAGAAATTATGGCGGAATTTCACAAGTTTCGGTAGAGGATAGCCTTGATTTGCAGAAAATTTCTGAAAAATTCTCACGAAATAGTTTTTCCTGAAATTCCACGTAAGAATCTCCACTGAATTTGGGACATAACGCGACAAATTTCAGGTCAAACGGATGAGCATTCACCCACGAAAAAAATCAAACAGTTTCACACAAAAACGAACCTTCCTTTCAGGCTTGCCAGTGATGAATAAAATATTTATTATCAATCTTGTGGGATGAATCTGTGTCTCAAATCTCAGCCAAAACCTAATAGACACTGTGACGAATGTCTGGTAAAAATTTCACACCAAAATACCCAAGGAGCAAGCCTTAGTAAGTCCCAGACCGAGATTGAACAAAATTGGTTTTCCGAAAACAAAAAGTCCTGCCTTTTCTTCCCCGTATCTCCTTTTTGTGATTTGTTTATGGACGTGCCTCCTTACTTGGATGCAAACAACATATGAAAGTTCCTGTGTGAATTTTTTCAGAGCAATACGGTCGCTGAATGAAATTGCAGAAATTAGGGTGGAATTTCGCAAGTTTCGGTAGAGAATAGCCTTGGTTTGCACAAAATTTCTGAAAAATTTTCCCAAAATAGTTTTTTCCTGAAATTCCACGTAAGAATATCCACTGAATTTGGGACAAAACGCGACAAATTTCAGGTCAAACGGATGAGTCTTCCCCCACGAAAAAATCAAACAGTTTCGCACACAAATGAACCTTCCTTTCAGCCCTGGCAGTGATGAATAAAGAATTTACTGCCAGGCTTGTGGGACGAATATGGGGCTCAAATTTCAGCCCAAACTCAATAGACACAGTGACGAATGTCTGGTAAAAATTTCAGACCAAAATACCCAAGGAGCAAGCCGTAGTAATTCCTAAACCGAGAGTGAACAAACTTGGTTTTTCGAAAACAAAACGTTATGGCTTTTCTTCCCTGTATCGTCTTTTTGTGATTCTTTTGTGGACATGCCTCCGTACCTGGGTGCAAAAAACATATGAAAGTACTTGTGTGAATTTTTTCAGCGCAATACGGACGCAGAATGAAATTGCAGAAATTATGGCGGAATTTCACAAGTTTCGGTAGAGGATAGCCTTGATTTGCAGAAAATTTCTGAAAAATTCTCACGAAATAGTTTTTCCTGAAATTCCACGTAAGAATCTCCACTGAATTTGGGACATAACGCGACAAATTTCAGGTCAAACGGATGAGCATTCACCCACGAAAAAAATCAAACAGTTTCACACAAAAACGAACCTTCCTTTCAGGCTTGCCAGTGATGAATAAAATATTTATTATCAATCTTGTGGGATGAATCTGTGTCTCAAATCTCAGCCAAAACCTAATAGACACTGTGACGAATGTCTGGTAAAAATTTCACACCAAAATACCCAAGGAGCAAGCCTTAGTAAGTCCCAGACCGAGATTGAACAAAATTGGTTTTCCGAAAACAAAAAGTCCTGCCTTTTCTTCCCCGTATCTCCTTTTTGTGATTTGTTTATGGACGTGCCTCCTTACTTGGATGCAAACAACATATGAAAGTTCCTGTGTGAATTTTTTCAGAGCAATACGGTCGCTGAATGAAATTGCAGAAATTAGGGTGGAATTTCGCAAGTTTCGGTAGAGAATAGCCTTGGTTTGCACAAAATTTCTGAAAAATTTTCCCAAAATAGTTTTTTCCTGAAATTCCACGTAAGAATATCCACTGAATTTGGGACAAAACGCGACAAATTTCAGGTCAAACGGATGAGTCTTCCCCCACGAAAAAATCAAACAGTTTCGCACACAAATGAACCTTCCTTTCAGCCCTGGCAGTGATGAATAAAGAATTTACTGCCAGGCTTGTGGGACGAATATGGGGCTCAAATTTCAGCCCAAACTCAATAGACACAGTGACGAATGTCTGGTAAAAATTTCAGACCAAAATACTCAAGGAGCAAGCCGTAGTAAGTCCTAAACCGAGAGTGAACAAACTTGGTTTTTCGAAAACAAAACGTTATGGCTTTTCTTCCCTGTATCTTCTTTTTGTGATTTTTTTGTGGACATGCCTCCGTACCTGGGTGCAAAAAACATATGAAAGTACTTGTGTGAATTTTTTCAGCGCAATACGGACGCAGAATGAAATTGCAGAAATTATGGCGGAATTTCACAAGTTTCGGTAGAGGATAGCCTTGATTTGCAGAAAATTTCTGAAAAATTCTCACGAAATAGTTTTTCCTGAAATTCCACGTAAGAATCTCCACTGAATTTGGGACATAACGCGACAAATTTCAGGTGAAACGGATGAGCATTTACCCACGAAAAAAATCAAACAGTTTCACACAAAAACGAACCTTCCTTTCAGCCTTGCCAGTGATGAATAAAATATTTATTATCAATCTTGTGGGATGAATCTGTGTCTCAAATCTCAGCCAAAACCTAATAGACACTGTGGCGAATGTCTGGTAAAAATTTCACACAAAATACCCAAGGAGCAAGCCTTAGTAAGTCCCAGACCGAGATTGAACAAAATTGGTTTTCCGAAAACAAAAAGTCCTGCCTTTTCTTCCCCGTATCTCCTTTTTGTGATTTGTTTATGGACGTGCCTCCTTACTTGGATGCAAACAACATATGAAAGTTCCTGTGTGAATTTTTTCAGAGCAATACGGTCGCTGAATGAAATTGCAGAAATTAGGGTGGAATTTCGCAAGTTTCGGTAGAGAATAGCCTTGGTTTGCACAAAATTTCTGAAAAATTTTCCCAAAATAGTTTTTTCCTGAAATTCCACGTAAGAATATCCACTGAATTTGGGACAAAACGCGACAAATTTCAGGTCAAACGGATGAGTCTTCCCCCACGAAAAAATCAAACAGTTTCGCACACAAATGAACCTTCCTTTCAGCCCTGGCAGTGATGAATAAAGAATTTACTGCCAGGCTTGTGGGACGAATATGGGGCTCAAATTTCAGCCCAAACTCAATAGACACAGTGACGAATGTCTAGTAAAAATTTCAGACCAAAATACTCAAGGAGCAAGCCGTAGTAAGTCCTAAACCGAGAGTGAACAAACTTGGTTTTTCGAAAACAAAACGTTATGGCTTTTCTTCCCTGTATCTTCTTTTTGTGATTTTTTTGTGGACATGCCTCCGTACCTGGGTGCAAAAAACATATGAAAGTACTTGTGTGAATTTTTTCAGCGCAATACGGACGCAGAATGAAATTGCAGAAATTATGGCGGAATTTCACAAGTTTCGGTAGAGGATAGCCTTGATTTGCAGAAAATTTCTGAAAAATTCTCACGAAATAGTTTTTCCTGAAATTCCACGTAAGAATCTCCACTCAATTTGGGACATAACGCGACAAATTTCAGGTCAAACGGATGAGCATTCACCCACGAAAAAAATCAAACAGTTTCACACAAAAACGAACCTTCCTTTCAGCCTTGCCAGTGATGAATAAAATATTTATTATCAATCTTGTGGGATGAATCTGTGTCTCAAATCTCAGCCAAAACCTAATAGACACTGTGGCGAATGTCTGGTAAAAATTTCACACCAAAATACCCAAGGAGCAAGCCTTAGTAAGTCCCAGACCGAGATTGAACAAAATTGGTTTTCCGAAAACAAAAAGTCCTGCCTTTTCTTCCCCGTATCTCCTTTTTGTGATTTGTTTATGGACGTGCCTCCTTACGTGGGTGCAAACAACATATGAAAGTTCCTGTGTGAATTTTTTCAGAGCAATACGGTCGCAAAATGAAATTTTAGAAATTAGGGCGAAATTTCACAAGTTTCGATAGAGAATAGCCTTGGTTTGCACAAAATATCTGAAAATTTTTCCCAAAATAGTTTTTTCCTGAAATTCCACGTAAGAATATCCACTGAATTTGGGACAAAACGCGACAAATTTCAGGTCAAACGGATGAGTCTTCCCCCACGAAAAAATCAAACAGTTTCGCACACAAATGAACCTTCCTTTCAGCCCTGGCAGTGATGAATAAAGAATTTACTGCCAGGCTTGTGGGACGAATATGGGGCTCAAATTTCAGCCCAAACTCAATAGACACAGTGACGAATGTCTGGTAAAAATTTCACACCAAAATACCCAAGGAGCAAGCCTTAGTAAGTCCCAAACCGAGATTGAACAAAATTGGTTTTCCGAAAACAAAAAGTCCTGCCTTTTCTTCCCCGTATCTCCTTTTTGTGATTTGTTTGTGGACATGCCTCCTTACCTGGGTGCAAAAACCATATGAAAGTACTTGTGTGAATTTTTTCAGCGCAATACGGACGCAGAATGAAATTGCAGAAATTATGGCGGAATTTCACAAGTTTCGGTAGAGGATAGCCTTGATTTGCAGAAAATTTCTGAAAAATTCTCACGAAATAGTTTTTCCTGAAATTCCACGTAAGAATCTCCACTGAATTTGGGACATAACGCGACAAATTTCAGGTCAAACGGATGAGCATTCACCCACGAAAAAAATCAAACAGTTTCACACAAAAACGAACCTTCCTTTCAGCCTTGCCGGTGATGAATAAAATATTTATTATCAATCTTGTGGGAAGAATCTGTGTCTCAAATCTCAGCCAAAACCTAATAGACACTGTGACGAATGTCTGGTAAAAATTTCACACCAAAATACCCAAGGAGCAAGCCTTAGTAAGTCCCAGACCGAGATTGAACAAAATTGGTTTCCCGAAAACAAAAAGTCCTGCCTTTTCTTCCCCGTATCTCCTTTTTATGATTTGTTTATGGACGTGCCTCCTTACGTGGGTGCAAACAACATATGAAAGTTCCTGTGTGAATTTTTCAGAGCAATACGGTCGCAAAATGAAATTTTAGAAATTAGGGCGAAATTTCACAAGTTTCGGTAGAGAATAGCCTTGGTTTGCACAAAATTTCTGAAAAATTTTCCCAAAATAGTTTTTTCCTGAAATTCCACGTAAGAATATCCACTGAATTTGGGACAAAACGCGACAAATTTCAGGTCAAACGGATGAGTCTTCCCCCACGAAAAAATCAAACAGTTTCGCACACAAATGAACCTTCCTTTCAGCCCTGGCAGTGATGAATAAAAAATTTATTGCCAGGCTTGTGGGACGAATCTTGGGCTCAAATTTCAGCCCAAACTCAATAGACACAGTGACGAATGTCTGGTAAAAATTTCAGACCAAAATACCCAAGGAGCAAGCCGTAGTAAGTCCTAAACCGAGAGTGAACAAACTTGGTTTTTCGAAAACAAAACGTTATGGCTTTTCTTCCCTGTATCTTCTTTTTGTGATTTTTTTGTGGACATGCCTCCTTACCTGGGTACAAAAAACATATGAAAGTACTTGTGTGAATTTTTTTCAGCGCAATACGACGCAGAATGAAATTGCAGAAATTATGGCGGAATTTCACAAGTTTCGGTAGAGGATAGCCTTGATTTGCAGAAAATTTCTGAAAAATTCTCACGAAATAGTTTTTCCTGAAATTCCACGTAAGAATCTCCACTGAATTTGGGACATAACGCGACAAATTTCAGGTGAAACGGATGAGCATTCACCCACGAAAAAAATCAAACAGTTTCACACAAAAACGAACCTTCCTTTCAGCCTTGCCAGTGATGAATAAAATATTTATTATCAATCTTGTGGGATGAATCTGTGTCTCAAATCTCAGCCAAAACCTAATAGACACTGTGACGAATGTCTGGTAAAAATTTCATACCAAAATACCCAAGGAGCAAGCCTTAGTAAGTCCCAGACCGAGATTGAACAAAATTGGTTTTCCGAAAACAAAAAGTCCTGCCTTTTCTTCCCCGTATCTCCTTTTTGTGATTTGTTGATGGACGTGCCTCCGTACTTGGGTGCAAACAACATATGAAAGTTCCTGTGTGAATTTTTTCAGAGCAATACGGTCGCAAAATCAAATTTTAGAAATTAGGGCGAAATTTCACAAGTTTCGGTAGAGAATAGCCTTGGTTTGCACAAAATTTCTGAAAATTTTTCCCAAAATAGTTTTTTCCTGAAATTCCACGTAAGAATATCCACTGAATTTGGGACAAAACGCGACAAATTTCAGGTCAAACGGATGAGTCTTCCCCCACGAAAAAAATCAAACAGTTTCGCACACAAATGAACCTTCCTTTCAGCCCTGGCAGTGATGAATAAAAAATTTATTGCCAGTTTTGTGGGACAAAGCTTGGGCTCAAATTTCAGCCCAAACTCAATAGACACAGTGACGAATGTCTGGTAAAAATTTCAGACCAAAATACCCAAGGAGCAAGCCGTAGTAAGTCCTAAACCGAGAGTGAACAAACTTGGTTTTTCGAAAACAAAACGTTATGGCTTTTCTTCCCTGTATCTTCTTTTTGTGATTTGTTTATGGACGTGCCTCCTTACCTGGGTGCAAAAAACATATGAAAGTACTTGTGTGAATTTTTTCAGCGCAATACGGACGCAGAATGAAATTGCATAAATTATGGCGGAATTTCACAAGTTTCGGTAGAGGATAGCCTTGATTTGCAGAAAATTTCTGAAAAATTCTCACGAAATAGTTTTTCCTGAAATTCCACGTAAGAATCTCCACTGAATTTGGGACATAACGCGACAAATTTCAGGTGAAACGGATGAGCATTCACCCACGAAAAAAATCAAACAGTTTCACACAAAAACGAACCTTCCTTTCAGCCTTGCCAGTGATGAATAAAATATTTATTATCAATCTTGTGGGATGAATCTGTGTCTCAAATCTCAGCCAAAACCTAATAGACACTGTGACGAATGTCTGGTAAAAATTTCATACCAAAATACCCAAGGAGCAAGCCTTAGTAAGTCCCAGACCGAGATTGAACAAAATTGGTTTTCCGAAAACAAAAAGTCCTGCCTTTTCTTCCCCGTATCTCCTTTTTGTGATTTGTTTATGGACGTGCCTCCTTACTTGGGTGCAAACAACATATGAAAGTTCCTGTGTGAATTTTTTCAGAGCAATACGGTCGCAAAATGAAATTTTAGAAATTAGGGCGAAATTTCACAAGTTTCGGTAGAGAATAGCCTTGGTTTGCACAAAATTTCTGAAAATTTTTCCCAAAATAGTTTTTTCCTGAAATTCCACGTAAGAATATCCACTGAATTTGGGACAAAACGCGACAAATTTCAGGTCAAACGGATGAGTATTCACCCACGAAAAAAATCAAACAGTTTCGCACACAAATGAACCTTTCTTTCAGCCCTGACAGTGGTGAATAAAAAATTTATTGTCAGTTTTGTGGGACAAAGCTTGGGCTCAAATCTCAGACAAAACTCAATAGACACAGTGACGAATGTCTGGTAAAATTTTTAGACCAAAATACCCAAGGAGTAAGGCGTAGTAAGTTCTAGACCGAGAGTGAACAAAATTGGTTTTCCGAAAACAAAATGTCCTGGCTTTTCTTCTTCGTATCTTCTTTTTGTGATTTGTTTTTGGACGTGCCTCCTTACCTGGGTGCAAACAGCATATGAAAGTACATGTGTTAATTTTTTCAGCGCAGTACAGACCCGGAATGAAATTGCGGCAGAATTTCACAAGTTTCGGCAGATGATACATTAGAAGCAAATTTGAAAAATAAACACCTTTTGAAGCTAGAGTTAAAATGGAGGTCGGACCACATTCCTAATGATCCAAGGAAAGAAAAGCAACTACTTTAGTTTCTACGAGCTTCAAATCATTTGGAGAGTTTCTCAATCAGTAACTATGGTGGTACACAATTCCCAAGTTGGTTATTCAATAATTCTTTATCAAATTTGGTATTCTTACGGTTGGAGGACTATAAGTATTGTCTATGTTTGCCCCCCTTTGGAATTTTGTCATCTCTGAAGACCCTTGAAATTGGACAGCTTGATGGAATAGTGAGCATTGGTGCTAAAATTTTTGGAAGCAACTCTTCTTCATTTATGTCTTTGGAAACATTGATATTCTACAAGATGAAGGAATGGGAAGAATGGGAATGTAAAACTAGTTCTTTTCCACGTCTTCAACGTATGTATTGAGCATGGTGGTTGGATGTTGAGGAGTTCGGTGTGCAGATGTTGTCATGTGCAACACTCTGCTGTTTGGTATGCTGGAATTGGATGTGGGGATGTGCTTATTTCACTTCATTCAGTTTTAAAGCCACTGTTTTTGTGCTTTTTTGATTGCTAGTGGTTCTGATTGACCTAAGGCATGTGCTGGTTTCTAGTAGTCTGCATGTTGTTTTACTGCATCAATGGTTGTGTGAGTCTAGTAGGTGCTCTATGGTGATCAAGAACCAAAAGCTTTTGTTGTATGGAGTTCTTCACTATTGTATACGGGTTGGGACACCTCTGAAGTGTCCCATATTAATTTTATTTATTCTTTGCTGATAAAAAAAAAACACCAAAAAAGACCACAGTCAATGAACAACACTCTGAATTTTCTTCTCTTAGTGTCCATGGTTGTAATAGCTTTAATTGCATAGTATTTTAATCACACTATTATTTGAAAATTATACTTACCTTATGAAATAAATGTAGAACCAACAGAGTACATCAATTCACGATGACTTGAGGAGAACAACGTCACTGTATTCATCTAAAATTACGTATAAAAATATCATCCAAATTTAATACGTAACTACAATAATACCAATCAATGTTAAGTCCCACTCTAAAGTTAGTCAACGAAACAATATATTAAAAAAATTCTGACTAATTTTAAATAAAAGTGAAACTAATTTGAGAACTTTCAAAAATAATAAAATAAAAAAGTATAAATAAAGAGATAAAAATCACTATTAAACAAAATTGAAAAAAAAAGGATACATAAAGAGACAAAGAAAAGACCGATAAACCAAATATTAGTGACTGCATATACTAAACTCATGACAGCCAATTAAGTGAATAACGAAAGGATGCGAATTATTACATCAAATAAATTGGTTTATAGAGGATATAATATAATTGATGATGAAAGGATATATTCAAATTTATTTATTTCAACCATTCATGTATTACAGTTGTCAACACTTCGTATCAGAAACACTCAACAATATTGCTTCACTGGGCCCACAACCGTTGAATGAATATCTAACAGCATCTTCTTAAAGTCAACTCATCCTTTCTAACTACTCTTTTCATCACTCTGCCATTCATTCCTACATTCAATCCATTTCACTTCATTTCCAACTCCTTCCTACCATGGCAGCAGAACTTGTTGGTGGTGCTCTTCTTTCGGCCTTTCTTCAGGTTTCATTCGACAGGCTCGCTTCTCCTCAATTTCTACGCTTCTTTAATCGAAGAAAACTTGATGAGAAACTGCTCGCAAATTTGAAAATCATGCTGTACTCCATCAATGCTCTCGCTGATGATGCTGAACTAAAGCAGTTCACAGATCCACACGTCAAAGCCTGGCTTTTTGATGTCAAAGAGGCTGTTTTTGATGCAGAGGATCTTTTCGGTGAAATAGAATATGAACTCACCAGATGCCAAGTCGAAGCTCAATCCGAACCTCAAAACATTATTTACAAGGTATCAAATTTCTTCAACTCTACTTTCACTTCATTTAACAAGAAAATTGAATCAGAGATGAAAGAAGTCCTGGAGAAACTAGAATATCTTGCAAAGCAAAAGGGTGCTCTTGGTTTGAAGGAGGGTCCTTATTCTGATGATAGATCAGGCAGTAAAGTCTCACAGAAATTGCCATCAACTTCTTTGGTGGTTGAAAGTGTTATTTATGGCAGAGATGCTGACAAAAAAATCATATGTAGTTGGATCACATTTGAAACCGATAATCCTAACCAGCCATCTATACTTTCCATTGTGGGCATGGGTGGGTTGGGTAAGACCACACTCGCCCAACATGTGTACAATGACCCAAAGATCCACGATGCAAAATTTGATGTCAAAGCTTGGGTTTGTGTTTCTGATCATTTTCATGTTTTGACCGTGACAAGAACAATTCTCGAGGCAATCATTAATAAAAAAGATGATAGTGAGAACCTAGAAATGGTTCACAAAAAATTGAAAGAAAACTTGTCAGGAAGGAAATTTCTTCTTGTTTTGGATGATGTTTGGAACGAAAGAAGAGAAGAATGGGAAGCTGTGCTAACTCCTCTTCGCTATGGGGCTCCAGGAAGTAGAATTCTTGTCACAACTCGTAGTGAGAAAGTTGCTTCTAACATGAGGTCTAAAGTGCATCGCCTAAAGCAATTAGGAGAGGATGAATGCTGGAATGTTTTTGAAAATCACGCATTAAAAGATGGTGATCTTGTATTAAGTGATGAGCTAATGAAGATTGGGAGAAAGATAGTTGAGAAGTGCAAGGGATTACCTCTAGCTTTAAAAACAATTGGATGTCTTTTACGGACACAATCATCCATTTCTTATTGGAAAAACATATTGGAAAATGAGATATGGGATTTACCAAAAGAAGACAATGAAATTATCCCTGCACTATTTCTAAGCTATCGCTATCTTCCTTCTCATCTTAAAAGGTGTTTTGCTTATTGTGCCTTATTCCCCAAAGATTATGAGTTTGAGAAGGAGGAGTTAATTTTGTTGTGGATGGCCCAAAATTTTCTACAGAGTCCACACCATATTAGGCATCCAGAAGAAGTTGGTGAAGAGTACTTCAACGATCTATTGTCTAGGTCTTTTTTTCAACATGCAAGTAGTGATCTATTGTCAAGGTTTTTTTTTCAACATGAAAGTAGGTCTTTTTTTCAAGGCGCCAGGAGACGTTTCGTCATGCATGACCTTCTGAATGATTTGGCAAAACATGTTTGTGCAAATTTCTGTTTCAGGTTGAAATTTGATAAAGGCCCATGTATGCCGAAAACAACCCGTCATTTTTCATTTGAATTCCATGATGTTAGAAGTTTTGATGTATTTGGGAGTTTAACTGATGCTAAAAGACTTCGTTCATTTATTCCTATTATATTGCAACCGAACCTTCTCTTTGGATGGGATTTCAAGATTTCGATACATGATTTGTTCTCTAAGATTAAGTTTTTACGTGTCTTATCTTTCAAAGGTTGTAAGGAAATTACACTGGTGCCAGATTCTGTTGGTGATCTTAAACATCTCCATTCATTAGATCTTTCAAAGACTGATATACGAAAACTACCTGACTCAATATGTTTGCTCTATAACTTGCTAATACTGAAGTTAAACTTATGTGGGTTTTTGGAGGAGCTGCCTTCAAATTTATATAAACTCACCAAATTGAGGTGCTTGGAATTTCAATATACAAAAGTGAGAAAGATGCCAATGCATTTTGGAGAATTGAAAAATCTTCAAGTATTGCATCCGTTTTTCATTGATAGAAATAGTGGGCTAAGTACTAAGCAGCTGGGAGGACTCAATCTTCATGGAAGGCTATCAATTAATGAGGTGCAGAATATTTTGAATCCTTCGGATGCATTAGGAGCAAATTTGAAAAATAAACCACTTGTGGAGTTACAGTTAAAATGGAAGTGGGACCACATCCCTGATGATCCAAGGAAAGAAAAGGAAGTATTTCAGAATCTACAACCCACCAAACACTTGGAGTGTTTGTCAATCTGGAACTACAATGGTACAAAATTCCCAAGTTGGGTATTCGATAATTCATTATCAAGTTTGGTGTTCTTAGAGTTGGCAGGCTGTAAATATTGTCTATGTTTGCCTCCCATTGGACATTTGTCATGTCTGAAGACCCTACGAATTATTCGGCTTAATGGAATAGTGAGCATTGGTGCTGAATTTTATGGGAGCAACTCTTCATTTGCATCTTTGGAGAGATTGGAATTCCACAATATGAAGGAATGGGAAGAATGGGAATGTAAACCTATTTCTTTTCCACGTCTTCAATATCTTTATGTGTATTGTTGTCCAAAGCTGAAAGGTCTGTCAGAGCAACTTCTTCACTTAAAGAAACTATCTATTAAGGACTGTGATAAGGTCGTCATTAGCAGAAATAGCATGAACACCTCGTCGCTTGAATACTTGAGTATTAATTCATGTCCACTTGTGAATATTCCCATGACCCATTACCATTTCCTTGAAGAGATGGATATTACTGGTGCTTGTGACTCTCTTACAATCTTCCCGCTAGATTTCTTTCCAAAGATCCGTGTACTTAAAATGATAAGGTGCCAAAACCTAAGAAGAATTTCACAGGAGCACGCTCATAATAATCTCATGGATCTAACAATTGATGATTGTCCTCAATTTGAATCATTACTGAGTGAAGGAATATCAATTGAAGGAGCTGAGAATTTGAAGTTGTGGCCGAAACCCATGCAAGTCCTGTTTCCGTCCCTTACTGGGTTGCGGATATGTGGCTGTCCAAAAGTGGAGATGTTCCTAGATAGAGGTTTGCCATTAAATGTAAAATGTTTGTCTCTTTCAAGTTTAAAACTTATCGCCTCCCTCAGAGAGGCCTTGGATGCCAACCAATGTCTTGAACTCTTTTATATTGAAAAGTCGGAGGTGGAGTGTTTTCCCGATGAACTTTTGCTGCCACGCTCTCTCTCCTGTCTACTAATAAAAAATTGCCCAAATCTTAAAAAGGTGCACTTCAAGGGTCTCTGCTACCTCTCCTCTCTCATATTTGTTGATTGTCCCAGCCTTCAATACTTTCGACCGGAGGATCTACCCAAACCCATCTCTTCTGTTACAATCCGGAGATGTCCATTACTGAATGGGCGTTTTCAGAATAAAGAAGACGAAATTTGGAAAAATATGGCTCACATCCATGAATTGGATCTTTGGTAATAAGATGAGCCACAAGTTAAAAATTAGACGGACCTATTTCCATTCTGCCACTTCACAACAGGTGTTAATTCTCCACAATATCTCTCTTACTATTCAATTACAATTTTCTTAGTTATACTTAAAATGATGATATTTGTTAAAGGAGGATGGCTCAGCTACGTTTTTCATGATTCAATTACTTTTATCACATTCTTATTTTCGTGCAAAATTATTTCAATTGTCGTGTTGAAAATAAATTCCAACCAAATTTGTTTCCTATTTTTAGACAGTGAAGGTTGCCTATAGTTGGAAGTTCTGGTGGCATCATCTTCATTTATCTAGCTATATGAGTATCTTTGTTTTCATAGTCACATTTTTTCCTCCTTTCTTCTACTTCATGCTATGGCAGTTTCTTACAAAGAAAAATGAACTTAAACTTAATAATAGATCACTGAAACTGGAGAAAAAATGACCCCAAAAATTCAGTTGTTAACACAACTACTGACTCCTGAATGTATTATTTAAAAGCTTGCCCAGGATAAAATAAAGTTATGGGTTTTGAGTGGATAAAAGATGATTGGAAACTGCAGTGCACATAAACAACATTCGATGTGGAATTTTCAACATGTGCTCTTTCAAGTTTCAAACTTATGGCCTCCCTCAGAGAGACCTTGAATGTAAACACATGTCTTGCAAGCTTGTGTATTGAAAAGGTTGAGTTGGAGTCTTTTCTCGATGAAATTCTGCTGCAACACTTACTTCTCTACAAATAGTTGATTGCCAAATCTTGAAAAGTGGATTACAAGGGTCTCAGTCAACTCTCCTCTCTCACACTTATTGATTGCTCCAGTCTCCAATGCTTACCAGAGGAGGGTCTGCCTAAATCCATTGCTCAGAATCCAGAAGGCAAAGATGGGGAAAGATTGCTCACATTGAAAAAATGAGTGTTAGGTAATAAGATGAAGCACAAGTTCAAAATTAGATGTGGAGCAATTCCCATTTGTCTTCCTCTTCTACAGGTGCTAATTAATTTTCCACAATATCTCTGTTCCTTTTCAATTACAATTTTCTTAAGTTGCAAATGTTTCACTGTGTAATTGGCATTTACTAAACAAAAGAAACTCTTAGTTTTAGAGGAGATGTCAGATGAGTTTTAATTGATTATTTGTTAATTGGCAATAATATAATTCTTTTTTCCAAATCAAACATTTTTCTAGAAGTTGCCTTTTTGCTGTTGTTATCTTGCTTTTGAACAAAATTAGTAATAATGTCATAGCATTGCAAATATCACTATGGATTTGTTGATTTCAAAATTGTTAAAGTAATCACATTAGTAATTTTTATTATTTTGTTGTTCTGCTAAATTTAACATTGAATAAGTCTGATTTCCAACATCTTTCCTGTCATGGTAGAGCTTCTTGAACAATAGCAATTAGAATACATACACATACACATATATAGATGAAATGCATTAGTAAATTGTAGCTGATCTCAGCTATAATTTATTGGAGATTTGTTTGATCTCCCACACTTTAATCTAAAAATGTAGCTGTACAAAATCTCTTATGCTAATGTATTATGTATCCATGACTCGTCTACTGATTTCTTTTGTTGGTTTGTTAATTTTAAATTAATGATTTGATTGATAATCACATTATCTTTTTCACAGTATTCCAATATTCGGTTGGCAGAGGATCCTAAACTTCCTTTCATAGAACTTGAAGTTATATTTGTCCTCATGCCGTGTTGGGAGCGGCATTGAAGCAGTGAGCATTGCAAATAGCTTTTACTTCTGACATTACATTTTCGTCCTCAAATTTCCATTTATTTATAAAATTTACAGAAGCAGGATTGTGTAATAATTGAACTGTAAAAGGTACACATGTTTTCTAGTTAAACTTAATGTTGTCCACCAACCACCTAGGTATTTGTCAGACTACATTGAACAAATGTTTGGAGACATTAGCTGCGAATGCACACCTAACAACTTTAACTTGAAATTCTTCTAAAA
Source organism: Phaseolus vulgaris (assembly GCF_051622355.1). NCBI lineage: Eukaryota > Viridiplantae > Streptophyta > Magnoliopsida > Fabales > Fabaceae > Phaseolus > Phaseolus vulgaris. The sequence goes on along the minus strand of NC_143501.1, from coordinate 3,217,061 downwards.
AAGACACATGTATTTGTTAATGGAAGAAGCTTTAGATATTTTACAATATATTTTACCTGAGGCAGCATAAAACAAAACCAATTTATACTCGTCAACAGTGAACTGAACTAGTTATGTACTAAAAAATTGAATTGAACTGTTAAGACTTCTAAACTTTTCTGCAATGCATAAACTGTCACCTCTTGGACACTTAACAGGAGAAATCAGCTCATGCAATTCATAATTTGAACTCATTGTTGCACTGTCAATTGATACTTTGTCGCGTTATTCATAAATATAAAAGCAAAATTATTCTGTAAACATGATTTTGGAAGGTCCTTTCTGAGCATGTCGTAAACTATATTAATATTAATAATATAAGATAATAGTGTATGCTTATAAAGGAAAAAAGAAGAAAGAAGCAGAACATCAATAGGTGGTAACCCTGGTAAGGCTTCATTGTAGGAGCCTGTCATCAATAGAATTAATGCTAGACTGAGTTTTTGGAAAGGAAAATTCTTGTCTATGGCAGGAAGAATCTGCTTGATTAAATCAGTCTTCACAGCCATTCCCTTATTCTACCTGTCTTTCTTTAAAGCTCCGGCTTCGGTTTGTAACAAGATTAAGAGTATACAAAGGAGTTTTCTGCGGGCCTGGAGTAGAGACAACAGGTCTATACCATGGGTAGGCTGGGAGAACATTTGTAAGCCTCTTGAACAAGGTGGGTTAGGAATCAAAGATATTAGGAAATTCAACTCTGCTCTATTGGCGAAATGGAAGTGGAGGTTGATGAGTGAAGAAGAAGGGAAATGGAAAGATATTTTGAAGTCTAAATATGTAATGGCGTCTAGTAATACCAATGGCCAGATGAAAAAACAATCATGGTGGTGGAGTGATCTACTTAAAATCTGCAGAGAAGGTGAGGGCGAAGGGTGGTTTCAAAAGGCCGTAGAATGGAAAGTCCGGTCTGGTGACTCAATTAGGATGTGGGAAGATCACTGGGTTAGTCACAGTAAGCTCAAGGATTTATATCCCAGATTATACGCTCTGTCCCTACATCAAGGCATGACAGTGGGGGAGACCGATTTATGGGGAGAAGGTGAATGGCAATGGAACTTAAAATGGAAGAGGGAGAGGTTCCAATGGGAAATGGACCAGGAGGAGGAATTATTGGAAATTCTAGATAAGGAAGTCTTACATAAAGATGTAAAGGATTTTATTACATGGAGAGGGGATACCAAGGGGATTTTCACTGTGAAATCTGCATACAACCTACTGACCAACCAAGACACTGGACCGAATAGTGATGTGTTTAGTTTGTTGTGGAAGACCAAAGCTTTACCAAAAGTTATGATTACTGCATGGAGAATTCTTTGGGACAGAATACCAACTAAAAGGAACCTGGAATCACGGGGTATTATAGTAAATTCAGCTCTATGTGTGTTCTGTAACATGGCAGAAGAAACCACTCAGCACCTTTTTCTAGACTGTATCTATGTACATCGGGTGTGGATGTTATGCTGCAGATGGATCGGTATCTTGGGAGCAAATAATAAGGATATTGGCAGCCATTTTGAGAACTTCCACCTTGTCCACATGACCGAGAAACAGAATCAGGTATGGAAGGGAGTGTGGGCAGCGATTGTACGTTGTATATGGGAGCATAGAAATAGGGTGATTTTTAGACAAGGGGTCCCCGATTCTGAGGAAATCTTTCAAGCGGCTCAGCTTCTCTCTTGGCTATGGTTGAAATATAGGGCAAGTTCTTTCTCATATTCATTTTCTGATTGGCATTTGAATCCTAATCAATGCCTTATGTGTATCAATTGAACCTGATATGATGTAACAAGGAACAGGTAAGATCGCCGGTCGATGACTGGCGCTCTCCATATGTGTGTAGTCGGTGGTCGCCGAAGATATGCAAGGTCAACATGATCGCCGGTCGATGAAAAGGCGATCTCCATGCGTGCGTAGTCGGTGGTCGTCGAAGGTATGCAAAGGTCAACATGATTGCCGGTCGATGAAGCGGCGTTCGGGTCAACATGATTGCGGTCGATGAAACGGCGATCTCCTAGCGTGCGTAGTCGGTGGTCGTATGCAAAGGTCAACATGATTGCCGGTCGATGAAACGACGATCTCCATGCGGCGTAGTCGGTGGTCGTCGAAGGTATGCAAAGGTCAACATGATAGCCGGTCGATGAAGGGGCGTTCTCCATAGGTCAACATGATCGCCGATTGAAGAAGCGATGTTCTCCATATGTGTGTAGTCGGTGGTCGCCGAAGTTATGCAAGGTCAACATGATCGCCGGTCAATGAAACGACGATCTCCATGTGTGCGTAGTCGGTGGTCGTTGAAGTTATGGAAAGGTCAACATGATCGCCGGTCGAGGAAGCGGTGTCCTCCATATGTGTGTAATCGGTGGTCGCCGAAGTTATGCAACGTGCATGGGTAATTCGTCGTATGGCGAGGTGAATGTAGGACCCTTGAAGTATCCCTTTTAATTTTATTTATTCATTGCTGATAAAAAAAAAAAGAGCAGAACATGGTGGCAAGATGTAATGCAGAAGCTTAGCGAAAAGAAATGACTTCTGTCTTGTGACCTTAATTAACTCAAACAATTACTTAAAGAATTGAGATTTGGGAAAGTTACAGAGATGACTCTTGCTTGTGATAACCAAATTGCTCTTAATATATATTGCCTCACTCTTTCACAGAGAAGCTGAGACCTATCACGGAAAAATTTCATTAGTTTTTTATTCATACAATCTAAACATAGCATAATAATATAATATAAAGTCATACATCAGAATTATTTTAATTTTAAAATGATAAGATTTTTTATAACAAGTTTGATGCACATGTTTATAAGCTTCATTATGTTTATAAGCTTCAGCACTAGGAGACTGTATCGGTATATTATTCATATATTTAATTCAAGGGCTTAGGTTAATTCTTGTGTAGTAATGCTTTATTTGTTATGTATATATTCCTCTGCATAAACACACTAAACGATTCTATAGCATTAATGTATATCATCATTTCTTTCTAAAGTATCCTGATGTGATTCCAATAGCCACATAGAACAAGATTCTTGACATTCTTAGGAATCACCTTGAGCTGGAAAATATAGAGGCACTTTTCTTAGAGTTGGATCATTGTTCTAAGACAAGAACTCACCAATAACTAGTACCAAATCCCAAACTCATTTGGATGAACCAAATATTGTCAAATTGAATCAACAAAGAGATTAAAACTGGAATTGACCAAACAGAATTGAACAATTGAACAAATGAACCGAACCAAAACAGAAATTAAAAACAAAAACAGAACATAGTGCTGGAAAATAGAAAAACCGAAACTAAACAACTCAAGAACACAAGGCAACATGAACAATTGAAGAAGAAGAAAGGAAGGAGAAGAGAATGCTCATGAAGATGGAAGGAGGATGGATGATCTCGCCACTAGAAGTGTGGAATGCTCCTAGATGAGAGTGATGCCGCCACTTGAGGACTCCATTGATCCATCAAGATAAGACTAGAGAAGAAGGCTCCAAAAGCTCTCCAAAGGTCACTCAAAATTTGAGTAGAGTTTTCTTAGATTAATTCCAATCTGAATTTTACAAAGAGAGCACCTCTATTTATAGCCTAAGGTGCTGAAATGTAAGCTACACAAATTCAAAAAAACTCCCTCCCAAAAAGCTTCTAGAATTTGCGCCTAAAACAAGGCATGAGGAAGGTGTGATCCTTTCTCTCACTTTGGCACCTCCTTATTTACTCCTACACCTATCTACTAATACACCCCCCCTAAGACTCTTAACTAAAGACTAAAAGATGCTTTAACAATAGAGGTTTCTAATGTTTCCCTCTAAGCACCTTTCTAAACAATATTTATTTAAAACTTGGCCTTGCCCTTCATGGGATGGTCTTTGGGCTTTTGTGGGCTTTGGCCTTCTTGGGCTTGGGCTTGGGCTTGGGCTTTATCTTTTGCAAAGATTAACAAGAAAAACTTTAAATGTGAAGGCGAATGATCTTGTTCTTCATTATAAAAAGCCACCTTTAGTTGATTCTCATCATACTCCCCGAGTTGGAGAGAATTCGCCCACGAATTCTGAATCCCTGCATATAACAAAGTCAGTGTACTTTTACAATCAAAAGAGTAAGAAAAAGGAATACATGACTTAGTAGAGGGAATCAAAGGGATTGCAGAAAAGGAGGTCCTATGAATCAACCAAGTTGGAAAAATTTGTTTGGGAATGATGATATTTTTTGGAAAAAGACCTCTTAAATGGTGAAACCCATTAGGAGGTATGAGAAAATCATCCCTAACATATTTTAACCAAGGTGGTGTTGAAATAGGAACCTTGGGTAATGAAAAAGATAAAGAAGAAGAAGACCTTGGAGGGTCCGTTTGAGGTATAGCACGAGTCAACATGATGGATTTAGAGGAGAAAATGGTGTGACTCGGTGTAGTACTTACTTCTTTTTCTTTCTCATTTTCTCTTTTAGTTTTCATTTTTATTTGGTCCTCATGAACCTCTTTGGGAGAGAGGGGTTTTAATATAACCTTGCGCCCTAGGAAGGAAAAAGACATTGTATTGGATAGGCCATCATGTAAAACATGTCTATCATATTGCCAAGGCCTTCCTAAAAGAAGATGAGAATCCATGGGCACAACATCACATAAAACCTCATCTTTATACTTTCCTATAGCGAAGTTAATGAGGACTTGTTTATTCACCATTATTTCACCTACTTCACTAAGCCATTGTAATTTGTAGGGCTTGGTATGAGAGATAGTGGGTAAGGCTAACTTCTCCACAACTCTTGTACTAGCCACATTAGTGCAACTTCCCCCATCAATAATCAAGGAACATAACTTGTTGTTGATAAGACATCGGGTGTGAAAAATATTTTCTCTTTGAGTATCATTCAAAGATTTTGGAATTGTGCCCAACATACGTCTTACCATCAATAAGTCACCTTCACAAGGACTTTCACTCTCATTTTCACTTGATGGTCTAGAAGGTGAAGAATGCCTAGGTGAAGTGGAATCATGCTCACTAACTACAATGCCTTCATGCATGTACATACTTCTTTTAGAAGGGCAATTAGCAACAATGTGACCATATCCCAAACATTTAAAACACTTTTGACTAGATGATTTAATTGGGGATTTAGGCCTAAAAGTAGATGGCGTAGGATCCTTGGGTTTGAAAGAAGAATCTTTGGAAGGATGTTTAGAAAAAGAATTTTTGGTTCTCCAAGACTTGGAGTAGTATCCATCATTGGAAGCATTTTTGAAAGAGTTTTTCTTAGCAAGTTGGGCTTCCACCTTCATTGCAAGATGAACTAAAGAGCCCAATGATGAATACTCTTGTAACTCAACAATGTCTTGAATATCCTTCCTAAGACCACTCACAAACCTAGCAATCATAGCTTCCTCACTTTCTTCTAATTCAATTTTAAGCACAAGCGTCTCTAGCTCTTTATAATATTCATCCACATTTAGCGTGCCTTGTTGAAACCGTTGGAGTCTCAACATGAGGTCTTTCCTAAAGCGCATTTGATCCTTTAAAGAGTTCCAAGAGTCCACGGGAGGACCCTTGTGATAGATAATGTCCTTTACAATTCCATGCCACCATTTCATGGCATAATCACTAAACTCTAGGGTGGCTAGCTTAAGCTTATGCTCATCTTGGATCTCATGGATCTCAAATATTTGTTCACACTTAGCCTCCCAATCTAAATATACATTAGGATCACAAGAGCCATTAAAACAAGGAAGCTTGACCGAAGGTAGCCTAGCCTTTGCATCTTGGTAGTAACCATTGCCGTAGTGAGGTCTCTCCCCTTGGTTGTGATGTCTATGTCCAAGGAATTGGGGTGGAGTTCTCCTTCTCCTATGGTCCTCTTCACGGCCTATGTCATTGGAAGAACCTCTTGTTGAAGGTCTATGTGAATGATGCCCATCATGGATAGAAGGAGATGGTCTAGCTTGTTGGACCTCCATCTTTTGCATTTTCTCTTCCAAGCGTCTAATAGTTCTTTGTGCTTCATGTAATTCACCAAGGATTGAAGCTTTGGAAGGAGAATTCTGCTTGTATGATGCATCACTTGAAAATCCAGCCATTTGTAATTAAAAACAGCAAACACATAAAAACAGCAAACAAGTTAATAAACAAAATTAGCAAAAACAGTGAGCTATGGCAATGAAACTGCCGAAGTGAAATGAGGCTGAAAAAAGAGATCACTCTCAAAGAAATAATGTTCTTGCACCAATCTGATCTTGAGGCCTTGGAATCCTCAAATGAAATATGTCAAAGCAAGCACACCAATCTCAAGAGCAACCACCACAAAACCAATGAAACAATAAAGACAAACAAGAAAAGGTATAAGCAAGGAAAGGTAATTGCAAAAGGAAAACTATATGTGAGACAAACTCAAAGAGTAAGAATGAAAGACAATCAAGAAAATAAAGAACTCAATGAGAAAAGTAGGCACACAAAAGAATACTTAAGGAAAAGCACTAGAGTAGATGAAGAAAACAAAAAATTTAGCTACTGGAAATTTTTTTTTTAATGCAAACTGTGCTTGATATTCACTGATTTAACTGGAATGATGTAGAGCGAACTGGATTATCAAAAAATAACCACAGAAACTTCAATGTCTCAACTCAATAATGGCACTGGAACGAAGTAAAAACAGTAAGCCAATTGAGAGAAATAAATTTTTTAAAATCGCTGCCAGATTACCGTATTTTTTTCGGCAGGAATGTACACTTTTTTTATTTTATTTATCATTTTTTGTGTACTTCATATTTTTGAATGATTCTTTTTTCTATTCTTTTCTAACACTTTGAATATCTCAAATCCAGAATTTCAGAATTTTACAGTACGTAAATCAATTGCAATAAGGAAAAACAGTAAGCACTCTTTTCAGAAACAGAGGAATCCTAATAGGAATAAAAAACAGAATGATGAACTAGCAAAGACATAATAGAAAATGATGTATTGGAACTTGTATAGGTCTAGAATACAAGTATGAACTCAATTCTAAAAAGAAAATGCACAAAGGATCAACATCAATTCAGAAAATTATATGACACCAAAGCAAGAAACAATCAAAACAAAAAAAAGTACTACTAGAAGTAATGACATATATGGAATAACATGACTAAGACAAAACTTGACATGATTCAAAAAAATTAAAAGACACATCACAAACTTAAACAACAAGTGAAAGGAAGCTTAAGGTAAACTCTAGGAAGGATAATGCCATTCCAAAAGAGCAACCATACTCATAAGAAGAATGAGTGCTATAAACCTTTTCACAAACACTTGGTGTAAAAGAAAAACAGCAAGAATACTCAAGTAAAATTCTAAAATAGAAACTTAAATTGCAAGAAATTAAAAGAGCTCTTGAAATAAAGTGCACACAACTCAACAATTAAACAAGAATGAACCTAAGACTCATGATACCACATGATGTGATTCCAATAGCCACATAGAACAAGATTCTTGACATTCTTAGGAATCACCTTGAGCTGGAAAATATAGAGACACTTTTCTTAGAGTTGGATCATTGTTCTAAGACAAGAACTCACCAATAACTAGTACCAAATCCCAAACTCATTTGGATGAACCAAATATTGTCAAATTGAATCAACAAAGAGATTAAAACTGGAATTGACCGAACAGAATTGAACAATTGAACAAATGAACCGAACCAAAACAGAAATTAAAAACAAAAACAGAACATAGTGCTGGAAAATAGAAAAACCGAAACTAAACAACTCAAGAACACAAGGCAACATGAACAATTGAAGAAGAAGAAAGGAAGGAGAAGAGAATGCTCATGAAGATGGAAGGAGGATGGATGATCTCGCCACTAGAAGTGTGGAATGCTCCTAGATGAGAGTGATGCCGCCACTTGAGGACTCCATTGATCCGTCAAGATAAGACTAGAGAAGAAGGCTCCAAAAGCTCTCCAAAGGTCACTCAAAATTTGAGTAGAGTTTTCTTAGATTAATTCCAATCTGAATTTTACAAAGAGAGCACCTCTATTTATAGCCTAAGGTGCTGAAATGTAAGCTACACAAATTCAAAAAAACTCCCTCCCAAAAAGCTTCTAGAATTTGCGCCTAAAACAAGGCATGAGGAAGGTGTGATCCTTTCTCTCACTTTGGCACCTCCTTATTTACTCCTACACCTATCTACTAATACACCCCCCCTAAGACTCTTAACTAAAGACTAAAAGATGCTTTAACAATAGAGGATTCTAATGTTTCCCTCTAAGCACCTTTCTAAACAATATTTATTTAAAACTTGGCCTTGCCCTTCATGGGATGGTCTTTGGGCTTTTGTGGGCTTTGGCCTTCTTGGACTTGGGCTTGGGCTTGGGCTTTATCTTTTGCAAAGATTAACAAGAAAAACTTTAAATGTGAAGACGAATGATCTTGTTCTTCATTATAAAAAGTCACCTTTAGTTGATTCTCATCATATCGTAAACATAAAACTAAAATATTGATATATAAGTTAAGAGATGCCCTCAAGTTTTAAAATCTGTAGGACATTGTAAACATAGGGTAACATATTTTTGTTGCTTTATAATACAAAATATACTTTTAAAAGAAGCTGAGACCTATCATGGAAGAATTTTCATTAGTTTTTTATTCATACACTCTAAACATAGCATAATAATATAATATAAAGTCATACATCAGCATTATTTTAATTTTAAAATGAATATTTTATATCCAAATGATAAGATCCATTTTCTTATCTTGAAGTAATATTTTAAAACTTGAAATACATAAAAAAAGCTATTAAAAAATTGATCGATATTTAAGGGTATCTTCTTTCCACTGATTGAAGCTACAGATAAAACAATAAATAACGACGTATAACACACCATAATTGCAGACTTTTATTCATCAAATACGTTTATGATATCATATCAGAAATAAACAATTACAGCTTGAAGTACATACAAAAAAAACTGTTAAAAAATGATTTAATTGATCGATATTTAAGGATATCTTCTTTCCACAAGTTGAAGCTAGAGATAGAGCAAGAAAATAAACATGTATAACACACCATTATTGTCCGACTTTTATTCATTAAATACGTTTGTGATATCATATAAATTATTTCTTCCCTTTGGTTCTATGGACCTTATTCAACTCACCAAAACCATTGAATATAAAACTAATGAAACATAGAATATGTATCCAATGTTTAAAACCGAACCATCAATCACTCTTTATGATTGGCTGAATCTGTGAATGCAACGAATAATTATGGAATTAAGCTCTTAAGAAAGACTCAAAGACAACAATGTTCCACCATCCTTAAAGTCAACTGATCCTTTCTAAAGTACTTTACTACTCATCCTATCCATACATACTGCATTTCAACTTACTGGTTTCCATCCTTCCAATCATTTTCCAATTCCTACCATGGCAGCAGAACTTGTAGGTGGTACTCTTCTTTCGGCCTTTCTTCAGGTTGCATTCGACAGGCTCGCTTCTCCTCAATTTCTACACTTCTTTCGTGGAAAAAAACTTGATGAGAAGCTTCTCTGCAATTTGAACATCATGCTGCACTCCATCAATGCTCTCGCTGATGATGCTGAACTAAAGCAGTTCACAGATCCACACGTGAAAGCATGGCTTTTTGCTGCCAAAGAGGCTGTCTTTGATGCAGAGGATCTTTTGGGTGAAATAGACTATGAACTCACCAGATGCCAAGTGGAAGCTGACTCCAAACCTCAAACCTTTACTTCCAAGGTATCAAATTTCTTCAACTCTACTTTCACTTCATTTAACAAGAAAATTGAATCAGGAATGAAAGAAGTCCTGGAGAAACTGGAATATCTTGCAAAGCAAAAGGGTGCCCTTGGATTGAAAGAGGGTACTTATTTTGATGATAGATCAGGCAGTAAAATGTCACAGAAATTGCCATCAACGTCCTTGGTGGTTGAAAGTGTTATTTATGGCAGAGATGCTGACAAAGATATAATCATTAGTTGGCTCACATCTGAAATCGACAATCTTAATCAACCATCAATACTATCCATTGTGGGCATGGGTGGCTTGGGTAAGACCACACTCGCCCAACATGTGTACAATGACCCAAAGATCCACGATGCAAAATTTGATATCAAAGCTTGGGTATGTGTTTCTGATCATTTTCATGTTTTGACCGTGACAAGAACAATTCTTGAGGCAGTCACTGATAAAACAAATGATAGTGGGAACCTTGAAATGGTTCACAAAAAACTGAAAGAAAAATTGTCAGGAAGGAAATTTCTTCTTGATTTGGATGATGTTTGGAACGAAAGACGAGAAGAATGGGAAGCTGTGCGAACTCCTCTTAGTTTTGGGGCTCCAGGAAGTAGAATTCTTGTCACAACTCGTGGTGAGAAAGTTGCTTCTAGCATGAGGTCTGCAGTGCATCTTCTAAAGCAATTACGAGAGGATGAATGCTGGAAAGTTTTTGAAAATCATGCATTAAAAGATGGTGATCTTGAATTGAATGATGAGTTAATGAAGGTTGGTAGAAGGATAGTTGAGAAGTGCAAAGGATTACCTCTAGCTTTGAAAACAATTGGATGTCTTTTACGCACAAAGTCATCCATTTTAGATTGGAAAAGCATAATGGAAAGTGAGATATGGGAGTTACCAAAAGAAGAGAGTGAAATCATCCCTGCGCTATTTCTGAGCTATCGCTACCTTCCTTCTCATCTTAAAAGGTGCTTTGCTTATTGTTCCTTATTCCCCAGAGATTACGAGTTTGTGAAGGAGGAGTTAATTTTGTTGTGGATGGCCCAAAATTTTCTACAATGTCCACAACATATTAGACATCCAGAAGAAGTTGGTGAACACTACTTCAATGATCTATTGTCAAGGTCTTTCTTTCAACAATCAAACGTCAAAAGGCGTTTCATCATGCATGACCTTTTGAATGATTTGGCAAAATATGTTTGTGCGGATTTTTGTTTCAGGTTAAAATTTGATAAAGGCAAATATATGCCGAAAACAACGCGTCATTTTTCCTTTTTATTCGATGACGTCAAAAGTTTTGATGGTTTAGGGAGTTTAACTGATGCTGAGAGACTGCGTTCATTTCTTCCAATTACTCAATTTGTAAATTATGATTGGCAATTCAAGGTTTCAATGCAGGATGTGTTCTCCAAGTTTAAGTTTTTACGCGTCTTATCTTTCTATCATTTTTTGGATCTTACTGAGGTCCCAGATTCTGTTGGTGATCTTAAACATCTCCATTCGTTAGCGTACTGAGATAGAAAAACTACCTGAATCGATATGTTTGCTCTATAACTTGCTAGTACTGAAGTTGAACTATTGTATAAGGTTGGAGGAGTTGCCCTTAAATTTGCATAAACTAACCAAATTGCGTCGTCTGGAATTTAAAAATACAAAAGTCACAAAGATGCCAATGCATTTTGGAGAATTGAAGAATCTTCAAGTACTGAATACGTTTTTCATCGAGACAAATAGTGAGCTCAGTAGTAAGCAGCTAGGAAGACTCAATCTTCATGGAAGGCTATCAATTAATGAGGTGCAGAATATTTTGAATCCTTTGGATGCATTAGAAGCAAATTTGAAAAATAAACACCTTGTGAAGCTAGAGTTAAAATGGAAGTCGAACCACATCCCTAATGATCCAAGGAAAGAAAAGCAACTACTTCAGTTTCTACAACCTTCAAATCATTTGGAGCGTTTGTCAATCATTAGCTATGGTGGTACACAATTCCCAAGTTGGTTATTCAATAATTTTTTATCAAATTTGGTGTTCTTACGATTGGAGGACTGTAAGTATTGCCTATGTTTGCCCCCCTTTGGACTTTTGTCATCTCTGAAGACCCTTGAAATTGGACAGCTTGATGGAATAGTGAGCATTGGTGCTGAATTTTATGGAAGCAACTCTTCATCATTTATGTCTTTGGAAACATTGATATTCTACAAGATGAAGGAATGGGAAGAATGGGAATGTAAAACTAGTTCTTTTCCACGTCTTCAACATCTTTCTATGGTTGAATGTCCAAAGCTGAAAGGTTTGTCAAACCAACTTCTTCATTTAAAGAAACTAGTTATTCGTTATTGTGATAAGCTCGTCATTAGCACCTCGTCGCATGAAGTCTTGATGATTTGTTCATGTCCACCTGTGAATATTCTCATGACTCATTACGATTTCCTTGAAGAACTGGAGATTGACGGTGACTGTGACTCTCTTACAATCTTTCAACTAGATTTCTTTCCAAAGCTCCGTTTACTTCATCTGAGAAGGTGCAAAAACCTAAGAAGAATTTCACAGGAGCACCCTCATAATCATCTCATGGATATACTAATTGATCATTGCCTTCAATTTGAATCATTCATGAGTGAAGGATTATATGCAACATTACTAGGAGGTGAGAATTTGAAGTTGTTGCCGAAACCCATGCAAATCCTGTTTCCGTCTCTTACTGTGCTGCGGATAATTGATTGTCCACAAGTGGAGATGTTTCCAAAAGGAGGTTTGCCATCGAAAGTAAAAGATGTGTCTCTTTCAAGTTTAAAGCTTATCGCCTCCCTCAGAGAGACCTTGGATGCCAACACATGTCTTGAATGCTTGACTATTGAAAAGTTGGATGTGGAGTTTTTTCCTGATGAAGTTTTGCTGCCACACTCTGTCACCTATCTACAAATCTTGAATTGCCCAAATCTTAAAAAGATGCACTTCACGGGTCTCTGCCGTCTCTCCTCCCTCAAACTTGATAATTGCCCCAACCTCCAATGCTTACCAGAGGAGGGTCTGCCCAAATCCATCTTTTCTCTTTCAATCCGGCGTTGTCCATTTCTCAAGGAGCGTTGTCAGAATCCAGATGGCGAAGACTGGGAAAAGATTGCTCACATCCAAAAACTGAAAGTTTTATCATGAGATGAGGCACAAGTTCAAAATTAGACGTGCAGCTATTTCCATTTGTCTGTCACTCCTCTTTATTAGGTGCTAATTATCCCCAATATCTCCACATCTTTTGAAATGCAATGTTGTTTGTTGCAAATTGAAATCCAACTAAATATCTTTCCTATGTTTAGGACACTGAAAATTGTGAAGTGTAGAAGTTCTGGCATTTATTCCGAAAGATTACTCTGTAGTTGGAAGGTATAGTTCCATCCATCATCATCCTTTGGCTTGCTACATGGGTAAATTTATTTTCTTGTCCACACCTATCCATCTTTCTTCTTAATCCATGCTTCGTACGTTAGATTAATGATGTTTCTGACAAAAAAAAAAAACAAACTTAATAGAATGCAGTTATTCACACCAATTCTCATGTTTCTTAATTCTTTTTGAATGAAATACTGGTTCATGATATATTGAAAATGCTGTCCATGATAAAATGAAGCTAGGGGTATTGACTGGAGAAAAGATGAAAGGAAACAGCTGAGAACATTGGGTACATTAAGAATGACTTCTTCTGAATTCCATCTCTAAGGAACTTGTATTTAATATAAACTAGTTTTATTTTCCCTTTTCCTTTTACAGGTCTGCTTTTGGTTTACTTTAGATAAGACGTTAATCAAATAGTAATTACTCTTGATACTTGAGATATCCTATCACTGGAAAAACAAGGGAAAAGGAGTGTCCAGCAAAGGTAAACTTGAAAGTTATTTTCAAATAATTTTTCTATCTGCTTTATATGTTTACACAATGATTTCTAATATAAATAAAGGAAGTCCTTCGATTATTCTCTGAACATGATTTTGGAGAGGTCCTTTCTTAGCATTTGCAAATCATACTGTGCTTCTGTCAAAACATGTAGTTGATCTTAACCAAACAAAAGCATGTGGGAGTATTACTGGAGTTCAATTTTGAATTTGTATGTCATGAATAATAGAAATTCCTTAATATAGTCATTGCTTGAGGTATCAAAAAATTATAATCACATCAGCCAAAAACAAAATATGTAGGTACAGGGTCAGGGGAGACAACATTCTCTATCAGTGATGGGGCAAATTATGTTGCCAGCAGTGGTGTTGAAAGAATTCACGTCTAAAGATTCACTTGATTATACCTATGTGGTCTATGTCTTTACCTGCATTTAAAAAGATTAACATTCTCTGAATTCATAATAAACGAAGAAATTGAGGATTTTAATTCTATCTAAGGAAGTATTTTGAAGAGCATATTGGAAGTTTATTTGAGCTTATGACTCGTATAATCTCTATTGTTTCAATAAGCTTCTTAGATAACCTTTTTCAAAAGAACTCCTTTTAGATTATTCCATTATGTTCAATGCTCAAATTTAGAGAACAAGAATAAATTAAGTTGTTTTCATGAACACATACTTAAGCTACCTTTTTCACACTCACTTGTGTATTTTTTTCTGTGTTATTTAACATGTGGTCCTAAAATGTGAACAGGACTTGGTGTATTATGTTAAATTATGGAGAAATTGAATTGTAGATAATCAACCAAGATGTAAAACGCCTACATTTGCACCGTAGAATATTGGTAAAGTTATCGGTACATAATCTAACTGTTAGAAGTGGCTGTGCTACTCCATCAACATCAACATTTCTCTTTTATTTCCTTCTTTTCTTTGATAGAACCTTGGTCTGCAATAAAAGTTTAAAGACTCTCAACAGCAACAAGGTCCATCATATGCTTATCCAATGCTAATGTATCGATGATGTGCTGACTTATCTTTTGTTAGGTTTTGATTTTAAATTAATGATTTAATTGGAAGACAAGAAGCTTTACTAATCAATCACTCATAATATCTTTTTTTACAGTATCCTTTTCTATATCTAGAGGGAGTAGAAGAGACCCTCTTTAGAGATCTTACTCTTGACCACTATTTCTGTCTTGAATCAAGCCTTCAGAAGAGAGGGTAAGGTTGCTGTTTTTGAAATACTTATGGTCACAGTGTGTTGTGTGGACTGTGATATTATAAGTCTTTCCAAAGTCTGTTTCTACCAATGTGTCAACATATGATGAAGAGAAAACAAGTAGAAGGGTTTGAAATTAGATTATGAGAGGATGAGTTACCTAAACAAGTCCAGGGAAAACTACTACATCTGATAGAGAGATTGAAGCAATGGGAGTTGTGAAATGTAAATGCTTCTAAGCATCCATTATTAGAACTTGAAATTGTACATGCTTTTCTTACTGAGTTAGAAATAGCATTCAAATTGTTTGTGAGCATTGCATGTAACTTGTATTTTTTATTCCTTTTGTTTCCATCTAGTCACAGTATATGAAAAAATATGTTCTGGTTAGATCCGATGTCAACTGTTGAAACCAAATTTTCTTTCATTTATCTCATATGCTTGGATAAAGACATGCATATCTATCATCTTTCTTTTGAAACTTCTGTGGTGTCCATACGAAAATACAGAAAAAAGTGGTGAACTATATTACTTCATGATAATAACTGTATCAGAAAATGATGAAAGAAGAACTATTTATTGAATGTACGTAAATTGAATCATTGGTTTTTGAGAGGCCTTCACTCTCATTTATATATCTTAGAATGTAGATTTCAGTATAACTCAATTCTACAAAAACTGGTTTACATTATTATGTTGATATTATCTCTGTTTGACATAGGACTTGATTTTTCCTGTACTTCACTATTACCTACATGCTTCTAGCTGCCTGTCATTAACAATTTTTTTCAACTATTTTCTTTCTCATCTTTGTCGTTGATGGTTTTATGTAAAGTACGGATCCAACGGTTAATATGTGTTCAATTTCTTCTCTCTAATGGAAGCCATATACGAAAGAAATCATTCATTCATCTTTTTTAATAAAACAGTCATGAACCATGTGGATGAAACAGGTATATATCAATTTACTTTCTCTCTCTCTCTCTCTATATATATATAATATATAAAGACTGATGTACTATAGTTTGTTTATAAAATGAGTGGTGGTTGGAGTATATCAGTAGCAGACATCTGCTGAAGATTAGCTATATATATATGTACATATATATATATATGTACATATGTATATATATATATATATGTACATAAGTGGCCATGTGAGTGATGATGCTTCTTAGTTGTTACAATGGTACACAAAAGAGAGTTCCAAGAGTGGGTTAGTAGGACAAAGAAGAAGAGGAAGGCTGCATGGGAAAGTTGTGTCATCATTAATTCCTATGAATGTGGTGTCTCATGCAGCCATGATTCATGTTAAAGGTAAGAAAACCATTATGGTGGCCAATGTAAATAATCATTTTATATCATTTATAGCTATCCACACAACCCACTAATTTCATATGCTCACCAAAGTTTAGATGCTGCTCATTCCAAACTTATAATCTAACTTTTCTAGATAGGATGGTTAAGAAAAAAATGACCATTTATAAACTTTAAAAATCAAAACATGAAAATATTTAAATAAATACAAATTTCTGGACGATCTATTACTGTATCTGAAAATGTTACAAATTTTTTAATGTTATATTCTTCAACGTTTTCCTAGAAATTTCTTCCTAAAATTTGAATACATGTCAAATACAAAATTTCCTATGAGATGCAGGTAAAATCTTTTCAATGTCTTTAATATCTCCATCAATAGAACATCATACTTCCACCACCAAAAACATATCTAATTTCTTTAAGAATACATAATATCTCAAAAATAACTCCATCTATCTAGCTTAGAAGAAGTATCTCACCATCATATTTCATTCTATATTTACACATTTTCTTCTTAAAAAAGCACTCATACATTACAAGCAATAACTAAATAACCTTGCGGGATAAGAAAATTCATAAACAAAATTATAAAATAAAATCGAACAATATACATTGACAAACAAATAATGGATCATTAACAACAACAAAAATAGGCATACGATGACTAAAAAAGTCTTAATAAACTCAAACAAAGTTATCAATATTATAAAATATTCTAAAATCACGAAACTATATAATTAATTACTAGAAACAAACAAACCTTGTTTGCATAGTATTTTAATCACACTATTATACATTGAAAACACCACGACATTATTCAAATAAATGCAAAAAACTACACTAACCTTTTAAATGTAGAAAATAACTTAAAAGATAATCTTAAGTTGTAGATCTAGTGAACAAGTAGATTAAAATAATTCTTAGGAAATGCTTTTGCAAGATTGTGACTTCAACTCTCCAAATTTTATACATTTATAATGTCTTTACATCAGGCACCATTTCAGAAAAGCAACATTGAAAATATTTGCTTAATATATTTTTAGGAAATCTTAAGTTTTTTAAAAATATTTCTTACATAAAGATAAAAATATATTAATTTATTATTTAGATTAAGAAAATTCAGATTGAGAAATTGTTAATATTTGATATTTTGTTATATTTTACTCTGTATATAGAGTATATGAATAAATAAATCAAACTCCTCCATATCATATATCTTTTATGTTTTTAAGGTATATTAAGTGATAAATAAAGAGATAAAGATACCAAATTAAGTGAATAACGAAAGGATGCGAATTAGTACATAAACTAAATTTGCATGAATATAATATAGTTGTTGCATAAAAGATATTATTTGAAGTCAGATATTATTCAAGAACTACTGTCAGATTTCACTGATGATTTGTTTCATCTTATTATCAGACATACATTCGTGGATTACAGTCATTCATGGACTTTTCTTATCCGAAACAGTCAACAATTATTGCTTCACTGGGCCCACAACCCTCTTCCCATTTGTTCATTCATCACAACCGTTGAATGAATATCCAACAGCTCACATTTTATATTGGTTGAGTTGCCATTAAAGAAAAACATGTTCTTAAAGTCAAGTCATCCTTCCTAACTACTCTTCTCATCACTATACCAAGCAATTAAAATTTTGGTTTCGAAATACTGTCAGATTTCACTGATCATTTATTTCATCCTATTATCAGACATCCATTCAAGAATTACAGCTGTTAACACTTTTCTTATAAACAATCAACAATTACTGCTTCACTGGGGCCCACAACTGTCTTCCCTTCATACTTTCATTCATCACAACCGATGAATCAATACATCACTATAGCCATTAAAGAAAAAAGATGTTCCTCTGTCCTTAAAGTCAAGTCATCCTTTCTGACTGATCATTTCATTACTATAGCTTTCATTCCTGCACTGAATCCATTCACTTCATTTCCAACTCCTACCATGGCAGTTGTTGGTGGTGCTCTTCTTTCGGCCTTTCTTCAGGTTGCATTCGACAGGCTAGCTTCTCCTCAATTTCTACACTTCTTTCGTGGAAGAAAACTTGATGAGAAACTGCTCGGCAATTTGAATATCATGCTGCACTCCATCAATGCTCTAGCTGATGATGCTGAACTAAGGCAGTTCACAGATCCACACGTCAAAGCATGGCTTTTTGCTGTCAAAGAGGCTGTCTTTGATGCAGAGGATCTTTTGGGTGAAATAGACTATGAACTCACCAGATGCCAAGTCCAACCTCAATCCCAACCTCAAACCTTTACTTACAAGGTATCAAATTTCTTCAACTCTACTTTCACTTCATTTAACAAGAAAATTGAATCAGAGATGAAAGAAGTTATGGAGAAACTAGAATATCTTGTAAAGCAAAAGAGTGCTCTTGGTTTGAAAGAGGGTACTTATTCTGTTGATGGATCAGGTGGTAAAGTGCCATCATCTTCTTTGGTGGTTGAAAGTGTTATTTATGGCAGAGATGCTGACAAAGATATAATCATTAATTGGCTCACATCTGAAACAAATAATCCTAACCAGCCATCAATACTTTCCATTGTGGGTATGGGTGGTTTGGGTAAGACCACACTCGCCCAACATGTGTACAATGACCCAAAGATTGACGATGCAAAATTTGATATCAAAGCTTGGGTTTGTGTTTCTGATCATTTTCATGTTTTGACAGTGACAAAAACAATTCTTGAGGCAATCACTGGTATAAAAGATGATAGTGGGAACCTTGAAATGGTTCACAAAAAGCTGAAAGAAAAATTGTCAGGAAGGAAATTTCTTCTTGTTTTGGATGATGTGTGGAACGAAAGACCAATAGAATGGGAAGCTGTGCGAACTCCTCTTAGTTATGGGGCTTCAGAAAGTAGAATTCTCGTCACTACTCGTGGTGAGAAAGTTGCTTCTAGCATGAGGTCTGAAGTGCATCTTTTAAAGCTATTAGGAGAGGATGAATGCTGGAATATTTTTAAAAATAATGCATTAAAAGATGATGATCTTGAATTGAATGATGAGCTAAAGGACATTGGTAGAAGGATAGTTGAGAAATGCAACGGATTGCCTCTAGCTTTAAAAACAATTGGATGTCTTTTATGCACAAAGTCATCCATTTCAGATTGGAAGAACATATTGAAAAGTGACATATGGGAGTTACCAAAAGAACACAGTGAAATTATCCCTGCGTTATTTTTGAGCTATCGCTATCTTCCTTCTCATCTTAAGAGGTGCTTTGTTTATTGTGCCTTGTTTCCTAAAGATTATACGTTTGTGAAGGAGGAGTTAATTTTGATGTGGATGGCCCAAAATTTTCTACAGAGTCCACAACAAATGAGACATCCAGAAGAAGTTGGTGAAGAGTACTTCAATGATCTACTGTCAAGGTCTTTCTTTCAACAGTCAACCATTGTTGGACGTTTCGTCATGCATGACCTTCTGAATGATTTGGCAAAATATGTCTGTGTGGATTTCTGTTTTAGGTTGAAATTTGATAAAGGCGGGTGTATACCGAAAACAACCCGTCATTTTTCATTTGAATTCTGTGACGTCAAAAGTTTTGATAATTTTGGGAGTTTAACAGATGCTAAAAGGCTTCGTTCATTTCTTCCTATCTCACAATTTTGGGAACGTCAATGGCATTTCAAGATTTCCATACATGATTTGTTTTCCAAGATTAAGTTTATACGCATGTTATCTTTTTGTCGTTGTTCATTCCTTAGAGAGGTCCCAGATTCTGTAGGTGATCTTAAACATCTCCATTCACTAGATCTTTCATGGTGTACTGCGATACAAAAGTTACCTGACTCGATATGTTTGCTCTATAACTTACTAATATTGAAGTTGAACTATTGTTCAAAGTTGGAGGAATTGCCCTTAAATTTGCACAAACTTACCAAATTGCGTTGTCTGGAATATAAAGATACAAGAGTGTCAAAGATGCCAATGCATTTTGGAGAATTAAAGAATCTTCAAGTACTAAATCCATTTTTTGTGGATAGAAATAGTGAGCTAATTACTAAGCACTTGGTTGGATTGGGAGGACTCAATCTGCATGGAAGGCTATCAATCAATGACGTGCAGAATATTTTGAATCCTTTGGATGCATTAGAAGCAAATATGAAAGATAAACACCTTGCGTTGCTGGAATTAAAATGGAAGTCAGACTACATTCCTGATGATCCAAGGAAAGAAAAGGATGTACTCCAGAATCTACAACCCTCCAAACACTTGGAGGATTTGAAAATTAGGAACTACAATGGTACAGAATTCCCAAGTTGGGTATTTGATAATTCGTTATCAAATCTGGTGTCCTTAAATTTGAAGGATTGTAAATACTGCCTATGTTTGCCTTCCCTTGGACTTTTGTCATCACTGAAGTACCTCGTAATTATAGGGCTTGATGGAATAGTGAGCATTGGTGCCGAATTTTATGGGAGCAACTGTTCATTTGCATGCTTGGAGAGTTTGGCATTCGGCAATATGAAGGAATGGGAAGAATGGGAGTGTAAAACTACTTCTTTTCCACGTCTCCAAGAGCTTTATATGACTGAATGTCCCAAACTGAAAGGGACTCATTTAAAGAAAGTAGTTGTTAGTGATGAGCTCAGAATTAGCGAAAACAGTATGGACACATCGCCGCTTGAAACCCTGCATATTCATGGAGGCTGCGACTCTCTTACAATCTTTCGGCTAGATTTTTTTCCAAAGCTTCGTTCTCTTCAACTGACAGACTGCCAAAACCTAAGAAGAATTTCACAGGAGTACGCTCATAATCATCTCATGAAACTATATATTTATGATTGCCCTCAATTTAAATCATTCTTGATTCCCAAACCCATGCAAATTCTGTTTCCATCCCTTAGCAAGTTGCTTATAACTAATTGTCCAGAAGTTGAGTTGTTCCCAGATGGAGGTTTGCCATTAAATATAAAAGAAATGTCTCTTTCATGTTTAAAACTTATCACCTCTTTGAGAGAGAACTTGGATCCCAACACATGTCTTGAAAGGTTGTCTATTGAAGATTTGGACGTGGAGTGTTTTCCTGATGAAGTTTTGCTGCCACGCTCTCTCACCTGTCTACAAATCTCTTCGTGCCCAAATCTTAAAAAGATGCACTACAAGGGTCTCTGCCACCTCTCCTCTCTCATACTTTATGATTGTCCCAGCCTTCAATGCTTACCAGCGGAGGGTCTCCCCAAATCCATCTCTTCTCTCTCAATCTATGGTTGTCCATTACTGAAGGAGCGTTGTCGGAATTCAGATGGAGAAGACTGGGAAAAGATTGCTCACATCCAAAAACTGCATGTTTTGTGATACGATGAGTCACAAGTTCAAAATTAGGTGTGCACCTATTTCAATTTGTCTGCCACTTCAGGTTCTAACTCTCAACAATATTTTGTACCTTTTCGATTACAATTTTCTTAGTTGCTATTTTCCAAAAAAGAGCTGCACATGTTATACGTAAACTGATGATATTTATTAAAGGAGGATGGCTCAGCTACGTTTTTCATGATTCAATTACTTTCATTTTATTCTATTTGCGTGGAAAATTATTTCAATTGTTCTGTTGAAATTAAATTCCAACCAAATGTGTTTCCTATTTTTAGAATACTACGAAAATCGTGAAGGTGGTCTGGCATTTGGCATCCATTCCGAACAGAGTATTCTGTAGTTGGAAGTTATGGCATCATCTTCATTTTTCTAAGGAACTTGTAATTGGAATTTAAAAGTATTTTTAAATCACTTTGCTAGTATTTATGATGGATACACTCATTCTTTCTTGATTAAGTAAATTGAACAATGTGCTTATGCTTTTGTTTCTTTCTACCTTATTTCTTCCACAGCTCTTTCAAAGTTGGTTTGTAGCAGTGTACCATGATATTTATTATACAGAGAAAATAAGTACAAGGGCATGTACCAAACACCATCTATCTCCCTACCGAAGCTTAGATATGAGTTACAGAGGATCAAGAGCAAACTTGTGCCAAGATTGTTGGAGAAAGTGCAACGTTAATTGAATATGCGTGGATTCTCAGTGTGCTTCGAGTGGTTTAAGACTGAATGGTCGTGTTCTCAGAAAGACTCGGCATTGATTGGATCCAGATTTCACAACACACACATTTAACTGTTCAAAATTTATTTCCTTCGGGCTGGATTAGATGGATGGTCTCTGGTCATGATTATTGCAGTGTTGTTTTAAAACCTCATTAAGTATCCATTCTCAAACAATTCTGATTCTTCCAATAAAAAATCGTTTCTCTCCTGTTCTATTTCACATCCTTCTATTCTCTCTTCCCATCCAAAAACTAACAGTTAATTATATTTTACCATTTTATTACCTCTCCTCTACAATATCGAGATCCTGCTGCAAAAGAAAAACTCTTGCTCTGCACTAATAGTTTAAGGACTCTGAACACCAACAACAAACTTACAAAACTGTAAAGCTACTGGTTTACCAAGTATTGTCTTGTATTGTTGGAGATAAAAAGTAATTATTAGGAGCTAACACCTTTCTACAAATCTTCTATATTCAAAGATTGGATTTAGAGTCTTTTCCCTATGATTTTCTTTCACTCCCTCTCACTTTGCTAAATGCAAGTGATTGTGCATGTACACTACAAAATATAAGAAGAGGGGATCTATCATAGGAAAGAGTTTCATTAATTTTTAGATTCAGATTTTCTACACTATGGATTTATACACTCACAAGTCCAACTCATCAAAACCGTTGAATAAAAGTCAATCTGCTAAAGTTTGAACAATCCATTTCTAATCCAACTATCACTCTTTCTTATTCACTACTAAACTGAGAATTATCTAGTTTTCAAGAAGACTCAAAGAAAAGATGTTCCATCACCTTAAAGTCAAGTCATCCTCTGTAGAACACCTTACTACTCATCTCATCAATAATTGTTACGAACTGAACTTCAAATTACTGATTTCCATTCACCCTATCCCTCACCAATTTCTACCATGGCAGCAGAACTTGTTGGTGATGCTTTTCTTTCGGCTTTCCTTCAGTTTGCATTCGATTGACTGGCTTCTCCTCAGGTTGTAAACTTCTTTCGGAGAAGAAAACTTGATTAGAAACTGCTCGGAAATTTGAGCATCATGCTGCACTCCATCAATGCTCTAGCTGATGATGCAGAGCTAAAGCAGTTCACAGATCCACACGTGAAAGCATGGTTTTTGGCTGTCAAATAGACTATCTTTGATGCAGAAGATCTTTTGGATGAAATAGATTATGAACTCACCAGATGCCAAGTGGAAGCTGAATTTCAGTTTTTCGTGTTATATTTTTCTATTCTTGTTTGGACCTTGTAGAGGTCCTAGATTCTATAGGTAATCTTAAACATCTCCAATTGTTTGGCCACTGTTTCAATTAATTATGCTACTTTCAGTTTTGGAAACTAACAATCAAAGTAAGAAAATTGAAAAAAAGTGATGAATATAGAAAGACAAATAGACAATATTATGCAACAGGTACCAAATACTAAGTCAGGCAGTTATAATCCAGCATGCTATAATTATATAAACCAAGACAAATGAACTTTTCCCCGAGCACTCTATATGTCATTAACCCTCTAGAAGAAACAAAAGCTAGATGAAATTAAAGATTAAAGATGGTGTGACAAAGTGAAACTGTTAATTAAATCTATGGATGGTTCTGAGTGCTGTGTGTGGTTTGAGACTGAATGGTTGTGTTGTCAGCAATCACACATTTACACATTTAACTGTTAAAAATTCCATTGCACTTGATAGGCTGGCTTCTCTCATGATTTTTTGAAAATATGCATGACAGGTATTTAAGAAATCACTCTTCAATCTTCAACAAAATTGAATAGATTGCATCTCATTAAGTATCCATTCTCAATCAATTCTGATTCTTTGGAAAAAATCATGTCTCTCCTGTTTTATTTCAAATCTAAAGTGATAATTAAGTATGTTTTGCTGTTTTATTACCTCTCCTTAGTCCACAATCTGAAGACTCTCCCGCAACAGAAAAATTGTTCATACAAGTGTAAAGACTCTGAACAGCAACTAACAAAAGTGTGAAGTTTGTTGTTAACCAAGTTTGGCCCTGTATAGAAGGAGATAAAAAGGTATTCTTGGGAGCCAACACCTTTCTAGAAATCTTGTATATTGAAACTGTCACCTCTTGGACTCTTACATTAGAGAAATCAACTCATGCAATTCACAATTTCAATTCAACTCATTTGTTGAACTGTCAGATGATACTTTGTGGCGTTATTCTCTTCCACCATGGATCCTCAAATTTCCAATAACTCTTGTAGAAGGAATGAGTCTTTTATTATGATTGATGTACAACTAAACATTGATTTATGTTAAAAGTCTGTATACGTAGTTAAAAGAATTCTGTTTTATGCAGAACAGGCTTTGTATACAGGTTATGCTTTCTAACTTCTAGTCAGGACGCTTTTAGGTGCTCTACTGTGAGTTACTCAATCACTTAATTCTATCACCATGTGTCCCAGGGTTTCCTTATGGTAGCAGCAGCAGCAGAAATATTCACCACATTTTCCAAGGTCTCTTCACTTAACATATATTGCCTCAGTATTTCACAAGAGAATCAACATATCAAGATAGATTCTCACTTTTTTAGAGAAAATAAGAGCCAAGTATATTATTGATATATTTAGTACATGGACTTAGGTTCATCCTTGTGTAATAATTCTTTATTTGTTACGTATATATTCCTCAATTGTGCATAAACACAATAAAGGATTCATTTCTTTCTAAACTATCCTAAACATAAAACTAAAATATTGATGTATACTATAAGTTA
The DNA here is from genome assembly GCF_051622355.1 of Phaseolus vulgaris. Classification (NCBI taxonomy): domain Eukaryota; kingdom Viridiplantae; phylum Streptophyta; class Magnoliopsida; order Fabales; family Fabaceae; genus Phaseolus; species Phaseolus vulgaris. The sequence goes on along the minus strand of NC_143501.1, from coordinate 3,192,039 downwards.
AGAGAAGCCATCAAGTTTTTAAATCTGTGCGAAAATTTAAACAGAGGGTAATAAATTTATGCTTTTAAAAGAAGCTGACACCTATTACGGAAGAATTTCATTAGATTTTTATTCATACAATCTAAACATATCATAATAATATAATATAAAGTCATACATCAGCATTATTTTAATTTTAAAATGAAGTTTTTATATCCAAATGATAAGATTTTTTTTTCTTTTAAATTCAAATACATAAAAAAACAGTTAAAAATTTATTTAGGTGATTGATATTTAAGGGTATCTTCTTTCGACAAATTGAAGCTAGAGATAGAACAAGAAAATAAAGACGTATAACACACCATTATTGTCAGACTTTTATTCATTAAATACGTTTGTGATATCATATCAGAAAATAAACAATTATTTCTTGACTTTGGTTCTATCGACCTTATTCAACTAACCATTGAATATAAAACTAATCAAACATAAAATATGTATCCAATGTTTAAAACCCAACCATGAATCACTCTTTATGATTGGCTGAATCTGTGAATGCAACGAATAATTGTTGAATTAAGCTTTTAAGAAAGACTCAAAGAAAACTATGTTCCACCATCCTTAAAGTCAAGTCATCTTTTCTAAAATACTTTACTACTCATCCTATCAATACATATGTTGCATCCATCGGCTGAATAGTTGTCACAAACTGAATTTGAACTTGATTACTATTCTTCCAGTCATTTTCCAATTCCTACCATGGCAGCAGAAATTGTTGGTGGTGCTCTTCTTTCGGCTTTTCTTGAGGTTGCTTTCGACAGGCTCGCTTCTCCTCAAGTTGTAGACTTCTTTCGTGGAAGAAAACTTGATGAGAAGCTTCTCTGCAATTTGAATATCATGCTGCACTCCATCAATGCTCTCGCTGATGATGCCGAACAGAAGCAGTTCAGAGATCCACACGTGAAAGCATGGCTTTTTGCTGCCAAAGAGGCTGTCTTTGATGCAGAGGATCTTTTGGGTGAAATAGAGTATGAACTCACCAGATGCCAAGTGGAAGCTGAATCCAAACCTCAAACCTTTACTTACAAGGTATCAAATTTCTTCAACTCTACTTTCACTTCATTTAACAAGAAAATTGAATCAGGGATGAAAGAAGTCCTGGAGAAACTAGAATATCTTGCAAAGCAAAAGGGTGCTCTTGGTTTGAAAGAGGGTACTTATTCTGATGATAGATCAGGTAATAAAGTGTCACAGAAATTGCCATCAACGTCTTTGGTGGTTGAAAGTGTTATTTATGGCAGAGATGCAGACAAAGAAATCATATTTAGTTGGATCACGTCTGAAACCGACCATCCTAACCAGCCGTCAATACTTTCAATTGTGGGCATGGGTGGGTTGGGTAAGACCACACTCGCCCAGCATGTGTACAATGACCCAAGGATCCATGATGCAAAATTTGATATCAAAGCATGGGTCTGTGTTTCTGATCATTTTCATGTTTTGACTGTGACAAGAACTATTCTTGAGGCAATCACAAATAAAAAAGATCATAGTGAAAACCTAGAAATGGTTCACAAAAGACTTAAAGAAAAGTTGTCCGGAAAGAAATTTCTTCTTGTTTTGGATGATGTTTGGAATGAAAGACGAGAAGAATGGGAAGTTGTGCGAACTCCACTTAGCTATGGGGCTCCAGGAAGTAGAATTCTTGTCACAACTCGTGGTGAGAAAGTTGCTTCTAGCATGAGGTCTAAAGTACATCTTCTAAAACAATTACGAGAGGATGAATGTTGGAAAGTTTTTGAAAACCATGCATTAAAAGATGGTGATATTGAATTGAATGGTGAGCTAAAGGAGATTGGTAGAAGGATAGTTAAGAAGTGCAACGGATTGCCTCTAGCTTTGAAAACAATTGGATGTCTTTTACGCACAAAGTCATCCATTTCAGATTGGAAAAGCATATTGGAAAGTGAGATATGGGAGTTACCAAAAGAAGAGAGTGAAATTATCCCTGCGCTATTTTTGAGCTATCGCTACCTTCCTTCTCCTCTTAAAAGGTGCTTTGCTTATTGTGCCTTATTCCCCAAAGATTATGAGTTTGTGAAGGAGAAGTTAATTTTGTTGTGGATGGCCCAAAATTTTCTACAATGTCCACAACAGATTAGACATCCAGAAGAGGTTGGTGAACAATACTTCAATGATCTACTATCAAGGTCTTTTTTCCAACAATCAAGCTTCATAGGGCATTTCGTCATTCATGACCTTCTGAATGATTTGGCAAAATATGTCTGTGCGGATTTCTGTTTTAGGTTAAAATTTGATAAAGGCCGATGTGTACCGAAATCAACCCGTCATTTTTCATTTAAATTCGATGACGTAAAAAAATTTGACGGTTTAGGGACTTTAACTGACGCTAAAAGACTGCGGTCATTTCTTCCACTTACACAAAGTGGGAGTAATTACATTGGTTATAATGGATGGCATTTCAAGATTTCGATACATGATTTATTCTCCAAGATTATGTTTGTACGCGCCTTATCTTTTAATGGTTGTCAAAAACTTAAAGATGTCCCAGATTCTGTAGGTGATCTTAAACATCTCCATTCGTTAGATCTTTCGAATACTCGGATACAAAAACTACCAGACTCTATAGGTTTTCTCTATAACTTGCTAATACTGAAGTTGAACTATTGTTCAAAGTTGGTAGAGTTGCCCTTAAATTTGCATAAACTTACCAAATTGCGTTGTCTGGAATTCAAATATACACAAGTGACAAAGATGCCAATGCATTTTGGAGAATTGAAGAATCTTCAAGTACTAAATACATTTGTAGTCGATAAAAATAGTGAACTCAGTACTAAGCAGCTGAGAGGACTCAATCTTCATGGGAGGCTATCAATTAACGAGTTGCAAAATATTTTGAATCCTTTGGATGCATTAGTAGCAAATTTGAAAAATAAACACCTAGTGAAACTAGAATTCTCATGGAAGTGGGACCACATCCCTGAGGATCCAAGGAAAGAAAAGAAAGTACTTGAGAATCTACAACCTTCCAAACAATTGAAGAGTTTAGGAATCAACAACTATGGTGGGACCGAATTCCCAAATTGGGTATTCGATAACTTATTATCAAATTTGGTGTCCTTACGGTTGGAGGACTGTAAATATTGCCTATGTTTGCCTCCCCTTGGAATTTTGTCATCTCTGAAGACCCTAAAAATTATAGGGCTTGATGGAATAGTGAGCATTGGTTCTGAATTCTATGGGAGCAACTCTTCATTTGCATCATTGGAGAGATTGGAATTCGACCGGATGAAAGAATGGGAAGAATGGGAATGTAAAACTTCTTCTTTTCCATGTCTTCAGCATCTTTCTGTGGATAGTTGTCCAAAGCTGAAAGGTTTGTCAGAGCAACTTTTTCATTTAAAGAAACTCTTTATTAATTACTGTGATAAGGTCGTCATAAGCGAAATTTGGTCATGTCCACTTGTGAGTATTCCCATGACTCATTACGATTTCCTTGAAGAAATGAGTATTGTTGGTGGCTGCGACTCTCTTAGAATCTTTCGGCTAGATTTCTTTCCAAAGCTTCGCCTTCTTCAACTAAGAAGCTGCCAAAACCTAAGAAGAATGTCACAGGAGTACGCTCATAATCATCTCATGTATCTATATATTAATGATTGCCCTCAATTTGAATCATTCCTGGGTGAAGGGTTATCTGCAACATTAATAGGAAATGAGAATTTGAAGTTGTTACCGAAACCCATGCAAATCCTGTTGCCGTCCCTTACCAGGCTCCATATGATTGATTGTCCAAAAGTGGAGATGTTCCCAGATGGAGGGTTGCCATTAAAAGTAAAAGAATTGTCTCTTTCAAGTTTAAAACTTATCGCCTCCCTGAGACAGACCTTGGATCCCAACACATGTCTTGAAAGCTTGTCTATTGAAAAGTTGGACGTGGAGTGTTTTCCCGATGAAGTTTTGCTGCCAAGCTCTCTCACCTTTCTAAAAATCTATTGGTGTCGAAATCTTAAAAAGATGCACTTCAAGGGTCTCTGCCACCTCTCCTCTCTCTCACTTGATCACTGCCACAACCTCCAATGCTTACCAGAGGAGGGTCTGCCCAAATCCATCTCTTCTCTCTCAATCTGGCGTTGTCCATTGCTGAAGAAGCGTTGTCAGAATCCAGATGGCGAAGATTGGGGAAAGATTGCTCACATCCAAGAACTGGAACTAGATGTTTGATCATAAGATGAGTCACAAGTTCAAAATTAGACGTGCCCCTATTTCAATTTGTCTGCCACTTCAACAGGTTCTAATTCTCCACAATATCTTTGCACCTTTTCCATTACAATTTTCTTAGTTGCAAACGCTAACCCTATAATTGCCATTTTCCAAACAAGAGCAGCACATGTTATACTTAAACTCATGATATTTATTAAAGGAGGATGGCTCAGCTACGTTTTTCATTATTCAATTACTTTTATTTTATTCTTATTTTTGTGCAAAATTATTTCAATTGTTCTGTTGAAATTAAATTCCAATCAAATGTGTTTCTTATTTTTAGAATTCTACGACAGTCGTGAAGGTGGTCTGGCATTTGGCATCCAATCCGAATGGAGTAGTCTGTAGTTGGAGGTTATGGCGGCATCCTCTAAGTATATCTGTTTTCATAGCCACATTTTTCCTCCTATCTCCTTATTTCATGCTACTACAGTTTCTGACAAAAAGTTGAACTTAAACTTAATAATAGATCACTGAAATTGGAGAAAAAATGATCCCAAAAGTGAAGTTGTGGGTTTTGAGTGGAGGAAAGATGAATGGAAACTGCAGTGGACATAATAAGGGACATTCTGTATCTAAGGAACTTGTAATTGGTATTTAAAAGTATTTTTAAACCACTTTTTCATGGTAGAGCTTCTCAAACTAGCAATGAGAATATACATTAATGCCAAAGACATGTGCTTTATCATTAATGCCAGAGACATATAAAATTTGTATGCTGATGTATTTATGATGGATCTTGTTTACAGTGAAATTGTTTACAGTGTCCGTTTCTATGTCTGGATTCTCAACAGGACACTGAACAATGTGCTTGTGCTTTTGTTTCTACCTTATTTCTTACACAGGTCTTGCAAAGTTGGTTTGTAGCAGTGTACCATGATATTTATCATACAGAGAAAATAACTATAAGGGCTTGAAATTGGATTCTGATGAGGAGTTCCTATACAATTCCCGAGCAAACTCCAAGATCTGAGAGGCAAATTGAAACAATTGAGTTTTGAAATGCAAATACTTTAAACATTAATTCTTAGAACATTGTAGATTGGAAAGTGTATTTCTGAGCTAAACTGTTTTGTTTAACCTCTTCGTGGGTCTATTTGATTCTAAATTTGTCTTTGAAGGAATAAAATCTTTTCTTATTTGCATGCTACTGTTTCAATTAGTTATGCCACTTTCAAATCAGGAAAACTAACAATCATTCTATACTTATATAAACTAAGAAAAATGGAGTTTTCCTTGAGCTCTCATTACGCCACTAACCCTCTTGTGGATACAAAAGTGGATGAAATTAAAGATACAAGATTGTAATCCATGTGTATAAGATGTGAATCAAAGAAATTCAAGAACACCATCAATACTCAAGCTTAGATATGAGTTACAGAGGATCAAGAACAAACAAATCTGATTCTTCCAATAAAAAACCATGTCTCTCCTCTTTTATTTCACATCCTTGTAACCTCTCCTCTACCATCTGGAGATCATCCTGCAACAGAAAAACTCTTGTTGTGCACTAAAAGTTTAAAGTCTGAACTCATGAGTTGCTAGAGTTAGAATAGTATAATAAATTCCACCTGGAATTATTCAGTCCTCCAACTCATCAAAACCGTTGAATAAAAATCAATCTGCTAAAGTTTTATATATCTGTAATCAAACATAAAATATGTATCTAAAGTCTGAACTGTGGAACTAAACTGAGAATATTTTAGTTTTCAAGAAGACTCAAGAACACCTGAAGCTTCTGTCAATCAGTAACTATTGTGGTACACAAATCCCAATTGGGTATTTGATAATTCATCATCATATTTGGTGTTCTCACGATTGGAGGACTGTAAATATTGCCTATATTTGTCTCCCCTTGGACTTTTATCATGCACCAATTCTCACTTCTCAATCTCTTTGTCAGGTGCTAATTCTCTACAATATCTCTACAGCTTTTGAAATATACTAATGCCTCTCTCAAGTCACTTGAAAGCAAAATATTATAAGAATGAAAAATGGATATTAGAAGGAATAAAACTTCGATGTAGCACTGCTCAACAAATTGACATCAAACTATTTTATACTATAAGTTAAGAGATGCCCTAAGTTTTAAAATCTGTAGGACATTGTAAACACAGGGTAACATTTTTTATAATACAAAATATGCTTTTAAAAGAAGCTTAGACCTATCACAGAAGAATTTCATTAGTGTTTTATTCATACAATCTAAACATAGGATAATAATATAATATAAATTCATACATCAGCATTATTTTAATTTTAAAATGAAGATTTTATATCCAAATGATAAGAATGTTTTTCTTTTAAATTGAAATACATAAAAAGAACTGAAGCTACAGATAAAACAATCAAATAAACAATTACAGCTTGACTTGGGGCCATCGACCTTATTTGGACACACATTTCCTACACTCACCAGAGCCATTGAATATCTTAATCAAACATAAAATATGTATCCAATGTTTGGAACCCAACCATCAATCACTCTTTATCATTGGCTGAATCTGTGAATGCAACAAATATTTATGGAATTAAGCTTTTAACAAAGACTCATAGAAAACTATGTTCCACCATCCTTAAATTCAAGTCATCCTTTCTAAAATACATTACTACTCATCCTATCAATACATACTGCATTTCAACTTACTGATTACCATTCTTCCAATCATTTTCCAATTCCTACCATGGCAGCAGAACTTGTTGGTGGTGCTCTTCTTTCGGCTTTTCTTCAGGTTGCATTCGACAGCCTCGCTTCTCCTCAAGTTGTAGACTTCTTTCGTAGAAGAAAACTTGATGAGAAACTGCTCGGCAAATTGAACATCATGCTGCACTCCATCAATGCTCTTGCTGATGATGCTGAACTAAGGCAGTTCAAAGATCCACACGTCAAAGCATGGCTTTTTGCAGTCAAAGAAGTTGTCTTTGATGCAGAGGATCTTTTGGATGAAATAGATTATGAACTCACCAGATGCCAAGAAGAAGCTGAATCTCAACCACAAACCATCACTTACAAGGTATCAAACTTCTTCAATGCTACTTTCAGTTCTTTTTAACAATAAAATTGACTCAGGGTTGAAAGAAGGGCTAGAAAAATTAGAATATCTTGCAAGACAAAAGGGTGCCCTTGGTTTGAAAGAGTGTACCTATTCTGGTGATGGATCAGGTAGTAAAGTGCCACAGAAATTGACATCGTCTTCTTTGGTGATTGAAAGTGTTATTTATGGCAGAGATGTTGACAAAGATATAATCATTAATTGGCTCACATCTGAAACAGACAATTCTAACCAACCATCAATACTTTGCCCAACATGTGTACAATGACCCAAAGATTGACGATGCTACATTTGATAGCAAAACTTGGGTTTTTGTTTCAGATCATTTTAATGTTTTGACCGTGACAAGAACAATTCTTGAGGAAGTCACTCATAAAAAAGATGATAGTGAAAATTTAGAAATGATTCACAAAAACCTTAAAGAAAAATTGTCAGGAAAAAAATTTCTTCTTGTTTTGGATGATGCTTGGATTGAAAGACGAGAAGAATGGGAAGTTGTGCAAACTCCTCTTAGTTATGGGGCTCCAGGAAGTAGAATTCTTGTCACAACTCGTGGTGAGAAAGTTGTTTCTATCATGAGGTCTAAAGTGCATCGCCGAAACCAATTAGGAGAGAATGAAAGCTGGAATGTTTTTGAAAATCATACATTAAGAGATGGGGATCTTGAACTTAGCAATGAGCTAGAGCAGATTGGTAGAAGGATAGTTAAGAAGTGCAAGGGATTACCTTTAGCTTTGAAAACAATTGGATGTCTTTTACGGACACAGTCATCAATTTCAGATTGGAAAAGTATATTGGAAAGTAAAATATGGGAATTAGCAAAAGAAGACAGTGAAATCATCCCTGCGCTATTTCTAAGCAATCGCTACCTTCCTTCTCATCTTAAAAGGTGCTTTGCTTATTGTGCCTTATTCCCCAATGATTATGAGTTTGTGAAGGAGGAGTTAATTTTGTTGTGGTGGCCCAAAGTTTTCTACAGAATCCACAACAGATTAGACATGCAGAAGAATTTGGTGAAGAGTACTTCAATGATCTGCGGTCAAGGTCTTTTTTTCAGCAATCAAGCATCGTAGGGCTCTTCTTCATGCATGACCTTATGAATGATTTAGCAAAATATGTATGTGCGGATTTTTGTTTCAGGTTGAAATTTGATAAAGGCCGATGTATACCTAAAACAACCCGACATTTTTCATTTGAATTTTGTGACGTCAAAAGTTTTGATGGTTTTGGGAGTTTAACTTATGCTAAAAGACTTCGTTCATTTCTTCTTATTTCACAACATTGGGAACCTCAATGGCATTTCAAGATTTCGATACATGATTTGTTCTCCAAGATTAAGTTTTTACACATCTTATCTTTCTGTAGTTGTTCAGATCTTACAGAGGTTCCAAATTCTGTAGGTGATCTTAAACATCTCCATTCATTAGATTTGTCGCATACTGAGAAACAAAAACTACCTGACTACATATGTTTGCTCTATAACTTACTAATATTGAAGTTGAACTACTGTTCAAAGTTAGAGGAGTTGCCCTTAAATTTGTGTAAACTCATTAATTTGCGTTGTTTGGAATTTAAAGAGACAAAAGTGAAGAAGATGCAAATGCATATTGGAGAATTCAAGAATATTCAAGTACTAAGTACATTTTTTGTGGATAGAAATAGTGAGCTAAGTACTAAGCAATTGGGAGCCTTGGGAGGACTCAATCTTCATGGAAGGCTATCAATCAATGACTTGCAAAATATTTTCAATCTTTTGGATGCATTAGAAGCAAATGTGAAAGATAAACACCTTGTGAAGCTAGAATTAAAATGGAAGTCGAACCACATCTCCGATGATCCAAGGAAAGAAAAGAAAGTACTTGAGAATCTACAACCTCACAAACATTTGGAACGTTTGTCAATCTGGAACTACAGAGGTACAAAATTCCCAAGTTGGGTATTTGATAATTTGTTATCAAATCTGGTGTTCTTACTGTTAGAGGACTGTAAATATTGCCTATGTTTGCCTCCCCTTGGAATATTGTTATGTCTGAAGACTCTCGAGATTACGGGGTTTGATGGAATAGTGAGCATTAGAGCTAAATTTTATGGGAGCAACTCTTCATTTGCATCCTTGGAGAGATTGCAGTTCTACAAGATGAAGGAATGGGAAGAATGGGAATGTAAAACTACTTCCTTTCCACGTCTTCAGCATCTTTCTATGGATACTTGTCCAAAGCTGAAAGGTCTGTCAGAGCAACTTCTTCATTTAAAGAATCTAAAGAATCTATCTATTAAGGATTGTGATAAGGTCGTCATTAGTGAAAACAACATGGACACATCGACGCTTGAAACCTTTCATATTGGTTCATGCCTACTTGTGAATATTCAATTTACTTCTTGAAATGACGATTTCTGGTAGCTGCCACTCTCTTACAATCTTTCCACTAGATTTCTTTCCAAAGCTCATTTTTCTCGAACTGAGAAAGTGCCAAAACTTGAGAAGAATCTCACATGACCACGCGCACAATCATCTCATGAGTCTATGTATTGATGAATGCCCACAATTTGAATCATTCTTGAGTGAAGGATTATCGGCACCATTACTAGGAGCTAAGAATTTGAAGTTGTTGGAGAAACCCATGCAAATCCTTTTCCCATTCCTTACTAGGCTAAGGATAACTAGTTGTCCAAAATTGGAGATGTTCCCAGATGGAGGTTTGCCATTAAATGTAAAATATATGTCTCTACAAATTTATGATTGTCCAAATCTTAAAAAGATGGAGTACAAGGGTCTCCGTCACCTCTCTCTCGAACTTGATGACTGTCCCAACCTTCAATGCTTACCAGAGGACTTTGCTTTGAAATTATAGGTAGTTCCTGATTGTAACAGGACTTTGTTTTGAAATTGTAGCTCACTTTTGTTAGTTCATGTATGATCCTGCCTGTTGACCAGAACGTAGGAGCTATGCCTCGTCAAACCTGGATCGACTTGTGCACCGCTTCAACCTCCGTCCTTCTTCAAGATCCACCTCAAGAACCTGCAAAAGAACAGAGCGGCGCCGCTGCGGCCGATCGCACTCCAACGCCCAAGTCAGTGACCGAATCACCAAATACTAAGAACAACAACACTCAAGAACTCTCAAGGAGCCGTGCAATGTTCTCTCTCCCAGTATGCTCTGGAAACTCGCAAGCGTAAAGAGTATGATCTGAACGTGCGTACCTTGAAAGTCCGTTGGGAAATCCTTATATACCTGGTCATTTTCTCTCTCCTGGCAGTTACAGTCCTGGACACGTGGCTCGCATCCAGTCGTACACGTGCCATCATCTGGAGTCTCCTTGACTTGGGCGCTGCTTCTATCTCTTATTTGGCTAAGTTACTTATGCACGGTACTGCCCAGTGCATAGCTAACTTGGGAGTGCGATCTCTACTGGAACTGGCGAGTTAGGGTGCCTTCGTACACCTTCCCTGTGGTCTCGCCGGCCGCCTTCATAATCTGCACCACCTTCATCTTCGGCGATGTGCTTGTTCTGGCGATCTCCAATCACTGGGTCGCCTGAGTTTACATCTGGCGACTTCATCTTCAACTGGGTGATCGCCGGTTCTGGTATGCTGGGGATCGGAGCACGCCAACTTCACAACTGGCGACTACACGAGCCCCCCGACCTCCTTCCCTTCTACCAACCTGGCGTCCTCTCAACACGCCTATACTGTAGCTTGGTGCCACGTCATCACTCCCGACTACCAGGGCGGTACAATGTATAAGAAACATTATAAGTTTTTGTCGAGGAAATTTGCATGTACACTGTTAATATCCATAAATATTGAAGATATACTGTTTCTATTACCTTGATCATAAATTTCTGGTTAGTTGTTTTTCAATCAATGGTATTCAGATTGCAATGTTTTAATTCTGATTGTATACTGATTCTTGTATTAGAAGAAGGAGAAAATTGTCATACGACATAATACATGAAAGAACACTCAACAATGATAATGAAAAAAATGACAATGTGTATGATGTAAACTATATTAATATTAATAATATAAGAAAAGATGTAGTGCAGAAGCTTAGTAGAAAGAGATGACTTCTGTCTTGTGACCTTAATTAACTCAAACAATTACTTAAACAATTGAAATTAGTTACTTAATTAACTCTCTTACCATCTTTCGGCTAGATTTCTTTCCAAAGCTTCATCTGAAAAGGTGCCAAAACCTAAGAAGAATTTCACAAGACATAATCATCTCATGAGTCTCTGTCACCTCTCCACTCTCACACTCTTTTATTTCAATTTGTCTGCCACTTCAACAGCTGCTATAATTTTGCACAATATCTCTCTACCTTTTCAATTACAATCTTCTTTGTTTCAAACACTAATCCTACAATTTTCAATTACTATTTTTCCACACTTTGTTTTACATCATCCCCTTTTATATCTGGAGGTAGTAGAACACACTCACTTCAGCTGATTTCTCGGCTTGCTCAACAGAGTCCTTAATTCTTTAGTCATATTCTTCATGACCCCTCATTCTCTCTTGAATAAGAGATGATGAGATATTGTTTAATAGAGTAATTCAGCTTCTATTTTCAGTTTTTTTTTTCTTAGGATTCTAAGGTTATGCTTTACAGATTCTAAGATTCCAAGATTCTGTGCTAATCAATATTAATCCAAATTGAATCCAGTTACTAATTTTCTCCACTTTGGCCATCTGCAAAGATTGAACTGAGTAGATAACTAACACTCTTAAAAAAGAGAATAACAATTTCTACAAAGAAAGGACATTGTTGCAACTACAAGAAAGCTTGTCATTCAAAAGGACTTAAAGTTCATGATGCTTGAAGAGATAATTGTTTTCTGTCTTCACTGTAATATAACTGCAGGGTATGAGGCTATAAAATTCTATAACTTGTCATAGATAAATCAAAATATTATGAAAATCATCAATACCACTTATTTAAATGGATTGCTTAACAATCTCAGGAAGTAAGATGAAATTCAATTAGTCAGCTTAATCTTGATCTACAGAACAAGTACATTAAAATAATTTTTAAGAAATGTTTTTGTAAGATTGTGACTTCAACTCTCCAAATTTTATACACTCATAGTGTCTTTACATCAGGTACCATTTCAGAAAAACCAACATTGAAAATATCTGCTTAATATTCTTTTAGGAAATCTTTAAGTTTTCTAAAAATATCTCTTACATAAAGATAAAAATATATTCATTTATTATTTAGATTAAGGAAAGTCAGATTGAAATACTATTAATATTTGAAATTTTGTTATATTTTACTCTATATACAGAGTATATGAATAAATAAATCAAACTCCTCCATATCATATATATTTTAAATTTGCATGAATATAATATAATTGGTGCATAAAATATATTATTTGAAATCAGAGATTAGCGAAGCAATTAAAATTTTAGTTTCGAAATGCTGTCAGATTTCACTGATAATTTATTTCACAGAATGTTCAGACATCCATTCATGGATTACAGTTGTCAACACTTTTCTTATCAGAAACAGTGAACAATTATTCCTTCACTGGTGCCCACAACCCTCTTCCCATATCAGGATTTCATACTTTCATTCATCACAACCACTGTCCTTAAAGTGAGTCATCCTTAGCTAACTACTCATTTCATCACTATAGCAATCCCTGCACTTAATCCATTTCAGATCACAAACTTTAATTCACTCCATTTCAACTCCTACCATGGCAGAACTTGTTGGTGGTGCTCTTCTTTCGGCCTTTCTTCAGATTGCATTGGACAGGCTCACATCTCCTCAATTTGTAGACTTCTTTCGTGGAAGAAAACTTGATGAGAAACTGCTCGCAAATTTGAAAATCATGCTGCGCTCCATCAATGCTCTTGCTGATGATGCTGAACTAAAGCAGTTCACAGATCCACACGTCAAAGCATGGCTTTTTGATGTCAAAGAGGCTGTCTTTGATGCAGAGGATCTTTTCGGTGAAATAGAATATGAACTCACCAGATGCCAAGTCGAAGCTCAACCCGAACCTCAAAACATTATTTACAAGGTATCAAATCTCTTCAACTCTACTTTCACTTCATTTAAAAAGAAAATTGAATCAGAGATGAAAGAAGTCCTGGAGAAACTAGAATATCTTGCAAAGCAAAAGGGTGCTCTTGGTTTGAAAGAGGGTACTTATTCTGATGATAGATCAGGCAGTAAAGTGTCACAGAAATTGCCATCAACTTCTTTGGTGGTTGAAAGTGTCATTTATGGCAGAGATGCTGACAAAGAAATCATATTTAGTTGGCTCACATCTGATACCGACAATCCTAACCAGCCATCGATACTTACCATTGTGGGCATGGGTGGCTTGGGTAAGACCACACTCGCCCAGCATGTGTACAATGATCCAAAGATTCACGATGCAAAATTTGATGTCAAAGCTTGGGTTTGTGTTTCTGATCATTTTCATGTTTTGACCGTGACAAGAACAATTCTTGAGGCAATCAATAATAAAAAAGATGATAGTGAAAACCTAGAAATGATTCACAAAAAACTGAAAGAAAACTTGTCAGGAAGGAAATTTCTTCTTGTTTTGGATGATGTTTGGAACGAAAGAAGAGAAGAATGGGAAGCTGTGCTAACTCCTCTTCGCTATGGGGCTCCAGGAAGTAGAATTCTTGTCACAACTCGTAGTGAGAAAGTTGCTTCTAACATGAGGTCTAAAGTGCATCGCCTAAAGCAATTAGGAGAGGATGAATGCTGGAATGTTTTTGAAAATCACGCATTAAAAGATGGTGATCATGAATTGAATGATGAGCTAAAGGAGATTTGTAGAAGGATAGTTGAGAAGTGCAAGGGATTACCTCTAGCTTTGAAATCAATTGGATGTCTTTTACGCACAAAGTCATCCATTTCAGATTGGAAAAGCATAATGGAAAGTGAGATATGGGATTTACCAAAAGAAGACAGTGAAATTATCCCTGCACTATTTCTGAGCTATCGCTATCTTCCTTCTCATCTTAAAAGGTGCTTTGCTTATTGTGCCTTATTCCCCAAAGATTATGAGTTTGTGAAGGAGGAGTTAATTTTGATGTGGATGACCCAAAATTTTCTCCAGAGTCCACAACAGATTAGACATCCAGAAGAAGTTGGTGAAGAGTACTTCAATGATCTATTGTCAAGGTCTTTTTTTCAACATGCAAGTAGTGATCTATTGTCAAGGTCTTTTTTTCAATATGGAAATATTGATCTACTGTCAAGGTCTTTTTTTCGACAAGCAGGCGCCAATAGACGTTTCGTCATGCATGACCTTTTGAATGATTTGGCAAAACATGTTTGTGCAGATTTCTGTTTCAGGTTGAAATTTGATAAAGGACGATGTATGCCGAAAACAACTCGTCATTTTTCATTTGAATTCCGTGACGTCATAAGTTTTGATGGATTTGTGAGTTTAACTGATGCTAAAAGACTTCGTTCATTTCTTCCTATTATATGGGAACCTAACCTTAATTTTGGATGGGATTTCAAGATTTTGATACATGATTTGTTCTCCAATTATAAGTTTATACGTGTCTTATCTTTCAATGGTTGTATGGAAATTAGACTGGTGCCAGATTCTGTAGGTGATCTTAAACATCTCCATTCATTAGATCTTTCAAATACTCTGCTACAAAAACTACCTGACTCAATATGCTTGCTCTATAATTTGTTAATACTGAAGTTGAACTTATGTCGGTTTTTGGAGGAGCTGCCTTCAAATTTGTATAAACTCACCAAATTGAGGTGCTTGGAATTTCAATATTCAAAAGTGAGAAAGATGCCAATGCATTTTGGAGAATTGAAGAATCTTCAAGTATTGAATCCGTTTTTCATTGATAGAAATAGTGGGCTAAGTACTAATCAACTGGCCGCATTGGGAGGACTCAATCTTCATGGAAGGCTATCAATTAATGAGGTGCAGAATATTTTGAATCCTTTGGATGCATTAGGAGCAAATTTAAAAAATAAACCACTTGTGGAGTTACAGTTAAAATGGAAGTGGGACCACATCCCTGATGATCCAAGGAAAGAAAAGGAAGTATTTCAGAATCTACAACCCACCAAACACTTGGAGTGTTTGTCAATCTGCAACTACAATGGTACAAAATTCCCAAGTTGGGTATTCGATAATTCATTATCAAGTTTGGTGTTCTTAGAGTTGGCGGGCTGTAAATATTGTCTATGTTTGCCTCCCATTGGACTTTTGTCATGTCTGAAGACCTTACGAATTACTGGGTTTGAGGGAATAGTGAGCATTGGTGCTGAATTTTATGGGAGCAACTCTTCATTTGCATCTTTGGAGAGATTGGAATTCCACGATATGAAGGAATGGGAAGAATGGGAATGTAAACCTACTTCTTTTCCTCGTCTTCAATATCTTTTTGTCCATGGTTGTCGAAAGCTGAAAGGTCTGTCAGAGCAACTTCTTCATTTAAAGAAACTATATATTAAGTACTGTCGTAAGGTCGTCATTAGCGGAAACAACATGGACACCTCGTCGCTTGAATACTTGTGTATTGATTCATGTCCACTTGTGAATATTCCCATGACCCATTACGATTTCCTTGAAGAGATGAATATTACTGGTGCTTGTGACTCTCTTACAATCTTCCGGCTAGATTTTTTTCCAAAGATCCGTTTACTTAAAATGATAAGGTGCCAAAACCTAAGAAGAATTTCACACGAGCACGCTCATAATCATCTCATGGATCTAAATATTGATGATTGTCCTCAATTTGAATCATTACTGAGTGAAGGAATATCAATTGAAGGAGCTGAGAATTTGAAGTTGTGGCCTAAACCCATGCAAGTCCTGTTTCCGTCCCTTAGTGTGTTGCGGATATGTGGTTGTCCAAAAGTGGAGATGTTCCTAGATAGAGGCTTGCCATTAAATATAAAATATGTGTTTCTTTCAAGTTTAAAACTTATCGCCTCCCTGAGAGAGGCCTTGGATGCCAACACATGTCTTGAACACTTGTGTATTGAAAAGTTGGATGTGGAGTGTTTTCCCGATGAACCTTTGCTGCCACGCTCTCTCACCTCTCTACGAATTTATGATTGCCCAAATCTTAAAAAGATGCACTTCAAGGGTCTCTGCTACCTCTCCTCTCTCACATTTCTTGATTGTCCCAGCCTTCAATACTTTCAACCGGAGGATCTACCCAAACCCATCTCTTCTCTTAAAATCGAGAGATGTCCATTACTGGTTAAGCGTTTTCAGAATAAAGAAGACGAAATTTGGAAAAAGATGGCTCACATCCAAAGTGTGTTGTTTTGGTAATAAGATGAGCCACAAGTTAAAAATTAGACGGACCTATTTCCATTCTGCCACTTCACAACAGGTGCTAATTCTCCACAATATCTCTCTTCCTATTCATTTACAATTTTCTTCGTTGCAAACAGTAACCCTTTAATTGCCATTTTCTAAACAAGAGTATCACATGTTATACTTAAAATGATGATATTTGTTAAAGGAGGATGGCTCAGCTACGTTTTTCATGATTCAATTACTTTTATCACATTCTTATTCTCGTGCAAAATTATTTCAATTGTCGTGTTCAAAATAAATTCCAACCAAATATGTTTCCTCTTTTTAGACAGTGAAGGTTGCCTATAGTTGGAAGTTGTGGTGGCATCATCTTCATTTATCTAGCTATATGAGTATCTTTGTTTTCATAGTCACATTTTTTCCTTCTTTCTTCTACTCCATGCTATGGCAGTTTCTTACAAAGAAAAATGAACTTTAACTTAATAATAGATCACTGAAACTGGAGAAAAAATGACCCCAAAAATTCAGTTGTTAACACCACTACTGACTCCTGAATGTATTATTGAAAAGCTTGGCCAGGATAAAATAAAGTTATGGGTTTTGAGTGGAGAAAAGATGATTGGAAACTGCAGTGCACATAAAGAACATTCGATGTGGAATTTTCAACATGTGCTCTTTCAAGTTTCAAACTTATGGCCTCCCTGAAAGACTATGGATGTAAACACATGTCTTGCAAGCTTGTGTATTGAAAAGGTTGACTTGGAGTCTTTTCCCGATGAAGTTCTGCTTCCACACTTCTCTACAAATAGTTGATTGCCAAATCTTGAAAAGTGGATTACAAGGGTCTCTGTCAACTCTCCTCTCTCACACTTATTGACTGCTCCAGCCTCCAATGCTTACTAGAGGAGGGTCTGCCCAAATCCATCTCTTCTCTTACAATTTGAGAATGTTCATTGCTCAAACAACATTGTCAGAATCCAGAAGGCAAAGACAGGAGAAAGATTGCGCACATTGAAAAACTGAGTGTTAGGTAAATAAGATGAAGCACAAGTTCAAAATTAGATGTGGAGCAATTCCCATTTTACTGCCTCTTCTACAGGTGCTAATTAATTTTCCCCAATATCTCTGTACCTTTTCAATTACAATTTTCTTAAGTTGAAAATGTTTCACTCTGTAATCGGTATTTACTAAACAAAAGAAACTCCAAGTTTTAATTGATTATTTGTTAATTGGCAATAATATATTTTTTTTTCCAAATCAAACATTTTTCTATAAGTTGCCTTTTTGCTGTTGTTATCTGTTGTTACTTTTGAACAAAATTAGTAATAATGTCATAGCATTGCAAATATCACTATGGATTTGTTGATTACAAAATTGTTAAAGTAATCACATTAGTAATTTTTATTATTTTTTTGTTCTGCTAAATTTCACATTGGATAAGTATAATTTCCAACATCTTTCCTGTCATGGTAGAGCTTCTTGAACAATAGCAATTAGAATACATACACATATATAGATCAAATGCATTAGTAAATTGTAGCTGATCTCAGCTATGTGATTGTAGAATCTCATTGAAGCAATATGATTAAACTATAATTTATCGGACATTTGTTTGATCTCCCACACTTCTGTACAAAATCTCTTTATGCTAATGTATTGTGTATTCATGACTTGTCTACTGATTTCTTTTGTTGGTTTGTTAATTTTAAATTAATGATTTGATTGATAATCACATTATGTTTTTCACAGTATTCCAATCTTCGGTTGGCAGAGGATCCTAAACTTCCTTTCATAGAACTTGAAGTTGTATTTGTGCTCATGCTGTGTTGGGAGTGGCATTGAAGCAGTGAGCAAAATAGCTTTTACTTCTGACATTACATTTTCCTCCTCAAATTTCCATTTATTTATAAAATTTACAGAAGCAGGATTATGTAATTATTGAACTGTAAAAGGTACACATGTTTTCTAGTTAAACATAATGTTGTCCACCAACCTACCTAGGTATTTCTGAGACTACCTTGAACAAATGTTTGGAGACATAAAAAAGACACATGTATTTGTTAATGGAAGAAGCTTTAGATATTTGACAATATATTTTACCTGTGGCAGCATAAAACAAAACCAATTTATCCTCGTCAACAGTGAACTAGAAAAATAAATTAAGACATTATAAAATCACTATTACTATATAGACAACCGACACTCAAAGAATAATAAGAATCATCTTTTTATTAAGATCAAAATCAGAAAAAACTATCAAGTAACATAAACAACCATAGATTTATATTGTATATTTGTTATTAATCTTATGTTATATTTTACAATACTTCTGTTAAAAGATATTAAAAGAAATCTTTCAGAGCATAATTTAGAAAGAAAATGAATGCAAATGAATACACAGTAGAATGACACCTATTGAAATTCTCAAAGCTTTTCCTTTTACTCCCAAACGATTAGATTTTGACATGGCATGCACATCAATTCCAAGTGTTAAACGATTTGACACGTTGAGCGATGAGTTATTCTCACGAGGGTTGGTCCTTAGGTTTCCGTGATGATATATTGACACTCATTAAACAAAAAACATACACATAACACTCCTAAATAATAATATTTTAATAATATTTGTGTTCTTTTTTAATGTAAAATTCTAATATATATAATTATATTATTAAAGTGGTATGTCAAATATATGTTAATTTTTAAAGAGTGTCAATAAAACTTTTTCCTTCCGGATCAGTTCATATCCGATAAATATTTTTTATGTGGACAGCATTTGGCACATTTTTTTTTTTTATTAACAAAGATTAAATGAATTAAAAGGAGTGTACTAACATTAATATAAATGTAAAAAAACACTTACATCAGCATTTTAAGAAACTGTAACCGAAATTACACATGTTTGGCTCCCTAACAATACCACAATGTGCATATTTTCCAGAAAACAAAGAACTAAAACAACAAATTATGCAGCAAATCTATACATTTTCTGCACTAAATAAGTAAGACCACTTGTCTTACATATGCATTCCCACTACCTTTCCAAGAAGACCTCATTTTATACTTAGAAATCCTTTCAGCTTTAAAGATACAAACCTACTAAGCCTTCATCTACATTTGCTGCTACCTCAGGCGTAGCAGACCGTGAATCAATGATTCTGCACTGAAAAAGCAGAAAAGTGCATGCCCCAACGTACATCAATGCTTCTGCTACTCCAAACAGTTGCACCTTTAAGAGAACATTCCTGCTACTTTTGAGAACCCACGGCTGCCTCATAGACCTTCCAAATGCTTGCAATACAAAAAAACAATCTTGTTCCTCGCATAACGGATGAGTATTCATCACGGAAAAAATCAAACAGTTTCGCGGCAGTGAAGAATAAAAAATTTATTATCAGTCTTGTGGGACGAATCTTGGGCTCAAATCACAGTCGAAACTCAACAGACACAGTGACGAACGTCTGGTAAAAATTTCAGACAAAAATACCTAAGGAGTAAGGCGTAGTATGTCCCAGACCGAGAGTGAACAAAACTGGTTTTCCGAAAACAAAACGTCCTGACTTTTCTTCCCCGTATCTTCTTTTCGTGATTTGTTTAAGGACGTGCCTCCTTACCTGGGTGCAAACAACATATGAAAGCACTTGTGCGAATTTTTACAGCGCAATACGGACCCGGAATGAAATTGCAGAAATTGGGGTGAAATTTCACAAGTTTCGGTAGAGGATATCCTTGGTTTGCACAAAATTTCAGAAAAATTCTCCCGAAATAGGTTTTTCCAGAAATTCCACGTAAGAATGTCCACTGAATTTGGGACAAAACGCGATAAATTTCAGATCAAACGGATGAGTATTCAACCACGAAAAGAATCAAACACTTTCACACACAAACGAACCTTCCTTTCAGCCCTGGCAGTGATGAATAAAAAAATTATTGCCAGTCTTGTGGGACGAATCTGGGGCTCAAATCTCAACCAAAACTCAACAGACACAGTGACGAACGTCTGGTAAAAATTTCAGACCAAAATACCCAAGGAGCAAGACGTAGTAAATCCCAGACCGAGAGTGAACAAAACTGGTTTTCCGAAAACAAAACGTCCTGGCTTTTCTTCCCCATATCTTCTTTTCGTGATTTGTTTATGGACGTGCCTCCTTACCTGAGTGCAAACAACATATGAAAGTATTTGTGTGAATTTTTTCACACAATACAGACCCAGAATGAAATTGCAGAAATTAGGGCGGAATTTCACAAGTTTCGGTAGAGGATAGCCTTGGTTTGCACAAAATTTCTGAAAAATTCTCCAGAAATAATTTTTTCCTGAAATTCCACGTAAGAATCTCCACTGAATTTGGGACAAAATGCGACAAATTTCAGGTCAAACGGATGAGTATACACCCACGAAAAGAATCAAACGGTTTCGCACACAAACGAACCTTCCTTTCAGCCCTGGCAGTGATGAATAAAAAATTTATTGCCAGTCTTGTGGGACGAATCTGGGGCTCAAATCTCAGCCAAAACTCAACAGACACAGTGACGAACGTCTGGTAAAAATTTCAGATCAAAATACCCAAGGAGCAAGTCGTAGTAAGTCCTAGACCGAGAGTGAACAAAACTGGTTTTCCGAAAACAAAACGTCCTGGCTTTTCTTCCCCGTATCTTCTTTTCGTGATTTGTTTATAGACGTGCCTCCTTACCTGGGTGCAAACAACATATGAAAGTACTTGTGTGAATTTTTTCAGCGCAATACGGACTCGGAATGAAATTGCAGAAATTAGGGCGGAATTTCACAAGTTTCGGTAGATGATAGCCTTGGTTTGCACAAAATTTTTGAAAAATTCTCCCGAAATAGTTTTTTCATGAAATTCCACGTAAGAATCTCCGCTGAATCTGGGACAAAACGAGACAAATTTCAGGTCAAACGGATGAGTATTCACCCACGAAAAGAATCAAACGATTTCGCACAGAAACGAACCTTCCTTTCAGCCCTGGCAGTGATGAATAAAAAAGTTATTGCCAGTCTTGTGGGACGAATCTGGGGCTCAAATCTCAGCCAAAACTCAACAGACACAGTGACGAACGTCGGGTAAAAATTTCAGACCAAAATACCCAAGGAGCAAGCCGTAGTAAGTCCCAGACCGAGAGTGAACAAAACTGGTTTTCCGAAAACAAAACGTCCTGGCTTTTCTTACCCGTATCTTCTTTTCGTGATTCTTTATGGACGTGCCTCCTTACCTGGGTGCAAACAACATATGAAAATACTTGTGTGAATTTTTTCAGCGCAATACGGACCCGGAATGAAATTTCAGAAAACATTGGTTTGCATAAATTTTCTGAAAAATTCTCCCAAATTAGTTTTTCCTGAAATTTCACGTAAGAATCTCCACTGAATTTGGGACATATCGCGAAAAATTTCAGGTCAAACGGATGAGTATTCACCCACAAAAAGAATCAAACGGCTTTGCACACAAACTCACCTTCCTTTCAGCCCTGGCAGTGATGAATAAAAAATTTATTGCCAGTCTTGTGGGACGAATCCGGGGCTCAAATCTCAGCCAAAACTCAACAGACACAGTGACGAACGTCTGGTAAAAATTTCAGACCAAAATACCTAAGGAGCAATCCATAGTAAGTCCCAGACCGAGAGTGAACAAAATTGGTTTTCCGAAAACAAAACGTCCTGGCTTTTCTTCCCCGTATCTTCTTTTCGTGTTTTGTTTATGGACGTGCCTCCTTACCTGGCGGCGAACAACATATGAATGCACTTGTGTGAATTTTTTCAGCGCAATACGGACCCGGAATGAAATTGCAGAAATTAGGGCGGAATTTCCCAAGTTTCAGTAGAGGATAGCCTTGGTTTGCTCAAAATTTTTGAAAAATTCTCCCGAAATAGTTTTTTCCTGAAATTCCACGTAAGAATCTCCGCTGAATTTGGGACAAAACGCAACAAATATCAGGTCAAACGGATGAGTATTCACCCAAGAAAAGAATCAAAAGGTTTCGCGCACAAACGAACCTTCCTTTCAGCCCTGGCAGTGATGAATAAAAAATTTATTGCCAGTCTTGTGGGACGAATCTGGGGCTCAAATCTCAGCCAAAACTCAATAGACACAGTGACGAACGTCTGGAAAAAATGTCAGACCAAAATACCCAAGGAGCAAGCCATAGTATGTCCCAGATCGAGAGTGAACAAAACTGGTTTTCCGAAAACAAAAGGTCCCGGTTTTTCTTCCCCGTATCTTCTTTTCGTGATTTGTTTATGGACATGCCTCCTTACCTGGGGGCAAACAACATATGAAAGTTCTTGTGTGAATTTTTTCAGCGCAATACGGACCCGGAATGAAATTGCAGAAATTAGGTCGAAATTTCACAAGTTTCGGTAGAGCATAGCCTTGGTTTGCACAAAATTTTTGAAAAATTCTCCCGAAATAGTTTTTTCCTGCAATTCCACGTAAGAATCTCCGCTGAATTTGGGACAAAACGCGACAAATTTCAGGTCAAACAGATGAGTATTCACCCACGAAAAGAATCAAACGGTTTCGCACACAAATAAACCTTCCTTTCAGCCCTGGCTGTGATGAATAAAAAATTTATTGCCAGTCGTGTGGGACGAATATGGGGCTCAAATCTCAGCAGAAACTCAACAGACACAGTGACGAACGTCTGGTAAAAATTTCAAACCAAAATACCAAAGGAGCAAGCCGTAGTAAGTCCCAGACCGAGAGTGAACAAAACTGGTTTTCCGATAACAAAACGTCCTGGCTTTTCTTCCCCGTATCTTCTTTGCGTGATTTGTTGATGGACGTGCCTCCTTACCTGGGTGCAAACAACATATGAAAGTACTTGTGTGAATTTTTTTAATGCAATACAGTCCCGGAATGAAATTACAGAAATTAGGGCGGAATTTGATAAGTTTCGGTAGAGGATAGCATTGGTTAGCACAAAATTTCTGAAAAATTCTCCCGAAATAGTTTTTTCCTGAAATTCCACGTAAGAATCTGCGCTGAATTTGGGACAAAACGCGACAAACTTCAGGTCAAACGGATGACTATTCACCCATGAAAAGAATCAAAATGATTCGCACACAAACGAACCTTCCTTTCAGCCCTGGTAGTGATGAATAAAAAAGTTATTGCCAGTCTTGTGGGACGAATCTTGGGCTCAAATCTCAGCCAAACCTCAACAGACACAGTGACGAACGTCTGGTAAAAATCTCAGACCAAAATACCCAAGGCGCAAGTCGTAGTAAGTCCCAGATCGAGAGTGAACAAAACTGGTTTTCCGATAACAAAACGTCTTGGCTTTTCTTCCCTGTATCTTCTTTTCGTGATTTGTTTATGGACGTGCCTCCTTACCTGGAGGCACACAACATATGAAAGTACTTGTGTGAATTTTTTCATCGCAATACGGACCTGGAATGAAATTGCAGAAGTTAGGGCGAAATTTCACAAGTTTCGGTAGAGGATAGCTTTGGTTTGCACAAAATTTCTGAAAAATTCTCCCGAAATAGTTTTTTCCTGAAATTCCACGTAAGAATCTCCGATGAATTTGGCACAAAACGCGACAAATTTCAGGTCAAACAGATGAGTATTCACCCACGAAAAGAATCAAACGGTTTTGCACACAAATGAACCTTCCTTTCAGCCCTGGCAGTGATGAATAAAAAACTTATTGCCAGTCTTGTGGGACGAATCTGGGGCTGAAATCTGAGCCAAAACTCAACAGACACAGTGACGAACGTCTGGTAAAAATTTCAGACCAAAATACCCAAGGAGCAAGTCGTAGTAAGTCCCAGACCGAGAGTGAACAAAACTGGTTTTCCGATAACAAAACGTCTTGGCTTTTCTTCCCCGTATCTTCTTTTCGTGATTTGTTTATGGACGTGCCTCCTTACCTGGGGGCACACAACATATGAAAGTACTTGTGTGAATTTTTTCATCGCAATACGGACCAGGAATGAAATTGCAGAAGTTAGGGCGAAATTTCACAAGTTTCGGTAGAGGATAGCCTTGGTTTGCACAAAATTTCTGAAAAATTTTCCCGAAATAGTTTTTTCCTGAAATTCCACGTAAGAATCTCCACTGAATTTGGGACAAAACGCGACAAATTTCAGGTCAAACGGATGAGTATTCACCCACGGAAAGAATCAAACGGTGTCGCACACAAATAAACCTTCCTTTCGGCCCTGGCTTTGATGAATAAAAAATTTATTGCCAGTCTTGTGGTACGAATATGGGGCTCAAATCTCTACAGAAACTCAACAGACACAGTGACGAACGTCTGGTAAAAATGTCAGACGAAAATACCCAAGGAGCAAGCCGTAGTAAGTCCCAGACCGAGAGTGAACAAAACTGCTTTTTCGATAACAAAACGTCCTGACTTTTCTTCCCCGTGTCTTCTTTGCGTGATTTGTTGATGGACGTGCCTCCTTACCTGGGTGCAAACAACATATGAAAGTACTTTTGTGAATTTTTTCAGCACAATACGGACCCGGAATGAAATTGCAGAAATTAGGGCGGAATTTCACAAGTTTCGGTAGAGGATAGCTTTGGTTTGCACAAAATTTCTGAAAAATTTTCCCGAAATAGTTTTTTCCTGAAATTCCACGTAAGAATCTCCACTGAATTTGGGACAAAACGCGACAAATTTCAGGTCAAACAGATGAGTATTCACCCACGAAAAGAATCAAACGGTTTCGCACACAAATAAACCTTCCTTTCAGCCCTGGCTGTGATGAATAAAAAATTTATTGCCAGTCTTGTGGGACAAATATGGGGCTCAAATCTCAGCAGAAACTCAACAAACACAGTGACGAACGTCTGGTAAAAATGTCAGACCAAAATACCCAAGGAGCAAGCCGTAGTAAGTCCCAGACCGAGAGTGAACAAAACTGCTTTTCCGATAACAAAACGTCCTGGCTTTTCTTCCCCGTGTCTTCTTTGCGTGATTCGTTGATGGACGTGCGTCCTTACCTGGGTGTAAACAACATATGAAAGTACTTGTGTGAATTTTTTTAGTGCAATACGGTCCCGGAATGAAATTACAGAAATTAGGGCGGAATTTGACAAGTTTCGGTAGAGGATAGCCTTGGTTAGCACAAAATTTTTGAAAAATTCTCCCGAAATATTTTTTTCCTGAAATTCCACTTAAGAATATCCGCTGAATTTGGGACAAAACGCGACAAAGTTCAGGTCAAACGCTGAGTATTCACCCACGAAAAGAATCAAAATGTTTCGCACACAAACGACCCTTCCTTTCAGCCCTGACAGTGATGAATAAAAAATGTATTGCCAGTATTGTGGGACGAGTCTGGGGCTCAAATCACAGCCAAACATCAACAGACACAGTGACGAACGTCTGGTAAAAATTTCAGACCAAAATACCCAAGGAGCAAGTCGTAGTAAGTCCCAGACCGAGAGTGAACAAAACTGGTTTTCCGATAACAAAACGTCTTGGCTTTTCTTCCCCGTATCTTCTTTTCGTGATTTGTTTATGGACGTGCCTCCTTACCTGGGGGCACACAACATATGAAAGTACTTGTGTGAATTTTTTCATCGCAATACGGACCTGGAATGAAATTGCAGAAGTTAGGGCGAAATTTCACAAGTTTCGGTAGAGGATAGCCTTGGTTTGCACAAAATTTCTGAAAAATTTTCCCGAAATAGTTTTTTCCTGAAATTCCACGTAAGAATCTCCACTGAATTTGGGACAAAACGCGACAAATTTCAGGTCAAACGGATGAGTATTCACCCACGGAAAGAATCAAACGGTGTCGCACACAAATAAACCTTCCTTTCGGCCCTGGCTTTGATGAATAAAAAATTTATTGCCAGTCTTGTGGTACGAATATGGGGCTCAAATCTCTACAGAAACTCAACAGACACAGTGACGAACATCTGGTAAAAATGTCAGACGAAAATACCCAAGGAGCAAGCCGTAGTAAGTCCCAGACCGAGAGTGAACAAAACTGCTTTTTCGATAACAAAACGTCCTGGCTTTTCTTCCCCGTGTCTTCTTTGCGTGATTTGTTGATGGACGTGCCTCCTTACCTGGGTGCAAACAACATATGAAAGTACTTTTGTGAATTTTTTCAGCACAATACGGACCCGGAATGAAATTGCAGAAATTAGGGCGGAATTTCACAAGTTTCGGTAGAGGATAGCTTTGGTTTGCACAAAATTTCTGAAAAATTTTCCCGAAATAGTTTTTTCCTGAAATTCCACGTAAGAATCTCCACTGAATTTGGGACAAAACGCGACAAATTTCAGGTCAAACAGATGAGTATTCACCCACGAAAAGAATCAAACGGTTTCGCACACAAATAAACCTTCCTTTCAGCCCTGGCTGTGATGAATAAAAAATTTATTGCCAGTCTTGTGGGACAAATATGGGGCTCAAATCTCAGCAGAAACTCAACAAACACAGTGACGAACGTCTGGTAAAAATGTCAGACCAAAATACCCAAGGAGCAAGCCGTAGTAAGTCCCAGACCGAGAGTGAACAAAACTGCTTTTCCGATAACAAAACGTCCTGGCTTTTCTTCCCCGTGTCTTCTTTGCGTGATTCGTTGATGGACGTGCGTCCTTACCTGGGTGTAAACAACATATGAAAGTACTTGTGTGAATTTTTTTAGTGCAATACGGTCCCGGAATGAAATTACAGAAATTAGGGCGGAATTTGACAAGTTTCGGTAGAGGATAGCCTTGGTTAGCACAAAATTTTTGAAAAATTCTCCCGAAATAGTTTTTTCCTGAAATTCCACGTAAGAATCTCCGCTGAATTTGGGAAAAAACGCGACAAACTTCAGGTCAAACGGATGACTATTCACCCACGAAAAGAATCAAAATGATTCGCACACAAACGAACCTTCCTTTCAGCCCTGGTAGTGATGAATAAAAAAGTTATTGCCAGTCTTGTGGGACGAATCTTGGGCTCAAATCTCAGCCAAACCTTAACAGACACAGTGACAAACGTCTGGTAAAAATCTCAGACCAAAATACCCAAGGCGCAAGTCGTAGTAAGTCCCAGACAGAGAGTGAACAAAACTGGTTTTCCGATAACAAAATGTCTTGGCTTTTCTTCCCTGTATCTTCTTTTCGTGATTTGTTTATGGACGTGCCTCCTTACCTGGGGGCACACAACATATGAAAGTACTTGTGTGAATTTTTTCATCGACATACGGACCTGGAATTAAATTGCAGAAGTTAGGGCGAAATTTCACAAGTTTCGGTAGAGGATAGCCTTGGTTTGCACAAATTTTTTGAAAAATTACCCCGAAATAGTTTTTTCCTGAAATTCCACGTAAGAATCTACGATGAATTTGGGACAAAACGCGACAAATTTCAGGTCAAACGGATGAGTATTCACCCACGAAGAATCAAACGGTTTCGCACACAAATAAACCTTCCTTTCAGCCCTGGCTGTGATGAATAAAAAATTTATTGCCAGTCTTGTGGGACAAATATGGGGCTCAAATCTCAGCAGAAACTCAACAGACACAGTGACGAACGTCTGGTAAAAATGTCAGACCAAAATACCCAAGGAGCAAGCCGTAGTAAGTCCCAGACCGAGAGTGAACAAAACTGCTTTTCCGATAACAAAACGTCCTGGCTTTTCTTCCCCGTGTCTTCTTTGCGTGATTCGTTGATGGACGTGCGTCCTTACCTGGGTGTAAACAACATATGAAAGTACTTGTGTGAATTTTTTTAGTGCAATACGGTCCCGGAATGAAATTGCAGAAATTAGGGCGGAATTTGACAAGTTTCGGTAGAGGATAGCCCTGGTTAGCACAAAGTTTTTGAAAAATTCTCCCGAAATAGTTTTTTCCTGAAATTCCACGTAAGAATCTCCGCTGAATTTGGGAAAAAACGCGACAAACTTCAGGTCAAACGGATGACTATTCACCCACGAAAAGAATCAAAATGATTCGCACACAAACGAACCTTCCTTTCAGCCCTGGTAGTGATGAATAAAAAAGTTATTGCCAGTCTTGTGGGACGAATCTTGGGCTCAAATCTCAGCCAAACCTTAACAGACACAGTGACAAACGTCTGGTAAAAATCTCAGACCAAAATACCCAAGGCGCAAGTCGTAGTAAGTCCCAGACAGAGAGTGAACAAAACTGGTTTTCCGATAACAAAATGTCTTGGCTTTTCTTCCCTGTATCTTCTTTTCGTGATTTGTTTATGGACGTGCCTCCTTACCTGGGGGCACACAACATATGAAAGTACTTGTGTGAATTTTTTCATCGACATACGGACCTGGAATTAAATTGCAGAAGTTAGGGCGAAATTTCACAAGTTTCGGTAGAGGATAGCCTTGGTTTGCACAAATTTTTTGAAAAATTACCCCGAAATAGTTTTTTCCTGAAATTCCACGTAAGAATCTACGATGAATTTGGGACAAAACGCGACAAATTTCAGGTCAAACGGATGACTATTCACCCACGAAGAATCAAACGGTTTCGCACACAAATAAACCTTCCTTTCAGCCCTGGCTGTGATGAATAAAAAATTTATTGCCAGTCTTGTGGGACGTATCTGGGGCTCAAACCTCAGCAGAAATTCAACAGACACAGTGACGAACGTCTGGTAAAAATGTCAGACCAAAATACCCTAGGAGCAAGCCGTAGTAAGTCCCAGACCGAGAGTGAACAAAACTGCTTTTCCGATAACAAAACGTCCTGGCTTTTCTTCCCCGTATCTTCTTTGCGTGATTTGTTTATGGACGTGCCTCCTTCCTTGGGTGCAAAAAACATATGAAAGTACTTGTGTGAATTTTTTCAGCGCAATACGGACCCGGAATGAAATTGCAGAAATTAGGGCGGAATTTGACAAGTTTCGGTAGAGGATAGCCTTGGTTAGCACAAAGTTTTTGAAAAATTCTCCCGAAATAGTTTTTTCCTGAAATTCCACGTAAGAATCTCCGCTGAATTTGGGACAAAACGCGACAAACTTCAGGTCAAACGGATGACTATTCACCCACGAAAAGAATCAAAATGATTCGCACACAAACGAACCTTCCTTTCAGCCCTGGTAGTGATGAATAAAAAAGTTATTGCCAGTCTTGTGGGACGAATCTTGGGCTCAAATCTCAGCCAAACCTTAACAGACACAGTGACAAACGTCTGGTAAAAATCTCAGACCAAAATACCCAAGGCGCAAGTCGTAGTAAGTCCCAGACAGAGAGTGAACAAAACTGGTTTTCCGATAACAAAATGTCTTGGCTTTTCTTCCCTGTATCTTCTTTTCGTGATTTGTTTATGCACGTGCCTCCTTACCTGGGGGCACACAACATATGAAAGTACTTGTGTGAATTTTTTCATCGACATACGGACCTGGAATTAAATTGCAGAAGTTAGGGCGAAATTTCACAAGTTTCGGTAGAGGATAGCCTTGGTTTGCACAAATTTTTTGAAAAATTACCCCGAAATAGTTTTTTCCTGAAATTCCACGTAAGAATCTACGATGAA
The DNA here is from genome assembly GCF_051622355.1 of Phaseolus vulgaris. NCBI lineage: Eukaryota > Viridiplantae > Streptophyta > Magnoliopsida > Fabales > Fabaceae > Phaseolus > Phaseolus vulgaris. The sequence continues at coordinate 3,161,985 of NC_143501.1, read as the reverse complement.
TTTGGGACAAAACGCGACAAATTTCAGGTCAAACGGATGACTATTCACCCACGAAGAATCAAACGGTTTCGCACACAAATAAACCTTCCTTTCAGCCCTGGCTGTGATGAATAAAAAATTTATTGCCAGTCTTGTGGGACGTATCTGGGGCTCAAACCTCAGCAGAAATTCAACAGACACAGTGACGAACGTCTGGTAAAAATGTCAGACCAAAATACCCTAGGAGCAAGCCGTAGTAAGTCCCAGACCGAGAGTGAACAAAACTGCTTTTCCGATAACAAAACGTCCTGGCTTTTCTTCCCCGTATCTTCTTTGCGTGATTTGTTTATGGACGTGCCTCCTTCCTTGGGTGCAAAAAACATATGAAAGTACTTGTGTGAATTTTTTCAGCGCAATACGGACCCGGAATGAAATTGCAGAAATTAGGGCGGAATTTGACAAGTTTCGGTAGAGGATAGCCTTGGTTAGCACAAAGTTTTTGAAAAATTCTCCCGAAATAGTTTTTTCCTGAAATTCCACGTAAGAATCTTCGCTGAATTTGGGACAAAACGCGACAAACTTCAGGTCAAACGGATGAGTATTCACCCACAAAAAGAATCAAACGGCTTTGCACACAAACTCACCTTCCTTTCAGCCCTGGCAGTGATGAATAAAAAATTTATTGCCAGTCTTGTGGGACGAATCCGGGGCTCAAATCTCAGCTAAAACTCAACAGACACAGTGACGAATGTCTGGTAAAAATTTCAGACCAAAATACCTAAGGAGCAATCCCTAGTAAGTCCCAGATCGAGAGTGAACAAAACTGCATTTCCGATAACAAAACGTCCTGGCTTTTCTTCCCCGTATCTTCTTTGCGTGATTTGTTTATGGACGTGCCTCCTTACCTGGGTGCAAACAACATATGAAAGTACTCGTGTGAATTTTTTCAGCGCAATACGGACCCGGAATGAAATTGCAGAAATTAGGGCGGAATTTCACAAGTTTCGGTTGAGGATAGCTTTGGTTTGCACAAAATTTCTGAAAAATTCTCCCGAAATAGTTCTTTCTGAAATTCCACGTAAGAATCTTCGTTGAATTTGGGACAAAACGCGACAAATTTCAGGTCAAACGGATGAGTACTCACCCACGAAAAGAATCACACGGTTTCGCACACAAACGAACCTTCCTTTCAGCCCTGGCAGTGATGAATGAAAAATTTATTGCCAGTCTTGTGGGACGAATCTGGGGCTCAAATCTCATCCAAAACTCAACAGACACAGTGAGAACGTCTGTTAAAAATTTCAGACCAAAATACCCAAGGAGCAAGCCGTAGTAAGTCCCAGACCGAGAGTGAACAAAACTGGTTTTCCTAAAACAAAACGTCCTGTCTTTTTTTCCCCGTATCTTCTTTTCGTGATTTTTTTATGGACGTGCCTCCTTACCTGGGTGCAAACAACATATGAAAGTACTTGTGTGAATTTTTTCAGCGCAATACGGACCCAGAATGAAATTGCAGAAATTAGGGCAGAATTTCACAAGTTTCGGTAGAAGATAGCCTTGGTTTGCAAAAAATTTCTGAAAAATATTTCCGAAATAAACTTTTCCTGAAATTCCACGTAAGAATCTCCACTGAATTTGGGACAAAACGCGACAAATTTCAGGTCAAACGGATAAGTATTCACCCACGAAAAGAATCAAACGGTTTCGCACACAAACGAACCTTTCTTTCAGCCCTTGCAGTGATGAATAAAAAATTTATTGCCAGTCTTGTGGGACGAGTCTGGGGATCAAATCCCAGCCAAAACTCAACAGACACAGTGACGAACGTCTGGTAAAAATTTCAGACCAAAATACCCAAGGAGCAAGCCGTAGTAAGTCCCAGATCGAGAGTGAACAAAACTGGTTTTCTGAAAACAAAACGTCCTGGCTTTTCTTCCCCGTATCTTCTTTGCGTGATTTGTTTATGGACGTGCCTCCTTACCTGGGTGCAAACAACATATGAAAGTACTTGTGTGAATTTTTTCAGCGCAATACGGACCAGGAATGAAATTGCAGAAATTATGGCGGAAATCACAAGTTTCGGTTGAGGATAGCCTTGGTTAGCATAAAATTTTTGAAAAATTCTCCCGAAATAGTTTTTTCCTGAAATTCCACGTAAGAATCTTTGCTGACTTTGGGACAAAACGCGACAAATTTCAGGACAAACGGATGAGTATTCACCCACGAAAAGAATCAAAATGTTTCGCACACAAACGAACCTTCCTTTCAGCCCTGGCTGTGATGAATAAAAAATTTATTGCCAGTCTTGTGGGACGAATGTGGGGCTCAAATCTCAGCAGAAACACAACAGACACAGTAACGAACATCTGGTAAAAATTTCAAACCAAAATACCCAAGGAGCAAGCCGTAGTAAGTCCCAGATCGAGAGTGAACAAAACTGCATTTTCGATAACAAAACGTCCTGGCTTTTCTTCCCCGTATCTTCTTTGCATGATTTGTTTATGGACGTGCCTCCTTATCTGGGTGCAAACAACATATGAAAGTACTTGTGTGAATTTTTTCAGCGCAATACGGACCCGGAATGAAATTGCAGAAATTAGGGCGGAATTTCACAAGTTTCGGTTGAGGATAGCCTTCGTTTGCACAAAATTTCTGAAAAATTCTCCCGAAATAGTTCTTTCCTGAAATTCCACGTAAGAATATTCGTTGAATTTGGGACAAAACGCGACAAATTTCAGGTCAAACGGTTGAGTACTCACCCACGAAAAGAATCAAACGGTTTCACACACAAACGAACCTTCCTTTCAGCTCTGGCAGTGATGAATAAAAAATTTATTGCCAGTCTTGTGGTACGAATCTGGGGCTCAAATCTCAGCAGAAATTCAACAGACACAGTGACAAACGTCTGGTAAAAATTTGAGACCAAAATATCCAAGGAGCAAGCCGTAGTAAGTTCCAGACCGAGAGTGAACAAAACATCTTTTCCGATAACAAAACGTCCTGGCTTTTCTTCCCCGTATCTTCTTTGCGTGATTTGTTTATGGACGTGCCTCCTTACCTGGGTGCAAACAACATATGAAAGTACTTGTGTGAATTTTTTCAGCGCAATACGGACCCGGAATGAAATTGCAGAAATTAGGGCGGAATTTGACAAGTTTCGGTAGAGGATAGCCTTGGTTAGCACAAAATTTTTGAAAAATTCTCCCGAAATAGTTTTTTCCTGAAATTCCACGTAAGAATCTCCGCTGAATTTGGGACAAAACGCGACAAACTTCAGGTCAAACGGATGAGTATTCACCCACGAAAAGAATCAAAATGTTTCGCACACAAACGACCCTTCCTTTCAGCCCTGGCTGTGATGAATAAAAAATTTATTGCCAGTCTTGTGGTACGAATTTGGGGCTCAAATCTCAGCAGAAATTCAACAGACACAGTGACGAACGTCTGATAAAAATTTCAGACCAAAATATCCAAGGAGCAATCCATAGTAAGTCCCAGATCGAGAGTGAACAAAACATCTTTTCCGATAACAAAACGTCCTGGATTTTCTTCCCCGTATCTTCTTTGCGTGATTTGTTTATGGACGTGCCTCCTTACCTGGGTGCAAACAACGTATGAAAGTACTTGTGTGAATTTTTTCAGCGCAATACGGACCCGGAATGAAATATCAGAAATTAGGGCGGAAATGACAAGTTTCAGTAGAGGATAGCCTTCGTTTGCATAAAATTTTTGAAAAATTCTCCCGAAATAGTTTTTTCCTGAAATTCCACGTAAGAATGTTTGCTGACTTTGGGACAAAACGCGACAAATTTCAGGACAAACGGATGAGTATTCACCCACGAAAAGAATCAAAATGTTTCGCACACAAACGAACCTTCCTTTCAGCCCTGGCTGTGATGAATAAAAAATTTATTGCCAGTCTTGTGGGACGAATGTGGGGCTCAAATCTCAGCAGAAACACAACAGACACAGTAACGAACATCTGGTAAAAATTTCAAACCAAAATACCCAAGGAGCAAGCCGTAGTAAGTCCCAGATCGAGAGTGAACAAAACTGCATTTTCGATAACAAAACGTCCTGGCTTTTCTTCCCCGTATCTTCTTTGCGTTATTTGTTTATGGACGTGCCTCCTTACCTGGGTGCAAACAACATATGAAAGTACTTGTGTGAATTTTTTCAGCCCAATACGGACCCGGAATGAAATTGCAGAAATTAGGGCGGAATTTCACAAGTTTCGGTTGAGGATAGCCATGGTTTGCACAAAATTTCTGAAAAATTCTCCCGAAATAGTTCTTTCCTGAAATTCCACGTAAGAATCTTCGTTGAATTTGGGACAAAACGCGACAAAATTTCAGGTCAAACGGTTGAGTACTCACCCACGAAAAGAATCAAACGGTTTCACACACAAACGACCCTTCCTTTCAGCTCTGGCAGTGATGAATAAAAAATTTATTGCCAGTCTTGTGGTACGAATCTGGGGCTCAAATCTCAGCAGAAATTCAACAGACACAGTGACGAACGTCTGGTAAAAATTTCAGACCAAAATATCCAAGGAGCAATCCATAGTAAATCCCAGATCGAGAGTGAACAAAACATCTTTTCCGATAACAAAACGTCCTCGCTTTTCTTCCCCGTATCTTCTTTGCGTGATTTGTTTATGGACGTGCCTCCTTACCTGGGTGCAAACAACATATGAAAGTACTTGTGTGAATTTTTTCAACGCAATACGGACCCGGAATGAAATTGCAGAAATTAGGGCAGAATTTCACAAGTTTCGGTAGAAGATAGCCTTGGTTTGCAAAAAATTTCTGAAAAATTCTTCCGAAATAGACTTTTCTTGAATTTCCACGTAAGAATCTCCACTGAATTTGGGAAAAAACGCGACAAATTTCAGGTCAAACGGATGAGTATTCACCCACGAAAAGAATCAAACGGTTTCGCACACAAACGAACCTTCCTTTCAGCCCTGGCAGTGATGAATAAAAAATTTATTGCCAGTCTTGTGGGACGAATCTGGGACTCAAATCTCATCCAAAACTCAACAGACACAGTGACGAACGTCTGTTAAAAATTTCAGACCAAAATACCCTAGGAGCAAGCCGTAGTAAGTCCCAGACCGAGAGTGAACAAAACTGCTTTTCCGATAACAAAACGTCCTGGCTTTTCTTCCCCGTATCTTCTTTGCGTGATTTGTTTATGGACGTGCCTCCTTACCTGGGTGCAAACAACATATGAAAGTACTTGTGTGAATTTTTCAGCGCAATACGGACCCGGAATGAAATTGCAGAAATTAGGGCAGAATTTCACAAGTTTCGGTAGAAGATAGCCTTGGTTTGCGAAAAATTTCTGAAAAATACTTCCGAAATAAACTTTTCCTGAAATTCCACGTAAGAATCTCCACTGAATTTGGGACAAAACGCGACAAATTTCAGGTCAAACGGATAAGTATTCACCCACGAAAAGAATCAAACGGTTTCGCACACAAACGAAGCTTCCTTTCAGCCCTTGCAGTGATGAATAAAAAATTTATTGCCAGTCTTGTGGGACGAATCTGGGACTCAAATCTCATCCAAAACTCAACAGACACAGTGACGAACGTCTGGTAAAAATTTCAGACCAAAATACCCAAGGAGCAAGCCGTAGTAAGTCCCAGACAGAGAGTGAACAAAACTGGTTTTCTGAAAACAAAACGTCCTGGCTTTTCTTCCCCGTATCTTCTTTTCGTCATTTTTTTATGGACGTGCCTCCTTACGTGGGTGCAAACAACATATGAAAGTACTTGTGTGAATTTTTTCAGCGCAATACGGACCCGGAATGAAATTGCAGAAATTAGAACAGAATTTCACAAGTTTCGGTAGAAGATAGCCTTGGTTTGCAAAAAATTTCTCAAAAATTCTTCCGAAATAGACTTTTCTTGAATTCCAACGTAAGAATCTCCAATGAATTTGGACAAAACGCGACAAATTTCAGGTCAAACGGATGAGTATTCACCCACGAAAAGAATCAAACGGTTTCGCACACAAACGAACCTTCCTTTCAGCCCTTGCAGTGATAAATAAAAAATTTATTGCCAGTCTTGTGGGACGAGTCTGGGGATCAAATCCCAGCCAAAACTCAACAGACACAGTGACGAACGTCTGGTAAAAATGTCAGACCAAAATACCCAAGGAGCAAGCCGTAGTAAGTCCCAGACCGAGAGTGAACAAAACTGATTTTCCGAAAACAAAACGTCCTGGCTTTTCTTCCCCGTATTTTCTTTTCGTGATTTGTTTATGGACGTGCCTCCTTACTTGGGTGCAAACAACATATGAAAGTACTTGTGTGAATTTTTTCAGCGCAATACAGACCCGGAATGAAATTGCAGAAATTAGGGCAGAATTTCACAAGTTTCGGTAGAAGATAGCCTTGGTTTGCAAAAAATTTCTGAAAAATTCTTCCGAAATAGACTTTTCTTGAATTTCCACGTAAGAATTTCCACTGAATTTGGGAAGAAACGCAACAAATTTCAGGTCAAACGGATGAGTATTCACCCACGAAAAGAATCAAACGGTTTCGCACACAAACGAACCTTCCTTTCACCCTGGCAGTGATGAATAAAAAATTTATTGCCAGTCTTGAGGGACGAATCTGGGACTCAAATCTCATCCAATACTCAACAGACACAGTGACGAACGTCTGGTAAAAATATCCGACCAAAATACCCAAGGAGCAAGCCGTAGTAAGTCCAAGACCGAGAGTGAACAAAATTGGTTTTCCGAAAACAAAATGTCCTGTCTTTTCTTCCCCGTATCTTATTTTCGTGATTTGTTTATGGACGTGCCTCCTTACGTGGGTGCAAACAACATATGAAAGTACTTGTGTGAATTTTTTCAGCGCAATACGGACCCGGAATGAAATTGCAGAAATTAGGGCAGAATTTCACAAGTTTCGGTAGAAGATAGCCTTGGTTTGCAAAATATTTCTGAAAAATTCTTCCGAAATAGACTTTTCTTGAATTTCAACGTAAGAATCTCCAATGAATTTGGACAAAACGCGACAAATTTCAGGTCAAACGGATGAGTATTCACCCACGAAAAGAATCAAACGGTTTCGCACACAAACGAACCTTCCTTTCACCCTGGCAGTGATGAATAAAAAATTTATTGCCAGTCTTGAGGGACGAATCTGGGACTCAAATCTCATCCAATACTCAACAGACACAGTGACGAACGTCTGGTAAAAATATCCGACCAAAATACCCAAGGAGCAAGCCGTAGTAAGTCCAAGACCGAGAGTGAACAAAATTGGTTTTCCGAAAACAAAATGTCCTGTCTTTTCTTCCCCGTATCTTATTTTCGTGATTTGTTTATGGACGTGCCTCCTTACGTGGGTGCAAACAACATATGAAAGTACTTGTGTGAATTTTTTCAGCGCAATACGGACCCGGAATGAAATTGCAGAAATTAGGGCAGAATTTCACAAGTTTCGGTAGAAGATAGCCTTGGTTTGCAAAATATTTCTGAAAAATTCTTCCGAAATAGACTTTTCTTGAATTTCAACGTAAGAATCTCCAATGAATTTGGACAAAACGCGACAAATTTCAGGTCAAACGGATGAGTATTCACCCACGAAAAGAATCAAACGGTTTCGCACACAAACGAACCTTCCTTTCACCCTGGCAGTGATGAATAAAAAATTTATTGCCAGTCTTGAGGGACGAATCTGGGACTCAAATCTCATCCAATACTCAACAGACACAGTGACGAACGTCTGGTAAAAATATCCGACCAAAATACCCAAGGAGCAAGCCGTAGTAAGTCCAAGACTGAGAGTGAACAAAATTGGTTTTCCGAAAACAAAATGTCCTGTCTTTTCTTCCCCGTATCTTATTTTCGTGATTTGTTTATGGACGTGCCTCCTTACGTGGGTGCAAACAACATATGAAAGTACTTGTGTGAATTTTTTCAGCGCAATACGGACCCGGAATGAAATTGCAGAAATTAGGGCAGAATTTCACAAGTTTCGGTAGAAGATAGCCTTGGTTTGCAAAAAATTTCTGAAAAACTCTTCCGAAATAGACTTTTCTTGAATTTCCACGTAAGAATCTCCACTGAATTTGAGAAAAAACGCGACAAATTTCAGGTCAAACGGATGAGTATTCACCCACGAAAAGAATCAAACGGTTTCGCACACAAACGAACCTTCCTTTCAGCCCTGACAGTGATGAATAAAAAATTTATTGCTAGTCTTGTGGGACGAATCTGGGGCTCAAATATCATCCAAAACTCAACAGACACAGTGACGAACGTCTGTTAAAAATTTCAGACCAAAATACCCAAGGAGCAAGCCGTAGTAAGTCCCAGACCGAGAGTGAACAAAACTGGTTTTCCGAAAACAAAACGTCCTGTCTTTTCTTCGCCGTATCTTCTTTTCGTGATTTTTTTATGGACGTGCCTCCTTACCTGGGTGCAAACAACATATGAAAGTACTTCTGTGAATTTTTTCAGCGCAATACGGACCCGGAATGAAATTGCAGAAATTAGGGCAGAATTTCACAAGTTTCGGTAGAAGATAGCCTTGGTTTGCAAAAAATTTCTGAAAAATACTTCCGAAATAGACTTTTCCTGAAATTCCACGTAAGAATCTCCACTGAATTTGGGACAAAACGCGACAAATTTCAGGTCAAACGGATAAGTATTCACCCACGAAAAGAATCAAACGGTTTCGCACACAAACGAACCTTCCTTTCAGCCCTTGCAGTGATAAATAAAAAATTTATTGCCAGTCTTGTGGGACGAGTCTGGGGATCAAATCCCAGCCAAAAATCAACAGACACAGTGACGAACGTCTGGTAAAAATTTCAAACCAAAATACCCAAGGAGCAAGCCGTAGTATGTCCCAGACCGAGAGTGAACAAAACTGGTTTTCCGAAAACAAAACGTCCTGTCTTTTCTTCCCCGTATCTTCTTTTCGTGATTTTTTTATGGACGTGCCTCCTTACCTGGGTGCAAACAACATATGAAAGTACTTGTGTGAATTTTTTCAGCGCAATACGGACCCGGAATGAAATTGCAGAAATTAGGGCAGAATTTCACAAGTTTCGGTAGAAGATAGCCTTGGTTTGCAAAAAATTTCTGAAAAATACTTCCGAAATAGACTTTTCCTGAAATTCCACGTAAGAATCTCCACTGAATTTGGGACAAAACGCGACAAATTTCAGGTCAAACGGATAAGTATTCACCCACGAAAAGAATCAAACGGTTTCGCACACAAACGAACCTTCCTTTCAGCCCTTGCAGTGATAAATAAAAAATTTATTGCCAGTCTTGTGGGACGAGTCTGGGGATCAAATCCCAGCCAAAAATCAACAGACACAGTGACGAACGTCTGGTAAAAATTTCAAACCAAAATACCCAAGGAGCAAGCCGTAGTATGTCCCAGACCGAGAGTGAACAAAACTGGTTTTCCGAAAACAAAACGTCCTGTCTTTTCATCCCCGTATCTTCTATTCGTGATTTTTTTATGGACGTGCCTCCTTACCTGGGTGCAAACAACATATGAAAGTACTTCTGTGAATTTTTTCAGCGCAATACGAACCCGGAATGAAATTGCAGAAATTAGGGCAGAATTTCACAAGTTTCGGTAGAAGATAGCCTTGGTTTGCAAAAAATTTCTGAAAAATACTTCCGAAATAGACTTTTCCTGAAATTCCACGTAAGAATCTCCACTGAATTTGGGACAAAACGCGACAAATTTCAGGTCAAACGGATAAGTATTCACCCACGAAAAGAATCAAACGGTTTCGCACACAAACGAACCTTCCTTTCAGCCCTTGCAGTGATAAATAAAAAATTTATTGCCAGTCTTGTGGGACGAGTCTGGGGATCAAATCCCAGCCAAAACTCAACAGACACAGTGACGAACGTCTGGTATAAATTTCAGACCAAAATACCCAAGGAGCAAGCCGTAGTAAGTCCAAGACCGAGAGTGAACAAAACTGGTTTTCCGAAAACAAAACGACCTGGTTTTCTTCCCCGTATCTTCTTTTCGTGATTTTTTTTATGGACGTGCCTCCTTACCTGGGTGCAAACAACATATGAAAGTACTTCTGTGAATTTTTTCAGCGCAATACGAACCCGGAATGAAATTGCAGAAATTAGGGCAGAATTTCACAAGTTTCGGTAGAAGATAGCCTTGGTTTGCAAAAAATTTCTGAAAAATTCTTCCGAAATAGACTTTTCTTGAATTTCCACGTAAGAATCTCCACTGAATTTGGGAGAAAACGCGACAAATTTCAGGTCAAACGGATGAGTATTCACCCACGAAAAGAATCAAACGGTTTCGCACACAAACGAACCTTCCTTTCAGCCCTGACAGTGATGAATAAAAAATTTATTGCTAGTCTTGTGGGACGAATCTGGGACTCAAATCTCATCCAAAACTCAACAGACACAGTGACAAACGTCTGTTAAAAATTTCATACCAAAATACCCAAGGAGCAAGCCGTAGTAAGTCCCAGACCGAGAGTGAACAAAACTGGTTTTCCGAAAACAAAACGTCCTGTCTTTTCTTCCCCGTATCTTCTTTTCGTGATTTTTTTATGGACGTGCCTCCTTACCTGGGTGCAAACAACATATGAAAGTACTTCTGTGAATTTTTTCAGCGCAATACGGACCCGGAATGAAATTGCAGAAAATAGGGCAGAATTTCACAAGTTTCGGTAGAAGATAGTCTTGGTTTGGAAAAAATTTCTGAAAAATACTTCCGAAATAGACTTTTCTTGAAATTCCACGTAAGAATCTCCACTGAATTTGGGACAAAACGCGACAAATTTCAGGTCAAACGGATAAGTATTTACCCACGAAAAGAATCAAACGGTTTCGCACACAAACGAACCTTCCTTTCAGCCCTTGCAGTGATGAATAAAAAATTTATTGCCAGTCTTGTGGGACGAGTCTGGGGATCAAATCCCAGCCAAAACTCAACAGACACAGTGACGAACGTCTGGTAAAAATTTCAGACCAAAATACCCAAGGAGCGAGCCGTAGTAAGTCCCAGACCGAGAGTGAACAAAACTGGTTTTCTGAAAACAAAACGTCCTGGCTTTTCTTCCCCGTATCTTCTTTTCGTGATTTTTTTATGGACGTGCCTCCTAACCTGGGTGCAAAACACATGTGAAAGTACTTGTGTGAATTTTTTCAGCGCAATACGGACACGGAATGAAATTGCAGAAATTAGGGCAGAATTTCACAAGGTTCGGTAGAAGATAGCCTTGGTTTGCTAAAAATTTCTGAAAAATTCTTCCGAAATAGACTTTTCTTGAATTTCCACGTAAGAATCTCCACTGAATTTTGACAAAACGCGACAAATTTCAGGTCAAACGGATGAGTATTCACCCACGAAAAGAATCAAACGGTTTCGCACACAAACGAACCTTCCTTTTAGCCCTGGCAGTGATGAATAAAAAATTTATTGCTAGTCTTGTGGGACGAATCTGGTGCTCAAATCTCATCCAAAACTCAACAGACACAGTGACGAATGTCTGTTAAAAATTTCAGACCAAAATACCCAAGGAGCAAGTCGTAGTAAGTCCCAGACCGAGAGTGAACAAAACTGGTTTTCCGAAAACAAAACGTCCTGTCTTTTCTTCCCCGTATCTTCTTTTCGTGATTTTTTTATGGACGTGCCTCGTTACCTGGGTGCAAACAACATATGAAAGTACTTCTGTGAATTTTTTCAGCGCAATACGAACCCGGAATGAAATTGCAGAAATTAGGGCAGAATTTCACAAGTTTCGGTAGAAGATAGCCTTGGTTTGCAAAAAATCTCTGAAAAATACTTCCGAAATAGACTTTTCATGAAATTCCACGTAAGAATCTCCACTGAATTTGGGACAAAACGCGACAAATTTCAAGTCAAACGGATAAGTATTCACCCACGAAAAGAATCAAACGGTTTCGCACACAAACGAACCTTCCTTTCAGCCCTGGCAGTGATGAATAAAACATTTATTTCCAGTCTTGTGGGACGAAGCTGGGGCTCAAATCTCATCCAAAAGTCAACAGATACAGTGACGAACGTCTGGTAAAAATTTCAGACCAAAATACCCAAGGAGCAAATTGTAGTAAGTCCCAGACCGAGAGTGAACAAAACTGGTTTTCCGAAAACAAAACGTCCTGGATTTTCTTCCCCGTATTTTCTATTCGTGATTTTTTTATGGACGTGCCTCCTTACCTGGGTGCAAACAACATATGAAAGTACTTGTGTGAAATATTCAGCGCAATACGGACCCGGAATGAAATTGCAGAAATTAGGGCGGATTTCACAAGTTTCGATAGAGGATAGCCTTAGTTTGCACAAAATTTCTGAAAAATTCTCCCGAAATAGTTTTTTCCTGAAATTCCATGTAAGAATCTCCGCTGAATTTAGGACAAAACGCGACAAACTTCAGGTCAAACGGATGAGTATTCACCCACGAAAAGAATCAAACGGTTTCGCACACAAACGAACCTTCCTTTCAGCCCTGGCAGTGATGAATAAAAAATTTATTGCCAGTCTTGTGGGACGAATCTGGGGCTCAAATCTCCGCCAAAACTCAACAGACACAGTGACGAACGTCTGGTAAAAATTTCAGACCAAAATACTCAAGGAGCAAGCCGTAGTAAGTCCCAGACCGAGAGTGAACAAAACTTGTTTTTCGAAAATAAAACCTCCTGGCTTTTCTTCCCCGTATCTTCTTTTCGTGATATGTTTATGCACGTGCCTCCTTACCTGGGTGCAAACAACATATGAAAGTACTTGTGTGAATTTTTGCAGCGCAATACGGACCCGAAATGAAAATGCAGAAATTAGGGCGGATTTCACAAGTTTCGGTAGAGGATAGCCTTGGTTTGCACAAAATTTCTAAAAAATTCTCCCGAAATAGTTCTTTCCTGAAATTCCACGTAAGAATCTTCGTTGAATTTGGGACAAAACGCGACAAATTTCAGGTCAAAAGGATGAGTATTCACACACGAAAAGAATCAAACGGTTTCACACACAAACGAACCTTCCTTTCAGCCCTGGCAGTGATGAATAAAAAATTTATTGCCAGTCTTGTGGGACGAATCTGGGGCTCAAATTTCAGCCAAAACTGAACAGACACAGTGACGAACGTCTGGTAAAAATTTCAGACCAAAATACCCAAGGAGCAAGCCGTAGTAAGTTCCAGACCGAGAGTGAACAAAACTGGATTGCCGAAAACAAAACGTCCTGGCTTTTCTTCCCCGTATCTTCTTTTCGTGATTTGTTTATGGACGTGCCTCCTTACCTGGGTACAAACAACATATGAAAGTACTTGTGTGAATTTTTTTAGCGCAATACGGACCTCGAATGAAATTGCAGAAATTAGGGCGGAATTTCACAAGTTTCGGTAGAGGATAGCCTTGGTTTGCAAAAAATTTCTGAAAAATTCTTCCAAAATAGACTTTTCTTGAAATTCCACGTAAGAATCTCAACTGAATTTGGGACAAAACGCGACAAATATCAGGTCAAACGGATGAGTATTCACCCACAAAATGAATCAAACGGTTTCACACACAAACGAACATTCCTTTCAACCCTACTAGTGATGAATAAAAAATTTATTGCCAGTCTTGTGGGACGAATCTGGGGCTCAAATCTCATCCAAAACTCAACAGACACAGTGACGAACGTCTGGTAAAAATTTCAGACCAAAATACCCAAGGTGCAAGCCGAGTAAGTCCCAGACCGAGAGTGTACAAAACTGGTTTTCCGAAAACAAAATGTCCTGGCTTTTCTTCCCCGTATCTTCTTTTCGTGATTTTTTTATGGACGTGCCTCCTTACCTGGGTGCAAAAAACATGTGAAAGTACTTGTGTGAATTTTTTCAGCGCAATACGGACCCGGAATGAAATTGCAGAAATTAGGGCGGATTTCACAAGTTTCGGTAGAGGATAGCCTTGGTTTGCACAAAATTTCTGAAAAATTCTCCCGAAATAGTTCTTTCCTGAAATTCCACGTATGAATCTCCGTTGAATTTGGGACAAAACGCGACAAATTTCAGTTCAAACGGATGAGTATTCACCCACGAAAAGAATCAAACGGTTTCGCACACAAACGAACCTTCCTTTCATCCCTGGTAGTGATGAATAAAAAATTTATTGCCAGTCTTGTGGGACGAATCTGGGGCTCAAATCAAAGCCAAAACTCAACAGACACAGTGACGAACGTCTGGTAAAAATTTCAGACCAAAACACCCAAGGAGCAAGCCGTAGTAATTCCCAGACGAAGAGTGAACAAAACTGGTTTTCCGAAAACAAAACGTCCTGGCTTTTCTTCCCCGTATCTTCTTTTCGTGATTTTTTTATGGACGTGCCTCCTTACCTGGGTGCAAACAACATATGAAAGTACTTGTGTGAATTTTTTCAGCGCAATACGGACCCGGAATGAAATTGCAGAATGAGGGCGGAATTTCACAAGTTTCGGTTGAGGATAGCCTTGGTTTGCAAAAAATTTCTGAAAAATTCTTCCGAAATAGACTTTTCCTGAAATTCCACGTAAGAATCTCCACTGAATTTGGGACAAAACGCGACAAATTTCAGGTCAAACGGATGAGTATTCACCCACGAAAAGAATCAAACGGTTTCGCACACAAACGAACCTTCCTTTCAGCCCTGACAGTGATGAATAAAAAATTTATTGCCAGTTTTGTGGGACGAATCTGGGGCTCAAATCTCATCCCAAACTTTACAGACACAGTGACGAACGTGATGGAGGAAGGCCAAGCACATCCCATCAAGGAGGCCAAGACCCAAAACTAGACCATAAGGAACGTCTAGACTCATGCATGGAGCGTCTAGGACGTGAAGATGCAAAGCCACACATGGAGCGTCTAGACCATCTAGGCCCAATGACTAGATCAATGGTTAAACACATGCATGACCACTTGAATGAAGATTCGGATGGAACGGAGAAAGCCTTATACATGCTACATGAAGGCCCAATGGGGGTACTTAGTAACTAGAGTAGTGTAGGAAGCATTTTTGTTTGAAACATTCTAGAAACTCTCTAGGTTTGGCCGGTCATAAGCACATGGCACATGTGCTTTGTGAATTGCATTTCATTTGGCTTTCATTTCATTAGATATTAGCTTAAAACTCACGGCCATCTAGCTTATAAATAGGAAGGCCTACACCTTGTATTTGCAAGTTTATTGTGAGTAAAGTTATGCTGCCAATTTGTGCCAAGCTTTGCTTCTCCCTAGAACTCTAGGCTCTAAACTTCACATCCTTCACCTTTCCTTCGGCTGGCCGAACCTCCCAATGTTCATACCTATCATGCACCTTCAAGATCAACATCACTCTTAGGAGGATCTTGCACACACACCTCCATAGCTTCCACACCCCTTTTCTTACATGATTCAAGAAGACCTTCATGAAAATGCCATCATTTGGTATCATGAGCTTGGGTTCTTCAAGATGAGTTGCTTTTGTTCTTTTCATTTCTAGTTCTTCTTTATTTCATGTTGTTCATCTTATTTCCATAATTGTCTTGCTGTTTTTTGCATTTTAATTTGTTGTGGTGTGCTAATTGGAAGATCCAAACCGAAGCACTTTTGTTCAATTGATCTTGAACAAATTCTTGTGCAAATTGTGATAGGATTCCATACACCTTTGAGTTGCTATTTTCTTTTAGGCTTTTGAGTCTTTATTGCACTTTTAATTTGGTTCATATTATGCTTTTGAGTCTTTATTTTCTGAATCCATACATGTTTTGTCAAGTCATGTTCATCCACATTGTCAACAATTCATAGTAGTCCTTTTATTTGGCTTGATTGTTTCTTGATTTTGGGTCTCTTTAATTGCTTGAATCTGCTGTTCTTTGATCTTTTGGTGCCTTTTAATTTTAGTTTGAGTTCCTATTTGTGTTTAGATCATACACAAATTCTATTGTCATAAATTCCATTGTGTTTAATTTTGGTATCTTGCTGTTTTTTGTTTCCAGTTTTCCAGAATCCCCTGTTTTACATTTTCTGAGCTGGCTGTTTTGTTCCAGAAAAATATTTCCACTCATAGGAAAATTTTGATTCTTTGGATTTTGCAAGTTTGAAGTGTTATAGAAAGGACAAAAAAAAGAATTAGTCCAAAAGGATCAACAGAAAAAAAAATGATAAATCTTTTAAAATCAGTGTGCATATCTGAGGCGCTACAGCTGGCGTAACTGAACACCAAAATTGCAAAATTTATTAAAAAATATTGGTGCATGCGTTTTGAGTGATTCAAAAGCCAGATTTTAGCTAACATCTTTAATATCTTGCATATAAAATTTCAGAGAAAAATTCTAAAAACACAGCTCAGCATAAATTGGGAAAAAAACGTTTCTGGCCCACAACATTTTCCAGTGGTGCTGTTTTTTTATTTGGTCATCTAATTCTAGTGCCATTCTTAGGATTCTTTTATGTGCCTACCTTTATTTTGGTACCTTTTATTTGCTTGCTTAATACTTCTTGGACCTCTTTCTAGTTGTCATATTCTAACTCCTTTTGGTGGTACTGTTTTATTCAATTAAATTGTTTCTTGCTTTTGTTCTTTGACCTCTAATTGGGTGCTGGAAATTATTCTCCTTTGGTGCTTATTTGAATTGAAACTTGACTTGGGTAAGGTCTAGTCTTTTGGTAGGTGCTGGAAATTGGAGAATTAAGACCTTCATTCTAAGGGGAAACAAAGCCAAAGCCAAACAAGCTTTCTTGAAAACACTACAAACACTTGGAGAACCAACAAGCAAAGACAACAAGGAAGTGCATTTAGCAAAAAGAGGATCAACAAAGGGAGTTTTCTTAATTTCCTTACAACTTAAGTTGTGTTAATTACTTCTTAATTACGTTTTAGACGGTGAGTGTGTCTTCAAGGGCTCAAAGTGTCCAAGAAGCCTCACCTAGGGCCGACTAGTATAGAATTCTTAATTAGCAATTGTTATTTGTTTGTAATTGTTTTTCTATTGCTTAAATAGTGACGCTTTGCATGGTTATTTGTTTAGTTTGTGTTAAACCGACTAGCTTTGTTGTTTAGTTAGCTTACATTGTTTTCTTGCATTTGATTTCTCAACTTGATTGTGTTTAAGTGGTTCACTAAGAGAAAGTTTTGTGTGAAGCATTAAGGGATAGTTTTTGGCAAGGAAAAGGCTTGGTACTTAAGTAGTCCTTTGTGACTCACCTCCCTTACCTGGAAAACTACCTTCTTTGACTTTCCTAAACTTTCTCAAGGTAAAACACTTGTATACACAAAGTTTTAGCCATGTCTTCTTCTCCTCACTCTCCAAAGTCTATTGAAAGTGAAGTAAAATCTATTAAATCTCTTTTGAAAGAAGTGTCACAAGCTGTGCAAATGATTTCTTTTAGACAATTGGAGAATGAGAATAAGATTAATGAGTTGGCTAAAGCCCAAGAGGAGAAATCCCAAAACTCACAAAAATAAAAAAAAAAAACTCATACTCGTGCATCTAGGAGTAATGAGTCTCTAGGGGAGGGAAGCCTTAGAAATAATGACTATTACCAACCACCCCCTAGAAGAAATAGGCAAAGGGAGCAAGAAGTGCCAAGGGAAACTAGAGTAGACCTACCTCATTTTCATGGTAAGGAAAATGTAGAAATCTATCTAGATTGGGAGATGAAGGTAGAGCAACTCTTTGCTTGCCATAGGGTAAGTGAGGAACGTAAGGTACCCTTAGCCGCCCTTAGCTTCCAAGGGAACGCCATGTATTGGTGGACCTCTCTCGAAAGAGAAAGGCGTCTTCATAGGGAACCTCCCATTACATATTGGAATGACCTTAGGGGAGCCCTAAGACGCCGACACATACCTTCCTACTACCATAGGGAGTTGATGGACAAGCTCCAAAGACTCCAACAAAAAAACATGAGTGTGGAAGAGTATAGACAAAAAATGGAGCTCTATATGATGAGAGCATCCATTAGAGAAGAGGAGGATACCACAATAGATAGGTTCCTTAGTGGCCTATCACTTGAGATAAGAGATAGAGTGGAGCTCTTACCTTACCAAGACTTGAATGACTTGGTTCAACTTTGCATTAAAGTTGAACAACAAATCTTACGCAAAACGTCAAGTCAAAAGGTGAGCCCTTACTCTAACTTTTATCCCAAGAAAGAGTTTAGAAGGGAGGGTAGTACATCAAAGGAAAAACCAAAAGAACCTACCAAACCCTTTACCAAAGAAACCTCCACCCCACCCATCCGAGCTAGAGATGTCAAGTGTTTCAAGTGCTATGGTAGAGGACATGTGCAAGCACAATGTCCAAACCAAAGGACTTTGTTTCTTAAAGGTGTAGATGAGTACACTAGTGGCGAGGATGAGCCTAGTGAGAGAGAGGAGGGGGGAGAGGATGAGAGGGTAGCTCCACTAGAGGGAGAATTGCTTATGATTAGGAGAACCCTCAACAATCACCCTAGCACATCCATTGAAACACAAAGAGAGAACATATTTCATACAAGATGCAATGTTTTAGAAAACATATGCTCTCTCATTGTGGATAGTGGATCTAGTTGCAATTGTTGTAGTGCTAGGATGGTGGAGAAGCTTAAGCTACAAGTAGTTCCTCACCCAAAACCTTATAAACTTCAATGGCTTAATGAAAATGGGGAACTACATGTAGACAAGCAAGTGGAAATCAAGTTTTCCATAGGGAACTACAAGGATAAAGTTTTATGTGATGTAGTACCTATGGAAGCTTGTCATATCTTATTAGGGAGACCATGGCAATTTGACAAGAAAACCTTGCATGATGGTCTCACTAACGAGATTTCCTTCACCCACAAGTATAAAAAGTTTGTACTTAGTCCTTTACCACATTCTCAAGTGGTAAAAGACCAAATACAAATGAAGCAAAAGAGGGATGAGGAAAACAAAAAGAAAAGAGAGCTAGAAAAAGAGAAAATCCTTAGGGATAGGAAGGCGTGGGAGAAGAGTGTTCCTTCCCACAAGGTTGGTCAACAAGAAAAGCCTCTTGAAAACGTTTTTGAAAATTTGCTTCTTGTTGAACAACCAAGCCTTATCTTTTGTAAAGGAGCACTTACATGCACTGCCACAAGTAGTGAACTTATGAATTTACCTCCTCAAATAGAAAACCTTTTAAGTGAATTTGAAGATCTATTCTCTAAAGAGGGTCCCATTAGGCTCCCTCCCCTTAGAGGTATAGAACATCAAATTGACTTCATTCCGGGGGCAAGCCTACCAAATAGGCCTGCTTATAGAACCAACCCCGAGGAAACAAAGGAGATAGAATCACAAGTTCAAGACTTGTTGGAGAAGGGTTGGGTTCAAAAGAGCCTAAGCCCTTGTGCTGTACCTGTCTTGTTGGTGCCCAAAAAGGATGGAAAATGGCGCATGTGTTGTGATTGTCGAGCAATCAACAACATCACCATCAAGTATAGGCATCCAATCCCAAGGCTTGACGATATGCTTGATGAATTACATGGGTCAACTCTATTCTCCAAAATTGATCTTAAAAGTGGATATCACCAAATTCGAATCAAGGAAGGTGATGAGTGGAAAACCGCTTTTAAGACCAAATTTGGATTATATGAGTGGTTGGTGATGCCCTTTGGGCTTACTAATGCCCCAAGTACATTCATGAGGCTTATGAATCACACCTTGAGAGATTGTATAGGTAAATATGTAGTAGTTTATTTTGATGATATCTTAGTGTATAGTAAATCCCTAGAAGACCATCTAAGTCACCTTAGGGAAGTTCTTCTAGTACTTAGGAAAAATAGTCTTTTTGCAAATAGGGATAAGTGTACCTTTTGTGTAGATAGTGTAGTTTTCTTAGGATTCATAGTAAACAAAAAGGGGGTGCATGTAGATCCCGAGAAAATCAAAGCCATCCGCGAGTGGCCCACTCCACAAAATGTAAGTGATGTAAGAAGTTTTCATGGGTTAGCTAGCTTCTATAGAAGGTTTGTGCCTAATTTTTCTAGTCTAGCTTCTCCTTTGAATGAACTTGTTAAAAAAGATGTTGCATTTTGTTGGAATGAAAAGCATGAGCAAGCCTTCCAAAGGCTAAAAGCTCAACTTACCAATGCACCAATTCTATCTCTTCCCAATTTTTCCAAAACTTTTGAGATAGAGTGTGATGCATCGGGGGTAGGCATAGGTGCGGTATTGTTGCAAGGTGGACACCCCATTGCTTATTTTAGTGAAAAACTCCATGGTGCCACCCTCAACTACCCCACCTATGACAAAGAGCTCTATGCTCTTGTGCGAGCCCTAAAGACTTGGGAACACTACCTTGTGTCCAAAGAATTTGTCATCCATAGTCATCACGAGTCTTTAAAATATTTAAAGGGCCAACACAAGCTCAACAAAAGACATGCTAAATGGATGGAATTTCTTGAACAATTTCCTTATGTAATCAAATACAAGAAAGGAAGCACCAATATAGTGGTCGATGCTCTTTCAAGACGGCATACACTCTTTTCAAAATTGGGTGCCCAAATTCTTGGATTTGACCACATAAGAGAGCTTTACCAAGAAGATCAAGAACTCTCATCCATCTATGCCCAATGTCTACATAGAGCGCAAGGAGGTTACTATGTGTCCGAAGGGTATCTCTTTAAAGAAGGAAAACTTTGCATTCCCCAAGGAACACATAGAAAACTCCTTGTCAAGGAATCACATGAGGGGGGACTCATGGGCCATTTTGGAGTTGATAAGACTTTAGACCTTTTAAAAGCAAAATTTTGTTGGCCCCACATGAGAAAAGATGTCCAAAGACATTGTTCTAGATGCATATCATGTTTAAAAGCAAAGTCTAGAACAATGCCTCATGGACTCTACACCCCTTTGCCGATTGCAAATGCTCCTTGGGAAGACATTAGCATGGATTTCACTTTAGGACTTCCTAGGACTGCAAGAGGCCATGACTCTATCTTTGTGGTAGTGGACCGTTTTAGCAAAATGTCCCATTTTATTCCATGCCACAAGGTAGATGATGCTCAAAATATTTCTAGACTCTTCTTTAGAGAAGTGGTGAGACTTCATGGTCTCCCTAGGAGTATAGTATCCGATAGAGATCCCAAGTTTATAAGCCACTTTTGGAAAACTCTTTGGGGCAAACTTGGAACAAGACTACAATTTTCAACTTCTTGTCATCCTCAAACGGATGATCAAACTGAAGTAGTCAATAGATCTCTTGGGACTATGCTTAGGGCTATCATGAAGGGCAACCATAAATCTTGGGATGAGTATCTTCCCCACATTGAATTTGCTTACAATCGAGTAGTCCACAAGACTACTAATGCTTCTCCTTTTGAAGTAGTATATGGTTTTAATCCTCTCACACCCATGGATTTGATACCTCTTCCTAATCCACAAGATTTTGTGCATAAGGAAGGCGTAATCAAAGCCGACTTTGTAAAGAAAATGCATGAGAAGATAAAACTCCAAATACAACAACAAAATGAGAAGTACACAAAATACAACAATAAAGGGAAGAAAGAAATAATTTTTGAGGAAGGAGACTTAGTTTGGCTTCACCTTCGCAAAGATAGATTTCCAACTCAAAGGAAGTCCAAACTAAGTCCCCGAGGTGATGGACCCTTTCAAGTCCTCAAGCGAGTCAACAACAATGCATATAAATTGGACCTACCTCTTGAATATGGAGTTCATGACACTTTTAATGTAATTGATCTTTCTCCATTTGTAGGTACCAATGACGATGACGAGCTGGATTTGAGGACAAATCCTTTCCAAGGGGGAGGGGATGATGGAGGAAGGCCAAGCACATCCCATCAAGGAGGTCAAGACCCAAAACTAGACCATAAGGAGCGTCTAGACTCATGCATGGAGCGTCTAGGACGTGAAGATGCAAAGCCGTAGTGACGAACGTCTGGTAAAATTTTTAGACCAAATTACACAAGGAGCAAGCCGTAGTAAGTCCAAGACCGAGAGTGAACAAAACTGGTTTTCCGAAAACAAAACGTCCTGGCTTTTCTTCGCCTTATCTTCTTTTCGTGATTTTTGTTATGGAAGTGCCTCCTTACCTGGGTGCAAACAACATATGAAAGTACTTGTGTGAATTTTTTCAGCGCAATACGGACCCGGAAAGAAATTACAGAAATTAGGGCGGAATTTCACAAGTTTCGGTAAAGGATAGCCTTGGTTTGCACAAAATTTCTGAAAAATTCTCCCGAAATAGTTTTTTCCTGAAATTCCACGTAAGAATCTCCGCTGAATTTGGGACAAAACGCGATAAATTTCAGGTCCAACGGATGAGTATTCACCCACGAAAAGAATCAAACAGTTTCGCACACAAACGAACCTTCCTTTATGCCGTGGCAGTGATGAATAAAAAATTTATTGCCAGTCTTGTGGGACGAATCTGGGGCTCAAATCTCAGCCAAAACTCAACAGACACAGTGACGAAAGTCTGGTAAAAATTTCAGACCAAAATACCCAAGGAGCAAGCCGTAGTAAGTCCAAGACCGAGAGTGAACAAAACTGGTTTTCCGAAAACAAAACGTCCTGGCTTTTCTTCCCCGTATCTTCTTTTCGTGATTTGTGTTATGGACGTGCCTCCCTACCTGGGTGCAAACAACATATGAAAGTACTTGTGTGAATTTTTTAAGTGCAATACGGACCCGGAATGAAATTGCAGAAATTAGGGCGGAATTTCACAAGTTTCGGTAGAGGATAGCCTTGGTTTGCACAAAATTTTTGAAAAATTCTCCCGAAATAGTTTTTTCCTGAAATTAAACGTAAGAATCTCCGCTGAATATGGGACAAAGCGCGAAAAATTTAAGGTCAAACGGATGAGTATTCACCCACGAAAAGAATCAAACGGTTTCGCACACAAACGAACCTTCCTTTTAGCCCTAGCAGTGATGAATCAAAAATTTATTACCAGTGTATTGGGGCGAATCTGGGGCTCAAATCTCAGTCAAAACTCAACAGACACAGTGACGAACGTCTGGTAAAAATTTTAGACCAAATTACACAAGGAGCAAGCCGTAGTAAGTCCAAGACCGAGAGTGAACAAAACTGGTTTTCCGAAAACAAAACGTCCTGGCTTTTCTTCGTCGTATCTTCTTTTCGTGATTTTTGTTATGGACGTGCCTCCTTACCTGGGTGCAAACAACATATGAAAGTACTTGTGTGAATTTTTTCAGCGCAATACGGACCCGGAATGAAATTGCAGAAATTAGGGCGGAATTTCACAAGTTTCGGTAGAGGATAGCCTTGGTTTGCACAAAATTTTTGAAAAATTCTCCCGAAATAGTTTTTTCCTGAAATTCAACGTAAGAATCTCCGCTGAATATGGGACAAAGAGCGAAAAATTTAAGGTCAAACGGATGAGTATTCACCCACGAAAAGAGTCAAACGGTTTCGCACACAAACGAACCTTCCTTTTAGCCCTGGCAGTGATGAATCAAAAATTTATTACCAGTGTATTGGGACGAATCTGGGGCTCAAATCTCAGCCAAAACTCAACAGACACAGTGACGAACGTCTGGTAAAAATTTTAGACCAAATTACACAAGGAGCAAGCCGTAGTAAGTCCAAGACCGAGAGTGAACAATACTGGTTTTCCAAAAACAAAACGTCCTGGCTTTTCTTCGCCGTATCTTCTTTTCGTGATTTTTGTTATGGACGTGCCTCCTTACCTGGGTGCAAACAACATATGAAAGTACTTGTGTGAATTTTTTCAGCGCAATACGGACCCGGAATGAAATTGCAGAAATTAGGGCGGAATTTCACAAGTTTCGGTAGAGGATAGCCTTGGTTTGCACAAAATTTCTGAAAAATTCTCCCGAAATAGTTTTTTCCTGAAATTCCACGTAAGAATCTCCGCTGAATTTGGGACAAAACGCGATAAATTTCAGGTCAAACGGATGAGTATTCACCCACGAAAAGAATCAAACGGTTTCGCACACAAACGAACCTTCCTTTCAGCCGTGGCAGTCATGAATAAAAAATTTATTGCCAGTCTTGTGGGACGAATCTGGGGCTCAAATCTCAGCCAAAACTCAACAGACACAGTGACGAAAGTCTGGTAAAAATTTCAGACCAAAATACCCAAGGAGCAAGCCGTAGTAAGTCCCAGACCGAGAGTGAACAAAACTGGTTTTCCGAAAACAAAACGTCCTGGCTTTTCTTCCCCGTATCTTCTTTTCGTGATTTGTGTTATGGACGTGCCTCCCTACCTGGGTGCAAACAACATATGAATGTACTTGTGTGAATTTTTTCAGTGCAATACAGACCCGAAATGAAATTGCAGAAACTAGGGCGGAATTTCACAAGATTCGGTAGAGCATAGCCTTGGTTTGCACAAAATTTCTGAAAAATTCTCCCGAAATAGTTTTTTCCTGAAATTCCACGTAAGAATATCCACTGAATTTGGGACAAAACGCGACAAATTTCAGGTCAAACGGATGAGTATTCACCCACGAAAAGAATTAAACAGTTTCGCACACAAACGAACCTTCCTTTCAGCCCTGTTAGTGATGAATAAAAAATTTATTGCCAGTCTTGTGGGACGAATTTGGGGCTCAAATCTCAGCCAAAACTCAACAGACACAGTGACGAACGTCTGGTAAAAATTTCAGACCAAAATACTAGAGGAGCAAGTCGTAGTAAGTCCCAGACCGAGAGTGAACAAAATTGGTTTTCCAAAAACAAAACGTCCTGGCTTTTCTTCCCCGTATCTTCTTTTCGTGATTTGTGTTATGGACGTGCGTCCTTACCTGGGTGCAAAAAACATATGAAAGTACTTGTGTGAATTTTTTAAGCGCAATACGGACTCGGAATGAAATTGCAGAAATTAGGGCGGAATTTCACAAGTTTCGGTAGAGGATAGCCTTGGTTTGCACAAAATTTCTGAAAAATTCTCCCGAAATAGTTTTTTCCTGAAATTTCACGTAAGAATCACCGTTGAATTTGGGACAAAACCCGACAAATTTAACGTCAAACGGATGAGTATTCACCCACGAAAAGAATCAAATGGTTTCGCACACAAACGAACATTCCTTTCAGCCCTGGCAGTGATGAATAAAAAATTTATTGCCAGTCTTGTGGGATGAATATGGCGCTCAAATCTCAGCCAAAACTCAACACACACAGTGACGAACGTCTGGTAAAACTTTCAGACCAAAATACCCAAGGAGCAAGCCGTAGTAAGTCCCAGACCGAGAGTGAACAAAACTGGTTTTCCGATAACAAAACGTCCTAGCTTTTCTTCCCCATATCTTCTTTTCGTGATTTGTTTATGGACGTGCCTCCTTACCTGGGTGCAAACAACATATGAAAGTACTTGTGCGAATTTTTTGAGCGCAATACGGACCCGGAATGAAATTGCAGAAATTAGGGCGAAATTTCACAAGTTTCGATAGAGGATAGCCTTGGTTTGACCAAAATTTTTGAAATATTCTCCCGAAATAGGTTTTACCTGAAATTTCACGTAAGAATGTCCACTGATTTTGGGACAAAACGCGATAAATTTAAGGTAAAACGGATAAGTATTCACCCACGAAAAGAATCAAACGGTTTCACACACAAACGAACCTTCCTTTCAGCCCTGGCAGTGATGAATAAAAAATTTATTGCAAGTCTTGTGGGACGAATCTGGGGTGAAATCTCAGCCAAAACTCAACAGACACAGTGACGAACGTCTGGTAAAAATTTCAGACCAAAATACCCATGGAGCAAGTCGTAGTAAGTCCCAGACCGAGAGTGAACAAAACTGGTTTTCCGAAAACAAAACGTCCTGACTTTTCTTCCCCGTATCATCTTTTCGTGATTTGTTTATGGACGTGCCTCCTTACCTGGGAGAAAACAACATATGAAAGTACTTGTGTGAATTTTTTCAGCGCAATACGGACCCGGAATGGAATTGCAGAAATTGGGACGGAATTTCACAAGTTTCGGTAGAGGATAGTCTTCGTTTGCACAAACTTTTTGAAAAATTCTCCCAAAATAGTTTTTTCCTGAAATTCAACGTAAGAATCTCCGCTGAATTTGGGACAAAGCGCGAAAAATTTAAGGTCAAACGGATGAGTATTCACCCACGAAAAGAATCAAACGGTTTCGCACACAAACGAACTTTCCTTTTAGCCCTGGCAGTGATGAATCAAAAATTTATTACCAGTCTATTGGGACGAATCTGGGGCTCAAATCTTAGCCAAAACTGATCAGACACAGTGACGAACGTCTGGTAAAAATTTCAGACTAAAATACCCAAGGAGCAAGCCGTAGTAAGTCCCAGACCGAGAGTGAACAAAACTGGTTTTCCGAAATCAAAACGTCCTGACTTTTCTTCCCCGTATCTTCTTTTCGTGATTTGTGTAATGGACGTGCCTCCTTCCCTGGGAGAAAACAACATATGAAAGTACTTGTGTGAATTTTTTCAGCGCAATAGGACCCGGAATGAAATTGCAGAAGTTAGGGCGGAATTTCACAAGTTTCGGTAGAGGATAGGTTTGCAGAAAATTTCTGAAAAATTCTCCAGAAATAGTTTATTCCTGAAATTTCACGTAAGAATCTCCACTTATATTGGAACAAAACACGACAAATTTTAGGTCAAACGGATGAGTATTCAACCACGAAAAGAATCAAAGAGTTTCGCACACAAACGAACCTTCCTTTCAGCCCTGGCAGTGATGAATAAAAAATTTATTTCCAGTATTGTGGGACAAATCCGGGGCTCAAATCTCAGCCATAACTCAACAGACACAGTGACGAACGTCTGGTAAAAATTTTAGACCAAATTACACAAGGAGCAAGTCGTAGTAAGTCCAAGACCGAGAGTGAACAAAATTGATTTTCCGAAAACAAAACGTCCTGGCTTTTCTTCGCCGTATCTTCTTTTCGTGATTTTTGTTATGGACGTGCCTCCTTACCTGGGTGCAAACAACATATGAAAGTACTTGTGTGAATTTTTTCAGCACAATACGGACCCGGAATGAAATTGCAGAAATTAGGGCGGAATTTCACAAGTTTCGGTAGAGGATAGCCTTGGTTTGCACAAAATTTTTGAAAAATTCTCCCGAAATAATTTTTTCCTGAAATTCAACGTAAGAATCTCCGCTGAATTTGGGACAAAGCGCGAAAAATTTAAGGTCAAACGGATGAGTATTCACCCAAGAAAAGAATCAAACGGTTTCGCACACAAACGAACCTTCCTTTTAGCCCTGGCAGTGATGAATCAAAAATTTATTACCAGTCTATTGGGACGAATCTGGGGCTCAAATCTCAGCCAAAACTCAACAGACACAGTGACGAACGTCTGGTAAAAATTTCAGACCAAAATACCCAAGGAGCAAGCCGTAGTATGTCCCAGACCGAGAGTGAACAAAACTGGTTTTCTGAAAACAAAATGTCTTGACTTTTCTTCCCCGTATCTTCTTTTCGTGATTATTGTAATGGACGTGCCTCCTTACCTGGGAGAAAACAACATATGAAAGTACTTGTGTGAATTTTTTCAGCGCAATAGGCCCGGAATGAAATTGCAGAAATTAGGGCGGAATTTCACAAGTTTCGGTAGAGGATAGCCTTGGTTTGCACAAAATTTAAAAAAAAATTCTCCCGAAATAGTTTTTTCCTTAAATGTCACGTAAGAATCTCCACTGAATTCGGGACAAAACGCGAAAAATTTAAGGTCAAACGGATGAGTATTCACCCACGAAAAGAATCAAACGGTTTCGCACACAAACGAACCTTCCTTTTAGCCCTGGTAGTGATGAATAAAAAATTTATTGCAAGTCTTGTGGGACGAATCTGGGGCTCAAATCTTAGCCAAAACTCAACAGACACAGTGACGAATGTCTGGTAAAAATTTCAGACCGAAATACCCAAGAAGCAAGCCGTAGTAAGTCCCAGACCGAGAGTGAACAAAACTGGTTTTCCGAAAACAAAACGTCCTGACTTTTCTTCCCCGTATCTTCTTTTCGTGATTTGTGTAATGGACATGCCTCCTTACCTGGGAGAAAACAACATATGAAAGTACTTGTGTGAATTTTTTCAGCGCAATAGGACCCGGAATGAAATTGCAGAATTTAGGGCGGAATTTCACAAGTTTCGGTAGATGATAGCCTTTGTTTGCACAAAATTTCTGAAAAATTCTCCCGAAATAGTTTTTTCCTGAAGTTTCACGTAAGAATCTCCACTGAATTTGGGACAAAAGGCGACAAACTTCAGGTCAAACGGATAAGTATTCACCCACGAAAAGAATCAAACGGTTTCGCACACAAACGAACCTTCCTTTTAGCCCTGGTAGTGATGAATAAAAAATTTATTGCAAGTCTTGTGGGACGAATCTGGGGCTCAAATCTAAGCCAAAACTCAACAGACACAGTGACGAACGTCTGGTAAAAATTTCAGACCGAAATACCCAAGGAGCAAGCCGTAGTAAGTCCCAGACCGAGAGTGAACAAAACTGGTTTTCCGAAAACAAAACGTCCTGACTTTTCATCCCCGTATATTCTTTTCGTGATTTGTGTAATGGACATGCCTCCTTACCTGGGAGAAAACAACATATGAAAGTACTTGTGTGAATTTTTTCAGCGCAATAGGACCCGGAATGAAATTGCAGAAGTTAGGTCGGAATTTCACAAGTTTCGGTAGAGGATAGCCTTTGTTTGCACAAAATTTCTGAAAAATTCTACCGAAATAGTTTTTTCCTGAAATTTCACGTAAGAATCTCCACTGAATTTGGGACAAAACGCGACAAACTTCAGGTCAAACGGATAAGTATTCACCCACGAAAAGAATCAAACGGTTTCGCACACAAACGAACCTTCCTTTCAGCCCTGGCAGTGATGAATAAAAAATTTATTGCCAGTCTTGTGGGACGAATCTGTGGCTCAAATCTCCGCCAAAACTCAACAGACACAGTGACGAACGTCTGGTAAAAATTTCAGACCAAAATACTAGAGGAGCAAGCCGTAGTAAGTCCCAGACCGAGAGTGAACAAAACTGGTTTTCCGAAAACAAAACGTCCTGGCTTTTCTTCCCCGTATCTTCTTTTCGTGATTTGTTTATGGACGTGCCTACTTACCTGGGTGAAAACAACATATGAAAGTACTTGTGTGAATATTTTCAGCGCAATACGGACCCGGAATGAAATTGCAGAAATTGGGACGGAATTTCACAAGTTTCGGTAGAGGATAGTCTTGGTTTGCACAAAATTTTTGAAAAATTCTCCCGAAATAGTTTTTTCCTGAAATTCAACGTAAGAATCTCCGCTGAATTTGGGACAAAGCGCGAAAAATTTAAGGTCAAACGGAAGAGTATTCACCCACGAAAAGAATCAAACGGTTTCGCACACAAACGAACCTTCCTTTTAGCCCTTGCAGTGATGAATAAAAAATTTATTGCAAGTCTTGTGGGACGAATCTGGGCTCAAATCACAGCCAAAACTCAACAGACACAGTGACGAACGTCTGGTAAAAATTTCAGACCAAAATACTCATGGAGCAAGTCGTAGTAAGTCCTAGACCGAGAGTGAACAAAACTGGTTTTCCGAAAACAAAACGTCCTGACTTTTCTTCCCCGTATTATCTTTTCGTGATTTGTTTATGGACGTGCCTCCTTACGTGGGAGAAAACAACATATGAAAGTACTTGTGTGAATTTTTTCAGCGCAATACGGACCTGTAATGAAATTGCAGAAATTAGAGCGGAATTTCACAAGTTTCAGTAGAGGATAGCCTTGGTTTGCACAAAATTTCTTAAAAAGTCTCCCGAAATAGTTTTTTCTTGAAATTCCACGCAAGAATGTCCACTGAATTTGGGACTAAACGCGACAAATTTAAGTTCGAACGGATGAGTATTCACACTCGAAAAGAATCAAACAGTTTCGCACACAAACGAACCTTGCTTTCATCCGTGGCAGTGATGAATAAAAAATTTATTGCCAGGCTTGTGGGACAAATCTGGGGCTAAAATCTCAGCCAAAACTCAACAGACACAGTGACGAATGTCTGGTAAAAATTTCAGACCAAAATACCCAAGGAGCAAGCCGTAGTAATTCCCAGACCGAGAGTGAACAAAACTGGTTTTCCGAAATCAAAACGTCCTGACTTTTCTTCCCCGTGTCATCTTTTCGTGATTTGTTTATGGAGGTGCCTCCTTACCTGGGTGCAAACAACATATGAAAGTACTTGTGTGAATTTTTTCAGCGCATTACGAACCCGGAATGAAATTGCAGAAATTAGGGCGGAATTTCACAAGTTTCGGTAGAGGATAGCCTTGGTTTGAACAAAATTTCTTAAAAATTCTCCCGAAATAGTTTTTTCTTGAAATTCCACGCAAGAATGTCCACTGAATTTGGGACAAAACGCGACAAATTTAAGTCCAAACGGATGAGAATTCACACACGAAAAGAATCAAAAAGTTTCGCACACAGACGAACCTTGCTTTCAGCCCTGGCAGTGATGAATAAAAAATTTATTGTCAATCTTGTGGGACGAATCTGGGGCTCAAATCTAAGCCAAAACCTAACAGACACAGTGACGAATGTCTGGTAAAAATTTCAGACCAAAATACCCAAGGAGCAAGCCGTAGTAAGTCCCAGACCGAGAGTGAACAAAACTGGTTTTCCGAAATCAAAATGTCCTGGCTTTTCTTCCCCGTGTCATCTTTTCGTGATTTGTTTATGGAGGTGTCTCCTTACCTGGGTGCAAACAACATATGAAAGTACTTGTGTGAATTTTTTAAGCGCATTACGGACCCGGAATGAAATTGCTGAAATTAGGGCGGAATTTCACAAGTTCCGGTAGATGATAGCCTTGGTCTGCACAAAATTTTTTGAAAAAATCTCCCGAAATAGTTTTTTCCTAAAATTCCACGTAAGAATATCCACTGAATTTGGGACAAAACGCGATAAATTTAAGGTCAAACAGATGAGTATTTACCCACGAAAAGAATCAAACAGTTTCGCAGACAAACGAACCTTCCTTTCAGCCCTGGCAGTGATGAATAAAGAATTTATTGCCAGTCCTGGGGGACGAATCTGGGGCTCAAATCTCAGCCAAAACTCAACAGACACAGTGACAAATGTCTGGTAAAAATTTCAGACCAAAATACCCAAGGAGCAAACCGTAGTAAGTCCCAGACCGAGAGTGAACAAAACTAGTTTTCCGAAAACAAAATGTCCTGGCTTTTCCTTCCCGTATCTTCTTTTCGTGATTTTTTTATGGACTTGCCTCTTTACCTGGGTGCAAACAACATATGATAGTACTTGTGTGAATTTTTTCAGCGGAATACGGACCCGAAATGAAATTGCAGAAATTAGAGCGGAAATTCACAAGTTTCAGTAGAGGATAGTCTTGGTTTGCACAAAATTTCTTAAAAATTCTCCCGAAATAGTTTTTTCCTGAAACTCCACGAAAGAATGTCTACTGAATTTGGGACAAAACGCGATAAATTTAAGGTCAAACGGATGAGTATTCACACACGAAAAGAATCAAACAGTTTCGCACACAAACGAACCTTCCTTTCAGCCGTGACAGTGACGAATAAAAAATTTATTACCAGTCTTGTGGGACGAATCTGGGGCTCAAATCTCAGCCAAAACTCAACAGACACAGTGACGAATGTCTGGTAAAAATTTCAGAACAAAATACCCAAGGAGCAAACCGTAGTAAATCTCGGACCGAAAGTGAACAAAACTGGTTTTCCGAAAACAAAACGTCCTGGGTTTTCTTTCCCGTGTCTTCTTTTCGTGATTTGGTTAAGGACGTGCCTCCTTACCTGGGTGCAAACAACATATGAAAGTATATGTGTGAATTTTTCAGCGCATTACGGACCCGGAATGAAATTGCAGAAATTAGGGCGGAATTTCACAAGTTTCGGTAGACGATAGCCTTGGTTTGCACAAAATTTCTGAAAAATTCTCCCAAAATAGTTTTTTCCTGAAATTCCACGTAAGAATCTCCACTGAATTTGGGTAAAAACGCGACAAATTTAAGGTCAAACGGGTGAGTATTCACCCACGAAAAGAAACAAACAATTTCGCACACAAACAAACCTTCCTTTCAGCCCTGGCAGTGATTAATAAAAAATTTATTGTCAGTCTTGTGGGACGACTCTGGGGCTCAAATCTCAGCCAAAACTCAACAGACACAGTGACGAATGTCAAGTAAAAATTTCAGACCAAAATACCCAAGGAGCAAGTCGTAGTAAGTCCCAGACCGAGAGTGAACAAAACTGGTTTTCCGAAAACAAAACGTCCTGGCTTTTCCTCCCCGTATCTTCTTTTCGTGATTTGTTTATGGACGTGCCTCCTTACCTGGGTGGAAACAAGATATGAAAGTACTTGTGTGAATTTTTTCAGCGCAATACGGACCCGGAATGAAATTGCAGAAATTAGGGCGAAATTTCACAAGTTTCGGTAGAGGATAGCCTTGGTTTGCACAAAATTTCAGAAAAATTCTCCCAAAATAGTTTTTTCCATAAATTCCACGAAAGAATCTCCACTTAATTTGAGACAAAACGCGAAAAATTTCAGGTCAAACGGATGAGTATTCACCGACGAACATAATGAAACAGTTTCGCACACAAACGAACCTTCCTTTCAGCCCTGGCAGTGATGAATAAAAAATTTATTGCCAGTCTTGTGGGACGAGTCTGGGGCTCAAATCTCAGCCAAAACTCAACAGAAACAGGGACGAATGTCTGGTAAAAATTTCAGATTAAAATACCCAAGGAGCAAGCCATAGTAAGTCCTAGACCGAGAGTGGACAAAACTGGTTTTCCGAAAACAAAACGTCTTGGCTTTTCCTCCCCGTATCTTCTTTTCGTGATTTGTTTATGGACGTGCCTCCTTACCAGGGTGCAAACAACATATGAAAGTACTTGTGTGAATTTTTTCAGCGCAATACGGACCTGAAATGAAATTGCAGAAATTAGGGCGGAATTTCACAAGTTTCGGTAGAGGATAGTCTTGGTTTGCACAAAATTTCAGAAAAATTCTCCCGAAATAGTTTTTTCCTGAAATTCTACGTAAAAATCTCCACTGAATTTGGGACAAAACACGACAAATTTAAGGTCAAACGGATGAGTATTCGCCGACAAACAAAATGAAACAAATTCCCACACAAACGAACCTTCCTTTCAGCCTTGGCAGTGATGAAGAAAAAATTTATTGCCAGTCTTGTGGGACGAATTTGGGGTTCAAATCTCAGCCAAAATTCAACAGAATCAGTGATGAATGTCTGGTAAAAATTTCATACCAAAATACGAAAGGAGCAAGTCGTAGTAAGTCCAAGACCGAGAGTGAACAAAACTGGTTTTCCGAAAACAAAACGTCCTGGCTTTTCTTCGTCGTATCTTCTTTTCGTGATTTTTGTTATGGACGTGCCTCCTTACCTGGGTGCAAACAACATATGAAAGTACTTGTGTGAATTTTTTCAGCGCAATACGGACCCAGAATGAAATTGCAGAAATTAGGGCGGAATTTCACAAGTTTCGGTAGAGGATAGCCTTGGTTTGCACAAAATTTTTGAAAAATTCTCCCGAAATAGTTTTTTCCTGAAATTCAACGTAAGAATCTCCGCTGAATTTGGGACAAAACACGACAAATTTAAGGTCAAACGGATGAGTATTCACCGACAAACAAAATGAAACAAATTCGCACACAAACGAACCTTCCTTTCAGCCTTGGCAGTGATGAAGAAAAAATTTATTGCCAGTCTTGTGGGACGAATCTGGGGCTCAAATCTCAGCCAAAACTCAACAGAATCAGTGACGAATGTCTGGTAAAAATTTCATACCAAAATACCCAAGCAGCAAGCCGTAGTAAGTCCCAGACCGAGAGTGAACAAAACTGGTTTTCCGAAAACAAAACGTCCTGGCTTTTCCTCTCCGTATCTTCTTTTCGTGATTTTTTTATGGACGTGCCTCCTGACCTGGGTGCAAACAACATATGAAAGTACTTGTGTGAATTTGTTAAGCGCAATACGGACTCGGAATGACATTGCAGAAATTAGGGCGGAATTTCACAAGTTTCGGTAGAGGATAGCCTTGGTTTGCACAAAATTTCTGAAAAATTATCCCGAAATAGTTTTTTCCTGAAATTCCACGTAATAATATCCACTGAATTTGGGACAAAAGGCGACAAATTTAAGGTCAAACGGATGAGTGTTCACCCACGAAAAAATGAAACAGTATCGCACACAAACGAACCTTCCTTTCAGCCCTGGCAGTGATGATTAAAAATTTATTGTCAGTTTTGTGGGACGAATCTGGGGCTCAAATCTTAGCCAAAACTCAACAGAAATAGTGACGAATGTCTGTTAAAAATTTCAGACCAAAATACCCAAGGAGCAAGCCGTAGTAAGTCCCAGACCGAGAGTGAACAAAACTGGTTTTCCGAAAACAAGACGTCCTGGCTTTTCCTCCCCGTATCTTCTTTTCGTGATTTGTTTATGGACGTGTCTCCTTACCTGGGTGCAAACAACATATGAAAGTACTTGTGTGAATTTTTTCAGCGTAAAACGGACCCGGTATGAAATTTCAAAAATTAGGGCGGAATTTCACAAGTTTCGATAGACCTTGGTTTGCACAAAATTTCTGAAAAATTTTCCCGAAATAGTTTTTTCCTGAAATTCCAGGTAAGAATCTCCACGGAATTTGGGACAAAATGCGACAAATTTCAGGTCAAACAGATGATTATTCACCCACGAAAAAAATCAAACAATTTCGCACACAAATGAACCTTCCTTTCAGCCCTGGCATTGACGAATAAAAAATTTATTGCCAGTCTTGTGAGACCAATCTGGGGCTCAAATCTCAGCAAAAAATCAATAGACACAGTGACGAATGTCTGGTAAAAATTTCATACCAAAATACCCAAGGAGCAAGCCGTTGTAAGTCTAGACCGAGAGTGAAAAAAACTGGTTTTCCGAAAACGAAACGCCCTGCCTTTTCTTCCCTGTATCTTCTTTTCGTGATTTTTTTATGGACGAGCCTCCTTACTTGGGTGCAAACTGTTGGGTTTAATAGTGCCAAAGTTCAAGAGGGGGGGTGAATTGACCTTTTAAAACTTTCTCGCAGAAACAGTGTTTAACACAGTTTTTACAGAAAATAAATCGATTTATGTGAAAATGAACAGATTTATTTCAGCACTGTTTTTGTTTGAAAAGCTTTTAATTCATCAAGGTTAATCACAAGATCATGCAGTGAGAATTTCCAGCAGCACACACACAAATATCAGATTTGAAAAACAGTGAAACACAAAACAACAAACATTAATTTCAAGCAAATGATTAATGTTCAATTGATAGTATACTAATTAATTGAGTGACCTTTGCCAACAACCTGTTCCAGTGGCTTTTAACAGATTATGAGTGTTCTTCTTGATGTCAAGCAATTTTCCAGAAATTAAAAACAGTGAATCACAGAACAGCAAGCTTCAACTTTCAGCAATTGTTTAAGGTTCAATTAATAGCTTTAACAGTTTCTTGAGCAGCCTATTACGGTCAGTGTGTTTCAATGGCTTTTAGCAGATTATATATGTTCTTATCAGATTCAAACAGCTTTTTCAGAAATCAAGAACAGTATGCACAGTGCCCAGAAAGAACAGATTTATTTTCAATTGAACAAATTTATTTCTTTGCTGTTTTACCAATTATGCAGAAACGAAATTGCAGAGAGTGAGAGAGAATGAACACAAGCAGTTATACTGGTTCACTCAACCTGAGCTACATCCAGTCTTCACCAACAACAGGTGGAAATCACTAAAACACAGTACAATCAAGTACACTTCCCACTGTTCTTGAAACCTACAAGAACTTAGGTACTCTTGCTGAAAAAACCTATTTCAGCACACACACACATCCACTCTCCAAGAACACCTATCAAGAAGAGGGATCAACCAAACTATTACAAGTAATAAGAAGTGAAACGACTACACCTGATTGAGGTAACAAAGATCAGCCTTAAACCAGTAGGCAAGATTGCTAGAACAGTAGCTGCACCTCACACCAAGCTTTTGGAACCAAACCAAGAACAAGCACTTTGTGATTTTTGAAATCTTTGAAGAACAGATGCAAATCCTTTGTAAACCTTTGATTCTCTGCTGTAAAACTCGTTTTTACAAATGTATGAACTGTTGAATTGATATTAAACTCAGAAAACAAGTTTGCATTTTATAGAAAACCAGCTTATAACAGATTTTTTGAAAAACAGTTAAAGCTGTTATAAAATGAACAGATTGAAAATAAAATGAACAGATTTATTTTCAAAAAGCAGTTAGAGAATCTGTTAAGTGAGGAGACTTAGTCAACCATTCTGGTGCAGAGATAAAACTGAAAACGTTTAAGCTTGACATGGCACCAGAGACAAAAAGAATCTATTCATTTACAGATGAACAGATTTATTTTTCAAAACGAAAACAGAGAAAGTTTAACTATTTAAAACTCAGTCGTTTTGAAAAGAAGAAGACTTAGTCAAAATACCTAATGCACAAGATCTAATTTTCACAAGACATAGCCAAGGCATCAGTGTAAAAATGAATCTGTTTATTTAGAAAAGAACAGATTTATTTTTCTGCAGTAAACTTGTTTTTTGTAAAACATGTGAAAAACAGTTTAAGAAAACTTATGCTTGTTCTTATCACATGGCCAGTGGTTATGAGGTGAGTTACTCAGCAAAAAGCCCACTCTTAGACAACCTCTAAACACTACCTAAGACATACTTAAAGCAAAGCAAAGTACAAATGAAATGTACATATAAGTCTTCATCAAACACAACATATAAGCCTTTATCAAACACAATGTTGAAGGGGCAGCAACCATCTTCAACACAAACAACATATGAATGTACTTCTGTGAACTTTTTCAGCACCATACGGACCCGGAATGAAATTGCAGAAATTAGGGCGGAATTTCACAAGTTTCGATAGAGGATAGCCTTGGGTTGCACAAAATTTCTGAAAAATTCTCCCGAAATAGTTTTTTCCTGCATTTTCATGTAAGAATCTCACCTGAATTTGCGACAAAACGCGACAAATTTCAGGTCAAACGGATGAGTATTCATCCACGAAAAAAATCAAACAGTTTCGCACACAAACAAACCTTCCTTTCGGCCCTGGCAGTGATGAATAAAAAATTTATTGCCAATCTTGTGGGATGAATCTGGGGCTCAAATCTTAGTCAAAACTCAATAGACACAGTGACAAATGGCTACTAAAAATTTCAGAACAAAATAACCAAGGAGCAAGTCGTAGTAAGTCCCAGACCGAGAGTGAACAAAACTGGTTTTTCGAAAACAAAACGTCCTGGCTTTTCCTCCCCGTATCATCTTTTCGTGATTTGTTTGTGGACCTCCCTCCATACCCAGGTAAAAACAAAATATGAAAGTACTTTTGTGAATTTTTTCAGCGCAATACGGACCCGGAATGAAATTGCAGAAATTAGGGCGGAATTTCACAAGTTTCGGTAGAGGATAGCCTTGGGTTGCACAAAATTTCTGAAAAATTCTCCCGAAATAGGTTTTTCCTGCATTTTCATTTAAGAATCTCACCTGAATTTGGGACCAAATGCGACAAATTTCAGGTGAAACGGATGAGTATTCACCCACGAAAAAAATCAAACAGTTTCGCAAACAAACGAACCTACCTTTCAGCCCTGGCAGTGATGAATAAAAAATTTATTGCCAGTCTTGTGGGACGAATCTAGGGTTCAAATCTCAGCTAAAACTCAATAGACAAAGTGACGAATGTCTGGTAAAAATTTCAGACCAAAATACCCAAGGAGCAAGCCGTAGTAAGTCCCAGACCGAGAGTGAACAAAACTAGTTTTCCGAAAACAAAACGTCCTGGCTTATCTTCCCCGTATCTTCTTTTCGTGATTTGTTTATGGACGTGCCTCCTTCCATGGGTGCAAACATCATATGGAAGTACTTGTGTGAATTTGTTCAGCGCAATACAGACCCGGAATGAAATTGCAGAAATTAGGGCGGAATTTCACAATTTTCGGTAGAAGATAGCCTTGGTTTGCACAAAATTTCTGAAAAATTCTCCCGAAATAGATTTTTCCTGAAATTCCACGTAAGAATTTCCATTAAATTTGGGACAAAAGGCGGCAAATTTCAGGTCAAACGGATGAGTATTCACCCACGAAAAGAATCAAACAGTTTCACACACAAACGAACCTTCCTTTCAGCCCTGGCAGTGATGAATAAAAATTTTATTG
Organism: Phaseolus vulgaris; assembly: GCF_051622355.1. Lineage (NCBI taxonomy): Eukaryota > Viridiplantae > Streptophyta > Magnoliopsida > Fabales > Fabaceae > Phaseolus > Phaseolus vulgaris. Next base: position 3,123,828 of record NC_143501.1, on the reverse strand, counting down.
CCAGCCTTGTGAGACGAATCTGGGGCTCAAATCTCAGTAAAAAATCAATAGACACAGTGACGAATGTCTGGTAAAAATTTCACACCAAAATACCCAAGGAGCAAGCCGTTCTAAGTCCAAGACCGAGAGTGAACAAAACTGGCTTTCCGAAACCTAAACATCCTGCCTTTTCTTCCCCATATCTTCTTTTCGTGATTTGTTTATGGACGTGCCTCCTGACCTGGGTGCAAACAACATATGAAAGTACTTGTGTGAACTTTTTCAGCGCCAAACGGACCCGGAATGAAATTGCAGAAATTAAGGCGGAATTTCACAAGTTTCGGTAGAGGATAGCCTTGGTTTCCACAAAATTTTTGAAAAATTCTCCCGAAATAGTTTTTTCCTGAAATTCCACGTAAGAATCTCCACTGAATTTGGGACAAAGCGCGACAAATTTAAGGTCAAACAGATGAGTGTTCACCCACGAAAAAAATCAAACAATTTCGCACACAAACAAACCTTCCTTTCGGCCCTGGCAGTGATGAATAAAAAATTTATTTCCAATCTTGTGGGATGAATCTGGGGCTCAAATCTCATTCAAAACTCAATAGACACAGTGACGACTGTCTGGTAAAAATTTCAGAACAAAATAACCAAGGAGCAAACCGTAGTAAGTCCCAGACCGAGAGTGAACAAAACTAGTTTTTCGAAAACAAACGTCCTGGCATTTCCTCCCCGTATCATCTTTTCGTGATTTTTTTATGGACGTGCCTCCTTACCCAGGTAAAAACAACATATGAAAGTACTTGTGTGAATTTTTTCAGCGCAATACGGACCCGGAATGAAATTGCAGAAATTAGGGCGGAATTTCACAAGTTTCGGTAGAAGATAGCCTTGGTTTGCACAAAATTTCTTAAAAGTTCTCCCGAAATAGTTTTTTCCTGAAATTCCACGTAAGAATCTCCACTGAATTTGGGACAAAACGCGACAAATTTCAGGTCAAACGGATGAGAATTCACCCACGAAAAAAATCAAACAGTTTCGCACACAAACGAACCTTCCTTTCAGCCCTGGCAGTGATGAATAAAAAATTTATTGCCAGTCTTGTGAGACGAATCTGGGGCTCAAATCTCAGCAAAAAATCAATAGACATAGTGACGAATGTCTGGTAAAAATTTCAGACGATAATACCCAAGGAGCACGCCGTAGTAAGTCCAAGACCGAGAGTAAACAAAACTGTTTTTCTGAAAACTAAACGTCCTGCCTTTTCTTCCCCGTATCTTCTTTTCGTGATTTGTTTATGGACGTGCCTCCATTCCTGGGTGCAAAGAACATATGAAAGTACTTGTGTGAACTTTTTCAGCGCCATACGGACCCGCAATGAAAATGCTGAAATTAGGGCGGAATTTGACAAGTTTCGGTAAAGGATGATAGCCTTGGTTTGCACAAAATTTCTGAAAAATTCTGCCAAAATAGTTTTTCCTGAAATTCCACGTAAGAATCTCCACTGAATTTGGGACAAAAGGCGACAAATTTAAGGTCAAACGGATGAGTATTCACCCACGAAAAAAATCAAACAGTTTAAACAAACCTTCTTTTCGGCCCTGGCAGTGATGAATAAAAAATTTATTGCCAATCTTGTGGGATGGATCTGGGACTGAAATCTCAGTCAAAACTCAATAGACACAGTGACGAATGTCTAGTAAAAATTTCAGAACAAAATAACCAAGGAGCAAGTCGTAGTAAGTCCCAGACCGAGAGTGAACAAAACTGGTTTTTCGAAAACAAAACGTCCTGGGTTTTCCTCCCCATATCATCTTTTCGTGATTTGTTTGTGGACGTGCCTCCTTACCCAGGTGAAAACAACATATGAAAGTACTTGTGTGAATATTTTCAGCGTAATACGGACCCGGAATGAAATTGCAGAAAATTAGGGCGGAATTTCACAAGTTTCGATAGAGGATAGCCTTGGGTTGCACAAAATTTCTGAGAAATTCTCCCGAAATAGTTTTTTCCTGCATTTTCACGTAAGAATCTCACCTGAATTTGGGACAAAACGCAACAAATTTCAGGTCAAACGGATGAGTATTCACCGACGAAAAAAATCAAACAGTTTCGCACACAAACGAACCTTCCTTTCAGCCCTGGTAGTGATGAATAAAAAATTTATTGCCAGTCTTGTGGGACGAATCTGGGGCTCAAATCTCAGCCAAAACACAACAGAAACAGTAACGAATGTCTGGTATAAATTTTAGACCAAAATACCCAAGGAGCAAGTCGTAGTAATTCCCAGACCGAGATTGAACAGAACTGGTTTTCCGAAAACAAAACGTCCTGGCTTTTCTTCCCCGTATCTTCTTTTCGTGATTTGTTTATGGACGTGCCTCCTTACCTGGGTGCAAACAAAATATGAAAGTACTTGTGTGAATTTTTTCAGCGCAATACGGACCCGGAATGAAATTGCAGAAATTAGGGCGGAATTTCACAAGTTTTGGTAGAGGATAGCCTTGAAATTTCTGAAAAATTCTCTCGAAATAGTTTTTTCCTGTAATTCCACGTAAGAATCTCCACTGAATTTGGGACAAAACGCGACAAATTTAAGGTTAAACGGATGAGTATTCACCAACGAAAAAAATCAAACAGTTTTACACACAAAAGAACCTTCCTTTTAGCCTTGGCAGTGATGATTAAAAAATTTATTGCCAGTCTTATGGGACGAATCTGGGGCTCAAATCTTACCCAAAATTCAATAGACACAGTGACGAATGTCTGGTAAAAGTTTCAGACCAAACTACCCAAGGAGCAAGATGTTGTAAGACCCAGACCGAGAGTGAACAAAACTGGTTTTCCGGAAAAAAAAAAACGTCCTGGCTTTTCTTTCCCGTATGTTCTTTTTGTGATTTGTTTATGGACGTGCCTCCTTACCTGGGTGCAAAGAACATATGAAAGTACTTGTGTGAATTTTTTCAGCGCAATACGGACGCGAAATGAAATTGCAGAAATTAGGGCGGAATTTCAACATTTTCGGTAGATGAAAGCCTTGGCTTACACAAAATTTCTGAAAAATTCTCCCGAAATAGTTTTTTGCTGAAATTCCACGTAAGAATATCCACTGAATTTGGGTCAAAACGCGACAATTTTCAGGTCAAACGGCTGAGTATTCACCCACGAAAAAAATCAAAGAGTTTCGCACACAAACGAACCTTCCTTTCAGAACTGGCAGTGACGAATAAACAATTTATTGCCAGTCTTGTGGGACGAATCTGGGGCTCAAATCTCAGCCAAAACTCAATATACACTGACGAATGTTTGGTAAAATTTTCAGACCAAAATACTCAAGGAGGAAGCCGTAGTAAGTCCCAGACCGAGAGTGAAAAAAACTGGTTTTCCGAAAACAAAACGTCCTTGCTTTTCTTCCCCGTATCTTCTTTTTGTGATTTGTTTATGGACGTGCCTCCTTACCTGGGTGCAAAAAATATATGAAAGTATTTTTGTGAATTTTTTCAGCGCAATACGGACCCGGAATGAAATTGCAAAAATTAGTGCGGAATTTCACAAGTTTCGGTAGAGGATAACCTTGGTTTGCACAAAATTTCTGAAAAATTCTCCCGAAATAATTTTTTCCTGAAATTCCACGTAAGAATCTCCATTGAATTTGGGACAAAACGCGACAAATTTCAGGTTAAACGGATGAGTATTCACCCACGAAAAAAATCTAACAATTTCGCACACAAACGAACCTTCCTTTCAGCCCTGGCAGTGATGAATAAAAAATTTATTGCCAGTCTTCTGGGACGAATCTGAGGCTCAAATCTTAGCCAAAACTCAATAGTCATAGTGACAAATGTCTGGTAAAAATTTCAGACCGAAATACCCAAGGAGCAAGTCGTATTAAGTCCCAGACCGAGAGTGAACAAAACTGGTTTTCTGAAAAACAAAACGTCCTGGCTTTTCTTCCCCGTATCTTCTTTTGGTGATTTGTTTATGGACGTGCCTCCTTACCTGGGTGCAAACAACATATGAAAGTACTTGTGTGAATTTTTTCAGCGCAATACGGACCCAGAATGATATTGCAGAAATTAGGGCGAAATTTCACAAGTTTCGGTAGATGATATTCTTGGTTTGCACAAAATTTTTGAAAAATTCTCCCGAAATAGTTTTTTCCTGAAATTTCACATAAGAATCTCCACTGAATTTGGGGCAAAACGTGACAAATTTCAGATCAAACGGATGAGTATTCACCCACGAATAAGGAAGATGTTGTACATATTGGAGAGAAAATAGAAAAAAATCAGAAAAAGTGAAAAACAAGAGAGGAGTGTCCTATAAAAGATGTACCTTATCCACATGCTCCTACAAAGAAATGCAAGGAAAGACAATTTGCAAGATTTATGGATATTCTCAAAAGATTGCAAATTAACATTCCATTTACTGAAGCTTTAAAGCAGATGCCTACATATGCTAAATTCATGAAGGAATTATTGACAAAGAAAAGAAAAATCAATGACCAGAAGATAGTTGAATTGGAAGCTGGATGCAGTGCTGTAATTTAAAAATCATTACCAAAGAAATCCAGAGATCCTGGGAGTTTCACTTTGCCAGTTACCATAGGAAATATAACTGGTTGAAAGGAATTATTGGATCTTGGAGCTAGTATTAATTTGATGTCTTCATCAATGCTGAAGAAAATTGGAGATGTAGAAGTAAAACCAACAAGAATGACTTTGCAGTTGGCTAATAGATCAATCAAATATCCACATGGAATAGTTGAAGATCTATTGGTAAAGGTAGATAAATTTCTATTCCTAGTAGATTTTGTTGTAATGGATATTGAAGAAGATGTTGAAGTACCTTTGATATTGGGAAGACTATTCATAAAAACTGCCAAAGTTATAATTGATGTAGACAAAGGAAAATTGAAGGTTTGTGTTCTAGATAAAGAAGTAAGCTTTAATGTTTTTGAAGCAAAGAAGTATTCAAATGATCATAAAGAGTGTTTTAGAGTGGATATGAATGTTGTTGAACCTTCAATGATGTTAATCAGGCATCAAGTTATATGACGTTAAACGAGCGCTTGCTGGGAGGCAACCCAGTGTTTTGTTTTGAAATGAGTCTTTAATTTTTGTTTTGATTTAGTAGTATGTTTTAATATTTGTCTTTAAAACCAGTTTGATATGTGAAATGGTCATGTAGGTTTGAAATGTTAGGTGAAATGAATGGATGGAAGAAAGCTTGGAAAGGTTTGAAACTTTTGGCAAAGACAAAATGAAAATTTTCAAGAAAATTTCATTGCAGGGTAATTTTAGCTTAAGCTAAAACTTTTAGCCTAAGCTAGATATGCAGAAAAAGAAAAAAAAATTGTTCTGCAACTTTCGCTTGAGCTAAACTAGGCTAGCTAGAGCTAGAAAACTTTGTTGCTCTCGGCCAAACTTTAGCTTGAGCTTAAACGGTCTAGCCTGAGCTAAACAAACTTTGTTGCTCTCTGCCAAATTTTAGCCTGAGCTAAAATGAGCTAGCTTGAGCTAGAACAAATCTGTTGCTCCCTACCAAATTTTAGCTTGAGCTAAGAAGCTCTAGCCTAAGCTAGTGAGATTTCTAAAAAAAAAAAAGAAAAACTGGAGCATTTTATAAAAATCACATTTTGAAAACCCTACACCCTAACTCAGTTTCAGAAGCCCCCTCTGTTCATAAAAAATCCCAAAGCTTCCATCTACATAATCATTCTCAAACAAACATTTCATCTACATTGTCATTATCAAGGTAAGTAATTACTCATCTCCATAATCATTTTCATTGCCATTTTCATTCAACCAAGTCCAGTCATGCGTGTTTCTGCTTCCATTTCACAGTTTCGTTTTTAAATTGAAAGATTCAATTTTTTGAAATTTCAATGTCTTGATGTTGAATAGGATTTTGGAATAGGATAATCAAAGTTAAGTACGGTTTCTATGGATAAAATACCAAAACAAAAAGTACTCATTCAATTTCATTTTATACATTGCATATCAAGTGTTTGTTGAAATGCCAATCAAATAAAACACTTTGATTTGAGGAATGTTTATTCTTACTTGTGCAGAAAAATGAGTTGCACCAAATCCACAGCTGGTATTAAATAATCTGTCGTTGACACCCACTGAATTTGATGATTATCTATCTTGGCATGTGGACATGCACAATTTTTCAGGGGAGGCAGGAGAGTTTGGAGTTGGGATTAGAGTTGAAGAGACACCAGAAATAGCAGCTGGAACAACTAGAGCAGCAACAGATGATGAACATTCAAACCAAGTTCAGAATGATGATGTTGGCACAGAGCAGAACAAAATCACAAGAGGAGATTGATACTTATCATGCACAATGAACAAAAAACTAGTTTTATCTTTTTGTTTAACTTTACTTTCAGTTTAATTTAGTAAATTGACTTTAGCAGTTTAGTTTAATATTTCTTACTTTAGCTTTTGTTGATGGCAAGCTTAAGTTAGTATAGTGGTTGATGTTTTCATATTTTGTGAAATCTTGTATATAGATAGATGATGGTATAATTTTTTGGAAAAAGAAATCAAACCATAGTTCTAAATTAGAACAACCAAATGGATTGATCAGGGACTTAATTTGAAAAAAGAATTTGTGGTTGGAACCATCACTCAAATTGAGAAAGGATAGTAATGTGTAAAAGTTGGAACAAGGTAAATAGTTAAAAGCAATGTCTGAGAACAAATGAGCAATTGAAATTAGCCAACCAAGTGAGAGTGTGAAACCTTTAAACAGTTTGAGGGACTTTCACTAGTGAAGAGTTAATTGAGGTTGCCTAATTTTCTAGTTAATTTGCATCACAAAATCAAATATGGAGATGATGGAGGCATGTTTAATAGAGTTGGAGGTGAGAAAACTCAGAACCAAACAGCTAACCTTTGCAATATATGATGAAATGTGCAGAAAAATAACCCTTTTTGAGCCAAATTTGTTTTATTGCACCCTAGCTTCTGATATACATATATTATCCTACCTTGTGGTATGCTAACAAAAGGAGAGCATAGGTGCAATTCAAATTTCTATAATTAAAAGAATCGGGTTTGGTGTGGCTGCTGGGATTTTGAGAATGAAAAAAAAGAGAAAAAAAAAGAAAAAGAAAAAAAGGGAATGACAAAATTATCCAAATTCTCATTCTCTTTTCTAAAAAAAGAAAAAGAAAAGCAAAAGGGATTACAAGAATAGAAAAAGAAGCAATGTGGATGAATCTTATGGAAGGGATAATAGATAACACAATTAGAAATTGAATTGCAAATATGCTAATCTTTTGTTAAGTGTGCATTTAGTTATCCTGGAAAAACCAAATTTTCTTTGTAACCCAACCTCATTACAACCTGTAAAAGACCTCAAGATTTATGTTTGTGAAAGTGTTTGTAATCAACTGGAAATGAAGGGCAGTCTTAAATTAGCTTGGAAATCAGTGAAAAGAGAGGGAAAACACTCACCAATGAGGAATGAAGAGAGAAATTCCTTAGTTTGATTCTCAGTGAAGATTAACAATTGTTTACCTTGGAAATTGAATACTTTCTTATCATGTCTTGGTTTGAATTGATAGGAAACACCATAATTTTTTGTTGAATAATCTTGTGCTCTTTCCATGAAGTTGTTCTGATATTAAACTATAGATTTGATTTCTAAGGATTTTGGGGAGGAATGAACTCTTATTTTTTTGGGATTCAATTACTTTGCTTGAGGACAAGCAAGATTCTAGGTTGGGGGGAATTTGATAAGTGTCAATGTGTAGTTTTTATGATTGAGAAAATTGAACACTTTGGAACTTAATTGTTGCTTAATGTAAGAAAATTACCCTAATCTGATAATTATTGAATCTGATTATATATTTTGAACCAAGAAACAAATGAAGAAATTTAATCTCAATTTTTGTGTAAATTGCAGATGAATATGAAGCATTGAAAGAATGTATTCAAGCTGGCATTGAAAGAAAAAAAGTAAAAACTTAATTGGATCACAAGAAGATTTAGCTCAAGCTAGAGGATTTAGCTCAAGCTAGAGGATTTAGCTCAAGCTAAAACTGTCCAGAGTTGATTAAAGGTGCAGTACTGATCTAGACCAGGCTAAAATCGCTAGCTCAAGCTAAAACTGTCCAGAGTTGATTAAAGGTGCAGTACTGATCTAGCTTAAGCTAAATTGGCTAGCTTGAGCTAAAGTTCATTATATAAATTTGAAACACAACTCAAAAGGAAGCGGTGGAAAAAGATTGGGTTTTTATAGAGAGAGACTAGTGAGAGAAAGAGAAGAAACCTCTGTTCTTAGGAGAAGAACTTGCTCAGATCAGCCCTTCTTATGCAATCCAGATCAAGAATGAAGATTGGAGGAGCTGTCATGAGTGGCTAAGTTCTTTCTAACTTGGGATTGAATGTAATTTACCTTGATCAAATGTATTCTTGGTGATATATATATTCTCTTTTCTACTTGTTTTTGGTATTTTCATTTTATGCTTATTGCTTGATTCTGTCTGATCAATAGAGTCTTGATTTTGATCCTTAAATTTAACTGAAAAGTACCTTTAAGGATCTGAAATAAACGAAAATACTTGATAACTTGTAATGCTAGGAATAGATTCCAGGTTATTGATTGCATTATAATTCTGTTCCTAAAGCTGGATGATTTGTTAAATATCTGAGGAATCAGTGTTTGAGAAATTATCTTATGAATTTCATCTATGAGGAATCAAGATGAATGACTTTAAATTAAGCATCAAGAATAAGTAGTTTTGAGTATTATGTATTATATTATTCCAAAATACAAATGATTGAGATAGACGCAATTCAATCCCAAGTATCTTTTTCTATAATTGATAAGTTAGTTTTGTATTTGGTTGAATCAAACCCTATATCTCTTAGTTACTTGTGAAATCTTTAATTTGGTAATGAACAAGTTCTCAACAATCATAATTATTTTCTATACTTGATGAGTTTTAAAACAGAATATCTTAATTAGAATTGTTCTCTGTGGATTCGACATTCGTACTTTAAAGAGTACTATATTACAGTTGATTCGGTACACTTGCCGAGAAATATCAACAACCATCCATTCCACTTCTTAAGCTTAGATATCAGTCCCTTCCTCATACAGAGGATAAAGAGGAAACTAGTGCCAAGATGGTGGGACAAAGTGCAACTGTTAATTGAATCTATGGGTGGTTCTGAGTGTTGCATGTGGTTTGAGACTGAATGGTTGTGTTGTCAGCATTGACACATTTACACATTTAACTGTTCATAATTTCATTTCAAGGGTATTCTTGGGAGATAAAAGGGTATTCTTGGGAGCCAACACCTTTCTAAAAATCTTGCATATTCAAACTGTCACCTCTTGGACTCTTAACAGGAGAAATCAGTTCATGCAATTGACAATTTCAACTCATTGTTGCACTGTCAATATTGATACTTTGTGGCGTTATTCTCTTCCACCATGGATCCTCAAATTTCCAATAACTCTTATAGAAGGAATGAGTCTTTTATTATGATTGATGTACAACTAAACATTGATTTATGTTAAAAGTCTGTATACATTGTTAAAAAAATTGTATTTCTGATCCAGAAGTAATATTTTAAAACTTGAAATTCATAAAAAAAAAACTGTTAAAAATTTTATCGATATTTTAGGGTATATCTTTCCACTGATTGAAGCTACAGATAAAACAATAAATAACGACGTATGACACACCATTATTATCAGACTTTTATTCATTAAATAAGTTTGTGATATCATATCAGAAAATAAACAATTATTGCTTCACTTTGGGTCTATCGACCTTATTCAACTCACCAAAACCATTGAATATAAAACTAATCAAACATAAAATATGTAATCGAATGTTTAAAACCCAACCATCAATCACTCTTTATGATTGGATGAATGTGTGAATGCAACGAATAATTGTGGAATTAAGCTTTAAAAAAGATTCAAAGAAAAGTATGTTCCACCATCCTTATAAAGTCAACTCATCCTATCAATACATATTGCATCCATCGGCTGAATAGTTGTCACAAACTGCATTTCAACTTACTCTTTACCATTCTTCCCATCATTACCATGGCAGCAGAACTTGTTGGTGGTTCTCTTCTTTCGGCCTTTCTTCAGGTTGCATTCGAAAGGCTCGCTTCTCCTCAATTTCTGGACTTCTTTCATGGAAGAAAACTTGATGAGAAGCTGCTTGGCAATTTGAACATCATGTTGCACTCCATCAATGCTCTCGCGGATGATGCTGAACTAAAGCAGTTCACAGATCCACACGTCAAAGCATGGCTTTTTGCTGTCAAAGAGGCTGTCTTTGATGCAGAGGATCTTTTGGGTGAAATAGACTATGAACTCACCAGATGCCAAGTGGAAGCTCAATCCGAACCTCAAACCTTTACTTCCAAGGTATCAAATTTCTTCAACTCTACTTTCACTTCATTTAACAAGAAAATTGAATCAGAGATGAAAGAAGTATTGGAGAAACTAGAATATCTTGCAAAGCAAAAGGGTGCTCTTGGTTTGAAGGAGGGTACTTATTCTGGTGATGGATTTGGTAGTAAAGTTCCACAGAAATTGCCATCATCTTCTTTGATGGTTGAAAGTGTTATTTATGGCAGAGATGCTGACAAAGATATAATCATTAATTGGCTCAAATCTGAAACTCACAATTCTAAGCAGCCATCAATACTTTCCATTGTGGGCATGGGTGGCTTGGGTAAGACCACACTCGCCCAGCATGTGTACAATGACCCAAAGATCCACGATGCAAAATTTGATATCAAAGCATGGGTATGTGTTTCTGATCATTTTCATGTTTTGACTGTGACAAGAACAATTCTTGAGGCAATCACAAATCAAAAAGATGATAGTGAGAACTTAGAAATGGTTCACAAAAAACTGAAAGAAAGATTGTCAGGAAGAAAAATTTTTCTTGTTTTAGATGATGTTTGGAACGAAAGACGAGAAGAATGGGAAGTTGTGCGAACTCCTCTTAGCTATGGGGATCCAGGAAGTAGAATTCTTGTCACAACTCGGGGTGAGAACGTTGCTTCTAACATGAGGTCTAAAGTGCATCTTCTAGAGCAATTAGGAGAGGATGAATGCTGGAATGTTTTTGAAAATCACGCATTAAAGGATAATGATCTTGAATTGAATGATGAGCTAAAGGAGATTGGTAGAAGGATAGTTGAGAAGTGCAAGGGATTACCTTTAGCTTTGAAAACAATTGGATGTCTTTTACGCACAAAGTCATCAATTTCAGATTGGAAAAGCATATTGGAAAGTGAGATATGGGAGTTACCAAAAGAAAAAAATGAAATTATTCCAGCCCTATTTATGAGTTATCGCTATCTTCCTTCTCATCTTAAAAAGTGCTTTGCTTATTGTGCCTTATTCCCCAAAGATTATGGATTTGTGAAGGAGGAGTTAATTTTGTTGTGGATGGCGCAAAATTTTCTACAGAGTCCACAACAGATTAGACATCCAGAAGAAGTTGGTGAACAGTATTTCAATGATCTATTGTCAAGGTCTTTTTTTCAACAATCAAGTTTCGTAGGGATTTTCGTAATGCATGACCTTCTGAATGATTTGGCAAAATATGTCTTTTCAGATTTCTGCTTCAGGTTGAATATTGATAAAGGCCAATGTATACCGAAAACAACCCGTAATTTTTCATTTGAATTATGTGATGCCAAAAGTTTTTATGGTTTTGAGGGTTTAATTGATGCTAAAAGACTTCGTTCATTTCTTCCTATCTCACAATATGAGAGATCTCAATGGCATTTCAAGATTTCAATACATGATTTATTCTCCAAGATTAAGTTTTTACGCGTCTTATCTTTTTCTTTTTGTTCAAATCTTCGAGAGGTCCCAGATTCTATAGGTGATCTTAAACATCTCCACTCATTAGATCTTTCGTATACTAATATACAAAAACTACCAGACTCTATATGTTTGCTCTATAACTTACTAATACTGAAGTTGAACTATTGTTTAAGGTTAAAGGAGTTGCCCTTAAATTTTCATAAACTTACCAAATTGCGTTGCCTGGAATTTAAACATACGAAACTGACAAAGATGCCAATGCTTTTTGGACAATTGAAGAATCTTCAAGTATTGAGTATGTTTTTCATCGATAGAAATAGTGAGCTAAGTACTAAGCAGATTGGAGGACTTAATCTTCATGGAAGTCTATCAATTAAGGAGGTGCAGAATATTGTGAATCCTTTGGATGCATTAGAAGCAAATTTGAAAACTAAACAACACCTTGTGAAGCTAGAGTTAGAATGGAAGTCGGACAACATCCCTGATGATCCAAGGAAAGAAAGGGAAGTACTTGAGAATCTACAACCTTCCAATCACTTGGAGTGTTTGTCAATCAGGAACTACAGCGGTACAGAATTCCCAAATTGGCTATTCAATAATTCGTTATCAAATCTAGTGTTCTTAAAGTTGGAGGACTGTAAATCCTGCCTATGTTTTCCTCCCCTTGGACTTTTGTCATTACTGAAGACCCTCAAAATTGTAGGGTTTGATGGAATAGTGAGCATTGGTGCTGAATTTTATGGGAGCAACTCTTCATTTGCATGCTTGGAGAATCTGGCATTCTCCAATATGAAGGAATGGGAAGAATGGGAGTGTGAAACTACTTCTTTTCCACGTCTTAAATGGCTTTATGTGGATGAATGTCCCAAACTGAAAGGTACTCATTTAAAGGAAGAAGTTGTTAGTGATAAGCTCACAATTAGCGGAAACAGTATGAACACATCGCCGCTTGAAATCCAACATATTGATGGAGAAGGTGACTCTCTTACAATCTTTCGGCTAGATTTCTTTCCAAAGCTCCGTTCTCTTGAACTGAAAAGATGCCAAAACATAAGAAGAATTTCACAGGAATACGCTCATAATCATCTCATGTATCTAGATATTGATGATTGCCCTCAATTGGAATCATTCCTATTTCCCAAACCCATGCAAATCCTGTTTTCGTCCCTTACCGGGCTGCACATAACTAATTGTCCACAGGTGGAGTTGTTTCCAGATGGAGGTTTGCCATTAAATATAAAAGATATGACTCTTTCATGTTTAAAACTTATCGCCTCCTTGAGAGAGACCTTGGATCCCAACACATGTCTTGAAACCATGCTTATTCAAAATTCGGACATGGAGTGTATTCCCGATGAAGTTTTGCTGCCAAGCTCTCTCACCTCTCTAGAAATCCAATGTTGCCCAAATCTTAGAAAGATGCACTACAAGGGTCTTTGCCACCTCTCCTCTCTCACACTTTCTGAATGTCCCAGCCTTGAATGCTTACCAGCGGAGGGTCTCCCCAAATCCATCTCTTCTCTTACAATCTCGAATTGTCCATTGCTGAGGGAGCGTTGTCGGAGTCCAGATGGAGAAGACTGGGAAAAGATTGCTCACATCCAAAATCTAGATGTTTGGTGATACGATGAGTCACAAGTTCAAATTTGTCTGCCACCTCAACAGGTTCGAATTCTCCACTATATCTTTGTTCCTTTTCGATTACATTTTTCTTAGTTGCAAACGGTAACCCTATAATTGCCATTTTCCAACAAGAGTAGCACATGTTATACTTAAACTCATGATATTTATTAAAGGAGGATGGCTCAGCTACATTTTTCATGAATCAATTACTTTTATTTTATTCTTATTTTCGTGCAAAATTCTTTCAATTCTTCTGTTGAAATTAAATTCCAACCAAATGTGTTTCCTATTTTTAGAATACTGTGAAAATCGTGAAGGTGGTCTGGCATTTGACATCCATTCCGAACAGAGTATTCTGTAGTTGGAAGTTATGGCGGCATCATCTTCATTTATCTAGCTTTCTGAGTATATTTGTTTTCGTAGCCACATTTTTTCTTCTATCTTCTTATTTCATGTTTCTACAGTTCCATGCTACACTTGCAGGACTGTAGACTTGCAGGGGATTGTAAATACTGCCTATGTTGGCCTCCCCTTGGACTTTTTTCATCTTTGAAGTCCCTAGATATTATAGGATTGGATGAAATAGTGAGCATTGGCGCTGAATTTTATGGGAGCAACTCTTCATTTCCATCATTGAAGAGATTGGAATTCGACAAGATGAAGGAATGGGAAGAATAGGAATGTAAAACCACTTCTTTTCCACGTCTTCAGCGTCTTTGTATTACTCAGTGTCAAAAGCTGAAATGCCTGTCAGACCAACTTCTTCATTTAAAGGATCTACAAATTTATTTCTGTGATAAGCTCGTGATTAGCGGAAACACATCGTCGCTTGAAGTTTCATTTATGTCCCCTTGTGAATATTCCCATAATTCATTGCGATTTCCTTGAATATGTGAAGATTGAGGGTGGTTGCGACTCTCTCACAATCTTTCCGCTAGATTTCTTTCCAAAGCTCCATCCACTTGAACTTGTAAGGTGCCAAAACCTAAGAAGAATTTCACAGGAGCAGACTCATAAATCATCTCATGGAACTATTTATTGTTCATTGCCCTCAATTTGAATCATTCCTGAGTGAAGGATCATCTGCATCATTAGTGGGAGCTGAGAATTTAAAGTTGTTGCTGAAACTCATGCAAGTCCTGTTTCCGTCCCTTACTCTGCTGGGGATAGTTGATTGTCCAAAAGTGGAGATGTACCTAGATGAAGGTTTGCCATTAAATGTAAAACATTTGTGTCTTTCAAGTTTTAAACTTATTGCTTCCCTGAGAGAGGCCTTGGACTCCAACACATGTCTTGAACGCTTGTCTATTGAAAATTTGGACGTAGTTTCCAAGCTCTCTCACCTCTGTACACATCTATGATTGCCCAAATCTTAAAACGTTGGACTACAAGGGTCTTTGCCACCTCTCCTCTCTCGCACTTTATGATTGTCCCAGCCTTGAATGCTTACCAGCGGAGGGTCTGCCCAAATTCATCTCGGCTGGGGAAAGATTGCTCACTGGATGTTCAGTAATAAGATGAGACACAAGTTCAAAATTAGATGCAGATCTATTTCCATTTCTCTGCCACTTCAAGAGGTGCTAATTCTTGACCAGAAATATGTATTTTGTTAATCTTATATTATATCTTATAATATTTATACTTAAATTTCAAATAAAATAAAATATCACCCTTTAGGTATGAACCCTTTTTTCTCTCAATTTATTCATCCTCTCAATTATCACTCTCTTGCAAATTCCTTTTTTTCCTCTCTAAAACTTCTCTTTACCTTCCATTTACCTCATTAGTTCAATTTCACCCCTTTTTTAAAATTAGGTCGTTCATCAGTAGTTGGAGAACTAAGAAAAGGACAATGTTTCCAAACAGAACTTTGAGTGTTGAGTGTGCATAAAGCTTTTTAAGAAGAGGAAAAGTTCAAGTGAGAAAAGCTAGTTTATAGTTTAGTTAACAAGTTTCAAAAAAGAGTTTCTTATTTACTTTCCATTTTTAAGGGGAGAAAATGTGATTTCTAATGTTTTGATATTATTTTGTATCTCTTGCAGAAATAACTACAAGATCTGGTTTTTGATCTTTATCATTTAGTTCAACTTGAGTTGAACCGCGTGCATAATAAGAAATGGGTTGAGGTCTTCAGGCATTGTCCAAAGCTTCAAACTCTTGTCATGGGCAAGGTTTAATGATTTAAGCTTTTCAAGTATGAAGTTTGAATCCTCTTGTTAATATTATGATTAATATATTTTTATAATTGGTTTTTCACAGGTCTCTTTTCACTAAGATTCTGAAGGCGATGTTGAAGGAGCAATTTTGTCATACCACAAGCTGTTCCTACATGCATTTCATTACAACTTAAAAGCTGTTGTCTTATTGCTGATTAAAAAAAAAAAAAAACTGTTGTCTTAAAAAATACAGTGGTTCTGTAGTTGAGTTTTAATTTGCTTAATATATTATCCAGAATGCAAAATATTTACGGATCATGAAAATCTGCATTAAAGCTTATCATAATATTATTAGAAGACTTGTTATTTATTTATTTATTATCAGCAATAATAGGGTTACCGTTTGCAACTAAGAAAATTGTAATCGAAAAGGTACAAAGATATTGTGCAGAATTAGAACCTGTTGAAGTGGCAGACAAATTGACATATTAGAAGAATGTGGTTGTGTTTATCAAATTAATCTACTTTTTTCCATCTAATGAAAGTTTGCTGCACATTATCGGTTTTCTTTAGGTATTTTCACATAACTAATTTGCAATGATCTTTATTAGACGTATAAGTAGTTAGTAACTTGTAATTTATTAAAACATAAATAAAAATTTGAATTTACCTGTTTGAGTAAAAGTTGTGAAAAAATATATTAAAAGAAATATAACCCAATATAAAAAATAACACAAAAATATTGAATTACAAAAAATCATTATATTTAAAGATATTAAAAGAAATCTAACAGAGCAAAATGCTGAAAAAATGTATACAAATTAATACACTATTGAATATGATACCTGTTGAAATTCTCTAAGCTTGTCCTTTCAGTTCCCAAGGTTCAGATTTGGCATGGCATGCACATCAATTCCAATGCAAACATAAAGTCTCGTTAATTTGATACGTTGAACGATGAGTTAATCCTATAAGAAAGGGAAGCATCCATGCACACTTTGCATTCTCAACCATGGCTGATATCATCAGTGATTTTCCAGACTCAGTTCTTTGTTACATTCTCTCTTTTCTCCCAACCAAACAAGTTGTTGCAACCAGTTCTCTCTCCAAGCGTTGGAAGCTTCTATGGCGTTCAGTTCCCTCTTTGGATTTCGAGTTCCAAAATAATGAGATCGTTTCTCACCTTCTCTCTGTGAACTTTTTTCTGCGTGGTCGTGATATGGACCAAACCCTCCATAGCTTACGCTTTAGATATTCCTCTTTCGATCCTTTCGATGCTTTGGATAGACATACTGGTATCGAGATATGCATTGAGGATGTATTGAGAAGAAGTTCTAGTCTTGAACACATCCACATCCAAATGGGTTGGTTCACTGCGGTGCCCTCAGTGGTTTTTATCTGCAAAACTCTTGTAGTTCTCAAGTTGGACACATCATTACTGGAAAATATTTCTTTTGTTGATTTGCCCTTGCTTAAAATTTTGCATTTGTATTCTCTTATTTTAGTTCACTGTGATCTTCTTCAACAGTGTCTTTCTGGGTGTCTTAATGTCGAGGACTTGGAAGTCGAGTGTGTGGGTTATGAGACTCGAGAAAAATTCCACAGTTTTCCCAAGTTGGTCAGAGCTAAAATCGATTCATGTTCAGTTCCATTGGAAGTTGTTAAGAATGTTGAATTTTTGGTCACAGATAGAGTAATTCTATAAAATTTGTTTCTTATTTACTTTCCATTTATAGGGAAAAAATGTGATTTATGATGTTTAGATATTATTTTGTTTCTCTTGCAGATATGTAAAGAAGACCTGGTTTGTGAATTTCAGAATTTAGTTCAACTTGAGTTTGCCACCTTGGAGTATAGTGAGGGATGGCTTCACGTCTTGGAAGTGTTCAGGCGTTGTCCAAAGCTTCAAAATCTTGTCATTTGCATTGAAGGCAATGAAGAAGAATCAGTTTTGCCATACCCACTTACTGTTCCTACATGCATTTCATTGCACTTTAAAACCTGTTGCCTTAAATACTACCGTGGTTCTGCATTTGAGTTTCAATTTGCAGAATATATTATGCTGAATGCAAATTATTTACAGATCATGAAATTCCGCATTCGCAGTATTAAATATAAGAATCTTTTGAGAAGACATGATATGATAAGAGATTTATTATCATGCAGTAAGAGTTCAGATGCTTGTACACTTTCATTTGAAAAGTTCTGAAAAGTTAATGTTTTACTTTTATATTTGTGAATGTTTATTAAATTAATCTACTTTTTTTCACCTAATTAAAGTTTGTCAAATGTTTCTAAATTTAGTTTAGTTTCTGTTTCGTAATTTTCTTACAGATTAGTAGATGATATCATGAGTGTGTAGTTTTCATTCCTGAAAAGTTTAAATTCTATGAATAACTGTAAAATGTAAAAGAAAATCATTGGAAAAATAGTAATTAGTATTGGTTATTTTGTGGTAATTATTATAGAAAGTAGTACAATCCCCATGAAACTATTTACCTACTATCACTCAATTACAATATTGTCAAGTTAGAATTATAATATATCTTAATACAATTGCTGTGATGGATCTATGATGAAGAACCGTGTGTGAAGAATGATGAAAACACCCTTAGCAAACGAAAAGACCAAGCACACAACACTGTGAAATGCTCTCTGTAAACAGAGTAAGAAAAAGAGCACGAACAGAAGAACTCTAAAGAAGAGGGAAAGTGAAGAACGAAGATGATCTTATCACCTTAATGTCTTTCCAAGAATCCTTAATAGCTTTATTATCCACTACATTCCTCCATATTTAGATTCTAGAATATCTTTCCATTTTCCAAAATATTCCAACCCCAAATGTCATATCCATTTAGCTAACTGCATTAAACATTTTCAAATCTTAGTTCAGACCCCAACAAAATCACTACTAAGAGTGGCTAGTTAGTCTGCAGAATTATGCAGAACAGAATGCACACACTGGCTTTGCTGTTATGAGGTTATTCCTAACAAAAAAAAAATGTCTATGAACCAGTTCTAAAAACCTCTTAGATGGATAACAATTAGACTAATACAACACATAAACAATGGGTAAGCACAATGGGCAATGAGCAATAACAAATTTTATACCTAAATAAAAGATATTAATCTAACTTAATTATTGTCCAGAAACAATGAGAATCTGGATTCTTTTGTATAACAATTGAAAATCTGTTCACAAGTTAATTCAACCACCAAATAATATATTAATTAGAGTATAAGTCTTATTAAATTTTTTTCAATTGTAGAAAAATGACAAAGATGCTTTAAAAGTAAAGTATAATAAAACCAAAAAGTAATGTAAATGAAACCAAAACAAAAATATTTTACTAAGGACAAAAGCAGAAAAAAATACTATTAAGGAACATAAACAACCTCAACTTCAATATGATAGAAATCATATTTAATCAACCTTTTATTTTTGGATATATTATTTTAATTATATTTATTTTAGTTTTCAATTGCTATATATTTTTATATTGTATATTTAACGTTAATCTTATAATTATATCTAAGCTTTTCCTTACACTTCCCAAACTTTAGGTTTCTATGGCATGCACATCAATTCCAATGCATTATCAAACCATGAGTTATTCCTATAAGAAACTGAATTTTCTAGCCACTCTTTATATTCTAAATTTATATTACTGGTTCATAATAACTGAAATTTACTTAACCATTAAAAACATACCCAATACATTTTCTTTTTATTCTTTCATTTACCACTTAAATAAGGAATATTAAAAGGTAATGGATGCAAAATGTAACTGAAGGAAAATTATGTTTATCACTTAAAATATGTCAACACTGAAATAAATAAAAATTATAAGGAAATTTGAAAATTTTATTTAGGACCAAAAACACGACATACAAATTTATTAAAAGAAAATATTCGTATTAGTCTTCATCAATAGTTAATGTATCACTTAAAAAAAGTAGTCAAGTTATTTTATTTTTTACTGATAAAAAACTAATTTCACTGTAGAAGTCATAAGTTTAAAATTTAAGACTCTAGATATTAAATAGGGCCTTGAATTATGTTAAAAATATATATTTGTTACCTATCAAATAAAACACGAATAAAAATATGAATTTACCTATTTGAGTAAAAAAAAATGTGTAAAAAATATTAATAGAAATCTATCAGAGCGTAATCCAGAAAAAATGAATACAAATTAATACAATATAGAGTGAGACTATTGAAATTCTCAAAGCTTTTCCTTTCACTCCCCAAGGATTAGATTTCCCATGGCATCCACATCAATTCCAATGCACACATAAAGTCTCGTTAACCCATTTGACACGTTCAGCAATGAGTTATTCCTATAAGAAAGTGAAGCATCCTTGCATACTTTGCATCTCAACCATGGTTGATATCATCAGTAATTTTCCAGACTCAATCCTTTGTTTCATTCTCTCTTTTCTCCCAACCAAACAAGTTGTTGCAACCAGTGTTCTCTCCAAGCGCTGGAAACTTCTATGGCGTTTTGTTCCCTCTTTGGATTTCCACTTCGGTACGCCATATATGGATTATATGGATTGTGACTTACGAAAATTGATCTCCTCTTCCCTTATTTTCTCAGTGTACTATTTTTTAAATTTCTGTGAAACTTATCAACCCCTCCATAGATTACGCTTTACAAGTTGCGGTTTATACGATTTTCTTAGTATGGAGACATGCATTAAGACTGCATTGAAAATAAGTGGTAGACTTGAACACCTCGATATCAATCTGGATTGGTTTGTTCAGCTGCCCTCTGCAGTGTTTAGCTGCAAAACTCTTGTAGTTCTCAAGTTGGCCATCATAGCACCGAAAAATATTTCTTTAGTTGATTTGCCCTTGCTTAATATCTTGCATTTGAAATCTGTTCGTTCATTTAAATGTGAAGATCTTCAAAATTTTCTTTCTGGGTGTCTTAATCTAGATGGTTTGGAAGTTGGGTCTGGATTAGCCCCGAAATCGGCTGCTAATACTTCAGAAAAGTTTCCAAAATTGCTCAAGTTGATAAGAGCTAACATCCATACACATTTAGTTCCATTGGAGTTAAATAAGAATGTTGAAGTTTTGGTCACAGATAGGGTAATCCGTGTAAACTTTCTTTATTATTTACTTTTCATTTTTAAGGAAAAAACATCTGATGTTTTGATATTATTTTGTATCTCTTGCAGATATATAAAGATGACCTTGTCTTTGATCTTCATAATTTACTTCAACTTGAGTTGACCCGTTTCAATCTGAGTACGAAATGGTTTGAGGTCTTGAAATTGCTCAAGCATTGTCCAAAACTCAAAGCTCTTGTCATTGACATTTATGAGGTTTAATGATTTAAGTTTTTCAATTATTAATCTTCTTGTTATCTTTTCTTAAAACGTTAGGATTAATATAGTTTTATAATTGTTTTTAACAGAAAAAAAAATTAGTTGCTGAAGGCGATGAAAAAGCGCTTTTGCCATGCCCCGATCCTGTTCCTACATGCATTTCATTACACCTTAAAACCTGTCGTCTTAACAGGTTCAAGGGTTCTGTAGTCCATCTTCAATTTGCTGAATACATTATGAAGAATGCAAATTATTTACGGACCATGAAGTTCCGCTATGCTTCTAATTCTTTGAGAAGACATGATTTGACTAGTCATATATCCTCATGCATGAAGAGTTCTGATACTTGTACGCTTTCGTTTGAGTAGTTAAGGTCTGAGCAAGTGATGGTTTATTTTTGTTTTTATTTTCTGTAGTAACTGCAAGAATGTGGTTTTGCTTATCAAATGAATCTACTTTGATTTGGTTGGCGTAGAATTCCAATGTGATCCTACTTTTCTGTCATTGTGAACAGTGAAATCTTTTAACTATGATGCATTTGTTACTAATAATTGGTATGCGCAATGGATAATTAGCAATTAATAAATGAATTAATAGGGAAATAATATCCCAAACCGAACAAAATAACAAGCACAAAAGCGTAGGCTTAGACACTTGCTTTAACGTAACATAATTGTATCTTAAGTCAAGGAGTGCTCCTAAAAAACAAATGGCATGAAGCTATGCTATTAGAACCAGCTGCTGGACAAAGATTCAGCAATTCCTAGGCTCCATATCTTGCACCAATTATGCACCAACACTGCAGATTATGCAGCAGAAAAAAACCTAGGACAGCAGTGGTGCCTTTGTACTTACTATGGGTTGCAGCAATCATAAAGAACATCCACTTTCGTGCATTCCTTTCTTCCGCCTAAAAACTAGGCAAAACTAAATCTACCAGTGCGTTAGAAGCTGCTGGACATAAGTACACCATTGCCTAGGCTCCACAAACTTGCATCAATTATGTACCAAAACTGCAGTTTTTACATAAGACAGCATTGGTGCCTTATGCACCAAATCTGCAGAATTTATGCAGATTATGCAGCATAAAAGCATAAGACAGCAGTATTGCCTTTGTACATATTCTCCTGCTATACTCTCATCACAAAACTTCCATTGAGTGAAAGAGTACATATTCCCGAAAACGAAGTCATGTGGAAAAGTGCTTCGATTGAGTGAAAGAGCTTCCACAACAGATGCAGGATATTCCTCAGAAGTAATTTGTTGTGATGTGCTAACTTCCTCATCCCTGTATCATGTACTAAGTCCTCTTTCTACTCCTGGATGACATTCTGCACATGGTTCCTTTTCTACAGATTTTTGCATCATCTTTTAGGGGTAAAACTTCAAAGAGGCTTCTCCAAAAAATTCCTGGCATTCCAGCTCTCCCTGCATTTGAGATAGACAACAAACCTTCCTAGCTTCTAGCCAAGATCATTGCCAATCTATTAGGCTATTCATAAAAGATAAAAACAACTAACCTAGCTCATTTATGAGTGTTTTAAATTCTGTTTTAGATTATATTATAGAGAACCATTTTGCTGTTATTTAAACATGTTAAACACTACAGATAAAAGAAACCTGCAAAATAACACTCATAATCCTTAAGACAAAACAAAAGCAAAATCATACCTACAAAAGAACTTTACAAACAGTCATCAAGCATGTTGCCGAGTTATGCATCTTAAGCTCTCTTTCCTTTCCCAACATCTCGCCTAACATCCTCCTTCAAAATTCTCCTTCTAACTTCAACCATATCATTGACCGAGCCCATGATGTTGCACTTATATGCACCTCGTGTTCGGCTTCCCAATGTTACTTGATATTCGAAGTCTTCCTCTACATAAGATACTCCTGCAACCTTGCGTTTATCCTGCACATATACACACTTACCCTTGTATAACATACTTGCAAAGATTAACCACAACAATACCACTACCTTGAAACCCAGTCCCTGTATGCACAGTTAAAGGATTTAATTTTCCTCCTCATCGATGACTAAGCCTGTAGCTTGCTAGGTTAAAAATTTCTTCAGTATTCACTTTCTCCTCCCTGAAAACAACATTATTCCTTTGACTCCAAATATTCCATAATACCGCTACCCAAACGCCTTCCCAAAATAATTAATTATTATTTAATTAAATTAGATATCATTTTATAAACTAAAAAAAATTATTGGTATCTAAACTAGTTTATATTATTAATAATAGTTCTTAAATTCGTATCCAACTATTAGCTACCAAGATTTTAATAATTTACTACTTTATATTCTAAATTAATATCTATTAGTCTTGTATATGCTAATTTAAAATCTAAAATATTAATAGCCAAAAGTTGAGTAACTAATTTAAAAACTATTTTTTAATTTTTTATTAATAATAAAAACCACATGTGAATAATTTTTTAGAAATTAGTATCTATTTTTTCTCTTCTAAATTTGGTTTTTATTTAATGATTTTCTGGTAGTTTATATAAATATATGAATAAAAAATAAAATAATAAAATTATATCTTACATAAAAAAAATTAAAATATTTTATAACAAACGAAAATGGAACTTATTTAAACTACCATTAATAATAATAAATAATACTATCATATAGGGAATATAGCCCTAAACTTTTCCTTTCAGTTCCCAAGGTGTAGGTTTCTCATGGTATGCACATCAATTTAATTTCCAATGATAAAATAAAATATTTTTACACGATTTAATAAGTTGGGTGGTGAGATATTCCTACAATAAACTGAAGCAGCTTTGCATATTTTGGATTCTTAACCATGACTCATAGTTCCATCTTTTCTCTCAATCAAACACTATTCTTTCTACAGGGATTCTCATTATTATCATCAACTCATAAAGAAACACCATGTTTGTTCATAATTGATATTTAATACTTAACCAGTTTTTCAAGCAAGTGAACATTAAAAACATACAAAAGCATTTTCTTTTTATTTACCACTTAAATAAGGAATATTGAAAGGGATGCAAAATGTAACTGAAGGAAAATTATGTTAGTTTGGATCATATTGATTAATTTTTAAAATAACATGTTAATCCTTTTTATTCTTGACATATGAATAGTTGATCAATATGCCAATACTGAAATAAAACAAATTATAAGGAAACTTAGTAGTGGTCATCAATCATTAATGTATCACTTAATTTCATTGCAAAAGTCACAGGTTTAAAATCAATAAAAAACTTAAATATATTAAATAATATAAAATTTAAGACTCTCGATATGAAATAGAACCCTGAATAATATTAAAGAATGTGGGATGAAATAGGTGGTAGTCTGCAGAATTTATAAGAGGAAATGTGTTATATGCAAGGATTTGCTGTTTTAAAATAGTAGGGAGCAGTATAACCTTGGTTTTATGCAGGTATCCGTGAGTGCATGGGACACCAACTTCTCTACCACAAAATGGTGTATTTTGCTGAGAAGTTTGATATTCGACAGTCACAAATTCGTTAAATTGAAGAGTAATTTTCAAAAATTACTCAATTTATTAGATCTTGAATTTTAATGAACTTTTATTTTTTAAGCGATTCATAAAAGAATAAATCGAGCAAAAACCAATGAATATCTCAACTATAAGAAAGGACTTCATAATAGTCAATATGGGTCCTCACCACCCCTCAATGCACGATGTTCTTAGACTTATTGTTACTCTAGATGGTGAGGATGTTATTGATTGTGAACCGATATTGGGTAATTTACACAGAGGAATGGAAAAAATAGCGGAAAACCGAACAATTATACAATATCTGCCTTATGTAACACGTTGGGACTATTTAGCTACTATGTTCACAGAAGCAATAACTGTAAATGGACCTGAACAGTTGGGAAATATTCAAGTACCTAAAAGAGTCAGCTATATCCGAGTAATCATGTTGGAGTTAAGCCGTATAGCTTCTCACCTACTATGGTTAGGACCTTTTATGGCAGATATTGGTGCACAAACCCCTTAACCGAAAATTGTGAAATTTCGCCCAAATTTCTACAATTTCATTCCGGGTCTGTATTGCGTTGAAAAAATTCACCCAAGTACTTTCATATGTTGTTTTACCCAGGTAAGGAGGCACGTCCATAACCAAATCACAAAAAGAAGATACGGGGAAGAAAAGCAAAAATGTTTTGTTTTCGAAAAACCAGTTTTTTTCACTCTAGGTCTGCGACTTACTATGGCTTGCTCCTTGGGTATTTTGGTATGAAATTTTTACAAGACATTCGTCACTGTGTCTATTGAGTTTTGGCTGAGATTTGAGCCCCAGATTCGTCCCACAAGACCGGCAATAAATTTTTTATTCATCACTGCCAAGGCTGAAAGGAATGTTCGTTTGTGTGCGAAACTGTTTGATTTTTTTCGTGGGTGACTACTCATCCGTTTGACCTGAAATTTGTGGCGTTTTGTCCCAAATTCAGTGGAGGTTCTGACGTGGAATTTTAGGAAAAAACTATTTCGGGAGAATTTTTCAGAAATTTTGTGCAAACCAAGGCTTTCCTCTACCAACACTTGTGAAATTCCGCCCTAATTTCTGCAATTTCATTCTGGGTCCGTATTGCGCTGAAAAAATTCACACAAGTACTTTCATATGTTGTTTGCACCCAGGTAAGGAGGCACGTCCATAAACAAATCACAAAAAGAAGATACGGGGAAGAAAAGCCAGGACGTTTTGTTTTTGGAAAACAAGTTTTGTTCACTCTCGGTCTGCGACTTACTAAGGCTTGCTCCTGGGGTATTTTGGTATGAAATTTTTAGCAGACATTCGTTACTGTGTCTATTGAGTTTTGGCAGATATTTGAAACCATGATTCGTCCCACAAGAGTGGCAATAAATTTTTTATTCATCACTTCCAGGGCTGAAAGGAATGTTCGTTTGTGTGCGAAACTGTTTGATTTTTTTTCGTGGGTGACTACTCATCCGTTTGACCTGAAATTTGTCGCGTTTTGTCCCAAATTCAGTGGAGGTTCTGACGTGGAATTTCAGGAAAAAACTATTTCGGGAGAATTTTTCAGAAATTTTGTGCAAACCAAGGCTATCATCTACCGAAACTTGTGAAATTCCGCCCTAATTTAAGCAATTTCATTCCGGGTCCGTATTGCACTGAAAAAATTCACACAAGTACTTTCATATGTAGTCCCAGGTAAGGAGGCACATCCATAAACAAATCACAAAAAGAAGATACGGGGAAGAAAAGCAAGGACGTTTTTTTTCCGGAAAACCAGTTTTTTTCACTCTCGGTCTGCGACTTACTACGCCTTGCTCCTTGGATATCTTGCTCTGAAATTTTTACCAGACATTCGTCACTGTGTCTATTGAGTTTTGGCCGAGATTTGAGCCCCAGATTCAACCCACACGACTGAAAGGAAGGTTCGTTTGTGTGCCAAACTGTTTGATTTTTTTGTGAGGAATACTCATCCGTTTGACCTGAAATTTGTCGAGTTTTGTCCCAAATTCAGTGGAGATTCTTACGTGGAATTTCACGAAAAACCTATTTCAGGAGAATTTTTCAGAAATTTTGTGCAAACCAAGGCTATCCTCTACCGAAACTTGTGAAATTGCGCCATTATTTCTGCAATTTCATTCCGGGTCCGTATTGCGCTGCAAAAAAAATTCACACAAGTACTTTCATATGTTGTTTGCACCCAGGTAAGGAGGCACGTCCATAAACAAATCCCAACAAGAAGATTCGGGGAAGAAAAGCCAGGACGTTTTGTTTTCGGAAAACCAGTTTTGTTCACTCTCGGTCTGCGACTTACTACGGCTTGCTTCTTGGGTATTTTGGTATGAAATTTTTACCAGACATTCGTTAGTGTGTCTATTGAGTTTTGGCTGAGATTTGAGCACCAGATTCGTCCCACAAGACTGGCAATAAATTTTTTATTCATCACTGCCAGGGCTGAAAGGAAGGTTCGTTTGTGTACTAAACTGTTTGATTTCTTTCGTGGGTGAATACTTATCCGTTTGACCTGAGATTGATCGTGCTTTTTCCCAAATTCAGTGGAGATTCTTACGTGGACTTTCAGGAAAAAACTATTTCGGGGGAATTTTTCAAAAATTTTGTACAAACCAAGGCTATCCACAACCGAAACTTGTGAAATTCCGCCTTAATTTATGGAATTTCATTCCGTGTCTGTATTGCGCTGCAAAAAAATCCACACAAGTACTTTCATATGTTGTTTGCACCCAGGTAAGGAGGCGCGTCCATAAACAAATCCCAACAAGAAGATTCGGGAAAGAAAAGCCAGGACGTTTTGTTTTCGGAAAACCAGTTTTGTTCACTCTCGTTCTGCGACTTACTACGGCTTGCTCCTTGAGTATTTTGGTCTGAAATTTTTTCCAGACATTCGTCACTGTGTCTATTGAGTTTTGGCTGAGATTTGAGCCCAACATTCGTGCCACAAGACCGACAATAAATTTTTTATTCATCACTGCCAGGGCTGAAGGAAGGTTCGTCTGTGTGCGAAACTGTTTAACTTTTTTCGTGGGTGAATACTCATCCGTTTGACCTGAAATTTGTCGCGTTTTGTCCCAAATTCAGTGGAGATTGTTACGTGGAATTTCAAGCAAAAACTATTTCGGGAGAATTTTTCAGAAATTTTGTACAAACCAAGGGTATCCTTTACCGAAACTTGTGAAATTCCGCCCTAATTTCTACAATTTCATTCCGGGTCCGTATTGCACTGAAAAAAATTCACACAAGTACCTTCGTATGGTGTTTGAACCCAGGTAAG
Organism: Phaseolus vulgaris; assembly: GCF_051622355.1. NCBI lineage: Eukaryota > Viridiplantae > Streptophyta > Magnoliopsida > Fabales > Fabaceae > Phaseolus > Phaseolus vulgaris. The sequence goes on along the minus strand of NC_143501.1, from coordinate 3,096,120 downwards.
GAGGCACGTCCATAACCAAATCACAAAAAGAAGATATGGGGAAGAAAAGCCAGGACGTTTTGTTTTCGGAAAAACAGTTTTATTCACTCTCGATCTGCGACTTACTACGGCTTGCTCCTTTGGTATTTTGGTCTGAAATTTTTACCAGACATTCGTCACTGTGTCTATTGCGTTTTGGCTGAGATTTGAGCCCCAGATTGGTGCCACAAGACCGACAATAAATTTTTTATTCATCACTGCCAGAGCTGAAAGGAAGGTTGGTCTGTGTGCGAAACTGTTTGATTTTTTTCATGGGTGAATACTCATTCGTTTGACCTGAAATTTGTCGCGTTTTGCCCCAAATTCAATGGAGATACTTACGTGGAATTTCAGGAAAAACTATTTCGGGATAATTTCTCAGAAATTTTGTGCAAACCAAGGCTATGCTCTACCGAAACTTGTGAAATTCCGCCCTAATTTCTGCAATTTCATTCCTGGTCCGTATTACGCTGAAAAAAATTAACACAAGTACTTTCATATGTTGTTTGCACCCAGGTAAGGAGGCACGTCCATAAACAATTCAAAAAAGAAGATACGCGGAAGAAAAGCCAGGACGTTTTGTTTTCGGAAAACCAGTTTTGTTCACTCTCAGTCTGCAACTTACTACGGCTTGCTCCTTGGGTATTTTCGTCTGAAATTTTTACCAGACATTCGTCACTGTGTCTATTGAGTTTTGGTTGAGATTTGAGCCCCAGATTCGTGCCACAAGACCGGCATTAAATTTTTTATTCATCACTGCCAGGGCTGAAGGAAGTTTCATCTGTGTGCGAAACTGTTTGACGTTTTTCGTGGGTGAATACTCATCCGTTTGACCTGAAATTTGTCGCGTTTTCTCCCAAATTCAGTGGAGATTCTTACGTGGAATTTCAAGAAAAAACTATTTCGGGAGAATTTTTCAGAAATTTTGTGCAAACCAAGGGTATCCTCTACCGAAACTTGTGAAATTCCGCACTAATTTATGCAATTTCATTCCGGGTCCGTATTGCGCTGAAAAAAATTCACACAAGTACCTTCGTATGGTGTTTGCACCCAGGTAAGGAGGCACGTCCATAACCAAATCACAAAAAGAAGATACGGGGAAGAAAAGCCAAGACGTTTTGTTTTCGGAAAACCAGTTTTATTCACTCTCAGTCTGCGATTTACTACGGCTTGCTCCTTGGGTATTTTGGTATGAAATTTTTACCAGACATTCGTCACTGTGTCTATTCAGTTTTGACTGAGTTTTGAGCCCCAGATTCTTGCCACAAGACCGGCAATAAATTTTTTATTCATCACTACACGGGCTTAAAGGAAGGTTCGTTTGTGTGCGAAACAGTTTGACGTTTTTCATTGGTGAATACTCATCCGTTTGACCTGAAATTTGGCACGTCTTGTCCCAAATTCAGTGGAGATTCTTACATGGAATTTCAGGAAAAAACTATTTCGGGAGAATTTTTTAGAAATTTTGAGCAAAGCAAGGCTATCCTCAACCGAAACTTGTGAAATTCCACCCTAATTTCTGCAATTTCATTCTGGGTCCGTATTGCGCTAAAAAAAATTCACACAAGTACTTTCATATGTTGTTTGCACCCAGGTAAGGAGGCACGTCCATAACCAAATCACAAAAAGAAGATACGGGGAAGAAAAGCCAGGACGTTTTGTTTTCGAAAAACCAGTTTTGTTCACTATCGGTCTTCGACACACTACGACTTGTTCGTTGGGTATTTTGGTATGAAATTTTTACCAGACATTTGTCACTGTGTCTATTGAGTTTTGGCTGAGCATTGAGCCCCAGATTCGTCCCCCAACACCGGCAATAAATTTTTTATTAATCATTGCCAGGGCTGAAAGGAAGGTTCGTCTCTGTGCGAAACTGTTTGATTTTTTTCGTGGGTCAATACTCATCCGTTTGACCTGAAATTTGTCGCGTTTTGTCCCAAATTCATTCTTACGTGGAATTTCAGGAAAAAACTATTTCGGGAGAATTTTTCAGAAATTTTGTGCAAACCAAGGCTATCCTCTACCGAAACTTGTGAAATTCCACCCTAATTTCTGCAATTTCATTCCGGGTCCGTATTGCGCTGAAAAAAATTCACACAAGTATTTTCATACGTTGTTTACACCCAAGTAAGGAGGCACGACCATAAAGAAATCACAAAGAGAAGATACGGGGAAGAAAAGCCAGGACGTTTTGTTTTCGGAAAACCAGTTTTGTTCACTCTCGGTCTGCGACTTACTACGGCTTGCTCCTTTGGTATTTTGGTTTGATAGTTTTACCAGACATTCGTCACTGTGTCTATTGAGTTTTGGCTGAGATTTGAGCCCTAGATTCGTGCCACAAGACCGGCAATAAATTTTTTATTCATCAGTGCCAGGGCTGAAAGGAAGGTTCGTCTGTGTGCGAAACTGTTTGATTTTTTCGTGGGTGAATACTCATCCGATTGACCTGTAATTTGTCGCGTTTTGTCCCAAATTAAGTGGAGATTCTTACGTGGAATTTCAGGAAAAAACTATTTTAGGAGAATTTTTCAGAAATTTTGTGCAAACGAAGGCTATCCTCTACCAAAACTTGTGAAATTCCGTCTTAATTTCTGCAATTTCATTTCGGTTTCGTATTGCGCTGAAAGGAATTCACACAAGTACTTTCATATGTTGTTTGCACCCAGGTAAGGAGGCACGTCCATAACCAAATCACAAAAAGAAGATACGGGGAAGAAAAGCCAGGACGTTTTGTTTTCAGAAAACCAGTTTTGTTCACTCTCGGTCTGCGACTTACTACGGCTTGCTCCTTGGGTATTTTGGTCTGAAATTTTTACCAGACATTCGTCACTGTGTCTATTGAGTTTTGGTTGAGATTTGAGCCCCAGATTCGTCCCACAAGACCGACAATAAATTTTTTATTCATCACTGCCAGGGCTGAAAGGAAGGTTCGTCTGTGTGTGAAACTGTTTGATTTTTTTCGTGGGTGAATACTCATCCGTTTGATCTGAAATTTGTCGCATTTTGTCCCAAATTCAGTGGAGATTCTTACGTGGAATTTCAGGAAAAAACTATTTCGGGAGAATTTTTCATAAATTTTGTGCAAACCAAGGCTATTCTCTACCGAAACTTGTGAAATTTCGCCCTAATTTATGCAATTTCATTCCGCGTCCTTATTGCGCTGAAAAGAATTCACACAAGTACTTTCATATGTTGTTTGCACCCAGGTAAGGAGGCACGTCTAAAAACAAATCACAAAAACAAGATACAGGGAAGAAAAGCCAGGACGTTTTGTTTTCGGAAAACCAGTTTTTTTCACTCTCGGTCTGCGACTTACTACGGCTTGCTCCTTGGGTATTTTGGAATGCAATTTCTACCAGACATTTGTCACTGTGTCTATTGAGTTTTGGTTGAGATTTGAGACCCAGATTCTTCCAACAAAACTGGCAATAATTTTTTTATTCATCACTGCGAAACTGTTTGATTTTTTTATCCAACAAGGTTCGTCTGTGTGCGGAACTGTTTGATTTTTTTCGTGGGTGAATACTCATCCGTTTGACCTGAAATTTGTCGCGTTTTATCCCAAATTCAGTGGAGATTCCTACGTGGAATTTCAGGAAAAAACTATTTCAGAAGAATTTTTCAAAAATTTTGTGCAAACCAAGGCTATCCTCAACCGAAACTTGTGAAATTCCGCCTTAATTTATGGAATTTCATTCCGTGTCTGTATTGCGCTGCAAAAAAATCCACACAAGTACTTTCATATGTTGTTTGCACCCAGGTAAAGAGGAGCGTCCATAAACAAATCCCAACACGAAGATTCGGGGAAGAAAAGCCAGGACATTTTGTTTTCGGAAAACCAGTTTTGTTCACTCTCGGTCTGCGACTTACTACGGCTTGCTCCTTGGGTATTTTGGTCTGAAATTTTTTCCAGACATTCGTCACTGTGTCTATTGAGTTTTGACTGAGATTTGAGCCCCAGATTCGTGCCACATGACCGGCAATAAATTTTTTATTCATCACTGCCAGGGCTGAAGGAAGGTTCGTTTGTCTGCGAAACTATTTAACTATTTTCGTGGGTGAATACTCATCCGTTTGACCTGAAATTTGTCGCGTGTTGTCCCAAATTCAGTGGAGATTCATACGTGGAATTTCAGGAAAAAACTATTTCGGGAGAATTTTTCAGAAATTTTGTGCAAACCAAGGCAATCCTCTACCGAAACTTGTGAAATTCTGCCTTAATTTCGGCAATTTCATTCTGTGTTCGTATTGCGCTGAAAAGAATTCACACAAGTACTTTCATATGTTGTTTGCACCCAGGTTAGGAGGCACGTCCATAAACAAGTCACAAAAAGAAGATACGGGGAAGAAAAGCCAGGACGTTTTGTTTTCGGAAAACCAATTTTGTTCACCCTCGATCTGCGACTTACTACGGCTTGCTCCTTGGGTATTTTGGTCTGAAATTTTTACGAGACATTCGTCACTGTGTCTATTGAGTTTTGGCTGAGATTTGGGCTCCATATTCGTCCCACAAGACTGGCAATAAATTTTTTATTCATCACTGCCAGAGCTGAAAGGAAGGTTCGTCTGTGTGCGAAACTGTTTGATTTTTTTCGTGGATGAATACTCATCCGTTTGACATGAAATTTGTCGCGTTTTGTCCCAAATTCAGTGGAGATACTTGCGTGGAATTTCAGGAAAAAACTATTTCGGGAGACTTTTTCATAAATTTTGTACAAACCAAGGCTATTCTCTACCGAAACTTGTGAAATTCCGCCCTAATTTCTGCAATTTCATTCCGTGTCCGTATTGGGCCGAAAAGAATTCACACAAGTACTTTCATATGTTTTTTAAACCCAGGTAAGGAGGCACGTCCATAAACAAATCACGAAAAGAAGATACGGGGAAGAAAATCCAGGACCTTTTTTTTTCGGAAAACCAGTTTTGCTCACTCTTGATCTGCGACTTACTACGGCTTGCTCCTTGGGTATTTTGGTCTGAAATTTTTACCAGACATTCGTCACTGTGTCTATTGAGGTTTGGCTGAGATTTGAGCACCCAGATTCGTCCCAAAAGACTGGCAATAAATTTTTTATTCATCACCGCCATGGCGAAAAGGAAGGTTCTTTCGTATGCGAAACTGTTTGATTTTTTTCGTGGGTGAATACACATCCGTTTGACTTGAAATTTGTTGCGTTTTGTCTCAAATTCAGTGGAGATTCTTACGTGGAGTTTCAGGAAAAAACTATTTTGGGAGAATTTTCAGAAATTTTGTGCAAACCAAGGCTATCCTCTACCGAAACTTGTGAAATTTCGCCCTAATTTCTGCAATTTCTTTCCGGATTCGTATTGCCCTTAAAAAAATTCACACAAGTACTTTCATATGTTGTTTACACCCAGGTTTGGAGGCACGTCCATAACCAAATCACAAAAAGAAGATACGGGGAAGTAAAGCCAGGATATTTTGTTTTTGGAAAACCAATTTTGTTCGCTCTCGGTCTGCAACTTACTACGGCTTGCTCCTTGGGTATTTTGCTCTGAAATTTTTACCAGACATTCGTCAGTGTGTCTGTTGAGTTTTGGCTGAGATTTGAGCCCCAGATTCGTCCCAAAAGACTGGCAATAAATTTTTTATTCATCACTGCTAGGGCTGAAAGGAAGGCTCGTTTGTGTGCGAAACTGTTTGATTTTTTTCGAGGGTGAATACTTATCCGTTTGACCTGAAATTTACCGCGTTTTGTCCCAAATTCAGTGGAGATTCTTACGTGGAATTTCAGGAAAAAACTATTTCGGGAGAATTTTTCAGAAATTTTGTGCAAACCAAGGCTATCCTCTACCGAAACTTGTGAAATTCCGCCCTAATTTCTGCAATTTCTTTCCGGATCCGTATTGCCCTGAAAAATATTCACACAAGTACTTTCATATGTTGTTTACACCCAAGTAAGGAGGCACGTCCATAACCAAATCACAAAAAGAAGATACGGGGAAGAAAAGCCAGGAAATTTATTTTTTGGAAAACCAGTTTTGTTCGCTCTCGGTCTGCAACTTACTACGGCTTGCTCCTTGGGTATTTTGCTCTGAAATTTTTACCAGACATTCGTCATTGTGTCTGTTGAGTTTTGGCTGACATTTGAGCCCCAGATTCATCCCAAAAGACCGGCAATAAATTTTTATTCATCACTGCCAGGGCTGAAAGGAAGGTTCGTCTGTGTGCGAAACTGTTTGATTTTTTTTGTGGGTGAATACTCATCCGTTTGACCTGAAATTTGTCGCGTTTTGTCCCAAATTCAGTGGAGATTCTTACGTGGAATTTCAGGAAAAAACTATTTCGGGAGAATTTTTTAGAAATTTTGAGCAAACCAAGGGTATCCTCTACCGAAACTTGTGAAATTCCCCCCTAATTTCTGCAATTTCATTCCAAGTTCGTATTGTGCTGTAAAAAATTAACATAAGTACTTTCATATGGTGTTTGCACCCAGGTAAGGAGGCACGTCCATAACCAAATCACAAAAAGAAGATACGGGGAAGAAAATCCAGGACGTTTTGTTTTCGGAAAACCAGTTTTGTTCACTCTCGGTCTGCGACTTACTACGGCTTGCTCCTTGGGTATTTTGGTCTGAAATTTTTACCAGATATTCGTCACTGTGTCTATTGAGTTTTGGCTGAGATTTGAGCCCCAGATTCGTCTCACAAGACTGGCAATAAAATTTTTATTCATCACTGCAAGGGCTGAAAGGAAGGTTCGTAGTGCGAAACTGTTTGATTTTTTTCGTGGGTGAATACTCATCCGGTTGACCTGAAATTTGTCGCGTTTTGTCCCAAATTCAGTGTAGATTATTACGTGGAATTTTAGGAAAAAACTATTTCGGGAGAATTTTTCAGAAATTTTGCGCAAACCAAGACTAGCCTCTATTAAAACTTGTGAAATTTCGCCCTACTTTATGCAATTTTATTCTGGGTCCGTTTTGCGCTGTAAAAATTCACACAAGTACTTTCATATGTTGTTTGCACCAGGGAAGGAGGCACGTCCATAAACAGATCACAAAGAGAAGTTACGTTTTCGGAAAACCGCTTTCGTTAACTCTCGGTCTGGGATTTATTACGCCTTACTCCTTGGGTATTTTGGTCTGAAATTTTTACCAGACATTCTTCATCGTGTCAATTGAGTTTTGGCTGAGATTTTAGCCCCAGATCCGTCCCACAAGATTTGCAATAAATTTGTTATTCATCATTGCCCAGGCTGATAAGAAGGTTCGTTTGTGTGTGAAACTGTTTTATTTTTTCTAGGTGAATACTCATTCGTTTGACCTGAAATGTATTGCATTTTGTCCCAAATTCAGTCGATATTCTTGCATGGAATTTCAGGAAAAAACAATTTCGGAAGAATTTTTCAGAAATTTTGTGCAAACCAAGGCTATCCTCTACCAAAACTTGTGAAATATCACCCTACTTTTTGGGTATTTTATTCTGGGTCCGTATTGCACTGAAAAAATTCACACACGTACTTTCATATGCTGTTTACACCCAGGTAAGGAAGCATGTCCATAAACAGATCACAGAGAGAAGATACGGGGCAGAAAAGTCATGACGTACTTTTTTCGGAACACTGATTTCGTTCACTCTCAGTCTGGGACTTACTACGCCTTACTCCTTGGGTATTTTGGTCTGAAATTTTTACCAGACATTCTTCATCGTGTCAATTATGTTTTGACTGACATCTCAGCCCCAGAATCGTCCCACAAGATTCGCAATAAATTTTTTATTCATCACTGCCCGGGATGATAGGAAGGTTCGTTTGAGAGTGAAACTGTTTTATTTTTTTCCTAAATGAATACTCATCCCTTTGACCTGAAATCTGACGTGTTTTTTCCCAAGTTCGGTAGAGATTCTTACGTGGAATTTTACGAAAAATATATTTCGAGAGAATTTTTCAGAAATTTTGTGCAAACCAAGGCTATCCTCTACCAAAACTTGTGAAATTTCGGCCTACTTTCTGCAATTTTATTTTGAGTCCGTATTGCGCTGAAAAAATTCACACAAGTACTTTCATATGTTGTTTGCACCACGTCCATAAACAGATCACAAAGAGAAGTCAGGATGTTTACTTATCGGAAAACCGGTTTTGTTCATTCTCGGTCTGGGACTTACTACGCCTTACTCCTTCATCGTGTCTACGGAGTTTTGGCTGAGATTTCAGCCTATGATTTGTCCCACAAGATTCGCAATAAATTTTTTATTCATCACTGCCCGGGGTGATATGAATGTTCGTTTGTGTGTGAAACTGTTTTATTTTTTTCCTAGGTGAATACTCATCCATTTTACCTTAAATCCGTCACCTTTGTCCCAAATTTAGTGGAGATTCTTACGTGGAATTTCAGGAAAAAACTATTTTCGAAAAAAATTTCATAAATTTTGTGAAAACAAGGCTATCCTCTACCAAAACTTGTGAAATTTCGCCCTACTTTTTGCAATTTTATTTTGGGTCCGTATTGCGTTGAAAAAATTCACACAAGTATTTTCATATGTTGTTTGCACCCAAGTAAGGAGGTACCTCCATAAACAGATCACAATGAGTAGATACGGGGATGAAAAGCCATGATGTATTGTTTTCGGAAAACCGGTTTTGTTCACTCTCGGTCTAAGACTTACTACGCCTTACTCCTTGAGTATTTTGGTCTGAAATTTTTACCAGACATTCGTCATCGTGTGTATTGAGTTTTGGCTGAGATTTCAACCCCAGATTCGTTCCACAAGATTCGCAATAACTTTTTTATTCATCACTGCTCGAGCTGATAGGATGGTTTGTTTGTGTGTGAAACTGTTTTATTTTTTTCTTAGGTAAATACTCATTTTTTTGATCTGAAATCTTTCGCGTTGTGTCCCAAATTCTGTCGAGATTCTTAAGTGGGATTTCAGGAAAAAACTATTTTGGGAGAATTTTTCAGAAATTTTTTGCAAACCAAGGCTATCCTCTACCAAAACTTGTGAAATTTCACCCTACTTTTTGCAATTTTATTCTGGGTCCGTATTGCGCTGAAAAAATTCACACAAGTAGTTTCATATGTTGTTTGCACCCAGGTAAGGAGGCACGTTCATAAACAAATCACAAAGAGAATATACGGTGAAGAATAATCATGACGTATTGTTTTTGGAAAACCGGTTTCGTTCACTCTCGGTCAGGGACTTACTATGCCTTACTCCTTGGGTATTTTGGTCTGAAATTTTTACCAGACATTCGTCATCGTGTGTATTGAGTTTTGGCTGAGATTTCAACCCAGATTCGTTCCACAAGATTCACAACAAATTTTTTATTCATCACTGCTCGGGCTGATAGGAATGTTCGTTTGTGTGTGAAACATTTTTATTTTTTTCTTAGGTGAATACTCATCCGTTTGACCTGAAATCTTTCGCGTTGTGTCCCAAATTCAGTCAAGATTCTTACGTGGAATTTCAGGAAAAAACTATTTCGGGAGAATTTTTCAGAAATTTTTTGCAAACCAAGGCATCCTCTACCAAAACTTTTGAAATTTTGCCCTACTTTCACACACAAACGAACCTTCCTATCAGTCTGGGCAGTGATGAGTAAAAAACTTATTGCGAATCTTGTGGGACGAATCTGGAGCTCAAATCTAAGCCAAAACTCAATAGACACGATGACGAATGTCTGGTAAAAATTTCGGACCAAAATACCCAAGGAGTAAGGCGTAATAAGTCGCAGACCGGGAGTGAACAAAACCAGTTTTCCGAAAACAAAACGTCCTGGCTTTTCTAACCCATATCTTCTCTTTGTGATCTGTTTATGGACGTGCCTCATTTCTTGGGTGCAAACAACGTATGAAAGTACATGTGTGAATTTTTTCAACGCAATACAGACCCAGAATAAAATTGCAGAAAGTAGGGTGAAATTTCACAAGTTTTGCTAGAGGATAGCTTTGGTTTTCAGAAATTTTCTGAAAAATTTTCCCGAAATAGTTTTTTCATGAAATTCTACGTAAGAATCTTGACTGAATTTGGGTGAAAACGGGACATATTTCAAGTCAAACGAATAAGTATTCACCTAGGAAAAAAATAAAACAGTTTCACACACAAACGAACCTTTCTATCAGCCGGGGCAGTGATGAATAAAATTTTTATGGTGAATCTTGTGGGACGAAACTGGGACTGACATCTCAGCCAAAACTCAATAGACATGATGATGAATGTCTGGTAAAAATTACATACCAAAATACCCATGGAGTAAGGCGTAATAAGTCCCAGACCGAGAGTGAGTAAAACCGATTTTCCGAAAACAAAACGTCCTAGCTTTTCTTCCCCGTATCTTCTCTTTCTGATCTGTTTATGGACGTGCCTCCTTACCTTGGTGCAAAAAACATATGAAAGTACTTGTGATAATTTTTTTAGGGCAATATGGACCCAGAATAAAATTGCAGAAAGTAGGGCGAAATTTCACAAGTTTTGGTAGAGGATAGTCTTGGTTTGCACAAAATTTCTGAAAAATTCTCCCGAAATAGTTTTTTCCTGAAATTCCACGTAAGAATCTCGACTGAATTTGGGAGAAAACAGGACAGATCTCAGGTCAAACGAATGAGTATTCACCTAGGAAAAAAAATAAAACAGTTTCACACACAAACGAACCTTCCTATCAGTCGGGGCAGTGATGAATAAAAAAATTATTTTCAGTCTTGTGGGACGAATCTGGGGCTCAAATCTCAGCCAGAACTCAATAGACACGGCGACAAATGTCTGGTAAAAATTTCAGACCAAAATACCCAAGGAGCAAGCCGTAGTAAGTCGCAGACCGAGAGTGAACAAAACTAGTTTACCGAAAACAAAATGTCCTGGCTTTTCTTCCCCGTATCTTCTTTTTGTGATTTGTTTATGGATGTGCCTCCTTACCTGGGTGCAAACAACATATGAAAGTACTTGTGTGAATTTTTTTCAGCGCAATATGGACCCGGAATGAAATTGCAGAAATTAGGGCGGAATTTCACAAGTTTCGGTAGGTGAGGTATAAGTTCCAAGTTTAACTGTATTGATATCTCATTATGATCTAGTTTGTCCCTTTTAAAAATCCTCACACACAACTCCAAATTTCATTAACACTTTCTTTGATTCCACCCAACTTGAAATTAACAAAATACGTTTTACCTTGGATGGAATACAATGTGATTGGGCAGTGTGATTGGGCAGTTTAGAGATGAGCTGGACTATGAACAACTGGGTGACGAATTTGTGAAAGGAGGCATGTGCAAGGTTAGGATGAGGTATAAGGGGGATAACCTTGTCCTTCTTACTCTATAAGAAGGGAATAACATCGAGTAGCTGATTAACCTCAATAAAGAATCGAGGAGCTGATTAACCTCAATAAAGAATGGTTTGAGAGTGTTTTCCAGAACATCGAACCATGGTCGGCGGAGCATGTTGCGAGCCACAAAGTTGTGTGGGTGAGATGTTATGGGCTTCCTATAACATTATGGAATATGAATTGCTTTTCGAAGGTGGTAGGTGAGGTAGCAACCTTAGTATCCATAGATGAATCGAGGCGCTGTGGGAAAACCTAGAGTATGCGAGACTCCAAGTTCGCTTGCTCAAAAATTGTAATGCTAAAGTGACTAAAAGTATGAGGATTAAAAGTATGAGGATTAATGGCCAAATGCTAAGCATCTACATTGAAGAAGAACACCCTACAAAATTTGAGGTCAGTGTATGTGCCATCGAAATTGTTTTATTCCTCCGATAGCGTCTCTTCATCAGAGACCTACGTTGAGGAAACGGCACAGTCGGTGTCAAGCGGTGAGGCGGAGGTCATGGTTGGAGGGGTAGACCGCCGATCAGAGGAGGAGAGGGAGGGGAGACCCTAAGTGCAAATAGGACAAAAGGATCGTATTCTAAGGTACCTGCTATCATCAGAAAAGAACCCTTGTTTATTCACTAAAGAGGAAATTAAGGGCGAGAAGAAGTCTGCTCAAGATGAACAAGCATATTCAGTCCCAAAAACTACCATTTTATGCATGTTGAACTCGCAAAGTTGGTGATGGATTAAGAATGAAGGGTACGCAGAGTAAACCCAATGCAAAAATGCAAAATATTTCAAAATTAAAAAAAAAATTATAAATAATTAAAATACTAATATTAATATTTATAGGGAGGAGTATCTCAAACAACATTTTTATACAAATTAATGTTATGTATAATGACACCTACTATTGAAATTCTCTAAACTTGTCCTTTCACTTCCCAAGGATTAGATTTGCCATGGCATGCACATCAATTCCAATGCAAACATAAAGTCTTATTAAGCGATTTGATCCGTTGAACGATGAGTTATTCTTATAAGAGAGTGAAGCATCCAAGCACACTTTGCATTCTCAACCATGGCTGATATCATGAGTAGTTTCCCAGACTCAATCCTTTGCTACATTCTCTCTTTTCTCCCAACCAAAGATGTTGTTGCAACCAGTGTTCTCTCCAAGCGTTGGAAACTTCTATGGCGTTCAGTTACCTCAATGGATTTCGATCATCATGACCGAATGGATTTTGACAAAGATGCCTGCTCTCGCTTTCTTGTCCCAGTGTATTCTATTCTGCTTTGGCGTGATATGGACCAACCCCTCCATAGATTACGCCTTAGATGTTGTTCTTTCTAATCATTATAGAGTTCAGACATGGATTAAGGCTGCAATGAGAAGAAGTGGTAAACTTAAACACCCCGACCTCAATCTGGATTTGTTCCTTGCGGTGCCCTCTGTTGTGTTTAGCTGCAAAACTCTAGTAGTTCTCAAATTGTCCCACTTAATGCTGAGCAATATTTCTTTTGTTCATTTGCCCTTGCTTAAAATCTTGCATTTGAATTCTGTTATACTCACAAAATGTGACGATCTTCTTCAACACTTTCTTTCTGGCAGTCCTAATCTAGAGGACTTGTTAGTCAAAACTTTTGGTGATAATACTGCAGAAAAATTCCACATATTGCCCAAGTTGGTCAGAGCTAACATCGATCTTCTTGTAGTTCCATTGGAAATTGTTAAGAACGTTGAAGTTTTGGTCACATTTTGGGTAATGTGTGTAAAATTTGTTTCTTGTTACTTTCCATTTTAAGCGAAAAAAAATTGGATTTCTGATGTTTTGATATTATTTTGTATCCTTGCAGATATATCAATATAACTTGGATTTTGATTTTCAGAATTTAGTTCAATTTGAATTGAACCATATGAACATTCATAAGGAATGGAATAAGGTCTTGGAAGTGCTGAGGCATTGTCCAAAGCTTCAAACTCTTGTCCTTGGCAAGGTTTAATGATTTAAGTTTCTCAAATATATATGAATCTTGTTATTTTTCTTGAAACATTGTGGTTAATATAATTTTATAATTGTTTTTTTACAGGACAATGTGCTGCTTGAATATGATGAAGAAACATTTTTACACTCACAACCTGTTCCTACATGCATTTCATTACACCTTAAAACCTTTTGTCTTGACAATTACAGCGGTTATGGAGTTGAATTTGAATTTGCAAGGTATATTATGCAGAATGCAAAGTATTTACAGACCATGAAATTCTGCATTAACAGTGGTGCTTATGATAGTCTTTTGAGCAGACATGATATGATAAGAGGTATATCCCCATACAAGAAGAGTTCAGATGCTTGTACACTTTGTTTTGAGAAGTTAAGGTCTGATTATTTCGATGTGTAACGGCAAGAATGTGGATGTTTTGCGCACATTATACCTGTTTTGTGTTGTTTTAGGAATTTTTTATATATCTAATTTGCAATGCAATGATCTTTATTATACGTGTTGGAAAGATATGTAGAAGAATTTATGTGGATGAGATACAATAATTTGTAATGAATTTTCTCTCTCTCTCATATGGTGCCTGTACTTTTCATTTTCATAGGTTAATATCTATGAATAACTTTCAATGTAAAGATATTCCTTATAACGAATCATATTTCAGTATTGCAATTTTAGGTAATTAATATTATAGAAAGTATTCTCTCCATTAAAGTATTTACCTCACTCAATTATAAACAACTGAATGTAACCCTTTATATTATATGGATTAATGAGGTTGATGTCACTCTCTTAAGCAATTGACCCACACACTACTTTCTTTGTGACTGTGTAGTGTAGGTTTGACAAACACTATTTCTATTGTGGTACTTCTGGTATCTGGTAGCTAACAGTGTTTTTTTTGTGATTCCAATTAACAAATTAAATCATGTAATAAAATTTTACAATTTGAGATCACACTACAAGAAAATCATGAAATAGAAATCAATTTTTAGAGACAAAAATAATTAGTTGCAATAATAACTAAATTAGAGACCATTTTAAAAACTAAAACAAAAATTGATTTCTAAATTAGTTTATATTATTTTTAAATAGTTTGTAAATTGGTATCTAATTAGCAACCAAGATTTTAGGGACCAAATTTAGAAACTAAATAATTGGTAGTTAAAACATTGGTTGTTAATTAGATATTTATCTAGAAACTATTTAACAATAATAGAAACTAATTTAGAAACTCATTTTTGTTTTAGTTTCTAAAATGGTCTCTAATTTAGTTACTATTGCAACTAATTATTTTGGTTTTTAAAAATTGGTTTCTATTTGATTATTTTCAAATTCTTTATTTCAATAGAAATTTTAATTCAAATAGTAAAATCACTCTAAAATCTAAATATCATCAAATTTCAATATAAAATTAATTAGGTTAAGAGGAACACACTCACACTGTTCATTTTGATGATAAAATCATGAAAAGAAAATATAAAATATATAATGAATCCTTAGAATAAAAAGTAACTTATTTAGTTTGAAATTATGATAGATAAAATTGATCATTGTTTCCTCAAGTATTGTATGTTACTATCATAAGGTGAGATTTGGAGAAAAAAAAATTAGGAAGAAGGACGATTAGGGGGTTGAACTTCCTCTTGCTATAGACTTCAGAAATATCTCATTTATTAAAAGGATAAAAAAATATTACTTTCCGTCAAAAATAGTAAATCATATATTATAAATGAATAAAAAAAATTGTATCTTATATATAAAAGAAGAACAACAAATAAAATTTTTAAAACATTACAAAGTATTAAAAACTTGTTTATCAAACATTAGTAATAAATAGTAAATATAGATTTAAGAATATTTTTAATTCCAAAATAATAATATCAACATCTGAATTTTATAAGATTTCTCTCACTAAAATATCTTAACAGAAAAGAAAATAAAACTTAAGATTATAAGACCTTCTCATTAAAATATGTTCACATAATAAAAAGAAAAGTTGAGTTGTAAAAATATACAACCATTATATTAAAAATACATTTTTCTTACTTATGAAATAAAACATTAATAAAAATATGAATTTACTTATTTGAGTAAAAATTGTGTAAAATGATATTAAAACAAATCTAACAGAGAATAATCCAGAAAAAATTAATAAAGTTCAGAATGAGACCTATTGAAGTTCTCTAAGCTTGTCCTTTCACTTCCCAAGGTTTAGATTTTCCATGGCATGCACATCAATTCCAATGCAAACATAAAGTCTCTTTAAGCCATTTGACACTATGAGTTATTCCTGTAAGAAAATGAAGCATCCATTCACACTTTGCATTCTCAAACATGGCTGTTAAGGGTACCCATGAGTTACCCTGTGTATAAATTACTGCTTTATCAACACATTGTAATACACATCAGTTAATATGATAACCTTTCATTTTCTCTCTCTGAGTTACAATAACATGGTATCATTAGCTAGAGTTTTTTTTTTTTTTTCCCTTTTTCTTTCATGGCTTCCGATCCTTCTTCCTCCTCTTCTTCTACATCATCATCTTCGTCCACCCAGGTTATCTCCACCAAGAGTTCCTCCTCCGTCTCCCTACATCACCTTACCACTCCTATTCCGCTCAAACTAGATGACGAAAATTTTCTGTTGTGGAAACAACAGGTTCTGGCCACCGTTGATGGGTTGCTGCTCTCCGGTTTCTTGACGGAACTAACGTTCCTCCGCGCTGTCTTTCTGCGGCCGATGGCACCCTCACTCCCAATCTTGCATTCCTCTCTTACAAGCAACAAGATAATTTGCTGATTGCGTGGCTTCTGGCGTCCATGACCACTCCGATTTTAACCCAAATGGTGGGTCTTACCTCTGCAACACAGATTTGGCAAACCCTAAACACATATTTTTCCTCTCATACTCGAGCCCAGATCAAGAAATTGAAACTCCTCTTAAAGAATCCAAAGAAAGATCGTTCTATTTCAGCATATGTTTTGGATATCAAACGCGCGGTGGATGCGCTGGCTGCAGTTGGTGCCCCAATCTCTGTTGAAGATCACATCGAAACCATTCTTGATGGTCTTCCTCCTGATTTTGATCCCTTTGTTGCTTCCATTCTGTCTAGAACTGATCCTTACAAGGTTGCAGAGATTGAAGCTCTGCTTCTGGTACAAGAAGAACGTCTTGAACGCCATCATCACCTCGATCCTCTCAGTTTTCCGGCCACTGCCGCTCTCTCAACTTGGACGCCTTCGAATCCCACCAATGACAGAGCCAATTTCAAGTTCCATAGCAATCGTGGTGGTCGTGGGTTTTCTCGCTCCCAAAATTTTGCACGTGGTTCTCGCTTTTCCCGTTCTCCAGCTCGTGGTTCTTGGACCTCTCCCAAACCAACGTGTCAAGTTTGTGGCAAATATGGTCATGCGGCTCTCCAGTGTTGGCAATGGTATGACCACAAACCCAATCCACCTCCTCGTGCTAATTTTTCTCAAGTTTCGATCTCAGATCCTGAACCCAGCGATACGTCTCTTCTGGGCATTCATTCCACCACTGAGGATCCCCTTTGGTACCCTGACAGTGGTGCTACACATCATGTAACGAAAGATCCCACTGTCTACACAACCAAGCAACCTTACAACGGCACTGAAACTGTTAAAATGGGTAATGGCTCAGGTTTGTTTATTGCTAATACTGGGTCTGCAATTTTTCGTTCTTCTCTCACGGATAAACCCTTATTATTGCGCAATCTATTACATGTTCCGCTGATAACCAAGAACTTACTTAGTGTTTCTCAGTTTGCTCATGACAATCATGTGTATTTTCAATTCCATGCTAACCATTGCTGTGTTGTTGATCAGGCTACGAACAAAGTTCTTCTTCGCGGCATTCTTAAGGATGGCCTCTACACCTTTCCAACCATGCACACTCCTCATATGTCCTCTGTTTTTCATACTTCTTTTGTAGATAATAAACTCACCGCCAATATCTAGCATGAACGTTTTGGTCATTGTCATTATGGCACATTAAAACAGATTTTACAGCATTGTAATATACGTTGTTCTTCTGATATCAAATTTTGCTCTGCTTGTATGCTTGGTAAAAATAAACAGCTTCCTTTTACTTCTTCTATTACCATTTATTCTCGTCCTTTGGAACTTGTGTTTGCTGATGTTTGGGGTCCTGCTCCTATACCTGCTTCCAATGGTGCAAGGTATTACATCTCTTTCCTTGATGCTTACACCAAATATACATGGATATATGTTCTGCATACTAAATCTCAGGTTTTCTCTGTGTTTAAAAAATTCAAAAGTTTTGCTGAAAACCAAACAAATTCTAAACTTTGCTCTATTCAAACTGATAATGCCAAAGAATTTCTTTGTCTTAAACCTTTCCTTGAAAATTGTGGCATTCACCATAGACTTACATGTCCCTACACCCATGAACAAAATGGATCTGTTGAACGAAAGCACAGACATATTGTTGATATGGGCCTAACGCTTCTTGCCACTGCCTCTTTGCCACGTCGTTTTTGGGCTGAAGCCTTCATCACTTCCACCCACATTATCAATGCTCTTCCCACCCCTGTGTTGAATGGTGATAACCCTTATGCTAGGTTGTTTAAACGCCAACCTGATTATAATGTTTTCAAAGTGTTTGGCTGTGCTTGTTATCCAAATTTACGTCCCTATAATACTAATAAGTTTGATTTTAGATCACAGTGTTCTCTCTTTCTTGGATACAGTCCAACTAATAGAGGTTATATCTGTCTCCTGCCCACTGGTAAGACTATTGTTTCTCGTCATGTTCGTTTTGATGAAACTACTTTTCCATATAATGAAGACTCGAATAATTTTGTTATGCCTGCTGTTTCTCATAAGCACACACATGATATTTCCCCCACTTTGACTGTTGTTCATACCAATACTGATTCTGTTAATGAGCATGTTGTTTCTTATAGCAATTCCACTCCTGACATTGGTGCTTCTGCAACTGGTACCATTGGCAATTCTGTTCCTGACATTGGTGCTTCTGCAACTGGTAATATTGATTTTCTTCCTTCTGTCCCTCCCCCTACTAACACTCATCCCATGACCACTCGTGCCAAGGTAGGCATCCTTAAACCCAAAATTTATACTGCTGTTTCTACTATTCCTTCTCCTCCTTCTTCTGTCAAGGAAGCTATGGCTTCTCCTGTATGGTCCCAAGCAATGACTGATGAGTATCAAGCTCTCCTCAAGAACAAAACGTGGACTCTCACTGCTCTCCCGTCCAATGCCTCTCTGGTAGGTTGTAAATGGATTTTTAAAACCAAATTGCATGCAGATGGTTCTTTTCAACGTTGCAAGGCACGCCTTGTTGCCAAAGGCTTCAATCAAACTGAGGGACTTGACTACAGTGAGACCTTCAGTCCTGTAGTCAAACCCACCACGATTCGTATTGTTCTTTCGCATGCTGTTACAAATAACTGGGCTATTCGTCAAGTGGACATTGATAATGCGTTCCTCCATGGTGATCTCAATGAACGTGTGTATATGCAGCAACCACCAGGTTTTATCTCTCATGATCCCACTCTTGTATGTCAATTACACAAGGCTATATATGGCCTTAAGCAAGCACCCAGGTCCTGGTTTTCTAAACTTAGCACAACTTTATGTGATCTTGGGTTTTGTCCTACAGTAAGTGATACCTCTGTGTTTACTAAATTCACGTCGTCTTATACTATGTTTGTCCTAGTTTATGTTGATGATATAATCATCACTGCATCTTCACCTACTGAAATTACTAACCTCATTACCACTTTGCGTTCTTCTTTTGCATTAAAAGATTTAGGTAGTCTTCATCATTTTTTAGGAATTCAAGTTT
The DNA here is from genome assembly GCF_051622355.1 of Phaseolus vulgaris. Lineage (NCBI taxonomy): Eukaryota > Viridiplantae > Streptophyta > Magnoliopsida > Fabales > Fabaceae > Phaseolus > Phaseolus vulgaris. The sequence goes on along the minus strand of NC_143501.1, from coordinate 3,076,975 downwards.
CTCGAACATCTACTGGTGACATGCATCTCTCTCAGGACCAGTACATACGTGAGCTGTTACAGAAAACAAATATGCTCCATGCTAAACCTCAACCCACGCCTATGACATCCTCTTCGCGTCTTCAACAAGATTCTTCTGAATCATTCAATGATCCCTCCCTGTATAGGTCAGTTGTTGGTACACTTCAATATCTTCTTATAACTGGGCCTGAACTCTCTTACTCTGTTAATCGTGTTTGTCATTTTATGCATGATCCGAAACTTCACCATTGGCAAGCTGTGAAGAGAATTCTTCGTTATCTAGCTGGCACCATTACACATGGATTGCTTCTTCGCCCCAACTCGACGACCTCTCTTATTGGCTTTGCGGATGCAGATTGGGGTGCTGACGTTGACGACCGCAAATCCACAACTGGATACTGTATTTACATGGGGTCTAATCTTGTTTCCTGGTCATCTCACAAACAGAAAACAGTTTCCAGAAGTAGTACGGAAGCAGAATACCGAGCAGTTGCAGCTCTCGTTGCTGAAATTGTGTGGATTCAATCTCTTCTTTCTGAGTTGCGCATCCAAGGTTCCAAACCAAAGCTGTATTCGGATAATCTTGGAGCTGTTCTGCTAAGTGCAAATCCTGTTATGCACTCTAGAACGAAACATTTTGAACTGGACCTCCACTTTGTTCGTGATCAAGTTCGGAATCAAAAAATTCAGCTTCTTCATCTTCCAGCACGCTTTCAAGTTGCTGATCCCCTTACCAAGCCTGTTTCTGGCATATTGTTTCTGCATGTACGGGATAAACTCATGATTATGGCCAATCCAACCATGAGTTTAAGGGGGGGTGTTAAGGGTACCCATGAGTTACCCTGTGTATAAATTACTGCTTTATCAACACATTGTAATACACATCAGTTAATATGATAACCTTTCATTTTCTCTCTCTGAGTTACAATAACAATGGCTGATATCATAAGCGGTTTTCCAGACTCAATCCTTTGTTACATTCTCTCTTTTCTCCCAACCAAACAAGTAGTTGTGTCAACCAGTGTTCTTTCCAAAAACCCCTCCATAGATTTCGCCTTAGATGTTGCGTTTCCTACAATCACTATAGTACCGAGACATGCATTAAGGATGCAGTGACAAGTGGTGGACTTGAACACCTCGACCTCAGTCTGCATTCGAGCATCGTGGTGCCCTCTTTGGTGTTTAGCTGCAAAACTCTTCTAGTGCTCAAGTTGGTTAACTTAGCACTGAAAAATATTTCTTTTGTTGATTTGCCCCTGCTGAAAATCTTGCACTTGAATTCTGTTTCTTTCTCAGAAGATCTAGATTTTCTTCAACAGTTTCTTTCTGGGAGTCCTAATCTTGAGAACTTGGAAGTCAAGAATTTCAATGCTAATGCTGCAGAAAAGTTCAACAGATTTCCCAGGTTGGTCAGAGCTAACATCGATGCACATTTAGTTCCATTGGAAAATGTTAAGAACGTTCAAGTTTTGATCACAGATAGGGTAATACGTGTAAAATTTGTTTCTCATTTATTTTCCATTTTAAGGGAAAAAGTTGAATGTCTGATGTTTTGATATATATGTTGTATCTCTTGCAGATATGTCCAAAAGATCTGGTTTTTGATCTTCAGAATTTAGTTCAACTTGAGTTGACACATGTGCGCCTAAGTAAGCAATGGTTTGAGGTCTTAGAAGTGCTCCAGCATTGTCCAAAGCTTCAAACTCTTGCCATTGGCATTTATGAGGTTTAATGATTTAAGCTTTTTAAGTATGAATCTTCTTGTTATGTTTTCTTCAATCATAAGTATTGATATAATATTTGTTTTTAACAGGTCAATTATTATCTACTTTCTGAAGGCCACGAAGCAGCAGTTTTGCCTTACCCACAACCTGTTCCTACATGCATCTCATTACATCTTAAAACATGTGTTCTTAACAATTACAAGGGTTCTGGAGATGAGTTACTATTTGCAAAATATATTTTGCAGAATGCAAAATTTTTACACGTCATGAAATTCTTCATTAACGTTGTTACTTATGAAACTTTTTGGATGAATGATCGTATCAGAAGAGATTTATTCTCATGCGTGAAGAGTTCAGATACTTGTGAACTTTTTTTCTTTATGAGTTAATGCCTAACTATTTCCTTTAGTAACTGCAAGAATGTGGTTATGTTTATCAAATTGATGTACTTTTCTTCAATTATTAATGTTTGCGGCACATTATCGGTTTTATCCAGAAATTTGTGTTGTTTTATGTATTTTTCATATATTATAAGTATTTTGGAATGATATTTATTAGAATTTCTGTGTATGAGATGCAGTAATTTGTATTAAATTTTCTTTATATTAAAGTATTTATTTTTCCATGAAAATATGTTTATCTTAGGCCTGTATAATTTTGGTGACATCTTGGATACTGTTAATGTAAAGAAATTCATTGCAAAGAATCATAATTCAAAAAGTATTATTCACATGACAGTATTTATCTTCTATCATTCAATTATAAACAATAAATATTTGTAAAAGAAATTCATGTAAATATGTTCGTAGCTAAGTAAATTAGAAAAAACTAGACGATACACAATTAAACCTAAAACATAATACAAAATATGAAGATCAAAAACTTTGTTTTTTTTTTTTCATTTATTATCTTTTCTGGATTCAAACTAATGAAATTATACTTCTCCATACTTTTTGCCGTTATTTTCTCACCACTACCAATTTTAAAATGTTTCATTGATATTTTCTTTTGTTGCTGGTTAAACGTAAAACACTTTATCTTAAACGAGTTCTGTTTTAAAGCTCTTCAATAAGTTCATTAAAAAAAATACTAAAAAGAATAAGTCATAGAACTTTCGTTACAATAAGAATGCAGAATATTTAGCTAGAAAGTGATCAAGACTTTTAAAAACCACAATTTTTAAAGTCTTATGGAAAGAGAAATAATAGGAGTTTATGGGCTTCACAACTATCTTATTTATTAAAAGATAAAGATTTTTACTTTCCGTAAAAAGATTAAAATAGTATAATTATATATTATAAATGAAATTTTATCTTTTATATAAAAAAAAGCTTATACTCTAAAAAAATTAAAAAACTATAAATAAAAAAAATTAAAACATTACAAACTATTAAAAACTTATTTACCAAAAAGTAACAAATAATAAATATAGCTTTAAGAATATTTTTATTCCAAAAATAATAATATTAACATCTGAATTTTATAAGATTTCTCTCACTACAATATCTTAACAAAAAAGAAAATAAAACTTAAGATTTTATAAGATCTTCTCATTAAAATATGTTGACATAATATAAAAATAAAACAAAAAAAAACTCTTGAGTATTAAAAATTTAAAACCATTATATTAAAAATATATTTTTGTTACTTATCAAATAAAAAATTAATAAAAATATGAATTTACCTAAAAATTGTGTAAAAAGATATCTAAGAGAGCATAATCCAGAAAAAAATAATACAAAATACACTCTAAAATGAGAACTATTGAAATTCTCTAAGATTGTCCTTTCACTCGTTTAGGGTTTAGGATCCTTATTCACTTTGCATTCTCAATCATGGCTGATATTATCAGTGGTTTTTCAGATTCAATCCTTTGTTACATTCTCTCTTTTCTTCCAACCAAACTTGTTGTTGCAACCAGTGTTCTCTCCAAGCGCTGGAAACGTCTATGGCGTTCAGTCCCCTCTTTGGATTTTGATTTCGAAGACAGATTTAAATATGGACAATTGGGCCTTCTTCTCTCATTGCACTCTTTTCTGCTTTGGCGTGATATGGACCAACCCTTCCGTAGATTACGCTTTAGATGTTGCTCTATCCCTAATGATTATAGGTTCGAGAGATGCATTAAGGCTGCAATGAGCAGAATTGGTAGTCTTGAACACCTTGACCTCAATCTGCATGGACATGTGCCTTCTGAAGTGTTTAGCTGCAAAACTCTTGTAGTGCTCAAGTTGGCCAACTTAGTACTGAAAAATATTTCCTTTGTTGATTTCCCTTTGCTGAAAATCTTGCACTTGAATTCTGTTTCTTTCTCGGAAGATCAAGATCTTCAACAGTTTCTTTCTGGGAGTCCTAATGTTGAGGACTTGAAAGTCAAGAATTTCATTGCTAATGGTGCAGAAAAGTTAATCAGATTTCCCAGGTTGGCCAGGTTGGTCAGAGCTAACATCGATGTACATTTAGTTCCATTGGAAAATGTTAAGAACGTTCAAGTTTTGGTCACAGACTGGGTAATTTGTGTAAAATTTGTTTCTCCTTTACTTTCCATTTTAAGGGAAAAAGTTGAATTTTTGATGTTTTAATATACATTGTATCTCTTGCAGATATGTCCAAAAGATCTGGTTTTTGATCTTCAGAATTTAGTTCAACTCGAGTTGACACATGTAAACCTTAGTAAGCAATGCGTTGAGATCTTGGAAGTGCTCAAACATTGTCCAAAGCTTCAAACTCTTGTCATTGGAATTGATGAGGTTTGATGATTTAAGCTTTTCAAGTATGAATATTCTTGTTATCTTTTCTTCAAACATAATAGTATTAATATAATTTTGTAATTGTTTTTAACAGTACAGTTTTTTCACTTATTGTCTACTTTCTGAAGAGGATGAACGAGCAGTTTTGCTATACCTACAATCTGTTCCTACATGCATTTCATCACACCTTAAAACTTGTTGTTTCAACATTTACAGACGTTCTGGAGTTGAGTTACTATTTGCAAAATATATTTTGCAGAACGCAAAATTTCTACAGGTCATGAAATTCTGCTTTCACGGTGATACTAGGAAAACTTTTTGGATGAATCCTTGTATTAAAAGAGATTTATCCTCATACATTTCAGATACTTGTACACTTTCATTTGAATAGGTTAAGACCTGACTATTTCCTTTATTAACTGCAAGAATGAGGTTTTGCTTATCAAATAAGGTACTTTTCTTCAATTAATGAACGTGGTTTTGTGTTGTTTTAGGATTTTTCATATATAAATTGCAATGATTTATACGTGGATGAGATACACTTTAGTGAGAGATTTCACTAAACTCGATTAGGATATATCTCTCTTGTGGGCGCTTTGTATAAAATCATAACCAAGGCTTTATCATGTTGTATTAAGAATGTTTTACATATGATAATTTTTTTTAATCAGCAATAAAGATTGAATAAATAGAAGTACTAGGGGTACTCCAACCCATTTACACAATTCCTTATACTAGAGAAAAGAGGTTTCCAAATAACATGCCTAAACATAGACATATTCTACACATATATCTGCTAATCTTAACCTCTTTAAAAACAACAAGATGTCAATACATAAACCAAAATAGTTATCAAGGAATCCTGTAACTTAATCAAATTCCAGACTATAGGCGTATCAACTCAAAAGAAAGACTTTGCCTCCTTGCTATCTACTGCATTTTCCAAGCATCCATTATGATTAAAGTTGTACCCCAAGGACATATGATAATTGATGATAGCCAATAGACATTTTTAAAGGACAAAGGTTTGTTAGACACTGTCTTGGTGGTCAATAAGGTTGTTGAGGAGTTAAGGAGGTACGGGAGGAGAAGTTTGTGCTTAAAGGTGAACTATGAAAAGGTGTACGATTCAATAAGATGGGATTTCTTATTCGATATGTTACACAAGTTGGGCTTTCACAATAAATGGATTATGTGGGTAAAAGGTTGCTTGAAGTCTGCATCGGTATCTGTTTTGGTTAATAGAAGTCCTACGACGGAATTTCAACCATCAAAAGGGGTTGAGGCAAGGAGATCCCTTAACCTGTTGTTTTTCTTAATAGTAGCTGAAGGCTTCGTTGGGCTAGTAAGACAAGCAATCAAGGCGAACCTACTCAAAGGTGTGAAGGTGGTGAGGAACGAGGTTGAAGCTTCTAAACTACAATTTGTTGTTGACACTTTATTTATATGTGAAGATGCCTACAAATGTTATGTCTATGAAAGCAATTCTAAGGTGCTATGAACTTGCTTCTAATTTGAAAATCAACTTCCACAATTCAAAGTTGGCTGGTATAAATGTTGAAAGTAATGCCCTTGAAATTTATGCAAAATCCTTAAATTGTACTATAATGGGGTAACATTTAAATACCTGGGGTTAGAAGTAGGAGGAAATTTAAGAAAGAAGCAATTTTGGGAGCTAATTCTGAATAAGATAAGTGATAGACTCAGTGCTTGGAGAGAGAAGTTTTTGTCTCTAACAGGAAGAATTTGTTTGATTAAATTGGTAATAACTGTCTTACCTCTCTTCTATATGTTTTTCTATAAGGTTCCCGACATCAATGTACAAGAGAATTGTTAGCATTCAAAGGAGGTTCCTATGGAGGTGGGGAAGAGACACAAGATATATATCTTGGGTAAAATGAGAGAACGTTTGCAAACCTTTGGAGGGGTGGGCTAGGGATTAAGGATATAAGAATTTTAAACAATGCTATTCTTGCCAAATGGAAATGGCGGTTAGTGAGTAATGAACAAGGGAAGTGGAGAGAAATTGTAGTCCCAAAATATGGGTTGGAATTAGGTCGAAGGCAGAGCCAGATGAAACTTCAATCTTGGTGGTGGAGAGACTTATCAAAAGTATGTTGTGAGGGTGATGAAGCAGGATGGACATATATAATCTATGTACCATGTATCCTAGGTGTATCCTAGGTTATTCTCTCTGTCTTTGGACGGTCGGTGAGATAGGTGTCTAGAAAGAATCTGTGTGGTGTTGAAAGTTAAGGTGGATGAGGATCAGTTTGTAGTTAAACAAATTTAGAAATTATTTATTAATAATATAAACTAATTTAAATATTAATACATTTTTTATATCTAAAATAATATTTAATTTAGTTATTATAACAATTAATTACTTTTTATTTATTGATTTTCTTGTATTAACATAATTTAATTGTGCTAACTAACCGGACTTTATCACAGAGACCTCTTTTATTTTACTCTCTTAATTTAAATTTAAAATTAAAGGTCATAGGGTCAATAAAATACAAAGGTGAGTGCAAAATTAATGTAGAACAATAAGTTAGGAATTAGATTGTTTAAATTATGAATTAAATTATAATAACTTTTGGTACATTCCTTTATAAGTTGGATTTACTTTACTCTCTGACAATGAATAACAAACTTAGATCCAAACGCTGGAAACCTTTAGTTTCCTCTTTAGATTTCGATAATGAAGACCAAACTTATTTAAGCATAATTTTCAACTAGTTTTATATTGGGGAATAAATAGGTAACGTGGTTTTATCATTATTTCTTAAAAAAATTAATAAATAAAAACTAATTAAAAAATTAATTTATATATTAATTAATTTATATATTATTTTATAAATTAAAAAAATTATTAGTATTTATTAATTGAAATATATAAATTAATATTTAATATTAATTAAAGTAATTATTTTAGATTTTAAATTAATATATATTTTAAAAACTTTTCATTTTGAAATTGTTTTATTTTTTTATTAATTCTAGAAAATAAAATAATTTGAATGTTGTTTCACTACTATTATGAACAAATATATGAACTATATATAATATTTAATCATTTATTTTGAATGACTTAATCATCTATTTTAAATGATTTAGTCATTTATTTTAAATGAAAATTAAATGTATTAATATTTTATTTAATGTTAATTATTTATTTTGAACAATTTAGTTGAATACATAAAAAAATAAAACTAATATATTTTGAATAAATAATTTTAAATTAATATATTTGGAATAAATAATTTTGAATTAGTTTTATATTGTGGAAACACAGAAAATGGAAATAATGATTCTTTTATATAATTTTAAAATATTATAAATATGTTGGTAAACTAAAATTGTTTTTGAATAAAAATACAATATTAAAAGTAAATTATTGAATAAAAATATAACTAGTTTGTCTTATTCTGATTAAATAAAAGTATATTACTTAATAAATTATATAGACTTAAAATTAATTATCTAAATTAAAAATACTATTTAATTATTAAACAACAATTTATATTTTTAGCATTAAATTAATATAAAAGAAATAGAAAATAAAAGTTATAACAATGTTTTAATTTATACCAGGAATAACTATCATATTTCAATATCTCAAGAAGTTATTTTAATGGTTCAAGATAAAGAGGAAAGTTGTTTAGTATCTTCCTATTTGTGTGACTTATTAGAAACAAAAGTATAGTATCAAAAGACGTGGGAGAATGTAATAATAATTTGTGTTAAATTATATGTGTGGTTAATAATTTCAACTAAATTTTTTTAACTATTTATTGAAAGACTAAAACAGAAACACAAAAACTCACTATCATTAGGTCACCCTTAACATTAAGGGTAACATGTTATCTTATCACATTACTATCTCATAACGATTAATATATAAATAAAATTTACATCAACATATTATTATATCATAGAATATTATTTTTTTCATATAGAATTTTTTTAAAATTTGTGATCTTAAATTTTATGTTCTATTAGCAAATTTTTATGAAAAACTTTGTAAGATTTAAATTTTAAACACCACAACAAGAAAATTAAGATTGCAAATGTAGTAATTTAGTCCCTTTGCAACTTGAATATAATCATGTACTTTCTGATATACTATTAGATTTTTTCCAAGTTTACATGCCTTTTAAAAATCCTTTTATTAATGTACTTTTATAATTCTTTTATAACTGTTATCTCTACACAATTTCAAATATCATTAACACTTTCTTTGATCCCACTCAACTTGAAATTAACAAAATACTTTTTTGGCTCCTAATGATATGTAGATGCCAACTTCATCCATTCGTAACACTTAGACTATACAAGCTAGACAATTCTACACCTACAGAAAAACTAGACCAGTGCACTAAACCAAGTTCAACAGTGACTTAAAAAAAAACAGATTTTAATTTTAACTTAATGAACTTAGAAAAGTTATATCTAATAATATTGTGTATTTTTTATCGATAAATAAATAAACACTTATTGCATTTGTACTACTTCAACCTACATACAAAACTATTCAAAATTATACATATATACCAAAAAATTGAATAAAATTAGGGAAAGTATGATCTCATTCTCCACCAAAAACCTTTCCTACATTTCCATAATATTAGGTATAAATTGTAACATGATATTATTATGATACATTTATCATTTTTTATGATTAATTATTACCATCGACATCATACATTTATGATTTTTTATGAATAATAATCACCAATCACAAAAACCGAAGGAGTAAAAAAGAAACTGGAATTATAGTATTTATTTCCATCGAATAATATGTTTAAGAGCCATGTTTATTAACACTATTCAAGCAATTATTCAATGCTGACAATAAACAGATAAGAAATATTCAAACATTAATCAACCACAATGAGAACCTCCTCAGCTATAAAACTGATACCTGGTTGTGTTTGAAAATCACAGATAAAAAAAATGGAAGAGAGAAGACAAAGTTTTGCTGCAATAATGGTTCTTGTTGTTGCCATGTTGGTGGTTTCCACTGAGATGGTTTATGGAAAAGTGTTTGCTGTTGGGAGAAAAGAATTTACATGCTTACAAGAGATATGTTGGACCACTGGACTCACTGATTGGCCTAAGAACAAGACTATTGTAGCTGGTGATGTTCTTGGTAAGTATCGTATCATCTGAACATTTCTGAAGTGTTTTCTTAAATCGGTTGGTTAATTTATATGTCACAAACACAGTATTTACATAAGTTTGTGTTGCTTTCATTGTTTTGAAAATGCAGAATTCAATTACAGTCCTTATGTTCGTGATGTTACTCTTGTGGATGAAGAAGGATACAGAACATGCAAACCTGGAAAAAATCCTATAATTTATAGGACAGGACATGATTATATTCAAGTTCCAGAGGGACCAAGTTACTACATTTGCAGTCTTAATGGTCTCTGCAAAAAAGGGATGAAAGTTGCAATTATTCCAGCAAAATAATTTACCCTTATAACTTGATCATATATGTGGCTCTGAGTTTGATTCTTGGAGTATAATAATGTTGAAAAACTCTTTACATATTGGAGATTTTGATTATAGTAGTGTAACAAAACTATTATATCCATTAGTTTGTTCACATAGGGTTTCTTAAAATAATAATTTATATTATTATATAAAATCATTCATAGTTTTTTTGTCCAGTTTTCATTTGTTCTTTTGAGTCATATCTCAATTAGATAATTTTACTTATTCTATTGTTTTGATATAATAGAAACTCAGCACTTACACTCTATTTGTTTTAATTAGACAGTTTTACTTATTAAATTAAAAATAACCTCCATAACCCTTCAACTCAGAAGTAATTCTTGAATTACTTTTCGCAAAAGTAATCAGATTCAAAATAAAATATAAAAAATAAAGTATACACTAAATATGGGTTACAAAACCTAATCTGAGTATTATTTATAATAACACTAATTAGTTATAATAGTGGTAATACTAATAATAAAATAATTATAAGAATGACAATTATAATTGATAATTAGTAATTAATATTTTTACTCTAATTAGTAATAGTAATTATTATAATTAAAATTAATAAAATAATAATAATGAATCATTGAGTTCGTATAGTTTAATTTGTCTCTTGTTGCCATGATTGTTATCTTAGTATGCATGATTGTTATCTTAGGGTTTATGGTTTAGGCTAATCATTAAATATAAATTAATTTTAGAGACAAAAATAATTAAAAATAATTTTATGAACTAAAAAAATTATTGATATTTAAAGTAATTTATATTATTAATAAAAATTTATAAAGTTTTTTAATAATAAATAAAATAAAATAAGACATTTTAGGGATGTCTGTGTTCCAACCCTTATAGAGTAAACATTACACCACATACTAACCTAATCAAATATACATTTTTAGACTATTATGATAATCACAACCACATGAAATATTAAAACTGGCCGTACTTGCATATTTAAATTAGTATTTAACTATCCGCTACAAAGGTTTTAACTATTAATTACTTTACATTCTAAATTAGTCTTTGTTAGTTTTTTAGAAACTAATTTAAAATCTAAAATATTAGTTGGTAAAACCTAGTTAGCTAATTTAGTAACCAATTTAGAAACTATTTTATATTTTATTAATAATAAAAATCACTTTTGATACCAATAATTTTGTAGTCTATAAAATAGTATCTAAATTAATCAATATAGTGATTAATTATTTTTTATCCCTAAATTTGATTGTTTTTTAAATTTTCTTATAGTGTATGATAACCTGTCACCTAAAATGGTGATGACAATAAAAATTTATCGATCATTATAATGTGAAAGTCATTGGAAGCACGACTAAATAGTTGTCCAACACATTTTTGAATAAAAACAATAAAAATTACTTCTTATTTTACATTAACAATGTCATTATCTACTATACAACCACAAAATCTTACATTTCTTTATACTTAGAGACATCTAAGTAAGATTAATGAATAATATAACATAATTATATACCACCAAAATAATAGTCACATCATAAAAAAAGTAAATTACTCAATTGACAAATATAATTTTTTGAATATTTGATAAATCAATCAAATTTAATAGAAATTTAACTGAAAATATTTATATTTATGAAAGACATTAACACCTAATTAAGTCTATTTAATATTATTATATTTAATAAAAACTTAATTAAAAATATTTAAGTTATGAAAAATATTAAAACTTAATTAAATCTATTTAATATTACAAAGGGAGTAAAAAAGATTAAAAAAAAAAACGAAGGAAGGAGTATTTATTTTCATTAAATAAATTTTATTAGTTATCTTTATGAATAGAATGAATCAAGTTTTGTTTTAACTACTTTGTTCGTTTTTATTTGTATTTTAGATATTTAAATTAAAATGAAGAATTGTAATAAGATTTTCTTATATCCGAATAGTTATTGTATCTCTCTATATAAATTAAAATAAAAAAGGAATTAACAAAAATATAATTAATATTATTTTATTTTACACTTTAAAAACAGAAACAATAAATCTTGTAAACAAAAAACCAATATTGTTCTCTCCATCCCGCAATGAATGCAATTTAAAATTTATTAAGGCATACAAATAGCAATAAATACATCATTTTTTTAAATACTACATTTTTTTAAATAATACTTTTTTATATATATATAATCCGAATCCACAATTATTCAATATGAATTATTTATAAATTACCGTATATATTTTTTTAAAATGTCACTGTTATTAATATATTTATTTATATTGGTCCATTTTAGAAAAAATAATAATAATTAAAAAAAAAATAGTTCACATTTGTTATATTAGAGAACTTATAAATGAGAACAAAGATGATGGACTGGCCCTTTTGATAAATATATTAATTTAATTTGAGAATAAAATAGAAAGAAAAAAGTTAAGATATCATCAATTATTCTTATAATTTTTTAATTACCATTATTACTAAAAACTGCAGTTAATATGTATGATTATTACTATTGATTGATTAAAACGGATGGGAGTAAAAAAAAAAAAACTGGAAGAAATATTTATTTACATTGATGAATTTGAATAGCCATGTTTATGAATAACATTACTCAAACCAATTATTTAATGTTGAGAATATATTCAAACATTCAAACATCACCACAGTTGAGTCTCTGCAACTATAAAAACTCTTGAACTTGTGTTGTTCATAACATATCTGAAAAAATGGCAGAGAGAAAAGAAGTTGTTGCAGTGATGGTGGTTTTAGGCATGTTGGTGGTTTTTTCTGATATGGTTGATGCAAGAACCTATGTTGTTGGAAAAGCAGATGGTTCATGCTCAGAGAAGATTTGTTGGACCTTTAATGTCACTGATTGGCCTAATCACAAGACCATTTTTGGTGGTGATGTGCTTGGTTAGTGTTTTTTCTCTCTATATTATATCAGTATTTATTTATCAATTTTATTTGTTACATAATTCATTTTTAAAGAGTTTATTAAAATTATTATTTCATCTAAAGTTTCTCTTGCAATATGATAGATTAGTTAAATTCATCAAACTTTACTAATAATTTACTTGATTTTTCTTAATGAGTCTCAAGACACAAATACAAATGTACTAGTGTTTTATATTATTACAATTTTTTACCCTACATATACACTTCATTAAAAATTATAAATATGTAAATTATTGTAAATATTTGTATTTAAAATGGTTTTGACGTAGTTTATTGTATATGTTATTATTTTTAAAGAACATTTAATTTTGTATAAACTCTCCCTAAACACTTAAAATTTCATATTTTATATACAAATATATTTTCTTGGTTGAATATATTCTAATTTGTCTTCATTTTAACTAAAATACTAGAATTAACTTGAAATTCTCATTTTATTTTAATTTAAAATTATTAAATATTCTTAGTTGATATGGTATTGTATTTTAAAATTAAAATTTATGTAAGTAATTTATTATATTCTTAATGTTATTCATATTATTTGGAGAAGATTATTATTATCTGAGGTGTTACTCTAACTTAACTTAAAATCTTAACTTAAATGTGAATAATATGCATAATATTGAGAATTTTTATAAAGGAAAAACATATTACAAACAAATGATATTGTTATTGTGATTGCAGTATTCAATTACAATAGTTCATTGCACAATGTGGTGTATGTGGATGAGAGAGCATACAAAACATGTGAAGTTCCAAAGGATCCAAGATATTCAAGAGTGTACAAAACAGGACATGATAGGATTCAACTTCCCAATTTGGGACTATTTCGTTTCATCTCCACCATGAATGATGACTGTAAGAGAGGAATGAGAATTTCAATCTTAAATTTATCATAGTTCATTTTCCATCACTAATTAATAACATATTTATGTCTTTTCATTCATCTTCCTTCATCAATATTTTTACATTTACAAAAATATAAAACATATATAAAGACTTCTCTTTGTTTTCTATAACCATATATAATGATTAATGAAATATTTATTGGATAAATAATATTATTTTTGTAAACTTTAAATATAAAATGTTAATATAGATATTAAATTTTAATTTAATAAAATGATAAAGTTATTTAAATGTGTAAGGGTTAAAGTGAATTTTATTGATGATAAAGTTGAGTAAATGTAATTTAAAGGATTTAATTAGTAAATTGATAAAAGGGTTAAAATTGAATTGAAGCAGTATTATTTTTTTACTTAATATTTGATATAATTAAAAAAAAAAACTTCCTATATTAAAATTATTAAAAATTAAAATATGAAAAAATTAAGGAAAATAATAATTGAGTAAAGAATATCAATATAGTAAGTAAAAGGAGTACTTAAAAATAAATAAATAAAAATTAGTGAGAAAAGAAAATTGTAATATATATCATAATTTTTTGCAAATTTGATATAAAATACTATAGACATTTTAAAAAGCTAATTTCATGTTTACGGTTTAATACCAGTTGATAAAAATTTATTTTCATTTTAATTAATTTAAATTGAATACTAAAACTGTAAATTCACATTTTAATTTCTCCTATTATTATAAATTCTTACAATTTGATAACTTAATTTCTTTAAATTCCATATTATGTCTTTCTCTTAATTCCAGCTTTATACTTATGTGACCTCCTTATTTCTCAATTCTCCTTCTCAAACGTATTTTCCTTTCTTTAGATTCTAATTGGACAATGATCATTTAATTTTACATTAATATAAATAATAGAACATCATTTTACTAATATTTAAATTATTTCTTAAATGTAGGCGATTATACACAATTATTACACAGCAACAATTATCACTGCTGGAATAATAATGACCATCCATTTCATAGATTATGCCTTAGATTTCGGTGTTTGTATAGTTATAGTAATGAAATGGAGATATGGATTAAGTTTGGTGCAATGAGAAAATGTGGTAGCTAGTCATGAACACCTCGATTTGGATGTTTTAAAATTTATTGAGGCATATAAATAACAAAATAGATACATCATTTTTTTTTAAATACTACATTTATTTTTATATATAAAATCCAAATTCTCAATTATTAAATATGAATTATTTATAATTATCATATATATATTTTAAATATTACTGTTATTAATATATATATATATATATAAATAATAGTGATGGTATCAAATTAAATATTACTGTTATTAATATATATATATATATATATATATATATATATATATATATATAAAATAATAGTGATGGTATCAAATGCATTTGCATATCACTACAAGAAAATCATGAAATAGAAACCAATTATTTAGTTTCTAAATTTGGTCTCTAAAACCTTGGTTGCTAGTTACATACCAATTAGGAACTAATTTAAAAACCCTAAATCCTAAATTATTTAACAATAATAGAAACTAATTTAAAAACCAATTTTTTATTTAGTTTATAAAATGGTCTCTAATTTA
Organism: Phaseolus vulgaris; assembly: GCF_051622355.1. Classification (NCBI taxonomy): domain Eukaryota; kingdom Viridiplantae; phylum Streptophyta; class Magnoliopsida; order Fabales; family Fabaceae; genus Phaseolus; species Phaseolus vulgaris. Next base: position 3,061,556 of record NC_143501.1, on the reverse strand, counting down.
GTTACTATTGTAACTAATTATTTTGTATCTAAAAATTGGTTTCTATTTCATGATTTTCTTAAAATGTATTAATTAAAATTGGCCCATTTTAGAAAAAAAAATAATTAAACAAAATAAAAATAGTTCACATTTGTTATGTTAGAGAACTTATAAACGAGAACAAAGTTGATGGAATGGTCCTTTTGATAAATATATTAATTTACTTTAAAATAAATTAGAAAAAAAATATATATATATATATATCATTCATTATTATTTATAATTTTTTAAGACTATATTATTATTTAAAAGTGCATGGAGACATGGATTAAGCTTACATTGTTTTCATTTAAAACTTATTTAAATTCAGTTAGTTCTTTTAAATATAAGAGTTTGAAAAGTGTTTTTCGACTTTTTGTAAGCATGATACTCACTTTTTTTTGTTACACGATTCAAAATAATAACAACTATAAAGATTTACAACCAAATTTAGTTTAATAATGTTTAAAAATATTTTTAATCTTTCATTTTTTAATGAGATTATATATTAATTTAGTTTTCAAATTATCGTTTCAAACACAACTAATTAGTTATATAACTAAAAATTAATAATTAATAATTAATAATGTTAATTATAATTATAATTAAAAACTAAGAGATAGTTAAAAAATTCATAACCCAAATTACGAATTTAAAAAAAATATACTACTAAATATTTGTTCGCCAATATAAATTTAAATATAATCCACTTGATTAGCATTATGAAATAAAATTGAAAAAAAAAAGAGAACGATTTATAGCAATATCATAAAAATACAGTATCAAACATCAATTTATAATTTATTTAATAATATCTATACCTATATATAAAGGGGATTCCCCCTCTAACTGTCATATAATATTATTTTAATTTTATTCTTAGATTTATATTTTATTTCATTATTTTAAAAAATTAAAAATATATTATTTCATTTTTTTAACAGTTTTAAATGTATAACAGAAATATATAACAGAAGAGATAACATTATTTTTAAAAATCAAAACTAAACATATCTTTTTCTCCCATTATTTTCTCTCATCAAACGATCTTTTCGTCTTCATATTCAAATTCATATTCAAAATATGACCACGAACCCAGGAACCCAACCAGTAATCTTTCAATTATAAAATAGAAGATGAAATTGCATTGTATGAATTTACTTTTATTTTTTATTTTTTATGTTTTATTTATTGATAATAATATTATTCTTATTGTGCTAATACATAAAACATTGAAAGGGAAAGAACGTACCGCTGCAATTGTCAGGTTCAGTGCCATGGCGGTAATGGATTCCAACTCAACATCGAGTGTGGAACGGATGACGGTAGTAACGAAGTCGGCGATTTTGATTGACTCACCGCAGACATAGGCAAGGAGAGAGTTGTTCGATGGGCCACCGGTGTAGAATTGTGGCAGAGTGGATTCATAATGGTAGTTGGTTTTCAATTACAAGGATTCCATTTAGAAACTGCTGCCACTGTGTAAAATCCTTCAGGTTTCAAATTTTTTCAAACTTTTTAAATTTGAAACTTTTCAAAATTTTAAATTTTCAAAATTTTAAATTTGCGAAATTTTTAAATTTCAAAAAATTTCAATTTTTCAAAATTTCAAACCCTAAATTAAAAACACTTCAAAAAATTTTAAATTTTAAAAATTCTTAAATTTTCAAAAAATTTAAATTTTTTAAACCCAAAAAATCTTTAAATTTTAAATTTTCAAAATTTTCATATTTCAGAATTTTCAAATTTCAAAATTTTTAAAATTTTTAAAATTTTAAATTTAAATCTAAACTGAAGGCTTTATAAACCCATCAAATATCTTTTTCGTTTTCTATTTTCTTATTCAAAATATTAGTTTTTCAAGAACCACGAAATCAAATCTACCAGTAAGTAGTGTTTTTCAATGACTTCTACACAGTTGACTCTTGCAAATTCGTAAGTATGTATATAATTATTGTTTTGTGTTTCTTATAATAATTACCAAAACCATTCCATTAAAAAGATTCTCCATTTTTTGTTTCGTGAACATTTATAACTCTCTCAAATTAATCATTGGTGTTTCACTCCCTTATCTCCCCAGAGTCAATTTTTCCTATCCATGTTACAAAGACCAAGGTCAAAGACTCATGGGAATGTGGAAAAATCATAAACCAATGAATGGTGACACTTTACTCCAGATGAGGACATTTGTGTTTTCAGAATTGAAGTGCTCCCATTTTGCCTTCACAGGGTGCAAGAGTTACACGGTCGAAAAAGGTAGATACTTTTAAGAGTCTCTGGTGTAAAGAAACTCAACAAAACAACAACAATAATGATTCTTTGGGCATTGTTTTTTTCCATTAAAGGGGTTTTGCCTTGAGTCTCCTTTGGAGAATTGTGTGTTCCTATATATTTTTGGATTATTATTTTACAATCACATGGTGATGAGTGTGCATTTGTCCATTGGAAATAATAAAGAAGATGAGAAGACCAAACTTTTGGTTAAATGGAACTTCATTCTAAAATATTGGTTCATGTTAGCAATGAGAATAGAAGTAATAAAATTAACAGTAATGTTGAAAGAGAGGGTGAAAAAGGTGAATGATATTTGCTCTGAATTATTTTGTATTTTATTTTCACTTTTACTAATAATGTGTAAATAATAATATTATTTATTCAATTTTACTATTAAACATAATTATATAAAAATAAAAAATGCGAATACAGAGACACTCAATAATTATATAAAAATAAAAAATGCGGATAAAAAGGCACTCACAATTATATAAAAATAAAAAATGCGGATAAAAAGGCACGTGAGTGCCTGTGTTCCCGTAGTTAATTATAATGATAATTCTCTCTATGTCTATTTTTGTCATACTGATGTTTTATAATTAATGATTTTGACCGGTAAAGCCTGAGAGTATATTTAAAAGCTTATTTGAAACTTCAAAACAAAAATATAGTAAAAAAATTAAGTTTAAGATAATAAAAAATAAACATAAAAGACAACTAGAATTTTGGTTCTATTGCATCCTCTCATGTGTAGATCATGCAAATAAGTCCTAATTTCAAGTAATACATTTAAATTCCAAAAACACAAGATCCATGCATGGAACATAGAGTCCTTACAATTTTATTTCTGAGATTAACTAAAGGAGTTCTCATTCAACAAAACAAGTACATTCAACAAAACAAGTACATAGCAAAATTAGAGTGCCCTCTAAATCTTTATTTTTCTCTGTTCTTCCATTATAGCCTTAGAAATGAAAGTTTCTAAGAACACATTGATACCCTTCACCTATATTGGCTTGCAAGTTGACCCTCCTTCACAATGTAGTTCTGTTCTGGGAAGTCTTCACCCCTAAAGTGCCTATCAAGCATGTCTTTCACACCAGCAGCATAACGTAACTGAACAAGTTTGGTTTATTATCATTTAGGGTTATCGAAGTGAAAGAACTCAGACTTAGACACAAAAGGATAAGCTAATGCTATAGACAAAAGTTAAAATACCTGTGCATCTATGGTAGTGCCAGAAACATGAGGAGTCATGGCATGGTTTGGCATGTAGCGCCATGGATGATCCTTTGGAGCTGGTTGTGGGAACCAAACATCACCACTGTAACCTATACAATTAAGATATTTGGAAAGAGGTTGAAAGTTTAATTAGCAAGGACAATTCAACAAGGAATAATAACCAACCACAGTCTAAATTGTCTATTCTCAGATAGTATTGTCATGAATAACTATCTCCAGAAGTTGTCACTTAGAGACATAACAGAACAGCTTACTTTCCATTTTCCAGAGTAACATAGTACTTTTGGTTTTGGTAAAAAAATCAGCAGTTGATATTTTGATATTATATACACATATTAGAACCATGAATGTGTAAAAATATCATCAACTTACAGTACTATTTTTCATGTTTAGCTAGTGTAAACAATTTTTTGTGAGCTGGTTTTAGAATTACCTGCCACATGGCCATTTGAGCAAGCATCAGCAACTGCTTGGGTATCCATAATAGCCCCTCTAGCATTGTTAACAATCAAGACACCTTTCTTGCACTTGGAAATTTTATCTTTGTCAAACAATCCCCTGTATCACAAAAAACATTGGTCACTACTCCTCACTATAAAATGCTTAAAGAATTTCAATATTCATACAGAACTTATGTTAGCATGCAATATACATATACTTTATATAAACCAAATATTTGTCATTACTAAGTTGGATTATGAATTAATTTATTGTGATAAATTCTTATCATAAAAGCTTTGGAAATTAATACATGGCTTGAAACTTCAAGAATGAAATGATTTTTTGTATTGACTGAGATATTGAGAGTATACCTTGTCTGCTCAGTAAGAGGCGTGTTGATAACAATAACATCACACTTTGGAAGCATGGCATCAAGGTCCTCCTCAAAATTTGCTCCAATCTCTTTCTCTAATCCAGGATCCATCCTAATTCGATCAAAATACAGAAGATTACAGTTGAAAGGTTTCAACCTTTGGAGTAAAAGTTTCCCAATTCGTCCCGCACCTACGGTTCCTACTGTCTTGCCTTCAAGATCATAAGCTCGGTGAGCAATGCCAGCAACATTCCATTCCCCATTAACAGACTGATGGTACCCTGGAAGGAAATTCCTAATTAGAATTAGGATTCTCATGAGTTCATCCTCAGCAACTGACACCACATTGCTTCCAGTGACCTCTGCCACAGTTATACCAGCTGCAGATGCAGCCTTGAGATCAATGTGATCTGAACCAATGCCAGCAGTCAAAAGCAGCTCTAAATTTTTTGCTTTCTTTATTCTTTCAGCAGTGACATAGGCAGGGTGAAATGGAGTAGATATGACAACATGTGCATCAGGAAGATTTCTCTCAAGTTCTACAACAGAAAAACAACAAATAGCCATGAGTTCAACCAATTAAAAACTTGAAGAGATAACTAGATCTACCTTCCATGATATTATGGTGTTGATTACCATGATGTTTGAGAAAAAATTATGAGACCTACTTATCTTCACTGATACATAACCACATTTTAATAAAAAAGAAATTAATAACTTGTTATATGGAAATTGGCCAGGACTAATTCATTAACCTATACTCAAATTTCAAGATAGATAATATTATATAAACTTGAATCGAGTAAGCAAGTTATTAACCAGAATCTGGTCCTTCTTTGTCATCAGTGACAATATACTGATGACCCTGCGATTCCAGCCACTCGCGTATACCCAATGCTCCTTCGACACACCCCACAAAATCAGGATTCAGTTTTGCATACTCATTCCCTTTGTAGAACACCCCCACAATCTTCTTCTTTTCACTGACAACCTTGCGCCCTTCACCAGACACCTATTCTCAATCACAGGGAAAAATAAACAAATGAATCACAATCATGCATAAACAGAGTTGAAGAATGCAATATTAATCATGGTGTTGCATGAGCAAAATTAATCGTGGTCAGCAGCATAAATAATTAAACATTCACTAACACACATTTTTTGAGGATGTGTTGTCGAGTGGGGTAACAACTTCTTCGAGTGGGGTAACAATGGTATTTTGAGTTGTTGTTGTGTGGACTTGAACAAGGTATTCTTGTGTGTTATCACTCATGGTTGAGAGAGAAGTTTAAAACAGGATAACAAACAAATGATGCAAGGGAGAACTAAGAAGAGATGCAAGTGAAAGATTTGCTGCTGGTGTGTGTGAGAGAGAAGAGAAGAGTGTATTATATAGAAAAGTGGGGTTGCTTGGTTAAGACACGTAGATCATACACGGTGTCTAGGCCTCTGCATGATGAACAAGTTTCAGCTTGGCCTCAGCAAAATACATCAACAAAATTAAAATTGCTGACATAGATAATCAAGACAAATGAGAATAATATCTTTAATTAATACAACTGTTATTGAGTGATATTTATTAAAAAGTACAAAAATATGGGAATTCATCTTTTTATTTAATAAATTTTTTACCGACTTTGTCACACTATAATTCTTGGTTTGGACCCCTTTATTTTTGTCTTTATATTATCTGTTTTTTACCCATAATTTTCCAAAGTTTTACATTATTTTTAATTAATTTCCTATTTTAAATATTTATTTTATTAGTGGGTTGAGAATATAAAAAAATTTCAGTAAAAGTTGCATGATAATGTAAACTTCAAAAAATGATCAAACTACTTTCTATCTTCCTTTTCTACTTTGTTGTAATCTAATTTTCCTAAAATATAAAAGTTATTTATTTTAACATCTAGATGAGAAGAGGTGGGGCTACAAATGATGTCAATCCTTGTTGTTCTTGGTCTCTGGTCCACCAAATACAACAATCAAGTACAGGAGAGACTCATCTCATACAATCAGTTTTTCACATTTAAAAATATGTGCAGTTTTAAAAAAATAAATTTAATTAACTAATTAATTAATATCATTAATTATATAATTTAAGATATATTAAATGACTTAATTATTATTAATAATTAATAATTAAAATTTAATTAATAAGTATTATTCTTTAAATTATAATATTACTATATACTTATATCATCTAAAAAAGCATATAATTTTTTATTTAATTAAATTAATTTTAATATTTAATATATATATATATATATTATATATATATAATATTCCAAAACTAAGAAAATGATGAACAGAGAAAATATTTCTCAAAAACTATTCGTGGCGACTGTGGAAAAATCCATCGAGCACAAAGATGACAAGGGAAGTGATCAGAAACGCACATAGCAGAGTGAGAAACAAACTTTAGCATCACGTGATGGTGACGGATCACGCATGCAACACACACAAACAACAACAAAGCCAGATCTCACCTCCATCTATGCAAGAACAAGAACAAAAATGCCAAAACAACACACTTAACGCAGAATCACGTGCATCAGAGATAAAAATTAATCCGACTTACATGAAGGTTTCGGAAGAAGGTGGAAGAAAGCAGAGAGCGAAACGCAGAGGAAGCCGCAGCACGTTTCATAGCCATGGTGATTTGTCTGTGAAAATTCGATTCACCAAAATAAGATTAAAATTGCAACTAATTATTATTATAATAATAAAATAAATAAGAATAAGAAGAAAAGAAGAAGAAAATGGAAGATGAAAGAGTAAAAAGGTTAGAAGTTGGGAAGGGATGAAGCAATCACCAGTTGCGACCTTTGCTCGACTCTCTCTATGCCTGTTCGCTTTCTTTCTCAATTTGTTCACTGTTACACACGTGTGCCTCTTACATTCCCACGTGCCACTATTTTATTTTTCTCTTATCTTTGTACTTTCTCCCTTATCTTCCCAAGGTTCAACCCTAGTTATTTGTCCTTATCATATTTGTTTTAGAAAATATGTGATTTTAAATTAATTTTCTTAAAGTTTTGTTTAGTTTGAAAGTAAAAAAAAATAAAAAAATATGTTAGATATTAGAATGGTTAGTTTTTGTGCTTGATACTAAATATTTTGATTGTGGTATGAGAGTAAAATTTTTAAAGGAGTGAAAAAAAACAAAAATTAATTTATTACATTTGGAAATCTACTATGCAAAATTATGGATGAAATTGGATAAAGACAATTATCCAAAGCTAAATTAGAAATTTGAAGTTATACCATTTTTTTCAAACTAGCAAATAAAAAAAGAATAGGAAAGAAATAGAAGATTTCTAGAATTAACATTTGTGTTATATTTGTTTTATTTTTTAATTTAAAATATTATTATTATAATAAGTTGTAAAAAAAATATTTTTATTTTTTTCAGCATTTTTTGTTCTTGATCTTATGCTTGAGGTTGCTCTCACCACTATGAGCTTCTGATCTTCAATTTTGTTGGATTGAAGTTTTAATTTATCAAACTCTTTTATAATCCATTATGTACATTGATTACTTGCTCTTTAGTTTTAGTGATTTGATTTTATCTTTTAATGCTATAAATGATGCAATTGCTCATCTCTTGATCTTAATTAAATTCAAATTTTAATGTTTATTTGAATGGCTTCCCAATTACACCACTTAATAATTTTTACTTCACTTTAAAATCTAAAATCTAAAATATAAAATCAAAATACTTTGCACATAAATTTCTCAACCTTACATTATAATTTTCTTGCATGATAAGTAGTACAAAGACTCCATAAAATGGATCATGGAGTATTTTATTTCTTAATAAGATTTAGTTCAAATTCTACAAAGCAAGTACTTGATATCATTAAAGTTCCCATTAGATGTTTATTTGCTCATTTGTTGGCCTTGAAAATGGAAGTTTCTAACACTGAATTGATTCTTCAACGATATTGGGGTGCAAGTTGACCCTCCTTCACAATGTAGTTTTGTTCTGGAAAATCTTCACCCCTGAAGTGCCTATCCAACATGTCTTTCACACCAGCAGCATAACGTAACTGCACAAGTTTCATTATTATGAACATTAGTGTTACACAGAGTGAAACAAACAACCTAAGTACTATCAAAACTCATAATACCTGTGCATCTATGGTGGTCCCAGAAATATGAGGAGTCATGGCATGGTTTGGCATGAACCGCCATGGATGATCCTTTGGAGCTGGTTGTACAGGCCAAACATCCCCACCATAACCTACACAAATATCAATTGTTCATCACAAAATCATTAGTTGGTTGCATTTCAGAATGTCAGATGTTGAGAGAATCATCAATTGCTGTTATGAACACATGCATCATAAGTAATCATCCTTAGTTTCATGTTTTGGTGGTGGAAACAACTTTCTGTGAATTGGTTCTAGAATTACCTGCAACATGGCCACTAGTGCATGCATCAGCAATTGCCTGTGTGTCCATAATTGCCCCTCGAGCATTGTTAACAATCACCACACCTTTCTTGCACTTAGCAATTCTGTTCTTGTCAAATAATCCTCTGAAACACAATAACCTTTGGTCACTACTCATCTCTAGGCTCAAAGAATCTGAATATTAATGCATAACTTATACAACACAAACCATGGAATATACTTATGCATAGTGCATAATGCAAACCAAAACACCTATCATTCTTAAGTTCTTTTACTTATCAATTAATCCCTTCTGAGAGTTAGATTATGCATACCATGAGATTTCAAGTGTAAAATAAAATGAGAATTTTGACTGATATAGATACTAAGTATATATACCTTGTCTGCTCAGTGAGAGGCATGTTGATAACAATTACATCACACTTAGGAAGCATTGCATCAAGATCCTCCTCAAACTTTGCTCCAATCTCTTTCTCCAATTCAGGATTCATCTTGAGGCGATCATAGTACAAAAGATTACAGTTAAAAGGCTTCAACCTCTGCAGTAAAAGCTTCCCAATTCGTCCAGCACCAACAGTTCCTATTGTCTTGCCTTCAAGATCATAAGCTCTGTGTGCAATGCCAGCAACATTCCATTCCCCATTAACAGCTTGATGGTACCCTGGCAAGAAATTCCTCACTAGAACAAGGATTCTCAGGAGTTCATCCTCAGCAACCGACACCACATTGCTTCCAGTTATCTCTGCCACTGTTAAACCAGCTTCAGCCGCAGCCTTGAGATCAACATGATCAGAACCAATGCCAGCAGTCAAAAGCAGTTCTAGATTCTTGGCCTTCTTTATTCTTTCAGCAGTGACATACGCAGGATGAAATGGAGTGGAAATGAGGACATGTGCATCAGGTAGGTGTTTATCAAGTTCTGCATCAAGGTAACACACAAACACAACCATTTAGAACTATTCTCCTATCTTTTCATGATTTTACTGTGATGATGATTATTCTGATACCCTTGTTTGGAAGATTACTTAGAGCATGTTTTCTTAGAATAATATTATCTAAATTTAGATAATTTCAACATAGTAAGAAACTAACCAGAATTGGAGCCTTCTTTGTCATCAGTAACAATATATTGATGACCCTTTGATTCCAACCACTCACGAATACCCAATGCTCCTTCAACACATCCCACAAAATTGGGATTCAGTTTAGCATACTCATTCCCTTTGTAGAACACTCCCACAATCTTCTTCCTCTCAGCTGGAGCCTATTCTCAAGGAAAAAACAATATTAATCACGGTCATGCATAATTCAAAGTTGAAGAACTGCTAAAAATTTTAAACAAAAAAGAGTGATTAAAATGAGAAAAGGAAGATGAAGATATTTGGAAGCCTACTTACATGAAGGTTTCTGGAGAAGGTGGAAGAAGAGGAAGAAAGCAGAGAACGAGTTACAGAGGAAGCAGCACGTTTCATGGCCATGGTGACGAAAAAGAACTGAAATTGTACGAACAGAGAACAAAGAGAGAAAGAGAAGTGTGTGAAGAAATAGTGCAGTGTGTGAGGCTTATATAGAATAAAATAAACAAAGAAACTGATAGAGATAAATAAAATATCCGCAGACATAACAGTAGTAGGAAGATGAAACCATACATACCGAGACAGAGCATCTAGGGAAGGGAAGAACTAACGTAAGTAGCCGCCATTATGTTCTGTCCCTCATACACGTGTGTGCTTTCAACTACGTGCCACCTTTGCTTTCATTTTAAATTGTAGTTATGTTAGATGATAAGCCATTGTACACTGAATTGCAGAGTAGAAGAACATCATAAAAAGCATCACTGCTGCATCAAATCTTTTCTCCATGAATTGATATCATCAAAGTCTTCATCATGATAAGCTCTGTAACCCCACACTCACATATTTACTACAAAAAGAAGTAACACATGTTTTCTCCTTCAAAATAATAATGTGGTTCATGAAACCAGCAAAGTAATAAACAATTAAATTTATAATTCTTATAGTCATTGTCACCACATTCATAAAGTTCAAAATGAATTGATTTTTAATATTCCAGATTTTAGAAAATCGATTAATGCCTCTATTTTAGAGTAATATGGTTTAAGTTTTTAAAAGTCTAAGATTATTTCAGTCTTTTAAATTTAATTATATTTTACACCATTTTATATTCTTGAAATTTATATAAATTATTCTTTTATTATAATATAAGATTGTATTCTTAAAAAAGTTGTAGAATAGTTATTTTCTATTATTAGAGTCTAAAACAAACTTTGTCCTTTAAATTTAGTATTTGGTGATTATAAGTTGTATTTTTAAAGTTTGAGAAATTATAATATTTTTTAAAATTTAAAGAATAAAAACCTGTTTCGGGTTTTAGAAAATAAAAAAATAATTATTAAATTATTTATTTTAATTTTTATGTAGATGATAGTTAGAAATGGTAGGTTTTAAAAGCAAATGATGCTGTCGGTGGCTGAGTTGAGTCCTCTAGTGGTGTTCCTTGATGTGACAGAGACGTGCTTGATTACTGCATCACTTTTTGGATATATTTTTATATTTTACTAATTATTGAGAAGATTAAATTAAGATTTAAATTCAGTGTCAAAATCTAAAATTTTCATTTCTCGTAAATAAAATTTAGTTGTGAATTCTTTTTGAGAAATTTGAAAAGCAATAAAAATTTATAAATTCAAATTTCGTTTTCTTAAAATCCGATTTAAAAGTTTTAAATTATGAAGTGTGCCTTTCAATTCCCAGGTGCCATTCTTTTTATTTTGACTTTATATATTTAATTAAACTTCGATAATTACTCATCTGTCACCATATAATCCTGTTTTTAATCTCAAGTTTAATTTAACAAGTATTATTTTATTTAAAGCTAATTCATCTGGACTAAAATAATGATATTTTAGTCACCATTACAGTCAAATCTTCAATTTGTTTCTTCTTTGAAACAATGAATCTTCAATTGGTATTATAATATTATCCAATTATTTTTTACAAGCGTAATTTTTAACACTAATGAGCAATTTGTTCAATTTACTTTTTAAACACTAAACAAGAACCAAGAACTCCCCTCTCTTCTCTCTCTCCTTTTTAAACTCTTTTCCTTTTTTTTAATCTACTTTTTTCCGAATCTCATTTACCGTGAGAATCATAGCTCATGAATTAGGAATTAATCTTATCTTATCAGAATTTCAAAATAAATAAGTTTCTTTTAACCCTTAAGATTTATTTATTTTTAGTTTTTTCTATAATTTTATTATCAATCTAGATAGAAATTAGTTGAGAAAAGTGTTACTCTTAATCTTATTAACCTTGTATTGAATTTCGATGATGTTTGGATAATTTGTTTGAGGTCCATAGATTATCTATAGCATTTTTTACTTAGATTTTGGGAGGTCGTTATGGAGAGAAAGAATTTTAGGTAAAAGAAGTTCATATTCTCTTTCAATTGAACTTTAGGTTAGAAGATCTAAATGGGAAGGTGACGTAATCACAAGTTTCAAAAAAAATTTGCAGGGTGGGATTTGTTTGAAATAAATGTTAATTTATGAAAATTATTGAAAATTTAAAACAATTGGATAAGTGAGTGATGATTTAAATTGATTGCAGTATGAATTATGAAGTTTAAGCTTGATTTTTACTTAAAAAAATAGGTTTTAAAATGAGTCTACTATTGGTTAGGATGTGTCATAATATTCTTAGAAAATGAAATATCATGTTGAAATTGGTTAGGATGTGCATTGATTAGAGATTCATCTAAAAGAAGATATCTTGACTCTACTAATATATTTGAATCATATAGATGAAGATATTCATTGGCAAGTCATATGAATTAACTTGTCATATGAGGTGATTTGATATCACATAGTTATGTTTATAGTATGACATGTGCAAATCTCTAAATTCGAATCAATACACAAACAATTACGCTTAATGTGAATGTCAATAAATTCTGACATGAGTAATATGATAACTATTTAAATGAATTTCATTTGATAAATTTCTAAGTTAAAAATAAAAACATAAACAATTAAAATTCTAACAACAATAACTTTAGAATTTGGTGGATATATATAAAAGCAATGTACACCTATTTCTTAGCAACCAACATCAATAAGGTTGATGTTAAATTTATCTATATATCCACCAATTCTTAATGTTTTCTTAAAAACCCATTTAGTGTTTATACTTTTACAACTAAGAGAAATATTAGTTAAAAAAAGTTTTATCTCCTTTAAGAGAATCAATTTCATTATTAATAACTAAGAAATATTAACTTTTGAAAAAATATGACACTTTAAATATTTAAAATATGATTTTTTTTTTCTCTGTATCATAGGAAATTCTATCAAAATCTTTATAAGAAATTTAATTAAGTTAATGACAAGTGAAGTATAAATGATGTAATAATTTTTGTATGCTTTTATATTGGCAACATAATATGATTCATTTTTCGTTTGTCCTAACTTTTATAGATCTAACTCTATTTGCAATGAAGTAGTATATCTTCAAACATCACTATATGTTGATGATAGGAGGGGAAGAACTACGAGCAAGCAACGACATATATGGTATTAAAAAGTGATTTTTTAACTCTATCTCAATCTTATAAATATTAATTTATGAAAATAATAAAATTAAGTCCACTTATATATTACGATATGTGATATAATAAATTAGAAATTTCCAAAAATATAAGATGATGTTATTAAAGAAGACTTAAATTAATTCCTAAGAACTAGATTAAAATTTTTAGTTTGAATAAATCGATCCCCATGTTAAAAAATTTGTTTTTAGAAAAAGATATATAATTTTATCTAAAAGTCTGCTTATAGTTCTTATTAAAAGAAGTACAAATAATATATTTTAGAAAAATCAAACTTACATTTCTTGAATTTTTCTTGACTTGAGATTCAAAATTTTAAAAAAAATTGTACATAAATATATATATATATTTTTTTAAAAATTACCATAAAACAAAATATACGTGTATGAGGACAGAACATAATGGCGGCTACTTACGTTAGTTCTTTCCTTCCCTAGATGCTCTGTCTCGGGCTGTATGGTTTCATCTTCATTCTGTTATGTCTGCGGATATTTTATTTATCTCTCTCATTTTCTTTCTTTATTTTGTTCTATGTAAGCCTCACACACTCCTCTATTTCTTCACACACTTCTCTTCCTCTCTTTGTTCTCTGTTCTTACAATTTCAGTTCTGTTTGGTGAATTACGTTTCCATCATCACCATGGCCATGAAACGTGCTGCTTCCTCTGCAACTCGTTCTCTGCTTTCTTCCTCTTCTTCCACCTTCTCCAGAAACCTTCATGTAAGTAGGCTTTCAAGCTTACCATCAATTTTAATCACCCACACAGTTTTACTTTTGCATCAAAATAAAAATGTGCAGTGAAAATACTAAATTATTCATTCAGATGATGACCATGATTAATTTTTCTTTGGAAAGATCATGGATAATATTTAGTTCTTCAACATTGGATTATGATGATTGTGAATATATGTTTTTTCTTATGGTTGAGAATAGGCTCCAGCTGAGAGGAAGAAGATTGTGGGAGTGTTCTACAAAGGGAATGAGTATGCTAAACTGAATCCCAATTTCGTGGGATGTGTTGAAGGAGCATTGGGTATTCGTGAGTGGTTGGAATCAAAGGGTCATCAATATATTGTTACTGATGACAAAGAAGGCTCCAATTCTGGTTAGTGTCTTACTATGTTGAAATTATCTAAATTTATATAATATTATTATAAGAAAACATGTTCTAAGTAATGTTCCAAACAAGGGTATCAGAATAATCATCATCACAGTGAAGTCATGAAAAAAATATGAGAATAGTTCTAAATGGTTGTATTTGTGTGTTACCTTGATGCAGAACTTGATAAACACCTACCTGATGCACATGTCCTCATTTCCACTCCATTTCATCCTGCCTATGTCACTGCTGAAAGAATAAAGAAGGCCAAGAATCTAGAACTGCTTTTGACTGCTGGCATTGGTTCTGATCATGTTGATCTCAAGGCTGCGGCTGAAGCTGGTTTAACAGTGGCAGAGATAACTGGAAGCAATGTGGTGTCGGTTGCTGAGGATGAACTCCTGAGAATCCTTGTTCTAGTGAGGAATTTCTTGCCAGGGTACCATCAAGCTGTTAATGGAGAATGGAATGTTGCTGGCATTGCACACAGAGCTTATGATCTTGAAGGCAAGACAATAGGAACTGTTGGTGCTGGACGAATTGGGAAGCTTTTACTACAGAGGTTGAAGCCTTTTAACTGCAATCTTTTGTACTATGATCGCCTTAAGATGAATCCTGAATTGGAGAAAGAGATTGGAGCAAAGTTTGAGGAGGATCTTGATGCAATGCTTCCTAAGTGTGATGTAATTGTTATCAACATGCCTCTCACTGAGCAGACAAGGTATATATTTTGAAATCTCATGGTATGCATAATTTCTGTAACTATCACAAGGGATTAATTGATAACTAATAGAACTTAAGAATGATAGGTCTTTTGGTTTGTATTATGCACTATGCATAAGTATATTCCATGGTTTGTGTAGTATAAATTATGCATTAATATTCAGATTCTTTGAGCCTAGAGATGAGTAGTGACCAAAGGTTATTGTGTTTCAGAGGATTATTTGACAAGAACAGAATTGCTAAGTGCAAGAAAGGTGTGGTGATTGTTAACAATGCTCGAGGGGCAATTATGGACACACAGGCAATTGCTGATGCATGCACCAGTGGTCATGTTGCAGGTAATTCTAAAACCAATTCACAGAAAGTTGTTTCCACCACCCATGTGTTCATAACAGCAATTGATGATTCTCTCAACATCTGACTCTTGAAATGCAACCAACTAATGATTTTGTGATGAACAATTGATGTTTTGTAGGTTATGGTGGGGATGTTTGGCCTGTACAACCAGCTCCAAAGGATCATCCATGGCGGTTCATGCCAAACCATGCCATGACTCCTCATATTTCTGGGACCACCATAGATGCACAGGTATTATGAGTTTTGATAGTAACTTAGGTTGTTTGTTTCACTCTGTGTAACGCTAATGTTCATAATAATGAAACTTGTTCAGTTACGTTATGCTGCTGGTGTGAAAGACATGTTGGATAGGCACTTCAGGGGTGAAGATTTTCCAGAACAAAACTACATTGTGAAGGAGGGTCAACTTGCACCCCAATATCGTTGAAGTACTCTGCATTAATGTGGTCTTAGGAACTTCCATTTAAGACCAACATATGAACAAATAATGATCCAGAGAACACTTTTCTTATGTATGTGTTTTGTTGTCTTTGAAGTTGTTTTTGATTGATAAAAGAAATAAGAATGTAAGGAACACTCTCAATGTTCCATTTTGAGTTTTCAAATTTGAATGTGCTACTTGTAATGCCCAAGAAACTTAGTATGTGTTGTTAACAAAAAAGTTATTGCAAATTAATGAATAAAAAATTGACCAAGCTTTGATGATCAATTCTTATTAACATTATTTTTAAATTCATCAATCTTACGTTGGAATAGCAATATTTTTGTACTAAACCAATCAAAAAACAGAAAAGAACTAGCATAATATTTGCATGAAGTGATATTTTTTAAAAAGCTATTTTCATATAAGATTTACTTTAAACAAGGTATACATAAATATATACTTTAACCTTTTTAAACAAGGTATACATAAATATATACTTTAACCTTTATAAAAGTTAGTTGAGATATTGAAGTTTGGTTTAAATCAACTAAAATCATGCTATTCCTTAAAAATTTTAGTACAGTTTTCACTAAAATTTAGAAGTTTTTCCAACTTATGATATATGATGATTTGATCTTTCAACTTTAGAAAAAAAAATGTAAATTCAATTATCTCTTCAATTTAGTCTTTAAAATATTTATTTAAAAAAAAAAAATCAAATCATCAGTTTTTAAATTCATATGTGAAAACAAAAATTTACAAAACAAATGACAATTTAGAGTGCTTGTTCTATTAATATTATTTTCTGATAACAAAATATTATATTTAGTTTGAGAGAAAAATGTTTAGGTGACAAAAAGAAGCTACTTGAGGCGAGGTTATTTGGGCTTTGATCCGTGTAAGTTTGGGCTAAAATACTAACCAGTTACGGGCCAGGAAGCCCAATACAAAAAATGCAAAATGAAGGAGCTCTGCTTTCCGTCACTTCTAGCAGTTTCTGGCGACACCATGAGTGACGTGAGCGAAAAAAAAAAAAAGACGAATCCGCCGGCGACCGAGGCGGCGCCACCGTGTCCGACGGTGACGCAGCGGGACCAATGGATGGTAGAATCACAGGTGTTTCAGATTTATCACCTCTTCGCCACCATTCCTCCCAACGCCCAAACGCTCATGTATGTCATTCACTTCAACGCCTGTTCTATTTTCTTCATTCTCCTTTTTGAATTTCTTCTTCTCAAAAGTTTTTTCTTCTTCTCTTTGCAGGTTGGAGCTGCAACGCGAGAATCACATGCAGTTTATCTCCAAAGGACTTCGTCACCTCAGTTCCGCGTTTTCTGTATTGGACTCAAAGTAACTCTGTGTGTGTGTGTTTTGTTGTTGTTGTTTAAATCGCAATTTCTGTTGTTGTGTTCCGATTGAGTTAAACTTTGTGGTTACGCAGTCGACCGTGGCTGTGCTACTGGATCTTCCATTCCATTGCTTTATTGGGAGAATCCGTCGAAGATGAACTCGAAGATAACACTATCGAATTTCTTAGCCGTTGTCAGGTTTTTGATTGTGATTCTAATTCTTATTTTCCTTGCATTGCTTTTTTTTTTTCTCTCTCTCTTCCAGTATTTGTTGTAAACTAGTATTTTAGCTGACCTTAAGTATAATTGTTTTGCATATAACTAATTTCATCACAAGTAAATAATTTTGAATATATAAATGAGTTGGGTACTGTCAGCCAATCTGAAATCAGGGTTGGTACGACTCCGAAGATATCAATTGTAAAATTCAGTAGGCTTCCAGTGATTTGTGATTGGATAACGATTTCAAACTGTTTTCTTTCTATATAAATCATATTACAATCAAAATTCATAATAAATAAATATGAAGTTGTTTTGAACGAGTTACCATTTCTTTTATGAAAGTATTGAATTCTATGCAGACAGAAAAAGACCATAGATTAAAGGGGAGATATGGTTAAAAATATTGAATATAGGATATACATATAAAATGAGAATAAATTGAGGGAGAGTTGTTTGTGCCGTTGGGAGTAGTTTGACATGGTTTAGAAGGAGAGTAGTGTGTGAAATTCATTTCCAACGGAGAGAAGTGAGAAAGTATTGATAATGTCTATTTGAGAGAATCCGGAGTGTGAGAACTTTACTTTCCAACTGGTGTATTCTAATTCTAATTTATAATATAGGAGTAGATAGTTGATGTAAAAATTGAGCTGGTGTTTGGCTTATTATTTGCTTTCATATTCCAGTTATGTTTTTGCTAATAATTACAAATTTACAACAGAATCATAGTATTAATTTCCTAGAACAATAAAACCTTGATCTTAGATAGATGAGTTTGATGTACGCTATTAATACGTTTTCTTGTTTTGTCTTCAGTATTGACACTATGTCTACCCATTTCATTGCCTGCATACGTTGGATGCTGGATATATCATATATGTATAATTTATAGCTTAAAAATTACAATTATGCACTATAAAACACTGTATTACTGAGTTTAAACCATTTGTTGTTGTTTGGCAACCCAAAAATTGTTATAAAACTTAAAATAGTACTTGTGTAGTATATGTGAAAGTGAAAATACTGCATGTTTATTCAATTGAAGCAACCAGACTTTTATAAGTCCTTTACATGAAGTTGAAAACTAATTCTAGTACATGGCTATGGCTACAAAGTAGGACACGTACACCTATGCACACCTAAAAAATAGCTAACTGCTAAACTAGTTCTACCCTGAGAAATAGGGTTTTATTTAATTTAAAACAGAAAGATAAACTAACAAAAATATCATGTTTTATGTGATTTATGACTGGATTTCTTGCTTGACCATTTTTTCCCATCCCATCCCGTTTATAGATTTCTTCTCTGTACACTAACAGGATCCAGATGGTGGATATGCTGGAGGACCAGGCCAAGTAAGTGACTATTCTTAATTCTTTTGTTGATTTCTACTTGATTACTGAATATGGTTTCATTGAGTTTTATTCTTACCTTCTCCTTCTCCTCTTTCTAAAACTTCATCTTATGGTGTCTCTTGCTGCAACTCTAATGCGTACAAATAGAAAACTAATTCTTTGGTTTGTTATGATGTAAAATATGCTTCTATAATTATGTCTAGTATATTCCTTCTGCTTTTACAAAGGTAGAGAGAACATGTCAAAGGGGGTTGTGTGGTACACTTGAACTGTTTGAGTTGGAACAAATAAGTTGAATAATTTTAGGTTTACGTTGTACTTCTATTCTTTAGTGTTGGAGAAGCATAATGAATTATTTATATCCTTGGAATGTTCTCCACAGATGCCTCATATTGCCACAACATATGCTGCAGTTAATACACTTATTACTTTGGGTGGTCAGAAATCCCTGGCATCAATTAATAGGTGGTCAGTTTATGTGCTCAACTTAAGTTTTTATCATATTATGTTCCATTAATTATTTGACAGAGCTAGTTTTCATTTGTGTGGGACTGATTGGTTTGGTACATTGAACATATTATTCTCAGAGATAAATTGCATGGGTTTCTGCGACGGATGAAACAGTCAAATGGGGGATTCAGGTTTGATATCTTATTCATCTCTGTTACATCAATTAACAATAAGAAATTATACTGATATCGTGTACCCATTTTTAATTGTCTCTGATAGCTATTCTCTAAAGTTTTTATAAAGTAATGGATAACTTTTTGTGGTTATGCTTACAAATCCATCTATTTGCACTCTGTTCCCAAATGCAATGCACCACCATTCACACTATGAATGGTGACAGATTTTGTTTTCTTGTGCTTGGGGAGCCCCTGTGTGCAGAAATCAATCTGCCACTGCACACTTGTCTGAAGGGTGTAAATTCATCTGCTGTGTTGAAAACATTTCTTTGATGCGGTCTATTCTCTTTGTTGTTAGAGTTGTTTGGGAAACCTTATTTTTCTAATCAATCTTTTCTTTTCAATCATCAAATACTTTATTCAGGATGCATGATGATGGAGAAATTGATATTCGAGCTTGCTACACTGCAATCTCTGTAAGTTGGTATCTCTCTATTTCACATGTGCTTGTGTGTGTGAATGCCACACTTTACTCTGTATATAAGTATAACTAATAGTTCTTATGTCGACGGACATTTCATTTTATTAGATATGGCTTATATAGTATATTATTAAGTAATAATGACTGGGTGTTAAAAAACAAGCTGCTGGCTAATAAGACCTTTTTTACTGCCATCATGGCATACATTATCTTTATCGTGGGAGGGGCGTTTTATTGTTAGAACTGGTATAATATAAAACAGTATGTATGCGTAACAGAAATCATCTTGTTGGATACAGGTTGCAAGTATTTTGAACATTTTGGATGATGAGCTGATCCAGAATGTTGGAGACTACATTTTAAGGTTAGCGTCACGAAGCAATAACATCAATTTTGGCACTAAACTGTATGCTTCCAGCTTGGAGGGCAATGTATAGCATAGAAACATCTTACAACTTAAAGTCATGACTTTGGTTTCCTTAAGATCAATTTGCAAGCATTCAAAATATGCTTGCATTGAAGCAAACTGTTTTTGTTATATCTTCATTAATTATGTGTGGTCTCACATGTGACTTCAAGTACAGCCACTGGTAATAATTGAAAGCTGCATTGGTCAAAATGTTATTACTGAATTTTCTCCATTTTTTCTGTTCTGTTGGTTCTCTCAATGTCTTTTAGCATTAATGAAAACTCTTTTATGATTGCTTCTTTAAGTGTCACTTCCCTTAAATGGGATTGCCACTTGTATTTTTTGAAACATGAAAGTCCCAGTAGTCACAATGATGACAGTGGTATGTTATGCCATGGTTACGAAATTCTCTCCATATTTTAATGCTTTAAAATTCCTTTGGCAATTTTTATATTAGACATTGTTTAGATGGGTTACTCATCCATCTATCTGATGGCATTATCAGTTCCATGGTCAGCTAAAAATGAAATAATTAATGGGTTCTACTGTTGAATGTCTTCTGAGTACTGGTTAAGGAATCAAGACATAAATTTTTGTTCAAATTCATGGTGGGGTACATTGGAAATCACAGTAGTAGCTCATTGGTAACACACCTATCAATAATTTTATACTTTTGATTTTTTAACCGAAGTCTTAAATGCAATTGTTATTAACATTATCCATAATCTATAAATGGAATTTTATTGAAAATCATGGTGGGTTTCATCGGAAATCATTGTAGTAGGGCACTGGTAACACTATCCATACAAATTTTTACTTTAGATTGACAATTGTTAATGTTCTCCATAATTAATTACTTCTTATGTAATTGTTATGAAAAGTTATGTAAATACATTTTTATAATCTGGTGCTTTTCTGCAGCTGTCAAACATATGAGGGTGGCATTGGAGGTGAGCCTGGTTCTGAGGCTCATGGTGGGTATGTATCATCATACTCTTCACCAAGATAGGTGGAATTAAAACAAAAAGGAGGTATGCGAAGCATTCTTATTTTTGACAATTTGTATATCAGGTACACCTTCTGTGGATTAGCTGCAATGATTCTGATTGGTGAGGCTAATCGCTTGGATCTGCCCCGTTTAATTGTAAGAGAATTGTTTCTTTCCCGTTTATTAGCTTCCAATTATTCCTATGAACTTTTGAAGGTTCCCACAGTTGATGCTATATGAATGATTTAATTATCTGTGGCTTTATATTAGGACTGGGTGGTATTTCGGCAAGGTAAGGAATGTGGATTCCAGGGAAGAACAAATAAGTTAGTGGATGGATGCTATTCCTTTTGGCAGGTGATTGAAAATTTACATTTTCTAAATCAATCTTTGTAATATAGTTGGATTGAAACTTGAATGTAATCAGGGAGGTGCTGTTGCACTATTGCAAAGATTATATTCTATTGTCGACAAACAAATGGAAGAGACCTCACAGATTTTTACGATATCTAATGTATCTGAAGATAAAGAAAGTTTGGATGGAATGTCTAGTCATGCTACTCACCATGGTACATGTGTTGACTTTAATATCTATATTCCATATAGCTAATTTCATTTCTCATGATATTAATACTTCTTTAAATTCTAATTCTCGCAGGCACTATTGAATCTGGTTCAACTGATATTAAAAGCATTGCTTATAAATTCATTAATGAGTGGAGAGCACAAGAACCACTTTTTCACAGTATTGCTTTACAGCAGTATATTCTCTTGTGTGCCCAGGTCTGCAGTTTATTTTCTTGTTTCATATCTTAATCCTCATATTTCTAATTTCTCGCTTAGATATACCTTGTCAATTCCCTGAAAGCTTTAAATGAAAATTCAGTTTTGTATGTTTTCATCTCCATTAATTTGAACATTTGAAATTTTGATCCGTCTTTGTAAACGTTTACAAAGACGTATGACAATTAAAGATTTTAAATATCTGTGTGAACTTTAACATAATCAAAATCTTAATTGAATCATTTGACTTTTTGCCAAAACAAAAAGGGGTTGACTTCATTTCGGATGGTCGAAAAATGAAGTTTAAGCTTTTGGTAACTGATATTTTTTCCTGATTAGAGCATCCTCCATTTTTTGACATTTGATTGATATCCTTTGTTAAACAAATTCTACCTTTGCACTTCCATCATTAGCTTCATTCTTTTTGAAATTTGCATTACTATTTTACTTGATGTAGGAGCAAGAAGGTGGACTGAGAGACAAACCAGGTAAACGTAGAGATCACTATCACACATGTTACTGTTTAAGTGGGCTCTCATTGTGTCAATATAGCTTGTCAAAGCACCCAGATTCTCCACCTCTTCCTAAGGTAGTGTTGGGCCCCTACTCTAATCTACTAGAACCTATTCATCCTCTCTTTAATGTTGTCTTGGAACGATATCGTGAAGCTTATGAATTCTTCTTTACTGAGAGTCATGACCACTGATCTGGTCTTTAGCTACCAACAGCTTATTTATCTGTATAATGTAAAATCAGTGTTGTTAAATAGCTACCTTACCAGTGCTGTTGCGTAGGAATTTCTGGGATCCGTGATTGTGGAATATTGACTTCCCCCCATTTTGGATCATCAGCACTTGATATCAATGTAAAATAAATTCACTGGAACATTGCATATTTAAGTGTAAAAGAGCACTGGATTGCTCGGATTTTGTGTCTGGGTTTTGATGATTTGGTATGGATTGGATATCTTTCATAGAACAGAAAGATGTCTACTCTGTTACGTTCAAAAGAAGAAATCATCATATGGTCTAAGAGTATTGTGAACTCTTCAATCTATTGTTACGTGACTGAGTTTTATTGATTTTTTTTTCTCATTTATTGATAGTTCCAATTATTTCTTATTTAAAAGTTGGTTGAGACTGAGTAAGAAATTCAATAAGCACTTTTTTTTTTAATAATTAAGCATATACGCAAACCTGTCCTAAATTTTATGTGAGAGTGAATTAAATTGGCTGATTGATGCAAACAATTTTGTGGTGTGACCCCTTTATTTCTTTTGATGCATAGTATTTGCCAAACAGATTGAGATGATCACTTCGGTATAATGTGGTTTCTTCTATGTCAAATTATGATAGAACAAAAGGGTTGTTTCCATATTTGTTTTCATTGTGTCCCTAATTTTGCTATTAAATATCCACTAATACTAAATTTAGTGTTCTCAATGGTGATTCATCCTTATAACATGTGAACACCCAAATGCTCCCTTTTTTTCACTGAAAATGGCAATCATTTAGATAAATTCATAACACGACTTAGCATATAAAACAAATTACAAACTCTAAAAGTAATGAACAAGACTGAGACAAATCACTTCTTCCTGCACCTCCATATATTCTTCCCTCACCTCCATACATTTCATATTTCCAAAAATAACCTTTGTAATATTCTGGATTATGTAATCCATAAGTCTTTTTTCAAATTTGTAATTAGCTTTCGGATTACATAATCTGGAAGCTATCTCGAAGCCTTTTTTACAGATACATGATTAGTTTTCAGATTATGTAATCCGTTCAATGGTCCCTTCCTGTAATTCTTCTGAGTTTTGAATAGTTCTCCATATTTTCTATTTTCGATTATCTAATAAATTACTTAATAAAAGTAGACTCTTTTTTCATCCATTTAAAAATGTCTATGATCTCTTCCCGAACCCAACATGAATCTTTAGATTCATTTGACTCTCACACTCAATTACATAATTTGGAAGTCTTTTTTGAAATGTGTGTCTGGATTACATAATCTGAAAATTACTTTATGGGAGTGGCACAAGAAGGTTAAAAAGGTATTTTTACGTTGTGTATGGAGTGCCAGAAGAATCTATGAAGGTGCAGGAAGAAACAGTCCAATATGACAACCATTATCCCTAACATTGACCCACAAGTAACCATAAGACTCATCTATAAAAATGCATTTCCTTGTGAGTACAAAGTTTCTTCTTTAGTTCGGGTTAGAGAACTTATATTGATACAAATAAAGTCAATTTATGATAAGTGGGGCTAAACTTTACTTTAAGTTTGCTCTTACTAATATGTTTTAAATTGATTTTATTTCTGTTATATATTATAAATTGATTTTATTTATAGGTTTAGAGTTTAGGACTTATATTGAAATAAAGATATTCATCTTTTGCTTA
The DNA here is from genome assembly GCF_051622355.1 of Phaseolus vulgaris. Taxonomy (NCBI): domain Eukaryota; kingdom Viridiplantae; phylum Streptophyta; class Magnoliopsida; order Fabales; family Fabaceae; genus Phaseolus; species Phaseolus vulgaris. The sequence continues at coordinate 3,036,937 of NC_143501.1, read as the reverse complement.
TTTCTGTGCACTAGAAGTTGGCTTTCATCGTATGTGTCCTCACTTGCATATTCCACATTCACATCACCGTTAGCCCACTCAAAAACATGCAACTTGTGGGACTTTACAAGAAAAAAAGAATCATCACCAAATCTTTTTCAATATATAATATGTGAAGATTGATTCAATAATACTAATGTATGATATTGTATGATAATTGAAGATTGTATGATAAATCAAGATTGTTGTTCCTCTATTAAAGGAAGGGGTGAGAAGAAAAAGAGAGAATTTAAATTTTCTTATCTTGAAAATACCAATTACAATGAGGTATTTATATGTGTTTAATGAAGAGATATAAACTCTCTCATAGGAGTTTCTTTATATATAAGACTTTCTATCGACATATTATTTAACTTAAAGTTGTGAACTTTGAATTATAATATCAGTTGTATAGCAAACTTTAGTCATGTATGTAGATTGAATTTTATTAATATTTTTTGTAATCAGAAAAAAAAAAAAAAAATAAAAGGAGTACATGATATCCCAATCCAATTACAAAATCGTGTATATATTGTGGAAAGCTTTCCCAATATGGGAAAGGTAGACCCTTCAAAAAAATTACCCTACAAAATAATGTCCTTAGGACAACTAACTTGCCATCATAGCTTAACTACACAGTTCTCCCAAAAAAAAAAAATATAGTCCACCCTATTGATATTAAGGTTTGGCTGCTTGACTTGTTGATACATGTAGAAAACATGTAGAAAATTATTAAATATAAACTAATTATAAAGACATAAAATAATTAGTTACTATATTGACTAAATTAGAGACCATTTTAGAGACTAAAAAAAATTTTGGTTGTTAAATTAGTTTCTATTATTGTTAGGGGTGGCAAAGCAGGCCGCTCCACACCGCATAGGCCCACCCTGCATACAAAATGGAGGCTGGTTTTCATGACCCGCCTTACATGTGGGTTGGTTTGTTTTTTTTTTTTTGAACGTAAAGGATGAGTGGAGGCAATAGCGGTGTGCAGCATTGGAGCGGCAGCAGCGCGCAACCGTTGCAGGCGGAGTCGCAAGCGGAGCGAGCGATGCTGCAAAGGAGAGTGCGTTGTGTGTTATGTGCGATTTTTGGAACAACGTAACTGCGTTGTGTTTTGAATGAAAACCTAATTTTCTTTCACTCAAGCTGTCACTCCTACTCTCCTACTGGACAATTGCTGTCAAGTCAATTAATTTTTGTATTTTTGTATTTTTTTGGGCTAGCGGGCCAGCCCGTTCCATGCTGGCCCGTGCGGGCCGCGGGTTATGCGGGGTGGGCTAATGCGGGTCAGTGGGTTGAAAACGTCAGCCCGTCCCGTGTTTTTAGCGCGTGCCGCGGCGCGCCCTACTTTGCCATTCCTAATTATTGTTAAATGGTTTTTAAATTGGTATCTAATTAGTTTGTTACCAAATTTAAAATTTAAATAATTGGTAGTTAAAATCTTGATAGCTAATTAGATAACAATAATAAAAACTAATTTAAAAATTAATATTTTTTTTAATCTTTAAAATGATCTTTAGTTTAGTTACTATAATAACTAATTATTTTTTATCTAAAATTAATTTCTATTTTATTTTATTGTAGTGTGTGTTTTACTTTGCCAAAACACAGTTGTATTAGATAGTATTAGATAGTTTACCTATAGTGGTTCAATCTTATAGAGTTCATGGCATAAACAAAAAATTTGGTCCCTTGCTTGTGGCTTATAGTTGTGCTAGAAAAGGTTGTTTAGAATCAATAATAAACTAACATTTCGTAGAAACCATCAGTTTGAAACTTCACTGTTTGAAGCAGAAGAAAAGCCATGATCAAAAAACACATTTCTCTCAATCACAATTTTGTTGGCTTCATCATGATGTCAATTGCTGATTTTGTCTCTTACTTATGACCAATAGTTATCATAGAAATTGTTGCAATAATTGGTGTACATTTAGCAAAAGATTTGGACACAAAATTACGACTCTTGTAAATGAATATCCTTAAAAATCTTACATTACTAGAGATTAAAATATTAAAAAAATAATAATATGTATTGTTATCATAAATGAATTTTACTATAGGAAACTTACATGAACTTAAAGTGATAAAAATATATGTTAAAACCGTGTAAAGGTATATAGATATATCTGTGAAATGTTGTTTTATTTACAAAGAATGTGAAGAAGAAGAAAAAAAAAAGCAAAGCATCATTATTTTTTTAATTACTTGTTAAAGGTAGAAATAACATTTTAATGGAAGAGAAGGGCATATTAATGATTTAATTTAAGTTTAACCAATAATTTGCAGTGTGATTACATATGAACCAGAAGCTCCCAGGATCTGTATTTTATGCAAAAATGGCATGCATTGCTTTTAAGCAATTTCACTTATTCCAAAGGTCAGATCAGAAGATTAATTGTTAATGGTGATTAGTGTTAATGGATTACTTTGCTCTCTTGTAGTTTCACTAAAAAAATATAGAATGAGTAAAATTAAAAATTAAGTTAGATTTTATTAGTTTAAAAAAACTTCCTAAAAAACTTTTCATAGAAAGATTGATTCATAGCACTTAATTATATATTAATTTTGTAAGAAAAAAATATTGAACTTCATATTTGTTTAAGTTTAATTCCGTATTATATTAATCGGCTATTATTAATTTTGTGATTTCACTATTATGAAATTCTGAAGAGGAACTTAATAATAAAAGAGTTCAAATACGTAAAATTGAAAATATAATTATTATGTGTGAGAAATAAACATAAAGTGGCTAAATTTCTAAAATAATGTTAAAATGTATAGTTGCATATTTTATTTTATAATTAATCATAATAAATAAAATTGATAATTTATATATATATATATATATTATTTTATTTTTCTGATAAAAAAATTTGAAAAAAAAACTTTTTATCTCATTCTTTCTTTGTTCTAAAATTTTAAATTTGATTTTGAGATAAATTTGTATATGCTTAATGAAACAAGAACGATTTAATCAATTTTTATTTCTTTCCATTCACCAATTATTATTATTATCATCAAAATAAATATTATAATCACACAATTAAACCATCAAGCTAACAGTAATTTCAAATAAAAACTTGAGCAGAAAAGTACCATTATATATAAACTACAAAATCATTTCTCTTTGATTATTTAACATTTTCAAGATCAATAACTTATATTGGATCAATCTCATGAAACTTGCTAGTAAGATTTAAAGTCATATAAAATTAACCTTTTCAAATTACTTAGCTATTCACCAAATTATATATATATATATGTTACTTTCACAAGTTTATAAATTGAATTATATCTTATAACTTTGATTTGCTTAATTTCAGTAAAATTTCATAAATTTTATGGTAGTTGTAATATCATTACAAGAAAATCATGAAATAAAAACTAATTTTAGATACCAAAATAATTAGTTGGTGACTAAATTAGATACCAGAGACTAAAAAAAAATAGTTTCTAAATTAATTTTTATTATTGTTAAATGGTTTCTAAATTAGTATCTAATTAGTTATCAAAGTTTTTACTACCAAATTTAAAAATCAAATAATTGGTAGTTAAAACTTTGCTAAACTAATTAGATACTAATTTAAAAACTATTTAATAATGAAAACTAATTTAGAAACCAATTTTTTTTATTTCTAAAATATTCTCTAATTACTAATTATTTTTTTCTCTAAAATTAATTTTCATTTCATTATTATTTTTTTATCTAATATTAGTTTTCATTTCATTATTTTTTTAGTGTATGATATATGATTGTCAACGTCATATATATATATATATATATATATATATATATATTATATTATTATTATTATTATTATTATTGATGAATTAAATAATTATCAAGTAGCATTCACAAGTGATATATTTATCATGCATCAAACAACAGCATTTTCAGTGTTGTAGTGCATCTAATTCAAAAGAACTCTTGATCACACATTCACCATGACCACAACCAAAACTGAAACTCCATCTCAAGAAAAGAAAGGTGACAGAATGAAAAAGCACTCAGAGAAGACAGAAGAAGAAGAAGAACTAAAACCCTCAAAGGAGAAAGAACAAAGCCACCACCACCACCCAATTTCAAAACCTCCTTCAGCTCCAACCCTTCGAGACTCGTTCAACAACTCTCACAGCCACCACTCTGTGAGCGAAGGGGACCTTCAGAGGGTGGTGGCCAGCCACTCTCAGTCCATCAGCGATGGTGCCATCAAGGAAGTGAACAAGAAGAGTGTGACAGTGATGGATGTGGAAGATGTTGAAGAAGGGGCACGTGATGGAGTGTCCAAGAAAGTGAGTAATTGGCACATTGTTGTGCTGAGTCTGAGAATTGCTGCTTTTGTGTTTTGCATGATTGCATTCTCTGTGTTGGCTTCTGATAGAAGGGAAAAACTGCATGAAGCATCACCAAATTGGATTGGTTCCGACTATGAATCAAATTGGGTTGTTTCCCACGATGAAGCATCATCTCTACAAGACTTTCAAATTCATTGGTATTACTTACAGGAATTCAAGTAAGTTGCACTTACTATCTCTCTCCCATTCATATATTTTTGTTTATAGCATTGAAAAACTTAGTTTATGTGACATTGATTTTGAAGTTATATAAGTTATGTTTGGTTGTTTTTATTACAAAGACAAATTAGTAGTGAATCTTTGTAAACTTTTCCAACACAGAAAATACTTAAAATTGCTTCATTTGGCATCGATTTTGGATGCTGAATCAATTTTTCAGCAAGAAATGAGAATATGATGAAAATTTATCTAAACCTACTTCAACTGATATTTCAACCTGATATTCTACATGATTTAATTTAATATGAAACCATATATATATATATATATATATGTATTTAATTATCATATTTATATATGATTTATCTTCTATTTCTATCTTTTAATGTGCCTAGTAACACATTGTTTGAGTCATATAGTTTAGAATCACCTAAACTCCTTTTTGAAGAACAAATCCTCTATTTTCGAGTTCTTACTTTGTTTCTTATTTTTAATGTAGGAAATAGTGAAAAAAAAATAGTAAAAAAACATTTTCAGTGTTCTTTGCACAAAAAATGTAAAAACATAAAAAAGTAAAGTGGAGATAAATTTACATTTTTGAAATAAAAAAAGAAAATAAAACTTAAGTCCAAACTTTCAACTTCTAGGTTATTGTAGCTTTTCAATTGTAGAATTCTTTTGCTAAGGGGTTCTGTAAGGTAAATAAAGTTGAGATATTTAGAAGTTAAAATAAAAAACTTATAAAATAGTTGAGCAAGTACTTGATTGATTTTAATTTATAAAGTAATTTTATTTCATTTCCTTAATTTATTTTTTAATTTTTTTAATTATTTATTTAAGAAAATCACTTAACTATTATAAATGTGATATATATGCTTCAACCTATTTAACTATTAACTACTAGAAAAGTGCATAAAAATAGTTTAATTTGGAATTGCTTTTTCATGCAGAACAACAATTTTTTTCCTAAACTATTCTTCTTTTATCACATTAATCAAATAATGGGGCTTTTGAGATTATCCAATGAAAATTTTCACATAATTTTATTATCATTGCTTCTGCTTGGTGCAACTGCCATTGTTTACTAGCATTTGTGAAGGTCTTGGTAATGCTTTGGGTGTTATTGTTCAGGTACTGTTTCTCAGTGAATGTGATTGGATTTGTGTATTCGGCATTGCAAATATTTGATCTGGTCAAATATTTCATTACTAAAAGACACACAGTGAATCCCAAACTACGTGGTTACTTCAACTTTGCTATGGATCAGGTAAACTTTTTCACACTTCAGGGATTTTCATTCTATCAGTTATATATACAATAAACAAATTTAGTACATAGTTTTATTCATTATTCATGTCATTAGTTGTTTAATAAATCTCCTATATCTTAATCATGGAAAAAGTTCTGATGCCTATTGTGGTAATGCATGCATGTTAGTGATATTCTTCCACCTCAGTTCCCATTGGCTGAAAAGGTACCTATATATGTTTAGTTTTTAATTTGTACATAAATTTTACGAGTGTTTTCAAAAATTCGTCATTGTCTTGTCCTTCTTGTTTGTCCTTTTCTCTGGCAATTTCTTCTCTCAATCATTTGTGTTTCTGGAATTACCTTTCGGTTTTTCGTATCAGGTGTTATACCTGCAGGAATTCTTCAAAGCTTAAATTAGTCTTTGTGTGTTAATCACTCTTAAAAAAAACTAAACTACTGAATTAAATACTCATCTATTTATAATACTTGTTAATGAGTCTATTGGATCTGTCACATCATATTGAATCTTATATTTATCCTTTATTAATTGATTTTCTATTTTATAATTCTGTCTTTAATACTTAACTAACTCTATCTGTCTTTTATACGCGTCTCTTATTAAAACTGACACATGTATGTCTTTTCACTTAAGATTTCCACTTACGTCATTTTTATTCTTTTCTTCTTTCGACTTTTTGGCCTTTTAACATGTCTTTTCACTTAAGATTTCCACTTACGTCATTTTTATTCTTTTCTTCTTTCGACTTTTTGGCCTTTTAACATATCGACATGACGATTTTTTTATGGACAAAAATAATATAAATAACCTAATTCATGCATCATGGCATATATTTTATATATTGCATACTAAGCAAGGTGTTTGATGGCTTGAAAAATTTCAGGTCATGGCATATCTTCTAATATCAGCATCATCTTCAGCTGCCACCACAACTCATAATTTGTCAATTGTTCTTTTAGAAGACAAGTTCATGGAAATTGCCAAAGCATCTGTTGCTTTATCCTTCGTAGCGTTTCTGGCCTTTGCATCTTCTTCTCTTGTTTCAGCTTTCTGCAGATTCAACTAGTTTGTCTTTATCTATCTATGCAACATTCTTCAATAACATTATATATTATCATGTAGTGTCAAGTACACAAAAAATAAGCTGCATATCTGTGAACATTGATGAAGTTTTATCACTTCTTGATTATCAACTGCTCAGATTTTCAAAAGCAAGATTCGTTATGATGAGATGTTTTTTTCTGCTTTCTGGCTTAAGAAGAAAATGAAATTTTACTACACGTTTCAATTTTGTATATGGGAGACAGAGGAACACACAAGTTTTTCATTAACATGATTTAAAGTAAATATGTTCATATGTTTAGTTTTCCATTGAAAAATTGATTTTAAAAGTAAAATTAATTATAAATTTAACTAGTTATATATATATATATATATTATTTCTAATTGAAATTAACTTTATAAAATTAACTACATGCAAACTGTGTGAGTATTGAATTTTGGTATGAATGTATATGGTTGAAAATCTCATATCGACTAGAGTTTTATGAGGTTAAGTTAGGTTTACCATTTCTTGACATAGTATTAGAGTTATTTAAAATCTATCCTAACAAGTATTTTTTGGGTTTATCAAGTCATTCGATCACTCGTAATATATAGTTCCACATACAAATTGATAACTTCAGCGTGAGAGAAGTGTTGAAGATAGGACGTTTTATAGAGTTTATAATATTATATTGAGTCTAATAGAAAAAAAAAATTCAAATTGAACAATATATTATTTTGGGAAATTGATGTCTTACCCATTACATAAAAATGAACATTAACTAACCAAAAGAAATTGCAAAACAAGTCTCATTTTATAGAACAACAAAAGTCATACCAATGTGATATGACTTCAGTTTAAAACATGTTATACATAAGTTGTCTAAGGATGACATGACTAACTTCAGTGTAACATGGTTTGAATTGAAAATCATGTCACTAGATATAACTCTAGTTAAAAAGAAAAGTTATAGTAATTACATAACTATATTTTCAATATAAAAGTTGAGTAAACTTAATACGATTTTGACATGATAAAAATCGTATTAAGTTTACTCAAAAATCGTCTCACCATAATACAATTTTATTACATTAAAATCATATTTTGTACGATTAATTCAAATTCATAATTTTTTTATTAAAAAGAAAGGGAAAGAATTAAACCCACTTAGGAATAATTCAAATTCATAATTTTTTTATTAAAAGAAAGGGAAAGAATTGCCCCCACTTAATTAAAAAGAACCATACTTCAATATACTAGAATTGCATAGCACTTACGTGGAATTTTTTTATAATTAAGTTATAGTGCTTTTTGATGATGTGACATCAGCTTGCTCTTGTTTTTAATCCAACGGACAAACGAAATGAATAATATTAAAACTCATCTTTTTTTTAAAAAAAATTAAAACAAAAATTCGGAAGATGAAGGGTTAAACTGTATGCAAAAACCTTTGTGTTGTTGATCGATCTATCTCCATTAACACCCCAAAGAAAGAACATGGCAAACAGAGCAAAATCAGAGATGGGTTTTCAACACTTGCAAAAACCCAAAACTCCCACACAACAGCTTCTGCTGCAGATCCCAGGATGCAAACTTCATCTCATGGAACAAGGAGAAGCCCTTCAACTGGCTCAAGGGCATTTCACAATCACGAGGGTCATGGACCAGAATGTGGCACTGGCAACAGTCGTAAAAGTTGGAAGCAGTGTTCAGTGGCCCTTGACAAAGGACGAGCCAGTGGTGAAGGTGGATGCTCTTCACTACCTCTTCTCTCTGCCTGTCAAAAATGGTGGTGACCCTCTTAGCTATGGTGTGACCTTTCCAGAAGAGTGTGATGGGAACATGGGGATGCTGGATTCTTTTCTGAAGGAGCACTGTTGCTTTTCTGGGTTGGAAAGGAGCAAGAAGAGTGACCTTGATTGGGAGGACTTTGCCCCACGGGTTGAGGATTACAACCACTTTATTGCCAGGGCCATTGCAGGAGGGACTGGTCAGATTGTTAAGGGTATCTTCATTTGCAGCAATGCTTACACTAACCAGGTTTAGTTTGGTTTATGTTGGAGATCTAACATTATCACATCAATTAATAATTAATAAGTGGTTGCTAATCTCATTAAGTTAGGTTTAAAGTTCCATTGGTTTGCTTTCTTTCAAGTTATCAATACATCATTAGGGTTAAAATTGATTTTGAATTGAAATGATTTATGTTTAAATGGGTTTAGTTTAAAAGTAGGTTAATAGCATAATTCAGTATAGTTTTTTCATTCAATGAAAAAAAACAGCTCAAGTGGGGCTTTGGAAAAATATTTGAAAAACTGATTTTGAATGAACTACTAGTTTTGGTTAAAAAATTATGAAGTCAAGGGAATTATCTTTTGAATTTTCTTACCTTGAAAGTAAGTTCGATGTAAAATTTATTGTAAATTTTTGAATTCAGTGAATATCCCGTTTGGTCAAATTGAGGATTGAAGGCAAAATCAATTTTACTCAGCAATAACTAATATATATCTATATATTCTTACCAGTTTATGATGAAACGGATCATACATGTGAAACCAATTTAGATTTAGAATCAATTCAGTAGTTGATACTATAACGTGATTATTAATAATCCAACATGAATAAACAAATTCTCTTATATTACTCTTTAGTTCTTACAATATGAAATCTTGATGTTGGGAAAATTGAGTGAGATTGAAACATTGACTATGTTGTCTTAAAGTCAAATTGCAATGTCAGACTTCTGAGTTGTGAGTATGGTGCATCAAGGTCTTATATATGAAAAAAATATGTATGAGATTCTCAGTCAACAGCTTGGCTTACAGATTATTGTCAAAAAAGAGAAACTTTCTGGCATGAGATGCTTGAGTTACTGAACGGTTTGTTCCTCTTATAAGAAAAGCCTTTATAAGAGAAATGTTTATCATCGAACAATTTATATAGTTAAGAAAGAAAACGGAGTAAAAAATTTGAAATGTAATAAATAAAGAGATTGTTGGAGATCCCACCACGTCGATTAGATATATGGACATTTCATAATATATAAATGGGTGCAACATAAACTAATTTTATAAGGTTGAGTTAGGTTTAAAGTCTCATTTGTACTATGGTATCATAACCATGTAGAATATATCCTAGCGAGAGTTTGTTGGTCTTATTAGGTCATCCTTGATCGGACCCTATCTCGACTATAGACAAGGACATTTCATAGTATATAAATGAGTGCAAATAGTGATAAAGATAGATAAACACATCAAAATTATGTGATTGTATCTTATTTTATAATCTAACATAATAAAATTTGAGTCATGCTTTCTCTTTTTAGTTTTTCCCCCTCATTTGAAAAGAAACAAATAAATCATTATGCTTTTCATCAAAAACCTGTTATGAAAAGCAGATCCAAAAAGGAGGGGAAGCGATCCTAAATAGTGCTGCAGAAAAGAACAATGCTAACATGAACAACAGGAATGATGCCACAAAGAACAGTGGAATGAATGAAAACCTCAAACGGTATTGAAACATGTGATGAGATTGAATTTGAGTTCATGTTTAAGGACTAGATTATTGACTATAAGAATTTTTCATTTTCATACATTGTCTTAACTTTTAAGAGGATATGTACAATTACAAACTAACTTGGATTTTTTTCCATGTTTGCAATCTAGTGTGAGAAAACTGACAAATATGACAGAAAAGTTAACCAATTCGTTGCATGATGGTGTTGGAACAATGAGTGGATCAGTGATGGCTCGTGTTATTAAATCCCAACCAGGACAGACATTCCTAAAGATGCTCCCTGGAGAGGTGCTATTGGCTTCCCTTGATGCAGTCAGTAAGTAACACTTCTCAAACAAACCAAAGTTTAAGATCCTATAAGGATAGCACGTTCCTCATTATCAAATTTTCTGACATTTTAAGAAAATGTTTTGCATTGTCAAAAATCATATAAGTAGTACAAATATAGTGTGAAAGATAATTATTATAAAAGTCCAAGACATTTTTCTTATGTCACAATTGAATATAAATGTAAAACTACATTAATGGTGCATACACTACTTGGTCTTTAAAAACTCATATACCAATCTTATTGTTGTTATGTTGGATACCTAAATAAGCACCATAAGCTAATCTCATTCTTTTAAACAAGCACCATCAACTTGATTTCTGTGTTTAATGCACAGATAGAGTTTTTGAAGCAGCTGAAGCTGCTGAAAAACAAACCTTTTCTGCCACCTCCAAAGCTGCAACCAGAATGGTTTCCAACAGGTAATAGTGTTATTATTATTATATTGCTTATATACCCGAAATTTATAGTTGAACCAGGCATTGACAATTTATGCCTGAAAGTGAACTCTAAGTAACTTGGACAACACTTTTTCTCCATTCTGATGATGACAATACTAAGTGAGTGTCATTCCCAAACTAATAGATTATCTGCATTAATTTCAACCAACCGAAAAGTGTGCATTGAAAATAGTGTTAAAAACTATCTGCGTCATTGGATATGATTTGCTTCCATGGTGCACACTTACTAAAGCACAGTTGTGAGAGAAACTACACTTTTAAGCTTTTAGTTTTGAACACTTTAAATGGAAAAATAAACACACACCATGTTTAACACCTATGTTGTGGATACATAAATGTAAGCTTAGCTAAAATGGATGGTTTGGCAACAGGTTTGGGGAAGAAGCGGGAGAGGCTACTGAGCATGTGTTGGCAAGTGCAGGACAAGCTGTTAACACTGCTAGGAATGTCTCTAAGATTTGGAAAGTCATCAATCCTGCAGCCTCTTCTGCAAATGCTGCTGGTGCACTAAAAAATTCTGTCAAGAAAAGAAGAAAGGCTTCATTATAAAATCTAACCATGTTGCTTTCTGTTTCACATAGGTGAAGTGAAAACCAAACATAACTATATATATATATATATATATATATGTAATCTTTTTAGTTGTTATATAAGTATTGTTGTTCTGATAAAAGACACAAATATTGTTGTATCAATTGGTCATCCGTAGGCAAACCATAGAAGAACCAAACTATGTGAAGTGTTTACATGAAAAAACTCCCAAATGTAAGTAAGAGAGCGTTATAGTAAAATCATTCTAAAGTTTATAGGACTATTGTAGTAACTTGATGTCAGTTATTAATTTAATATGGCTCTGTGTGTTGGGTATTGGACTCCTTTCCTATGTAGAGAAAAAGTCTAAATTGAGAAGCTCACTTGATGTTTCATTTAACTAAGTAGAAAGGGGTTTGAAGTCAGGAAGAGAGTAAGAGAAAAGCTCTGAAGTCACTCAAAACACTAGCATTTTTTTTGAGAGAAAGTCATTCTTGAAGTTTCACAGTGCTGCAACTGTAAAACTGCTACTACAGATTTGTTCACCATTGGATCAAGTTGGAAATTTCACACTTCATTCTGAAGGGTTGGATTATACAAGGTCTTGAGTGAAGAGATATTCAGTTTGCACAGTAATTATGTATTTTTTATTTATTTTTTTATCTTTTTTGTTCTTTATTTGTTACCTTTATTGCTTTGTTGTTTGGCTATTATTTGTAAGTTTTATTGTTTTGTCATTTGGCTAGGTATTTGTACACACCAGATCAATTGTGATTTGTACTCAACATCTACACAAAAAATGTATATTTTAGTTTTACATTTTTGGATATCCATTTCCGTAACAAAAATAAGGAAGTTCTGGATATGCAAATTCTGATGTGTTTTTCGGATATGACCATCCACAGCACATACCTTCTGGACGCTAAGATCTGAAAGCTTTTTTTTCTCATTTTTGATGAGAAAATCCATCAAAGGTGGCAAGGCAATTTGGAGTTTTAAAAAACAAAAAATGAGTGCTGATCACAATTGATGTGGTGCAAGGAGAATTAGCCAAAAAGAAATAACAAAAAAGGGAATGGGCCAAGCCAGAAAAGCCCCAAAACAGAAACAGCTAATAAACCCAAGACAGAAACCATTTTAACAATTGTTATTTGGCACAACAATTAGAGGGAACACTCGTTTTATTACTAGAGGCATAAATTAAAGAAACACTTGTTTGTCACACACACAAGCACAATTTATTACTGTGTTTTATGTCATACACATTCATATAGATACTGTGATAACGTATTATATTTTCACTAACTAGTTCAGGAATTAATTTTAGTGATCTATTTTTTTTTATATAGAACAAAATTATCTTTAAAAAATTATTTATCTTATATACGTTTAAAATTTATGAAGGCATTACTATTGCTTCCCTGCGATTGAAAAAACAATTTTATCTGCAGAATTTTACTTAGGTGTGTAAACGCACTTTCATGTTTTTCAATTTTTTCTATGTATAGAACCTTGAATCCGTTCAGATACAGCATTATTGATCAACCATCGTTTTCTCTCATTAAATTTTTTTCCCCCATGGTTTAAACTTAAAGTAAAAAATAATTAATGGGTCAAATAAAGGAGGATTAAGTGTTAGGTAGCATATACATTTGAGACAAATTAGCATAAGAATTTGAATGTGAACCCTATCACCTTTCAAAATTTTCAAAATTATCTTTTATTTTAGATTTTTTCAGATTTAAAAAAATATAATTTGAAAATCAAAACTGCACTCCAAAAAAGTAAATCCATAATGTAAAAAATACATTTTAAAAAATAATTCAAAACACAAAATCTGAAAATGCATTCTAAATAAAGATTATCAGAATTAAAAAATATGTTAAAAAATCCAAACCCATAAACATATTCAAGAAATCTTATTTACTCTAAATAGATATCACTTATTTACATAATTTTTAAAACCATCTTACAAGTTTTATTTTATTACAAAGGTGTAAAAAAAATCTATATTTTATTTTTCCTTTCAAATTTTAAAAATTTAAAACATTAATTTAATTATTTTATTAAATTTAAAAGATACTTTTTAGTTTTAATATTCAAAATTGTATTTATAACTCAAACCTATCACATCAATATATTTCAACAAAAAGTTTCTTACAAAATGATGAATATAGCCATGGATTGAAGATGTTATACATTACAGAATGAATCTTGCCAGAAAATTGTCATCATGAACTCCTGCAGAGTTTGGCAAGAAAATTATTAGCCATTGACAAAGAAGGAAATGAAAAAGTTTCTAATAGTAAAAACATATATTTCATATCTTAATAAATTAATATTTTTTAATTTTAAAATATTATTATATTATTATAAACAGTTTCAAATGTATGTTATTGATTGTTTATAGTGTTAACAAAATTTTTCTCAATGAAAGAAAACCAAGTGATTCCATCTTTTCTCTACATAAATGAAGAAAAATTATAATTTGACAAATTTTTTTTTTAAATATACATCGACAACTTCAATTCTTTTATACAAATACATTACAACATCTAATACTATTATTTTAATATTTTTTTATTTAATTACAAATTTATTTTTATTATATATATTTATTTTTAAATTTATTACATCAAGAATTATATAAATTATATTTTTTTTATTTAAAAAAAAATAGTAAATTTATGATGGTACATAAGTGAATGGTTGGTGTTGCAGCATCATAGTATCCACAGAACTGATTTCACCTAAAACCTAGGAATTAATTCTAACATCCTCTTACTCTTTTCCCTTCAAGCCACTCTCACAATGGCAACTACTCCAAGCATTCCATCACACATAAAAGCTTGGGTTTATTCTGAATATGGAAACACAGAAGACATTCTCAAATTTGAATCAAACATACCTATACCACAGATCAAGGAAGACCATGTGCTCATCAAGGTTGTGGCTGCAGCCCTTAATCCTATAGATTATAAGAGGGCTCTTGGCTTTTTCAAGAACACTGACTCTCCCTTGCCTGTAAGAATATGATTTTATTCTCTTTAGTTGTATGCATGGTTTTAAGACCTCATTTGCATGGGATTATAGACAGATTTTTCATTTTGTACCATCTAAAAATGTCTTTTATTTTTTGTTTTGTGTTGATAAATCTTGTATCTGGTGCTGCTGGGAACTAAGACTGTTCCGGGGTATGATGTTGCTGGTGTGGTGGTGAGTGTGGGAAGTCAAGTGAGAAAGTTCAAGGTTGGGGATGAGGTTTATGGTGATATCAATGAGGATCCTCTGGACAATCCAAAAACTGTTGGATCTTTGGCAGAGTATACTGCTGTTGAAGAAAAGTTATTGGCTCACAAACCTTCCAATTTGAGCTTAGTTGAAGCTGCTTCCCTTCCTTTAGCCATCATCACTGCTTATCAAGGACTAGAAAGAGTTGAGTTTTCTGCTGGCCAATCTGTACTTGTTCTTGGAGGTGCTGGTGGAGTTGGATCCCTTGTTATTCAGGTTTGATACATTCCATCTCTCTTGGTTTGTTTGCCAAGTGATATTTTTTATTTCATTTTGTTGTAGATCAAACATGACCAGAGAGATTAAGACATTTCATAGTATATAAGTGAGTCTAAACCCTTAATACATCTCATTCTTTCAAAGTGCATTATATGTTTAATCATCTTTGGTCTTCTTTGGTAAAACCTTTATCAATCAAACAGAGAATTGGATATTCTAATCCATCTAAAGAAATCTTGCATCTTGCATAGCTAATTAGAAAGATAAGTGAAGACAAGCTACACAATTAATAGACTAATCATAAAAAGAGAATCGGAAATGCTCTCTCTTAGATTTAACCATGTCTACTATTTAACCTTTATTAAGTTCAAAACTCCAATTGATGAAGTCAAAAGGGATAGTGAAACAATATATCATTGCACATTATCCACATAAATAAATTCAGAGCATGCCCAAATGATTTGTAATGCATGTTTTTGATGATGTAGCTCGCCAAACACGTTTTTGGGGCATCAAAGGTTGCAGCCACAGCCAGTACTGGGAAACTGGATTTGTTGAGGAACTTGGGAGCAGACTTAGCCATTGATTATACAAAGGAGAAGTTTGAAGAGCTGGAAGAAAAGTTTGATGTAGTGTACGATACAGTAGGTGAGATTTTGAAACTGAACCTATATTTTTGTTCTGCATTGTATTTTATGCTTGTACCACAGCAAGTTGTAGCTTTCAAAATATTTTTTATGTTGTAGGCAACACACGAAACTTATATAGATAATACATGAATTTTGGATAAACTTGATTTACTGAAAAACAGAAAGCTTAATCCTCATGGATATACAAAGACCCTTATAGGACGGTCTAAACCTCTGATTCAACAAAACCTGTTAGACGGTCTAAACCTTAAACCTCTGATTCAACTGTGTGCAATTATACAGTAAATGTTACATGTATAACAACAATTTTTTTATATCTTTCTTCTGCACATTATAAACCAAAAAACAATGTTGTATAAATTATTTCATGTGTATAACATTCTATTGAAAACTTGTATATTTTGCTTTTCCAAAATCAGGGCGGGGTGAGATTGAGAGAGCATCGAAGGCTGTTAAAGAAAGTGGGAAAGTTGTGACAGTAGCAGCAATTGGAACTTCAGCTATCTTTGTAAAACGCATTTCAGATGGTGGTGTGTTGGAGAAACTACAACCTTACTTAGAGAGTGGGAAGGTGAAGCCAATACTTGACCCTAAGAGTCCCTTTTCGTTTTCTCAGACTGTGGAGGCATTTGCACACTTGAAGACTAATAGAGCCATTGGAAAAGTGGTCATACATCCCATCCCATGAGGATAAAAGTCCACAAAATTGATGAACTCAACCAAACTTCTGAAGAAATGTACTGAACTCCTCAACTGTACAAGTTGTTGGTGTGTTAGATTAGAGAAAATGTGGAATTTGATGATAAATATTTCAGAAATGTGGTTGTGAGAATAAGATATTTTGGCTGTGTTTTGGTTGCAATCAATGTTGTTAAACTCGTAATTCAGGAAAAGAATAGGAAAGAGTATGAAAGCTCATAACTTGAAGATTGTAACTCCATTCAGAACAATTACTATTCGAGTTACTACTATACATAACATAGAGATCTTCCCATCTGACTCATGAATCGTCGGATAGCTCCGATCTGATTATATACTGATCCACCTCACGATCTGACTTGTTTTATGGACAATCTAGATCGCGATCTTGACAACACTGATTGCAATATAAATAATATATGCATGTAATAGAGTTTTTCTTATTAATTTTCTATAAAAATTAATAATGTACAGTAATTCTTACATAGTGAAGACAAGGAAAAAGCTAAAACTACATGCTGTAAGCAGAGCTCACAAGGAAGGTTATGTATGTCCTGATTCTATGAATTATATTCAGAAGAACAGAGATTGGACATGAAATCTGGTACCTACTTTATAGTTTTATTTTTTATTTTATCTGTAATGCAATTTTGACTTTCTTCTTGGTCACTAATTTTTCAGCATGCATGTAGAGGTTTTGTTGGCAAGGTTCATGATGCTATGACCCTTTTTCAATTACCACTCCTTTGACCTGTGCTTTTAAAGTTGCAAAAAAAAATCAGTAGATATCATTGTATATAATAATGAAAAAAATACACTAATAGACATATATACTCAATATATTACATAAAGAAAAATTATCTTACAAATATATATTACTTATAAAATATTTATAATAATGCCAATTTTGGTCACTTCAATGACAAGTTTTTTGAAACTAAAAATGAATACTTTTTTACTTAATTAACATTTTAAAAAATAACTATTGGTTATGCTTTTTATTGAAAAAAAATGTTAAATAAAAATATTTTTGTCTCAAGTAGAGTCCCATTAAACACTCCTTTTAACGAATATTTTGTGATAAAGCTTCTCATCATAATTAACAACGATGTGAAATGTTAGGATCTTTTCCAATATTTTTGTGACATAAAAATCAGTCTGTGTAATAATAAGTTTGATCTTATTTTTTATTACAAATTTTGTTGACAACTACATCATCACAAAATCCTTATAAAATTTTCTAATTTTTTTTAAGGGTTTGTGGCAAACTTCTTTTATTAAAAAAATTAACTATTAGTCACGCATTAAAGTATTTACTAATTAAATAATGTGGTGGCTAGGATTACTATAATAAAAATGGGTAGGTAGATTACAGGCACTACAGAGATTATTATATCTTTTAATCCGGCTGCTATATATTAAATTAACTAAAATATGATCATCCACCATAAAGTTTTTCATATTTTAAAAAATGAATACATTAATATTTAAGAAGTAAAAGTATTAATAAATAAAAAAACTAGTTAAAAATATTCATTGCAACTTTCACTGTCGCGTAATTATTCTTTTGTGGATTCCTACAAGATCATTGAACAAATATTTTTTTAACAATCAAATACTAAGCTAGTTAACTCATAAATAATAATGATTACTACAAGAAAAATCACAAAATATCAAATACAAGAGAAAACAAATTCTCCAATAGGAATATTCATGAATTATATATATATATATATATATATATGATGATTTCCTAATTTTCAATCAAAATAGAACCTATAAAGTTTGCCTTTATGCACTTCATCTCCATCCCTCCTTGTTCTCTTAATCTCTTCCTAGTCTCTTACTAATCACTGCAAACATCTAATATATGGCAGAAGCTGCATCAAGCACTGATTCTACTATTCCAACCCACACAAAAGCTTGGTACTACTCTGAACATGGTAGACCAGGTGATGTTCTAAAGTTTGATCCCAATTGGCCCTTACCACAGCTCAAAGATGATCAAGTGCTCATCAAGGTCATAGCAGTATCCCTTAATCCTGTTGATTACAAGAGGATACATGGGGTGTTCAAGGACACAGACCCTTATCTACCTGTATGTACAAAACACCTCTATTACTCTCTCTCTTTTTTTTATAATAATTCATTTCATTCCTCCTTATAAAAGATTCTAAGATTCAGAATATCAAATAGAATGATGAAGCTTACTAGTGGATGGCTTGAATGTGATTCTGCTTTGGTTTGTGTTGCATTTATTGATAGGAGTAATATATTGTGCATGTTTCGTAATTGATGACATACTTGTTTTAATTACTGTGGCAAAATCAGGTTTATGTTTACTCATTTTTCGTGAAGAGGATGTGTGTACTGATAAGTTGACTAATTTATTATTTATTCATGGAGAATCATTTCAGTGATATAATAGACTTCTTTTTAGTCTGTTTTTAGAATTCTTTATAAATACGTATAATCTATTAATGCATCGTTTTTGTTAATATATGAATTTTGGTCTAATTTTTCAAAAAAAAAATATTTTTTTTAATTATATTTTTTTCATGTGATGACAGATTATTGTTGTTACTTGAAGTGTCAACATAACTGAAATGTCAAATTACATAGCAATGTCGAACATGAAAACTTTATTTAAAAAAAATATCAAATAAATTCTTTAAATTTGAGTTTAGTTTCTGAAATATATCACTTTTAAATTTTAAAACTTACTGTCTTTATACATATAATGGAACTGAAAGACTAATATCTGAATCTAAAACATTTTGAATGGTGTGAGAAGATTGTGCCTGGTTTTGATGTTGCTGGCATAGTGGTGAGAGTGGGAGGAGAAGTAAGGAAATTTAATGTTGGAGATGAAGTGTATGGTGATATCAACGAGCAAGGGTTGTCGAATCTTAAGATTCTTGGGACTTTGTCAGAGTATACTGTTGCAGAAGAGAGACTATTGGCTCACAAACCATCCAATTTAAGCTTCATTGAAGCTGCTAGCATTCCTTTGGCACTTGAGACTGCCTTTGAAGGTTTTGAGCATGCTCAGTTTTCTGCTGCCAAATCTATCCTTGTTTTGGGAGGAGCTGGTGGAGTTGGAAGCTATGCCATTCAGGTACATCAACATATGAATCAGTTCAAAGGGATTTTCTTATCATTTTTCATTATCATGACATTAGTGTCTGTTACTTATTAATCTGTCAAAAAGACTTATGTGATCATCTTTATTGTTAAAGATATCTTATGAATTAAAAATTAGAACATTTTATATTCACTAGTGAATGTAAATTTCATTTAACTAGTTTTACGAGGTTGAGTTAAACTTAAATTATATTTTTAACAGACACGATGAATTGTTATGTGTGTATGTTTTGGTTGCAACTAGCCAAACATGTTTATATTTGTTATCATTTTTTCATTAACATGACATTAGTGTAAAATATCTGTTACTTTATGATTAATCTCTGTCAGAAAACTTATATGAACATCTTTACTGAGATGAATTGCTTATGTTTTGGTTGCAGCTAGCCAAACATGTTTATAAGGCATCTGTGATAGCAGCAACAGCAAGCACTGGAAAACTTGAAGTTTTAAGGGAGTTAGGAGTTGACTTGGCTATTGATTATACAAAGCACAACTTTGAAGAACTTCCAGAAAAATATGATCTTGTGTATGATACAGTAGGTGAGACTTTTGAGCCAATGAACTTATATTTGGTTTAAACTACTGTATAATATAAAAAGAAATGAGATACAATATATTTTTGCTTAGGCTAATATTTATAACACTAAGATTTTTTGAATAGTAATCGAAATTATTAATAAAATATGTGACAAAATTATTGACCAAAATTTATTTTTATTACTTTATTTTTTAAAACTTGTCTACATATTGTATTAGAATATGTGAAAACTCAAAAGGTTAGTTTTGAAAAAAAAAACTTAATTTAAAATTAGAAAAATGATAATAGTTTGGTGTTAAGATATGTCATTAAATCATATTAACTAATAAAAAAATAGGTTTAATTGAATTCTTTACTAACTTTCCTATTCTTATTTGGAAAATTTTATTTTTGAAATTTCACATATACACACACACACATATATAAAAACAATGAAAAACTAAAAATACTTTACTCTCTTAAAAAATGATGATCTATTATCTTGATTCCTTCTCATGAAACCCTAATTATTGCTTACCAAAAACAAATACTTTTGTACATTATAGGGCAAGCTGATAGAGCCTTCAAGGCCATCAAAGAAGATGGAAAAGTTGTGACAATAGTACCACCTGGATATCCACCAGCAATCACTTTTGTGTTAACTTCCAAAGGATCAATCTTAGAGAAATTGAGACCTTACTTTGAGAGTGGTCAAGTGAAGCCAATACTTGATGCCAAGACTCCATTGCCATTTTCTCAGCTTGTTGAAGCCATTTCCTACTTAGAAACTTCAAGAGCCACAGGGAAAGTGGTTATTTATCCCATACCCTGATCATATCATATCATAAACTCATCATCTAGCTATGGTTAATGATAACAGTGATGAACATTTTCAACTGTGTGCTAAGTTAGTTAAGTTTTGCATTACTGTGATTATGTATGCAAAGTAACCTTGCTGCAGAAAAATAAAGATTGATAATGCATGTCTATAGTTTCTTTAATATTAGATTAGATCTTTCTGGTTATGTTTAAAGAGAATGACTTTGTTTTTGTATATTAGATTATACTACAAGAAAAATGTTAAATAAAAATTAATTTTAAATAAAAATAATAATTAATCACTATATATTAATTAAATTGGATACTATTTTAAAGACTAAAAAATAATTTGTTTCAAAATTAGTTTTTATTATTAATAAAAAATTAGATACTGATATCTTTTTTAGTTTTTCTAATAATACTATAAGAAAATCATGAAATAGAAACTAATTTTTAGAAACCAAAATAATCAGTTGCAATAGTAACTAAATTAGAGATCATTTTAAAAACTAAAAAAAAATGGTTTCTAAATTAGTTTCTATCATTGTTAAATAGTTTCTAAATTGGTATCTAGCAACCAAAGTTTTAATTACCAATTATTTAGTATCTATTTGGTAGCAAAAATCTTGGTGGCTAATTAGATACCAATTTATAAACTATTTAACAATAATAGAAACTAATTTAGAAACCAATTTTTTTGTTAGTTTTAAAATTGTCTCTAATTTAGTTACTATTGCAACTAATTATTTTGGTCTCTAAAAATTTGTTTCTATTTCATGATTTTCTTGTAGTGTAATAAATAGTTTAGTCAATATCTAAAATTTATTTTTATTTAATAATTTTATTGTAGTGTGAGGTAAACCTACTTCAATTATTGGTCTCATGAATTTTGTTTCTATTTTTTAAAAATATTGGTTAAAAAACAAAATAAATCATAAAATATCAATTTTGAATTAATGTATTAGGGTTAATTTTCTCAAAAAGAAAGTGTTTGCTTTGAATTGTATCATGCAATATTTAGCAAAAATAACTCCATTTAGGGCCTACTGTAAACTAGGCCTAATAAAAAAAATCGCAATCATGCAGAAAAAAACAAAAAAATTGAAAAAGGTTTTCGGCCTATAATACATTAAAATGGGCCTAGTTGGGCTTAAGGCCGATAAATGGTAAGTCGATTTATTGAGTAATCATAATAAAGAATAAATGGTCAATTAGTTCCTAAAATTGTATTCCAACGTATCATATTGTTTTCAATACATTTTCACTGTCATGTTAATTTTTTACGCCTAAAAAGGCTTCATATAATCACTAAAACTCTTTCAAATTTGGTTTATATTTTTAAAATTTATGTCACTATTTATTTGATTTTTAAGCATATGTTATTATTATTATTATAATTATAATTATATAAGTCTTCGTATTAAGAAATAAAATAAATAATAATAATTTTAAGAACTTGTAGGATTTTAAAAACTAAATTCGTCATTTTTTCCTTCTATTTTGATAATTTTTATTTATTTTCTTTTGTATAAATGAAGTTTAACGCTCCACAAAGATCTGTGGATCAATCATTGTCATTCTTTAAATTGTTGATTAAAATAGTAAAAATGACCTAATAATTTTGTTGTCATTTCTATGTTTGGAGAAATTGAAGTGTTTATTTTCTTATGACAGGTCTAGAAGTTTGACTGATTATGATGGTCAAATATATATATATATATATATATGTCACAATCTAATATCATGAATGGGAAACGCATATACTTTTTAATTAAATTATTTTAAATACATAATATTTATTTTTTATTTTTTATATATCTTAAGAAAATTATTATAAATTTTTGGTAATCAAAACAAATACATGGTTTGATTTAATCAATTTCTTATCCCTCAAAAAGTTTTAAGAAGCTCTTTTCATATTATAAATAGTTGTATCATTGAAGAATTTTGTACACAACTATTTTTTTATAAACCACATATTTTTCAATTAAAAATACCATTACTAGAAAATTATTGAATAAAAATTAATTTTAAAAATAAAAATATTTAATTATTATATTAACCTAATCAATACTAAAAAAATTATTGATATTTAAATTAATTTATATTATTAATTAATAATTTTTAAATTGATATCTAATTAGTTACTAATATTTTAACTATCAAATAATAATTTAGATACCAATTAAAAAATATTAATCAATAATAAAAACTAATATACCAATAATAATTTTGTGTAATCTTTAAAAATAATATCTAATTTAATCAATATAATAATTATTTTTCTCTTTAAAATTAAATTCTATTTAATAATTTTTTAATATAATATTATTTGAGTGATATAAAATTAGTATCACGACAAAGCTCTACCCCAAAATATTATCTAGTACTACAAAAGTATACACATATTAATATATTTTTGCAAAGATTTCATTGCTAAGTTTGTGTTGCAAAATAGTAGGTAAAGGCTTGTTTGGTAGTGGTTATGGAGGAAGCATCCCATTAAAGACATTAAAAGAAATTAGGTTAAATATGAACAAGAAAATAATGAAAGATTGTTTGTTGGTGTATCATTTTTAAGATTCCCTGTGGAATTGGTGGATCCTACGTCTTCTTCCTCATCAAAACACAACAATTTCTTTGCTTCTTCATACCCTTTGTTTATTTCTTTAAGATCACAACTCATTCAAAAAGAAGAAGAAAAAAAAATACTATTATGAAATAAATAAAAAAATAAAAGTAGCAGAAGATTCCTTTCATGTCTGGTGGGTGTTTTCTTGTCTTTATTTAACTTCAATTAACATTCATATCTGTGACATAACCCTAATGGGGGCCACTTCAAAGTGCTTTTGTAATTTTTTTACTAATAAACTTGTGATCTTTCTTAATTATCCACTAATTAGTAGTCCTAATCAGTGTGTGTATAAAAGAATGAGTAAAATGTGCTTAGGTTTCTCATTTTTAGTTAAATTTGATTTCAACTTGTGGGTTGTTTTAGTCTCATAATCATTGTTTGTTTTAAATTTTCAAAAAATAACTGTTTTTTCGAAAGTATTGATGATTAATTTTATCTTTAATTTGTTCCTAGATCATGGATGATAAAGATAAAGTATGTGAAGTGAGAAGAAGAAAAAATATATGCTAAAAAACTAATTTTACTCTAATAAAATTATTAAATAAAAATTAATTTAAAGATAGAAATAATTAATAACTATAAAATGTAGTTAAAGTTTTAGTAATTAATTAAATATTAATTTAAAAACTATGTATTAATAATATAAATTAATTTAATATCAATATTTTTTTAAAATAATATCTAATTTAGTTAATATAGTATTTTTAGTCATTAAAATTAATTTTTATTTAATAATTTTTTTAGTGTTTGGATTGATATTGTATTATTATTATATATAATGATTTTGGAAACATCTTACACTGTATTTGATTGGTAATTTTATTCTTTAACATGTAATTAGGTATTTGATATTTATATATATGCTTGTAAATAATATTTGTTGAAAAGATTAGTCACTTAAATAAATCCTTGACTTTTATTATATTTTTTTTAATTCTTAGTTGAGAGAATTCAAAAAATAAAAGGAATAAATCTGTGAACAGGTGAATTTTTGCCCTCTTTATAAAATTTAAGAGAAATGTTAGTGTGAGAGGCTTATATATTCACTTATTGTAAAATAATAAGATGATTAAAATAATCCTTTTGAAAAAATAAAAACTATTTGAATGGAATATTAAAGGAGATATATAATATACACTTTACTCAAATATATTATTGTAAAAAATTGTCTTAGGGTCACAAGGGTTGGTGTTTTCCCAATTTTGTCTTGATTTGGTTCCTTTGACTTTGCATGGTCCACTCCCTTATCAACTAATCATATAATATAATGAAATAAATAAATAAAATATCAATGGTTTCTATAATTGAGCACAAGGTTGCTATAAATGTTTGGTTTGAAAAATATTTTTTCTTTCTTTTTTTATAATATGGTTTGGAGCATTGTGGAATGTAATGTATATTGGTGAATTAGGTCAATTAGGTGGTTTAGTCATTCATACATTTGAGATTAGCTCCTATTTTAGTGTATGATTTGCACTCATCATTTCAATAATTAATGTGCATTTTGTGCATAGCTTTTAATGAACACCCTTTTCAATTTCTCTTTATTTAGTTACTTTTATTTCTTAGTTGGGAAGTTTTTTTTCTTAGCCATGTGTATAAGACACATCATTTTTGGAACACTCAAATTGCTATTAGTACAAAGATAACTTATTTTTTTGTCATGGTATTTAGTGTTTTAAGTAATAGTTGAAATTTAATAATATGTGTGAGATTGGTTTATCATTTAATGAACTAAAAAAATATATATAATATAACAAAATCAAATCTATTGAGAATTAAAATCCAAGTTAAATACTTGGTATTATTTTATGAAAAAGAATATTACTTAATTCTAGTTTTAGTTTCTTTATTGTCATCATTTTGGAAATTTAGTATCCATGTTTTCACGAATTTTGTCTTTTTATTATTCGATATTGTCAGATTTTATTATACCTATTAGTTTATATCCCATGTTTAACATAAATATTCACATAATGTTATAAATTTTCATCATCTCTCGTTATTTGATATCTTTTTATATGACTTAATGTATTACTATTAATGTATTACTAGAACTTAGATTTAAAATATTATTTAATCTCCTATCATAATACTCACATTATACATCATCAATTAAGTATTTTTTTTTCTTAATTATTATTCACACAACATACTTCTTTTCACCTCAATAATACCACTTCGGTTATTTTAAAAATATCGCATCATACTCTATGGTTTTACGTCAAAACATTCTCAAACTTACATCATATTTATGCATAATAAAATGAATAAGTATTTATTAACTAACTTTGGATAAATTAATTTCAATTAAGGCATGTTTAGAGAAACAAAAGAAAAACACTTGAGTTAATAGCTTGAGCGATAATTCTCGATTCCACTTGAAAAAAAACTTTTTTGTATTTTTTTTGAAGTGAGATTACTGGTTTTCAATTTTATTAAGATAACATGATTCAAGTCATATTCAAACAAGTAAATACATTTATAATTATATTGTGGGTATCGAACAAGTCATGTCACTCAGTTTTATTAACTGTAGTTGAATACACATTTAAAAAGTAGTTACAATGAAATAGCAGTTAAAGCAGTTGCAAAAACTCTCTAAGAATAAGGGACACGTCCCACCAAATTTGAGTAACGTCCCGAAAAATAAGCTAACATTGATATAAGATAGATTCGACCTATTATAAGAGATGATTCATGACCAAACATTATATATAAACTCTTTACAAAGGAGTAAGGTATGTTTTGGATCAGTTCTTAATATACACTCTGAATACTTACTTACTTGATCTTCAGAGTACCTTTTGCGAATCAACCCCAACTCAGTGTCAGTAAATTAAAGAAGAAGTTTTAGAATATCAAAAAATGATTGATCGATCGACATCTCAACAATTGTTCAACCAATTCCAAATATTATATAAACCCACTTTATCTACATAATTACAATAATACTTATCCATTTGCCGCAATAGGTAAAACTAAAATAGTACATTTATAACATTATTCAGACAAAAGTTTAGATAAACTTTTTTTTTTACTTTTTCAAAACTGAAACTATCACAATAATAATTTGAATAATAAATTTTATCTAAAAAAACAGCATAAAATTGGAAGTGAATAATCTAGTTGTCTCTTTATGTATGTAGGTTCCATAAAACTTTTTTCCTTTTACAAATCATAAACAAAAAAGGTCCACCTTGTTACAGTCTTACATAATTGTAAACTTTAATGTCATTGAAAATTTGAAATGCAAGAAACACAAACTATTACAAAATATGTTCAAACACACGTTATCTACCTGTCAACACAAATTCTTTCATCCTTTTCAACAATTCTCACCTAAAATTTTTATATTCTTTTTTCTCATTTTTCCCATTTGCATGTATAAAAAATCATATTAAATACTTATAAATGGTTAATTTAGTACCAACACAACTGGGTCCAACAATTTTAAATAAGATTTAAGTTGGAATCTCCTAAATAAAAAATGTAATTAAAAATATTATTTATGCTAATATTTTAGGCTATAGATAATCTTATTAATGATCATGGTTGTTTGATAAATTTTTACTGAAAGTGAAATTACATGTAAACTCTTGGTAATTTTAATTTATGAAGTAATTATAGGCTCGTTTTTATATTTAACTTTCAAAAAAAGTATTTTTATTAACAGATTTTGCAAAGTTTTGTTTATATTAGCATATTTTTAAAATTAAAAATAAAGTATTTTTTATAAATTGATAGCTTAAAATAGAATATGAAATTAGGAAAATAAATCGATTTTTACAATTTTAAGGACTGAAAATAAAGATTAACCCAATTATATCACTATCAAATGTGTAAGATCCATTGCTAAAAGATAATTCTAACTTAGTCAACAGTATAAATAAATTTTGAGTTTAAATAATTTTACACTGTTAATCAAGAGTAAAATATAAAATAAGAGTTTAATAGTCATGTATTTCAATTTTTTTTTAAAAAATACACTATTAATTAGCAAAAATCATTCTATACTATTTGTAATATATCATTATCATAAAAATTAAATTTTATGACCATTTTCTAGTGATAACAGTTAAAACTTTTTATGATATCAATGTATTATTTAGTTTCATCATAAAAATTAAAAAAAAATCACTATGCATTATAACCTATAATATAATATTTTTTGTATTAAATATACATTCAAATCCTAAATATGCAGTACATTAAATATTCACAGACAAAAAGTGTTTGAAAAAGAGAGACTCCACTAAACAACTAGGTCTTCATATAAAAATTAGTCATCAGCTACTAAATACTTTAAAAAACTTGTCTACATCATTTAAAGAAAAGTCATTAATTTGATTTGACATTAAATTTGCCATTAATTTATATTAATTTTTCAAAAATTATTCTTAATACTTTAATCATAATTTTTTGTTCACTCAATTAAATCTCACCAAATTAATTAGTGATTGGAGGAAAGAATAATTATTGTAGGTACCCATCTTCTCCAATCCTAATGATAGAGAAAAATATTTTATCTCAATAACTTTTAACATGTACTATTTTTGGTTAAAAAATAATTTATTAATAATATTCTATAAAAATGAATCAAAACAAATTAAATTGTAATAATAATGCAATCTTGTTGTGTTCAAATTGGATGAAATACAAAAACAAAAAGTCATATTCATCAGGGAATATGTAACTTTTAGGTAGTGGGCCCGTGGGCCCGGGCCCGGCCCATGTTGGCGGCTTGGTATGGGGGGTCCATCACTGCTACTTACCAGTTACCAGCTGGATATGTGGTCCACGTGGACGTTCACAGTCCTCCAAAACCAACCAATCATTGCTTTCAATTTCTCCACGTGGCTATTTCAGGTCCAACTTTCACCCCGTAAAACGAAACCGCTCAGTGATTTTACCATTCCCCGCTGTCCCTGGTCTTTTCGCTTCCAAAAGCCGTTAATACCTCCACCTATGCTTCTTACGTTTCAACTGCAACTCCTATAGTTAAATAAATTAATTAATTAATATATATATAGATATATATATTATAACCCATAAATAAATAACTTAAACATTTTTTTTTTCATTTTTTAACGATAACGAAATACGGATAGGAAATATCCATAAAAAAAATAAACAGAAAATCCCTATCTAATAAAAAAGTCAACCAAACAATATTTTCTTAAAATAAAAAAAAGAGGAAATTCTAACAGTTTCCATAACATTTGACTCTAAAATAATTTTTTCAAGGGCCATGCAAAATAGTTTAAGCTACTTTCAAATGTTATTTAAAATGTAAAAGAAAATAGAAGAAATATGGAGATTAAGATCCGAGAAAAAAAAATAAGGACCAAGTTTTTAAAGTTGATTAAATTACTGTATAAAATAAAATTCTCATTTTAAAGATATAATATATCAAAGACTTGTATTTAAAACTGGTAAAAGTTAGAAAATTTTCATTATAATTGAATTGATTTGTATACTTGGTGGTGGGAGACGTTTTTATGTTTATTGATTTGATATAAAGAATGCATTTTTTTTTCTGGGTGTAAATTATGAAATATTTATTGAGCATTTATTCTTACAATAAATATTTGGAATTTACTCAGTGTGATGAATAATATAGTTGACTTTGATGCCAAACATGGTGGTAATCAATTTAGGCTTAAGGAACAATGATTCATATTATTTATTTTTGATGTGTAATTTGGGTCTGGATCCTGCTAATTAAGCTATTTCTTTTGACCTAAGAAAAACCAATGAATAATAATTAATTCATGATTGATAATTGATAATAGAGAATGCATTGATATCTATCTATCTGGCAAAATCCTTAATTGATACTTTGAAAAGTTATGGATTCTTTTATGAGAATAATAAAGCAGTTGAAGTTGAAGATGAAGGAAAAGAGTGGGAGAGAGGTCACCTTCTTGGTTTTGCTTCAACATTCCAACTTTGAGGAGCAAGTACAACTCTTACACATCATAATGCATATTATCTACAAAATCTCAATAATTTCAACTCAATTCCAATCCAATTTTGCCCTTCAAAGCTACTCAAAATTCCATTCCCTGACACCCCTCTTGTTCCACACCCCACATGCACATATATAAATGCATGCCAATACAAATGGTACAGCTATGTTGACCCATATCTCTTCATCTGTACACAACAACATAGCACCCATACAAGGGACTTTGGAAAGTTTTGGCTTATATTCTTTGGAGAGTACTATAGGTAACAGTAACACAAACACCCAATTCATTGTCTCTCAATTCTGTTGTTTTGCTTTTGGTTCTGTATTTAATGCCTTACATCAGACATGGCACACCCTTTTGTTGTGTGTATGTTCTCCTCAAAGAGAAGTTTGGTGCTGAATTTTTATTGCTGTCTGATATTTACAACAAAGGGCTTGATTCTTGATTGGGTTGGTTCTTTCACATTACTTTTTGTTGTGCTGAGTTTGATCACTTACATTGATGGAATTTTGATTTTTGTGCTGTGTTGTGAATTGTGATGTGATGTGCATATGTAGCATCTGGGAAGAAGCAATGTCACGCAATCAATCAGATGGAATATAGTTAGATGCTTTTGGCTTTTCTTTATTCTCTTTTTGGTTTGCTGTAATGGGTTATAAAGTTTGATTCATTTCCCTTTTGCTTTTGGTTATTTTTTTTCTGTTTCTGAGCATTCTTTTTACTGAAATATTATTAGCACCCGTGAACTCATCATTGGCTTTGGGGTCTGCACCTGAAAAGTGAAAATTGGCTCTTGATTTTGTACGAGACCCCAAACATTGTTGCATTGCAGACTTTGATTTTTGTTTTGAACAATTTCTAACTTTCTTCTTCTTTTGGCTTATTAATTTCAGGTGGGGTGCTGGTTATTGTGTTCATTCAATGCCTGGTTTTGCTATGGATGAATTCAATGTAAATAGTGCAGCAGAGGAACCTAGTGGGAGTTATACCCCCCATAAGGATTACTTTGCTCAACAAGCATCACCAAGGAGTACACTGAGTCCAAGAAGCACTCAGAGTGATTCAATTGATTTGGCTATTGATGGGGTGGTGGATACCTCAATTGAGCAATTGTATCACAATGTGTGTGAAATGAGAAGCTCAGATCACTCACCTTCAAGGGCTAGTTTCTACTCCTATGACGGTGAGTCTAGGATTGATTCAGAACTGGGCCATCTAGTTGGAGATATTGTGGATTTGGAGATTACAAAGGAGGTGGTGGTTACAGAGAACAAAGAGGACTTCAATGCCAATGCTAGTGGCACAACACCTGAGAAAGGTGTTGTGTCACGTGGCAAGGAACCTTCAAATAACAGCCAATCTTCTCCAACTACCAGGGTGATTGAAGGATCATCCAAGCCAACTCCAAGGAAGAATGAAAAGGGTGTCAGAAAAGCAAATGGTGTTTACCACATCAGGAAGCATAGGAGGAACCCTGGTATGAAGGAGATTGAGGAGCGTATTGCTGCAGGGTTAGACAATCCTGACTTGGGACCATTTTTGCTCAAGCAAACAAGAGATATGATCTCTTCAGGTGAGAATCCACGAAAAGCTCGCGATTTGGCTCTTAGAGCTTTGAAATCATTCGAGATTTGTGCAGATGGAAAACCAAATTTAGACATGGTCATGTGCCTGCATGTTTTGGCAACAATATACAGTAATTTAGGACAGTACAATGAGGCCATTCCCATTCTTGAGCGTTCCATTGATATTCCTGTGTTGGAGGATGGCCAAGATCATGCACTGGCAAAGTTTGCAGGGTGCATGCAATTGGGTGACACTTATGCAATGATGGGGCAGATTGAGAATTCTCTACTGTTTTACACTGCAGGTCTTGAGATTCAAGGGCAGGTCTTGGGGGAAACAGACCCAAGATTTGGTGAGACGTGTCGGTATGTGGCTGAGGCACATGTTCAGGCACTGCAGTTTGATGATGCTGAAAAGCTGTGTCAAGTGGCTCTTGATATTCACAGGGGAAATGGGGAGCCTGCTTCCATTGAGGAAGCAGCAGATAGGAGACTAATGGGGCTTATCTGTGACTCAAAGGGTGATTATGAAGCTGCTCTAGAGCATTATGTGTTGGCAAGTATGGCTATGGCTGCAAATGGCCATGAAGCAGATGTGGCTTCAGTGGATTGCAGCATTGGTGATGCCTATTTGGCATTATCTCGCTATGATGAGGCAGTGTTTTCTTATCAGAAAGCACTCACTGTGTTCAAATCAACCAAAGGAGAGAATCATCCAACAGTTGCTTCAGTCTATGTCAGGTTGGCTGATCTCTACAACAAGATAGGGAAGTTCAAGGAGGCTAAGTCTTACTGTGAAAATGCACTCAGAATTTTTGGGAAGATCAAGCCAGGGATCTCCTTAGAAGAGATTGCTAGTGGTCTAATAGATGTTGCTGCCATCTATCAATCCATGAATGATTTGCAAAAGGGGTTGAAGTTGCTCAAAAAGGCCTTGAAGATATATGTGAATGCTCCTGGTCAACAAAGCACTGTTGCAGGAATTGAGGCCCAGATGGGGGTTATGTATTACATGCTGGGGAACTTTTCTGACTCTTACGACATCTTCAAAAGTGCCATTGCCAAATTTCGTGCCAGTGGAGAGAAGAAAAATGCTTTGTTTGGGATTGCTTTGAACCAAATGGGCCTAGCCTGTGTGCAGTGTTATGCTATAAATGAGGCAGCAGATCTGTTTGAAGAGGCCAAGACTATATTGGAAAAAGAGTATGGTCCATATCATCCAGACACCTTAGGAGTCTGTAGCAATCTAGCAGGAACCTATGATGCAATGGGAAGGTAACATATTCACTCTCTATTGCTCTTCTTGTTCTGATTTGACAAGAGTTTCATTTTTATGCTTTGTTAGTTCAAAATATTTTACACTATCAATCAATCAGAAGTATTCGTCTGCATGATTTTTAAGGTGGTTTAAGCAAAATTTCACAAACTTACTGTTGGAGATCCCACGTCAATGAGATTATGAGATTGGAATATTTCATAAGTGGGTACAAACCTCACCTTATAAACCTTATAAATCTTATAAACCTTATAAACCTTATAAACCATATAAACCTTATAAACCAGTTTTATGAGATTGAGTTAGGTATTAAAGTTTACTTCTTAATACTTACTATACCATATATGACAGTTTTTTTATTGGATAACAGTTTAAAAATTCTCTCCAAGTACTAGCTCATGTCCAAATAACATGATGGAATTTGTGAATTATCACTTTTACTTTGTGAATTGTCATTTTTACTTTCTTCTTCTCCTTTCTTTCCTACTTATTGCATTACAAGAACACTTGTTTATTGCTAAATTTCTTGTTTATTTGGTGATGTTTTGCAGAGTGGATGATGCCATTGAAATTTTGGAGTATGTGGTTGGCATGAGAGAAGAGAAGCTTGGAACAGCAAACCCTGATGTGGATGATGAGAAACGAAGGTTGGAAGAGTTGTTGAAAGAAGCAGGGAGGGCCAGGAACAGAAGATCAAGAAGATCATTGGAAACCCTTCTTGAGACCAACTCTCAGATCATAAAAAACAGTGGCATCAAGGTCCTATAAACCCGTGTGTCTGTATATAAAACACAATTGTTCATTTTGATCATCGTTTTCTAATGTGGCAAGGAAACAATAACAAAGTGGAAGTAGGTTCCACTGTCCAATTGTTTGTTACCAAAGGATGTTCACAGAAGTTACTTCATGTATGCTATTTTCTATAGTGAAAAGGAGAAATTTGGGTTATTCATAATTTTGTTTGTACAATTGAGTTCATAATGGTGGAAATTGAAAATTGAAAATTCTATACATACAAATGGATGTTGAAACTTAATTTTCGGTGGTGGTGCTGCTGCTACATCAAACGTCCCATTAGAAAACTGAGTTGCTTCTAACCACGTTTTAGATTCAATGCAACCATCTTTTTAGGTTCCAATGTTGTAGTCAAGGGTGTAATGAAGGTGACAGCCATGAATATGACAGTGCAGACAGCAGAAGCGTTGTTGTAGGTGACATCTTATGTCAAAATCTTATGCTTACCTTGTAATGCACGTCTACAAAAGTTCTTAGGATTTAGATAATTGTAACATTATCTAAAGATTTTCTGAACTATTAACTGGAATTCTCATATAAAAAAATTAAGATATTTTATATAATATTTTATAGTATATAAGTGGATCAAACTTCACTTTTTAATATTTTTAATATGGTATCAGATAAATGTTATGGATAATTAAAAAAGTTAAATTGACCTTTGGATCAGATAATTGAACTCTTATCTAAACTATTAATTTTGGAAATGGTGTATAAGGATAAGTTCGGTAGTCTACATAGATCGGTTTCACAGGTAGCAGGTCAAAGTGTATGCGACTAGCTCATCTCATCCTCCAACTCATCTTATTTTTTAAAAATATTTTATTATTATGTAATATTGTTTATATTAAATATAATTAAATAGTTTTATTTATTATTTCATTTATATGTATAATTCTAGATTTTATTTTATGGTCCACTTCAATATATATATATTTTGAATAAGTAGCTTCGGTATAATAATAAGTATTTCTATATTTTGTTTTTAGTATAATAAAAAAATGATAGTCTTATTATAATAATTTTAATTCCGTTTATTTTTGTTTGAATCCATTAATTATTAATGTAATTGAACAAACTAATAATCTTTACTAATATGTAATTAGTTTTGAAGAGAGTTTTTTTTTTCATATTAATCTTGAAGGGAGCTTTTTTTAAGCTTTACTTTTTGTTTTGTAAATTTAAAATATTTAATGGTTCATTTATTGTTAATTTTCTTACAATTTTGTTTAAATGTGTGAAGTCGTGGAGAGGCTCTTAAACTTACAATTATGTAAGGTGAGCTAAACCCATTAATTCATAAATTTTATATAGATTACCACACCTCACACTAATCTTGACAAGTCAAAATAGAACGCATCAACCCTTAGTAATTATTAATAAAGACATATTAGTTAAAAAATTTAAAGTAAAAGTTTTTTAAAAGTGAAAAGTTTTTGTTAAGAAGTGTAAAATTATATTGTTATGATAAATTTTAAGGCTAAATAGGCTTTGTGGCCTCTATATTATAATATATTTTTTTATGCAGTCTCTAGATTTTAAAAATTCACAATTTAATCTTAATTTTATTTAAAATTAATTAATGTGATTCTTTCTATTAAATTTAGTGCATGAGAAAGTGATGGTGGCACACAATAAAATAAAATGAAGAATGTGGCAAGTGACATTGTCTTCTAGCACTTACATTTCCTTCTCACTAACATGCCCTCCACTAAGCACACACAATAGGGTTATTGAAGACAGAAACAGAGAAAAAAAATTAAGAAACTTTAACTTGGAATCAATAAAGGAAGCAAGTTACCATATGCATGCTTTGTTTTCATGGTAGTGTTGAGAACAAGAGAAAGTGAATTGTGAAGGTAAAAAACAATGCTTAAAAATCACTATATTCATCAATTAAGTAGTATTAGGATGTTTATGCATGGAATAAAA
Organism: Phaseolus vulgaris; assembly: GCF_051622355.1. Classification (NCBI taxonomy): domain Eukaryota; kingdom Viridiplantae; phylum Streptophyta; class Magnoliopsida; order Fabales; family Fabaceae; genus Phaseolus; species Phaseolus vulgaris. The sequence goes on along the minus strand of NC_143501.1, from coordinate 3,001,727 downwards.
CAATTGGACTATTTTTTTTCGAAAAATTTGAACAAGGTTTTGCACCTTTTAGTAAAACCTTTTTTTAGAAATTTTAAGATATTTTATAATATCAAAAAATTAAAAACTACTTTAAGTATAAATTTCAATATAATTATTCTAAAAAGCACATACGTTAGTTAAAATATATTTATATTGTCCAACGCAAACATAGTTAACACACTCAAAAAATAATTATCACAGCTGATAAAAAAAAATTAGTACAACATCAAGAATAAAATCTTAGAAAATACATTAAAAAATCTCACTTTTTTATTAATTGTTATAGATATTTTAATTAAAATAAAAATAAAAAGACATGTGCCTAACTGGGCCGAATCCTGTGAGGTGGGTAATTGCTTCCTGCACCATATCACTGCACCCAATTATAATAAAAAGACAAAAATACCCTTAATCTATTATTTTTTATATTACGGATTTTCTTATTCGGAATAGGATTTTGATTATAAAAATTTCTTTGGGATATATTTTTCCGGAATGTATTATTTTCTATTTTGGATTTTCATTTTCGGAATAAAGGTTATTTTGGAATTTTCAAAATTTAGTTGGGTGCAGGTTGAAAAATGTTGGGTGTAGGAAGAATTTGCCTGTGAGGTGAGGGATGGCCTGTATGAAAGTCCAAAAAGGTAGATCAGATGAAAATTAGGCCAAGCCCAAAGAAATTACTTTCTGCACCCTCACAATTGAGTGAAATGACTGAATTATTCTTTCTTTTTCTTCATTGCACCCCATCACCGCTGCCGCCACCATTGCACCATCACGAAGAGAAGGAGAATGCTAAAAAATTATCGTTTTGGAAAGTTTTTTCCTGGATGTATATAAAGCTTGTTTCACAAAATTCATTATGCAAAATGCATTTCAGAATGTATTATATACATTATAGAAATTTTATTCTCAAAATCAGCTTATTCCAAAATATATATCATGTGTTCCAGAAATTTTTTTCTAGAAATCTTATCAGAAAACATGTTACATTCGCATCCTCGCATCTTGGTTGACATTTCTCCGGCAGCATAGTGTTGAGTGGAAGGACCCCTTGAACAAAGATGAAGCCAGGAGCGCGAAGGTCGTCCATTGTTGCGCGAAGGTATGAGGGCATCAACGCACCCTACAAGCTTTTTCAAAATAAACATGACAAGGATATAATTGAATTTTTTAGAATGTTCGTCGAGTGCCAATCACAATGGATTGGGTGCAGGAAGAAATTGCCTAAAAATAAAAAAGGAAGGACACAATAAAACAAAACAAAATTAAAAATTGAACATGTTTTTAATCCTTTTAATAAGATACATTATAGGCTTACATATTTTTTATTCTTTGAAATATAATCATATTTTTTTAAACTAACATTTTTCCATATACACTTCTAAATATATCAATATCATGTGCCACACTATATTTGTATTTGTCACATTAGATATGCTATTTGGTTTATCCATAAAATAATATATTTGAAGAACAAATTCTTTAATCAATATATATCACTTAGGAGTAACTTAGTGAAATGATGAAACAGTTGAAGAAAAAAGGCTTTTGGACTGAACTGTAAGAGGAACCTGCACTGCACTAAAATCCAAATATATAAGTTCACTGAGCAATAAACTATCTCTTCCAAATTCCAATCCTTTAGTTATATGGTCATTTTCTGGTAGTTGAGCCGTTACAGTGTGACCTCACATGAAACTAAGCTACACTAGTTTTTGTCACAGCATAAATTAGGCAATGTTATGTGCATGCCATCCCAATTGTTCTTACACTAATTTCCTTGTTTATTGAAATAACAATGTGAAGAGTGAAGCTCCCAATAATGTATTTTTCTCTATCTCAATATGAGTGGCTAGCTAGTAACACATGAACTGTGCTCAGAAACATGCTTGCCCAATTGGAATTGGTGGATCAGAGAAGGAGCCATAGAGAATTCTCTTAGCAACCCATTGATTTGCTGCTTGAGAGTAGTGTATGCCATCCCAACTAACATGTTGAGAAGGATTTTTGCATGGATTGCCATATACTGTTCCATTCACTATGGCTTTCTTCCCACAATTTATGTGGTAGCCATAGTAACTGCCACAACAGAATTCCAATGGACTCATAAAACCTGTCATAAATCAAGCATAGAAGATGATTGAACAATGATAAGTTGAGAACAAAAAGGCTAAAATACATTTTGGGTCTCTCAACTTTTCTTTTCTTTTCAATTTGTTTCAAAGGTTTTAGTTTAGTTCCTTAAAGTGTTTATGTTAAACCAAATTGGTATTTCCATCAGTTTTTTGCAGTAACATTATATTGGACTAATGTGACAGACAGATATAGAGTGACACATCATATGTCACCTAGTTGACCATGTTACTATGGTAAATTGATAGAAGGACCAACTTGATCTAACAGAAACATTTTAAGAACTATAGTGAAAAGTTCTGAAAGAAACCAAATTGGAATAAAAAGTAAGATCATGATCAAAAATATATTTTAGTGTATCCTAAATTCAACATTCAAAACATTGCATTTCCCTAAAATTCTGTGAGACTTAGAAGACTTGAAGATTACCTTGGCTCCTTGCATTGTTGACTAGTTCATATTTAGCACTGTAAACATCAACATAAGTAAATTTGGCAAGTGGGAACTTTGTCCTTAGCTGAAACACTTGGTCCTTGAGCTGCCTGTTAAATTCCTGAGCAAGATCATTGTGAGGTTTCACACAGCCATTTGCATCTATGTTACCCTTCTTGGGCTCATAATAAATGTAGCTGTAGGGCAAGCACCCAATTGGACCAGTGTTATGAATCCAGAACACTCTTGCCCCTTCATCGTATAGTTGCTGAAATGTAGCCATTACAAGTGTTAGTTCCAGAACCACTTTTATTGCTCTGTTGTATATGGTAATGTCAACAATGCTTTGGGGGCTGCTTACCTGCACTGCTTGGAAGAACTGGCTCAAAATGTCAGGAATTGACTGAATAACTTGTTCCTGTGAAGTGTGCTGAAGACCAAAGGCAAGATCATTTTGTCCAATATCAAAGGTGTATATAGCCCTGGAAAAGTCCTCAGGCCTTGGAAGAGTACTTTTGAAAGGTGGCTCTATCCCTGGAAACATCACAAGGGTTAAGTTTCAATGTCACCAAGTATCAACATTATTAAGGTGGGAGCAGTCAGAAACATTAAGATGAATGTGTGGCTACAATAAAAAAGATTGTACATGAAGAAATATTGGTATGGCACCAACTGAAGAAAAGATGTAAAAACATTGGTTAAGATAGTTTCAATGTGTGCACAAGAAGGTTTTTGGAAGCACTATGATGAAAATAGATTGTATGGTTTATAGAGAGGGACAATGAGACCAATTGGAGGAGGTTTTAAGAAAGATTTCTTACTAAATAATATCTCTGAAGATTTAGTTTTCAACTGAGGTTAATGATGTTGTGTATTAAATTCTGATTATGCTTCACGATGTTCACAATTCTAGTTTGAACTTGGAAACAATATCTATAGACATTCATCTAGCATGCTCACAAAATGGCATAAAAGTGAAAGAAAATGCAGAGGGGAAAAGAAACCAACTGTTGTCAGAAAGCTGATTGAAGAGAATGTTTGTGCGAGACTTGAACTGCAGAAACTGATCTACTTGAAGGCCAAGAGGGAATGGACTATAGCCACCAGGCCGAATAGAGGAGCCTCCTACTGCAAAGTTTGCACCATGCCTGTAATTTGATCCAACTGAGTCCAAATATGCACTCAGGTATGGCAGCTTCAACTCTTCAGCTACATACATCCACACACATCCCCACAAAAAAGAGATGCACATAAGAAATGTAGAACTTCAATAGTCCAATAAATGAGTGGCCAATAGGACTAGAATGATCTCATCAAAGATGAGTGAAAAGGGTGGCTATTAATTGATACAAACTAAATAAAAAGCACATATAAGTAAGAGTATGTTGGTATAAAGCTTAAAGATATGAAACACTAACACTTCTGTAGAATAACGTATTAACAAGACATACATTTGTGGGACACCAACACTTCTAGGAAACTTTTCAACAAATGTTAAACACCCTTCAACTGTGTAGCAGACAACATGACAAAGAGAAGTATTCCTCGTATCCTTTGCCTATCAGAGTCATTCTCGAGTTTATCCTAACAAGTGATTGTTAGGCTTATCAGACCACTTGCTATCGGGTGGTTATCTTATCAGACAACTCATAATATATTGTCTCATGAGCTGTCACTCTTGGTGTGTTGAAAATTCCACATCGACTAAAAATTAAAGTATTTCATAGTATATAAGTACAATCTTTATCTCATAAGTTAGTTTTATGAAGTTGAGTTAAGCTTTAAAGTACACTTTTTAATATCTCAAAATCAAAATTATTTTTAGAGGTATCCAAACAAAGGGTTAAATGCATTATCTATCATGTTGTGAATATGTGAGGAAAAATATAGAATGTGGACTATGCTTTGCTTACTCATGTAATCTATGATGAGACGGCCATCAGAAGCCCTTCCAGAGAGGCTTCCAAAGAAGCTTATGCCATTGGGAGGCTTCACCCCTGTGAATGCTGCAGAAACAGCTCCTGTGTCTGAATTTGAGTCCCCAAAGTTGTAAATTGCTGGGAACCAACATTTGCTGAAGTTGGAGGCTTTCCCAGATGAAACTTGAATGAACGTACATGCCACACACAGATTGAACCACCCAAATGCATAAATCAGATTCCTACAATTCATGGTTTTGCTGTGGTAACAATCTCTCTAACTTGTTTCAGAAAAGTGGTCCTTTACAACTCAATAAATAGGATCATGAAGTGCCCTTCTCAGACTCAGTGAGGCAATGACTATTCCATGATAACTCTGAACAACAGAGATTTATATCACCGACAATATTTTCTCAATAAAGTTATCTGCACATAAATTTGTAGCATGACAGTAAGTATATGCAGTCAGTACATTTTTATCATAGCAGTTATTCTATAAATATGAAAAGATTGTCAACTTTATTAATAACTAATTCTCATTAAAAATATTGTTCATTACTTCTAATTTTTTTATCGTACTATTTCATATGATTTGATCATGTGTGGTAGTTTATATTTGGAAAATAGAGTAAATTATTGGTTTAAAGAAAATCTGTATAAAGTGTTCAAAATAAAACTCAGTGAGATATAAACTCTTTCAAACCTAAATTATTTTATTATGTCAATGTATAAACCTTATTGTATTATTTTTATTTCCTTTCTATTCATCAAGTACATAATTCATGCTCTCTGTCTTGCTTGTAGAAAAATGGATTTTTTTTTCCTTTTTTATGATTGCTGAAATGAAAACAAAATCCACAAGCAACCTCGGTAAGGGAGTGACTTTTTATGAATGCGAGGATATATATATATATATATATATATATATACAGATTCTTGAATTAGAAGTTACATTTTTAATCAGTCTATAAGTATCTTCATTACACTTCTTACTTTTGTGATATATATTAGTGTCAAAATGAATGATTTTTTAAGTTTCATCATTGCAAAGCATTTGAGGTTTATTATACAGCTTTAAGATTGAATTATCAATTTTTTGGTCTATTTAGTCACCCCATTTTATATGTTTTATACAAATAGTTATGAGTTTTTTCACTGTTTTTGTAATAGGTCAGAAAATGGCATATAATATTAGTAATTACAAATACTAATACAAACATTCATACGATACGAATATAAAAATTTCAACACGTATAACTTTCAAAAATATAAATTATGGGAATACAAAATTATATAATTATAAATTATATAAATTGCTAATAAAGATTTGTGTGTAAATGTATTTTTGATTTTTTTTTATAAAAATATGTTTTTTATCTATTAAAAAAATTATTTCTTACTTTTTATAATCATAATAAAAATTTATATAATAAATTTAAATTTTTAAAAAATTAATATTGTATTATAATTATCAGATATCCAAATAATATATTTTAAATTAAACACTATATATAGAAAAAAAATAATCTTTTGTATATATGAAACTTACACTTGTTATTGTGTAAAAGATTCAAACTTATAATTTTCTTATTATATAAAGAATAAATTTATTTTTAATACCGTGGCCTGAAATTTAAATTAAAGTAATTATAAAGATCAAATAAATAATTGAACCTAATTATTAATTCTTGTATGATCAAATTGATTCAGAACTTGAGAGTGAAGGATAAGAATGAATGATTGAAGGTGAAGTGTGAGACAGCAGCATCAATGGTGCTCAGAGATTCTATGCATCAGTTCACTGAGGAAATGATATTTTCTTCCTCACCTTCATATTTCCTTCTCATTCTCATGATATATAAAAAAAATAATATACCCTTTTTTATAATATATTTTAAACTAAATAATTCAAAAATATTTAAATTATATAATTCTAAATTACATAATTTAGAATAATATTTTGATATTATATAATCTGAAAGAGAATTATGTTAAAGAAAACAGATTATGTAATCTACAATATAGCTTCAATGATCTAGAATAATATTTTAAACTATATAATTCAAAAAATTTACACAGTTTTTGGTTACATGCATAATTAAAATAAATCTATTTTAGATTATCTGCTCTGGAAAATGTATTGCTTAAATTATTTTAAATTGCTTAATATAGTCCATTATATAAAGCAGAAGAAATACCATAATTGTTCAGGAGTTCTACAAAACTACACAAAATGTTCTGTAGTTTCCAACATCTAACAAAAAAAAGCTCAATTATAAATTTTACTCTACTAAACACATTTTACTACTCTATTAATACTTTTAACATATTTTCTTATTTATTTTTTTCATACATATCATTACTCAAATATTATCTTTAGCAAAAAAAAATTTCACACAGTTTACTATCAAGTTTTTAATTTACAAATATTTTACTATTCATTTTTTTTACATATGTTATCATCATGTTTTTAAAATTTTACCCACTTTATGATTATGTTAGTAATAAAACAACCTTGCTTTATAATTATCTCGAATTACATGCAGGGGTGTCACTTGGAAATTCATTGGTTATATGCAAAAGAAAATGCAAAATTATATAAGGATTATATTCAATCTATTTTACCTTTTGAGTGAAGAATCATGTGATCCAATGAATTAAAAAGGAGAGAAAGGACATCAAATTTTGGAGGTGTTTCTTCCTGCACCCCCAACAAGTTTCTCCCCACACTCCATTATTTTTGAAAAAAAACTTTTTTTTAAAAATGACTTACAGATCATTCTTTTTGAAATATTTCCCAAACATACTTTTTGGAACACGAATTCTGAATTTATCATTTTACAAGTCAAAAAATATGTTATAAAAAGGATATTTCAAAATGATTTTTCTTCTTCCAAATTTTCTTATAGAGTACTCTCTATTTCGAAATCACCCAAAAATATTAAGGATAATTTATATATTTCGAAAAATGTAGGAGTGCATGAAGAAAATGTAAGGGTGCAAGAAGAAAAACCTCAGATTAAAATAGTGAAAATGGGGGCTACCTGAACTTTGAAGAGAATGGTGGAAGAGAATATTGAAAAATCTAGGAAAAAAGAAGAACACAGAAAAAGGTAACACTATCATTTTCTAACCTAAATATTTGTAGATGGAATATTAGTTTGTAGGTGATACCAATTGTTGTAGTAAGTGAAATAATTAATAAAAACATTTTAGACTTAGTTTTTTTTTTTAATTTTTTTTTATCTCCGTATGAAAAGTTAAACTTTTTAATTGATTTATTTGTAATTTATCATTAAGTTATGAGATTTTGATTAATAAAAGTTTCGTTTTTTACAATCAGATTATGAAAACTTTGACAAACTTCAAGTCTCCAATAAGTATTTTTTTTTTCAATTTTGGTACCTAATAAATTAAACATTTTAACTTTTTTGTGCTACCTAAGTCAGTTTTAGTATCCACATGTAATTTGAATGGTTGAAGAATGATATGCATTAAACCTCTTTAATTACTTTTACTAATAGAATATAGTCATCATTATATGATCAAGCATAAGTTGAGAAACCAAAAATCTAAAAATACTTTTAAGGATTCAATTAAAAGAAGTCAACATAACAGTACAGACCAAATTAAAATAAATACTATTTTAAGAACTTAAACTAAAATTTTATACAAAAAACAATTTATTTTTCACTCAAAACAAAAAAAAAAAACATATACTAGGATCATGAAAGTTATTTAAGCCACTTATTAATGGTGTAAACCCTATTATCTGCTGGCCAAGTATGTCTTGTATCAGTCTCCTGCTAATGTTTCTTGAGCTAATGTTTATTGCGAATGAACATTTTGGACTTTAAGCCTAATTCAATCTCATAAAATCAAGGTTACACCCACTTATATATTATGAAATGTCTTAATCTCTAGTCGATGTGGAATTTCTAACAAACATGAACATCAAAGTATGCAGAGAATCATGATAGCATATAAGAAGCAAAACAAAAGTATTTAGAATTTCTGAGATTTGACTGCAAGTGAAACTGATGTATATGATTGTAGGAAATAAATCTCTTGCTATAGTTAAACAATGAGTGTATGTAAAAATCAGAAACCTGCAAGTGAGAGAAAAGACATTCACTTGAGGTTCTTATTTTGCTACATTTCAATTAGACCTACCTATTTATATGTATTGTGACACAATTTGATGCCTTCCTGGTACATGGGCTGCTTGTGTAATTGTCGAGAACTCCATGTACTGTTTACAGTTGAACTTGGAAAAATGATTGTTGGAAGTCTCTTGCTTTCCTCAAGATGAGGAAAATCAACTGTGTAATGCAGTCCTCGACTCTCGTGCCTCGAAAGAGCACTGCTGATCACCAGCTTTGCGCAGCAAAAGAGGTTTCTCATCTCACAGATCTCAGGACCTGCCATTGTTGGCTTCCATCCATGCTCAAACAAGCACTCCTCCCATTTAGCCTCCAAGTTGCAAATGTTTTGCTTTGCTGTCTCTAGTCTCATCGTCGACCGAACAATTCCTACATAGTTCCACATGATGGATTGCAGTTCTGTCCTCGATTCCTTTGTCATTGACAGAATCTTGTCAGTGACATTACTTTCGAGCGACAAAGGCGCAGCAGCAGGTCGAGGCCACAAGTTTGATGCAGTCAGATCAAGGCTAGAGCTCTTCATCCAATCAACTGAGGGCTGCACAGCTCTTCTTGCAAAAACGAGTGCCTCAAGCAATGAGTTGCTAGCAAGTCTGTTTGCTCCGTGCAAACCTGTGCATGCTACCTCACCAGCTACATACAGACCTTTCACATTGGTCTCTCCTTGAAGACCAGCTTGAACTCCTCCACACATGTAATGAGCAGCTGGAACAACTGGGATCGGGTGACGAGTTATGTCCAAACCATACTTGAGACACGTAGATGAAATGTTGGGAAAATGGGAGAGGATTTCCTCCTTCGGCTTGTGACTTATATCAAGAAGAACATACTTCTCATCACGCTTTTTAAGTTGGTCATCTATGCTTCTAGCCACAACATCCCTTGGAGCAAGCTCTGCCCTCTCATCATACAAGGGCATGAATCTTTCCATGCCTAAATTATAAAGGATGCCCCCATCACCTCTAACCGCTTCGGATATCAGAAATGCTTTTTCCCTAGGCTTGGTTTGTTTGATAGGAAGCCCTTCATCAGCTAAGGCAGTTGGATGGAACTGAACAAACCTGCACAATAATGATTGAATGAAATAGGATATACAAAGCTGATAAGCTCCATCGTACACACGGCCAGATAATGTGCAGCTTATAATAGAACACTACAAAGATCATTAACTTCAAAGCATTGTTAACTATATTGCTTATTTACATTCATTTAAAAGAATACTTCAGTGGCACTAGAAATCCAAAGCAATTATCTAAATGACTTTTTGCACTGAAGGCAGTTATGTTGCTCATATAATTCTAACTGAGGAGTAACTACATTGATTATGATTATGAAGGACCTCATAATATCATCCAAATTACACTAAGACTTGTCATAGATATCCTAAACATGCGGCACATTTTGTTTATTTCCTAGATTGGCGTGAGTTATTCATTAAACAGTAAATATTCACAGTTTTGAAATAATCTACTCACTCCATGTTGGAAATCAAAGCTTGAGCTCGATGAGCCATGGCAATTCCATCTCCAGTGGCTACCTGTGATTAGAAAAAGTCAAATTAACATGCAAATAAGAGTATCCTTATAGTACAGGTTACGCAGCAAACAGGTCGACACATATAGGGTGCAAAAATGAGATGATTCATTACAATACCATGAACACTATTAAAATAGGTAGATCAGTGATGCCTAGTGATGTCTAACATGAAAGTTTTTATATAAAAAAAATAGGTAGATCAGATAATTTAAAAACACAACTTTTAGTTTCAAGTAGACTGTATTGTTGTCCATTGATTTTTATTTATACCTTAATCATCCATATAAAATTATAGTGTATCGTCCAAGTAAATTGATGACATTATGAATGAGTTAGTAACTATAATAAGGAGTCTTTTACTTTCAATTCTTTATACTTCGAGGTAATACTGTTTTATAATCATTATGAGTTTAGATGTTAAAATAAAACTGCATTATCAACTCATGCCAAAATATTTCAATTTTCACCATGATTGTGTTCTTAAATACTTAAAATAGAAAATGAACCAAGCAGCAAATTGTAGAATAGAAAGGAGAATTCAATCCCTTAAGAAAGAGGACTACCAGAGGATTTGTAGTTTTGGGATAAATATGCCCTGCTCCACCAGATGCAAGTAAAGTCGCCTTTGAAAGAAATCTTATCACCTAGAAGCTAAAAAAATGAAATCTTAGAAAACATATTCATTGATGGCAGTGATTTTATTCTCAAAAGATCACATATAACTGCTGTTCCCACCTCTAGGGTTTTAGTGTTCAGCGTGTCAACACCAAGACAAATTATGTCAGATTCATCCTGCAGCAGCACCAGTGGAATGTTTTAGTCAGTGAAGACATCAAAACATTCAAAATTCTCTAAATATCAAAATTGGATATGAAAATTTCATAAGAACAAAACCCCCTAAAATTTTAAATTTTCAAATGATACAAAACATTTAATGTAAGGAAAGATGATATAATCCCAGAAATAACAAACCTGACAAGTAAGAAGATCAATAGCAAAATGGTGTTCAAACACAAAAATATTAGGATTGTTGATAACTGCCTTCAGTAGAGCACGTTCAATCTCCTTTCCAGTCATATCAGCAGCATGAACAATTCTATGATGTGAATGACCTCCCTCCCTCATAAGATGCAAGTTACCATCTTCCCCATGGTCAAATGATGCACCCATAGCAATTAATTCTCTGACTCTTTCAGGTCCTTCAGTACAGACAACCTAGAAGAGAGATTCAAAGTTAATAAATTGTTCAATACAGTAGTCATAGAACATAGTAATTCATTATCGAACACCTAAACATGACAATTCTTACATGTTCAAATCCCAGGAAATCAAGCAGAATCTTGATTAGTTACATAACTTAAGGAATCACTAGAATTCAGTGCTTAGCAATTGCTAAAAAAGAACCAAGTAAATTGATTGCAGTTCAAATTTAAATTGGAAATGCCCAGATTGTGTAATTTTGTTAGTACAGAACAATCACTGTCAGCAAATGGAAATATACTAGGGAAAAACAAAAAATTCAGTTCACAAAACAACTTATAAGAACCGTTCTCCTTAAAGCCTATTCAGAATTTCAGATGTAATTGGCTTAATGTTCAACCAACCACGACACAGATCAGGTTGTAAGAATGATTCACAATGTAAACTTAATAGGACCAGAACATACTCGGACGCTTTCCTCATCACAAAGATATGCCCCAGCTACAATGGTGTCCTTCATGTGACTCTCCACAGAATCTGAAGGGCCTAGCACAGCACTAACACCACCTTGAGCATAATTAGTATTGCATTCGTGAGACTCAGCCTTGGTTATCACTGCAACAGATCCATATTTTGCAACTTCAAGCGCATAGCGGAGACCAGCAATCCCACTCCCAATAATGGAAAAGTCAAAGCACTGTGTGAGACTATCTATCTTGCAAGAGGAAACGATTTTGAAGAGTTTCTGATTCTTTTGAAGTGGAGGTGCAGAAAATGCACAAACGTGTTTGGATACTGCTTTAGACCTAAAATTTTTCACCCCAAAACAATGGAAAATCATTAATTCAGCTAAGAATGAAGCAGAAAGTGAACATTAATTTTTATTGAGTCTTCATGAACAAACTTCCAGAGGCTACTTCAAAACAGTTAAGTATAAATAGCTAATTAATGTATATACTAGTACAACTCTTTTCTTTACTGATAGAGAGGTTTCTAGCCAGCTCCCACAACTTTTGGCTTCAAACATTTAAGTAAAAATGTGCAAGTGCTACAAAGTACAAAACGTGATGATAACTTGATCAAATGATCTTGTCCAAACAGGTAAAATTTCATCAAAAACAAATTTAGACTCTGTCAAATAACATAAGTGTTTCTGTTTAGGTATTCAATCACACGACAACACTACTAGTATGATTCCTGGATCAAAATCTTCTAAACATACCTTGAGAAAAACAAAAAGTAAACATTATAAAATTGTACCATGATATGTTAACAAATAAAACTTCATCCAACAATTAGCACTAGAGAAGCAAACAGGAACTGTATTTTTAGACTTCAAAAATTATTAATACAAATACTGGATTAATAAAATCTTTACCATGAAAGATCTTTTCGTAAGAATCTCGCGATTGGGGCATCAGAAACCAAAGCAGTCCTTCTACAACTGTGTCCCTTGCAGTTTGTCACTCTAAATTGCAGTGTGCCACTTCCAGCAGGTATCCAAGTCGCCATTGCAATACAAGTAGGCGACTGCATATGAAAATCAGAAAGATATAAAATTAAAGAAAACTACAAACATCAAAGTCTTCACTCTTCACTTTAGGTGTTAAACACATTTGCTGCACTAATCAGTACAGAATGAACACTTTCCTTTGAGAGAGGAAAATGTGATCAGATGATGAAACAGTATAAATTAGCAACAGTTGGTAAAAAACATCGACACTACAGAACAAAGTTAACAAAGGCATAAAACAGCACCATCTTTAACATTCTAACTCAATGTAAAAACTGATCATGCTTCAAATTTATTAGCAACCACGAGATATACATGCAGAACCAAATTCTAACCTTAGCACATGCAAACCCTTACATAGTAAATAAACGATTAAAAATAATGTAAAATGTGGAAAATCCACTCAAAAAACAAACTAGAAGTCCCCTCTTTCTTTCCCTCACCCCAGATGGTAGGAGTCAGGAAAAAAGTTAAATATGACACAGAACTTCCAACAGAGTAAGACAAATTCAGATTTCAGAAACAACCAAGAACAAATTTTTCATACAAGGTTGGAGGGCGAGGCTAAAAGAGAGAAATGGGTTAGCAGCACACAAAAAAACAAATGATCCCACCAAAAGAACACACAAAAAAACACAACCTTTGGGATAAGAAATTGTTTATTTGACAAACAAGACAAAGAGGGAGAAAACCAAAGATAACACAGCAGCTAGTGTTCACGTTTTCGTGATCATAGTGAAATTTAACTGTTAACTTAGAGTCATAGCATATCAGTGTACCTTGTTAGAGACAGAAGAAAACAGGAAAAGTACAATCTGGGTGGTGTTGTTTTGCAGAAAATAAGAAATAAATATACACAAAACAAACTCAAAGTACTTCTAGAATCTGAGTTTTTCCTTAACTGAAGAATAAAAATATAGAATAAATAAATGAGTCCTCACTTTGTGGTCCTTTTTTTTTTTGTTTCTTTTAACTTTTTCTATTTTTTTATTCATTAAATTCCATGTAGACATTAAACAATTACAGAATTAAATAAGAGTTCCCTCTCTCTTGGATTAACTATATTAATTACATATAGAATATAAGTTATAATATGATGCCAAACATTTGTTATAATAAACTACAAAGTGAAAAAAATTCTAAAAATATTTTGAATAAATTAAAAGAGTCCATATAATAATAAAAATAAAATATAAATAAATATTATTTTGAACTTCAACCAAAAACTTAATAGTTTATTGGATACCTAATTTTTTTATAAAATATTAGATATTCAAAACAAAAAATCACTTATATATAGAAACCTGCTATTTAAGTCAAGTTTATAATATCTAAGAAAATAATACCCGAGTCCAATATGATGAAAAATAAAGTTCATTATTATTTATGGATTATTCATACTTAGTTTATCAAAAACTGATATTAGGTAATTAACTGGTGATTTAATACTTTTTAATGATATATTTATCTCATAGTTATTCTTATTATATGAATTTTATCATATTTTTTCAGAACATGATAAAGTGATGTGCTGTTTCACAATCAACGGATTTCAAAATGTGTAAAATTAAAAACAAAAACATGATGATAAAATATAAAAAGATAACAAAATTACATAATAATAATAATATTTAAATAATTTAAGCTTATTTTTTATATAGAAATTTATATCTCAATTTCATTCAAGCCAATCAAAATTAGATAGGTCCCTTTTGCAATATTATGTGTATTTGTTTTTAGTTTTAAAAAACATAAAAGAAAGTTATATAATTTAACTTTTACGTGTGTTAAAAATAACTGTATTGTCAATAAGTCAAAACTTAAATAGGTTTAAATTTGAAAGTAGTTATCATAAAATTAAGAAATTTATCAAAAAGCGTGTGATGGATGGTAATAATTATCAATATATAGACTATTTATTTAGTTTATATTTTACTTCTTTTAAATTCTCATTCAAGAGAATTCGATGAATAAAAAAACTTTAAGAAACGGATGAATTTGCCTATAAAATATATGCAAATTAGATACTCAACTAATTATATCAAATTTAATCAAAGGCCATGAGTGAAATTTTACTAAACAAAAAGTAATATTTATAACAAAATTATATGATAATTTATAAAAATTAAAAGTGTTAGAAAATATAGTTTTAACACTTTGTTTGAATTGATTCATTAAAGTAAAATTATATATACAAAACTTTATTAATGTACTATATTTGGTTGACCTTTGGAGTTGAGAAAGAGCATTTATAATAACTCTTTTTGATGAAAAAGTGAGCACTACCCATTAGAATAGGAATTTGGGAAAAAAAAGGGAATTGTATTCGATAGTGAAAGAAACATTGTGTTCTTTTTCAATGGTGACACTCATGAAGAAGACAAATGGAATTTGGCAACTTGGCCACCATTTATTGGAACCTCACCAATCACCACATATACCAAAAAAAAGTGTTGTTGAAAATGGTCCTAGTTAGGGTTGAATATCATATATAGAAAGAATGTGATTGAAATACACGTGCTTTATTAATATGGTATTAGATTCTTCATAATAAAATTAATTTTCAACAAAATTATAGATATTTTATATTAATTGTTGGATTTTTTTCGTGGAAAAACATGGGAGAGATTCCACATAAATGGTTCATAAGTGGTATTCTAAAAAAAAAAAAAGTTAAAATATCACTTTCAACTCAAAATCTTAAAACAATCACACATGAAATCCTAACACTAATGTATAATCATATCTAGGAGATATGATCAAATATATAATACAATCATCATAAATACAATAAGTCATCATTCAAATGTTATAAATTTTTTTTTTTTTTACCAATCCCTAAATATAGATTGAGATGAAATGACAATTCATCGTCTTGATCATTAAACTAAATTACCATAAAAGTATACATTAAAGTCCATCTATAAAAAGATTTAAATTTATTTATGAACATTTATTATATACATATATGATATATATTGGGAAAATAATATAGTTTAATCCATGAGATAAATTTGAGTCATAACATACATTTACAATAATAATAAAAAAATAATACAAGAGATAATAGCCAATAATTTCTCTCCAAGTGTAATGAGTATTTGAAAAAAATAAATATAGTTATTATTTTATAAACATAAAGAATGACAATAAATATTTAGTAGGGATTTTCATTTTTACAGGGTGCATAAAGAAATGTCGGGGTACAAAAAACAATGCTCGATTTTTGTTCTTCATAGTGTACATTCAATTGGGGCAATTTCTTCCTCAACCTCCATAATTTTTCTCTTGCACCTCCACAAATCTCTCAATTCCAAAATCACTCTAGAAAAAAAGGTACAATTTTTATTTATTTATTTTGAAATTATATAATTCATACAACTTCATAACTCTAAAATTCTGTATTCCAAATTTTAGAATTCAAAATGTATTTATACATTTCAAATTTTGAAATTTGAAAAATATTTTTATGGGTTTGAAAATATACTATAAACTCTAAAATTCATAATTAAAAAATTTTAGAATTCAGAAGTTCAGAATTTTGCATTTCGAACCCAATAAATACATTCTTAATTTTAAAGTTTGGAATTCTAGAAACGAGAAAAAGGGGAATAAGAGTGTAGATGAAAAAAATGAAGAAAAACGCAAAGTTGTTATTTCACGGCTTATGGAGGTGCAGGAAGAAATTTCCTAAATTGGGACAGGATTAAATGGGCCTTTCAAGAGCCCAACCCAACTTTTCTCCTAATTGATGAGCCCAGTAGCCTGGTATTCGTTTCACCAAAAATTAAAAGAAAAACAAACAAAAAAACCGTAGGGGTAATATGGTAAATGCACTTTCGAAGTTGAAACCGTCAGGGTCACTGCAGTCGCGGTGGTGCGAAAATGGCGCGCGCTTACACCGATTCGCAACGACACCCTTCGTAGAGAACCTACTTCTCATTCTTCTCCTTCTTCTGTTCGTTGAGTTTCTTTCACTCCACCACACTCACTCCTTCGCTCCTCAAATCGAAACCCTAGAGCCACGATGTGGAAGTGGTTGTTCTCCAGAGAAGCCGCGCCGCCGCCGCCGGTTGTGCTGGTGCCTCCGCTCTTCGATTTCCCTCCCATCTCCGCGCGCAACCGCATGCTTCACTCCGCCTACGATGTCACTTTTGGCAAGATGGCTCTCGCCTCGCTCTTCCAAGACTATTTCCACCAGGCCAGGCACTTCACCACGCGAATAATGCTCAAGCCAATCGACGATCCTCACGTCGATCTCATAGCTACTGTAACTTCTCCTCTCTCTCTCATCTCTCTTTAGATTCAGAAACTTGCGTGATACGGAAACTGAACAAAGCACTTGTTTATTAACTATTGCTGTGATATGTTTAGGTTTCAGGTCCTCTCGATCGTAAGCCCAACAACGACAGCATCATGGGAGATGCTTTGTTTCGCTGGCAAAGGTTTTCTTCTCTATTGTTTGTATGGTTTTAAATTATTGTCACAGTCGCAGTTTTGTTACATTCCTTTATACTGTGGGAAACAGCAAGCAAATGTGGTTTTATGGCGTTCCTTAATATTGTGAATAAATGCAACTGATGTCACTATAATTACTTGTAGAATTTGGATATAAGTTTTAACTCGGTTAATTATCCACACAAATGTATGTGTGTATTATTGTAATCATATTATCTATAAATATGAGATTTAAACATATTTCGTGTGCTAAAGATTGGACAATCGAGCATAGGACTAATACATACATCTAATAAACTTCATTAGAATAAATTATGATACTATCTCTGCAAACTACAAGATGTCCCATCCATGACATAAAGAATGTGTTGGAAGTTTTATATTGACTAGTGATAGGTAATTCTCATCTTACAAGCTGGTTTTGTAGGATTGAAATCTACCTTATAAGAATTACATTGATGGCACTTTAAAAACCTTGCTGTTGTGGCTGAATTGCGTTTTTGGGACCATTTTTATAACCTTGTTTGTTTGGATTTTTGTTGTCGTCTTTGTTCTTGTTCTGCAATTTGTTGAGTAACTTGAATTGTTTTTGTGTTTTTTGTTGGGTGCAGTGATGTTAACGATCCTCATACATTTATGGACCTTTATGTATCCACATCTGATCCGTAAGTAACTCTAACTTGAACGAATCCTGAGGGTATGTTTGGGAAATTGAAGTAAAACAAATTTGTTTTTTCACTTCAAACATGAGACTGAGTTTTTAAGAATGAAAGGAATAAGAAAAATATTTATACTGAAGGTCAGTACTCAGATTCAGTTGGTTAATTTATTTTTGGCATTGCTTTCCAATGAGAATATGGGATTCACCTCTGTAACTAATAGCACAACACAATGAAGGTCAACACATAAAGTCAGCATCGGGTACTGAGGTGAAACCTTTTTTCATTGTAGAATAATATTTAAATTTGTTTAAAGAACTACAACTATCTTATAATAAAGCCTTCCAATCATTCCTTATTCATGTTTATGTATATGAATACCATATGTAGAAATGTTAGTATTTATTCTTCTGGGCACTCTCTTATTATCAGGTGAATGAAATATGGGTCCCACTAAATAGGGTGTGGATCAAGGTTATTTGGTGGGGTTAACATGAAATCTACCATGTAATAGAGCATGTATTAAAAGTTTTACTAGCATTCCTTGTTCTGTATAACTCTCTTTAGTTTTTTCTTTTAAATAAATTTACACTCCCTTCTCTTTCCTTGGCGTCCTTGATCCTAAAATGCACAATGCATCTATTTGGAATTGTGAATATTGTGTGTGGTCTGTATATTCAGGATTTTGCAGATGAGATCGTGTGCTTACTATCCCAAATATGGATTTGGGGCTTTTGGAGTGTTCCCTTTACTGTTGAAGAAAAGGTGTGTTTTGTTTGATGATGGGGGCAGAAATATGTGTTAGGTACTTAGGATGTTACTGTAGCATGCACATCATCCATGGATTGCAATATACAGTGTTGACAAAGTTAATCAATTCTACAGAGAAAGCCCCCAAGATTATGGCCTGATGGGATTGAGATATGGATCTGGAAATCTATCCTTTGGAGTCACACTTGTGCCCTTTGCCAGTAAGTTCCTTACTTTTTTGCAAATGAGCTTTGAGCATATTTAGGGTGCGAATGAATAAGTTTTGAATAAAAGTGCTTTTATGATATAATTCTTTTTGAGATTCTTTTTGTAATAAGCTACTCTTTCTAGCTTCTAAGAACAATAATAAAATTGATTTTTTTTCCTTTCTCTTTTTTCAAAAGCTGATCAACATCTTATGTTTTTCTAAACATGTTTTTAATTAGGATCTTGTTAACCAGTGCTTTAAATAAAAACTAATTAAGGAATCAATAAGAAACAGTTTTTATAGGAAAGCAGGGTAATGAAAACTTTCCACTTTTGATATCCTTAACTAATTAGATTGGTTAGCATTCACCTTATTTATTATATAAGTAGTAAATATTCTTGCTAAACTTTGTCGGTAAGAAATATAGGAGATTTATACATAAGTAGTGCCTTTTCGTCGGGCATTTGAAGTTTTAATTGTTTTGTCCATAATCACTAAATTTTACATTTTGTTATAGATTTTGCAAATACTGATTTATGATCACTTAGAGAAATAATAAAAATAAACTTTGGTGTGTTATTATCATCCATTGCAGTGAAAGACGAAATACCAAAAAGTGCATGGTTGGTAAGCAAGATGGGAAGGGTGACTGCGGGTGTGCAGTTTGAACCACAAAGTAAGAATTATTCCTTTAGAAATATTTCTTTAGGTGTTGATTTTTTCTTATTAAAATTACATCACTGGATTTTTAAAGTAATTTTTAATTTTTTTGGTTTCTCTATGGCATGGATATTGAACTTTGGTTATCTTTCTGGTCGTTATTGTCATATGCTGTTTTGAACTTGAATTTCATTGAATATATTGGCCTAAAGATGTTTGCTTTTGTATTTTATAAGTAAATGATAGGCCAAGGGGGAAATCTTACCAGAAAGGTGAAATTATTGCATCAATCTTTTAGTCAGTATTAATTTATTAATGTTGAGTGTTTTCATATTATATTTAGATTTTAGAATGGAACCTGTGCAATAATACCTGAGTCATGTGTTTAGCTCCAAGTGTATGTGTATTTGCACATGCATGTAAAGCTACAACTACATCCATGAAAGGTGGAGCAATGGACAGAGTGAAAAAAACCTAAGCGGTTAGAGTTGGTCACAGTAGAACAACAGCAGTTAGGGGAAGTTAGAGTGGTTAGTTAGTTGAAGGGGATCAATTACATAAATATGGAGAATAAGGATGGAAGGATTCACTTGAACCATTAGACATTTTTATGAAAGAGAAACTTGCAAATGAATATTCTTTCACCTTTTGTTAGGCTTTCAATAAAATTGTTTGCATCCTTTGCTTTTTTTCTATCAATTTCTCTTTTTTCTTTCCTGCATTTGTAAAAGTATTGGAGAACTTGAATTCATGCTTTATTAATTTTTAGTTTAGTAATTTGGTTTTTATTGATGAACCCAAACAATCACAAAATCCTGAACTCTAGAAACATATTTATCTAACTTGTATTCACTTAAATACATAAGGAAATGAGTATGTTCATACTAACCCGTGTTCTTTTTTAGAACGAAGTGCCAAGCTTTCAAATTTAATGAACTGGAGTTGTGCTTTGGGCTATGGTGTTGGATCAGGCAGCCCATTGTGTCCATCCTTCAATTTCAATCTTGAGCTTGTCAAAAGCTCTCAGGTTTGTCCACATTCATAAATTGGTTAAAATTTTGCATTTAATTAATTCTTATGATAATTCATTAGTTGGTATATGACATGTTATTAAAATGGAAAGTTTTGTGAATTGTAAGAAATTGATGTTGTTTAAAAATTTCCCAAATCATTAGAAATTTAGTATCAGTCTTAAATTTTGTTCTAAACCGCTGATATAAATGCATCTCGGCATTTGTCTGCCCTAACCTATGATTTGTGTAGTTTTCTGATTAATATTCTGAGAAGCATTTTACTGAAATTTCAAAGTCTAAATAATCTGCAGTTTATTGCCTCATTCTATCAACACATGGTTGTTCAAAGACGGGTATGTTCTTCTGTCTGTGCTCTCTTTCATTCCATTGTCTCCTGAGTGGTTTTTTGTCTTCATATTAGTATCTCATTTTTCACTATTGCAAATACAGTGATCTCTAGATTAATGGTACTTAGTCGCATCTCTTAAAATTAAATTACATACTAATGTGTTTTCCTTGGTTTCCTAAGAAAGCTTTACATGTATCTGAGTTTTTTTAGTGCCGTAAATGTAATTGATTTCTCTTTTTATTTACTAGTTTGCAAGACTGAACTGTTAGATTGAGTTGAGGTCACTGCATGAAAAGTTTTTTTGAATTAGAAGCCTGTTTATTCAAGACCTGGGCCTATTTTTATTGATATTTTGGATACGTTTTCCTTGGGTTTAGACACCATAATGCTGATAGAATTCCATTATTACTTACTTATTCTTGTTAAAATTTACCCTTACTATCCAGTTTTTTTTTTTTTTTTAGTTGTAGTAAACTGGCAGATATAATTTCTTGTTGAATCAGAATATATATTATACTGAAAAGTCATAAACTTGACTTGAACAGGTGAAGAACCCCCTTGAAGAGAATTCCGTTGTTGGAATTACAAACTATATTGACTTTGGGTTTGAGTTACTAACAAGGTATTCTTTTTAGTTCTAAACAGATGTATTCAAACTTATTGCAGTCGGACCAATGTGGTACAATCTAATTTTCTGTGTCAGTGTTGATGACGCCATAGCAGCAAACAATATCTCAGACTCCACCTTTCAAATAGGTGCATCCTGGCAGGCTAATAAAAACTTCTTGCTGAAGGTAGAAAGTCGATGCAATGTTATGTAGATTTATATAGATTATATATGATGCATCTATGTCAATTATTTCTCATCTTTTCAGGCAAAGGCTGGACCTCGTAGCTCATCCATGGCACTTGCATTCAAGTCATGGTGGAAACCTTCTTTCACTATCAGTATTTCAGGTGTCTAGAGTGATTTTTCTACTCAATCTTGCTTTAGTTCTTTATCCCCTGTTCCTTTCTTTAGTGCTACCGGGACTTGTTTAGCATGTGTGTATTACGAGGTCAACAACTATTTAGGCATGATATGATGATCAAGGGTCGACACCTATATATAGCATAATACTTCAGTTTTATATGATGATTCTGTTTTTTGTTTTGGTCACTGAAAGTTATAGTCCTACTTCAGTTCCTGCCGAAGGTTAAGTATCGGGTTCATTAGATGGCATGTTCCCCCCTGCAAAATTTGTTGATGTGGCGTATTATTATGTAGATGACTTTCTCATATCATTTTTTAGGTATTTGCTATCTAGGGCTGTCAAAATGGGCTGCCGGACCTAACCTGGCCTGGCTCTAGGGGCAAGTTAAAAAAATTTACAACTTAGCCTTACCTATATTTTAAAATGAGCCATAATTTTTGGTCAATCCTGACCTATGTTAGGCATACGGGCCAATTTTGGCATAATTGAAAATTAAAAATAAATAACAACTTGTCCATACAAAAAAAATCATTGTCCAAAAGGCATCAGGCAGAATGGATCATGCTAGAAAAGGTCTCTTTTTATTTAGTCCACTGTTTTTTGAAGTTTGACTTGACCTGAATCATAGACCTACCCGTTGGGTTGGACCCATTTTGACAGCTCTAGTTGCTACCTACCTCATTAATAGTTCATCAATTTCTGTGGGAGGTGGTAGACATGACAAATGTTCCACGATCGTTGATGTTATACAGTTATCAATTTCTCATTCTGCAAAAAATTTCAGCAAGTAAAATCTGATTATATGTGGTACTTAAAAGATTTAATTAAATTTAAATGTAACTGGTTATCAAGATTAAAATTAGTATCTCTGTCAAGGAATGGAGTTTCTTTCAGCCCTTTTTTTTCTTGGAGAGTGGGTTTTGGGGGTTGATTCTAAAGAAAGTATGATCGATAATGCTAGTACTTGGTTTGAAGTGCTGAGAATGTCCTGTTATTCTGTAGCCACTAGAGATCGTGCTGATGGTAAAATGCAATACGGATTTGGCATCCAAAGTGAGAATCTAAGAGAAGCCAGGTTCGTTTCATATATAGAGCTTTTATTTCTTGATTGAGTAAATTATATGCTTATATAAATGAATAGTACCATGCCTATGCTGCTTCCTGTTAAAATATTTTTGTACCATTCAGCTTTGCCTTTCTTTTTTTATATTGAGCTAGTGCATGGAATCAACGTACTCTTTCAAAACTTGTATCTTGCATGTTCACTTTTGCTTGCTTGTTTGCAGTTATCAAAGAGCTGATCCCAATTTTGTAATGCTCACGCCAAGCAAGGAGCACTTAGCAGAGGGCATTGTCTGGGAAACAGGAAAGCGACCTATGTTTCAATCTGACGTAGACGCTGGACATTTTGATGTCTTACCTAGAGAATTACGACCTTTTGATAAAATTTTGTAATTTCTTGTTAGCTTTATTTTTTTCTCTTGTGGCTAATGACACCATTCTTATTTAGGAGTGGCCAATGAAATTGCTTTCATAAGAACTGAGTGTAGGACAGTGCATCCAATCATTAACTAGAATATTTACCAAATGCTAAATTTTTTATGATACATCTTGCTTCTGTTCTACTTTGGGCCTCTTTTCATGCATGCATCCCAAACATATCAACCCTCACCTTTTGTCATGTAATGTTTAATCTAGAATGAAAGTTTCACATTCCATAAGCAAAAACTGTGTTGGTTTAAGATATAAATTGTCTGTGATTGCCACGTTGATAAAGGAACCGTTATTCAAATGGGTTGCCTTAAGAATGAGGACCTTTCATTTTGCAATCCCATTTTTACTCTTCGCACACCCTTATAAGTTGGAAATACCTTTTCGGGCATTGCATTCTATACACCCATGCTTTTAAACTTGCACTCCCATGAGGGTGTGAAATGACAAACCTATCCTTGAAAAAATATATTTCGGATTAGACGGTATTTTAATATCCATAAAATACTTTCTAAAATGTACAATCTAAAGTGTATTAATACATTTTGTTGCACAATTCGATATGCTTTTTTTAAAATTGAAAATATCTTCTAGAATGTATTAATGTATTTTAAATTGTCTATTTTAGAATCTAAAAATACATACTGATTTCTACAATCTAGAAATACATACTAAATTATATATGCGTTATATGAAAAAAAGAGTTTATGAATAATGAACGTAAATGGAGATGCATTTACAGAGTTAATCGCATGTATGAATAAAGTATATATATGAATCAAATAAATAATTTACATGAATAAAACTAATTGGTTGCAAGACTATATATATGCATATAATTTTTAGTATTTGGATAAACACTTACATCCTACAAACATAATATGAAGATTATAATTTAGTCTCCGCATATAATATGTAGATTGTAGTATGCAATTTTCCTTGCATTAGTTTTCGACGTATAATGTAATTGGTAAGTAGTTGAGAATACAAATATAAAACACGACCACACACATTAGAAAAATAACAAAATGTGAATTGTGCACATGTCCTATACACATTTCTCAATGCAGACGGACATCCATGGGAGGCTTACTCCGTAATGAAAATATCGTGATATTTTGTTTTAGTGTATTAAAACAACGTATCCCACATCATACACAATTATCCATTTGTTTAAACTAGCATGCGAGAATGAATGTGAGTGAGAGAATTATTATTTTAGTATAGAAGTTAGAAAAAGTGTGTAACGTATGTTATAACTTACAATTGACATTCCATTTATCAATAATGAAATCTTTAGTTGATTTACTCATCCTTAACTACCCACCAACTTAACATATCACACCATTGTCCAAATTCTTTAAGCAAATCTTTTCTAACAAGTGGCCATGAATGTTCCCTCATTCCCAACAATGCAGTTATAGATTAATAACCACAATGACCATCAATAAATGACATCATGTATATGAGGACGAGTACTAGAGTGAAACTGGTCACAAATTGGAATTCCTTTAATCCTAAGGGGTTGTCATTTTTTCCCTCTCCTTGCTTAACTTCCATGTAGAAAAATTATCATGTATTGAATGAATGACATCAACATGCTAAAAATATGAGGGGTTAAGTTTTGTAGATCTTATGAATCTATTTGCTCGACTTTTTTTAGATCCTTTGATTGTTCACTTTATCCACTGGTGCACACATTGGTGTAATGTTTGGGTATGCTATTTCACGTAACTTGGTCTTAATTGTTACTTTTCCGTCAACTTCTTTGAAACAATTCAAAATAACATCAATTTCTTATTAAATAGACAACTCAGAGGATGAATCACCTGATAACATGTTAGAAATACTCAGTTTGGTCCACATAACATGAATTGCATTAGAGGTATGTTACCAAGGTTATCTCACTAATTTGCATGCACAACACTTATACAACATTCGTAGAACACGTATCTGTAAAGTGCTAACTCAATTCAAAAAATAATTGTTGGATTTCTAACAATTCTAGTATAGTTCTAATACAATTTTTTAAAAAAGAAATACATTAATTTTCTAAAAACTCAAACTTATTATATAAATTTTTATTATGATTATAAAAAT
Organism: Phaseolus vulgaris; assembly: GCF_051622355.1. Lineage (NCBI taxonomy): Eukaryota > Viridiplantae > Streptophyta > Magnoliopsida > Fabales > Fabaceae > Phaseolus > Phaseolus vulgaris. The sequence continues at coordinate 2,976,145 of NC_143501.1, read as the reverse complement.
AAGAAAAAAATCTTTTTGAACTAGTCATTAAAAACATCTGCTAAAAAAACTAAAACATATACATAAATAATCTTTATTGTCAATTTATAATATATAGATACGTGTTCTTGTATCTACATTTTAAAGATAATACGTATTTCTATGTCCGTATCGTGCTACATAAATAATAACAAAATGTGAAACAAGAGTAATTTATTTCAAAATTAATCTTAATTTTGAAAAGATGTTTTCTTTTTTAAAACAAATTTCATAATTGATCCAAAATATTTAGTTAAATAAATAAGAATAATATTATTATTTAACTGAAGCTGCATCACACACACTGTAAACACCACAGCAGACTCCAACAACTGATCCAACCAAAATCCATGGCCACTTGTTCACTCATTTCCACGCGCTTCCACTCTCCTTCTTCTTCACTCTTTCGTTCTTCAACCATCAAACCCACCACCACAATTCAATTCTCCAAATCCCTTCATCTCCACGCTCCCACCCTCTTCCTCCTTCGTCTCCCATCACCAAAACTCCCAATACCCCTTTTGCCCAAACTCTCCATTCCCAAATCTCTTCTCCTTCTCTGTACTTCCCTCGCCCTCTCCTTCACTCTCCTCGTCTCCAACGCCGACTCCGCCGCCGCCTTCGTCGTCACCTCGCCGCGGAAGCTCCAGTCCGACGAGCTCGCCACCGTTCGCCTCTTCCAAGAGAACACTCCCTCTGTTGTCTACATAACCAACCTTGCTGTCAAGTAGCTACCCCTTTCATCCATCATCTTCAAAATTTGTTTCTGAATGGTTTTTCGTTGACCCTTTTGCTTTCTCTTTGAGTTTCTCAACGTGGGGTGTTGTGTTTAGGCAGGATGCGTTCACCCTGGACGTCTTGGAGGTTCCCCAGGGATCCGGGTCTGGCTTTGTTTGGGATAAGGAGGGTAATATTGTGACCAATTATCACGTTATTCGTGGTGCCTCTGATCTCAAGTCAGTATTCTTTTTCTTTTGTTAATTTTGTGTTTTTTTATGTGTTGTCAATGTATAGATTTTTGCAGTTTCAACCAATGAGAAACCGTCATAGTAATGGTATTTAGAGTGTTAAGCAATTTTACTATATTTGAGAATTTGTATTTGGATAACAGGGAAATAGTAACCTTTACTCAATATGAGAGTTTTTTTTATGTATGTATTGTCAATGTATTCGTTTTTACAGTTTTAACTGAATAGGAATCATCCTAAATATGGTCTTTAAAGTAATTAAATAATCTTACTATATATGAGAATTTGTAATTGCATGAATGAGCAAGAATAAATTATACAATGACTAATGACTAAATTATACAATGACTAATGACTGTGTATCTATGAAGCTCGGACACTTCTCTTAAATGACATGTCCGTATTGAACACACATATCAGACACCCACCGACATTTGTAGGACACATTAATTTTCTAAAAATTTAAATTTATTGTATAAATTTTATTATGATTATTAAAATAAGGAACATATTTCTGTTAAAAAAAAAAATTTAAGGTACTGAAATACAGTCATGAAAAACATTTTTCTGTTAAAAAAAAATTGAAACATACTTGTGCATATAAATTTGTATTGTCAATTTATATAATTTATAAATATATAATATATAGATTCATGTCTAACATTTTAGATATACATATCTCCATTTGTGTCGTATCAATGTCCGTGCTATCTAACGAAATTATTTTCTTTACACTGTTAGCCATTAAAAAGTCATTCTAGATATGATTTTTAAAATAATTATTACAAAAGACAACAATCTTATATATATGGGAATTCTTTTTTATCCTATCAGTGTATTTTAATTAATTTTTACTTTTGGAATCTTTTGATCCAGTTTCTCAAACTTGTACTTTTTATTTTTTGCCGCTTCTAGTCAGAGATTGGAACATGTCTGGTTTTGACCTTTGAGTGGTATTATGCTGACAAATGGGAACTTTTTAGTTATGCAGCCAAATATTTTATATTATGTGCAATGTGACATATCTATTGCTAAATGAATTATACTCCTACAATCCCTAAATATAAAATTTTGATGACTAATTTACACTTATTAAGAAAGTTGGTTAATTTAGTTAGTAACGTTAAGTTTGCAGTAATTGTAAAGTTTTTTCAAACTTTCCCTTAAACAATTAATGGATTGAGTTGAGAGACAATAATAGTAGTGAAGCTTTAAATTTTAAAACTTAGCCCTCCAATTCTCCTATCTTCATAAGAGAGATAGAGACAATTCATAGAATTTATTCTTTATTTATGAAATAGAATAATTAAGGATATTTTGGTAAAAAAAAGGGATAATTAGAAAAGGACAAAGGAATTTCAAAACAATGTGTTATAATCTAGGACAGAGGGTGTATAAGTAGCCTTGTATTGAAACAAAAGCGAGGTTATAATTATGTGTTACTTTGCACATTTGCACCTCCTTCAGCATGTATGGCTGTGTTTGCATGGCAACTTTTCCTGGCATTAAGAAGTGAATTCAATCAATAGAAAGTTTGGTGGTAGATTGATGTATGTGTTGGGATGACTTCAGTGAAGTGATTAGATTACTCCTATTCAAAGAGATGCTAGTTATGTGCAGGGTCACTCTAGCTGACCAGTCAACTTATGATGCCAAAGTTGTTGGTTTTGACCAAGACAAGGATGTTGCTGTGCTGCATGTTGAGGCACCAAAAGACAAGCTCAGGCCTATACCTATTGGGGTCTCTGCTGACTTGCTTGTTGGTCAGAAGGTTTATGCTATTGGGAACCCGGTGAGATGTTCATACTGATCAATGCATTTGTGTTATATATATTCATTATCTATGATTTTTCCAGTATAAAGAAATGATGAGCTTTAGCTAATCGAGGAGATTTTGTTTAAATCATATTTTTAACAGTTGTCTAATTTAATCTAACATGTAGATTGCATAAGTATATACTTATTTAATCAGCATTTCCTGCTCCTGTTGTAAATGTGTATGCAAACATTTATGTTAAAAATGCATTGGAGATCTAAGTTATTCTGTCGTGCATATCTCTATATAGAAATATTACTGTTTTCACATGTTAAATATTTTTTTGAATGCGCAATTCAATTGTGTAAAGAGGGGTGAGTTCAAAACAAAACAGATCTTTCTATAAAAGATAAAAAGAAAATTACTAAATTGTCATTGTTGGTACCTTGTAATTGCTGCCAAACTGCTTCATGGAGCTGTATTCATGGCTTAATTGCTATTTTTTTTGTTGATGATTGATACGTTCGACTCTTCTTGAATATGCGAATATGATTCCTCATTCATTCTTATCTTGCAGTTTGGACTAGATCACACACTCACAACTGGGGTTATCAGGTATGAAACTTAAAACTGTGGAGTGAATATTTTGATGTAACTTTCATTACCTAAAAAAAACAGTTTCTACTTTGGTATTCCTTTTCCTTTCCTTGTGTCAGATTATATATTTGTCCATCAAACATTTTATATTTAGGAGTGTAGAAGTAGCAACTGTTGCTTTCTTGTTCCCAATGTCACTTTCTGGGGTAGTTTTCATGATGACATGCACTGTATTGCAAATTTCAAATTAGAAACATCTGAGAAGATGAATGGAAGATATTATTGTGCCAAAAAATGTGACTGCATCTGTTGCTTACGTGCACATAAGTTGATTTTAACTTATGAAAAAGTTTGATTAGTTGTACTTAATTCATTCCTTTTCCTATAAATATTTGTTGGGATGATTAACTTTTATAATGGACTTGTGGAAAAATCTTATTGTAGAAATCAATTTTTTTTCTTCTAGTGGGATGACATTAATCCCTTTCCTGAATAAAGATGTGTCATAGTTCATACAAAATCTACTCTTTTAAGCATGGTATTCCTTAGGTTAATACTGTTTTTCAAAAGTTCACATCATTATGCTGATACTTAGTAACTTGAAATCTGGATACTCTGTTTTTTCTTTTTTATGTTTCTTTTGTGTTGATTGCGTTTCACTAATACATACATACCTCTTCAATAGTGGACTTAGGCGAGAAATTAGTTCTGCTGCAACTGGTCGTCCAATTCAAGATGTTATACAGACAGATGCAGCAATTAATCCTGGTAACAGTGGAGGGCCTCTCTTAGATAGTTCTGGAAACCTCATTGGGATAAATACAGCCATATATTCTCCATCTGGTGCGTCCTCTGGTGTTGGATTTTCTATTCCAGTGGACACTGTGAGTTCTTACTTTGACCTGGTTTTAATTTATATATCTAATTCTTTCTTCAGGGGACAACTTTTGATGGAAACATAGAGATCCTCTAAATAAAATTGCTAACTTGATGTGCTTGTTGTTCTATATATTTAGGTAAATGGTATTGTTGACCAATTGGTGAAGTTTGGGAAGGTTACAAGACCTATTTTAGGGATTAAGTTTGCTCCAGATCAGTCTGTGGAGCAGTTGGGTGTAAGTGGAGTGCTGGTCTTAGATGCTCCTGCCAATGGTCCTGCTGGGAAAGCAGTAAGTTTGTTCATATATTAATTTTATATATCATTTTGAAATTTCAGCTAGATGAACCAAATAGTTAGTAGCATAGATTTCTTGTTAACATAAACTTGGCCTCTTTGGTCACTAAAAATGTTAATGCCAATAACATGTCTTAAGCTTCATTTTCACATTAAAACTAATGTTGTATTGCTTTATCTTAATTTACTTAATTACAATTTTTCAATGGAGCCTGTCTAATTTCTACTTTTCAGGGCTTGCAATCAACAAAGCGTGACTCTTATGGTAGACTCATTTTAGGTGACATCATAACATCTGTGAATGACAAGAAGGTCACTAATGGAAGTGATTTGTACAGAATTCTTGACCAGTGTAAAGTGGGGGAAAAGGTATGGTGCTGATTCAACTGCTCTATTGTTTTCAAAACTATTATTAAATCCTGGATTTCCAAAGCAAATAAAAAAAGGGATGTAAGAACATTTTCGAATAGCTTCATCTTGTGTTTAAGCATCCGGTTGACATGGCAGCATATTTATTGTTATTCTTAATCTATGTAAAGAAACCCTTAAATTGTTGTCATGGAGGTAGTATATAATATACCCTGTTAATATTTGGGCACTCTGGAAAGAGTCAAATTAAATATCTTATTTGCTTTTGTCTGTACAACTTTCATTGTAACTTGTGTATCATAATAACTCATAAGTTTGTCTCAATAGTAATAATCAACAGAAAAATGAAAATTTTGGAGGAATGGAACAAAAGGGTTATCTAGTTTTATGGCTGTTTAAGACTGTTCCATCTGACTAAGCAAGCTCAAGTCAAAGCTAATTTTAACAGGTTCAGATTTTAGAAATTAGATCAAGTTGTTTTAAGGAAGAGTTTGGATTATACTTTAGTCATCCCAACCTGGCTTGATGCACATATTCTTAATATACTTTTTAATAAATATTAGTTATAATACTTCTCAGCGTAACATTTTACAAAATATGATATTATATTTTGTGAATTTGATTAGAATGCACTACATTGTAAAGGTTCTTCATACTGTTATCAATCACATCTTGTTATGTATGATAAATTTGTTATATAATAACTATCTTATATGTGTGTAACTTAAATTTGTTAGCTTATATAATAACTATCTTAGATAGTAATTTATTGACTGATAGTAAAATATATTTACATTAATAGAGCATAGAAATTAAACTTATATGTGTGTTTTAAAATATACCTTAGTTTTTAAGGTCATACTTTAATTTGATGATTTACCTACATATAATGTTAAAAATCTGATGTATTATGTCAACATAAAGTTCTGCATCTGTCCTGTTCCAAACATTGCTGAGTCTTGAGTCTTGTTCAGAACAAATTCAGATTAAATGACCTTATAAAAAGTTCAGGCTGAGTAGGGACAACCAAGCCAAATCCATCCTATGAACATCTATCTATTTTCTTAATCTGTTTTTAAACTTGGTGTTGATGTGTCTTGGTTTGTCTTTCTGACTTTTGGTCTGTGAAATTGCCTCTATGTAAAACATCTCACCCTGTGCTAAAAACTTGCATTGAGAGACTAAACTTGTATCCATTTAAACCTGCTTTATATTCCTAGTTTAATGGTTAATAATGTTGATATTCAGGTGATTGTGGAGGTTTTGAGAGGTGATCACAAGGAGAAGATCCCTGTCATTTTGGAGCCAAAACCTGATGAATCATGATGATATGCAACTCATCCATTATCCTGCATGTATATATACATTTCATATGCCATTGCCAGGGAATGAATGAAGCTGTTTTACTGGTATTCTTTAGTTGTATCTTACTTCATAAACATCTCCAATTGTACATATATATACACACACTATGGAACTCACAGCTCATCATCCTTTAACTTCCTCACTATTAAACTTAATATAATCTGCCACGTCTATTTGCCCCCATACAATTTCATAGAAGGGGTATGCTCATTGTGGCACATTTTTATTCTATTTTCTGAAATGGTTTTTGTTCCTTTCATCATTTTTCATTATAGTAAAGGGTGTTTGAGAGAGTTCAATAGAAAAAAACAGTGCCAAAACTCTAACTTGTTTTGATGACTAAATAATGAGATCATGAAGCTTTCACTTAAAGCAGAAAAAAAAAAAATTTGGAAAGTGATGGTGTTACATAACCAAGACTGTTTGAATTAAAGTGTGTAAATTTAAGTTTAGATGGAGTTCTTTAGGTGAACTCATATATGAAAACAATTTTCTTTACATCTATTCCAAACTCAGTTTCAAGGTAAAGTTATATTAAAACTCAGTTTAAAATCATGTTCAATTGGAAAACAGATATGATTTTTTTTTTTCCATTTTACTTTCTGGTGCTTGTAAATTTCTAGCTGAAAACCAAACAAAGGGATTGACATCGTTGTAACTAAGCAAACCTTGTTACATTATCAAACTATATTTGATTCTGTAAGATAAATTCCACAATTTGGTGCTTAAATGCCAATGTGAATGGTAGTGCCTCCTTGATCCATATGGAATCACATTAAGCACTGAATGTTTTTATCACTGTTTACAACCACGAATGTAAAATCAAAATAACGTAAGTGATATTTTTCTTAATTATGCTTTTTAGTCTTTTGAAATTTGAAGTACTGAAATAATTTAAGGTACTGAAATAATTTTCAGAATTATTTCTAGTTTCTCAACTATAAATTTAAGTAGAGGTGACAAACAACATTGATTCAATAAATTTTATTTTTGAATTATAATGACAAAAAATCCATTAGTCAATTCATTAAAAAATGAAAGTAAAAATTAATAAAATTCAATTTAATCTATTATTTTCCTTTTTCTAAATTAGTAGAAATAGAGGGAGGTCCGATATTAGATGACCCCACAAATCCAACTAATATTGGTAAGAAAGCTAAGGCTTGCGTATGTACTATAATTTAATTATTTTTTTTAGACAATACAAAATTTCTAATAGTAGAATTTAAGTGTAATTCAAGTATATAAAATCAACATGGAAAATTGAGGTATGTATGCAGCTATGCACATTATAGTTGGGTATTTCTTCTTGCACCCCTACAATTTTCTTCCTGCACCCTACATTCTTTGAAATACTAAAATTATCCTTAATAATTTTGGGTGATTCTGAAATAGGGATTCCGTAAACAAAAGTGTTTCTGGAATAAGGTTCTGTGTTTCCAGAATAGAAAATTTAGAAGATAAAAAATCATTATGGAATATCCTTTCTGAAACACATTTTTTTAATTTTTGGAATGGTAAATCTGGAATTCATAGAATGTGTTTTGGAAAGTAAATTCCAAAAATATTCGAAAAAAACTAATCTAAAAGTTATTTTTAAAAGGGTAAAATCATCTTTTTCGAAAATGATGGGGTGCAGGAAGCCATTTGTTGAGGGTGCAAGGAGAAACACCCATTATTTAGTTTGACCATATTTATGAAAATAGTAGTGTTAATTTGACACCCAATGCTCCAAATTACATTCATCTCATACCTATTATTTTACAAAAATACCCCTATCACATAAGTAATCCAACACTTAAAAGAAGGTGTAATTCGGAGCATTGAGTGTCAAATTAACACTACTCTTATGAAAAAGTTCTCCACTATTCCTACCCAACATTTTCTAAGCTTTCCTACATTTTTATATATAATTTGATCATATTTCTTGACGAGTTTTCCAACATTTCTACCCGACATTTTCTAAGCTTTCCTACATTTTAATATTGGCGACCAAAGCTCATGTCTAATTCAACCTTCCATCACAAATGCATCCAACCAATGACCAGACAAATTATGAGTTAAAGAAGCTACAAAATCTTGGACGTATGACATTGTATATGAACAATCTAGGTGGCTAGAGCTTTTGAAAACATTGGTAAATAGTAGTATAACATATATCCTACAATAATTTTGGAGGTCATTTCTGAAATTTTTGGAGAAATTTGTCCACCCATCTTACTCAACATTATCATCACTGATGTTGTTTCTGCATTGTATTATCTTTCATCACTAACAGTTCAATGTGATTTAGAGTCAAAGAATCATTAATGGTAGTGTGCTATTTTGTTACAGCAAGAGTTCTATAAACCATTAATTAATACCACTTTTAGGCAAACAATGCAATGGCAAAGACAAGACTACTGGTTGCTTCTCTTTGAAACTCTTAAACCAGTGTTTCTTTGAGTTCTTGTAAAACTTACATATGAAATCTTTGAAGATATCAAAGTCTGCATAAGTTTATGGAAATTTCATCTCAGTGATAACATTTTACTGATTTTGGACACTTCACTTGTACCAAAACATTAACAAGCAACAACAGAATAATGTAACACTAGGAGAATCTTACCCCAAACTTTTCACTTTCTAAGATTGGACTTGCTTTTTGGGTATGCCAAAAGAAAATGAATGGATAACAAAAACCAGAAAGATAAATGGAAAAATGACTTCTGCCAAATTTGAATATCTGTTCGATTAATAACAGCACTCTTTTTTTCTTTGTTTTTTATTTTAGTCTTAAAATTATTTCACTCATATTATTATTATCATCCTTTTCAAACTCAAAAACATAATAAAATTGAAATTTCTAGATGCTTAATTGCATATGTTGTTGGCTTCAGCTCTTATCTGATTAACTGCTAATACAGTTAGAATTTCACTTTCTGCCATTTTGTTATGCTTCTCAAAATTCCAAAACCAGAGTTGTTCACACTTGAATAATCAAAGCTGAGATAAAGTATCTATTCTTTGATGCACTCTGATAGAGTTAATTTATCACCAGGGTGCAAAACTGTTAATGATTTTGGAATTATATACTCATAAGAATAGAATACATAAATTCATCCTTCAAGAGTTCAAGTTACATACATTATATACTTGGGGGATGCAATACTCAGTCTAAAAGCTATTTGTTTCCCATGATTTTCCAAATTTCAATGCAGAGCATCAAAATGCTTTCAAACTAAATCCAAAGAGATTCACCTTACCATATTTTTAAAATTTTTGGAATTCATAAACATGTCTTTAATACTTATTCAGGGGTAAATATCAGAAATTCTTTCTAAATTTAGTTTATGAGACATGAAGTTCTAGAAGGTAAAATTATAAAAATTCCATATGAAATTTCCAAGTCAATGAGTAAAACAAAAAGCTGGGGTCATGATAAAAAGTGGCCTGCAACATTGCAAGTTGTTGAAGTGACTGCAAAGGTTTGACAAAAGACTTTGGATAAATCTCTCTATATTATTAATTTATATCAAGTTCTCACTAATGATTTCAGTTAACTACCAACTTTTTTTTAATTTATAGTTGAGTGAATTACATAGAAACACTTGTTCAAAAGAAAAATTCACACAAAACCTTTGGCACTGTTTTAGCATTGCTAAATGTTACTTCTTTTGTCTGTAGTTTTAGTTTTTCAAAAGATTTCAAACTAAATGCCTGCATTAACTTTAATTAACTGATGTTTGTATTAATTTTGATTGTAACTATAATTTGCTCTCAATTAAACTATGTTAGTATTTGCATCATGCAGTCTATAAGAGAAATTTTTTGAGAAAAGGATGTTACTTTAAGAAGTGACATATTTATTCTTGTTTTAATTTTATGTTAAAAACTTTAAACTGAAGTTATTGTAGAAGAGAGAAAATAGTGTAAATAACTAAGATTGATTTCTCTCCCCTCTCATGATTTTGGGCATATAGAAAGATGAAGGTTGAACAAAGAAAATTTGGTTACACAAGAGGATTTCCAACTCTTATTAAAAGAAGATTTTCCGACATGCATAAACACAGTTCATAGTTTCATATATATATTTATAAAATATGATATGGTGAAGGTGGCTAGGCCTCTTCATTGCAGACACACGACCTCTAAGCATGGCCTATAGCTTCCAATGCAGAATGGTGGCCACATCTTTAACCTAACAAAGAAGAAAAATGCAGTGGTGAAAGACCATAAAACATTACATTTTTCTTACTTGAAGAAGAACTACAATTTGGGGGGAGAGAGTGATCTATGGAAATCTCAATGCACTTTTTTTTATTAGGAAATTCAGCACAAGCATGTCATACATAACAAGGGCAATTACAGAGTACATTTTAGATAGGAGAATACTTAGGGAACCAAGATGAGGTCATTGATAATGGTTGATGTTCATACGGAGAAAGAGGATGCAAGGCCAAAGTTAAGGCCCCAGAGCTCAAAAGATCCCTTAACAAAGTCATAGTATCCTCCTTTCAGTGCCAATGTTTTGTTCACCAAGCCATCTCTCACAAATGGGTAGGTTAGCAGGTTTCCAAGGGAAACATTAACAGCTTCCTGCACATATATAATTCCAATTCAAATTGTAAGCATCACCTACATTTAGTTTACTTCTAAATCATTGCACTTCAATTTGAATAATAATGGTTTCTATTCAAGGATAACATGGATAAATGAAGTAAAACTTCAATTCTGATAACAGAATAGTACTAGAAATACTTATGGAACTAGTTTTGCCCTTATATTATATGTACAAGTCAAGTATAATGAGTTTTATGAAAAATATTTATCTAGCATGTGGCTTGAACTAATGTCTCTTACCTTCTCACAGTGTGTGCACAGCTCACCAAAAGGTGCATCTCCATGCTGTGTCTTCACCTTTGCCTTTGCAGGTAAGCCAATTTTGACCCATTCCTCAATAAAATCACTGAATACAACAAACCAGAAGTAAATCCACAAATTTTGAAACCAACTTATTTGGGGTTTTAAGTTTAACTTGACTTCAAAAATTAGCTCTGAGATTTTTCCTTTGTTTATATACACCATTTAGTGTGGAATGTTGGATATCATGATGGTTTAAGAATGAACTAGTGGGTAAAATTTGTGCATCAAATTATATGTCTAATTGATTGAAAAATTCCAATTTTTATGCAGAGGAAAATGACTTACGTTGAGTAGGTTCCATCATATGGGAAAGACAAAAGCCCCTTGATACCACCACAAGCACTGTGTCCAATGACAACAATGTTGGAAACCTACAGAAAAATAAGATGGGTTAAAAATTCTGGACATTTTCTCACCATTATTAGTGTTCATATCAGTAACACAAAGTACAATGTGCCTGAAATTCTGTGCATCTCATATATCTTCCAATGAATGAATGGTAACATACCTTGAGATGCAAAACGGCATACTCAATGGCTGCTCCAGTTCCAGAGTATTTTGACTGGTGCACAGTAGAGTAAAACAAAGTAAGTCTGAGTACTATTGTGTTCAGACAAAAGAAGTGTTTAAGAGTTGGATCATAAAAAATTGTGTTCAGACATGTCAATAGGAATTTTTTTGCTGTGTTGGAGACGTACCTGGTCATATGGTGGGACAATGTTAGCAACATTTCTCACCACAAAGGCCTCTCCAGGTTGGAAATCAAGCACATGGGATGGGCACACTCTTGAGTCTGAGCAAGCAAACACCATAAACTGAAAAGCAAACAAATAAGACAAAACAGCATGAGTTTTATAAACTTAAAATTTCATTTGAAATCCAAAAGAGATGTAATACTTTATAAATAATTTATAACTATACCTCTAGACTATTATTCAATCATAAATTAACATATTTCTTCTGAATTTTAATATAAGAAAAATATCTAATTTCACAATAACATACTTAATTAGAAAATATAAGTTTTTAGTTCATTTTTTTTTATATTTTGTAACAAATAAGTTTCCTAACTTCACTATAAGAAAATCATTAAATAAATCAAATCTAGAGGACAAAAATAATTAGTCATTATATTGACTAAATTAGATATTATTTTAGAGACTAAGAAATTATTGGTATATCTAAAATAATTTATATTATTAATAAAAAATTATAAATAATTTTTAAATTGGTATCTAAATCACATATAAAGGTTTTATTTACTAATATTTTGGATTCTAAATTAGCCTCTAAAATACTAATAGAGACTAATTTAGATTATAAGTAGTCAGTACCTAATTATTAGATACAAGAACTACTTTATAAATTTTTGTTAATAATAGAACCTATTTTAGATTTAATAATGTTTTTAGTTTATAAGATGATTTCTAATTTAATCATAATAACTAATTATTTTGATATTTAAGATTAATTTAATAAGATTGTTGTAAATCATATTTCAACACCTGAATATCTTGAAATAATCACATTAAATAAAGTTAAGATTGCTTGAATTTACTTACATTTAAGTCCATCTATGTGTAATCTTTTTAGTTATATGTTTAAGTAAATAACAAGTTGGTTGACTTTAAAAATAATACCTATATGCTGAGTTGACAGTTTAATCTCTTTTACTTGTCCATAGAAATTAAACTCATAATTCATCACAACAACAGCAGAAAGTACCTTGGGGCTCTGGCCTTTGGCAAGCTCACCATACAAAGCTGGATTCTTGCTGAGGAATGATAACAGAACAAGAACAATAGGAAAATTAGAGAAAGCTTAAGATAAAAGAAAGATAAAGCAGTGAAAACAAGTGATGACTAACTCATATTTCTCCTTCTTGAAGTAAAGGAAACCAGTCTTGATCCTCTCAGAAGCTTCTGATGAAGGGATGCCATCAGATGATGTTGTCCCCAGTGAAGCTGTTATCTGCTCCACTTTTTCAGCTGCTGTGGCCTTTAGTTCACTCTTCTCCCTACATTTCAACACAAGTCAATTTGCAAGGAAGACACATACCTCAAAATTTGTATATGAAAATGAAAATTTGTATAAGAAAATTTGTGAAGTGATTGTTATGTGTATATTATTTATTACTGATAAAAAAATATAGTGTTATACAATATGAGTTTCACATATGTTAGAGTGTGGTTGAGACTCACCTCAACAGTTTCTGGAGTTCTTCAATAGCTTGCTCATACTCCTTTGCCATATCCCCTCTCTCCAAAAAATAAATAAATACATGTCAGTTATAAGACAAAAAAAATAAACTATTTTGTAGCTAAGTGACCTTAATAAAGAAATGAGAAAGCAAAACCAATTTTCTCCAAGAGTACACATGAAGTTATTATAACATAAGCTTATAAATATGGTAATAAAATTGTGGGGGTGGGGGACTAATGGGAAATAATATTCAGAATTCAAATAAATAAATAGTGTCAGAAAAGTAGAAAATTGGTTTTACACTGTCAGAGGATTAATTAGCTGCTAATTTGGTTGGGAAATGTGTTTAATTTTGAATGGACTTTTTCTTCTATAGTAGTTTGGATTTGCTTCTTTATTGGCCTTGGAATCCTCCAACACACCTCCCCAATACAAGGCTAATTCATGTTATATATGTAGTTCTGATTTTCTGTGTGAATTTGGTTCCTAATAAAAGAAATTTGATAATTTTATGGTGGTGGATGCTGACACATGACAGTTGTGCATGAACAAATCCATGCCACACACCTGTCTTTGTTACCTAACCAAGCTATCAATGTGCATATGTGGTAGATGCCAAAGAAAGATCAAAGGGTCTTACACGTGAAAACTAAACTTTAAACTGCACACTTAAACATTTTTTCTTCTGAGTAGCAATATACGTGTACTAAGTTAGAGTATTAAGCACATGATGACATAGCTAGGCCAAATTATTATGTGACATGTGACTAGTCAAAAAAACATTCATGTGATCCAAATCTGCAAAACCAGATAAAAATTTTGGGTCCCTTAAATGTTTAAAACACACAAAAACAAAAACAGTAAATAATCCAGCAATAGAAATTTTACATCACCATCATAAACTGTGTAAGTTGGTTGACTTTAATGATGTCTGATTGGTTGACAACAAGGTAGAAAAGCTTAACCACTCTAACGAATAACCACTAACACACATTGTGATCCAAAATATAAAACTCATCAGAATTTTGAGTCTCTCAGAATTTGAAAACTACAAGAGAAGCACACAACACAAAGCAACCACAAAGAGTGTTTATTTATGCAGCGAGAGTGTAAATTTTTAAGTGTAATCTAATCATAACATAATCACAAACTGTCATGCATTATAAGTTAACTGAATTTTACATTAACTAGTTCAAAAGTAACAACAATACTGATATATAGTAAATTTTAAGCGTAATTTAACTGCATAAAGAGGTTTGCACCCATTTATATACTATGAAATGTCTTAATCTCTAATTGATCTTTAACATTTGTCTGATTGATGGGTGACCATGTATAGAAATTCAAGATGACAAATATGTTTTACTTGAATGCATGAAAAATGAAAGAGTAGTGTTTGGTAAAAATATATACCACAGTTGGGGTGATGATGGGGGAAGGTGCAGCAAAGACAGGCCTGTCTTGAATGAGAGAAGGGAAAGAAGAGGAAGATGAAGATGAAGAGGAAGGTGAAGAAGGAGTGGTGATGGTTGCAAAGACTGAAGGTCTCAATGTGGCCTTCTTAAGGGAGGTTTTGGCTGGGGAGATTGAAGAGAGGCACCAACCGTTAATGGAAGAGGTCGACATTGTGCAATGAGGACTCAAAAGTTTATGCTATATAGCCCTATGAAGCAATGGGGTGAGGCATGTCAATAGGGTATCCCCATTTTATGTGACCTTTGGTAGATAATGAAAACGAAAGCCAAGCAAAGGAGAGCTTCATTCCTATCCTTGTAGATGAGGTTTGAATGTTGGAGATTAACCATGAGAGAATGACCATAATATTTGTCCCTTTGGATCACACACACCCTTTTTGCCATTCACCTCAGAAACACAAAAAATGGCCATTAATCACTAATTAAAATCGGTTTTCTTGACTTTTGAGGTGCTTCATTAGAACTTTCTCAGCTATGGACCATGTATAACATTGTTTTGTAGATATTATCTATGAGATTCACGTTAATTCTTATGAGGGTCTGCATTGAGATCAAATGAAAGATAAATTGTGGTAGTTGAAGGTTTGGTGATAGATAACATCGAAGATATGTTTAACATGTTTTTCATATTCTGGTTGGTGTCTTGAATCTTTGGTTCGTATGAAGTACATCAAAAGATGTAAAGGTTAGTGGTGAATTACGGAATAACAGTTTTACTTAAGGTAGAAGATGATATATATGAGTTGATTTATCTCTTAAATACTTCTATTATTTATTATTTTTTAATAAAAAATAATGAGAAATTGTGGTAGTGGATATTCCTAGGGACTTAATTTGAGAGGTTTAAGGCTGTAGGGCACATTGTGTCTGCTTTCAATTTATGTGTGATGACATGCACGCAATGCCATGTTGCCACGTAGGGGTAAATGTAACTGTTTGTACCCCTTTGAAAGGGACAAAACATTGCATGCTTTATTGCAATTGCAGTAACTAAAATTTTTCTTATTCACTGCTTTTGCTGCAAGTGTGGATCAATGTTCTTTCCATTTTTGACAAATATACACAGTTTTAGACACTGTATAGTTCAATCCTCTCACTTACTGAAACGTTGAATCATTCTATATGAAACTTCAAATCCAATGTTCTTGGAGTGATCCAACAATTCACTAAGTTAAAGGATCTGGTTTTTTTTTCCTGCTTTTAATTATAATTTTTTTACTTTTTTAATAATAGAAGTACAATCTTATTTTGTTTTCTGATTTTAGAGATTTATATAAAAAAAATGTGAAAAAAAGTAGTTTTGGTTTTTGTACATTAATACTGTAATTCTTCATTTTTTTTCTGCCAATTGCAATGTATTGTCTACATTATATTGTAAGTGAGATTGTAAACACTGCATCATTTTTAAAAAATAAAATAAATAATGTCCAAGAAAACCTATGGATGAACTAAGAGTAGACAATTTTAATCATAAAAAATGCTACACAAACATTATTTTGAACATTTTAATAATGTTGAACTTTTTATTTCTTAATTTTGTAATTTTCAACAAATTTTGTTCAATTATAAATTTGTGTTAGAAAAGAAATGTGTTGTTAATACTATATTTACCATATTATATATGATAGACACAGTGAACAATTAACCATTTCCTTTTGTTTATCTCTTGTTTTAATCCAATGCCAAAATTGAAAAAAAAAATACAATTTTTTTTTTAGGTAAATGGATAAATTCACAGTTTTATAGCATTAATTAAGTGGAAGAAGATTCAAGAAGAAAAAAAAAAGGGGAATTATTAAATATATATCTTTTTGTGAGCCTCTTTTCTATCCATTGGTAAACCTATGGTTGATATGTGAGGAAGCAGATAAACCAAGTGGTGGACCTAATAGATAAAACCCTATCCTTCAACCATGAATTTGTGGCTCTGCATCTAAATTCTGCAACTGTGTTGTTTCTGTTGGGTTTATATATGCACATGCAAAAGCTTACTATATGGACTCACATATGCAGCCATTTTTATCATATTCAGCAAGAATATTTCAAAATAATTTGAATAAATTACATTCATTATTTCAAGTTTTTTGTGATACTGCACAAACTTTTAAGGTTTTAAGTTGTTGAGAGAGAGCATTGATTGTAGGAAAATGTGAAAGTAAACTTATCACAAATACCAATTAGACTTGCATTCATTTCACAATTTTTTTTTTGTTTTTATTAATTCTAGCTAAAGAATGAAAAGAGAAAGTTTTGATTTACTTGCTAATGCATTTCTAGAATAATTTATGATGAATGTTTTATATCATTGATTCCTTAAACAATGTCTTTAGAGCAATGTTTAGTATAATGTAGCACCAAAAAGTAATGATTAATTAGTAAGTCGTACTAAACTTAAGAATAACTTAATTAACATGGTGTGGAATGTCAAATTGCTTATTTTTTATTTATTTTTTTATTAATAAAAAAAAATATAAATAATAATTACTTTAGAAGTGATCCAATCCTTATATAATAAACCAAAACTATTAGACAATACAAAACTTTTCAAACTATTACGGACCAAACCCAACCAAATTAACACTGATACAAACAAGGCTAAATTAATAATAGACAAATCAAAGGGTTAAGACACCAATCAGAATAAGAGAAGAAAGCAGAGCAAAATTTAAAAGTAATCAAAGACCAAACCTCAAATTGATCATGAATGAGTCTATAACTATAATCTAAGTGTAAATGAGAGATTGAGAGAGAAGAGAGATTAACATACATTTTTCTCACCCAAGGCTGCACCAAAATCATTGACCAAACACCATGGTAGAAATGCTTTTTGGTCATTGTGATGTAATGAACTTTGAGAGATCAATGTGAACAAAATTGAAAGTGGTGAAGGGGAGTTTTGGTTTTAGAAGAGATTGGAGCAAAGGTTAGAGCAAAAGAGAGAAGAAGGTTTTTGGGTTGGTTCATCAAATGGGTGATGAAATTTTTTTGTTGTTATATTATTCTCAATGATTTTGATGTCAACATTCAATGTGCAATATGATGATATTATGTCAACATTTTTTTTTTCATGCCCTACCTCCACTATTTACAAGGCTTGTTTGAAAAAACAAAAGTTAGCCAAAAATTGAAAATTTAAGTTATTAATTTATAAACATTTGGTACAATTACTTGTTGAAGGAAATAATAAGATAATAGAAAAACATATGTTTATAAGATATTTTTTTTTTATCTAACTTTAATCTTGTTTTTTTATGGATAATTTCTTTTGGCTAATTATGTTTTATTTTTTACTAATTCAATATTTGTGTATTCTATAGCTAAAATCAATTGTCTATGATGTGGCTAATTATATATAGTTCTATCATATATATAGCAACTAATAATAGGATGCATAATTATACTTCTTTTAGTCTCTTTGAAATTTAGGATAAATTTAGTTTTGATTTCTTGAATTTAAAGGGCTTTATTTATTTTTAAAATTAAAAAAAAATGTAATTTTAGTCCCTAGAACTAAATATTAAATTTAAAAAATTAAAATGATTTTTAAAACACATTTTATTCCTTTACATTTAGTGTTGAGAGATTAAAACTTTTTTTTTTCAAATTGGATGGATTAAAATGAACTTTTTGTATTTGGAGAGACACATTTTGAATTCATGATAAATTTCAGGATTAAAAATATAATTTATTTGTAAAAAATAATATTCATATTGGGAAAACTTAATGTTAGGTACGATATGCATTCCCTTATCCAAACTTTGTAATCATCATAAATGTTTGACATGAACACTTAAATAGGCCAAACATGGGTTAGTTGAATTCAATTTCGGAGAAAACAATGACCCAATAAAAAACTTGTTAGTTCTATTAATTATCTCACATTTTTTTTCAACTGACACAAACTAAATTTTGTCTCATGTTTTTAATTTTTTTTAAATGATTATATCATTAATATTTTTGTGATTAATTTTCGGAAAAAAATGAGGTTATTCTTTAACGGAAAATTTAATTTTAATAATATTTTTCTATTCATGATTAACCATAAGGTCTTACATAGATTATCTAAATAAAGTTTTACTCGGATTAACATGTTGCATCAAATTAAGAATTTATATATAATTTTAAATTGTAATTTAAGAAATATTAAAATAGAAATATTTATAAAGAAAGAGACATTATTTTCACATTTCGTAAACATGTCATCATCATGATGTGTGTAATGTAATCGTTTGTAGTTGGAGACTGTGTCACCGCTGGGTGATATTAGTTTCCTGATATAGTTTATTTGGGCCTTGTAGCAATATATTAAGCAATTGGCCCAAATACTTTTTACAACATAAATTAGAAATTTTCTTTTCGCACCCAATGCTTTTCTTGTGCACCTTAAATATTAAAATCTCTATTTATTTTTCGGTTTAATTGTTTTTATTGTACAATTTGTTAATTTTTTAATTATGTAATTTGAAACTTAAAAATATATATCGGGTTATAAATCTGAAACAGTTATTTGAAGTTAATTTTAACTTTTGGGTGTAATTTAAAATTAATATTATATAATATATTAGAGAATTTGAAAATTATTTTTTATTAAATTTTTTAAAATTATGTAATACGAAAGTTATTTTTTTTATAAAAAATAACTGTTGAATTTCATAATCCAAGTACGTTGTTGAAGTATAATCTCAACTTTCTTCTACGAGTTCATAGCATAAAACCTAATTAAAGGAGTGATAACAACAACAAGAAAATGACTCACATAAAATAAATAATAGTGACAAAAGGACAATAACCAAAGTTATTTTTTACACACCATTTTCTCAATTTTTACAAAAATATTTAATTTGATACTATGTTAAATATGAATATTTTTGTATTCTTTTATCGGTATAATTTTATGATGAATATCTTTTATTGTTAAATTATTTTAAATATAATTTTTAAAATAATTATCGAAAAGGTATAACAACTTTTAATTATGTCATAATTCATGATTAGATAATAATGTAAAAACTCTTTACATTATTAATGTATTCAAAATTGAGTAAATAGTGCATGTACTAATAGTATAATATTTATAGGCTATTATTTAATCATAAATTATTATATAAATTAAAAAACTTTTTCACTTTTATATTATGGGGTGAATAATTATTTTTTTTCTTTTTGGAGAAGATATAAAGTGAATCCCTCATAAAGGAATAAAGAAAGATGACCTCCTAAGAAGGTAGCATAGAAGGCTATTTATCACCTATTCATTTATGTTCCTTTATGATCTTAGTCAACATTTTCATCATTGCATTAATTTGGTCTTTTTCTGCTTCATTCAAATTTCCTTTAATTCCTAATTTACATTTCACTTTCAATTTTTTCTCTTTTCTCTTATCTTCATTTCTTAAATAGAAATAACTTTATAGATCAAAATAATTAGTTGTTATTGTGACTAAATTAGAGACTATTTTAGAGATTAAAATAATTTTTGGTTTATAATTAGCTTTTATTATTATTAAATAGTTTTTAAATTGGTATCTAATTAGCTACCTAAGGTTTTAACTACCAATTATTTAGATTCTAAATTTGGTACAAAATTTTTGATAGTTAATTAGATATCAATTTAGAAACTATTTAACCATAATATAAACTAATTTAGAAACCAAAAGTTTATTTTTATCTCTAAAATAGTCTCTAATTTAATTAATATAATAACTAATTATTTTTTATCTCTAAAATTGGTTTTTATTTAATGATTTTCTTATATCACTTCTAACATATAGTTTTTACCATCTAAATTCAAGATTTTGTGTTCAGTTAATTTTTTTAATATAGATATGAAGTATCCATCCACTTTATTAATAATTAAAACATTTCATTAATTATATTTTCTAGTACATAGTTTTAACTGATTTCTTATTTAAAAGGATATCAGATTTATGTAATAATTGAACTAACTATTTTTTCTATCCTTGGATTATACTTTTGGTTAATGAAACAATGATCAATTAAAATTAAAGTTTTTAAGACGGATTCTAATGCGTTGAAGTGAAATAAATAGTATGTTTATGAAATATAAATATTACTACTAGATAAAGAATTTAATACATTAGATTATATTTTAATTAAAATTTAATCTCTTTATAAATTAAGGTATTTTCAATTAATTTTTATTAAATTATTTTTGTTTATTGAATATTTAAAATCTTATATTTTCTAATAGAGTTTTTCACGGTTTAATTTTTTATAAAAATAATAAAAAGTCACTTATCATTTTATACTAATCGTAATATTTTATATTAATTAAAAAATATCACATTTATTAAATAGTAACTAAGATCATAAAACAAAATAACATTGTAACAAAACAAAAAAAATTCTATTAAGAACTCAATTAATTTATGAGAAATTTACATTACAATAAAATTATTAAATAAATATTAATTTTAGAGACTAAAATAATTAGTTGCTATATTAACTAAATTAGAGAGTATCTTATAAACTAAAAAAAATATTCATATCTAAAGTAATTTCTATTATTAATAAAAATTTATAAAAAAGTTTTTAACTACTAACTACTTTATATTCTAAATTAGTTTTTATTGGTCTTTTAGAGATTAATTTAGAATCTAAAATATTAGTAGTTAAAATTTTGTTAACTAATTTAAATACCAATTTAGAAACCATCTTAATTTTTTTTATTAATAATAGAAAACACTTTAGATACCAATAAATTTTTAGTCTTTAAAACAATATCTAATTTAGTAAATACAATGACTAATTATTTTTTATTTCTAAATTTGATTATTATTTAATGATTTACTTCTAGTGTTAATACTTAATTAAACCCACTTCATATATTTCATAATCAATTGTTTTTTCTTGTTTTTTCCATAATTTTTACCATGATTTCAACAAAATCACTTGTGGATGCATCGAATTAAGAAAATAAGTCTATACTGTCTCAATTCTTGTGATTTTTCATTTTTAGTACAATAAATGTTAGAATCCCCTCCTTAGAAGATACATGGTGGTAAAAATCTAGGAGAAGTCTATTAACTCCTCTTTTACCAAACATTAATGATCTTTAATAAACATAGAGTTCAAGCCATTAGGTACAGAAGTTTTTGTACCCTTATTCTTTAAAACAACATTTTTTTTTCTTTCTTTTGAAAGGAAAAAAAAATAAAATAAAAATCATTTCTTCCTCCCTAATTTCCTAAAAAACAAGCATAATATTGCAGAAATTTTGTACAAATCAAGGCTATCCTCTACCAAAATATGTAAAATTTCGCCTTACTTTCTGTGATTTTATTCTGGGTCCGTATTGCACTGAAAAAAATCATACAAGTACCCTCAAATGTTGTTTGCACCCAGATAAGGAAGCATGTCCATAAACAAATCACAAAAGAAGATACGGCGAAGAAAAACCAGGATGTTTTGTTTTCGAAAAACTAGTTTTGTTCACTCTCAGTCTAGGACCTACTACACCTTACTCCTTGGGTATTTTGGTATGAAATTTTTACCAGACATTTGTCATTGTGTCTACTGAGTTTGAGCTGAGATTTGAGCCCCAAATTCATCCCACAAGATTTGCAATAATTTTTTTATTCATCACTGCCAGAGCTGAAAGGAAGGTTCATTTGTGTGTGAAACTGTTTGATTTTTTTCCTTCATGAATACTCATCCGTTTGACCTGAAATCTGTCGCGTTTTGTTCCAAATTCAGTCGATATTCTTACGTGGAATTCCAGGAAAAAACTATTTTGGGATAATTTTTCAGAAATTTTGTGCAAACCAAGATTATCCTCTACCAAAACATGTGAAATTTTGCCCTAGTTTCTGTGATTTTATTCTGGGTCCATATTGTGCTGAAAAAATTCACACAAGTACCCTCATATGTTGTTTGCACTCAGGTAAAGAGGCACGTCCATAAACAAATCACAAAAAGAAGATACGGGGAAGAAAAATTAGGACGTTTTGTTTTTGGAAAACCAGTTTTGTTCGCTCTCAGTCTGTTACCGACTACGCCTTACTTATTGGGTATTTTGGTCTGAAATTTTTACCAGACATTCGTCATTGTGTCTACTAAAATTTGGATGAGATTTGAGTCCCAAATTCGTCCTACAAGATTTGCAATAATTTTTTTATTCATCACACTACCAGGGCTGCAAGGAAGTTTCGTTTGTGTGTGAAACTATTTGATTTTTTTTCCTAGGTGAATACTAGTCCATTTGACCTGAAAGCTATCGCATTTTGTCCCAAATTCAGTCGAGATTCTTAAGTGGAATTTCAAGAAAAAAATATTTCAGGAGAATTTTTCAGAAATTTTGTGCAAACCAAGGTTATCCTCTACCAAAACTTGAGAAATTTCGCGCTAATTTTTGAGATTTTATTCTGGGTCCGTATTGCGCTGAAAATATTCACACAAGTACCCTCATATGTTGTTTGCACCCAGGTATGGAGGCATGTCCATAAATAAATCACAAAAAGAAGATACGGGGAAGAAAATCCTGAACGTTTTGTTTTCGGAAAACCAGTTTTGTTCACTCTCGGTCTGGGAGCTACTACACCTTACTCCTTGGGTACTTTGGTCTGAAATTTTTACTAGACATTCGTCATTGTGCCTACTAATTTTGGGCTGAGATTTGAGCCTCAAATTTGTCCCACAAGATTTGCAATAAATTTTTTATTCATCACTGCCAGGGCTGAAAGGAAGGTTCGTTTGTATGTGAAATTGTTTGATTTTTTTACTAAGTGAACACTCATCTGTTTGACTTGAAATCTGTCGCGTTTTTTCCTAAATTTAGTCGAGATTCTTACATGGAAATTCAGGAAAAAACTATTTTGGGAGAATTTTTCAGAAATTTTGTGCAAACTAAGGCTATCCTCTACCAAAACTTGTGAAATTTCGCCCTACTTTCTGCAATTTTATTCTGGGTCCGTATTGCGCTGAAAAAATTCACACAAGTACCCTCATATGTTGTTTCCACCCAGTTAAGGAGGCACGTCCATAAACAAATCACAAAAAGAAGATACAGGGAAGAAAAACCAGGACATTTTGTTTTCGGAAAACCAATTTTGTTCAGTCTGGGACCTACTACGCCTTACTCCTTGGGTATTTTGGTCTGAAATTTTTACCAGACATTCGTCATTGTGTCTACTGAGTTTTGGCTGAGATTTGAGCCCCAAATTCGTCCCACAAGATTTGCAATAAATTTTTTATTCATCATTGCCAGGGCTGAAAGGAAGGTTCGTTTGTGTGTGAAACTGTTTGATTTTTTTCTCAAGTGAATATTCATCTGTTTGACCTAAAATCTATCGTGTGTTGTCCGGAATTCAGTCGAGATTCTTACGTGTAATTTTAGGAAAATTATTTCGAAAGAATTTTTTAGAAATTTTGTGCAAACCAAGGCTCCTGTACCAAAATTTGTGAAATTTCGCCCTACTTTCTGCGATTTTATTCTTGGTCCATATTGCGTTGAAAAAATTCACACAAGTACCCTCATATGTTTTTTGCATCTAGGTAAGGAGACACGTCCATAAAACAATCACAAAAAGAAGATACGGGGAAGAAAAATCAGGACGTTTTGTTTTCGGAATACCAGTTTTGTTCACTCTCGGTCTGGGACCTACTATGCCTTACTCCTTGGGTATTTTGGTATGAAATTTTTACCTGACATTCGTCATTGTGTGTACTGAGTTTTGACTGAGATTTCAGCTCCAAATTCGTTCCACAAGATTTGCAATAAATTTTTTATTCATCACTGCTAGGGCTGAAAGGAAGGTTCGTTTGTGTGTGAAACTGTTTGATTTTTTTCCTAGGTGAATACTCATCCGTTTGACCTGAAATTTATCGCGTTTTATCCCAAATTCAGTCGACAGTCTTACGTGAAATTTCAAGAAAAAATTATTTCGAGAAAATTTTTCAGAAATTTTGTACATGATAAAAACCATCATTTGTGTAAAAACACAATGACTAGGAATTTAGTTAATCTCCTTTTTTTTCCCCCCACTGTTTGGCCTATATCAAGTAAATTTCTCCCAATCATAGATCTATTTTCCAATTTCATGTTATAATGAATTTATTAAATTTTCTTCTTCCCCTTTTTTAATAGTCTCTTACTTTTTCATCACTTATTTCCCTCCCAAACCTAGTACTATTAAAATCTTTTATAAAATGCTATATTCCAATATTTGTATTACTTTTCGCTCTCTTCAACTCCTCCCATAATATCTTTTTTTTTTTTCATACTCACAGGTGAGGAGACATTGACAATCACCATTTCGATCAATTTCTCTTTCTAAAACCTACTAGACTTATATATCTTTGACTTGAGAAAGAACTTTTTAACTCATAAATCTCTATTGTCAATTTAGCAACAATGTTTACTCTCCATTATACATACTAATCTTCCCATAATATTTTGCACAATTTTACATCAAGTTCACCCATCTTTGTTTCTTGTATGCACATCACCTAAACCTCCTTCAATATTAATGGTTTGATCCATTTCTTTTCACTTTTTCCCCAATCTCCTAACATTTATATGACATGATTCTCATTTCTCAACTCTTTCTTGTCTATTCTCTTTATTAAACTTAGACGCTCTACCATTTGTTGTTCCTTCCCACTAATACCCTACTTATTTCCAATTTCCCATAATTTCCTCACTTCAATAAATTCTTTATTTGTTCAAATTTTTTTATTACAATTAATCATATTCTCATCCAACAAAATATTGCTAAGAGAAAAGAAAAATCTTAAATATCTCCTTCTAAAATACATTGTTACCTAAAATTTTTTAAATCCACTTTTGAAATGAAACGAAGTTTAAAATACTCTCTAATCAATATTATTTATAGTTATGTGTTATAACCATAAACTAAATCAATCCTTTAAAAGTAAATTCCTTAAACAAAAGGTTTTACTTAGCAAATTTACTTTGAACCAAGTAGAAAAATCTTGATAATCAAGTGTAAATTCACTACTCGAAATTATGCAAATGTGAATCTTGTTTAAAAAAAACAATATATAAATAAGTTTGCTTTTGAAATCTAAAAGTAAGTCAATGGGAGATTGAGTGAAAGCATGATAGGATTGAGAGCTTGAAAATGAAGCAATTCTTGAAAGCTTGAACGTCTTTTTTCTTCCCTCTTTCCCTAATGTATAATCTTGATTGGTTATAAAATTGAGTAATTAAATTTTTCTTCGTTGAGTTCAAATGTAGTCAAACTACAACTCCTATTCGTTGTGTTCCAAAATCTATAACCGTTTTTAGATTTCAAAGTTTGATTAAAAAATAATCACTAATTATAACGAGTAACACAGACACTGATATGGACACGAATATACATATAATATTTAAAATGTAGAATACGGGAACACAAATCTATATATTATATAATTATGAATTATATAAATTGACAATAAAGATTTATCTACAAAAGTATGTTTCAGATTACTTTTTGGAGCAGAAAAATGGTTTTCATAACTGGTTTAAAAGAATTTGTTTCTTATTTTTATAATCATAATAAAAATTTATACAAGAGTTTTTAGAAAATTAATATATATTTTTTCTTTTTAAAAGTGTGTTAGAATTGTCAGAAATTCAATAAATACTTTTTTAATTTGATACTTCACAGAGACATGTTCTACAAGTGTCGGTATCCGATATGAGTATCCGACACCGACGACACGTCATTTAAAGTAAACAAACAATCTAATGAATCAAATTGTTAAAAATAAATTTTTGCGTCTCGGTGTCTTTCCCTTATACTCTAATTATAATTAGTGATGAACGAATAGTTATAAAAAGAAAATTAGAATCTACTAATGAAAAGATTAACGATTAGTAATATTAAACAATTACAATGTGTTATTACATAAATCTAAAGTTGAAGAAGAAAGATTTTATGATCTATACTAATTTTACTAATTTAGAAGATACTTATAACTAATTCTATTACTAACTGACAAATTCTCTATTATACCTGAAATCATACCTAAAAACTTCTGCTTAACATCGTCTCTGAGAGGTATCTTACACATCTCAAACATTTTCTTCATAACAGTCTCTGATAAGTGACGTCTTCATAACTATGATTTGAAAGGTGGTGTCTCCACAAATTTCGACTCTGCAACTGTTACACTATAATATCGTATTTTAATTTACTAGTTTTTACCCTAAGATATTTCACTCTATTTAATTTCGCTTAATTTTGTTTATGGAAAAAAAAAATTCAAGAAAAAAGAGGAAAGGCCTTGCCCATGGCGTTGAGATTGACACAGAACCCAACCAAATCCTGTCGATACGGCAAATACGACCTTCTCTTATCCTCTCTCCGCATCTCTCTGTTCCTCACGTAAAGCGCTTCGTGCGCCGACGCCGCCGCAATCGCCGGGAACCTCTTACCGCCGGCGCCGATCGCCGGAAACCTCCTAGCGTCTCCGACATTCGCGGCAATTTTCTTTGCGTTCTCCGATTTCACTCCCTTCTTCTTCGCGGAATTAACCGACGGCGTCAGGAACAGCACCGACTCCTTCCCCTCGCTGTTGCTCCGCCGCAGCAAATCCAGAAGCTTCCACCGCTTCGACGACGACGATCCCGTCGATTTGCTCTTCCGGCACGGCGTCGACGGCGGCGATGGTTTCGGCTTCCACACGCAGTACGTCCCCGGCGGAACATTCTCCAGCTCGTCCTCCACCTCCGACGACGAGCACGACGGCGAATCGTCGAGCAGAAGCTTCCCTAGCGTATTCTGAATCGACACCTCAACGGAATCTCGACCTTCAGCAACGAGATCGCGGTCGAAGATCGGAAACGTCGGAATTTCGGCCTCCGCCACTGCTTCGAGGAAAACACCGTCGGCGACGGTGTGAAACGCGACGAACTCGAAGTCGGTGTCGTTCTGGTCGAAGCGGTCATCGTTTCGAGTGACCTGATCGGCGATATCGTCGAGCTTGTTGGAGGAATACGCGCTGAAGCTTGGACACACCAACCACTCCTCCACTCTCTCGTGTTCTTCTTCTCTCTGCATGTTCTTCTCTTCTCTTTTTTTTTTCCTTTGTTCAATTTTATTATTTTGTTCTCTTCTAAGAAGCATGAAACTGGTTCGCTGCTATTTATACACCCCAAAAGAAGATACAAAGAGCCACCAACAATTTGGGTTTTGTTTTCTTTTTAAATAATCTCTTTGGATTCTAATTTCCCAAACAAAAAAAGAAATGATTAATAAATGCTATTAGTGATGAACTTTATAATAATAATAATAATAATTTTTTTTTTTGATGAATTTTGATTATTTATAAGTTACTTTCTTGGGGTGGTTCACACCTCTATTGACCAATAACCATATGGAACATGTTTACACTTTACACACATCATCACTTCATGCACAAACACAATGACAAAACTAAACCTTTTTTTATTTTTATTTTATTTATTTTGTCTTCAAACAACTGTCTTCTAATTTTGTATCTATTTATATTTTTAGAAAGGAAGAAAGTGTTTCTCTCCGAATCAAAAAGTTGTCTTATTTAAATTTATATTTAATTTGCAAGTTGATTATAGTTTAAATATTCAGACCAACCAAAGTTAACATAAGTAAAAATATAATAATCTTTTTATTTTTATGTGAAATATGCCGAAAAAAAATGATTAATTTAAAAATATAAATCGATTCAAAACACTGCTATAATATAATAAATACTGCTATTTTTTTTCAAATTTTATTGGTTAAAGTTTGAAGTTAGATTTAGTAACGTAAGGAGAAAGTAATATATGCACGCACTTGTGTTTGTTTCACATAGCAACAAACCTTGTTTTGTCTTGTAATGTTTTTCATAGTTGTGCCGATTTGTTGATTTGGTGCTAAGTGTTTTCCACTAGAAAGGCATTAACTATGATAATTACGTATGATTTTTGTGTTGGCTTACGTATGATACATGAAAATGGCAAAAAGTAAATGACTTCCTATTTTGTTACTAGATTTGATTTTTAAGGCAAAGAACAAAATTAAGGGGTTGGTTGAGGAGGAAACTTCCAATAAACCCATGCATGAAAAAACATAAAAACTAAACCAATAAAACAAAAACCTTGTCAAGGTGACTACAATTTAATTAGTGGTTTGGTTCTAAGTATTGATTTTAAGTTAGAGAATTTATGTGTTTTTGTTTTGGATGTGTCATGTTTATAGAGATTTTTTCTTTCTTAATGCTCGTTGGATAAGTTTTACTAAAAAATGATTTGAGAGGTAGGAAATGTGGGATGTTATAAGAAAGAGTTATAGAATTTAAGGATTTAGTTGATCAAGCTCCCAAATATTTTGTAACTAAATTGTTGTTCTTGTTAATCTCGCTAGGCTTGATCGATGTGACACCTTATAAATGACATACTAATTTACTAAATAATGAACCATAACCAACAAATATATCGTGAATAGAGTGTCATGTTTTTACCTAACGCTTGGAACTTAGATTATTCAATATTATCATGAAATATCCTTCTCACCACATGTTTGGTCAATTATGTGTGGATGATATTATAATTGCAAAACATATTTATAGTTATTTGTAGATATTAAACAAATTATAATTTAATTATTTTCTTGTTAAGTTATATATTAAGAATCATCCTTATTTTGAAAGTGAGATTTATCTAAAATTTAATCATTTTCCTATTAAGTTAACATGGAGAATATTATTATGAAGGTGAGATTTACCTAAATATGCAAATATATATATTATGCGTGGATGATATTGCAAAGGGTATTTATAGATGCTTGTAGGAGAATATTTAAGAGAAATTGTAAGAGTAAGTAATTAAAATAGGACAATATTGATGATCAATTACATTTAAAATTTACAAGTGTAATCACATAAGACTATGATACTTTTTTACTAACTTATAACTAATAAAATACATGTTATTTTTCCTAGCTTTATAACTGTAACTTTTTTTCTTTTTATTTGATCTTACTATTTGAACACGTTAACTATTTATTTATTTTAAATAACTTGAAATTAATAAAAATTAAAGCTACAATTACTTAATATATTTGTTCACAAAAACAAAATCAATATATTGTTGGAGATCTCACATCTGACAAGAGATAAAAAAATATTTCATTATATATAAATGGGTGCAATCTTCACTCCCATGAGTCAGTTTTATGGGGGTTGAGTTAAACTTAAAGTCCACTTTTGTAATATGGTATCATAGTCATTTAAAGTTTATCTTAGCAAATGTTTGTTGGACCTATCGTGTCACTCGTTATCGGACCACCCATAATATATTGTCTCACGTATGAGCCGATGACTTATACTAAAAATCCACTTCGTAATATATATAGATTATCCATATAATTTTACACTAAACACTTATAATTCAATCGATTAACTTGATAATTATGAATTTAAAATTAATTTGTAAATTATAACATGTAAACTAATTATAAGTTGGTTTTGATAAATATAACCTAAAAAGTTAGCAGCCATTTCAGTTCTAGAAAAGTTGCTTCAGTTCTGCGCACACAATTTGACTGATATAATGAATCTGCCTTTATCCTCTTTTTTTGTAAGAGAAAAAAGTGCTTTTGTTTTTTCTACAAAGTTGATATGTGTTGTAAATATCTTAATATTTAATTTTAAAATTTATTGTTTCTAACTTTTTTGAGTAGAATATTAACATTCTCTCACGTTCTTTGGAAGAAAAGCACGTGATTAATATAAAAATCTATACATATAAAATATTTTTCTGAATAATACAGAGATCTGTACTTTTGATATAAAATAATGAAAGAGAAACTATTTGAGTAGATATTTCATATTTTTTTATCAATAAAATATTGTTTTTATGTGTTGTATGTGATTTTAGAATATTGTTTAAAATTAGAAGTTGTTGAGAGGGGAATATGAAATGTTGAAGAAAGAAAGAACCATTTTTTAAGTTAAGAAACTTATTAATAAAAACTTGTATTAATTAAAATTAATTGAATTGATTAAAGTTAAACGATTTCTAATATGAAAACGATGAACATGGTTCATGTGCTTCACATTCCATGATTCACGAACACACTTAAGTTAGTTTAATAATTTTTTTTCGTGTAAAATGCCATCTCTTTTTCCATTTTATTTGATTAATTAATGTTTTATTTATTATTTATTCGTGTTTAACGATAGAAAAAAGATAATTTATCATACGCGAAGAAATTAGTGGAAAGCACACAAAACGAAACCCAATTTACGAAAAACAAAACAAAATATTGATTTAGACTTTGAATGTTGGAGAAAATTTGAATGAAAAGTGTTATATAATTAATTATGAGAAAAATTATAATATATAAGTTATCATTTTATTCATAGTTAATTTTTTAGGTTAATAATTAAAATAAATATATTAAAATTAAAAAAATTAAATTAAATAATTTAATTTTTAATATATATTTTTATTTTTGAAATATACTTTTTTTATTTAATTTAAAATTTATTTTAATTCTATTTCGTCTTTTTAAAATAAATCCATTTTTAATTTTTTTTACAAACTCTTTATTAAATATAATATAAATAATTATATTACATCAATTAAATCATTTACAATTTTTCTCATCACTTTCCACTCTCTTTCCCATAATTCAAATAATCTTATTTTTCATTTTATTTTTATTTTCTCAAATTCACTCCCAAGTCTAAATACACGTGAGATTAATTAATTTGTTAGTGAATATTGCACACAATTAACCTAAAAAAATTCCCAAGAATATTGGGTAAGTGGGAAAGTTAGTCTAAAGAATTGGGTGGATGCAATGATGACAAACAATGGATGAAGATTGCACTTTCCACCATTTTTCCAAAAGCTTAATGGAGTTTGAAAGTGTTTGATTTTAAGTCTTCATTGAGTTATTCTAGAATTTATGAATGTGCCCATAAGCTGGACTTTGTCTAGAAGAAGTTATATATATCTATAGTCCAACAATCTATGTATATCTTTATTTTTACATTAAAAAAAGTATAGTCCCATCACCTTGATGAATGAGAAAGAGTAATATATTATTTTATTATTAAGCACACACATGTTGCCATTTTGATCCATATATTATATAGATTAAGTTCACACAAATTAAAAAACCTCATTAATTAGGAAGAAAACCTCATTAATAATGCACCAACTAGCTATCACTTGGCCAATAAACTTCAAGGGGGATATTTTCATATTTTGAATGTGTCTCACTATATGTTTATGTTTATTTATTTATATGAACTAGAGATTAAATTGACTTAATTAAATTATAAAATATAGTTTTGTTTTATTTAACACTATCATATAATCATTAAATATAGATAAATTTTAGAAAAAAATAATTAGTTGTTATATTAACTAAATTAGATACTATTTTAGAGACTAAAAAATTATTAATATTTAAATTAATTTTTATTATTAATAATTTTTTTTTAAATTAGTATTTATTTATAATTTTGAGTATTTTTTTAATTTATTAATTTAGTATCTCAAACATATTTGAATGTAAAACCATGCAAAGACAAATATTCAATATATATTTTAAAATTAAATTTAACCTTGATTAAGTAAGAAAAATAGTTGAGAATTACAATAAATCAAATTTAAATAGTTAATTTATAAAAAGCTCAATTTTTGTACATCTTCAATAAAAACCTAAACTATGTTCTAATAATTTAATTTCGTTGTAATAGGAAAATTGATATTTTATTTTCTCGTTTAATCTTGAGATTTCTTCAAAAAAATGTTCAGCATAACTTATCACAATCTTATTATTTTTTCAAACTTTTTCATTTAGAAAATTTGAATCCCAAATTTTTCTTCTGAGTTGAGTATTTCAACTAAAATAAGTTAGAAATACCCAAAATATTATAGAATGTGAAAATATAAATAATATACAGGGCATTTTCAGGTTTTGGTAAAGCTTGATTTCCTTGTACACATATCTTTGAAATACTGTTACAATTAATTATTAAGCACAGGACCTGGTGTTCTTCAAAGTCAGAAACAATTAAAAAAAAAACAAATTTTACATTTCCATGCACAAAAAAATAAAAATAAAACTAGAGGTAGATGCATGATAAGGACATTACAAGATTTCATAAGAGATGATTTATTAATTAACTTTATGATTTGACATAATGCCATAATATTGTAGATAACATAAGTACCCACCTAACCTATGAGTTTTAAGCAAGAAAATAAAATAAAATTACAGACCAAGAAAAATTAGCTTTCACATTAATGTTTAAGACTTGGAATGAAACTACTACATTATACAGAACTTTTTTTATATGATTAAGAAAAAGTCACTGAAATTAAGTATAAACTATAGATTGAGATTCTCCTGAATATATATATTTTTCAATTAAGAGTTTGACAAACTTGTAAACAATTTTTTAATATATGTTAGAATTTACAGATTAGAACATTTCACAGTGTATAAGTATGTGTAAATTTCATTTTATAACTCGGTTTTATGAGTGAGTGTAAACTTCACCTTATTTTTTTTTTTTTTATAAAAGTTCTCATGTTAGGCATCACAATGCAACTTGTCATCTCAGCAAGGCTGACACCTCAAGTAACAACAATCATCTGCCATCACATGAAAAAAAGTATTATTAAAAAAAAGAAAAAGAAAGAAAATACAAAAATATGGGGGGACTAGACGAATTTGGTGTCTTTCTGGTCATTAATAGAAGTCACGATGGGACCTCATCGAATATTAATCGTTAGAATAAACAAAATGAGAGACAATTTTATGAGATTGAATTAGATTTAAAGTCTCCTTCTCAATAATATAATTTTTATTTTGTACTAATATTGGATTTAAGACACAAGAGAACGAACTTTTCTATAAAATAATTTTTTATAAACTAAAAGTAAAAATTTGAAGAAGTAATTTTAGTGAAAAGTTACAAATTAGTTTTAACTTAAAAAAGCTACTTTGTTTCTAAAAGTCCTTATAGAAAAAATTATAAATAAACTTTATACAACAAATTTTGGGTTAACCTCCACTTTGTATTACTTTTTGTTTTCCCATTCAAAAGACTCTACACATCCCTATCAAGAATGAATAGTAAAATAGTAATCCACATTGATACATTCTTGTTATTAATTTGGCAACTATAAAGTTACATTTTTTTAACAAGAAAAATCTTGAATGGGGTCTAAAGATTTTCTTCTAGAAAGCACTTAATCATACACTAATTTACCAAAAGAAAAAGTGATAAATACATTCAATAATAAGATACATATCCATAGTCTATGATGGAGAATCCCCACGTGCATGCAGCCATTCCCTCCTCACTCACTAATTAGATCACAAAACAATGAACAATGATTATCACTTTGCAAATTCAACTCCCAAATCTTAAACTTAATCTTTCTTTTTTGGTTTCAAAGCATAAGTGCTTATTGAAGTCAAGCCGGTTTACTTGATTAAAGCATCACCTTTCTAGAACTACTATGACCTCACTTCAAAATCTATTTGAACTTCTACTTTATAGTAGGATCTATTAAATAGTATTACAAACATATTTCTAATTAACAATTCACTCTAAACTTTTAGATAAACAAATAAATATTTTAGTCTATTGATTTTTAAAGTTTATAAAGAGTATCAAATTTGCTGAGAAAACATGGTTAACAACCATCACTCCAAGAAAAACATGAAATAGAAACTAATTATAGAGACAAAAAATAATTAGTTGGTATAGTAACTAAATTAGAGACCATTTTAGAAAAAAAAATGGTTTCTAAATTAGTTTCTATTATTGTTAAATAGTTTCTAAATTTGTATCTAATTAGCAATCAAGGTTTTAACTACCAATTATTTAATTTCTAAATTTGGTAGCAAAAACCTTGGTTGCTAATTAGATACCAATTTAGAAACTATTTAACAATAATAAAAACTAATTTGGAAACCAAAATTTTTTTAGTCTCTAAAATAGTTTCTAATTTATTCACTATAACAACTAATTATTTTGTCACTAAAAGTTATGTTCTATTTCATAATTTTCTGGTAGTGAATCACCATATTTAAAATATTGTACACTTTAAAAATGTGAATTTCTTTATTTTTAAAAGATGTCTCGATAAATTAAAGAAAAAAAATATGTAAACTATCTTTAATCTCCAGTCAAGAATATATTTAACTTATCTAAATATTCTCTTAACCATCCTATCTAGAAAAGTTAGATGATAAGTTTGGAATGAGCAGGCTCTAAACTTTGGTGAGCATATGAAATTAGTGGGTTGTGTGGATAGCTATAAATTATATTAAATGATTTTTTACATTGGCCACCATAATGCTTTTCTTACCTTTAACATGAATCATGGCAGCATGAGACACCACATTCATAGGAATTAATGATGACACAACTTTCCCATGCAGCCTTCCTCTTCTTCTTTGTCCTACTAACCCACTCTTGGAACTCTCTTTTGTGTACCATTGTAACAACTAAGAAGCATCATCACTCACATGGCCACTTATGTACATATATATATATATATACATATGTACATATATATATATATATATGTATATATGTACACATATATATAGCTAATCTTCAGCAGATGTCTGCTACTGATATACTCCAACCACCACTCATTTTATAAACAAACTATAGTACATCAGTCTTTATATATATTATATATATATAGAGAGAAACTAAATTGATATATACCTGTTTCATCCACATGGTTCATGACTGTTTTATTAAAAAGATGAATGAATGATTTCTTTTGTATGGCTTCCATTAGAGAGAAGAAATTGAACACATTAACCGTTAACGACAAAGATGAGAAAGAAAATAGTTGGGAAAATTTGTTAATGACAGGGAGCTAGAAGCATGTAGGTAATAGTGAAGTACAGGAAAAATCAAGTCCTACATCAAACAGAGATAATATCAACATAATAATGTGTGAAGGAAATCTTCATCATGTAAACCAGTTTTTGTAGAATTTAGTTATACATTCTGAGATGAAGGATAGTGAAGGCCTCTCAAAAACCAATGATTCAATTTATGTACTTTCAATAAATAGTTCTTCTTTCATCATTTTCTGATTCAATTATTATCCTGAAGTAATATAGTTCACCACTTTTTTTTCTGTATTTTGGTATGGACGGCACAGAAGTTTAGAAAGAAAGATGATAGATATGCATGTCCATATCCAAGCATATGAGATAAATGAAAGAAAATTTGGTTTCAACCGTTGACATCAGTTCTAACCAGAACGTTTTTTTTCATATACAGAGTGACTAGATGGAAACAAAAGCAATAAAAAATACAAGTTACATGCCATGTTCACAAACAACTTGAATGCTATTTCCTACCTCAGTAAGAAAAGCATGTACAATTTCAAATTCTAAGAATGGATGCTTAGAAGCATTTACATTTCACAACTCCCATTGCTTCAATCTCTCTATCAGATGTAGTAGTTTTCCCTGGACTTGTTTAGGTACTCATCCTCTGATCATCTAATTTCAAACCCTTCTACTTGTTTTCTCTTCATCATATCTTGACACATTGGTAGAAACAACTTTGGAAAGACTTACAATATCACAGTCCACACTACACACTGTGACCATAAGTATTTCAAAAACAACCACCTTAGAAGCATAGTGGTGAAGAGTAAGATCTCTAAAGAGGGTCTCTTCTACTTCCTCCAGATATAGAAAAGGATACTGTAAAAAAAATAGTATGAATGATTGATTAGTAAAGCTTCTTGTCTTCCAATAAAATCATTAATTTAAAATCAAAACCTTACAAAAGACAAGTCAACACATCATCGATACATTAGCATTGGATTGGAGATTGGGTAAGCATATTATGGACCTTGTTGCTGTTGAGAGTCTTTAAACTTTTATTAAAGAAAAGAAGAAAATAAAAGAGAAATGGTTGATGTTGTGGAGTAGCACAGCCACTTCTAACAGTTAGATTATGTACTGATAACTTTACCAATACCCTATTGTGCAAATGTAGGCGTTTCACATCTTGGTTGATTATCTACAATTCAATTTCTTCATAATTTAACATAATACACCAAGTCCTGTTCACATTTTAAGACCACATGTTAAATAACACATAAAAAATACACATGTGAGTGTGGAAAAGGTAGCTTAAGTATGTGTTCATGAAAAGAAAACAACTTAAGTTATTATTGTTCTCTAAATTTGAGCATTGAACATAATGGAATAAGCTAAAAGGAGTTCTTTTGAAAAAGGTTATCTAAGAAGCTTATTGAAATAATAGAGATTATACGAGTCATAAGCTCAAATAAACTTCCAATAAACTCTTCAAAATACTTCCATAGATAGAATTAAAATCCTCAATTTCTTCGTTTGTTATGAATTCACAGAATGTTAATCTTTTAAAGGCAGGTAAAGACCTCTCCAAAATCATGTTCAGAGAATAATTGAAGGACTTCCTTTATTTATAGTAGAACTCTGTTTCGAAAATTTTATTTGCCAAATCCCTTAATGATTTCAAGAGAGGCCTGAGAAATCATTGTGTAAACATATAAATCAGAGAGAGAAAAATTATTTGGAAATAACTTCCAAGTTTACCTATGCTGGACACTCCTTCTCCCTTGTTTTTCCAATGGCAGGATATCTCAAGAATGAAGAGTGATCATTATTTGTTTAATGTCTTATCTAAAAGTAAACCAAAAGCATAGCTGTAAAAGGAAAAGGAAAATAAAACTAGTTTATATTTAATACAAGTTCCTTGGAAACAGAATTCAGAACAAGCCATTCTTAATGTACCCAATGTAGCTGTTTCTTTTCATCTTGTCTCCGGTCAATACCCCTAGCTTCATTTTATCATGGACAGCCTTTTCAATATATCATCAACCTGTATTTTCATTCAAAAATAATCAAGAACATGAGAACTGGTGTGAATAACTTCATTCTGTTAAGTTTGTTTTGTTTGTCAGAAACTTTATTAAATTAACGCACCA
Organism: Phaseolus vulgaris; assembly: GCF_051622355.1. NCBI lineage: Eukaryota > Viridiplantae > Streptophyta > Magnoliopsida > Fabales > Fabaceae > Phaseolus > Phaseolus vulgaris. Next base: position 2,938,344 of record NC_143501.1, on the reverse strand, counting down.
AGCATGGATTAAGAAGAAAGATGGATGGAACTATACCTTCCAACTACAGAGTAATCTTTGGAGAATAAACACCACATGCTACAACATCTGCACTTCACAAGTTTTAGTGTCCACATCCATTTTCTGAATATTCAAGTCACAACCATCGATCGATATTTGTTGAAGGAAGTCGTAATGGATGATGGGAATTTTCACAACTGGGTAAGTCCAAAAGCTGAAGGCTTCTCTTTACATATATCAGAATCTTTCCCTTTACATATTATTCTGCAAGAGGAAAATATCCCCATAAATACAATTCGTATCATCCAAGAAACTACAACAAAGCCGTAATTTAACTGTTTTCTTTTATGGGTCTTACATAAGATAAAATTAGTTGAATGGATAGATAGAGAGGTGAAAGGAAGGAGAAACCAAAACTTTGAAACTCCTATTGTAATTTTGTTTGAGTGAGAAGCCAGATCAAACTTTGTTGAACATAGAAGCTGAATTACTCTATTAAACAATATCTCATCATCTGTTATTCAAGAGAGAATGAGGGGTCATGAAGAATATCACTAAAGAATTAAGGACTCTGTTCAGAATGCCGAGAAGTCAGCTAAAGAAGTGAGGATCTTGGCTTACAATTATATTATTAATTTAAAAATCAAGTTTAAGTATACCATGTGCTGCTATTGTTTGGAAAATGGCAATCATAGGATTACTGTTTGCAACTAAGAAGATTGTAAGTGAAAAGGTAAAGAGATATTGTGGAGAATTAGCACCTGTGGAAGTGGCAAACAAATGGAAATAGCTGCAAGTCTAATTTTGAACTTGTGCCTCATCTTATTACTCAACATACAGTTCTTGGATGTGAGCAATCTTTTCCCAGTCTTCGCCATCTGGATTCTGACAACGCTCCTTCAGCAATGGACAACCAATGATTGAAAGAGAAGAGATGGATTTGGGAAGACCCTCCTCTGGTAAGCATTGAAGGCTGGGACAATCACCAAGTCTAAGAGAAGAGAGGTGGCAGAGACCCTTGTAGTGCATGTTTTTAAGATTTGGGCATTCAGAGATTACTAGACAGGAGAGAGATCGTGGCAGCAAAACTTCATCGGGAAAACACTCCACGTCCAAATTTTCAATATACAAGCTCTGAAGACATGTGTTGGGATTCAATATCTCTTTGAGGGAGGCGATAAGTTTTAAACTTGAAAGATTCATTTGTTTTACATTTAATGACAAACCTCCATCTGGGAACATCTCCACTTCTGGACAATCAATTATCTCCAGCCAAGTAAGGGAAGGAATCAGTATTTGCACGGGTTTCTCAGATAATCCTTCACTAAGGAATGATTCAAATTGAGGGCAATCACTAATTGCTAGAAACTGGAGATGACTATGAGCGTGCTCCTGTGAAATTCTTCTTAGATTTTGGCATCTTGTCAATCGAAGTGTACGGAGCTTTGGAAATAAATCTAGCATAAAGATTGTAAGAGAGTCCCAACCACCATTAATCATCATAGCTTCAAGGAAATCGTAATTGGTCATGGGAATATTCACAAGTGGACTTGACCAAATGCTCAAGACTTTCTTTAAATGAAGATCATGTTGCTCAGACAGACCTTTCAGTTTGGGACATTTATCCACATAAAGCCCTTCAAGACGTGGAAAAGAAGTATTTTTACACTCCCATTCTTCCCATTCCTTCATGTTGTGGAATTCCAACCTCTCCAAGGATGCAAATGAAGAGTTGCTCCCATAAAATTCAGCACCAATGCTCACTATTCCATCAAGCCCTACAATTTTGAGGGTCTTCAGTGATGACAAAAGTCCAAGGGGAGGCAAACATAGACAATATTTACAGTCCTTCAACTTTAAGAACACCAGATTTGATAACGAATTATCGAATACCCAACTTGGGAATTTTGTACCATTGTAGTTACATATTGACAAACTCTCCAAGTGTTTGGAGGGTTGTAGATTCTGAAGTACTTCCTTTTCTTTCCTTGGATCATCAGGGATGTGGTCCGACTTCCATTCTAATTCTAGCTTCACAAGGTGTTTATTTTTCAAATTCGCTTCTAATGCATCCAAAGGATTCAAAATATTCTGCACCTCGTTAATTGATAGTCTCCCATGAAGATTGAGTCCTCCCAGCTGCTTAGTACTAAGTTCACTATTTCTATCGATGAAAAACATGTTCAGTACTTGAAGATTCTTCAGTTCTCCAAAATGCATTGGCATCTTCTTCACTTTTGTCTTTTTAAATTCCAGGCAATACAATTTGATGAGTTTATGCAAATTTAAGGGCAACTCCTCCAACTTTGAACAATGATTCAACTTCAGTATTAGCAAGTTATAGAGCAAACATATTGACTCAGGTAGTTTTTGTATCATAGTATTCGAAAGATCTAACGAATGGAGATGTTTAAGATCACCTATAGAATCTGGGACCTCTCTAAGGTCTGAACAACAACAGAAAGATAAGAGGCGTAAAAACTTAAATTTTGAGAACAAATCATGTATCGAAATCTTGAAATGCCATTCAGAGTGCAAAAATTCTGAGATAGGAAGAAATGAGCGAAGTCTTTTAGCATCAGTTAAACTCTCGAAACCATCAAAACTTTTGACGTCATGGAATTCAAATGAAAAATAACGGGTTGCTTTCGATATATATTGGGTTTTATCAAATTTCAACCTGAAATAGAAATCTGCACTAACATATTTGGCCAAATCATTCAAAAGGTCATGCATGATGAAACACCTCCCGTCACCTGATTGTTGAAAAAAAGACCTTGACAATAGATTATTGAAGTACTTTTCACCAATTTCATAGGGATCTCTAACTTGCCGTGGGCACTTCCCGTAACCTGATTGTTGAAAAAAAGACCTTGACAATAGATTATTGAAGTACTTTTCACCAATTTCATAGGGATCTCTAACTTGCCGTGGGCACTGTAGAAAATTTTGGGCCATCCACAATAAAATTAACTTCTTCTTAACAAACTCATAATTTTTGGGGAATAAGGCACAATAAGAAAAGCACGTTTTAAGATGAGAAGGAAGGTAGCGAAAACTCAAAACTAGTGCAGGGATAATTTTACTATCTTGTGGTAACTCCCATATGTCACTTTCCAATATGTTCTTCCAATTTGAAATGGATGACGTTGTGCGTAAAAGACATCCAATTGTTTTCAAAGCAAGAGGTAATCCCTTGCACTTCTCAATTATCCTTCTACCAACCTTCATTAACTCATCGTTCAATTCAAGATCACCATCTTTTAATGCATGCTTTTCAAAAATATTCCAGCATTCAACCTCTCTTAATTGCTCTAGAAGATGCACTTTAGACCTCATGATAGAAGCACCTTTCTTATCACGAGTTGTGACAATAATTCTACTTCCTGGAGCCCCATAGCTAAGAGGAGTTCGCACAGCTTCCCATTCATTCCAAACATCATCCAAAACAAGAAGAAATTTCTTTCCTAACAATTTTTCTTTCAGTTTTTTGTGAACCATTTCTAGGTTCTCACTATCATCTGTTTTATTAGTGACTTTCTCAAGAATTTTTCTTGTCATGGTCAAAACATGAGAATGGTTAGAAATAGAGACCCAGGCTTTGATATCAAATTTTGCATCGTCGATCTTTGGGTCACGATACACATGGTTGGCGAGTGTGGTCTTACCCAAGCCACCCATACCCACAATGGAAAGTATTGATGGCTGATTAGGATTGTCGGTTTGAGATGTGAGCCACTTAATGATTATATCTTTTTCAGCATCTCTGCCAAAAATATCACTTTCAGCCACCAAAGAAGATGATGGTGGCACTTTACTACCTGATCCATCCCCAGAATAAGTAAACTTTTTTAAATCAAGAGCACCCACTTGATTTAAAAGATTGTTTAGTCTCTCCAAGACTTCTTTCATCCCTGATTCAATCTTCCTGTTAAATAAAGTGAAGAAATATGATACCTTAAAGGAGGTTTGAGGTTGGGATTGAGCTTCGACTTGGGATCTGGTGAGTTCATAGTCTATTTCACCCAAAATATCCTCTGCATCAAAGACAGCCTCTTTGACAGCAAAAAGCCATGCTTTGACGTCTGGATCTGTGAACTGCTTTAGTTCAGCATCATCAGCTAGAGCGTTGATGGAACGCAGCATGGTGTTCAAATTGAAGAGCAGTGTCTCATCAAGTTTACTTTGATAAAAGAAGTGTAGAAATTGAGGAGAAGTGAGCCTGTCGAATGCAACCTGAAGAAAGGCGGAAAGAACAAGTTCTGCTGCCATGGTAGGAAGGAGTTGGAAATGAAGTGAAATGGATTGAGTGCAGGAATGAATGGAATAGTGATGAATGAAAAGAGAAGTTAGAAAGGATGAGTTGACTTTAAGAACATGTATTTCTTTAATGACAACTCAACCAATATAAAACGTGAGCTGTTGGATATTCATTCAACGGTTGTGATGAATGAACGAATGGGAAGAGGGCTGTGGGCCCAGTGAAGCAATAATTATGACTGTTTCATGAATGACTGTAATCCATGAATGGATATCTGAGTTCAAATAATATCTTTTATACAACAATTATATTATATTCATGTAAATTTAAAAGATGTAGTAATTCGCATCCTTTCTTTATTCACTTAATTTGGTTTATCGTTCTTTCTTTGTCTCTTTATTTATTACTTAATATACTTTGAAAATATAAAAGATATATGATATGGAGGAGTTTCGATTTATTTATTCATATATATACTCTATATACAGGGTAAAATATAACAAAATATCTAATATTTTGTTTAATAGTTTTAACAATATCTCAATTTCAATTTCCTAAATCTAAATAATAAATGAATATATTTTTATCTTTATGTAAGAGATATTTTAAAAAACTTAAAGATTTCCTAAAAAAATATTAAGCAAATATTTTCAATGTTGTTTTTCTGAAATGGTACCTGATGTAAAGACATTATGAGTGTATAAAATATGGAGAGTATCACAATATTACAAAAGCATTTCCTAAGAATTATTTGGCTAATTGAATGTCATCTTAGTTCCTGAGATTGTTAAGCAATCCATTTAAATAAGTGGTATTCATGATTTTCATGATATATTGATTTATCGATGACAAGTTATAGAATTTTATAGCCTCATACCCTGCAGTTATATCACAGTGAAGACAGAAAACAATTATCTCTTTAAGCATCATCAACTTTAAGTCCTTTTGAATAACATGCTTTCTTGTAGTTTCAACAATGTTAAAAGTGAAGTAGACCACAATTCATCACTAAAACGTCCCAGTGGACACTCAAGGAAGGAGCAAAAATCTCCTAGCTCAATCTAGTGATCAAGCTAAAAAAATCTATAAATATGAGACTTATGAATGAATAGGGAGATATATAATTTTTAGTTTAATAGTTTTGTTCTATTTTCTTTCTTTCTACGAGACTTTGTTCTTACATTGGTAATATTCTCTTTGAGTTGCATCTGTGGTTGGATACCTAATGAGGTCCCCACAATACCAAGTAAGCAAAAGAAGTGAAGTCATACAAGCAGTTCATCAAATAGTAGCCTAAGGTGCTTCAAGGATGCAACCAGCAGGGGTTATGGTGGCTAAGTGGCTGGGTGATTCATTGATTTCCACAAATCCAAAGGGCTATTACCATTTTTTTATGTCAAACCATAGAAGGCCAAAACTGATTAAGGAAAAAACTTTTTATATTGGAATGTGATAATACAGTCATGTTATATCAATGAGGTGTAGGTTTTGTATCTTTTGATCTTGTAAGCTCTTTCCTCCTCTGGTTTTTTTTTTATAAGGATTGAGACATTCCTAAATTTCTCTTTTATTTAATTTATTTATTATTAATAAAAAAATGAAAAAGACAAGCAGCTGGACCATTAATATAACTAATATTATTAAAATTATGATTATTATTATTAGTATTAATATTATTAATCAAACTAATAATATTATTAATATTAATATGTTTAAATTTTTAATATTATTCCTAATATTAGCACAATTCAGAGCTTTGTTAATAATTGAAAGGCTTACTGAAATCAATGGTCATGAAGGAAATAATTGTGCTGCTAAATTGAATAATTTGAATGTTGGTAATAAGTTAGACTTTATATGGTACCCTGTTATGCTCCTTAGTTTGGATTTTTTTCATAATAAACACCATTTTCTTTATTCCATAGTTAAGTTGTGTATTTTTTACATGGATTTTGATTTGCTCTTCCCCTGTTTTGTATTCTTTTCTTTTCTCTTTTATGTTATGTTTAATGTAGTGGCAAAAAAAAGTTGTTTAACAGCAAAAAGTCATGCCTTAACAAGTGTATGTTTGAACTACTTTTGCTCTGCATCATCAGCGAAACTGTTTGATTTTTTTCGTGGCTTAGTACTCATCCGTTTTTCCTTAAATTTGCCGCGTTTTGTCCCAAATTCAGTGGAGATTCTTACGTGGAATTTTAGGAAAAAACTATTTCGGAAGAATTTTTCAGAAATTTTGTACAAACCAAGACTATCCTCTACCAAAACTTGTGAAATTTCGCCCTATTCTCTGCAATTTTATTCTGGGCCCGTATAGCACTGAAAAAATTTACAAAAGTACTTTCATATGTTTTTTGCACCTAGGTAAGGAGGCACGTCCAAAAACAAATCACAAAAAGAAGATACGGGGAAAAGAAGCCAGGACGTTTCGTTTTCCAAAAACCTGTTTTGTTCACTCTAGGTCTGGGACTTACTATGCCTTACTCCTTGGGTATTTTTGCCTGAAATTATTACCAGACATTTGTCACTGTGTCTATTGAGTTTTGGCTGAGATGTGAGCTCCAGATTCGTTCCACAAGATTGACAATAAATTTTTTATTCATCACTGCCAGAGCTGAAAGGAAAGTTCGTTTGTGTGTGAAACTCTTTGATTTTTTTCGTGGGTGAGTACTCATCCGTTTGACCTGAAATTTGTCGCGTTTTGTCCCAAATTCAGTGAAGATTCTTGGAAGAAATAAGGTAGAAACAAAAGCATAAGCACAGTGTTCCATTCAAATCATTAACCTAAAAATCAAGAATGAATGAGTGTATCCATCATAAATACTAGTAGGTGATTAGCAAATGAGGTATAGAATCTTACACCATGTTAGATTTCAGCTTAAAAGCATTTGACATTAAGTGAAGTTTCCCAATAGATATATAAGTTAGAATCCAAGACTTGAGAGAAGCGATTTGCAACTTTTCCCAACATCCCATCAAAGCCTGATTAGCACGAGAACCAAACTCATTTTATATCTATAAAAGAAAAAGCTGAATTTCAAAAACAGATATTTAATCACACTCATATATGTTTGTGCACAGTTAAGAGTAAGCAAGTAGTGAATTTGGTTAAATTTATACGAACTTGATTTGGTATAAGTGTTGCAAAGGTTTCATTACTTTAACAGTGGGCTTATATTTATTTAGTTAGTCATTCCAACCTAATTATAGTAGCGTGCATTTTGGTGTGATAGAAGAAAATATTCAATATGTTGATTGGTTATAACATGATATTCAATGTTGGAGTATTTGTTAATTGTCTGAGAAAGACTACAATCATATTGCCAAAGTATCGTTTAAAAGATGTTTTAAAATAGTAATTAAAATTAAGATATTTCTAACCCCAGGTATTTATATTATTTAGTTGAACTCATGCTAACTAGCAGTGCATGAATCAAAAAAATTATGAAATATCAAGTTGTGTTTTATCTTATGGAGGGCTAAATATGATTTTTTTTTCCTTATGGTAGGAATTGAACACAAATATAGCAGAAGGTTTTCAATAACTCACTGTACTAAACCAATTGAGTATAAAGTTGTTTTTCTAATAGGCAGTAGTGTTACATTTATTTGCTTCTCTTTTTTCAAGATATTGAATCTTAGTACTCTTATAATACAAACAGAAAACTATGAGATCACTCTCAAGATCAGAATTTTAAGGAAACTAAAATTGGACCATGACAATGTTGTGTGGGTGAACACTAAAATGGATGGATGCATTTTAGTGTTCATTATGCATAGCAGTTTGGTTGTCACCAAAGAACTTCGTGAGGGTTTGGCAGCTTAACACTCATATTCTGAACATTGCTGATAGATAATGTTGTCTTCGCTCAGCCTGTTGCACACCTGCATATGTACTTCTTTTAAGGTTTAAGAATGTCCCTTAACATCCGCTGCTCTTGTTTGGAAAATGGAAATTATAGAGTGCAGACAAATTGAAATAGGTGCACGTCTAATTTTGAACTTGTGACTCATCTTATGAACCAACAATCAATGTTTGGATGTGAGCAATCTTTCTCCAGTCTTCGCCATCTGGATTCTGACAGCGCTCCTTCAGCAATGGACAACCCCAGATTGAAAGAAAAGAGATGGATTTGGGAAGACCCTCCGCTGGTAAGCATTGAAGGATGGGACAATCATGAAGTGTGAGAGAGGAGAGGTGGCAGATACCCTTCAAGTGCATCTTTTTAAGATTTGGGCAATAAGAGATTCGTAGAGAGGTGATAGAGGGTGGTAGCAAAACTTCATCGGGAAAACACTCCACATCCAAATTTCCAATACTCAAGGTTTCAAGACATGTGTTGGGATCCAAAGTCTCTCTCAAGGAGGCGATAAGTTTTAAACATGAAAGAGACATTTCTTTCATATTTAATGGCAAACTTCCATCTGGGAACTCAACTTGTGGACACTTAGTTATACGCAGTGTGATAAGGGACGGAAACAGGATTTGCATGGGTTTGGGAAACAAGAATGATTTAAATTGAGGGCAATCATAAATATTTAGATTCATGAGATGATTATGAGCGTACTCCTGTGAAATTCTTCTTATGTTTTTGCAACTTTTCAGTGTAAGAGAACAAAGCTTTGGAAAGAAATCTAGTCGAAAGATTGTAAGAGTTTCTGAGTCCATACTGTTTCCCCTAATTCTGAGCTCTTCACTAACAACTACTTTCTTTAAATGAGTTCTTTTCAGTTTGGGACATTCAACCACATCAAGCTCTTGAAGACGTGGAAAAGAAGTAGTTTTACACTCCCATTCTTCCCATTCCTTCATATTGTAGAATAACAGCCTCTCCAAGCATGCAAATGAAGAGTTGCTCCCATAAAATTCAGCACCAATGCTCACTATTCCATCAAGCCCTACAATTACGAGGGTTTTCAGTGATGACAAAAGTCCAAGGGGAGGCAAACATAGACAGTATTTACAGTCCTGCAACCGTAAGCACACCAGATTTGATAAAGAATTATTGAATACCCAACTTGGGAATTCTATACCACTGTAGTTCCAGATGAACAAATGCTCCAAGTGTTTGTGAGGTTGTAGATTCTCAAGTACATTCTTTTCTTTCCTTGGATCATAAGGGATGTGGTCCGACTTCCAATTTAGTTCTAGCTTCACAAGGTGTTTACCTTTCACATTTGCTTCTAAGGCATCCAAAGGATTGAAAATATTCTGCACATCATAGATTGATAGACTTCCACGAAGATTGAGTCCTCCCAATCCTCCCAGTTGCTTAATACTTAGCTCACTATTTCTATCCACGAAAAATGTACTCAGTACTTGAAGATTCTTCAATTCTCCAAAATGCATTGGCATCTTTGACACTCTTGTACCTTCAAATTCCAGGCAACGCATTTTGGTAAGTTTATGCAAATTTATGGGCAATTCCTCCAACTTGAAACAATGGTTCAACTTCAGTATTAGTAAGTTATAGAGCAAACATATTGAGTCAGGTAGCTTTTTTATCGCAGTACACGATGAAAGATCTAACGAACGGAGATGTTTAAGATCACCTACAGAATCTGGGACCTCTCTGAGGAATGAACAATAACGGAAAGATAACATGCGTATAAACTTAATCTTGGAAAACAAATCATGTATGGAAATCTTGAAATTCCAATCATGAGTCAAATATTGTGAGATAGGAAGAAATGAATGAAGTCTTTTTGCATCAGTTAAACTCCCAAAACCCTCAAAACTTTTGACATCGTCGAATTCAAATGAAAAATGACAAGTTGTTTTTGGCATACATTTGCCTTTATCAAATTTCAACCTGAAACAGAAATCCGCAGAGACATATTTCGCCAAATCATTCAGAAGGTCATGCATGATGAAACGTCCTACAACACTTGATTGTTGAAAAAAAGTCCGTGATAGTAGATCATTAAAGTACTGTTCACCAACTTCTTCTGGATGTCTAATCTGTTTTGGAATCTGTAGAAAATTTTGGGCCATCCACATCAAAATTAACTCCTCCTTCACAAACTCATAATCTTTGGGGAATAAGGCACAATAAGCAAAGCACCTTTTAAGATGAGAAGGAAGATAGTGATAGCTCAGAAATAGTGCAGGGATAATTTCACTGTCTTCTTTTGGTAACTCCCATATCTCACTTTCCAATATGCTTTTCCAATAAGAAATGGATGACTTTGTGCTTAAAAGACATCCAATTGTTTTCAAAGCTAAAGGTAATCCCTTGCACCTCTCAACTATCCTTCTACCAATTTCCTTTAGCTCATCATTCAATTCAAGATCACCATCTTTTAATGCGTGATTTTCAAAAACATTCCAGCATTCATCCTTTCCTAATTGCTTTAGGCGATGCACTTTAGACCTCATTATAGAAGCAACTTTCTTAACACGAGTTGTGACAAGAATTCTACTTCCTCGAACCCCATAGCTAAGAGGAGTTCGCACAGCTTCCCATTCTTCTCGTCTTTCGTTCCAAACATCATCCAAAACAATAAAAAATTTCCTTCCTGACAATTTTTCTTTCAACTTTTTGTGAACCATTTCTAGGTTCCCACTATCATCTTTTTGATTTGTGATTGCCTCAAGAATTGTTCTTGTCAAGGTCAAAACATGAAAATGATCAGAAACATACACCCAGGCCTTGATATCAAATTTTACATCTTCGATCATTGGGTCATTGTACACATGCTGGGCAAGTGTGGTCTTACCCAACCCACCCATGCCCACAATGGAAAGTATTGATGGGTGGTTAGGATTGTCGGTTTCAGATGTGAGCCAATTAATGATTATATCTTTGTCAACATCTCTACCATAAATAACACTTTCAACCATCAAAGAAGATGATGGCAATTTCTGGAGAACTTTACTACCTGATCCATCTCCAGAATAAATACCCTCCTTCAAACCAAGAGCCCCCTTTTGCTTTGCAAGATATTCTAGTTTCTCCAAGACTTCTTTCATCTCTAATTCAATTTTCTTGTTAAATGAAGTGAAAGTAGAGTTGAAGAAATTTGATACCTTGTAAGTAAAGGTTTGAGGTTCGGATTGAGCTTGGACTTGGCATCTGGTGAGTTCATAGTCTATTTCACCCAAAAGATCCTCTGCATCAAAGACAGCCTCTTTGACAGCAAGAAGCCATACTTTGACGTGTGGATTTGTGAACTGCTTTAGTTCAGCATCATCAGCGAGAGCATTGATGGAGTGCAGCATGATGTTCAAATTGCCAAGGAGCTTCTCATCAAGTTTTCTTCGACGAAAGAAGTCCAGAAGTTGAGGAGAGGCGAGCTTGTCGAATGCAACCTGAAGAAAAGCCGAAAGAAGAGCACCACCAACAAGTTCTGCTGCCATGGTAGGAAGGAGTTGGAAATGAAGTGAAATGGATTGAGTGCAGGAATGAATGGTATAGTGATGAATGAAAAGAGTAGTTAGAAAGGATGAGTTGACTTTAAGAACATGTTTTTCTTTAATGGCAACTCAACCAATATAAAATGTGAGCTGTTGGATATTCATTCAACGGTTGTGATGAATGAACGAATGGGAAGAGGGTTGTGGGCCCAGTGAAGCAATAATTGTTGACTGTTACGTATAAGAAAAGTCCATGAATGATTGTAATCCATGAATAAGATGAAACAAATCATCAGTGAAATCTGACAGTAGTTCAAATAATATCTTTTATGTAACAATTATATTATATTCATGCAAATTTAGTTGATGTACTTAATTTGGTTTATCGTCTTTCTTTGTCTCTTTATTTATCATTTTTTTAATTTGGTTCAATAGTAATTTTTATGCTATTTTAATGTACTTGTTCAGTCAAGATTAAGCTGGCTAATTGAATGTCATCTTAGTTCTTGAGATTGTTAAGCAATCCATTTAAATAAGTGGTATTGATGATTTTCATGATATTTTGATTTATATATGACAAGTTATAGTACAGTGAAGACAGAAAACAATTATCTCTTTAAGCATCATCAACTTTAAGTCCTTTTGAATAACATGCTTTGTTGTAGTTGCAACCATGTCCTTTCTTTGTAGAAATTTTTATTCTCTGTTTTAAGAGTCAGTTATCTACTTAGTTCAATCTTTGCAGATGGTCAAAATGGAGAAAATTAGTAACTGGATTCAATTTGGATTAATGCATGTTTATGTACTTTAGCTTTTTGTTTATGTCACTCTTATTTAAGTGTTCATTATATTGTTGAGTTTTTCATTCATACTTCTTAGATTTCCTTTCATCTTAATTATAAAATCAACACGAGCACAGTCCTATCTCATCTAACCAAAATACTAAACTTTCTTTCTTCCAATATGTATTTACTTTACACCAGTTTGAAAATCAAACCATCTTGATCTTAGAACATGTAAAAAAATACCATAATACTAATATTGAACTATTATTATAGTCTTGTAGTTGACATTAATATCATGAACTTCACTGACATACACAGGTAAGTCATGTTTCTAGTTGTTTTTGGAACTTCCATCAGATAATAAAGTATATTGTAAAATATCTATTGCTTCTTCCATTAACAAATACAAGGACCATTTTAGGTACAACAAATACTCAAGCTTTACACAGCTAATCTACATCAGGTGACTGCTACACAAATTTTATAAACAAATAGAAACCCAAAGAGGAAAAGATAAAAAAATTAAAAGCTATTTGCAATGCTCACTACTTCAATGCCACTTCCCAACTCAGCAAGAAATCAAATACAATTCCAAGGTCTAAGAATGTATGTTCACTTTGCTTCAGTCTTTCTGTGAGGTGTTTTAGTTTTCCCTGGACCTGTTTAGGTAACTCATAATCTGATAACCCAATTTCAATCCCTTCTACTTGTTCTCTCTGTATAATATCATGGTACATTCGTAGAAACCGACTTTGGAAGGACCTATAGGAGAAATAGGGTACATCGATCACGTAAATAAATTTTAGGAGTTTTTTTAGTACTTTTAATTTTAATATATTATTTAAATAAAAATAATAATTTTCTTATCATTTAGACATCAAATCTTTCTTTTGAAATGAAAATAATGTGAACATTTGAATCTCATGATAGAAATTTTGTACTTGGTTTACATATTTAGAATGTTATGCTACATATAAAGTTTATGAATAAAAACTTAATGAGGGAGTGGAAGAAAATCTCCTCTTCTTATATTTTGTAGTGTACATGCACAATCACTTGCATTTAGCAAAGTGAGAGGGAGTGGAAGAAGATCATAGGGAAAAGACTCTAAATCCACTCTTTGAATAAAATAGTGCAGAGCAAGAGTCTTTTTGTTGCAGCAGGATCTCGAGATTATAGAGGAGAGCTAATAAAATAGTAAAATATAATTAGGTTTTATTTATGAATGGGAAGAGAGATTAGAAGGATGTGAAATAAAACAGGAGAGAAACCATTTTTTATTGGAAAAATCAGAATTGTTTGAGAATGGATACTTAATGAGGTTTTAAAACAACACTACAATAATCATGACGAGAGACCATCCATCTAATCCAACCTGAAGGAAATAATTTTTCAACTGTTAAATGTTTGAATGTATGTGTTGTGAAATCTGGATCCAATCAATGCTGAGTCTTTCGGAGAACACAACCATTCAGTCTTAAACCACTCACAGCACACTGAGAATCCACATAGATTCAATTATCGTTGTTCTTTCTCCAACAATCTTGGCACAAGTTTGCTCTTAATCCTCTGTAACTCATATCTAAGCTTGAGTATGGATGGTGTTCTTGAATTTCTTTGATTCACAGCTTAATTCATGATTTTCTTGACAAGTTATAGAATTATATAGCCTCATAGCCTGCAGTTATATTACAGTGAAGACAGAAAAAAATTATCTCTTTAAGCATCATCAACTTTAAGTCCTTTTGAATAATATGTTTTCTTGTAGTTGCAACAATGTCCTTTCTTTGTAGAAATTCTTATTCTTTCTTTTAAGAGTGTCAGTTATCTACTCAGTTCAATCTTTGCAGATGAAAATTAGTAACTGGATTCAATTTGAATTAATGCACATGTTTATGTACCTTAGCTTTTTGTTTATGTCACTCTTATTTAAGTTTTCATTATATTGTTGAGTTTTTCATTTATACTTCTTAGATTTCCTTTCATCTTAATTATAAAATCAACACAGGTATGGTCCTATCTCATCTAACCAAAATACTAAACTTTCTTTTTTCCAATATGTAAAACATACAATATATAATTTTTAGTTTAATAGTTTTTTTCTATTTTCTTTCTTTCTATTTGTAAAAGTAGTATATTAAGTGTTCTCGTGGTAACTATGAGACATTGTTGTTACATAATTATATATTGATCTAAAATTATAAACAGAAGTATGGGAAATTATATTCAAAATGAGGTTTTGATTAAAATCATTTCATTATATTACATTGTTAGGAATATATTTTACCATATTGATAGTAGAGATATTCTGCAGAATTAGCCTCATCTCTTATTACCAAACACTCAGATATTGGATGTCAGCAATCTTTCCCCAGTCTTCAAACCTTTGTAGTGCATCTTTTTAAGATTTGGACAATCATAAATTCGTAGATAGGTGAGACTCAGATATTGCAGATAATCATTCACTCATGAATGATTCAAATTGCGGGCAATCATCAATTGTTTAAGTAATTGTTTGAGTTAATTAAGGTCACAAGACAGAAGTCATTTCTTTCTACTAAGCTTCTGCACTACATCTTCTCACCATGTTCTGATTTTTTTTTCCTTTTATAAGCATAGACTATTATCTTATCTTATTAATATTAATATGGTTTACATCATACACATTGTCATGTTTTTCATTATCATTGTTTATTCTTTGGTGTTCTTTCATGTATTATGTCATATGACAATTTTTTTCTTCTTCTAATACAAGAATCAGTATATCTTAAGGTCTTCAATGTGAGCACCTTTCACCATATTTCAGGAGTTGAAATGGATCTAGTTATACCCTATGGTAAGCATTGGAGGCTTCTATTTCTGGAGAATTATTCCTGGATCATGGGACTTCGAAAGAATATGATACAGAGGCACGATGCTTCCATGTTATCACAAGTACATATCTATGTAGAAAGCTATTGAAGACTCGGAAAATTACACGTATACCTTTTACAGTTCAATAATTACACAAGCTTTATATACCTAATCTACATGTCAGGTGACAGGCTACACCATCCTGCCTCTGCAAATTTTATAAATAAATGGAAATCTGAGCAGGAAAATGTAATGTCAGGACTCAGGAGTAAAAGCTATTTGCAATGCTCACTGCTTCAATGCCACTCTCAACACAGCATGAGCCCAAATACAACTTCAAGTTCTATGAAAGGAAGTTTAAAAGTATTTACATTTCACAACTCCCTCTGCTTCAATTTCCCTCTCTCAGGTAGGAATCACAATTTCAAACCCTTTTACTTGTTTTCTCCGAATTTCATCGTACAATGATAGAAACGGACTTTGAAAGACCTGTGGAAGAAATAGGGTTGAAACACATGCATAATTAGTAGACAGTCGTGGATACATAATACATTAGCATAAGAGATTTTGTACAGCTACATTTTTAGATCAAACAAATCTCCAATAAATTATAGTTTAATCATATTGCTTCAATCAGATTCTACAATCACATAGCTAGGATCAGCTACAATTTACTATGCTCAGTTACTAATGCATGTGATTACTTTAACAATTTTGTAACCAACAAATCCATAGTGACAATGCTATGACATTTTTACAAATTTGTTCAAAAGCAATAACAAGCAAAAAGGCAACTTCTAGAAAAATGTTTGATTTGGAAAAAAGAATTATATTATTCCCAATTAACAAATAATCAATTAAAACTCATCTGACCATCTCTAAAACATAGAGTTTCTTTTGTTTAGTAAATGCCGATTACAGAGTGAAACAGTTGCAACTTCAGAAAATTGTAATTGAAAAGGAACAGAGATATTGTGGAAAATTAATTAGCACCTGTAGAAGAGGCAGACAAACGGGAATTGCTCCACATATAATTTTGAACTTGCCTTCTGGATTCTGACAATGATGTTTGAGGAATGAACATTCTCATATTGTAAGAGAAGAGATGAATTTGGGTAGACCCTCGTCTGGTAAGCGTTGGACGTTGGAGCATTCAAGAAGTGTGAAAGAGGAGAGTTGGCTAAGACCCTTGTAGAGAATTAACATGGTGTGTGTGGCAGCAAAACTTCATTGGGAAAAGACTGCACATCAACCTTTTCAATACACAAGCTTTCAAGAGTGTGTTTACAACAAATATACTTAGATAAATGAAGATGATGCCGCCATAACTTCCAACTATATAATACTCTGTTCGGAATGGATGCCAAATGCCAGACCACCTTCACGATTTTCGTAATATTCTAAAAATAGGAAACACATTTGGTTGGAATTTAATTTCAACAGAACAATTGATATAATTTTGCACGAAAATAAGAATAAAATAAATTTAATTGATTCATGAAAAACATAGCTGAGCCATCCTCCTCTAATAAACATCATCGGTTTAAGTATAACATGTTCTTATTTGAAAAATGGCAATTATAGGATAACCGTTTGCAACAAAGAAAATTGTAATTGAAAATGTAGAAAAATATTGTGGAGAATTAGAACCTGTTGAAGTGGCAGACAAATTGAAACAGGTGCACGTCTAATTTTGAACTTGTGACTCATCTTATGATCAAATATGCCGGTCTTGGATGTGGGCAATCTTTTCCCAGTCTTCGCCATCTGGATTCTGACAACGCTCCTTCAGCAATGGACAAATACTGATTGACAGAAAAGAGATGGATTTGGGGAGACCCTCCACTGGTAAGCATTGAAGGTTGGGACAATCACGAAGTTCGAGAGAGGAGAGGTGGCAGAGACCCTTGTAGTGCATCTTTTTAAGATTTGAACAATTATACATATATAGAGAGGTGAGAGAGCGTGGCAGCAAAACTTCATCGGGAAAACACTCCACCTCCAACTTTTGAATAGCCAAGGTTTGAAGACATGTGTTGGAATCCAAGTTGTCTCTCAAGGAGGCGATAAGGTTTAAACATGAAAGAAACATATGTTTTATATTTAATGGCAAACCTCCATCTGGGAACAACTCAACTTCTGGACAATTAGTTATATGCACCGCGGTAAGTAGGTTTGTGAGATGATTATTAGCGTACTCCTGCGAAATTCTTCTTATGTTTTGGCACGTTATCAGTTCAAGAGATATGAGCATTGGAAAGAAATCTAGCCGAAAGATTGGAAGAGAGTTGCAGCCTCCATCAGTATGCAATGTGTCCATACTGTTTCCGCTAATTCTGAGCTCATCACTAACAACTACTTTCGTACCTTTCAATTTGGGACATTCATCCACACGAAGCATTTGAAGACGTGGAAAAGAAGTAGTTTTACACTCCCATTCTTCCCATTCCTTCATATTGGAGAATGTCAGACTCTTCAAGCATGCAAATGAAGAGTTGCTTCCATAAAATTCAGCACCAATGCTCACTATTCCATCAAGCCCGGTAAGTATGAGGGTTTTCAGAGATGACAAAAGTCCAAGGGGAGGCAAACATAGGCAGTATTTACAGCCCACCAACTGTAAGGACACCAGATTTGATAACGAATTATCGAATACCCAACTTGGGAATTCTGTACCATTGTAATTCATAATTAACAAATCCTCCAAGTGTTTGGAAGGTTCTAGATTCTGAAGTACTTCTTTTTCTTTCCTTGGATCATCCGGGATGTGGTCCCACTTCCATTTTAATTCTAGCTCCACAAGGTCTTTATCTTTCACATTTGCTTTTAATGCATCCAAAGGATTCAAAATATTCTGCAAGTCATTGATTGATAGCCTTTTCTGAATATTGAGTCCTCCCAATCCAGCCAGTTGCTTAGGAATTAGCTCACTATTTCTATCCACGAAAAAAGGAATTAG
The DNA here is from genome assembly GCF_051622355.1 of Phaseolus vulgaris. Taxonomy (NCBI): domain Eukaryota; kingdom Viridiplantae; phylum Streptophyta; class Magnoliopsida; order Fabales; family Fabaceae; genus Phaseolus; species Phaseolus vulgaris. The sequence continues at coordinate 2,920,132 of NC_143501.1, read as the reverse complement.
TACTTGCAGATTCTTCAATTCTCCAAAATGCATTGGCATCTTTGACACTCTTGTACCTTCAAATTCCAAGCAACGCAATTTGGTAAGTTTATGCAAATTTATGGGCAATTCCTTCAAATTGAAACATCTGTTCAACTTCAGTATTAGTAAGTTATAGAGCAAACATATTGAGTCAGGTAGCTTTTTTATCGCACTACACGATGAAAGATCTAATGAATGGAGATGTTTAAGATCACCTACAGAATCCGGGACCTCTTTAAGGAATGAACAACCACGGAAAGATAACATGCGTATAAACTTAATCTTGGAAAACAAATCATGTATGGAAATCTTGAAATTCCATTGTAAAGTCGTAGCTTGTGAGAACTGAAGAAATGAACGAAGTCTTTTAGCATCACTTAAACTCCCAAAACCATCAAAACTTTTGATGTCATGGAATTCAAATGAAAAATGACGGGTTGTTTTCGGTATACATTGGCCTTTATCAAATTTCAACCTGAAACAGAAATCCGCACAAACATATTTTGCCAAATCATTCAGAAGGTCATGCATGATGAAACGTCTCCGGACACCTGATTGTTGAAAGAAAGACCTTGACAGTAGATCATTGAAGTACTCTTCACCAACTTCTTCTCGATGTCTAACCTGTTGTGGACATTGCAGAAAATTTTGGGCCATCCACATCAAAATTAACTCCTTCTTCTCAAACTCATAATCTTTAGGGAATAAGGCACAATAAGCAAAGCACTTTTTAAGATGAGAAGGAAGATAGCGATAGCTCATAAATAGCGCTGGAATAATTTCATTGTTTTCTTTTGGTAACTCCCATATCTCACTTTCCAATATGTTCTTCCAATCTGAAATGGATGACTTTGTGCGTAAAAGACATCCAATTGTTTTCAAAGCTAAAGGTAATCCCTTGCACCTGTCAACTATCCTTCTACCAATCTCCTTTAACTCATCATTCAATTCATAATCACCATCTTTTAATGCGTGATTTTCAAAAACATTCCAGCATTCTTCCTCTCTTAATTGCTTTAGGCGATGCACTTTGGAGCTCATGTTAGAAGCAACTTTCTCCTCACGAGTTGTGACAAGAATTTTACTTCCTGGAGCCCCATAGCTAAGAGGAGTTCGCACAGCTTCCCATTCTTCTCGTCTTTCGTTCCAAACATCATCCAAAACAAGAAAAAATTTATTTCCTGACAATTTTTCTTTCAGCTTTTTATGAACCATTTGTAGGTTCCCACTATCATCTTTTTGATTTGTGATTTCCTCAAGAATTGTTCTTGTGACGGTCAAAACATGAAAATTATCAGAAACACAGACCCAAGCTTTGATATTAAATTTTGCATCTTCAATCTTTGGGTCATTGTACACATGCTGGGCGAGTGTGGTTTTACCCAACCCACCCATGCCCACAATGGAAAGTATTGATGGCTGGTTAGGATTGTCGGTTTCAGATGTGAGCCAATTAATGATTATATCTTTGTCAGCATCTCTCCCATAAATAACACTTTCAACCACCAAAGAAGATGATGGTACTTTACTACCTGATTCATCACCAGAATAAGTACCCTCCTTCAAACCAAGAGCACTCTTTTGGTTTGCAAGATATTCTAGTTTCTCAAGGACTTCTTTCATCTCTGATTCAATTTTCTTGTTAAATGAACTGAAAGTAGAGTTTAAGAAATTTGATACCTTGGAAGTAAAGGTTTGAGGTTGGGATTGAGCTTCGACTTGGCATCTGGTGAGTTCATAGTCTATTTCACCCAACAGATCCTCTGCATCAAAGACAGCCTCTTTGACATCAGAAAGCCATTCTTTGATGCGTGGATTTGTGAACTGCCTTAGTTCAGCATCATCAGCGAGGGCATCGATGGAGCGCAGCATGATTTTCAAATTGCGGAGGAGCTTCTCATCAAGTTTTCTTCCACGAAAGAAGTCTACAATCTGAGGAGAAGCGAGCCTGTCGAATGCAACCTGAAGAAAGGCGGAAAGAAGAGCACCACCAACAAGTTCAGCTGCCATGGTAGGAAGGAGTTGGAAATGAAGTGAAATGGATTGAGTGCAGGAATGAATGGTATAGAGATGAATGAAAAGAGTAGTTAGAAAAGACGACTTGACTTTAAGAACATGTTTTTCTTTAATGGCAACTCAACCAATATAAAATGTGAGCTGTTGGATATTCATTCAACGGTTGTGATGAATGAACGAATGGGAAGAGGGTTGTGGGCCCCAGTGAAGCAATAATTGTTGACTGCTTCTGATAAGAAAAGTGTTGATAACTGTAATCCATGAATGGATGTCTGATAATAAGATGAAACAAATGAAATTTAAGAGTATTTCGAAACCAAAATTTTAATTGCTTGGATAATCTCTGACTTCAAATAATATCTTTTATGCAACAATTATATTATATTCATGCAAATTTAAAAGATGTATGATATGGAGGAGTTTGATTTATTTATTCATATACTCTATATATAGAGTAAAATATAACAAAATGTCAAATATTAACAATATCTCAATCTGAATTTCCTAAATCTAATAATAAATTAATATATTTTTATCTTTATGTAAGAGATATTTTTAAAAAACTTAAAAGAGTTCCTAAAAAAATATTAAACAAATATTTTCAATGTTGTTTTTTCTGAAATGGTGCCTGATGTAAAGACATTATGAGTGTAAAAAATTTGGAGAGTTGATGTCACAATCTTACAAAAACATTTCCAAAGAATTATTTTAATCTACTTGTTCAGTGGATCAAGATTAAGCTGGGTAATTGAATGTCATCTTAGTTCCTGAGATTGTTAAGCAATCCATTTAAATAAGTGGTATTGATGATTTTCATGATATTTTTATTTATATATGACAAGTTATACTACAGTGAAACACAATTATCTCTTTAAGCATCATCAACTTTAAGTCCTTTTGAATAACATGCTTTCTTGTAGTTGCAACCATGTCCTTTCTTTGTAGAAATTTTTATTCTCTGTTTTAAGAGTCAGTTATCTACTTAGTTCAATCTTTGCAGATGGTCAAAATGGAGAAAATTAGTAACTGGATTCAATTTGGATTAATGCATGTTTATGTACTTTAGCCTTTTGTTTATATCACTCTTATGTAAGTGTTCATTATATTGTTGAGTTTTTTATTCATACTTCTTAGATTTCCTTTCATCTTAATTATAAAATCAACACGAGCAGGGTCCTATCTCATCTAACCAAAATACTAAACTTTCTTTCTTCCAATATGTATTTACTTTACACCAGTTTGAAAATCAAACCATCTTGATCTTAGAACATGTGAAAAAAAGACCATAATACTAATATTGAACTATTATTATAGTCTTGTAGTTGACATTAATATCATGAACTTTACTGACATACACAGGTAAGTCATGTTTCTAGTTGTTTTTGGAACTTCCATCAGATAATAAAGTATATTGTAAAATATCTATTGCTTCTTCCATTAACAAATACAAGGACCATTTTAGGTACAACAAATACTCAAGCTTTACACAGCTAATCTACATCAGGTGACTGCTACACAAATTCTCCTCTCCTAATTTTATAAACAAATGGAAGCCCAAAGAGGAAAAGATAAAAAAATTAAAAGCTATTTGCAATGCTCACTACTTGAATGCCACTTCCCAACTCAGCAAGAAATCAAATACAATTCCAAGGTCTAAGAATGTATGTTTAGAAGCATTTACATTTCACATCTCCCTTTGCTTCAATCTTTCTCTGAGGTGTATTAGTTTTCCCTGGACCTTTTTAGGTAACTCATCATCTGATAACCCAATTTCAATCCCTTCTACTTGTTCTCTCTGTATAATATCATGGTACATTGGTAGAAACCGACTTTGGAAAGACCTATAGGAGAAATAGGGTAGCAGCACACACACAACAACCAAAAGGGTTACTAGCCAATATAGACCACTGGGAGCACATGCTTCCACAAAAACCCTGTAAGCTGTTGTGGATATTGCTGGGGAGAGGTAACCATAGACCAACACAAACACATACCAGAAGGCAATGCTGCCCCATATAAAAAAATGTTGTATCCAAGTAAAGTAATTGATGGATAGTGCCATTTGGCAATTCACAGTCCAGACCACACATGTATACATTGTGACTCCAAGTATTTCAAAATCAACCACCTTACCATCTCTTCTGAAGGCTTGATTCAACACAGAATTAGTGGTTAAGAAGAAGATCACTAAAGAACTAAGTACTCCATTCAACATCCACCCAAGAATCCGGGGCCAGCTGAAGAGGGTGTCTTCTACTCCCTCTAGATATAGAACAGGATACTGTAAAACAGACAATATGGTTATTGATTAGCACAGGATCTTAACAAATAGTACATAAAGTACTCATCTTCTGAGAAGAAGAATCGTATATGTCTGTCTGCTGATTCTTAAATATTCTTTAATATATAGAGAAGCAATTTTAAAAATTATGACAACATAGTACCTTTAGACAAAGTTTGGCAGAAACATCCTGATCAAAAACACCTAGAGCGATTACTGGAAGTGAAGTGAAGAAGACATTGTAAAATGACATGTACCAATCATTGTAAGCAGCTTGACCAGAGAAAGAAGCATATGCCTCAAACCAAAAAAGGGTAAATCCAAACGCAATGTTTTTATAGAAAAAATAGCATATCTGCATAAAAACAATTCAACAAGTTATCAGCAGCAATTTTTTGGGTGGACAAAGTTGCCTATTTTTTATCTAAACAAGTATGATATGGTTTAATTCATTCCCAAACACATGTAATACTCTTACACAGCAAACAGAAAATTATAAGATCTTTTTCATCTGGATTAAACCAATCAACTCATGGAGAGGGTAAAAAAATTGAGAAAAAATGAAAAAAAAATAATAATAATATACAGCTGTCACTTTCTTATTTTAAAAGACTTCTATGTAAGAAGCAACTAAAACTTCTTGTAAGAATCAGTTTTCAGATAACCAAATGAAGTTTTGTTTTCTCTCTTTTGCTTTACTTCTTGAATTCTGTTATTCTCTCTTTTCTGTTACTTCAGAACATTGAGGAAACTAAAGTTGTACTGTGAAAGCATTCAGTAGATGAACATTAAATCTTAAAGACTGAGAGAAATAGATGAATGCATGGTATTACCATCATTGATATACGCCGATAACACCAATGGCCATGTACCAACAACAAACGCTCCAGAAACCGGAATTGAGCTATTGCAAAATCACTTGCCATTATAGCCTGTAGACAACATTTATTTACAAATATCAGAAACTGGCACCCAGTCATTCAAACATTAGCTTATCATACAAAAATTGGCATGTACATTCAGAAATGTTAATGATGTGTTTAGGACTGCTAGTGTGGAGTAGTTGTTTTGTTACTAAATCAAATGTTTTTATATACCTATTACTAATTATTTAATGATGGTTACTTTTTATTTGTTCTCCTTGCAATTGTGGTATAGTTTTAAACTTTTTTTTTATCGGCAATACAGTTACTTTTATATAAAGCTTAGAAGTGAAGTTTTTAATCCCTTTGCCTCTGCAGAAATTAAAGTTCTGGATTTCTTTCCTTATTGATTGGCATAGTCACTTTCTAACAACTCTATTAAGTACACAATAACATTACTGATAACTTATGTTGCATGCATGTTGGTTTGACAACTTGGTTCATTATGCTTAAGTGAATTTCTCCATAATTTAAAATAATCCAAATACAAAACATATTAAGACCACATGTTAAACAGCACAAAAGAGGTAAGAACATGTAGACCTGGTTAGACTAATGGCACATTCGGCTAAAAATATCTTTATTAAGCACATCTTCAATAAGTTATTATCTCATATTAGATCATTTGTCATAAATATGAACATAGAAGTAATTGGAATAGGCTAATAACAACTTATTTTTATAAGCTTGACTATGAAGCTCATTGAAATAAGCTAAAGAGGTTATAATTATAAGAACCATCAATTATTATCATAAGCTCAAATAGAGTCCCTATAAGCTCTTTAACACTCCCTAAGTTATATTAGAATCTCTTCATTTATTATGGTTTTGGAGAATATAATCTTTCTTAAGGACAGGTAGAAGAGCAGCCCAGATAAGAATAATCAAATGTATTTTTAGACCTGCATCCCTTCAGCACCACTAATGCCAACTCCAATATCAGCCTCCTGAAGCATGCCAACATCATTTGCCCCATCACCAATAGATAATGTTGTCTTCCCAGTTCCCAATTTTACCAACCTTGTAACCTGCATATTTTTTTGGCTGACATGATTATAATATTTTAACAACCCAAGCTATGATTATACACAACTACTCAAGGAAATAATATTATTTATATGACAGAAATTCAAATTGCACACCCATAGTACTCACACGAGCTTTTTGTTTGGGTGAAGATCGGCAACATATGACAGAAGCACAATTAATGGCAAGCTCAAAGAAGGACTTCTCCAAATTCTTGTTAAGAGAATAATCCAAGGACTTTCCATCGATTATCAAGCCAAACCCAGAAGACGTTCCTTTATTTGCATTAGAACTCTCTTTGGCAGAGTTAATTTGTGAGATTCCTTCTCCAATTTGCTTCTTAATGCTTTCAAGAGAAGCCTAAGAAATTTTTGTATCAAAGATGTATAATAGTGAGAGAAAATTAAATTCCGAAAAAAATATAAGTGTACCTTTGCTAGAGCCTGCTTGTCCCCTTGCTTTTCCAAGTATAAGATATCTGAGGAATCAAGAGTGATCACTATCTGTTTCATGTCTTGTCTAAGTAAACTGCAAGCATACCTGTACAAAGAAAAGGGGGAAAATAACTTCAAATTTATACAACTTTCTCATAAAAAGAATCTAGAACAAGCCTTGCTAATGTACCCTATGTTGACTGCAGTTTCCATCTTGTCTCCAGTCAATACCCATAACTTGATTTTTGCCCGTGCAAGCTTTTCAATACACTCAGGAACCTGTATTTCCATGTCAAATAAGCTTTATTAACTAATCAAGAACAAAGGTATTAATATCTGATTTTTTTTTAGTCATTTTTCCCTGTTTCAGTGGTCTATGTCTGAAGCCAAGTTCATTTTTTGTCAGAAACTTTTATTTTTTCTCACTCGATACATAATTGTTGTAAAGTTGTCTTCATTCAAGAAACCCCTAGTCCACTCTGATTTCACATCAACTAGAAATACGGCATAAGTAAAACTTAGACAAATATCACTTTACAATTTGATTTTCTGAGATTGAGTTTGACCCTTAACCCAAATTCTAAAAATAATAAATGCAAAGACTTACATAAATAAAAGTAGGAAGATTAAAAAGTTTATACTTACCCCTTTTTGCAGTCTATCCTCAACTGCAGTAGCACCAAGAAGTATCAAATCTCTTTCCATCTTGTCAGCAGCTGCATCCACCAGTGCATCTCGGTCTTCTGTTACAGAAGATTTGACCTTTGAAAACTCCTTGTCCCATAACTTATATTCTTCTTCATCAAGTTCACGGTATGTGACTACAAGGGTTCTTAAACCAGCCTCGGCGTACCTTTTGATATGATCTCTGGTTTCAACCTCAAACTGTCTTCCATGCTGTGAGAGCCTTTCAAACATTACACTGAATATATGCAAGGAAATACACAATTTGACGTTACTACATGCTATTAACAACTCCATTATTCAAAAAGCATGGGATATTAATTGAAACCTGTCTGCACCCTTGCATAGGAGCAATAATTGATTTTCCTCATTCCTCACTATCACTGACATTCTTTTGCGGGAACTGCTGAACTCTAACACATGTAGAAGCTGGTACACTCTGCTAGTCAAAAATTAACCCAATGATCAGTAAATTAAACACAAACTTAACAAAAAAAAATGAAAATGTGCCAAAATTATAATATGATATCTAAAGACTTGTTCAAAGCTTCTTAAATCACTCTCTCTGCATGGACCAAATATATCAAACAGGTTCAAACCTATTGACAGAGTTTATCAGAAATAAAGACAAAGAATACAAACTAGAAATATATACAACTCATTGGCAGTACATGAATCAAATCATTTATAAAATTTCAAGTAGAATTTTCTCTTCTTAAGAGTTAAAGATGATTCTTTTATTCATAGGAACTGAATATAGGTACTAGGAGGTTTTCAACAACTCACACACTACTCAACTAATTGAGTTAGATGGCCCCGGTAGTAAAGATGATTTTCTTGTAGTTAGTAAATTTTGTTTACATTTATTTTGCTTCTCTTTTTCAAGATATTGAATCTTACTACCTTTACTATTCTCCTTTTTCTGCCAATATTCTTCCAAACATGAAAGGCTTTAATTCTTCCCCTCAATCTTTCATCCTAAAACCAGATTTAAGAGCACGGACACTTTCTGAGAGTCTTTCCCTCTACATATGATTTTGCAGAAAGGAAAATCTCCCCATAACTATAATTTATATCATCCAAGAAATTAAAAAAATCCATAATTGAACTTTTTCTTTTATGGGTCTTATATACAATGAAACTAGTTGAATAGATATATGAAGATGTAAAAGGAAGGGCAAACCAAACCTTTGAAAATCCTATTATAATTTGTTTTAGTGAGAAGCCAGATAAAACTTTGTTGAACACAGAAGCTGAACTACTCTATTAAATAAAAATTATATAATCTCATCTGAGATGACAACTTTGGCCACCAACATTGTGGGGAACATATTAGAAAATGGGGCAGATATGTATAACTATAAACATGGTAAAAGGAGTTAGCCAACCTGTCAACCTTTTTTCCACTTTCATAATTCAATTCGTGCAATGATATGCTTGTTTGTTTCCTTTCAAAAAACTCGAAACCAAGCTCCCTTGCAGCTATGACAAAAGCTGCTTCATCTGGTGACTCGGCTTCATAGGAAATTTCTCCAGATTCTTTATCTTCATCTGGAATAGCTGTGTGACAAATAGCTAAAACTAGAAAGAATTTCTGTATGAAGTCTGAACATGGTTCATTAACCCATTGCCCATTCACTATGCGCTCATCTCTAAAATTAAAGCCCTTAATTGGATGCAGAGAGTCACTTGCCTCATTATTCTGGCCCAAGAAATCAGAGGATCCACCATCAACATCAGATTCCCCACCTTTTCCTCTCCTAGCAAGTGCTTTCTCTACTTCTGTCATACCACGACCATACGGAATGCCCCCTATTGAACATTTGACAAACTCCATTGAGTTACATGTCAAAGTACCAGTTTTGTCACTCAATATGGTATCAACCTGACCAAGTTCCTCATTCAAATTAGACGTGCGTGCATGAGCTGGCCTATCTGATTCTTCATAATACATTTCCTGGTCTTGGTTAATGAAAATGCTCTGCAGAACTTTCACAATTTCTATGGACACATAAAGTGATATCGGAATTAGATATCCATACAACATAATGGCAGTCAAAAAATGAAGAATAGCAGCAAGTGTTGCCCTTCTCGGATCATAGAACACCGTTGCATCGTCTGGACGAAGATACCATCTTTTATACCTTCCACCACTAATATCCTTTTTGGTCTCAATACCAAAAAAGACAGAACCAATAAAGGATATCAAAACCAAGGTACTGAAGAGGATGTATATTATCTTATCCATTTTCCTCTCAATTTTGCTTCTTTTGGACGGAGGATCGGTGGAATTCTGCATAACTTTCGTATCATGGCCAGTAAAGACAACAATGCCATAGATAAAATCAGTGTTTTTCAACTTAGAATCTCTTAACAGGATCTGCTGCAAGGAAAGAGGATATTCTTTACCATCATGTTGTAAAGTTCCAATAAATGAGTACAGATTTTCATTAGGATCCTCACATTTAACCACAGCCCTAAACTTTTGGAGAGACTTTTCATCATGAAGATGAGTTGTCACCTCCAAAGCATGCTTTAATTTCAGATTAGTTTCTCCATCAAGATTCATAGTCTCGACATAACAAACCCCATCACCGGGGCTTGATGAAAGCAAAAGAAGATCAGCAGGAAAGTATTCATCCTTGTACACTTTAATGATATCACCAACACGGAGTTTCTTCCATCTAGTCTCGGTAAATGTATAATTTCTACCATATACCTGAACCTTTCTGTTATTTGCCTCTATATCCTGAAGAAATACATGAACTTTAGCCAGGAAAACTTCTAGTCCGTGAATGATATGTAGGATATATCAATGGGGGGGAAAAACTTTCCAAAACACACAAAGATTTAAAAGAAATCAATCCAAAAGTGTGACTCAACAGAACACAAGAGTCAAGTACATCCTAAGCAAGTGACTAACAGAGAAAAAAAATATCCAAAAAAGGCCAAACAAGTTAAATAGGCATATAGCAGCAATTAATTACATGACATAATAATAGTATGCAACAGAATCATCTCGTAGATATGTCTTTTTTAAGAATTAAGAAAGATGAAAATTTTCAAAAACAAATTGATATGTACTAGATATGTTCAAAGAGAAAGGAGAGTTTTGCAATACCCCTTCCTTCCACTTTCCAGAAACAAAAGAGCATTCAAATGTACTTATATGTCAATAAAACCATAATAATTTTCTAATTTTAGAGCATTGTAAGATAATGAAGCTTGTGAATCCACTCCTTGATCATCAGTAGTAACTACTAAGGGCAAAATTACTCTCTTTTTTCTATTCATTCCTAACTTTTATTAAAATCACAAAACAAATGCAAGCTTACTCATAGCAGAAAAATGCCAACTGAGTATATATATAAACAAGGACCTTTATAGAAAGTACCATCAGTGGGGGAAGGGCCATTTGGGGTTTTGATAGGCCATGATAAAAAGGTATTGCATTATAAAAAAATTGAAAGAAAAAAAAAACAGAAAACAGTACCTGTTTTCTCCTCCTCCAATCTTCCACAGCTTCCTTGGCCATTGTAGCTCCAATCACAACCAGCAATGGAGCAACAATACTTAGAGCAGTGAAAGGTGCCAATGGACTAAATGAAACACACGCAACAATGAGAAAGTAGATATTTGCAACCCTTCTGAACTGCTCAAACAGAGACTTGGGGATGAAATTAAAAGCTGTATACTTGGTTGTTGAAACATAATTGCCTCCATAACTCAACTGAACTGCTTCAGGGTTATCCGGATCATTGCAGTACACAACCCTGGAGTACCCCTTCTGCCCAATTTGGGAATGACCATCTCTGAAACGAGATTTCAAACAAGAAAAACTGTACAGTTTGCTAAAATGTATCCTCCTTTTGCTGCTCCCACCAGGCATTTTCCAAATGGGGTGTATAAGAGTCTTCTCTTCACACACAAAACCCAACTATTCCTCAACTTCTCCAAGGGATCAAAGAAGCCCCCATCACTAATAACCCCCTCAAGCACCCATTTTGATCCTCAATATGAACACCCTCACCTTCTATAAGCAGAATGAAAGCACCAAAGTACAAGAAATTTAAAAAAAATAATAATAATAATGAAAATTAGGCCAACCCCTTCACCTAAAAATGGCTACACTCAATTAATATGAAAAGAACCACCCAACATGGCAAGTCAAAGATAAAAAAAAAACAAAAATAAAAAGAAACAAGCTTTGATCCCTTCAAACAAGAACACAAAGCCTCAACTGCACCACAGTCACAGCCAAAATGAGCTGCAAAAAATGTGCTTTTTGAAATTTGAAACCCCCTTAAGGTAAAGCTTTGGAATTCCTTCCTCTCAATGGAAGCTGCAGATGTCTCTTCCTTGCAAGTCCGACCAAATTGTTTGTGGAGAGAGAAACAAAGAGATAGAGAGAGAGAGAAAGGATCAAAAAGTAAGAGCTTGGTATGAGTAGCAGTTAACTTTGCCGCTTCTAAAAGCAAACAAATGAGAGAGACAGAGAAACATTGACAGAACCGACTACCGAGCTGGTCATTTCTTTTAGTTTAGTACTCTGCTAATATTACTGTCTTCTCTTCACTTCACTTCACTTCTTCACCTTTCAATTCTAGGAATAATGAAAACATAATAAAAATAAAAATAAGAAGCAGACCAAAAACAGAGAGAAAAAAGGGGTGAATACTGAATAAACAAAAATAATGACAATAATAGCAACAGTACAATAGTATAGTATACCCTTTGTTTGCATGAAGAGTAGAACTTAGATGGGAAAGTTGGTGCAATCCACAGACACTTTTTGACGTTTTTGTTTGTTGCTTTGTAACACGTGTTGTTACATTGACAACAACAAACCCTGATACAGATAGATACTGCTTCCCTTGTCCTCTGTCTCTACACTCACTTCCTCTAGTGAACATATTTTATTGCCTTCATTTTACTTTTTCTCATTTTTTTATTATTACTATTTCAACAATTTTATCTATCATCTTTTCCAAATCTACTCAAAAAACTTGTGCAATTTAATTTATTTGGTATTTAAGAAAAACTTGGATGGCACTTTATTATCATCCTCTCAGGTCAACAAATTCATTATTCTAATACAATATCTATATAACACGGATATTGATACGACAATACAGATATATACATATAATTTTTAAAATATAAGACATGAATATATAAATATGTATAATTTTTAAAATATAAAATACGAATATACAAATTTATATATTATATAACTATGAAATATATAAATTAATAATAAATATTTATATGTATAATAATAAAAATTTATGTACATAAGTATATTTTAGATTTTTTTTATCATAAAAATGTTTTTATTACAAATTTAAAAGAATTTGTTCCGTGTTTTTATAATTATAATAAAAATTTATACAATAAAATTAAATTTTTAAAAAATTAATATATTGTTTTTAAATCGTGTTAAAATTGATAAAAATTCAATAAATATTTTTTAAATTAAACACCTCGTCGATGCCTAACCTACGAATATTGTATCTAATACGTATGTCAATTTAAGAGGAATATTTAAACATCAGTGTAATAACCTTCTACATTTTTATATAAGTATTAAGGGTAAGATTATACATTAACCAAATCTTATAATCATAATAATTTGATTAGTCTCAATAAAAACATAATTTGTTGAAATCATAAGAATGCTCTATTTTTGTTTAGAGTAGAAGCATGTTGTTGATTCCAACAGTAAGAAAGAAGAAAAGGAGTCACATCATCCCAGGCATGAAGAAAAAAAACTGAAAATGGACATGCAAGGTGATAAGGTTTGGATATGAATAGAAAGTTCCAAAAGTTACCATGCAAGTTAAGAGCATGTGACCCTGCACAACCTCACAATTGTAGGGCATGTGCCCTTTCATCTTCTTCCATTAATGTGTTGGGAAATGGAGCTAAACCCATGTCAACCCATGTCATTTGCTGCTTCCTACTCCAATCTATATATATATATATATATATATATATATATATAAGAAAATATTATAAAACAAAGCAGAACTTTCAGAATTTATATTTTTTTTCTACGTAAATATTATACATGCAAAACTAACACAATGAATTTGAAGAGAAACCACTACGATCTGTTTACATGAAAAATGAACTGTGAATTTCTTGCTCTCCTCAAGTAAGAAATGAAATATGCTGATACAAAGAAAAAATAATAGACAATTTCCTTAAATCTGCTTATAAAATTTAGTTACTATATTAACTAAAATTGAATATTATTTAAAAAATATATATTTAAATTAATTTTTATTATTCATAGATAGGTTTTAAAATTAATATCTAATTAGATATCAATATTATTTTAGCTATCAATTACTTAAATTCTAGAGACTTTATATTATTTTTTCTTAATTCAAACAATTTCACCATTTATTTATTTTTTTCTTTCCATTTTTCACTCTTTAATCCAGAGAAAAGCTTACTCTGAAAATTAAAATTCTATTATGTTTTTTATTTCTTATATTAACTGTAAAAATCTTGTAATGGTCTTGCAAATTTAAAATATTTATATATATTTAGTTCATTAAATTTGAAAATTGTGATAATTTTTTAAAATTTACTCTTTAGCAACTAAAATTAATTAGTTCAATTCTTCAAATGTAGTATTTAAAAGTTAAAAATGTATTTTTTTTTTCAAATTTAAAGGACTAAAAAGCTTTAACAAAATGGAGAAAAAAAAATAGATTCATAAAAAGTATATGTTAACGATTTTTTAATTAGGGTAACACTTTTGGAATAAAATATTTTAAAAAAAGCATGACGTTAATAACACCTAGCTAGCAAATATTTTTGCTTTAACTTTTCTGTGGATTTTGTGGCAGAGCTTTTCCATATCATTATACTTTTCAAAAGTTTTTTTTTCATTTTTCACGATTAATATTTTTTTATTTTCATTTCTCTTTACTTTTTCAGACGAAGTTTCTTTTTTAATTTATTATTAGTAGTTCGATTATGACATAATTATAATATAAGCTTTTTATACGATAAAGAGATAAGGAATTTCTCTCGTGGGACCCTACCCTATAACTATAGGACAACAACACAACCCTCATAAAGTTAAGTAAGCATTGCATTCATGATCATAAAGAAAAATAGTATATGATATATGAATGGGTTCTTCTATTAATGTCGTTATTGATACACAATAATTATTAGTTTTAGTGATAATTAATTTTTACTAAGAATTTCATTCATATTTTTAGTAAGATGTTTTCTTTTCTGATTTTTTTTATACAAGATTATAAGTTGGATTTATCAAAAATAAATAAATATTATAAATAATTATAAATATAAATTTTATGACGTATTACTTTTTTATAAAAATTTTATATGTTAAACATCATTATATAACTTGATATATCACTTTAATAACAACAATCATATATAATTACATAAAAAAATTATTAAAATATATATATATATATATAAATATGAGAGAATTATAAATTTTATGACGTGTTTGATTTTAAAAAAATAATAAAATAATAAATGAAAAAAAAAGTAGAGATTATTATGTAAAAATGATAAAAAAAATGTATACAAAATAATATAAATATTCCAAGTAAAAAATAAAATAGAGGTAACAGCATTTTTGTTATTTAATTATAAAACTAAATTTTGTATTCTATTTAGGATATTTATGCGTGAAAGTTATACAATATTGTTTAACAAATTTTTTTATTAAATGACATGGTGTGGCACATGCTTAAGAGGAATTTTTTAATAAATAACATTATTTAACTGGTTCATACCAATAAAAAAAACATTTTTAGGTACAAATATAGTTAAAATCTGATTTTAGTGATTTTTTTAATAAAAATTTGTAGGTTAGTTATCACTATGCAATTTAGCATATGAGACACCTCAAACAGCGATCATCAGTCATCATATAAAAATAATATTTATTTAAAAAATAAAAAAAAATACAAAAATATAAATAAACTATACCAAAACACATACTAACAATAACCATATATTACTAAATTTTAATAATTTTAATTTTAATAATGAAGTAATTTTTTATTACAATTATTATACCTATACATAGAATATAGTAAAACTACAATTTTAACATAAAAATCCATTAAGTAATCAATCATATCTAGAATATTTTTACCAAACATGATTTGGATGGCTCGGGGATTAGTTTTATAAAGGATGAGAGTAATGGTGTTCATTAAATTATTTTTTTATAATATTGGAACATTTCTAAAATATTTTCCTTTAATTTAATTATTTTTTATCGATAAAAAACTTATTCAAACCTTTTCTAAAAAAATATTTTTCGCTTATATATCTTGTTTTTTAAACATAATTTAAATAATTAATATAGAAGTGAACAATAATTTTTAACATTTGTGATTAAACCATGATATAAAAATCTTTTAGCACTGTGCATATATCATTTTATCACTAATTACATTATTACAAATTTATTGAATAAAAATTAATTTTAAAAATAAAAATAATTAATTATTATATTGACTAAATTAGATACTAATTTTAATTTAGAGACTTAAAAAATTTATTAATATCTAAATTAATTTTTATTATTAATAAATAATTTATAAATTGGTATTTAATTAGCTACTAAATTTTTCGCTATTAATTATTTATATTCTAAAGTTGATAGTTAAAACTTTAGTAATTAATAAGATACTAGTTTAGAAACTATTTATCAATTATAAAAATTAATAGAGATACCAATAGTTTTTTTAGTCTCTAAAATAGTATATAATTTAATTAATAAATTTTATCTTTAAATTTAATTTTTATTTAATAATTTTTTTAACTTAATTTTCATATATATATATATATATATATATATATATATATATATATATATATATATATATAAGAATTGAGAAGGATATAGTAAGTAATGGTGACATGTGGTCCTCTCCTAAAATTGAGGGCAACTTGGTAGTTGGGACCTTTGAATGGAGTTAGAAAAATCCCAAACATGGCTATTCTTTTATTCTACAAAAGTAAATGTGCTTAAGGAATTTAGATACAAATGTTATTATCATTAAGTTGATTGATGTATTTTCTAATAATATTTTTTAATTTGTGATATTGATTCTGATAATAATGACTGAAATGTGATTTATTGTCAGAGCAAAAATTATAGCATAAACTATAGGTGTAATTAGGATTACTTAAAAATATAATACTCTAACAATTATAATTTAATTGTGATTTATAAAAATGTTAAAATGAATTGAAATTTGTGAGTGAATTTGATTTATCACAAAATTTAGTTAAATTATGTTGGAGAAAATATACTTATTTAAATATGAGTTAAACTAAATATGAATGAATTAATTTGTAAATTAAACAAATTTAAATTCAGTTGAAAGACAAACAAGTTCAAACTTGTTATGTTATGTTTTATTTATAGATAACAATTTTATTTTTCATCTAATTTATTATTAACAAAAAATATTAATAAATATAAATTATCTAAATATTTTTTTTATAGAGAGAGGGGTTTTGACCTAATTCTCCCTATTTGTTTGTATTTATTTTATTTTATTTTTAATAATATAGCTAAGATATAAATTTTGATAATGATACCTAACATAATAGTTTTTATATAAATAAATAGATTAACTTGTAATTTACAAATATTTAATTTAAAATATTTATATAATATATATATATTATTAAAATGATTTATATAGTGATGTTTTTTTATTAAAAGGTAGGGTTTATATAGTATTATTCATCTTTTAAGGTTACGAGACTATTGACCCATTTGCTCAAAATGATGGATATACAAGACATTTTGTCGTCTTTGGAGTATTAGAAATCAAGGACGATTTTTTCCATCATTAGAGATTTTGGTATTCTTTTATCTTTGGATGAGAATACTACGAGAAAGAACATGAGAATGTTTACTAGAGTCCTAGTGGATATTAATACGATGTCCTCTCTTCGCGATTACATATTGGTTGAACATCCAGAGTATACTTTTGTAACTGTGGAATTCATAAATCATTCAATTTATAGATAACAAGCAAACAAATATAGTAGTGACGTAGCATTTATATTTATGAGGAAAAAAAAAGTAATACAAAACATTTAGATAATATTTGTGATTATAAGGGTTAAAAATATAGAATAATTGAATGTAGTTATTTCATCTCCATAGTTTATACAAACCTTTAACACATTTTTTTATTACATAAATTAATAACTTTAATTTTGATAAGAAAACAACATTATTTAAACAACCAAAACAAAACTATATATAAGCCATATTTTCCTAAAATGATTTTATATTTATTTATAATTTCCTATTAATCAAACAATTTCAAGAAAATATTTCTATTTTGCTTAAATTTGTTCTTTTCATTTTCTCTTTTCTGAATTTCTTCTTCAAACTATAAAATGGATTGGTTGAAAGCTTGGAATTTAATAAACAATAAATATGATGAAGGTACTAATGCAGTATACAATGTGGTGATAAGAGAGCCACGTGTACATATGGCCCACTTAACATGTAGGGCCACGTCAGCATAAATTAGGGTTGTAGTAAAACATGTCAAACCCTACATCGTACAAATGACCTGTCACAGACCCTCTTTATTAATTTAATTTATTTTTCATTATTTGTGTGTCAACATTTTTATTTAATGGTAAAATCTCATTCATTATGTTAGACATCGTACGGTTACATTCAAGAATCTGTATTTAATTTTAAAAAATACGGAAAAACTTGTCAGATAAACAACAAATTATTAAAATAATATTTTTTTATAGTCTCAACTTTAAATTTTTTTGTGTGTGTTTTAATAAAAAAAATATTAAAATAGAATCATCGTAAAAAAAATTATGTAATAAACATAATTTTAATATTGTTTAAAATATTAAAATATTTCATATTAATTTGTTGAGATAAATGTTATAATATTATATTGTAATTTACTTTAAAAATTTATTTGTTACATATAAATAATATCGATAAAAATTAATTCTAATAATTTTTTCATGTATTTAGAAGATTTAAAGTTTTTATTAAAAAAAATAATAATTTAACTTTATACTAGACTAAAAACATATTTAATATTTAATGTTCATTATATCAATTTAGAAGATTAGTAAAGAAATGAAAATAATATA
The DNA here is from genome assembly GCF_051622355.1 of Phaseolus vulgaris. NCBI lineage: Eukaryota > Viridiplantae > Streptophyta > Magnoliopsida > Fabales > Fabaceae > Phaseolus > Phaseolus vulgaris. The sequence goes on along the minus strand of NC_143501.1, from coordinate 2,901,584 downwards.
TAGTTAAAAAAAATACATTTCTTGGTACACTTTAATGGCTGGCCATTTATTTTCTTTTTGCATAAAAATTTATGAGCATATTTATATGGTTGCTTGTTTATATTATAAAAGAGAAAGAAACAATAGAGAGGAAAATGACATTTTTTTATTACAATATGGATAGATAGAGACGTAGTATTTATCCATAATTTAATGAATAATATATATGTGGTAATAATATTGAAGAATTGTTCATTTTTAGAAGCATGAAAAGTATATATTAAATGAATATGAATGAAATTATATACAATAGAGGCTACAAAGGAACACACATTTTGATGTTTTCTATGAATCACGTTATGTAATATTCGTTTATGTGATGAAGAAGAATTTGTGTGTAGCGTGTACTCTTTGGTGTCTAAAATGTTTTGTATTCTTTGGTTGTGTAGTTAGTACAAGTTATCCCTCTCTTTGTACTTATGCTAAGGGAAAGTATATATTTCCCTCTCTATCTTTTCATTTCCATGTATAAGAAGAAAATGTTTTTTTATAGGATATTTCTTGTTGTAATTATATATGTACAAGTTATACCATTATAAAAAAAATTATTAAATAATAACTAAATTGAAAGGTAAAAAATAATTGGTCACTGTATTAACTAAATTAGATAATATTTTAGAGAAAAAAAAATTATTGGTATTTACAGTGATTTTTATTATTAATACAAATTTATAAATTGATATCTAAATTAGTTACCAAAATTTTAATTACTAGCATTTTAGATTCTAGATTACTCTGTAAAAAAATAGTAGAAAAACTAATTTAGAATTTAAAATAATTAATAGTTTTGATAGTTAAATATCAGTTTAAAAATTATTTTATATTTTTTTTATAATAGCAACTAATTTAGATACTAATAATTTTTTTTTATAAAATAGTATATAATTTAATTAATATAATAATTAATTATTTTATTTTAAAATTAATTTTTATTTAATAATTTTTTTTTATAGTGTACATTAAACATTCAAACCTATCCCAAGATTGGTTACTCAAACCATTTTATCAAATCCAATGGTTTGTCATTTTTTTCAAAACAATTTCTTTGTTATTAATGAGAATTCCATTTTTATTTCTTCCTATCTTAATTAGTATTTATTAATATTCAATTTGACCTAAGAAAATATAGAAAAATTCAAATTATTAGAAAATTAATCATATTACTATGTTTTTGAAATAAAATATTATAATTATCCTTATTACATTTGTTAATTTGTAGGGAATATGCTGTAAAATTATAGATCTTTATACTTACAGTACAAGAAAACACATGAAATACAAACTAATTTCAGAGAAAAAAAAATTAGTTGCTATAGTAACTAAATTAGATACCATTTTAAAAACTAAAAAAATGGTTTCTAAATTAGTTTATATTATTGTTAAATGGTTTCTAAATTGATATTTGATTAGCAACCAAAGTTTTAACTACCAATTATTTAGTTTCTAAATTTGGTTGCAAAAATCTTGGTTGTTAATTAGATACCAATTTAGAAATTATTTAATAATAATAGAAACTAATTTAGAAATAAAAAAAAAGTCTATAAACTGATTTCTAATTTAGTCACTATTTATTTTTTGTCACTAAAAATTAGTTTCTATTTCATGATTTTCTTGTAGTGTTAATTTTACGATATAAAATATAAAACTTTATAACAAAATTGACATAATAGTATATATTTATTTCTTTCACCCTTACAATGTATTTTTAATAAGAGACATAAGTATAATATTTTAAAAACTTAGGTACATGTATTAAAGTTGGACCTATGGAAAAGCATTTGGCTATGGTTTGGAAGTGAATGATGGTGGACTCAATGGATCAAATGTTATGAATGAGTCTAAAGTTAGGTGGTTGGATTTTTTTGTGGAGGAGAAGCATGCACATTCTATCCTTCTTTTTCAAAATCTCATTCTACTAATTATTGCATAATATCAAACACTATTAACCTTTCATACTATTATGTCCACCAAATTCTTTACTCTTCAACACACTTTTTATATTATTTTCTTAATACTATAAAAGTGTCTAAATTTGCTAATTGATAAAACTTATACTTATTTCATAGGTGGTGAGAAAAAAAAAATACTTATCTTTTTCTATATTGATTCTTTATGTTTAATAATACTATATGAAAATGATTAAATAACAAATAAACTTAAAAATAAAAATAGTTAGTACTATATTAACTAAGAGACTAAAAAATTATTCTACTAACTACTAAAGTTTTAGAATATAAAGTAGTTAGTAGCTAAAATTTTGATAGTTAATATAAAATTAGTTTATAAATTTTTATTAATAATAGAAATTACTTTAGATAAATAACTGTTTAGTTTATAAATTAATCTTTGATTTAGTTAATATAGTAATTAATTATTTCAATTTCTAAAATTAGTTTTTATTTAATAGTTTTTTGTAATATTAAAATTACTTTTATTTTTAATATATATATATATATATATATATATATATTAGAAAAAGCTATTATTTTTTTATAATATTGTTTAAAAGTTACCTTTTTATACATCTTTAAAATTATCGTTGACAAATTAAACACATCCTTAACAAAATTACATGTATTATATTTGATAATAATAATAATAATAATATAGAAAAATGTTTAAAAATTGTTTTAGATTGGGTTACATGATTTTCTTAACTAAAATGATTGTATAGTTTTTATTTGAAACTCTTATATTAAAAATGAACTTATTTTAGAATAAAGATAATTTCCATCTGACTAATTATTTTTTATCTTTAAATTTAATTATTATTTAATATTTTTTTTTATAATTTACTATGTAAAAGACTTGTGAAAAAGCAAAAGAAGTTGTTAAGTATGTTACATCTATCCAATTATTTCTTGTCAAACAAACAGTTCCTTATCAAAGCAAAGTTGACCCTAACAAATTTTTTTGAAAATAATGCAATTCATGGTCTAACTATCCACTTAATGAATTGAACATAAACACTATACAATAAAATTTGGATAAAGATCTTGAAGATTGAAAGCAACAGCCATAGTAATTACTTGAGAAAAAAGAGAAAATTCTCTTGTTGAAAGCTACTATTGATCACTCTATTGATTGTGACAAAAATGCAACTAGTTTTGGACTCATTGGTTAAAATTTTCTAAACTTATAATGCACTCCACTTGTAAATGTGGAATCTTAACTCATTTTGATGCAAAAGTCTTGAGAAGTGGCTTTCAAATAGTTCCAAGCATGGAAGCTTTGTTTGGATGATGTGGAAATTGTGACAAGATTTTCGACCAAGAACAAGATTATTGGTGTGCCTTTTCATCTAAAACGTGGATCTCACGGCTTGGTTTGTAGGGAAAGAAAAAGGGAAAAAAAGAAAAGGTTTTTTCATTATATTTATGTACTTTTGCTTTTTGAGAAAATAAAGGATTTGGAATTGTGCTTTTGGGGTTGGAGTTGCTAAAATCTTGCTTTCAACAATTGTGATTTCATGCTTTTTTTTTAGTTTCTAATCATGCAATGACTTCAAGAATTTTAGTGAATTTTTTTAGATAATTTTAGTGCATTTTTGGAATTCTTATATAAGATTAACACTGATATTTTTTTTATTAAAAAAAATTATTAAATAAAAAGTAATTTTAAAAATAAAAAATAATTAGTTGCGATTAAATTAGATACTATTTTATATATTAAAAAAATTATTAATATCTAGATTAGTTTATATTATCGATAAATAGTTTTTAAATTTGTATCTAATTAGCTATAAATGTTTGAGTTAACAATTTGAAATTTGAATAATGGATAATTAAAACTTTGGTAGCTGATTAGATATAATTTAAAAATTATTTATTGATAATATAAATTATTTTAGATATTAATAATTTTTTAAATTTTTAATATGATTTAGTGTAAAACATTTAATTATTGTTTATTTTTAAAATTACTTTTTATTTCATAATTTTGTAATAATGTTTATATAAAGATTTGTTTATATAAAGATTTATTTAATGGATTAATATTTTTAATGTATATCTTTATCAATAAATCATGTCATACTATATTGTTTGATGTGACTAAGAATTGAAAAAAATGTTTATATTATTGAAACTTGATAATATCCTTATTCCACAATTCATTACAAACCATTAACTAAAATGAATGTTTTTTTTTTTAGTTTTTCTTAATCTAAATTTTTGTCTCCATATAACACTTTTATAATACTTCATAATTAATTAGAAACTATATTTTGAATTATGTAATTTATAAAATAGTTCTGAATTATAAAATCTGAATTAGAATATATGATTTGGAATATCAAATAATAAAATCTGAAATATAATTTCAAATTTATTTTATATTACAAAATCTAATCTACATTACTTCAAATCGTATCATAAATATATTGTTTTGAAATATAGTTTTGAATTATATAATTTATAATATAATTTAAAAAAATTGTTCCGAAATACTAATTTCTAAACTATATTAAAATAATATACAAACTTATAAAATAATAAATCTATAATATATTTTTGAATAGATTGTTTCATAGTCTATCTGAAACACCACAGTATGAAAGGTCTTCAACGTATTTCAAGGAGTAAATTTTTTTTATTTAAATAATAGACAAAAGTATTTTAGTAATTACATTATAATAATTGGGATGAAAGAAAAAAAAAACATATAGAAAAAATGAAGGAAGAAAAATGTTCTCACATTTTCTTGTTAAAGACGGGCTTTTTTGGACCGACCCATTTGCGTCCAACACTTATTTGGTAGGTGCTGATTGCTTTCTGCACCACCTTAATTTAAACCTGCACCCCATAGTTTTCAAAAATATTATTTTAATCTTCTTTAAAGTGATTTCTGGATCATCTATTTTGGAATCCTTTTGAAAATATTTTATGAAAAATAATTCAGAATAAACTTTTCACCCAATTATGGGGTACAAATGAAAAATTGGGGTGCAGGAAGTATTTCCCAGTAGGTCTTAGCAACACTTTTTAAAACAAATCTGAATATAAAATATTTTTTAATGTAAAAGAAAATTAAATTTAATACTATTTTCTTCTTTTGTGCGATACACAATAATTAAATCATTTTATAATTTTATTCCTAAATTCTTCCCTGCACCATACCATTTTTAACTTACACCAAACAATACTATGTGAAATGTTTTGTGTGTCCTTAATGAATAATGTAAAATATCTATTTTATTCTTAATGAAATAAAACGTAAGTTTTCACTGTGTCAATGCATTCTCCTAAAGCAACCCTTACACGTACTTAAAGCACGACAACACCCAACACACACCACTGAGTACCTAAGACACGATGGCGGAGAGAAGGAGAAGGGTTGTCATCACAGAGGAGTTGGAGAAAAGCTCTGATTACGAGAGTTGTGTTTTTCTATTCTGGACTTGTATATCTAGAGTTGTACCGGATGCTTATGTCCGAAAGGTTATAGTACATTTTTGGCATCCGGATATGGATATTCGTAGGTGTTCTGGATGTGAAAATCCATAAGTTCAGGAATTATGGATGATTCTGAATGTTGAAATTTAGAAGTCAGTGACGTGTTTTTTTCTTTTGTTTTTTGATTGATGGAAAATATACTGACACTTCTGGATGCCAATATTCATAGGCAAATATGTGACTTCTGAATATTGACATCCGTAAGCAAATATGTGACAAGGGCAAAGTTGGGTTTAAAAATTTATGTTGGGTGCATATAGAAAATGATATGGTGCAGGAAAAAATTGCCTTTTTGGAAAAACTTGTCTTTGACTTGATTACTGGGCCTTTAGCCTTTTTGTGGGCAGAAAAGTTTGGCTAAGAACAAAAAACTAGAAAATCAATTTTTGATAGACTTTTTTTCTTTTTCAACTTCGTAAATTCTTCTTAGACCGATAATAATAAAAACAACTTTCTAAAATTCTTATGTTTTCTAAAATTTATTCGAGAAAAAAAAATTGTTTCAGAAAACTAAACAATAACTAGAAACAGAAAAAGATTTGTTTATAGAATAAGTAATCAATGATGATTTTCATTGATTGAAATAAAAACTTTTACATTGATATTTACTTTATTTTTAAATTACTACTATTGAATTTCTTACTCAGATTTTGATTTCGGTTTTGTTGAATAATATTTAATTTTTCGGGTTTTTTAAAAATTTCATTATCGTGTTTGACTTATTATTCAAATTTAAATACATTTTTCATGCTCAATTGTCATGTTTATAGATTTCAACCTTTGATGAATAACTTGAACCAATTATTCATCTCAATATAAATATTTTTTTTAATATAAAATATTTTTATTTGATCAGATTTTTAAACATAATAAGTTTTCATTTATTTTAAATTGAAAACACAAATCTTTGTTTTTCAATGTGATTTTATCAATAATATTGGTGAAGTCGGTTAAGAAAAATATTTATCTTGATTTAATTAAGTTCATAACTAATGTTTGAATAACTTGATATAGGTTTCCGAATTTTTCTTGGAATAGAATAATACAATAAGAAAAATTAACTTTAACTTTCAATATTACTAAACTAAAAAATCTAGATGTGGAGTAAACATGGTTCCAAGTCTCAATTTCTCTTGGAGGAATTATCAAAATTTCTATTGCAGGGATATTATTTCATCAAATTGTTTGATTATATGTTGTGTGAACATGTAAAAATATCACATTTTGATATAGTTTGGTAGTTAATGGTTGTTTTTTTTATGTTGAAAAGGTTTTTGAATGTTATGTGATTAAATGGTATGATGTGTGAGTGGTATCGTATGAAATTGATGTCATACATTTGGAGACAGTGCATGAGTTGTTGTTTGATGGTATATTAAATATGAAAATTCTATGTTTAACCGATATCCTATGACTTTAGCGATTATTTAAGTCATGTTGACTAAGATATCATGTGGTGAGAAGATAATGAGAGAGTTCATACACCCGCTATAAACACACGATATTGTATGTTTGAATTACCCCAATCCTTTACATGTGGATTAAATGTTAATACTTGGTAGAGACATACTTAACGAGTCTTTCATAAGACTATAAATCCATATGCAATCAATATTATTAAAATGAAATTATAGTACCGAGGATGGAAAGGAAATCAAGGTTCTATAATTGTTTGCAAATGGATGTATGTGTAGTCAGTATGATTTAAATGAGATCAAAGTACCAAGGATTGAAAGGAAATTAGGATACTATGATTGCAAATAGATTAATGTGTAGTAAATATGATTGAAAAATCAAAGTAATGTGAATTGAACGAAATTCAATGATTGTGATTGAAAATATATTCATCTATAGTCTATATAAATAATGTAATTGATATTGAAATTTTATATGACAATATTTGATATTGATTCTTTTTGTATGTTATGAAATTTCTTTTCATTAACTTATCCTTATTTCTCTTATTGTCGTGTTGCGAAATTGTGAATTGCGATAATTGTATTACATATACAACTAAATACTAATACACGTGCATAAAGACCTTAAATATTTTAGTTTTATAAATATATTTTTTATATAAATCATGTTAAACATCACTATGCAACTTGACTAAGCTGACACCCTAAATAACAACAATCATCGTCATCCCATGAAAAAAGTTGCAGAAATCGACACTTTGGAACACCAACAAAGATAAACACCCTAATTAAAAGGTAAACAACCACGATTAAAAAAAGATGTTGAATTTTGACAACAAATCTTACAGAAGTACTCATAATAAAAAAGTTACTCTTAGAATTATTAACATATTAACTCGAAAAATCACCATATATTTTAATAATATATTATGAATATTTTTTAAAAAAAATAAATTTTATAAAGGATTTGAAATTATATTCACACATTTTTGAAATATTACAAAACGGTGTGTCAATAAAATACAAATACTTAATTCATCCCATAAATAACATTTAATGTTATTCATAAATATATGCGTCACACTTTATGGAAACCTCACAACATTTAAGACAATGTTACGAACATATTTCAATACTATATTAAAAGATAAAGTTGTCATAATTATATATATATTTTATATATATATATATATATATATATATATATATATATATATATATTCAACAATAAATTAGTAGTAAGAGATAAATGAGTTTACATTAAAATTTCAAAGATAACAATTATTTTATTATATCAATTACTTGAAACGTAAGTAAAATAAATTAACCTTTAATCTTATTTTAAATTAATTAACAAAAGGTACATCTAATTCTTTATTAGAGAATCGTTAAATATTTGTAGTGTATTTATTATAATCTTCTCTCATTTTCATTAATATATGTATTTAATAAATATTTAATTATAATATTATGAAAATCTTCCTTCATGAAAAAAAATACACTTTAGACAATTTTTTTTTAAAAATATATACATTTTAATTAAATGTATTACATTAAATACTAGCACCATCAGATAACCATGCAATGTTTGATAAAGAAGTAGTAGAACACCATTTATCATTTTAAAAATTAATAAGAGTACATGTACCAACAGCCCAATAAATATGATCAAGAATGGTTTCATAAAACTGCTCCAGACCAAATAGATGATGATCTATAAACCATTCTAACATCTTTATATTTTGATTTAAGAATTTTGGCTTTTAGAATAAGAGACCAAAACTTGTCACTATAAGCAAAATTCCAAGCAAACTTAAGAAGATACACATTATTTTAAATGGTGATAATCTTCAAACCTCCATTCTGAAGAGGAGAACAAATCTTAACCCAATTAATTGTAGCTATGCCTTTTTTCAAAATATCACCCGTCCAAATAAAAATTCTACACCACTACTCGACTTGCTTAAGAATTGAAACCGAACATTTATACATATCAAAACTATAAGCTAGAAATTCAGTAATAATCATATTAACCAATTGAATTCAACCCATCATGCTCAGAGATTTCTCTTTCCAAGATGCTAACTTCAATTTAACTTTATCAGTAAAAGGTTGCAAAATTCGACACTTTAGAGCACAAACCAAAATAGGCACTCATAAATAATTAAAAGGTAAACAACCATGACTACAATAAAGAGAACGTTTCAATTTTGACAACAAATATTACAGAAGTACTCATGATAAAAAGTTATTCTAAAAATTATTAACAATATTAACTCAAAAAATATCATATATTTTAATAATATATTATAAATATTTTTTAATTTTTTTTTTTATAAAGGACTTAAAATTGTATTCACACGTTTTTAAAATATTACAAAATAGTGTATCAATAAAATACAAATACTTAATTCATCTCATAAATATCATTTATGAATAATATTATTTATAAATATACACGTCACACTTTATCGAAACTCATAACATTTTAAGACAATATTTTAATGTTAGGAACATATTTCAATACCATACTAAATATAAAGTTATCACAATTATATATACGTTTTATATATATATATATATATATATATTTTTTTTTTTTTCTTTCTATAATAATAAGAGATAACAATTATTTTATTATATCAATTACTTGAAACGTAAGTAAAATAAATTAATCTTTAATCTTATTTTAAATTAATTAACAACAGGTACATTTAATTCTTTATTAGAGAATCGTTAAATATTTTTAGTGTATTTATTATAATCTTCTCTCTCATTTTCATTAATATATGTATTTAATAAATATTTAATTATAATATTATGAAAATTTTCCTTCATGACAAAATTACACTCTAGACAAAAATTCTTTTTTTAAAAAATATATACATTTTAATTAGATATAATTACGTTAAAATTATTTTAAAATTTAATTATAATAATGTTATAATTAGATAATATTATTTACAGTAATTAAACTAAATATAAATCTCACATTTTGGTTTATCTATTACTTGAAATATACGGTTAACCTTCCTATTAAAAAAATACATTTAAAAAAAATTATATTTTACTTTATACTTTTCTTAAAACTTGTAGTTTTAATAAGTATCTAACTTTTGATTGCATCATTGTTGTTTATATTTTTTTTATTAGATTAATAACAATATCATTTTAAAAAAAATGTTAAAGAACTAACACAGTGTAGCTAAATGATTTTTAATATATGCCTTTTTCCCTTATAATTAAGTAAGAAGAAGTAAAAAAAAAAAAGTTTTGAACATTATTAAAAGTGTTTAACTAATTTGACATGCTTTATATTTGTGCAATGATACATATCTTTAACAAAGTATTAGATAAATGTTAGATTTTTTAACACTTAAATAATTTTAATTAGTTAATTTTAAATAAATACCTATAAGATTATTTATTATTGGTAAAAATACTTAAATATGAGTTAATTTTTTTATAATACAAATATTCTTTTAAATCCCCAAATATGATAAAAATAATGTTCTTTTGACATGTAATGACATTTTTTTTGTCAAACACAAAGAACTAAAATTAAATAATTTTTTTATAATTAACCAAAAGTATATTTTTCTATAAAAAAATTATTTAAGCATAGTTAAACCTCAAAATATATTTATAAAAAACATTGGTGTAGGACTTTTTCTAAGTATATGTTAACACCACAAACACTCTTTCTCCTCACAAACTTATAATAATTTCTTAGATAATGACATTATAAATCCTACCTCTATATAGGAAGCAACTTTGAAAATGACCAATGATATCATCAAGGAAAAGTCAGAATCTATAAAACCTGATACCATTGTTATCAAAATTTGTCTAATTAAGGTTGAATTTAAGGAAGAATATATTTGAAATTGGAAAGACATTTTGATAGTGAAATATTTACAAAAAAAAGTACATTTTGTGTAAAAATTCAAAAGGGTATTTATAGACATTTTTTTTTTATATATTTTCAGTCTAAAAATTAGTTTTCAAAAGGGTTAACAGAAATTCAAACATGCTAAAATATTAATATTTTAGCATTATTCAAACATACTAAAAAAAGTTAATACTACTATTATAATTATCTAAAAAATAATGAAATATTTCTTTGATATTTTTTTTTTACAAATACAAATGCTCATAATCATTTTCTTTGACATTAGAAAATTGTTGAAACAACACCACTCGGATAGGAACTAGAATTTCTTTGAGTTTAAATTTCACTAATGAAAAAACATGATTAAAAAAATTACAAAAATAAAATGAGTGTTTTTTTCATAAAGATTAATCATTCAATAAAATCAAAAAATTCTTCAATCCACTATAAATATTATGTAAAAAAAGTAAAATAGAGAAATATCTCCTCTTGGATTTTACAAATAAAGATGACTATTAACTATTTTTTTTTTTGTTAGAAAATTGTTGAAACAACACTATCTGGGTCTCTTGAACATGTGAGTGTACTTAAGTTTTTTGATTAGTTTTTGGGAGTTGTACTCTTGACCAAACAAAAAACCTAAAAACACAGTGCAGGTGAGACAGAGACATATGAATGAGTAGACATGTTTTGTTTGGCCATTACCTAATGGTTCTCCTATGTTTCATCATGCTTACTTGAATAATAGAGATCCAATAATAATGATGCCATAAATACTTAAATTTCACACTCAATACCATAGTTTATGCCACAAATTGCTAAGGTAAATAATTAATCATTGAATAGGAAAAAAATTAGCATTATTAATGATTTGTGTGAAAATCTTAAATTAAGTGTGGTATATTTAATTTTAATTTAACTATTATTTTTAAAATTTAAAGAAAACATTAACTATTAATTTGTTTCAGCTAATTTTTAACTAGTTTATATGTATTTATTGTAATGTAGAAATAGAAGAGTAAAGTATAAAATTTTATAAATGTTCTATTAAAGTTTAAGGAAATTTATTATATTTTTGATTTCTTGAGTAAATATTAAATTATATTAAAAGAAGGGAGAGAATATACATATTTACAATATTTTCTTATCGTTAACTTGTCTGAATACAACTTTTTTTAGGTATATTTTTAAAGAGCTTACTTATTACTTACCCTTAATAGAATTATTACTATTAATATAAATTAAATTATACTTTCGTTTTCATAATTTTTATTTATGATTTCTGTTATGATTTCACTCTTCAAATTCTCTAAAAAAAACCTGTAATTATATATATATATATATTATTTTTATTCGTTTTGATATAATTAATTAAAGTATAAAAAATAAACAAATAAAATGGATGAGATGATTGAATAAAAAATATGGAATTTTTAAGAGTTTAGAAACTAAAATCACAGTAACAATAAACCAAAAATCACAAATCAATGTTGTAAATGACATTGTTTCAATCATTTATTTGATTTATTTTTATTCAAATATCTTCTATGAAACACAATTATATTTGAACTTTATAAAATTATTATAAACAGTATTTTAAATTTTTTATCAAAAATTTGTTTTTAAGACTAAAATTTAATCATTTCTTCAATATTTTGTATTTAAGATTCAAATGTAATATCATTAATTCAAGAACAAAATTTAATATAATGCCATAAGTATTATTGATGAGATTTTTTATTACATTTGGATTTTGCAATTAGTAATATTAAATTTAAACTCCAAATATGATTAAAGCATTATCAATACTTACTTATAATAGTGGGTATTATTTTCCGTTCAAAAATGTGCAATTTTAGTATTTGAAATTTTTAAATGAACAATTCTTAGTTTTCAATGAATATTAATATTAATATTTTTATTTCCCCCAAAATATTTATTCACGGAATGTTTGATTTTACAACATATATATTAAAAGTTAAAATTATTTTAGTAAAATTATTTATAATCTGTCTAAAAATATAATAATTTTCCGCCAATATAAACTTTATATTCAAGACTCAAATTTAATAAAATTTAATACCACCATTATTTTAATCTTTGTATTTAAAACTAATATTTAATACTACCATTAATATTTAAACTTTGTATTTAAAGCTAATATTTAGTTTCATTAATTAAAGTGAAACAACTTTTATGCCAAGTGGATGCTATTTTTTTTTTATTGATAGAGTTTCAAAAGACACGAAAACTTGCCGATAAAATCAAAAGAGCCGATAAATTCACCTACTTCGTTTGAAATCTCGTAGTGGACCTCGCCGCAGCATTTATTTGTCTATTATCTCTCCATTTTATTTTTCATATACATTAAAATTGTTTTTTTTTATATTATAAAAAATATTTTCAGACAAAAGAATTTATAATTAAAACGAATGATTAAAAACATTAAAAATAAACATAAAAGTAATAGTATAGGCAATTTCATCTTTTTAATTTTTAAAAAATACTCGTAAATATGATTAATATTTTAAATTTGGTAAAAAACATCATTGTTTATGTTTTATGAAAAATAAAACTAATTAAAAAAAAAAGAATGAAGAATTAATTGTTGTGTAGAATGGTAGTAATTAGCATTAGTTGATTTAATCAGTGTAATTAATATAATGAAGTGTTGTGAATGAGAAAGAGTATAAAAAAGAAGAAGCAATGTGGCTGATAATTATTCCTATGGTTTTTCATTTTCATGAATTTGTTTAAATAGTGTCCCCAAAATAAGAGAGAGAGAACAGAGTGAGTAGTGAGATTGAATCGAGGTTGAAGTGTTGTGTGTGTGTTGTGTTCTGTTGTTGTGTTGTGGCACAGAAAACGAAACAAGCTCAGAAGAACACACAGTGAGAGAGAGAGAGAAAGAGTTGTGATGTGAAATTGGAGGAAAGTGAAAACCAAGCAATCTATCATCCATGGTGGTTCGTTTGGTTGATCAGAGGAGCAATTGAATTTTTGCTGAATCGGTGTCGTTTCGATTTCTCATTTGTTCTTGTGCTAATTCTGACTTGGTCAGATTCAAGTAAACGCTTATTCTTCTTCCGACGGAAACCCTAGGTTCGTCAATTCTCAACTCTAATTTCAATTCACCTTTCTTTTCTCTGCTTAATGTGCAGTTTACCACTCTTGAATGCTCCTTTTTTTTGCCGATCATTGACTAACTGGGAATTCTGTTTTCTTTGTAGCTTTTTTGTTTGTTTTGTTTATGTTCCCTTTTTTATGTGTTGGCGATGCTGTTTGTTCTTGCTTTTATCAGTGAATTTGCGTTGATCAAATGCCTGTGGGTTGTTTTTGTTTGTTGAATTTCGTAGTTGTGTTGCTGCCGGAGCGCTGACTGATGAATGTTGAAAATCTTTGAAAGATTTTTTTTGGTTTAATTTTGATAGTTGGGGATTGGATTTGGAGGTTTATTAAGCACTTTCTTAAATTTGGAATTTGCATGGCTTAATGTCATTGGGTTGTGTATCTCATTTATTGCAACAGTCGGTGTGTGTCTGCCGTCTGAGATTTGGGAACTGGGAGCGGTGGAATAGATTTTGCATCGAAATGAAGTCCGATAATAATGACAGGTCTTGCTGAAGTAAATAAATGACAAACAATGAAAGACAGTGATTTTTTTTGTGGCTCAGTTTTTTGATAGTAATCTCTGCTTGGAGTGAGGAAGAGGGTATATTTTGATGTGTTAATAGATCTGTCTAATTTTTATGGGATCTAAACAAAAAACTATGCTCTTCAAAGCTGTAGTGTTAACGGGTAAGCATGCTGAAATGTTGTTTGTATATGGAAGAAGTCTACTGTCTGTACTTTATGCTCTGATACCAATTGTTTCCTGTGGGAGGAGGATTTTGAGAGGGAGGGTATGGGGATTTGTAGTTGAATTTTATATGCTGCTTGGAAATCCATTGCAGCACTAGAGGATACACAATAAAATGAATTCCGTATCTAGTGTTTTGAGTTCAGCAGATTCTATTAGGGAAAAACTTTACTATAAATCTTATGTTGTAGGTTGGAATTGTCCATGATACTGCAATGCTGTGTTTGCAATTGGGAGTGATTAAGGAACTAGCAAATTGATGTGTGTGGTTGAAGTGGTAAAGGTTTACTTCTAGTAACTCTGACTTTACGAAGGATCAATTACACAGATTACATTTATTTATTTGTTGCCATGGAGTAATGGATGGACACAGCTGGACCATTTTAGTTTTGCTTCTTTTTGTATGCTGGCTATTTCCTGAATCTTAGAATCTATTTTTCTGGATCAATCATGGGAAATTTACTTGGTCAGAGGTTTACGATCTCTTAAGTCTTAAATTAAATTTGTGTAAGGAAATTGTTCTTTGCTCTCCTTAATAAATAGAAGGAGAACTAAGCTTTTTGAAGTACATTATTTATTGGGAAGAAGGATGTCCACACCTTGTGTCTTGAACCATTTGGATATGCATATATCAAGAGCTAATCTTCTACCCAACAGTCATCCCAAAACTGGAATCTATTACCAACCCTCAAGGAAAACATAATTTACAAAAAATATATTTGTATGGACGAAGTTAGTGTTTTGACCTTTGTGGAGCATAAAAACAACTTTAAAGTTGATTGGAAGCTAAGAGCTTTAATTTAAAATTAAAACTGCCTGTAAAACCAGTTTCTTAAAAGCTCATTATTTTAACTGTTTCTTTACTAAAAATTTAAAACTTTATATTTTTGAAATTCTTTTTGCTCCAAATTCTCCCTTTGGGAAGAGAGAAGGCCAAATTTAGCTAGATCAAATATTTCCTAAAAAGTAGAAGCTTGGATTGCTGCGTATTCACCCATTTTTATCTAAGCCATTCCTACTATATTTGTTGCTTTGATTGGCTTAGTTTTCTTTTAATATGTAACATACATGGAATTTCAATACCTACCTAACTATTGAGGATAAATGATATTTCTATCTCAGAAAATTTTCTATATGAACACACACACCTCAATCTCCCCATGTTGTTTTCCTTAAATTCCTTGTTAATTTTCTTTCTGCTTTCAAATTTGTTGACGTGTTTATTAATGAGTTTCTAGGAATGTGATCACCGAATTACTTATCAAGCTTTGAATCACTAGTTTGGAGTTCCATGATTAGGTTGGTTTTAACTCACACAAAGAAGCATAGATAATCTTCTTCCATTTACTGATTTCTAGATGTATAGATACTTGAGAATAGAGGAATGAATGTTCACGGGAATGAAGTTTGTGCATTGATAATAGCAGCCCTTGATTAGGTACATAATGACAAACATAGAAAGGTGGATTTTTTGTAGCTCAGTTTATTGCAATTATGTGGCTTGTGGAGAGGAAGAGGGTATACTTACAAGTGTTATTAGATCTATCATAGTTAATTGAATCTAAAACACTTTTCTTTTCAAGGCTTGAGTGTGTTGTATGTTGGTATTGGCCATGACATACGCATTATTGTGTTGGCAGTTGGAGATGTACTTTAGCAACTAACAAGACTAATGTGGTTGAACTGCCGAAGGTTTAAATTCTACTGACTCTGACATTACAAAGGATGCATTAAACAAATTACATTTATATGTTGCCAAAGAGGGATGGATGTACAGCTGGAAGGTTTTAACTTTTCTTCTACTTGTATGTTGAGGAGATTACCTGAATCTTAGAATCTATTTTGCTGGCTCAATCTTGGGAAATTTCTTCTAATGAAAAGTTAAATTTAACAAGGTAAGTAAGCCTGTGCATCATCTATGCTTTGAGCCAAAAGAGCTCTTGATTGAGGATGCATGATAGAGATATGTCATAAAACAATTTGTGTTTTCCCCTAGTAGCTTAAGCTTTAGATTGCTAGTTCATGATACTTGCATTGCATATATATGCATGCATATATGATCGATATCATCTTTGTGTTATTATTGCTGGATGTGTGGATCTCACTTCTAATTCTGTTCTGTAATATTTTTTAATTTGTAGGGAGAATTGTTTAATTTTCTTGAGTAGTAAATTTTTCATTGTGACCACTGATGCAGATATTGGAGATTGACGTGATTCCCTCTTCACCTACCTATCTGCATGCAGTAGTGAATGGATTCCTCTGGTTCTTATCTCGTGCTGTTTTAGTTGTGTAATATGTTATAGTTCCTATTTAATTTATTACACCTTGCTGAATAAAAAGTAGGCAGATATCTCAAAATTCAAGTTTGGCAATACTAATTAAAATTGAATGAGAGCATTTATCAGTTACAACTTACATCATTATCAGTGTTGAAAGGAGCATTTTGGTTGTGGATAAAAGAGCTTCTTTGTAAAGTTGTTGGACGCACTTTCTAGTTTGGTTTGAGAAAAGGCAAATGCTACCAACATGGAAGTATTATAACATTGATTTCACCACTTTAGTACGTGATCAACTTGTTTTGGGTGGTGCATTTAATAATAAACATATTGATGTTATGTTATAAGAAGAAAAATGGATCATGTTTTGGAAAAAAGATTCCCTCTGAATGCAGAAGATTACAAGTTATATGAAGAAGTTGGTGAAGGCGTTAGTGCCTCTGTATACAGGGCTCTTTGTGTTCCTCTCAACGAGATAGTTGCAATCAAGGTTCTCGATCTAGAGAAGTGCAATAATGATCTGGTATGTAGATATAAATTTTCGTATTTTACATCACTTGCATTAAACTTAGATTGTGCTGCTAGTTACTTCATACTGAATTCAGTGGCTTATGAAATTATGAAAGGATGATTTCAACCATCACTATTCATTACATTGTTTGGTGCTAATTTATGTTGTTCACTCTTTAAGTCTGTTGAATCACGTGGGTTGCATTATTTGCTTTAATACAAGGATAATTTCAACAATTCAATCTCTAATTCATTGTTTGATAATTATTTGTATATTCATCCATGTGACTATATTCCATATCTGTCATGTTGGATACATTCTTATTGATAGTTCTGGAAATTATGCAGGATGGCATTCGAAGAGAGGTACAGACCATGAGCTTGATTGATCATCCAAATCTTTTACAGGCACATTGCTCTTTTACTGCTGGACACAATCTATGGGTTGTAATGCCATACATGGCAGGGGGTTCTTGCCTTCATATAATGAAGTCTGCCTATCCTGAGGGGTTTGAAGAGCCTGTTATTGCTACTTTATTGCATGAAGTTCTCAAAGCTCTTGTTTATCTTCATGCCCATGGTCACATACATAGAGATGTTAAGGTGTGATGCATTAGATATCTGCCCTCTTATTTTTTAAAACCTATGCACCCTTCTGATATTGAAAATTGAGAATGTTACAGCTATATTTCTTAATCTTAAACTAAATGGTACTAATTCATTGAATCTGAGATTTTGGTTTGCTTCATTTATGGTTCTTGTAAAGCTGTAGCTGAACCCAACAACTATTTCTTGTTTTTTTCTTTCCCTTTTCTTCATGTTTGTTGGTTTTCTGTTCTTTTTCTCTATTTTTAAATATTTGTAACTATGCAGGCTGGGAATATTCTGTTAGATTCTAATGGTGCAGTCAAACTGGCTGACTTTGGAGTGTCAGCATGTATGTTTGATACTGGAGACAGGCAACGTTCAAGAAACACTTTTGTTGGAACACCTTGCTGGTATTAAACCTCGTTTATTGTAGTTCTTCATCTGGCTACCATCATATGAATGATTGTTGAAGCAGTGAATTGTCTTTATTTCCACAGGATGGCTCCCGAAGTCATGCAGCAATTACATGGATATGATTTTAAGTAAGTGTTTTCTATTTTTTTCTTCCCTTGTAGGCATGATTAATAATTTTATTATTGTCACTGTTTTGCTCCCTGATATCTTATACTTTGCTGGGTTCTCTATTTTTATTTTTTCCTATAAACAGAGCAGATATATGGTCATTTGGTATAACAGCACTTGAACTTGCTCATGGGCATGCCCCGTTTTCCAAGTATCCACCTATGAAAGTAATTTTCTTGTCTTCGAATATTTGCAATTATGTATGAGTTGCATGTCTCTTTCTGTGAGCTCATGGTTGAATTTTTTCACTTATTTTTATGGATGCAGGTTTTGCTTATGACTTTACAGAATGCCCCTCCAGGTCTTGATTATGAAAGAGATAAGAGATTTTCAAAGGTTTGTGGTGTTTACTAAAGCACTATGTAGTTTGTAGCATATATTATTTGTATTCTTATTTTACATCTAAAATTTTTGTCATCTCTTTTCAGGCTTTCAAGGAGTTGGTTGCCACCTGCTTAGTAAAAGACCCGAAAAAGCGTCCTAGTTCAGAAAAGCTATTAAAGCACCACTTCTTTAGACATGCACGTGCTAGCAAATATCTATCTCGCACCATTCTAGAGGGCCTTGCTCCTTTAGGAGATCGTTTTAGAACGCTGAAGGTTTGCTGTTCATTTGCAAATTCCTCTATTTTATGTATAAATTGTTTGGGTTTTTGTTATCATTTCTCCTGCTTGTGTACCAGGCTAAAGAGGCAGATTTATTGGTGCAGAACAAGGCTCTTTATGAGGATAAGGATCAGTTATCTCAGGTAGGTTTATTTTAAGTTCTGCATTTAAATGCTTGCTTCTGACACTGTCTATGCAAGGTGATATTTTATGAGTACAGTTTCTCATCATGTCACTTTACTGTGTTATCGTGTCTGTGTTTTGTTGTACTGTATCCATACTTCATTTAGACCTTAAGGATTAATAATTAAGAATCTAAGGATCTGCTACATTTGATCAACTATTTCATTTACAGAAAGAATATATTCGAGGAATCAGTGCCTGGAATTTTAACCTGGAAGATTTAAAAAGTCAAGCTGCTCTTGTAAGTATTTTTATCTTCTTACTTTGTGTTATTTATTTAGTTTAATTAGTTGGCAAACTTAAACAATACTGGACATTGTTATCTTCTTGTAAAACATTTTTATGTTGTCAACAGATTCAAGATGATGACATACCTAATGAAGACGAGCCACAAAAGGATAAGAAGCAAAGAGACAGATCGGATGACTTCAGGGATCCTGCAGAGAGGTTATCATCTGTAACAGCTAATCATTCAGATGGTGCACCCACTCAGAACAAGGAGGTACTGTTATTGTCCAAAAAAGATCTAATGCTTACTTTATCTTTGTTTTTTTGAACTATAGACTTTTCTTTAAGTATACTGGACTGGATTTACATCATAGCCCTATTTTAGGATGGATTCAATAATATTCAGGATTTGGAGGGATCGCTTGCTTCATTTCCTAGTAAACCTCTTCAAGCACTTAAGTATGTTTATCTTCTCCGTTCTTTCCCTTTCAACTTTTTTTTTGAATTTTGAAGTGTTAGCAATGTGTTTGAGATTTGGGTTATGATATAATATATGTTTCCAGTTATGTGGAAGCTTGTATTTCAAGCTGAAGCAGTGCTGGTTGTATATTAGAAATTAGGTTGTTCATTTTATTTTGTTTAGTAACTATTTATGGTAAAGTACTTAAAAGTTATAACGTACAAACTGAGCCTGTGTTATCACTTTATTTCTCAATATCAATTCTTCATTAAATCTTACTATATGATGTATGTAGAAGTTTATGCAATACTGTTCTTTTAGATTCAGTTCTCCATTTATTTATAGAAATATAAAATGCTATACTTGTTTATATTGCTTTTTTTTTTTGTCTATTTAAGAATTAAAGAAAAATTTTGGATGTGGCAAATGGGATGTATATTTGAATTATCGGCTCAGTTTTCTTTTGGTGTCTAATTTAAATTATTCCTAGCATGTTCTACAATTATGTTAGTGTTTAGTAAATAAAAATGCGTTTTCCATTATAGAATATTTGATTTTATTTATGTGTAAATTATGCAGAGGATGTTTTGATATGTGTGAGGATGACGTTAATAACAACAGTCCAAGAGATCTGGATCATGATTATGGAAATGAAAGTTCTGGGCCAAGTTCTTCATTACAACAAAACGCCAACAATCAGCAAAAAAGGTTTTTGAGTGGTTCTTTGCTACCTGATAATTTTCTTTTTCCCAAAAAGGTTGCTACTGATGGGGACAGGTAATTTTTCCTTTTTACATCAATCGTTTGTTGCTTCATTATTTTTCTTCCCCATTTTCTTCTGGACCTGTTACTAGAACTTCTCATTCTCAATCACTTTCTTGGAAATTAATTTTTTTAAAGGATTTGAGCAAACTGAAATATGCAAAAGTTATAGCTACGCATGCTGCGCAATGTCTCTGACTTTTTTTTGTGCTTGCCTTTATCACTTATATTTTGGATTTTTGTTCAAAAAATTGTGCAGTTGCACTGGTTGCATTAGGATTGAAAATTTATGAAAATTTTGTACTTGTTGAAAGCTTCTTACTTTACTACTGATGCTTATTTGGCTTGCAGTATTAATGTGCTATCATATGTTCTGTTTTTCTTAAAAGGGATTACCTACAAACAAAGTATTCTTCGGAGAGGAATCACAGTGGTCCATTGCAATATCGACAGAAGAGAGATACCAACAACCTTCCATTGGGTAAGTGTCTTGATAGTCTGCTTGGTATTTTGACAATCTTTATAATTTTCTTTCTCCTGTGCCAGTTTGATTTTTATTTTATCTCAAAATAAGTGCATTGGGAAATGACTTGCATATACTTTTCTTTGTTTTTTTTTGTGTGCAGTTGATGACACATCAGATGGAGCATTTGTCCAGCGTAGGGGGCGGTTTAAGGTCACATCGGCAGATCTCAGTCCAATGGTCTGTATCAAATGGCAGATCTTTTTATTTACCTACTGCTTGCTTTTATCCATAATGAAGATTTCTTTTGTAGAGATTAGCAAAGCAGTTTTATTGACACTTCATTATTGGGTGAAAGTAGTGTGGGACCCACTAAATCATTTGGGTGGTAACTTCTTAATTAACATTATTTTGTGGGACTGACATGAAATTCACCTTACATTGAAGAGTTTGTGTAAAGGAGTGTTGCATTATTGGCATTTTTCTTCTGTATATGGTAAATCTTCAAATGGTGCCATCGTATGTCTGAGTTATGCATCTTATTAATTTCTGGTTTGATCTGCTAGAATCATTATAAGCAGACTGTACTATTTACTAAAGACTGTACGTTTGCTAACTTGAGATACTATACAAATTGTGGTTGAATTTGTCTGCTTGAATGTTTGATTTCATTAATTATCAAAGATGGAACTTAGGTGAATTGTGGTTGAATACTTTGTAACCATTGCCATTTCTTTTACTCATTTAGGGTCCTTCAAACAGTGCTACTGGTCCAGTTGTTAGTCCTACCAGTCCACCAAGTCAAAATTTCATGGCTGGCACCATTCTTCCATCACTGCAGTGCATCTTGCAACAGAATGGTTTGCAGAGGGTATGCTTTTGTAGCATTTCTTTGTTTTCTATATTTTTTACACTGACAAGTATATAGCATAACCTTATTTTCCAACGGGTTTTGCCAGGAAGAGATTATAAAATTAATAAAGTATGCAGAGCAATCTTCTGGTAATGCTTCTGTGTGTGTTGCCCCTTAAAAAATCTGGCAATTCAGTTTGTTTAATTTTAATTGTTTTACTTGTTACAGGTAAGAATGCAGAATCAGTGGAGGCAGGGGCAGTTGATAGTTTGCAGGTAAATTACTCTGGTACAAACTTTTCTCGTCATACTTTTTCTTTAATGATGAGAGGCATTATACAAGGGGAATGTGCAGAAAGTATAGAAACTTGGGAAACTAAAATGCCCATAAGGAAAATTTCTATGCCCTTCGTGGCAACATCCACCCCAAAACTATCCAAATGATTAGCGCTTGTAAGGTTGTCAAATTGGAGAGTCTATGTAAATTATTAGTTTATATTATTGACTTGACTGGTTGAATCTTATAAGAGTTTACTTAATATAAAGAGGTCTTTAAAAAACTATTATGATGTATATGCATAACACCACCATTGTTAAAATTATAAGTCAGATCAAGAAATTGCACAATCTTTTGTGCCAAACAGCTTCGCATGTGGTGGATTGCTGGGATCTTGATCTTCCATGAACAACACTGTCAGGAGGTGAAAAACTGAATTGAGTTCTTTCCAAAATCCTTTCCAAAACACTGTCATGTGATGTATCCCTTCTGATTTTGCTTCATCTCTGGGTTCTCCTTTTTTTTTGCAACCGTCTGACCTTCATCATTTTGCCACAGCAGCCGTCTTGGCCTTTCGCAGGCAGGAAAATGAGATTGAAACTAGGTTTTTTTTTGTCATTTGGGTTAGAGTGGGTTTTGGGCTTGAACAAAAATTGGCGCACCCCATTCTGAACAGTCTTACGAATGGGATTTCTTTTTTCTATTATACTACTTTAACCTATAAAGATCTCTACAATATTTAAGCATATAAAGTAAATATATCCTGCTGTTGCATTTTAGGTGAGGACATAAGATCTTACAATCCTTCTTGCTATCTCTGAGTAATGAGTTTCCATCTCCTCCCTATCCTGGGTAGAATCTTGAGTTTAACAACCTTGTATAACATAATACTTATAACATGATAATGATTCAATATTTCAACTTCATAATCAAGCAAGTCACAAACCACTCTTGTAAAGTTTAATGGTACATTGGTACTAAAAATTCAAACTGCATAAATGGCCATCTTTCTTCTGTTGACTCCAGTTTTACATAAGCTTAACATATCCAACAAAAAAAAGTGTTTGACTGCTATTGTTTTCTGTTCTTCAAACCTGTTTGCATTGACAACCTATTTCCAACCTTATCCTTGTCTTTTTTCCTCTTGCTATAGCAGACCTTCTTAACCCATCATTAGACCCATAAAAAATATTGAAGGAAATTGATACATTGAATTTTGAAACCATGATTCACACAATTCGGATATGAATTTAAAAATCAAGTCAATGATTAGTCACAAAGACAACACAATTAGTCTTCTATAAAATTGGCTGAGAAGGGTGGGGTTAAGAAACATTTTGATTTTGCTTTAGTTTGCTATTTTCGTACTGTTGTGTTAAATGATTTCATATTTGTACAACTTGTAGGTACCTGCAACAACCAGGGAGAGGGATCTGCATTTTCAGGTGATTCAACTCCAACAGAGGTACATGATACAATTGAATTTTGTATTCTTTGATCTTTAAAATTAAATTCAATGTACATCTTATTTTTAACTCTTATGCCAGCATTGGAAGCCTTGTTGAGGAATTACAAAGACAAAAGATGAAAAATGTTCAGGTATTTTTTAATCTTGGTTCAATCCTACGTCTACTATTTGTTTGTCATGTTTTAGTTTCAATCTGAACTCAACAAATGTAAATGATTTTTTGAACTTTTTCTTCATTTCTCTGTCACACCACATATTTTTTTTTGTTTTTTCTTCAATATACTTTTTCAAATTCCTTACTCATTCATTGCCTTTGCAAGGTAAATTCTAAATTTACAATTTATTAACCGTAATAATCATTGTTCACTTTGAACAATTGGTTGCCTCTGTTTAAGAGCATATTGAAGTTATACTGTGCAATTCCTGACATTTGGACCTTAGAAATGTGATTGCAATTCGGATGGGGTGAAAAATTGTAATTCAAAAGGTAAATGTTTAGAAATTGAAAATTATTAGTTTTATTGATATTAGAATTCCACAGGTGGACCTTAAAATTGTAATTAAGATAAGTACCCAAGCACTCGGACAACCTAGCCATCAAAAGCTAGCTATTAAGAGGAGGAGCCAAACACATAAATACTCCACCGAACATCCCATATTACTCAATGTGGGACTTAGGCTTCCCATAATACGCAAGCCCTTATTATCATAACACCGTCCCTGAGAGGGGAGCCTCTTTTGGGACACCGTATCCAAGAACAAGAACTTGGAGAACGCATCATCAAAAGCTATTAAAGGGGAGAATCCAACACTTAAATACTTAACCAAGCATCCCATACTACATGATGGGGGACTTAGGAAAATAATATCAAAATTCAAAATCCATTTGAAGATTTCATATCGATTAGAGATATAACCAAATATGTAGTATATAACTAGAGTGCAAATCTTACCCATAAAGTCGATTTTGTGAAGTTAAATTAGATTTAAAGTCCACTTTTTAGGATGATATTAGAATTTATCTTAGCGAGATTTGTTGAACCTATTGTGTCACTTGCTATCGCACCACCCTCTATTCCCATGCTGGAAATGTTGAGTCTTTGGCGTGTGGAGGTGATTGGAACACCTACTAGGTAGGGATTAATACACGATCCATCTACTTACCTAGTGGGTTCCAAGGAAGGTAAATTTATTAAATTTTACCTACCAAGACTGCTACCTTTTTAGTGTCAAGACTTGTCCCTACAACCACATAATTCATAAATTTTGAAAGCACTAATTTATTACTAAAGCTGCATGTTACTTACCAAGATGTTTCTTAGTCTCTCAAGGATCAATCATGGATTAGCTTATTAGCTTATTCACACATTTGCTTTCTGAAAATTTGGTGTTTGGAATTCAGCACTCAAGTCATCGTGTAAGATGTCTCACTCACCTTCTGTCTGGTTTGCAGTTAGAGAAACAGTTGAGCAGTATGAATAACAAAGTGGAGAAGTGAAGAAGTGTATGGATGTTATCATGGTTTGACTGATATTAGACAACACCTGACGTTCATTGATAACAATGAAAGATGATTTGCAACGTACTTGAGGGATGGAGGAACGTCTCAATTGTATCACCATGTGTGGTGTGAACTTTTCTTTGAGGCAGACACTAATTTTGAGATGCTATTCCTTGAGTCGCCTGTAAAATGTAATTTATTGAGATATTGATATCATGTAATTTAAACTTCTCTCATTTTCTCTTATTCTACCTAAAATTTACTCATCAGAGTTCACATGAATGCATATAACTACATAGCGCAGTGATGTAGCAATCTGTCTTGTGTTTCAATAAGTTCATATCACCTGACAACCAAACACATACACAGAATGTTGGCTGAAATGGCTAGTGTTGAAGTGTAAAATTCCAATGGTTGATGGAAATTCAAATTTTATTTATATTGCTGACAATGAATTCTCCCAGTGGATTGTATTTGTTCATATAAACTGCAATTGAAATTTATGTGCATAAAGAAATACTTGTTTACTTGTTTTTGTGGTTTTTGAAATTGTGACCTAGACATTTTGTTAATTGATTGTTATTTTGAAGTTGTGATTTTTGAAATTGTGACCTTGGTTTGAACTAGTTTTAGAATAAAAAATAATTAATTGTTATATTGATTAAATTATAAAAAAAATTATTTATTTTTAAATTAATTTTCATTATTGATATATAATTTTTAAATTGATATCTAATTGATAGAATTTTGGTAGCTAATTAGATACTAATTTAAAAATTATTTATTAATAATATAAATTAATTTAAAAATTAATATCTTTTTAGTTTTTAAAGTGATTTTTAATTTAATTATTATAGTAATTAATTTTTTTCTTTTTAAAATTAAAATTAGTTTTTATTTAATGATTTTTTTTTTAATTTGTAGTGAGTTATATATTTATTATGTGGAACGAAAAGTTATGTTAAATGAGAAATCTTTGTTATATTAAAGTGAAATAGCAAGATGGCACGATTTTATAATAATAATAAATAAATTTATAAGAAATTAACTAATTATCCTCTTTCAATTTGGGTGCATAAAATATACGAGTGATAATTCACATTATCTATATTTATTATTTCTTTCACTTAAAACCAAAATAGTATGATTTCATTGTCAAATTGAGTGCAATGGTCAAATGTGTGGTGTGGAATATTTGAGTTTGAAAGTTGATGAGATAGGAGAAATGGAAAAGTCTCTCCATTTTTTGTGTGTGGAAACAAACAAATTAGATTGTGGATGTGTTTTAATAAAATTCTTCTCCAACACTTATTATAAAAGAAAAATAAAATAAAATAAATTATAAGTTAAAAGTAATTTATGTATAAAAGTATATTTGGTTATGAATAAAATGAGTTTATGTATAAGTTAAAATTCATATATGCTCATATTAAAAATAAGAATTTAAAAAAGTTATATAAAGGAGTATTTATAAATTAACTTATAAATAAGTTAATTTTAGTAGATGGATAGATTTTTGTTTTCTTATGAGAAACTTTTCCAAATATATTCTAACTTAATTTATAGAAATTCTCTTAAGTTTTTTTTTTTTTTAAAAAAAGAATTTATAGATAACTTGATTTTAGTTTTTTTCCTTCTCTCATTTATAATTCTAACAAAAAATTTATTCATATGGGTGAGCTAATGGTATGAAAATGCCAATTACCAATATTTTCAATGCTAATGATTACAAAATTAGACTAAAATTATGAATAAAAGTATTTTTTTAATCCCTCAAGTAGAATTAAACTTTCACCTTTACTTAGAATTCTCATGGAAAAAAAAACTTTATCCCTTTAAAGCATTAGTCTTTATAGGTTTTTGTGTTTATTTTAAAACAATAATTTTTTTCAATAATATTACTAAATATAATCCCTAACTATAGTTAATAGTAACTAATACAACCATTTAAATTGAAAAAGAATATAAGAGGAGTCGAAAATTTAAAGATATTTTTTACTAAAATTTTATTCATTAAATATTTATTAATTAGTGTATTATAACCTTAAAATTATTATCTAGAATAGATGGAGTAATATAAATCACTGAAATTTAATTTTAATTCTTATTCAAATGCAAATTTAGTTATTAGACATTGTCAATTAAAAATAATTAGTCAATAACTTTTGTAGGTATTACCCATAATATAATTATTATAAAAATATTTAATTTATCATAATAGATGGTGCTTTTTTTGTTATTTACTACT
Organism: Phaseolus vulgaris; assembly: GCF_051622355.1. Taxonomy (NCBI): domain Eukaryota; kingdom Viridiplantae; phylum Streptophyta; class Magnoliopsida; order Fabales; family Fabaceae; genus Phaseolus; species Phaseolus vulgaris. Next base: position 2,873,917 of record NC_143501.1, on the reverse strand, counting down.
CCCTCCTATCTTTATTATGAACATGTGGAATTTTTGGTCTTTTCTATAAGATTTTTGTATAACTTTTATACAATTTTATATATTTTTTTCTTATTTGACAAGTCAATATAGGCTCATTCTTCATCATATAATTATCTAAATTATTCTCATTTAACTTTTACTTAGTGATGACAAGGTGTACTTGACTCCACAAATTAGACTTATCTTCATTTATAGTCTTTATCACTTCTTACCCATCACTTGTAACATCAAATAGAAAGTGTTTATCTTCATCTGTTTTGTAGAAATATGAATAAAAAAATTAGCATACTTAATGTCTTAAAAACATAAAAAAAAATAATCATTATTTTCCACACAAAATAAGTAAGAAAGTTAGAAGGAGATTATATAAAAAGAGTTAGAATTATTCATTAGTATTTTACTACTACTAAATAGAAACCAAATTTTAAATAAAAAAATAACTAGATTTTATATTAGTTAAATTAGATACTATTTTAGAGACTAAAAAAATTATTTGTATTTAAGTTAGTTTATATTATTGATAAATAGTTTCTAAATTGATATCTAATTTTAGCTACCAATTTTAGAATTTAAATAATTGGAAACTAAAATCTTAGTAGTTAATTAGTTATCAATAATAGAAACTAAATTAGATATTAATATTTTTTTGTCTTTAAAATATTATCTAATTTAATCAATATAACAAATAATTATATTTTATCTTTAAAATTAGTTTCTAGTTAATGATTTTGTTTTAATGACCAAATATCAAACATTTATTCATTAACATTATGCAATAATGTATTTATAATAAGAGTCCCCTTAAATTAAGTGATGAATTAAAATGTAATATATATTTCATAAAACTTTTAAATAAGCATTCTCTTAGATAAAAAAAAGATAATTTGAGAAATATTTTTTTTTATATAATTAAAGAAAATTATCTACTGAATTCTTTTGCTTGAATGCTATTCTTTGGTACTTTTGGCTTGAGTATAATAAATGAGGAGTTGTTGATTGAAAGATATTTTCTTAATAAAAATCCTAATTTTCTCTGCCAATTTTTCACTTGATCAAGAAATCCTTTGGTTATGTAATATTTTATAGAAGCTTATAACTTAAAAATTTGGCAAAAGTACTGAATTTTCATACTTCATTTTATCTCAAATATATAAAGAATACAACAATGGTGTATGATCTAGATAAAATTTGCATAAGATAATAAAATATATCTCCACTTAACAATATAATATAAGGTAGTAAAACCACTCTAAATTCATCTTCAAATTTCATTAGTTAAAATATAGTATTAAAGTACCTTACTAACCAAAGTATCTCTCATCAAAATCAATATCTTAAATTTAAAAATTAGAATAAGGTTAATTTTTCTTACCTCACGAAATGGACTTTAAGCCTAACTCAACCCCATAAAACCGGCTCATAGGGTTGAGGTTTGCACCCACTTATATACAATGAAAGGCTCTAATCTCTAGTCGATGTGGGATCTCCAACATTATACATCCCACCATCAAGAAACTATTTTCCCTCCAATAGCCTTAACTTATGTGCACTTTCTAGAAAAATAAAGGAAGAAGAAGAAAGTTTACCACACACTACACTCCAAGTTAAAGTTGCACATTTTTTAAAATTTTTAATTGTATCCTCTGACATTCTAAACTCACTTCTCATCTTAAAACTATTTTAGTTATATTCATGAGCATAATTTTAGTTACACTTAGAACTATTAATCATAGTCTTCTTAGACTGCAATTACAAAAAAATTCATTGTTTTAAAAAGAATTCATCTAATTGAGTTTAATGTGAACGTCTTAGACTAGACGGCATGAAGGAAACGTCTATTACTATAGGTGAGCCTAATTAATCAAAGTCCAAGTTGATTCTCTGAATCAAAACAAGAATCGAAATATGAGTAAAAGAATTAGATAATAAAATCTATAATATCTCAGAAACATAACTGAAAGCAAATAATTTGAAAAAAATAAGAAGAGACATAATCTACAACAAACTAGTTAACGAAATCCAAAAGATTCATAAAGTTGGAAATGAGAATTTGAAATATATGAAACAAAGAAACCTATAAAAAGATATAAATTTCAAGGAGTTGGAAACACATTCAAAAATAGAGTTTCATAATCTTTTTAGTTTTCATATTGTTCTTTTCTTTAATTCTTTTACTTTTTTCTTCACGAAAACTAAATTTTTTTCAACTTATTCTTTTATAATTTCATAATGAATTCTAAGTTTACGTGAAATTAAAATTTTATTCTATAATATCTGTGAGAGATTGTACTAGACGATCAAGTCTTTTTGAGTTCTAATTCTTTTTATTGAAATTGTTTTTAAACACATGTTAATTATTCAACTCTATTATTTAATTGAAATTCTTGTTAAATTTATATTATTTTAAATAATCTCTTATTTTCTTAAGTCAAGAAGTAAAAGACTAATTACAATAATTCATAAAAATAACCTAAATATGAGTAAAACAAATTTGAGTATTTATACATTAAAAAAACCGACTCTTATCAAGATACTTTGACAATAAAAAAAATAAAAAATTATCACACAAAAGAAAATTTCAACATCAAGAATTTGTAGAGCACAAAAGTCTCAAACTTCAATGTCGCCTTTGCATTATAAACTTAGATTTTTTTTTTATGATATTATTGTTCTTTAGTCTACCATAGAATTTTCCTTTATCATCATCAACAACAAAAATTTCCATTCCCACTTGCTAATCCACTTTTCATTCATTTTCACTTTTTTAGTCACTTTGGATGAGTTAATAGTATATTTCTTTGTCATTATCTACAATGTCAATTATCAACTATTTGGTTTTAATGGAAAAAAATGCACACACACATGCACTTCTATTTAGTGTTGCTCTAATTCTTTTTTTAATAACATTGTAAACTTTTCATTCATGTTATAATATTCTTATTGAACATGGATTTTGATGCTTCATTTTGTAATATATGTTTAATTAAGTATGTTTTGGTCTACTAAAAATCATTTAAAGACTAAAATAACTTTTTTTATAACTATTTTTAGTTCCTATGAAATGAAATAATTTTAAAAGAAAATCATTAAATAGAAATCAATTTTAGAGACAAAAAATAATTAGTTGTTATAATGACTAAATTATATACTAATTTAGAGATTAAAAAAATTATTGATATTTAATTTATATTATTAATAAATAATTTTTAAATTAGTATCTAATCAGCTACTTATGATTTTTAAAGTTGGTACCAATGTTTTAGAGAATTAAAATTAGAAAAATAGAGAGAAGATAGAGAAAAAAAGAATAGAGTTTTAAAAAATTATAGTTTATTAAAATAAAATCTAAATAAATAAAATTTATATTTATATATTATTTTTATTTTAATAATAAAATATTTAAGTGTCATTAGTGTTCACATTCTAAAAATATTTTTTAGGTATTTACGCTAATAATCACAACTTTAATTAGAAAACTAAAATTTTAAAAATAAAATAAAAAAACCTCAATTTATACATGTCATAACTACTCATTTTAAAATATATTAATAAATAATATTTACTCTTACTTATTCTTTCTTAATTTGATTTTCTACGTAAGGAAACAAATTCGATATTAAATAAAGTTTAACAAAATTATCATTAACAATGACCAGTTAGGTTCTTATCCAAAATTGAAAAAGTCAAAATATAAAGTATTTAAGTAAGAGATAGTTTCTACATTTTAAAAAAAGAATAGTTTTATGAAATAAAGACATGTCCAAAACAAAACAAAATAAGAATAATTAAGTAAGCTTTAATTTTCACTGGCAGTGTGGTAGCTTTGCACGTGATTTGATTCCTTTCCTATTCATTCTCAACCAACTATCATAATAATTTATAAAAACCCATAAATTCATTTTTTAACTTTTAATAACCTTCTATTCAATTAAACACTAACCACTCAACTAATATTTGTATGGTTCGAGTACGTAAATATGTTCTCACATAAAATCGTATCGGACTATCGAAGTTCGGGTCAAATAACATTTAAAACATAATAAAAATGTAATAAATAAGCAATCACAATTGAACTTGCATGAATCAATGACACGTTTTGAAATATGCAGGTAAATCTATCAAAGTAACAATAACTCAAAAGATACACTCCCATGATTTCAGGAAACCACTACATGAACCGATTATCCAGCCCACACAGGGACCTATAAGTTAACCTATAAATAAAACTTCTGAAGGGGGTAAAGATAAGTTTTTCATATTCTACTACAACACCCACAAATACTAGCATTGACTTGAGCGTCAAAATACAATCGCAGGTACCCGATCGGACCGGTGGAGCATACGCAACGAGAGGAAGAACTTCAAATAACTAGAATACCACATACACGTCAGCAAATTGTATACCCAGTGAACAAGTATTATCTTAGCCCCATCATCCGCACAGGTACAGTAACGAAACATCGATCTTCAAAGTAGACAATTGACTAATATCTCCTAATTTTATTTCAATTATAATTTTATTTACGTAACTAAACTTATCACTGCTAGAAAATCATTAAAAAAATATTAATTTTAAAAACAAAAAATAATTAATTTTTATATAAATTAAATTAGATATTATTTTAAAGACTACAAAAATTATTAGTATCTAAATTAGTTTCTATTATTGATAAATAGTTTCTAAATTAGTATTTAATATTATTATTTAATTTAAATTATTAGTATTTAAATTAGTTAATACGACAATTAATTATATTTTATTTTTAGAATTAATTTTTATTTAATAATTTTTTTAGTGTATATTATTCTTTACATATAAGTTTTAACACAAAATTCATTCTTGAGATTAATATATATGATTATTGTACCTACTTTTGTAAAGTTGTTCTAACAAAGTTGAAAGCAAAAGGGATTTTTTACTCACAAAAGGTTGAAACACATGGCCCCATTTTTCATGTTCCATGTCCATAACATGGCATCTTCAATTTGTTTAAATATAATAAAATATTATTATCTTTGCTTTTGGAGATTCTTTAGTTGAATCCACAACCAAAAGTAAAAGCCCAGTTTACCATACACACCCCCAAAGACAAATCTGAAGTTAAAAAATGGTTTAGTATTTCAGGGTTTAAAAAAAAATCATATATTAAAAAAACAATATATAAATAATCTATACCTATTAATAATAATTGTAATTTTATTATTATTATTATTATCTCTATTTTAATAGGATTTTCTCAAATATAAAATTTGATGTGAAGAAGTATTTGATCTCATCAACACTGAAACTTGTTAAATATTATTAAAATATTATATTTTGACTAAGATGTTTTGTTATATCTCATTATAAAAAAGAGAACGTGATTGACATTATTTAGGAGATTGACCGTCAAAGGATTCCACTGTTGCAATAAGTAAATAAATATTAAAAGTTTAACAAAGTCATTGTTTTCTTTTTATAAAAACTCTTATATTAAATTTTACTATCAAACTTGACAATTCAAATAAAATATTTATAAATTAAAAAAATTATAATTAGAAAATAAATAATTCATTTTGTAAAAAATCACTATCTCTTTAAAATAATTTTCTAGATCTATGACTGAACAACTCATTCTTTTCAAAATCTAAATCTGTCACAGTGAAGCCAATAAAGATATATACTGTTTAAACATTATTTTGAATTACTGAAAATTTTGTGTAAAAAGTTTTGAATCATAACATTTCAATTTAGCAAAATATACAGTTTTTTTTTTATTATTATTATTATGATTGTGGTGATGGTGATGTAAAATATTCACATAAAATTTAACGTTATTATATCGGGAAACTTTTCAAATTTTAATTCTAATAAAACTCTTTGATTAGTTTCTTTACAAAATTTAATTTTTTTTTAATAAAATTACATATAAAATTAAAATAATAAAAGATTTTGGAATAGTTTAAATCTTAAATATCTGTTATAAAGTAAACTTTAAGCCTAACTCAACCCCATAAAACCAGCTCATAAGATTGAGGTTTGCATCCACTTATATACAATGAAAGACTCTAATCTCTAGTCGATGTGGGATCTCCAACAATATTAATTTTTAAAAACTGTTTATCTATAATAAAAATTAATTTAAATATTAATAATTTTTTAGTCTGTAAAATAATATTATAATAATTAATTATTTTTAATATATAGAAATAGTTTTTATTTAATAATTTTTTAATAGTGATATAAATTATTTTAATTTTTTTTATGTATATATATATATAAATTTAAAGAGTTATTGTTGGTGCAGTGGTACATTGGTGTGGGTAGGTATAAACTCTGCACGTGATTTCATCACTTTCCATACTCATCCTTCAATCTGTTTACCAGAATTATTAAGAAGATGAAAATGAAAGAAAGAGACATATTTAACCAATTTCTTCTTTTTCTTCTTCTTCTTTTCTTTCTTTGCAAAACCCAAAACACTTCATAATAAAATATATTAGGGTTAGGATCCAAACATATGAAAATAGATTATTTTAGTTTATAAAATAATATTTAATTGAATTAATATATAATTAATAAAGTAATTCATTATTTTAGTTTTTTAAAATTATTTTTTATTTAATAATTTTTTTTAGTCGGTTAATATGTTAATGGCAAAGTTTAACAACAAATTTTAGAACTATTATGTCAACAATTTGATAACTGGACTAGAATAACAATTTAAAAAATATATACATTAACATTTTTATAAAGATGAAAACTACATTTGTATAAACAAAAAAAGAAAAAGTAACTTTAAACCTAATAATATTATAAGCAAGCACTCCCTATTAGCTCTATATGATCCTCACCTATCTATACAAATTTGATGCTAATGCTACATGATTAGGACAAATTATAACCTATTTTTTTACATTATCTACATGTTTTAGTTTCACTAGGTTTGTGTTTTGTTTTCATAATTTAATACACTAAAAAAATTATTAAATAAAAACTAAACTAAAAATAATTAGTCACTATTAACTAAATTAGATACTATTTTATATATTAAAAAATTATCAGTTTCTACTATTAATAAATAATTTATGAATTGATATTTAATTAATTACCAAATTTTTTTTATCAAATTTATAATTTAAATAATTTAAAATCTGCTTGAAATAGATGCAATTTATAATTTTTTTTTATATTTCCTTTCACTTTACAACAACAAAAATGAGGTAAGATGTTACCCTTAAAAAAAAAATCACTAAATGACCTAAAATATTATACTGTTTTTTTTTTCTTTCACTTTCTTTATTTTTTTCCATTTTTTCCCCCAAAGGAAGCATATACTAAAAAAGAAATAAATGTGTATTGACTAAAAAAAACTTTCACTTTTCCATAGTCTTTGTTAACTGGTTTTCTACTTTTTTCTTAGTGTTTGGTTTATAATATTAATTATTGAAAAAAATGGAGGATGATGTGTTATAGTCTTTACCTAAAGGCTCATTAATATATATATATATATATATATAAGAATATTTTAATTATATACTTATAATGATTAAAATTTAATGAAAGAAATATAAATAATCAAAAGTCGCTAACTACACCAATAAATATTATAATAAGCGTTAAAAATGCCCTAATACACTTTTAGTTGAAAAATATTAAAAAAAGAAAGTCTTCTTTGTGCACTAAAATGGAAAAGTAAAGTAACAAAATCCAATAAAAACACGAGGGCTTATGTGTGATCTTCCTCGTTTCTTCTTTTTAGTTTCTCAATTTCTTCTTCCTTTCCTTTGAATCTATCAACTTTCACAACTTTTACTTTTAATCTTTTTATATTATTATTCTTATTTATTATTCACTAAAACAAAACTATTAAATAAAAATTAATTTTAAAAATAAAAAATAATTAATTACTATATTATGGGTGATCTGATAGCGGCCCGATAACGGGTGGCCTGATAAACCCAACAAATACTCGTTTGGATAAATTCGAAATGGTTCTAATAACATGTTAAAAAGTGGGTTTTAAGCCTAACTCAACCTTATAAAATTGACTCATGAAGTTGAGGTTTGCACCTATTTATATACAAAGAAAGACTTTAATATCTAGTCGACGTGGGATCTACTTAAATAACAATTAATTATTTTTAATCGCTAAAATTTATTTTTATTTTATAATTTTTTTATTGGTGATTATTATTATTATTATCATTATTTTATTTGATGGATACCCACCTAGTTGGACTTTGACGGTAAAGTAGCACAACCAAGCCTCTCACTTGACCCTTTTGGACTAAACCATCTATAAATTCTCATTTCATTTCCACCATTTTCACTTCCATCAACCACCATAACCCTAAAACCATCTTCATCTTCAACAAATTCCTTTCACTTTTTTCGTCTTAGATTTCACATTAACCCCTACAACCTTATATTATATTTCATCATACACTTTGGTATAAACATAATGGGAGTTATGTGCACATGGGAGAGCAAGAAGATGGAGATGGAGGCCTTCTGCCGGAAGTTGGTGGCGGCTGCCGGAAAAGCCGATGAAGGTGGAAGAAACCACCACTTTGTTTGTTCCCATGATGAAGATGTTGATGAAAAAGGGTCATTGTTATGTGTGACAAGTGGTGTTTCTTATGTTGGACTTGCTTTGGTCAACCATCTCTTGCAATTAGGTTACTCTCTTAGGATCACAGTTGACAACCCAGGTAAATTTTTCATCAACTTTCATTTCCTTTTCTGTGAAAACTTTGATTCAACCATGAACTCTTGTTCAATCCAATCAAAAATTCAGAAAAAAATGCTTCTTTTCTCTTATGAAGGTTAATGGAATAAGCTAAAAAAAAGAACAAGCTTATGATAAGATCATGATTAGGTGTATATGTGTTGGTTCTTTCTTAAATTATTATTTTTTTAATAATTATCTGTCATTATTATTAAAAAGTTTTAATTTTTACATTAAATTTAAATTTTGAAACTGAAATTTTTAACTGGGTAGTTGTGATAGGATCAGGGGAAGGAGAAGAGATTCAGAAAATATAATCTTTGTAAAAAAATTCAGCACATAATTTGTATTTATCAAACTTTTGGTAGGAAAAACTTTTTATTTATTGATTATTCTCTGTTCAATTAACTCTAAATAGATAGTTTCCTAAGTCTGTTTTTTTTCCTTAATTATTTGTTTTTTTTTATTAAATTTGAGTTATTCAAACTTGTTGCGTGGAAAATGATTTAATGTGTTTGTTTCCGTACAAATTTGTGAGATAGAAAAGTGTGCATAGTTGCCAATTTGATGTCCACACATCATTCAATGATAAGATGAAGAAATATTCAAATTTTTCTATGATTGTGAAATACGTTTTCTATTAAAATTTTAATGTAAAAAGTTGTTTAAAATTTTGATTTGCTTGTATATAATTTTTTTTATTAAATATAAAGAAAAAAAATTGTATTTGGGTATCAAATGTTATAACGAATTTATGTATAAATTATTTATATATTTTTTAAATACAAAACATATTGGTTAGTGTATTCATTTTGAAAGAACAAATTCAATATTTAATAATAAACAAAGTTTTCAAGAGTAGTTGCTATATAATTTTATTTTATATATTGAAAATGTCAACTTTTTTTTTTTATATGTTTATGATTGTTCGTAATATGGCCACGTTGATTAGTCTAGTGTGCAAATTTTGAATAAGGAATAAGTCATATATGCCAAAAGACCACACTCAATATAATAATAATAGTAATAATAATATTATTATTATTATTGAACTTAGATTTTTGTTTTAAGCTATAATAAAAAAAATTGACCGATTTTAATCTCATTTTTTTGTTAACAGTTTTTTATATTTTTTATCATTAATAGTGCTTTCATTATGAGTTTGACAAGATAATTATGTGTAATTATTTATAAATTTTATTTTTAATCCATTATTAACTAATGTGAAGTCATCAACTAGTTTAAATAAATTAAAAACTAATTTATAAAAAGTTTAAATAGAATTGGTCCATCATATTTCCATATAATAAGACAAATCGCTGACTTTTTTTTTTCTATTGCTATCATATAATTAATTTTAACCAGAAAATGAAAAAAAATGAAAATATTTAAAAACTAGTAATATATTTAAATTTGTTTGCTTGAATTTTTTTTTCTACTATGTTGGTTTATTTTAATTATTATATGGATTCAATGTCTTTATATTGGTATTTTATTTATTGTGGCGTAATAAAAGATATCGTGTATGCTCACAAACCAAAGAGTGCTGCAAGAAGTTATGAAACAAAATAACACGTTCTTTTTCCTTCATTAATTTATGGGGAAAGTTATATTTATATAATTGGAGTTTAATTAAAAAAATGGTCCTACTAATAAATAATTTTCTGTACTATGTAACCTTTATTAAATTATACAATAATATAATTTGGTATACGTCATATCTAAATTAATCATGAAGAAGATTACAGAGTAAAGAAATGAATTAATCATGAAGTTGGAGAAGGAAAAAAAATCAAAATAACATTTTAAAGGAAAAGAAAAGACAATTTAAATACTAAATAAAAACAATTTTTTTAATTCAAACTCAATTATTAATTCAACATTAGGTTTAGATTTGTCCTGTAATAAATGATTTGCCTCTTACTATGAAGTTCAGACACTTCTCTTAAATAACGTGTCGGTGTCGGATACTCATATCGGACACATACACTCGCGTGATACTTGTAAGACAAGTATTTATGAAATGTCTAATTCAAAAAGTATTAGTTGAATTTTTGAAATTCTAGTACGATTCTAACATAATTTTAAAAAGGAAAAATACATTAATTTTCTAAAGACTCAAAACTTATTGTATAAATTTTTATTATGATTATAAAAATAAAAAACAAATCCTTTTGAACCAGTCATGAAAAATATTTTTCTACTCTAAAAATAATCTGGAACATACTTGTGCACATAAATATTTATAATTTATAATTATATAATATATAGATTTGTATTCCCGTGTCTTACATTTTAGAGATTATATGCATTTTTGTGTCCATATCCTACATTTTAGAGATTATACCATTTTCGTGTCTATAGTATTAGGGTCCGAATACATAAACCTCATATTAAGTCATATTAAGTAGAAAACAGCAAAAACAACCAAGATTACAATAAAATTAATTGCAACATTAATTAGCATTAATAATGATAGAGAAAGGGAGTGAGATAGAATTGAGATTTATTCTGTTGTTAAGTGAATGGTGAAGATGAAGGTGGTAGTTATGATGGGTGGTTGAATTTGCAGAGGAAATGGAGAAAGTGAAGGAAATTGAGAAAAGTGGAGAAGGAAAGTTAGAAGCAATAATGGCAAAGCTAACTGACATTGATGGGTTGCAGAAAGCATTTGAGGGCTGTCGTGGAGTCTTTCACACCTCTGCATTCACAGATCCTGCAGGTCTTTCTGGATACACAGTAAGAACACTTTTTCTATACTAATGTTTCTACATTTATCTTAATTAGTAGGGTTCATTAGTGTAGCAAAAGATGATTTTTTTTATATATATATTTTGATTAATTAAATTATCTCTAATTTCTTTCCCTTCTGAGTGGGACACCTGACCTACCTGGAATGGCCATAAACCTGTCTCAATGACAGATAACTGGATGAACAACTTAGTGGAGAAAAGTGTTGCAACACTAATTTGAAATGACATTGTATTTATATATTGAAGCAACATTCAGAAAAGTTTGTGAATCACAATAAGCTACATTGATTATTAACAATTGTTGTGTAGTATCTAAGCAACTGTTTGTGTCTGATTTCTAGAAATCCATGGCTGAGATTGAAGTCAGGGTTGCTGAGAATGTGATGGAAGCATGTGCAAGAACTGCTTCAATAAAAAAATGTGTGTTCACTTCCTCACTAGCAGCTTGTGTGTGGCAAGACAATGCAGAATCAGACCTCACCCCAGTTATTAATCATACCTCTTGGAGCAGTGAATCATTCTGCATAGAAAAGAAGGTAAACTTTGCACAATTTTTTTTATATAAAACTTACAATTTGACATCTTATTTAGACTAAAACCTCAAATAACAAATCATCTGTAAAAAGTATTGTTAAAAAAAACAATGATTGCACCTTATTAGTGTTGTTTTCTTAGTTTTTTCTGAATATGTATGGCAGCTTTGGTATGCACTGGGAAAGATGAGAGCAGAGAAGGCAGCTTGGAGAATAGCTAATGAGAAGGGTTTAAAGCTCACTACCATTTGCCCAGCTTTGATCACAGGTCCTCAGTTTTGTCACAGGAATCCAACAGCAACAATTGCTTACCTCAAAGGTGCTACTATTGACTAAAATAAGTGATCCTGTTTCTTGCACAATTTGCTATTAGTATACAAGGGAAAACTGTGTTTTGTTGGTGCTTATATTGTTAAACTGATTGAGAAAAACTGAATTTTATCAAATTGAAAATGCAGAAACCATGAGCAGAATAACAATAACATAACATGTTCAAAAGTTCATCGTGGTTTGCAAAATAGAATCTAAATACTTTACAATTGCTAATGCAGGTGGTCAAGAAATGTACTCTCTTGGTCTGCTAGCAACAGTGGATGTAAAAAAATTGGCTGAAGCTCATGCAAGTGTGTTGAAGGCAATGAACAACAATGCTTCTGGTAGATACATTTGCTTTGATAAAGTGATAGATTCCCAAATTGGGGCAGAGAATTTGGCCAAAGAGATTGGAGTGCCCAAGGAAAAGATTTGTGGTGAAGCATCAAAAAGTTCTGTACAAAGATTTGAACTATCTAATGAGAAGTTATGCAGACTCATGTCAAGGCCACTGAGGTGTTACAGTGAATATCAGATGAAATAGTTGTGATTATGTTTGCTGGAAAAGTTTGTTGGTTTATTTATTTGTTTATGGTGTTCCTTAGGCATATATAATTAGATGAGAAAATAGATGAGGCATGTTACATAGTGTAATCAGTAATTAGCAATGTTTGTATTCATTTATGGTTTGATTATAATATATAATATATAATTCTATTCAACTGTATACCAAATCATGCAAATTTTCTGACTTTTAACCATAATAATAACATTTGAAAACTGTTAATAATGCTTTGATGAATAGTTAATAATATTAGTTTCCAATCTGAAGTAACTAACATCTTCATACAAGTAACTAAAATCAACATGCTGAGGTAAGTTTGAAGTGTCAGCTAAAACATAACATGTTAGAAGTGAAAGGTTACAACAGTTGAATTGTTAGCAGTTTCAAAGGTAAGGTAGGATTTATGTTTTTCTCAAGACTTTGAGGTTGGTAGGTCCTATATTGCACCAGAAAAGAAAAATGATGGATTATGAAGATGAAAATTAGGTATACAACATATCTAAATTGATTGCAATACACTTCCAAAGTCAATATATATATATATATATATATATATATATATATATATATATATATATATATATATATCATTTGCTTCACTACAATATAAATGGTGAATGTAGTGCCTTAATTGTGATTTGCTAATACTTTAGTTTCTAAAAACAATGAAATTAAAGAATAAAAATGAAGGGTTAATCTAGATTAATCAAATTACAATTTTATAAAATCTTTTGTGAAATTGTGTTAAATCTTTTACTAAATAGAAAATAAATCAAAAAAATTATGTTGTCACATAACAATCACATAAACATACATACAATAGTAAATTAATTTAAATCAAAACATTTAACACATGATATATAATATATTCAGTATCATTCAAATTATGTTGTCATATTTGTTGAAAAGATGAAAGTATCTCTCAACAACATTTTCAATTAACAACAACTAAAACATTGTCAGCATGACTTTAGAATCCTCAATACATAGTGTAGTTATAGAGCCCTTTTAGAAGACACATTTGTGTTAAGGGTGTCTTACCTAATATTAACATCTGTCATAGACCATATGTAATTGCCCTTTTGGAAGACACATTTGTATTAAGGGTGTCTTACCAAATATTAACATCCGTCATAAACCATAGATAGTTCGCACACTTACTTATCTAAGCATATTGCATACACTTCCTTCAATTTCTCACCATTTGATGCATTAACATATATTATGAAATCATCAATAAAGTCATGAAATCTCCTTTACTTAATGAGTTAACGTGTTTAATACATAGGCACGCAAGTCAAGCCAATACATATCGGTAATGATCTCACATTTATCATGCATATCATACATTAATAATGTATCTTAACAAATTGAACACGTTTATAAACTCAAAAATATATTAAAGGAGGTGATAAATAAAATCATTGACAAAAAACAATAAGCATTTGTGGAAGGAAGGAATATGATGAATGAAGTTTTAATGGCAAATGACATAAATTTTTATGTTTTTGTATCCTATTTTTTAATAATTTCCAAACAAAACAAGACAATGTTTTGCACTAAAGTTTACATTGAGATATTTTGCACTAAAATTTACATTGCCTTGTGTTGTTGAAGACGGTTAAAAAGTAGGATACAAATACAATTTTTTTTGAAGATAAACATAAAACTTACAATATATTATATATTGTAAACTCTTTAGTACAGATGACGTTAGTAGTTGGATGGTTTGAATTACTTCTTACCAATTCAAACACTCTGGTTTGAATCCGTAGACAAAAAACCTAGTTAAAAAATTATAAAGAGGTATTTTAAAATACCTTCTTATTTAGTGTTCTTAAAATTTTAAATTTTAATATTATATATATAATTGAGAATAAAAAAATAATTTATATAGTGTAATTCGAGATCTCTATAAGTGAGTTCAAAAATTAAAAAAAACATATTTTTAAATAGCTCATAGTAATATTGAAAATATATTTTTAAGACACTTAATTTGTGAAATATAGTTTGGTCATATATATATATTTATATTAATTTAGTATATAAGATAAAATCATTTTAAGTAATGTAAATTTCTTACTACATATTTCAGTAATGTATATAAAAGTAAGAGTGTTAAGAAGATAATGAAGTATTTTAAAATATTAAATTATATTATGATAACATATATTATCACATGACTCAAGTATATTAATTAGTTAAATATATGTTTTAAAAAAATATTTAAGAGATTACTGTAAAAATGTATTTTAAAATACCTCATTATATTTTTTTAACTCATCTTTTTTCATTCTAGGTTGTTCAAGAAGTTTATAATACAAAATGATTTTATCTTAATTTATATATATGATTCTTCAATATCTATGCTTAATAAATTTTATAATCCTATAGAAAATTAAGACATGTTGTCAAAAAAGTGATATTATTCATACACTAAGGTAAAGACCATATTATAGCAAATCATACCAATTTCTAATAAATTTTGATTCTTTTTTCTTTGAGAAAGTGAGTATATTGAAGAGAATGTATGGTACTCTCCTTATGAAACACACCAAATATTTATTCAACTATAGAAGATATTCAAATATTATGAGAACATACATAACAAGTGTGACTCACATTTTAAGACTAGGTGACATAATGAACATGTTGATTGTTATGTTGTAATTGTATGTTTCTATTCATCAAATTTTCTTTTGTCTGTATCCTATTTTTTAACAATTTCCAACAAAATAAGACAATGTTTTGCACTAAAGTTTACATTGGCTTGTGTTGTTGGAAACTATTAAAGAGTAAGATATAGATAGAGACAAATTTGAAGATAAACATATAACTTACAATATGTGTTTCTTTTGTCACCTAGTCTTAAAATGAGAGTTACACTTGTTCTCCAAATATACTTTAATATATGAAAAGAATAGGATAAAATAATTATATATATATATATATATATATTGTATATTCCTTAGTATGGATCACCTTAGTAGTTTGATGGTTTGAATTACTTCTTACCAATTCAAACACTCGGGTTCGATTCGTATCAAATCAAGGATAAACTACCAAAAGAAAAATGAGGTATTTAAAAATACCTTTTTTACTTAGTGTTTTAAAATTTTAAGTTTTTAATATTATATATAATTAAGAGTAAGAAAATAATTTATCTAGTGTACTTTTTATTACAGGTCACCTGAGTAGTTTAATGATTTGGATTACTCCTTATCAATTTAAGAACTTACATTCGAGATCTCTATAAGTGAGTTCAAAAAAATTAACCTATGCAGTATAGTTTAGTCATTTAATAATATAATTCTATTAATTTGGTATATAAGATAAGGTCATTTTAAGTATTATAAACTCCTAACTACAAATTTCAAAAATGTGATAAGAGGAAGAGATTTAAGAAGACAAAGAAGTATTTTAAAATATCAAATTATATTTTGATATATATTATCACATGACTCAAATATATTGATTAGCTAAATAAATGTTTAAAAAAAATATTTAAGAGATTATTGTAAAAATGTATTTTAAAATATCTCTTATATTTTTTTAACTCATCTTCTTTCGTTCAAATATTATGAGAACATACATAACAAATGTGACTCACATTTTAAGACTAGGTGACATAATGAACACGTTGATTGTTATGTTGTAAATTGTATGTTTCTATTCATCAAATTTTCTTGTGTCTATATCCTATTTTTTAACAATTTCCAACAAAATAAGACAATGTTTTGCACTAAAGTTTACATTGGCTTGTGTTGTTGGAAACTATTAAAAAGTAAGATACGAATAAAGACAAATTTGAAGATAAACATATAACTTACAATATGTGTTTCTTTTGTCACCTAGTCTTAAAATGAGAGTTACACTTGTTCTCCAGATATACCGTAATATATAAAAAGAATAGGATAAAATAATTATATATATTGTAAATTCATTAGTACGAATCACCTTAGTAGTTTGATGGTTTGATTTACTTCTTACCAATTCAAACACTCGGGTTCGATTCGTAATCAAATCAAGGATAAACTACCAAAAGAAAAATGAGGTATTTAAAAATACCTTTTTTATTTAGTGTTTTAAAATTTTAAGTTTTTAATATTATATATAATTAAGAGCAAGAAAATAAACCTTTTTATTTAGTGTTCTTAAAATTTTAAGTTTTTAATATTATATATAATTAAGAGTAAGAAAATAATTTATCTAGTGTAGACTTCTTATTACAGGTCACCTAAGTAGTTTAATGGTTTGGATTACTCCTTATCAATTTAAGAACTTAGGGTTCGAGATCTTTATAAGTGAGTTCAAAAATATTTAAAAAACTTTATAATAATATAAAAAAATATTTTTTTAAGACACACTTAACCTGTGTAGTGGAGTTTCGTCATTTAATAATATAATTCTATTCAACTGTATGCCAAATCATGCAAATTTTCAGACTTTTAATCATAATAGTAACATTTGAAAACTGTTAATAGAATCTAAATAATTTGTAGTTAAAACCTTGGTAGCTAATTACATACCAATTTAAAAATTATTTATCAGTAATAAAACTAATTTAGAAACCAATAATTTTTTTAAGTATTTAAAATAGTATATAAATTAATCATTATATCAACTAATTATTTTTTTGTCTCTAAAATTGGTTTCTATTAAATGATTTTCTAGTAGTGAATGGTAAACTAATATAAATCAAAACATTTAACACAAGTTATATGATATATTCAATATCATACAAATTATTGTCACATTGTCAAAAAGAAAAGATGAAAGTATCCCTCAACAACATTTCCAATTAACAACAACTAAAACATTGTCAGAGACTTTAGAATCCTCAATACATAATGCAATTGCACAGGTCTTTTGGAAGACACAACTGTATTAAGCGTATCTTACCAAATATTAACATCGGTCATAGACCATAGGTAGTTCATGCACTTACTTATCTAAGCATATTGCATAAACTTCCTTTAATTTCTCATCATTTGATGCATTAAAATATATTATGAAATCATCAATAAAGTCATGAAGTCTCCTTTATTCAATGAGCTAACATGTTTAGTATATAGACACACAAACCAATACATATCAGTAATGATCTCACCTTTATCATGCATATCATACATTAATTATGTATCTCAACAAATTGAACAAATTTATAAACTCAACAATATATTAAAGGAGGTGATAAATAAAATTATTGACAAAAAGCAATAAGCATTTGTGGAAGGAAGGAATATGATGGATGAAGTTTTAATGGCAAATGACATAGTATTAGAAGCAAAATATAAGAACAAATTTTCATGTTGTTGTATCCTATTTTTTAATAATTTCCAACAAAACAAGAGAATGTTTTGCACTAAAATTTACATTAAGATATTTTGCACTAAAATTTACATTGTCTTGTGTTGTTGGAGACGGTTAAAAATTAAGATACAAATAAATAAAAAAATGAAGATAAACATAAAACTTACAATATATGTTTCAGATATAATTTTATATATTGTAAACTCTTTAGTACGGATGACCTTAGTAGTTGGATGGTTTGAATTACTTCTTACCAATTCCAGCACTCTGGTTTGAACCCGTAGACAAGAAGTCTAGTTCAAAAAATTATAAAGAGGTGTTCTTAAAATTTTAAATTTTAATATTATATATATATATATAATTAAGAGTAAGAAAATAATTTATACAGTGTAATTCGAGATCTCTAAAAAAGTGAGTTAAAAAATTAAAAAAAATTATTTTTAAATAGCTTATAGTAATATTGAAAATATATTTTTTAAGACACTTAATTTGTGCAATATAGTTTGATCATTTAATCACATATTTATATTAATTTAATATATAAGATAAAATCATTTTAAATTTTGTAAATTTCTTACTACATACTCCAATAATGTACATAAGAGTAAGAGTGTTAAAGAAGATAATGAAATATTTTAAAATATAAAATTATATTATGATAACAAATACTATCACATGACTCAAGAATATTGATTAGATAAATATATATTTTAAAAAAATATTTAAGAGATTACTGTAAAAATATATTTTAAAATACCTCATTAAATTTTTTTTTAACTCATCTTATTTCATTCTAAGTGCTTCAAGAAGTTTATAATACAAAATGATTTTATCTTTTATATATATATATATATAATTCTAAGTGATTCAAGATCTATGCTTAATAAATTTTATAATTCTATAGAAAATTAAAACATGTTGTCAAAAAGTGATATTATTTATACACTAAGGTAAAGACGATATTATAGCAAATCATACTAATTTCCAATAAATTTTTTATTCTTTTTTCTTTGAGAAAATGGGTATATTGAAGAGAATGTATGGTACTCTCCTTATGAAACACACCAAATATTTATTCAACTATAGAAGACATTCAAATATTATGAGAACATACATAACAAGTGTGACTCAAATTTTAAGACTAGGTGACATAATGAACATGTTGATTGTTATGTTGTAAATTGTATGTTTCTATTCATCAAATTTTCTTTTGTCTGTATCCTATTTTTTAACAATTTCCAACAAAATAAGACAATTTTTTGCACTAAAGTTTACATTGGTTTGTGTTGTTGGAAACTATTAAAGAGTAAGATACAAATAGAGACAAATTTGAAGATAAACATATAACTTACAATATGTGTTTCTTTTGTCACCTAGTCTTAAAATGAGAGTTACATTTGTTCTCCAAATATACTGTAATATACGGAAAGAATAGGATAAAATAATTATATATATTGTATATTCCTTAGTACGGATCACCTTAGTAGTTTGATGGTTTGAATTACTTCTTACCAATTCAAACACTCGGGTTCAATTCGTATCAAATCAAGGATAAATTACCAAAAGGAAAAGGAGGTATTTAAAAATACCTTTTTTATTTAGTGTTTTAAAATTTTAAGTTTTTAATATTATATATAATTAAGAGTAACAAAATAAACCTTTTTATTTAGTGTTCTTAAAATTTTAAGTTTTTAATATTATATATAATTAAGAGTAAGAAAATAATTTATCTAGTGTACTTTTTATTACAGATCACCTGAATAGTTTAATGGTTTGGATTACTCCTTATCAATTTAAGAACTTACAATCGAGATCTCTATAAGTGAGTTCATAAAAATTAAAAAAATATACTTTTAAATACTTTATAGTAATATAAAAAAATATTTTTTTAAGATACACTTAACCTGTGCAGTATAGTTTAGTCATTTAATAATATAATTCTATTAATTTGATATATAAGATAAGGTCATTTTAAGTATTATAAACTCCTAACAACAAATTTCAAAAATGTAATAAGAGGAAGAGATTTAAGAAGACAAAGAACTATTTTAAAATATCAAATTATATTTTGATATATATTATCACATTACTCAAATATATTGATTAGCTAAATAAATGTTTAAAAAAATATTTAAGAGATTATTGTAAAAATGTATTTTAAAATATCTCTTATATTTTTTTAACTCATCTTCTTTTCTTCAAATATTATGAGAACATATATAACAAGTGTGACTCACATTTTAAGACTAGGTGACATAATGAACACGTTGATTGTTATGTTGTAAATTGTATGTTTCTGTTCATCAAATTTTCTTGTGTCTATATCCTATTTTTTAACAATTTCCAACAAAATAAGATAATGTTTTGCACTAAAGTTTACATTGGCTTGTGTTGTTGGAAACTATTAAAAAGTAAGATACGAATAGAGAAAAATTTGAAGATAAATATAACTTACAATATGTGTTTCTTTTGTCACCAAGTCTTAAAATGAGAGTTACACTTGTTCTCCAGATATACTGTAATATATAGAAAGAATAAGATAAAATAATTATATATATTGTAAATTCCTTAGTACGGATCACCTTAGTAGTTTGATGGTTTGAATTACTTCTTACCAACTCAAATACTCGGGTTCGATTCGTATCAAATCAAGGATAAAGTACCAAGAGAAAAATGAGGTATTTAAAAATACCTTTTTTTTAGTGTTTTAAAATTTTAAACTTTTAATATTATATATAATTAAGGGTAAGAAAATAAACCTTTTTATTTAGTGTTCTTAAAATTTAAGTTTTTAATATTATATATAATTAAGAGTAAGAAAATAATTTATCTAGCGTAGACTTCTTATTACATGTCACCATGTCACCAAAGTAGTTTAATGGTTTAGATTACTCCATATCAATTTAAGAACTTAGGGTTTGATATCTCTAGTGAGTTCAAAAAATTTTAAAAAATATATTTTTAAATACTTTTTAATAATATCAAAAAAATATTTTTTGTAAGACACGCTTGTGCAGTATAGTTTAGTTATTTAATAATATAATTCTATTAACCTATGCAGTATAGTTTAATTATTTAATAATATAATTCTATTAATTTGATATATAAGATAAGGTCATTTTAAGTATTGTAAACTCCTACCTACAAATTCCAATAATGTACATAAGAGGAAGAGATTTAAGAAGACAAAGAAGTATTTGAAAATATCAAATTATATTTTGATTTATATATTAATTAAATATGTACTTTTAAAACAAATATTTACAAATTACTATAAAAAATTATATTTTGAAATATCTCATTATAATTTTTTTCAACTCATTTTCTCTCTTTCTAGATGCTTCAAGAAGTTTATAATATAAAATGATTTTATCTTAGTTTTAATTTATATATATATATATATATATATATATATATATATATATGATTAAAAACTGATACTTTCAATAATATTTAATATTTAATAAAAGGTATTTTGAAATACCTCATTATGTACATAATTTAGAACTCACTTTGTCTCTTAAGTATTTTAAATTGATAAGGATTAATCCAATCCACTAAACTACTTAGATAACTTATAATAAAAGAAGTTTACAATTTTGACTTGGAATGTAGTAATATTATTATTATTTTAACAACTTTTTACTTTAACCATGTCATTCTAATGATTTTCTTTTTCAAATTTCACTATAATACAAAGATTATATTGATAAGCTGAAACATTTTAAAGATTGAAAAACATTCTTGAAATCTGGTGAGGTTGTCTGAGAAAAAATCAATGGGTGAAGGGTATTCAATATGAACACAAGAAAACCATAGTTTACTCTGAATATAAAGAAAATAAAGGTGAAAAACCATTCTAAGGAAGGAAGAAAGAAAATTGATATACCATAAGCATCCAAGCCAAGAAAGATCAACCATTTTTACTTTCAAAATGAGATGCTTTGTAAGTGTAGAAGGGTAATGATGATGCCTAATTATCAATAATAACCAACTTAAGATCTTTAACAAATGTATACTTTCAAATACTAAATCCTCTCAAAGGAAACAAGTACATGAGTTAACTACAAAAATAGATGAACCTTCAAAACACCATTCGTAAGAAAGGGGCAAAAGCACAAAACATCTAGGTTGCCCTTGGTGTAGCCCATTCAACTCTAAGAATGAGATTGTCGTAACCATACCCATTGAGTTTGCTGATAGCTGTTTGAGCATCTTCCCTGTTAACAAAGTTAACAAAGCCAAAGCCCCTGCTCATGGTTGTCTTCTGATCAATGGCAACATAAACTCTGCTTACTGGACCAAAAGAACGGAACAGCTCCAGCAAATCTGGCTCTCTTGTGTCTTCAGAGAGGTTGGTTACCCTCACAGAGTTCTCATCGTTCCTGCGCCGCATATCGGAGCCGGTGCTCCTCTCAGCTCCCGCCCTCATACCCGGAGGCACGTAGGCTCCCTTGGTTGCACCACCTGTTGCCGCTGCAGCATCTAATGTTGCAGGCTTATCCACGAATCCCTCAGATGGCGGGGCCAGATCCTTGTATGGACACCTTGAGGTCCAGTGATCACCCTTCTTCCCACAAGTCCTACACACCATGAGAACAGCACCTTTCTGGAATTGAGCCAAGGGGTCCCCAGCAGTCTTGGGCTCCTCCGTTTTGGAGCCTGTTAACAATCACAGAAACACAGTAATTAAATACTGATGATCGATCAATCCTATTATCCACCTCTGTAACAATCCTATATTTACATAGAAGATATCTAGCTACCTACACTAAACACACTGAGCTCAAGTTCATGTCTTAACTCTCATGCACAGCCAGAGGTTTTTGAAAACCCAGTAATTTAGAGCCCCTCTAATTATTTTCTCACATTTTGTTTTGGTTTCAAAACTATTTCCCTAAATTTTTTAGCAGTTTTCAGCAATCAATTCCTCATCCAAAATCTACTGGGTTTTGACTTTGAAAATTGTTCAAGACATCCGTATTCTAAAATAAAAAAACACAATCAACAGAGAGAGATTTTCTTTTCTGGTTTAGTTTTCATGATGTTCAACCTCTCTGAAATAAAGTGTGCAAATGTCAGAATAACAAAATCAAATTGAAAGTTCAAACAAATGCTACAAAATAGTGCCACATCATGATGTGCTTCAATTCTGAAGGTCATCCAAATATAATTGCAGTTTATGCATTTTATCGAATAGCTTGTTACCACAGACATTATCATTCAGCACAGACATAACCACAGTGCAATTAAGAAAGAAAAAACAGAGAAATTGTAAAGAAAAAACGGTAACAAAAGGTAGATTCCGCAGAGAGGTGTTACCAAGAGGCTTGGGGCGTTCGAGGAGGATCTCTTCGGTGGAGACCATGGTGAGGCGGCTGCCGACGTCTTCGTGGACGGCGTCGCCGAACTTGGGCCAGGAGCGACGCTCGACGGCGCGTTTGCTGAGACGCGCGTTGGCGAGCTTGCGGGTGCGCGACGTGGTGGTGATCTTGACCTTGTTGCCGTCGTCGTCGAACTTGTACTCGATGACCCTCTTTATGCCGTTGTCGTCGGGCCCTACGACCTGTCGCGGCGGGAGGAGGAAATCCAGATCCTCGCCGTCGTCCTCCTCCAGCTCGCCCCACCGCAGCTTCGCCGGTTCCCCGTGATGCACCATTGCTGCCATCTCAAAACCTTCCTTCTTCTCTCTTCTCTCTTAGATTATCTTCTCTAATCCCTTCCACACTCACTGCAAGCGAAGTTCTGGTTTTGTAATTGTAAAATCAAAACCAGTTTTTTTTTTTTATTACGCTCTTCTCTTCTACACTCATTGGGTCTTGGGCTCTCAAACAAAGCCCATATTGCCAATTAATTAAGCCCAAAAGCTTTCATCACGAAATTTGTATAATGGTAGCTTCTTCCTGCACCCTTACGTTTTTCTTCCTGCACCACCATAATTTTTAAAAATCCAAAACTGACCTTGATCTTTTATTTGAAAAAGAGCATAGTGGTGAGGTTGGTTTGACACTGTTTTTCTTCTTCATTCATCTGAGGCGTTGGTGGATGGTCATTTTAGTTGTGTAGAGCAAAGTGAAGGAGTGGATTGGGTTGCTGAATGTTGTTTGGCTTAATAATTAAGTTTTTGTTTAAGAGCATAGGTGATTATGGAGTAATTGTGGTTACCAGAAATTGAGATTTGGGAGTGTGCTATGGATACGGTGATTGACCATAGTGATATCATCTTAACGAGAGAATGGACTATTGATGTTATATGTGAGAATGAAAAAGTGGTTCAAAAAATGAACTTTTTTTCCCTTGGTCATCGATTAGGGTTTGATCCAGTATGTCGAATAGTCTCACATTACTTAGGAGTCAAAATTACCTTAAACACTTTAAATTATGTGGCAGAGTTTCGAGCTTCAAAACAGACATGCAAGGATTGATTCTAATGATATCACTTCATGTGATTGTATTGGGTGGACATGATGTTATAAATTATAGAATTTTTTTTAATTATTTTTCAGTAATAACTTTTAAATGTGAGAAGTATTTAGTTTTGTAAATATACATTAATTGGTGTGGTGGGAGAGAAAAAGGTAGCATTATATGAGAGCACATAGATAGACGAACTCTTGCTGATAGGTTTTTAAGTGCGGTGCCACTTAAGTGATTTCAAACTGATTTAATGCACTAGGACTTTGTACAGTGTTCAAGTTCTAAACTAGGACTTTGTTTCCACTCTTTTCTCATCTACCTCTCCTCCTTTTTCTTTCTTCTAGTTTTTCCTTTATAAAATTTCAGTGTTCGAAATGATTCATTAATTCTAACATCTATATAAGTTGACTTTTATCTCAACATTTGAGATTGTTAATAATAATATATATTTTTTTGGTTGGTCTCTAGAAAATTTGTGAAATTTCGCCCTACTTTCTGCAATTTTTTTCCGGGCCTGTATTGCGCTGAAAAAATTCACACAAGTACTTTCGTATGTTGTTTGCACCCAGGAAAAGAGGCACGTCCATAAACAAATCGCAGAAAGAAGATACGGGGAAGAAAAGCCAGGACGTTTTGTTTTCGGAAAACCGGTTTTGTTCACTCTCGGTCTGGGACTTACTGCGCCTTACTCCTTGGGTATTTTGGTCTGAAATTTTTACCAGACATTCGACATTGTGTCTATTGAGTTTTGGCTGAGATTTGAGCACCAGACTCATCCCACAAGATTCGAAATAAATTTTTTACTCATCACTGCCCGGGCTGAAAGGAAGGTTCGTTTGTGTGTGAAACTGTTTGGTTTTTTTCCTGGGTGAATACTCATCCGTTTGACCTGAAATCTGTCGCGTTTTGTCCAAAATTTAGTGGAGATTCTTACGCGGAATTTCAGGGAAAAACCATTTCGGGAGAATTTTTCAGAAATTTTGTGCAAACCAAGGCTATGCTCTGACAAAACTTGTGAAATTTCGCCCTACTTTCTGCAATTTTTTTCCGGGCCCGTATTGCGCTGAAAAAATTCACACAAGTACTTTCGTATGTTGTTTGCACCCAGGTAAGGAGGCACGTCCATAAACAAATCGCATAAAGAAGATACGGGGAAGAAAAGCCAGGACGTTTTGTTTTCGGAAAACCGGTTTTGTTCAGTCTCGGTCTAGGACTTAATCCGCCTTACTCCTTGGGTATTTTGGTCTGAAATTTTTACCAGACATTCGTCATTGTGTCTATTGAGTTTTGGCTGAGATTTGAGCCCCAGACTCGTCCCACAAGATTCGCAATAAATTTTTTATTCATCACTGCCCGGGCTGAAAGGAAGGTTCGTTTGTGTGTGAAACTGTTTGGTTTTTTTCCTGGGTGAATACTCATTCGTTTGACCTGAAATCTGTCGCGTTTTGTCCCAAATTCAGTGGAGATTCTTACGCGGAATTTGAGGAAAAAACCATTTCGGGAGAATTTTTCAGAAATTTTGTGCAAACCAAGGCTATCCTCTAGCAAAACTTGTGAAATTTCGCCCTACTTTCTGCAATTTTTTATTGTGCCCGTATTGCGCTGAAACAATTCACACAAGTACTTTCGTATGTTGTTTGCACCCAGGTAAGGAGGCACGTCCATAAACAAATCGCAGAAAGAAGATAAGGAGAAGAAAAGCCAGGACGTTTTGTTTTCAGAAAACCGGTTTTGTTCACTCTCGGTCTGGGACGTACTACGCCTTACTCCTTGGGTATTTTGGTCTGAAATTTTTACCAGAAATTCGTCACTGTGTCTATTGAGTTTTGGCTGAGATTTGAGCACCAGAATCGTCCCACCAGATTCGCAATAAATTTTTTACTCATCACTGCCCGGGCTGAAAGGAAGGTTCGTTTGTGTGTGAAACTGTTTGGTTTTTATCCAAGGTGAATACTCATCCGTTTAACCTGATATCTGTCGCGTTTTGTCCCAAATTTAGTGGAGATTCTTACGCGGAATTTCAGGAAAAAACCATTTCGGGAGAATTTTTCAGAAATTTTGTGCAAACCAAGGCTATCCTCTAGCAAAACTTGTGAAATTTCGTCCTACTTTCTGCAATTTTTTTCCGGGCCCGTATTGCGCTGAAAAAAATTCACACAAGTTCTTTCGTATGTTGTTTGCACCCAGGTAAGGAGGCACGTCCATAACCAAATTGCATAAAGAAGATTCGGGGAAGAAAAGGCAGGACGTTTTGTTTCCGGAAAACCGATTTTTTTCAATCTCGGTCTGGTACTTATTGCGCCTTACTCCTTAGGTATTTTGGTCTGAAATTTTTACCAGACATTCGTCATTGTGTCTATTGAGTTTTGGATGAGATTTGAGCCCCAGACTCGTCCCACAAGATTCGCAATAAATTTTTTATTCATCATTGCCCGGGCTGAAACGAAGGTTCGTTTGTGTGTGAAACTGTTTTGTTTTTTTCCTAGGTGAATACTCATCCGTTTGACTTGAAATCTATAGCGTTTTGTCCCAAATTTAGTGGAGATTCTTACGCGAAATTTAATGAAAAACCATTTCGGGAGAATATTTCAGAAATTTTGTGCAAACCAAGGCTATCCTCTAGCAAAACTTGTGAAATTTCGCCCTACTTTCAGCAATTTTTTTCCGGGCCTGTATTGCGCTGAAAAAATTCACACAAGTACTTTCGTATGTTGTTTGCACCCAGGAAAAGAGGCACGTCCATAAACAAATCGCAGAAAGAAGATACGGGGAAGAAAAGCCAGGACGTTTTGTTTTCGGAAAAGCGGTTTTGTTCACTCTCGGACTGGGACTTACTGCGCCTTACTCCTTGGGTATTTTGGTTTGAAATTTTTACCAGACATTCGTCATTGTGACTATTGAGTTTTGGCTGAGATGTGAGCACCAGACTCATCCCACAAGATTCGAAATAAATTTTTTACTCATCACTGCCCGGGCTGAAAGGAAGGTTCGTTTGTGTGTGAAACTGTTTGGTTTTTTTCTTGGGTGAATACTCATCCGTTTGACCTGAAATCTGTCGCGTTTTGTCCAAAATTTAGTGGAGATTCTTACGTGGAATTTCAGGAAAAACCATTTCGGGAGAATTTTTCAGAAATTTTGTGCAAACCAAGGCTATGATCTGACAAAACTTGTGAAATTTCGCCCTACTTTCTGCAATTTTTTTCCGGGCCCGTATTGCGCTGAAAAAATTCACACAAGTACTTTCGTATGTTGTTTGCACCCAGGTAAGGAGGCACGTCCATAAACAAATCGCATAAAGAAGATACGGGGAAGAAAAGCCAGAACGTTTTGTTTTCGGAAAACCGGTTTTGTTCACTCTCGGTCTGGGACTTACTGCGCCTTACTCCTTGGGTATTTTGGTCTGAAATTTTTACCAGACATTCGTCATTGTGTCTATTGAGTTTTGGCTGCGATTTGAGCCCCAGACTCATCCCACAAGGTTCGCAATAAATTTTTTACTCGTCATTGCCCGGGCTGAAAGGAAGGTTCGTTTGTGTGTGAAACTGTTTGGTTTTTTTCCTGGGTGAATACTCATCCGTTTGACCTGAAATCTGTCGCGTTTTGTCCCAAATTTAGTGGAGATTCTTACGCGGAATTTCAGCAAAAAACCATTTCGGGAGAATTTTTTAGAAATTTTGTGCAAACAAAGGCTATCCTCTAGCAAAACTTGTAAAATTTCGCCCTACTTTCTGCAATTTTTTTCCGGGCCCGTAATGCGCTGGAAAAATTCACAAAAGTACTCTCGTATGTTGTTTGCACCCAGGTAATGAGGCGCGCCCATAAACAAATCGCAGAAAGAAGATACGGGGAAGAAAAGCCAGGACGTTTTGTTTTCGGAAAACCGGTTTTGCTCACTCTCGGTCTGGGACTTACTGCGCCTTACTCCTTGGGTATTTTAGTCTGAAATTTTTACCAGACATTCGTCATTGTGTCTATTGAGTTTTGGCTGAGATTTGAGCCCCAGACTCGTCCCACAAGATTCGCAATAAATTTTTTACTCATCACTGCCCGGGCTGAAAGGAAGGTTCGTTTGTGTGTGAAACTGTTTGGTTTTTTTCCTGGGTGAATACTCATCCGTTTGACCTGAAATCTGTCGCGTTTTGTCTCAAATTCAGTGGAGATTCTTACGCGAAATTTCAGGAAAAAACCATTTCGGGAGAATTTTTCAGAAATTTTGTGCAAACCAAGGCTATCCTCAAAACTTGTGAAATTTCGCCCTACTTTCTACAATTTTTTTCCGGGCCCGTATTGCGCTGAAAAAATTCACACAAGTACTCTCGTATGTTCTTTGCATCCAGGTAAGCAGGCACGTCCATAAGCAAATCGCAGAAGGAAGATACGGGGAAGAAAAGCCAGGACGTTTTGTTTTCGGAAAACCGGTTTTGTTCACTCTCGGTCTGGGACTTACTGCGCCTTACTCCTTGGGTATTTTGGTCTGAAATATTTACCAGACATTCGTCATTGTGTCTATTGAGTTTTGGCTGAGATTTGAGCCCCAGACTCGTCCCACAAGATTCGCAATAAATTTTTTACAAATCACTGCCCGGGCTGAAAGAAAGGTTCGTTTGTGTGTGAAACTGTTTGGTTTTTTTCCTGGGTAAATACTCATCCGTTTGACCTGAAATCTGTCGCGTTTTGTCCCAAATTCAGTGGAGATTCTTACGCGGAATTTCAGCAAAAAACCATTTCGGGAGAATTTTTCAGAAATTTTGTGGAAACCAAGACTATCCTCTACCAAAACTTGTGAAATTTCGCCCTACTTTCTGCAATTCTTTTCCGGGCCCGTATTGCGCTGAAAAAATTCGCACAAGTACTCTCGTATGTTGTTTGCATCCAGGTAAGGAGGCACCCCCATAAACAAATCGCAGAAAGAAGATACGTGGTAGAAAAGCCAGGACGTTTGGTTTTCGGAAAACCGGTTTTGTTCACTCTCGGTCTGGGACCTACTGCGCCTTTCACCTTGGGTATTTTGGTCTGAAATTTTTACCAGACATTCGTCATTGTGTCTATTGAGTTTTGGGTGAGATTTGAGCCCCAGACTCGTCCCACAAGATTCGCAATAAATTTTTTACTCAGCACTGCCCCGGCTGAAAGGAAGGTTCGTTTGTGTGTGAAACTGTTTGGTGTTTTTCCTGGGTGACTATTCATCCGTTTGACCTGAAATCTGTCGCGTTTTGTCCCAAATTCAGTGGAGATTCTTACGCGGAATTTGAGGAAAAAACCATTTCGGGAGAATTTTTCAGAAATTTTGTACAAACCAAGGCTATCCTATAGCAAAACTTGTGAAATTTCGGCCTACGTTTTGCAATTTTTTTCCGGGCCCGTATTGTGCTGAAAGAATTCACACAAGTACTCTCGTATGTTCTTTGCACCCAGGTAAGGAGGCACGTCCATAAACAAATCGCAGAAGGAAGATACGGGGAAGAAAAGCCAGGACGTTTTGTTTTCGGAAAACCGGTTTTGTTCACTCTCGGTCTGGGACTTACTGCACCTTACTCCTTGGGTATTTTGGTTTGAAATTTTTACCAGACATTCGTCATTGTGTCTATTGAGTTTTGGCTGAGATTTGAGCCCCAGACTCGTCCCACAAGATTCGCAATAAATTTTTTACAAATCACTGCCCGGGCTGAAAGGAAGGTTCGTTTGTGTGTGAAACTGTTTGGTTTTTTTCCTGGGTGAGTACTCATCCGTTTGACCTGAAATATGTCGCGTTTTATCCCAAATTCAGTGGAGATTCTTACGCGGAATTTCAGGAAAAAACCATTTCGGGAGAATTTTTCAGAAATTTTGTGCAAACCAAGGCTATCCTCTAGAAAAACTTTAGAAATTTCGCCCTACTTTCTGCAATTTTTTTCCGGGCCCGTATTGCGCTGAAAAAATTCACACAAGTTCTCTCGTATGTTGTTTGCACCCAGGTAAGGAGGCACGTCCATAAACAAATCGCAGAAAGAAGATACGGGGAGGAAAAGCCAGGACGTTTTGTTTTCGGAAAACCGATTTTGATCACTCTCGGTCTGGGACTTACTGCGCCTTACTCCTTGGGTATTTTGGTCTGAAATTTTTACCAGACATTCGTCATTGTGTCTATTGAGTTTTGGCTGAGATTTGAGCCCCAGACTCGTCGCACAAGATTCGCAATAAATTTTTTACTCATCACTGCCCGGGCTGAAAGGAAGGTTCGTTTGTGTGTGAAACTGTTTGGTTTTTTTCCTGGGTGAATACTCATCCGTTTGACCTGAAATCTGTCGCGTTTTGTCCCAAATTCAGTGGAGATTCTTACGCGGAATTTCAGGAAAAAACCATTTCGGGAGAATTTTTTAGAAATTTTGTGCAAACCAAGGCTATCCTCTAGAAAAACTTGTGAAATTTCGCCCTACTTTCTGCAATTTTTTTCCGGGCCCGTATTGCGCTGAAAAAATTCACACAAGTACTCTCGTATGTTGTTTGCACCCAGGTAAGGAGGCACGTCCATAAACAAATCGCAGAAAGAAGATATGTGGAAGAAAAGCCACGACGATTTGTTTTCGGAAAACCGATTTTGTTCACTCTTGGTCTGGGACTTACTGCGCCTTACTCCTTGGGTATTTTGGTCTGAAAGTTTTACCAGACATTCGTCATTGTGTCTATTGAGTTTTGGCTGAGATTTGAGCCCCAGACTCGTCTCACAAGATTCGCAATAAATTTTTTACTCATCACTGCCCGAGCTGAAAGGAAGGTTCGTTTGTGTGTGAAACTGTTTGGTTTTTTTCCTGGGTGAATACTCATCCGTTTGACCTGAAATCTGTCGCGTTTTGTCCCAAATTCAGTGGAGATTCTTACGCGGAATTTCAGGAAAAAACCATTTCGGGAGAATTTTTCAGAAATTTTGTGCAAACCAAGGCTATCCTCTAGCAAAACTTGTGAAATTTCTCCCTACTTTCTGCAATTTTTTTACGGGCCCGTATTGCGCTGTGAAAATTCACACAAGTACTCTCGTATGTTGTTTGCACCCAGCTAAGGAGGCACGCCCATAAACAAATCGCAGAAAGAAGATACGGGGAAGAAAAGCCAAGACGTTTTGTTTTCGGAAAAACGGTTTTGTTCACTCTCGGTCTGGGACTTACTGCGCCTAACTCCTTGGGTATTTTGGTCTGAAATTTTTACCAGACATTCGTCATTGTGTCTATTGAGTTTTGGCTGAGATTTGAGCCCCAGACTCGGTCCACAAGATTCGCAATAAATTTTTTACTCATCACTGCCCGGGCTGAAAGGAAGGTTCGTTTGTGTGTGAAATTGTTTGGTTTTTTTCCTGGGTGAATACTCATCCGTTTGACCTGAAATCTGTCGCGTTTTGTCTGAAATTCGGTGAAGATTCTTACGCGGAATTTCAGGAAAAAACCATTTCGGGAGAATTTTTCAGAAATTTTGTGCAAACCAAGACTATCCTCTACCAAAACTTGTGAAATTTCGCCCTACTTTCTGCAATTTTTTTCCAGGCCCGTATTGCGCTGAAAAAAATTCACACAAGTACTCTCGTATGTTGTTTGCACCCAGGTAAGGAGGCACGCCCATCAACAAATCGCAGAAAGAGGATACGGGGAAGAAAAGCCAGGACGTTTTGTTTTTGGAAAACCGATTTTGTTCACTCTCGGTCTGGGACTTACTGCGCCTTACTCCTTGGGTATTTTGGTCTGAAATTTTTACCAGACATTCGTCATTGTGTCTATTGAGTTTTGGCTGAGATTTGTGCCCCAGACTCGTCCCACAAGATTCGCAATAAATTTTTTGCTCATCACTGGCCGGGCTGAAAGGAAGGTTCGTCTGTGTTGAAACTGTTTGGTTTTTTTCCTGGGTGAATACTCATCCGTTTGACCTGAAATCTGTCGGGTTTTGTCCCAGATTCAGTGTAGATTCTGGCACGGAATTTCAGGAAAAAACCATTTCGGGAGAATTTTTCAGAAATTTTGTGCAAACCAAGGCTATCCTCTAGCAAAACTTGTGAAATTTCGCCCTACTTTCTGCAATATTTTTCCGGGCCCGTATTGCGCTGAAAAAATTCACACAAGTACTCTCGTATGTTGTTTGCACCCAGGTAAGGAGGCACGCCCATCAACAAATCGCAGAAAGAGGATACGGGGAAGAAAAGCCAGGACGTTTTGTTTTTGGAAAACCGATTTTGTTCACTCTCGGTCTGGGACTTACTGCGCCTTACTCCTTGGGTATTTTGGTCTGAAATTTTTACCAGACATTCGTCATTGTGTCTATTGAGTTTTGGCTGAGATTTGTGCCCCAGACTCGTCCCACAAGATTCGCAATAAATTTTTTGCTCATCACTGGCCGGGCTGAAAGGAAGGTTCGTCTGTGTTGAAACTGTTTGGTTTTTTTCCTGGGTGAATACTCATCCGTTTGACCTGAAATCTGTCGGGTTTTGTCCCAGATTCAGTGTAGATTCTGGCACGGAATTTCAGGAAAAAACCATTTCGGGAGAATTTTCA
The DNA here is from genome assembly GCF_051622355.1 of Phaseolus vulgaris. NCBI lineage: Eukaryota > Viridiplantae > Streptophyta > Magnoliopsida > Fabales > Fabaceae > Phaseolus > Phaseolus vulgaris. The sequence goes on along the minus strand of NC_143501.1, from coordinate 2,840,779 downwards.
GAAATTTTGTGCAAACCAAGGCTATCCTCTAGCAAAACTTGTGAAATTTCGCCCTACTTTCTGCAATATTTTTCCGGGCCCGTATTGCGCTGAAAAAATTCACACAAGTACTCTCGTATGTTGTTTGCACCCAGGTAAGGAGGCACGCCCATAAACAAATCGCAGAAAGAAGATACGTGGAAGAAAAGCCAGGACGTTTTGTTCTCGGAAAACCGGTTTTGTTCACTCTCGGTCTGGGACTTACTGCGCCTTACGCCTTGGCTATTTTGGTTTGAAATTTTGACCAGACGTTCGACATTGTGTCTATTGAGTTTTGGCTGAGATTTGAGCCCTAACCTCGTCCCACAAGATTCGCAATAAGTTTTTTACTCATCACTGCCCGGGCTGAAAGGAAGGTTCGTTTGTCTGTGAAACTGTTTGGTTTTTTTCCTGGGTGAATACTCATCCGTTTGACCGAAATCTGTCGCGTTTTGTCCCAAATTCAGTGGAGATTCTTGCGCGGAATTTCAGGAAAAAACCATTTCGGGAGAATTTTTCAGAAATTTTGTGCAAACCAAGGCTATCCTCAAGCAAAACTTGTGAAATTTCGCCCTACTTTCTGCAAATTTTTTCCGGGCGCGTATTGTGCAGAAAAAATTCACACAAGTACTCTCGTATGTTGTTTGCACCCAGGTAAGGAGGAACGCCCATAAACAAATCGCAGAAAGAAGATACGGGGAAGAAAAGCCAGGACGTTTTGTTTTCGGAAAACCGATTTTGCTCACTCTCGGTCTGGGACTTACTGCGCCTTACTCCTTGGGTATTTTGGTCTAAAATTTTTACCAGACATTCGTCATTGTGTCTTTTGAGTTTTGGGATAGATTTGAGCCCCAGACTCGTCCCACAAAATTCGCAATTAATTTTTTGCTCATCACTGCCCGGGCTGAAAGGAAGGTTCGTTTGTGTTGAAACTGTTTGGTTTTTTTCCTGGGTGAATACTCATCCGTTTGACCTGAAATCTGTCGCGTTTTGTCCCAAATTCGGTGGAGATTCTTACGCGGAATTTCAGGAAAAAACCATTTCGGGAGAATTTTCAGAAATTTTGTGCAAACCAAGGCTATCCTCCAGCAAAACTTGTGAAATTTCGCCCTACTTTCTGCAATTTTTTTCCGGGCCCGTATTGCGCTGAAAAAATTCACACAACTACTCTCGTATGTTGTTTGCACCCAAGTAAGGAGGCACGCCCATAAACAAATCGCAGAAAGAGGATACGGGAAAAAAAGTCAGGACGTTTTGTTTTCGGAAAACCAGTTTTGTTCACTCTCGGTCTGGGACTTACTGCGCCTTACTACTTGGGTATTTTGGTCTGAAATTTTTACCAGACATTCGTCACTGTGTCTATTGACTTTTGGCTGAGATTTGAGCCCCATACTCGTCCCACAAGATTCGCAATAAATTTTTTACTCATCACTGCCCGGGCTGAAAGGAAGGTTCGTTTGTGTGTGAAACTGTTTGGTTTTTTTCCTGGGTGAATACTCATCCGTTTGACCTGAAATATGTCGCGTTTTGTCCCAAATTCAATGGAGATTGTTGCGCGGAATTTCAGGAAAAAACCATTTCGGGAAAATTTTTCAGAAATTTTGTGCAAACCAAGGCTATCCTCTAGCAAAACTTTTGAAATTTCGCCCTACTTTCTGCAATTTTTTTCCGGGCCCGTATTGCGCTGAAAAAATTCACACAAGTACTCTCGTATGTTGTTTGCACCCAGGTAAGGACGCACGCCCATAAACGAATCGCAGAAAGAGGATACGGGGAAGAAAAGCTAGGACGTTTTGTTCTCGGAAAACCGGTTTTGTTCACTCTCGGTCTGGGACTTACTGCGCCTTACTCCTTGGGTATTTTGGTCTGAAATTTTTACCAGACATTCGTCATTGTGTCTATTGAGTTTTGGCTGAGATTTGAGCCCCAGACTCGTCCCACAAGATTCGCAATAAATTTTTTACTCATCATTGCCCGGGCTGAAAGGAAGGTTCGTTTGTGTGTGAAACTGTTTGGTTTTTTTCCTGGGTGAATACAGATCCGTTTGACCTGAAATCAGTCGCGTTTTGTCCCAAATTCAGTGGAGATTCGTGCGCGCAATTTCAGGAAAAAACCATTTCGGGAGAATTTTTTCAGAAATTTTGTGCAAACCAATGGTATCCTCAAGCAAAACTTGTGAAATTTCGCCCTACTTTCTGCAAATTTTTTCCGGGCGCATATTGCGCTGAAAAAATTCACACTTGTACTCTCGAATGTTGTTTGCACCCAGGTAAGGAGGCACGCCGATAAACAAATCGCAGAAAGAAGATACTGGGAAGAAAAGCCAGGACGTTTTGTTTTCGGAAAACCGGTTTGGCTCACTCTCGGTCTGGGACTTACTGCGCCTTACTCCTTGGGTATTTTGGTCTGAAATTCATACCAGAGATTAGTCATTGTGTCTATTGAGTTTTGGCTGAGATTTGAGCCCCAGAATCGTCCCACAAGATTCGCAATAAATTTTTTACTCATCACTGCCCGGGCTGAAAGGAAGGTTCGTTTGTGTGTGAAACTGTTTGGTTTTTTTCCTGGGTGAATACTCATCTGTTTGACCTGAAATCTGTCGCGTTTTGTCCCAAATTTGGTGGAGATTCTTACGCGGAATTTCAGGAAAAAACCATTTCGGGAGAATTTTCAGAAATTTTGTGCAAACCAAGGCTATCCTCCAGCAAAACTTGTGAAATTTCGCCCTACTTTCTGCAATTTTTTTCCGGGCCCGTATTGCGCTGAAAAAATTCACACAAGTACTCTCGTATGTTGTTTGCACCCAAGTAAGGAGGCACGCCCATAAACAAATCGCAGAAAGAGGATACGGGGAAGAAAAGTCAGGACGTTTTGTTTTCGGAAAACCAGTTTTGTTCACTCTCGGTCTGGGACTTACTGCGCCTTACTACTTGGGTATTTTGGTCTGAAATTTGTACCAGACATTCGTCATTGTGTCTATTGACTTTTGGCTGAGATTTGAGCCCCATACTCGTCCCACAAGATTCGCAATAAATTTTTTACTCATCACTGCTCGGGCTGAAAGGAAGTTTCGTTTGTGTGTGAAACTGTTTGGTTTTTTTCCTGGGTGAATACTCATCCGTTTGACCTGAAATATGTCGCGTTTTGTCCCAAATTCAATGGAGATTGTTGCGCGGAATTTCAGGAAAAAACCATTTCGGGAAAATTTTTCAGAAATTTTGTGCAAACCAAGGCTATCCTCTAGCAAAACTTTTGAAATTTCGCCCTACTTTCTGCAATTTTTTTCCGGGCCCGTATTGCGCTGAAAAAATTCACACAAGTACTCTCGTATGTTGTTTGCACCCAGGTAAGGACGCACGCCCATAAACGAATCGCAGAAAGAGGATACGGGGAAGAAAAGCTAGGACGTTTTGTTCTCGGAAAACCGGTTTTGTTCACTCTCGGTCTGGGACTTACTGCGCCTTACTCCTTGGGTATTTTGGTCTGAAATTTTTACCAGACATTCGTCATTGTGTCTATTGAGTTTTGGCTGAGATTTGAGCCCCAGAATCGTCCCACAAGATTCGCAATAAATTTTTTACTCATCATTGCCCGGGCTGAAAGGAAGGTTCGTTTGTGTGTGAAACTGTTTGGTTTTTTTCCTGGGTGAATACAGATCCGTTTGACCTGAAATCAGTCGCGTTTTGTCCCAAATTCAGTGGAGATTCGTGCGCGCAATTTCAGGAAAAAACCATTTCGGGAGAATTTTTTCAGAAATTTTGTGCAAACCAATGGTATCCTCAAGCAAAACTTGTGAAATTTCGCCCTACTTTCTGCAAATTTTTTCCGGGCGCATATTGCGCTGAAAAAATTCACACTTGTACTCTCGAATGTTGTTTGCACCCAGGTAAGGAGGCACGCCCATAAACAAATCGCAGAAAGAAGATACTGGGAAGAAAAGCCAGGACGTTTTGTTTTCGGAAAACCGGTTTGGCTCACTCTCGGTCTGGGACTTACTGCGCCTTACTCCTTGGGTATTTTGGTCTGAAATTCATACCAGAGATTAGTCATTGTGTCTATTGAGTTTTTGCTGAGATTTGAGCCCCAGAATCGTCCCACAAGATTCGCAATAAATTTTTTACTCATCACTGCCCGGACTGAAAGGAAGGTTCGTTTGTGTGTGAAACTGTTTGGTTTTTTTCCTGGGTGAATACTCATCCGTTTGACCTGAAATCTGTCGCGTTTTTTCCCAAAGTCAGTGGAGATTCTTGCGCGGAATTTCAGGAAAAAACCATTTCGGGAGAATTTTTCTGAAATTTTGTGCAAACCAAGGCTATCCTCTAGCAAAACTTGTGAAATTTCGCCCTACTTTCTGCAATTTTTTTCCGGGCCCGTATTGCGCTGAAAAAATTGACGAAAGTACTCTCGTATGTTGTTTGCACCCAGGTAAGGAGGCACGCCCATAAACAAATCGCAGAAAGAGGATACGGGGAAGAAAAGCTAGGACGTTTTGTTCTCGGAAAACCGGTTTTGTTCACTCTCGGAGTGGGACTTACTGCGCCTTACTCCTTGGCTATTTTGGTCTGAAATTTTTACCAGACACTCGACATTGTGTCTATTGAGTTTTGGCTGAGATTTGAGCCCCAGCCTCGTCCCACAAGATTCACAATAAGTTTTTTACTCATCACTGCCCGGGCTGAAAGGAAGGTTCGTTTGTGTGTGAAACTGTTTGGTTTTTTTCCCGGGTGAATACTCATCCGTTTCACCGAAATCTGTCGCGTTTTGTCCCAAATTCAGTTTAGATTCTTGCGCGGAATTTCAGGAAAAAACCATTTCGGGAGAATTTTTCAGAAATTTTGTGCAAACCAAGGCTATCCTCTAGCAAAACTTGTGAAATTTTGCCCTACTTTCTGCAATTTTTTACCGGGCCCGTATTGCGCTGAAAAAATTCACACAAGTACTCTCGTATGTTGTTTGCACCCAGGTAAGGAGGCACGCCCATAAACAAATCGCAGAAAGAGGATACGGGGAAGAAAAGCCAGGACGTTTTGTTTCGGAAAACCGGTTTTGTTCACTCTCGGTCTGGGACTTACTGTGCCTTACTCCTTGGGTATTTTGGTCTGAAAATTTTACCAGACATTCGTCATTGTGTCTATTGAGTTTTGGCTGAGATTTGAGCCCCAGCCTCGTCCCACAAGATTCGCAATAAGTTTTTTACTCATCACTGCCCGGGCTGAAAGGAAGGTTCGTTTGTGTGTGAAACTGTTTGGTTTTTTTCCTGGGTGAATACTCATGCGTTTGACCTGAAATCTGTCGCGTTTTGTCCCAAATTCAGTGGAGATTCCCGCGCGGAATTTCAGGAAAAAACCATTTCGGGAGAATTTTTCAGAAATTTTGTGCAAACCAAGGCTATCCTCTAGCAAAACTTGTGAAATTTCGCCCTACTTTCTGCAATTTTTTTCCGGGCCCGTATTGCGTTGAAAAAATTCACACAAGTACTCCCGTATGTTGTTTGCACCCAGGTAAGGAGGCACGCCCATAAACAAATCGCAGAAAGAGGATACGGGGAAGAAAAGCCAGGATGTTTTGTTCACTCTCGGTCTGGGACTTACTGCGCCTTACTCCTTGGGTATTTTGGTCTGAAATTTTTACCAGACATTCGTCATTGTGTCTATTGAGTTTTGGCTGAGATTTGAGCCCCAGACTCGTCCCACAAGATTCGCAATAAATTTTTTACTCATCACTGCCTGGGCTGAAAGGAAGGTTCGTTTGTCTGTGAAACTGTTTGGTTTTTTTCATGGGTGAATACTCATCCGTTTGACCGAAATCTGTCGCGTTTTGTCTCAAATTCAGTGGAGATTCTTGCGCGGAATTTTAGGAAAAAACAATTTCGGGAGAATTTTTCAGAAATTTTGTGCAAACCAAGGCTATCCTCTAGCAAAACTTGTGAAATTTCGCCCTACTTTCTGCAATTTTTTTCCGGGCCCGTAATGCGCTGAAAAAATTCACACAAGTACTCTCGTATGTTGTTTGCACCCAGGTAAGGAGGCACGCCCATAAACATATCGCAGAAAGAGGATATGGGGAAGAAAAGCCAGGACGTTTTGTTCACTCTCGGTCTGGGACTTACTGCGCCTTACTCCTTGGGTATTTTGGTCTGAAATTTTTACCAGACATTCGTCATTGTGTCTATTGAGTTTTGGCTGAGATTTGAGCCCCAGACTCGTCCCACATGATTCGCAATAGGTTTGTTACTCATCCCTGCCAGGGCTGAAAGGAAGGTTCGTTTGTGTGTGAAACTGTTTGGTTTTTTTCCTGGGTGAATACTCATCCGTTTGACCTGAAATCTGTCGCGTTTTGTCCCAAATTCAGTGGAGATTCTTGCGCGGAATTTCAGGGAAAAACCATTTCGGGAGAATTTTTCAGAAATTTTGTGCAAACCAAGGCTATCCTCTACCAAAACTTGTGAACTTTCGCCCTACTTTCTGCAATTTTTTTCCGGGCCCGTATTGCGCTGAAAAAATTCACACAAGTACTCTCGTATGTTGTTTGCACCCAGGTAAGGAGGCACGCCCATAAACAAATCGCAGACAGAAGATACGGGGAAGAAAAGCCAGGACGTTTTGTTCTCGGAAAACCGGTTTTGTTCACTCTCGGTCTGGGACTTACTGCGCCTTACTCCTTGGGTATTTTGGTCTGAAATTTTTACCAGACATTCGTCATTGTGTCTATTGAGTTTTGGCTGAGATTTGAGCCCCAGACTCGTCCCACATGATTCGCAATAAGTTTTTTACTCATCACTGCCCGGGCTAAAAGGAAGGTTCGGTTGTGTGTGAAACTGTTTGGTTTTTTTCCTGGGTGAATACTCATTTGTTTGACCTGAAATCTGTCGCGTTTTGTCCCAATTCAGTGGAGATTCTTGCGCGGAATTTCAGGAAAAAACCATTTCGGGAGAATTTTTCAGAAATTTTGTGCAAACCAAGGCTATCCTCTACCAAAACTTGTGAACTTTCGCCCTACTTTCTGCAATTTTTTTCCGGGCCCGTATTGCGCTGAAAAATTTCACACAAGTACTCTCGTATGTTGTTTGCACCCAGGTAAGGAGGCACGCCCATAAACAAATCGCAGAAAGATGATACGGGGAAGAAAAGCCAGGACATTTTGTTCTCGGAAAACCGGTTTTGTTCACTCTCGGTCTGGGACTTACTGCGCCTCACTCCTTGGGCATTTTGGTCTGAAATTTTTACCAGACATTCGTCATTGTGTCTATTGAGTTTTGGATGAGATTTGAGCCCCAGACTCGTCCCACAAGATTCGCAATAAATTTTTTACTCATCACTGCCCGGGCTGAAAGGAAGGTTCGTTTGTGTGTGAAACTGTTTGGTTTTTTTCTTGGGTGAATACTCATCCCTTTGACCTGAAATCAGTCGTGTTGTCTCCCAAATTCAGTGGAGATTCTTGCGCGGAATTTCAGTAAAAAACCATTTCGGGAGAATTTTTCAGAAATTTTGTGCAAACCAAGGCTATCCTCTAGCAAAACTTGTGAAATTTCGCCTTACTTTCTGCAATTTTTTTCCGGGCCCGAATTGCGCTGAAAAAATTCACACAAGTACTCTCGTATGTTGTTTGCACCCAGGTAAGGAGGCACGCCCATAAACAAATCGCAGAAAGATGATACGGGGAAGAAAAGCCAGGACGTTTTGTTCTCGGAAAATCGGTTTTGTTCACTCTCGGTCTGGGACCTACTGCGCCTTACTCCTTGGGTATTTTGGTCTGAAATTTTTACCAGACATTCGTCATTGTGTCTATTGAGTTTTGGCTGAGATTTGAGCCCCAGAAACGTCCCACAAGTTTCGCAATAAATTTGTTACTCATCCCTGCCAGGGCTGACAGGAAGGTTCGTTTGTGTGTGAAACTGTTTGGTTTTTTTTCTGGGTGAATACTCATCCGTTTGACCTGAAATCTGTCGCGTTTCGTCCCAAATTCAGTGGAGATTCTTGCGCGGAATTTCAGGAAAAAACCATTTCGGGAGAATTTTTCAGAAATTTTGTGCAAACCAAGGCTATCCTCTAGCAAAACTTGTGAAATTTCGCCCTACTTTCTGCAATTTTTTTCCGGGTCCGTATTGCGCTGAAAAAATTCACACAAGTACTCTCGTATGTTGTTTGCACACAAGTAAGGAGGCACGCCCATAAACAAATCGCAGAAAGATGATACGGGGAAGAAAAGCCAGGACGTTTTGTTCTCGGAAAAGCGGTTTTGTTCACTCTCGGTCTGGGACTTACTACGCCTTACTCCTTGGGTATTTTGGTCTGAAATTTTTACCAGACATTCGTCATTGTGTCTATTGAGTTTTGGCTGAGATTTGAGCCCCAGAATCGTCCCACAAGATTCGCAATAAATTTTTTACTCATCACTGCCCGGGCTGAAAGGAAGGTTCGGTTGTGTGTGAAACTGTTTGGTTTTTTTCCTGGGTGAATACTCATCCTTTTGACCTGAAATCTGTCGCTTTTTGTCCCAAATTCAGTGGAGATTCTTGCGCGGAATTTCAGGAAAAAACCATTTCGGGAGAATTTTTCAGAAATTTTTTGCAAACCAAGGCTATCCTCTAGCAAAACTTGTGAAATTTCGCCCTACTTTCTGCAATTTTTTTCCGGGCCCGTATTGCGCTGAAAAATTTCACACAAGTACTCTCGTATGTTGTTTGCACCCAGGTAAGGAGGCACGCCCATAAACAAATCGCAGAAAGATGATACGGGGAAGAAAAGCCAGGACATTTTGTTCTCGGAAAACCGGTTTTGTTCACTCTCGGTCTGGGACTTACTGCGCCTCACTCCTTTGGCATTTTGGTCTGAAATTTTTACCAGACATTCGTCATTGTGTCTATTGAGTTTTGGCTGAGATTTGAGCCCCAGACTCGTCCCACAAGATTCGCAATAAATTTTTTACTCATCACTGCCCGGGCTGAAAGGAAGGTTCGTTTGTGTGTGAAACTGTTTGGTTTTTTTCCTGGGTGAATACTCATCCCTTTGACCTGAAATCAGTCGTGTTTTCTCCCAAATTCAGTGGAGATTCTTGCGCGGAATTTCAGTAAAAAACCATTTCGGGAGAATTTTTCAGAAATTTTGTGCAAACCAAGGCTATCCTCTAGCAAAACTTGTGAAATTTCGCCTTACTTTCTGCAATTTTTTTCCGGGCCCGAATTGCGCTGAAAAATTCACACAAGTACTCTCGTATGTTGTTTGCACCCAGGTAAGGAGGCACGCCCATAAACAAATCGCAGAAAGATGATACGGGGAAGAAAAGCCAGGACGTTTTGTTCTCGGAAAATCGGTTTTGTTCACTCTCGGTCTGGGACCTACTGCGCCTTACTCCTTGGGTATTTTGGTCTGAAATTTTTACCAGACATTCGTCATTGTGTCTATTGAGTTTTGGCTGAGATTTGAGCCCCAGAAACGTCCCACAAGTTTCGCAATAAATTTGTTACTCATCCCTGCCAGGGCTGACAGGAAGGTTCGTTTGTGTGTGAAACTGTTTGGTTTTTTTTCTGGGTGAATACTCATCCGTTTGACCTGAAATCTGTCGCGTTTCGTCCCAAATTCAGTGGAGATTCTTGCGCGGAATTTCAGGAAAAAACCATTTCGGGAGAATTTTTCAGAAATTTTGTGCAAACCAAGGCTATCCTCTAGCAAAACTTGTGAAATTTCGCCCTACTTTCTGCAATTTTTTTCCGGGTCCGTATTGCGCTGAAAAAATTCACACAAGTACTCTCGTATGTTGTTTGCACACAAGTAAGGAGGCACGCCCATAAACAAATCGCAGAAAGATGATACGGGGAAGAAAAGCCAGGACGTTTTGTTCTCGGAAAAGCGGTTTTGTTCACTCTCGGTCTGGGACTTACTACGCCTTACTCCTTGGGTATTTTGGTCTGAAATTTTTACCAGACATTCGTCATTGTGTCTATTGAGTTTTGGCTGAGATTTGAGCCCCAGAATCGTCCCACAAGATTCGCAATAAATTTTTTACTCATCACTGCCCGGGCTGAAAGGAAGGTTCGGTTGTGTGTGAAACTGTTTGGTTTTTTTCCTGGGTGAATACTCATCCTTTTGACCTGAAATCTGTCGCTTTTTGTCCCAAATTCAGTGGAGATTCTTGCGCGGAATTTCAGGAAAAAACCATTTCGGGAGAATTTTTCAGAAATTTTTTGCAAACCAAGGCTATCCTCTAGCAAAACTTGTGAAATTTCGCCCTACTTTCTGCAATTTTTTTCCGGGCCCGTATTGCGCTGAAAAATTTCACACAAGTACTCTCGTATGTTGTTTGCACCCAGGTAAGGAGGCACGCCCATAAACAAATCGCAGAAAGATGATACGGGGAAGAAAAGCCAGGACATTTTGTTCTCGGAAAACCGGTTTTGTTCACTCTCGGTCTGGGACTTACTGCGCCTCACTCCTTTGGCATTTTGGTCTGAAATTTTTACCAGACATTCGTCATTGTGTCTATTGAGTTTTGGCTGAGATTTGAGCCCCAGACTCGTCCCACAAGATTCGCAATAAATTTTTTACTCATCACTGCCCGGGCTGAAAGGAAGGTTCGTTTGTGTGTGAAACTGTTTGGTTTTTTTCCTGGGTGAATACTCATCCCTTTGACCTGAAATCAGTCGTGTTTTCTCCCAAATTCAGTGGAGATTCTTGCGCGGAATTTCAGTAAAAAACCATTTCGGGAGAATTTTTCAGAAATTTTGTGCAAACCAAGGCTATCCTCTAGCAAAACTTGTGAAATTTCGCCTTACTTTCTGCAATTTTTTTCCGGGCCCGAATTGCGCTGAAAAATTCACACAAGTACTCTCGTATGTTGTTTGCACCCAGGTAAGGAGGCACGCCCATAAACAAATCGCAGAAAGATGATACGGGGAAGAAAAGCCAGGACGTTTTGTTCTCGGAAAATCGGTTTTGTTCACTCTCGGTCTGGGACCTACTGCGCCTTACTCCTTGGGTATTTTGGTCTGAAATTTTTACCAGACATTCGTCATTGTGTCTATTGAGTTTTGGCTGAGATTTGAGCCCCAGAAACGTCCCACAAGTTTCGCAATAAATTTGTTACTCATCCCTGCCAGGGCTGACAGGAAGGTTCGTTTGTGTGTGAAACTGTTTGGTTTTTTTTCTGGGTGAATACTCATCCGTTTGACCTGAAATCTGTCGCGTTTCGTCCCAAATTCAGTGGAGATTCTTGCGCGGAATTTCAGGAAAAAACCATTTCGGGAGAATTTTTCAGAAATTTTGTGCAAACCAAGGCTATCCTCTAGCAAAACTTGTGAAATTTCGCCCTACTTTCTGCAATTTTTTTCCGGGTCCGTATTGCGCTGAAAAAATTCACACAAGTACTCTCGTATGTTGTTTGCACACAAGTAAGGAGGCACGCCCATAAACAAATCGCAGAAAGATGATACGGGGAAGAAAAGCCAGGACGTTTTGTTCTCGGAAAAGCGGTTTTGTTCACTCTCGGTCTGGGACTTACTACGCCTTACTCCTTGGGTATTTTGGTCTGAAATTTTTACCAGACATTCGTCATTGTGTCTATTGAGTTTTGGCTGAGATTTGAGCCCCAGAATCGTCCCACAAGATTCGCAATAAATTTTTTACTCATCACTGCCCGGGCTGAAAGGAAGGTTCGGTTGTGTGTGAAACTGTTTGGTTTTTTTCCTGGGTGAATACTCATCCTTTTGACCTGAAATCTGTCGCTTTTTGTCCCAAATTCAGTGGAGATTCTTGCGTGGAATTTCAGGAAAAAACCATTTCGGGAGAATTTTTCAGAAATTTTGTGCAAACCAAGGCTATCCTCTAGCAAAACTTGTGAAGTTTCGCCCTACTTTCTGCAATTTTTTTCCGGGCCCGTATTGCGCTGAAAAAATTCACACAAGTACTCTCGTATGTTGTTTTCACCCAGGTAAGGAGGCACGCCCATAAAAAAATTGCATAAAGAAGATACGGGGAAGAAAAGCCAGGACGTTTTGTTCTCGGAAAAGCGGTTTTGTTCGCTCTCGGTCTGGGACTTACTGCGCCTTACTCCTTGGGTATTTTGGTCTGAAATTTTTACCAGACATTCGTCATTGTGTCTATTGAGTTTTGGCTGAGATTTGAGCCCTAGACTCGTCCCACAAGATTCGCAATAAATTTTTTACTCATCACTGCCCGGGCTGAAAGGAAGGTTCGTTTGTGTGTGAAACTGTTTGGTTTTTTTCCTGGCTGAATACTCATCCGTTTGACCTGAAATCTATCGCATTTTCTCCCAAATTCAGTGGAGATTCTTGCGCGGAATTTCAGGAAAAAACCATTTCGGGAGAATTTTTCAGAAATTTTGTGCAAACCAAGGCTATCCTCTAGCAAAACTTGTGAAATTTCGCCCTACTTTCTGCAATTTTTTTCCGAGCCCGTATTGCGCTGAAAAAATTCACACAAGTACTCTCTTATGTTGTTTGCACCTAGGTAAGGAGGCACTCCCATAAACAAATCACAGAAAGAAGATACGGGGAAGAAAAGCCAGGACGTTTTGTTCTCGGAAAACCGGTTTTGTTCACTCTCGGACTAGGACTTACTGCGCCTTACTCCTTGGGTATTTTGGTCTGAAATTTTTACCAGACATTCGTCATTGTGTCTATTGAGTTTTGGCTGAGATTTGAGCCCCAGACTCGTCTCACAAGATTCGCAATAAATTTTTTACTCATCACTGCCCGGGCTGAAAGGAAGGTTCGTTTGTGTGTGAAACTGTTGGGTTTTTTTTCTGGGTGAATACTCATCCTTTTGACCTGAAATCTGTCGTGTTTTCTCCCAAATTCAGTGGAGATTCTTGCGCGAAATTTCAGAAAAAAACCATTTCGGGAGAATTTTTCAGAAATTTTGTGCAAACCAAGGCTATCCTCTAGCAAAACTTGTGAAATTTCGCCCTACTTTCTGCAATTTTTTTCCGGGCCCGAATTGCGCTGAAAAATTTCACACAAGTACTCTCGTATGTTGTTTGCACCCAGGTAAGGAGGCACGCCCATAAACAAATCGCAGAAATATGATACGGGGAAGAAAAGCCAGGACGTTTTGTTCTCGGAAAATCGGTTTTGTTCACTCTCGGTTTGGGACTTACTGCGCCTTACTCCTTGGGTATTTTGGTCTGACATTTTTACCAGACATTCGTCATTGTGTCTATTGAGTTTTTGCTGAGATTTGAGCCCCAGAAACGTCCCACAAGTTTCGCAATAAATTTTTTACTCATCCCTGCCCGGGCTGAAAGGAAGGTTCGTTTGTGTGTGAAACTGTTTGGTTTTTTTCCTGGGTGAATACTCATCCGTTTGACCTGAAATCTATCGCGTTTCGTCCCAAATTCAGTGGAAATTCTTGCGCGGAATTTCAGGAAAAAACCATTTCGGGAGAATTTTTCAGAAATTTTTTGCAAACCAAGGCTATCCTCTAGCAAAACTTGTGAAATTTCGCCCTACTTTCTGCAATTTTTTTCCGGGCCCGTATTGCGCTGAAAAATTTCACACAAGTACTCTCGTATGTTGTTTGCACCCAGGTAAGGAGGCACGCCCATAAACAAATCGCAGAAAGATGATACGGGGAAGAAAAGTCAGGAGATTTTGTTCTCGGAAAACCGGTTTTGTTCACTCTTGGTCTGGGACTTACTGCGCCTTACTCCTTGGGTATTTGGTCTGAAATTTTTACAAGACATTCGTCATTGTCTCTATTGAGTTATGGCTGAGATTTGAGCCCCAGACTCGTCCCACAAGATTCGCAATAAATTTTTTACTCATCACTGCCCGGGCTGAAAGGAAGGTTCGTTTGTGTGTGAAACTGTTTGGTTTTTTTCTTGGGTGAATACTCATCCCTTTGACCTGAAATCAGTCGTGTTTTCTCCCAAATTCAAGGGAGATTCTTGCGCGGAATTTCAGTAAAAAACCATTTCGGGAGAATTTTTCAGAAATTTTGTGCAAACCAAGGCTATCCTCTAGCAAAACTTGTGAAATTTCGCCTTACTTTCTGCAATTTTTTTCCGGGCCCGAATTGCGCTGAAAAAATTCACACAAGTACTCTCGTATGTTGTTTGCACCCAGGTAAGGAGGCACGCCCATAAACAAATCGCAGAAAGATGATACGGGGAAGAAAAGCCAGGACGTTTTGTTCTCGGAAAATCGGTTTTGTTCACTCTCGGTCTGGGACCTACTGCGCCTTACTCCTTGGGTATTTTGGTCTGAAATTTTTACCAGACATTCGTCATTGTGTCTATTGAGTTTTGGCTGAGATTTGAGCCCCAGAAACGTCCCACAAGTTTCGCAATAAATTTGTTACTCATCCCTGCCAGGGCTGAAAGGAAGGTTCGTTTGTGTGTGAAACTGTTTGGTTTTTTTCCTGGGTGAATACTCATCCGTTTGACCTGAAATCTGTCGCGTTTCGTCCCAAATTCAGTGGAGATTCTTGCGCGGAATTTCAGGAAAAAACCATTTCGGGAGAATTTTTCAGAAATTTTGTGCAAACCAAGGCTATCCTCTAGCAAAACTTGTGAAATTTCGCCCTACTTTCTGCAATTTTTTTCCGGGTCCGTATTGCGCTGAAAAAATTCACACAAGTACTCTCGTATGTTGTTTGCACACAGGTAAGGAGGCACGCCCATAAACAAATCGCAGAAAGATGATACGGGGAAGAAAAGCCAGGACGTTTTGTTCTCGGAAAATCGGTTTTGTTCACTCTCGGTCTGGGACTTACTACGCCTTATTCCTTGGGTATTTTGGTCTGAAATTTTTACCAGACATTCCTCATTGTGTCTATTGAGTTTTGGCTGAGATTTGAGCCCCAGAATCGTCCCACAAGATTCGCAATAAATTTTTTACTCATCACTGCCCGGGCTGAAAGGAAGGTTCGGTTGTGTGTGAAACTGTTTGGTTTTTTTCCTGGGTGAATACTCATCCTTTTGACCTAAAATCTGTCGCTTTTTGTCCCAAATTCAGTGGAGATTCTTGCGCGGAATTTCAGGAAAAAACCATTTCGGGAGAATTTTTCAGAAATTTTGTGCAAACCAAGGCTATCCTCTACCAAAACTTGTGAAGTTTCGCCCTACTTTCTGCAATTTTTTTCCGGGCCCGTATTGCGCTGAAAAAATTCACACAAGTACTCTCGTATGTTGTTTGCACCCAGGTAAGGAGGCACGCCCATAAACAAATTGCATAAAGAAGATACGGGGAAGAAAAGCCAGGACGTTTTGTTCTCGGAAAAGCGGTTTTGTTCGCTCTCGGTCTGGGACTTACTGCGCCTTACTCCTTGGGTATTTTGGTCTGAAATTTGTACCAGACATTCGTCATTGTGTCTATTGAGTTTTGGCTCAGATTTGAGCCCCAGACTCCTCCCACATGATTCGCAATAAATTTTTTACTCATCACTGCCCGGGTTGAAAGGAAGGTTCGTTTGTGTGTGAAACTGTTTGGTTTTTTTCCTGGCTGAATACTCATCCGTTTGACCTGAAATCTATCGCGTTTTCTCCCAAATTCAGTGGAGATTCTTGCGCGGAATTTCAGGTAAAAACCATTTCGGGAGAATTTTTCAGAAATTTTGTGCAAACCAAGGCTATCCTCTAGCAAAACTTGTGAAATTTCGCCCTACTTTCTGCAATTTTTTTCCGGGCCCGTATTGCGCTGAAAAAATTCACACAAGTACTCTCGTATGTTGTTTGCACCCAGGTAAGGAGGCACGCCCATAAACAAATCGCAGAAAGATGATACGGGGAAGAAAAGTCAGGAGATTTTGTTCTCGGAAAACCGGTTTTGTTCACTCTCGGTCTGGGACTTACTGCGCCTTACTCCTTGGGTATTTGGTCTGAAATTTTTACCAGACATTCGTCATTGTCTCTATTGAGTTATGGCTGAGATTTGAGCCCCAGACTCGTCTCACAAGATTCGCAATAAATTTTTTACTCATCATTGCCCGGGCTGAAAGGAAGGTTCGTTTGTGTGTGAAACTGTTGGGTTTTTTTTCTGGGTGAATACTCATCCCTTTGACCTGAAATCTGTCGTGTTTTCTCCCAAATTCAGTGGAGATTCTTGTGCGGAATTTCAGGAAAAAACCATTTCGGGAGAATTTTTCAGAAATTTTGTGCAAACCAAGGCTATCCTCTAGCAAAACTTGTGAAATTTCGCCCTACTTTCTGCAATTTTTTTCCGGGCCCGAATTGCGCTGAAAAAATTCACACAAGTACTCTCGTATGTTGTTTGCACCCAGGTAAGGAGGCACGCCCATAAACAAATCGCAGAAAGATGATACGGGGAAGAAAAGCCAGGACGTTTTGTTCTCGGAAAACCGATTTTGTTCACTCTCGGTCTGGGACTTTCTTCACCTTCTAGACCATCAATTGAAAATGAGAGTGAAAGTCCTTGTGAAGGTGACTTATTGATGGTAAGACGTATGTTGGGCACAATTCCAAAATCTTTGAATGATACTCAAAGAGAAAATATTTTTCACACCCGATGTCTTATCAACAACAAGTTATGTTCCTTGATTATTGATGGGGGAAGTTGCACTAATGTGGCTAGTACAAGAGTTGTGGAAAAGTTAGCCTTACCCACTATCTCTCATACCAAGCCCTACAAATTACAATGGCTTAGTGAAGTAGGTGAAATCATTGTGAATAAACAAGTCCTCATTAACTTTGCAATAGGAAAGTATAAAGATGAGGTTTTATGTGATGTTGTGCCCATGGAAGCATCTCATCTTCTTTTAGGAAGGCCTTGGCAATATGATAGACATGTTTTACATGATGGCCCATCCAATACAATGTCTTTTTCCTTCCTAGGGTGCAAGGTTATATTAAAACCCCTCTCTCTCAAAGAGGTTCATGAGGACCAAATAAAAATGAAAACTAAAAGAGAAAATGAGAAAGAAAAAGAAGTAAGTACTACACCGAGTCACACCATTTTCTCCTCTAAATCCATCATGTTGACTCGTGCTATACCTCAAATGGACTCTCCAAGGTCTTCTTCTTCTTTATCTTTTTCATTACCCAAGGTTCCTATTTCAACACCACCTTGGTTAAAATATGTTAGGGATGATTTTTTCATACCTCCTAATGGGTTTCACCATTTAAGAGATCTTTTTCCAAAAGACATCAACATTCCCAAACAAATTTTTCCAACTTGGTCGATTTATAGGACATCCTTTTCTGCAATCCCTTTGGTTCCATCTGCTAAGTCATGTCTTCCTTTTTCTTACACTTTTGATTGTAAAAGTAAACTGACTTTGTTATATGCAGGGATTCAGAACTCGTGGACGAATTCTCTCCAACTCGGGGAGTATGATGAGAGTCAAGTAAAGGAGGTTTTTATTAATGAAGGAAGAGGCAATTCACCATCACACTTGAAGTTCTTCCTTCTAGTCTTCTCAAAATTAAAAGAAGACATAAAATAAAGAGAGGCCCAAGCCCAAAGCCCAAGCCCAAGTCCATCCTATGAAGGGCAAGGCCAAGTATTAAATAATAAAGAATATTGTTGAAGGTGCTTAGAGGGAAACATTAGAAACCTCTATTGTTAAAGCATCTTTTAATCTTTAGTTAGGAGTCTTAGGGGGGGGGGGGGGGGGGTGTTAGTAGATAGGTGTAGGAGTAGAATAGGAGGTGCCAAAGTGAAGGAAGAAGTCACACCTTCCTCATGCTTTGTTTTAGGCGCCAATTCTAGAAGCTTTTTGGGAGGGAGTTTTTGAATTTGTGTAGCTTACATTTCAGCACCTTAGGCTATAAATAGAGGTGCTCCCTTTGTAAAATTCAGATTGGAATTAATCTAAGAAAACTCTACTCAAATTTTGAGTGATCATTAGAGAGCTTTTGAGCCTTCTTCTCTAGTCTTATCTTGATGGATCCATGGAGTCCTCAAGTGGCGGCAGCACTCTCATCTAGGAGCATTCCACACTTTTGGTGGCGAGATCATCCATCATCCTTCCATCTTCATGAGCAATTCTTCTCTCCTTCCTTTCTCCTCTTTCAATTGCTTTTGTTAGCTTGTGTTCTTGAGTTTTGGTTTGGTGTTCTTGCTATTTTTAAGAGTTTTTTGGTTCGGCAGTTTTATAATTTTGTCCATTCATCTTGTTCTTTTGTTTTTCTAGCTCATTTGTTCGGTTCAATTCATTCCTTAAGTAATATGTTCGGTGCAATTGCATTGTCTTCCACTTTAATCGGTTCAATTTGACTATAATTTGAACATCCAAATGAGTTTGGGATTTGGTACTAGTTTTTGGTGAGTTCTTGTCTTAGAACAATGATCCAACTCTAAGAAAAGTGCTCTATAATGTCCAACTCAAGGTGATTCCTAAGAAGGTCAAGAACCTTTCTCTATGAGGCTATTCGAATCACATCAAGACTCGTCCCACAAGTTTCGCAATAAATTTTTTACTCATCCCTGCCCGGTCTGAAAGGAAGGTTCGTTTGTGTGTGAAACTGTTTGGTTTTTTTCCTGGGTGAATACTCATCCGTTTGACCTGAAATCTATCGCGTTTCGTCCCAAATTCAGTGGAAATTCTTGTGCGGAATTTCAGGAAAAAACCATTTCGGGAGAATTTTTCAGAAATTTTTTGCAAACCAAGGCTATCCTCTAGCAAAACTTGTGAAATTTCGCCCTACTTTCTGCAATTTTTTTCCGGGCCCGTATTGCGCTGAAAAAATTCACACAAGTACTCTCGTATGTTGTTTGCACCCAGGTAAGGAGGCACGCCCATAAACAAATCGCAGAAAGATGATACGGGGAAGAAAAGTCAGGAGATTTTGTTCTCGGAAAACCGGTTTTGTTCACTCTCGGTCTGGGACTTACTGCGCCTTACTCCTTGGGTATTTGGTCTGAAATTTTTACCAGACATTCGTCATTGTCTCTATTGAGTTATGGCTGAGATTTGAGCCCCAGACTCGTCCCACAAGATTCGCAATAAATTTTTTACTCATCACTGCCCGGGCTGAAAGGAAGGTTCGTTTGTGTGTGAAACTGTTTGGTTTTTTTCTTGGGTGAATACTCATCCCTTTGACCTGAAATCAGTCGTGTTTTCTCCCAAATTCAAGGGAGATTCTTGCGCGGAATTTCAGTAAAAAACCATTTCGGGAGAATTTTTCAGAAATTTTGTGCAAACCAAGGCTATCCTCTAGCAAAACTTGTGAAATTTCGCCTTACTTTCTGCAATTTTTTTCCGGGCCCGAATTGCGCTGAAAAAATTCACACAAGTACTCTCGTATGTTGTTTGCACCCAGGTAAGGAGGCACGCCCATAAACAAATCGCAGAAAGATGATACGGGGAAGAAAAGCCAGGACGTTTTGTTCTCGGAAAATCGGTTTTGTTCACTCTCGGTCTGGGACCTACTGCGCCTTACTCCTTGGGTATTTTGGTCTGAAATTTTTACCAGACATTCGTCATTGTGTCTATTGAGTTTTGGCTGAGATTTGAGCCCCAGAAACGTCCCACAAGTTTCGCAATAAATTTGTTACTCATCCCTGCCAGGGCTGAAAGGAAGGTTCGTTTGTGTGTGAAACTGTTTGGTTTTTTTCCTGGGTGAATACTCATCCGTTTGACCTGAAATCTGTCGCGTTTCGTCCCAAATTCAGTGGAGATTCTTGCGCGGAATTTCAGGAAAAAACCATTTCGGGAGAATTTTTCAGAAATTTTGTGCAAACCAAGGCTATCCTCTAGCAAAACTTGTGAAATTTCGCCCTACTTTCTGCAATTTTTTTCCGGGTCCGTATTGCGCTGAAAAAATTCACACAAGTACTCTCGTATGTTGTTTGCACACAGGTAAGGAGGCACACCCATAAACAAATCGCAGAAAGATGATACGGGGAAGAAAAGCCAGGACGTTTTGTTCTCGGAAAATCGGTTTTGTTCACTCTCGGTCTGGGACTTAATACGCCTTATTCCTTGGGTATTTTGGTCTGAAATTTTTACCAGACATTCCTCATTGTGTCTATTGAGTTTTGGCTGAGATTTGAGCCCCAGAATCGTCCCACAAGATTCGCAATAAATTTTTTACTCATCACTGCCCGGGCTGAAAGGAAGGTTCGGTTGTGTGTGAAACTGTTTGGTTTTTTTCCTGGGTGAATACTCATCCTTTTGACCTAAAATCTGTCGCTTTTTGTCCCAAATTCAGTGGAGATTCTTGCGCGGAATTTCAGGAAAAAACCATTTCGGGAGAATTTTTCAGAAATTTTGTGCAAACCAAGGCTATCCTCTACCAAAACTTGTGAAGTTTCGCCCTACTTTCTGCAATTTTTTTCCGGGCCCGTATTGCGCTGAAAAAATTCACACAAGTACTCTCGTATGTTGTTTGCACCCAGGTAAGGAGGCACGCCCATAAACAAATTGCATAAAGAAGATACGGGGAAGAAAAGCCAGGACGTTTTGTTCTCGGAAAAGCGGTTTTGTTCGCTCTCGGTCTGGGACTTACTGCGCCTTACTCCTTGGGTATTTTGGTCTGAAATTTTTACCAGACATTCGTCATTGTGTCTATTGAGTTTTGGCTCAGATTTGAGCCCCAGACTCGTCCCACAAGATTCGCAATAAATTTTTTACTCATCACTGCCCGGGCTGAAAGGAAGGTTCGTTTGTGTGTGAAACTGTTTGGTTTTTTTCCTGGCTGAATACTCATCCGTTTGACCTGAAATCTATCGCGTTTTCTCCCAAATTCAGTGGAGATTCTTGCGCGGAATTTCAGGTAAAAACCATTTCGGGAGAATTTTTCAGAAATTTTGTGCAAACCAAGGCTATATCCTCTAGCAAAACTTGTGAAATTTCGCCCTACTTTCTGCAATTTTTTTCCGGGCCCGTATTGCGCTGAAAAAATTCACACAAGTACTCTCGTATGTTGTTTGCACCCAGGTAAGGAGGCACGCCCATAAACAAATCGCAGAAAGATGATACGGGGAAGAAAAGTCAGGAGATTTTGTTCTCGGAAAACCGGTTTTGTTCACTCTCGGTCTGGGACTTACTGCGCCTTACTCCTTGGGTATTTGGTCTGAAATTTTTACCAGACATTCGTCATTGTCTCTATTGAGTTATGGCTGAGATTTGAGCCCCAGACTCGTCTCACAAGATTCGCAATAAATTTTTTACTCATCATTGCCCGGGCTGAAAGGAAGGTTCGTTTGTGTGTGAAACTGTTGGGTTTTTTTTCTGGGTGAATACTCATCCCTTTGACCTGAAATCTGTCGCGTTTTGTCCCAAATTCAGTGGAGATTCTTGTGCGGAATTTCAGGAAAAAACCATTTCGGGAGAATTTTTCAGAAATTTTGTGCAAACCAAGGCTATCCTCTAGCAAAACTTGTGAAATTTCGCCCTACTTTCTGCAATTTTTTTCCGGGCCCGAATTGCGCTGAAAAAATTCACACAAGTACTCTCGTATGTTGTTTGCACCCAGGTAAGGAGGCACGCCCATAAACAAATCCCAGAAAGAAGATACGGGGAAGAAAAGCCAAGACATTTTGTTCTCGGAAAACCGGTTTTGTTCACTCTCGGTCTGGGACTTACTTCGCCTTACTCCTTGGGTATTTTGGTCTGAAATTTTTACCAGACATTCGTCATTGTGTCTATTGAGTTTGTTTGAGATTTGAGCCCCAGGCTCGTCCCACAAGATTCGCAATAAATTTTTTACTCATCACTGCCCGGGCTGAAAGGAAGGTTCGTTTGTGTGTGAAACTGTTTCGTTTTTTTCCTGGGTGAATACTCACCCGTTTGACCTGAAATCTGTCGCGTTTTGTCCCAAATTCAGTGGAGATTCTTTGCGCGGAATTTCAGGAAAAAACCATTTCGGGAGAATTTTTCAGAAATTTTGTGCAAACCAAGTCTATCCCCAAGCAAAACTTGTGAAATTTCGCCCTCCTTTCTGCAATTCTTTTCCGGGCCCGTATTGCGCTGAAAAAATTCACACAAGTACACTCATATGTTCTTTGCACCCAGGTAAGGAGGCACGTCCATAAAAAAATCGCAAAAGGAAGATTCGGGGAAGAAAACCAGGACGTTTTGTTTTCGGAAAACCGGTTTTTTTCACTCTCGGTCTGGGACTTACTGCGCCTTACTCCTTGGGTATTTTGGTCTGAAATTTTTACCAGACATTCGTCATTGTGTCTATTGAGTTTTGGCTAAGATTTTAGCCCCAGACTCATCCCACAAGATTCGCAAGAAATTTTTTACTCATCACTGCCCGGGCTAAAAGGAAGGTTCGTTTGTGTATGAAACTGTTTGGTTTTTTTCCTGGCCTAATACTCATCCGTTTGACCTGAAATCTGTCGCGTTTTCTCCCAAATTCAGTGGAGATTCTTGCGCGGAATTTCAGGAAAAAACCATTTCGGAAGAATATTTCATAAATTTTGTGCAAACCAAGGCTATCCTCTAGCAAAACTTGTGAAATTTCGCCCTACTTTCTGCAATTTTTTTCCGGGCCCGTATTGCGCTGAAAAAATTCACACAAGTACTCTCGTATGTTGTTTGCACCCAGGTAAGGAGGCACGCCCATAAACAAATCACAGAAAGAAGATACGGGGAAGAAAAGCCAGGACGTTTTGTTCTCGGAAAACCGGTTTTGTTCACTCTCGGTCTGGGACTTACTGCACCTTACTCCTTGGGTATTTTGGTCTGAAATTTTTACCAGACATTCGTCATTCTCTCTATTGAGTTTTGGCCGAAATTTGAGCCCCAGAATCGTCCCACAAGATTCGCAATAAATTTTTTACTCATCACTGCCCGGGCTGAAAGGAAGGTTCGTTTGTGTGTGAAACTGTTTGGTTTTTTTCCTGGGTGAATACTCATCCGTTTGACCTGAAATCTGTCGCCTCTTGTCCCAAATTCAGTGGAGGTTCTTGCGCGGAATTTCAGGAAAAAACCATTTCGGGAGAATTTTTCAGAAATTTTGTGCAAATCAAGCCTATTCTCTAGCAAAACTTGTGAAATTTCGCCCTACTTTCTGCAATTTTTTTCCGGGCCCGTATTGCGCTGAAAAAATTCACACAAGTACTCTCGTATGTTGTTTGCACCCAGGTAAGGAGGCACGCCCATAAACAAATCGCAGAAAGAAGATACGGGGAAGAAAAGCCAGGACGTTTTGTTCTCGGAAAACCGGTTTTGTTCACTCTCGGTCTGGGACTTACTTTGCCTTACTCCTTGGGTATTTTGGTCTGATATTTTTACCAGACATTCGTCATTGTGTCTATTGAGTTTTGGCTGAGATTTAAGCCCCAGAATCGTCCCACAAGATTCGCAATAAATTTTTTACTCATCACTGCCCGGGCTGAAAGGAAGGTTCGTTTGTGTGTGAAACTGTTTGGTTTTTTTCCTGGGTGAATACTCATCCGTTTGACCTGAAATCTGTCGCCTCTTGTCCCAAATTCAGTGGAGGTTCTTGCGCGGAATTTCAGGAAAAAACCATTTCGGGAGAATTTTTCAGAAATTTTGTGCAAATCAAGCCTATTCTCTAGCAAAACTTGTGAAATTTCGCCCTACTTTCTGCAATTTTTTTCCGGGCCCGTATTGCGCTGAAAAAATTCACACAAGTAATCTCGTATGTTGTTTGCACCCAGGTAAGGAGGCACGCCCATAAACAAATCGCAGAAAGAAGATACGGGGAAGAAAAGCCAGGACGTTTTGTTCTCGGAAAACCGGTTTTGTTCACTCTCGGTCTGGGACTTACTTTGCCTTACTCCTTGGGTATTTTGGTCTGATATTTTTACCAGACATTCGTCATTGTGTCTATTGAGTTTTGGCTGAGATTTAAGCCCCAGACTCGTCCCCCAAGATTCGCAATAAATTTTTTACTCATCCCTGCCCGGGCTGAAAGGAAGGTTCGTTTGTGTGTGAAACTGTTTGGTTTATTTCCTGGGTGAATACTCATCCGTTTGACCTGAAATCTGTCGCGTTTTGTCCCAAATTCAGTGGAGATTCTTGCACGGAATTTCAGGAAAAAACCATTTCGGGAGAATTTTTTAGAAATTTTGTGCAAACCAAGGCTATCCTCTAGCAAAACTTGTGAAATTTCGCCTTACTTTCTGCAATTTTTTTCCGGGCCCGTATTGCGCTGAAAAAATTCACACAAGTACTCTCGTATGTTGTTTGCACCCAGATAAGGAAGCACGCCCATAAACAAATCGCAGAAAGAAGATACGGGGAAGAAAAGTCAGGACGTTTTGTTCTCGGAAAACTGGTTTTGTTCACTCTCGGTCTGGGACTAACTGCACCTTACTCCTTGGGTATTTTGGTCTAAAATTTTTACCAGACATTCGTCATTGTGTCTATTGAGTTTTGGCTGAGATTTCAGCCCCAGACTCGTCCCACAAGATTCGCAATAAATGTTTTACTCATCACTGCCCGGGCTGAAAGGATGGTTCGTTTATGTGTGAAACTGTTTGGTTTTTTTCCTGGGTGAATACTCATCCGTTTGACCTGAAATCACTCGCGTTTTGTCCCAAATTCAGTGGAGATTCTTGCGCGGAATTTCAGGAAAAAACCATTTCGGGAGAATTTTTCAGAAATTTTGTGCAAACCAAGACTATCCCCTAGCAAAACTTGTGAAATTTCGCCCTACTTTCTGCAATTTTTTTCCGGGCCCGTATTTCGCTGAAAAAATTCACACAAGTACTCTCGTATGTTGTTTGCACCCAGGTAAAGAGGCACGTCCATAAACAAATCGCAGAAAGAAGATACGGGGAAGAAAAGCCAGGACGTTTTGTTTTCGGAAAACCGGTTTTGTTCACTCACGGTCTGAGACTTACTGCACCTTACTCCTTGGGTATTTTGGTCTGAAATTTTTACCAGACATTCATCATTGTGTCTATTGTGTTTTGGCTGAGATTTTAGCCCCAGACTCGTCCCACAAGATTCGCAATAAATTTTTTACTCATCACTGCCCGGGCTGAAAGGAAGGTTCGTTTGTGTGTGAAACTGTTTGGTTTTTTTCCTTGGTATATACTCATCCGTTTGACCTGAAATCTGACGCGTTTTGTCCTAAATTCAGTGGAGATTCTTGCGCGGAATTTCAGGAAAAAACTATTTCGGGAGAATTTTTCAGAAATTTTGTGCAAACCAAGACTATCCCCTAGCGCAAAACTTGTGAAATTTCGCCCTACTTTCTGCAATTTTTTTTCGGGCCCGTATTGCGCTGAAAAAATTCACACAAGTAATCTCGTATGTTGTTTGCACCCAGGTAAGGAGGCACGTCCATAAACAAATCGCAGAAAGAAGATACGGGGAAGAAAAGCCAGGACGTTTTGTTCTCGGAAAACCGGTTTTGTTCACTCTCGGTCTGGGACTTACTGCACCTTACTCCTTGGGTATTTTTGTCTGAAATTTTTACCAGACATTCGTCATTGTGTCTATTGAGTTTTGGCTGAGATTTGAGCCCCAGAAACGTCCCACAAGATTCGCAATAAATTTTTTACTCATCACTGCCCGGGCTGAAAGGAAGGTTCGTTTGTGTGTGAAACTGTTTGGTTTTTTACCGGGCTGAATACTCATCCGTTTGACCTGAAATCTGTCGCGTTTCGTCCCAAATTCAGTGGAGATTCTTGCGCGGAATTTCAGGAAAAAACCATTTCGGGAGAATTTTTCAGAAATTTTGTGCAAACCAAGGCTATCCTCTAGCAAAACGTGTGAAATTTCGCCCTACTTTCTGCAATTTTTTTCCGGGCCCGTATTGCGCTGAAAAAATTCACACAAGTACTCTCGTATGTTTTTTGCACCCAGGTAAGGAGGCACGTCCATAAACAAATCGCAGAAAGAAGATACGGGGAAGAAAAGCCAGGACGTTTTGTTTTCGGAAAACCGGTTTTGTTCACTCTCGGTCTGGGACTTACTGCACCTTACTCCTTGGGTATTTTGGTCTGAAATTTTTACCAGACATTCGTCATTGTGTCTATTGTGTTTTGGCTGAGATTTGAGCCCTAGAATCGTCCCACTAGATTCGCAATAAATTTTTTACTCATCACTGCCCGGGCTGAAAGGAAGGTTCGTTTGTTTGTGAAACTGTTTGGTATTTTTCCTCGGTGAATACTCATCCGTTTGACCTGAAATCTGTCGCCTTTTGTCCGACATTCAGTGAAGATTCTTACGCGGATTTTCAGGAAAAAACCATTTCGGGAGAATTTTTCAGAAATTTTGTGCAAACCAAGGCTATCCTCTAGCAAAACTTGTGAAATTTCGCCCTACTTTCTGCAATTTTTTTCCGGGCCCGTATTGCGCTGAAAAAATTCACACAAGTACTTTCGTATGTTGTTTGCACCCAGGTAAGGAGGCACGTTCATCAACCAATCGCTGGAAGAAGATACGGGGAAGAAAAGCCAGGACGTTTTGCTTTCGGAAAACCGGTTTTGTTCACTCTCGGTCTGGGACTTACTGCGCCTTACTCCTTGGCTATTTTGGTCTGAAATTTTTACCAGACATTCTTCATTGTGTCTATTGAGTTTTGGCTGAGATTTCAGCCCCAGACTCGTCCCACAAGATTCGCAATAAATTTTTTACTCATCACCGCCCGGGCTGAAAGGAAGGTTCGTTTGTGTGTGAAACTGTTTGGTTTTTTTCCTGGGTGAATACTCTTCCGTTTGACTTGAAATAAGTCGCTTTTTGTCCCAAATTCAGTGGAGATTCTTACGCGGAATTTCAGGAAAAAACCATTTCGGGAGAATTTTTCAGAAATATTGTACAAACCAAGGCTATCCTCTAGCAAAACTTGGAAAATTTCGCCCTACTTTCTGCAATTTCTTTCCGGACCCGTATTGCGCTGAAAAAATTCACACAAGTACTTTCGTATGTTTTTTGCACCCAGGTAAGGAGGCACGTCCATAAACAAATCACAGAAAGAAGATACGGGGAAGAAAAGCCAGGACGTTTTGTTTTCGGAAAATCGGTTTTGTTCAGTCTCGGTCTGGGACTTACTGCGACTTACTCCTTGGGTATTTTGGTCTGAAATTTTTACCAGACATTCGTCATTGTGTCTATTGAGTTTTGGCTGAGATTTGAGCCCCAGACTCGTCCCACAAGATTCGCAATAAATTTTTTACTCATCACCGCCCGGGCTGAAAGGAAGGTTCGTTTGTGTGTGAAACTGTTTGGTTTTTTTCCTGGGTGAATACTCTTCCGTTTGACCCGAAATCTGTCGCGTTTTGTCCCAAATTCAGTGGAGATTCTTACGCGGAATTTCTGGAAAAAACCATTTCGGGTGTATTTTTCAGAAATTTTGTGCAAACCAAGGCTATCCTCTAGCAAAACTTGTGAAATTTCGCCCTACTTTCTGCAATTTTTTTCCGGGTGTGTATTGCGCTGAAAAAATTCACACAGCTACTTTCATATGTTGTTTGCACCTAGGTAAGGAGGCACGTCCATAAACAAATCAAAAAAGAAGAAGATACAAGGAAGAGAAGCTAGGGAAAACAGTTTTGTTCACTCTCGATCTGGGACTTATTACGCCTTACTCCTTGGGTATACGTTCGTGACTGAGTCTAATGAGTTTTGGCTAATATTTGAACCCCAGATAAGTCCCACAAGGTTGGAAATAAATTTTTTATTCATTTCTAGAACGTAATAAGTAGAAAAGTTAAATAAGGATGCTAAAAAATTCAATTACTACAAGTAATAGTTGAGATAATTGAGGAGAGATTGTTTCAAATTGCATAAATATGACTAGGTAACACTTACAATTCAAAAAGAGGAGTCATAATGATGATAGTCATTGATATTTGTTTCAATACAAGTATCTAATAGATGGATGCTAAAATTTGGATAATTCTTTTATTTGAGTTCATAAAGAAATTGATGAATTAGATGATGGTAAGATATTGATGAACAACAAAATTTCTTATATGATAATTGATATGGACTTTGTACGGATAAGATACATAATGACATTGTTTGTACATTGATCAACGTTCTATATAATGTACATTGTTAGTACAAAAGTTTCATCCTTAGAAGGTGTATATAATGTATTTTCTGTCATGATTAATCAAGGTTTACATAAATGTAATGATGAAGTAGAAAATAAAGACACAGGAGAAATTTAAGCATTGAATGCTCTTAATGTTTGACCAAATTAGAAAGATGGTCAAAGAGTTTAACAACATATAACAATTTGAAATTCGACTCTAAATTTTTTTGTAAAAATAAAGATATTTGTGATCCATATTTGATTATTTGACATTTACTACAACAAAAATAAAATGGAGACCCTTGCATTATAAAGAGAGAACAATTGTTAGAAATATTTGCTTAAATGACAAATTTTTCTTTTATATAATATAAATTGTGAAGATAATGATGACCCTTTTCTTCTATTTCGATAAATATAAAAATTTTCTTATATAGTCTCCATTATATAAATAATAACACTTTTTTATTTTGTAAATAAAATATTTAAGTATAATAATTACAAAGTATAAATCGATCATTGTCTGTGAAGTAAGTTTACAAAACATTATGTAAGATATTAGTAATTTGAATGTGGAGATCTACCAATGTCTTTTCTTTTTCCCACATTACAGCATTATTTTCTTTTATTATTTTTTTAATAATTTAAAAAAACTATTCTTCATTATTTGCTGATTATTATTACAGTTGTTATAAAAGATAATATAAAAAAATAATATAATTCATTTTCATTTCCAAATTAGTAAACTTTTGAATCATCATTAACTTGTTAAAAAAAATTAATTTATATTAAATTAAATATATAACACATTATTACTATTGAAATGAATAAAAAAAACTATTAAAATGAATTATTATTATTATATTATAATATTATAACATTCTAATAATTTTTAATACTACAAGTATCAAGTCTAAATTTAGATTATAAAAAAAACAATTTTACTTAAATTTACATTAAAAAAATTAACTCTTTATATAAAAATAACAACTTTAATTATAAATTGATATCAAACACTTGTAACTTCAGAACTTTAAAAGATATTTATTTTTCCTTTATATATATTTTTTTTTACCTAGGTAATAAAGTTTTCAAAAAGTTGGTCCAAATAATAAATACTACATCAAACAATATAAAATCTAGATGTTATATATGCATTTGACATTTGACATATTATTCATTTGTGCATTCCATAATTCAGAACCATGAGATAAAAATGGATTTATATATACTTTTTACTTGATCAAGTAAACCTAAAACATAGAATCAAAATCTTAGTTTAATCAAGTATTAAGCTCTTACAAAGTGATGATCTAAGCAAAGCTTTTTCCTTCAACACTTTGAATATTATATATATAAAGTTATCACTTTAAGCAAACAAGTAAAGTTTTTGCATCATTCAAACCAAATTCATAAATTCAAACAAAAATCTGTCACCACAGAGAAACTCAATCATAACACAGTGAACAAAATTTGAATCTCCCTTCAAAGAATTGTCCAATTTAATGCCTCAGATAGACTTGTCTTAAAAAGAGAATACATAGAAAACCAAAAAAAGAAGCAAAACAAAAGCAGACAATGTGGGGGCACGTGCCTTCTGCCTCTCACGTGCCTCAGTATTGGTCAGATGAGTGGTAAGAAAATCAAACTATATGATATGTATCAGACTCACTCAATATATATATATAATATATACATACATATATATATATATATATATATTCATTTTCCCAAACTCACTCTCATTGGAACTCTTCATCAAACTGTGTTTCTCTGAGACAGTTTTTCTACAGAGTTATATGTATGCACTGTTCATCTGAGCTTTGATGATTATAAAATAGGGTTACCCTTTAATTAAACAAAGTGTTTCAGACTACAATAAAAAAAAATTATAAACTAGCATAGCATCAGAGAGAGAGAGAAAGAAGGAGATTCCTCTCTGAGATAATAAACTTGGTTTCTTTCTGCATCAAATGGGTGGTTTTTCTTATATATCTTCAGATCAAGCTTCTGCTGTTTCCAATACCACAAAGAGATTCATCATTTTATCATCACAAGATTCAGAACCAGTTTTGCAGCTTCACTTGGAGTTCTTCCTGCATCTGAATGCTGAAGAGGTCAATCTCATAGTGAAGCATTATTGAACTCTTTCTCTGAGGTAACTGCTACAACTTTCTTCACCTCTTCCTTCTGTTAATCATATCAGTGTTTTTTTAGTTCAATTTCACTGTTCTTCACTGCTGCATTTTTGTTTTATCTGCTGCTTTGATTAGAGCTTCAAGTTCTTGAGCTCAAAACATACATGCAAACCTTGTTTGTGATGTTTTGAGTTGAAATCTGCTTGATAAAATTTGAAAGTAGATCTACATGCATCAATATACCTTTTATCTGCATTTTGGATCTTCACTGCATTGCTTTGCATGTGTAATTTAATTCCTCTATGTTCATCAATCTTGCTTCTTGACAATGAATCTATCATTAGAGTTTCAAGAAAGAGTTCTGGTTTTGGTTTTGGCTTAGGTTTGGGAGAGAATGGATTGCAACATGTGTTTGATTAAATACTACATTAATACTACTTATTATATATATTTAATATATGTGATGTGAGTGTAAAAGAGTATAATAATTTGTTGATTTTTATATATTTAATTTAATTAAAAGTCATAGATTTGTCATGATGTTTACTTATGAACTGTTTGAAAACTTTTTTTTCTCTCTATTATATTTTACTATTTAATTTAAATATTAAATAAATTTATAAAACTTCTATTTAAATCTTATAAAACTGAAATTTTATCTTCAGAAAACATACACAAATAAAGTGGTGACATATGGTCTACATTCTGATAGAGTCTGTGTTTTTTGTGGTTTTGGGAAAATTTGATCATTTGGTTTTGTTTGAATAAATTTGTTGTGTCAAGATATGGGGCCACTCAAAATTTCAAACACAACTTACATCATGGCACACTATTTCAAATAGAATATGCTTTTAGAATTATAAGAAATATAATATATATATATATTTCATAAATTTAAATAAATCATGCATAAGTTAAGAAAAGAATTTGAAAAAATATATATAAAACAATTTCTACAAATTAGTTTTATTTTCTTTTATCATTTTTCTCTCTACAACTTCTTATCAAGAAAATGATGATCTAAATATGCTTTTACAAATTTAACATTTTTTTCGCACGATATTGTTCATTTCAATTAAATTAAGTAGAGTATTTACAATATGATTGGTTTTGATATGAGTTGTTTAAAAATAATTTGTGTTGTTTAACAAAAGTGCAGTTAAAATATTTTATATAGCATTTTTATATTAATACAAATTACATATATTTGATTTTTTATACATAAAGGTAATTTACAATCCAAAAATCAATAGAAAATAGTTTAAGCAACATTCTACCAAATTTTTGTTATAAAATATTAAATTTATATGAAATTTTAATTAAGACTCACAAGTTTAAGATAAATAATCTATTTAGGTAATTATGTATTGTAAATACTTTTAATTTATGGTAAAAGAACTGTGCTCAAGATGCTGTGTTGTTTAACATTTAGAAAGAGAGAG
This sequence comes from Phaseolus vulgaris, assembly GCF_051622355.1. Classification (NCBI taxonomy): domain Eukaryota; kingdom Viridiplantae; phylum Streptophyta; class Magnoliopsida; order Fabales; family Fabaceae; genus Phaseolus; species Phaseolus vulgaris. Next base: position 2,809,299 of record NC_143501.1, on the reverse strand, counting down.
AGAATAGAGAGAGAAAAAAAATATAATAAATAATGTTATGATAAGAAGAAAGATAAAAAATAAAAATATTTATTATATATATATATATATATATATATATATATATATATATATATATAAACACACCCACTTGTGTAAACAATTATAACTTTTTCTGAAAGGGAAAATTATAACACTGTTGGTTTAGCAGCAGTGGGTAGCATGTCACACTCAACTTACTGTTATTGTCCAATATGTTACTTAATACAGTGTAGAATTTGGGCCAATGTTATTTTTTTATATATAAATATTTTTTTTTAATTCTTCTAGGTTTAATTTTTTTATTAATTTTAATTTAATAATTATTAAAATTATTAAAGGCCATTTCTATTATTCTGGTTGGTCAGATAACAATAGAACATACATTTAATCCTATTATATTAACAATTGTTTTAAAATGACAGAGTCAAAGTTTAATTATGCTTTAACTTCTAAAATTTGAACTAAATTCAATTTTTTATTGAAAAATACACTTCTATCTTTAATAAGCGATTTAGAGATTTAATATTTTTTCAAAAACCATTTTCAATTTCTAAATAAGAATTTTGAGCTATTGTAAAATTAAAAGATTAAATTATTTTTTAATTTAAGGAACTAAAACTGGATTAATTTTGAATTTCAGAAATTAAAAACAGAAAAGTTGTTCTTAAATACATAAAAAATGTAAATCTTTAATTTAATTATAGTAGAATATTAGAATTAATATGGCTAGAATTATAGTAGATCTGTTCTCTCTTTCTCTATGGTTTATTTTTTTTAATTTTTAATTAATCATTATAATGAATAAATTAAATATAATTAATATTTAAAGTAATTTCTATTATTAATAAAAAAAATTAAATTTATATCTAATTAATTAAAAGAAAAATTAAAATACACAACCTACACCTAATAACAATTATTAGCTTTAGAACATCTAAAGAAAAATCTTTGATAACTTATACTCATCAATGCTACCAAAAAGTAATGCAAAAGGGAACATTTTTCTTATTTCAAATATTTATTTTTTACATTAAATTTATTAAATATAGTATTAGTAAGGGTCATCACTTTGCTTTCTTATATGTTTATGATAATGTTCTAGATCAAGAATCCACGTGAATGAGAATCTTTGTGCCAGTTAAAGTGTTTTTGTCTTCTGAGAAACATAGTCTTAATTTATGTACAAATCTCTTTCTTCTTCTTTTGTTGAATACATTTTTTTTTTCACATAACATGATCCTTTGTTTCTTTCAAATACTTTATTTCCAAATTCAATTTTTGTATCACATATATGTCATATGTGTTGACTAGGGTTTCTTGTTTTTCCTTCTGATTTCAATCTCAAAGCAAAAAGAAATGAAGTGACCTTTCAAGAATTAGGCAATTGATGGGATTTTACCTTTTTCTCTGCCATTTCCATTCACACTAAGTTGCAATTGCTCATGAATAATTCAATTTTTTTTCTCACTTTCATATCATATGACTAACAATAAAGTTTTTTATAATAATTTATTTAAATATAAAAAAAAACTCTAATACTAAAAAATAATGATTCTATTTGTCGAAGATCTTCTTATATATAACACATTTCACTACTTAAAGTTGAATTAGGTTTAAATTTCACTACTTAATATAGTATTAGAGTCTATTCTAATGAGTGTGTGTTGGTCTTATTAGATTATCTGCTATCAGATTGTTATTGGACCATCCATAATATGATATTAGAATTTTTTAGAATTTATTCTAACGAGTGTGTCTTAATCTTACCAGATCACTTACTATCGAGTTGTTATTATACTATCCATAACATATAGTCATATGTACGAATTAGTTAGTAGTCTCAACATGAGAATAGTATAGTGTGTTGAAGATCTTACACCAACTAAAAATTACGATGAATCTATCATTACTTGAGAATAATTTATTATGTTTTATTATAAAAAAAAAGTGTGCAGGAAAAAGGAGTCTGCACAGTGCATATAGACAAGAGTAGGAGTTCAAACTCAAACCAAAATAGGAATAAAGGATGAATTAATTGTTCTGTTTCATCACAATCACATAAAGTCTAACTTTTTTATTTTAGGTAAAACATGTTATGAGCACAGTGATTTTCCCACTTTACCCTTCTCCACTATTTCCCACATTCTTAAATAATTACAGTTTTAGGTATTTTTTAAAATTGACTAATTCTCTAGTTTTAAATGAGTTTTTTTTCTAATTTATTTATATTTGTAGCAAATAAAAATAATTATGCCTTGAGAGAACGAAATTATTTTATTAAAATTATTTCAACAAGTAGTGTATTTATTATTGTGTAGAAAAAAGAGTAATCCGCCATTGTTTTATCTCATAATCACTGTACCCTCATAGTTAAAGAATTGATTCCATTTTCTTTCTGTACCTGCAATGGCTATAAGAAGTGCATAACAGAGGTGAAGTTCCTTTTTTTTTAACCTAGAGCAAAAAGTTTCACTCACCACCATAAAGCTAAAGTTCTCATTTCATGCACTTTTTTTAGTTGTTTTAAAAAGAATATTCTTTACATTTTTATACAGTAAATGATTTTCATAAAATCTTTTTATATTGAATATTGAGTTTGACTAATATTTTCAAGTAAAATCTCATTTTTTAATATTTTGTATGAAAAAAAAAATTGTGTTGGTCTAACTGAGTTAACTTTGGAAGTAGTAGTTTTTACTCCATTTAATTGGATACATTAATTAAGGCACTTGAGTGGTGTTATAATATTCTGAATGGGAAAATGTGTATTGAATCAAGTGGTTTAGAAGATTTTGTAATTAACATTTTATACAATAAAAATTATTGTATTCTTAGAATAAAAAAAATTCTTTGAGTTAAAATTATCTTATATAAGTTAATTTTACTTCAATAATATTTTTTATTAGTATTGATACCAAACTCTAATGAAGAGTTTAAGAAAAAAAGTGCTTTTTGATAGTGATTTTAAGTAATTAACTTTGTAAAGTGTTTTTTTTCTTCTACATTATTTGACACCACCACAAGAAGTAAATACCCATGTAGAAACTTTTAAAAAGTATTCTAACTCTCATGCTCTATATAGATGAATTCTCCATTGACACTAAAATCTTGTGTTAGAAAATCTTCCTAGGAGTGGTCCTCTAACATTAATTATTGCAAATTAATAAAATTTGTCAAAAAAGTATTAAAGTGTATTTTCCTTTTAGGAAAATTTAATATCATATTAACTATTTTTTTATCAACTATACATATAGGTGTTATCATTAATTTATATATGCATTTATTATTTTATTTAATATTTATTTTAAATTTTATGGGATTGTAATTATTTTATTATGAAAAAGAATAAAATGTGTTTTTTTTTTAAATATTAAAAGTGGTGAATGAGGGAAGTGTTGAAAGGAAGTGTGGAACAGAGATTGAGAGAAACACAAGTACCAAGTGAGTGTAACCTTAAACCAAGACCACTACTCAACTTCCCACCATCTCTGCATGTTTGACTAAATATGGCACTACCAACCTCTCCCTCTCATTTATCATTTCTTTCTATGGAATCAAATTACTTTTTTTTTATCTATTTGTTACCTATAATACTAGAAAATTATTAAATAAAAAATAATTTTAAAGATAAAAACATAATTAGTAGTTATATAGACTAAATTAATATAGTTTAAAAATTAGAAAAAATTTTAATATCTAAATTAGTTTGTATTATTGATAAATTGTTTGATTTTATTTTTATTTATCTTTTATTATATACCTTTAACTTTCATTTTATTTCTTCTTTATTATTGTTGTTGTTCATCTACTCTATTTCTCTTTACTTTTCCAAATTTTCAAACTTTTTTCTCCTATAAACCTTCTCAATATACTTTTGTACCATTGTTTCTATTGTGTATTTCATGTTTTCTCTCCTATTTCAGCTTCTCATTTTCATATTCACATATATATTCATATAATTTTATCATTCAAAAGTCAATTTTCCTCTATTTTCTAGTAAGAGACACATGTTACTAAGAGTAATATTCAATTGAATATAATTTTATAAGCATTTTTAGATGAAGAAAAAAATGAAATATTTTTTTTTGTATAGAGTTGAAATCTAAATTTTTTATAAAAACTAGCATGAGAAGATTTCTACAAATTAGTTAATTACAGTTTCTGAAAAAAGATATTTAATTTTATTTTCTAAAATTGATAATGAAGACATTTTCCTAAGCACGCCCATATTAACAATTTTAATATGTTTGGCAGCAACGCATTTTTTTTATATTCTTTATACCATTACTTAACTTTTAATAATAAAAAAATAAAATCAAGAGACAGCCTTATTAAACATGAACACGAACGAATTCTTTTTAATTGTTTTCTAATAATCCAATAAAAAATAATCAATATGAAAAAAGAATGAAGAAAACTATGTATTCTTAACATTTATCATTTTTTTACCTGTTTTTATTAGAGTTTAATAATAACTATTTACAAACACTTTAAAAATTGTTGGTATAATTTTCAAGTAGTCATATATATATATATATATATAAGTCAACAAATGGTAAATATGTGAGTGGATCACAGTGTCAAAGTGTATTCTATTTTAAATCCCCAAATTAAATGAAACCACAGTGTTCACTAACAAATTCTACCAAGAACTTTACATTTTTTTGGAAATTTAAGCAAATAATATATTAAATGCATGAAGAAGGTCAATGTAGCTAACTCATGTATGCAATTCGTACACACACACACACACACATATATATATATATATATATATATATATATAAATAATGAGACAGAGAGAAGAAAGATGGTGATGGTAATACACTGAGAATAATACTATGAAGTATTGAGTGAGTGAGTGAGTTATTGGAGTAACACATAAAAGGGGTTTCTTGCATTGCATTGCAGGGAGAATAAGAATGAAGAAGAAGAAGAATGATGGTGTGGAGAAGAAGCCACGTGGCAGGTTCGTGGAGGAGGAAGGTGGTGGGGAAACGATCAAGTGTTCGGGGAAGCACTGTGGGTCATGCTGTGGCGGCTACGTAGCTGACTGTGTGGCAGTGTGTTGCTGTCCCTGTGCTGTTCTGCATTGCTGTGTTCTTGCTCTTGTCAAAGGCCCTTTTCTTGTGGGGAGAAAGTGTTTGAGGCTGGGAAAGAAGAAGAACAAGAATCAGAAGAAGAACAAGAAAAAGGGTCATCATGAATATGATGATGATGATGATGAAGTTGAAGTTGGTGTTGGTGGTGTTTCTGGTTCTGGTTCTGATGTTGTTGATGGCTTTGATGCAGAGAAAGTTTGGAGGGAGCTTTATCAGATAGGCCATTTGGATTTTGGGAGGGTTTCTTCATCACATGATGATTAGTTATTCATTAGCATTCACTCAAACACTTTCTGGGGTGACTCAAATCCACACTCATCAAAGATTGCTCTTGCTGATATATATCTCATCTGGTAAAAATTTCAGTTTTAGGATGATTTTGGATTAAACATATAATTTCCATCTTTTTATATATATAAATATCAAAAAAATTGTTTTTAGTCTCTCAAAATATCATATTGTCATCTCTCAAAACATGTTAGGTGTTTTTTTTTTCTTGTTTTTCACAAAAAAAGTGTACCTCTTTTTAGTTCATCATTTATAAAATAAGGATTTATAGATCATGTGAAAAGGAGCTACAAGAGTTGAAAGAGATGATTTTGTTTTGAAGAACTAAAAGTGAATATTGTTGTTTCATGTCTCTAAAGGAAACTAAAAGGTTGTTTTTGCCCTAATTCTTGGGAGGTTGAAAATGTTGAAAAATGTTTTTTTTATCCATAAAGAATTAAAACAATTAAAAGAAACACCTTTTAGAAATGTTTCAATCCTGCATATTACATCTACTGATGAATATATGGGTAACCTGATAAACCAAACACCATTTCTACTACATTTTTTGATTTGCAATATTTGATAATGTACATGTCTCCCACCACAGCTCCTTGATTCAATATCACACTGAGTGAATTATTAGGGATTGTATTGAAGACAGGTCTTTTTAACTTTGATCCGTGACCTTTGTCTATACATTGTTGTCTTGGTTTTGTGCATGGGATCTTTAGAGCAAAAGGGCGATGTAACATTTTGTAAGTAGTACAATTAGGTCTTTTTGACACATTTGTTTTGCAGTCTAATTGAGATTGTGTTTGAGATGAGATCCAATCAAATTTGGAGTTAGACTGTCAAGTCAACTGTTGCATGTTCCATGTGCTAGGACAACTTAGAGGTTATATATTTACTCTTTCTGCTAGTTTAACCTTCTCTATTCACTCATTGCAAAAAATTTGACATATTTTTTCTCTCATGCTATTCTTTATCTATAAATGGTAGTAGTGTTTACCTTCTAATATACCCTTTTTAGTGCATGTTTAGATAACATTTATAAACTTAACTTTGTGTTTTTTTAATCAGAAGAAAAATTAAATAAATATGAACCACTTTAGAGATAATCCAACTCTTATACACAACAAAAGAAAAAACACATAGTCCCCTAACAATACGATAAATCTAGTCTAGTGTTAAATCTAATTTAGCTTCTCTTTTCAATTTTTTTTTATCAAACTTAACTTTGTGTCTAGTTTTCACTTATCAGCCAGTAAAGAATTAATAAATGATATACTCCAACTCTATTATATGTTATCTGTCATCATACCAAAAAACCAACTACTCACACCTATAATCTAGTAAATTTGCAAAAGCAACCCAAATCTTGATTCAACATAACTTTGTAGACAAATTTTTCAAAATAACCAAACTTGGTGTGAAGAAACTTGAAGTTAGAGTTTGAAACACCCCAAAAGCAATAACAAATCTCATTATTTTAGCATGAATTTGTATTGATTGAAGATGTGGAAGAGAGGGTGTGTGGTTATGGAAACTTTGTTCTCAATGATTTGAGAAAAGTTAATACTAAAAAATTAAATTATGGAATGAGAAGAGAGAAGGATATAGGGACAAGAAGTGAAGAAATGAGAAGAGTAAAGTGAGATTCATTTATTTTTGGTCTTGAGAAAGTTAATTTGGAAGGAGAAAGGGATTCTGTAGCTGTCTCTTACTGAGAAGATGACACAGTAATGCATTAAATTATTGGGGGCAACATAGTAAAAAAGAGTAAGAAAATAAGGTAATGTACTGGCATTTTTTTGAAGAGGGCATGTCCAGCACTCAAAATGGAAATTAGGATGTCCCAGATTTTGAGTCAAGGAGGCACCTTGTCAAAGACAAGTGATGTACAAGTCAGAACAATGTTTGGTCCTTAACAACACAACCCTAAACTTATGTTCTCTATTGGCCCCATGCCACATCCTCCATTCTCCTCCACTTGTTCTTTCACACTCTACAATAATGTCAAGAACAAGAAAAATTGTATTTGAACACCCAAAATTTTAACACAAAAAAAATATCATAAAGTGTAAAGGAAAATGTTACCCTGACAACTGCAAATTGAAAGACACCAGTTTACAATTGTGATTTGATCAATACAATTTCAAAATTGCTTCATTTCAGCAAAAAGTTGTTTCTCTTTCCAGTTGTAATCTGGTGTATGGTTGTCAATGTATCGACACTCAAGAGTAAATTTGTAATTAAATAAGAGGAATGATATATTGACAACTTGCTCCATTATACAACTTCTATTTTATGATATAAGAAAACGGTAATTTTGTCATTTCAAACAAAAATTAAAATTTTAGACAAAGAAAGATGATTGTATAGTGGGGTAAAGTTGTCAATGTATCATTTTTCATTAAATAATGTGAAAATGATTAAAATAATAGTATTAGAAGTTGTAGGATGAGTGGAGAAAAAAAATGGATTGTTAATTACTTCAGTATACCCACTAATCTCACATCGCTAAGGAATTAGGGTAAGGATAGTTTATATATATTTTCTTTTCTTAATCTATCAAAATACTTTTAAGGACAAAATCTTGCAAATTTCAAAACGACGAATATATCATATGCGTTTGTGATGAATTTTATATAATAACAATGTTTTCACTTGTTTTCAAAGTTTTACAACAATAATCTTTCTTCAACTCATCCTAATTTTATCAAATTCTTATAGATAGTTTCAAAAGTGTTTTTTTCCTTTTTAAAAAAAAGCACTCTAATATTTGTTTGGTATCAAACTCGGCTTTGAAGTGAAAATGATGACACCATATTTAAAAGAACCCTATTAAAAGAACATGAACCCTAGTTTGTAGTACAATTTCAAATATAAATACTTCAAGTTCAGCTCTATTGTCCATTGGATTCCTTTCAACACAGTTTGCAGTACAATGATCTCTCCAACATTTTGTCACAGAAAAGTTGTTAATTATTTAATTCTTAAAAGTATACCTAATTTTAGTAATTAAAGTAAGAACAATAGGTATATACTTTTATCAAACCTATCAATAAAATAATCATTTTTTTGTAATTTTTACTTTATATAGTATGATAATCAACTTATTAAAATTTTATAATTATCAAATGATCATCAAATTTTCCTTTTATCTAATTCATAAAAATATATGGTTATATTAATTTTGGTCATTAATCAATAAATGCTAGTTTTATAGGAAAAGTCTTTTCTTAGATGTGTGTATAAATAGTTTAAGTAATAAGAATAAAGTTTAACTATATTAATACAAACTTTACATTTTACATGACTATAAATTATTTTAGATACAATTTTCAAAATAAGTATTATAAACTCGTAGTTTATTGTATATAATACAATGATTATATGATAATATAAACAATAGTGCTTTAATTAAATTCTTACAATTATTAATTTCACTCTTATACGCAAAGTATTTTGTTATTATAATACAACATGCATCATCAAACTATGTTACGTGGATATGCTCAACGATGGTTTACGTAAACGTGTTAAACTTTTTTTTCGTCAAAGAAAATATTTTAAATATTTACGTTGAATATGTTATTTTTCTTTCAAATATTTATCAATTAAAACTATAAATAATTTATAAAAAAAATAACTATTAATAAATAGTTATATTACTTCATTTAAGTTTTAAAAATTAAAAGGAGATATTTTAGTAAAAAATATGTAAAATTTATTTACCTCTAAGTTTTGTCCTTTTAACTCTTGCATGTGATTTTGTGAACGTTGTCGTTTTGCTCTGTTCTCGACGTTTCGGGCCCCGGCCCAGGAATAAAAGAAAGGACAGCAGAACTCGTGGCCCAGGGCCCAGGGCCCACTATCATTCACACAAGAAAACGACGCACCGGGTTTGAAGTAGGGGTCCACGCGCATTTTAGCAAACTCAGATGGAAATTGACTACACTGCGCAGGGATGGTTAATGACGCTGGAGCCTCAGCGGTCGTTCAATATAAGCGCGAGGTCAAAGTAGAAGAAGAGAGCGAAGCGAGTTGACTCAGCGATGGGTGACGAGATGACTCGGGTGATGGTGGCGGTGAACGAGTCGAACATGAAGGGTTACCCTCACCCTTCGATCAGCAGCAGAGGAGCTTTTGAATGGACCATCAACAAGATTGTTCGGAGCAACGTTTCTGCTTTCAACCTTTTCTTTCTTCACGTTCAAGTTCCTGATGAAGATGGTTCTCTCTCTCACTCTCTCTATTTTTTAATTGTTCTTTGCTGATTGTGTGAAGATTGTTATGTCAGTGGTGGTTCGTTTTAATTGATTCCTAGGATTGGTGAAATTGAACCTTTGCTAATTTGATTTTTGAGTGTGATTGATTTTTGAGTGTTTGATTGTTTTAATTTTAAGTTAGTAGTAAAACTCAATATAAAGTTCTTGTTTGAATGTGAAAGTTACTTAAAAGTGTTTTTAACTAAAAATCAATTCTTCAACTTAGAACCAGTCATGTGAAAATTTAGTTAAAAACATTCTAGTTGTAGTTTTAGTGTATGTTTGGATAAAGATTTGTAAACGTTAGTCTGGGTGAAACTTGAGTTTCCAAAAAGTAACTCAAGTCTTCTAAGAAACTGAGTTTCCAACAACAACAAAATTAATGTGTAATGGGATTTTTTAGGGAAATCGAACATGTTATGGAATTTAGTCATTGTCAAAGACGTTGGAAACTCCGAACCAGTTTTGAAAAGATGTTGTGAAATTTAATTTACTCTCCAAATTGAGTTTGGCTCAACAGAAAACCAAAGATGGCCTTAATGTGATTCTGGGTCCATCTAATGTGAATTCAAATATCAATGAGTACAAGATTGGTGAAATTTGTTAGTTCAGTAGATGTTTAGTTACCACCAAGTTGGCACAAGGTTGTTTTAGTTTGACCAGTGGTTTCAAAGTGGAGTCTTGAGTATGTGAGGGTTGGATGTAGGCATGTTAATTATTCAGAAAAAGAAAGCATAATCGTTCTACCCGACTTGAGCGTGATTATTTCTTGTGCGGGATATATTAAGAGGGAAGATGTTAATTCATCAAATTGTTGATTTTTAGTTCTGATAAATTTTGTATGTGTGATATGCAAAAGAAAAGGGAAATAGATGTTAATTCATCAAATTTTGCTTTTTTAGTTCAAATTTGTTGTGTGATGTGAAAAGAAAAAAGATTGTGCCCTTATTTACTGAGTATAGATTGAGTTTGAGAACGTTGTGATGATAATTGGTGGTGATGTTTTGTGATTTGTTTGATCCTTTTTGTTTGAATTTGCAGCTAATGAAGTGAGGCATTTATGTTTTGTTGTACTAGGAGAAGTGAAAGGAGCGTGTAATCTGATGGTGGTGCTGTTTTTGTTCTCTTTTTTTGCTAGGTTTTGATGAGACAGACAGTATTTATGCATCACCTGAAGATTTTAGGAACTTGAAGCAGAGAGACAGAATTAGAGGGGTTCATCTGCTGGAATACTTTGTCAGTAGGTGTCATGAAATTGGGGTAATGGTTTTTCTATTGAACTCCCGCATGCTCTAGTCCTTGTCTTCTTTCTTAAGATTAAATGTTAGGTGAAATTGATTTTAAATTATCACTGTAAAATATGTTTAGGCAAGCATCCAATAATGAATATCGATGACCTAAATGATCAAATCTGATTTGATATTACGCAAATTTATTTTATTCAGTGACTGTGTGTATTGTATGATAAAGAATAAACTATCAATTTTGTCTTTGAATTATTACTCTTTTTCTTCAGTAATTGCTATGGTATTAAAATTATTTAAGTAATCCCTAAAGCACTGAATGTTGTTCATCACTTTAGTCCCTTAGTCAATGTATTTTAGGGTTTAACAACCAATACTTAGCATGATTTTTAGTACTTTTATTATGACTTGAATTTATTTTACTTTAGGGATAATTTATGAAAGAGATTACAAACTTCAGGGATGAAATTGATTATTTACTAGATCTATTTATAATACTCTTCTCCGCAAGCTAAATGCTGATGTATTTATAGGTGGTCTGCCAAGCATGGATAATGCAGGGTGATCCCAAAGAAGTAATATGTCATGAAGTGAAACGACTAAGTCCAGATCTTCTGGTTGTGGGTAGCCGAGGTCTTGGCCCTTTTCAAAAGTATGTCCCAATTGCTTAATTTCTTAGAATTATTGAGATTTTAAGTGCATTAAAGTTCCTAGAATTTAATTTATTTTGAGATGTGTTGTTGAGGAATTGTGTTTAACGTTTTCTGCAGGGTTTTTGTTGGCACTGTGAGTGAATTTTGTTGGAAGCATGCTGAATGCCCTGTGATTACTATCAAACGCAAAGCTGATGAAACTCCCCAGGACCCTGTTGATGACTGATATTTTGTGATGCACCAGACATTGAAGATAGATTACCTATGCGTATTTGGTTAAAAATTTAAAAAAAAAAATGAATATCAATCAAGATTAGTAGTGGAGATTTTTAATGTTGGAACAACAGCAGAAAATCCAACTTTCGGTGCTTCTTTGCCTTTGTTCCTTTTACCTTCTATATGTTCATAAGTGTTTGTAATTCTGTAAGATGCTGTTATATTGCTGTTCAATGTGTTGCAGGCATTGTTTTACCAAAGCCATATTCTATTTCTTCAATGGATGGTGTTAAAGTAAATATCGCACTTCACGTGTCTCGACTTCTTAATATTGTTAAATATGATGATAACAGGTTAACAATCTGATGAAAATTTTGCATCAGAACATTCCAAGCTTCTGTAAATTGGCAACACACTTCATAAAAAGTGTGGAACCATAGATATTATTTAAAACGAAAATAATGATGGAATAGAATAACATTTTTATGGGAAAAAGCTGTTTGAATATTACTACCATGACAATGAAAAGTCTAATGATGTCGATGTCCATAAAATTAATACCAAATGCCATGACCCGCATCAAACGATACCAACTAACTTTATGTCAAATAATGCCAGGCCAAGGTCAACCAAAAAGGGCATCAGACAACGACAAAACCAAAAAGAAGGGCATATTGTCACAAAACCTACCCTAATCATTGCTAAATAATGACTAAAACAGAGAAGCTTCAACCATTTGGTTGACATCCTCCAGAAGAGCCTTCACCTCCCTCTGCAGTTCAGCCATCAAATCGGGAGATTTGTCACCTGATGCTTCAAGTATCAAAGTCAGACCTTGAAGCTTCTTCTGGATAAAGATCAATCTTGATGCTTCACCACCCTGTGAGACTGAAACCGATGGTGATGTAGCTGCTACCAAAGGTTTGTTCTTTGATCTTTCACCATGCTCTTCAGACTTTGATCCCTCAGAGTGATACTGGAGCTGAAAAGTGGCATCAGCAGATCCAAAAGGGTTATTGTTTTTAGAATGGTTCAATGCATTTTCAGCATCAGAAGTTCTCAGGAAGGACACTCTAGCTGTGTAGTTATTGTTGAACACATCTGTTTCTGCTTCATTCAGAGCTCCAAACTTACTATACACTGAGATAAGCTCAGATCTTGAAGGCGTGGATGTTCCTTGCCAAAATGAAACAACAAGAACCGCACCTTGAGCATTTTCATCACCCCCCTTCTTACCTGAAGCAGTTTCCTTTCTTTTCTTCTTTGACCCAGAATTTTGTTTCTGTGATGATATTTGAGCATCTTTCAACATTCCATCTTCTTCCTCAGATTCTGGCCTCTTTCTTTTCCTTCCAGGCTGATTCTTCTCGTATAGATCGCGTAACGATCCTTCAGAATATAATGAACTTCTAAAGGCAAAAGTGAAGTCAACAAATTGATCAAGGGAAGTGCCTTCCCTGCGAATTTGTGGACTAATAGCTGCATTAAGGACTTGGAACAGAACTTCCTCCACAGGAGCCTGGATTTTCTTTGGATCAATAACCTTTTTCCCATCATCTTCCTCGGTTTGGTAATTTGAGCTGTCAAAAAGCCTCCCCATATAAACTGGAGGATATTGCAGAACAGCAGCCACTGAGCTTGTATGTGATGCTTTAACTTTTCTGGATACTTCAAGGGATTCTGCTTCAATACTTTCCTCCCTTTGTCCCCTGATTGGAGTAGTGAAAGGAGGGGACAAGTACTTACTTTTCTTCCTTTCTCTAGACAAACTACCCTTCCTCCCTTCATCCAAAACTTCTTTCTTCTCCTTTGACTGCAGCCATGAGCCAATGCTGCCACTGTTTTCCTCGGCACAATGTTCAGCACTTGACACATCTTCATCAGTGTCCAGAAGCAACTCTTTTTTCTTTTGAACAGGTTTAGATCTCACACCAGCCTCACTACCTTTTCTCTTCCTTCTACCATTTGAGCCAGTTGCCTCCACCTCCCTACTTGCTGTATGAACATCTTTGTCCTCCCTCATAATTTCAGCAATGCTTTTCTGCTTTCTAACATGGTTTGATATGTTCCCTGGGAGCCCTGGAGAATGACCCAGTTCATCAAATGGTCCTTGGGTCGGGGCTTCCACAGTACTTCTACTGTTCTCTACAGCAACTGTTTCATCCGTTAGACTATCTTCACCTCCAGGAGCCAACTGGGTATCCATAAAATTAGGTAATTTATGCCCTTTTGACAGATAATATGCCGCAAGTCGAGCCTTTAAGATCTCCAGCTCCATAATACTACTACCACTATCAACAATTCGCGCAATTTGATTCATATGAGAAAGTAATTCTACTGGCTCAAATTGACTGTATAAAAGTCTCTCTATGCCAGTTTCTGGCACAAGAACTCCTTCCTTGATTCCAGAATTTTTCCCCAACAGGAGAGTAGATTCAGAACCTGTTTTCTTGTCAAGAACTAAACGACTCAGCTTCATAGACAGAAGCCTTCCGACCTCTCTTGCAGCTTCTTGCACAGCATTGACAAAATCAATGCAGCTACTCTGTTTAAGCATATCATCAAAGTTATCCTCAAAAGACTTTAACTGCGATGGATGACACCACGCAAAGGCTCCATGCCCAAAGTAGGCAACCAGAAGTCTGTTCTTTTGTTTCAGCTTCAATGCAACGTCAGATGCATCAGATGGGTCATAAATCCGGCCGGGCCACCAAAGTTGACTCTCGCCTTGACCCCAAACAAAATCACCAACAGAGAAACCATACCCTTCATCACTCAAGTCCTCCACTTCCACATCCATCTTCTCACTTGTCTCTGCACTTGGAACTTCTATAGTCACAATGTTGCCAGAACAATCTTTGTCTTTTTCTACCTCTTCACTTCCTCCCCCATCTTTTGTTTCCTCAACACCAACCACTTCTGAACCATCCACACTCAAAACAGACGCATCTGCTAGTCTATTCTCAGAAGTAATAGTCACAATGTTCCCACCACATTCTTCGTTCTTTCCTCTGTATTCACATTCCTCCTCCGCTATTTTGTCATACGCACCAGGACCTACTAAACTATCCACACCAAAATCAGTAGCTTCCGCAACTTTACTCTGAGAAGCAAGAGTCACAATGTTCTCATCACAGTCTTCACCTGCTGTATCTTCCCCACCAACATTTATCAAACTATCCACACCCAAAGCAGCGGCTTCTGCAACTTTACTCTCAGAAGCAACAGCAACAATGTCTGCATCACACTCTTCATCCTTGCCTTCCTCTTGGTGTATACCCTCTTCTTTTCTGTCTTGCCCTCCAATTCCTGCAAAACTATCCAGACTCAAAACAGCAGTTTCTGCTACTCTACTGTCAGAAGTAATAGTCACAACATTCCCATCACGGTCTTCCCCTCCACCTTCCTCCTCACTGATATCCTCTTCTCTTCTTTCTTCCCTGCCAAGAGTATCCACGCTCGAAACAGCAGCTTCTGCTATCCTACTCGCAGAAGTAATGGTCACAACATTCCCATCACAGTTTTCATCTCCAACTTCCTCTTCATTGATATCTTCTTCTCTTCCATCTTCCTTGCCAACTCCTACCGACCTATCCGCAATCAAAACAGAAGCTTCAGCTGGCCTACTGTCAGAAGTAATAGTCACATCATTTCCATCACAGTCTTCATCTTTACCTCCCTCTTCACTTCTGCCTTGCCCATCAACCCCAACCACAATGTGCCCATCAGGATCTTTATCTTCCTCTTCCCTCATATCCTCTTCTCTTCTGTCATAACCATCACAGTCTTCTCTTTCCTTCCCATCTATTGTGTGTTCAGAACCAACCCCTACCAAACTATCCCCATTCAAAACAGAAACTTCTGCTACTTTACTCTCCGAAGCAATAGTGACATTATCGGCATCACAATCTTCATATTTTTCTTCCTCGCTGCTCCTGTCTCCATCACTTCCATGTTCTCCACCATCCCCTACCGATCCATCCAAACTCAAAACAGCAACTTCTGCTACTTTACTCTCCGAAGCAACAGTGACATTATCGGCAACACAATCTTCATATTTTTCTTCCTCGCTGCTCCTGCCTCCATCACTACCATGTTCTCCACCATCCCCTACCGATCCATCCAAACTCAAAACAGCAGCCTCTTCCATCTCAGAAGCAAACATATAGTCCATCTTCTCAGATGCATAATCATAGTCTAGCTTTTCAGCTCCATCACTAGAAAACACCGTGCTCATATCACTTTCTTGCATTCCTAACCAAGAGGACATCCCATTCACCTCAGAATCAGTCAAAACTTGACAATCATTTCCACTCACAACTGAAACCTTGGCCTCCAAGACATTACTGTTATTAACAACACCGTCATCACCCAAACCTCGGTTTTCAATGCCAGAAAACCCATCCTCATTAACAGCAACCCCACCACACCCCTCCTCACTTCCCAAACCCCCAACAACTTCCCTAAGCTCCTTCCCCTGCTCCGAACCTCGAACCACGCTCTCGCTTTCTGGCATAGGAGATGATCCTTGTGCCATGCTGTCGCTTTCATCGGCGCCCATTTGAAAAAGATCAAATTTTTCTCGACAAAAATCAACCTACTCTGATAAAAAGAACACCAAAAGACATGTTAAAAAAACAAACACAATCATCACTGTCCACATTTCTACACACTCACATTTCTAGGGCTTTAGGTTACACGAAATGAAAGAATGAAAATAACTCAAAATGGGGATTCAGAACATAGAAGCAAGAACAACACCCACTAAAGGAAAACAACAATAAATTATTACCAAACAACAAAAGGAAAAGACAAACAAAAAAAACAGTAAAACCTTTAGTATAGTATTTTTTTTATATGATCAAAAGAAGGGATAATAAATATAAAGAGACGAGAATACCTGAAGAATGAAAAGGGTAGTTTAGTTAGTGTAGCATGCTTTTTACCTCTGCCCTCAACCAGAAAGAATCCTCAATACCCCGTATTGACCTGAGAAAGAAGAATGAAATTGTGGGGTATTATAAATTGAAAAAATACATATATAAATATTGAAACTTTATCCTTTTAACAAATAGAAATAACCAAAGTAATTGAAAAAAGTACTGGTACTGCAATGAAAGCTACATTATTAAGTAGAGTGAGAGAGAAAGTGTAGAGAGGGAAATTTTCTAGTTATGGAATGTGTTTGAAAATATCGAGGATTCTCGAGATGGTGACAGGCTAAGTTCATTGGCATTTTTTCTTCTTTCTTTCTTGGTACTGTTGATTTTCATTATTGCTGCACAAGACTCAACGAAATATTACAGCATGAGTGAGGGATCAAATTGTATTTCTCACAGAACCAGAATGATATTTTAACATTTTTCATGTTGTGTTGAGAGAGAAAGAGAAAGATAGAAAGAGAGAAAGAGAGAGAGAGAGTACATAACCAAACACTACACGCTTTATTTTCACGCCATCTTTGTCCTCACACAAAGGGAATGTGAAAAAATAGTTATTTTGTAAGATGAAATTTGTTTTCTGGTTTTTACTTTACTAAAACTTGTTTCATGTTTTGTCTTTTTAAAAGATTTATTTTGTGTTTTTATTATTTTTAATCTCAGTGTTTTCCTCACTAAACAGAGATCTTTTTTATCAGTTTAAGAAGCAAATGATTTTAAAGTATAAATAAATTTGCATTTAAATTATTAAGGTAAATAGTTTTTTCTTAAAAAGTAAATTTAAATAAATTTTACTGTGAAATATAAATTTAAATAAAAAATTAACCTTCTTAAAAATAATTTTGATTTCATAAATTTAAAGTTATAAGGTTATATTCTAAACAATTTACAATTATTATTGTTTCTCTTGAAAAAAAATAGAAACATTCAGATGAAAATCACTAGTAATTAAAATCACTACTAATAAGTAATTATGTGTATCTTTCAATATTAAAATGCTAGTACTAATTAACTACATATATATTAAAGGTACTAATTATTTTGTCATTCTATTCAAGATCGTTTAAAGATAAATTAATGAAGAATATGGATCATATTCTTATTAAGTTGTTTTATTGATGAAAATAAGGTGGTGCAAGCATGAGTATTTACCCTTTACCTGTGTTGTCTGAAAAAGTGTTTGTGAGATTTTTTATACTATTCATAGATATATGTAGAACTTTAAAATATAAATTCGGAAAACAGATCATTTTAATGTATATTTAAAATAAAACTATATAAATAAATATTAATAGAAATAAATTTAGTCTTTTTTAAAACTAAATTTAAATGAGTTGTACTATAAGTTTTTTAAAAAATACAAACAACTTCAATTTCATAAATCTAAATAAAAAATATTAATATATAAAATTAAATTATAAATAATTCAATTATTAATATTTCTTTCAATAATAAATTTCTCTTTTGTCACTTAAGTTTTTAAAAAAAATACTTAAATAATAATTAGAAGATATTATGACAAGTATGTAATTAAAATATTCATACACATTATCCGTCAATATTTTATTAAAGATATTTATTTAGTATTTGTTGTAGATTTTATCTATAAATATTTTTGTCATTACTAGATGGAAACATTAAAAATACTATCTATAGATATAATTATTGTTTAATTATTAGATAAATAAGTAAGCGTTTTATTACAGAGAAGATGTTAGTAAATCTAAAAAACCTAGTTAGAATTGTTTATATATATTTAATACAATCTTGATAAGATGACTTATGTATTTTGAAGATAGTAAATCATATAAGTTATGATAAACATGTCATTCAATAATCAATACAAACATCGGATTATGTTTATCATAACTTATACGACTTACTATGCATAACTGATATAATAACTCTTATAAGATTAGTAATATCACAAAAATCGACTTTACAAACTACTTGAGGTTGTATTTACAACATAAAATGATTCAAAAGAAAGGTCTTTTGAAAGATTTTGTAGAAGTTGCAATATGAAATATATATTTCACTTTTTTAACATTATATATATAATGTCATAACTTCTAAAGGATTGACACCATTATGGTACTACTACTACATAAATACAAGGTTTGTCGAAGGAGAATTAAATAGAACAACTTATTCATACTTTATGGAAGATAATGTGTTACTGATTTTTTAGTCAAATTATAACCTAACTTTAAGAGATGACTACTTTAGTTTTTGTCCATTCTTATAAAATTTACCAAAAACAATTATATCACAAAATTGGAAGTGATAATTGTTTCAATAACAATTATTCAAATTTAGTACATAATTACTTAAAGAATTGATGTTATGTTAGGTTGCAACCTCAAAATAAAAAATAAAATAAGAAGGAAATAAAGTGTTCCACTCTATTTGATTTTTTTTGTGTTTTCTTTTATTTATTTGGAAAGAATAAATGAAATAGACTTGTGAACAATTATTCAATTTGATATTGAATAAAGAAATAAAACACAAGAGAATAAAAAAAAAAAAGTTAAAATGTTGGAATGTTTTGTTTGAAAGAAAAGAAAATTAAATAATAATAATAATATTATTATTATTATTATTATTATGTTGTTGTTTATTTTGATAGAAAGATAGAAGAAGAAATCTATTATAAATAAAAAATATTATTTTATCTTTGTGTAAAAAGTTTATCACATTTTATATCTATTTTATATCTAGTCACCGATGTACCACAACTATTGACTAATGGGATCAAAACCAAATCACAATAAAATTTCCACAACATCACACATTATATAATTGAAAAAATATTTTTTTTTCCCTAGTCATGATTTCATCTTAAGCAAACAAATTTTCTTTTTCATATATATACTCGATTTGCATGCTCTCATTTTAATTTCTCAACTAATTCAATTTTAACAAACCCAAGAGAGAAATAAAGAAAAAATATAAAATAATTTTGTAAGTTGCTTAATTATCAAGGAGAAATTAAGATAAAAATATTAAAAATTATTCTAAGATTGTTTAATTCATTAAGAAAAAACATAGTAAAAAAAGGACAAGGGTTAACAATACTACATTACCCCATGAAAATTGATTCCTCAAACATCCAAAATTTAAGCAAATGATTATATAAAATTGTTGGAAAGAGAACAAACTATTTGAGAAAAACAATCAATTATCATATGTAGAATTGAAACCAATAACCAATTAGCAAATGAAGAGAATCGATTTAGGGTTCATGAAAATCAATTAAGAAAAAATAAAAAAGAAGATACATATAAAATATTATGACACTAATCAATAATTAGAGATAAGATTAGCAAATAATTCGTATTTACCTGTTTCCGCAGCAAATAGCGTGAGAAAAAATGAGAGGAACTCAGCGGCAGAAAGAAAAACAAAAAGTGTGAAGAAAAGATTAATTTGGTAGTAACTTAATACCCTAATTTCACTCTTTATATATTTTGTCAATTTATTTATTATTTATTAAAATTTTATTCTTTCCAATTTCATCATTAGTCAACAATATTTATTTAAATATGTTTTTTTCTCCATTTTCATCTTATTTATCCGTTACCAATTAAAGTGATAAATAAGGAAGAAAAAAAAAGTTTTAATGGATCCCATGAAAACAAATTTTCTTTCCAATTTGAAAATGAGTGAAATTTAATTACAAGACAAAAATATCATTGATTTATTTTATTAGTATGCTTTATTAATAAATTTTTGGATTTTGAATAAATTTATTATTAATATGCTTTATTTAAAAAATTTATAGATAAACAAGTGCCTTCAATATTAAACAAACTTTCTTAAAACATTAAAGCTTGACCCTTTAGTTAAAGAGATTTTTTAAAATTAATTTTGAAATTTTAAATAAACAACACATCTCCACCTCAAATTAATAGGATCAATATATAAACAAAAAAGTTATGAGAACAAAAAATAGAAAATCATTAGGGCAAAAAACTTGGATTAGCAAAGTTTGTGTTTTTTTATTATAATTCTTTTAATTTATATTGTTTATTGAGTAGTTTGAATTCCCCTTATTATGTGGTAAAAGAAGAAAGAGTGATGAAGTTGTTGATACTCAATTAAATCACATTAAATTGAACACTGAATTCAACCCTAGAATGCTCCTCAAAGTCCTACCAACTCTTAAACTTTCAAAGAAAAACAACTCAATGCAACAAAAAATGAAACTTGCAAAATAAATGCAAATTGAAAATTACAAAAAAAATGAAAATTGCAAAGTAAATGCAAATTGAAAATTACAAAAAACAAAATAAATGCAAATTGAAAAAATTAAATAAAAAAATTAAAAAATTTGGGGCATTCCGAGAATCGAACTCGGGACCTCTCGCACCCAAAGCGAGAATCATACCACTAGACCAAATGCCCAGTTTAATATTTATATGATTTCATATTATATTATACATTATATATATATGTATTTTTAAATGTATACATTATTTATACTATACACATTTAATAGTGAGATTTAATATTCATGTGATTTAATCAATTAAATTATATATATGTTTAAAATTGTTATATTATTTAAATTATATTTTTAAATTGCTGATAATTAAGGTTAATTTGATATATTGGTCAAAAATTTAAAATTAAATAAATTATTTATATTTATTGATGCGTGTGAATATGCTGGAGAGAGATTTATTCTATTGAGAAAAATATTATTTATATTTCAATAATATCAAATTCTCTATAAATAACAATTTCCACATTCACCTCTATATTTTTCCCTTCTCATGAAAAGTTGATTTTAATTTTTAAAAAAAATTTAAATAACATTAAATGAAGTATGATCTCACTTTTTAAAATAACTTGTTGCATCATGTATCCCACACCTTCCTTCCGGACGCAACACTTTCATTTTTCTCTGGACACCGTGTTTGAGGGAGTAGTGTTATCATTTGAGTATGTGTGAGAGGATTGACGAGAAGATTCATTATATTCAACATTCACTAGTGCAAAGATAATTTTCTTAGAGTTTTGTACTTCATTTTTGTATCTCACTGTGCTTTTTTTTATTTTGTGACTTTCAAAAACACAACTACCACTAATAAAGACACCACAAAACTTATCTTAATCACAAATGTTTACTATTAACCACCCCTTGAAAATGAAAGTAGAAAACACCACACTTTTCACCATATTTAAAAGAGTATTATTGAGATTAGAAAAAAGTATGGAGATAGAAAGAGAAACTATGAAGGTGGAAAGAGAAACTATTTTGAGTTTTGCAATGTAATTATTTGTATTTATATAAGTTCTATTAATCTATTAGATATATTTTTGAAAAACTATAGACTTGTAATAGTTAGATATATTTATGGACTATTACAAAATCTATTATAACAAAAAAAAAATCAACAATTATAATTTTGACATGTAATGTAATGGTTCATGTATTATAAATAGTTGATTTTTTATTATTAAGAATAAGATAAAAGGATTTTATATATTGTAAACTTATTAGTACGGGTCACCTTGGTAGTTTGATGGTTTAAATTACTATTAACCAATTTAAACACTTAGGTTCGAAACCCGTATACAAAATTATGAGAGCTTAAAAAACCATAAAGAGGTTTCAAAATACCTTTTTTTAGTAATCTTAAAATTATAATTTTTTTAACATAATTATTTAATATAAGATATTTTGAAATACCTCATTATGCTTTTTGGACTCACTTTCTCTTTCTACATGTTTCGAACCTATGTGTTTTAAACGGATAAGGAGTAATCCAAACCATCAAGCTACTTAGGTAACCTGTAATAAGAAGTTTACAATTTTAACTTAGAATATTGTAGTAATATGAATAAGAATCACAATTCACCAATCAACTCATCTCTCCAAAAAATATTTAAACACTTAAAAGTTCAAAACTTATATTCAAAGTTAAAAAAATACATTAAATATTAGTTTTCTTTCTTTGTTGTGTAATCTCTTTGTTCAAACATTTTTAACGACATGTTATTTTAAGATCAAATATCTTTTTTAGTTTTTTTTAAGTTTTTTATCACTCAATCTAAATCCATAAACAAAAATAAGACACATAAAATCATAAAAAAACATTTTAAAATACTTTTTTATCTTAAAATTGACTTTTTAATATTATATATAGATAATTAAGAGTAAGAAAAAAATTTATGTAATGTAAACTTCTTATTAAAAGTTACCTAAGAAGTTGAAATGATTTAGATTATTCATTATCAATTTAAGCACTTAATTCAAGATATCATTAATTCAAATATCTTAAAAAAAAGTATTTTAAAATATCTTATAATAATGTCAAAAATATATTTTTAAAACACAATTAATCTGTGCATTATAGTTCAGTAATTTTATAATATACTTATATTAATTTAATAGATAAGAGAAAAAGAATTAAGAAGATAATGAAATTTTAAAATATCAAATTATATTCTGATAATTTATATTATCAAATGAGTCAAGTATATTAGATTAATTGAATATGTATTTTTAAAGAATTATATTTTTAGATTACTTTAAAATATCTCATTATCTTCTTTTAAGTTATCTTCTTAATATTATTCTATATACGGTATTTTGAAATATCTCATTATTTTTTTTTTAACTCTCTTTCTCTTTTTATAGATTTTAAACCTAAGTGTTTTAATTTTTTTTAAAGAGTAATCCAAACCATGAAGCTATTTAGGTGATCTGAAATAAGAAATTTATAATTTTGACTTGGAATGTTGTATTAACTTCTAATACGTGAATTTTTTTATTTTTATTTTCAGTATTTTGTATGCTTTGTAAAAAGGTAAAAAGACATTAAATTTTTTTAAAGTTTGACCCTCCATAAAGTTAAACATAACATAAAGTTAAATATAAAGAACACATCATGAATCCAATTCCATATTACTTTAATAGTTCCCTAATTAAAGAATAATAAGGGAGGATATATATGTTTTTTTAATAGCTAACAAAAAACTTAAATATAACATAATTCAGTCATTGAATAATAATTCTATTAATTTGATATATAATATATAAGATAAAATTGGTTTAAGTATTGTAAACTCCTTACTATAGGTTTCAAGAGTACAGATGAAAGGAAGAGAGTTAAGAAGATAATGAGGTATTTTAAAATATCAAATTATATTTTGATAATATATATTAACAAATAATTCAAGTGTATTGGATTAATTAAATATGTGCTTTAAAAAATTATATATTTTTTGAATTACTATAACTATAAAAAAAAGATATTTTAAATATTATTTAATAAAAAGGTATTTTGAAATACCTCTATGTGTTTTTGAACTCACTTTCTCTTTGTACAGGTTTTGAACCCAACTGCTTTAAATTGATAAGGAGTAATCCAACCATCAAGCTAATTAGGTGACCTGTAATAAGAATTTTACAAGTTTAATTTGAAATACTGTAGTAATAAGAATAACAGTCACAATTCACCAATGAACTTATCTTCTCCCCAGAAGACACCTGTACCAATAACAATCCATTCATATTAACTTTAACAAATCCTATATTAAAGAGATTTCAAATATCTTTTTTGCATTATTTTGTATGGCTTAAAAGAAGGTAGAGAGACCTAAAAACTTGTAAAGTTTGACTCTGTGTAAAATTAAACATAAGAATACATCATGAATTCAACTTCATATTATTTTTTGTTGAGATCCACATCCAAGACTTATGCTTAATAAGTTTTACAATCCCATGACAATTTAAATTATGTTGTTTGAAAGTGACATTATTTCTATGCCGCCATAAATATAATATTATAGCAAACCATATCACTGAACAACTTTAACTATTTTTCTCTTTGAGAAGACAACTATCTTGAAGGGAGTGTATTGTATTCTTCTGGTGTAACACAACAAATACACAACCAATTAGTACAAGACATCCAAATGTTACATGAGAACATATATAAGTGTAACTCCCATTTTAAGACTAGGTGAAAAAAGTAATACATTGATTGTTATATTGTAAGTTGTATGTTTGTCTTCATCAAATCTTCATGTGTTTGTATCCTATTTTTTAACAATTTCTAACAAAATAAAACAATATTATCCAAACCATTACACATATGTCTTGTTTTGTTGGAAAGTGTTAAAAAATGGAATACAAATACAAAAAGATTTCAAGATAAACATACAACTTACAGTGTGTTCCTTTTGTCACCTAATCTTAAAATGGAAGTTACACTACTCATTTTATTTAAGTTATATTGAAGTTTTATTTTATTGGCTAATTGAAAAAGTATAGATCTCTTCACTTGTTATTCTTTTATTGGGACCATTGGAATAATAAGAAATTGAATTCATGATGTTATGTTTAACTTCATGAAAAGTAAATCTTGAAAACTTTTGCATGTTCCTCTACCTTCTTCTAACACATAAAAAATACTACAAAAAGTTATTTAAAATTCTCTTAATATAAGATTTGTTAAATTTAATAATATGAACAAATTTTTACCACCACAATTATCTTTTAAGGATATAATAAATTCATTGGTGGATTTGTATTACTACAACATTTCAAATCAAAGTTATGATTATTATCATTGTTTTGAATGAACAAATGTATTAAAGAAGATGACATCAAATTATAACTAGAAAGTAATTCTATATTGTTATTTATTGCTTTGAAGTATGTAATACAATTAGTATATCTATAATAGATAAATTAAATGCTTTTTGTACTGGCTGGACTGAGTGGCCGAATGACCGAGAGGTCGTCAACATGACAAATGTTAAACTAAAATAAATAGAATAAGAAAAGACTGTACTAAAGCCCAATAAATAGGCCCAAAATGTTCAGAGTATATTTAATAATTGCAAGGTGCAAAGAAGAAAAGCCCAACAAATGAACACTATAAATAGGTGATATGCTCAAGAGGTAAGTAGAGTGATTTTTATCTGATAACTAAACAAATTGATTATGACTTTATCGTCGAAGTCCCTTGGAGGTACACACATCCACCCAAGCAATCCTGAGCTCAGAAATTGAGAGTTGATATTGACCTAGCAGAAAAGTGAAAGTCCATATCCAGTAGCTGAAAGCCCACTAAATAGGTGATATGTTCAAGAGGTAAGTAGAGTGATTTTTATCTGATAACTAAATAAATTGATTATAACTTTATCGTTGAATTGGAGGTACACACATCCACCCAAGAGCAATCTTGAGCCCAAAAATTGAGAGTTGATATCGACCTAGCAGAAAAGTGAAAGCTCATATCCAGTAGCTGAGAACCAGACCAAACCCAATTCAGTGGACCGTGTAGCCGAAAACCCAAAATAGCAGTTGGAGACAAAGATACCGAGAAGGTAAGAATAAGCTAGTTGTTTCATAGGCCCTATAAAAACACCTTCATTTTTCATTTTTTTCTATAAATTTCTCGTATTTTTAGAAAGGATAATACATATAAAGATATAAATATATGTTTTAACTTTTGTTATGTTGGTAGACATAACTTCTTTTGTTTTGTTTGATGTTATTCCAAATTCAATGTGAGATATTGTGGTTTATGGATTTAAGTTTTCTTGATAATTTTTACATAAGTATTTACCTAATTTTCTAATATATTTTTTTTTTTCAAATTTCAATGTTTTTATGTTTGTAATGTAATAATTTTGTTAAGATGTTTGTCTTTCACAATGATATATATATATATATATATATATATATATAATAAGATTCTTAATAACAATACCATTAAAAAAGTGAAAAACATAAATTTAAGTTATATATATATATATATATATATATTAATAAAATATTAACTTATACTAAATCAATTGAGTTATCAAGTTTTTAATTGGTTCAACTAAATTAAGATGGTCTCCTCCAAAATAGTATTTTTTTTATTTAAATAATTAATTCAACTTCATCTATTCACCCTAATAAGAGGAGACCATAAGTGTGACAACATTGTTTGAAAAAACTAGTTGCAAGCTAAACAACTACTTAAAAACTAATAAGTGTTAGCTAACTTATTAAATAAAAGAGTTTGATAAAATCATGTGTTGAAGTGACTAATAAATACAAAATAATAAAAATGAGTACACTTAAGTATAACTTAACATCAAATTTAATTTTTAAAAAATATAATTTAAGCTATTTATAATTTTTAAAATTAATTTAATTTTTTTATTTTTATTCATAAATTGATTATTTAATCCTATAATTTTAATAAAATAACATTTTTATATGGCATTATTTCATCATTAATTACATATATAGTATCTTAAATATTTTAGTCATGTTTAGAATGAAAACACCATACTTAAATCAACGTCATATTTTCACTATGTTGAATTTAGTATTTTAAGTTGTAACAAGAACTTATTTGAAAAAGGTGAAACACTAGTTTGATAAAGAAAAATAAATGAATATGAAAGCTTAAAAGTTACGAAGTAGCATTTTACAAAACATTACTTAAAGGTGTCTAAAAAACTGCAAACTATTAAAGAAATGTTTATTAAACATTGTTTACAACTTAAAATGTTTTTCAACAATTTAAAAAAAAATTAAAAATCAACTTAATATATATAATATAATTAAAAATTCCGAGAAGTTATTTATTTGAGGGATACTATATTCATTTTTTCCCACGTTTTTGAGTTTCAATTTTGTAGAAAAAACAAATTACAGTCTTAAATATTTTAATCAGATTGTGTAATAAACATATCTGGCTAGTAGGATCTGAATACTAGAATCACATATCTTTTAATATAAGTAATAATATAAAATAAAATAAAATAAAAGTAGTATAATTAAGAAGGTTAATTAACATGTTAGATTATAAAAAGTAATTAGATTTTTGTATAAATTTAATTTCTAAATAGATTTTAAAAATTATTGAGTTTATATTATTAAAAATAAGATAAAATTATTTGATATATTGTAAAATTATTAGTACAGGTTACCTTAGTAGTTTGATGGTATGAATTACTTCTTACTAATTTAAACACTTAGGTTCGAACCTGTAGACACATAAAAGAGAGCTCCAAAATCCACATAAAGGTATTTCAAAATACCTTTTTATTTAGTAATCTTAAAATTATAATTTTTTTAATATTATATATAATTAAGAGTAAGAAAATCATTAATGCAGTAGAGACTTTTCTATTAAAGGCCAGCTAAGTAGTTTAATGATTTGGATGACTCATTATCAATCTAAGCATTTTCAGTTCAAGATTTCTAGAAGTGAGTTAAAAATCTTAAAAGTGTAAAAGAATATCGATTTTTTTAGACATAATTATTTTTTCCAATATAATCCAGTCATTGAATCATATTTCAATTAATTTGATATATAATATATAAGATAAAATTGTTTTAAGTATTGTAAACTCCTTACTATAGGTTTCAACGTTACAGATGTAAGAAAGATAGTTAAGAAGATAATGAGGTATTTTAAAATATCAAATTATATTTTTTTGGAATTACTATGAAAAAAGATATTTTAAATATTATTTAATAAAAAGGTAAGGTATTTTGAAATACCTCTTTGTGTTTTTGAACTCACTTTCTCTTTGTACAGGTTTTGAACCCAACTACTTTGAATTGATAAGGATTAATCCAACCATCAAGCTAATTAGGTGACCTGTAATAAGATTTTTACACTTTTGATTTGAAATACTGTAGTAGTAAGAATAACAGTCACAATTCACCAATGAACTCATCATCTCTCCAGAAGACACCTGTACCAGTAACAATCCATCCATATTAACTTTAACAAATCCTATATTAAGGAGACTTCAAATAACTTTTTTTTCTTCAATATTTTGTATGCCTTAAAAGAAGGTAGAGAGACCTGAAAAAAATTGTAAAGTTTGACTTTGCGTAACATTAAACATAAGAATACATCATGAATTCAACTCCATATTATTTTAATAGGCCTACAATTAAAAAATAACAAGTGAGGATATATATATATATATATATATATATGTTTTTTTTCCTCTCAATTAGCCAACAAAAAGTACTTGAATATAACATAAATACAAAGAGTATTTTTATAAAAAAAAAAAAAAGATAAGTTAAATCTAAGGTAGTTAAGGATTGAAAGATCATTTAATAAAAGGGAAAAAATTTCATTATTTTTTGTTGAAATCCACATCCAAGATTTATGCTTAATAAGTTTTATTATCCTATGACAATTTAAATCATGTTGTTTGAAAGTGACATTATTTCTATGTCGCTATGAATATAATATTATAACAAACCATACCACTAAACAACTTTGACTATTTTTTTTTCTTTGAGAAGATGACTATCTTGAAGAGAGTGTATGGTACTCTCCTTGTGTAGCACATACATAACCAATTATTACAAGACATCCAAATGTTACATGAGAACATATATAAGGGCAACTCCCATTTTAAGATTAGGTGAGAAAAATAACACATTAATTGTTATATTATAAGTTACATGTTTCTCTTAATCAAATCTTCATGTGTGTTTGTATTCCATTTTTAACAATTTTCAACAAAATAAAACAATATTTTGAACTGAAGTTTTCTATTAGATCATAAAACTTATAAGCTTAAATCTAGGTTGTGGGTTTCAACAAAAACAAGAGAATTCTATTTCTCTTTTTGTTAAATGATTTTTCAATCTTTATGTTGCCTTAGATTTAACAAATGTTGGTTGTTGTGTATGTACAAAATATTTGCTAAATAGTAGAAAAATTGGGCCAAAGGACCCAAAGTTTTGAGAGTAAATGAAAGTTGAGGGGTATATAAATAAAAAAGGGTGGGAACTAGTTAAAATGCTGGGCCAGCCGAATAGGTCCAGGCTTTTTCATAAGAAAACATGGTGCAGATATGAGAAAACAGGTGGCAAATTATAAAAATACTGAACCAGCCGAATGAGCCCAGACTAAAAAAAACTTAACTTAACATCAAATTTAATTTATGAAAAAGATAATTTAAGGTATTTATAATTTTTAAAATTAATTTAATTTTTTATTCTTATTCATAAATTGAATATGTAATTCTATTATTTATTTTTAATAAAATAATATTCCTATATGGCGTTATTTCATTATTAATTACATATATAGTATCTTAAATTATTTTAGTCATGTTTAGCATGAAAACACCATACTTATATAAACGTCATATTTTCATTATGTTGAATATTAGTACATTAAGTTAAAACAAGAATTTCTTCGAAAAAGGTGAAACACTAGTTTGATAAACAAAAAAAAAATGAATATGAAAGGTTAAAAGTTACAAACTAGCATTTCACAAAACATTACTTAAAGGGTCGTCTAAAAAACTACAAACTATTAAAAAAATGTTTTTCAATAAGTAAAAAAAATCTAAAAATTAACTTAATATCTATAATATAATTAAAAAGACCTAGAAATTATTGATTTGAGGGATACTAGATTCAATTTTCCCCACGTTGAGTTTCAATTTTGTAGATGAAAAAAAAATTGCATTCAAGAGAAGAAACTCCACTAAAAGTAATTAATTAACCAATAAAAGTTCTCAACAAAAATTTAGTCATAGGAAAAATCAATAAATACTCCAAAATCAATATTTTTTTAAGCTTTTCTCTAATATTTTCACTAATATCTACCAAATATATCTTAATTATAGAATTTAATATTGCATTTATCTCATATTAAATTGGTGATGACTTTTGTTTTGAAGTGGCCGACCCCAATGTGAATGATCTTTATCTTTGACATGTGAGTTTTCCCTTGAATATGGAGAAAAAGGGTTTTTTGCACAAAAAACACAAGCCAAACCCACAAGTAACTTGTCCTAATTGTTTCCTTTAAAAGATAGTTTCTAGTGACCTTCTTTTTCCCTTTGTCTCAATATATACGTTGGAAGCTAAGCAAAATTAAAGTATGCCATTACATCAATTCTAAATACCTTATTCTAATGTTGTCATTTGCCTAACTTGGTCCTCACAAATGACAAGTAAACTACATCCCTTTTTATCCAATTTCAAGATCTATGAGGAATAGTGTTAGATGTGTATGACAACTAATCATTTAAATATTAATTTCTAATAACATTAGTATAATATTAAATTAAATCTATAAAAATATATTACAATCATATATTTGGTTTATCTTTCTTAATTATTAAGGATATTGATCTACACAAAAGGATACAACTTATGAGATTATTAAAAAGATAAATTTGTACCTCATTTAAGAATGTTAGATAAATAAAAAATATCACTTTTCAAAAGTCTTACCATAAAAAGTATTTTTAAAAATGGTTAAATTATATTTTTAGGGAGAAGAATGTTAAGAAATGAATTTAAGTCTAATTCATTATCATAAAATCGAGTTGTGAGATGAAGATTGCCTCCACTTATGTACTATAAATTGGTTTTATTTCTAATTGATGTGGGATCTCTAACGCATCTCTCTCGCATTGAGGCATAAATATTTCATGTGTGAAACTAAATATTTGTTGATGATTTGATAGCAGTATGATAACATGTGATGCGATAGGTGCAACAAACCTTGCTATGATAGTATTATATTAAAAAGTGGGTTTAAGTCTAACTCATCTTCATACAAATGACTTGTAAGGTGATGATTGTCTCTACTTATATATTGTAAATTGGTTTTATATCTAGTTAATGTATAATCTTTAATAAAGAAAGCACACCTTAAAAAAATACTTAAATAAGTTATATTAAAAATTTGTTTTACTTTTTTAAAGTGATATCCAATGTTTGTCTTCCCTTATTTCTACATTTTTTTTTATAAAAGATGTAGATTAATTCAATAATTAGTTGTCATCAATATTATTTGAAGAAGTGGATGATTTAAGAGGGACATGTGAAGACTTTTCAACCATGCACTCCTTGTCGAGAATTAGGTTTACGTCGAAGTCCAATGTGTTGGATAGTCGTGATATACATACACGTGTATATATATAACAAACTTGAAACTAGAATTGAAAACTTCATCTACATCATCGAAAATTGTCACCATAAAATCGATCGTAATGAGTTAGTGGTTGTGATTTGACAAGGTGTTAGATATCTTTTAGTTTCAATTAGGCAATGTTATAATAACAATTTATTTTTCTAAAATGGAAATGCAAGTTCATGTCCATGTTAGCCTCATTGTCTTTCCATTTATATGAATGATCAAAACTAGAGACTACTTCTAATACCAGTCAATGTCAAATATATGACTATTGATTAGGTTGAGCTTGAGACAAATCGAGACACTACATAAATTCGAGACAAATAAAATAATTCATACTAGGATTTACTACAACACGAGCATGCTATATTATTTAAAATGTGTAATTCTCAAACATATTTTATATTGCTGATAAAAAAAACATATCTTATATGGTACACCTACCATATTAGTTACGATAATCATACAATAATGGACATATTATATATATAATTTCCTACATATAAATATATTAATCCATATATAAGTAACTCAATCCTGGACTCATCACATCAAAGGCATGGTAACACCAAACTTAACTATTCATATAAATGTGCCTAATGATGTTATTAGTTAAGCCTGATAACACAATGACAACTTAGGTGTATATATATCATTATTATATATATGTATTATTTATGTATGCATGCATGTAGGTTCAATCCCCATTGAGCAATTGCATGGGCCAGAAATCCTCTATGTTCCAATAGTTATGGTTGCTGTTGATGTTGTGATTGGTACATGAACTTGATTGATCAGTGATTGTAGGAAACTGTGTTGGAAATGACTCCAAATTTTCTTGATATGAGGGTGCAGAGTAAGTCTCAATTTGCAGTGCCATGTTGGATACTAGGCTTGTGCTAGAGCTTGCTTGATGATGATGATGATGATGATCATTTGTCTCTGATATATTACTATTATTACCCTGTTGTTGTGAATTCTCAGCTTGCTTCATGTGTTTCTGAATCCTGGTTCTCCAAAAGTTCTTAATCTCATTGTCAGTTCTTCCAGGAAGATGCTTTGCAATTTTGGACCACCTTAAAAAATTCAAATCAATTAATTAAAATTTGAGAGAGTGAGAAAAAAACTAAAATTTATAATAAAAAAAATATTATAATAAAATTATCCAACTCATATTCATTTAAGCTACACTTACACTAATGAAAAGTTGTTAATGGTTGCCACATTTAATGTGTGATGAATAAGAAAACAAAAATGCACCAATATAAAATAAATGCCACATGTCTATTTTGTTTTGCAATTATCACATGTCTAAATTTGAGACCATGTTCCTTGGTTGAGAATAAAAGTGATGAAGAACTTTGAGTCTCACTTATAAAAGAGTTTGGCTATAAGTTCCTCAATCACTCTTTGGAATCATGCATTTGCTTTGAAACATCATGGGATCAAAGAACACCAAAATCAAATTTCTCAGTGCAAGTCCCAGGTAAAAAACTGTGCTTTCATTCAAACATTTCAAAATTTCTCATATTTTTTTTGTATATAGTTTCTAGTATAGTATAAAAAGCTTTTTCTACTGTGTTTTATGCCAATACTAATTTTCTACGTATTTTTTTTCCCACATTCACCTCATAAATTTCCTTCTTTTCTTCTGTTTTGCCTATTCATGATATTCATTCATGTATAATAAAAAAACTCCATTATTTCTTTCTATTATATTATATATATCATTTGTGACACTTTCATTTTTTTATTTTTTCCCTCTAATACCCTCTTCAGTAGAAAGAAAATATAAATCATGGTGGCAGTATGGTTAAATGAAAAATAAAATAAAAAAGGGTAGATTTAATTACCACTTTTTCATTAATTTTTATTTTTTTTCAATAAAAAAACTTTTGAAAATTTTTCTGTATTTCTCCTATATTTTCATTAACCAGTTATTAATCAATTCTAGTTGTCTTTTCCTACCAAACAAAAAGTACTGCTACCTAAGATTTGGTGTAAACCTTTTCGTATTTTTATCTAAAAACTTATATTTCTTCATATTTCTTTGCTCAAGAAAAGCCACGTGTCCAAAATCTGTGGCTTCTTTGTTATCCCAGCTACAAGGGATAACATTTATGTCTTTTCTTTCTCAAATAGTTTAGGTTTTTTTATTTCTTGGATGGGTTTAGTTGTGCATTATCCAAGTTTTTTAGGTTATTTTTTCTCTATATTTTCTAAAAATTTTCACTCACTCTTTTATTTTACAATAAATATTTTAAAATATATTTTTTATGCAAATGTTTATTGTTTTAGAATAAAGAGAAACCTACAAAAATTTTATAAGGTACAAAATTCATTTAATTTTTTTTGTCTTATGTCCTCTACAGTACTATTGCATGTGCCCAACTTCCATGAACTCACCCTGTGTAATATATATATATATATATAGGAAGAAGGATCCTTGAAAATGATTTGATGTGAAGAAGAAAAACAAAGTAAAAATGATAGTGTTTACTCTAATGGTTTTCTATATATTTTTATTAATTTTTCTTCATTTTTTTTTCAATCAAACACTTTTAACTTTTACTTTTTTTCACCAATATATTTTTAATATCTTTTTAGTCTTTATGGTATAGATTCGTAGAAATGGAAAAAAAAAGTGTAAAGAATTAAAATATATACTTTTATTATACCTAAAAGGTAAAGTTTTTTCATAAATTACATGAATAATTAAACCTAAATTATATTTTATTGAGGCACCCCATCTATCCCTGTTTGTATATTTTTGTTTAAGAACAGTAACAGGTTTTTTTAGCGTACTGTGTCATTTATTCCTTATACTTCTTCTCCTTCTAAAGTTGTTTCACTTTTTTGTTTTATTTTTAAAATTGCATATAATAAATTTATTTAGGAGTTCGTCATTTTTATTCATTCCTACATATATCTTAACTATTGCAGTCTTAACATCAAATTCCTTATACTTCTTATTCTTAAATTTTTTATAAGTTATACTAAAGATGAAATGAAAATCAAAGGTAAAAAGGAAGAGGAACTTTAATAATTGTAATGAGTAATATATCTTTGAAAGTTAAATTAAGAAGTAAAAAAATAATGATAAACAATAACTTTTACTTAAATTACTTTTTGAAGTAAAAACTTCATTCTCTTCTTCTTCAAGATCTCAAAAATCCCCTCACCTCCCAAACATATGCATGCATGTGGGTCATGGTGTATATATATAAAAAAAATGCATCTTTAAAGAAAAAAAAAACTATTTTCTTTCACATATGACTAAAATCTCATTTTGAGGATTCGAAAAACTTTATGAGAACCCATTTACAATATTTTTTACCCTAAGTTTCACAAAACTCCCCATGTGTTGCCATTTTTTCTTGGCTTCTTCCTCTTACATGCTTTTAAAAACTATATATTATTTTCATATTATAGAAAAAAAAATGCTAAGAACACTTTCAAGTGCTTGAAAATCATCT
The DNA here is from genome assembly GCF_051622355.1 of Phaseolus vulgaris. Lineage (NCBI taxonomy): Eukaryota > Viridiplantae > Streptophyta > Magnoliopsida > Fabales > Fabaceae > Phaseolus > Phaseolus vulgaris. Next base: position 2,774,173 of record NC_143501.1, on the reverse strand, counting down.
AGGTTTTACTTTTTATTTATAGAACAATCCTTATATATTAGTATAACCGATATTTCAAGTTGTATAATAATATTTAACCTGAAAGTTTTTATAACATTTTGAATATAATCGTCAACAAATTCTTCTATCTTTTAATTGTAGGAGTTGAAAGGTGGAGAATAAAATTTAATTTTTGGAATCAAAATAGCATACCTTTCTTAAGATTTATATATAGAAAGCTTGAGAATAAGCACTTTATTGTATATGTGTATATATATATTCACCTATTGCCCCACTTTGCATGAAGCTCAAAGATCAAAAGCTGTTCTTCAGTTGTAATGTTCCCTCTTCTAACATCAGGACGAAGATAGTTTAGCCAACGAAGTCGACAACTTTTCCCAGTTCGTTTAAGACCTAAACAAATATTTTTTACACATCAAGATGATGAATACAATAACCAATGAGTATCACACTATAGCTAGGGTTTATGCAAAAAATAATAATAATAATTAATTAATTAACATGTTTTTATTACCAGAAGCTTTTGCTAGAGAGTTCCAAACACCTTCACCATGGTTGGCAATATAGTTGATCAAGATCAAGTCTTCTTCCATGGTCCATGGTCCCTTTCTCACTTCAGGATCATGAGATGATGATGAGTTGCATGGTTTTTTGTCCATTATTTTGTACATATGAACATAAGAGAGAGAGAGAAAGAAGAAGAAGAAAAAGAAGAAGAAGAAGAAGAAGACGTGGAAATCATAATGAGTGTTGGAGGGTTTAAATAGAGGATAATTAAATATAAGATTATTTATTACAATATAATGCATTGTCGTTTGTAATAACACTAGGTTTTCACGGCCTAACTATGTTCATCACATCACCATGCATGCATGAATATCACAATATAATAAGTTAATTAATATATATATTATCTGATAAGAAAATTAATGTTTTATTTTGAAAGCATGGCTATTTTTTTAATTTTTTTTTGTGAGATGATTAAAGTGTAAGTTATTAGAGAGTAATTAGATACAAAAGCATATGCATAGAAAGCATGTGGTGTGTGTGTGTTGTACATTTTTTCAAAAGAGGAAAGGAATTGAAACATGTACTTCAAGTATCACAAGTCTTCTTGGATAATGGAAGAAGGTAACCTTCACCTCCTTTAAAGTATGAAAAATTATTTATAGACCTATTTGAAATATAGAGAGAGACCAAGTGCAAGAAAAAAGTAAGTATGATAGGAGGTTAAATATGTGTTGAAGTTCTATAAATATCTTTTGTTTTATTACATTCTTTAAAATAATTGTTATTTTCAAATTACTAAGTAACATTTTATAAGTATTACCTAATTTTTAATTTTTTTACACACAAAATTATTAAATAGAAACAAATTTTAGAAACTAAAAATAGTTAGTCACTGTATTCACTGCTATCAAGACTTTAGCTACCAACTTTAAAATCTAATTAATTAGTTAATATAGTAACTAATTATTATTTTTAATCTAAAATTAATTTCTATTTAATAGATTATCTTGTAGTGAAAATAATAAAAAATATCTTAATTAAAATTGTTTTTTAATATATAATATGGTTAGTATTTGATAAAAATCAAGTAATTACATGCAAATTATTTTTATAACCTACTTTTAATTTTTAATATATTATGAAGGGCGATGTTTAACTAATAATACCTTAAACAGTTCTTTATATTATTAATTAAGTTAAATCGGAAATGTTTTATTAAGAATTTAAGTATCGGTTATATTAACTAATGTAAGTTAATGATTAATATATGTACATTGATATTGATATATGTAGAAAGAGTGCTAATTTGAGGATGGGGAAATCACATTAACCTATATTTTTATTTGATCTAAACTTTTAATTGGTAAAATTTACAAATTAGAATAACATCCCATAAATATTAAGAATAAGATTAGTTTAATCTAATTTTCTGGTATAATTATAAATTTTATTATTAATTATTTTGGTAAATGGTAGTTCTACAAAGGAGTTGAAATCCTTCGAAGGACTAAGACTGGAAATCCATTGACACCCTGCTTTTTTTTAATAGTGATAGAAAGACTAGTTGGAGTAGTAAGAGAGACGATGTTCAAGGAATTTTTTTTAGGGATTAAAGTGAAAAGCAAAGGGGTAAATAATAACTTCTTACAAATCGTGAATGATATATTATTCTTATGTGAAGCATATATAAAAAATGTTATAACCATTAAAAGTATTCTTAGATGTTTTGAATTGATTGCACTAAGGATTAACCTCTACAAAACCAAAAATTGGTGGCATTGGAGCAGATGAATGGGAGGGGGGATCCAAAAAGGGTGTGATTTTTGCAACATGTTGTGGATAAGTTTAGGGAGAAAATGTCAACATGGAAAGAGAAACATCTATCTTTTTTGGAAAAGGTATGTGTGCTCAAATTTATATTAACTATTTTATCTCTCTTCTACCTATAATTCTTTAAGATCCCAACAAATGTGGGAAAACAATTAAGAACAAACCAAAAATTTTATGTGAGGTTGGGAGAGTGATACAAGAAACACAGTGTGAGTCAAGTGGGATGATATCTATAAAAATAAAGAAGTGGGAGGCCTTAGGGTAAAAAACTTAAAATTATTCAATATGACATTGTTATCTAAGTGGAAATCAAGATTAAGTTAAGAAACAAAGGGGTTATGGAAAGAGGTGATTGAATCCAAATATGACAACTGGAGAAACATGAGTGATATGATTAATAGGAAAAAATTTAGATGGTGGAAGCATATAAAAGAGGTATGTAGGCTTACTAATGACAATGAGTGGTTTGATGAAGACACAATTTAAACAATGAGAAATAAAAAAAAAGTTTTTGGAAAGACAAGTGGCTAGGTGAGACGCATTTTTTCAAAGATTTCCTAGAATTATTGGAAATATGGTCAATAAATCATTAAAGGTTAGTGAGGCATGATAATAGAATAACAATCACTGAGAATGACGAATTGCATGGAGGAGAGAATGATTTGAATGAAAAAAGTACCGAGTATGAAAAGTTAGTGAAATACTTGCATTTACAATAAAATCGTCATACGAGCTGTTAGAAAATAGGATTGTAAGGGAGATGGAGGATACATTTTGCTACATCTAGAAAACTAAAACTCTACTTAGTACATAACATTTTAATTTGTGTGTGCTCATCAATAGGGTAGCCACTAAAGACAACCTAGCCAAAAGGGGAGTAATCCAAGGAGACAACTTGTGTCCTATGTTCGAGGAGTACGAAAAAACAATTAATCACTTGTTTTTTTGTAGGCTTAATTACCCCTTTAATCCTTATATTAAGTCCCAAGATTTTTAAAAAGTTCAATATGGTCCCAATTTTTTTTAAAATGATTCAATCGTGTTCCTTTTGTTAGATTATCCTTATTAAAACAGATTTACCTTAGCGATTTTATCACTGCACGTTGAATTATATGTATTGTTACCACATTGAATCATTTAAAAAAAAAATTGGGACAACCACATTGAATTGTTTTAAAAAAATTATGACCACTCTCAATTTTTTGAAAAAAAGTTGGGATCAAATTGAACTTAAAAAAAAATTGGACGACATTGAACTTTTTAAAATTTGGGAGATGAAATTGATTTTTAGGCCTTAATACATATACTTAGAGGGAAATTAAGCCTTTTTTGTATGCAACATAGCTTCTCAAGTGTGGTATGTGTGTAATAGGTGAGTGGACACAATAATGTCTTACATAGTCAAGCAAAGATACATTTTAATCAATTTTGTATTCCACAATAAAGCATGAAAGGTATTTTGATATGGAAATGCATGTGGGTGGTTGTCTTATGGACATAGTAGAATCAAAGAAACCTAATCATCTTTCAAAATGGCAAGGATGACACCAAAGATGTATTTTGTGTGGCACAAATGAAGGTCTAGCTATGTGTAAAATCGTTAGTGTAGACATAAGTTTGATTAGTCGAGTAAATCATATTTAGGAAGGTTGGTTTTAGGTGGGTATATATAAATAATATAATTATGACTAAGTCATATATATGGGATCCTCACTCTAAATAAGGGTAACAAAGTTACACATTTTTAATTTAGAGACAAACAATAATTAGTCATTATATTGACTAAGTTAGATATTATTTGATAAACTAAAAACTATTAGTATCTAGAATAGTTTCTACTACTAATAAAAAGTTATAAAATAGTTTCTAAATATATATCTAATATTAACTACCATGATTTTAAATACTAACTACTTTAGATTATAAATTAGTATTTAATTAAATTAATGACTAATCTGCAATGTAAAGTCGTTAGTTGGTCAAAACATTGGTAGGTAATATTAAAATCAATTTAGAAACTATTTTATAAACTTTTATTACTAATATAAACTACTTTAGATACCAATAATTTTTTAGTTTATAAAATAATATCTAACTTAGTCAATATAATGACTAATTATTTTTTGTCTTTAAATTCGTTACTATTCAATGATTTTCTTATAATGGATATATTTTTCCTATAAAAAAATATGTCAACAAAATGAATTGATGTTTAAATAAAAAATGAAATAATTTATTGTAATATTTGATTTAGAATTAGACAATATAAGTTAAGATTAATTTTGTGATCCAATAAACTACAAAGAAAAAAAAAAGAAATGATAAGAAAGAAAAAGACTAAGAACTTTATATAAGAGTGGTGCTTCTTAAACTTACATTTAATTTTAATTACTACAAATTTAATATCTTAGATATCCTATTATAGACACATTCTATATGAGGAAATTTAATTATTCAAAATGTAAAACCTTCTTACAAACTTATCAATAATAATTATAGTTGAATATTTGAATAAAAGTTTACAAATCACTTGTGTATCCCGTAACCCATGTGAGTGTGGATTTGTGTTTTTGGATAAAATTATAAATGTGAAACTTTTATATCTCACACATACAATGTACAATTTAAACAAAGTTTACTTAAATTATTAAAGGACATACATACAAAATAAAGGTTATACACCTTTAGAAAGAAAAACAATTCAAATTAAAAAAAAATACAATTAATATTAATTTTATTTTAGATGTCTCATATCTATATGCTTTAATATAGATATTGCAATAAAAAAGTCATTAATTAGAAATCAATTTTAAAAACAAAAAATAATTAGTTGTTATATTTACAAAATTAAATACTATTTTAGAGACTAAAAAATTATTAGTATCTAAATTAGTTTTTATTATTGATAAATAGTTTTTAAATTGGTATCTAATTAGATATCAATGTTTTATATACGAACTTTAGAATATAAATAATTGGTATCTAAAACTTAGGTAGTTAATTAAATATCAATTTAGAAACTATTTATCAATAATATAAACTAATTTTGAAACCAATAATTTTTTTTAGTCTCTAAAATAATATCTAATTTAGTCAATATAGAAACTAATAATTTTTTGTTTCTAAAATTATTTTTTAATTAATGATTTTCTAGGAGTGTTGATTCTACATTGTTTAAATGCATTGAGTAAATTATTGTTACACATATGATGCCAAATAATACCAATATATAAAACTTAATATAAAACTTTTTCTTAGCTTAACTTGTGTTTGGATAGAATATCTTACAACTTTTAATAAATTTAAAATACATTTAATTTAAAATGTTTAATTTTTTAAATGTTTTGTTAGGAGGCAATCAAATTTATTGAATTTTTATGTTTTTTTTTATAAAGTATTCCAATTACTACTAGTATAAAAAATACCAAATATGAAAATTACTATTCAATCTTTAGATATCAACAAAAAATAATCATTACAAACTTTAATAAATAAAAATTGGTGAAGACAAACATAAATTGATAAATAAATTTGACTTAAATTCCCAACCTTATCAATTAGAAAATAATTATATCAACGTTGACTTAAAAAAACTCTTACATAAATCATTTGAAAAATAATTTCATTAACGTTGGTAAAAGCTATCCGTTAAATAACCTTTTTAATGTTGGGTGATAAAACTTTTATTGACATTGGTCAAGAAATAATAATGATGTAGATTTTCATCTCCATTAGTTGTCACGGAAAAAATATTATTAATATATATATATATATATATATATAAATATAGGAAACTTAACTAAAACATATATATTAAAAAAAATAAAAAATATATAGGTAGGCTATATTTATCAAAAATAAATATTTTTTATTTGAATTTTTATTACTGTTTTATTATTAAGAATTTATATACATCATTTTAATGGGTAAGAGTAATTTATTTCTAAACCTTTTACCCTTATTTTTGCGAGTTTTATACATACAAATAAAAAATAACTCTTACATAAAAAATATAGTTCATAACAATATGAATCTACTACGTCGTAAAATGTGAATAATAGATTAACACATGAATATATAATAATCCAACAATAATAATGTGAGTACTAAAGTTCTTATTCACCTAGGCATAACATAAGTTTGTATACATTTTTTTTTTAATTTTGGATTTTGAGACCATAACAAATAATATTTGCATTTAAATTATTTTTCCTTAAAATCAGTTGTTACGAAAGTGGACTTTAAGCCTAACTCAACCGCATAAAACCGGCTCATAGGGTTGAGGTATGCACCCATTTATATACAATGAAAGACTCTAATCTCTAGTCGATGTGGGATCTCCAACATCGGTACCTTTTATATTTTTATACGATAAAATAAAATGTTTTGTATTAATAAAATACTTATTTACTTTATATTTATAAATTTTTACATTAAAATGCCCATAATATAAAAAATACTTCACATAAATTTTATTAGTATGTATTTTTTTTCCATTATATTGCTCCATGAATCTATTGATTTTTTAGCAGAAGACCGAATGTACTATGTTAAATGGAGTAAAGGATTTCGATATATTTTTTGTTTTGTCATGATTTTTATGTCTGGTACACATGTCTTGATTTGGTATCGCTCTCGCGGTCCGCATCGAAAGAGTGTTTTATCTCTAGATGTTTAGTCAACCGTTACGTCTTAACGCATTTTGGAGAGAACCAACTAGCTCTGGATTAGAGTGGCATTTCACTCATATACATATAGTCTTTGAGAGTTCATTTCTTTGAATCATGATGAATCTTGTTGGAATTTTATGTAGGAATTTTGCCAGACTACTTCGTGTAGCTTCTCGTAAAGGGCTAAAGTATTCCTTAAATACTTCTATTTATTAATTTTTTACTTGATAAAAAAAATTTCTCCATAAAACTTTATTAAGAAAATACTTTTATTTTGTTTTTAAAAGTATAGAAGGAAATTAAGCAAAATATCAAATAATGCAATTTATAAAATGTGGTTAGGATTGCTTACAGGTAATCCATAGTTTTTTTTAAGTAAGTTTTGGTTTTCTTTTAGTTCTCTATATGCTATTTTGGTCTTTATAATTTCTTTGTAATTTTAGTCTCTTTATTTTTAAAAACCCAAAATTCAACTTAACTTCTTACTTTTGCACATCTTGTTTTTTTATTCAATTGAATTATAGACCTAAATTATTAATTAGGTAAAATACATTTTACATTACTTTAAAAAAAATTAAATATTAAATACATTTCCAAAAAAAACATATTCTTTTACGTCCTCTAAAATTTGAACATATTATTTTAAGTATTTAATAATAATAAATGAAAAACTTACACTGAGATAGTTTTATCATAGTGTAAGTTGTAACTTTAATTAAAATTACTTTTAAAACTTAAATAGCTTTTAAATATCTAATACATAATTAATTTTATTTTAAATGTCTAATAATTTTTTTCTCAGAATTAAATATCTAATCAATTAAAAGAATTCATTTTAAGTATAAGACGTTCCATCAGTTGTACTTCTCATGCACACTTAGTCTCTATTAATAGTTATAAAGTTCACATGTTGTTATCCACCTATTTCATTAAAAAAATTTATTAAATAATAACAACATTTAGAGATAAAAAAAAATAATTAATCACTATACTATTTTAAAGAATACAAAATTTATTGATATTTAAAATGGTTTTTGTTATTAATAAAAATTATAAAGTAATTTCTAAATTGGTATCTAAATTAACCACAAAGATTTTAGTTACTAATATTTTATATTCTAAATTCGTCTTTAAAAGACTAATAAAGACTAATTTAGAATACAAAGGAGTCTGTAACTAATGGTTAAATATCAATTTAGAAACTATTTTATAAACTTTTTATCAATAACAAAAACTACTTTAAATACCAAACAAATTTTAGTTTATAAAATGATCTCTAATTTAGTCATATTAGTAATTAATTAATTTTATCTCTATAATTAATTTCTATTTAATAACTTTTTTAGTGTTTTATCATTATTAATAAAACCATAAAACCACATATATATCTATATATATAATATTTAGAAGGATAAAAAACAATATGATTACATTTCTTCTTTTATGTAGTGGCAGATGATTGGTGGTACTTGAAGTGTCAGCCTAGCTTACACGTCAAGTTTCATAGTGATGTCTAACATGATAAGACTAAATTTTAGATTTACTATGATGCAAAACAATATATTAAGTGACAGGTGATTGTTGGTACTTAAAAGTGTTAACCTAACTGAGATGTCAAGTTTGATAATGATGATGTCTAATATAATAAATACGACTAAATTTTAGGTTTACTTTGATACGAAACACTATATTAATTTAAGCTACATTAAAAAATAATTTAACAAGGGAAAAAAAAACAAAGATATGAAAAATGAAGGATTAGATGAAAGTAAAATAGTGGAGAAAAATGAAAATGATAATATGTCCAATTTAGAGTAGAGGTAGAATAAGTATGTTAGGGTAATAGAAGGAGATTGCATCATGATGGATGGTTTAGACTAAAATAATAGAGTCTTTATTTAAAGTGACCAATTCCTAACTTGAAGGAAGTGAACATTATGTGATCAAATCAATTGGTCTTCTTCCTTAATTTTTTCTCACCAACTAGCATTTTTCAGTTCAGACACTAAGGAAAGTTGCATAAAAGCATTGCTACTTTGGCAAATCATGTTATGGCTTTTCATATATTCACCACACAAAAATTGACATCATTCAACACACTCCACATGCATCATGTTATCCATCTCTTACCATCTTCTTATATAATCAATACTTTTAATTACAAATATATATACACTTTATCTTACAAAAAAAAAATTAACATTATTTATTAAATACACAATTCTGAAAAAAAAAATACCAGTTTTAACAAGAGAAAATCGAGTTTTGCTTATTATGGAAATTACAGAATAAGACTAAAAAAATTAATAATAATAATAATAATAAACTCTCTTGAACAATTTTAATAATTGTATTGTTATTACTACTGTGAAGTGCTCACCAACTTTATTTATGACTAATCATTATAAAAAAAATTATTTGACTGTTTTTAATAGATTTTTTTTATTATCTACAAACTTCGTCTTGGGGTTTTACTTAAAACTAATCTCTATCGAAAAATCTAACTAGCTATTTTTAATTGAAAAAATATGTTTGGATAAGTTTCTCCTATTAAAAAATCATATATATAAACTAATTTATAAAGGTTCTCTTATGTAGTTTTTTTTGTTTTTTTTTTCAACTATACGTAATTTATTAAAAAAATGTTTTGTTTTATTTTGGGTAAAATTTCTTTGATGAAATTTGTTCAACTCTCTTCTATTTTTTAGCTACAAACTCGAGTTCAGATTTAAATAAATTATTATTTTTATTAAATAGATGTTTTAATCCTATTTACATAAATTAAATATTTTTACTTACAAACTCAAACTTAGAAAAATTAATTTTTTTTTTTATCAAAAAGAGTATATAAAATATTTGAGGAATTTTTGAATCTTATTTATTAAAATTATTAAGTAGTTATTGATGATGTTGTGAATGGTCCAAAGTGTGTTGATGTGTGCATTAAGATTCGAATTCCCATAAAAGAAGAAGAGTGTAGGAAGAGTGGTTCCTTTAGTTGGAAATGTTGTTGATTCCTTTCTTAAACGTTAAAGGCTTGAAAAAGAAGAGTATAACATGGAATTAGTGGCTATAAAACTATTGAACTTTGGAGTGTCTACTTTATTTAGGGTTCTTAATTACCACTCACATGTCACATAACTAAACATATCCCAAAACGACACATATTTTGTGGCTAATAACCCACTTAATTACTCATCAATACTAGCTACCTCACATGCTCTCCATTGCAAAACTCTTAGCCTTTTTATGTCTTTTTTATATTCACCTTCACCTTAAATTTACAACAACAAAAAATGTTCAAATTAAAATCATTTTATTTCAAATTTATAAAAAGTTAATGAAACTATATATTTATGATGTGAGTGGTAGTTGAATTATCACTATGAGAAAATCATTAAATAAAAACTAATTTTATAAATAAAAAAGAATTAATTACTATTGACTAAATTAAGTATTATTTTATAGATTAAAAAATTATTAATATAGTAGTTTTTATTATTAATCAAAATTTATAAATTAGTTAAAGTTTTGATAGTATGTAATATTTATTTCATTTAAAGTTATTTTCTATAATGAGGATCTTAAGTGGCAGGGAACCGTGAGAGTGAGAAAATGTAGTGTGAGTCACTTTTGCAAAACTCTAAATTAATTACTATATCATTCTCTTAAAAAATAAAATTTGATATGAATGTTTACTTCTTCCTTGTGGTACTAAATTATTGGAAATTTTTATTTTTGAGTTGTTGTCATAAAAAACTGTATTGTTTCCTTGTTGCTTGAATTTCAACTCTCTCAAAATTCTTCTCAATAAAGAAATTACATGAGTTAACTGTATATTCAAAAATATTATATGTTTTCTTCTTGTCGTGGTATATAGATAATTATTATATTTTTTTAAAATGTTATATGTATCAGTTGGAATTGGACGAGTTCTAGAAGTTTTGATATCTAATTCTGGTCGATCGACATGTTCAAAATGCATTAAGATCAATAGATGATTAACAAGGTTAAGATGTACGGAAAATTAGGTAATACAACCTTAATCATGATCTCTATAAGTTAGTTAATCTTAGCCCAACAATAGCGGGACCCATTACATACATATAAATAAGCAAAACTTCTAAGAAAAAGGTACACGCCATTATTATGCATTTATTGCACTAAATACCAAATACTCACTTGAGTATCAGAGCACATGTTCTAGGTGTTCTCTCGATCGATAGCAATAGAAGGAAAAAAAGCTTGACTGAAGTAAAAGACTGAGAACAAAGGAAGGAAAAGTAAGTCGAACAAGTATGAGAAGTGGAAGAAGGAGTGTGTACCAACCACATGTCTAATAAGATATGGGTAAGAAATATTATAATGAGATTTTATTTTTCAATTAAATTTGAATTTCAAGTGTACTAATAAATTATGTAATTATATATATATATATATATATATATATATATATATATATATATACTTTTTTAAGGTAAATGTAGACACGTGATCACTATTCTAATTTGAAAAATAATATAAAATATTATATATATATATATATAATATTATTATATTTAAATTTTATTATAAAAAAATAAGGTTTAACTAATGCATATAGAATTTGATAAATATTGAAATCTAAACAATCTATGCATTTTAGAAAGATAAAAAAAAATACTATTAAATATTAAAAAATCATTATCAAATTTTGTGAAGGTGTTATGAAATAAGGATTGAGAGTAGTCGTGTCTTTCTTCTTGCACCTCATACATCAAAAAATTACTAAAATTATCCTTTGATATTTTTCATTTTCTTATTTAATTCTAGAATGTAGAATTCAGAGACTTTTTGGGTTATAAAATTTGACTTTCGAATTGTACAATATTTCAAATTGCACAATCCAAAATACAAATTTGAATTTCAGATTATAAAATTTGGAATGGATAATGTTAGAATTTTTTAAAATATGAGACTAAAAAAGACAATATGGGGACACATAAAGAAATTTCTAAATTTTCAAAATATGCAGGTTATGTGAGTAAGTCTGACATACCCTTCACTTGACCCATGTAAATTGCAAATTATGTTGGACAAGCTTAAGCGAGTTAACGGGTTGAAATAGGTAGTATGCCACAAGTTTTTTCTCAGCGGGTTGCATATCGATCCATACAGTCCGTCACACTTTATCATTCCTAATTATTCGACTTGTTCAAAATTTACAAAGTTCACTTACATTTTCAAGATATTTTTTCTCCTATCACAATCTTGATTACACTTTTTTTTTTTTTTCTATTATGTGGTGTCATCAAATAATGTATTGTCTTTCAATAAACACAAACATTAATTTCATGAACCAAATAATTTCTAATTACCAACCAATATGACTATCTTATCATATTTTTCAAATTAGAATTTCCAACAATCATAGAAATTCAAAATAGTTATAATGATAAGAATTGTACATCTTCACTCTGTTTCAGTATTAAAATGAAAATAGACAATAAAATTAAGTCCCCGTACTTAGTACTCAGAATTATTGTGCCTACTATTTTGTATGCTTTCAAAACACATTTGTGTTTCCACAAACTTAAATCCCTACGTTAGGAACATCTCCCTTTAATATGAACCTAAAAGAAAAAAAAAATATGAGTTAAATTCATAACAAAGAACAAAACATTTACTCTAATAAAAAAAAATAATTGGTTATCTTGATTTACACGTTGTCACCTCTTTAATAATAATATTGAAAATTTATTAAATAAAAATTAATTTTAGAGAAAAAAATAATTAATTTTTTACATTGACTAAATAAGATACTATTTTAAAAATACAAAAATTAGTGATATATAAATTAGTTTTTATTATTAATAAATAGTTTTTAAATAACTACTAGACTTTATCAATTATTTAAATTCTAAAATTTGTAGCTAAAATATCAGTAGCTAGTTAAATATCAATTTAGAAACTATTTATCAAATTATAGAAACTAATTTAGATATGATAGTTTTTTCGATCTCTAAAATAATATCAAATTTAGTCAATATAACAACTATTGTTGTCTCTAAAATTTATTTCTATTTGATAGTTTTTTTTAGTGATAATTTATTTATAAAACATATAATTTGGACCTTCTCAATTATAAAAAGAGTTTAGAGATGATGAAGTTTTAAAGAAATAAAATAGTAAAATAAATGTTTATAATTTAAATAAAATTTTTGTATCTATTTTAAAATCTACCCTAAAAAACCCTAAACTTGATATAATTCTTTTTGTAGAACATACATAAAAGTTCAAACTTCACACTCCCATCATAATTCTTGGATCAAAATTTTAATAAAGTAATATGATAATTTAATTTTTATTATTATTGGACCACTTAGATTGTCATATTCTAGGTGGGTAGTCCTAATGTGCAAAGGTCTAAGCCCTCTTAATTGTTGACACCCTTGTTTGATCTACCCTAATTTATGGCTCCATACCCTTTCAATGTAATAGGTGTGAATGGGATAATCTTCCACGTCAATTAGAAAAAGACTTAAAAATACTTTTTATAAGACTAGATAATTCTCCTCTTATTTAAGTCATAAATGATTCTTGTATGTTGATTCTAGATTTGGTATAAAGTATCAATGAACTCCAATAACAAATTGTTTTTTAATTCAAAAATTCAACCCAAATTGTTTTAAAACATTAAAAATTAATAAAATTGGCATATTTGAGTCTTTGTATTATTTAGATTTAAATTGGGCTTAAATGCAATATTAAATCCTTTATTTTGCTTAACCCTAATTATAGTTCCTTTATTTTAAAAAAGGCATTTGCTTTTTAAAAAAATATATATATACAATTTTAATTGAATATTCAATTTTGTTTACATTTATTTCTTATATTTTAGTTAAGTAACTATTTTTAGTGGTCCCTTAGATGAATTTTACTCTTATAAATCAAGAGTTAAATAAGGAAGTATATAAATAAGACTAAATTAAAAATATTTAATTATACAAATCTATAATACCCGATCAAATTAAAAAGTTTTTAGAATTTAGAATATTTAACCTAAAATTTAAAGTAATATCAATAAAAACTTGTTTCATTATTTGATATTCTAATTGAAGAAAAAATTCTACTTGTCTAAAAAAATGTCTTCACGTCAATTTTAAATTAATTATTTAATAACGAACAATAAAAAAATGATTTAAAATGTTATTTCAACATTAGTGTTGATTTAAGGAATTGAGTTAAATTCAAACTCAAAAATTCTAATAACAGTTTTATATTTATTTATCCATGGATTGATAACGAATCTAAAGAATATGACAGTAATTGATATTTAAAAATAAATAAATAAACACACATGAGTCTATATTTTTTTAAAATATAATATTATCCTTAAGATAATATTTGTGCGTTATACGTTAAAATGAAATATAATTACAAAGTTATAATATTAAAAAAGTATATTACTTTATTTACTTACAGGTAAATTAAGATAGAAATAGTTTTCGTCCTAAAGTTTTCTTTAAGAGTTGTATTCTTTTAGATATTGTTTTCTTTTTTTAATTTAAAGAAAAGTGTTGTATATATATTCTCTCTCTTTTTAATGAGCAATTGTGCTAATAGTAAATATTTTCACTTTATATGAATTTCATTTTTTGTTTAATTATTTTTATAAACTCTTTTTAGTGTATATTTAAGTTGAATAAGTTTATACATTTGGCATGTTTAACTTGAATGAATTTATTTTCTTTATAACTTTTTATATTATTTTTTTTATAAGAATTTATGTTAGACATTCTGGTAAAACTTATCCTAATTGTTTTGAATTTTTTTATTTTTTTGAAAACAGAATTCTCATAAATATGATCAAACCTATAAATATGACCAAACTTTATATTATATGGTATTTATATAAGATTTTTTTTTTCATTTTCAAGAAAGTTTTCGAGAAGTTTAATTGATCAATGATTTATGTTTTGTTTTTCGTTTGTTTCGATAGAGAAATTTATCAATTTTGATTTCTTTCTCGATCGAGATGTATAGATTCATGGGTCTACGTGTTTATATAATATCTCAGTTAGGTTCACACATCAAGTACCAATAATTATTTATCACCACATGAAAAAAAGATAAAAAAAAATACAAACAAATATGGAGGATTAAACCAAAACTCATATATATTACTAACTTTTTTTATTTTTCATGGAAATTTCTAGGTTGTTTCCATCATTTTTAACCCATAATAAAAACTTGTTGAAGTAGATTGAAAAGCCTTTCACTTTCCTTCTTGGTATAAGTCACTTTATCATTGCTTTAGAATAGTGTTAAAAGCAAGGTTAGGAAAATTATTAGGCTAAAATTACTCATGAAAGTAATTTAAAATAAAAAGAAGAATTGCAAAAAATGAAACATGTCATGTGCAAGAACACTCTTAAATCTAATCTGAACAAAAGAATAAAGAAGTGTGAGTAGCCTAGGGTCTATAATTTCTTGATCTTAAATTTCTTTGTCAGAATTATGCTTTTGGGGGAAAGAGACAAATCATATTCATCCACAAGAGATTGACTTATCTCTATGGTACTGTTTTCCACTTGGTTGGTCAAAATTATTATGCTCAAAAAATAGCATAACTATTTATGAAAACTTGACAAATTTGACATGACTAAATTTTGTGGTTTATTTTGCAATATAATAATTAAGTTATATTTGGCAAAAAAAAATGGGAAAATATAATTTTAGGCAAAAAGTATAAGTGTTTAAAAAATATAAGTAAAATTAATTAATGCATGGAACATAACAAAAAATACATGATTTTTTAATATGTAATTTTTATTTTATTAATAAAATTTTATAATTTTTTAAATCTATTTTGGGTGTTTTATTTAATTTACAAATCTTGTAATTTTTGTTTAAGTACAAATATTTTATTAAAATTAAAAAATGGCATGAATATTACTAATTAAATAAATAGTGAAATAATAAATGATAATTTTAATAGCAATAATTTAAATGGGATTTCATATTAAGATAATCAGTATTTTGAATGGCTTTTTATTCCATCTTATTCATTTCTATTTGACTTGTATTCCCTTTTTAATGAATTCTGGCGTTTCAAAAAGATAATTTCCATTCGAAATTGCATTATTTTAATAAATAAATTTTATATTAAATTATTTCTATAAAATTGAATGGATACTCCATGTTGAATTAATTAACATTTTAAATGAATTTTTTTATTATTTCCATAAATATATTAACATTTGTTATTTAATTTCATTTTGATTTCCATTTGAAATAGATTTTTTTGCAAGCGATAAATCCTTAAATAGCTTAATATCTCGTTTAGTATTTTATTAATCACTCATTTGGTCTAAATTATTCATTTAAATTTTAGTCTATTAAAATGCGATTAATTCATATCGAATTGTCAGCATTCAAAACTCATATTGATTATAAGTTAATACAAATTATATTATTTATGGAAGATATTATTTCCTTATATTTCACCAGAGTTAATCAAGAATCAAATTAAAATTTCCAATCTTATTAAATTTAATCCAATGATAATTTTTTTTATTTAAAACTATCAAATGTTGTTGCTTATACTCTTTGAGATTTTTTTTTATTTTTTTCATAAATTTCATCTAATGTTCAAGTCCAAATCCAAGGAGCAATTAGGTACCCATTTAGATAATAGATAACATGTAAAACCAATTTTTTACACTATAATGTGTTTTATTATCAAATTTACTACTAAAACTAATTTAGACACAGATCTCCAATTCTTAATCACATTTAACAATTTAAAACCAAATCTATCAAAATTAATTCCATTGTACTCTCAAAAAAAGAACACCAAGACGCTATCTATAACCAAAGTTGGTTCATTCTCCCTGCACCATATTGATTTACCATATCAATTCAAATATTGATATAAAATGTCCATTTTACCTTTAATGATTTAAAAAAAATTACATTTTTAGATAATCATATTCATAAGTCAAATCACAAAGTTTTTAATATTCAAGTCCAAAACTAATATATCAAGATCCATAAACAAAAATAAATAAGTTCTGAATCTCAACCTTCAACACCATTTACAACACATCATACCATATATAAAAATCTAGAACTCATAACTCACTTCCGGATACAGTCATCCAAAAGCTTAAATGAAGTACAAAAATAACCTATCGGATATCGAAATCTGGAGTATATAACAATCTCTTTTAGATTTCTGCATCCGTAAGCAAAAATAAAATCAAAATCAAGAACAATGTTGGGTTTTAAATTTTGTGTTGAGTTTAAATGATAAGGTGCAGGAAGAAATTTCCTACAATTTTCTAATCCTGATTCAATAATATCAGGAGCAGCAATACCCCAGAACAAAATGCAATGAAAATATTCAATCGATAAACAAACTAACAAAATGAACACGAACAAAAGTTCCACTTATTATAGCTAAAAGTATTAGCTAATTTAAGCAATCATACAAACCCAAGTTAACACAAAAGAGAATACTTCTAACAAGTGTTCAGCTATTACAACCTTAACTATATAAAACTTTACCATCTTTCTCCAAGAACTGCCAGACTCGCATAAAATCCCAGACAACGGAAATTTTTTCAAATGTCTCATGCCTAAGAAAACAGAAAAAGTTGGTAAGTTGCCAAATGTAAAATATAAGATAACAGACAGCACGATATTAACGATCAAGGACAGTTTTGTAGCAAAACAGATTTTGCTATTACACACTTTAATTTTACTTGGATCAATATTGTTCGATTTAGTAGTTAATTTTATGTTTCGAACAAATTTAAATCTAAAACCAGTTTTCAGATAGTTTCAAACTGTTTTCAGTACTTAAAAAAAAACATAAAAACTTATAGTTGTTTGGTTTTCTACTCGGTTTGTTTTATTCCTCGTGTTCTTCCTTACACACTCATCTTATCCACTTCTATATATCTAAAATATTATTTTTAAAATCTGTTTTATAAAACAATTCTTAAAAACTAAAAAACTCTTAAATATAGCTAGCAGTGTTTAAAATATGATTTAAAAATTAATTAATGTAACATTTCTTTTCTAGAGGTTTGTATTTCAACACAAAAAATTGAAAACTTAACAATTCGAAATATGTATTAGTTTTTTCCCTTTCAATCATTTACATACTTAAACATCAATAATGTTCTAAAAATAACCACATGAAGGAAGGCAATTACAAAAGAAAAGAAACCAAATCATGCAAATGGTGTCATACCAACAACAGTATTTTAATTAGAGCTACAGCATTGAGACTTACCTTGCTGGCAATGTTGTTAGAAAGCCACTCCAGACCCTCATAGAGACCCTCTCCAGAAGTTGCACAAGTGCTCTGGATATACCTGAAATAAATAAAGCCATTGAATGAAAAGGGGTTGCTCACACATGCAAATCTCTTTGGTCAAAGTAAATATAGCATTGAAGTTACAGACTAATCAACGAATGTTCCTCTCACATATATGCAAGAAAATTCAAATCATCAGTATTATCAATGGAAAGCTTTTAGATAAGGATTATATCTTCATACCAGTGGCGTTGACGGAGTGAATGAAGACCAAGCTTGTCGGTTATTTCTGCAGCATTCATTGCATTGGGAAGATCTTGCTTGTTGGCAAAAACAAGCAAAACAGCTTCTCTAAGTTCATCCTGAAACAAATCAACATAAGATTCAGACACCACCCTAATAAATTTCCAATATACTGCCACGTCATTTAATCCCAAAATCCCTTACTTACATTATCTTCAACTTGGGGTTGGGTCATTCAACCCCTAAAACTAGCTCATAAGGCCTTGCTCAACTTTTTATAAGCTCTACTTCATATCTATAGTTGATGTGGGATCCCAACACCCTCTTCCTCACCTCTAGGATTGGACATCAAGAATGTAGGGATTGTAGGACTGATTTTTTATTTTATGTTATTGCACTGAGAAAGCTGCAGGGCTAGCTTCTTTTATATTGCAATAGAAAAGCAACAGGCCAGGAAATTTTTTTGACAATGGAAGGTTGTTGAGTCATAACCACAAGTAATTTAAGGTCAATAAGTCAGGATGGTAACAAAGCACTCCAATTACATCCATCAAATTTACAGAGTTTCTTTTAAGGTAAAAAATGATAATTAAAAAAATACCAAATCAATGCATAATATAATAAGTAAAACACCTTTCATTCCTTTTCTTTTTTGTGTCTTTTCTCTTTTTGGCATTTAAAAAAACATAAACACTCCTGAAGAAAATTAAAAAATACTATGGTTAGCAAACAAGGAGATGTCACTACAACAAATTGTCAGACTTCACAGAAAAATTTAGAAGAATTGTTAATTTGTAGATGGTAAACACTCAAGAGTCAATACTAAAACACTTTTAATAAGAGGTAGTGTGGTTAATTAGATACAGATTGGAAAAACTTAAAATATTGGAAAACAATCAATAAAAAAAATAAAGAAAACAAAGCATATAAGGGTAGACCAAACCTCAGAAGCTCCCTCGGTACTAGGAACACATTCAAATCCTTATGAATGGGAAGCCACCATTTTGAGAGAGGGACTATATATCACATCGTCAAAGGGGAATTATTCCTATGTACAGCTCACAATGGGCAAAAATTATATCTTAGTCTAACCCCAAAAAAAAATATAGAAAAGTATGGACCAATTTCCAGATAACACACTTAGCAATAAGTCTCCCTCTTCCCCTAAAATGATTACCAAAAAGGCTTAACATCATGAAAGAAAATCTGTAAGAACACAAAATACCAAAACCATAAAAAATAGATAACAAACATGTGATGAAAAAGGGCGTAATAGGGGCATTTATGAGCAGCTATTTTATTTGCTTAATATAGGAGTTGCATGTGATGGGGAAGCTATGTACGTCATAATTCTAAATTCAGGGTAAAGAATAGTATCTGTACAAGTCATGTAACTGGGGGACAACAACAAAAATAGTTATATATCTATGTGATTTAATAAAATTTCAATAAAGTTATCACAGGTGCTCTATCAGGAATCGAGATATGTGAGTGAAACTAGCATGCCCATAAAATATACCTCATTCAGCATCCTGTGCAACTCATCCCTTGCCTCAACCACTCGATCTCTATCATTGCTATCCACCACAAAAATGAGACCCTGAGTGTTCTGGAAATAATGCCTCCATAGTGGACGAATCTGCATATAGCAACCAAAATTATAGCAAAATTGCACAAACCCTTATAATAGAAAAAATTAAACAATTGAATAAACAACATGAGGCACTAACAGAACATCCCACAGATATAAATGATGTTTGAACTTGCTTAGAGAATACTAAATATCAATCAAAAGAAGACAGGTCCATCAGTGATTCCAAAAAAGAATAA
Source organism: Phaseolus vulgaris (assembly GCF_051622355.1). Classification (NCBI taxonomy): domain Eukaryota; kingdom Viridiplantae; phylum Streptophyta; class Magnoliopsida; order Fabales; family Fabaceae; genus Phaseolus; species Phaseolus vulgaris. The sequence goes on along the minus strand of NC_143501.1, from coordinate 2,753,782 downwards.
CATAGCAGTAAATTCATCAAATTAATCAATTGATATAGCAATATACAGAAGAGAGAGGCATAAGCAAAGCTAATCCACTTCCCCAACCAAACCTTCGTAAAAAATATAAAATCCACCTGCAGATTCACATACAGTCCTCAACTTTATAGATCAACCAAACCAGGGGTACAGATCATGCAAATAAAAAACTTGAATAGAGTCAGGAAGCATAACATGAAAGACACTTTAAGAATGAGAGTCATAGCCAAGCATGACTTTACTAGCTCTTGTTACAATTACAATAGGAACAAACAAACAGAAAGAGACAGGAAGAGCAGTTTTACCTTGTCCTGACCACCAACATCCCACACAGTGAAGCTGATGTTCTTGTACTCCACAGTCTCAACATTAAATCCTACAAAGAAAAATGTGGCTCATTAATTTAACAATTTATACTCATACAATCATAAGAGGAAATACTGCTTTAGCAAACCAATTCATAATGTTTAAATTTCCACATTAAAAATATTATTGCACAAGTGCCAGAAATACCAAAGTAAATAAATTAATCAGAGAAAATTAACTCAATAAATTAGGATCTCCAATACCCCCTCACACTGAGAAATAGACATCTAGAGTGTGAAGTTTGCAAGACAGGACATTTGCAAGTGGTCCAATGCCGGCCCAATAAGCCCACTAACAGTTATTAATAGTCTGTTACCACCTTAAACTTTGAGTTTAAAACTACACTTTTTTTTATAAAAGTTTTTACGTTAAGTATCACTATAGAACTACACTTCTTTTTTATAAAAAAATTTATGTTAAGTATTATGCAACGTGACATAGCTATGTCAACTCTGCAATACCGACTTGCAAGGAGAGGGCTATCCCTCCCTTTTATACTTTAATTTAGCCATATCACAAGTCATCCTAGAATCTCCAACAATTCCCATAACAAAAAATAATAACACAAATATCGCCCCCAGGCGATCCATCAGCTTCTGTGAGGATTCAAATTTTCACATACTCAAAAACACGAACAGTGTTCCAATCTGTACAATGAATTTTTGGTGCGTGATGTTCACAATTCTAATTATTTTTCTTTAGTTTTCCACCGCGTTCTCCTTCAGATACAGCCATGTACCATAGACAGAGACAAATCATGTTCCAAACACTAAGTGTGGATATCCATTCAGCACGTATTCAAATCTTGATTCACCATCAATAATAATAATAATAATATCAACAACAACAACAACAACAATAATAATAATAATAATAATAATAAAATAGAAAAATTATTATTCTTATTATTACACAAAAATAGAAAAAAAAGGGGGGAAAAAGCAAAAGAAGCATGTTAGATGGAGCATTTACTAAAAATGGAAAGCTAATATTACCAAAAGTGATAGTGAGGAAAAGTGAAATTACCGATGGTGGGGATAGTGGTGACGATTTCTCCAAGCTTGAGCTTGTACAAGATGGTTGTCTTACCAGCAGCATCAAGACCTACCATCAGAATCCTCATTTCCTTCTTCGCGAACAACCTGCTGAACAGCTTAGTGAACGACAACCCCATCCTCCCTCACTCCAATTCGCTGTTCCAAACCACGCAACCATTTGCGACATCGCAGATCCATCGCCAACACACATACTCGAATCAGATACGGAAATAGCAATTATTATAATCAATTGAAAGCTAACAAATAACGAAACGATAATCTGAATGAAATTGATAGAGAGCTCGAAGGAACTGAATCGGAGAGGGATGAATTCGTTTACCTCTTCTCGATTTTTTGTTCACGATTTCGAAGAGAAGAGCGAATCGCGATTTTTTGTTCTCGGAGAACGACTGAAAGAGAGAGGGTTCAGTTTCTCTTGGCACTGTTATTTCATTACAAGTCTTCAAACAAGTCTTCAACACGGCACCGTGTCGAATCTCTGAAACGTCGTCGTTCAATTCGGGATCTTTTCACCACTTGAGACTCGATTTTTTTTTTCTTGAATGAGTATAATATGTTTAAATTTGGAATTTGTAAATATGTTTCTATCAGAAAAATATTATTTTACATGATTTATAACATATTAATTAAGAAAGTGTTATTGAATTTAGAACATAAAGGTAGTCATTAAATAAAAAGTTCAATCAAAATTTAGGATGAAAGTTTGTGACAATGGAATTTTATTTTGGAAAATATTACTTTTACAAAGAAAAGTAATTCACATATACTTGAGAACCTATTATAATAATATTTTAAATTAAAAAATAAATTAAATATAATTAAAATATTATTTTATTAAATTGTGAAGCGAATATTTTTCATTGTGTGGTGTCTACCTATCACCACCCTTTCAGTTTGATTCATGATTGATCAAACATTGTTAAAGGTTTGACTTCACTTTCTCATACTAATGTAATTCCTCATTTTTTTTTATATGCTATTATTCATGCAATTATTAGTGTTACACTTATGGTGTTTTTGTTTAGTGGATTCTTCTTCTTCACATTATTATTATTCATTAGTTATTTATTTTTTTTAAATAAAGTTACGATGAGAATGTGAAATTTAATTTGTAAAATTAATGTAATTTTGTAAACATTTATTTCTCCCTAAAATCAAATAAAAATATGTGTAAAAACTATTTTAATTAGTTACTTATTTCTTAGAAGGAAAGAAATATTGACAAAATTATCCACAAGATTAATTTTATTCTTACATATTTTCATTCCCATTGGAAAATAAAAAGTTATGTAGTTTATTTTGTAAGAAAAAGGTATTGTTAAAATGTTTATATAAGTCCGACAAAATTTAACTTTGTCTTCTTATGTATTTTCTGATGAAAAATCATACAATCTCGAAACATTTGGCTAAGAATTTGGAAGCATAAGAAGGAGCTCAAAAGACTCTCATCTCAGGAAAAAATAATTGTTATCTTCTCTTCTATTTTTTTCTCTAGTTTTATAAACATTGTATAGAGTAGTATATTGTATTTGGATCATTTGTTTGGGTCATGTTTAGGGCCAATTAGGATAGGGTGTAAATACAAAAAAATAGCTAGAGTTACAATTGGGCCTTCTTGGACCCACTGCAACTCTAGACCATCTAGGGTGCACAAATAAATTACTAGAGTGCAAATAGAAAGCATAGACTGACAAGGAATGCATGAAGGTCCACGTGTCATCCCCTTCATGGAAATGATTCTCACCAATGCCAAAAGACCATTTGTTTTCATGGGAATATGTTGAAGATCTTACATCGTCTAAAGAATGACCAAACTATAATATATAGATGTGATAAATCTCGCTTATCTATATCAGTTTTCTAAAGTTAAATTAAACTTAAAGTTTACTTTCTTAATACTACCAAAAGTAAAACATAAACATAATTGAAAATTTATGTATATAATTGATATATGTCTAAAACATTTTTTCCATCAATCTAAATATATATTGGCTTGTAAATCTTGACCCTAACTTATATATAATACAAGAATTTGAACTATTTTTAAGATATCATGATAATCAACCACTAACAACAACTTTCTATGATGTATTATATTAATCTATATGTAACCCCTACCATAGTATAGTGCTGATAAATTCAGCAAGAATCAATGTTGGAAGCAAATCCTGTTTTTGATGGGTTTCTCTGAAGGCATTCAACAGGAGGGACTGTTTTGGTCTTTAATTCTCCAAATGATTCCCAACAAAAGGGTACACGATCATGATTTTGAGATGATTGTAGTTGAATGGTGTCAAGGGTTATGCCAGTGCATGGTAAGTTATCACTGCATGCAAAGTAAATTGGCTCCTTAGTGTATGTTCCTTTGATGTTCACATAGTGTATGCCTGACACTGCCACTGCTGATGACTCATTCCTGCACTTGCCACCATCACAGTAGTATTGGTCAATGGAGATTGGAGTTTCAACTCCAGAAACTTGAACATTGGAGAACATGATGTTTTGGACTGAGCCAGAGCCACCCTAGGGAAAAAACATGAACAACTTTTAGTTAAACTATGATAAATACAAAATGTTCTTTAGTGTAAAAATGCATATTTGGTTTGACATTGAATAAAAACTATTCAAGTAACTTTGATTTTCCACATTTGAAACCTAGCACAAAACTAAGCCCACACGAAAATAATAGTTAGTGGACTTTAAGTTTATCTCAATGAGGTTTGGAAGTATAGAAACATGGTAGTCTTTAAAGGAGTGTAGTAGATGTATTGAAAGTGTTTGTTTTGGTTCAATTAAAGGCTTTGTCTTGGGTTACATTCAAGTCACATTCTGCACATTTCTCCTTTTTTGATTGGTGTTTTGACCATTTGGTTTGTATGTGGATGATTTCATGATGTACCTTTTTAGGTATATGTTTGATTGCCTTAGGTGATTTTCTTTGGGTTTAGTTAGGAGTGTTTCGTATAAGTATATATGAGACTATGTCTAGTGGTGGAGGTTAAAGATTGTGTTTATGTATAAGGGTTGGACCACCTCTAAAGTGATTCATATTTATTCATTTTTTATTATCGATAAAAAAAAGTTTATCTCAACCCAACAATCGACTGACAGAAAAAAGAAAGGTTACAAAAATACTAGTTAGTAGACTTTAAGTTTAACTCAACTCTATAATTGACAAACATAAAAAGAAGAAAGGTTGAGGATATGTGATGTGAGTGTATACCTGCCATGTTTTGATTCTAACACCAGTGAGGGTATTTTGGATAGTGACATCTCGAACAGTGATGTTTCTAACACAAGCTTTGGTGTTCTCTTTGCCAAGACTTCCAATGCTGATACCATGGCCAGGTCCACAATTCACGTTGTGAACATATACGTCGGAGCAACCAGTTTGTATCGATATGCAATCATCACCTACACAATTTAGCACCACAAATTTTACAAGTTTTAGCCATTAAAATTTTAGTTATTAATATTAAATATTATTTTAGCTACTAATATAGTTAATATAATTTTTTTTTAATATTAGATTTTATTTAATAATTTTTTTATAATGATATTTTGTTTTGACATTAATGAAAAAAATAGTTTTATTGACACTTTAATAATAAAAAACTTTAAACCCTAAATTTTAAACTCAAGATATACTGAATGAAAATGATGGTTTTTTGAGATTTTGATTATAATTTAGAAGTATGCATGATTACCACAAGCAAGAGTGGTGCTGTATATGACCACATTTTGTGAGTTCTGCAGATGAATTCCATCAGTGTTGGGGCTATCACCAGGAGATGAAACATTTATATCAAACACTTGAATGTTTGTGCTTGAGTCAAACTTCAGATGGGTCTGTTGGCTGTTCTGAATTGTTATCCCTGTCACTGTCACTCCATCACTTCCATAGAATCTCAGGGCCTAATTGTAGAGAACCAATAACACAACACATGAGAATTTTAGTTTCAAGACTAAACTATGTGATCTTCTCACATTCTACATGATAAAGTGGAAAACAATACTTCTAATTTGAGTTTTCAAGAAAACTTTATCAACTACATTATGTCCATTATTCTTCTGATACGATGAATATATAGTTTCACATAATTTAAGAGTCAAAATCAATAATAATTTAAATATATATATTTTTTTATAGGTTCAAAAATTTTAAAATAAAATAACAAGTAAAGATGATGAATATTTGAATTTGATACTAATAATTTGGTTAAAAGAAAGAAGAGAATTTGATGTTAGAAAATTATGTGACTTGATATGAAATAGATGTTGGACTTTGAGTCTAAATATAATTTAATAAAATAAAAGACTCATTGGTTAATGTGAGAAGTTATATATATATATATACTAATGAAAATTGAAATATAATAGAAACGAGTTTTGTCTTTGTAAATGAGGTTGTCTAACTGGTTGGTCATCAAGAAAGAATGTGACCAGAATAGGAATTGCAAGAAATAGATTGAGAAAAAAGATATTAAAAAAATTATTTACATTAGGACTCTCGAAGTAAGTGTCTATCTTTATTATAATTAAATTTTAAATATAAAAATATAATTGGTAAGATTTTTAAAATATTGATGTACATTATTATTTATTATTGTAAGCTTTTGAATGATGGAAGAAGGAGTAATCTTACTGTTGGTTTTGTGCTTGGAAGTTTTCCATTGGGTGAGTCATTCCACCAAACAGAACCTTGGCCATCAATCACACCTTTACCTCTTATTGTAATCTTTTTAAGCTTTGAAAATTCAAGCCATTGCAGGGTACCAGAGCCCCAAGCTTCAGAGCTTGTTGGTGCAATGATTTTTCCATCCAACTGCATATGTTTTTATCATCAATATATCATGTAAGATTCTACAGTGTGATAACATTTTAAAGAGTGAATGGGAAGAGAAAGATTAATTCCTTCACCTGAAAAACAATGTTTTGCTCACAGTTAGGACCTGAAAAAGAAACTGGTTTCACCAAAAATACAGAACCAGATGGCACAACCATTGTTGAACCCTCCACCTTACAAGCAGCTTCCCATGCTCCTGCAAAAGCCTGCATAAATTTTAGTGTGATACCAAGTTAATACTCGCAAGTGAAAAATTCAAACCATTATATCACCTATAAATATATAGTCTTACACGAGTGGAAAGATTTTAATATAAGAGAATGTATTGAAAATTTCACATCGATCAAAATTAAAAACATATAAATTGATGAAAACTTCATTTTATAAGTCGATTTTATAAGATTGAGTTAATATTCGAAAAACTCATACTATCCAATCACCATAAATATACAGTTTCACATACAAGTTGAAGGATTTTGATGTAAGAGACGGGTTGAAAATTTCAAATTAATAGAAAATCAGAACATAAAAATTGATACAAACCTCATCTTATAAGTCGATTTTATAAAAGTAAGTTAAACTTAAAAATTATTAAGTAGAAAGCAACAAATACACACAAAAACTAATTAGTTTATTTTTTTTTTCATAAATTTGCTCCTTCATTATTAAATACACATTTTTAACATATTCATGTTTTCAATATTCAATCTTGATGACAAAATCTAACATGGTATTGTGCTGCACCACCATGCCAACACATTCATTGATGCCAGATTTTGTGATCATCTGAAAACTGAAATGGTGGGAAGAAAAAGTAAAGTTGAACCCATTTGGGAAAACAATGAAAAATGACCTGTGTATCATCTGCATGACCATCACCCTTGGCACCATAGTCCAACACATTAAAAGTAGCAGAAGAAGTTGCTTTGAGTTTCCTCCAGTGGCTCACACGTGTGGCAGTGCAGCTTGAAAACCACACAGAAAATGCAATTGCAGTGACTAGTGCAATGATCTTTACATTCATGTTCATGTTCTTCATTTTGAAAGAGAAACAGAGATGCAAAGGAAGAAGGTGAAGAAGAAAATGGTTTCAGGAGAAAAAGAGATTTTGTGGTTTATCATAGCGAGAAATTGAAGCTCTATTTATAGGCAAAAAAGAATTGTGGCACTTGCATTGCACACGAGACAAACAGTATCAAATCGTGACCAGTTCACAGGTTATAGACAATACTACAATTTAATTGCAATAGTTTTTTTATTTTGTAATCTGATTTACATTATTCATTATTTCTTATTTTTTTAAGAATTATTTGAGTTTACAATGTTTTCTTTATAAGAATGTTGTTTTTTATTTGTCTTGATCTTGTCTCAAGATCAAGAGATACGTAGTTCAATCAACGCATTTGAGGTATTATCTCGTTTTAGAAGTCGATGTTTCGTCACGATTTTGTTTTTAAAAATTATCTCAGTGGATTAAAGGAAATGAGTATATAAATTGTTTTTAACCTCGACTCTTAAATATCATGAGACTATATTAAACATACATTTAACATTATTCTTAATCAAAATTTTGATTGTTGGTAGTTATAAAACTCCATGTAAACATAACTTTCATCACTAATATAAAACTAACTTGACTTAATAAAATAAAATTTACAACTTATTTATATCTTATAATTTTATTCTCAAAATTGTTCAACATTTTAATAGATTATAAAATTAAGATTAAAAAAAAAATAAGAAATTGAAATTAGATTTTTTTAAATTAAGTATGAGTATTTTAGTAGAGTCTCTCTGAATTTCATTATACCTACTTCTGATTTAACTATTTGAAATTAAAAAAAGATACTTATTCCAGTATTGCTTATATAGTCTTACATCACTTAGAAGTCGGGTCAACGATAGTTTATATATTCCTTCTACCGAGATGTTTTTTAAGGAAAAAAACTCTAATGAAACATCAACATTTAATATAACAGAAAATATCTCAAATGCGATAATTGATCTAACAATATTATTTCTTAAAATTGAAGTCGGATAATTTGATAAATATTTTGTATAGTTTATTTACACTATTCATGTAAAAGTCGTTAGTAGTTATCAGAATCAATCTTTTGACTTAGGCATATATATATTTACACCCATTAACACGATATGTGGAGGTTCACGAACTTAAGCTTGGAAAATGGAAGAATTTTAACCCTAATATTAGGGTTGAATCTTATAGAACCACGTTGTGGAGGGCCATACCAAAGACTCTAATTTTTCAAAGAAAAATCCTCATTTCTTGTTCTTGTATTTAAAAAATAACACATCAAAAACAGAAGAAGAGAAAAAAAAATGCAAGACAGAAAAAATCTGAATTCAATCCTATGACCTATGATATGACGCAACTTAAGAAATTTAATCAATGATCACTCACGGACTCATCTTACAATTTTTTATTACATATATGTTATTTTTAAGTTTAAATATAGTCATGTTTTTGTTCTCTTTAAAAAATTATTTGATGTTTGTTCCTGTGAAAAAACAACTTTAGTACTTCTTGTTTTATTTAGTTTTTTTTTTTGTAGTCTTACAATATTTTGTATATGTTGAGTCACTAAAAAATAATTAAATAAAATTTAGTTTTAAAAGTTAAAAATAATTAATTGATATATTAATTAAATTATATATTATTTTAAAATCTAAAAAATTATTGATATATAAAATGGTTATTATTATTAATAAAATTTATAAATTATTTTTTACATTAGTATTTAATTAATTATCAATTAATTTAAATTCTAAAGATGGTGACTAAAATTTTAATAGTTAATTAAATAAAAATTTAAAAATTACTTTATAAATTTTATTAAAGTAAAAACTATTTTGAATATTAATAATTCATTTAATCATAATTTAATTAATATAATAATTAATTACATTTTATCTTAAATTCTTTTTAACTAAAAGTTTATTATTGACCTACTATACACACTAAAATAAAAACAAAATATTGTAGGACCAAAAGCTAAGTAGGAAAATCAGAAACAAAATGAAACAATATTTTAGAAAGAAAAACATATTTAAATCTTCTTTTGATTTGATTTTCCTTTTCAAGTATTCACATTTTTGGGTATGAAAAGAAAGACCTAAATAATTAGTTTTACATCCAAAATCTAAATAATAATAATAATAATAATGAGAAGATGATAAAATAATTTTTGTTCCTTATTTGACCTACCAACACTAGGGTTGAAGCAAGCATGTGTTGGCTTTCTCTTATTCTAGTTAATTTAGTTGACAATAACAGAAACTTGTTCTCATCTTATAGTGATTATTATATTGCTTCTTAAATATTATTCATTTTTTTTTGTTGGTTAAATGGGAAGGAACCTTGCTTGCAATGAAAATATGGTTTAGGTCAAAGATTTGCTCTGTTGTGATTAGGCCATTAATTCAACAAATACTTCAATTATTAAACAACATTTCATGCGACAATATCGCTATAAAATGTTCTGCATGCATAAAATCACATTCTAGAATAAAATAAAATGGATATAATGTTTTTTTTTAATGTGTATCTTTAATTTTATTAAAATACATAATCACCTAAATTATTTGTTTTAGAAGTTGAAACATGTTTATAATTCATAAAATTTTAAAAAATGGAGGACCGAATCAAATTAATTAATCATGGTAATTTAGGTGAAGTGTTTATTACATTTAAAGTATTAATTATTGTACTATCTATATCCAAAGGCACAAAGTATTTACTAATTATCTAAAATGGTGTATATTACCCGTTTGTCGTTATTGTATATTAATCCAAAATGATTTTTTTCATAGTGTAAAATTTCTATATTATAAAAAAATTAACTTTTTTATATAGATCTTTCGATAAAAATATTTTCGTATTATTTTATATTAAAAATATACTAATGAAGAGAAAAAAAAAATATCACTACAAGGAAATTATGAAATAAAAACTAATTTTAGAGGCAAAATATAATTAGTGACTAAATTGGATATCATTTTAAAGATCAAAACAATTTTGGTAAATTGTTATCTAATTACAAAGGTTTTAACTACCAATTATTTATATTCTAAATTTAGTAGAAAAACTTTTGTAGTTAATTAGATACCAATTTAAAAACCATTTAACAATAATAGAAACTAATTTAAAAATATATTTTTTAATCTTTAAAGTTCTAAAATAATTTTTAATTTAGTCATTATAGTAACTAATTATTTTTTGTTACTAAAAATTATTTCTATTTAATGATTTCTTGTAGTGTATTTATATTCACATTTTACAAAAGAGATGGTACTGTTTTTTACTTAAAATTTAAAATGCATATATTACATTATTAATCTTAATATGAATGGTTAATCTAAAATAAAAATAAAAATATTAAAATTAAAACCAAAGACTTTTACTCATGTTTTTTTTTAAATATTGAGAAATAAAATAAATTGAAGAGATGAATTTGGAAGAAATTACGCATGAAATTGGTGTTTGGAAAGCCATATAAGGCGGCAACCAAAACGGCGAAGGGAAGTGTGTGAAAGTGACAGCGCATGTGAGTTAATGCTTATTATTTCAATTTTTTTAATCTCAAATATGTTACATTTCTTTTGGGTGTAGATAAAATAAATAATGAGAGAAAAATAAAGTGAGTTGTATAATAAATAAGTAGAAAATTGAATTATTTAGTTTAAAAGAAATAACTTAAGATGTGTATTTTAAAAAACTATTATCAAATTTCAAATCATTTTGAGTATACGAGAACAGTGAATATCTTCTTGAAAATGATTTTATGTTTTTAGACGATAAATATATAAATGTTTGAGATTGTGTTTTGATGGGATTGAGTTGTTTAGTTATTCTCTCATAAGATTAGAGTGAGATAAGTGTCAGGAAAATTATATCAAATTTACAATTTTTATAACTCAAATAATACTTGACTGTTCGAGCGATAGATTATTATTGAGATAGATAGAGTTTGAAAAATCCTTTAATGTAAATAAAGTACAATGTTACTCAAATTTTTCGTTTATACAATATGTGTTAACTTGCTTATAGATCAAGCTAGGATGAGAGCAAAACAATTATCTCTCGTCTAGAAGTATATCACTGAGTGTTAGTGTGATGCTCAAGCAATATGACATATCATTCAAGTGAATTTTTGGTAACTTGAGCAATGGATGTTTAGCAAATTTTCTTGTGTTTTAAATGGTGAAGGTCGCTCAAGCCATGATCATTCACTCAGGTGGCCTGAAAGTGAAACTAATGCATGTTCTTGTTCAATTAATCAATCTACATGTGTGTAATTGTTTTGGTCTGAAAGTGAAACTAATGCATGTTCTTGTTCAATTAATCAGTCTACATGTGTGTAATTTTTATTTTTTTTATATATAAAACTTTCATATTAGACATCATTATGTTACTTGACATCTCAGCTAGACAGACTGACACCTCAAGTAACAACCATCAATGTACATGTGTGTAATTGTTTGACACACCCATAAATATGAGAAAATTAATATCTCATGAAAAACTATTTAGATGAAAGTCTGGAAGTCAAAAGTTAAATATACATTGCAATAAAATTATTAAACAGAAATCAATTTAAAAATAAAAAATAATTAGTTGTTAAATTAACAAAATTATATATTATTTTAGAAACTAAAAAAATATTAGTATCTAAATTAATTTATATTATTGATAAATAATTTTTAAGCTGATATCTAACTAGATACAAAGATTTTAGATACCAATTTTAGAATCTAAATAATTGATAGCTAAAACTTAAATAGTTAATTAGATACTAATTTTAAAAATATATATCAGTAATATAAATTAATTAAAATATTAAATATTTTTTTAATTTTTAAAATAGTATTTAATTTAGTTAATATCAAAAATTAATAATTTTTTATTTTTGAATTAATTTTTATTTAATAATTTTTTTAATAGTGATAATGTTCACGAAAATATTAAAATGAATCTTCCAGATAAAGAAATTCAGTGGAGACACCATGTTTGGAAAAAAAAATAAAAATCATGTTAATTGTAACATCAAATCAATGCCACATGTTTAGGCTTTTTTTATCCATGATATTCTACTAAGTAGGGTTCGTTAATTAACTTACGTCTATTGTTATTACTTTATTATACTAAAATTTGAAATGAATTAGTTTTTGAATTTCTGAATCGTGATTTATATCAAACTACAATAAGATTAAGAGGTATGTTCATAAGATATTTAAACTAAAAATAAAAATAGATCTATAAAATTATAAAAATTATTATTATAAGAAAATTATTAAATACAAATTAATTTTAAAAATAAGAAATAAATATTTATTATATTGACTAGATATTATTTTATATACTAAAATAATTAGTAGTATTTAAACTAATTTATATTATTAATATTTTTTTAAAATTGTTATCTAATTAACTATTAAAATTGTTATTACCAGTTATTTAGATTGTTATTACCAGTTATTTAGATTCTAAAGTTGATAACTAAAATTTTAGTAACTAATTATATACCAATTTATAATATGAATATTTTTTTAATATTTAAAATATTATATAATTTAATTAATATAATTTATTTTTTTTATAATTGATTTTTATTTAATAATTGTGTAATGATGTATGTTTAGGGTATAAAAGAAGTTAAAAGAAAATCAGTGTCTTGAATAAATTATAATAGTGGGTGTTGTTACTTGATTTTGAAGTTATATTATATTTGATGTGGAAGGTTTAAGATATATGTATATAATTTTGATGCTTCAAATGATGGCAAAATGGTGTCTCATTCATCCTTTAAACTAATAGGCTTCAAATTATACATTTTTAAATTTTGAATTTTCATTTAACTTAATCTTATTATTTCATTGGATTAACATCATTAATGTAATAATGGTTGATTTTAAAATTTTGACAGGTTATCCAATTTATAAGTATGGCAAACCAATTTGAGGTAATGTTGAATTAAATTTAAGTTCATTGATTTCTAGAATTGAAAATCTTATATCCTTAAAACTAATCATTTCTCCAAAACATACTCAATCATTTTTATTTAACTATAATATTTAGATTCTAACCCTAAGTATAATTAGAATAAATATTTAGGATTTGGAATAGTAGTGGATTAACATCCACAATTAAAAATTAAAAATTTATTGAATAGAAATTAATGTTAGAAAATTATTAAATAAAAATTAATTAAATAATTATCATGAAAAGGATATACAACATCATTCATATATATATATATCAAATTAAAACTAAACAAATTTATTCATTTTGTAACCCATAAAATTTCATCCTTAAGACTAGATAATGATGATCAATATCTTGCATCATTAATGTAAGAAAAATATCTGTTTAAAAGTGTAGATATGTATTATAATGATTTTGATGTGCATGAATACTCCAGATGTGTTATATTAGTTTTGTAATTTGTTGTTTAAGAGACAAATTAACTTCTAATCAAACTCTACACACTTCTGATAAGAATAAAATCTGGAGATTTGTCTGCTAAGTCAAATTACTCGAGCAGAAGTTTCTAACAAGAAAAAAAAAAGAAGAAAACTAACAATTAAAGTCAAAATAAAAAAAAAACATTTAATCTTAATGTTTACACAACCAATTATAGGGTCGGCTGAAGGACTATTTTGAGACTTAATGTCCTTAATTTTATAACATTATTTAAATATAAGTAGTTGAAAAATATTTTTATAAAATTAGGACACTCCTCTCTTAAATGGTGTGTCGACACTCGTATGACACTTGTAAGATACGTACCTGTAAAGTGTTCAATTCAAAAGTATTTGTTATATTTTTGACAATTTTAGTATGATTCTAAAACAATTTTAGAAAAGAAACATACATTAATTTTTGAAAAATTCAAACTTTATTGTATAAATTGTTACTATGATTATAAAAATAAGAAACAAATTCTTGTAAATCAGTCATGAAAAACATTTTTCTATTCCATAAAATAATTTGAAACATACTTGTGCACATAAATCTTTATTGAATATAATATATAGATTCGTGTCCCCGTATCCTACATTTTAGAGATTTTACGTATCTCCGTGTCTGTGTCCATATCGTATCAGTCTGTGTTACATAAAAAAATACTACAAATTAGTTAATTTTATAAATTAACTATTAATTATTACCTAAAACCAAAATTCTTCCCATCTCTTATTTTGATTTCACACCACTTTATGAAATCAAAGATTTTTTTCTTTTGCAAGAAAATAACACAGTGAATATGCAGGTCCCTTATCATCACTTTTGTCATTTTCTTTTTCTTGACATATCCCACATGAACATGAATTAATAATTTTTTATTTTACTAATTTCCTTGTTAATTGTACCTGCACACACACCACATCAATCTATGCTTCTACGCCACAAGTTTCTGTTTATCAAAAATAAAAAAATGAAAATGATTGTGCAAATTCCAATGTTTACTATCTTAAAAAAATATTAAAAGTTTCCATAGTTCAAATGTTTCTCTTAACTTATATAACATGTGAAGTACATAAGTAAGACAAAGTATAAAATCCAATTACATATGTTTTCACGTGATGAAACTTTATAACAAAGTTTATATTCTTACTTTTTTAAATCAGGGTTATTATATACAATGAAAATTTATTAAAATTAAATATTTCTTTATATACTATTTCAAATATTAATTATTCTTTTATAAAAAATAAAATTCACATAAAAAATCATATTATTAAGGATGTGATGTCAAAAGAATACACATTTGTTTGTTTTTTTTATAATTTTTTTAAAAAAATTAGAATTATATAAATCTTATAATAAAATATCATAAGATTAAACAATTTAAATTCATAATAAGATGTGATAGAAAGAAAAATATTTTAAAAAACAAAAATAATTATATGTATAAATTAGGATTATTTTAATTCGATAAAATTGAAGTTTATGTATAGTTTTTATTGTAATATATAATTTGAACAATATTGCACAAAAAAAAAACGTGTAACTAATGTTATGAAAAAAAAAATACTAAAGATTTGATGAATGTCAAATGGATCAAATGATGATGAAAAATAGTTTTGAGTTGATATCACACTATTTTCCACCTCTTGAGAAAAATTTAACATTGAATTTAAATTATATTTTTATATTGGAGAGTATTTACAAAAAGTTCATTTTTTAATAAAAGAAAATTAGTCAATAGTATTTACATACTTGTTTAACTTTTTGCATTCTTAAATATAGACAAATGTACTTTCAAAACTTTTTTTTGGCAATTTTTTGAATTTTCTAAACTTCATTTGTTTTTACTTAAATTTTTTATTTTTATAATGAATAATTCAATGCAAACAAACTTTGCAAAAATAAAAGTTTGTATTTTCTAATAAAGTTTTTTACATGTCCATATGAATTCCAACAATAATATACAACAAATTTAGAAATAACATATTTATAAGATGTCATCCATGTGTTATGTTTTTGGTTTTTGTTATCTCCTTTTTCTCTTACACACTATTTTTGACATTTTTTTAAAATATGCAAATCTTTACTCCACAACAAAGCAATTTCAACATATTGATTTTAGAATAGCAAACGGTGGATATAAAATTTATTAAAATTTTAAGAGAAATGAAAAACAAAAATAATATTAAAATGATGATATTTTGGTAATCAATATAATATTTTGATAATTATGATCATTATTATAATCTTAAATTCACATAATCACGATAATTATTATAATCTTAAATGCAGAAAACAAAACATTAAATCAATCTACTTCAAATTTATATATATTTAAAAGCAATCTTTATGTTTTTAATTATTGTCATAGAAGTAACAAGTAACATTTATTATATTACTTAAATATCAAATTAAATTAAATACGGGTAAAAATAAGTTCCTTCTCAACCTAAAATTTTACTTTTATCAACATATTCAATATAATTGTAAACTATTTTTGTTCAAATTTTTAACAACTATATACACATAGGTGAAATTGATAAATTTCAACAATAAATCTACAATATTTAATGTAAATATATTTGAAAATAAAGATATAAGACAATTATAGTTGAAAAAAAAATGAATTACTTTTCACATAAGTAAAGAGATAAAAAAAAATACTCATCCATAAGATAAAAATAATATATAAAAGATTAAATATATAAATTATAATTTTCAAAATTTTAATTAATAAAATAAATATTTAATATCATAATTAATGATCATTAATACTTTGCATTAAATAAGTGAAAAAGAAGAGATTCTTCTTTCTCACCTACCCCACTTTCTCGAGTATGATTGTGGAGATCATACTCGCGCATCACACCATTCTCTTTCATCCCACTTTCTAAGTTGGAGACATGTAACCGAATAAAACCAATCTTAAGGTTTGGTGTTGCAATCAAACGGTTCAAAACATGACACGTGTAGTTTTCTTTATAGAAAATTATGTGTCCTCCACCGTTTGATTGCTTGATCATCACCTTTCGAGGGAGAGTGGAATATAGAACAAAAATGCGCGAGTGGGGAAAAGGTTTTCCATGTTGGTGCTGTTGCATTGTTCACGATGATTTTGTATTGCAAGTCTCATTCACAAATCTGACTCAGTCTGTGTTCTTCTTCAGAAAGCTCTCTCTTCCTTTCTCTGTCTCTGTTCTCTCCTTGCATGCACCAGCGGATTTTCTTCTTTCTTTCAAGAAGAATGGTTTTGAAATCCCTCTTTTTCCTTTTCCTTTCTCTGTTTGATTTTGTGTGAGTTGAATTTGTTTTGACGCTTCTTTTTTGTTTGATTGTTTGTTTTGTGCAGAGCTGAACCCGTGGAAGTGCATTCTGGGTTCTGCATTTGCCGACCGGTAGTGATTCTGTAACTGTGTCTTGTGTTCAATCGGTGATGAAATTTGTTTTCTAGGGTTTTACGTGTTTTTTGTGTGTGGGTGTGTTTGGCTTGCTTAGATAAGAGGAGTTATTGATTCATCTGAAAAGTGTGTGTTTTGCATGGGAGAAATGGGTGGAATTCGTTTCCCCTGTTTTTCCAGAGCTATGTTTTTATGTTTTTTGTTTTATGGTGTTGTTTTTGGGGATTTTATGGTACCAAGATCCACCTTCTGGTACCATTAGGAGCATTTGTTCGTAGACCACACAAATCCTCCACTGAAGTAAATTTTTATTTGAGGTGGGTAAGATCATTATCACTATGAGTGACAAAGTGATTAAACTATTAAATGTGGTATAGGAATGAAAAATGTTGTCTTTGGAATATTTAGTGGCTAACATTGCTTTGTGGTTCATGCTATGGCGGGGGCATGGTTTTCTGTGAACATAGTTTCTATCTGAATTATGTAATAAGAAATTGGCTCTTAAAGATGTTGAAATGGGTTTACCCTACTCGAACCTGCGGCTTGTGTGATTTTCAGTTATTGTGGGTCTAAGACCTGGAATTTTTTGGAGGGTGAAATGTACTGAAAGAAATTTCTCTTATCATGTGCAGTTTACTTTTGCCTTTTAAGATATTTAGTCTCACTTTCTGGATCAATTTGAAAACTTCACTTTATGGAAGTCAATTACCGAAATGAAATAACCATTTGAAATCACTATGTGGGAAATGCATTTTTTTCTCCTGAAAGTTTAATTATTTCTTCTTTTATGGTATCATTGAATGTGGCACAAGGTTCATAGTTGTTGTCTTTGACATTCTTAGAGGGTAAGTCCGAGATGGAATGAGGGTGTTCGGTGTTTATTTGCTCTTGACAGCAAGATATTGGTTTTCATTAATGTAGCATTCCTCTTCATTTTGTGGAATATGTATCTTTATGTCCGTAGACTTGATTTTTTCCCCACACCTACACTTGCAAAATACAGTGATGTTGTTCCTTTTATTGTTATGGTCAAAGTTAACACCTTACCTAGGTTAGCCAAAGAGCATTCCGAGAAGGAAATTGCCAAGCTGCAAGGCAGCCAATCAATGCTATTGGACTGTCGTGCAGCAACCCAATTTCCTGAGTAGTGTGAAGAGAGACTTTTTTCTTTTTGTGTAGGTAATGTTTTGTATGAACACGTGTTTCACACGAGGATGTCTATTAGTCAAGTGGATGTTGGTTGGGGTCGGGCGGGATTGAATGTCATAAAAAGGGTTGTCAATAGGAAGCTCATTGGCTGATGTTGTGTTTTGCCTGAGGTTGGCCTATCCAAAATGTTCATAAGTGTTTTCATGTTGCGAATGCAGCATTTTGATATGCCACAAATCCCCACAAGTCTTTGAGCCAAATTACCCCAAATTCCTTTGATGGTCACATCATTTGACTCTTTCAAAGTAAGTAAATTGGATCATTATGATGTTGTCAATTCCCTCCATTGTTGCCATCATCAACACATCTCATGGCTATTTGGTTCTCTCTCATCACTAGCAACCAATGTTGTCTAAATCCTGAGTAAACTTGTAAACTCGCTTGATCTAATGAGTACAAAGGAGGTCTTGAGCTGATGCGAGTGTCGGATTGGGTGAGGCGCGAATAGCTGTAAGATAACGATGTTGCTCGTTGAATTGAGGGATCGTGTGAGAAGCTAGGGTTTGATGAAAGAATGTTGAATCATGGGGTCATACAACATCGCTCACACCTCTTGATGTTGACGGTACTTCTGCCATATTTCTTTTGAGAACAACCATCACTGATGTCGTTGACAACCATAAGAAGACTCACAAAGCTCCCGTTGTCGCTAGCTTTACCGTTGTCAACATTGCAATACTCACGACGATCCATCGTTAGTGTTGCCTTCACAGTTGTTGGCGCTCACTCTTTGTTCTTGTTGCTCTACTATTCTTCTCTTTGGGTATTTTCCTTGCTTGTAGATCCACTGAGCTCACTGGTATTCTCAAATTAATAAAATTATAGCCTATGATATTCCATTGTCTATCAAATTGCTATATATAGTGATCAATGTAAACAATTTAAACTAGAAATAGATGAAAACAACATTAAGCAGAAGTCGTAGAAAACAAAACTAAGTCTTTATTTTAGAAAAATGGAAACAAAACAATAGTTAAATAGAGGCCTAAAGGGGTTAGAAAACAAAAAAAACAAAAAATCATTCTGTGAACCATCGAGGGGTTAGAAAACGATGGATTTTGAACTAGATTAAACTGAAAACCTTGTTCCACTAGGCAAGGTTAGCTACATGGGTTATATGGTGTTGTAATTTGTGTATTGTGTTCTTGGTTATAATTAATGGTCCTTGTATTTTTGCAATGGCTAGTAGTAGTACCTTTTAGAAGTAGCTGTTTGGAGTTTTTGGTGAATCGTTGTTTTCCTGCCACTGTTTTAAGCTATTTAGATAAACTAGTGACGGGCTTGTGGTGGCATGCTGAAGATTTCTACTTCTTGAACACTAGTCCAGTCCAATTTTTTTTCAGTGAATTGAGTTCATGAATCCTGGTAAATAGTTTGCTTTGACCGCTGTTCCTAGATGTAACTAGGTTTGTGTGATACTAATTATTAAGAGATAAAGAGAAACTATAAGGAAAGGAAAATTTTGTATTTTTTTTATGAAAGCTTTCATGTTAGGCATGAAAAATTCTGTATTGATTATACTGAGTTTTGTACAATTTATGACTTCTGTTTACAGCAACTATGTATATAGCAGCACTTCTAACTGACCAAGTCTGACAGACAGATGTAAATAACAAACTAACAGAATACAATTGATAAAGAGTTATTCACTGGCACTAATTCTCTTACTTCTGTGCTTGGGCAGCTAAAATACCTGTACTCTGCAAAGTTGAGAGATTGAAGATGGTATATTTTACTTGTCATTCATTACTACACATTTAGTTTTCTTTGGGAGCATATATGGTTCTAAAAAACTTTTTTTTCTCACTTTTTCTTGCGTCTGAGCTTTTGCTTTTCTTTCTGAACAATTATTGCAGGGAGGAGATGATTCTCCTGTGAAGAGTGATAATTGTGATTGGAACACTGAAGATGAGCTTGAAATTGAGAACTATCAGTCTTCTTCTTCATGTTTAACTGTTCCTAATGGAGATGCTGTTACTGGATCTGGAGAGGTAAGCTTTTTTAGACTTTTCTCATTGCAGATGTTGCTGATTTGATAAACCAAAATGATAAGCTGATCTCGCAGGTCAATGGGGAAAAAATTTCTTTAGTCTGAAACCGTATAAATTATTTTTTCATATATAATATCTATTTTACTGCTTAGATTTTATGGAATTGATACATGTATTAATTTTTCAGTTTTTCCCTATATAACATTTTGTCTTTTGATCTATTGAAGCAACCTCACTTAGTTGGAAACGGCTGTCATTATTGTTTATGTTGCTAATTTCATCGTAACTATTTCTTCATTAATCAGTTTTCTTTTTTTTTCTATTGCTATTACTTGGATTTATTTACTGATTTTTTTTTAATCCCTTCCTTGATTAGGGTAACCTTAGTATATCTGGTTCTACGTTCTAAGGCAACCATGGCATGTGGGATATGGTAATTAGAAGGTTTATAACTTTATTTTCAAATACTCACAAGTTGTTACCTTTCTTTTGGTATCACTTCCTGCACTTTATTGCACACACAAAATTTGTTAGATTCTTTGTATTTTCTATTTTTTATGAGATCTTTGTCTGGTATCATTAAAGGGATTCTGATTGGGACTTGTGGGTATTATGGGGTGCTTAGTCCATTCTTGAGTGGTATGAAATGTTTAATGAAGTATTTAACTGTTCAGTTCTCCTCCTTTAACAGCTAGCTTTAAGGGAGGGTTTCCCATGTGTTTGGGTGCTTATTAGATTCTATTCATTTTCTTTGCTAACTTTATAGTTTTTCCAATTACCGGTTCAATTAAGCATTTTAAACCAATGGAAAAAATACATTCATGAGAACATGCATGAAGAAATAACATTGCGGAAAGGAAATAGAGTTTTTAGCTGCTAATGTGTGTATTCTCTCCCCCTTAAGGCAAGCTCGTCTGCAGTTTCGGCTAACTCCAAGGTATTTAACCACTTCATTGGCATGGGATTTTCTGGAGAAATGGTTTCTAAAGTAATTCAGGAATATGGTAAAAACATTGCTTCACTTTATTGAAATATGGATTTGATTCATAAAGTTCACGAATAATATTGCCTGATGATCTTCCAGGTGAGGAAAACGAAGATAAACTACTTGAAGAACTTCTGTCATACAAGGTGAGTTGATATTTTAACAAGTCCTGAGCATCGTGACCTTGTGTCTTTGAGCTTTTATTGAATTTTAAGCAATTTTTCTACTGTAGTTGTCCCTCCTTATATTTCCTAAATTAATAAACAGTTCCGTTTCCATATTGTGAAGTTGTTAGCATCTTACAGTGTTCATAAATGAATAGTGAATCATTGCTGGCTTTCATTGGTAGTTAATAATGGTAAGCCTTGTAAGTTTGTAACATTGGTAAGCTGGCTGTTTAGTGACTTGGAGGTAACATTCTAATTTTGAAAACAGTTTCTTTGTGAGTAAGGTTGCATCCATCTACCCATAGCAGTCAATAGTGTGTAAAGTGAAGTAGTGGAATGGAAAAACTATGGACTGCTGTGGGATTCAAATGGCGAGTGGTTTTACATAGTGGCCAAAATGGTAGTTTTTCTCGTACTGTTGCATTATACTGGTGCTACTGTTGTATATCCTTCAAAAACCCATTTTTATCCTGAAACACGGTTGTTTGGGGTACTTTGGGGTAAATATCTCATCTGTTTTGAAGTCTGACCCTTCACATTTTATAAGAACTTTCTTCAGGTGTTCTGCTCTTTTAAATTTCCCTGATCCCATTCCATTTTGCTAATTTTACGTAATTGGCTATATGCCTTTTCTTCTAATTTGACCATCATCTTTCTTCGTTTTTCCTTTACATCATTACATTGTTCTTAATGCTTCTAGATTGTTGATGATGACTGTATGTGTAAACTACGATTTATGTTCATCCTGGAATTTCTTTAACAGTATTTTGTTTTTTTGTTTTTAGAGTATTTTAATGTGTAGTATATGCTATTTAGTTTGTATTATAACATTTAAATTATCTATTGTCCCACTTTCCGATATCCATCCATAGTATTTTCTGAATTGGCTGCCACACATTGCTATTTGATATTGATAACTGTGGAAACCTAACTAGAATTCCATGTTTGTAGCAGACATGTCATTGCAATCATATTTTGGTTCATGAAATGAAATAAAATTACTGAGTATCTTATTGTAAAAAAGATTAGCAACTTCAGTTATACGGTATGAAATATAAGCAATATAAAATATAAGCAATATACCGACGGTTATATATTTATTCTTCAAACTTGGTGGAAAATGCTTGCTAAAAAAACTATGCATAAATTTTTGAAACTGATTCCATTTGCTTGTTATTAAGAACATAGACGTGGAGAAAAAGTGACATTAAAACTTCTAGTTAATAAAGATTGGAATAAATTTTTATTAAAAGTTATTCATCTTTCTATGTTAGGCTTCCAATGATCATTCCATTGTTAAAAATTAATTGAAGATTAAAGAGTTTAATCGGATTAATAACCTCTCTCCTCCCATTTATTTTCCTTTATTTCTTATAATAGGATATTTTTTCAAAGAACTTATTTCTTCCTTTTAATACAAGTTTCTTCTGAAACTGGTTATGGGACTTTATGGCCAAGAAACTCTGCAAATGATTGCAATTTTTCTTCTCCTAATTTTGTCTTGGTTTTAGTTGTGTAAGATAGGATGGGGTTTAACGAGTAGCTGAACCACCTTATAAATGACAATGATATTTTACGTCTTCAATGTTTGGTCTATGTTTTTTTGTGCATATAATTGCTCCTTTTTTCACCCTTCACTTCACCTCTTTTATTTTGATTTTTTTTGCTTTGCTGATTTCTTTTAGATTTCTTCCGTACTTTAATATACCGTTTGCATACTATTATATCTTGGCTGTTCATGTTACCGTTGTCTTGATGCTTTTTGCTTTCTTATTTCCAGGCTCTAGAAAGTTCTCCCCGGTCACAGCAGCATATTGAGCGAGATCCTTGTTCTTCAGAAAATGCAGGGAGCTCTTGGGATGATTTGTCAGATACTGATAATTTTTCTGATAATGAAGTAATCTCTGCTCTATGTTTTGACATTTGTTTTTTAGAGTTTGTATGATTTGATTCATTTTATATCTTGCTAATTTTTGCCTTTAGTGTCATCTACTTAGATGGTTTCTTCTAGTTCTATAGGGCATGCAATTAGACATGTAATCATTTTCAAACATGTGGCACCTCAGGGATTTGTATAATTTTATATTTCCACTGAAAATGAATTGTCATCATGCTTCCACTTGATTTTATAAACATTTATGGGGTTGTTCTTCAAGTGCTTATGCTAGGAAAAAATATAGGAACAAGTTTTGTATTATAAGATACAAGTTGCTCATTTTATATTTTTGCAGGAAATTGCAAAAGGTACTTCTGAGAACGATGATACATTACGTACTTTGGTGAAAATGGGGTACAAGTTGGAGGAGGCTTTAATTGCCATTGAAAGATTAGGTCTGTTTTGCTTCCATTTGAATGTTAGTGTGGGTGGGTTATTGGCTTGTTATTCTGCAAAAAATGAGAATTTTGTATTTTTTATATTTGTTGCGTGTATGATTCACTCGTTATCTTCTCTTGATTTTGAGCACATGGGTTTATGTCCCTTGAATTCCGTGGTTTAAGGATTGATATTGGTTGTCAGTTGTTGGATATTTTATATGCACTCTTATCATAAGTTATAGTCATTGGTGGTAAAATGAACCTGTTAAAGGTTTTCTGGTTAACACTTCCTATTGTAATTCCCAAAGTTATATTTGTGTTCATTGCACATGATTGAATGATATTTTTGTTAGAATTATGAGTTTATTATGTTCGAGATACAATTTGATTGCATCAAATAGGGAGATATGATATGATTTGATAGGGAAATATCTTACCAAATATTTTCCATTATTAGATATTAATTTTATTCATTATTATTGTATCCCTTATTATCCAAATAAGAATACTCCCAGCACACGAAATTCATATATTCCTTCTTAGTTTCTCTCTTCTCAACATAGTAGCTACTCAGTACCATCCCTTGTGACTTGATCCTTTCATCATGGTATCAAAGCCTAATGAGAAGGGAAATCAATCCTGATGTTTTCTAACAAATATTGTTTACACTGCCATCCAAAATAAAGGAAAAGAGAAAATAGGGTAAATCACAGTGTCTAAAGAGCACATAGGGGTATGTATATATTGAGAAAAAACACGCCAAAATGTATGGGCTAAGCCCATTAGATAGATAGAAATATCTAACATATTTACAAAATATCTATCAATATCCTTAAAAAAACTAATTTTTTTTTTTTTTTTTTTTGTAATTAGAAAAAGGGCTTGTGGGTAAGCCTGCCCCGTCTTTGACCTACTGGGTTGGCAGGTCAGGTGGCGCATGCCAGCCAGCCAAATTAGTAGTGGGTTGTTGGGCTTGAACACTTTTCGGTAATATACTGCAGTTACTTTTAGCCAAACCAAGAAAAAGTTATGATAGTTTAATTGGTAAATACTATAATGATGATTTACATGGAGAAGTAACATCTATAGGTCTTGTATTATATATAATTGTGTCTAAAGAAGGGCACTAAAACCAAAAGTTGTTTGCACAAGCAGTTTGGCACTTAAGGTGCCTTAACCAACGTCAAGGGTTTCACTCTTGGTCCCCTAACCAAGGTCTAGGGTTGGCTTCCCAGCTTGGGCAGGGAGTCTCAATTGGAGATATCCCTTTACCACAAAAATGGGCTGATCTGTGGGGGGACTATACAAAAAAGGAATGCCACTGTAATATTGGTCAAGTTTGTATAATAAAACAATAGATGATAAATTTTGCTATTCTGCCAAAATTCATAGTAGTAAGTTAGAACTGGACATGGCCTCTTGTTTTTTTTTTTGTTTTCCCAAGTTTACAAAATGTCTGGTTGAATGAACTTTTTCATTGTCTGTTTTTAGTTGTCTCATTTTTTTCTAATGAAATGCTACAGGCCGAAATTCTCCACTTGAAGAATTGGTAGATTTTATAGATGTTGCTCAGCTAGCAAAGGCTGAAGATGCTCTTCTACCTCCTGAAGAAAAGGTAGCAACGTAGCATATTGCCATATTGGTATTTTGGGATGAATAAAATAGAAATGCAATGCATATATATTCTTCTGTAATTTTTCCTTAAAATTATGTACCATCATCCATATATTGCTGTCCCCTCATTTATCTGTCACATGTACAAGTTATTTTATCGTTATTTTTACAGCTACAATACAATGACTATACTAAGTCCAAGAAACGAAGTTTTTATAATTGTGAAGTGTTGGGAAGGAAAAAGCCTAGGGGGTGTGAGAAGAAAATCCTCAATGAAGATGAGGAGGAAGCTCTTCATCTTCCAAATCCAATGATTGGGTTTGGTGTACCTACAGAGTCAATGTTCATAACACACAGAAGGATTCCGGAAGATGCCATTGGGCCTCCTTACTTCTATTATGAAAATGTAGCCTTAGCACCAAAAGGTGTTTGGCAAACAATTTCTAGATTTTTGTATGATGTGGAGCCAGAATTTGTGGACTCGAAGTTCTTCTGTGCGGCAGCCAGGAAAAGGGGCTACATTCACAATCTCCCCATCCAAAATAGGTTCCCACTTCTGCCACTTCCACCGCGTACAGTACACGAGGCTTTTCCCCTAACAAGGAAGTGGTGGCCCTCATGGGACCCAAGGACCAAACTTAATTGTTTGCAAACATGTATTGGCAGTGCAAAACTAACAGAAAGAATTAGAAAAGCTGTAGAAAACTATACTGGAGATCCACCTGAGCATGTACAAAAGTTCGTTCTTGATCAATGTCGGAAATGGAATCTGGTTTGGGTTGGAAGGAATAAAGTTGCTCCTCTTGAGCCAGATGAAGTAGAAACACTGTTAGGCTTCCCAAGGAACCACACCAGGGGAGGTGGAATAAGTAGGACTGACAGATACAAGTCACTTGGCAATTCGTTCCAGGTATGATCATTCTCACTCTTTTATAATAATGAAGCCTCCACAAAGATCTTTCTGGATGTGTTTACTGTCATAAAGAAATATGATTCTCCTTGGAATTATCTTGCAATGTTTCAACTTTTAGAGTCATCAGGTAGAGGAAGACCAAGAAAATAGAATGAACCTGTTAAAAAGTATTTATATATAAATAACATCTTTCCTCCATTAAAAAAAAGTGGTTTTTGACAGAACATCACCTATGTCAGAGACCGTGGCTAACTTCGGTTTGTTGTATTGAGAATAATGTTATCAAAGTGCCAGAAATCAAATGCAGTTTCAGCAAGTTTTCTTTTCTATGGAACTTCCTGTGTGAAACTAGTGATTAATGCATCTATGTTCTCTTTGTAAATTTTTCTTTCCTCATCGGTTCGGTTCATTTCAGGTTGACACTGTGGCATACCACTTGTCAGTTCTGAAGGAGATGTATCCTGATGGTATCAATCTTCTTTCTCTCTTTTCTGGAATTGGTGGGGCTGAGGTAGCTCTTCATCGGCTTGGCATCCCTCTCAAGAACGTAGTGTCTGTTGAAAAATCAGAAGTGAATAGGAATATTGTTAGAAGTTGGTGGGAGCAAACAAATCAGAAAGGTCATTTGTTTGATATGGATGATGTGAGGGAGCTAGATGGTGATCGTTTGGAGCAGCTGATGAGCACTTTTGGAGGTTTTGATCTCGTTGTTGGTGGCAGTCCATGTAATAACCTGGCTGGTAGCAACAGGGTCAGTAGGGATGGACTGGAGGGAAAAGAATCCTCTCTGTTCTTTGATTACTTTAGAATTCTGGACTTGGTGAAAAATTTGACTGCCAAACATCGTTGATTTTTCTCTATCTCCCTTTTTGTATTTAATCCAAACTTTTAGGATCTTGGTATACAACCTGAAACATTAGAGACAGTTACTTTTCTGACCCCATTTTTGTTGCCAAAGAAATGCAACGCTTTCAAATAAAACATTTATCTTAAAATTTCTGATTTCAGGTTACAATTTTTTTGATCCCTATCTGGGTACAGTACTGAATGATTCTTTAGACGTTTCATTTTTCCATTTTGATAATTTTGCAGAATGATCCAGTAAATCTTATCTTTTAAGGTTCCTAGACTGTTGTAATATTTGTGTTGTAGTGAATTTATCTGTGGATGTATGTTGAAGCTCGGTAATACTACAATTGAAGTTTCTGTGTTTGATTCTCTTTTCTTCTTTGTTTACTGTTTATATTTTCCTGATTAGATTAAGATTTTGTTTCTTTGTTATCGATTGTATTTTTATGATAGAAGTTTGGCAATTTCTCTCACCAAATCATTTAAGATAGACATGCAGTCAACATAAAATTTAAAACCTAACATTGTTCTTGATTTGACTTGCTTATGGACATAGAAATTATATATTTGCATTTAGATATTCGGAAGGTCTTTTTTGTGTTTTATTTAAGTTTTCGAAATGACCAGAGTTATGAGTTCTGAATTTTTATATTTAGAATTTTTATATTTAGAATGATGTGTTGTAAATGTTGTTGATGATTGAGATTTAAA
This sequence comes from Phaseolus vulgaris, assembly GCF_051622355.1. Lineage (NCBI taxonomy): Eukaryota > Viridiplantae > Streptophyta > Magnoliopsida > Fabales > Fabaceae > Phaseolus > Phaseolus vulgaris. Next base: position 2,725,855 of record NC_143501.1, on the reverse strand, counting down.
CTTATGTTTGTTTACGGATCTTGATATTTGGAAGGCCATTTATGTTATGTTGTTTAGGTAAATTTCTTGATGACAAAATCCGAATATGATATATATTTGTTTACGGATCTTGATATTTGGAAGGTCATTTATGTTATGTTGTTTAGGTAAATTTCTTGATGACAAAATCCGAATATGATATATATTAGTTTTGGAGTTGCATATTCATGTTTCATGTCTGTGTTGGTTGTGGATTTGAATTCATCTGGTTTAAGAAAATCAACCTACAAGTTTTGAGCTAATTTTCTAACAATAATCATGATGACTTTTGTTAGCATCAAGTGGGTTTCACAAGTTAATTTTAGATTGGTTTTTGTTGGAAATTGACCTCAAAAGGATCTGTTTTTGTCTGTGCTCCCTGAGATGAAATCATGTCTGTGTTGTCTCTTGTATTGTTGAGTGGTTTGCTTTGGAGTTTACATGGATTTGTGAATAAATTGTAATTTAATTTGAATTCTTTATTCCTTAAGGATACATGATATTATGTGTTCCAATGTTCTGAACAAATTTAACAATCATACAAAATATTCACTCTTTTAAATGTTAATTTACTAAAAATATTAAAATAATAGATAAAACTAAAAACCGATGGATAACTATATATTTTAAAATTATAATATAATGTTTTTATTATGAATACTGCTACATATATAATTTATCACTAATTTCTCATATTCTAAATATTAGTTATGTCAATAGAACGTGAATACAATATTATGTGTATAATTATTTTGTTATTATTAGTAAACTCAAACAACTCAATTCATTTTTTTTTCTATTTTATTACTAATATGTTTTAGATTATATACAAGATATTTTCATCTTGTTAAAAATATTAATTAATCATTGAAATAATTGATATCTCAAACTTTGAGTTTTTTTTTCAATAATAACTAATATAATAACATTTTTCTAAGTTTGTTTTTTTTAAATTCATCATTTTTTTATAGCTCAAAGCTTATCAAAAATCAAAATAATATTATTTTATTTTTTAAAATGGAAGTTAATGAAAAATTGTGTTTAAAAAATTAAGTTACTGATACATTTTAAAGAATTATTATGGTGTTTTATTTGAAGACATAAATGAAAAAAAAGAAGAAGAAAGAAAACTATTAATGTGGGAGTAAATGAGTTGGTGAATAGTTTAAGAAAAAAAAAGAGAAAATATATACAGTAGAAAATTCAAAATGAGGTAGACATCACCAAATTAAAATCAACATTACAATGAATCAATTAAATATATTTTTTTTAAAATTTATTCATTGAAAAAAGGTATTTAAGAGCTTAATACTATACAATTGGTGCATAAATTACTAAAACCATGCTAAGATACTCGAAATAATAGTTAAAATTTATTATGGAATGCTCTAGTGAAAAGATTATTGAATTAATTATAGAATTAATCTTTGAAACACTTTGAATTATATTTATCTTTATGGAATGAGAATTTTGTAGTATATTATAATTAATTGTGGAATGCTTTATTTGTAAGATTGTTCAAATTATTCTATAATTGATTTTCTAGAATATCCCCTAATATTTTGCTTAAGAGTAATAAATGAGTTTTTTTAAGAACTTAGTTTCTAAAAGTTCAATGAGTTATGATTCTAATTTTTTAAAATTGATTACTTTTTACTACTACTCATGCATCAATGGTACATTTTAATTACCATCTGTTAATGTTTGTGATGTAAAAATTCAGTATTGAACATTATTAAAAAAATTAATATCTATAAAGCAAATTATATTTATGCATTTTAAAATAATATTAGAGCAAAAAATAGTGATTTTAAGGATGTTAGTATTTTTTTTGATTAATTTTGAATTTTTTGAGTGATATTTGTTTTTAATATTTTATATTCTTGTCAATTTATATTTAATAACTTCAATACGAGATTTTAAAAGAATTCTTTAAATACATGTATTTTTGAAAGAATGCTTTATTCTTTTTGCTTAAATAACTTGGTGGTTGAGGTCACTTAACCATGGTTAAGAGTTCCAGTTCAAATTCCTAACCATGGTCACCCGCCAAACCTAACATTAACCCAACCCTTTCACTTTCTCTGTTTTGTATAAATACCCATTTCATTTCCTCAGCTTCTCCTTCTCACCCTCGTCGCATTTTCGAAGCGACGTGAGCTTCTGCGACCCGAAACCCGAACCCGATTTCGCGTTCGAATCTCAGAGAGAGAAACCGCCGTAGCTCGCGGAATCGACGGTCACTTCTCGCTCTTCAATCGGTATGACAAGATTCGATTCGTTTCGTATTTTTTTTTCACTTCAAATTTTCTAGGTCAATTTCGTGCGTTACATGCAGCATTCCGTAATCGACCAGATCTGAGTTTGAAAACGCAGGTTGTGCTTGTTCAGGAACTCTGCAGTTGCTTTCGATAGATTTTTTTTGGATTCGATTTTATTTTTACAGCTTCGGAGTTTTACCTTTAGGGTTTGTTTTGGTTTGTGGTGAGAATTATTAGCTGTAAATGATATTCGGTGAAGACTAGGGTTTGTTAACTTGTTGTGTTGAACATTCGAAATTCGCTGGGATTGCGAGATTTAGGTTTTCGGATAACTGTTTGATTTGGTTAATAAATGAAATGTGGTATTCAAATGTTGTAGATTTTGCTAAATGCGTGGTCACGGTTAAAGCAAAGGCTATCGCTCTTGTAGTTTTTATTGTTATTATATTTTAATATTTTAATTGGGAGTTATCCGTAGCTGGTTTTATTATTTATATTTTCTGGATAGCTTATTACTGATTTGTTGTATTGTTTTGTGATGTTAGAATTGTATTGCGGGTTTTCCTTGCTATGGCTGCCACAGCAACTGCCTCTTCAATGGGTCCGCGGTATGCACCACCAGATCCGACCCTCCCTAAACCATGGAAGGGACTTGTGGATGGCAAGACTGGGTATCTTTACTATTGGAATCCCGAGACCAATGTCACCCAGTATGAGAGGCCATCGACCTCAGCTGCCCTGCCAAAGTCTTCTTCAGTGCCTAGCTCTTCTGTCCAGGTTCAACATGTGTCTCAAGGGTCGCAACGTGGTCATAGTCCTGATTTCAGTGATAGGTATGATAGAAATGGCAGTGGTGGGTCTAATGAAGCTGGATCACGGAATAATCAGGTATTGACACCTAACTTTATTGTTGCTTTTTAACAATTTATAATTTAGTTAGTGGCTAGTTGCATATGGTTTTTTAGTTGCTGGTGCATATAGTTTCAACGTGGCCTACGACATAGAATTTTTTTTTTATTTGTAGCTAATTGCATAAAGTTTTCTACAAACTGGTTGTGGTCTTGTAACGGTGACATTTAAGCAACTTTTGGATTCATTTGAAATCACTGATTATGGTATCCATATGAAGATGAGTTCAACTGGGGAATGGGGCGAATCCATTATGTGTTCTATTGTACTTAGACAATAAGTGCATGAATTGAACATTTTATTCCGCGTTTTTCCTAATGAATACATTTTGTTGGTAGAGAAGGAAAAAGATTGTGATGCTTGAAAATAAACTCTTTATTTTTCTCGATCATAGTTTGTTTGTGGGGCTCATCCTTTATGTCTTTCATCATGTGTTAGAGTTCCAAAGGTGGAAGTTACAGTTCTCATAGTTTGCCAACTGGAACAAATGCTGCTGCCAATGTTAACTATCCTGTCAAAGGTCATGGGGCATCGGAAGCTGCAGCTGTACTATCTCCCGAGTCTTATCGAAGTCGACATGAAATAACTGTGACTGTAAGTATATATTTTATAGTTTCATAGCAAATAATTTTGTCACATTTACTGTTTCATGATTTGTACATTTGCATATTTTATTATTGTTACTATAATTGACTTTACTTCGGCGACGCAAGACACAAGTTTTTAATTAAATGTTTAAATTATGTTTGGAAAATTATATATAATTGAACGCTATTTACTACTTTTGGATTTTGTTTCAATTACAGTAAAATTGAAGGTCTTTTGTATTTTTTCTAGGGAGACAACGTTCCTCCACCTCTTGCATCATTTGGGTCTACAGGCTTTCCACCGGAGCTTCTGAGAGAGGTATCAAATTCTGTTTAGTTTTGTTATTTTCTCATCTATCTTCAGTAGTGGCAGTTAGGCGGGTACCCAGCTTCCATAGGTATCTGACCCAATTTTTCCTTGTGCAAGTATCTGATTCCTGAAGCTCCAATTTCTAAGTTTCAGGCTCATAATTTTTTTGCCATCTTTACTTTTTTGTCGTAGGTGCGATATTTGCTCCTGGGGAGGAGCTAATGTCGTACGGTGTGGTGCCCTCTTTTGTGGGGCTAGCATTTAGTTTGGACTTTGGAGCGCCCTTTATGGTGGACCAAGTTTTTGGAAGGGCTTTCCGAATCATCCAAGTTCGTGGCTGGGACTACTGTTGGTCATGATTCAGTCTGCCACTTGGTCTGTACGGAAGAAGAGGCCTCCTCATGCGCTACCTTGCATCAGCAAGCATTGGTGGCTTGCATATGAGGGATGATGCTTCTTCCGGCATTAACTCCTCAATTAGTTACAAAGAAAACCAATCTCCTGGATTTTCCTTTTTTTAGGTACAAAATGCTGGTTTCGCAGCCCCAACTCCAATTCAGGCACAGTCATGGCCCATTGCTCTTCAAAGTAGAGATATAGTTGCCATTGCAAAAACAGGTTCAGGAAAAACCTTGGGATATTTAATTCCTGCATTTATTCACCTCAAGCGCTGTGGTAATAACTCCAAAATGGGCCCCACTGCATTGGTTCTTTCACCAACAAGAGAGTTGGCAACACAAATACAAGATGAGGCTGTGAAGTTTGGGAAATCGTCGAGAATTTCTTGCGCAGTAAGTATTTATTCTCATTTTTATCACATTATTTTTCTTTTACTTGCAAGCATCAGCATGAAAAACCATTTAAAATTATTGTTTCACTCAAATTTGAGAATGTGAAACAAATATTGCCTGTAGTAGTATCCTTTATTGGATTTCCTGCTATAATGGTTTTCATGTTTCCTCATTATGTTCTGCTAACTGGCTGTGTCATTTCATCTTATATATTTCATGTAAGCAAACATACACAGTAGTTGTGGGATTCATAATCTTTGAACACAAATAGTTTTCCCTTATAAAAATAAGGAAACGATGTGTCTTGAGTAATATTAGTGTGTAGTTTTTTCCGCATGGGTGGTGTCTGTTCAATTGTCCAAGTTGACAAAAATGTTTTTTTTTTATTACTTGCGAAATTAGTAGTGTAGGAAACGTGTTGGTTGTCTGAAACATGTATGCCACTGACTTATAGCAGGAATATCTAGAAAATAAACTGTTTGCATTTGCTGCTATATATTTACACCCTTTTTTGCTAGTGTTTGTATGGAGGAGCACCGAAGGGTCCTCAACTCAGAGACATTGACCGTGGAGCAGATATTGTAGTAGCCACACCTGGTCGCTTGAATGATATTCTTGAGATGAGAAGAATTAGTCTTCAGCAGGTCTCTTATCTGGTACTAGATGAGGCAGACCGGATGCTGGATATGGGTTTCGAACCTCAAATTAGGAAAATTGTTAATGAGGTGCCTAATCGCAGGCAAACACTCATGTATACTGCGACATGGCCAAAGGAGGTTAGGAAAATTGCAGCTGATCTACTGGTCAAACCTGTCCAGGTGAACATTGGCAATGTAGACGAGCTTGTTGCCAACAAGTCCATTACTCAGGTTTGCTTTCTGCTACTAATACATTTGGGTGCAATGTTTTTTTTCTTGCTTGTATATTTGATAACCTTTTCATTTTTATGCTGTTTTTCTGTTAGGTAGTGTATTGTGTTAATGATCACTTTAAACTTTCTAATTGATGTTGTCTGGTATTATGTCAGCATATTGAAGTATTGCCCCTGATGGAGAAACAGAGACGTCTGGAACATATTTTACGTTCACAGGATCAAGGATCAAAGATAATTATTTTTTGTTCTACCAAGAAAATGTGTGATCAACTTGCTCGTAATTTGACACGTCAGTTTGGAGCTGCTGCTATACATGGGGATAAATCCCAGGCTGAGAGGGATCATGTGTTGAGTCAGTTCCGAACTGGGAGGTCACCTGTTCTTGTAGCTACAGATGTTGCTGCACGGGGACTTGATATCAAGGACATTAGGTTGTTAATTCTTACTTTTATTATAATTTTTTCTTATTCTGGGGCCCATAAAATATGAAAATGTGTTCTTTATCCACTGTGGTGATCATAGTATTTGACAATGTCCATAAATATTTTGCAGGGTGGTTGTCAATTATGACTTCCCCACAGGGGTTGAAGACTATGTTCATAGGATTGGAAGGACTGGGAGAGCTGGAGCCACTGGGCTAGCTTACACTTTCTTTGGTGACCAGGATGCAAAATATGCTTCAGATCTCATCAAAGTTTTGGAAGGTGCAGACCAGAAAGTTCCTCCAGAACTTCGTGATATGTCGTTACGTGGTGGCGGTGGGATGGGAAGATCCAGACGATGGGGTTCTGGTGGAAGAGGTGGACGTGGTGATTCTGGATATGGTGGAAGGAATAATGACTCAGGATACGGTGGAAGGGGTGACTATGGAGGATATGGTGGAAGAGGTAGTGATTCAAATTATGGAGGTAGGGGGAATGCTTCTGGCAGAGGAGGCCGTGGTTTTGACTATGACTCTCAAAGGTTTGTTTCGGTCATTATTAATGATATTTGATTATGTGAAAATATTTTCTAAATTCACTTTTCCAGAGAATTATGGTTTTTTTAGAAGGATTCTTAATGCTGATGTTTGTTTTGTGTTGATAGGAATGATCGGGGTGGGAGTCCAGAGAAGGGATCTAGATGGAGTGATCGGTACAAAGGCGTGAACCGTGAACGTAGTCGTAGCCCTGACAGGGCCGCATTACCTCAACATTCCCAAAGCAGCTTTCACAAGTCAATGATGGAACGTGGTGGATGGGGTGGTGATAGTGATCGCAATAAGAACAGCTCTAATAATAGAGATCGAAGCCGCAGTCCTAGCCCCTATAGACAGGAGAGGAGCCAACGATCCCCAGTTCAGAGTTTTCATCGATCCATGATGGGATCCCCACGGCAACGTCCACGCAGTCCTAGGTCTAACAATACTCCTTCAAAAGACTGGTACAATGGAGAGGTGGAGGAAGGCATGATTCCAGAGGAAGAAGGAATCATAGGTCCCCAGGCTCAGGGTGGTGGCGGCGATTAGGAACCATTTCCACAACATATATATCTTTAGCTTGTTTTGTTTTGGTCTACTACGAGCATTCTTGGTTCAACATGGACTATTTAGGATCTCATCATACTAATATTCATGGCTAAATGTATATTTTGAGGGGCTTTGTAGAAGCCTACCTGCAAATCTGGCATAGATGAACCTTCTGCCTTTTTTTCTTATTTTCTCAAACTCCTCTTCTTTCTCCTACACTCAGATCAGATCAGAACAGATATTTTAGATACTAAAATTTAAATGTTGTATTTTTCCGCCTAATCGAGTGGCACCATGCTCTTGTTCAGCAAAACCTTGATTTATGTTTTTTTCTCTCTTTATAAGTTCTAAATAGTCCCTCTACCTTGTTTTTATAGTCCCACTCTGATCTCTACATTTTCGTTTTCCTAAGGTGTCACTATAGTATGAGAAGATAAAAGAAAGGGAGTAGTAGTGATAGGTAAAACAATAAGAGAGCTAAAAGTAATCCTCAGCAGTGAAAGGAAATCACAAACTAAGTTTTACAATTGAACCCTTCCGTGTCTTACACCAATCATCAATTTTTTCATAGAAAAGTTCAACACAGTGTTTATATTCTTGTTTTATTTATTATTAGAAAGGTGATTATATTTTTAAAATATTATTTATTTTCCAAGATTTTTTTTATTAGAAGATTATGAATTAAATATTGTTTATTAATCTTTCTCTGTAATTTAATTGTAAACATAACAAATCGGATTGATTGTTTGAGATTTAAAAACTTAACAAATTTTCTCTATTTCTATCCCTTTTTATTTTGTACCTTATTCTTTTGATTTTAGGACATTGATTGTAATATTTAAACATATTTTTAAACTCGAATATATAGATCTTAACATATCACTATATAATTTTTTCATTTAAAATTTCTTTTAGTACATCTCTATAATGAATCTAAAAGTTACTGCCTTAGGTAGTTCTTAGCTATTATCATACAAAAAATAACTCATTCCATTATAATTTTATAATATTTTTATAACATAATTAATATGATATCTCACATTCAATTTTTTTTTTTTATATATTATATAGAATTTAATTTATATATACATGTACAAAATATGTTGAATGAAATTGTCACCCATTATACTTTATTTCTGGTTCTGTCAATGATATTGTAAGACCTCTTTACATAAAATCCTTTTTATTTTTTAGCTAAGAGTGCTAAACAAATTGGTAGATTAAAAACTCTTCTTTTAGATTAATTGGTTTATTTATTTAATTAAATATAAATAATAATTTGTCATGAATATTATTATATTATTACATTTGTAATAATGTAATGCAATTATATTATTTTTGTTTTTCTTAATTATAAAGTGTGTTAACTTATACTAAGATACAAATGGGTTAAATTATTGAAATATTAATGTATGTATTTACACTATGAGAGGTGTTACATATGGTCGATCATATTCTTAAAGTCTTTAATTTTTTTTTTACATATTTTTCATCTATTAACTTTAATATTCTGTAACTTTATTCAGTTGAGTTGAATATGATAGAGTGAGACTGCAAGAAGAAAACTCATAATATTTCTAATATTGATGTTTATTTTTAAAACTTGTCGTTTCAAAATAAATAAACAAATAAATAATAACTGATACGCTAATTTGGAAAATGAAAAAGAATACCAAGGGTTTTTATTTTCTCTTCCTTTATGATATCTGACTTAAGAATTTTCAATTTGCTGCAATTCCTCGTTGAAGCATTTTTGGTATTGAAGCGTTTTGGTAATAGTTTGCGATTCTCCTTCAATTGGTTTATGCGTTCATTCTTCGATTCTCCATGTGATGTGTTGTTGTTCTTAGGTAAACCCTAATCGACGAAGGAGCTTCCGATTCGCGAGGATTTTCCTTCAATCGGGCTGGTAATTGCTTAAGATTATGCACAAATTGCGAATTTGTTTTTGTTTTACTTTTGATTTTGAAGAATGTGCTCCTGTGATTTGCATATGGTGGTGTGATGTTTTAGTCAATGCATAAAATAATCAAGAATGATTGAGCTTAATCATTCAATGAAAGAATCTCAGTTTTAGGTTCTGTTCTTCTCCTGCTTTGTAATGCTGGTTGCATTGAAATTGCCACGAAAAAAAATCGAGTTAGTGATGAAAGACATAATCAAATGTAACTTGTTCAACTACAAACCTATATCAGAAGAGTGAAGTTTTTTTCTTCTTCTGTACAGTGGTCTCATTGATGTTAGAATCTATGACATGCATGCTATATGTCAGAAGAGTGAGGTTAGATGTGTAAGGTTTAGTCTATAAATAAGAGTATTATAACTTAGCATTATGTTAATAGAGTTACTAGAATTGTATTTAGAGAGTTGTTAGCTTATAAGAAAGAAGTATAGCAAACCTTGTTTATGGTGAAAGTTGTAATTCGAAAATCATCTTGCTTATGGTTCCAGCCAAGAGGGTTGATGTTTCAATTTGATTGCCTTTTATTCCTCTCCGGAAAATTGTATTAATTAATTTATGATTTATTTTTGTGTGGTTATTGAATTGTATTTATGGAATTTCACATCCACAGGGGCAGGGGCAGTGGCAGAGAGTGGGAAGAAATTTTGAGTGGAAGAAGAAAGAGGTAATAAATACCTAGAATTAGATGCTGTGATCATATAATATATTAACTAAATATATTAACTAAATATGATTTTTCATTATTGCAAAATTCAGTTGCAGCTACTAAAACGTAATATAATCTTCACTCATTCTAAGATGGACATTGATGATGATTTCACATTTTGTCAGGTAACAGGCATGAATGCTATTTTGTTTTTTACGCACTTATACCCTTAAATCGTTCTCTTTATGATGGTTCACGTATCAAACGTAATTGATACCGTGTGTTTACAGGTTGGTGCACCTGTTGATCTTGAAACGAACAAGCTTGCTTCAGATGTTGCTGATATTTCCATTAAAGAATCTTCAAATGCAACTAGTACTGGTCAGGATGGTTTATCCAATGGTTCCAACTCTAAGGAGGCGATTGTTGGTTCTTTGTCTTTCACCGTTACTAACACAACTTCAAGTCAGCCAAATGAATCCAGTCAATCCGCCCCAAAATTCGTACCAAGTAAGGCTAAGGAACTGTCGTCGAAGTTGCCAGAAGAGAAGAATTCTACTAAGAAGCCGACGGTTCGGGCCAAAGTTCCCTTTGAAAAAGGCTATAGTCAAATGGACTGGCTCAAGCTCACCCGGACTCATCCAGATCTTGCGGGTTCTCATACTGAATTTTTTGTTATTAGTTTCAAGAATAAGATGATGCAATTTCTCAACTTGATCTATGTTGTGCCAGGTTTGAAAGGGCAATCAAACAAGAGACTTATTTCTATTGACGAAGTTAGAAAACACAAAACAGAGGGTGACATGTGGACTGTATTAAAAGGCCGTGTTTACAATATATCTCCATATATGAAGTTTCACCCTGGAGGTACAGCTATCAACTCAATCAGCAAGTTCACTTTTATCCTTTATAGTTCCTATTACCGGTTTCATTAAAACTAAATTTTCTTAAAAAGATGTTAATATTAGCTGAGAGTCATATTGTTACAAAATGGGAAAATCTTGCAGGTGTTGATATGTTGATGAAGGCAGTAGGAAAAGATTGCACATCTTTATTCAGTATCCTTTCTGTGATTCAATAAGTTTGTGAGCGTCCTTCATTTCTGTCTCTTACTCTTTTAATTTAATATTACCATTGGATAAAATTTCACTTTCTTTTCATTCAGATGTTGATTTTTCTCTGTGAACTGTTCTGTGTGTATGCATTGCACTGGACATGTTAGTCATCCACGATAAATGCTTCTAACATGAGAAATATTATGGTTGATGATGAATTTGTAGGAGGTGATCTTAATTTCCTAAATGCTAAGAATCCCATTTAAAAGATATTTGGGCGTTGAGATAGTAATACAAAATATTCCAAGATTTTTGTACCTGTCAATATCATTACAACATTTGGTTCTTAAATGTTTTTGTATATCATTCTCAAGTAAGTCTTATATAGGTTTTTACGTACTTGCAAGGGCGATTATGTCATTCCTATTATATGTGGTTATTCCTGTTTGTTTGTTTGTTTATGCCTATGCTATGTTTTAAGTAGCTGCTCTGCTCCCTGCCCTGGACATGTTCATCTGTTCCCAATAATGCACAAAGTTTCTGTTTTCTTTGGATTACTTTCGCCCTTTTCCTTAATTTTTGAATCAGATAAATACCATGCTTGGGTTAATGCTGAATTCTTATTGGAGAAATGCGTTGTGGGTACCTTAGATGAGAGTCAGTGAAAATGATTTCATTATAAGAATGAATAAATATACAAAGATAGCCCTGGCTCTAGTCCATTATACCTCTTCATGGCCCTCCCTATGTACCAATCAGGGGCACATAAAAAATAAATTCTGTAGGTATTATTATTGGAAAGCTGCCTCAATTGCGGTCTAGGGGAACCACATTAAGGAGACTTTCCAACAGGTATATGTGTTTCCGTTTAAAGATCTCACAGGGACATTGTTCTACAATTTGAATGATTACAATTTATGTAAACTAGAAATTTTTATTAACAATGTAACATTTCATTCCTGATTGATTACTCTATTCATTTACATGAAAGTCAAAGCTCAAGGGTAAGGTGGTAGGTATTCTCTATTTGATGCATTTCCAATTTTTTGGATGATTGCATTTCTAGTACCTTTAGATTAAGGAGACTGTAGCATATATCTCCATTCATGCCAGTGAGTGTCTTTTGGCTTGAAGGTGAGTCACACACTGATAACTTATCCGAGAGAGGATATAAAGCTTTAGATGGGTCATGATGTGGCTTCTCAAACTTTAGCTGCTGGAAGGCAAATTCTTCCTACACCCAATCTTTTTGAACCTACACCCTACATAGTTTTAAATTTCTGAAAATGCCCTTCATTCTGGAAATGAAAATCTGGAATTGGAAATAATACATTCCAGAAAAGTAGATCCGGAAGAGATTATTGTGTTCTGGAAATATAAATTCAGAAACAAAAATCAAGATCCCATTCTAGATAAAAAAATCCACAATACAAAAGATTTGTTCCCAAAAAAAATATCCAGAAACATATTCTGGAAAAAGGGGTCTGGAATGTTTTGATATGTACCCCCATTTTATTTAAGGGCATCTTTTCATACTATAATTGGGTGCAGTAATATGGTGCAGGAAGTAATTGCCCTGCTGGAATACCCCTTGAACTTCTGGATTTTCCAGTTATTTTTGACATGATTACTTAACGGGTTTGATTTCTGTTTTAAAAAAAAATTAGTTTGTAAAATGTATCTAAGCATTACTTAAACAATTAGTAGAGTATGAAACTCAGGGATATTGAATAAGATTATATAACAAAAGATGAGAAAATGCTTTGGCTGTATCTATCTTTTTTTTTTGTAAGTCACATTTTAAAATGTTTCTTCTAGTTTAAGAGATTTTGGATGAACAATTCATCAGTGAGTAGTGTAACTGTTTCAAAAAACAAAAAAGTAAGGAGAGAATAAAATAAACCTTGAGAATTCTGATTAGTTAGTGCCAGCTATATAGAGTCAATTTTAGAAATGATGTTATTTTAATATAAGTTATTATTTAAACATAATTTATATTATATCCTATAACTATTTAATTTATTATCTTTTATGCACCAATCGCAGGATAAGATTATAGCTTATCCTATCATGTTTCACATTATATCCCATTATATCATATACCCATAGCTTTTAAGATTTTTTTTTACGGAAATAAAAATTGTCATAGATTGTCTTTTTCTTGGTAAAACAGCTATACTTTTATTTAACTTTTTTATGCATATATAAAAACTAATTAAATATTAGGTAAAAAGTTATACTCTCTCCAATTCATTTCATATGCTGTTTAAGGTTTTTTCACACATCAAGAAAAGTATTTAATTAAAATATATTTACACTCTTCTCTATTAGTATTTGTTACGCATTTTAACATTTGTTACGTTTTTTTTTTCAGTAAGTGCACTTGGTATACATGCATCAATAATATCTTCTCTCACTTTGACAATAAATGAATTTATATTAGTGTAAATATTTGTGATTATTGCATTGAAAGAATCCATTTAAAAAATTATCAAAAAAGTTTAAGCACAACTAAATAGATTACTTTTCAAAGTTGCAGAAAAAATTCAAATTTTTTGTCAGTTAAAGTATACACATGTATTTTCTTCTAATAATAAATGCCTCTTCAGTTTTAAAACTTCAATATTTATTTCATCACTTCATTTTAATATACAAAGGCTTCACATTTAATTTGTTATTAAATTTTAACATACAATGACTTCATAATAAATATTGTATTATGTGTATTTACTATTTCTTTGGATATTTTGTAATAGGAAAATCAGGTTTAGGGTTTCTCACATTTTTCGTGAAAGGAATGCATGTATTGATAAACTTGCTAATTTAAGTTTTATTCATAGAGAGTATTTTCATTGTTATGAGTTTTGGTCTAGTTTCCTCATATTTTCTTGTATAGTGACTTGAGCATCCCAACCACATGTCACATGCTAGCACATATTCAAGACACATGCACAACACCTTTGCCATGCTTAAGTGTTCCACACAAAGCTTGAGTCACAAGTCATATTGTTTGAGATTTGTCACTATTAGAAAATTGTTGAATAATGACCGAAATCAGTGATCGAAAAATGTGGTTACCATCAGTGACCAAATCAATGTGACCATAAATTATTTTTATGATTTAATGACTAAAATAATGACTAGATTTTTAGTAATAGAAAATTTGTCACCAAATCGATCACAGAAAATCAGTCACAAAATCGATCACAGAAAATCAATCACAAAATTGGCACCAAATCATTTACAATTGGTCATAGAAATCAATTACAAAATCGGTTATAAAATCAGTCACAAAATCGGTCACAAAAAATCAGTAACAAAATTAGTGACTATACTAAATTTTTATTCTCCAACAATTTATGTATATTCTTCTCTTCCAATTTTTACACTCATATTAACATTGTTAATAATGTTATTATTAATACAATTAACATATTATTACAATAATAATGATATTATTATTAATAATAATATTAATATCAACATTAATAATGTTAATAAATATAATAGTAATGTTAGCATTAATAGTATTAATAAATATAATAGTAATAATGTTAGCATTAATAATATTAATAAATATAATAATAACAAGTAGTAATAATAATTAATATTAATTTTAATAATAACATTATTATTAATGATACGATTATTAATATTATTATTATATTTAATAGTAGTGTCTGAAGTGTTCGCTTCGGTGCAAATAAATGTATGGTCTTGGATTTATACAAAGTCTCGTTCTGCTTATTTCCCTTATTCTAGTTGGGTTTTAAATCATTTGGCTTGTATGAGGCTGATTCATTAACATTGGTTAGTGTTGGTATGGTTATCCCTTTGCTAATTTGGTAGGCGTTCTAATAGGAGACTGGTGTCAAGTATTTCTGTATAAGGGTTGGACCACCCCTGAAGTGGTTCCTATTTATTTATTTATTTTATTGTTGATAAAAAAAATGATTATTAATATTATTATTATTAATATTAAAAAGAATTATAATCAAGATCACTAAATGTCTTTTAATATAATTGTTACATACTCTTGACTCAAGTGGACCTAAGTTGAACTCCTTCCTATAGGAAAATGTTAATACACTACTATTAAATCTTTAAATAGAAACTTATTTTAGTTATCTATAATAGAAACTAATGTAGCTTTTTCTAACCTATTACCATGCATTTTACCAACTTCTTTAAGTTAAAATAATTAAAAAGTGAACATTTAACTTTAATTTTAGATATTTGAAAATTTTTTAGTTTATAAAATAGTATCTAATTTAGTTAATATAATAACTAATTATTTTTTTTTCTAAAATTAACTTTTATTTAATAATTTTATTATAGTAAACTATCTAAACATAATACTATAGAACACAATATAATATTCAAATTGTAAATAGTTTATAGTTTGTAAGTTGTCTCATAACAAATATCAAGAAATAAATTTTAATTATCAAATTAAAATAAATAAAATTAATATATTCATTTGATAGTAAATACAATTACACCAAACTTTTGTAATAGCAATAAAAAATTATAAAAAAAGAAATTATACTAAAATATTTGATCTAGATGTTTAGAGGTTACTCAAAGCAACTTTTTTATTGGAGTGGTCTCACATAATATTCTAAAATTACTTCAAAAAAATTCAATTACTTTTTATAAAATTGTGAATTATTTAAAATTACTTAGCATTTCTTTTATTAATTAAAACAAAATTGAGTACAAGTTATTTAGATGTGGTATACTAAAAACCACATTACATTTTCCAATACCAGAAGTTGCTTCTATTAATTATGTTTTATTAATCAAGTTTCTTTCAATACTTTTATTTAATGATCATATATACCTTCTAAAAGAGGTTTGATACTTCATTTGTCCAATATTTTGTCATGCATTACCATAATCAAAATCTAAATTTTTCTTAAAAAGTTTAAACATCATTCAAGACTAATTTAATCCTAACAAATTTGATGAAAAAAAGGTAAAATTATAATCCTTGAGAGTGCACAATTTCTTAGATATTAAAGATCATACCTATAATTATAAATTTATTTTTTATTTTAATAATTTCTTACCAGCTTAAATTAACTTCTCAATAAAATGTTAAACTTGATAACTTGCATAATTAAATAAAATGGGGAGGTTAAGCATTTTTATGCATATATATTAATTGCTAAATTAATTTTAAACTTGACAATGAATATTTTTATTAATTATGAGGAAAGCTATTTAATATTTTAATAAAGATGATTTTTGTTTGAAGAAATACTACTATGGCTTCAACCCAGCCCATAGTTCCAACTTGCAAACAAAGTGCTAGAAGAGACAAAAGATGCAATTAAAGAGTTTATTTTAATTTGATTTACATTATAAAAAAATTATTAAATAAAAACCAATTTTTAAACATAAAAAATAATTAATTATTATATTAAATAAATTAAATATTAATTTAAAGACTAAAAAATCATTAATATCTATAATATTTTTTATTATTAATAAAATATATAAACTAGTTTTTAAATTAGTATCTACTTCACTACCAATATTTTAGTTATTAATTAATTCATATTCTAAAGTTAGTAGCTATAAACCATCATAGCTAATTGAATATCAATTTAGAAACTAGTTTATAAATTTTATTAATAATATAAACTATTGTAAATACCAATAATTTTTTTAGTCTTCAAAATATTAATTAAATTAGATATTATTTTATAAACTTAAAAAATTATTAATATTTAAAATAATTTCTATTTATTAATAAATACTTTCTAAATTGATATCTAATTAACTACCATCACTACATTTCTCCTTATCACAAATGCTTTATCCATTCCACCTCTCTTAAATCTCCCTTGAATATATACTTCAAAATAATTTTTTATATCTAGTTTCATTTTCTCCCAAAAGAAAACTTTATTATGTAAAATAAGAGGAAAAATTATTTGTCTATGTCTCAAGTCTGTTTGACTTCTACTTTAAGAAAATATATATAAAAAAAAGAAAAAAAATATGTATATATGTTATACAAATCTCTTATCAACTAGTAATATAATAAAATGGTTTAAATATAATCATACCATAAGGTTAAGTTAAACATAAAATGTGTTTTACTAATATATAGTAAATACTATATAATATATTTTTATTTATATATAATCTTTTAAATAATACACAACTAATTTTTCAATTTACTAGAAAAATAACACAAAGTTATACGTAAAAAAATATATCTCAAAATAAATAAAGGAGTTGAATTGTCATGATACTTATATTTGTTTTTCTATGGTTGTTAAACTTTTTTTTCTCATTTTACCTACCTTTATCTTTACCTCATTACATCATTTGTGAAGTTTTCTTGATCTTAGGTTGCATGTTTTTCAATTGTTGTGAACACTAGAGTCTTGCTAATCGCATGATAGTGTTTATCTGTATGAGTGCTTAGTGTAAATACAAACCTAAAACACTTGACAGTTAAAGAGTGTCTAGTGAAACACTACAAGAAAATTATTAAATAGAAACTAATTTTAGAGACCAAAATAATTAGTTACTATTTGTCTAAATTAGATATCATTTTATAAACTAAAAAAATTATTGGTATCTAAAGTAGTTTATATTATTAATAAAAATTTATAAAATAGTTTCTAAATTGGTATCTAACCATTAACTATCAAGGTTTTAGCTACTTACTACTTTATATTATAAATTAATCTCTATTAGTTTTTTAAAGACTAATTTATAATATAAAATATTAGTAGCTAAAACTTTGGTAGCTAATTTAGATATAAATTTAAAAAACTAATGGTTGGTGTCTTTAAAAAACTAATAGAGATTAATTTATAATATAAAGTAGTAAGTAGCTAATGGTTAGATACCAATTTAGAAACCATTTTATAATTTTTTTATTAACAATAGAAACTACTTTAGATACAAATATTTTTTAGTCTCTAAAATAATATCTAATTTAATTAATATAATGACTAGTTATTTTTTGTCTCTAAATTTGATTGCTATTTAATGATTTTTTTTATAGTGAAAGTTGTGTTATTCTTGATTCATCCTTAGATTTTAATTACCATTTTGTGTGTTAAAATATAGAAATTTTCATTCACATTTGTCTAAATTATTTGATTTCTTGAAATTATATCATGCTAGTCATTATGCATTTTTAGGATATGCGATAAATTTTGTCATTCACTTACACTTTGATTTACTATAAAGTGTTTTGCCGCAAAAATATAAGTGTAAGAAGGACTATAATAATAAATAAATCCACTATTTTAATTAAAATTCATCTAATTGAATTTCCTTTCGAGAAGAAGAAAAAGAATAAATATTGTCGTTTTCCGAGAAAAAAAAAGGAAGAAATAATGTCGTCTTCTGAGTTTTCTGAGTAACGGTAGCGCAAATCAGAACTTCAATAATTACATTAATCACAATAATCTCTCTCCTCCTCTCTCCCTCTCTCTATCTATATATTTCCCTTGTTTATGCATAGTTTCAAGTAAAGTAGCTAGTTTCTCTAGAAAACCTTGTTTGATTCACAAAAATTTCTGAGTCCACCATGTTCCACCAAACCAAAACCTTCCACCTTTTTCATTTCCACCCCATGAACATGGCTACTTGCATCCCTATCTCTACCATGGAGGGTCTTTCCAACCCTACCACCCCTCTTGGGATATCCACCCCTTGTGGTGGAGGATCTTCCCTCATAGGCTTTGCTATTGATTGCCATGCCCATCCTTTGACTTTGGAACTAAACAAAACAATGATGGATGCTTTGCATGGCTACCAAAATAACACACTCATATGTGAATTAATTCATCCACCTCTAGCTTCATTTTCCATATCATCACCATTTCCATTTTCACTCTTTAATAACTGTGAATTAATGGTGACAAGTGATGGTCAATGGAACTCTAATCAAAAGGAAAAAAATGATACCATAATCAAAGGGCAATATTGGACTCCTGAAGAAGATAGGTGTGTGATTTCCTATTCTCTCTCTTTCTTTGGTTTTTTATTTTTGTTTAATTAATTGTGTTTTTCTCAAATAAAAAATATTTAGTGACTGATTTTGTATCTGATTTGCATTGATTTTAGTTTATGGAAAAAAAATTCATGGAAAGACATTTAATTAATCTGAATTTGTGGGTTTTTAGGGTTCTTGTGGAAATGGTGAATCAATTTGGGCCTACCAAATGGTCACAAATTGCAAAGGCACTACAGGGCAGAATTGGGAAGCAATGTCGAGAAAGATGGAACAATCAACTTCGACCAAACATTAGGGTTCTCTCTTTCAATTCTTATTTCTTATATATATATATATATATATATATATATATATATATACTTATTTTTGTGTGTCCTCGATTGAATCTTTTGAAGATGGATGATATTATTTATATATATTTAATTGAAAGTTGTCTGCTTTGTGTTTTATATACGGATTGAAAGTTGGGTTGAAATATCTCTTAAATATTTTAATTTAATTTATTTATTTTTTATCGATAAAAAAATGTAATGTTCTGGATGGAATTTTTTTAGATGATATTATATATATATATTTATTTGGTCGAAAGTTGTCTGTTCTGTTTTATGTACGGTTTGAAACGTCTCTTAAATATTTTAATTTATTTTATATCTTTTGTCAATAAAAAAGATGTAATGTCCTCGGTTGAATCTTTCTAGATGATATTATTTATATTTATTTAGTCGAAAGTTATTTGCTCTGTGTTTTACGAGTTGAAACGTTTCTTGAATGTTTTAATTTGTTTTATTTATTTTTTATTGATAAAAAATGTGATAAATAAAACACAAATTTTGTTGTCAAAATTGTAAATAGAGAAGTTGAAGCAATTAAAATTGTTTTTATACAAATTTAAGATGAAAATTAACTATGTAAGAAAATTAATTCATACAATACAAACAATTTTTGCATTGTATTTACGTATAATTGTATAACTCTTTCATTATCTTGTCTTTTAATTGTATTTAAACAAGATTATTTTTAAATTCTCCTCTAGTGATTTCTTTTATTCTGACCAGTGTCTTGATCCTCTGGTTTGTCTTTTCTCGTTTTAACTTGATTGCGGTTGTAGTTTTTTGACAAAGGTGTGTAGTAGTCTGGAATGTGTTGTGTTGTATGATTGTTTAGTCTATTGTATATATATGTATATGGGTTGATCACACTTAAAATGGTTCATTTGTATATAATGTTTAGGTAAATTTTTTTTTTATATATTGATATGAATTGTACAGGCATATAATCAATCAAAAGATGTGATTTGAATTAATGTGCAAACTAATTATGCAGAGGGGAACATGGAGCTTGGAGGAAGACATGATTCTGATCAAAGGGCACCAAGAATTTGGAAACAAATGGTCAAAGATTGCAAAGAAACTAGGTGGTAGGACTGAGAATGCTGTGAAGAACCATTGGAATGCAACCATGAGACGCCAAAACTGCAAGAAGAACAACCATGGTCACTACAAAGGCTCAATGCTCCATGCCTATGTCAAATGGGTCATTGCATCATCTCCAGAATCTGCAAAAAAAGTTCCCAAAAAATCCTCAGACAACATGAACAAGAAGAAGAAGGAGGTGGAGAGATGCAATTGTGATGAGCTAGTTCTTTTCTTGAGCTAGATTCATTGCTCACATCATGGTGTTCATGCTTTATCAGTGTTTCATTACAAGACTTCATCTCAACTTTGACTTCATAAACTATATTATAATTTTAAGTTAATAATAAATGTTGATGATGGAAACATTTACTTTGGTGAAATGCCAAACTATGATACTTATTATGAAGTTTGTGTGGTTAATTATATATGTTAAGGTTTGATGTTTGTTTGTTTTTCTGCACTTTATAGTTGTATGTTATTATATATTTTGGTAAGAATGTCTTTTTGAAATATCATATCTATATGTTTTTATGATTTGTCTTGTGTGTCTATTGTTTAGTTTCAATTTCAATCATTTTTTCAAGAAATGGAGTATGGGTAAACATGTTTTGGTTCAAGATTTCTTGAATTGGAGTTGAATTAGTATTAATAAAATTGTTATAACAATTAAATCATATAAAGAATATTAAAAATATATCATATTTGTATAATCCTAAGCATTAAAATGCAACGTAAATTGACCGACCGGTCATTGCCACAACTCGGTCTATCTTGATCGAGTTGATCGAGACTTGTACGGTCGTGCAGGTCGACCGACACACATTATTCATTAATGCGCAAACCAAGGTTGTAAAGCTAAACTACCATTAAAAACTAGGTAATAAGCTCCTAAATGTGATCCATTCCACTAATCATCCCAATAAGGTAAGTCCATTAAAATAATATAAATAACGCACATTTCAAGAATAAAGGTAAGTCGTTATCACTGTACACCCCCGAGTGTCGAATATCCTATTTGCTGACTTGAGCGTTGAAATGTCTTCTGCAGGTACCCCTCATTCGGCATCCACCTGAGACGAGGCTCGAAGAAGTAGTATCGAGACGAGAGGGATCACAACGAAGTCTTAGCAACATGCCCAAGAGAAAGAAAAAGATTAAGCCCTTCAATAGTTCTCTAGGTCTCATCTATCTTATTTCAATGCTCAAATAAAATTGAATTAGTATTAATAAAATTATTATTACAATTAAATCATATAAAGAGTATTAAAAGTATATCATAATTATATAATCCTAAGCAATAAAATGCAACGTAAATTTATAGTTTTTTAACATTTAAAATGCATGTAAAGAGTTAAATAAAATACGTTATTATATTTAAATGGATAAATTATCAGTTTAGTAGAATAAGTATTTCCATATTTCAATTTTAATACAACAATAAAAAATTATTTTATTATAAAATAACTTTAATTTTATTAATTTTGTTTGAAATATGATTACGGGTTTAGGGAATTGAAAACATATTTGGTAATAAGTGTCACATGTGTTATTAAAGGAAATATTAAGATTTACGTTAATGTATAATTAATGTTGAAAATCAACTAATTATTTAATCTTATGCAGATAAAAAGATAAATAATATAATTTAAATTTACAAAATAAAGGATAAAATATACTCTTTAGAGTTAATTACATATTTATAGTATTTAAATTGACATTTCAATAATATTTATCAATAATAAAGAGTTTACATATAGAATAAAAAAATTAGCTTATTTTCTTATTTTCAAGAATTTTTGTAGCGTATTATTAAATATTTTAAATTAAATCAGATTTTGGCTAATTTTGAGGTTATTTGCCCAACCCTTTTTCAATATTTTGTAATTTTTTCAATTATTTTTATTTGACTGGTTTTTGGATATACCAATACGTATTTAATATTTAATTTGATAACATGTTTATGAATTATTTATTGTACTATTCTAATTAAATATTATAACATGTTTGAATTGTAAGAGTCCAATATTGATAAATACAATTAATTAATAAAATTAATATTAAAATATATCTTGTAAGAGCTTTAAAGATTGTTATAATTATATTAATAATCTTTAAAATTTGGACTGATCCATCCTGCTGCAGCAACTTGTTTTTTAATCTTTTATGTTGTGTAATACTATTTATATTAAACATATTTAAATATATATATTTTTTAAATTTTTATAAAGATTTTAATTTTTAATTTTATAAAAATTATATATTTATAAATACAAATTTAGATTTTATTTTATTGTCTACTTTAAAATATTATTTTTATTTTTTATTTACTTATAGTAAATAGTAATATAATCTTTAAAAAAATTTAATTGTTATATTTGTAGCAATAATTATTTTTATAATTTGGGATAAAAGGTTACAAAAAAAAATCTATATCTTTTTAATTTTTTTAATTTATGTAAGATTGATTTATTAATCCACAAATCTTATATGAACTAATTCACCTCGACTAATTTTTAGCATTACCAACCCTATTTATTTTCTTATATACATATTGTACTTATTTGATTGATTGATTTTCATTAACTATAAAACTTAAACCCATTAAGTTTTTATTTTAGTAATTTATACCCTTGTATTAATTAAGTGCTTTCTTTTTATTTTTTGTCATTATGTTATAAATCAGAAACTAATAGTATCAACTTTATAGCATGGTTCTTTATCTCTTATTCTTAAAATTAAACCATTGTGTTTAACTTATTTTTTGCATTTTTTAATTGCAGTGAGCTTCCATTGGCATTGTTTGTTTGTTAAATAATTGGAGAATCCAATCTAAATAGAGTTGATCTATTTTTTCTTTTTTTATTTAATAAAAAGCATGATTTTGTATTTATTTTTTATGAATTATTCTTGTTATGATGCTCTTTGAATATTTTTTTTTATGAATTTGTCTTGTTATAATATATATTAGATTAACCTTCAATTAGTGACTTTTCTGTTAATTAATTGAAACTAATTTAGAATCATCTAAAATATAAATAACTAAAACCATGATAACTAATTTAGATACCAATTTAGAAACCATTTTATAAATCTTTATTAATAATAGAAACCACTTTAGATTCAAATAATTTTTCAGTCTCTAAAATACTATATAATTTAATTAATATAATAACTAATTATTTTTCGTCTCTAATTTTGATTATTATTTAATAAAATTTTTGTAGTGTTAACTTTTTAGAAATTATCTAAGTTTATTCATCTTAAAATGTTTATAATAACTATATTAAAAAGTTATATGATAGAACATTTATAGGGGCACCAATTAAACTCTTGAACTATTATTCCCTAAAATTGAGTTTTCAATTATAAGTAGTAGTGGTACCAAGAAAAGAAACAAAAAAATCAATTATTGTTGTGATGTGTCTCCAATATTTACTTTCCCCTCTCTTCATGTGTCCTTTGTTTGGAAGGGTCATTGTGCCTCAATTTGTCTTCTGCACTTTCTTCATTCTCTTTGCCCTTGAGTACAAGAAAACTCCAACAAGAGCTATAGCAGTTCCTATTGTCACACACCACAGCAAAAGGGACATCAGAAATCTTCTGAGTTCTAGAAATCATTAGCAATCATTTTTCTGCACATTCATGTGTTTTTAGAGTACAAAGTTAAGAACATCAACCATAAAATTTGATGAGACTTACCAAGTGCATTAACAGGAGAGACAGGAGTTTGGAAGAAGATGACTGAAGAAACAATGATAACCACACGCTTCACACTGTTTGCAACTGAGTGTGTCACAGGTGACACCATATCTAATATCATATATGAAACCTGCCATCAATTGTACTTATTTAGCTCCAACACATTTCATGCAAATACAATACTCAATTACTTACATTGATAATTTCAAGTGTCACTTTCACTAGATATAGAAACATTTCATAATATATAACAGGTGCAACTTCACCTTATAAGCCAGTTTTATAAAGTTGAGTTAGGGTTAAAGTTCACTTCTTAATATGGTATCATATCCATTTAAGTCTATGCTAACGAGTGTTTGTTGAGTCTTATCAGGTCACCCGCTATTGAGTTGTTATCGAACCACTCATAATATATAACCTCACACATGTTTTTGGAGCAAACTTCACTTTAGGTCTCAAGAGAATAGAGCTAAAGTTGATTAAATCAGAATTTCTAATAATATGCAAAAGCTAGAGATTAAGGCCTTGTTTTGTTTTAATACTGTTTTCTGAAATTTGTTTGTCCCTTGAACACATTTGAAAGTGTTTATCTCCTAGACGCTTGAACACAACATTTGAAGGAAACAGAAGAGGATGTGAAAACATCTCACTGTTATTTCTATTTTTTGGTTTTTAAGATACTTGTTTAGATAAGCAGGGAATCAAATTGGCTCTATGTTTGGAAAATCAAAGGATCAAAATCATCATAGAAAAAGCAATTATTTCCCTGCAGATCATAACTAAAATGGAAATCTTCTTAGAAAACAATCTTATTCACAACAGCAGAACAAAATCTTTGAAAGCCACACCTGCTGGTATGCATGGAAGCAGAATGCAGCAAAAATTGATCTGACACATAGTTCTCTAACATTCAGCCCTTGGCTTGCCTGTAGAAAGAACAGCATAATACATGTTAGGAAGTTTTTCTCTTTCTCAATTTCTTCTTATCTAGGAAAAATAAAGGGAAGAAGCATATGATTTTAAGAAAAACACATACAGCATATTGCAGGTATGAAGGAGAAAACTTGACACCCTCCACAAGTAAGGCATATGGAACCAACAAGATGAAGGCCATCATTGTTAAAACTCCATAGAGATTGATAATGTCCAAAGTTTCCTGTCAAGAACATGCTTCAAATGATGAGCCACATTTTCAACAGAATAATGTAAAAGAGTTCCAAAAAGTAAAGCAGTAATTAGTTTCACAAACAAAATACTCAAATGATGTTAAAAAATTCAAATGAGGTTAACTCTCATTGTTAATTAGCATAAATTGATTTGTTTGGTAACCAGTTTTATAAGGTTGAATTATGTTTAAAGTCCACTTCTTAATAAAAAAATCCAAAATTTAAAGGGAATAGATATTTTTGTAGAGAATGGTCATACTTGCAAAAACAAAAAATTGGTTAGTTTGTTTTCTTATACTTGACTCTGAAGTTGCATGATGAACACATATATGCAACAACTTCATTTTGTAACTATGTGATAACAACAACAAAGTTTCTGCACTATGCAGATCTAGGGAAATTCCTTACCTCTTCACTAGTCATCATTTTTTTGCTCAAAACGTTCCTTGATTGATTTGTAATGTTAGCTGCCATAGCAGTGGCGAAGCCAATCCTGTTTTGAGATAGAACATGTCAAACACTTTTAATCAATACTACACCAAAAATATTGGTAAATAAATATTCTATGCTCTGAGCAGTATCAGAGTTATTCAACATAGACCCTGAAGGAACTTTGAATCTGAAACAGTTCTAGTGTGGTGATTAATTACCAATTGAAAGAGACTTCAGTCATTGATGCCAATGCCACTCCCCCAACTATTGGTAAAAGGGAAGAAAACACCCAGAAAGTAGGCATCTGATGATTTAAGGATCAAAAATGAAGGTCAAAATATCAAAACAATGACATTATTCTGCATTTTGACATGAATGAGTAGAATATGGAGTAGACTAGAAGCATTAGCACTTAGTGACCATCACAATATGCAAAAGTGCTCACATATTACATGGTAATTTATATGGATAAATAATGTGTACTGATATTATTGTCATCTAATCTCAAACAGTCATATGATAACTTTATTCACTTCTTTTACTGTCACCAAATCTCAAACAGATATATAAAAACTAGAAAAAAAAAAGACTTTTTGGTAATGATGATTGGATGAATAAGACAAAAATGAGAAACTGGAAGAATAGACAAAGTAGCTTGTGTTTAAATTTCACTAAAGAAAATATGATGTGGCTTGTATTAAAAGTGGCACCAATCTCAATCACTTTCCTGAAAGCAACAAGTCTCTCCTCATTCACAAAAAAATGGATGGTTAACAAGGAATCTAAACAGATAAGATGCTAGAAACCCTAATCATAACAAAAAAACTGTCAAATTGGAGGTGGTTAACTAGTACCAGAGTTGTACTCAAACCTAACACCTGAATCATTGGACCACCCAAATAAGTTGTAATTTGCCTATTGTAAAATTGGGACTAGTCATTGACTTTGTCATGATAATGGGTTAATAGGTAGATCTATAGATCATATATATTAAGAAGTGGACTTTAAGCCTAACTCAATTCCACAAACCGGCTCATGAAGTGAAGTTTGCATCCATTTATATACAATGAATTGTCATCATCTCTAGTCAATGTGTGATCTCAAACACATAAAGCTAATATATTGACCTTTTTGTTTGAGTTTATTTTCTTAAAATAAATGTTTATTTAATAAAGAAAATGTTACTTTGATATCTGTAAATTGAAATGCACAAGTTTACATGATTTGGTCAATACAGTTTCAAAATTGTTCAATTTCAGTAAAAAATTAATTTTCTTTTCAGTTGTGATGATGCATGATTGTTAAAATATCAACACTTTTAATAAAATAAATAATTCTTTTTCTTTTTTATATGTTTGTTTAATCTGAATATTTTAAAAATATAGGTTTGCATAGCATCAAGGAAGAAAAATTCAAATTTTACAAGAAAGACAAAGTGAAGACTTGAACATTACCTGACCCAAGAAAAGTGCAGAAAGAAGAACAGTAAAGAAAGGCTCCATAGCTTTGATTGTGTGAGTGAAAGATACAGTAACCTTGCAAAGACTAATGTTGGTCAACACATTCCCTAATGTGTGAGCCATTGCAAGAGGAAGGAGTGCTGCAAGCTGCAACCACATACATAATTACAAAATTAATGGCTTGAAATCAGAGTGAAAACCCCACAAATTGATGGACCAACCCTTTTTGACCTCCCAATTCAAAGTACCTGTGAACCACTGATGCTTGGTCTGGGATGGAGATTGAAAGTCCAGATTAAATTAATCACCAATGATACAAAGCCAAATTGAAATGCTGTAACTGTTGCTGGAAATGGATAGACTTTTAGAACCTAATACACAATAATCAGTGCATTGCAATTGAGAAAAACAGAGAGTTTAAAGAAAAGTCAAGAAAGAAAAAAAAAGTAACTAAAAACATCCTATATTTCTTAATACAAGCCTTGAAACTCCAAATCTCCATGCAATTCTATGACCCTTTTGATTTATTCTACCAAATAAAACTTTCTAAAACATGGGGAAATTATTAGGTGGTTTTAAATCATTAGTGTTCATACTTTGTTACATGACATGCAGTCCAAATTTTACGTGTCATATAGAGATCTGTAGTGTTGAACCACTAATAATTTCTCACACCCCAGATCCCAATAAGTGCTCTTTGGACTCCAAATGGATGAAAAAATGAAAAAAAATGAAGAACCTGCTTGTTGTAGATGTTGAAGTAGATGTTCAAGATGTACCAAAAAGCAAGCATGGCTCCAAGCTGCAGGGTCTTAACCAAGCCACTAGCTTTGGCAGGTTCCTCACTTCTAGCATCAGTGATGGAGGCAGCAAGGAGCCTAAAGGATGCAACTTTGGGAGATGAAGTGAGAAAAGGAGAAGACTTGGTGGCAGTGAGGAGCAAAGGAGAAGATGGGGGCAAGGAGAAGGCATTGAAGGGGTGGAGTTGAGGAGGAGGAGGGAACTTTGGCCTTGGTGTGAAGTTTGGAACATGTGGAGTTGAAGGAGAGTGTGACAGAGAAAGAAGACTCTGCATTTTGGGGTTCACAGAGAAACTGTTCCACCACTTATGATGCAGAAATGTTGCTTCTCCAAACTCAAAGCAGTGTAACAGATCAAACCTTAGTATATATAGCCATCTGGGTACTCTCTCTGGTCGGAAAATCTCTACCTAATTCCATCAAAACGTGTTCTTTAATAGCCAGATATATTTTCCAGTTTACAACTTTGAAACCACATGGGTTATGAGACAAAGATTATATAAACCAGATTCACTTTTAGCTTATGAATAATAATTTAAGTGTAACTCATCTTAGGTAACTAACTCGTGTAATGAACTCGTGCGTGTAACTATATATTCGTTTGTGATAACTCGTGCGTGTAACTATATATTCGTTTCTGATAACTCGTACGTGTAATTATATATTAATGTGTAAAAGTATATATAGTTATTGATGGTCAATAAATAATCATTAGAATAAGTTTAAAATGAATCCGATATTATATTAGAAAATAAAAATATAATTTAATCTAGTAAAATCGGTTTATAAAATAGAGTTAGTATTTAGTGAGATTTCCAACCAATAAATATAAGATTTTATGATTCAGAATCTTGAAACCACATGGTTATGGAAAAAGATTATATAAACCAGATCCAGTTTTAGGTAATGAGTGAATAAAATATTAGAATCTTGAAACCACATGGGTTATGAGAAAAAGATTATATAAACCAGATTCAGTTTTAACTTATGAGTAAATATAAGATTTTCCTATTTAAAATCTTGAAACCACATGGGTTATGAGAGAAAGATTATATTAAACTAGATTCAGATTTAGCTTATGAATAAATATAAGATCTTCAAGTTCATAGTGGAGATGAAATAAGTTAAAAACTCTATTAATATAGTATAGCACGTTGATGTTGATCGTTTGTTTGGTGTGTGATTTGAGAAATTGTTTATTTCATTCGTTTGGTTATACTTGTTGTAAAGTGTTTAGAGAACTTGTTTTTTTTTTATTATGAAAGAATTTAAACACTCTTTGTGTTTCTTTTTGTTTTATTTGATTTATTAGTTGTTGATTAAAAAAAGGTTAAAATTTTTATTTTTAGATAAGTTAATGTTATATAATGATCGATTTAAATGAAGAAAAATGTAAAAAGTAATATTATATTAAATTTAAACACTGAAAGTGTAAAATAACATTCACTCAATTTTGCCTTATAGTTAACTTTTGCCTTTAAAGTTTACACTAAATTTATATTATGTGTTGGACTGTATATAAATTAAAGTTATAATTAAATTAATATATATATATATATATATAAATAAATAAATAGATAGAGATTTTATTTTATATTAATGAATTGATTTGATAAAGTTAATTCCCTCAATTGTGTGACTTCTGTGTGGAACATACTCTACAAACATTATAAAGATGAAATAATGTTCAATGAGTTGCATTTATGATAATTTTTCTTGTTCAAAGATTGAAAGAAATACTTTTAAACACAACCCACAAGCATGACCAAAATAAAATTTAGATGCATTTCATGAGGCAATATTTGTTGATTCCCAACCAAATTTCTCGTACTTTCTAGAAAAAGAAATGAACATTTTTTTCAGAAGAATGCAAGCATGTGTAGCAGATTTTGAACACAAATGAAGTAATGTTTTCATTGTGATGGGAGGGTGACGAAAGGAATAAATAAAAGTGTGTTTCAAAAATCAGATTCAATTCAAATCAAAATTCAATTTTGACTTAAAAATTGTAAAAAAAATCTTAATTGTAAGTTAAACTCGTCTTAATTTTCTAACTGAAATAATAAAAAAAAAAACTACATTAAATATAATGTTAAAGAAACTTTATTAGTAAATTTTAGTTTCGGTAGGATACTGAAGGGTTAAGTATTTGATTTGTGCTAGATGTTCAAAATCATTAAGTTTAGTAAAGGATTAGGAGATTCAAACTGTGATTAAGTATTAGGTAATGTATTTTTAATTATGGTCCAAACTTTAATCTAATCCAACAACAATGGATCTATGATAATTATATAAATAGTCACGAGCTTCGAAAAAGGTACGTCATCATCGCGTATTAATTGCATCAAACACCGAATACTGAGATCTTATTTGAACGTCGAAATACCTTTTACAGGTATCATCCCGACCGAGAGTTTAGTTGGGTGAATGAAGGAGTGGAGGCTTTCTGTAGGAGAACAATTTCTTTGTTTTTTTTTTTTTTCATGTGTTAGTTAATTGCTTTTCTAGTTTGAAGAGTTTATCTTCTATTAATTTTAAAGCTTTTATTTCATATAAATTTAATATTTTACACACAAGTTATTGAGGTTATGATTCAATTTAAATTTAAAGCAGTGGTTTAGATTTATTCAGTTAATTATCAACAAAGGGAGAGATCTATTAAAATATTAAGTATTAATTAAGCTAAATTAATAGTAAATTGCGCTTATATATGAAAAGGTAAAAGTTTAAATATTGGTAAAATATTCCTTATTAGTTAAGTATTCTGTTTTTTGTTTTTCTTCAATTTCAGAGAATATTACTACTTAATTTCTTAGAAAAGTCTCTTTCACAAAATAAACTGAGTCAAAACATATATTGTGATGTATATATTATTTCTGTCTATGATTAATTTTGGTTAAAAAATCTAATTAGTATTTTTAAAAAAAATTATTTTTATGTTGTTTCTAATCCATTAATTAATATAGTTGACGAATTCTCCCTCCATCTCAATACATTTTTCCTACACCTTCATATTAATTATGAAAAGTCAATTTTAATATTTTTTTAAAATTTAAATATGAAACATCACTCCACCTTTTTAAATAAGTTTAGTTGCACCCGCTACCATCATGCCTTCCTTACATCATATATTTTCCTTCTAGTTGCAACACACTTACATTCTTCTTTAGTCATAACGTTCGCGAGAATAACTTCATCATTTGAGTGTACGTACGAGAGAGTTGACGAGAAGATTAGATGTATTCGACCATTGCGATTTTTTTTTTATAGTTTTGTACTTCATTTTTGTACCTTGTTAGTTTTGTTTTGTGGGTTTAAAAAACATGAAAAAAAAAACACAACAACATCTGTATAAACACCACAAAACTTATTCCAACCATTAACGTTCACCACCAACTACACTAACAATCAAAACAACTTGAAAATGAAGAAATACTCTCAATCTGAAAATAGTATTTTTGAAATTAGAAAAGATATGGAGATATAAAGGAAAGATATAGAAGTATTGAAAGAATTTGCCATATAGTTTTGCTGAGATTATTTTCCACAACCTCATAAATTAATATAATACAGAAAATAAATAAAAAATGCTACAAAGAGGACCACTTTTGAGTCACTAGTAAAAGTTAAAAAATAATGTGTCTCAAAGAAACCCAAACAGGATCACCATTCTCGAAATTGACCTTCTTTCATTTCCAAAAGACAAAATCTATTTCCATTTTAGTACTATTGTGTATCTAGGTAGGGAAAACTCAATTATTATATTATTCTATTTTAGTGCTACTGTGTATCTAGCTATTGGAAACACTCAATTATTAATGAATAATAGTATATATATATACATACTCATCATATATATAATTTTATTTTTTTAATTTTAAAATTATCAATTATTACAAAGTGGACTTTAAGCCTAACTCAACCCCATAAAACCGGCTCATAGGGTTGAGGTTTGCACCCACTTATATACAATTAAATGCTCTAATCTCTAGTCGATGTGGGATCTCCAACATCAATCCTTGAGATAATATCCCTATGGTTAATTTCCGTATTTGAGATATTGTCCACTTGGATTATATGAAACTATGGAATGTACTGGAACAAACCCCTCAATCAAGATTTAAGGGGGATTCTCCGAAGGTTAAGAGAAAGAGAGTGTTTTTGAAACTTCATTTCGTCTTCATAAACAACGTCAATATTCCAGTCTCAAATACAGTCAAATAGCATCGTTAAGATCAATCACCGATCTTCCATCTAAGTAAGCGAAAGCAAGCAGTAGATCGAAAAAATATAGAATACGGATATTTTGTTCGCTTTGAAACTCAAAATTCCGTCACAATTTTGTTCTTTAAAAAATAATTAAAAAAATTATATATATATAACATATCGAAACATCATTATATTTTGTATACAATAACAAACAAAACAATAGTAGAGATAATCCATTAAAAATTACTACACACAAATATTTCAAATACAGTTAGTTTTCCTTTTCTCGTTCACGCAAATATTTAATTCATATTTCTTTCTTAATATTATTTTGGTTCAAATTATAAGCTACACATAAATAAATAAATAAAAATATAAAATATCAATTTTATATTTTTATTTATTTATGTGTAGAAAATATGTACAGGTAGGTCTTATTGCAACGTTGTTCTCAATAATAAGAATAATTATTTATATGATACAATATCTTCATATATTTGTATCTTTTATTTTAACTTAAATATTCATATCTTTGTATTTTTTTAAAATAAATTAAAATTATTACTTATAAAAAAAAGCATATCGATAGAGTTCAATTAATAGTATTATATACTTGTGTCAAAAGACAATTTAAATATATATTATTTTAGTAAAATATTTTAATTATGGTAAAATTTTAAATTTTAAAACGAATAATGTTTTATATGTTATTATTAATTTTAATGATTTCAATAAATTTAAAATTAAAACATTGACTTTTTTTATAGAAAATATATTCTAAAAAAATATTTTATCTCTAAACTAAAAAATAGATAATATTTTAGATATAATGATTAACCATATAAATAATATAAAAATATTTCTTCACGTTCTTCTTACATAAAAATTACTTAAAATGTAACTATATTTTATTGTTGGAAACCACAAGTTGTGCCATTAAAAATAGGCACGAGGAACACATGGTTGGCCATTCCTGTGATTTCATAATAATTGGTGGAAACAAAGGAATGATTTGGAAATTCAAGAATCAAATTAAAAATTTCAAGTTTCTTGCGATATATAAGTAAAATATAAAATAAATAATATTTATTCGAAAATTTATATTTTTTTTAATTCAGATATAATTGTGTAAGATAAATTAATAATAATAATAATTTCTTAGGGGGTGCTCCTAAAAAAATAAAATAATAATAATTTATTCAACTACTAAAAATTGTTTGGCTCACATGGGAGTTACTAAAAAAGTAATTTAAAAGGGGTCCCTACCTTAGCGAAAGACCCACACCAATGCATTCCACAAAAAAGGAAAAAAAATCAACATAGTTTTATAATTGTCTCTATTTTAAATTAATAAAACAATATAATAAACTTTTTTTCATTTAGTAACAAAATCATTATTGTTACTTTAATATCTAACTGAAATGTAGTTTAGTATAGTATATAAATGATAGTTTAATAAAAAATAAATAAATTAATAAAATAATTTTATTTTATTTTAAAATTTATACAAATTATAATTCTTTCATTGTTGTTATCATAACACTCAAATTTAGTGTTTTATTTATAGTGAGATATATAATTTATAAGTTCTATTTAATTATATTTTATTTTCTAAAATTAGAGTTTGTATATTCGTGTTAACTGATGTCAAATATCACTAGTATTTTTTTTTATAAAATTTTTGGAAATTGACTTTATAAAAAATTTATGGTAATTAAATATTATAATAACTATAAGTTTTTACTTCAAAATATAAACAAGTATAAGTATATTTAGTAGATATAAACTCTCTTTGGTATTTAGAAAATGATTAATAATTGAAATTGTTTTTGGTGAATGGTAGGCATGGGTTGATACATCATCATAAATACTAAATATGGGTTATTCATATGCAGCAATAATGGTTGCAGCTACACACAATAAAATATAGGGTTTATTATCCTAATAATAAAGTGATATCATTTTTAATAACCATTTTCGTGTACACTAATTTCGTATCATTTTAACTTTATTGTGATAATTGATATTTGTTTGTGATAACATTTTTTAAAGTAACTCAATGGGTATTTTTTTTAATTGTATATAAAACATTAACACATGTGTGATAATATTATAATATTGTAAATATTTAACCTAAAATTAAAATACACAGTTCTTCTTCTTTCGTTTAGATAGACATTTCACACACGTTCCTTTTTATGTTAAACTCTGAGTTAAAATTTATTGAAAATTAGAACATTACAGATTCGACGCTTAAAATACAATTAGCCTTTGCAGTATTTAAATTTTTTGTATCTAGTCTTTAAAAATATTACCTTTAATTCTTAAAATAGTTTTAGATTTTAAATTTAACTTCTGAATTATATATATATATATATATACATATATATATATATATATATATATTTCATCCTTACTATTTTATTGACTCATTTCATTTAAATGGATATATAAAAAAAAATTCTTTTGAACTCTGAATTTTTTATCACAACCACAACATTTTTTATTATGTAATAATAACATCACATCAAACAATGTAACTATAAAGATTAATACAAAATAAATAAAAAGTAGGAATCAAAAGTGAGAGAATATTAAAGACAACAAACGAAGTTTACAAAGTTTCAAAGAACCAAAGACATTTAAGCATAATGACTCATAATTTTGCAAGTTTCAATAAATTCCATCCAGTAAGAAGAGTGTGTTAGAAGGCATAAAAGTGACATTCCTCTTTAAAATATACTGACAAAAAGGTAAATGGAAAGAAAACAAACATGAAATTGAGAAGACCTGCATTTTTTCTCATCAGAAAATTGAACTTTCCCAATTTGGCTGGACCATGCTCTGGAATTTTACTGTTTTATTGCTTTGATGGTGGTGTGAAATGCAAGAATGGGACAGTCAGTAATCGATAATGATGTTGTGAGGAGATCCCCTCCAAATAATTGAAATTTCTGACATTTTAGGGACAATGAATTCGACCAATATTATCATTATCATTATCATTGGCCTTAAAAAATAAAGCACCACTCAAAATTTTCAACACGTGTTTTTCCTTCCATCATACCACCACAACAGGATCTTGGAGCTTTGTCTCAAGATTATGTGCCACAGCATCAATAAATTCCTCTGTATTCAAGTAAAATTCCCTTGATACCCTGCACATAATGCATGCTCAACTCTCAAACAATAATATCAGGACGCAAACAAAACCACTTTTAACTTAACTGTTAGTATATAAGCTAAAATACAAACGCTTAAAAGCACATGTATCAACTTTTTTTATGAAAATAAAAATATAATAAAAAATTAAATATCATAATAATTATTAGAGTAAGAAATATTGGTAATTTTTTTATTAAAACAATAAAATTCTATACAAAAAAATAATATAAGCGGTTTTAAAATGTATATACAAAAACTGTTTAAAAGAAATCCTTACTATTACTGGTGAGGTAAGAGAGAGTTTTGTTAACTTACACCCAGGAGTGAGTTAGCAAGATATAAGTACAAATTTCTAAAAATACCTAAAGGTGTAATTTGCTAAAGTCAGCAAGTTTTTCTTTCTTTTTTTATAAAGGCTATTATTTTTTTTATAAAGGCTATCACGTTAGGCATCACTGTTAGGCATCACTATGTTAGCATCACTATGCAACAATTTTTTTGCATTTTTTTAATTTTTTAACACTGCAGAAATCAATTATGTAACCACTAGATCACCCGAGTCTCAGGGCAGGCATTACAACTAAAGTGAGCAAGTTGTAACTAAGATATTTTTAAAATAAACCCAATAACTTGCTAACTTCTCTTTCTAACACACACGTGGGTAATGAGAAAAACAGCCCCCCACCCCACACTTTTTTTTATCAGCAACCCACACGTATATATCAATGATGTTGATGCATTTTACATCCAAGTAGCATATTTATGAATTTACCATTCAGAACAGGCATATTTACATTTTCTTAAAACATTAAAATATTAGATCTTTATGTACTTAGTCAAATTGACAAAAAATAAAAAAAATAATATATATATATATATATATATATATATATATATATATAAAAACTAAATTTATCCAATCTGGTTCCATAACAACTTTTTTAGTTTATTGAAGTGTAAAATCATAAATTTTTCTTTACTTTTCAAAATTTAATTGATAATTTATATTACTATGTTCAAAAATATAAATACAAAATGTTGCAGAGTAATCAAGAGAAAATAATGAAATCATGACTTAATTCTTCAGGAGAATGCAAAGATAGGAGAAAAGGAGAGAAAAAATGAGATAAGGAATTTGAAGTAAAATATTAAATTTTTAAATAAATTTTAACAGTGAAACCATTTATTCTTACTAATAAATTTAATTGTTGTAACTATATTAGCTAATTAAGATTAAAGATTTGTAATTACCAAAAGAAAAAAAGTGAACTATTATTAAAAGCATGAAAAAACAAAAATATCATAAAACTTGTAAGATGTCTTGTGCAGTTACCTTGGTTAATTGTTTGTAAAATATATAATAAACAAATAAAAGTGTCAGGTAACATATATTATAATTAAAATATTTTTTGTTAATTTAACGAGTTTTATACTTTTTTAAGAAAGAAAATATCAAATTCATATTTTGAATTTTAAGATTATTTCCACTTCAAATAAATCTTTTCATAAATTATCCTGTAGAAAAGGAATCATAATTGCAATTTAATTCTGAAAAGGAGATGCTTCAAAGTAGAAGGACAAGAATAAGGAAGTTTTGCATAAGTTGCAATACTAAAATTTTCAGGATATCTGTAATACTAAATTATTCAAAATGAAAGCAGAGGTATGAAATAACGATATTCACTTACTTAGGTCCATGAACCAGAATTGCAAGATCTTTTGTCATCTTTCCCGACTCCACTGTCTCAACACATGCAGCCTCCAACTTTTTAGTAAAATCCAGTAATTTTTCGTTATTATCCAACTTGGCTCTAGTAAATAATAACAATCATGTCAATAACAGATTCAGAGGAAAAAAAACAAGAATGGGCTAGGGGGAACATAAGTGGAAAAGACGTAAATCAGTATGTCAAGAACACACCGCATGCCCTCTTGCAGATAATTCAAAATGACTCCATTGGCCAAAATTACACAGGTTAGTACATCTTATATGGGGAGTATCAAGCCAAACATATTTTGTTTCCTGATGGAGGTCAGACCATGGACCTATCAACCACGGTATGGAATACATTGGATCTTTGCCTTAACACCAGTAAATAATAAGATATACCTTCCCATCTAAGGTAGGAAAGTCAAGAGCAAAAGGACGCACACAGGTTAGTTCACGAAAAATAGGTGAGTGAAATCTCAACCCATCTAGTAGAATGGTGCCTCCCTAATGCTGCTCTCTTTGGTTTTGAGGAAAGAAAGAGAAAGGATGGAAATAGAAAAGAAATAAGTTGTGAAAAGAGAAATAAAATTGAATGTTTGGTTGTTTGCTAAAATAGAAATATAGAAAATGTTTTGAAAGTTGTGTAAATTGGTTGATTTGATAGGAAATAAGAAGAGAGATAGAGAGGTGAATAGAAATAGATGAGAAATAATAAAGTGGGTCTCACTATTTTAATTATTTTTCATATTCTCCCTCAAACAAAATATACAAAATTAACTCTTTCCCTCCCCCTCTTCTATACAAACAAACCATAATGGATGGCTTCCTTCCCATCTCCTAGACAAATTGCTCTGTTTTGACTAGATAATAGGTTCAATCCTCATCCCAGACATTTAGAACCAGCATAAAAGTATCAGTTCTTCCAGTCTTTCACTCTCTCAGTTATAAGAACACCCAATACTCCTAGTCTATAAAAATTCCCAAGTTTTAGTCACTATTGAAATGGCATCCAAGTTAGCATAGAAACAATGCCACAGCTGAGATAATGACTTATATATAGAAATGAGATTAACCAGAAAAACTTCCAAAGCAGTGTTATCAGAGAGAGGTAGAATTTTGCATAAGGCCAAAATTCCACCATATATCACAATGCACTAGAATTTGAAGCTTGAATCATGCAACAAAGTACCTATGTTCCAGTCCTCGTGTCCATGCATATATGGAAGCAATACTGTTTGTACTAGTTTCTTGTCCCTTTTGATGAAGACGGAAATGTCGAGTTACAGTTCCATGAGCTGCCTCAGCTTCTAATGTCTTGCCATCAGAAGATAACTGCAAATTTTTTGTTGTAAAACTAAGTATGATGTCAAATCACCAAAATAGAGATATCAACCTTAATGAAAAAGATGCTGATATAGTAATATTCTAATACAGACCAGCACAGAAGTCATGAGACCCAATGAGCCAAATCCTGCACACAAGAATTTAAGAAACTTGATTTAAAAGATACCTCCTATACGTCAAAATATTCACGTGAATTACATTTCTAAATCTTCAAATACTCCCTTTGGCATTCCATAAATACATGAATAAAAATGAAATTAACAACCAAATCAGAACATATACATATTCAAGGGTCAGGTAAATACTTACTTTTGGGTAGATTTCTTCCTCAAGGCCATTTTCTCGTGCACAATTTATTAAGGTATAGCGAAACAGTAATAATCAAAATTTTAATAATTATGCCTTTAGCAAAGTTAGTATTTGATAATATTAGCTAGCATTGGCAATAATTAGAAGATCCACTCAAAAGAAAATGCAAATTATGATGTTATCAACTCTCATTTACATGTCTCCTTGATAAAAAAAACAGAGCTCCCATAGCTTGTATGACCTCAATTTCAAATACCCTGATCCAGGACTACTGGACTATAGGATATAATGCTTTTTAGTATTGAAACTTAAACTGTTTGGGACAATCAGAAATGTCAGGAAGGGCTAGCTAATAACCCAATGACTGCTTATACACACTAAACAAGTTGCCACTTCAGAGAAAAAAGTAAGTTCTCCACAATCTATATTACCTTGAGCAAGTAAATCACTTTGGACATCACCATCATAATTCTTGCAAGCCCAAACATATCCACCTTCACTCTTGACTGCATAGGCCACCATGTCATCAATTAGCCTATGCTCATACCTGAAGTCACTTAAAAGTGTCAAACCCTCTATATGTAAACGTAATGCATCAAAGCAAATAGGTTCCTAAATATCAAAACAAACCATATTGAGTTCTCTTCAAACTTTATCTTCCACCTTTCTTCATATACTTCCTGGAATATGTCCTTAAACCTGTAATAATTTCAAACTGTAAAGGGTTGACTGAATTACAAACAAGTTTATCATACCAAAGGTGAAACTTCAAGAAAAGAAAAAAATAAAGATAAAAAGTTAGTAAAAGATGAGGTTTATTAGATATCACTCTTAAACCTAAATCTGAACCATTGGTAATAGCAAGAATCCAGAGGGTAGTGATAGTACAGAACTGAATATCTCAAAAGTCCTAAGAAATTTGAGAGTCCTGGTTCTCCCCTCCCAATCCTGACTCAAACTCTTTAACCTCCCCGTTATTGTCTCCCTTCCATTCTTAATATTGTCCACTGTCTACTAACCAACTGTTGATACAGTTGTCAACAGAACTGTAAAAGTCTATTCAAATTTCTAAATGACTACTGGTACTTGGGGTAAGAACCTAATATATATATATATATATATATATATATATACAAACCCATTGATATAATATTATAATAATCACCTGCCATCATATTTCTTTAGAATTGTGTTTTTGGTGCTCAAGTAAAGAGGCCATTTCTTTGCAAAAGCCAGTGCCATTGATGATTCAGCAAATGCTCGAATGGACTGCCACATTACCAAAGCCAATGTTGAAATACAACCAAATAACAAGAAACTTCCTTAAAACATATACATATTACTGAATACACAGTAGAAATATAAAATGAAGCAAACCTCATCAACATTATACATAGCAAGTGCTACACCAGGGCCTTTGAAATTGTAAACGTCAAGCTCCGTGGCAGTATCACCATTTTCTGGGACTAAATTATATTACACAAGCTTGTAAACTACACGTGACATATTCTAAACAATACCATCAAAAAATTTCCAACTCCATTAAATTCAAGGTTTGAAAATTATCGTACCAAATACCAATTTGAGCTTCCCTGGTCCTCCAATTATTGCATCAGTGGCACGATACTGGTCACCAAAAGCATGCCTACCAATACATATGGGTTTTTTCCATCCTGTAAACTGAAGAATAAGTTCTAAATGGCGCCTTGCAGTATTTTAACTCTATTAAGGATCACACCAGAGTTAAGACATTACCAGGAATGATTCTCGGTATGTTGCGGCATATTATGGGTTCACGGAAAACAGTGCCTAGAAAGAAAGGAAAAACATCACAAAGAAAAAGTTTTAGAATAGAAGTAGGTAATATTGTAAAAAAAACCAAGCTTAATTAACTTGGGTTCAGAACATTTGATGTGAATTTATTTCAAATACAATAAACTTTGATTGCTAGGATTCATGTAATGTCATACACGATGCAGTTAAAATGAATTGTTTAGACTTGTAAATCTTAACACAACTCTAGAACCTGACCCTGACACTGACTTGTACATGTTACCAAACACAAGCAATCAAATATCAAAATTCTGTAATTACAATCCTTTTCACACAAAAACCAATATTTTTCTGGGCAAACTAAGATCTTATATACATGGTCATCTAAGTTCCATTCACAAAAGTAAACATGCAGGGAAAAGGCCATCCTTGCAGTGGAGTCAATGGATAACAACATTGCATTTGATGTCTTATTTAACATGATGAACAAATGACAAACCATTTAAAATATTCCTGATTGTGCCATTGGGGCTTCTCCACATAGACTTCAGTCCAAATTCTTTGACTCGGGTCTCATCTGAAAATTTGGAAGAGTTAAGATAATATCATTATTGCAAAAAAATGATAAATGAATAAAGATTATGCACTAGTATCCACTTGCACTCACTAAGTAAAATGAATAAACCAGTACATTAAATTTAGCAAAAATTACGAGTGTGGAAAAAAGTAGTCTCAATCCATGAATCATACATAGAATAATTATCAATTTAGAGACAAATACAACTAACCAGGAGTTATTGTTGCACATTTCACAGCAACGTTGTACCTGTAGCAAAAAGCAGCTTTAATTAAGTAAAGGGAAAGGGGTTCAAATACTAGTTTTTATAAGTGGTAAAAAAAAACTTTAAACTTAACCAACAAAAAACTGTTGGAGGAAGACAAGCACTAAGCTTCTCAGGAACCTAAACAAATTATCTGAACAAATACTCGGACTTTGAGCATCCTGATGGAAAATTAAATAAGATAAACACAAAGAGCTTCCCGCTGTCAACTCTCCCAGGCTCTCCCAGCGAGTGGCTATTCATGTTTGAAGCATTTTTTTTTCTGAAACTAAGGACCCTTTCAGAGTGGTTGCAAGTTTTAAAACAGGTTACCCTAAACTAAAAACTGGTTGTAGTCTTTTAAACCATGAAGCTTAACAACTATATACCATCCCAAATCAGGTCCTAAACAAGTAATGTTGGCTTTCAAATTCTCACCACATCCAGAAACTTTATATACTAGTCTAAACTCTACCTCTTTTTACACCTCCATTAGGACACCTAAATCTGCCATACATCTACACTCAGCAACAATAATCAAATATAAATAGTGTGTAATGCATGCTTTGTATCTATGTTGATAAAAAAATACTCACTTGAGAGTGGCTTCAGCACTTTCCACGGTTACTTTGTCATCAGTAGCATCACGATTCTGAAGCCCCAGATCAAAATACTTTATGTTCAAATCCAGGTAAGGAAATATAAGCTGCAGTACACAAAACCACCATGTTAAAAGCAAATCCAAAACCACCAAATAGTAAGGGCAATACCCTAAATTTATTCACCGGTCATTTTAGTCCTTACTTTTGTAATGTGGGGATTAAA
This sequence comes from Phaseolus vulgaris, assembly GCF_051622355.1. NCBI lineage: Eukaryota > Viridiplantae > Streptophyta > Magnoliopsida > Fabales > Fabaceae > Phaseolus > Phaseolus vulgaris. Next base: position 2,683,815 of record NC_143501.1, on the reverse strand, counting down.
TAGATCAGTAGCTATAATTATGACTATTAATTCAAAGAATTTTGGTTTGGGTCTAACTTAAATCTCCAAACAGATTTGTGAGGTGAGGATTCTCTCTCACTTATTTACTTCATTTGGCACTATCTCTAGTCAGTGTGAGACTTGGATGTTTCTCAATACACCATCATGCACCCAAAACTATTGAGGTTGGTACTCAAATAATATGGCAGGCAGCCAATTAACGGCTCTGGAACAGGCTTTAGACCATTTTAAAAAGTGGGTTCAAATTTAATTCAACCCTGCAAAATTGGCTGGTGATGTGAGGATTGTCTCTCACTTACATAACTTTAGCTTCACTTACATAACTTTATCTTCAGTCAATGTGAGACATAAATTTTTGGCTTTAGAAGCTACTATGCAATTCCTAAAGTGCTTTAGATGTTATTTTTGGCCAGAATTAGTGTCATGTGGATGATCTACGCTAGCTTTTTATTCAAACATCTATTGTGCCGAATGTTAATGTGAAACTCCAAATTTATTCGAAGAAATTGCATCTGCATGCAATTTGTTTGTCCTTTAAAATAAATAAATAAACAAACAAACGCTGAAAAGTGGAGCCATGCGTACTTTATCCTTGATCATGCTCCATATAATCCTGGTCATTTCATCACCTGAGCAGCAAAGAAAACCAATGAAACCGCGACGAAACAGAAGAATTCAGAATTCAAAGCTACAGCTGCTTGAGTGGGAGTGAGAAGAAGTTACCGTCCATTTCGACGATGGGATTGAGAACGGGAAGTCGGTTGAAGGCGGCGCGTGCAGCGTAGCATCGTAGCGAGATGCGATTGGAGAAGGAGAGCGTGTGGGAGGGAAGAAGGCGAGAGTTGAAGAGGGTTGCGGTAGTTGAAGGAATGAGGAAGTTAGGGTTTCTGAGAGAGGTTGAAGAGAGCATGGTGCTGATAGCGCTTAACCGAAGCGCTGCTGCTCTTAGCATCCGGTTCTGAAGTTCTGACTCACTCAGAGCTTTTACGGTGATTACAGTTCGGTGCACAAGCTCCAACGTCTTCCCCGAGGTGCCGCTTCGTGTGACTTTTTCTGTAATCAGATGAATTTGGTTTCAGAGAAATAATTTATTAACACTTTTTCATATATTTTTATTTATTAAAACTAGATATTCATTTAATTTACTGTAAATAATCACCTAAAATTATATAGGATTAAACATGATTTTTTTTCTAATTTTTATTTTTAGTTTAAACTTTAAACCATTCCGTATAATACAAAATTAATTAGAATTAAACTTTCTGAAATGATTGGTTGTTATTTTAATTATAACTATTTCTAATGTATCGATAAAATAAAATTTTAAATTAAATCAATTTCATATAAAAATTTATTATAATTATTTTCATACTACCAACACTTTAATAATTTAAAATAGAAATAAAAACTATTTTTTATATATTAAAAAAAAAAAGTAATTTTAACCCATAACAAAGAAAATGTTTGAAAGATTGATATAAGATAAAAGGTTGCTTATGATTCTTCTAATATTTTACCTCACAACAATTTTAATTAATTTTACTTTTTTTTAAATATATAAATTATTCCGTGTATCTAAATTCTCAATTAATATTTATTGGTAAAAAATTATTAAATGGATCCTTCTATATATAAATAAAATGTTATAGTACTCGTAAAGATATAGAAAACTTTAAAAGAATTTAGTTTAAAAAATATTAAATTTTACTGCTAGTTTTTTTCATTACTTCAAATTATTTTAGAAGAATATTACAGAATGACGAACAGATTTAATATTATTAACTAAACTTATTAATACATAAAAAAATAATTATCAATATTTCACATAGTGAAGAAAGGAGCATATGATAAAAAAATTAAAACATATATATATATATATTTAAATTTTAATTGTTAAACCCTAAACCCTACATAGTGTAAATAGCGTTGTACCCTGCGATTCTTCTTTTCCCTTCACCATTTCCAAATGAAGAGAGCGAAACCACTCCTCCGTACACTATCGCACTTCCTCACATGGCGCGCCTTCCGCTTCCGCAATATTTGCTCCGGCCGCCTCGGCTTCGACGGCGCCGGCGCCACCACCACCACCACCACCAAACACCTCGACACCTTCACGGAGCAATTCGAAATCGGCTCGCGCGTGATCACGCTTGAGACCGGTAAGATCGCGCGCTTCGCAAACGGCGCCGTCGTTTTGGCCATGGAAAACACCAACGTCCTCTCCACCGTGACCTCCGCCAAAGGCGACGCTGTTCGTGATTTCTTACCTCTCACTGTGAGTGCCTCTGCTACTCTCTCTCGCTCTCTTGCTTATGTACTATTCTGTTAAATGGCGCGATGAAAATGAAAATGTCGTTCGTGATAACAGGTGGATTATCAAGAGAAGCAGTTCGCGCAAGGCGTGATTCCGACGTCGTTCATGCGGAGGGAAGGTGCTCCGAAAGAGCGCGAGCTCTTGTGTGGTCGAATCATTGACCGGCCAATTCGACCGTTGTTTCCGCCTGGATTTTACCACGAGGTTCAGGTGCGTAATGTTGCTATCATTTTACCTTACAATGCTCTTTCGTGTGTTTAGTTTTTATGCATGTACAATGTGAAGAGTTTTTTACCGTATCAGTCAATTAGAAATCACGATTAAGTATAACTTTTAAGGCTGGTTTTACAACATCATCTAATTAGAAATCATCGTAAAACACCATTCTGGTTAGTGTTCAATGTTGTCACTTCAGTCATTGAAACTAAAATAAACCCACAGGATGTCAAACAAGTTCCTAAACCAAAAAGGTACTGTTCCTAATGGGACTAGATTCAGATTCCATAAGTAAGATTTTAGGTTCAAGTCTTCTAAAGGGAATATATGAGATTGGGAGGAGACCCCAGCAAAATGCGACCAGTCATATTTCTTAACAAGGATCAGACACTCGGTAAAGAGGGGATACTTAGTATCAATAAAGTGGTAACTCAAAGATAAGTCCCTAAACTAAACCACTTTTTGTTACTTTGATCTTTAAACATTTGTTAATATCGGATCTATTTGGAAAAATTTATCCGTGTAAACACTTATAGAAGAAAATAAAAGGGAAAGATGAAATAAACTTCCCGATACATTTTTTTTTTAAATTTCTTACTACAGTGAGTGAATGTGATATTTGTTATACACTTGGAGTGAGCCAAATGATTTTGTAAACTATAAATTATGACAGGTGTTACTTTTAAAATTGTTATTGTAAAGGTCAATTGACTTATTGTTCATGTCAATATGATTGAATGACCTTATAAAAGCTTACTAGATTATTTATCCTTCGTTTAAATTTATTCATTTAATTTTTAGTTAATCTTTATGCACGCTCATTGTAAAAGTTATCTCATGGTGAACTAATCAGAATCATTAGCAGTTGATAAGAAAAACAGCTGACTTACCATACATGGCACTCTGTAATTGTTGTGATGGTTTTCTTTTCCCTAATAAAAAGGGAATGTTTCACTTTTTAGGTAATGGCAAGTGTTCTTTCTTCCGATGGAACACAAGATCCAGATGTGTTGGCAGCTAATGCAACTTCTGCTGCTCTAATGTTATCTGATATTCCTTGGGGTGGTCCCATTGGAATGGTTCGAATTGGTAGGATATGTGGGCAGTTTATAGTAAATCCTACCATGGATGAGGTAATTTTGAACAAACTATGTTGTTTAATTTAAAGTGATTATGTGTTACTTTTTTATTGATGGAACTTGGTTTTTTAACTTAGTTATATTGTGACTTTGTTAATGACCATACTTGGTTTGTTGAATGGTTCGACTTGGTTAACCCATTCCTTTCTGTTCTCCTATTGCTTCTAATTTTGGTGTTTCAGCTTAAATTGAGTGATCTTAACTTGGTATATGCCTGTACAATGGATAAAACTTTGATGATTGATGTGCAAGCTCGTGAGATATCTGAGAAAGACCTAGAAGCTGGGTTAAGAATGGCTCATCCAGAGGTGACTTTGAAATTTGTTACTTGGATTATTCTTTTGGTAACTGAATGTTATTGAGATGGGTTGCTATAATTGATCAGGCAGTTAAGTATATTGAACCTCAAATCAGACTTGCTGCTAAAGCTGGTAAATCTAAGAAGGAATACAAATTGTCTATGCTGTCTGACAAAACAATGGAGAAAGTTAGTAATATAGCAGAGGCACCTATCAAAGCTGTTTTTACTGATCCTACCTATGGAAAGGTGTTCTATTCTTCCTCTCTTGTTTACTTGTGAAAGTTAGACGTTTTTCCTCCATCATTTTACATTTGGATTATCTGTTATATATTTTCCTCCAGTTTGAACGTGGGGAAGCATTGGAAAATATTGCACAAGATGTAAAGAAAGTGCTTGAAGAAGAAGGTGATGAAGAAAGCTTAAAAGTCTTATCAAAGGCTGTAGATACAGTGAGGAAGAAGGTATGGAGCATTGTGATAAGTTTACAAATTTAGATACTAATATGCCTATTATTTTTTTCATAGTGAAGAATGTGTTATCCTTAATTAAGCACTCTGAGTTTTTCCATTTTATATGAAAGGCCAACTGGTTATAAATTCTTCATCTGGCCATAGGCATGGGATTAAGTATTTCACTGTAAGATTACAAGTAGGGGACAAATATCAATGGAAATTCACTTGGGCTATTGTTTGAGTAAATAGAAAGTAATAAAAAATTATCTAGTTCTGTACCTTTTTGCAGTTGGATATTGGTCTGATTCATCATCTTCTAAAGTTTCCAACAAAATACAGAGCTGCTTTGGCCATAAAATATTTAGTGCTAAACTTGAAAATGAATGTAGAACGAGGATTTTATTTGCACACAATAAAGTATCTTCCCCTCTCTCTTATCTAGGATAGCTTGTATTGTACCTGTATTATTGTGGTTTTACTATTATGAAGATACCTTACAAATTTTCATTTTTGTATAACTATTCACTTGGCGCATAAAGAAAATTGATGACTGTTTGTAATCTCTAAACATTTATTCTTATAATTAATTTTATGTGTGGATGTGTCCTTGTCATGTGAATTTTAAATGTAGTTGTTGAGGAGTAGTGTTTATATATTCATCATTATAGGTGGTTCGTAAAAGAATTATTGCAGAAGGAAACAGACTTGATGGAAGACAGCTAGATGAAGTAAGGCCTTTGTATTGTGAAGCTGGATATATATCCATGTTGCATGGATCTGCATTATTTTCCCGTGGAGAAACACAGGTAAAATATATTTTATGTTTTTTGCCATTGGTTGTTGGAAGTTAGGCAATTGTGAAGATTTGATGTGAAATAATGATTTTGTTTAGTGATTTCAGTTCTATCTGTAGTGATATATGTTGATGTCATGGACAGGTTTTATGTACAGTAACACTTGGAGCACCTACAGATGCTCAACGCTTGGAGTCTGTTGTCGGTCCTCCAACAAAGAGATTTATGCTTCACTATAGTTTTCCACCATTCTGCATAAATGATGTTGGTAAACGGGGTGGTCTGAACAGGCGTGAAGTTGGTCATGGTAAATGACTAAGATACAAATACTATCCAAAAAAAATTGTGATCTCTCATATTTGAAAAATGGCTAAACCTCCACAATACAATCTCTTTATAACATTTCCCTTCAAAATGTCAATACATAACCGATTAGGACTTGTTTTTATTTTTTTGAAAGAAAAATGTTGAAAACTACTTTGAAATTCAAACAATTAGATAGGTTTATTGAAAAATAAGAAAAGAAATTAAGTGTCTTTCTTAGAAGTTCTATAATGTCTACCACTATGGAAGACAGTACAAATTTAGGAACGGTTTCCGCTAATATATCCCTCTAATTTAGTTTAGTGTGCAAAGTATTTAAGAATTAGATAAAGGTATAGTTGGAAAGATAATGATTAATGTTGTCTTTAACTTAAATATATGCTGTTTTATCTTTATTTTAAGACATTATTCTTGGATTGGTTCCTGGCCATAGAACAGAACTGGAAGATTTTATCTATTTGAGCATTTAATTAGTCATCCAATCTGGGGATCCTTGTGTTGAGGCTTTGGCTATTGCTATTTGAGGGTGAACAAGAGAAATCTACTAAGGCTGTATCTTCTATGCCTATCTGTTATTTGGGCCTCTGGTGATGGATGATTCTAATGTATTTTGATGGAATGAGTGACAAATTAAACTGATGAATTGGTGGTGGAGAGAGTTAATTAATGTAAACAAGATTATGTACTATAGAAAATCAAAATTAATTGTGTGGGAGTATAATTTTTTACACCTCTAGTTAGTGTTCAGTATATTTCTGTTAGGTAGTTACTGACAACTGTATCCTGTAACTAGTTTTCTGTTATTTCAGGTAGTTGGGATGGGAGTTTGTTGAAGTAGTTACATTTCTGCTGTAATACCTGACCAGCTATACACGTCTAGTTCTCATCCTATTGTATATTGACTTCATTTTTTACACTGAATAAAATTCTTGTTTGTATGTTTCTTTCAAACTTTAATAAATAGTCTTCTATATAATAAAAGGAAAGATTGTCATAAATATGTGTAGTGAAATTTGGTGTCTCATTATATGAAAGTATTGGGTATAAATTCAAGAGGAATGTAAAAGGCATGAAATAACAAACACCTTGATCTACCATTCAATGTTGAAAGGAGGGGCTCTGAGATTATCAATTGAAATAAAATAATTTATATTGAAGAACAAAGTTACTTTGCAACAATTGACTTTTCTAGATTTGAGCTCATTTTATTATAACCCCAGCTATATAAAAGATAATTAACAGCTGACCAAACAAGGATACTTATTTTGGAAACCAGAAAGAAACAGTGTTCTTAATAATAGCAATTGATTGTATTTCAGCTTTGCCAATCAAAAGTTCATTAATTAACGAGCTTTTTTTTTTGTTGTCTTACTTTTGCAGGAACTCTTGCCGAGAAAGCTCTTCTTGCTGTTTTGCCCCCTGAAGATGATTTTCCATATACTGTTCGTGTCAACTCTGAAGTGATGGCTTCAGATGGTTCAACGTCAATGGCAACTGTATGTGGAGGTACACTTTTTCAACGCACAATAGTAGCTTTTATAATGCCATTTTACAACCAAATTCATGTTTAAGCTTCGGAAAATTTAATATTTTTTAATATGTTTCCTGCTGATAAAGTTTTAATTGATTAAGATGGTAACATAACTATCCTTTTTAAATAAAAAATTATTATTATTAGAAAAAGAAAGTCAAAATGAATGTATGATGTAAGTTGTAACTAGTTACCAGGTGTGTAAGCCTACAGAAGAATAAAGAAGCATGAAATTTAATATAATTTGATCAGCCGCAAGTAACAGGCCAATGTCCATGGGCACGTAGAGAGAAAAAATTCACAGTGAATCTTTCTATTTTGTAGGCAGTATGGCTTTGATGGATGCTGGCATTCCCGTACGTGAACATGTTGCTGGAGTTTCTGTGGGTCTTATTAGTGAGCTTGATCCATCTACTGGCGAAATAACAGATTATCGCATATTGACTGATATTTTGGTACATTCCAGAACTTGTTGAGTTATATCATTTCACATACTGTCTGTTTTGGTTTAAATGTATATTTTTCTATTAATTTAACAACTACTTACCTTCAAGTTGTTACTCAGGGCCTTTTGTGATCATTTTGAATAATAACTTGAGTCAATATTTTTGAACAAAATCTATAATTTTAATTTTATGTTGATATATTTTTTAACTTAATAAAGATGTTCAAAAAATAATAAATTTTGTTTGCATATTTGTTAAGAATATATAATTTAATACTGTTACATTGTGATTCTCCAGTTTTCTACTTTGACTATCAAATATGTATTTTAATAATATTAAATATTTCAACGTTTACCTCTGCTTTTCATGGTATCTTGTGTTTCAGTTATTATATATTACTTGCAAAGAGGAAGATGTTGAACAAAAAAAGATTATTGATTTCATGCAAAAGTATTAATTTTATTTTTTCTAAGGGCTTGGAAGACCATTTGGGTGATATAGACTTCAAAATTGCTGGAACTCGAAAAGGAGTTACTGCTATTCAGTTGGATATAAAACCAGCAGGAATTCCTCTGGATATCGTTTGTGAATGTTTAGAACCTGCACACAAAGCTCGTCTTCAAATTCTTGATCACATGGAACAAGAAATCAGTATACCTCGTAACAAGAATGACAGTACTTCTCCACGACTAGGTTAACATTTTTAACTTTTCAAATTAGGTCTCCTTGATAAAGTATGATACACTAAAGTTTGAAATTTATTTGTGATGATGCAGTCACCTTAAAGTACAACAATGATGCTCTTCGTCGCCTAATTGGGCCAATGGGCGCTCTAAAGAGAAAAATGGAAGTTGAAACAGGTCAATTTAACTTTTAAGTATCTTAGGTCTCCCCTGCCATTTAGACTGTATTGTGAAGAAGTTCTCTTATACTTCCAGTTCCTGATATGCTTTTTGAGGTAGAAATGTTGAAGGATTCATTTGTTCATAGTGTTTGGGTCTGCGAGTTCTGATCCTTCTTGATCTTTTGTCACTGATTGCAATGTTATCTAAAAATTCTTTTTAAACTATACATTGATATATTGTCCCTTGTTTTGTCTTGTATGATTTTTACTGAATTTTGCTTGCTGTATTACATATATACCTAGAATGACAGAACAAATTTACTGAACATGTTATCATGCACTCCAATCAGGTGCACGGATGTCTGTAGGCGATGGAAAACTTACAATAGTTGCTAAGAATCAATCCGTAATGGACAAAGTACTAGAAAAGGTACTTCCAGTCTGTTGAACCATTAAGTTTTATCCAATCGTGCTTTTTGTTTAAAATTTTATTCTTGTAGTCATAAGATAATTGTCTATCCTGTATCAGGAATTGTCGATGCATTGATAAATTGTTAATACCATGAATTAAAGTTTTCCTTAAGAATTAAGATTTTTCTTGTAAATCATTATTATTTACATTTGTTCATATATGCTACTTGGTGGGAACCATGTGTGGGCCGTTTTGAAATTGTTCATATATACTCTTCTGTTGAATTCATTTCGTTGAATACATGCTAATTCATGCATATATTAATGACAAATGGTGAAATATCAACCCTAATTTTTCTCTTAATGGCTGTCATTCTGAAGTTCAACCCTCTTGTGTGTCAGATTGATTTTATTGTGGGCCGTGAAATTGAAGTTGGAGGTATCTACACAGGTATTGTCACCTCTATAAAAGAATACGGCGCTTTTGTGGAGTTTAATGGTGGCCAGCATGGCCTACTCCACATTTCGGAATTATCATATGAACCTGTATGTATGATTTTAGCTATTTTATTTGCTTATCATTAAGAGTTGCTTGTTGGGTCTGCTAATAGCAGGCAAAAACAATTTGTATATAATAATTTCTCTTTAATGACTGCATACTTAGGTTTCCCGAGTTTCAGAGGTTGTCTCTGTTGGCCAAAAGCTTTCTTTGATGTGCATAGGCCAAGATGTTCATGGTAACATTAAATTATCCCTTAAAGCAACTTTGCGTCGTCCTGGAAGATTGGAGACTAATGATGTAATTGAAGGATCTGTTACATCTGTAAAAGAAACAGCCAACATCTGGACACCAGTTGGGAATGCGTCTACTGCACAAGAACAAAATTCTGCTTCTGAGTTGTCTTTAGGTGATCTTGAGTCAGGTGAAGCAAAATCCCCAACCTCCCAAGTACCAGTAATTTTAATACGTAGTGCTGCAGAGTGTGATGAAGAGGAGAAATCTTCCAGCTCGAATCTTTCTTCCAAAGGTAATGGGGTCCAATTGGATAGCAAGGCCAAATCTCGTCAATCTCAAAATGCAATTGATTCTCCGCCCAAATCAAAATCTCGTAGATCTCAAGATGTTATCGATTCTCCAGCTTCTCATTCAGGACCCTTGCCATATACTAATGCTAAGAAGACAAAACTTTCAATGCTAAAACAAAAACAGTCAAAATCTGATCTTCTAAAGCAAGAGGGGGATGAACAAGAACCTAAAGATAAGGAGTCTGGAACTGCAAAAGATCTTGAACTTGGAACCAAAGTAACTGCTAAAGTATATCAAATTCGTGCACACGGGTTAGTGTTGGATTTGGGTAGTGGACTGCGAGGAATGTACCGGTTTGAGGTAGGAGTCCATCTTTGTATTGTCTTTTCTTTTCTCATGATTTTGTGTTGAGGAGATATTCTCTAGTCATTTTCCCCTTTTGTTGTTAATCAAAGCGTCTTTTTACTTGCCATAAGGATGCATTTATTCGTACACACTTTGCAAATTGATGTCTTTGTTTGATTTCCAATTCCTCAACTATTGATCTATTTCATTGTAGCATTAGCATATAATTCCTTTATCTTCTAAAATCCACACCATGAACCATCCAATTCACTTGCTAACCTATTATTGTTCTGTCATGCAGGAAAATAACAGTAGGAACTTTAAAATAGGTGATGAGATGCGAGTTGTGTGCTCAAGCTTTTCTAGCAAGGGAATTCCTATATTGTCTTTTGTTGATGATAAATAACTTCCCTGATGGTTGCGTTTATAAGAGAGAGCCCATAAATTTACCCTGCCATGGCTTGGAAAAAGTCTTCTAGCCGTGTAAGCAGCCATTGGTTTTATTGAAAATCTGGTTTCCGAAAGAGCCTAATAACATCAATTTGATCCCATATAACTTGCCTCAGCGTGATGATGCCCAATATTTGATGAGCTACTGGGAATGCAATGATGGATTTTGGGAATATTTACTCTGCTTTCGTTAGATTTACGACACAGTTTGAGAAAGCTACTGGAAAATGGATCTTTGAGATGCTCGATGCTGCCATTTCACAATAAGACTTTGAGTGGTGAACATCCAAGTAATCGGCTGATATTTAGTTGTTAGTTATTCATAGTATCTGATATAAATGTATAAGCGTTATTCTTGATTGATTTACGTTGGGTTTTGACACCCAAGTTGATTATACATGTTTGATTAAATTGGTGTTGGCGACTTGTGTGATCAAGAATTACCTTATTCACGCCCTAGCTCAAGAGGGGTGACAATGGATATCGAACGGCCAGCACCTTCCAAACTCTTATTTGTATGATTTTTTGGTACTGTCATCTAATCTCATGTTTTGTGAACCTCAGTTTTGTTCCATCTATTCTTGTTAGTGTTTCTACAGTAAGAGCAATGTGTCAGTGAAACGGTTAAAAGTGAACTACAAACATAAGGTGGTTCGTAGTTTTGAATAGCATAGAAAAAATAACTATTGATTTATGGGCAAGAGTGATGGTAATGCTCATTTTGCAGGGATGATGATAGAAGGAGTTCAAAATTCTTTAGTTGATAGAAGGAGTTCACATACCAAAGAGGAACTATGTGATTGATGGAAGGCACCGACGTGGTTCCGGGCTACTGCATGATTGAAGAAAAACAAGTTCATCTCCTTCACTTATAAAATGACAATATAAGGAAAAAAAGTTGAAAACACGAATAGAGTTATAATTTTATTGGTGATAAAAAAATTCATTATGCTTTTAGCCTTTACCGTGTGTATATACTTAACTGATCATTAGCATAATTTGCAGTTTTTTGTGCTATAAAAAAGTAACTAATTGAAGTTGTTTGATCATATAAAAGTATGGTTTGGTAGGAGTTGGAATAAGTCCAAAACTTGTTTTTAAAGAATATGACTTCAGAAAATAAATATTAAAAATAACTTAATTAAATTCATACTTCAAGAAAATGACATGGCATGATAAATATAATTAAAAGATCCATATATAATCACAACTTTCTTAAAGTTATACAAGTTGTATAGTTTACAGAGATAATAAAAACATGTCAAGATAATTGTTATTTTAATTTATTTTCTTGTCCAGTGCCACGTTTGTATTTTTTTTTTTTTTTAAAGTTGCATTCAATTGTTTTCTATTTAATACCATGGGTGTACACTGTCACAACAAAAAATTGAACATTCACAATTGACAACATCAAATAATTTAGTTAATTATTACAACTTGAAAACTCTTGAATTAATCACTTAAAATTTTGACCATAATTAAACAGCAGTATCCAAATCCTGACTCCATCAAAATGAGTATGAAATTACTCTTTTATTGTCAAAGCATATAATTTTTATTGTTTTATAATCTAGTCTTCTATTTACTCTGAAGTCACAACCACAAATGTCAGAAACAACAGCTTATTTAAATCTTACTTTCAAAGTCAGAAAGCTTTTGTGCATTCATAGCTTATAATTTATTGTCTATGTGACTTTTTATTCTAGCAAAGTGCAATTAAAAATATAAACCTGTTCAAAAGTAATTCTACCACTAGTTCAGTTTGGTATTTGAGATCATTATTATGCTGTGGAATCTAAATTTTATCTTATAATATGCTATGTAAGGTGTACACATAAAGTCATGAATGTTTTTAGCTCAAAGTGACTATTACTATTCTATAATCGAGACACAAAATTTGACACTACCCTAGTGTGAAAAGACATTGATACCTCAAGAAAAAAGAAATCAGTGAACACAAAAGTTTGAGCAGGTAATAATGTGTTTCATTGCAAACTTCACCAACCAAACATAATTTGTGTTTAAAATGGGATTATCATGCACACGAACTTAAGCTTTTCTTTAAGATACAACTATGCAAAACTAAACTAACCAATTTTTTTTATCATTAGGAATATAACAAATGTGAAGGAATTTATAATAATTCACTCGTACTCTTCTTAGTTAATTGAATTACATTTTTTAACAAATTAAGTAAATCTGAAAAAACAAAATTATTTTAAATAATTTTAAAATTGAACCAATGTATCAACTATTTAATAGATAAAATATATTTTAATTCTAACATTTTTTTTAATTTCAGTTTTAATTTTTCTAAGAAAGTTATCAATTTTTAGTCTCTTCAATTGAAAAATATGCTTCATAAAAAATCATGGGCTCAAATCTAAATTAGAATAAATTAATATGTTTTTAATTAAATTGTTTTGGTTGAGTAGTTACAAATTCTTTTTAGACTGAAATTTGATTTGGATCGAAGCAACAAATTGTTAATATTAACTTTAATAATACTTGAGATTCAGAAATGATGTATTTCAATGGAAACAAAAATAGATAAACTAAACTTCATATATTTTACTGAAACCAAAAACATAATTTTATTTTTATTCAAGCTTGGATATGGTGTATCATTTCTTCTCACTAATTTGGTAGGAACCAAAAAAAAAAATGTTAATAATTTTATTATTAATTTTAATGTCATTCAAGCAGTCATGTATGACTTTGTTATGCTTCAATTGTTTTTAAGAAATCTATATACATTCTACCAAAGTCCACTCACATTCTTCATTCAAACATTTTCTTCTGTATATGGTCAACTTTTAGGCAATAAAAGTGACTTGTGTGATATATTCATTGAGTAGTTCAAATCCAAAGTTAGCAACAAAATAGAAATGTCTATTCAACAACAACTAGTCCAACATATCATTAAATAAAAATTAATTTTAAAAATAAAAATTAATTAGTTGTTATATTAACTAAACTAAATTCTATTTTAGAAACTAAAAAATTTATTAATATTTAAATTAGTTTATATTATTGATAAATTATTTTTAGATTGGTATCCAATTAATTATTAAGATTTTAACTACCTATTATTTAAATTTAAATTTTAAAGTTAATAACTAACATTTTGGCAGCTAATTATCTATTTAAAAATTATTTATCATTCGTATAAACTAATTTAGATACTAATGATTTTTTTAATCTCTAAAATAATATCTAGTTTAGTCAACATAGCAATTAATTATTTTTTATCTCTAAAATTAATTTTTATTTATATTTTTTTTAGTCATTCAATCACATTTTAAGGAGTAGAATGAAATATTATTTTCAAACATTCTAGAAAGCATGTTAAGTTGCTCCATAAGAATATAATTCTCTAAAGTTGAACTCTAATGTTTCAATATTTTTCCAAATAAACATTGCATATTGTCACATAAAGGGAAAAAAAGACAAAAAAAAGAAGAATTTATCTTAATTGCAATGAAGACTGTCATAATAAAGTTGATTAAGTCAATAGCATTGACCTTGTCTGAAATTGTACTATTTTCCAAAAAATATATTTAAAAAATTTATGCAAGAAAAGAGAATACTAATAATAATAGAATTTTAATTTTTGAAACTATATTCTTTAATTCTCTAATCTTGATAAGAGATACAAAAATAAAATTGATAACATCTATAATTTATAATAAAAATAATTAAAGATATTTCGGAAAAATAATTTTACATTAGGAATAATAATAAAAAATTAAAATAAAACCAAAAAAAATTATATTTAGAAGGAGAAAACACGTTTGTATTATCAATCATTTATAAAACGAAACTTCATGTTTACTTTCAAAGTGTAAAATAAATATAATTCTCCCTTCAACAACCCCACAACAAGTACTCACACGTTTTTTTTTTTTCTTTTTCTTGAAGAAAAAGTAAATTAAATTAGTCAATGCACTTGACTTTAATTTAAATAAATAAAAATAATAATTTATTATTCATATATATAATTACATAAAGAAAATATATTTTTTATAACTGTTTTTAAAGTTATTTCTTAATAAGATAACGATTTCATCAAATTAAACCAACTTATTGATAAAAAAACATAATTTTATCATTTCTAACTAAAAATATCTCAATTTAAAAACAATTACATAGCTCTTCAATTTTTTATTCTTATAAAATTATTTTCTTAAAATTACATTATTTTAGTATAATGTAAGTGTAGATACATATGCTCCCACACATGTGTTTATGTTAGTGTTATATCAAATTTTTACCCTATATGATGAATTTTTGGCATAAATTTAGTTGATAGAGAGAAAAGTTTACAATCACATTACTTTCTAAATAATTAAATATAAAAATGCATATAACTTATTTTTTTAAAATATATCCTTAATTGTTGATTATAATTAATTAAAAAGTGTTAAATTTTATGGATTCTATAATTCTTAGTAAATTTAGCAAAGAAAATGTCAGAAAACATACCGTATTCATTATAAGAAAATTATTAAATAAAAATTAGTTTTAGAAACCAAAATAATTAGTTTTATTTGATTAAATGAAATATCATTTTATAAATTAAATAAAATGTTGGTTTCTAAAATAGTTTCTATTATTAAATTAATTTTTAAATTGGTATAATTATCAAAATTTTAATTATTCACTATTTTATATTTTAAATTAGTCTCTACTAATTCTTTAAACATCAATTTAGAATCTAAAATATTAATAACTAAAATTTAGATATCAATTTAAAAATTATTTTATAAATTTTTATTAATATAAAAACTATTTTAAATATGAATAATTTTTTAATTCATAAATTAGTATTTAATTTAGTTGATATAGTGTAATTATTATTTTTTTCTAAATTTAATTACATTTTAATGATTGTCTTCTAATGTTTATTGAGAAATTATTCTTAATAATGAGTGATTCATGTGCTTGGTTTGAACATTCCTTTAACAGTGATGAGGAAAGTCCATTAGAAAAGTCCAAGGTGCCAACCACACGCAAACTCTCTCTGTCTCTTTCTCCATTCATTCTTCTTCCACTCAAAATCAAAAACACACACAAAAAAATACTCATAACTCTTTCTTGCAGAGCATCAAAAGCCAACATAACAAGGAAGCTTTATAAAAAGAATCCAGAGCTGCAATTTCAAGATTTTTCAAGTCTCAGTCATCAATCACAACCATAATTTGTGACTGTATCAATCAAAGATGAGTACTAAACTAGGCAACTATAACTTTATGCAATAATAAGGAAACTAGACAATTTCACTGTATAACTAAAAGATGAAATATAATTAATTATTATATTGATTAAATTAAAACTATTTTAAAAATTAAAAAAATTATTAATTTTTATTATTGATAAATCGTTTCTAAATTAGTATTTAATTAGTAACGAAGTTTTTTTCTACCAATTTGATATCTGTTATTCGTTACCGAATTCATATTCATTTAGATAGTTAAAATTTTGGTAACTAATTAGATAGTAACTTAAAATTCTACCAATTTGATATATGTTATTCGTTACCGAATTCACAATCATTTAGATAGTTAAAATTTTGGTAGCTAATTAGATAGTAAGTTAAAAGCTATTTATTAATAATAAAAAATAATTTAAAAATTAATAGTTTTTTTAGTTTTTAACATTAAACTAATTATTTTTGTGTTAAAAATTGGTCAATTCTTATTTAATGATTTTTTTTAATGCTGCTTTCTTTTCTACAATTTTCACAATATAAACAGTATGAAATGAAGAACATGACCAGTTTAAAGGATTGGCAACAAGAATGGCTTTCAAATGTCAGAGCAACCACTACAAGTACAAGTGCAAGAAATCATCTTTTGAGGTTGTGATCATCACAGTGGCCACCCTCTTGTGTTTCTCCCACTCAGCACTATCTGATCCAAGAATCTCTGAAGTGGGGTCCTTCTGTGGCACTCACAAGGCATCACCAAGTGGTGACTACTTCCCCATTTTCACCAAAGAAATGGAAAAGCTTCATGAGCTTGTGCAGAAAAACAACTGGGGCACTCACTCTGAGGGACTTTCTTCTGCCACTCCCCTCTATGCTTTGGCACAGTGCTTCCAAGACCTCTCCAACCTTGATTGTCTTCAGTGCTTTACAACCAGCCGCACCAAGCTACCTCGCTGCCTCCCTTCAGTTTCTGCTCGCATTTACCTTGATGGCTGCTTCCTTCGCTATGACAACTACAGTTTCTACTCTGAGGACACTGACCCTTTGAGGGACACAGTGAACTGCACCACACAGTATGGTGGTGTGGCTGGGGAGGCTGAGAGGTTGGTGTTTGGCAATAGTGTTGGCAAAGTGGTTGAGAATGTGGTGAGGGTGGCAGGGAATGAGGGAAGAGGGTTTGCAGTGGGAGAAGGTGAGGGAGTTTATGCCTTGGCACAGTGCTGGAAAACTGTTGGGGGAAAAGGGTGTAGAGATTGCTTGAAGAAAGCTGAAAATGAGGTCAGAGGGTGTTTGCCAAAGAAGGAAGGGAGGGCCTTGAATTCTGGCTGTTATTTGAGATATTCTACTGATAAGTTCTACAATCAAGGAGGTGAAGATGGGGAAGGAGATGGTAAGAGTGTTGTATTAGTTTGAAGTTTTCATATTCTTCTTCAGCTTCAGTGCTAAAAAATCATTAAGGAGATACATAGAATTAAAATAATTAGTTGTTATATAGATTAAATTATATAAAAGACTAAAAAGATTATTGGTTTCTAAATTATAAATTGTATCTAATTAACTACTAAGATTTTTACTACCAAATTGATTTTTAAAATTAATTTCTATTTAATGATTTTCTTGTGTTTGTACTGATTCTATGATCTGATAAACTTCTCAACAAGTACTTAAAAGGGAAGAAAAAAAGGTAAAATGAATTCAACTTACCCCATGAGTTAAGATCAACTTATGCAGTCTAAATTTTGTAGAAGTTCTCTTAACTAACTTCTCTGAAAGCTAAGGTAAGTGAGTTGATTTTAAATTGTGGAAGAAATTTGAGTGATTTTGCTTTTATTTCTTCTTCTGCGAGTGCTTATTGAGAAGCTAACTGAAGCTCAATGGGGAATTTCAACTTTTCATATCATGCACTTTCAATACTTCCACTGCTTATAATATATATATGATAAGGGAAAGAAGATAGAGATGAATTTGCTATTCTATCACTGTGACTGAAATGCTGCATTTCAACTTTAACTTTCTTACACACTGCTATATAGATTTTAGTTCATAGATGACAGATTCATGTTAGTCATTTATTCTATACACATGTTGATGCTATTATCCATGTTTTTATTTTTCAGATTCTTCTAGAAAACGAATCATCATTACAGCAGTGTCAGTCTTGGCTGCAGCTGTTGTAGTTCTCTCTCTCTTGGTCACTTATGTGGCCTTCACCAGAAAGAGAAAAAGTAAAGTTCTGTAGAACACTATTGTCTTAAAACTTGTATATGTATTTGGAATGATTGTTTGTTAATCTTTCTGATGCTGAATTTCATTTTCTGCTGAACCACTCAGACAACAATTTCATTGAGATTCCCTCTTATTTGAAGAACTCTAGCTTGAATTACAAGTATGAAATTCTTGAGAAGGCCACAGATTATTTCAGCTCTCCAAGAAAATTAGGCCAAGGAGGAGCTGGTTCTGTATTCAAAGGGACTCTCCCCAATGGGAAAGATGTTGCTGTGAAGAGATTGGTCTTCAATAATAGGCAATGGGTGGATGATTTCTTCAATGAAGTGAATTTAATCAGTGGAATAAATCACAAAAACCTTGTCAAGCTATTGGGTTGCAGTATTGAAGGCCCTGAGAGCCTCATTGTGTATGAGTATCTACCTAACAAGAGCTTAGACCATTTCCTTTTTGGTACCCTTTTCTCTCATAATAACTATAAATGAAAACATTGTACTATGTTTTCAATTAATTTGTGTTTTTTTTTTTTTAAGAACTTTCAGATTAGTCATTATGCAACTTGACATTTCAACTAGGCTGATATATCAAGTAAACAACACGAGTTAAATATGTGGTTAATCATGGACAAAGTTCATCTTTTGCCCCTCAAAATTGAAGTCTCTTTTTTTGTCCCTTAGTTTATGAAAATGTGTGATACATGGTTCTTCTTTTGCATAACAATTTGTCTACTTTTGGTATGCAAATAAGGGCCACATAGAAGACTTCAAGTATATGAGTGACTAAAAACATATTAATCCTTTTTTTGATTTCACAAGACCAACCACTTTGGTGCAAAGAGTGAAGGAAGGGCAAGAGATATCAAAATCAAATGCTTATATGCAGTTTCAGTAAGGTGATGATGCAGTGATTTGCTTTGCAGAAAAGGAGAAAACAAGGATTCTAAAATGGAAGCAAAGGTTTGAAATAGTTGTTGGAATTGCAGAAGGGCTTGCATATCTTCATGGAGGCTCTGAAATAAGAATCATCCATAGAGACATCAAAAGTAGCAATGTTCTTCTTGATGAGAATCTCAACCCCAAGATTGCAGATTTTGGTCTTGCCAGGTGTTTTGGTGCTGATAAAACACATCTAAGCACAGGAATTGCTGGAACACTGTGAGTCTTTTGATTTCAACACATCATAGTTACATTTTCAAATGTGCATATCTATTGGTCTTTTAACAAGCTTAAAAGTTAGACTGTTAGTTCAAAAATAAAAAAGAACAAAGTAAGCTTTTGTTTCATTTGTCCATCGAGGACATGCTCTAGGTTGGTCTTAAAACAAAATTTGAATTTTCTTAAAAAATTTAAATAAAGGTTATATATTGGCATTACTTTTGCTAATATATGTGGTATTTTTTACTTTCAAGAGTTAAAAACAAATATCTTTTTATTGGTAGACCTAAAATTTGAGTTTTAGTTGTTTGATTCTAATGCCATTAAGCTCATTGCATTAAGTTTAATGCTTTGAAGTGAAGGGTGAAGGATACATTTTTCAATTCTGTTGCATAATTAGGAGATAGTTATTCCATAATTAGTACAGATTTCATTCTCTGTCTATTAAAACAGGTTTCATATCTTTAATTACCTATTATTCTTTTTCTTAATTAGGTTGTAAATAGTCTATAAATTTAGACTGTAATTACATTTGTAAACACATTCAGAACTGCATTCAATCTTTTTTTTCAACTAATTCAAATTTCTAACACACCCCAATTGTGGGAAGACACTACTATGATACAAGGAAATCATTCAAGAAAAAAGCATGAGCTGATAATTAAAACTGTGTAGTTTTTATATATATTTTGTTAACAAGTTTCATAGTTTTAAGTGACAGCATCTTTTTCCATTTCTTGGAGCAGAGGTTACATGGCTCCAGAGTATCTCATTCAAGGACAACTTACAGATAAAGCAGATGTGTATAGTTTTGGAGTACTTGTTCTGGAGACTGCAAGTGGCAGGAAGAATAATGTCTTCCGTGAGGATTCTGATTCCCTTTTGCAAACAGTAAGAAGATTAGTGCCTAATTTGCATCATACTTGGAAAAGCTTTAAACCCTTATGAACTAGTGTTTATAATATTAATGCTTATGTTTAAAGCTGTTTTCATAATTAAAAACCAAATATGATTAACTTATGAAGAACTTCTTGAAATAAATGAAAATAACTTAGAGATATATCAGAAGTTATGTTTATAAACTCTTTCGAACACTTAGAATTTGCTTACATAATGTTAGAGATTTCTCATCAACTAGAGATTAGAACATTTTATAGTATATATGTGGATGCAAACCTCACCTTATAAGTCGGTTTTATGAGGTTGAGTTAGGCTTAAAGTCCACTTCTTAATATGGTATAAGAGTCATTTCGACTCTATCCTAACAATTGGTTGGGCTTATGAGATCATCCACTATCGAGTCGTTATCGGACCACGCATAATATGTAGTCTCACGCACGAGTTGACAGACTCGGTGTGAGGGGGTGTGTTGGAGATCCTACATCGACTAGAGATTAGGACATTTCATAGTATATATGTGGGTGCAAATCTCACCTTATAAGTCGGTTTTATGAGATTGAGTTAACTTTTCTAGAAATACTTCTAAGAAAATAAAACACACAAAAATTAACTTAGAAAAGGTTTATCATCTTTATTTTAAATATTCTTCTGAAGAAATCAATCTAAACATAGCCAAGTACTTATGTTGTATGATAAGTCCAAATAGACTACAAAAATGTTCTTCCAATTGCATCTAAATACTTCATTGTTTGTGAATACCAATGTTTGTTTGTGAATACCAATGTAGAATATTGTTCTTTTGCACCAGGTTTGGAAACTTTACCAATCAAACAGATTGGGTGAAGCTGTTGATCCATGCTTGGGAAATGAGTTTCCTGCAAGAGAAGCATCAAGGGTGTTTCAAATTGGACTACTGTGCACACAAGCTTCTGCTTCCCTTAGGCCATCCATGGCTCAAGTTGCTTGCATGTTAAGCAATTCAGATTTGGATGTCCCTATACCAAAACAACCCCCATTTTTGAACTCTAGATTGCTGAATCAAACACCTCCATTAGGTTTTAGCACAGATAACTCCTCATCAAACACATTTAAAAAGATTGGTGTTTCCTACAGCCCCACTCAGTCCTCTAGTTCATGCAGCTTAATTAGGTCATCCAAAAGTGAGGAAACAATCTTGGAAGCTTGATTCCCAAAATTCCATTTTTTTAGTCCCCAACCAACCTGCCCAAAAAAGGATATTTATATCAAATTTTATCTTCAAAATGGATATAAATTGCCTCATAAGAAGAGGAACAAGAGATTTTCCAACACAAACAAACCACATGTGATCAAAATGGGTAAAAAAATTTAAAATTTATCAAAATTGAGTAAGTTGTGCCGTCCTCACACAACTTTAGTTAAAATTTGATTATACTGAAGTCGTGTCATATTATCACAACTTCAATTCAAATGCACTAAAATTGTGTCAGTGTCACCTTGACACGACTTCTTCACAATAAAATTGTGTCACCTTGACACGATTTACCCATTTCGATAATTTTTTAAAATTTTATTCATTTTAGTAATTAAGTGGTAAAATTTTATCAGATTAGTAACAATTTGACTTTTCATATTAAAGAAGTAAATTCTAATGACCGGATTCGACATTGAGTAAATAGTTTAAATTTTTTTTCATATGTATATTTTGGCATGTAAGCACTTGTATAAAAATTCAGTTTTGGCTTGTAAATCCTGATTCAAACCTTAAAGTTAATGCTTAACTACTATTAATCACATTGTTTGTGGCATGAGTAGTAATTATAACTGTTAAAGATGTTAAAGATTAATATCATGCATTCAAAATTCAACATGTTCATTCTTCCAAACCCTACTTGTCTTCTTTAATTACAAGTGGGTCATCTACCCTTAATTTTTGTGAGATTGATGTGAAACATGATTTGGCTGAGTTTGTTGACCAATAAAATTGACAGTGATGTAGCAACTTTCAAGATTTGAATAAGTGATAATTCCATTTCTGATAGAACAGTTTGAGTTTCTTGATAAAAGTGCTTTTTTTGTGTTAATCAATGAGAGTTGGAATTTTATGTTGAATATTCTCATAATAAAGTTCATAACAGATTAGTAAATTAAGACATTGATCAGTTCTAAAAGGAGAACACTCTAAAAGCACTAAAATTGTAAACAAGAGTCCATAATTATATTGAAGGCTCTAAATAAACTATCATATTTAAAGAGATTTTCAAATTTTTCTACTTTAGAACAAAATATAATAAAAACCAAAATAACATTACATGAAATATCAAATCACACCCTCTTTTTCTTATTCCAGAAAAAGTTGACCCTTTTAAGAATAAATAAACAAAGGAAGAGACCCCAAAAGCAATGTTGTTTGGTCTTTAGAACAAGTAGTCAATTTTTGGTGCAATTTCATTTTCAAGTGCAACTTTTGCCCACTCTTTGACCAGTTCTTTCTCATTTTTAAGACTTGCTTACACAAATTGCTTAAAATTTAACAATGTTGGTTAACAATTTTTTATGATGGAACAAATTTTTGGGAGTTGCTTTGATAAATGTTACTTAAATTACTTATACTATTAAGAAGTTTTTTCACCAACAAAATTTAATGATTTTAATTAAGCTCTCACTTTAACAATTTTAATATATTTTTTTATGAAATTATTAAATTTATGTCACAAAGAACAACAAATTTGAGAGATAATCAACTTATTATAAGAAGGATGTTTCTACAGTTAATCTTTTGGATAAATTTTAATCATTGTCTTGTTTTCCCAATACCAATTTTCATATGTTTGTTATTTGGAGGAGTAAGTAATATTTAAAGAAGATTAATTATAATTTTTTTCTCGTTTATACTTTTTATTCTTTTCATTTTTTCTCTTTTCACTTCTACTTTTTCCTCTTCATGAGTCTAATTAAAAAAATTAACATTTTTAAATTATATAAGTATATGACTATTTTTTAATAAAAGTTATTTTATCAAAGTTAATTAATGTAGTACTAAATTACATTAAACGATATAATGGTGCTAAATTTATAACATTTTAAATGGATATTCCCAAAGAAATTCTACTTAAATACATGCAATGTAGCCAAGTAAAAATATAATAGTGTTATTAGTCTTACTTGCTTCGCCTTTAAAATTAAAAGTTCCTATAAAAGATATTAAATTTAAATTTAAAAATATTATAATATAATTTATAACAATATAAGGACAAAAAAAAACCTAATATTAATTAGATAATTTGACTTGATTAAAAAACAAAAACGCATTACACACTAATTTTTTATCTCCAAATCATTGCACACCATTTTATAAATTGGACAACTCCTCCCTCTCCTATCTTTTTTGAAACAAAATGGTTTAAAAATTGGAAATTAATGATTATTAAATCTCACTTAAATTCTCTCATAATAAATACATGAAATCTATCATTGAAACACCGCTTAAACAATTACACATTTGAGATGTTCTAACAATTTCTTAAGAATATTTGTTAAAAAAGTTAGAAGCAAAAACATTTATTTCACCATAAACTTTAATTTTTATCTTTAAATAACACTTCCTATAAAGTAATTCAGTGGAAGATTTGTATAAGGTTCAAAAAAAATCGTAAAATATTTTTAAGAGAAGAAATATATGCTCATCAATATATCATTCCTTTATTGTGTTCATACTTCTCTTATTCTACCCAATATACATTTAAAAAGATTGGTGTTTCTTACAGCCCCACCACTTAGTCGGCACGTCTATAAACAAATCACAGAAATAAGATACAGGGAAGAAAAGCCAGGACGTTTTGTTTTCGAAAAATCAGTATTGTTCACTCTCGGTCCGGGACTTACCACGCCTTACTCCGTGGGTATTTTGGTCTCAAATTTTTACCAGACGTTCGCCACTGTATCTGTCGAGTTTTGGCTGAGATTTGAGCCCCAGATTCGTCCCACAGGATTGGCAATAAATTTTTTATTCATCACTGCCAGGGCCGAAAGGAAGGTTCGTTTATGTGCGAAACTGTTTGATTTTTTTCGTGGGCGAATACTCATCCGTTTGATCTGAAATTTGTCGCGTTTTGTCACCAATTCAGTGCCGATTCTTACGTGGATTTTCAGGAAAAAACTATTTCGGGATAATTTTTCAGAAAGTTTATGCAAACCAAGGCTATCCTCTACCAAAACTTGTGAAATTTCGCCCTACTTTCTGCAGTTTTATTCTGGGTCCGTACTGCGCTGAAAAAATTCACACAAGTACTTTCATATGTTGTTTGCACACAGGTAACGAGGCACGTCCATAATCAAATCACAGAAAGAAGATGCGGGGAAGAAAAGCCAGGACGCTTTGTTTTCGGAAAACCAGTTTTGTTTACTCTCGGTCCGGGACTTACCACGCCTTACTCCTTGGATATTTTGGTATGAAATTTTTACCAGACGTTCGTCACTGTGTCTGTCGACTTTTGGCTGAGATTTGAGCCTCAGATTCGTCCCACAGGATTGGCAATAAATTTTTTATTCATCACTGCCAGGGCCGAAAGGAAGGTTCGTTTGTGTGCGAAACTGTTTGATTTTTTTCGTGGGCGAATACTCATCCGTTTGACCTGAAATTTGTTGCGTTTTGTACCAAATTCAGTTGAGATTCTTATGCTGATTTTCAGGAAAAAACTATTTCGGGAGAATTTTTAAGAAATTTTGTGCAAACCAAGGCTATCCTCTAACAAAACTTCTGAAATTTCGCCCTACTTTTTGCAATTTTATTCTGGGTCCGTACTGCGCTGAAAAAATTCACACGAGCACTTTCATATGTTGTTTGAACCCAGGTAAGGAGGCACGTCCATAAACAAATCACAGAAAGAAGATGCGGGGAAGAAAAGCCAGGACGCTCTATTTTCGGAAAACCAGTTTTGTTCACTCTCGGTCTGGGACTTACCACGCCCTACTCCCCGGGTATTCTGGTCTGAAATTTTTACCAGACGTTCGTCACTGTGTCTGTCGAGTATTGGCAGAGATTTGAGCCCCAGATTCGTCCCACAGGATTGGCAATAAATTTTTTATTCATCACTGCCAGGGCTGAAAGGAAGGTTCATTTGTGTGTGAAACTGTTTGATTTTTTTCGTGGGTGAATACTCATCCGTTTGACCTGAAATTTGTCGCGTTTTGTCCCAAATTCAGTGGAGATTCTTACGTGGAATTTCAGGAAAAAAGTATTCCGGGAGAATTTTTCAGAAATTTTGGGCAAACCAAAGGCTATCCTCTACCAAAACTCGTGAAATTTCGCCCTACTTTCTGAAATTTTAGTATGGGTCCGTATTGCATTGAAAAAATTCACACAGATACTTTCATATGTTGTTTGCACCCAGGTAAGGAGGCACGTCCATAAACAAATCACAAAAAGAAGATACGGTGGAGAAAAGCCAGGACGCTCTGTTTTCGGAAAACCAGTTTTGTTCACTCTCGGTCTGAGACTTACCACGCCCTACTCCCCGGGTATACTGGTCTGAAATTTTTACCAGACGTTCGTCACAGTGTCTACTGAGTTTTGGCTGAGATTTGAGCCCCAGATTCGTCCCACAGGATTGACAATAAATTTTTTATTCATCACTGCCATGGCTGAAATGAAGGTTCGTTTGTGTGTGAAACTGTTTGATTTTTTTCGTGGGTGAATACTCATCCGTTTGACCTGAAATTTGTCGCGTTTTGTCCTAAATTCAGTGGAGATTCTTACCTGGAATTTCAGGGAAAAACTATTTCGGGAGAATTTTTCAGAAATTTTGGGCAAACCAAAGGCTATCCTCTACCAAAACTCGTGAAATTTCGCCCTACTTTCCGAAATTTTAGTCTGGGTCCGTATTGCGCTGAAAAAAATTCACACAGGTACTTTCATATGTTGTTTGCACCCAGGTAAGGAGGCACGTCCATAAACAAATCACAAAAAGAAGATACGGGGGAGAAAAGCCAGGACGCTCTGTTTTCGGAAAACCAATTTTGTTCACTCTCGGTCTGGGTCTTACTACGCCCTACTCCCCGGGTATTCTGGTCTGAAATTTTTACCAGACGTTCGTCACTGTGTCTATTGAGTTTTGGCTGGGATTTGAGCACCAGATTCGTCCCACAAGATTGGCAATAAGTTTTTCATTCATCACTTTCAAGGCTGAAAGGAAGGTTCGTTTGTGTGTGAAACTGTTTGATTTTTTTCGTGGGTGAATACTCATCCGTTTGACCTGAAATTTGTCGCGTTTTGTCCTAAATTCAGTGGAGATTTTTACGTGGAATTTCAGGAAAAAACTCTTCCGGAAGAATTTTTCAGAAATTTTGGGCAAACCAAAGGCTATCCTCTACCAAAACTCGTGAAATTTCGCCCTACTTTCCGAAAATTTAGTCTGGGTCCGTATTGCGCTGAAAAAATTCACACAGGTACTTTCATATGTTGTTGGCACCCAGGTAAGGAGGCACGTCCATAAACAAATCACAAAAAGAAGATACGGGGGAGAAAAGCCAGGACGCTCTGTTTTCGGAAAACCAGTTTTGTTCACTCTCGGTCTGGGACTTACCACGCCCTACTCCCCGGGTATTCTGGTCTGAAATTTTTACCAGACGTTCGTCACTGTGTCTACTGAATTTTGGCTGAGATTTGAGCCCCAGATTCGTCCCACAGGATTCGCAATAAATTTTTTATTCATCACTGCCAGGGCTGAAAGGAAGGTTCGTTTGTGTGTGAAACTGTTTGATTTTTTTCGTGGGTGAATACTCATCCGTTTGACCTGAAATTTGTCTCGTTTTGTCTCAAATTCAGTGGAGATTCTTACGTGGAATTTCAGGAAAAAGCTATTCCGGGAGAATTTTTCAGAAATTTTGGGCAAACCAAAGGCTATATCCTCTACAAAAACTCGTGAAATTTCGCCCTACTTTCGGAAATTTTAGTCTGGGTCCGTATTGCGCTGAAAAAATTCACACAGGTACTTTCATATGTTGTTTGCACCCAGGTAAGGAGGCACGTCCATAAACAAATCACAAAAAGAAGATACGGTGGAGAAAAGCCAGGACGCTCTGTTTTCGGAAAACCAGTTTTGTTTACTCTCGGTCCGGGACTTACCACGCCGTACTCCTTGGGTATTTTGGTCTGACATTCTTACCAGACGTTCGTCCCTGTGTCTGTCGACTTTTGGCTGAGATTTGAGC
This sequence comes from Phaseolus vulgaris, assembly GCF_051622355.1. Classification (NCBI taxonomy): domain Eukaryota; kingdom Viridiplantae; phylum Streptophyta; class Magnoliopsida; order Fabales; family Fabaceae; genus Phaseolus; species Phaseolus vulgaris. The sequence goes on along the minus strand of NC_143501.1, from coordinate 2,656,520 downwards.
CTCAGATTTGTCCCACTAGATTGACAATAAATTTTTTATTCATCACTGCCAGGGCCGAAAGGAAGGTTCGTTTGTTTGCGAAACTGTTTGATTTTGTTCGTGGGCGAATACTCATCCGTTTGACCTGAAATTTGTTGCGTTTTGTACTAAATTCAGTTGAGATTCTTATGCGGATTTTCAGGAAAAAACTATTTCGGGAGAATTTTTAAGAAATTTTGTGCAAACCAAGGCTATATCCTCTACCAAAACTTGTGAAATTTCGCCCTACTTTCTGCAATTTTATTCTGGGTCCGTATTGCGCTGAAAAAATTCACACAAGCACTTTCATATGTTGTTTGAACCAAGGTAAGGAGGCACGTCCATAGAAAAATCACAAAAAGAAGATACGGGGGAGAAAAGCCAGGACGCTCAGTTTTCGGAAAACCAGTTTTGTTCACTCTCGGTCTGGGACCTACTACGCCCTACTCCCCGGGTATTCTGGTCTGAAACTTTTACCAGACGTTTGTCACTGTGTCTACTGAGTTTTGGCTGAGATTTGAGCCCCAGATTCGTCCCACAAGATTAGCAATAAGTTTTTCATTCATCACTGCCAGGGCTGAAAGGAAGGTTCGTTTGTGTGTGAAACTGTTTGATTTTTTTCGTGGGTGAATACTTATCCGTTTGACCTGAAATTTGTCGCGTTTTGTCCCAAATTCAGTGGAGATTCTTACGTGGAATTTCAGGAAAAAAGTATTCCGGGAGAATTTTTCAGAAATTTTGGGCAAACCAAAGGCTATCCTCTACCAAAACTCGTGAAATTTCGCCCTACTTTCTGAAATTTTAGTCTGGGTCCGTATTGCATTGAAAAAATTCACACAGATACTTTCATATGTTGTTTGCACCCAGGTAAGGAGGCACGTCCATAAACAAATCACAAAAAGAAGATACGGTGGAGAAAAGCCAGGACGCTCTGTTTTCGGAAAACCAGTTTTGTTCACTCTCGGTCTGGGACTTACCACACCCTACTCCGCGGGTATTCTGGTCTGAAAATTTTACCAGACGTTCGTCACTGTGTCTATTGAGTTTTGGCTGACATTTGAGCCCAAGATTAGTCCCACAAGATTGGCAATAAATTTTTTAATCATCACTGCCAGGGATGAAAGGAAAGGTGGTTTGTGTGTGAAACTGTTTGATTTTTTTCGTGGGTGAATACTCATCCGTTTAACATGAAATTTGTCGCGTTTTGTCCCAAATTCAATGGAGATTCTTACGTGGAATTTCAGGGAAAAACTATTCCGGGAGAATTTTTCTGAAATTTTGGGCAAACCAAAGGCTATCCTCTACCAAAACTCGTGAAATGTAGCCTTACTTTCCGAAATTTTAGTCTGGGTCCGTATTGCGCTGAAAAAATTCACACAGGTACTTTCATATGTTGTTTGCACCCAGGTAAGGAGGCACGTCCATAGAAAAATCACAAAAAGAAGATACGGGGGAGAAAAGCCAGGACGCTCTGTTTTCGGAAAACCAGTTTTGTTCACTCTCGGTCTGGGACCTACTACGCCCTACTTCGCGGGTATTCTGGTCTGAAATTTTTACCAGACGTTCGTCACTGTGTCTACTGAGTTTTGGCTGAGATTTGAGCCCCAGATTCGTCCCACAAGATTGGCAATAAGTTTTTCATTCATCACTGCCAGGGTTGAAAGGAAGGTTCGTTTGTGTGTGAAACTGTTTGATTTTTTTCGTGGGTGAATACTCATCCGTTTGACCTGAAATTTGTCGCGTTTTGTCCCAAATTCAGTGGAGATTCTTACGTGGAATTTCAGGAAAAAACTATTTCGGGGGAATTTTTCAGAAATTTTAGGCAAACCAAAGGCTATCCAAAACTCGTGAAATTTCGCCCTACTTTCCGAAATTTTAGTCTTGGTCCGTATTGCGCTGAAAAAATTCACACAGGTACTTTCATATGTTGTTTGCACCCAGGTAAGGAGGCACGCCCATAAACAAATCACAAAAAGAAGATACGGGGGAGAAAAGCCAAGACGCTCTGTTTTCGGAAAACCAGTTTTGTTCACTCTCGGTCTGGGACTTACGACGCTCGATTCCCCGGGTATTCTGGTCTGAAATTTTTACCAGACGTTCGTCACTGTGTCTACTGAGTTTTGGCTGCGATTTGAGCCCTGGATTCGTCCCACAAGATTGGCAATAAATTTTTTATTCATCACTGCCAGGGCTGAAAGGAAAGTTCGTTAGTCTGTGAAACTATTTGATTTTTTTCGTGGGTGAATACTCATCCGTTTGACCTGAAATTTGTCGCGTTTTGTCCCAAATTCAGTGGATATTCTTACGTGGAATTTCAGGAAAAAACTATTCCGGGAGAATTTTTCAGAAATTTTGGGCAAACCAAAGGCTATCCTCTACCAAAACTCGTGAAATGTCGCCCTACTTTCCGAAATTTTAGTCTGGGTCCGTATTGCGCTGAAAAAATTCACACAGGTACTTTCATATGTTGTTTGCACCCAGGTAAGGAGGCACGTCCATAGACAAATCACAAAAGCGAGATACGGGGGAGAAAAGCCAGGACGCTCTGTTTTCAGAAAACCAGTTTTGTTCACTCTCGGTCTGGGACCTACTACGCCCTACTCCGCGGGTATTCTGGTCTGAAATTTTTACCAGACGTTCGTCACTGTGTCTACTGAGTTTTGGTTGAGATTTGAGCCTCAGATTTGTCCCACAAGATTGGCAATAAATTTTTTATTCATCACTACCAGGGTTGAAAGGAAGGTTCGTTTGTGTGTGAAACTGTTTGATTTTTTTCGTGGGTGAACACTCATCCGTTTGACCTGAAATTTTTCGCGTTTTGTCCCATATTCAGTGGAGATTCTTACGTGGAATTTCAGGAACAAACTATTCCAGGAGAATTTTTCAGAAATTTTGGGCAAACCAAAGGCTATCCTCTACCAAAACTCGTGAAATTTCGCCCTACTTTCCGAAATTTTAGTCTGGGTCCGTATTGCGCTGAAAAATTTCACACAGGTACTTTTTTATGTTGTTTGCATCCAGGTAAGGAGGCACGTCCATAAAGAAATCAAAAAAAAAAAGAAGATACGGGGGAGAAAAGCCAGGACGCTCTGTTCTCGGAAAACCAGTTTTGTTCACTCTCGGTCTGGGAATTACTACGCCCTACTCCCCAGGTATTCTGGTCTGAAATTTTCACCAGACGTTCGTCACTGTGTCTACTGAGTTTTGGCTGAGATTTGAGCCCCAGATTCGTCCCACAAGATTCGCAATAAAATTTTTATTCATCACTACCAGGGCTGAAAGGAAGGTTCGTTTGTGTGTGAAACTGTTTGATTTTTTTCGTGGGTAAATACTCATCCGTTTGGCCTGAAATTTGTCGCGTTTTGTCCCAAATTCAGTGCAGATTCTTACGTGGAATTTCAGGAAAAAACTATTCCGGGAGAATTTTTCAGAAATTTTGGGCAACCAAAGACTTCTCCTCTACCAAAACTCGTGAAATTTCACACTACTTTGCGAAATTTTAGTCCGGGTCCGTATTGCGCTGTGAAAATTCACACAGGTACTTTCATATGTTGTTTGCACCCAGGTAAGGTGGCACGTCCATAAACAAATCACAAAAAAAAAGATACGGGGGAGAAAAGCCAGGACGCTCTGTTTTCGGAAAACCAGTTTTGTTCAATCTCGGTCTGGGACTTACTACGCCCTACTCCCCGGGTATTCTGGTCTGAAATTTTTACCAAACGTTCGTCACTGTGTCTACTGAGTTTTGGCTGAGATTTGAGCCCCAGATTCGTCCCACAAGATTGGCAATAAATTTTTTATTCACCATTGCCAGGGCTGAAAGGAAGGTTCGTTTGTGTGTGAAACTGTTTGATTTTTTTCGTGCGTGAATACTCCTCCGTATGACCTGAAATTTGTCGCGTTTTGTCCAAAATTCAGTGGAGATTCTTACGTGGAATTTCAGGAAAAAACTATTCCGGGAGAATTTTTCAGAAATTTTTGGCAAACCAAAGGCTATCCTCCACCAAAACTCGTAAAATTTCGCCCTACTTTCCGAAATTTTAGTCTTGGTCTGTATTGCGCTGAAAAAATTCACACAGGTAATTTCATATGTTGTTTGCACCTAGGTAAGGAGACACGTCCATACACAAATCACAAAAAGAAGATACGGGGGAGAAAAGCCAGGACGCTCTGTTTTCGGAAAACCAGTTTTATTCAATCTCGTTCTGAGACTTACTACGCCCTACTCCCCGTGTATTCTGGTCTGAAATTTTTACCAGACGTTCGTAACTGTGTCTACTGAGTTTTGGCTGAGATTTGAGCCCCAGATTCGTCCCACAAGATTGGCAATAAATTTTTTATTCATCACTGCCATGGCTGAAAGGAAGGTTCGTTTGTGTGTGAAACTGTTTGATTTTTTTCGTGGGTGAATGCTCATCCGTTTGACCTGAAATTTGTCGCGTTTTGTCCCAAATTCAATGGAGATTCTTACGTGGAATTTTAGGAAAAAACTATTCCGGAAGAATTTTTCAGAAATTATGGGCAACCAAAGGCTTATCCTCTACCAAATCTCGTGAAATTTCGAACTACTTTGCGAAATTTTAGTCCGGGTCCGTATTGCGCTCAGAAAATTCACACAGGTACTTTCATATGTTGTTTGCACCCAGGTAAGAAGGCACGTCCATAAACAAATCACAAAAAGAAGATACGGGGGAGAAAAGCCAACACGCTCTGTTTTCGGAAAACCAGTTTTGTTCACTCTCGGTCTGGGACTTCCTACGCCCTACTCCCCGGGTATTCTGGTCTGAAATTTTTCCCAGACGTTCGTCACTATGTCTACTGAGTTTTTGCTGAGATTTGAGCCCCAGATTCGTCCCACAAGATTGGAAATAAATTTTTTATTCATCACTGCCAGGGCTGAAAGGAAGGTTCGTTTCTGTGTGAAACTGTTTGATTTTTTTCGTGGGTGAATACTCCTCCGTATGACCTGAAATTTGTCGCGTTTTGTCCCAAATTCAATGGAGATTCTTACGTGGAATTTTAGGAAAAAACTATTCCGGAAGAATTTTTCAGAAATTTTGGGCAACCAAAGGCTTATCCTCCACCAAAATTCGTAAAATTTCGCCTTACTTTCCGAAATTTTAGTCTGGGTCCGTATATCGCTGAAAAAATTCACACATGTACTTCAATATGTTGTTTGCACCTAGGTAAGGAGGCACGTCCATAAACAAATCACAAAAAGAAGATACGGGGGAGAAAAGCCAGGACGCTCTGTTTTTGGAAAACCAGTTTTGTTCACTCTCGGTCTGGGACTTACTACGCCCTACTCCCCGGGTATTCTGGTTTGAAATTTTTCCCAGACGTTCGTCACTGTGTCTAGTGAGTTTTTGCTGAGATTTGAGCCCCAGATTCGTCCCACAAGATTGGCAATAAATTTTTTATTCATCACTGCCAGGACTGAAAGGAAGGTTCGTTTGTGTGTGAAACTGTTTGATTTTTTTGTGGGTGAATGCTCATGCGTTTGACCTGAAATTTGTCGCGTTTTGTCCCAAATTCAGTGGAGATTCTTACGTGGAATTTCAGGAAAAAACTATTCCGGGAGAATTTTTCAGAAATTTTGGGCAAACCAAAGGCTATCCTCTACCAAAACTCGTAAAATTTCGCCTTACTTTCCGAAATTTTAGTCTGGGTCCGTATTGCGCTGAGAAAATTCACACAGGTACTTTCATATGTTGTTTGCACCCAGGTAAGGAGGCACGTCCATAAACAAATCACAAAAAGAAGATACGGGGGAGAAAAGCCAGGACGCTCTGTTTTCGGAAAACCAGTTTTGTTCACTCTCGGTCTGGGACTTACTACGCCCTACTCCCCGGGTATTCTGGTCTGAAATTTTTCCCAGACGTTCGTCACTGTGTCTACTGAGTTTTGGCTGAGATTTGAGCCCCAGATTCGTCCCACAAGATTGGCAATAAATTTTTTATTCATCACTGCCAGGGCTGAAAGGAAGGTTCGTTTGTGTGTGAAACTGTTTGATTTTTTTCGTGGGTGAATACTCATTCGTTTGACCTGAAATTAGACGCGTTTTGTCCCAAATTCAGTGGAGATTCTTATGTGGAATTTTAGGAAAAAACTATTCCGGGAGAATTTTTCAGAAATTTTGGGCAACCAAAGGCTTATCCACTATCAAAACTCGTGAAATTTCGCAATACTTTCCGAAATTTTAGTCTGGGTCCGTATTGCGCTGAGAAAATTCACACAGGTACTTTCATATGTTGTTTGCACCCAGGTAAGGATGCACGTCCGTAAACAAATCACAAAAAGAAGATACGGGGGAGAAAAGCCAGGACGCTCTGTTTTCGGAAAACCAGTTTTGTTCACTCTCGGTCTGGGACTTACTACGCCTTACTCCCCGGGTATTCTGGTCTGAAATTTTTCCCAGACGTTCATCACTGTGTCTACTGAGTTTTGGCTGAGATTTGAGCACCAGATTCGTCCCACAAGATTGGCAATAAATTTTTTATTCATCACTGCCAGGGCTGAAAGGAAGGTTCGTTTGTGTGTGAAACTGTTTAATTTTTTTCGTGGGTGAATACTCATCCGTTTGACCTGAAATTGGTCGCGTTTTGTCCCAGATTCAGTGCAGATTCTGACGTGGAATTTTAGGAAAAAACTATTCCGGGAGAATATTTCAGAAATTTTGGGCAACCAAAGGCTTATCCTCTACCAAAACTCTTGAAATTTCGCACTATTTTCCGAAATTTTAGTCCGGGTCCGTATTGCGCTGAGAAAATTCACACAGGTACTTTCATATGTTGTTTGCACCCAGGAAAGGAGGCACGTCCATAAACAAATCACAAAAAGAAGATACGGGGGAGCAAAGCCTGGACGCTCTGTTTTCGGAAAACCAATTTTGTTCAATCTCGGTTTGGGACTTACTACGCCCTACTCCCCGGGTATTCTGGTCTGAAATTTTTACCAGACGTTCGTCACTGTCTCTACTGTGTTTTGGCTGAGATTGAATCCCCAGATTCGTCCCACAAGATTGGCAATAAATTTTTTTTCATCACTGCTAGGGCTGAAAGGAAGGTTCATTTGTGTGTGAAACTCTTTGATTTTTTCGTGGGTGAATACTCATCCGTTTGACCTGAAATTTGTTGCGTCTTGTCCCAAATTCAGTGGAGATTCTTACGTGGAATTTCAGGAAAAAAATATCTGGGAGAATGTTTTAGAAATTTCGGACAAACCAAAGGCTATCCTCTACCAAAACTCGTGAAATTTCGCCCTACTTTCCGAAATTTTAGTCTGGGACCGTATTGCGCTGAAAAAATTCACACAGGTACTTTCATATGTTGTTTGCACCCAGGTATGGAGGTACGTCCGTAAACAAATCACAAAAAGAAGATACGGGGGAGAAAAGCCAGGAAGCTCTGTTTTCGGAAAACAAGTTTTGTTCACTCTCGGTCTGAGACTTACTACGCCCTACTCCCCGGGTATTCTGGTCTGAAATTTTTACCAGACGTTCGTCACTGTGTCTACTGAGTTTTGGCTGAGATTTCATCCCCATATTCGTCCCACAAGATTGGCAATAAAATTTTTATTCATCACTGCCAGGGCTGAAAGGAAGGTTCGTTTCTGTGTGAAACTGTTTAATTTTTTTCGTGGGTGAATACTCATCCGTTTTACCTGAAATTTGTCGCGTTTTGTGTCAAATTCAGTGGAGATTCTTACCTGGAATTTCAGGAAAAAACTATTCTGGGAGAATTTTTCAGAAATTTTAAGCAAACCAAAGGCTATCATCTACCAAAGCTCGTTATATTTCGCACTACTTTCCAAAATTTTAGTCTGGGTCCGTATTGCGCTGAGAAAATTCACACAGGTACTTTCATATGTTGTTTGCACCCAGGTAAGGAGGCACGTCCATAAACAAATCACAAAAAAAAGATACGGTGGAGAAAAGCCAGGACGCTCTGTTTTCGGAAAACCAGTTTTGTTCACTCTCGGTCTGGGACTTACCACACCCTACTCCGCGGGTATTCTGGTCTGAAAATTTTACCAGACGTTCGTCACTGTGTCTACTGAGTTTTAGCTGACATTTGAGCCCAAGATTAGTCCCACAAGATTGGCAATAAATTTTTTAATCATCACTGCCAGGGATGAAAGGAAAGGTGGTTTGTGTGTGAAACTGTTTGATTTTTTTCGTGGGTGAATACTCATCCGTTTAACATGAAATTTGTCGCGTTTTGTCCCAAATTCAATGGAGATTCTTACGTGGAATTTCAGGGAAAAACTATTCCGGGAGAATTTTTCTGAAATTTTGGGCAAACCAAAGGCTATCCTCTACCAAAACTCGTGAAATGTAGCCTTACTTTCCGAAATTTTAGTCTGGGTCCGTATTGCGCTGAAAAAATTCACACAGGTACTTTCATATGTTGTTTGCACCCAGGTAAGGAGGCACGTCCATAGAAAAATCACAAAAAGAAGATACGGGGGAGAAAAGCCAGGACGCTCTGTTTTCGGAAAACCAGTTTTGTTCACTCTCGGTCTGGGACCTACTACGCCCTACTCCGCGGGTATTCTGGTCTGAAATTTTTACCAGACGTTCGTCACTGTGTCTACTGAGTTTTGGCTGAGATTTGAGCCCCAGATTCGTCCCACAAGATTGGCAATAAATTTTTTATTCATCACTGCCAGGGCTGAAAGGAAGGTTCGTTTGTGTGTGAAACTGTTTGATTTTTTTCGTGGGTGAATACTCATGCGTTTGACCTGAAATTTGTCGCGTTTTGTCCCAAATTCAGTGGAGATTCTTACGTGGAATTTCAGGAAAAAACTATTTCGGGGGAATTTTTCAGAAATTTTAGGCAAACCAAAGGCTATCCAAAACTCGTGAAATTTCGCCCTACTTTCCGAAATTTTAGTCTAGGTGCGTATTGCGCTGAAAAAATTCACACAGGTACTTTCATATGTTGCTTGCACCCAGGTAAGGAGGCACGCCCATAAACAAATCACAAAAAGAAGATACGGGGGAGAAAAGCCAAGACGCTCTGTTTTCGGAAAACCAAAATTGTTCACTCTCGGTCTGGGACTTACGACGCTCGATTCCCCGGGTATTCTGGTCTGAAATTTTTACCAGACGTTCGTCACTGTGTCTATTGAGTTTTGGCTGCGATTTGAGCCCCGGATTCGTCCCACAAGATTGGCAATAAATTTTTTATTCATCACTGCCAGGGCTGAAAGGAAAGTTCGTTAGTCTGTGAAACTGTTTGATTTTTTTCGTGGGTGAATACTCATCCGTTTGACCTGAAATTTGTCGCGTTTTGTCCCAAATTCAGTGGATATTCTTACGTGGAATTTCAGGAAAAAACTATTCCGGGAGAATTTTTCAGAAATTTTGGGCAAACCAAAGGCTATCCTCTACCAAAACTCGTGAAATTTCGCCCTACTTTCTGAAATTTTAGTCTTGGTCCGTATTGCGCTGAAAAATTTCACACAGGTACTTTTTTATGTTGTTTGCATCCAGGTAAGGAGGCACGTCCATAGAAAAATCACAAAAAGAAGATACGGGGGAGAAAAGCCAGGACGCTCTGTTTTCGGAAAACCAGTTTTGTTCACTCTCGGTCTGGGACCTACTACGCCCTACTCCGCGGGTATTCTGGTCTAAAATTTTTACCAGACGTTCGTCACTGTGTCTATTGAGTTTTGGTTGAGATTTGAGCCCAAGATTCGTCCCACAAGATTGGCAATAAATTTTTTATTCATCACTGCCAGGGCTGAAAGGAAGGTTCGTTTGTGTGTGAAACTGTTTGATTTTTTTCGTGGGTGAATACTCATCCGTTTGACCTGAAATTTGTCGCGTTTTGTCCCAAATTCAGTGGAGATTCTTACGTGGAATTTCAGGAAAAAACTATTCCGGGAGAATTTTTCAGAAATTTTGGGCAACCAAAGGCTTCTCCTCTACCAAAACTCGTGAAATTTCGCACTACTTTGCGAAATTTTAGTCCGGGTCCGTATTGCGCTGTGAAAATTCACACAGGTACTTTCATATGTTGTTTGCACCCAGGTAAGGTGGCACGTCCATTAACAAATCACAAAAAAAAAGATACGGGGGAGAAAAGCCAGGACGCTCTGTTTTCGGAAAACCAGTTTTGTTCAATCTCGGTCTGGGACTTACTACGCCCTACTCCCCGGGTATTCTGGTCTGAAATTTTTACCAGACGTTCGTCACTGTGTCTACTGAGTTTTGGCTGAGATTTGAGCCCCAGATTCGTCCCACAAGATTGGCAATAAATTTTTTATTCACCATTGCCAGGGCTGAAAGGAAGGTTCGTTTGTGTGTGAAACTGTTTGATTTTTTTCGTGGGTGAATACTCCTCCGTATGACCTGAAATTTGTCGCGTTTTGTCCAAAATTCAGAGGAGATTCTTACGTGGAATTTCAGGAAAAAACTATTCCGGGAGAATTTTTCAGAAATTTTTGGCAAACCAAAGGCTATCCTCCACCAAAACTCGTAAAATTTCGCCCTACTTTCCGAAATTTTAGTCTTGGTCTGTATTGCGCTGAAAAAATTCACACAGGTACTTTCATATGTTGTTTGCACCCAGGTAAGGAGGCACGTCCATAAACAAATCACAAAAAGAAGATACGGGGGAGAAAAGCCAGGACGCTCTGTTTTCGGAAAACCAGTTTTGTTCACTCTCGGTCTGGGACTTACTACGCCCTACTCCCCGGGTATTCTGGTCTGAAATTTTTCCCAGATGTTCGTCACTGTGTCTATTGAGTTTTGGCTGAGATTTGAGCCCCAGATTCGTCCCACAAGATTGGCAATAAATTTTTTATTCATCACTGTCAGGGCTGAAAGGAAGGTTCGTTTGTGTGTGAAACTGTTTGATTTTTTTCTTGGGTGAATGCTCATGCGTTTGACCTGAAATTTGTCGCGTTTTGTCCCAAATTCAGTGGAGATTCTTACGTGGAATTTTAGGGAAAAACTATTCCGGGAGAATTTTTCAGAAATTTTGGGCAACCAAAGGCTTATCCTCTATCAAAACTCGTGAAATTTTGCAATACTTTCCGAAATTTTAGTCTGGATCCATATTGCGCTGAGAAAATTCACACAGGTACTTTCATATGTTGTTTGCACCCAGGTAAGGAGGCACGTCCATAAACAAATCACAAAAAGAAGATACGGGGGAGAAAAGCCAGGACGCTCTGTTTTCGGAAAACCAGTTTTGTTCACTCTCGGTCTGGGACTTACTACGCCCTACTCCCCGGGTATTCTGGTCTGAAATTTTTCCCAGACGTTCGTCACTGTGTCTACTGAGTTTTGGCTGAGATTTGAGCCCCAGATTCGTCCCACAAGATTGGCAATAAATTTTTTATTCATCACTGCCAGGGCTGAAAGGAAGGTTCGTTTGTGTGTGAAACTGTTTGATTTTTTTCATGGGTGAATACTCATTCGTTTGACCTGAAATTTGACGCGTTTTGTCCCAAATTCAGTGGAGATTCTTACGTGGAATTTTAGGAAAAAACTATTCCGGGAGAATTTTTCAGAAATTTTGGGCAACCAAAGGCTTATCCACTATCAAAACTCGTGAAATTTCGCAATACTTTCCGAAATTTTAGTCTGGGTCCGTATTGCGCTGAGAAAATTCACACAGGTACTTTCATATGTTGTTTGCACCCAGGTAAGGATGCACGTCCGTAAACAAATCACAAAAAGAAGATACGGGGGAGAAAAGCCAGGACGCTCTGTTTTCGGAAAACCAGTTTTGTTCACTCTCGGTCTGGGACTTACTACGCCCTACTCCCCGGGTATTCTGGTCTGAAATTTTTCGCAGACGTTCGTCACTGTGTCTACTGAGTTTTGGCTGAGATTTGAGCCCCAGATTCGTCCCACAAGATTGGCAATAAATTTTTTATTCATCACTGCCAGGGCTGAAAGGAAGGTTCGTTTGTGTGTGAAACTGTTTGATTTTTTTCGTGGGTGAATACTCATCCGTTTGACCTGAAATTGGTCGCGTTTTGTCCCAAATTCAGTGCAGATTCTTACTTGGAATTTTAGGAAAGAACTATTCCGGGAGAATATTTCAGAAATTTTGGGCAACCAAAGGCTTATCCTCTACCAAAACTCGTGAAATTTCGCACTACTTTCCGAAATTTTAGTCCGGGTCCGTATTGCGCTGAGAAAATTCACACAGGTACTTTCATATGTTGTTTGCACCCAGGAAAGGAGGCACGTCCATAAACAAATCACAAAAAGAAGATACGGGGGAGCAAAGCCTGGACGCTCTGTTTTCGGAAAACCAATTTTGTTCAATCTCGGTTTGGGACTTACTATGCCCTACTCCCCGGGTATTCTGGTCTGAAATTTTTACCAGACGTTCGTCACTGTCTCTACTGTGTTTTGGCTGAGATTGAATCCCCAGATTCGTCCCACAAGATTGGCAATAAAATTTTTATTCATCACTGCCAGGGCTGAAAGGAAGGTTCGTTTCTGTGTGAAACTGTTTGATTTTTTTCGTGGGTGAATACTCATCCGTTTGACCTGAAATTGGTCGCGTTTTGTCACAAATTCAGTGGAGATTCTTACGTGGAATTTTAGGAAAAAACTATTCCCGGAGAATTTTTCAGAAATTTTGGGCAACCAAAGGCTTATCCACTATCAAAACTCGTGAAATTTTGCAATACTTTCCGAAATTTTAGTCTGGGTCCGTATTGCGCTGAAAAAATTCACACAGGTACTTTCATATGTTGTTTGCACCCAGGTAAGGAGGTACGTCCGTAAACAAATCACAAAAAGAAGATACGGGGGAGAAAAGCCAGGACGCTCTGTTTTCGGAAAACAAGTTTTGTTCACTCTCGGTCTGAGACTTACTACGCCCTACTCCCCGGGTATTCTGGTCTGAAATTTTTACCAGACGTTCGTCACTGTGTCTACTGAGTTTTGGCTGAGATTTCATCCCCAGATTCGTCCCACAAGATTGGCAATAAAATTTTTATTCATCACTGCCAGGGCTGAAAGGAAGGTTCGTTTCTGTGTGAAACTGTTTGATTTTTTTCGTGGGTGAATACTCATCCGTTTGACCTGAAATTTGTCGCGTTTCGTCCCAAATTCAGTGGAGATTCTTACGTGGAATTTCCGGAAAAAAATATTCTGGGAGAATGTTTTAGAAATTTCGGGCAAACCAAAGGCTATCCTCTACCAAAACTCGTGAAATTTCGCCTTACTTTCCGAAATTTTAGTCTGGGTCCGTATTGCGCTTAGAATATTCACACAGGTACTTTCATATGTTGTTTGCACCCAGGTAAGCAGCCACGTCCATAAACAAATCACAAAAAGAAGATACGGGGGAGAAAAGCCAGGGCGCTCTGTTTTTGGAAAACCAGTTTTGTTCACTCTCGGTCTGGGACTTACTACGCCCTACTCCCTGGGTATTCTGGTCTGAAATTTTAACCAGACGTTCGTCACTGTGTCTATTGAGTTTTGGCTGAGATTTGAGCCCCAGATTCGTCCCACAAGATTGGCAATAAATTTTTTATTCATCACTGCTAGGGCTGAAAGGAAGGTTCGTTTCTGTGGGAAACTGTTTGATTTTTTTCGTCGGTGAATACTCATCCGTTTGACCTGAAATTTGTCGCGTTTTGTCTCAAATTCATTGGAGATTCTTACGTGGCATTTCAGGAAAAAACTATTCCGGGAGAATTTTTCAGAAATTTTTGGCAAACCATAGGCTATCCTCTACCAAAACTCGTGAAATTTTGCTCTACTTTCCAAAATTTTAGTCCGGGACCGAATTGCGCTGAGAAAATTCACACAGGTACTTTAATATGTTGTTTGCACCCAGGTAAGGTGGCACGTCCATAAACAAATCACATTAAGAAGATACGGGGGAGTAAAGCCACGACGCTCTGTTTTCGGAAAACCAGTTTTGTTCACTCTCGTTCTGGAACTTACTACGCCCTACTCCCCGGGTATTCTGGTCTGAAATTTTTACCAGACGTTCGTCACTGTGTCTACTGAGTTTTGGCTGAGATTTGAGCCCGAAATTCGTCCCACAAGATTGGCAATAAATTTTTTATTCATTACTGCCAGGGCTGAAAGGAAGGTCCGTCAGTGTGTGAAACTGTTTGATTTTCTTCGTCGGTGAATACTCATCTGTTTGACCTGAAATTTGTCGCGTTTTGTCCCAAATTCAGTGGAGATTCTTACGTGGAATTTCAGGAAAAAACTATTCCGGGAGAATTTTTCGGAAATTTTGGGCAAACCAAAGGCTATCCTCTACCAAAACTCGTGAAATTTCGCCTTACTTTCCGAAATTTTAGTCCGGGTCCGTATTGCGCTTAGAAAATTCACACAGGTACTTCCATATGTTGTTTGCACCCAGGTAAGGAGGCACGTCCATAAACAAATCACAAAAAGAAGATACGGGGGAGAAAAGCCAGGACGCTCTGTTTTCGGAAAACCAGTTTTGTTCACTCTCGGTCTGGGACTTACTACGCCCTACTCCCTGGGTATAATGGTCTGAAATTTTTACCAGACGTTCGTCACTGTGTCTACTGAGTTTTTACTTAGATTTGAGCCCCTGATTCGTCCTACAAGATTGGCAATAAATTTTTTATTCATCATGCCAGGTTTGAAAGGAAGGTTCGTTTGTGTGTGAACTGTTTGATTTTTTTGTCGTGGGTGAATACTCATCCGTTTGACCTGAAATTTGTCGCGTTTTGTCCCAAATTCAGTGGAGATTCTTACCTGGAATTTCAGGAAAAAACTATTCCGGGGAGTTTTTCAGAAATTTTGGACAAACCAAAGGCTATCCTCTACCAAAACTCGTGAAATTTCGCCCTACTTTCCGAAATTTTAGTCTGCGTCCGTATTGCGCTGAGAAAATTCACACAGGTACTTTCATATGTTGTTTGCACCCAGGTAAGGAGACACGTCCATAAACAAATCACAAAAAGAAGATACAGGGGAGAAAAGCCAGGACGCTCTGTTTTCAGAAAACCAGTTTTGTTCACTCTCGGTATGAGACTTACTACGCCCTACTCCCCGGGTATTCTGGTCTGAAATGTTTACCAGACGTTCGTCACTGTGTCTACTGAGTTTTGGCTGAGATTTGAGCCCCAGATTCGTCCTACAAGATTGGCAATAAATTTTTTTTTCATCACTGCCAGGGCTGAAAGGATGGTTCGTTTGTGTGTGAAACTGTTTGATTTTTTTCGTGGGTGAATACTCATCCGTTTGACCTGAAAGTTGTCGCGTTTTGCCCAAATTCAGTGGAGATTCTTACGTGCAATTTCAGGAAAAAACTATTCCGGGAGAATTTTTCAGAAATTTTGGGCAAACCAAAGGCTATCATCTACCAAAACTCGTGCAATTTCGCCTTACTTTCCGAAATTTTATTCCGAGTCCGTATTGCGCTGAAAAAATTCACACAGGTACTTTCATATGTTGTTTGCACCCAGGTAAGGAGGCACGTCCATAAACAAATCACAAAAAGAAGATACGGGGGAGAAAAGCCAGGACGCTCTGTTTTCGGAAAACCAGTTTTGTTCACTCTCGGTCTGGGACTTACTACGCCCTACTCCCCGGGTATTCTGGTCTGAAATTTTTCCCAGACGTTCGTCATTGTGTCTACTGAGTTTTGGCTGAGATTTGAGCCCCAGATTCGTCCCACAAGATTGGCAATAAATTTTTTATTCATCACTGCCAGGTTTGAAAGGAAGGTTCGTTTGTGTGTGAAACTGTTTGATTTTTTTCGTGGGTGAATACTCATTCGTTTGACCTGAAATTTGACGCGTTTTGTCCCAAATTCAGTGGAGATTCTTACGTGGAATTTTAGGAAAAAACTATTCCGGGAGAATTTTTCAGAAATTTTGGGCAACCAAAGGCTTATCCACTATCAAAACTCGTGAAATTTCGCAATACTTTCCGAAATTTTAGTCTGGGTCCGTATTGCGCTGAGAAAATTCACACAGGTACTTTCATATGTTGTTTGCACCCAGGTAAGGATGCACGTCCGTAAACAAATCACAAAAAGAAGATACGGGGGAGAAAAGCCAGGACGCTCTGTTTTCGGAAAACCAGTTTTGTTCACTCTCGGTCTGGGACTTACTACGCCCTACTCCCCGGGTATTCTGGTCTGAAATTTTTCCCAGACGTTCGTCACTGTGTCTACTGAGTTTTGGCTGAGATTTGAGCCCCAGATTCGTCCCACAAGATTGGCAATAAATTTTTTATTCAGCACTGCCACGGCTGAAAGGAAGGTTTGTTTGTGGGTGAAACTGTTTGAATTTTTTCGTGGGTGAATACTCATCCGTTTGACCTGAAATTTGTCGCATTTTGTCCCAAATTCAGTGGAGATTCTTACGTGGAATTTCAGGAAAAAACTATTCCGGGAGAATTTTTCAGAAATTTTGGGCAAACCAAAGGCTATCATCTACCAAAACTCGTGAAATTTCGCCTTACTTTCCGAAATTTTAGTCCGAGTCCGTATTGCGCTGAGAAAATTCACACAGGTACTTTCATATGTTGTTTGCACCCAGGTAAGGAGGCACGTCCATAAACAAATCACAAAAAGAAGATACGGAAGAGAAAAGCCAGGACGCTCTGTTTTCGGAAAACCAGTTTTGTTCACTCTCGGTCTGGGACTTACTACGCCCTACTCCCCGGGTATTCTGGTCTGATATTTTTACCAGACGTTCGTCACTGTGTCTACTGAGTTTTGGCTAAGATTTGAGCCCCAGATTCGTCCCACAAGATTGGCAATAAATTTTTTATTCAACATTGCCAGGGCTGAAAGGAAGGTTCGTTTGTGTGTGAAATTGTTTGATTTTTTTGTGGGTGAATACTCATCCGTTTGACTTGAAATTTGTCGCGTTTTGTCCCAAATTTAGTGGAGATTCTTACGTGGAATTTCAGGAAAAAACTATTCCGGGAGAATTTTTCAGATATTTTGGGCAAACCAAAGGCTATCCTCTACCAAAACTCGTGAAATTTCGCCCTACTTTCCGAAATTTTAGTCCGGGTCTGTACTGCGCTGAAAAAATTCACACAGGTACTTTCATATGTTGTTTGCACCCAGGTAAGGAGGCACGTCCATAAAAAAATCACAAAAAGAAGATACGGAGGAAAAAGCCAGGACGCTCTGTTTTCGGAAAACCAGTTTTGTTCACTCTCGTTCTGGGACATACTACACCCTACTCCCCGGGTATTCTGGTCTGAAATTTTTACCAGACGTTCGTCACTGTGTCTACTGAGTTTTGGCTGAGATTTGAGCCCCAGATTCGTTCCACAAGATTGGCAATAAATGTTTTATTCATCATTGCCAGGGCTGAAAGGAAGGTTCGTTTGTGTGTGAAACTGTTTGATTTTTTTCGTGGGTGAATACTCATCCGTTTGACCTGAAATTTGTCGCGTTTTTTCCCAAATTCAGTGGAGATTCTTACGTGGAGTTTCAGGAAAAAACTATTCCGGGAGAATTTTTCAGAAATTTTGGGCAAACCAAAGACTATCCTTTACCAAAACTCGTGAAATTTCGCCCTACTTTCCGAAATTTTAGTCCGGGTCCATATTGCGCTGAGAAAATTCACATAGGTACTTTCATATGTTGTTTGCACCCAGGTAAGGAGGCACGTCCATAAACAAATCACAAAAAGAAGATACGGTGGAGAAAAGCCAGGACGCTCTGTTTTCGGAAAACCAGTTTTGTTCACTCTTGGTATGAGACTTACTACGCCCTACTCCCCGGGTATTCTGGTCTGATATTTTTACCAGACGTTCGTCGCTGTGTCTACAGAGTTTTGGATGAGATTTGAGCCCCAGATTCGTCCCACAAGATTGGCAATAAATTTTTTATTCATCACTGCCAGGGCTGAAAGGAAGGATCGTTTGTGTGTGAAACTGTTTGAATTTTTTCGTGGGTGAATACTCATCCGTTTGACCTGAAAGTTGTCGCGTTTTGTCCCAAATTCAGTGGAGATTCTTACATGGTATTTCAGGAAAAAACTATTCCGGGAGAGTTTTTCAGAGATTTTGGGAAACCAAAGGCTATCATCTACCAAAACTCGTGAAATTTCGCCCTACTTTCCGAAATTTTAGTCCGGGTCCGTATTGCGCTGAGAAAATTCACACAGGTACTTTCATATGTTGTTTGCACCCAGGTAAGGAGGCACGTCCATAAACAAATCACAAAAAGAAGATACGGGGGAGAAATGCCAGGACGCTCTGTTTTCGGAAAACCAGTTTTGTTCACTCTCGGTCTGGGACTTACTAGGCCCTACTCCCCGGGTATTCTGGTCTGAAATTTTAACCAGACGTTCGTCACTGTGTCTACTGAGTTTTGGCTGAGATTTGAGCCCCAGATTCGTCCCACAAGATTGGCAATAAATTTTTTCGGGAGAATTTTTCATAATTATTTTGCAAACCATAGCTATCCTCTACCAAAACTTGTGAAATTTCGTCCTACTTTCTGCAATTTAATTCTGCGTCCGTATGGCGCTGAAAATTTCACTCAAGTACTTTCATATGTTGTTTGCACCCAGGTAAGGAGGCACGTCCATAAACAAATCACAGAAATAAGATACGGGGAAGAAAAGCCAGGACGCTTTGTTTTCGGAAAACAAGTTTTGTTCACTCTCGGTCCGGGACTTTCCACGCCTTACTCCTTGAGTATTTTTGTCTGAATCATTTACCAGACGTTCGCCACTGTGTCTGTCGAGTTTTGACTTAGATTTGAGCCCCAGATTCGATCCACAAGATTGGCAATAAATTTTTTATTCATCACTGTCGGGGCTGAAAGGAAGGTTCGTTTGTGTGCGAAACTGTTTGATTTTTTTGTGGGCGAATACTCAACTTTTTGACCCGAAATTTGTCGCGTTTTGTACCAAATTAAGTGAAGATTCTTACTTGAAATTTCATGAAAAAACTATTTCGGGAGTATTTTTCAGAAATTTTGTGCAAACCAAAGGCTATCCTCTACCAAAACTTGTGAAATTTTGCCTTACTTTCTGCAATTTTATTCTGGGTCCGTATTGCGCTGAAAAAATTCACACAAGTACTTTCATATGTTGTTTGCACCCAGGAAAGGAGGCACGTCCATAAACAAATCACAGAAAGAAGATACGGGGAAGAAAAGCCAGGACGCTTTGTTTTTGGAAAACCAGTTTTGTTCACTCTCGGTTTGGGACTTACCACGCCTTACTCCTTGGATATTTTGGTCTGAAATTTTACCAGACGTTGGTCATTTTGTCTGTCGAGTTTTGGCTGAGTTTTGAGCCCCAGATTCGTCCCACAGGATTGGCAATAAATTTTTTATTCATCACTACCAGGGCCGAAAGGAAGGTTCGTTTGTGTGCGAAACTGTTTGATTTTTTTCGTGGGCGAATACGCATCCGTTTGACCCGAAATTTGTCGCGTTTTGTACCAAATTAAGTGAAGATTCTTACTTGAAATTTCATGAAAAAACTATTTCGAGAGAATTTTTCAGAAATTTTGTGCAAACCAAAGGCTATCCTCTACCAAAACTTGTGAAATTTTGCCTTACTTTCTGCAATTTTATTCTGGGTCCGTATTGCGCTGAAAAAATTCACACAAGTACTTTCATATGTTGTTTGCACCCAGGTAAGGAGGCACGTCCATAAACAAATCACAGAAAGAAGATACGGGGAAGAAAAGCCAGGACGCTTTGTTTTTGGAAAACCAGTTTTGTTCACTCTCGGTCCGGGACTTACCAGGCCTTACTTCTTGGGTATTTTGGTAAGAAATTTTTACCGGACGTTCGTCACTGTGTCTGTTGAGTTTTGGCTTAGATTTGAGCCCCAGATTCGTTCTACAGGATTGGCAATAATTTTTTTATTCATCAATCCCAGGGCCGAAAGGAATGTTTGTTTGTGTGCGAAACTGTTTGAGTTTTTTCGTGGGCGAATACTCATCTGTTTGACCTGAATTTTGTCGCGTTTTGTCCCAAATTCAGTGGAGTTTCTTACATGGATTTTCAGAAGAAGAAAAAAACTATTTCGGGATAATTTTTCAGAAATTTTGTGCAAACCAAGGCCATCCTCTACCAAAACTTGTGAAATTTCGCCCTACTTTCTGCAATTTTATTCTAGGTCCGTATTGCGCTGAAAAAATCCACACAAGTACTTTCATATGTTGTTTGCACCCAGGTAAGGAGGCACGTCCATAAACAAATCACAGAAAGAATATACGGGGAAGGAAAGGCAGGACGCTTTTTTTTCGGAAAGCCAGTTTTGTTCACTCTCGGTCTGGGACTTACCACGCCTTACTCCTTCAGTATTTTGGTTTAAAATTTTTACCAGACGTTTGTGACTGTGTCTATCGAGTTTTGGCCTAAATTTGAGCATCAGATTCGTTCCATAGGATTGGCAATAAATTTTTTATTCATCACTGCCAGGGCCGAAAGGAAGGTTCGTTTGTGTGCGAAACTGTTTGATTTTTTTCGTGGGCGAATACTCATCTGTTTGACCTGAAATTTGTCGCGTTTTATCCAAAATTCAGTGGAGATTCTTACGTGGATTTTCAGGAAAAAAAAATTTCGGGAGAATTTTTCATAATTTTTTTGCAAACCATAGCTATCCTCTACCAAAACTTGTGAAATTTCGCCCTACTTTCTTCAATTTAATTCTGGGTCCGTATTGCGCTGAAAAAATTCACACAAGTACTTTCATATGTTGTTTGCACCCAGGTAAGGAGGCACGTCCATAAACAAATCACAGAAAGAAGATACGGGGAAGAAAAGCCAGGACGCTTTGTTTTCGGAAAACAAGTTTTGTTCACTCTCGGTCCGGGACTTACCACGCCTTACTCCTTGAGTATTTTTGTCTAAATCATTTACCAGACGTTCGTCACTGTGTCTGTCGAGTTTTGGCTTAGATTTGAGCCCCAGATTCGTTCCACAGGATTGGCAATAAATTTTTTATTCATCGCTGCCAGGGCCGAAAGGAAGGTTCGTTTGTGTGCGAAACTGTTTGAATTTTTTCGTGGGCGAATACTCATCTACCTGAAATTTGTCGCGTTTTGTCCCAAATTCAGTGGAGATTCTTATTTGGATTTTCAGAAGTTTTGTGCAAACCAAGGCTATCTAGTTCATGCATCTTAATTAGGTCATCCAAAAGTGAGGAAACAATTTTGGAAGTTTGATTCCCAAAATTCCTTTTTTTGAGTCCCCAACCAACCTGCAAAAATAGGGATAGTTATATCAAAATTTATCTTCAAAATGGATTCAAATTGCCTCATAGTAACCAAGAAGAGGAACAAGAGATTTTCCAACACAGACAAACCACATGAGATAAAAATGGTTAAAAAATTTAAAATTTATCAAAATGGGTAAGTTGTGCCACCCTCACACAACTTTAGTTAAAATTTGATTTTACTGAAGTCGTGTCATCTTGTCACGACTTTAGTTCAAATGCACTAAAATTTTGTCGGTGCCACCTTAACACGACTTCTTCACAATAAAATCGTGTCACCTTGGCACGATTTACCCATTTTGATGATTTTTTAAAATTTTATCCATTTTAATAATTAAGTGGTAAAATTTTACCAAATAGTAAAAAAATTGATTTTTCATATTAAAGAAGTAAATTCTAATACTAGATTAGACATTGAGTAAATAGTTTAAATTTTTTTCATATGTATATTTTGGCATGTAAACACTTGTATAAGAATTCAATTTTGGCTTGTAAATCCAGATTCAAACCTTAAAGTTAATGCTTAACTACTATTGATCACCTTGTTTGTGGCATGACTAGTAATTATAACTGTTAAAGATGAGTTTACTTTTCAAAATTTGCTTGCTACATTAAAGATGTTAAAGGCACATGAACAAAACTAGAATGAAGAAATTGTGGTTATTAATATTTTTTTTTATCAACAAATAATAAAATTAAATTTAGAGGGATACAAAGGGTATTCCAATCCTTTTACACGGGGTATCCCAACCCTTTTACACGTGATTATTAATATCATGCATTCAAAATTCAACATGTTCATTCTAACGAACCCCACTTGTCTTCTTTAATTACAAGTGGGTCATCTACCCTTAGTTTGTTGACTTATAACATTGAAAGTGATGTAGCAACTTTCAAGATTTGAATAAGTGCTAATTCCATTTCTAATGTAACAGTTTGAGTTTCTTGATAAAAATGTTTTTTTTGGTGTTAATCAATGAGAGTTGGAAGTTTATGTTGAATATTCTCATAATAAAGTTCAGAACAGATTTGTAAATTAAGACATTGTTCATTTCTAAAAGGAGAACACTCTAAAAACACTAAAAAAACAAGAGTCCAGAATTATATTGAAGGCTCTAAATAAACTATCATATTTAAAGAGATTTTCAAATTTTTCTACTTTAGAAAAAAATATAATAAAAACCCAAATAACATTACATGAAATATCAAATCACACCCTCTTTTTCTTATTCCAGAAAAAGTTGACCCTTTTAAGAATAAATAAACAAAGGAAGAGACCCCAAAAGCAATGTTGTTTGGTCTTTAGAACAAGTAGTCAATTTTTGGTGCAATTTCATTTTCAAGTGCAACTTTTGCCCACTCTTTGACCAGTTCTTTCTCATTTTTAAGACTTGCTTACACAAATTGCTTAAAATTTAACAATGTTGGTTAACAATTTTTTATGATGGAACAAATTTTTGGGAGTTGCTTTGATAAATGTTACTTAAATTACTTATACTATTAAAAAGTTTTTTTCACCAACAAAATTTAATGACTTTAATTAAGCTCTCACTTTAACAATTTTAATATATTTTTTTTATGAAATTATTAAATTAATGTCACAAAGAACCACAAATTTGAGAGATAATCAACTTATTCTAAGAAGGATTTTTCTACAGTTAATCTTTTGGATAAATTTTAATCATTATCTTGTTTTCCCAATACCAATTTTCATATGTTTGCTATTTGGATGAGTAAGTAATATTTAAAGAAGATTAATTATAATTTTTTTTCTCGTTTATACTTTTTATTCTTTTCATTTCTACTTTTTCCTCTACATGAGTCTAATTAAAAAAATTAACATTTTTTAAATTATATAAGTATATGACTATTTTTTAATAAAAGTTATTTTATCAAAGTTAATTAATGTAGTACTAAATTACATTAAACGATATAATGGTGCTAAATTTATAACATTTTAAACGGATATTCCCAAAGAAATTCTACTTAAATACATGCAATGTAGCCAAGGAAAAATATAATAGTGTTATTAGTCTTACTTGCTTCGCCTTTAAAATTAAAAGTTCCTATAAAAGATATTAAATTTAAATTTAAAAATATTATAATATAATTTATAACAATATAAGGACAAAAAAAAACCTAATATTAATTAGATAATTTGACTTGATTAAAAAACAAAAACGCATTACACACTAATTTTTTATCTCTAAATCATTGCACACCATTTTATCTCTCCTATCTTTTTTTGAAACAAAATGGTATAAAACTTGGAAATTAATGATTCTTAAATCTCACTTAGATTCTCTCATGATAAATACATGAAATCTATCATTGAAAAACCGCTTAAACAATTACACATTTGAGATGTTTTAACAATTTCTTAAGAATATTTGTTAAAAAAGTTAGAAGCAAAAACATTTATTTCACCATAAACTTTAATTTTTATCTTTAAATAACACTTGCTATAAAGTAATTCAGTGGAAGATCTGTATAAGGGTAAAAAAAAACATGAAATATTTTTAATAGAAGAAATATATACTCGCGAAGATATCATTCCTTTATTGTGTTTATACTTCTCTTATTCTACCCAATATACATTGTAAGGCAATACTAAAATTTATAGAAAAATAACAGTAAAACTTCAAATTACTTCCACTGAATTTGTAAAATGACAAATTTTCAAACAAAGAAAAACTTCAAATTACTTCAAAATATCAGAGTGAAGGAGGAAGAACAGGGGCTGAGTCTCTGACAAAATGTTGGCATGTCGATATCTGATAAAGATATGACTTTTTGAAAGTCACTAGCTATGCGAGATTTGAGCAGAATGCATGAAAAACTTAGATTCTATCTTCATTGTCGTCATTGTACAAAAAAAAACGAAAGAAGAAGAAGAAAGATACAAGTAATGAAAATTTGCATGTGACACTCATCAAGCAACAAGGGAATGACCTTATAGCATAGACAGGTCATATTTGACAGGCTACTTTAACTGCAAAAGTAATAATACAGTTCAGTCTGATTCATCATTCATCTATTCTTCTTGTCTCTCATTTTCTTCTTCAATGGTTTTGTTGAAGCTCCAAAAGGGGCAAAACAACTCCCTAAAATTAAAATGATTAGCTTAACATCTTCACAAGAAGACTTGGAAATGGGGCAATATAGGATGCTAATTTTAAATTTGCAGTATACCTTGTTAAGTTGTTTTCACCAAGATACCTCCAATTCTATTTCTGACAAAAGAGAATGCTTCCCAAAATTGTAAATGTGGCAAAGTCCACCAATTACCAAGAATTCCAACCAAAGTGAACTTTTGATCTCTTACTTCAACGGCAGCCAAGCAAAGAAGCTTGTAGTCCTGCACTTCAACTTTGCTGGCGTATAGTGACTGCAGATAAAATGTGAAATGCAGAGCAAGAGTAAGATCTTAAGGGTCTGTTTGATTCTCTTCTTATTTTTGTGTTTAAAAGATTGTTTTCTGAAACAATTCCACACTACTCAGTAGACAATTTTTCATCCAAAATCTATTAAGTTTCGAAAATTCTTTCCAAAAAAAGTGTTTTAAAAATTAAAAAAAGAAACAACTGAGAGATGGTTTCTCATCCCCTTAATATTTTTTTTCAAATGCTTTGCTCAAGTGCTCGCTCAGGGGGCAATTTTTTCAAAATAAAAATGTATGAGGCAAACACTATCAAATGTGTTCAAGGGACAAATAAATCTTAAAAATCAGGAAAGTGTTTTTAAAGACAACAAACAAGCAAGACCAAAATGCCCTGTATTTTGACTTTAATAACACTACAGATTTAGAGTCAAAATATATTATATTTGTAGTATCGTCAAACATATGCATGTTAGTTTGCTGGAACAAGCAAAACTTTAGGGACCTCAATTTGCTTTCTGAAGGCCGCAGATAAGAAGGAAAAAGGAACTGGTTTCTAAACAATATATGATTGAATGCCACAGGAACACTAACATCAAAAGAAATTCCACTATTCCATCAGTTTAGCATAAAATGATATTAGAATTAAAGTGGAAAAAACAAGTAGTTACTAGACCTCCATAATAGAAAGTAGAAACATAACCAAATATGAGATGGCCATGCACCTTTAATTTAAGAAATCGAGCTTCTTGGCGCATAGATGTTTGACACAACTGCAACATAAGAAATTATAATCAAACATGGTCAAGAAAAATAAAATCATATAAACATTATCAGTGTTTTCAAAAAAATATTTAGTTAGTCAAAATAGAATAGACCTTGGATAACAATTAAGGCCACAGAAATTCTTACAAAAATGATGTTGTCACATAATGAAAACTCAGGTTACCCAATGAATTATGTTGAAGAAACCAAGTAGAAAAATCTTAAGGTGGTTTGAAATTGAAGGGGGAAAAACTACAAGATAATTCAGGTACATTTTTTAGTTACACCATCAAATTACTATGCAGTATCTGACCTGATCAACAAATACATAGACTGAGAAAGGGTTGGGTTTTGTGCTGAGGAGGAATAAAGTAAGTTTAATGCAAAATATAGTAATTGAGTCATCCAAGTTTGTCAACACCGTGACAAAGAAAAAAATAGGCAGCCAAAATTTTCTAGCCAATCTCCACAAGTATTGCCCATTTTCTTCCTGCTCTGAAAGGTCCTGTAATTCATGATCATCCACCAATGCATCCCCAGCTACTTGCAGCAAACAAAAATACTCTTGTTAATGAAAGGGAAAAACAGCAGTGAGGACAGTTTCTAAGAAAATAAACAGAAAAGCAAAAGTACATAATACCAATCACATATGCAGCTCACCATCCATGGCATGAGCTATAATTGGTGCAGATACAATTGACACACCTAAAAGGGTTCCACTGCAAATGTAACTGCCTGGAATATGCACGCACAACAGCAACATGCGTCAAAGTGACATAAAATTTGATAATACTCACAAATGATCAGAAGGGTGTGCCAACTTTCAAGTACTTAAAATCAAATATAAGCAAAAACAATTAACATCATTCTTTCTTGTAATCACGGCATTGATTATTCATCACCGAAAACAATGATTAACACTATCGGAGACCAAGACTGCATACAATGTGAGTATTCCCCTCTCAAACACGGTTTATTACATACCTAAATTGACATCAGCAAGATAGGATTTAAATCCTGGATCACTTTGGTTGAAGGACACAAATCGCGCTTCCACATTCGTCAACCAACGTTGGTTAACACCATTGCCTAACGTCATTTTTTTATTTGTAGGAATTGAATTGGCTAACATCATTTAATTTCACTAATCTCAGTTCAAAATCAACATCATTAGAATCTGTTTATATTTAAGTTCCCGCATGCATAGCAACTTTTGCTTGTAGCCATCGGTAAGGAGTATCCACCCACCTCACCGAAGACTAATCTTCGTGACTGACCAATTAGGGAATCAAGAGGTAGTAGATACTTACAAGTTAGAACTCAATGTGCATGGTTAATTACTTTATTTTTACAATAATTATCTCAAAAGTGATAGCAAAGATGGTTTATGACTAATGAACATTTTGTAAATATTTGCATGCTTGAAAATTTAACTCGAACTAAGGTAATAAAACGTTGCAGTTAATTAACATTGAAAACTGAGGAATGGAAGAGAGCAAGAGAATCAGTTGATTTACCAGAAACGCGAAAATTGCGTAGGTAATTAGCAGCAACATTGAGAGGGGAAAGAGCGACGAAGGCGCGAGGAGAGAACGAGAGTGGAAGGTTCTTCACTTTCAGTAGAGTTCTCACCGAAGCGAATTTCCATTTACTGTAATCTGAATCAAAAATTAGAAGAGAGAAGAAAAATTATAACGAGAAAAGAGAAAGTAATGGTAGAAATCGAAGAAGAAGAAAATTACTGATTGAAGTAGTGAGAGCGAAGTGGTTGATGCGAGAACTTGAAGAAGAAGAAGAAGAAGAAGACGAAACGCAGAATCTGAAAAGTGTAACAAACTTTGAAGGCTGTGTTTGGCACTTCATTTTTCTTTTTTCTTTCTTTCTTCCTTTCAGTGGTAGACCATAGTCATTGATGAAGAACATCATCTGACAAATATAAAAACTCTTCAAAATTAAAAAAATAATAATAGAAATTGAAATTCCTACTAGGTAATTGATATTATTTAATATTATTAATCATCTTTTAAAGTGTTTTTTTTTTTAAATGTCGATTTTATGATGATAAAATAAAAAATAAATCAAAAAATCCCAATCAACTATATGACATTTTCAGGATGGTATTATAAAATAAAATAATTAAAATTTATTTACCTTCAAATCCTTATTTTCTTTAATTATAATTGAATCCGAAATTTTAAGGTTAATAAAAAAAATGTATTTGCTCATTTTAGGAAAATTTAGTCCAAATTTTGTTTTATAAAAGTATTACCATGATAAATAAGAGAAAAGATAAAAAAATTTAAAAGGATTATTTCTTATTTCATTTTTTTTTAATTAAACATAATTCGTATTTAAAACAGTTGAATATGAAAAGTATCTTAAAACTAAGATCACTTTTCATATTATAATAAACAATAAAAATATATATATATATATACACACGCACCTATTGTGTTCTTTAACATATTTGCAGTATCGAGTAAATAAGGAATCTTATTACAAAGAAAAAGAGAGAAAAATGGATATTTTTATGTTGATTTAAAATTATTTTCGATCGGGTTGAAACCAAGAGAATGATTATCATAGTCGATCCCTGACAATCGTTCTTTTGATTTTAATCCCATAGGAGAATAGAAATGATAGAAATTGTATATAGAGAAACGTTATTACTGTTAAAATACTGATGCAGCTTGGAGTAAGAACAATAAAACATGACATCAGAATAAATGTATAACATAATGTTGAAACTTGATCTGCATAATTGATAATTTGCCATTGCAAATTATTTCATCGAACTATATTATACATATTCAACTTAACATTTGGGAAGCATGGCATGGTTGATAAGAACAAATTTGCTTTCAAACAAGAAGAATGTGCTTGAGCAACCATTGAACAATCGACCTAATGGGTCATTGGCAAATCTGGACACTATATTAAACAACCTCACTGAATTCACAACCTCAGAACAATTGCAATTTACAGATTCTTGCTTCCAGCCTCATATACCTCAGAGACAGTATTCAAAACAATCTAGTTTCAGAAACTATAGAGCCTGCATTTTCCAGTCCCTGCACAAACTGAACACTCATCTGCATCTCCAGACACATGCTTAATGCAATGCTTGATTCTATCATTCACAACATCCTGCGGCACAAGTTCGTTAAATTTCAAAATGACATATACAATGCGAAACTGAGAAAAAAGAGAGAATGGTCATAGAGGACAAAAGCATGTGAAAAGCTCTATTGGTGAGAGAAAAACTATATGAACCATTGCTATGGCCACAACATGGTAAAGACGCTTTAAGAGAGGATAGTTGAGATCCTCAGTAAATTAGTGTAGTATAATATATATATATATATATATATATATATATATATATATAGAGAGAGAGAGAGAGAGAGAGAGATCTGAATTCTGCTACAAGGATTATAGTTAGTCATGGGTTATCCCCTGAAAGAAGTTCTACCAAACCTGACTCATTAATGGCGTGTTTGGAATTTCATCCAATATATATGTTTAAAAGACCACATCAAATTAGATTTACACACAGAATCTACAAAGTCTAGGCTCCAGCCAACACTTTAAAAAGGCGAAACAAAGATGCATCAAAAAATTTAACAATTCAATTTGGGAAACTTATAACAAATAAAACAATTGTATCATACCACAAGTAGTTCATGTAGTCCGAGGGGTGCAGTTACAATGTAAGACACATCTGGGTGTTCCTTCGCTGCCTCAGCACTTAAAGAAGGAATATCCTGAGTAATGGTGACGTTTAAATTTT
This sequence comes from Phaseolus vulgaris, assembly GCF_051622355.1. Classification (NCBI taxonomy): domain Eukaryota; kingdom Viridiplantae; phylum Streptophyta; class Magnoliopsida; order Fabales; family Fabaceae; genus Phaseolus; species Phaseolus vulgaris. The sequence continues at coordinate 2,627,388 of NC_143501.1, read as the reverse complement.
GTGCCTATTTTCTATCCTCATCAAGTCAAAGGATAATTTAGACTGTTTATAGAAAAGTACGAGGTTTATGTAGACCTACCTGACTCCAATGCCTTCCAGGAGAGAGAAAGAAGGGACTAACAATAATGCGATTTGCACCTTGTTGAACGCAAGATTGAAAAGCATCTCTTATTGATGGTTCAGCTAATTCCTGCAAATGTATAATACTTTTATGAAGCGTAAAGAATTTGCTCCATAGCTACAATTTTGTCAAGAAATGAAAAGAATGACAAGTTTAAATGCACAAAGAATTTTGGGTTATTACTATTGCTATTTCTGGCAGCTAAATCTAGATTCCAGGTGACACATAGAAAAAGGGCAAGAAGCTCAACTCTATTTCCTCATGAAAGAACATTAATGGTTTATTGTGCATGCCATAAAGTTCAAGCAAAGCACTAAAAATCCTAAAACAATGCTAGACTAACTCACATGCTAGAAAATGATTTTCAAGACCAAAGAGGCCTTATCCTACAATTCAGGCATAAGATGACAATTCACAAATAGCCCATAGGCTATAGCAGATCAAGTAGCTATCTACCATCATTCAGATTTCAAGTTTTATCTTAATATGGTCTTTCTACGCTTGAAATGATGAAAAAACTCAACAGATTATAGAAGATTACCATATGAGCAGGCTCCACTATCTCATAACCAGTTTTATACTTAAACATCTTCACAAACTCGTCTGACATTCAAAACAAAACAACTTTTAGACATCAAATTAAAGCATTCCCAGTCATAATCAATTTCAGAGACCGTAGAGAGGTAATAGATGGGTTTGGCTTACTAAGCATGAAATTGGACTCTTTGCGACGCGAACCATGATCCACAATTATCACTGCATCTCCGTGACCGACTTCACCAGAGTTTTCTCTAAAGCTGCCATTTTGAGCGCTCAGACACAAAAATCCACTTAAATTCCGAGGCTTGGAAGAACAGCAGAGAGAATTTGATGACTTGAAGGGCAGACATCTAGGTTTTGTTCCAGTTTCACATGAAGAAAAACTGTAGCAGCAACAAGAACAATGCTAATAAGAAAAAGGGGGGAAAGGAGAAATTTCAGATGTTGTATACAAAGAGAAAGAAAGGGGATATCCAAAAACTTAATTGAGAATTAAAGCAAAAAGTACCTATAGAAGGTATGAGATTGAACAGAGAGAGACTTCATCAGGATCGATGATCACAAGAAAGTCAACAACACTCCTACAACCAAGAGAGACAATATACTATAGTTCTGTTTTGGACTCCCTTCAAATTGTTATCATGTCAATGACTACAATGATCTATTAAATAGAAAGGGGCAACGGGACACAACCATCTCACTCAAACAACAATAATCCATCTCTAGTTATTTATTTTAAATAAATACAAATCTAAATAAATAATAGTAAACACAAGAGACCAATTTTGATCTGATTTACCATCCACATAAATAAACTAAGAGAACAACAATTCAATCTCAGAATTCACCATTCTTTACTCCAGAAAATGAACTAACACAATAATAAATGACAACTATGCCAAACAGACAAGAAGATAAGTGATACGGGCCAAATTGCAGAGCTCACACCACAAACTGTGAATAGTCACTGGTGATAGAGACCAAACATGCAGGACACCAACTAACACGAACTAAACCTTGACCACTGCCAACAGCCGTACCACACCAAGGAGACTGGCTTCAACATTCATGGAAAACCTGCAGCTTGGAAACCTTGTAGTCAAAGGCAGCACTTTAAGTCAGCATCTGCACATGTAGTTACCAAAGAGAAATGCAAGTCAAATACATCATCTTTGACAACTAAAAAGATGGAGAGGATAAAGTGCATGCTTCAACAGTAGAAAGGGGAGCCTGCTGCACCCACTCACTCCTTTTATGGTGTTGCACAAAGAGGTAACTCACTTTTATCATGAACATTATCAAAATTATAAAGTGTTTACTGTACATGCACCACCAGAAGGAATATTAATAACTTTAATGGAAGGGACAGCATGAAAAGTATCAATAGACCAACTTTACTAATTTGCATCAACTGTCATCATGGATAACAAAACAAATCAATCTCATCAACTTTTAATCGGAGGAATAAAGTACAGAGATTGCAGGAATAAACATGAGCCGAGTTTGATAACACAAATGATAAAGGTTTTGACACCAATGAAGAAGGGCTTCAATGAGCAAAACCTATGCTGAGTGAATGGGGACAGAAGATTCTACTCTTCACTTGGAGATCGAATTGCAAACAAACACTCTAGATTGATGATAGAAATCCACAGAATGACATTAGGTTTTGTGAAAGTATAAGGTCCTTGAGAGTGATGTTTGATTCCAAATTTGGAGATTTTAGTGTTCTTTAGCCTTCAGGGGTGGCAATGGTAATTGTCAAAATGTTGACAGAACTTTTCTAATACTTTAATCAAATAAATAGCTTTTAATAGTCCTCTATATTGAATATATGATGATATCTAATTACATAAATATTATGAATGCAAAACTGTACGATCATTATGTGTTTGATGCATTTATATTACTTAAAAATATCAAACTGTAAAAAGATAACAAACTCATAGTTGCAATTCAATTATCAGCTTAATTTGTCATATTTTGATCTGAACCAAAAATTAAATTAACAACTCACTGCACATCCAACTAGAAACCTTATAAGTATTGATACTTAATCCATATCTTCACAAAATATAGAAAAGAAACCTATGAAACCAAAACGAGCCTCTATTCAGTATTCACAAGGCTAAGTTAAATGTTAACACATCATGATTTATGAAACTAGCTGCTATGAAAGCTCCATGTAACAAGTCTCTATTCAGTACACGCAGGGCTAATCTAAATTCTTAAACACAACATGATTTACGAAAATCACTAAGTTTATATCAAAATCACTTCGTTTATAAACTTAAACAAATTGATACATTAAGAAGAAAAAATAAATAAATAAGTTTCACCAAATGTTAAAATTAATTTATGCATAAGAGTTTTTTCCAGATTAACTTCTCTAAGAACTAATTTTTAACTAAACAAGTTAATTTTAGTTTTCTTATTTTCTTTCCCTATAAATACTTAACGAAAAACTTATTCACACATACTCTAAAACAGTGCCGCAAGGGGCAATACCAGTATCCAAGAAAATTACAAACTACAATTCCTACTTTTCATTTGTTCATTAGAAAATTGAGTTTGAGCATTGAACTTCTCTTGACCCTTCCCCCTTTTGACGCTTCCACACTTTGAATCTTTCCCTGTGTTCTTCTCCATTATCAAGTTACAGTGGGAAGATGAAACAATCATAATCATAATTTTGAATGAGTTTTACCTTATGAGAACAAATAAATTAAACTCAAAAGTAACTAAAACCATAAAATCAATGCTGCAACATGAACCACCAATTTCATTCATTCAAATTGAATACCTAAACATAGAACAAAGAGAGAGGAAGAACGGACCTGACGGTGGCGGAGGTCGCCGGCGAATATTCCGGCGGTGGCTCTTTCGAGAGACGACGCCAAGGAAACAAAAGCTCCAAAGATAACACAAAAATAGAGAAAGTTTTTTCTTCTTCTGAAAGCTAAGATCTATATTATCCACTCTATTGAAAAAAAATGCTTATTTATTTTTTTATAAAAAAATAAAATAAACAAAATAATAACTTTTTAAAATAAAATAATAATAATAATAATAATAATAATAATAATAATAATAATAATAATGTTTACTTTATTTTTGTAGTAGTAGCATGAAAAATTTGTACAAAATTGGTTCTTCTCAGATTTTTTGTTGAGAATGAATATTTTCTGTAAAAAAGTATTAGTGCTAATATTGAACATGGAAACAATGTTTAGTTCTTAATTTTGTAATAAATTACTGATGTAATCTGAATCATATTTTAGTTAACAAAAATAATAAAAAAATTAATTTAAAATTCAACTTTTTTTACTAAATTTTAAATTTGATTTTTACTTCCTTAGAAAAAAAAAACTTTTAGTGATGATTATACGATCATTTGACTATTAGATTTACTAAAATTTAATATCAGAGGCTAAACCATTATTTGAATCAAAGCTAGAGTAGTTTTATAAAGAAGTATACTAATTAAATAAATAAAAAATTCAAATCTTATATTTATATTTAAAAATAATGTAGTTCACTTCATTAAAAAATATCTGTCGGTTTTTTTCATAGAAATTAATCATTTTATAATAATAACATAGTGAAAAAATAGTGGCTTTGACCTAATTTTCTCATTTTATTATTATTTTATTATTATTATTATTATTATTATTATTATTATTATTATTATTATTATTATTATTATGGTTATTATTATTTATAAAGTACATGTATGTTTTATTGCAAGTAATATTGTTTCATTTTTGTTTTTAAAAAATGGAATTGTTGTAGAATAACTAAGTCCACCCCTATTTTTTATAGGGCAATTTCTCCCTCCACCATATCAATTTTAGCATCCACCCAATCAACTCTAAAAAATGACAAAAATACCCCTCTTAAATGACGAAAATAACCTTACACAAAAATGGAAAAATTATTTTTGAAACTTTTATCTGAAATATTTTGGATTTCAATTTTGGGAACATATTTTTGAATTCTGAAATTTTTTAATCCAGAATGTATTTTTAGTTTTGTGTTCAGAATTTTTTTTCCAGTATGTTTTTTTTTTATTTCTCAATTATAATTATTATTGTGGATTTTTTAATTTGGAATAAGGGTAATTTTGGAAATTTAAAAAATTGATTTGGTGGAGGTTAAAATTGATATGGTGCAGGAGGGTAGTTTTAGAAATTTAAAAAATTGATATGGTGAAGGTTAAAATTGATATGGTGCAGGAAGAATTTGCCTTTTTATATAGTGATTGTGAGACTAACGAGGCCCATGAATAAGGCCCAACATTATCATGTAGTTTGGGCCCTTACACTAATTTCTTTGATGAATGATGATCATGAGTTGCTCTATGATATTTATTTTTTTCTTTTTAGATGAACTATTAATGATACTTTTTTTGAGATACTAATGTTATTTAAAAAAATTAATTCTTTTAATATAAATTTTTCTAAATATCTAAATCAAGATCAAATTCTTAATTATATGCTTAAAATAAAATTATTTATCAATTATGTTATTCGATATTTTTCTTTTCCACAATAATTACATAGTGAGGTTATTTCACGTAGATTAATGACAACATTAAATATATCACTTTTTAAAGCATTTTACAATAATAGTTTCACCATTAAAAATTAACTACTTTCGTTCTTCACTATAGATTTTCTCAACTAATTTACACCTTTTAAAAAATCACTTCATTTATTTTGTTTTAAATGGTTGAATCTTTGATTTTTTTTATTTTTAATTTAATTATTGCATCTAAAGTTTAAGATAACATTATAACTTGTTTTTTTATTTATACATTTATTTTTCACCTAATTTTGTACCGTAATAGTTTACATATTTGTAAAATAAAAAGAGATGGCAAATGCTTTTTAATATAGTAATGGTAATATTGTTGCGTCTCATTATAACTTATATGATACGATAAAATATAATTATATGACGAAAAAAATTATAATATATCTTTTTAAGATACTCAATTATGTTTAATATATAATCAATTATATTGATATTGAGGAAGTTTCAAACAATTATGAGTGCAAAAATGAAGTGTAAAATTTGTATCTTAAGCAACAAGTAGGTGATGTTAAGACTTTGTCAGTTTAATGCATGTCTAAAAATACTACACTAATCTTTGATTTTATTTTTATGATTATTAATAATTAATTATTATATTCCTCATTACTTATGAACCATTTAACCTACTTATAATAAACATTATATATATTATTTAAATATTATATGAGGGAACTATGTAACACTCAATTTTAAATGTTTACACTTAGGATGGTTTTAAAAAATATATAGACTAAAATTGTAAGATAGGTTTAATATATATTAATTTTTAACTATTTGGTTTTATTATAAAATCTCACAAACTTTTAAAAAACAAATCTATTTCTTCTAAATTTTTTAAGTCATTTATTATATTTTCCTCTTATTACAAGTCCAAATTTAGAAGATAACAAATATTAGGATAATTTGAACATACTAGATTATATTTTTGAGTAATTTTTATTGTACCGATAAAGCTCGTATGATCGATACTATGACTCGGCACCGATCCAAACCGATCGACATGACCAACAACGAGACTGATTAATGATTAAGTGTTTGTTAAACTCCTTTTATTAGGTTCATTAATGATAATGGCCCCACAATAATTGTATAAACTAGCACAAATCCCAAAGGATCATGTACGCAATCATCTAATCCATTTAATCCTAAATACTGAGTGTCGAGTGTTGAAGTCTGACTTGAACGTCGAAATACCTTTTGCAGGTACCATCCGAGTCCGAAACTCACGAGGAAGAGGAGTGAGAGAGCGAGAGCATGGGAGTTCAACTGAGAGGAAGGAATTAGGTGCAAACCGTCTAACCGATGAGTTGATCGAATTGTTCTCTTAGTTTCGAATCCATTCGAGAACATTTATTTGTCGATCAAGCAAAAAGTGTTATTCAAGGGAGAAAAAAAATAAAGAATAACACCTATTCTTACGTTTTAATGACTATTATGGTGAGAATGCCTGGAAAGACATAGTAATTTGGAGTTAGGATTAAGTTCGAGACTCGTTAAGTAAAAAAATTATATTAATTTCACCTATAGTTTAGTCACGTAAATTAAGAATATCATGTAATTAAAAATAAAATGAAATATTACATCACAATGTTATATGATAAGTGGAACGTACAACCCTAAAATTAAATAGTTGAGAACTATGATGATTTCAATAGATCATTTGTTAATTTTTTATGGAAATATTCAATATTAGTAATTCAGAAATGTAAGGCTGAGAGAAAAAAATACTAATAATTTAATTTTACACGAATTTTGTAAATATGGATTTCTTATTCAATGCTGTGTATTTGCTAGTACATGCAAAGTTTAAAAAATGATGATATTTTAAAGAAATAGACAACAATGACAAGTATAATAAGAAAAGGTTAAAAGATTCTATTTATAACCCCTTTCTTAACATGGATAAGAAAAAAACAAAAAGAAAGAATAATGAAAGTAAAATTATGAATGAATTTTAAAAAAAAGAAAAAAGAAAAATGATGATGATGATTATGGAAGAATGAAAGGTAGGTATTATATTGTTACATGGAAGTGAGGGACAAGGCATATGAGAATGATGAGGTAAGTGTAGGTAGGACAGTGGAGTGTCATTATACACTATCATTGCCCTCTGTTTCTCCTCTCTCTGCCACACCCTTTTTTCCAATTCAATATTCATAACACATTTACTTTTTCTGCCAAATGCCATTTCCACAACCCTTTCATAAACCTTTCAACACATCATCATTTTCAACTCTACACCTCTATTCCAACTCATCAACTTTCCAACACTCTATCATAAATTCTATAAAATATCTAAATCATCAATACCAATATACCAAAAAAAATTACAACTTATATTTTTTAAAATAAAACTATATGGATTCAAATGTATAAATTTTTATCTCATATTAAGATTTATGATTTAGGGTTTATGATGAAACTTAAAATTTGACTGATTGACATATTTCAAAAATATTAAGATTAGAAAAAAATTAACAAATTTAAGTCACACAGAAATATTAGGTAACATGTTGTTAATTAGGAACCAAAAGTTAACCCATATTAATAATAACATGTTCATAATAAGTATATAAATAATCACAAATTTCGATAAAAAAAAAATGTCATTATCATGCATTAATTGCATTGAACACCGAATACTGAATACTTCCTTTAACGTCAGAACACCTTTTACAGGTGTTTTTCTAATCGAGAGTCAACGAAAAAAATAAAAATTTGACTGAAATGAGTGAGCGAAAACAGAGAAAAGAAGAGTAAGCCAAATTAATTTGAAAAGTGTAAGAAAATTATGTGAACCGACAGTCAAGATAAAACTCAACAGGTAAAAATTCTCTCAATCTTTTTTTTATACAAGAACAACTCTTATTACAATATATTTTAAATAACTTTAATATCATATTAAAAAATTAACTCAAAAAACAATCTTATAGAAATATAAATATGGATCTCAATATATAAAAAAATATTTATACACTCATTGTCTTATATTTTAAATTGAAAATGATGTCTTTAAAATGTTCATGATTAGTACTGAAACACCAGACTCTTTTCAAGTAAAAAATCTAACTAAAATTTTAGATAATTTTAGCTTTATTTGTAGATAAATTAAATTAGTCTAACAGGAAAATTTGGAAGGATTAAAAAACTGAGCATTGATGGTGAGATGTGTAGGACGTAGGTCCCAGATGTGAGAGGACAAAGGGCATTTATGTAAATAAATATGCCCAAATTTGTTGTCGTGGGACACAGCAGCCGCCACAGCCCGCATTTCGCGGGCTACAAACATCGTTTCTGTCTGTCTTCACCGTTTTGGCGCCAACTCGCTTTGTTTCAAATTTTCACGGGCAGTTCGGGCAGGATGTGACCCAAACCGCGTCATTTCAGCCAAAATAATAATAATAAAATAGTTAAAATATTGTTAGGGGAGTATTAGCATGAAAAATAAGTAACTCAAATTCATAAATTTTAATGTTTTTGTTGGGTTTTTGTAAACAAAAATTATTTTATTGAAGACTGAAAACATTTTTTATCTTTATTTAAATTTGATGTTATTTAATTTTTTAATGAAATAATCTGATAATTAAGGAGCAAAGTAAAATTAAAATTATGTTGTTTTCTTGATGATAAATATTAAATAGTAAAATATTTGAATGAAAATAAAAAATATTTAATAAAACAACTAAAATATCTAACATTATAAAATACTTATAGCTTAATTAAAATAAAACTTAGTAATATCAATATTTTTACAAGAAATAATTCGTGATAATATATATATTAAAATCTTATTTATGTGATAGTGAATGCACTCTTTTGAGATTTTATATTATTTAATATTTTAATGAAGAGTAATAGTGATCTCCATTTAGTTATTTTTTTTGTGAAATTTTAAGTTTATTCATAAATATTGTTATTAATGATTCACTTATATCCTTTATATATTTTTTTCTCTTTAGTAAATCCAAGGAATTTGATTTATCAAAAATGTATTACAAATGTTAATATACTTATGAGAGTGTAATAATCTCTAAAACTCAAATTTCTGCATGTGAACATAACTCTAAATACGTTTAGGTTTGAGACATAAACTATTTTTATTTAATTGAAATTTTTATGTTTAAAATTTATTACTTTATCTAAAAATGAGTTATAGCATTATTAGCATCCATCATCACATCTGATCTTTTGAAAATTGTTATTCCCACACAATTTTATTCTCTAAAAATTCTTAAGTGAGTTTTTAAAAAAATATATATATATATAAATTGTCTTACACTCGATTTTTGAGCGATATAGATCTATATTGAACATACTGAAACATATTCTTTTATATAAATATTATTTATTTTAAAATAGAAAGTAATTAATTTGGAAAAAAATGAAAACATTATTAATTTTTTAAAAATGATTAAAGATGTAGATATTGTTGGATAGAGGAGAAAGAATCTTTGAGAAGGGAGAAAAAGTGACACGTGAGCAGTGTGGTATTATGTTGATGTTGGGTTCCAAATTTAGAATATTTGATATGCTTAGGATTCCTTAGAGACCCATGTGTAGGTGTCTCTACTTCTCTCTCTTCTCTTCTCTTTCTTTCATACATTGGATTCCTTCTTCTATTCTTCTTCTTTCCCCATTTTTTCTCCTCCAATTAATACCCTCACTCTTCACTTCTTTTCTTCAATTTTTTATTATTATTTTTCATGTCTATGCCATACAATCTCCACTTAAATGCACCTTGTTACCATACATTCCACCTACTTCCATCAACTTATCTCCTTCAAAATTCAAACTTCTCTTATTTTCTCCATTTTAAATGAGATTAGAGTTTGTTTTTGACTTTAACATGGCAAAATAATCACTCTACAACTTATTTTTAAAATAAAATAATAATTTTTATAAGTGTCAAATGAATGGAATTGATATCAAGATATTATTGATCTTAAATCAGCATAACTTCACAAACTTTGTAAGAATTAAGAATACACTTAAACCCTCTTAGTATTATGTTTTTTTTTTCTTCTCTATCTATTCTTATAAAGTTATGGAATGCAAAAATAATACCAGCTCAATTACTTGTTACTTTTTGTTAACATTTTGATTCACATAAAATTTTAAACTAACCATTTATGTATGGTAAGGTTGGATGAAGGATCAACCTTTGTTAGATTATTATTCTTATATAAGGGACAGAGAAAATCTCTTATAATGGTTGAACATGTTGTTTTTTCATCCTATTTTCCTTTCTCATTTAAACTTCTCTTTTAGTATTCGGATTTCGACTCTCAGTCAAAAATGCATTTACAAAAAATTATCCGACGCTCAAGTAATACAGTAACAATGATGTACATTTACTTTTAGTGAGACCTTTTACTAACAAACCGAGATTAACATACATGAATAAAAATGTATTACCTAGTTTTTCATATGATTTAATATATATTAATATCATTTTACCTTAATAATTTTTTTATGACGCTCAGTCAATAAATACCAAATACTAAATTATTCTAAAATTGTAAATCTTAAACCCTAAACCTAAACCCTAAATCATAAACCCTAAATCGAAATTTGGCCTAACAGTATAATTATAATCTTTGTTTACCAGTGAATTGATATAGATATATGTAATATTGCATGATCTAAGGGGTTGGTAGTGGAAGTGGTGGACACCATAGTAGTTGGTGTTGCAGTTATAGGGAGAAAGGTAGAGTAGTAGAGTATGGACCAAGCTATGAGGTAAGCTAGAATCCATGGTGGTGACAAGTCACAGTCATTGCAAAATGGTAGCAGAGTTAGGGTTCCTGCACTGTCATACCACACTATATGTCAAAACCCTATCTGCAAACTTTGTACTTCTACATTCATTTTTCCTCTTCTCAACAACACTTTCTCAACCATGGCAATTTTCTCACAACAAAAACTCATAAACATGCTTCATGTATCAGTTACTCTCAGTCAAATCTTCTGAACATATAGTAGAAATTAAATTCACACTTTTTTTTCAATAAAATACCACCAAAATTGTACATAATAATAATAACTGATTTTTACTTTATTTTATCTTTAACAGCAGCTTTGTAGGTCCCTTGTTTTTTTTTCAGAGAATTTAGTTTTCATTTTTCTTAAAAATATGTAATTTTTTAACCAATTTTAACTTTTACGTGGGTTTTTTATTTTGACATTTTAATTAATTAAAATATTTTTTTATAATATGATAGATATACTTTCAATGAAGATTAAAGTCATAAAATAAAATAAATCGAAAATGTGAGACTTGAAAAAAAATACCCATGTTAAAATTTAACCTGTTTTTTTATTACTTTATTTAATTTGGTTATTTAATTATTTTGATTATTTTCCCCTCTTATTTACGTAGATTGTGACTTGTGTTTATTGTATGAGTCATGCAAAGCGAAAAGGTTACTCACAAATGATAAAGTACTGATTAAAAAGAACATATCATTTTTTATAAAATTTATATAAAATGTTTACCGAATTTATATATGACTACTTTTATATATTTATATGAGAAATATATAAAGTTCAAGTGGTAGTAATAGTTTGGAACTTTATTTAGAAAGTATATTATGTTAAAGAGGAAAATAAATATTATGAATATATATGTGTTCTTATCGGAAATGGATTTGAAAAATTTTGAGGTGGAAAAAATATGACTTGAACTTCACATTAATCGATCACAAAGAGAGAATGAAGGTTTACTTATAAAAAACTCTAAAAGGATTAATTCAGTAAAAATATAAAATATTTGTGAGAATAAAAAAAAGTATGAAGAGATGTCTTACCATACATTTTATATTAAATTTGTCTTTTGAAAATAATTTTTTGAAAAAACTTATCCTAAACATATTCAATTCGACTAACATTTTACTCAATTTAAAATCTTGATTTACAAAAGAATCATATATAATAAATTGAGGGATGTTTAATAAACCTAGAAAAATACATACAATTACATATTATTTATCACTTCAATTGAATTCATATAATAATATTGTATAAAATACATAATCATCCAAATTAATATAGTATAATATTATATCATCATTATACTTAATTACTGAACTAACAATTACACTCTCAAAATCTCACTTGAACAAAACTATTTTCCTTAAAACAAATTATAAAAGATAATATATCTAACATGAAAGTATTTTTATAACAAAATTACAAAAGACAATAAAAAGATATATCACTAGTCACTTAAGTTATACAGTGTTTTCAAATAAAGATATTTATCATTTGAACGTCTTACTGAAATACTTCAGTGATAAACTCAAATAAAACACCTAACTAAATCTACCAAACCATATAAAAAAATCAGTCAAAAACTAAACTAGTCGAGTGAATAAATTTTCTCAATTAAATTAACCAATAATACCTCAAATACTAGTAGAAAGAAGAATTGAGAGTTTTTTTAAGTCAAGATATTTATTATAAATTGAAAGAGATAAGAATTGAGTGAAGTTTGAAAAGGAAAAAAAGAAATAAGTGGGCTAAAAGAGAAAAAAAATAATGAAAGAAAAAAGAATGAGAAGAAAGAAAAAAAAAAGGTAAAGATATAGCCCAAAATGTCCAAAAAATTTGAAAAGTGTGTAATGACTTGACCATGATTTAGTATGTTAACTAATTCCTTAATTTCAATAAACTAATATATTCTCTTTTTTTGTTGGGTGAAAATAATTTTAAACTTTATTTAACTTTAAAACTAACAATTGTGGTTTTTTTTTTCAGAATGACAATTTTAATATTTTCAATTTAGATAATAAAAATGTAAAAGATTAAAACTATAAAAAAAAGTAATAAATTTTAGTGATAACAGTTAATGAAGACAAATCAAATAAGTGATTAAAAATAAATAAATAACATGAAAAACTTAAAGAATTGATAAATAATAAATATAAATATGAACAACATATTTTATTAATCTTTTTTATTTTATTAAAAAATTAGTATATTATGTCTACCTTTGTTTCACCTAAAAAATAATATATATTTCTTATTTTATAGACCTAATTTGATAATTATTTTTACATCATAAACTATGTAAAAGTACATTTCCACTAAATAATTTTTCTCTCAATATGTTCCTTTACACATTTTTTTAATCTTTACTTCTTATATAATATAGTATAATTGATTCAGAACTTCTATCTCATTCTCACTTAAATTATTCTTTTAATTTCATCAAACTCAAAGTCTTAAATTACTGATAAAATTAATAATATTTATTAATTTTAAAAATAAATTATTTGTACTGATCCAAGATGGTGGATCTGCCATGAACCCTCTAGCAAGTAAGTAGTATGGGAAGAAGGGACGCAAACGTGTGTGGTAGAAAACACAATAAATGCTAAATTTTGCTACATTACCTTTGCCTTGCACTCAAACATAATGCTTTTAATTTTCTAGCTAATTAAGTACAAGAATAAAAACCCTACCCCCACAAAAATAAATAACTTACAACAAAAATAATGTTATGAGATGAATGATGATAGGTTTTAATAACATGGAATATTTTTTTAAAACAAAATTTTATTAAACAAAATCTCTTCATTTAATGGAAAATTACAAGAAAAATCAACTCAAAAAGTTGTAATATTTCGTATGAAGGTAAAAACAAGAGAAATATAAAAAAAAGACGAAGGTAAAAACAAGATAAATGTCAAAAACAATAAAAATCAGGATCAAAATGTGTTTATGAGGCTCAGACACTTCTGTTAAATGGTGTATCTGTGTCGGACACACGTATCAGTGTCGACACTCGTATGACACTTATCGGTAAAGTGTTCAATTAAAAAAATATTTGTTGGATTTTTTAAAATTCTAGCACGGTTCTAACACAATTTTAAAAGATATAAATACAATAATTTTCTAAAAACTTAATTTTATTGTATAAATTTTTATTATAATTATAAAAATAAGGAACAAATTCTTTTGAACCAGTTATGAAAAATATCTTTTGGCTCTCAAAAGAATCTGAAACATACTTTTGCACATAAATATTTATTTTCAATTTATATAATTTAAAATTATATAATATATAGATTTGTATCCCCGTATCCTACATTTTTGAGATTATGCGTATCTTCGTATCCATATCCATATCGTGTCAGTATCCGTATCCGTATCTGTGCTACATAACTTGTGCAGCTATGCAACGCGATTTACGCGATCTATCATGAAACATTTTTATTTATTGATAAGCTCGTCTAATGGATATAATTAAAACTTCTCTAATATATGAACCAAACATTCATAGAACAAAAGTATAATTAATATTACAACAAATCATTAAATATAAATTAATTTTAGATAAAAAAATAATTACTTACTATATAGACTAAATTATATATTATTTAAGAGACTACAAAATTATTGGTATTTAATAGTTTCTAAATTATAAACTAGAATCTAAAGTAGATGGTAACTAAAACCTTAGTAACTAATTAGATACCAATTTAAATTTAAAAACTACTTTATACCAATAATTTTGTAATATGTAGAATGGTAATCTAAATAAGTCAATATAGTAACTAATTATTTTTTGACTTTAAAATTGATTTCTAGTTAATGATCTGCTAATAATGTTAGTATAAAATAATGATGAATTTAATATAAATTAAAAGTTTAAGTGTAACACCGAGTCCACCTTAAATAAAAATAACAGAGTTGAACTCAAAAAGTTGTAATATTTCGTATGAAGGTAAAAACAAGAGAAATATAAAAAAAAGACGAAGGTAAAAACAAGATAAATGTCAAAAACAATAAAAATCAGGATCAAAATGTGTTTATGAGGCTCAGACACTTCTGTTAAATGGTGTATCTGTGTCGGACACACGTATCAGTGTCGACACTCGTATGACACTTATCGGTAAAGTGTTCAATTAAAAAAATATTTGTTGGATTTTTTAAAATTCTAGCACGGTTCTAACACAATTTTAAAAGATATAAATACAATAATTTTCTAAAAACTTAATTTTATTGTATAAATTTTTATTATAATTATAAAAATAAGGAACAAATTCTTTTGAACCAGTTATGAAAAATATCTTTTGGCTCTCAAAAGAATCTGAAACATACTTTTGCACATAAATATTTATTTTCAATTTATATAATTTAAAATTATATAATATATAGATTTGTATCCCCGTATCCTACATTTTTGAGATTATGCGTATCTTCGTATCCATATCCATATCGTGTCAGTATCCGTATCCGTATCTGTGCTACATAACTTGTGCAGCTATGCAACGCGATTTACGCGATCTATCATGAAACATTTTTATTTATTGATAAGCTCGTCTAATGGATATAATTAAAACTTCTCTAATATATGAACCAAACATTCATAGAACAAAAGTATAATTAATATTACAACAAATCATTAAATATAAATTAATTTTAGATAAAAAAATAATTACTTACTATATAGACTAAATTATATATTATTTAAGAGACTACAAAATTATTGGTATTTAATAGTTTCTAAATTATAAACTAGAATCTAAAGTAGATGGTAACTAAAACCTTAGTAACTAATTAGATACCAATTTAAATTTAAAAACTACTTTATACCAATAATTTTGTAATATGTAGAATGGTAATCTAAATAAGTCAATATAGTAACTAATTATTTTTTGACTTTAAAATTGATTTCTAGTTAATGATCTGCTAATAATGTTAGTATAAAATAATGATGAATTTAATATAAATTAAAAGTTTAAGTGTAACACCGAGTCCACCTTAAATAAAAATAACAGAGTTGAACAAAATTAATCTCTTAAGATTTTGAGATAAAAAATAATTTCATAATAATATCTTATATAAATTTATTTATGATTGAATCTCCATAAAAGTGCATCCTCTTATAATGCATGACTTATCATTCAATGTTGAATCCTTATCATAAACATCAAAATAGGTTCATTAATCATGTGAATAATAAATAATAGAAGTTTAGAAAAGAATGTTATAACACTATAGTAATAGATCATGTGTGTGTTTTTTTTTTAATTTTTTGTCTTTGGATATATATTTTTGGTCCCCACAAAAAGAACATGTAGCTCCAAAAACTAGTTAAGAATTGACAAACATAAGATGCAAAAACAAATTCAGTGATGGTATTGATGAACATTACAATAATTCAGGAGTTGTATCTTTAACGAAAAGGATTGTTTGGTTAGTTCCAATTTGAAAGCTACAAAAATGTTACTTTCTAATTTCTCTCATCAAAATTGGTCACTATTATCAATTCATGCACACTATTTTTTTTTTAATTTATTATTATTATTGGTTGAAATGCATTAAAACCATTAATTTTTATGTATTTCGTTTCTTATTTAATGATTTGTTTTTCTGATTTTGATGGGTCTTTGTAAATTTAAACCAATCAAAGAAAGTTTGTTTGAAATAAAGTGATGCAAATAAATTTGTTGAAACATAATTTCTATTAAGAAACTTACTTGTGTTTATTAAAATTTAGTAAAAAGTGATTCATTTTAAAAATAATAGCTTTGATGTTAGTTTTTAATCTACATTTTTTTTTGTCGCAAATCAGATATGAATAGCCTATTTTATATAGAAGTACAAAAGAGTCGAGAAATTGATTTTTTCAACATTCTAAAGAATATATTCCCTACAAATTTAACTATAAGAAGGGGAGAAATTAAATTAAATATAAATATAATTTATTTGCTTTCACCTTATTTAAATATCATACAAAAAAAAATCCATCAATTAATTGAGATTTTTTTTTTTAATTTTTGATATCGAGTTCCAACAAATGATACTCTGAAAAAATACAAATGTGATTGGTAAAATTAAATGCTATTCACTATAACTTTCTTAATTAAAAGTAATTAATTTATTTATACTCGAGTCTGAAAAAAATTATAAATTTTAAAAAAATAAATAAAATAGTTTAGGAAGCCAAGTAAAAAATATCCAACTATTTTTTTAGAGTTTAATTTTGTTCATCGAATCCATTAGAACAGGCAAATAAATCCTTTTTTTTTACATTGTTTTCAAAGTTTAACTAAGTTGTTTGAATCAAACTCAAATTATATATTATAGTTAACCTAAAACTAATTTTCACTAAATGTTAAAAACACATTTTACCCTGCATTTGAATACAAATTATATTTTTCTCAACCTCAAATACAAGATCAACCCAATTGAAGAAGCAAACCTAAGAATTTTTTTTGTTTCTTAAATAGAAAGAATCCAAGAATGTTGGTTTTCCTATTCAATATAAGTGATGAAGTAATTGGTGACATCATGGCTCCTAGCACAAGCTATTTTGTTGACTTAATGGAATTTAAATCAGGGTTAATGAATGATGTGGACATTGGTGTATAAAAGCTACAAGGTTTAATATTTTAGTCATAACTACCTATTTTGGCATGTTATTAAGAATGTGATTTCATAAATAAATGTAACAAAAACAAAAATCTCATTAGATCAAAGAGGTGCTTCCTAGAAGGAAGCAAGGGGCAAAGTCAAAAGTGAAAATGGATGAAATTTTTTTAATTTTTTTACTTAACTTTTCTTTTTCCTCATAGGAAAGCATCATTATGTGGTACCCATTTGTGCCATGATGGTAGAAACCCCATTGCAAATCCAATTCTAAAATGACCACAATGTGACAAAGTAAGAGCTATCTAAAATGACCACATTTACTACAACTTTACCAAGTGCTTTCTTAAAAGAACCCTAATCCCTAGAAACCCTTTCTCATTATTCAACACCAAAGAGAACCTCATATTAGGTAAGCACTATCATCATCAACAACAACAACTTTTAAACAAATCCCTTTGTCATGCTAACCTTATCATGTCCACTCCTTAAACTAATGAAAGATTCTTATCCATGGTAAGAACATGCAAGGCCAAAACTCTCATCCACACAAACACAAATCTAATTAATACCCAAAATCATGCAAGCACTAAAGATTCAAAAGGGTCAATGAGATTTTTTTGCTATGCCTAATCAAACCATTCATTTTGAAATAGTGACAATTGCATAGGATTCTAATCATCCAATGTACTTGCCTTAATAATTTCCACTTTTAATTATCTCAAGAGTGCTATGACCTTGGTTGTGGTGTGCAAGGGCAAGATAAAGTGGGTGGGGCATAGAAGAAGATTAAAGCAAGAGTTTTGAAGAGGGGTGTAAAAGGGTACTTGGGGCTAGTAAGGTTGGAACAAGATTCATTTTAATTTGTCATCATCTATCAATATGTGTTTTTTTAAAAAAACTAATTTCTGAAAATTTATCACTAACATGATTTTTTCCCTTTTTCTTGATGGATTCTTGTGTATGCATATAATAAGATATAATCAAAGTTCTATACATTGTTTTAAAAGTTCAACTACATATCAATTATACCACTAATTTGTATAAGAGAAGTGTGATACCTTACTATACTTATGAATTTTTTTTTAGCATTAATTAAAAGTTATGAAATTTCACAATTTTTTGTGTACCTAATGATGTTAACTATTGAAAAGATTTTTTCTTTTGCATGGGTAAGGTAGCTTTAGACTGGTTAGACAATTTGACCCACACATGTACAATATAACACGCTTGTGTTTATGACTTTTGTGTATGGGGCTTAGTGGAGAAAAAACTATTGAGTTGAAACCTAGGAACCACAAGAAGTAAAAAGGAGTACGACTCTCTTTTTTTTTTATATAAAAGAAAACATAATAATAATAGGTAATTATTCTTAGTGTAGTTTTAGAGTAATTATCTATAAAAATTAATGAACTTGTCATGATGATTTATTATTAAATGATACTAGCTTTTTAAAATATTTTTTTATAACTAGTATATATAAATATAGATGATTTTTTATATATTTTTCGTCTACTTATTTTAAGGGTCTACTTATAATAACTTTGTTAAATTTTCATGTTTTTTTATCTTTGTTTCTTCATGTTTGTCAATTCTCATACAAATATTATGTTTTAATGTTTTGTTTTACACCCTTTTTATAAAATTAACTCAACTTTCTAAAGAATTACATTGTTATATATTTAAAATTGAAAAACTTAATCCAACTTTAAAAGAATTGCATGATTGCATTTCCAAAGATTAAAACTTTTTATTTCCAATGAGATAAAATTAAATAAATAACAAAATTAAAAAAGCAATTAAGCTTTTTCTCTCAGTATAATCTGTGCTTAAAAATGGCAGATTTTCATTAAAAAAATAAAATGAAAAAGGTACTATTTTAGAAAATAAAATGTTTATTCCTCAAAAACTAATTGCATGTTTTTGGATATTCTAACATACACCACTCTTGAAGCAAGTGTTTCTTATTTCTGCATATTTGAACATGAATTTGGATTAAAACTCAAATCTTTGAAGAAGTTCCAAGCACAAGAAAAACAAATCATCCGTTTGGAGTGGGATTTCTTAAGAATATTAGAAGCATGGTGGGAGCAGAACAAAAGAGAGAAACATAATTTATGACAGAGAAAGAATTGAGTCAGAAAAAGTTTCTTCTTCTGCTGAAGATTTCAGATTTTGGAGTAACAAGTCCCAGCATGTCACATTAGTACATGGTCAGGGGATGAAAAATTTCACCAAATTTTTGCTAAACTTTGATCTCAATAACTCCAACTTCCACACCCATGTGTGACAGTTTCACATTAATGCAAATAAAAAATTAGCATGAAATATTAGGTACTAAGAATTAAGCCCTTTTGGTCTAACACACCAAAAAATTAGGCATATCCAATTGCACATGAGATCCAGCAATAAAAGCAGAGAAGAACCAACCAAACTAACCCAAAAAGGGAAACAATAGCTGCACCAAACCACAACCACACCCTCTTCAAAAGGCTAAAACTTACACAAAAACAGAATCTTCACTCACAGCACAAAAGGGCCACACAGTGGAAAGCACAAAACCCCAAAACAAAAACTTACAAGTCATGTTTGTCAAGTGTTGAACCCTCTCACTCAGTCACTCTCCAAGTCATTGGAATCCCATGATTTCATTTCACCCAAATAGCACCAAATATCAAGATATTTAAAGCTTCTCATTAATGAAAAAAAAAAGGGTAAATAAACTACATAATAGCTTCTAACAAAAACTCAAAAAAACTACTCAATCCTCCTTTCTAACTTCTAAATATCATTCCTCTTTTCCTTCATACTTTATACACAAGTTCTTGCTTCTCAGCCTAGGAAAAGAAGAAAGAGCAATTACAAGCATTCAGAACCAAAAAATTCACCCCTTTAAGAACAAAGCAAGCAATTTCAACCACTCATGAACAACCCACAAACACATACATAACATATCATGTATGTGCAAGTAATGAAACAAACACACATCATTTTCAAGTATGTGTCTGCAATATTAACCATTGATCTTCTTCTCATCACTTCTCATCACGAACAACTGAAATTACTTACTTCATCATATACATATATATAGAAATTGAATTTTGAGTTCCAAATAAAAGTACACTACCCAAATCTCTCTCTTCTAAGTCCCTGTTTGCTGTTAGTTGAATGAAGTCGAATCATTTGGCTTTATGACACTTGAACACACTCTCCAAATCAGGTGGCGTGAAGAACTCTCTCACGCCGCCAGTGCTGCCGCCACACCTTGTCGGAGGTCTGCACTTTCGCGGCGCCGGCGGGCAGGGCAAATTGTCGGGTATCCTTGATTCCTTAGCTGTGGGTGTTGTGGAGAGTTCTTCAGCATTGTCGTCTTTGTTGTCGCCGCCATTGACGCGTTTGGTGTTGATGGGTTTGAGAGACCGAACAGCGATTCCGGCAATTACCCACTTCTTGGATTCTGATTCCAGGTCCGAATGAGAGAACCCCATGTTGGAAAAAAAGAGGGAAGAGAAGAACCTTGGGTGAAAGGTTACAGCTTTTGGGTGAAGAAGAGGAAGAAGAGGGAATAAGAGAAAAGGGTTTTCAGTTTTTGTCTTGAGGGATCAAAAGGAATGAAGAAAAAAAAGGAGTGAGGGATAACAACAAAAGGGTGTGTGAGATTTGAGAGGTTTTTTCATGGAGAAATATGAATTTTCAGAGAGAAAAAGAAGAGGGAAGAGAATGAGAGAGAAAGAGAGAAAGGGGGTGCCCGGGGTTTTACGGGCAGAACCAAGGCGAGATTTTGGCGCCAAAATTTCATTGATTTGGGCAGCAACGGCTCTTTTTCCCGCCTTTAGCTTTTGGCGGAATTTCCAATTTTATCCTTTTTTTTTAATTTTAATTTTATTTATTTGTTTAATAAGTTTCTAGGGAGTGATGCTTTTTTTGACAAGATGTGTAATTTTGTTTTACTTTTAAATTTTATTCTTGCTTCTAATTATTTATTTGTTTATTACTAAATTAAAACTTTATTTTTTCTTTATTTACTATATACCTCAAATCAATATGTGCAAATATAAGAGTCATTTAATTAAAATAAAAGAAACAAAAAAAATGCACAAAATTGAAAATTTAACCAAAACTACATGTTTTTTTGTCAAATGTCAGGAATATATAATTGATTTTGAGTTTAATTCATTTTAAATATTTGTGTACTGCATGAAAAAAAAATATAAAAAATGTTTGAGTTTACTCTAAACTAATTTTTAATTGAAATTAATGTTATAAATTAAGTTAATATAAAATTAGTTTTTGCAGAAGATCAATCAAAGTCCAAAAATATGTACTGTATCACTGAATTGCACGTGCACCTGCCAAATAACTAGGAAATCCAATCACTCAATTCGAAGCAAAAGATCATGCTAATAATAATAAAAAGAAAATAGTAATATATTCAGAAATTTACACAAAGTGAAAAATAGAATAATTGTAAAATCATAAATAAAATAAAATATATAAAGAAAGAGTGATTAAGATATATATAACATGTATCAAAAGATACATAAAATAAAGCTGGAATAATATTAAAAAAATTAGGAAATAAAAATATAAAAAATAAGAGATGTATAAAAAATAGTTGTTCAGCAAGTCATCAACATGTTTATAAACTTTGGCTTACCCAAGAAAATTATATTTTAATATTTATATGTCTTCAAAATGAATAAACTGCAATAATATTTAGTTTTATAATGAAAGTTAAATAGATGAAAAAACGTTTAAATAAATAAAATTGGTTAAATTTTTATTTATTTCTAATTTTAAAAACTGAAAGACTTATTATTTGAAGTTAAACAATTTACTTTGTAAGTTTTTAATAATTATTTTCTAACATTTGACTAACACTAAATTAATTTTTTTAAATTGTAGAAAAGGAATTGTTGACACTGTTCTTAAGTTTTTCTTATTTAATAATTATGTTTTTAATTATAATAATGACAAAATTATTAATAAACAATGCTGCTAAAAAATTAATCATGTTTTTCACTATTTTCATTCTCTTTTACACACTTATTATGATCAATTTTCTTATCCCAACTTCTTTGAATGATCATAATAACAAGACACAAAAAAATAAACATTTAATATATATATATATATATATATATATATATATATATATATATATATATATATATATATATTCCATGCATCATACGCAAGATCTGAAACAGCTTCTGTTTTCAGAACAGTGCTGACAAAGGAAGAAGACATCTAGTGTTAGATGAAGCAATAGGTTCAGAAGCTATGTCATTCAGAAAGGGTAAATTCATATATAACATCATTTTCACAGTAAAAAACAGTGAATTTTTTTTAAAAAATTCAAATTTTATTGTGATGTATAATTAAAATAAGTATGTTAGAGTATTGCATTTATTATCATATTCTGCATGTAATAATAAACTGTGTAATAGATTGTGGATAAGAAATCATGACCATTTATTACATGTTCTAGCTTATTTATGAAATTATTTAAAAGATTTCAAGTTGAATAAATTTGCAAACATTGAGTACATGCAATTTTAGTTTTCTTTTACAAATACCAAATTAAAAATCCATAATTCTTTCTAAAATTTTATATATTATTATTATTATTACTAGCAGGTTTGATTATATCTGTAGTTTTTTAACTTTAGGAAAACTTTTATTTTAGTCTTTAAAACTTAAAATATTTTAGTGCTTAAACATTAAATTTCTCATGGTAAATATGAGAATATTAACATATAATTTTAAAGAAGAACGAATGTAAAGAAACATCCCTAATAACAAAGATTAAAACAACAAATGTGTTATAAATATTGGAACTATAACAATAATTATGATTAATCATCGACCAATTATCCTCATTATTATCATGATGCTCCATAATTCACGTTTGATGGTTGGACCTTCGTCAAATTTACAAAAAATGACATAATGTTGGATCAAGGAAACTATAAATGTTACCAATCATATTTTAGACATCTTCAACACTTACAAGGAAAAACATATCTTCAAAAGATATTAGTGACATGTGATAAAAAAACATTTGTAACTTCTTGATCTTGAGTGCACAATAATTTGCTCCCAATCATCATCCTCTTCACGTGATTAAGTGTAACATCATTTGGGAACCTACATAATGTAAACATCTCACATTCATAATCAACAGAGGCACAAAATGAATTATATGCATTCATTCCTTCCAAGTGAATAACTTTAAATTTCTTAAAATTATGCATCCTTCCACTCCTCCAACTACACCCATTTTATAGCAGAAGCGATGAAGGTGGGATAAGGTATAACCGTGACACGCATTGGGTGGTTGTGGTGGCTCAGTACACGTGTCATCAGATAGACATGCACACCGCCACATGTTTATACTTATCACAATCACTAGAAACACGTGTTGACTTAGACTGTGTTAGATGGAATGTAATCCTAACATGCATTGGGTTGTTGAGGTGGCTCAAGACGCGTGTCATAAGAAACATGTACACTGCCAAATGTTTATGACTTATTGTAGTCACTAGAAACGTGTGCTGACCTAGACTCTGATTGATGGGATGTAACCCTGGCATGCATTGGATAAGATATAACTCTTACATTTTTATGAATTTCATAAATTTTTTCCAAAATTTTTCCCTTCATATTATTTAATTTAATAAATCAAAACACTAAAGAAAACCAACTCAAAATTCAGTTCCCAATAAACAAATTTTAACTTATTTTCATCATCCTCTTCACGTGATTAAGTGTAACACCATTTGGGAACCTACATAATGTAAACATCCCACATTCACAATCAACAAAGGCACAAAATGAATTATATGCATTCATTCCTTCAAAGTGAACAACTTTAAATTTCTTAAAATTATGCATCCTTCCACTCCTCCAACTACACCCATTTTATAGCAGAAGCAATGAAGGTGGGAAAAGGTGTAACCTTGCATGCATTGGGTGGTTGCGGTGGCTCAATACACGTGTCATCAGATAGACATGCACACTGCCACATGTTTATACTTATCACAATCACTAGAAACACGTGTTGACTTAGACTGTGTTGGATGGAATGTAATCCTAACATGCATTGGGTTGTTGAGGTGGCTCAAGACACGTGTCATAAGAAACATGTACACTGCCAAATGTTTATGACTTACTGTAGTCACTGGAAACATGTGCTGATTTAGACTCTGATTGATGGGATGTAACCCTGACATGCATTGGATAAGATATAACTCTTACATGTTTATGAATTTCATAATTTTTTTCCAAAATTTCTCCCTTCATATTATTTAATTTAATAAATCAAAACAATAAAGAAAACCAACTCAAAATTCAGTTCTCAATAAACAAATTTTAACTTATTTTCATCATCCTCTTCACGTGATTAAGTGTAACGCCATTTGGGAACCTACATAATGTAAACATCCCACATTCACAATCAACAAAGGCACAAAATGAATTATATGCATTCATTCCTTCAAAGTGAACAACTTTAAATTTCTTAAAATTATGCATCCTTCCACTCCTCCAACCACACCCATTTTATAGCAGAAGAGATGAAGGTGGGATAAGGTGTAACCTTGACATGCATTTGGTGGTTGCGGTGGCTCAGTACACGTGTCATCAGATAGACATGCACACCGCCACATGTTTATGACTTATCACAATCACTAGAAACACGTGTTGACTTAGACTGTGTTGGATGGAATGTAATCTTAACATGCATTGGGTTATTGGGGTGACTCAAGACACGTGTCATAAGAAACATGTACACTGCCAAATGTTAATGACTTACTGTAGTAACTGGAAACGTGTGCTGACCTAGACTCTGATTGATGGGATGTAATCCTAACATGCATTGGATAAAATATAACTCTTACATGTTTATGAATTTCATAAATTTTTTCCAAAATTTCTCCATTCATATTATTTAATTTAATAAATCAAAACACTAAAGAAAACTAACTCAAAATTCAGTTTCCAATAAGCAAATTTTAACTAATTTTTTACAATATTTAGATTAATTCAATATCAGAATTTGAATCCCGAATATAAAATTATAGTCTAAAAACAAAACCTTAAACCCTAAATTATACAGTATGATATTGGATAAATAAAAAACACAAACAATACTATCTGAGTGAAATTTTCTACCAATTAATTTTCACTTGAAAACATAAAAAAAAAACCATAAACTACCTTGTTATGCTAAAAATGGACCCATTTAGAACAAATGTGTAAAACTCAACTATAAAATTTGAAGTTGAAGGAAACACACCTATTTATTGTATCAAACCCTAGAAGAAGATTAGTGACTAAAATAAAGCCAAGATCCCAAATGAAAAGAAAACCCATTTGGCTAAACATCTAAATCCAAAAGATGAATTGTGAGAAGAAAAATAGCAAGAAAAAAAAAAGTAACACCATGGTACAATGGTGTGTGTGAAGATGAAGGAGACATTTTTAGCATGAGTTGAATTAAATGGCTATGTAGTTTGATATATTTTGATAAAGTAGCTAGGCACATAGCCCCCACATAATTGATTTGGTAGTCTTAATTAGAGACCAATGAGACACTGCCATTGGTACCCACCATTGGGTCACTTTAACCATATAAATACACATATTCTGCAGAAATAATGTTTGTAATAAGTTTTATCATCTTATCTCTTATCATTTAATATTTTAGGTAAAATTTTGCATGAACTCACTCAATATTATGTTGCAACGTGCAAGCTACTCAAGACTCAAATTTTACATCAAACACAACCTAACTAGTAAGAATAAATTGTTTTTTCAAATCATATTTGCATATATAATATGTAAAATAAATGATAATGTAATATTTAAAAAAATAGAGTTTGAATGTAATTTGAAAAAACATATCACTAGAAAAAATTATTAATATTTAAAATAATTTATATTATTAATAAAAAAATATAAATTAGTTTCAACATGGAATGTTTGATATTGTTTTGGACCAAACTCTTCATAGTCACTTTCTATCAAAATCAATTTTCAATTCAAAAGAAAAGGTCTCAGTACTAAATTCAAATGCCAATGTTTTCTTTTACATTTTATAACTTTTTCAGATTTAACTTTAATACAGGTATGCTATTGCTTTTAAATATAAATTATATAATATTTAAAATTTAACAATAGCTATCATTTTATAATTATTTATTATGAGTATATTATCACTTTTAAGTTCTAACAAATTAACAATCATGCTTCCAACATTATACTACTGGTGAAAAATTGTTTGTTTTAATTGAAAAATAATTATTTGTATAAAAATTTATATGGACCACATCCAAGTTTTAATAACGAATAACAACAAATTCATCATAGGTGAACTTTTTTATTTGCCAATGCCATCAACATGCAATGACAATCTTTCACATTTGTATTACTTTTACTAGAACAGATAGAACCCATTTATCTTAATTGATTATATGACAATTAGTTATAATTTATATTTATTAATAAGGATGATTTTTTAAGCCATTTTTGGTGTACACATTTTATTACTGATTTTATCTCTAAATATAACTTATTTTATTCATTTTTATAACATCATAAAAGTTAATACAAATATTTATTGTTATAACTTTCATATAAATTTTTATTTTAATTCTTATAATATTTAGTTTTTTATTATCATAAAACACATAAATGCTTGCTTTTTCACTAGTTATAATAAATAAATAATTAAAAAATTGAAATAAATTTAATTTCTTGTTGTAAAGTATATTTTTTTTAAAGATTTTATAATGATTTTTCTTTATGTTAATTCTAATATTATATTTCTAAAAATATTTTTTTGACATTAAATTATTTTACAAAATCACAAATAGTAATATGTATCAAATCTTCCAAGAACATTTTTAGGGATTAATAGACCATGAAAAAGATACTAAAATTCCAAACTCGAAAGGAAATAATCATCATACTGCAAGCAATCATGAGTATAATTTCCATGCTAAAATATCCATAGATGTACATCTGCTGTATATAAATATAAATAACTGAAAACAAAATTGGATTTTAGTAAATACAATGGCTATTACCCTGCTAATATGCTCTCTACTGTAATGGTTCTCTTTGCCAACAGATGAATAACTAGTTTATAGCCAAAGTATTTGCTGACATGTATGGTGAGATACATCCCTGAACCTGAAAGGAAGACATTTTTTACATAAGAAACAGAGTCAGAAATAATAATAATCATAATGTTAAGGGAAATGATGCTTTGACAATCTTGAGTGTTGTATACAATTCTTGATGTGATGATGGGTTTAGATATAAATATATATAAAGGATAAATTTGTAATTAAATGATATGAAAAAATATTAAAATAATAGTATTGTATTCATCTCAGGAATGTTTAACTGAACACATTTCTAGCAACTAGTAAAAAAGGCTCAGACAACAGAAAGGAAGCAGATTGAATAAACTTTCAACATATTGTCTTTCATTTCTACAAGATTATGTTAAGAAAAAGAATGTAAAACAACATCTTGCCTGCAACAAACAAGAGGGAATTTGGATATAACCCTGTAGCAAGAGGTTGACTTTTTCCAAGGAACTATGTGGCACAGGAGTAATGACATAGAGCACACCTTTTACTGCGTCAATGCCCCTCACAATCCCTGAAACATAAGAAATCAAGATAAGCTAACTTACAAATGCACATTAGATCACAGTATTTTTGTCTTGCAACCTTAATAGCTTTTTAATCTAAAATTTCAATTTTGCAGAAGTTTTCAGTAAAAATGATCCTCGGTTTCAGAACAGAACATGATGAAACATTTCAAATTCAGATGGCCTACCAAGACCAAAACACCAAGGTAAATTTTCAGGTCCTTCAGAATCAACAGCTAAGCCAACGATAGTAGCATTCAAACTGAAGAACATTTCAGAGCTTGGGACCTACAAAGATATCGGGAGATTATTAAAAAACAATGTTATGCTTACCTTTATATAAATCAAATAGATATATGAAATGAAATATTATTGAAATTCCTAACAAGAAAACAACATATTTATATCAATAAGATTTGAAAATCAAGTTGGATAAGAAATAAAAAAATGGACCAAATGCATCAAAACCAAACTCATGAAGGGCAACTCAGTCATAAGACTCCACTGTCGTGGTGCCTGTGAAGAGTTAGATGCAAGCAAATTTAACTTCTAAATCATCAGTAACAAGGTAGCCACCATACGAAGTGTGGTGTGACTCATTCAGAACAGGTAGTAAGAAAAATTTAAGCCAACCTCACAATGAAGATGCCGAATCTTTACACTTGCAATGGGAACTTCATAAGGACAGTGAGAGGCCAAGGCATGTGCAAGTTCCTTGATCGTAGAAATATTTGAATCACTAGAAAAGCACTGTCTGAAATAAGCCATTATTCGTAAATCACGTAGGGGACGTGCATCCTTCTGAAAAAGTACCCTGGGGAAACAAATAAGGATATTATGTTACCTGAAGCATAAAGATGGTAATAAAAGGGCCAAACAAGAAGCTGCAATTGATAACAACTTTCATCAGATTTGAACTTACGATCTATTTGATGAATCCTGACGAGCTGAATTTATCTCAATTAGGTTAATCGTTCCATCATATTCTTCATCTAACCAGAATTCTCCAGCAGGCAGATTCTTATTTTCACTGGATATGTTTATCTTAACTACATGTGTTGGAGAAATATATTTCAACATGTCCACTAATACATCATAACCAATACCTGAAATGCCAGAAAAAAGAAACCATGGAACAAAAACAGATGATATATCGCTACAATCCTATGAAAGAAATAGTTTCAAATACAAATGCAGGATAAAAAAGAATCAGAATTACAGCTGAAAAAAGTGAGCTTACCTTTCACCCAGCCAGAAGTATTCACAATAAGAGGCAACTTGACATTACAAGGATTTTCTCCTTTCTCAGAGATGCAATACTCCTTTTGGTAATAATCATAAATGGCAAATACATAACTTAAGTATGTTGATGGATCTCTTTTAGAAGAAACGTCACCAAAGAAAAGACACCTGTTACAAAAAAAATGACAGATAGCCAAGGAAGTCCATCACATGTTTAATCATGTAATACACGAATTGGCTAATAGATACAGATTTGAACACAAAGATTCAAGGCACAAAATGTCATCCAACTGTCTACAAAAAATTTCATAGCAATCATAAAAGACCCCTATCCCAACCACTACATTCCCCAAAACGAGAGGCACAGAACAATGACTTCTACAGCATCTTAAGAAAAAGGAACAACCATGTACAGAACAAAATCATATGAAAAATGTCAATGTATAGAATTATTTCTATTTCTGTATAACAGTGATCTTATGTCAAGATGGCTTCTACTTAATCCAGAAGCATGAAATACACATCGGTAGCAATCATCGTGACCTAACTGACAATTGGAGAATACAACATGCCAAAAATCCACATGACTAATGAATAGATGTTAATGCTGTCACAAATCAGCAGCCTTGTCAAATGTTACAAAATATTAAAAGCAAGATAACAAAAATTAAACAAACACAGTTTCAGCTCCCAAATTATTGAGATGAGATAGCACCATACCTCTCTGGTGTTTTCAGGCACGGAACTGTCAAATCTAAAATAATTAAAAATAGATAAATATTTTTGAAATAAATTATAAAATACTTTTTTGCAAAAAATAAGACAGGGATTCACAAACCAACCTGGAGTTACTTTATGAACAACGGTTAGTGACAGAAAAGCAGGAGGAGTAAACTCAGGTTGGCCAACATCAGTATCAAGATAAGCTACTTTGGCGTATTTGTGCAAGAGGATATTTAGGAGATAGCGGGAAAAGGTTGTCTTCCCACAATTTTTGGCACCACATATAAAAACAATAGGAGGTGTTGAACTGTAAGCAATGGACTCTGCAGCCTCAGACCATTGCTCCGGAATACATATGTCCTGTGAAGGAGAAGAATCCATCACTTTCTCTCTGTAAAATTGCAAGAAAGCTTTGATTGATTAGGCAGTTTCTTTTTTGCCGGTGAGTTATGCAAATTTCCAAATGGTGCAATCCAAAAATTAGTTTTAAAACCCACATTTCTCCTCAAACAGAATTTTAAAACATTTTTTTCTCCAAAATTAATTTTAAAAGAAATACAAGTAATGCATTGATTCTTTTTATAAAATTCAATCTTAAAAGTGTTTTTAATATATACCTGGAGAAACTATATGTACCAGCAACTAAAAAACCATATGCAACTAGCCACTAGCTATATTATAAATTGTTAAAAAGCAAAGTTAGGTGTTAAAACCTGATTATTCCATGAACCAGCTTCATTTGACCCTAGTCTACACAGAATATCATGTACAGCTAATAATTCTCACCACAAACCAAAAACAAATCCTAAAAGTAAAACACCGGCTGTAAAAATAAAATCGAATCCAAAAAAAAAAAACTAACAAATCTAGCGAAAGCAATTGCAGAGTTCCTGAACAATCACAACCTGCGTTTGTACTGTACCAAACACTTCCTATAATTAAAAGGAAATAAAAATTTGATAGATTTTGAGGCTAAATATGAAGAAAATGCGAACGAAATTAACAATAATGTGAAAGAGAGAACCTGTTTGCGATAACGGATTTTGAATGCGTCGAGTGTTCAACGTTGGATTTTGATTCTGATAACAATGGGAAGAGAATAATGAAAGGGGTTTAGATTAGGGTTTTTTATTCAAAGAAAAAAGAGACTTTTCCAAAACCCAATATATCGATATTTTTACTATAAATTTATATTAATAAGTAAATATTTTGTAGAAGTTATATTATATCAAAATATTTAATCTATTATCTTAGCTATAAATTTAGTCATTTATGTTTAAAAAATATATTTATTCTTTTATCTTCTAAGATGGAGTGTATTTAGCAAAGTGAGGTAATGTAAATAGCAGGAGCACGGTGAAAAGTAATAAAGCATTGGACCTCTGGCCCATTGTGTAAGAGAACAAAAGGCAGTTTCTTCCTCAACGCCTACATTTTTCTTCCTGCACTCCCATAATATATGTAAAGACAAACTTATCCCTAATATTTTCTAAAAACCCTAAAATGCACACAACACTCATACTCTACTATTTCTTCTTCCTTTGTACATAGATAGACTGCATTGCTCTCTCAATGGCGGTGCTACTCCATCTCTTGGCACAGAAAGACGTTTCTCTAGGTGGTAATCGGTGGTGTCTCCGACAACTTGGTGGTGATTTTGTGATTTTTCTTGACAGTTCTCTGTTTGGAAAAGAATGTAAGTAATTTTTTTTTTGGTTTATGGATCTGTAGTTTCATTTTTATTGTGGATTTTCGTTTCCACAGTACAAATGTTGTGATTCCAGACAATGTAGTCCACTAATTTTACCGAACAAGGAATCCACACTTTGTTTTTTGTCTTCTTAAATATTGAATCTGTAAAACTCCCAGATTGATGCATCCATAAATTTTTCAGATCCGTAGTATGTTATTTTAGAATCCGTAATGCAAAATATGCATTTTGAATACAAATCCGTAATTCAAAAATAGAGGTGCCATTTCAAATAAAAGGTCTAGGTTAATTTTGGAGTTTTAAATATTATGGAGGTGCAGGAAGAAAATCATATGGTGCAGGAAGAAACTCCCAAAAAATTAGGGAACCCAACACAGCATTTATTTGTTATTTTTATTTAAAATATTTGACAGAAATTAATAAATTTGTAGTTCCGAAAATGAATTGAAGTTCGTTCCCGCGAATTTTCCCTCTCATTCATGGCGCCAAAACTCTCATCAAATATATTCATTCTTCTCTTCTCTTTTCTTTTCTTCGCTCCCAAACCCAAACCCAAAGCCAAATCAAATCCCTAATCCCTTTCTTCATCTTCTTCTTCTTCTTCGGTTCTTCTTCTTCTTCAGTTCTTCGGTTCTTCTTCTTCTTCTTCTCTAATGGCAATGGATTCTGGAAGCTCTAACTCTCTCTTCACTCACATTGCCTCCAGAGAACTCTTCCGAGGTTCCTCTCTCTCGAACTCAATTTTCATTGGAAAACTCTCACGTCGTTTTCTCACTCTCTTTCTATGTTCGCAGTTCGAAAACGACCGCGAATGGACGGATTCGTCTCCGCCTTCAACGAAGTCGGATCCCTCGCCTTACAGCACAACGCCGAAGACACCATTCCTCTCTCTGTGTCCTTCTGCAAGGTACTACTCACACTAATAAACCTTCCGTTTTCACTATGTATGCGTAGCTTCTTTCAATGTTTTGTAAAACTGTTTGCAACCGCGGTTTTGCCACGTCGCACCGTTTTTGAAGCCAAATCGACACCAGCTGCATTGGTCTGTGATTTATCACGGCGTTGACTACGTATCGAGATTTTTGACGTCATTGTAATTGCGACTGCTCCAGTTGCATTTGTCCGGATTTTATTACGGTTTTTGACTGTGCTGTCAGTGCTTTTGAATTTAGATTTGAAGCTTTAGATTCGTCTTTTGCATGTGAAAAATGGAAGATGTTCGAAGTAACTTCCCTTTGAATGTGGAACACGGATTCATGTTTGACTTGAAATCAAATATGTACTTAAGGAATCGTGGCGATATTATTTGCAATTATACCCAAATTATTAGGAATTTGATTGCAGTGTTTAGGTTTTTAAAGTCACCGTGATTGCAATGCTTGCTGCATTCGTCCGCAGTTTGTTAGGACTAACTGCTGGGTTTGGGTTTTTGGAGTCATTTCAACCTCATCGTGGCTGCAGTGGCCTCATTTGTCTGCAATTTATTAGGATTTTGAGTGCAGCGTTGAGGTTTTTGAAGTCACTGTGATTGGGATTGCAGCTGCGTTGGCTGCATTTGTTTGCTGCAATATTCTACAATATCAAACGTTGTGATGAAACTGCTATTATAACCTGAACTCCTTGTTTATCTTTTCTCGCAGACTGCGAAATTTGCACACATTCTTGCTGTGTCTGATGAAGACGGTTATGTTAGCTTGTTTGATACTCGTCGCAAGTTCCCTGTTACCGCAAACTTTGGAGATAACATAGGTATTTTTTCTTATTTCTTTATTTGTTTTGAATTCTACGATGACATAATTATAGAAGCAGCAGAGTTTTGTGGTCGGTTGTGTGAAAATTTTCCCTATTTTACTCTCAGAAGATGAGAAGATCTGCAATTGGGTTTCGCATCAGAATGCTGTTTTTGATACTTGTTGGATTAAGGTACATAATTCATATATCTTTTAATCCATTTAATTAATTATTAATCTCAGCTGTTTGTTTGTAGTTTTGTGTATGACTTGATATGGATTGTAATTACTTGCAGGAGGATATGCAGATTCTCACGGCATCCGGTGATCAAACAGTAAGTCACTCTGTTGCGTGCACAGGACTTCATGACAGAACTTGTTGATTAAATTTAGATCAAATTAAGTCTATATAGATGCTGATTTAATGTTACTGAGATCGAATTGCACAAATTTTGTGATCATTGTGTAAATAGATATAGAAAATAATAAGCTGGTTTTTCTTCAAGATAGTTTTGTGTTGAATCTTATTATTGTATGTTCACAGATAAAATTATGGGATGTTCAAGAACAGAAGTGTCTTGGTGTGTTGACTGGGCACACGGGAAGTGTAAAATCTATGTGTTCCCATCCAACTAATGCTGGTGATGTTTCGTTTTACCCGCGTCTCTGCCTTTATGCGTAAACTATGGATTTTTTATAACTGCATAGTGATTTATTAGCTATTAATATTCATTTTATACTAAAATTTTCAGATATTATTGTCTCTGGTTCTAGAGATGGATCCTTTCGTATTTGGGACTTGAGATGCAAGTCCACTGCTAAGAGTAGGCGTGGAGAAGTTAGCCTATGGTAAGTGACTTTTTTTTTTAAATTTGAAAAACTCATGAAATTATTGGTGTATTGACATTTATATTTTATTCAAAAATTCATTTATTATCATTTGATTGCTAGCTCAATGGGTGGTGTCAACGGAGCACATGTTTCATCTCAATCACGACGAACTAAGAGGGGAAAGGTTAGTTTCTGATGGATTTATGTTCATTTGTATTCTGCAAACTAAAATTTTCTAACAATTCCTAATTGTCAGGCTGCTTCCATGAGCATTACATCTGTTCTTTGTCTCAAAGACCAGGTTTCCGTAGCAACTGCTAGCGCAGTCGATAGGTTGGTTGGAAAAATTACTTATCTAAGTGAACATTTAATTTTCCAATGTTTTTACCCGAATTGATTAGTTTGACTAACAAATTGGTTTCTTTCAGCGTGTTGAAGTTTTGGGATACCAGAAATTTAAAAAGTAGTGTCGCTCAGACGTGTCCATGTCCTCAGTCAACTGAAAAGGTTGGTTGGAACTTTGCTCTAAAGGGATAATATTTTTTTTTATATTTTCAGTAAGTTAGCAATTAACGATGTTGGATAAATTGGATCATGATTCTTAAGTTTAGTAAAAGGTTATAGTGTCAACTTGGAATAATCACTATAGCACCCGTAAAACTGTGGTTGGAAATGTCAGTTGTATTATGCCTTTCATGTCATTAGAATTTTTTTTATATATTGGAAAGCTTAAATGATATTGTCTAGAGTCTCTTGACAGTCTTCTTCATTGTCATTTCAGCAAAGTTTACACGGAATATCTAGCCTGTCCCAAGATGAAAGTGGACTTTTTCTTTCAGCCTCCTGCATGGATAACCGGTATCATCCTTCATAGTGTGTATGTTTTATTCTTCTGAGTTAAGAATATTCAGCTAAATATAAAATCTACCGTTTCTTTCTTTTTTGCAGAATTTATTTATATAACACTCTTCAACTTGAAAAAGGGCCTTTAAAATCTTTTTCTGGGTGCCTAATTGAATCATTTTTTGTAAAGGTGAGAATTGCACCTGTATTCCAAATCTTCTGCATTCAGTTTCTGTCCTGATTCCTGACTTTGTCTGATGTGTGCAATTTCAGTCTGCAATTAGCCCTGATGCCTCGAACATAGTCAGTGGTTCTAGTGATGGAAATGCCTATGTTTGGAAGGTTTCATTCTTACTTATAAATTACAATGAAATAATAAGTTTGATGCATAAGTTGAAGTTGGGATATAATTTCACTGAACTTTCAAAATTCAGGTTGACAAGCCTCTGGAAGATCCTACTATTTTGAAAACTCGCGATGGTGAAGTTACAGCAGTTAACTGGTAATTTGGAAACCTGGTGTGGTTCTAGTTTTCTTTAACATTCGTTTCTAACACTATTTATTTGACAGGTGTAGCTATGAAATTGGAAAATTTGCAACTTGTTCTGATGACTTTACTGTAAGCGAATCAAACTTTTTCTTATTCATTTAACTTGAAATTTATTTGACTTTAAACCAGATATTGCATTTTATCTGCAGTATCTTTTAGTTTAATTGTGTCTATTAACCGATTTGTTTAAAAATGCCTCAAATCGTTTCTTTCAGCATTCTAATTTCCCTCAATATGCTATTTTCAGGTTCGAGTATGGAATAAAAACAGTTATGTCTCTAGAACACAATGTGCATCTGCCGTTCGAAGAAGAGTAATGGCAATTCCTAGTACAGAGTGCAAAATGCTTTTAAATAATGGGAAAAGGTACTCTAAAACAGACGAAGATGCTTTTTCACCCGATCATAAACTACATCCAATTTCCTCACCCACTCCAATCACACCACCTAAAATGAACATATCTGAAGGCCACTCGAACCAACTTTCCTCAGGATTTGATCCAAGTGCGGTTTCTCAAAAAACCCCTGAATCTTCTTTGAAAAGCCCCTCATCTGTATTGAACCCTCCATCCTCCCTAAAAAGAACTATCCGAGACTACTTTTCCGCATCTCCAAGAACCTTGTAGGCTTGTTAAACTACGGAATTCTTGATCAAGAAACAAGTTTTTGCACATATTGTTTGCATGGGTGGCTTGGAATCTCTTCATCCATGATTTTGTGTAAGCTTCATTTCTTAGGTTTTATACATCTCGTTATTTGCAGATGTAGAAGACATGATTCAAGGAATTTGTTTTTGTCTCCACAGGTTGTTTGAAATGTAAAGTACGTCAAAGCATTCGTTATAGCAAAAATATTTGTTTTATACCCCAAATTCAGATCAAGCTGGGGAGGGAGGGCAAAAGACTGAACATGAAAAGCTGCACAAATGTCTGCTTCTGCTTATTTGCGAGAGACAATTAGATTAGACAAACGGGGTGTGTTTGTATTTTATTTGATTTTGCATAAGAAACCTGAGTATCAGGTTTTACCCAATACAAGTACGAAAAAAAGTGATGCTGACTCAAATACCCACTTTAATCTGAATTAGAGAACAAATTCAATGGAAAGCATGGCTAGAAATAAAATGTAATAAACGTTTCAAAATAAACTAGAATAAACTTAATTAAATACTTGTCCGTCATCTTTAAAATAAGATATTATGTATTGAATATTGATATACAAGTGAAGTGTTACTCAAAAAAAATATTTATTAAATTTTTAATAATTTTATTATACTTTTAAAATAAAGAAATACATTAATTTTTTAAACTAAAATTTATTGTATAATTTTTTAAAATAATTATAAAAATAAAAAATAATTTTTTTAATTAGTTAATTTTTATTGTCAATTTATATAACTTATAATTATATTATTGTATTTTATATTTTAGATATTATATATATCTGTATGTGAATTACCTTATTTTAAGAAGACTGAAGTTAATGATTTAAAAATTTATAAATATAAAAACCAGTTTAAGAAAAACGAAAATAAAAAAGCGTTTGGATTAGAGTGAAATAATAATTAACATTTTAGACATTAAAACATCACATGACTATAGAGGAAAACTTTCTTCTAAAACTACTTTTAAAAAGGTGGAAAGGAGGTTCTAGAGTAGCTGAAACAAGATCAGATCAAATTTAAAAGAATTCATATCATTATCAACATTTTTTCAGAACATAGATACAACACAAATTTGTATACTTTACACGTGGGAGAACACGATTCTATGAAAGCCAAGACACTTCGTGTGAAACAGACACACACCACAACTTAATATAACATTACTGATTAATGTATAGCTCTTGTTTCACAATGGAATAGCACCCAATAAGACTTGTTGGTTCCACCAAGAATTGTTCATGAAATGTTCCCATTCTTTTGCTAGAAATATCAATTCCAAGATCCTTGAAGTTTGGCAACCCCTCAACTTGAATGCCATCTCCGCATATCAGGAACTGGTTTCCAATCATAAAGGATCCTGAAACTCTGATTGCAACTCCATCTTCACCATGAGCACGGCATTGAAGCTTCTCAACAACATGCACCAGCTTCTCAGGAGGCCACTCACCAACCAGTGTAGCTCTAATACTTGATAGAGATGCAAAGATGTTATTTGGACCACTGTGTTGTTTTCCAGAGAAACTGCAAAATGTAGAAGGATAGTGTTCTTGTTAGTGATTGAGGTCTTGAGAAAACCATGGAATCAATCAAGTTAATAAAATGTCATCATCCCTTATTAATATTCTAAAATCATTAACCATAATCTACTTCATCTGAACATGCCCTTCATAATTATGTTCCAGTTTCATAGGCATAACATAGGCTTTCATGCAAATTGTTTCTATTGTATTTTTTCTTTAATCTTAGTAAAAGAAGAGTGATGTGTTACAAATGTCATCTTCTTGATGCAGAAATAAAACATAGAAAACAGTACACACCTGAAAATTGAGGTTTCGTTATATAAGTTCCTTGTATGTTGCCAGAGATCATCAGGTCCATCAAATAGCAAGTAATAATGTATTGTCAACATCTGAAGAGGAAAAATGCAAAGTCAAAAGAAATATTCTGATATTAAGCACCAATTGAAGCCTCTCTAAATCTCTAAAATGTTGAGATAAACAATGAACACAGCAAGAACAGTATCCATGCAAAACAAGCAAATGAAATTCTAATTTTCTTTATTGTCAATTTTCTTTATCTCATATTATCATTAAGCAACCTGTGAAAAGCAGCACTTGTTCACACTAAATAATGGCCACTCATTGTTTTATGTTTTTTACTCACACAACTATGGAATGAAATAAGCATGCCCTTTTAATAATACAGAGATAAAAATTGGCAGCCACTTACGTCTGCCAAGTCCTTCATTCTTTGTGTAGGATCAAAAACGCTTCGAACGAATCCGGCTAAATCTACCTTTTCATTCTCATACTTTGTGATAAAAGGGTTCAAAAGCAACTGCACTAGGACAACACAGAATCATAAACTTCAGGTATCACAATATATAAAGCATCTAAAGATAAGATTGACTTGGTAAGCTCTATCACATTCTAGAGAAAACAATCTATTCTCCATCAGGAAATATGCAAATTTCAGAAAGATAGTAAAAAAAATGCATGATCGCCAACATGTTGATGTTTTGGTAAAGTGAAACACAAAACATAGCTTCAACAGCCACAAAATTGCATAGCATAGATGCTAGACAACATGGTTGTATCACATTAAGGTTTATCTCATTTCTCACCTGCTCTGCTGTTGGCCTTTTGTCTGGATCCTTTTGCAGACAAGCATCAACAAAGGAGCAGAATTCTGGTGAAAACTTGTTTTTTGATGGTGATGGTGATGGATCATCCAAGATCTGCACAAAATTAATCAGATTATTCAAACGGAATAGTCAATTCATACAGGGTTAGGACATATTTCTATATCATTGATTACATTGTATGCCTTACAACACATGGTATGAATCATCACAAATATCTGAAATTTATAGCATTATTACAAAGCTAAATTATATATACTTTGTTTCCTTTTGTGTGATTAATGTTATTATCTCAGATGACAAGTTTTTATACAAGTGATAAGAAAAAGGCATGTAATTAACGATATTCTTCTACATTTACATTCAATCAGACAAAAGTAAACAAATAACATCAGTATGCATTGCACACACACCTGCAACATAAGATTCACAGGACCTTCATTAGCTGTATATGGGAATTCTCCAGTTCCACACTCTAGAAGGGCAAGACCAAGGCTCCAAATATCGGCCGGATAAGAATAGCTTTCATTTCGAATCCTCTCAGGTGACATGTATGTAACAGTTCCAACAAATGTAGCACACTGCGAAGGAGCAATTTTTTTTATGAACAAGAACTTCACAGCATGGTTGTAACAACAACCAAACAATAAAATCATTGACATTTGCAAACAATTCTATGGAAGCAATACATGACCAACATACTGAGACAGATAGAATATACTGACCATTGCCACTGAACTCTCTAAGCCAGCACTGATACCAAAATCAGTAATTTTTGGCTCTCCCTTCAAATTTACCAATAGATTTGCCGGCTTTATGTCTCTGTGAACTAGATGTCTGACTCCATGCAGATAGCTTAGACCCTTTCAAAAGATAAAAGGTGAACAGTTACATATCTTAGTCTTTCTGAAAGCGAAAACCGAAAACAAAAAATACAAGATTATTTTCCTACGTGTAGGAGCTTCTGAAACATGAACGATAGAATAGGTTCGGGTATCCTTCTATTCATTCGCAAGATATCTGCAAGTGATCCTCCATCCATATACTCCAAAGCTATGCTTATCTGTCCAGAATCTGGGGTGTAAAATGCTCCATGAAATTCTACAAGACCCTCATAACAAGGTGCTTCACATAATGTCCTTATCTCAGTAAGGAGCTGCTGCCTTTTCTCCTGATTAGCACAAACAATTACAAACATTGAGCAAACATGTGATAACAACAACTATTGCCACAACAATTGTGTGCTGTTTCGAAAACAAAGATCAAGAGTGTACTACCCAACCCAGCATCAATACAATACCACATTTAGACAGCAGGATAACATATTACAACAATGCATGCTTTGTTATCAATTATAAAGAGTATTAAGAAGTGGACTTGAAGCCTAATTCAACCTCATAAAACTTGCTTATAAGCCTAATTCGACCGAGTACAACGATGTGTGAATGGATGACAGAGTAACCTTTACATAGTATGCGCATTCTAATCAAATTGTTAGAAAATTTGAACAACTAAAAGTAACATGAAAAGACATAGTCCTATCTATTACCCCACATGAGACTCAAATTAAATTAGCAACCACAAGAATCAATGGCAGGAACAATTCTACCTACCTTCTCAAAGATATTGATCTTCTTCAGAGCCAGAATCCTATGTGTTGGTATATGCATGGCTCTCTGCACAACACTACTGGCACCACTACCAATTGCTCCAAAAATCCTCATTTCTTGGGAAGCACACTTGTACGTTTTCTCACTCTGATCAGTCACATCCAAAGACCTTGAAGACGTGCACTTCTGCAACCCAAGCTCGTTGATATTGTACACCCCATATGATCTACTCAACAAGTTCACAGTTCCACCATCCGAAAACTTCTCAATTGAACCAATCAACCAAAAACACAATAAAAAAATGAAATTAGACAAAATCATTGATACCCATTTCAATACAATTAAGAACAAACACTGGACAGTAGCGAGGGAGAAGGTTACTGTGTAAGAATCACAAGGGTCCAAGGTTGAACTTGATGAGAAACCCTTCTCGGCATCGAATAAAGGTGCAAGCTTTTTCCTCAATTCCTCCAACCCAGACATTGTTCTGAGAATTCACATGAAAAAAAATGAATGCAACCCTTTTGTAGCTCTAATCTAAGGCGAAAAAACAAAAGGGGCTTCAGTTCCAACGTGCGATTTAAGGTTTTTCCGTGGGTTGTTGGGGTGGGAAGGAACACAACGTGTTCGTGAGATTCAAGGTAAATGTTGCATAAACAAAGTGAATATTTTTCCCTCGCATGTTCTTTATTAGTGAAAACACACACTTCACAATATAATAAATTAATATTTTATTTTATTTTTTATTTTTAAAATATTATTATATTATTATAAATAGTGTCAAATATATGTTGTTTACTCTTCTTCATGATATATTTATACTATTCTGTTTCTTTATCTTCTGAAAGATTTAATATTTACAAAAACTATTTAATCTTTTTAGTCAATCAAAATTGAGATTGGTCCTCTTATATTATTTCCATTTTCAAATGATAGTAGTCTTAATTTTTTTTTCTTAAATTTACTTTTAAAATAACTGAATAATTTAAAAAAAATATTATTTAAAATTTCATGTTTAAAACATAAAATCTAAATTGGTGAAGAAAGATATTTAAAAAAAGAGTCCAATGCACCAATACAAGATTCACTTCAGGTTTCTGAAATTACTAATAATTTTTATATAAAGATTGACATGTAACTAACTTAAAAAGATTTTTAAATTATTTTATTTTATTTTTATTACTAATATTTTTTATTAAAATTGTTCTGTAATATTAATTTAAAAAAATTACAAATATTTTTTTAAAATATTCCTATGAAATAACAAAAATAATAAAATGACACATATTAATAAAAAATAGAAACAGAATTTGTGTAAAAATAAAACGGTTGGGAAGGATAATATTTTTATATATAAGAAGATATATAGATATAGATGTGTTTGTATTATTAATCTTTGGATAATACTTTTATGGCATAAGTAATTGTTTTGTAAAATATTCTAATTAAATCATTAAACTTATTCATATTTATATTTTATAGAATATTTTCATAAATTAATATTAGGATTGGGTGAAGAACCAACAACGGCAGTTTCCCACTTTTTCATTGATGCAGCAACTGTGAATGTATTTTATCATTATCTTTACTCTATCAAGAAAATAAATTGAAATTTTTGCACTTTAAACTGGTGAATAAGTGATAATTTTTTTTAAAAAAATTTAAAGATGTTCTTACTGAAGATGATATGAGTTATTTATCTAAATATTATGAGTTATTCGAGTTGTTCTACTAAATGATGAGACATGTGTAGAAGATTTTTCAATTCACAAACAGTAAGAATATAGGTGATTTTGTAAATGAGTAAATGAATATGAGAGATTAGACGTACTTAGTGAGATAATGAATGTATTTATAAACACTTATGGGCCTATCTAAATAGGAGCCCAATAAAATAACTACTTTATCATAAGGCATATTCTCCCTGCACCAGATCATTTTGGACTGCACCCAATATACATAAAGGAAAAGACTAAAATACCATTAATGAAATGAAAATAAGGGTTTAGGTAAAATGTGCACCCAACCCAAGAGTGTACCCTTCATTTTTCTGTGCTCACTGTGAAGCAGCGGGCGAAAACTTGGAAACTTAAACAAAGAGCAACCCAAGAACCTCCATTCTTATTATTCTCGTGACTGTGGCAGCATCGGAACTCGAAAGCAGCATTGAGGCACCGCGATGATAGCAAACGAAGCACCGGAGAAGGATTGAAGCCACCGGAGAAGGAGACGAAGCCACTAGAGAAGGACTGCTGCGAAACCTTGATTTGTTCCCAAAACATTAGAGTTTTCGCAGCATCACTGCTGGGTTGGGTGTGGGTTGGGTGAACATTTTACCTAAGCACTAATTTTCATTTCATTAAGAGTATTTTGTCTTTTCCTTTGTATATATTGGGTGCAATCCAAAATGATATGGTGTAGGGAGAATTTGCCTTATCATAAATGTTAAGTCACGTTTTCTTACGTGAACCCTATTATGTTGGTTACTTGATAGTTAAAATCGAGGGCAACTTCTTTCTGCACCTCTACAAATTTCTTCCTACACCCCATCATTTTTGGAGAAGACTGTATTACCCACTTTGAAAAATGATTTTTGGATTGTCTTTTTCGAATCGAAATATTTCCAGAGCATTTTTTCTTGAATATGTTTTATGAATTCTGGATTTATCAATCTGAAAAGCGGAAAGAAAAAAAAATGTGTTCCAAAATGATTTTTTATCTTCCAGATTTTCTATTTCAAAAATATCCTTTACCTACGGAACCACTATCCCAGAAACACCTAAAACTGTAAAGGATAATTTTAGTATTTTTGAAGAATGTAGAGGTGTAGAAAAAGAAATGTAAAAGTGCAGGAAGAAACACCCAAAATCGAATTATGAATAATGTGGATAGTTACTAACAAATTATAAGGTGAACTTTCATACTTTAATGACGGTTTTTATCCACTAGTACATAATTAATATATTTATTATAAATAAATATATATATATATATATATATATATATATATATATATAGTAAATATCTATATTTTAGGAATGATAAGTAATAGTAATTTAGAAAGAAAAAAAATTAATCAGATAAATATTGTGATAATTAAATCGTGTGAAGGACATTTTCAGTTGTCTTGGTGCAAAACTAGGGTATGGGTTAGTTGATTTCATTCTCGTATTGAATATTGAAAGTTAAAAGTTTATAAAAGATTAAAGGAAATTCTCTCTGTTTATTTCAAAAGTTTTTCTATATCCACATAATATTTTTTGTATTGTTTTTTATAATGAATGTTTTGATTTATTAATTGTCAAACTAAATAATTTTTTAGTTTAGTTTTATATGTATTGTTATTACAACACTTATTATATTTTAAAATTATCAGGACAAATGAAATGATTTTTTTTATACTTTTTTTAATTGCCAAATAAATGAGTGAAAGTAGTAGAATGTTCAAATGTGGGTGGTCAAATTTGTTTATTAGATGTTTGTTCAATAATGACTTAAAATTTGCTAATAAAATCAAAATGAATTCTTACTTTTGTATTTTAATTATTAAGGAAAAGGATTGAATAATTAATTTTCTGAAATTATTATTAAATTTTCATGTGAAAATAATTTAATATGTGTATAAATAAATAAAACATAAGTTTTTTAATAGTATAGCAAAGAGAGAAAAAAAACACCATTGTCATTAAATAATAGAGAAGGAGGAAATGAA
Organism: Phaseolus vulgaris; assembly: GCF_051622355.1. Taxonomy (NCBI): domain Eukaryota; kingdom Viridiplantae; phylum Streptophyta; class Magnoliopsida; order Fabales; family Fabaceae; genus Phaseolus; species Phaseolus vulgaris. Next base: position 2,582,831 of record NC_143501.1, on the reverse strand, counting down.
ATGAAAATAAAAGGAATGATCAAACATGGAAAAAATATATTCACATTAATATTATTATTATTAATAGTAATATTAATATTATTAGTATTTAATGACAATGAATTCTTACTTTTGTATTTTAATTATTAAGAAAAAGGATTGAAGAATTAATTTTCTGAAATTATTATTAATTTTTCATGTGAAAATAATTTAATATGTGTATAAATAAATAAAACATAAGTTTCTTTAAAAGTATAGCAAAGAGATAAAAAAATCAAAGGAATGATCAAACATAGAAAAAAATATATTCACATTAATATTAATATTATTATTATTAATAGTAATATTAATATTATTAGTATTTAATACAAATATAAATACACTATATATTTAATAAAATAAAATTATCAAACGGCGTCAATGATAACATCTTCTTTTAGCAATTCCAAATACTATATATAATTTAAAAAAATATTTTTAAGTTAAATTATCTAAAGATAATTCATATATAATCAAAATGAAATTGTCAAAATAAAAAAGATGTACAATATTTAAATTATTCATCTTTAAATAAAATAATAATTTATTTATTTATTTAATAAACAATTAAATTAATAATTTATTTTTATTTCAGAATAATTCAATAAGGTTTTGTTTTTACAAATAACGTTATATATGTATAATAATCATAATAATAATAGTTTACTTATATATATATAATTTATTTTAAATATGTTCAATTATGGTTATAATTTAATAAATAAAATTATTAACAAAAATATTACTTCTATAAATTCCCTTAAATAAAAATATGAAAAATATTTTTTTTGTCTCCTTTTTAAAAAATAATTTATTATTATATAAATAATTATCACATTTTAATTAATATTTTATTTTTGTATATAAAATAAAATTTGTAATAATATTTATAAATTTACGTCACATATTAATTCAATAAATTTTTTAATTATTATTAATTTATAATATAATATCTATAATAAAGAGAATAAATCAAAATTTCAAAGATATTATGAGAAAACAAACGTAATAACGTTTGTCTCTCCAACAATATTAATATTAATAATAATATTAAGAATAACATGGTTAATAATAATAAGATTAATATTAATAATAACATTGTTAATAATAATAGGACTAATATTAATAATAGTAAAAATATGATTATTCTTATTTATACTAATATTATTATCATTATTAATTTTATTAAAATTAAAATTAATATTATTAATAATATTATAAGCATAATTAATATTATTATTAACCTTATTAATAATTTAATATTATTATTATTGTATTTATTACTATTATTAATGTTGTTATTATTATTGATATTGTTATTAATATTATTAATATTGTTACCATTATTAATGTTATTAATATTATTAAAATTATCATTGTTAAAATATGTAGCTAGTATATATAGGTGTGTTTGTCTGGTGTTTTATAGATTCAATCAAATTACAATAATGATGATTGGAAAGTTCAAAATTACACTAGCATTTTGTTTCTTAACAATATTTTTTGGTTCGCAATTGAAGTGTGTTAAGGCTGGTATTCCTTTCTTTCCTTCCAATGTAACAGTTCGTATAACCAATCGCTTTGACATGAGATATTTGGCTGTTCAATGTAAAGACAAACACAATGATCTTGGGGTGCAACAACTGAATGTTGGCCAAACATTTAGTTTTTCGTTTCTTCCGGATATTTTTTTCCCTGAAACCTTATACTTTTTTCATTTTGTATGGTTGGAAGGAGATCATTATTTTGACATATATGTCGAAAAGCGAGATACTTACTGTAAAGGAGATTCATGTTCTTGGGACATATTTGCGAATGGACCATGCAGAATGATATCGGGACATCGACAGTGCTTTGGTTGGAATCCACCTGCCGTAGAAGAAAGATTGCCTCTGCAAGAAAGTAATAACACTTTATATGTATAACTTTTTCATCTCTCCTCAAAATTTATGGAGATTTCTCTGGAATAAAGAGAATACAAATAATGGTTATTATATACATAAATGAGCAAGCTAATTTCATAACTTTACCACTCTTAATCTTACCTTTAGAGCTCTTAATCTTACTCATAATCGTAGTAAAACATTATCCCTCGTATTATTAGATTTACAATTTGAAATAAAGATAAAATATATAGAATCAAATATCTAATAAATACCAAATTAAAACTAATATGACAAAATTAAAACTTGTAAAATACCCATATGAAGTTTCCTTGACACTTCCTCTCAAGTTGGTGAACAAGTGTTTTTCATTTTCAGTTGAACTACAAAATTATTTACTATAAGAAACTTCAAAACATTTCAAGGAATTATTATATACAAATGTATGTAAATTGAACATTACTATGAATTAATACTCACATATACAAATTTATAGGTAAATTTAACATTACAATGCGTATTTTTTTGGACATAGTTGCGAGTAGATTAAGTAAGACTGGTTTGAAACTTTGAGAGTACTTTGGATGGAATCATCCAGTCGCATGAAGAAGATTGTTTGTGCAAAAAAAATAATAACATTTTATCGGTAAAACCTTTTCATCTTTTTTCTCAAAATATATAGAGATTTATCAAGAACAAAGGAGAATAATTTGTATTATTTCTCATTACAGACATACATTGAATATATACATAAATGCGTAAGATATTATGGAAATCTTATTATTCTTTCTTACCAACAACACAATGTCTCTAATAATAAGATATTTTACTTGAAAAATTATCTTTAACCTCGACTCCTAAAAAATATGAGATTATTAGACATATCAGAACAATTAAGTAGATTAGTATACATGATAAATTAAAAAAATAAAATAAAATAATGTATGTTATTATACATGATATATTAAAAAAATTAAATAATGTATCTTATTTTGTTCGTGATAACAACTTAATTTTTTTTTATCAACAATAAATAAAATAAATTAACAGGGATACTTCAGGGGTATCCTAACCCCGTTTAAAAACCACAAAATTGGTTAAAACATAAAAGCTTAAACTTCAAGAAACCAATTTTAGCTTAGTTGGCTACACAATACTTCACTTGGTGAGCTCCTGAAACAGTTGATCAGTGTATGTGCACAACACCAGCTGCATATGACCATTATCCAGATTCCTTCCATACCACCATTGGAACTTACGTCACTTAGGATTGCTTTGAACCAAGCAGATTCCAACACTTCTTTGATATATGCCGTGACAAACCCTCCATTTCAACTCTTGGTAACACTATGATTGCTATTTACACTCAGTAGGAAAAACCTCTACTGGCATAAGCATTCACTACCATTCTCTCCCTTGTATCTGATAACTTTTTCACACTACGTTAACTAGCTGCCATTGCTTTTCCAACCACGAATCTACCTTCCCCGTTACCCTTTTGCTAACATAGAAGCTTTCATTAGAGATTTATTGTGACATATAGCACAACTCCAGTATAGGAGTTGTGTTGCAGCAGTGCCACTTCCATTTGATACCAACAAACCAACAAACCAGAAAACCAGTAACACGAAACAGCTAGGTACCTTAACAACATGAAAAATGAAATTTCAGCTAACAACAATAAGGCACTAGATGGGATTCAAAAGCCAGTCTGGAAGTGCTTATGAGTATAGGAGCTGTGTTGCAACAATGCTACTTCCATTCGGTACATCTCCCTTGATTCCCCCCTGTACCAACAAACCAGAAACCAATAACATGAAATAGTTAGGCACCTTAACAACAATAAGGCACTGGATGGGATTCAATAGCCAGTCAGAAAATGCATATGAGAATCCAGCTGCCTTGTGTTTTAACCACAACCACGACAATAACTAAGCATTTTGGAAAACTTCATCTGCATCGGGGACCCCTCCTTTAAAGACAACCTGGTTTTGTTGCTCCCAAATACACCTAATAATTGCTGCCCATAATCCTCTCCACACCTGATTTTGTGCACTTGATAAGTGGATTAAGTAAAATATTTCCAAGTGATTCCTGATGTCCTTGTTGTGGACCCCCAAAATACCAATCCAACGATAGCAGCGGGACTAAACACGTTGTGCGTGTTCGCATTCAAGGAATAGGTGTTGAGATGATTCCTCAGACAATCTGCACAGAACACATAAAGGTGAGTCCATGGAAACTCCTCTTCTTATGAGATTGTCAGTGGTTGGAAGTCTGTCAAGAAGGACTCTCCAGGCAGTGATAAGTACTTTGGGCATGGCTTTCAACTGCCATAAAATACCAAAAACATTATCCTCTGCTCCATTGGTTTGATGATGGTTCAAGGTGGAGTATGTTGATTTCACCGAGAACACCCCTTTGGGGTTTCCCCTCCATACAAGACGATCTTCAACATCCTGGCATATGATACCTGTTGTCAAGCTTGAGAATAACTCTCCTTCCATATTCACCTCCCAAACAAATCTTTCTCTTCTCCAGTTTAACCGCCACAAACCATCCTCCCATCTTCCTACCTCTCCCACCGTCTTACCTTGATCTAATGACACAACGTATAATCTCGGATATAAGTTTTTAAGGCAAATGTTCTGAAGCCACACATCCTCCCAGAATCTAGCTATGCCCCCATCCCCTACTTTCCACTCAACAGCTTTATGGAACCATCCCTCTTGTTCACCCTCGCCACATACTTTGATTAAATCCCTCCACCACCACGATTGATATTTCAGCCCCAACTGACAACTTCCTGTTTCTGAGACATATTTTGATTTAAGTATGTCTTTCCATTTTGCCAGTAGAGCAGTATTAAAATTTCTAATCTCTTTGATCCCCAGCCCACCTTCCTCAAGAAGCTTGCAAACGTTGTCCCAACTTACCCAATAAATCATTTTGTTTTCTCTTCCCCATGCCCAGAGGAATCTTCTTTGTATAATCTTGATCTTGTTGCACACTGCTACTGGCGCTTCAAAAATGGATAGATAGAAAAGTGGTATGGTAGTGAAAACCGATTTTAGCATGCATATTCTACCTTCCATAGATTGAAATCTTCCTTTCCAAGAACTAAGTCTAGCTTCTAATTTTGTCACAACCGACTCCCAGAATTGCTTCTTCCTCGGATTACCACCAACTTCTACCCCCAAGTATTGGAATGGTAGTCTCAAGGTGTGGCAGTTGAGCGTCTTCACATAGATATTTAGGACGAAGCTGTCAACCCTTATACCAACCAGCTTTGATTTATGGAAATTAACTTTCAAGCCTGATACTATTTCATAGCATCGCAGGATGGCCTTAATAGCGAAGATATTATTGAAAGAGTCCTCACACAGGAAAAGTGTGTCGTCTGCAAACTGTAATAAGCAGCACTCAATACCATTTTTCCCTACCTTGACACCCTTGAGCACCTCCATATTCAACGCTTGCCTCACAAGCCCTGCTAGTCCTTCGGCTACCACCAGGAACAGAAATGGAGCCAAAGGATCTCCTTGTCTTAACCCCTTAGACGGCTTGAATTCCTCCGTAGGACTCCCGTTGACCAGAACAGATACTGAAGACGAAGCCAAACATCCTTTAACCCACATAATCCACTTTTCATGGAAACCCAGCCTCCGGAGCATATCAAATAGAAAGCTCCATCTAACTGAGTCATATGCCTTTTCAAAGTCCACCTTAAAGCATACTCCACTCCTCTGGTTCCTCTTACACTCCTCAAGCACTTCATTGGCCATAATGACACTATCCAAAAGACCTCTGTTACTAAGGAAAACTGATTGGCAACCATCAATGACTGCAGACATAACTTCTTTCATACGGAGTGACAACACCTTTGTAATGATCTTGTAAACAGCACCAACAAGAGATATGGGTCTGAAGTGTTCAAGCGACAAAGGGTCTCTTACCTTAGGGACAAGGGCGATGAATGACACATTACAACCCTTCGGGAAGGACCATGTAGTATGAAAAAATCTCACAACTTCCATTATATCAGTTTTTATGATGTCCCAACACTACTTAATGAAATTGAAGTTGAATCCGTCCGGGCCCGAACTCTTTGATCTTCCACATTGACACACGGCATCCTTCACCTCTTCCTCAGTGAAGCTAGTTATCATTTTTCTACTTACCTCCATTGATAAATACTTAAAATCCACTTAACTCAAAGTAACACCATAGTCTTGTGTAGCTTTAAACCTGTTTTCAAACACTGACTTCGCCTCCCTACGGACAACTTCTGGTTCCTCATACCATTGAGAGTCTACCTCCACTCCTTTAACCTCGTTTCTTAGTCTTCTCCATCTAATTGCAGAGTGAAAAAACTTTGAGTTAGTGTTCCCATATTTGCACTAGTTCACTCTTATTTTTTTGTCTATATATAGACCCTAACTTCTTGTCCACCAAGCCCAAATCACTAAGCTTTAATTCCGCAATACACTTAACTAATTATAACAATATTAACAATTAATTATTTAATAATCTAAATGCACCATAAAGTTATTCAACCTTATTTAATAATCTAATTTCAATTTAATAATATTTGTGTCTTTTGAACCTTTTGGCCATGTTATTGAAAATGGTTATTTTCAAATACCCCAAAGAAAAAAAATCACAAAGGTGGAAAAGAATATTATGGGTATTTTTTTTAAAGTAGAAGTAATAACTCAACTCCTAGGTTAGAAATAAACTTATATGGAAGCTAAAATTGAAATAATATATTTCAAAAATACATAAATATAAAAAAACTTATTTTAAATTTATGAAAAGTTTTTATCCTGTAATATAAAGATATTTTTAATTATTAATATATTTAAATATTAAAATTTATCTTAGAAAAAAGGAAATTTAGTATTACAATATAAAGAAAATTTCAATTGTGATTTGTTTCCGTATCTAATGGATTCTATTTAATCTTAATACTAGGAGGAAACAAGTATCTCTTTATAAATGGAAAATAATAAAATAAAATAAAAGAGAAATAAAAAATATAAAAAAATATTGAATTATCATGCCAAGATAGTTATAGGAATGAAAAAGAAAGAATAATGTAGGTTTATGATAATAAAATATGTATATCGAAAACTCATATTTTTCTTTAACGTATAGTTGTAAGTAAATATTAAAATAATTAGTAAGTATATTTTTATATAATGATCTTTTTAGTAAACAAACATTTATCAATAAATAAATTATATTATAATTAAAATATATGATAAATAACTTTTTACTTATACTATAATTAAAATGTACAATAAATGATTTTTTTAAATATATAAATGACATTATATATTTATTATAAAAATTTATTTATCATAACTTTATATGTTAGAATTTAATTCCCAAAAAATAAGATGAAAATACTAAATAAAAAAGAATTATGCGATCTAAGAAGATAACCCCTAAAAACACTATTATTTAAGAAAACAAAATTCTAAAAACACCATCATTAATCATTTCTAAAAAAACACATTAAAAAATATAATATAAGACTAGTTGTTGATATTTTTACTTCAATGCACATGTATGTGATCTCACTATGACTTCACTTTTGTGGAGTCTCTAAATTTGTCATGTAGATCTAATATCTTACATTAAAAGAAGTAATTTATTTTTCATAATTGCATGGTTAGATATACATTAGTTTTATAATTCCAAAATAAATTGATGATTCTTTATTATATTATTAGCCCTCACATGGATTATGAGTCGAGATCAGAATTAATTTAATTACAATTTCTCTGTATTTTAGGAATAAAATCGTGACGGAACTCTAAATTCTAAAACAAATAATATTTCAAATGTGATAATTATACCTGATATGATCTCAACAGACTTAAAATCGAAAATGATTGACCATAATATTATCATTTCATTAGACTTGAAATTGATAATGATTGATTATAATATTATTATTTTAAAGACTTGAGATTAAAATAATGGAGAAAGAACAATAATGTAGTTTATTTTTTTAAAGCTTTCATATTAGATATTAAATGTAGTTTAACCATTTATTAATAGATTTTTTTTTATAATAAATTGTGAGGAATGATTTTGCCTACATTTTGAAATTTATTTTGAAATGTAAAATTTTAATATTTTGTTTTCATAATACTTAGTATTATCGGTGGGGATGAAAAATGAAGAGATAAAAAGGTAAAAATACGAAGTTCATTAAAATCCAAAATCTTACCCTATTTTCCCCTTTTTATGCATTTTTTTCCATTAAAAATAGTTACCAAAAACTTGGTCTGAGAAAATATGAAAACAAAGTGATTTTTTTTTGTCTTAATTCAATATATAAAATAAAATTTGTAATAATATTTATATATTTACGTCACATATTAATTCAATAAAATTTATAATTATTATTAATTTATAATATAATATCTATAATAAAGAGAATAAATCAAAATTTCAAAGATATTATGAACAAACAAACGTAATAACGTTTGTCTTTCCAACAATATTAATATTAATAATAATATTAAGAATAACATGATTAATAATAATAAGATTAATATTAATAATAACATTGTTAATAATAATAGGACTAATATTAATAATAGTAAAAATATGATTACTCTTATTTATACTAATATTATTATCATTATTAATTTTATTAAAATTATAAATAATATTTTTAATAATATTATTAATAATATTATAAGCATAATTAATATTATTATTAACCTTATTAATAATTTAATAATATTATTATTGTATTTATTACTATTATTAATGTTGTTATTAATATTGATATTGTTATTAATATTGTTACTATTATTAATATTATTAAAATTATAATTGTTAAAATATGTAGCTAGTATATATAGGTGTGTTTGTCTGATGTTTTATAGATTCAATCAAATTACAATAATGATGATTGGAAAGTTCAAAATTACACTAGCATTTTGTTTGTTAACAATACTTTTTGGTTTGCAATTGAAGTGTGTTAAGAGTGGTGTTCCTTTCTTTCCTTCCAAAGAAACAGTTAGTATAACCAATCGCTTAGACATGAGATATTTGGCTGTTCAGTGTAAAGACAAACACAATGATCTCGGGGTGCAACAACTGAATGTTGGCGAAACATTTAGTTTTAGGTTCCTTCCAGATATTTTTTTCCCTGAAACCTTGTACTTTTGTCATTTTGTATGGTTGGAAGGAGATCATTATTTTGACATATATGTCGAAAAGCGAGATTCTTATTGTATAGAAGATTCATGTTCTTGGGACATATTTGCGAATGGACCATGCAGAATAATATCGGGACATCGAGAGTGCTATGGTTGGAATCCACCTGTCGTAGGAGAAAGATTGCCTTTGCAACAAAGTAATAACACTTTATATGTATAACTTTTTCATCTCACCTCAAAATTTATGGAGATTTCTCTGTAATAAAGATAATACAAATAATGGTTATTATATACATAAATTACCTTTAGAGCTCTTAATCTTACTCATAATCGTAGTAAAACATTATCCCTCGTATTATTAGATCTACAATTTGAAATAAAGATAAAATATATAGAATCAAAGACCTAATAAATACCAAATTAAAATTAATATGACAAAATTAAAACTTGTAAAATACCCATATGAAGTTTCCTTGACACTTCCTCTCAAGTTGGTGAACAAGTGTTTTTCATTTCCAATTAGATTGCAAAATTATTTACTATATGAAACTTCAAAACATTTCAATGAATTATTATATACATACAAATGTATGTAAATTGAATATTAATATGAATTAATACTCACATATACAAATTTATAGGTAAATTTAACATTACAATTTGTATTTTTCAGACATAGTTGCGAGTAGATTAAGTAAAACTAGTTTGGAACTTTGAGAGTACTTTGGATGGAATCCTCCCGCTGCACGAAGAAGATTGTTTGTGCAAAAAAAATAATAATAATAACATTTTATTGGTAAAACCTTTTCATTTTTTTTCTCAAAATATATGGAGATTTATCAAGAACAAAGAAGAATAATTTGTATTATTTCTGATTACAAACATACATTAAATATATACATAGATGGGTAAGATATTATGGAAATCTTATTATTATTCCTTACCAACAACACAATGTCTCTAATAATAAAATATTTTACCTGAAAATTATCTTTAACCTCAACTCCTAAATAATATGAGATTATTAAACATATCACAACAATTATTAATAAACTCAGATGGAGTATACGTGATAGATTAAAATTAATTATTTAATAATCTAAATGCACCATAAAGTTGCTGAAACTTAATTAATCACGTTCCAATTTAATAATATTTGTGTCTTTTGAACCTTTTTTTGCCATGTTATTGAAAACGGTTATTTTCAAATACCCCCAAAGAAAAAAGAATCACAAAGGTGGTGGAAAAGAATATTATGGGTATTTTTTTATTAGAAATAATAACTCAACTCCTAGGTTAGAAATAAACTTACATGGAAGCTAAAATTGAAAGAATATATTTAAAAAATACATAAATATGAAAAAAACTTATTTTAAATTTATGAAAAGTATTTATACTGTAATATAAATATAATTTTAATTATTAATATATTTAAATATTAAAATTTATCTTAGAAAAAAGGAAATTAAGTATTACAATATAAAGAAAAATTCAATTATGATTTGTTTCCGTATCTAATGGATTCTAATTAATCTTAATACTAGGAGGAAAACAAGTATCTCTTTATAAATGGAAAATAATAAAATAAAATAAAAGAGAAATAAAAAATATAAAAAAATATTGAATTATTATGTCAAGATAGTTATAGGAATGAAAAAGAAAGAATAATATAGGTATATATGATAATAAAATATGTATATCGAAAACTCATATTTTTCTTTAACGTATAGTTGTAAGTAAATATTAAAATAATTAGTAAGTATATTTTTATATAATGATCTTTTTAGTAAACAAACATTTATCAATAAATAAATTATATTATAATTAAAATATATGATAAATAAGTTTTTACTTATACTATAATTAAAATGTACAATAAATGATTTTTTTAAAAAATATGTAAATGACATTATATATTTATTATAAAAATTTAGTTATCATAACTTTATATGTTAGAATTTAATTCCCAAAAAAAAGATGAAAATACCAAATAAAAAAGAATTATGCGATCTAAGACTATAACCCCTAAAAACACTATTATTTAAGAAAACAAAATTCTAAAAACACTATTATTAATCATTTCTAAAAAAAAAACACTCACATTTAATATGGAGATTAAAAAATATAATATAAGACTAGTTGTTGATATTTTTACTTCAATGCACATGTATGTGATCTCACTATGACTTCACTTTTGTGGAGTCTCTAAATTTGTCATGTAGATTTAATATCTTACACATTAGTTTTATAATTTATATAGAATTCTTAAATAAATTGATGATTTTTTAGTACGTTAATACTTTTATTACTTTGATTAGGAGTCAAAATAAAAATTAATTTAATTATATATTTTTTTTCTTAATTTTTTGAGATGTTATTTAGAAATAAAATCGTGATGGAGTTCTAAACTTCAAAGAAATAATATCTTATATGTGATTATTATAGCTAATGATATCTTCTTAACGAATTTGAAGTAAAAAATAATTGATCATAATGCTGTCATCTCAACAGATTTAAAGTCGGAAATGATTAATTCATTACAACAAAATCATCAAATAAAAACCAAATTTTAAAGACCAAAATAATTAGTTAGTTGCAATAGTAACTAAATTATAAATTATTTTAGAAACTGAAAAAAATTAGTTTCTAAATTAGTTTATATTATTGTTAAAAACTTTATAAATTGGTATCTAATTAGCTAAAAGGTTTTAACTACCAATGATTTAGATACCAATTTAGAAACCATTTAACAATAATATACACTAATTTAGAAACCAAAAATTTATTTAGTCCCTGAAATGGTCTCTAATTTAGTCATTATAGCAACTAATTATTTTTTGTCTCTAAAAATAGTTTATATTTCATGATTTTCTTGTAGTTATTATAATTTATATCTCAACGAATTTGAGATCAAAACAATGGAAGAAGAATAATAATGATAGTGTAGTTTAACCATTTATTAATAGATTTTTTTTAATAATAAATTGTGAGGGATGATTTTGCTTCCATTTTGAAATGTAAAATTTCAATATTTTGTTTTCATAATACCATTGTCGGTGAAGATGAAAAAAATGAAGAGATAATAAAAAGGTAAAAATACGAAGTTGATTAAAATCCAAAATCTTACCCTATTTTTCCCTTTTCTATGCATTAAAAATAGTTACCAAAAACTTGGTCTGAGAAAATATGAAAACAAAGTGAATTTTTTTGTCTTGAGCTAGTCTTTAGGGTTGAACTATTAGCATTATTTTTGTCTCTGACAACTTTCAGGAATCTGTTTTTGGTGACAGAAGTGATGGTATAGAACCAATAATGGAAGCTAAACAGTGTTTTTTTTTAATATATTTTCTTTCTTTCTTTCCCAAATGACCAATAATTGAGGACAACACAGTGTTTATACAGAAATTGAGAGGACAAAGATTTGCATGAGATATCTTAGAATAAAGCTTTATAGAAATGGATCCTTAAATGTGTGCCCTACAAAAAAGATGGGACACCTAATTTAGTATATATGTATCATCTCATCAAATACTTAAAACCACTTTGTTTCATCTTCATAGGAGTTCTTTCCTATATCATTAGTTACATTTTTTTTCCACTCATATAAAAAGTAGATTAGGTAAATAATTACACTTTATATGTGTTAATTAAACCAAGGAAATAATTAATGGGTTAAATCTAATAAAAAATAGTTAAATTTGATTATTTACAAATTTTTTAAGTATATTATGACTTTTTATTATTTTATTTATTTTTTGAGTCTAGGGCATAGATATGAAAATTTTCTTTCAATACCTTATGATTCTTTATTATTGTCAACATATGAACGATGTCAAGTACCCTTGATTAAAGATACAAAAAATTTCTTCTAAAGACTCTCATTACACAAAATCCTAAATCTTAAATCCTAAACTCTCATTATACAAAAATATTTAAGATTGGGGTCCAATGGATGTAGGTAATGGAAAAAAAATATCATATTTGATTGGTTATATACTCAATATTATGTATATAATTATTGAACTAGACACTAATAAGATATTAAGACAAATTGGATAGTTAAACTAAACTCGTTTATATAAAAGACTTACTAAATTGTTATAAATAGATGAAGATTTCAAAGTATATATTGTTCATTTATTACACATATTTCATTTCATGTATATTTTTTTTATTAGCTTGAGCATCTTAGTATCTTTACGAAGAAACTTATCTATATGGAAAGAAGGTAAAATTAATACATCTTAAATTAGTGGATGTGTGAAAAGAATAAGGTTTTAAATGTGAGGACAAACAAAACATTCATCCTATAAAATCACTTCAATTCATCAACAAAATATAAACATGAATATTTATTTTAGTGATCAAATAACTAATATGTTAGTTTGAATTTAGAAAATAAATTTCCAGATTTTCATGGATATATAACTTGTATACCTTTTAAGACGAAAATAAAATTTTTACAAATATAATTTGATGATACAATCAAGCAATATAATAGAATATAAGTTGTAAGACTTTTTCACGATGAATAATAATAATTTGTTTAATAAATAATAACTAGTGAAATAAATCAACATAAAAGTTTTATACTAATTTAACCCTTGATTTATGTATTAAGTAATTTTAACTTTATCAAAAAATTTCTACAAATTAAAAAATCTACAAATTATGTATTAACTTTATCAAATTTTGTCTTCTTCTCCCTACATATATCTTAGTATATTGTTATTTAAATAAATAAAAGTCTCGAAATTTATATTAAGAATTTGTTTATCCAAATCCCAAAGACAGTTGACAAAACAAGGAATTTTTGTTTGCCACTGCCGACTTTTACCTGTTCATAATCACTTTTTAATAATTCTTTTTATCAATTCTTAATTATACTTTATTATTCTTTTTATTACTTTAATCAAATCTAGAAAACCTACATACGTGTGGAAATGTTACTATAAATCATAAAAAATAATTTAGAAATCAAAAATTTTTTCATGATTTTTTTTTGAAAAAATGTTTGAATAGAAACATCATAAACTTGTCACTACCTTAGTTTTCATGTTATATTAATTGATTCCATTGAATTTAAATAAATCTCTCATTTTATTAAATTGACCAGTTAAAGTAAATTTTTTCTCATCAAATATTAGCTTAGTGTTATTGATTTAGTTATTTTTAGATAATAATTTTGGTTCTAGATAAATATAAGAGAAATTTTTTTCTTGACCAATTTTTAACCTACATAGTGTATAACTATATCTGATTTTCTACATAAATTGGGTGTCTTGTAATTGAATTATCAATATATATTTATCTTTCAAAATACTGGTTTCCTATTATTTACTTGCTTAGTGGTGTCATTGCCTGTTAATTTGGGAAGCACAGAAAAATATTGTAATGTAAAGTCTACATATAAAAAATAGATTAAGAACAATTTTAATTTTAACTTCTTCTTGTAAAAAGTGATGTTTGATAGAATCAATTGATTAGTTATTTAAAAATGAAAAGTAATTAAAAGTTACAAAAATAAACAATTTTTAATTTATTTAATTAGAAACATTTAGTAATAACGGTTAAGCTTGGCAGCAAAAGGGTTCATGTTATATATCACTTTAACATCATTTTTTATTTTATAAAAAATATTGAAATAGAAGATTGTACTTTCTACATATATGTTGCCAATTTAAAATTTGTGCACTCTCAATCAACCACAAATTATGACTGAAAACGACTTTACAAAATTTGAGATTAGAAAAAATAGAAAAAGGTATTTACTTTTACATGTTAATGCATAAACTATTTATTATGGTCATGTGGGGTTATTATATATTGCAATTAACATTGGATATTCTTGCATAGTGTTTGACATTATTATAAAGGTTTTGTCATAGTCATTCTTTTTCATTTTGTTTCCTCATTTTGGTTTTTTTTCCATTGCTCACATGAAAATGTTTCTTTTTCCATTGCTCACATGAAAATGCTCTTTGCCCTCATGTTGTTTTTTTTTTGTCTCACTATTAATTTGCAGGTTTCTCTCATCTTGTCTTGCAACTAACTAGGGTTCTTCCCTCAACTTCACATCCAATAGTCACTTTCTAGAAAACTCTCTCTCACACACACTTAGATGCCACACTTTTTCACACCCAAATATTAAAGATTTAGCAGATCTTCAAAGACCAAGCCTCCACCTACATTTTAAGGTAAATCATCATATTATTCTTAATTTCTTCAAAGAAACCTAGCTAGTTTAGCTAGCTAGCTTCACCAGGTATATGTATATATTATCCATACTATCTTTTTTCATCCCAATTATATAATTACCTATTTTCTTGTAGTTGAAAACTTTGTCTTATAAATTAGTGTTTTTATCAGGTTTTTTTTGAATTTTTTTGAGAAAATTATACATATATATGTATTCTGGGTGATTGGTGTATCATCCAATAGAAAGAGATAACAATTGAGAAAATTCAATATGTACTACCAAAAGCTACTTGGTTGGTGTACCTTTTTCTTGCCTTGTAGCCATTTGCAATTGAGCTACACACATACAAAAGGGTATACCTACAAATTTAGAGAGATTTTACAGGAAAATAGTTAGAATATGTAGAGAATATTGAACATGAAAAGAAATTGATAAAGCACAATTTATAAAATTTTCATGCATATATATATATATATCATAATTTATGTGTATCCATCTTTGATTTCTTTTTCTTTTTAGTTTCTTTTCTCCATTTGTACAAAAAAAAGAAAAAAAAAAGAAGAAAATAAGGGTTCTAGGTACTGAGAATCTGAGAATATGTAGCACTCAGTTTCAAAGAAGACTTTGGTACAAAAAGTTAATAAAAAAAAAGTGTAGTAGCAGCAAAGTGCTTTAACAAACAAGCAAAGTCTTCATAACCCTAAGTTTAATTAGATATGGAAGAGCTTAATTAAGTTCTGAAATAGCCCTATTACTTTCTAATCACTTCAAAATACTCAAACATCTTTCTATTCACATGTCTATAATTCAATAATTTGAAATACCATTTGAGTTTGTTTGGTAGGTGTTGGGTTGTATGGTTATTTTAGTTTTTTATATGGGTTGGATCAACTCTTAAGTTGTTCATATGTATATATTGTTTTTTGTTGATAAAAAAAACCATTTGAGGTATCGTGATAATGACATTATATGATCACTTAGAAGTTTTTTATTATAAAAACTTTCATGTTAGGTATTACTATGCAACTTGACATCTCAGCTAAGCTGAAACGTCAAGTAACAACAATAATGTGTCATCACACCAACACTTAGAAGTTTACTATGTAGAGTTTGTGATTGTTATTGATTGGTATATAGTGTGTGAATTTGAGGCAAGTGAAGATCATGGCTTCTTCTAGCTACTCCAATTCTCCATGTGCAGCCTGCAAGTTTTTGAGGAGGAAGTGCATGCCAGATTGTCTTTTTGCTCCATATTTCCCCCCAGAGGAGCCTCAAAAGTTTGTGAATGTGCACAAGGTCTTTGGTGCAAGCAATGTGAGCAAGATCCTGAACGAGGTGCAACCCTACCAGAGAGAGGACACTGTGAACTCTCTGGCCTATGAAGCAGAAGCAAGGATCAAAGATCCTGTGTATGGTTGTGTTGGTGCCATTTCAGTGCTCCAAAGACAAGTTCTTAAGCTCCAAAAGGAACTTGATGCTACAAATGTTGATTTGATCCGCTACAACACATGCAATGAAATGCCAAATAGTAGTAATCATCATGAAGGAAGAAGCAAGATTATTAGTGATGATGATGATTTATATTATGCTTCTTCTTCTACTAATTGGAACAATAATCCTTGTGATGAAAATGGGTACCCCAGAGGAGATATATAAGAAGAGTGTGGGCTTAATTCTCAACCCTCTATGCATCAATTGTCACGTATTAAATTTCAAGTTAGCCACTTAGAATTTTCTTATTGTAATGTATTGAATCATGGGTCATATTCTGTGTATATATATCTATATGAAGCCAAGTGTATGTATATATTAATACAATATGGTGTATATGTTATTGTGAGATGATTCTATAAATTTATTAAAATCAATAAGTGTGTCTTTTGATTGTATTTGAAGGTTGTAAAACAAAATCAAGTTTTATATATATAAAAAAATTATGTGTAAACAAATTTGTAAGAGTAATTAAGCACATTACAAAACTAATTAATTAGTGTTTAAAGGACAAAAATAATAAATATATCATCACTTTTTAGTGAGGTGGTGTTGATAAGGTTGAGTTTTTTTTTTTAATGAATGTTAATATAGGTGATGATAATTTTTTTTTAAGGTCAAAGTATTCCTAAAGTATTATGTAATAAGGTTGGAGTATTCCTAAAGTAATTTATATTTATTTATTCATTCTTTACTTTTTTAGTGAGGTGGTGTTGGTAAGGTTGAGTTTTTTTGGATGAATGTTAGGTGATGATAATTTTATTGTTTTTTTTTCTCGTATCCTAAAATAATTCATATTTATTTATTATTATTTTTAGATAAAAAAACTACAATTTTCTTGTTTTCTAATTGCAAAACACTCAGAATGTAATTATCCACCATTATTAGTATCATCTCTTAAAAACCTTGAATGCAAATTGATATATGAACAAGTGAAGAAAAACAAATCTAGATAAGATGAAATTATTGTCTTTGGCATAACATAATACCTTAAATAACAAACACTTTCAAATGAAAAAAAAAAAAAAAAAACTTGTCATGCTTTTTCTCATTGGCATGGTTAGATATGTGTCCTTTAATTTTGGCCACTAATTGATATTCCACTATTTTTTTTTTCTAAGAAAATTTATTTATATATATAAAAGGGCCCCCACTCATTATAAGGCATATATCGACAAGAGTTATTTAAGGTTGGGGTGTGTTAGCCAAATGGAATCTTATTACTTTTTTATTTAATACTTTCATACATCTTATATATTTCATTATATATAATGTCACCTACACCTTTTCAAGCATGCACTTGCACTTTCCATATATATATATATATATATATATATATATATTATTTATTCTTTAGGTGAAGTTCTCAAAATGGCCTTATCTATCAACCTTTTCAAGCATGCACTGCAGTTTCCACGAACCTTACTTATAATTTTTTAATATGAAAACAAGAATAACAAATATTAATAATATTATATATTAAAAATAAAAAAGCATAAATTATGCAAGTTTTTTTATTGTGCTATTCTTTTGAGTGATGATGTGAGTGGTTTTAAATAATCTTAACTATTTTTAAATGATTATATATCTCCAGGTTATTCTATATATAAGAAAAGTCACTTTGTACAGCGCAATCTATAAATTATTATATTAAATTAAATTTATTTTGTTTTGTCTAATTATTTCTTAAAAAAATACATAGAAGATTTATAGAACAATTTTAAAAAAATATTATCCATAGAGGAATGAGTAATAAATGTGGAACATTTTAGGAGTGTTCTAATGTTATTACAAAATACTTAAGAAGAAACCTTAAATCTAACTCAATCTTATAAAATCAAATCATCCGATAAAGTTTGCATCTATTTATTTATGAAATATTTTAATTTCTAATCGACATGAAATCTCTTTCACATGTTATATATGCATAACCCAAAAAACAACAAAGTTCATCAACACATATTATCAATCATCCATAAGCCGATTTTATAAGGTTGAGTTAGACTTATCACTTCTTAATATGGTATCAGAGCCATTTAGAGTCTATCTTAGCAGGAATTTGTTGGCTATAGATCTCGACGTGAGGATGTGTTGGAGATCCCACATCAAATATAGATAATGATATTTCATAATTTATAAGCAAGCGCAAACCTTATCTTATAAGCTCATTTTATAAGGTTAAGTTAGGCTTAATGTATATTGAAAGTAAGAAGTGGAAGTGTTGACTTTCCTCCTTATGCATGTTGAGTTGAGTTGGTTTTTGTTTTTGGCAAAGAAAGAATGGTAACAAATATTTTGAGGAAGATATGATGTTTGGGGCAAAAGAAATATTTGCATGTCTTGCCTTCATTTCAACACTATGATTATGAGAATCAAGTGTGGCACAAATGCCTAGGGATGTAGGATCTAGGAAGAGGATTGTTGTGTTGTTGTTCATGCATGTGATCACAATTGGGTCATTCAAGTTTGAACCAAGTGGGACAAGAAAACGTGCATGTTGTTGCCATATAGGGAACTTTCTTCCACATCTTCCTCCTCCTACTCTCTTCATATTAACCACTTTAACTTCTTACTATGGATTTTGGTACAAAATTAGTGGGTTATTTTATAATATTTTAAATTAATTCATAAATAATTTCACTACTAAATAATCATTAAATAAAAATTAATTTTTTTATATAAAATAATTAGTTATTATATTAACTAAATTAGGTACTATTATAAAGATTAAAAATAATTACATATGGATCTCAAATTCGTACGTAATAGTTACCTACAACAGTCTTACGTATGAATTTTTGTCTGTAAATGATTTGTATGTAACTATGTTTTACATATGAATTTATTGTCTTACATACGAACTTTGAGTTGGAGTTGTATGTAATATCAATTTTTTTTTGTAGTGTGCTATATAGACCTTATATAAGTATATATATTAATAATTTTTTAAGTTTCTAAAATAGTATATGATTTAGTTAATTAATATAATGATTAATTATTTTTTGTGTCTAAGATTAGTTTTTATTTAATAATTATCTTGTAGTGTAAATAAATAAAAGAGCTTATAAAAAAAAAATAAGAAGATTAAATGTTAGTTTTTAATGCTTTGTTGAACTTCGTATATTTTTTTGTTGTTGTAAGAAACATTGTAACATTTAACATCAAATTCTAAAAGATTGTAATTGGATTTTTAATCTTCCTTTTTAATAGTACGGAATTTTAATCTTTTTTTTTTATTAAATTGGTTTCAAATTTAAAAGAAAATAAAAGTCAAATAATATATACAAAGTAATCTCACTTTAAAAGCTTAAAAAGTCAAATGACTAAAAAAAAACATGTATAAGGAGAAAAAACTGGTTTCAAAACCTTGTAAGAGCACAAAATTTGCAGAATTAACAAGTTAATTTTTTACTGGATTCTCAAATGTGAAATAAATAACTAAGAATACTTTTCGATCTTAATTTTTAAGAGTATGAAAAAAATTAAATGTCAAATTTTCAGTTTTAATGTTTTTGAAAACACAAATCAATCTAAAGTTTATCTAATTTATTACTCAAATTACTTTTTTTTATCAAAATTAAATTTACTAGAATTTTATAGTTCTTCTAAAATTTGTTATAATGAGATAATGAAAACCTTATATATCTCCAATAATAGAGAATTTGTAGTGAAAATATTAAGTTTAAGGTCTCAAGTCTGGTAAAAAATGTTAAAAATATGAGAATTATAAAATGTTAAAAATAATGTGTCATAGTGTGATATAAAAAAAACAATAAGATAGTGGATAACCTTATTAAGAGTCATTTTTATAGGTTGATTTAACAAAATTAAATGTTTCATATTATATTCACTACAAGAAAATCATGAAATAAAAACCAATATTTAGAAACCAAAATAATTAGTTGCAATAGTAACTAAATTAGAGACCATTTTAGAAGCTAAACAAAAAATTGGTTTCTAAATTAGTTTCTATTATTTTCTATTATGGTTAAATAGTTTCTAAATTGGTATCTAATTAGCAACCAAGGTTTTAACTACCAAATATTTAGTTTCTAAATTTGGTCTCTAAAACCTTGGTTGCTAATTAGATACCAATTTAGAAACTATTTAACAATAACAGAAAATAATAGAAACTAATTTAGAAACTAATTCTTTGTTTAGTTTCTAAAATGGTCTCTAATTTAGTTACTATTGCAACTAATTATTTTGGTCTCTAAAAATTGGTTTCTATTTCATGATTTTCTTGTAGTGATTAACCTTAATACAAGAGATTATCTTAACAAAATTTATCAAATGTTTCATATTCTATTATTCTATTATCATTGATGTGATATGTAAGAGCACTTTAAAAAAAAACAAAACAAAATGGCAACCCCCTGCACCTGCACGCATATTTTTCTTTTCTTCCCTATCTCCATTTCTTTCTCTTTCCATATTCTCTTCTCTCCCTCTCTCTTAATTTTCTCTCTCAATCTTCATCTATTTTAGAATCTGATCGGACCACGTTATAGTTGGCAAGTTAAGGAACATTTCTACCCGATCAGATTTTTAAACAGAGCCCATAAATCTTGAAGCTTATCCAAACGGTGGGGAATAAAATTTTAGAAGTGGCTTGGAAAGCAAGCAATTGAGGTAAGGGAAGCTAAATTTAATTTTTAATAGCACCCTAGGATAGAAGATCTGAATGCGGAAGGGACGTGGTCCCAATATTCAATTTTTCTTGCAGGGATGTTGTGTGTTTATATATATTGGGTTGTTTGTTTATATATTATTTAAATTTGTAAAAATATTATATTTTGATGGTTTAATATTTAAGTGTTGTTTTTTTTTTATGTTAATTACGCTTTTGAATATTGTGGATCACTTTTTGAATGATATTGTATGACAAAATGGTATGGAATTGAATTCATACATTTGGGATCATGTATGGACTGATGTTTGGTGTGTATTAAGTATTGATGCCTATGTGGTAACAGAGATCTCCGAGCTTCACTGATGATCTAAGTCACATAGACTAAGATATCAGGTGGTGAGAAGCTGATGGGGGAGTTCATGCACACCGTGACATATGAGATGCACGGCTTGGGTTGTATTGAACTTACCCTGATCCTTTCTGTTGGATTCGCTGGTAATCTTTGGATCAGGTGTTAGTCTCTGGTAGGACTTACTTAATACGGGTCTTCCGAAAGACGTTATTTGTTGAATATTCTGGATGTGTAGATCCATGTGAGATCTATGTGATTGATTTATGTTGTAATTTGAAGACGATTGAATAATTGAGAAATTGGCCATGTAATTTGATTTTCTCTTTTAATTTAATTTCGTATATTATAAAATTTTATTTTCACTAGCTTACCCTTGCTTTTTGTGTTGTGTTTAAACTGCGATGACTGTACTATGTACACGAGCAGATGACCATACAGGTGCAGGAAAGCCTTAGAGGTTTCAGAGTTTTATTTTGAGCTATGGATATGTAAATATTTGTATTTCTATAAATCCTAATCATGTATTAGGAATGTTTTGAAAAACTCCAAGTTTGTATAGAAATACGTAGAACTTGTATTGTAATAGTTAGATGTTATTTTCTGGGGTGTTACATGATAGATATAATATTATTATTTTTAAATGATAACAAATTAAATAATAATGTGAGAATTTGAATGTCTAATGTTGAGGTGTTGAATTTTACACATTATCAATATAAAAAAATTATTATCACTTAGTTAAAGATTAACGTAAGGTGTCAGCCTAACTATGTCAAGTACTAACATAGAAAACTTTTTATAAAAAAAATTATTATTAAAAATTCTTATATATATATTATCATTTTAAATGCATAAAACTATTAATTAATGTTCATCAAACTGTTGGAATTATATATACATATTACCAATTTTTAAAAAATTACAATTTTTTTGGTAAAAAAAATTAAACCCTTTATCACTTAAATTAAACGAAGGTGTTATTTTTTCCACTATAATTGATTATTAGATTCTTCAGTTCGAGAAAAACATTACTTTCATTTTGAAAAAATAATATAAAAGGTAATTTTAATTTTTTTTTCGTAAAAAAAACCCATTGATTACATCATGTTTCTATCTTTGGTTAAATTTTTATTTAGTAATTATTAAGGTGTGGTATTTATTTGTTAAACAATGAAAGAAAAAAAAGGAAATTAATTAATTTATAATTTACAAAAAGTAATTTGTCCAAATTATCATATTTAAGTTTTTTAAAATTTGATAATTTTTATTTGTGTATGAGGTAATCTTAATTTATGAAAATATTTATATAATTTTTTCTTATATATTTTTTTATGGAAAAAGTTAGTTTTCAACCAAATAATTTTAAATTTTCAATATTTTTTTTACCAAAATTACTTATCCTAGCTGTCTTTGAGCTAATTTATCCTTTTTTATTGTTGGGTGTTACGAAGTGGACTTTAAGCCTAACTCGAAAATAGCTCTGATACCATGTTACGAAGTGGACTTTAAGCCTAACTCAACCCCATAAACTCATGAGGTTGAGGTTTGCACCCACTTATATACAATGAAATGCTCTAATCTCTAGTCGATGTGGGATCTCCAACATTGGACTGTCACTCTTTGTATTGAAGTTTGTCCAAATGAATCTGAGTTTGACCTAAAAAGTTGGTGATTGTGTTCTAAGTCTTTTGGTTCTTGTTTAATATTTGGTAAAAAAAAAATTGTCAATTAAAGCTAATTAGCTAGATTTTGAGTTTGAAAAAGAAAGATTTGGGGAGAGATTAGGGTTAGGGTTAGGAAGGTAGAGACTATAGAATAGGAGAAGATGTTGGAAAGAGATGAAAAGATACCAAACATATGGTCCTAATGTTCATCATTGTTTTCAAGAAAAAACAAAGTTGGTCTCTCAATTAATTACTTGGTAAAAATGGATGTTCTTTTTATTGTGGTAATTTTTTTAACATGAAAATTACATACATAAATATTATTACAAGATTTATAATTTAAAATAAAAAACTTGATAATATTAACATGGTATAATTAGTATTTTTATTAGAATAGATTCTAAATTACTCGAATATTATTAAAAAGTTAAATAATATTTAAATTATATTATAAGATAATTAGTATTATATTAATTAAATTAAGTTAAATATTATTTTATAAATTAAAAGATTTTTAATATTTAAAGTAATTTTTATTATTAATAAAAATTTATAAAATAATTTTCAATTGATATAACATTATTAATAACAAAATTTATTTTAAATATTAATAATATTTTAATTTATAAAATAATATCCAACTTAATCAATATAATAATTGATTTTTTTCTTTAAATTGATATTTAATATTTTTCTTATGTTATTTTATTTGATTAATTTATAAAATAAAATTTACTTTCTTATTTATGTGTTATAATTTAATCATATTTTTAATTAATATAAAATCTTCAATATTAAAGAAGAACAAAATGCAACAATTAAAAATAAATAAGAGGGACAAATACAACAAATCTCATTAATTATTAATTTTTCATTTTTTTTAACCAAACAAACAAAGTTAATTTTCTTATTTTCCCATCTATTTTCTCCTAAAACAAATTAAAAATGATTTATATTATTTTAACGTCTTCAATTAATTTCTATGATTGATGGATGAGACATTAGACATGCAAAAAATCAAAGCAAAAAATGGTAGGCACATGTCATGAGAACAAAAGTCTTCCATCAACATGCATGATTTGATATAGGTCACTAGCTCATACATAGCTATAACCTATTTTGTAAATTAATGTCTAAACCTAATTTATTATTTTTTTTAACCTTTTTTTAAAATTAGTATCATTATTTTAAAGTTTTTTTCACCTATTTTCCTATTAAAAACTTGTTTCATGTATAAATATGTTAGCATGTTAAATATTGGATAGACCACCATTTTAAAAATATCACTAACATGTTTACTCATCGATTAGTGAAAAATTAAACTAATTACTTTAAACTAAACCAAAACTAAATATTGTACCAAAACTAAACCAAATTACTTTAAATTTGTTAAACAAAATTTCAAAGTTAAAAAAAATCTCAATTTTATCTATCATTAATTTTAAAATTAGTACATGCATAAGTTTAAAATTTATGTAAGTAACCATCTAATTCAATAAGAATTTTACACACATACAAGCCCACACTCAACTTATATCAACTTAGGATTCAAACTTAAAGTTTCTTACCCTTCAAAGTATTTAAGTTTTAGAATGATTAAAATAAAAATGTAGGATTGTTTTTACTTTTTTCCTGTGATTGACAGAAGATTATTGTCAACTCCATAATAATACTTAACACGAAAATTTGTATATATAAAAAAATAAAAATATATGAGATTTATTTATTTTTACCTTAAAAGCACATCTAATCCTCAAAACATGTTAAATTTTGGCTTAATTATAATTTTGTCTTATTTTTTAAAAATCCGTAATTTTGATCATAATTTTTTTATGATTTACAAACTAAATTAATCAATATTATTTTAATTTATTAAAATATATAAAAAAATATTAAGCATAAAATTTTTCTGTAATTGTGTAAGAGTGTGATGAAGCTTCTTTGGTTTTGGTTGAATATGAAGTAACGAGTGAGAGAGAGTAACTAACTTTCTCACTGTGATGGAGTCTTACGGTCCTCTTCTAGAGAAGACCCGAGTGCCTCAACCGGGGCTCCAAAAGCTCGCGGTTGAAACCATTTTCTCGAAGCTTCGATCCGCGCCGAAGCATCTCGACCCGGAATCCGAACCCGGAAGACGCGCCATTTTCCTCTGCCTCACCTCGCCGTCTCCTCACGTCGTCGACCACTCCGTCCGCCTCCTCTGCCGCCTCGCCGCCGACTCAGTCGTCGCCGTCGCGCGCGCCTCGCTCGAGCTCCAGGCCGCGCTCGAAGGCTCCGACCCGAAACTCGTGCCTGTGTTCGTCAAGGGATTGGGCTTCCTCGCTCGCCACGAGTTCCGCAACAATGCCTCTTCACATTCTGCTTCTTCTTCTTCCTCTCACACTCATCCGTTCGTTAGGGTTAGCTGCTCACCACACTCACCACACTCAACGTGCAAATTATTCCGCCTTCGGAAATTGACTGAGTTGAATTCATTTTAAGTAGTTTTTCTTTGTGTTGGATAAAAAATATACTATAGGATTTGGTTCTCATTTGCTTTTGTGATGAAATCACGAGAATTCAGAATCACGTTTGATCAAAATATTTGCGAAATTAATTTCATCCAAAGGCCGAAGAAGCTGAAAGATAGAAACTCGATTATAATTACTGAAATGAGTGTGAGTTTGTTTTAAATTGAGGAAGTTCAGTGAAAGAAAATAATTGGGAAGGACATGGAGAGGGAGAGTGATATTTTCATGAACTATTTGATTTATGTGAATTATGTTATTGGTTAGATAGAGAAAGTTGTGTTGTGATGGATCAGTGTTATCATGTGCAAACATTGTTGTTTGTAGTTGACAAGAGAGCAAAAGAATAAACCCTGAGAATTTTGTATAACTTGATGCACTAGTTAACTTCACGAGCAAGGTTCCAAAGAATGGCTGTGACTGTGAATGTGCCCTCATTGACTGCATTTGCCTGCAATTTCTCACAATGTTAAGGATCGCGAAGAAATCATCACTGCAAGTGCTATGTGAAACCTTGCTCCTGACCTTGAATGAAGTTTGATATTTTATTTAATGTTTGGCAGGTGTTGTTGTGCCGGCCAGAGGTTCAGTCTGAACTTCTGCAGCAGGTGTTGCTGTTTATGTTGCAGAATAAGCAGGTGGGAATGGTGCGCGTTTGTGAGTTTTTAAGGCCGTTGTTGGATGTCTCAATCATAAAATTGTTAGTTTTGGAGTCATCCTCTTCCTCGTTTGCCATGCAACTGGTATCGTCTATGGTGACTTTCTGTTGCTCTTTTCCACATGACTCCATGCCTGTTTTTAAGCTGCTAATTGAGTGCCTTAAGTATCTTCCGCATGAGGGATCCGAAGTAAGTGTAATACGAGAATAAGCATTGGATATGTTGTGTTAAATTAGTTCTTTGTTCGTTTTGTTTTATTAGTTTAGTGCTAGGTGGAGTGAAATGATTATCTTGTTGCTGTTTTGTTTTCGGACCTTCCCAGGACTACAGGAAATTAATATTTATTGTAGAACATATGGTGGAGGCATATATAGTTGTACTGAAATCTTTGGCTGGAATGAAATCAGTATGTCCCTTGTAATTTAAACTTCTCATTTGCGTTCCTTGCTTTTATGATGATGTTTTCTACTTCAATTTAATTAATGCCTTGCCCTTGTATTTTTGTTGATCCCTGTTAGCAGCTGATAACTGAAGCTCAACTGTGTGCTGTTGAATTTCTGGAAACAGTTCTTTCTCTATCTACATGTCTTCAATGGCACCCTGGTGGTCATGAGCCCGTATGTGAACTCTTTATGCGCTTGTTAACTGTACAGAAAGATATTGGGTTAGCATGGTTACCTGGTTTGTCATCAACTATTGTATCATTATTCATAATCATTGTTCAATCAGAACTTGAACACGAACAAATTTCTATACTGAAACTCCTTCTCTTGATCCTGAAGTGGAAATATGATAGTGGTATGTTTTCTATAGCTGTCTTGATTTTGAGGTTTAAGCATGCATGCAAGTCCAATGCACTTTCATTTTCCATCAAGTTCTAAGTCAATCTCTAAAGTGTTCATATTTCATATTTTCATGAAAAAGATGTTTATGAATTTTCCAGGATATTGCTCTTGCATACCCTTTCTTTGTCTAGTTGCAAAGAATTGGGTTCAGGATTGTAGGCGGTACTTGGCACTAGGGCTAAGTTTACAATATGCACACCACCTGTATATAATTCCACTGAAACATTTCTTTTTGACTCCTGCTGTAAAATGTTCTCTGCTCGAATTCATAAAATAATCCCTCTAATTATGCTCATTTGATACTGCTGTTAGTATCATCATTTTTTATAACTTATTTATTGTTAACGATGCAGATGCTGCTATAAGCAGGACTGAATTCTCCTTATTATTTGAAGAGACTTTGTTTCTTCTTCCCATTCTTAGTCTCATGTCTGCCCCTTCCAAATCTGTTAAAGGATTGGCAACTGATTTACTTCACCTTTTGGAGAAGCTCCTTGCCAACATGTTTGTGGCTCCAAAAGATAAACTAATCCTTGAGGAGGGAGTTCATTATCTCAGCACGCCAGGAATTATAGTTTTCAGACTTTTGCGTCATCTGTGGTATCAGGTATTTTGTCTGGGATATGATTTTTCTGTTTAAACGTTTATTTATATTATCTATGCAAATTGTATATACATTTTGGCAGAAGCATTTATATGCTGTAGTACTATATGTAAACCCACAATTTATGTGACCAGGAAAGGGCAGTAAAATAGTATATTGTACCTATATCTAGTTTTCTACCCCAGCAATAATAGACTTTAAGAAATATGTATATGTTTTTTCAGGATGGAGAATCTTCTTCCAGAACTTCCCTTCTGAAGTTGACTTTACCGGGATTGAATCAAAGTGAAATAATGTATGATAGACCAGCATCTTGGGTTTCCCATTTAAGAGGGTTCTGTCTGTCAATTGTTGACCAACGAAAATCTTCATTACCTCTCTCACATTCTCAGGAAGTGTTTCTGAATGGTATAACCTTTTAGCTTTTGTGAAATGGAGTTATAGTTGTGTTAAAGGGTGAAAGAAATTAATGTTATTTCAATGTCTGCCTTGCAGAGATGCCCTTGTTACTCAGTTCTGTTCTCAATGTTTTATTGATACACCCATCAATGGGGGCTGCTTCTGTCGATTCTTTGTCTTCCATTGCCATTATGGATCCCAAACTAGGAGTTCCTTTGTTGCTAACAATTATGTTTTACAGTAATATATTCAGAAGAAATGATGTCCATTGCCATGATATGCTGGTAATTTCTCCATTTTGTAGTGACACTTATTGCATGTCTTACCTTGTTCTTTTGTCTCCCATTATATGTACATTATTTTTCTTCCTCTGTTGTTTTTTGGATTTTTTTGCAGTTAAAAGTTTTTGAAATGCTGCCATCACTTGCTTCACACTCGGCAATGATTCCACTTGTTGTTCAAACTATCCTGCCAATGCTTAACAAAGACGCAAAAGTGTGCGTACACCCGCTAGATTGTGTTAATGTGTATTTTGTTTGGTTCTTTTAAAAATATATTATTTTTATTATTATATTATTCTTGCTCATTAGTATCCTGTTTTTGGAGAGATGATGTGTACCATTGAGGTCCCTTTTTTAGCATTGAGTATAACATAAAAATGTAATCAAAGTATGTGAATTCTGAGCTGCTTTTGTTTTTAGCTGGAAAATGGAACATAATGACATCCAAAAGCCAATTTTGTATTTATAATTTCTGCTTTTCCTTTGTATTACTTTCAGGAGCCTTACTGGTTTTTGAATATTCTTTGCAAATGACATATCCCTTCTGTACTTGTGCCCGTAAATATAAGTACAAATCTAGTGCTCCGGGTAGTATAGCCTAAATCTTCTTCTTCTTCTTCTTCCTCAAGTCCCCATGGTGGAGGATGTTTGGTTTTTAAGATAGAAAATTCGTTGTGGTGCTTAAATGTTATCTTGGCCTTGAAACTAAAATATGGTCATTTTGCATTCTTAAAAATATTAAATATATATGCAATTTAGCTTTAAATACTTTTCCTCAACATGCAGCTCATTACATTCTACGGCAACTAGATTGCTTTGTCGAACCTGGGAGACTAATGATCGAGCCTTTGGGAGTTTACAGGTGAGCTTTTCACTCTACACTTTCCTGTATTTTCCATTGCAACAAATATTATTTTAGGCGGACATGTATTCATAACTATTTTATGCTGAAGATGAGATGACTTGAAATTTTGTAATTGATCGAAGAAATGTAATTGTGAACTCAATAAAATTGTAACTGTTTGTGAAAAGTTTTCTTAAGTAAATTTAAACACATTGAAATGGTGCTAGTATTCCGTTCTGTAACTCTATTATTTATTAAGATGTGCTACATATGATTAATATTTCCATTGTTCTTAAGAGTAGAATTTATTTCTAGAAAATTTATTTGTAGATAAATAAAGTAAATAACTTATTTTCTAAGCTTTTTACTTGGCTTTGATGATTAAAATCTGAGATAACTCCTGACATATTGATAAACGGTTAGTCCAAACTGTTTTTGAATTGGAAAGCTAGCTGCTAGAGTTAATGTATTTATTTATTCTTAAATTTGTTTGCATTTAAAATTGTTTGATATCTAGAAGTTAACATAGAAGTAGCAAGAATAATAGTTGCTTTTTTGCAAAAGATCCACACTTTTCTCATATTTTTGGAGAGGACATATTCACCCAAGCAAAGTTCAAACTTAAATCCACAATTCTTTGATGCTAAGTAAACAGTTCTTACACATAAAATCACAATTCTTTCTGTACTGTGATATATTCTTGTGAATCCATGAAAAGGACACATAAAAAGGTTTTCTATAAATTTATGTACAATCTGACAGTTTGGCATTTTGTCTGTCTCATTCTTTCTAACTTTTGTCCATGCAACATATTTCTTAGATTTTTAATGAGGATTGGAATTCCAATTTTGTTTGAGTATTTTACAGTCCCTGGCCATGTCTTCAAAATCTTACTACAGTAAATTTTTCCTATATATATATATATATTTTACATTTGTCTCTATCTAGGGTGTCTTGCTCCCTAAAGGGTTCACCAATTTCACATCTGAGAGAGAAATCTGCATCAGCATGGCTGCTTCCATTCGAGATGTTTGCCATAGAAGTCCTGATAGGGGTGTTGATCTCATCTTGTCTGTTTCGGTATGCTCTGCCTGTACTGTTTTCTTGATTTTCTTTTTGCAGTGCATCCTTTGATGAGAAATTACGGTTTAACAGTCTTGCATTGAGAACCAAGATCGTGTAATTAAAGCTCTAGGCTTGCAAAGCCTTGCCTTCCTGTGTGAAGCTGATGTGATTGGTAATTTTCTAAACATATTTGTGGAACAATACTATACCAAGGAATAGTAATTTATGCATTTACGTTTGATACCAGATCATGTTCAATTTATTTGTTAAATAGCATTCTGATCTGATATGTTGACTTCTTTAGACTTTTACACTGCATGGGATGTCATTGCAAAGCATGTGCAAGGTTACAAAGATGATCCTATTCTTGCTCATAGGTAAGCATGTCTAAGATTCCTCTGCATACACTTATACGTTGTCGACATAGATTATAATAATGATGGTGGTGAATTATAGAAAATGAAAAATTAGAAGTTATATCCCAACTCATCAAGTGACATTGACAACTTCAGAATTTTTCATTCTTGAGGATCATGAATTTTCTTAAACAAAATATTGCTTTACGTATTTATCTTCTTCCAGTTAATAATATTTGATTCTGTGTAGTATTTAGATTGAGGTGTTCTTTCTCCATAAATTAATATATAATTTCCTAGTTTAAATTGTCATTCTGTTGTCTCATTAAAAGATATTTCCTGTATTATGGCAGCCTTTGCCTTCTGCTAAGGTGGGGTGCAATGGATGCAGAAGCATATTCAGAAGCATCAAAGAGTGTGCTTCCAATTGTTTGGAATGTAGTTACCTCCAGTCAAGATAGACAGTGGGCAAAAGCAAGAATTTCAGCCCTGGAGTCACTTTCCCAATATGAAGTATATCCACTGATACAAATGTTGCTCTTCTGCATGAGTGAACTGTTATTTTATTGAATGAAAGAGTAATTTACACTTGTTCCTTTAATATTGTTTTGCTGTCACTTTCCAGGTATCCCAACTTGAAAATAGTATTCCAGATTTCAAGAAAATGATTTTAGAGTTGTTCTTTTCTGAAACAAGCCCCAACGTTCTCAAGGCTATGGAGGATTTTCATGTCAAGATAATAGCATATGAGCACATGTAAATACTGCATCCTACAATTTACTTATATAGGATGGTGTAATCTCAGTATGATTGAATTTGTTATTTTTTATATCCATTTGCCTTAGAAATCGCCGAAGACTAGTCAAGGAAAAAAGAGTTACAGGAAGCAAGATTGAAAAATTGATGAATGTATTTCCACAGGTTATATTCTCTTCAGGTATGGTGGTATCAGCTTTCCATTGTGTTCTTTTCCCAAGAATTCTTGCAAGAAGAAATTCAGATCTGATGGTTGAAAAAATAAAATTAAATGCTTAAATCAAGTCTTTTGTTACCAATAGCTCTTATCAGACTCTGTCTGGTTTAATATAATGATTTTCTTGTGTTATTTGCATACGCCTTGATCTTAAGCAACTATTCACAGGAAAGATAAAGGAAACTAGAGAATTACCTGGTGCCGCTTTAATATGTTTTTCTTTCACTCCTAAAGATGTGAATGAACATCAAGCATCCAAAGTAAGATATTGACAGTTAAATATAATCGGATTAGATTTGAATGAACTTTTGATCTGATATTATAAGTATTCAGAGGTTAAGAGATGTACATACTGGGTATGAAATTGCTCTAGTGGAAGTGGCTGCTTCTCTTCAGCTCTCAAGAAATATCTTGCTTGCGCTGATGGCACTGCAGTCATGGAAAGGCTTTGTGCGACGTTGGATGAAGGCTTACACACTGTCATATGATGCTAAGGCACAATTGAGTGTCCTAGATAAAACTTCTAAAGCTGCTAGTGACATTTTGAAGGTCAAGATTGGTCTTTTGCCATTACAAACCATCTTTTTTTACCCATTTATCAGTTATTTGTATTGAATGCACAAGTTTGTCATGTCTGATTTAGGTTTTTTTTGATGCTTTTTGTGCAGAGTATGATGGCTATCGCAGATGAGGCTATACCTAGAGCTGCTGAAAATATTGCACTGGCTATCGGAGCACTTTGTGTGGTGAGAAGGTTTTCTATGGTTATGCACTCATTTAAAATCTTTAAAGATTCTGCTTAATTATCCTCTGTGCCACATGTTGGCATCTTAACATATACACTGTTTTCAAGATTATTGAACATGTAGTGAGTCAGCTCTCTAATAATCTAGTTAGTAATGTATCTTGTGTAATTAGCATAATAACATTTGCTTGCAACTAACTTTGGCCTTTCTATTGTCAGGTTTTGCCTCCTTCTGTTCACACAGTTAAATCTGCTGCTTCAAAGTTTCTTTTGGAATGGTTGCTCCAACATGAACATGAACACCGCCAATGGTCTGCTGCAATTTCTCTAGGATTAATCTCTAGTTGCCTTCATGTAACAGATCATAAACAGAGATATCATAACATCACCGGACTTCTTGAGGTATTCTTGTTCTCTATTTTTTAATTAAAATTAAGTGCCGATGAAAGTAAGTTTGAATATTAAAGAAGCTATAACATTTTCTATGAATTTTTCTTGACATTTTAGATTAATCACAAGTGTTTGTGGAAATTTTCATAAGTTCACCTTTTTTGCTTAGATTTTATGAATCAAAAGTTTTTTGGAGGTTCTAATAAGAGGTTGTAACACACTTAGGTTCCCAATTTCCATTGTAGTAGAATAGTTGAGAAGTAAGAATGCTATTACACACGTGAAGGCTAAAGTCAGAGTTTTAAATGGATTATTCTGTCAATTTTTATTATTTTTTTTTAATTTGGTTCACTCTTGAGAGAAACTTGTTGATAAGATTTTCTGGCATTGCATTTAAGTGATTGTATGAACTTCCAGGTTCTTTTTGATAGCAGAAGTTCCCTTGTAAAAGGAGCATGTGGTGTTGGATTGGGTTTTTCTTGCCAAGATCTTCTTACCAGGGTTGAAACTTCTGTTACCTCTACTGTGATGAAAGAAACAGAGAAGATTCCAGAATCTGAATTGCTAGGAAGAATTATTACTGCCTTAGCTACAATGATACAACAGAGAACTCAATGTTCTTCTGATGTTTTACACAGTCTATGTTCTTGCTTTCCACTGGGTTCATATGACATAAGTGGTAAAGCATATGAACAGATATCTGACAACACTGAAGACTTGGAAGAAGATATCTGGGGTGTTGCTGGACTTGTTCTTGGTCTAGCTAACTCCATTAGTGCAATATACAGAGCTGGAGAGTTGGAGACAGTTATTAAGATAAAGAACTTGGTAATATCATGGCTTCCATATGTGCATTCAGTAGTTGAAATAAAAACTTTCCTAGGGAAAGAATCTGAAATTGTTTTAGCACTAGGATCCTGTATTGCACTTCCCACTATAGTAGCTTTTTGCCAGAGAATGGAATTGATGGATGATGCTGAGTTGGACCACATTGTGATTGCCTTTAAAGAGTTGATTTCCGAGTTAATTTCTGTGAAAAAGTCTGGCATTTTGCACCATAGTATGCTGATGGCATCATGTGCTGGAGCAGGGACTGTACTTTCTTGTATATTGAAGGAAGGTGTTTACTCTTTTGAGGCTGAACACGTTAAATGTTTACTGGAACTGTTCAGGAAATGTTACGTGAATCCTTTCCCTTCTCTTGTTCATCTTGGTGGCATGCTAGGAGTTGTTAATGCTATTGGAGCAGGTGCAGAAATTTTGGTCAATATGAATTTTCCAAAGTACACTAGGCAATCTGATTATCAGAAGGTAATTACCTTTTTGATAAAAATTGATACCAGCTATCTCATCGTATTATTTATTTTTTTCTTGCTTCATATTTAAATATCTTACTATTTAAAAAACAGGAGTCTTCCTCTGTAATGGGCCCTCTCCTATCAAGTTCTGATTTTGAACCATACTTGACATCATTGGTGCAAGAGTTGTTTCTTGTGGCACAGAATTCTGATACTCAGCAGCTACAACAGTTTGCTTCCTGGGTGCTTGCCTTCCTTCGACATCATTTATGGTCCAGGGAACTTTTGGGGGTTGATAGTGATAGCAGTGTAGCTGAAACTAGTTCAAAATCTGTTTCCCATAGTTTTTCTGAGGACAGTGTTGTTTTGAAGCTTAGTTTGTGGCTTATGGATTTCAAATACACTGAGGTAAATGTTTTATTTTGTATAAATTTTTATATATATTTATTCATTTGCTTGCTTGCATTGGACTACTTTCCTTCCCATCTGTAACTCTTTTTTTTCTGTTTATTCTCCTTTCTTTGTCCGATAGAAGGTGTGATCCTTTGCATTTAATGTCTAAGTTGATGCTTAATTTTTCTTTTTAGAATTATCTAAACAGATTTTCTTATCACGTTTGGGAGTTGAAAATCAAACTAACTACAAAAGTAGCTTAAAATCCATAAATCATTTAGTCATGATTATATATAAATTTGAAGTGTCCACTGGAAGCTAGTTGTTGGGATTTGAACTTAAGTGTTTTTTTAGAAGTCTTATGAATGAATTTAATATTACACTTTTTCGTGTACCCTTTTTAATTACTGGCTTAAACAATAAAATCATCTTGGTTTTTTGTTGATCTTGGTTATTCGATGATATTCATCATTGCATTATTTCTTACATGTTTTGTGCCATTGCGTAAACTGAATTCAACACAGTAACTATTTCTGCTTCTCCTATTTAATTATTTTTTTCTTTGATTTTGGCATGGGTGTATATGATAAACTTCCGTTGTACATCTATATTTTCTATTACAATAGTTTTATGATATGTTTTTTTGTTAGTACTTCTCATTTTTCTCTTATTTTGTCATCCAAATTCAGCCCGGAACTGTTGACACAGTCATTGCTGTATTAAGGTGTCTTTCTAGAGCTCCCAGGTTGCCAAGCTTGGATTGGGGCTCAATTATTAGGCGTTGTATGAGGTATGAGGTCAAAGTTGTTGAATTGCTACCCAAAGACTCTACTTGCAAGAATGGAACTCTTCGGGAGGAATCCACCATGTTTGCAATGGCTCATGCAAATCAATTTGATTCGCTTCTAACTTTTCTTGATGAGCTATCTGACTTTTCCAGATTGAGAACACTTGAAATAAATCTGCAGTCATGTCTGCTAAACCATCTGGCAGACCTTGTAAAAGTGTTTTCAAACTCCAGGCTTGAGAAACTATATGGTGATGTGAGCAATCACTTATTGTCTTTTACTTCATATATAGAGTCGGGCACTTACCACAAAAGCTTGTTATGTATTTCATGCTGGAAAGGTCTCTATGAATGCCTGGACGAGGTTTCTGTGGATACATCTAGTCACATATCTCATATTGAGAGGTGCATGGAGGTTCTATTTACTTTATTACCGGCAGTTCAATCTTCTGTAAGTGTAGTGTCAGGGGATGTTAGTTCTGCAGAGGAATGGTCCAAGGCTGTAAGATGCTTAGGGAAGGCTCCAGAAAGTTGGCTATTGGATTTCTTGAAGGTACGGTGTCCATACATGATATATTGTACGATATCTCTTCATCCAACTTTCCCCTCAAGAAAAATATTTTGAGTTCTGTCACACAATAATAGTAGTAATCTTTTACAATATGTGATAATTTCTATTGTTTGTTGCCTGTATTATGTTACGAGATGTTTTGTTGTTTACCTTAACCTAATTCTTCTTGTTGTTGATTCAAACTAATTGAGGTCTAGCTTATTATTAGGTACGAATTGTCACTTTAAACCTGTGATCTATGCTGACAGTTGCAATCCACAGGTTTCACATGAGGAGTTTGTTCAGAGTGCTGGAAAATCTATTGAAATCCAGAAAAAGGTTTGTGCTAAGATTAAGCTTGTGAAGACTGGTTCCCTTTCAGTGACTGAACTTGGAAAGATGAAATCCTACATTTTGAACTCCCAATCACAAGGTTAGTTTTATGCTTTGGTACTCAATGTTTCTTTATTTTTTGGCAAAGGAAAGCTCATATCAGTTTGGGCTGAAATAATTGATTGTTCACATGTCAAATGTCAATACTATTGGTCTAATTTTTGCAGGACTCTGGGATATACTCTTTGAAGTTGTGGCAGCTTTGTACCATGCGGAGGGAAGTATTAAAAAACAGTGGCTTATTGATGCTGTTGAAATTAGCTGTGTATCCAGTTTTCCTTCCACGGTAGTAGTTCCTTACTGATTATCACAACTTATTTGTAGTAACTTTCAGGCATATCATGGAAAAATTCAAAAACTAAATTCAACAAGAATTGGTGTGCTATAAGAGGGTTGCATATTCTTTATTTGAAAAAGATAAATGCATTAATTTTCAGACATTCATTTGTTTTGGAGCTTACTTTGTGCAGGCACTGCAGTTTCTTGGTCTGTTATCTGCTTCATGCTGCAAGTATATGCCCTTTATGATCGTGGACCAACAAATGGTAGTGAATGATCTACCAGTCACCCTTGT
This sequence comes from Phaseolus vulgaris, assembly GCF_051622355.1. Taxonomy (NCBI): domain Eukaryota; kingdom Viridiplantae; phylum Streptophyta; class Magnoliopsida; order Fabales; family Fabaceae; genus Phaseolus; species Phaseolus vulgaris. The sequence goes on along the minus strand of NC_143501.1, from coordinate 2,545,744 downwards.
GTCTCTTCTAGCAGACCAAAACTGGAATGTTGTTGCTGAGACTGTCACGTCGCACCTCTTTTCATCGACAGAACGCATATACAACTGGGCTGCGCAAATAGCAGACGGTTCCTATATTCCTGGTTTGCAACCCATAGATGAAAGTGAGAATCAAATGGCTGTTTTTCTGCTCAAAGTGATGCATCATACATGTGTATTACTTAAAAATTACTTGCCATTGGATAAGCAACTCCGGCTCTCCAGCATGGTTATCGCTCGAGATGGAAACTATAGTCCCCAAAATACAAGATTATGACACTGAAATTGTTGCATACTCAAAACAACACCCTCACCATCACCATGCTACACGCAGCACGACGTTCTTGGGAATTGAGCTTTGGCATTCATGGAATGTGGACAATTCTGAGTCATTTCTTCCATTCCTGATTTGGTTCCGAATTCAATTGAGAGGACACAGTGTTGAGCAGAAGCGAACCGTGTGGAATGTCTCTGACAAAGCATGGAGCTGTACATACACATTTCAATGCATTAAAATTCGGCGGAAACATAATGCATGTTGTACCTTTATTTTTGTGTTCTTCTTACACATGTACTATAGTTCTAACCTTGGGGTTTTTCACCGAAATATGTAATGCATTTCGATTAGATTACACAAGAAAAATTATTGTGTTCCAAACCCTTGATTCCAAAGTTGAGTGAATGCTTCCATTGGAATGCCTAGTTTTTCTGTGACTTGATACAAATCCACGTAATGGTTGGAATCCTGAAAAAGTGTTCAGAAGTTGTTTTTATGAAAAAGTTCATTTAACTTTTTATACATTATATATGTGAATTTTTTAAAATGTAGAAAAGTGTTGGCTGTCTATTAAGTGCTGAAATTCCATACATCATAAAGTAGAAATAGAGGGATTGTATATTGTTATTAGGCAAGGAATTTTCTTACAACCAGTTCAAAGTGTTTTGTTTCTCGATAAATTTGTTTCACAACTACTGTGTTGTTCTTCACATACTTGCTTGGTCTGGAGTGTTGTTGAGAATGTTCTCTAAGGCATGAAGTTATAAATAGAACCATAACATATTTTTTTTATACTCTAACAAATCACCCGCAAGAAATCTCCTTAGTTAGTTGCCTTGACCTTAGTAAGTTTTAATATTAAAGAAACTAGCATTTCTAATAAATTTCTCGACATTTTAGATGAAATGTAAGTGTTACTAAAACTTTTCATTGATTCACCCTTTTCCCCTTGATTTTTATGAATCAAAAGTTTTTTTTGGAGGTTGCAACACACTTAGTTCCAATTTGGTTCACTCTTGAGAGGAACTTGTTTATAAAATTTTCTTGCATTTTATGTCACTGGTTGTGTGAACTTCGAGGTTCTTTTGTATGGCAGAACTTCCCTTGTAAAAGGAGCATGTGGTGTTGGATTGGGTTTTTCTTGCCAAGATCTGTTATAGACAGAGAACTGTTATAGACAGTTTATGTTCATGCTAAAAAAAAAGAAATAATAAAATGTCCAATTCACTAGTTGGAAAAAAAAAGCAAACTTTCCAGAGAAAAGAGTCTGAAGTTAACATTACAACTAAACTCTTTTTTTAGAATAGTTGGTAACAATACAGTGATAGATTATGAAAAGAAACGTAGATGATAGAATAGTTTAAGATTTATTAATGAGTAAAAAAAAACTTTAGAAAATGAAACAATATGAAAACAATGTCATCTTACAGGTATTGAAGATTTTTTTTTTATATTAATACATATGTAAACATTTAATAAATTAGTAAAATGTAAGAAATTAAAAATTATAGTAATTGAACTCAAGATGGAGTTAAAATAAATAAAAAATGTCCAATTCAGGTGCTAATTTTTAACGTGCTAAAATTTTATATTGAAGAACTTAAAAAACAAGCCTTTCATGATGGTAAGGCATGTATCAGAACACAAATTTTCACTTCGTCACAGAAGCAGGTTTCAACAACAGTGACAAGGGTTCCTATCATCATTCCTCTTACGAGCATTTCTTACCCTAATTCTCCTTCCAACACTCCTGATTCCCTGACTCCAGACGAACTTTTTCAGCTTCATATCATTAGTTCCCATGGCTTTCTGAGCAAACTTCCTCATCTTCTTAAATGTGCAGCCATGGAGGTTAATGGTTTGGGAAGGGTTTCGGCAGCGTCCAACATTGTTCTTTCTTTCTCAACATGATTCGTCGACCTTCAATTTATCTTCCCACACTGTTTCAATCATTCTCCAACTCAACTTTCACCGATAAAACCTTTCTTTTTTCTTCTTCTACTCTCATCACTCTTCATGATTCTCACTCCAAACGCACTTTGAGTCCCTTTTACAATCTTCTGCCTCCCACCCAGAACCCCAACAACGTCGTAAACCTCATCTCCTCCATCCTCAAACACAAAAGTTCCCACCTTTCCCTTCTCCAAAGTAATGAAATCAAAGGGATTCTCCCCCAGTTGGGTCCCCATGAAATTTCAAGGGTCTTGCTCAGATGCCAGTCTGATCACTCTTCAGCCCTCACTTTCTTCAATTGGGTTAAAAATGATTTGAATATCACGCCAACTGTGCAAAACTACTGTGTAATTCTTCATGTACTTGCTTGGTCTAGAGTGTTCTCTCAGGCCATGGAGTTATTGGCTGAATTGATACAAATGGTTGAGGTTGAGGGTGTTTGTGCTTCTTCAAATGAGGGCATTTATGAGAATCTTGTGCGCTGTACTGAGGACTGTAATTGGAACCCTGTGATATTTGATATGCTCGTCAAGGCTTATGTGAAGGTGGGAATGGTTGAGAAGGCTTTGGAAACTTTTAGGAGGAACATTGAGACTCGTCTTATCCCCAATGTGATTGCTTGCAATTGTTTGCTGAGTGGGTTGTCTAGGTTTAATTACATTACTCAATGTTGGGAAGTGTATGAAGAGATGGGAAGACTTGGAGTACATAGGAATGCTTATACTTTCAATATTATGACTCATGTTTTATGTAAAGATGGAGATACAGATAAGGTGACAGGGTTCTTGGAGAAGATGGAGGAGGAAGGATTTGAACCTGATTTGGTTACATATAACACACTTGTTAACAGTTATTGTAAGAAGAGGAGATTGGAGGATGCTTTTTATCTATACAAGATCATGTATGTCAGAGGTGTGATGCCTAATTTGATCACATATACAACCTTGATGAATGGTCTTTGTGAAGAAGGGAAGGTCAAGGAGGCTCATCAGCTTTTTCATCAGATGGTTCACAGAGGTATAGCTCCAGATATTGTGTCATATAATACTCTTGTGTGTGGCTATTGCAGACATGGTGAGATGCAAATGTGTAGATCAATATTGTATGAAATGATAGGAAATAGGATTTGTCCTGACAGCATCACTTGTCGGGTTATAGTTGATGGATATGCCAGGGATGGAAAACTTCTTTCAGCCTTGAATACTGTTGAGGAGCTTAAGAGATTTAGAATTAAGATTCCTGAAGAAGTATATGATTATCTTGTAGTTGCACTGTGTAAGGAAGGTAAGCCATTTGCTGCTAGAAGTTTTCTGCATAGGATATCTGAGGATGGTTATACACCTAAAATGAACACATACAATAAACTGGTTGAGTCTCTATGTGAATTCAATAATGAGGAAGAAGCATTAATTTTGAAATCTGATATGGAAAATAAGAGCATGAAAGTGAATGCTGCTGCCTATAGAGCTGTTATAATCTGTTTGTGTAGAGTAAAGAGGACTGTGGAAGCTGAAGCTTTGTTGGAGGAAATTATTGGTTCAGATATGTTACCTGATGTAGAAATAAGCAGGGCATTAATAAAAGGGTATTGTGAGGAAAATAAGGTTGATAAAGCTGTGTCCTTGTTGAAACTCTTTGCCAAGGAGTTTCAAGTTTATGATACTGAAAGCTACAATGCAGTTGTTAAAGTGTTTTGTGATGTTGGGAATGTGACAGAGTTGATGGAGGTTGAGGATAAGCTGCTGAAAGTGGGGTATGTTCCTAACAAGTTAACATGCAGGCATGTGATCCATGGATTGCAGAAAGCTATGGAGCTAGATGATGAGATTTTGAACCATAGTTTGTCTCAGGACAATTTTGAAACATAATTTGAGTTCTTTCCATCTATGTAAATTATCATGTTTGAGCTTCATTTTTGTAAGTCTGTTCATATTAATTTTATTCACTTATATTATAAAAATGGTTCTTTATCACATAAGAGTTTGAAACCATAGCAAATGGAAATTTCAATTTACAATTCTTGTATATGCAAGGGATTACCTCTAGCTTTGAAAACAATTAGATGTCTTTTACACAAAAAAGACATTCATTTCCATTAAAAGAAGTTTTATGGAGTTCAATCAAGACTGAGTTTTCAGAAAAAATAGTAACAGAAATAGCTTGAATATTGTTCAGAATATGAGTGTTAAGCTGCCAAACCCTCATGAAGTTCTTTGGTGACAACCAAACTGCTGTGCATAATTAACCTAAACTGAGACAATTTCAGTAATATTTTTAAAACAGGGTCTAATGTGTAAGGCCATGCATCCATCCAATTTAGTGTTCACCCACACAACCTTGTAATGGTCCAATTTTAGTTTCCTTAATATTCTGATCTTGAGACTCAAATTCATATTTTCAACTTTTTCCTGCTGAGACTGATCTCATAGTTTTCTGTTTGTATTCAAGAGTACTAAGATTCAATATCTTGAAAAAAGAGAAGCAAATAAATGTAACACTACTGCCCATTAGAAAAACAACTTTATACTCAATTGGTTCAGTAGTGTGAGTTATTGAAAACCTTCTGCTACTTGTGTTCAATTCCTACCATTAGAAAGAAAATCACATTTAGCCCTCAGTAAGATAAAACACAACTTGAGATATTTTATAAATTATTTGATTCATACACTGCTAGTTAGTTCATTTAATGCATGAGTTCAACTAAATAATATAAATACCTGGGATTAGAAATATCTTAATTTTAATTACTAATTTAAAGCATCTTTTATACGATACTTTGGCAATATGATTGTAGTGTTTCTCATATAATTAACAAATATTTCAACATTGAAATTCAGCCTTTTCTTTTATAGATATAAAGTGAGTTTGGTTCTGGTGACATGCCTTCTGCTTTTGGACTTACTCAGTTGTGAAATAGTGATCGATGGTTGTGACTTGAATATTCAGAAAGTGGATGTGGACACTAAAAATTGTGAAGTGCATGAAGTTCTAGCATGTGGCGTTTGTTCTCTAAAGATTACTCTGTAGTTGGAAGGTATGGTTCCATCCATCACCATCCTGTAGCTTGGTATTCCACAAAATTGATTTTTCTTGTCCACACTCATCCATCTTTCTTCTTGATCCATGCTTGGTGCGTTAAATTAATAAAGTTTCTGACAAAGAAAACAAACTTAATAGAATGCAGTTATTCACACCAGTTCAGTTTTCATGTTCTTGATTATTTTTGAATGAAAATACAGGTTCATGATATATTGAAAAGGCTGTCCATGATAAAATGAAGCTAGGGGTATTGACTGGAGACAAGATGAAAGGAAATCACTGAGAACATTGGGTACATTAAGAATGGCTTCTTCTGAATTCTGTTTCTAAGGAACTTGTATTGAATATAAACTAGTTTTATTTTCCTTTTCCTTTTACAGCTATGCTTTTGGTTTACTTTTAGATAAGACATTAAACAAATAGTGATCACTCTTCATTCTTGAGATATTATGTTGGCATGGGTGGTGTACGAGGAATTCACGTCTAAATATTCACTTGATTATACCTATGTGGTCTATGCTTTTACCTGCCTTTAAAAAGATTAACATTCTCTGAATTCATAACAAATGAAGAAATTGAGGATTTTAATTCTAGCTAAGGAAGTATTTTGAAGAGCTTATTGGAAGTGTATTTGAGCTTATGACTCGTATAATCTCTATTATTTCAATAAACACTCCTTTTAGCTTATTCCTTTAAGTTTAATGATCAAATTTAGAGAACAAACTCTAATTGATAATAACTTAAAGTTGTTTTCATGAACACATACTTAAACTACCTTTTTCACACTCGTGTATTTTTTTCTGTGTAATGGAAAAGGACTAGGTGGATTATGTTAAATTATAGAGAAATTGAATTATAGATAATCAACCAAGCTGTGAAACCCCTACATATGCAGCATTGAATTTATTATGCAGACACTGTTTAGGACACTGAAAATTGTGAAGTGCAGAAGTTATTGGTAAAGTAATCAGTACAGAATATAACCCTTAGAAGTGGCTGTTGTACTCCATCTTTTTTTTCATCAACTTTTTTTCTTTTATTTTCTTCTTTTCTTTGATAAAACCTTTCTCTGGAATAAAATTTTAAAGATTCTCAACAGCAAAGAGGTCCATAATATGCTTATCCTATCTCCAATCCAATGCACTCCTTGTTAAAAATATTTTCTTCTTTTGATGAAAGAAACATGTTTGCAATCATTTTACCTTCTTTTGATTAACTTTAACATTAAGGCTTCGGCATTTCCCAGCATGCAGGACTGAAAATTTATTATGCTAATGTATAGATGATGTGTTGACTTATCTTTTGTTAGGTTTCGATTTTAAATTAATGATTTAATTGGAAGATAAGAAGCTTTACTACTAATCAATCATTCATACTATCTTTTTTTACAGTATCATTTTCTATATCTGGAGGGAGTAGAAGAGACCTCTTTAGAGATCTTACTCTTAACCTCATTGGCATGATGTTTCTCCTCTGCATCTTTGTTTGTAGTACCTTTTTCTTCCTGCCCTTACAAGCCAATGGATGTATATGTATCATAAACTAATAACTAATTAGGTTGGAATGACTAACTGTATAAAGATAACCTTGGCAACACTTATACGAAATGAAGTCCGTATAAATTTAACCAAATTCACTACTTGCTTACTCTTAACACATCTGAGTGTGAGTAAATCTCTGTTTTTTGAGTTTGGTTCTCTTGAATGTTTATTACATATAAGATTAGAACCTTTAATTTCTGCTATCAGGCTTTGATGGGATGTTGGGAAAAGTTCCATATTGCTTGTCTCAAGTCTTAATGTGAAATGCTTTTAAGCTGACATCTAACATGGTACAAGATTCTATAGCTCATTTGTGTTTAGTTACAACAAACTGAGACAATTTGAGCTTTGAAATTTTCTTAAAACAGGATCCAATGAGCAAGGCCATACATACATCCATCCAAGTAACAACAACCAGAACCGTTTGTAAGCTTTTTAAAGTGCAACCAATTTGTTTCAGCAAAAAGTTTAAAACGAAGAAAAACCAAGAGAACCTGCAACTTAGACGATATGAGATAAAGTCACGTAAAACGCAAATATGCAACAACAAAAGCATCAAGAAAAGCTAAGTAATACCGAGATCCATTAAACGAATTGTATAGAAAAGGATCCCATATATAAAAAAAAACAAGTTCAAAGGGACAAGAGTAAACAATTTCAGAATCATGAAAAGGAAGTTGATGATGTTTAAAAACACAATAATTTTCAGAAAAAACAGAGAACGAGTACATGGAATTGCACAATCTCATTATTCTAGCCACACTGTTATAGATAGCATGACCAAGGCGAGTATGCATAGCTACAACTTCTGAAAATACCCTAAAATCACGAAACTATATAATTAATTACTAAAAACAAAACCTTGTTTGCATATATAGTATTTTAATCACACTATTACACATTGAAAACGCCACAACATTATTCAAATAATGTTAAAAGATCACTACTCATCCATCTTCCTAAAATAGCTAACTACTCATTTCATCATTATACCATTCCTGCACTTAATCCATTTCAAATCACAAACTTCCATTCACTCCATTTCCAACTCCTACCATGACAGCAGAACTTGTTGGTGGTGCTCTTCAGTTGAAGATGCACTACAAGGGTCTGTGTCACCTCTCCACTCTCACACTCTTTTATTTCCCTTTGTCTGCAACTTCAACACCTCCTAATTCTGCACAATATCTCTCTACGTTTTCTATTACAATCTTCTTTGTTTCAAACACTAATCCTATAATTTTCAATTACTATTTTTCCACACTTTCTTTTACACCATCCCCTTTTATATCTGGAGGTAGTACAACACACTCATAAGTCTCCACTTAATATACTACTTTTACAAATAGAAAGAAAGAAAATAGAACAAAACTATTAAACTAAAAATTATATATCTTCCTATTCATTCATAAGTCTCATATTTATAGACTTTTTTAGCTTGAGCACTAGATATGAGTTACAGAGGCTGAAGAGCTGTGCCAAGATTGTTGGAGAAAGTGCAACGTTAACTGAATCTATGTGGATTCTCAGTGTGCTGCAAGTGGTTTAAGACTGAATGGTTGTGTTCTCAGAAAGACTCAGCATTGATTGGATCCAGATTTCACAACAGACACATTCAAACATCTAACTGTTCAAACATTATTCCAATAAAACCTCATTAAGTATCTATTCTCAAACAATTCTGATTATTCCAATAAAAAATCCTTTCTCTACTATTTTATTTCACATCCTTCTAATCTCTCTTCCCATTAAAAAATAAAACTAAATTATATTTTACTATTTTATTACCTCTCCTATAGAGTCTATATATTCTCTTGCAAGAGAAAAACTCTTGCTCTGCACTAAAAGTTTAAGGACTCTGAACAGCAACAACAAACTTACAAAAGTGTAAAGTTTCTTGTTTACCAAGTATTGTCTTGTATAGTTGGAGATAAAAAGTCAATTAGGAGCTAACTCCTTCCTACAAATCTTCTATGTTCAAAGAGTGGATTTAGAGTTTCATTAATTTTTTATTCATACACTTTATATGTAGCATAACTTTCTAAATATGTAAACCAAGTACAAAATTTCTATCATGAGATTCAAATATTAACATTATTTTACAACATACCTGTGTGTGTCAGTGAAGTTCATGATATTAATGTCAACTACAAGACTATAATAATAGTTCAATATTAGTATTATGGTCTTTCTAAGATTAAGAGGGTTTGATTTTCAAACTGGTGTATACTAAATACATATCGGAAGAAAGAAAGTTTAGTATTTTGGTTTGATGAGATAGGACCTTGCTTGTGTTGATTTTATAATTAAGATGAAAAGAAGTCTAAGAAGTATGAATAAAAAACTCAACAATATAATGAACACTTAAATAAGAGTGACAAACAAAAAGCTAATGTACATAAACATGCATTAATCCAAATTGAATCAGTTACTAATTTTCTCCACTTTAACCATCTGCAAAGATTGAACTAATTAGATAACTGACTCTTAAAACAGAGAATAAGAATTTCTACAAAGAAAGGACATGGTTGCAACTACAAGAAAGCATGTTATTCAAAAGGACTTAAAGTTGATGATGCTTAAAGAGATAATTGTTTTCTGTCTTCACTGTAGTATAACTGCAGGGTCTGATGCTATAAAATTCTATAACTTGTCATATATAAATCAAAATATCATGAAAATCACCAATACCTCTTATTTAAATGGATTGCTTAACAATCTCAGGAAGTAAGATGAAATTCAATTAGCCAGCTTAATCTTGATCTACTGAACAAGTACATTAAAATAATTCTTAGGAAGAGCTTTTGTAAGATTGTGACTTCAACTCTCCAAATTTTATACACTCATATAATGTCTTTACATCAGGCACCATCTCATAAAAACAACATTGAAAATATTTGCTTAATAATTTTTTAGGAAATCTTTAAGTTTTTTAAAAATATCTCTTACATAAATATAAAAATATATTCATTTATTATATAGAGTATATGAATAAATAAATCAAACTCCTCCATATCATATATCTTTTATGTTTTTAAGGTATATTAAGTGATAAATAAAGAGACAAAGAAACAAAATTAAGTGAATAAGGAAAGGATGCGAATTAGTACATCAACTAAATTTGCATGAATATAATATAAAAAATATTATTTGGAATCAGATATTATCCAAACAGTTAAAATATTGGTTTGGAACTACTGTCAGATTTCACTGATGATTTGTTTCATCTTATTATCAGACATCCATTCATGGATTACAGTTGTCAACACTTTTCTTATCAGAAACAGTTAACAATTATTGCTTCACTGGGGCCCACAACCCTCTTCCCATTCGTTCATTCATCACATCCAACAGCTCACATTTTATATTGGTTGAGTTCCCATTAAACAAAAACATGTTCTTTTTAAAGTCAAGTCATCCTTTCTAACTACTCTTCTTATCACTTTGCCATTCATTCCTGCATTCAATCCATTTCACTTCATTTCCAACTCCTACTATGGCAGCAGCACTTGTTGGTGGTGCTCTTCTTTCCGCCTTTCTTCAGGTTGCATTCGACAGGCTCGCTTCTCCTCAACTTCTAGACTTCTTTCGTAGAAGAAAACTTGATGAGAAACTGCTCGCCAATTTGAACATCATGCTGCATTCCATAAATGCTCTCGCTGATGATGCTGAACTAAAGCAGCTCACAGATCCACACGTCAAAGCATGGCTTGTTGCTGTCAAAGAGGCTGTCTTTGATGCAGAGGATCTGTTGGGTGAAATAGACCATAAGCTCACCAGATGCCAAGTCGAAGCTCAATCCCAACCTCAAACTTGTACTTACAAGGTATCAAATTTCTTCAACTCTACTTTCAGTTCATTTAACAAGAAAATTGAATCAGGGATGAAAGAAGTCCTGCGGAGACTAGAATATCTTGCAAACCAAAAGGATGCTCTTGGTTTGAAAAAGGGTACTTATTCTGATGATAATGATAGATCAGGCAGCAGAGTGTCACAGAAATTGCCATCATCTTCTTTGGTGGTTGAAAGTGTTATTTACGGTAGAGATGCTGACAAAGATATAATCATTAATTGGCTCACATCTGAAATCGACAATCCTAACCACCCATCAATATTTTCCATTGTGGGCATGGGTGGGTTGGGTAAGACCACACTCGCCCAGCATGTGTACAATGATCCAAAGATCGAAGATGTAAAATTTGATATCAAAGCCTGGGTTTGTGTTTCTGATCATTTTCATGTTTTGACCGTGACAAGAACAATTCTTGAGGCAATCACTGATAAAACAGATGATAGTGGGAACCTAGAAATGGTTCACAAAAAACTGAAAGAAAAATTGTCAGGAAAGAAATTTCTTCTTGTTTTGGATGATGTTTGGAACGAAAGACCAGCAGAATGGGAAGCTGTGCAAACTCCTCTTAGCTATGGGGCTCCAGGAAGTAGAATTCTTGTCACAACTCGCAGTGAGAAAGTTGCTTCTAGCATGAGGTCTGAAGTGCATCTTCTAAAGCAATTAGGAGAGGACGAATGCAGGAAAGTTTTTGAAAATCATGCATTAAAAGATGGTGATATTGAATTGAATGATGAGTTCATGAAGGTTGGTAGAAGAATAGTTGAGAAGTGCAAGGGATTACCTCTAGCTCTGAAAACAATTGGATGTCTTTTGAGCATAAATTCATCCATTTCAGATTGGAAGAACATATTGGAAAGTGACATATGGGAGTTACCAAAAGAACACAGTGAAATTATTCCAGCGTTATTTTTGAGCTATCACCATCTTCCTTCTCATCTTAAAAGGTGCTTTGCTTATTGTGCCTTATTCCCCAAAGATTATGAGTTTGTGAAGGAGGAGTTAATTTTTTTGTGGATGGCCCAAAATTTTCTACTGAGTACACAACATATTAGACATCCAGAACAAATTGGGGAAGAGTACTTCAATGATCTACTGTCAAGGTGTTTTTTTAACAAATCAAGCGTCGTAGGGCGTTTCGTCATGCATGACCTTCTGAATGATTTGGCAAAATATGTATATGCGGATTTCTGTTTCAGGTTGAAATTTGATAATGACCAATATATACAGAAAACAACCCGTCATTTTTCATTTGAATTCTGTGACGTCAAAAGTTTTGATGGTTTTGAGAGTTTAACTGATGCTAAAAAACTTCGTTCATTTTTTTCTATCTCACAATATGGGAGATCTCCATGGGATTTCAAGATTTCGATACATGATTTGTTTTCCAATATTAAGTTTATACGCGTGTTATCTTTCCGTGGTTTGTTAGACCTTAGAGAGGTCCCAGATTCTGTAGGTGATCTTAAACATCTCCAATCGTTAGATCTTTCGTTTACAGGGATACAAAAGCTACCTGACTCGATATGTTTGCTCTATAACTTACTAATACTGAAGTTGAGCTTTTGTTCAATGTTGGAGGAGTTTCCCTTAAATTTGCATAAGCTTACCAAATTGCGTTGCCTGGAATTTGAAGGTACAGACGTGAGAAAGATGCCAATGCATTTTGGAGAATTGAAGAATCTTCAAGTGTTGGATACGTTTATCGTCGATAGAAATAGTGAGGTCAGTACTAAACAACTGGGCGGGTTGGGAGGACTCAATCTTCATGGAAGGCTATCAATCAATGACGTGCAGAATATTGGGAATCCTTTGGATGCATTAAAAGCAAATTTGAAAGATAAACGCCTTGTGGAGCTAGAATTAAAATGGAAGTCGAACCACATGCCTGATGATTCAAAGAAAGAAAAGGAAGTACTTAAGAATCTACAACCTTCGAATCACTTGGAGAAATTGTCAATCTGGAACTACAATGGTACAGAATTCCCAAGTTGGGAATTCAATAATTCGTTATCAAATCTGGTGTTGTTAAAGTTGGAGGACTGTAAATACTGCCTATGTTTGCCTCCCCTTGGACTTTTGTCATCACTGAAGACCCTTGAGATTACAGGGTTTGATGGAATAGTGAGCGTTGGTGATGAATTTTATGGGAGCAACTCTTCGTTTGCATCCTTGGAGAGTCTGTCATTCTACGATATGAAGGAATGGGAAGAATGGGAGTGTAAAACTATTTCTTTTCCACGTCTTCAACAGCTTGATGTGTTTAACTGTCCGAAACTGAAAGGTACGAAAGTAGTTGTTAGTGATGAGCTCAGAATTAGCGGAAACAGTATGGACACATCGCATACTGATGGAGGCACTGACTCTCTTACAATCTTTCGACTAGATTTCTTTCCAAAGCTCCGTTCTCTTGAACTGATAGACTGCCAAAACCTAAGAAGAATTTCACAGGAGTACGCTCATAATCATCTCATGAATCTACGTATTTATGCTTGCGATCAATTTAAATCATTCCTGTTTCCCAAACCCATGCAAATCCTGTTTCCGTCTCTTATCAAGATGCATATAGTTACTTGTCCAGAAGTTGAGTTGTTCCCAGATGGAGGTTTGCCATTAAATATAAAAGAAATGTCTCTTTCATGTTTAAAACTTATCGCCTCCTTGAGAGACAACTTGGATCCCAACACATGTCTTCAAACCTTGAATATTCAGCACTTGGACGTTTTGTGTTTTCCCGATGAAGTTTTGCTGCCACGCTCTCTCACCTTTCTAGATATCTATGATTGCCGAAATCTTAAAAAGATGCACTACAAGGGTCTCTGCCACCTCTCCTCTCTCAGGCTTCAAGGTTGTCCCAGCCTTGAATGCTTACCAGCGGAGGGTCTCCCCAAATCCATCTCTTCTCTTGAAATCTTGGATTGTCCATTGCTGAAGGAGCGTTGTCGGAATCCAGATGGCGAAGACTGGGGAAAGATTGCTCACATCCAAGAACTGTATATTTGAATTTGTCTGGCACTTCAACAGGTTAGAATTCTCCACAATATCTTGGATTGTCCATTGCTGAAGGAGCGTTGTCGGAATCCAGATGGCGAAGACTGGGGAAAGATTGCTCACATCCAAGAACTGGATGTTCGATCATAATTTGTCTGGCACTTCAACAGGTTCTAATTCTCCACAATATCTTTGTACCTTTTGGATTACAATTTTCTTAGTTGCAAACGGTAACCCTATAATTGCCATTTTCCAAAAAAGAGCAGCACATGTTATACTTCTTAAACTCATGATATTTATTAAAGGAGGATGGCTCAACTACGTTTTTCATCAATCAATTACTTTTATTTTACTCTTATTTTCGTGCAAAATTATTTCAATTCTTCTGTTGAAATTAAATTCCAACCAAATGTGTTCTGAAAGTAGGAATTAGAATATACATTATCATGATTAGAAAAAAAATTTAATTTTAAATTTAATTTAATTTAATAAAATTTATTTATAACTTTTTTTGTATTCGCTTATAAACATCTTTATTTTTTTTATTTTTTTGGTGAATGTGAAATTTTCAACTCAGACATGAAATTAAATATTTATGAAAACATGTTTTTCCCCATATCATAATTTTATTCAGGGCATTTTCGTCGTTTTATACTGAAATCAGATGCAAGTTGAAATTTGATACAGTAAGTAATTTAATTGCTTTTATTTTACATCATGTGTTTGTTCCAAAACTTTTGGGCCCTTTTTGCTTTCAGCCCACTTAAATTTCTTTTCACCATCAGTTTAAAAAAAATTCTTGATCCATTCGGTTAGCAAAATAATATTAATATTAATATTAATTTTAACAATTATAATGTTACTATCATTAATAATAATAATAATAATAATAATATTATTATTATAAATGTTTTATTTTCTATTTATAAAAGCTTTCAATGTTAGGATATTATTATAAATATTAATAATAATAATAATAATAATATCTATAACAATAACAAGTGTTAATAATAATAATAAAATTAATCAAAAGTAATAATAATATTATTAATAGAATAAACAGCTTGTGAAATTAGAATTAAAAAGGAAGTGAGACCACATTCCTGATATCCAAGAAAAGAAAAGGAAGTACTTCATAATCTACCCTTCAAATACATCTCTGTATATGCATTTCATTTCCTCTCTAAGATAATTGTCTCACTTTTTTTTCTAACTGAGTATTTTCCAATTATTGTTGCTATTCATTTAAAATGAATTCAATCCATGCATCTTAATGTCAAGCATCACTAAGGTATTTCAAAGGTTGTAATGACACCTACTTGTAAGAAAACTATCTTCATAAGCACAAAATTATGATAAAGAAACATATATGTATTTAATCTTTTTCTTAATTTTCTTATATTTTTCTAACGACCTTGTACACTCTTTTTAATCTTCTTTTTTTCTAATGAATGTTTCTCAATTTGTTTCTAGTGTAGTTCACAAGTTTCATTTTCTGCATCCTTTTGAAAAAGAAAAAAAATCACTTACAAAGAAAATAAATCCTACTTTTATCAATGAATAGATATTACATTTTGCTTATACATCTACCCTAACCTCTTTTAGGAAAATTTTAGTCAGCATCCTTTCTTTTTTAAAATATTGCATTATATAATACCTAAAATCTACAATATTTTTGATTTAACATACCGCGAATCCTCTTGAAAGAGAGGGGTGCCTTCAGGAACGCGGACAATTTAATAAATGCTCTAATGAGGATAGACAAATTGTGACATCTGACATCTATTCATTACTTGCGTGTGATTGACATTTGACATCTATTCATTACCTCGAGGAGGAATGCTGGGAAATATTCTTAAGAAGCTCAATGTAATATGAATTCAAAATAAAATTGTAGAAACTAGGAGAGCCTTGGAGTGCAAGAAATTTCTAAAAAAATTTCCCAAAACAGAGTAGAAATTATGTGTAAGAATTCCAAATGAAACAGTTTTACATAGAAACGAACCTTCCTTTCGGCCAGGCAATGATGAATAAAATTGTAGAAACTAGGAGAGCCTTGGAGTGCAAGAAATTTCTAAAATTTTTTCCCGAAATAGAGTAGAAATTATGTGTAAGAATTCCAAATGAAACAGTATTACACAGAAACGAACCTTCCTTTTGGCCAGGCAATGATGAATAAAAAATTTATTACAAATCTTGTGAGACAAAATCAAGGCTCCAATCTTAGCCACCACTCAGTACAAACAATAAGGAACTTCTGGTAAAATTTCAGATCAAAACACACAAGGAATTAGGCAAATAAGTCTCAAACTGAGAGCAAACAAAAAACTCGAAAACTTGTTCTTCTGAAAACAAAACGTCCTGACTTTTCTTCCTTATATCTTATTTTGTGTGTTTTTTTTGGACGTGCCTCCTTACTGGATAGATAACAACATATGAAAGTACTTGTGTAACTTTTTACGAAATTTATCATCGTAATATGAACTCAGAATAAAATTGTAGAAACTATGGCAAAATTTCACAAATATGGAAAGAGGATAGCCTTGAAGTTCAAGAAATTTTTGAAATTTTTTCCTGAACCAGTTTCTTCTTGAAATTCTGTGTTAGAATCCAAATAAATTTGGGACTAAACACGACAAATTTCAGCCCAAACGGATGAGAATTCAGTTAAAAAAAAATGAAACAGTTTCACACAAAAAAAACGAACCTTCTTTTCTGCCCTGAAAATGATGAATAAAAAATTTATTGCAAATCTTGTGAGACAAAATTGAGGCTCCAATCTCAGCCACTACTCAGTACAAACAATAAGGAACGCCTGATAAAAATTTCATATCAAAACACACAAGGAATTAGGCGAATAAGTCCTAGACTGAGAGCAAACAGGAAAATCGAAAACTCTTTTTTCCGTAAACAAAATGTCCTGACTTTTCTTCCTTATATCTTATTTTGTGTTTTTTTTGGACGTGCCTCCTTACTGGATAGAAAACAACATATGAAAGTACTTGTGTAATTTTTTTTTGAATTTATCAACGTAATATGAACTTAGAATAAAATTGCATCAACTAGGGCAAAAATTTACAAATCTGGAAAGAAGATAGCTTTGGAGTGCAAGAAATTTCTGAAATGTTTTCCCAAAATAGTGTCTCGTTGATATGTAGTGTAAGAATCGCAACAGAATTTAGGAACCAAAAATGACAAATTTCGGCTCAAATGGATGAGAATTCAATTAGAAAAAAAATTAAATAGTTTCACACAGAAACGAACATTCCTTCGGCGTTGAGAATGATGAATAAAAAATTTATTACAAATCTTGTGGGACGAAATTGAGTCTCCAATCTCAGCCACAACTCAGTACAAACAATAAGGAACATCTGGTAAAAATTTTGATTTCTGGAGCGTTTGTTGTTGGTACATGGCCATTAGTGTTATCGGCGTATATCAATGATGGTAAAACCATGCATTCATCTATTTCTCTCAGTCTTAAAAGATTAAAAACAAGAAGTTTTAGTTGCTTCTTACATAGAAGTCTTTTAACATAAGAAAGTGACAGCTGTATATTATTAATTATTTTTTCATTTTTTCTCAATTTGTTTACCCTCTCCATGAGTTGATTGGTTTAGTCCAGATGAAAAAGATCTTATAATTTTCTGTTTGCTGCGTAAGAGTATTACATGTGTTTGGGAATGCATTAAACCATATCATACTTGCTTAGATAAAAAATAGGCAACTTTCTCCATACAAAAAATTGTTGCTGATAACTTGTTGAATTGTTTTTATGCAGATATGCTATTTTTTCTATAAAAACATTGCATTTGGATTTACCCTTCTTTGGTTTCAAGCATATGCTTCTTTCTCTGGTGAAGCTGCTTACAATGATTGGTACATGTCATTTTACAATGTCTTCTCACTTCACTTCCAGTAATCGCTCTACGTGTTTTTCATCAGGATGTTTCTGCCAAACTTTGCCTAAAGGTACTATGTTGTCATATTTTTTAAAATTGCTTCTCTATATATTAAAGAATATTTAAGAATCAGCAGATAGACATATACAATTCTTCTTCTTAGAAGACGAGTACTTTATGCACTATTTTCTCTATAGGAATTTTTTTTTAGTTAACAAAAAATAAATTAAATAAAATAAAACATTTTAAGGATGTTTCAATCTTTATAAAAAAAAAAAAGACACAACTAGACTATCATGCGTTGGTGTAATAAACCACCTAGCACTAAAACAAGCTGGCTTGCTTTTTAAGAAACAAGTCTCTGAGAAAAGTAATAAAGTGCTGATTACAACATCAACATGATAACTGCATAATAGGCCTTCGACCAGCTGTGTGTAGCATCCAGTTTTATCCATATTTGCATTGCCATCATGCTGCTGCCCAGAGCCTAACATCTATTGCTGAAACACCAGTCCCTTCATTCCTCCATAGGATACGGCCTTATCCTCCTCTTTCATAGTCACCCCTGTTTCTTTCGCCTGCGGCATACCTTCTTGCCCTGGAAAATAAAACTACCTTCCTAGCCTTTCATCTAAGACATAGATCCATAAAAAGAAAAACTATACTGTGATGCATAACCTGACTGTACAGACACAAAGCAGCACCTACAAACACCTGCGCTACCACATCCTACTCCCTGCTGTTTTTTACCCTTCCTTTCACTTTTGCTCGTCAAAGAACAACTTTTTATGCATATATAAGGATTCAGACACCAATCCAAAAAATGAGAAGTTAAAGGACAACTTTCTATTTCTTGATCCTTATGTTGTGTCCTAACATTTAACTAGGTTTTGAGTTGTGCCATATGAAATATTTCTTCTGCATCAACTTTACCTTGTTTAAAAACAATCTTATTCCTTTGGTCCAGATACTCCACACTATTGTCGTCCATACTCCTTTTCACACAAGATTTTGTCTGGCATTAACATGTACCAAGGAGAAGTTCTCAAAGTGACTTTTTAAATCCTTATGTTGGACAAAAAGAATACCAATCCATCTAAAACAGTTGCTCCAAACGAAGCAACAAACTTACACTCCTAGAACAAGTGTTGAGATGATTTTTCCTTTTCGAGACAGAAAGCACTAGAAAGTGAGTTAACCATAACCCTCCTCTCTGGCTAGGTTCACTCTCGTAGGTAATCTATTCAGCAAAGCCCACCAGATTGTTGATAGGATATTCGGTAAAACTTTAGACATCCAAAGATTTTTGAAGATTAACTGCCAAGGTTACTTTTTTGAGACACAATCGTATGCTTTTTTAACTGAGAAATCGTATGATTTGTGTCCTTTCCACACCTATTAAGCGTAACACTAGACAAAGAGGTCAACATTTCTTCCTGTAATGCATTTTCCCATTCAAATCCATTGCGTCTCCAACTTATCTTCCAATGCCATACCGAATCTACCCATTCTCCAACCTCACCCACCTTCAGTCCTTTGCCTAATGACATAGAATATAACCTGGGATATACCAATTTTAGATTATTATTGTTGAACCAGTAGTCTTCCCAACATCTAGCTTTATCCCCAGCTCCAATTTTTCATCCAATTGCTTGGCAACAATAATGTGTCGCTGATCTTGAACCTTTTGATTACTGTACACATCCATCCATCCACACATCCTAAACCCTAAACCCACACAAACCCTTCTTCACTTCAACTAATCGCTCTAGACATCTTCTATCAAGTTGTTTCTGCAAAACTTTGTCTGAAGGTACAAAATTTTATTAATTATTAAAATTGCTTCTGTCTGAATTAAAGAATATTTCCTCTATATAAAATGTTAACTTCAGAAGCAATTTAGAAACATGAATGGAAACTGCAGTGGACATAAGGGACATTCTGTATCTAAGGAACTTGTAATTGGAATTTAAAAGGCATGTGTTTAAGATTGTATAGCTCAGCAGGCATGTGTTAATTACAATAAACTGATGAGCCTTGAAATTTTCTTTAGCCAGACCTCCTTGTGTCCAACATTTTCCATGTGATGGCAGAGACATGTGCTTTATCAACTACATCACTCACTCAGCATACTCAATTCAAGCTGTAGCTACTCCAACCCCATTGCAGAATCTCCTTTAATCAATATGGCTGAACACATTTGTTATCTAAATATGCAGCTTGCTAAGAAAGCAATTAACATTATGAAGCTTTAGCACTGCAATTTAGTGGGAAAAATCTAAACATGAAGCTCTATAAAATTTGTATGCTGATGTATTTATGACGGATACATTCATTCTTTCTTGATTTTTAAGTTAATGATTTAAGTGAAACAATGTGCTTATGCTTTTGTTTCTACCTTATTTCTTCCGCAGCTCTTCCAAAGTTGGTTTGTAGCAGTGTACCATGATATTATACAGAGGAAATAAGTATGAAATTGGGTTGTGATGAGGAGTTCCTATACAGTTCCCGAGCAAACTCCAACATCTGAGAGGCAAATTGAAAGAATGGAGTTTTGAAATGCAAATACTTGAAACATTAATTCTTAGAACATTGTAGATTGGAAAGTGGATTTCTGAACCAAACTGTTTTGTTGAACCTCTTAGTGGGTCTATTTGATTCTAAACTTGTCTTTGAAGGAATAAAATAGAACCCACTTTTCTTATTTGTATGTTACTGTTTCAATTATATTTTACTACTTTATTACCTCTCCTCTACAATCTGGAGATCCTCCTGCAACAGAGAAACTCTTGTTGTGCACTAAATCTGGAAATACCTAATTTGTTATTACAAACCCTGTATTGTAGTATTCCTAGCTTGACAGCAGCACTTTTTCTGCTTTCCTGCAGGTTCTATTGGCTAGCTTCTCCTAAATTTCTAAACTACTTTCGCACAAGAAACTTCCATGTAGCACTGCTCAACAAATTCAACATCAAAATCTTGCTTTCCATCAATGCTCTCACTGATCATGCAGAGCAAAAGCAGTTCAATTTTTTCAATTTATCACCACAATTATTTCCTTCACTAAAAAATATGAAAATTTTTGAAATCCATGCGAACACATTATAGCTACATAAATCTTAATATTAGGAATAACATTAAAAATTTTAAACATGTTAATATTAATAATATTAATAATATTATTATTTTTATAATAATATTAATATTAATATTATTAAAACAAAATAATATTAATATTAATTTTAACAATTATAATGTTACTATCATTAATAATAATACTTTTTTTTTTATAAAAGCTTTCAATGTTAGAATATTATTATAAATATTATTAATAATAACAATATTATTCATAACAATAACAAGTGTTAATAATAATAATAAAATTAATAAAAAGTAATAATAATATTATTAATAGAATAAACAGCTTGTGAAATTAGAATTAAAAAGGAAGTGAGACCACATCTCCAAGGAAAGAAGTACTTCATAATCTGCAACCCTTCAAATACATCTCTCGTATGCATTTCATTTTCTCACTTTTTTTCTAACTGAGTATTTTCCAATTATTGTTGCTATTCACTTAAAATGAATTCAATCCATGCATCTTAATGTCAAGCATCACTAAGGTATTTCAAAGGTTGTAATGCATATATGTATTTCATCTTTTTCTTAATTTTCTTATATTTTCTAACGACCTTGTACACTTTTTTTAATCTTCTTTTTTTCTAATGAATGTTTCTCAATTTGTTTCTAGTGTAGTTCAAAAGTTTCATTTTATGCATGCTTTTGAAAAAAAAAAAATCACTTACAAAGAAAATAAATCCTACTTTTATCAATGAATAGATATTACATTTTGCTTTTACATCTGCCTAACCTCTTTTAGGATAATTTAGTCAGAAACCTTTCTTTTTAAATTTTTTACATTATATAATACCTAAAATCTACAATATTTTTACCAGGATTTAACATGCCAGAAATTCTCTTAAAAGAGAGGGACGCCTTCAGGAACGCAAACACACGAAAAATTTAATAAATGCTCTTATGAGAATAGACAAATTGTGACATCTGACATCTATTCATTATTTGGGTGTGATTGACATTTAACATCTATTCATCACCTCCTGAGAAATATTCTTAACAAGGTCAATGTAATATGAACTCAGAATAAAATTGCAGAAACTATGACAAAATTTCACAAATTTAGAAAGAGGATATAGCCTTGGAGTGCAAAAAAATTTTGAAATTTTTTCCCGAAACAGTTTCTCGTTGAAATTTTGTGTAAGAATCCCAACAGAATTCAAGACCAAACATGAAAAATTTCAGCTCAAACGGATGAGAATTCAGTTAGAAAAAAAAAGAAACAATTTCACACAAAAACGAACATTCCTTTCAGTCCTAGCAATGATGAATAACAAATATATTGCAAAAGTTGTGGGACGAAATTGAGGCTCCAATCTCAACCACAATTCAGTACAAACAATAAGGAATGTCTGGTAAAAATTTCATATCAAAACACACAAGGAATTAGACGAATAAGTCCCAGACCGAGAGCAAACAAAAAACTCGAAAACTTGTTTTTCCAGAAACAAAACGTCTTGGTTTTTCTTCCTTATATCTTATTTTGTGTTTCTCTTTTGGACATGCCTCCTTACTGGAGAGAAAACAACACATGAAAGTACTTGTGTAACTTTTTTTGGAATTTATCAACGTAATATGAACTTATAATAAAATTGTAGAAACTATGACAAAATTTGAGAAATTAGGATAGAGGATAGCCTTGGAGTGTAATAAATTTATGAATTTTTTTTCCAAAACATGTTTCTCGTTGAAATTCTGTGTAAGAATGCCAACAAAATTCGAGACCAAACGCGACAAGTTTCAAATCAAACGGATGAGAATTCAGTTAGAAAAAAAATAAAATAGATCTCAATCACAACTTAGTACAAACAATAAGAAACGTCCAGTAAAAATTTCATATTAAAACACACAAGGAATTAGACGAATAAGTCTCAAACCGAAAGCAAACAAAATAACTAAAAAACTTATATTTTTTCAAAAACAAAACGTACTGCTTTTCTTCCATATATCTTAGAAAAATTAATGCTGCCATGTATTGTTTTTTTACTTGGTGACATTTGGTTGGGGTTTTGTGGATACATTTAGTCACATATATCATATTGAGAGGTGCATGGAGGTCTAGCTTCTTGTTGTTGTTGATTCAAACTAATTGAGGTCTAGCTTATTATTAGGTACGAATTGTCACTTTAAACCTGTGATCTATGCTGACAGTTGCAATCCACAGGTTTCACATGAGGGATTATTAGCAACTCCTGCTCTCCAGCATGGTTATTGCTCGAGATGGAAACTATAGTCCCCAAAATACAAGATTAATTATGACACTGAAATTGTTGCATACTCAAAACAACACCCTCACCATCACCATGCTACACGCAACACCATGTAATGCATTTTGTGTTCTTCTTACACAACCCTTATGTACTATAGTTCTAACCTTGGGGTTGTTCACCGAAATATGTAATGCATTTCGATTAGATTACACAAGATGTTAATGCTTCCATTGGAATGCCTAGTTATAGACAGTTTATGTTCATGCTTTCCACTGGGATCTTAAAACATAAGTGTTAAACATTTTTATAGTAACTTCTTCCCAAAATTTGTCAAAATGCAAAATGTTTTTGTTTCCACTAAAAACACATTTCCTATTTATTTAAGAATAAATATAAGACCCTTTAAGTATCCCACCATCTTATTTCATTCTGTCCCTATATACACAAGTTCTAAAAAACACCTCATACGTTACAAACGGTAACTAATTAAGCTAGCTTGGAAATTCATAAACAAAGTATAAATATTATAAAATAAAATCCAACAACATACATTAAGAAACAAATCGGATCTTTAACAAAAAAAAAAAAACGTAGACATAAAATAGATATGCTTAATTATAATATATCTGAAGTTAGAGAATATGAAAGTTTACGAGGCATATTTGTTTATTGCATCTTATTGTGAGACATCCATTCATGGATTAGAGCTGTGAATATTTTGTTTATCAGAAACCGTTGATGGGAAGACTTAAAAAAGGTCATTGATTGAGAAAGATTCCTTGCACTTAATCACTGTCCATTTCAAATCACACACTTCCATTCACTTCATTTCCAACTCGTTCCTACCATGGCAGCAGAACTTGTTGGTGGTGCTCTTCTTTCCGCCTTTCTTCAGGTTGCATTCGACAAGCTGACTTCTCCTCAACTTCTGGACTTTTTTCGTGGAAGAAAACTTGATGAGAAACTCCTCGCCAATTTGAACATCAAGCTGCATTCCATCAATGCTCTCGCTGATGATGCTGAACTAAAGCAGTTCACAGATCCACACGTCAAAGCATGGCTGGAAAGTTTTTGAAAATCATGCAATTAAAGATGGTGATCTTGAATTGAATGATGAGTTAATGAAGGTTGGTAGAAGAATAGTTGAGAAGTGCAAGGGATTACCTCTAGCTCTGAAAACAATTGGATGTCTTTTACGCACAAAGTCATATATTTCAGATTGAAAAAGCATATTCGAAAGTGATATATGGGAGTTACCAGAACACAATGAAATTATCCCTGCGTTATTTTTGAGCTATCGCTGTCTTCCTTCTCATCTTAAAAGGTGCTTTGCTTATTGTGCCTTATTCCCCAAAGATTATGAGTTTGTGAAGGAGTTAATTTTGATGTGGATGACCCAAAATTTTCTACAAAGTCCACAACAGATTAGACATCTAGAAGAAGTTGGTGAAGAGCACTTCAATGATCTATTGTCAAGGTCTTTTTTGCAACGTATAGGTGCTAAGAGAGGTTATGTCATGCATGACCTTCTGAATGATTTGGCAAAATATGTTTGTGTGAATTCTTGTTTCAGGTTGAAATTTGATAAAGGCAGATGTATACCGAAAACAACCCGTCATTTTTCATTTGAATTTTGTGACGTCAAAAGTTTTGATGGTTTTGGGAGTTTAATTGATGCTAAAAGACTTCGTTCATTTCTTCCTATCCCACAATTATGGAAACCTCAATGGCATTTCAAGACTTCAATACATGATTTGTTTTCCAAGATTAAGTTTATACGAATGTTATCTTTCCATGATTGTTCATTCCTTAGAGAGGTCCCAGATTCTATAGGTGATCTTAGACATCTCCATTCATTAGATCTTTCGCATACTGCGATAAAAAAGCTACCTAACTCGATGTGTTTGCTCTATAACTTACTAATACTGAAGTTGAACTATTGTTCAGAGTTGGAGGAATTGCCCTTAAATTTGCACAAACTTACCAAATTGTGTTTCTTGGAGTTGAACTCTTGTTCAAAGTTGGAGGAGTTGCCGTTAAATTTGCATAAACTTACCAAATTGCGTTTCCTGGAATTTGAAGGTACAAAAGTGAGAAAGATGCCAATGCATTTTGGAGAATTGAAGAATCTTCAAGTACTAAGTACGTTTTTCTCGTGGATAGAAATAGCGAGCTAAGTACTAAGCAACTGAGCGGATTGGGAGGACTCAATCTTCGTGGATGGCTATCAATCAATGACTTGCAGAATATTTTCAATCCTTTGCATGCATCAGAAGCAAATGTGAAGGATAAATACCTTGTGCATCTAGAATTAGAATGGAAGTCGGACCACATCCCTAATGATACAAGGAAAGAAAAGAAAGTACTTGAGAATCTACAACCTAACACACACTTGAAGCGTTTGTTCATATGTTTTTTTTTTTATCAGCAATGAATAAATTAAATTAGAGGGTTACTTCAGGGGTAACCCAACCCATATACACAATCACAAAGTTCCATTCCTTGTGGTTTTGAGCAAAATTACCCAAAAGTTCTGAAACTTTAGATGTCAAAAACCTACAACTAATTGATTCCAAACTGGTGTACACAGGTGTACATTCTGCACCAGTTTTTCCTAATACTATTACCAACATCAGCAATAAAACAAAATAATAGTAGCTCAAGATCTGCACTAAGAGAAAAAAAAACAAATTGTATTTGGCTACTTAGAATTCTGTGCAGCAGAGTAACCTTTGACAGCACCATTCCCCCATACCAGACCACATCAAGAATAAAGACAGCAACAATGCTTTAGTCCTTTGTGGCTACAGGATCTCCACAAGCTGTTCCTTGTATTAGTACACACCTTCCAGCACAATAATTAACCATAAGTTCCCCATCTTGTATCATTCTGTCCACGCAAACCATGGTCTCCTGTTCCAATCAGAAACCAGAAAACCTTTCCTAGCTTTCAGCTAGGATATAAGTAATACAAATTGATAAAGAACAGTTATAACAATCTTAGAATTAATTCTATATTACACTTCACCCATCCCTCCTACATAACCTCTCATACCCTTCCACCATTAACCTATCTTCCTTTCATCTCTATGCAAGTAGCGACTCCTTCCCTATGCTCCTTCCATCTACTAGCAACTTTTAATGCACAAGATAGGGTTTAAAAGCCAATCAGAGAAAGAATAATTAAAGGACTTCATTCTATACCTCAACCATAACCAAGTTTTAAGTTGAGCCATATGGAATATTTCCTCCGTATCAACACTATCTTGTTTAAAGATAGTTCTGTTCCTTTGATCCCAAATGCTCCATACTATAGCTGTCCATACACCTTTCCACACAAAATTTTGTTTATAATTCATCTGCATCAAATAGAAGCTCTCAAAATGGTCTTTAAGGATTTTTTGTTGTACAGACATAATTCCAATCCATCTAAAACACCAGTTCCATACCTGTATTGCAAATTCACACTCTAGGAACAAGTGTTGAGCCGATTCAGGCCACTTTTAACACAGAGCACAAAGAGATGTATTTACCCCTATACCTCTCCTGGAAAGGTTTATCCTTGTTGGTAACCTATCCAATAAGACCCTCCATGCTGTAACTTGAACATTTGGAAATGCTCTAGACATCCAGAGATGTTCGAAAATTATACTCTTATTACATGAATCACTTTTTGTAACGCATTCATATGCAGATTTAACAGAGAAGTCTTCGCCTTTCCAAGTCATACAATCCTTCATCTCTCTAACTAGTTTAAATCCAGCCAAAGTTCTTGATAATTCTTCCTGTAATGCAACTTCCCATTCAAATCCAGGACGTCTCCATCTTAGATTCCAGATCCATACCGAGTCCACCCAACTACCAACTTCTTTTACTTTTAACCCCTGATCAACTGATAAAGAATATAGTCTAGGATACATTGACTTTAAACTATTGTTATTGACCCAAGAGTCCTCCCAAAATCTTATTTTATCCCCAACACCAATCTTCCACTTGATTTCTTTATGGAACCACCCCATCGAACTCTCCTCTCCACACACCTTAATGAGGTCTCTCCACCACCACGATTGGTATTTAATAGGGATAGGTGACTGATCTATTCCACTTCCATACTTCGACTCAATTATCTCCTTCCATTTCCCTCTTTCTTCTCCTTGAATTCTCCATTTCCACTTGGCCAACAACGCATAGTTAAAACAACGAATATCTTTAATTCCAAGCCCACCTTCTTCTCTTGTTTTGCAGATATTTTCCCAGCTAATCCATGGAATTGTTCGCTTGTCCCTTCCCCATCCCCAGAGGAATCTTCTTTGAATACTAATCAACTTTTTATATACCGATTCAGGGGCTTTGAATACAGAGAAATAAAACAAAGGGATAGCGGATAAAACCGACTTTATAAGGCATACTCTTCCTGCCAAAGATAACAGTTTCCCTTTCCAGGAACTCAATTTGATCCTTATCTTGTTCACTACATGTTCCCAGAACTGGCCTTTCCTTGGGTTACCACCAATAACCATACCCAAGTATTTAAAAGGTAAAGACATTTGAGAGCAGTTCAAAATCCTTGCATAACAATCAAAAGATGTTTTTTCAATGTTTATAACTGCTAGATTAGATTTGTGAAAATTGATTTTTAATCCAGATGCAAGTTCATAACATCTAAGAATAGCTTTGATTGTAAGCACATTTTGAACATTATCTTCACACATAAGAAGAGTGTCATCTGCAAACTGCAAAATACCCAGCTCAACCTCAAGTCTACCGACTTTCACACCTTTAAGCATATTCCTCTTCATAGCTTGCTTCACAAGTCCTGTGAGGCCCTCAGCTACAATAATAAACAGGAACGGTGCAAGTGGATCACCTTGTCTCAGCCCTCTAGTCGGTTTAAATTCCGTTGTGGGGCTCCCATTTACCAACACTGACACCGAAGCAGATTCTAAGCACCCTCTTATCCAGTTCACCCATTTGTCGTGAAAACCTAGTGCACTTAGCATATCATATAGGAAGTCCCACCTGACTGAGTCATAGGCCTTTTCATAATCCACTTTCAAGCATACACCTCTCTTTCCCCTTCTCTTAAGGTCTTCTAGTACTTCATTTGCTAATAGTACACTATCTAACATTCCTCTTTCCTTCAAGAACGCAGACTGACTTTCATCAATCGTTACGCTAATTGTTCATATGTAACTACAGTGGTATAGAATTCCCAAGTTGGGTATTCGATAATTCGTTACCAGATCTGGTGTTCTTAAAGTTGGAGGACTGTAAATATTGCCTATGTTTGCCTCCCCTTGGACTTTTGTCATCACTGAAGACCCTTGAGATTTTAGGGCTTGATGGAATAGTGAGCATTGGTGCTGAATTTTATGGGAGCAACTCTTCATTTGCATGCTTGGAGAGTCTGACATTCCATCATATGAAGGAATGGGAAGAATGGGAGTGTAACACTACTTCTTTTCCACGTCTTCAACAACTTTATGTGATTGAATGTCCGAAACTGAAAGGTACGAAAGTAGTTGTTAGTGATGAGCTCAGAATTAGCGGAAACAGTATGGACACATCGCATATTGATGGAGGCAGCGACTCTCTTACAATCTTTCGGTTAGATTTCTTTCCAAAGCTCCGTTCTTTTACACTGACAAATTGCCAAAACATAAGAAGAATTTCACAGGAGTCCACTAATAATCATCTCATAAACCTATATATTGATGGTTGCCTTCAATTTAAATCCTCCATGTTTCCCAAACCCATGCAAATCCTTTTTCCGTCCCTTACCAGACTGCGTATAACTAATTGTCCACAAGTTGAGTTGTTCCCAGATGGAAGTTTGCCATTAAATATAAAAAATATTTTTTTTTCATGTTTTAAAGTTATTGCCTCCTTGAGAGACACCTTGGATCCCAACACATGTCTTGAATGCTTGTCTATTGTAAATTTGGACGTGGAGTGTTTTCCTGATGAAGTTTTGCTGCCACGCTCTCTCACCTCTCTACAAATCTATGATTGCCCAAATCTTAAAACGATGCACTTGAAGGGTCTCTGCCACCTCTCCACTCTCCTCCTTCGTGAGTGTCCCAACCTACAATGCTTACCAGCGGAGGGTCTCCCCAAATCCATCTCTTCTCTTACAATCCTTAATTGTCCATTGCTGAAGGAGCGTTGTCGGAATTCAGATGGAGAAGACTGGGAAAAGATTGCTCACATCCAAAAATGGCATGTTTGGTCATAAGACGAGTCACAAGTTCAAAATTAGACGTGAATCTTTTTCAATTTGTCTGCCACTTCAACAGGTTCTAGTTCTCCACAATATCTTTGTACCTTTTCGATTACAATTTTCTTAGTTGCATACTTAAACTGATGATATTTATTAAAGGAGGATGGGTCAACTACGTTTTTCATGAATCAATTATTTTATTTTACTCTTATTTTCCGTGCAAAATTATTTCAATTGTTCTGTTGAAATTAAATTCCAACCAAATGTGTTTCCTATTTTTAGATCGTGAAGGTTGTCTGTATTTGGAAGTTGTGGTGGCCTCATCTTCATTTATCTAGCTATATGAATATGAGTATATTTGTTTTCATAGTCACATTTTCCCGTCTTTCATCTACTTCATGCCATGGCAGTTTCTGACAAAGAAAAATGAACTTAAACTTAATAATAGATCACTGAAACTGGAGAAAAAATGACCCCAAAAATTCAGTTGTTAACACCACTACTGATTCCTGAATGTATTATTGAAAACCTTGTCCAGGCTAAAATGAAGTTAAGGGTTTAGAGTGGAGAAAAGATGACTGGAAACTGCAGTGCACATAAAGGACATTCGATGTGTCTCCCTGAGAGAGACCTTGGATGTAAACACATGTCTTGCAAGCTTGTATATTGAAAAGGTTGACATGGAGTCTTTTCTCGATGAAGTTCTGCTGCCACACTTACAGTTTGAGAATGTTCATTGCTCAAACAACATTGTCAGAATCCAGAAGGCAAAGCTGGGGAAAGATTGCTCACATTGAAAAACTGAGTGTTAGGTAATAAGATGAAGCACAAGTTCAAAATTAGATGTGTAGCAATTGCCATTTGTCTGCCTCTTCTACAGGTGCTAATTAATTTTCCACAGTATCTCTGTTCCTTTTCATTACAATTTTCTGA
Source organism: Phaseolus vulgaris (assembly GCF_051622355.1). Lineage (NCBI taxonomy): Eukaryota > Viridiplantae > Streptophyta > Magnoliopsida > Fabales > Fabaceae > Phaseolus > Phaseolus vulgaris. The sequence goes on along the minus strand of NC_143501.1, from coordinate 2,515,675 downwards.
AGTTGCAAATCTTTCACTCTGTAATCGGCATTTACTAAACAAAAGAAACTCTAAGTTTTAGAGGAGATGGCCACATGAGTTTTAATTGATTATTTGTTAATTGGCAATAATATAATTCTTTTTTCCAAATCAAACATTTTTCTAGAAGTTTCCTTTTTGCTGTTGTTATCTGTTATTGCTTTTGAACAAAATTAGTAATAATGTCACAGCATTGCAAATATCACTATAGATTTGTTGATTACAAAATTGTTAAAGTATTCACATTAGTAGTTTTTATTATTTTGTTGTTATGCTAAATTTCACATTGGACAAGTCTGATTTCCAACATGTTTCCTTTCATGGTAGAGCTTCTTGAACTATAGCAATTAGAATACATACACTTACACATATATATCAAATGCATTAGTAACTGAGCATAGTAAATTGTAGCTGATCTCAGCTATGTGATTATAGAATCTCATTGAAGCAATATGATTTATCAGAGATTTGTTTGATCTCCCACACTTTGATCTAAAAATGTAGGTGTAAAAAAGCTCTTATGCTAATGTATTAAGTATTCATGACTTGTCTACTGATTTCTTTTGTTGGTTTGATAATTTCAAATTAATGATTTAATTGATAATCACATTATCTTTTTCACAGTATTCCAATCTTCGGTTGGCAGAGGATCCTAATCTTCGGTTGGGAATGGCATTGAAGCAGTAAGCATTGCAAATAGCTTTTACTTTTGACATTACATTTTCCTTCTCAAATTTCCATTTATTTATAAAATTTAACTGTAAAAGGTTTTCTAGTTAAACTTAATGTTATCCACCAACCTCTTCATGGGTCTATTGCTTCTAAATTTGCTTTTCAAAGAACAAAATAGAGCGCACTTTTCTGCAATGCACACCACTGTTTCAATTAATTATGCCACTTTCAGTTTTGAAAACTAACAATCAAAGTAAGAAAATTGAAAAAAAGTGATGAATATAGAAAGACAAATAGACTAAATATTATCCAAGATGTACCAAATACTATGTCAGGCAGTGATAATCCAGCATGCTATAATTATATAAACCAGGACAATCAAACTTTTCCCCGAGCACTCATTATGCCACCAACCCTCTAAAAGCAACAAAAACTAGATGAAATTAAAGGTAAAAGATTTCAAACCAGATATGAAATGTGTATGAAAGGAATTCAACAGTTCAGACGTCATTGTTTGAAATTCAGCACAATAGATATTAAAGAAATAAGACCCTTTTCTTCTTCATACATTAATTGTTTCCTATATATATATATATAAAAGCAAAATTATGTATGCTATGTTAATATCAACATGTTTGCTCTATAATTTGTTAATACTGAAGCTGAACATTTGTTACAACCTGAAGGAAATGCCCTCAAAATTTGCATACACTCCCCAACTTGAATTTACACTTACAAAAGTCACAAATATGCCAATGAAGAAAATTGAAGAATCTTAAAGTACTAAGTACATTTTTGTCGATACAAATTGCGAGTTCAGTAGTAATAGTGAGCATTGGTGCTGAATTTTATGGAAGCAGCTCTTCTTCATTTCTGTCTTTGGAAAGATTGGAATTCTACAACATGAATAAATGGAATGTAAAACTGGTACTTTTTCGAGTCTTCAATAGCTTTCTACATAGATATGTCCCAAGTTAAAAAATTTCAAAGAAACTTCTTCATTTTTAGGAACTGTATATATATTTGTGATAGCATGGAAACACCAGCTGAAAAGGTATGTAAAAACTATCCTATGTACTGATTCTTGTATTTGAAGAAGAAGAAAATCGCCATACGACATAATACATGAAAGAACACCCAAGAATAAACAATGATAATGAAAAACATGACAATGTGTATGATGTAAACTATATTAATATTAATATTAATAATATAAGATAATAGTCTATGCTTATAAAGGGAAAAAAAAGAAGCAGAACATGGTGAGAAGATGTAGTGCAGAAGCTTAGTAGAAAGAGATGACTTCTGTTTTGTGACCTTAATTAGCTCAAACAATTACTTAAACAATTGAAATTCCTTTGTCTGCCACTTCAACACCTACTAATTCTCACTACACCATTAATTACCTATAGTAACATTTTTACAGTTACATTTATTTAAAACGATACTGTACATAAATTTTAATTACTATAGTAACATTTTTTTAAAAAAATGTTACTAGAAGCGAAATAAACATAATATTGTAACATTTTATAAATAAATGTTACAATAAATAAATTTAAATTTGTATATTTTTATAAATGTTACTAATAAAAATAAAAATAAAAATAAAATGAATTTCTCAGTCACAAGTCACTCTCTCACACTCATTTCCTTTTACTGTCTGAATCTATCCCTTTTCTCTAACTCACTGATTCTCCTTGCTCTATGAATCTCCCGCTATGGTTACTCTCTTTACTTTCAAAATCTCATTCTCGTTTCATTTTTCTTATTCTCTCAATCTCTTCCTCTTCCTCATTCTCTCACTCTCGTTTCAGTCTCGTTTTACTCTCTTGTTCGCGCTCTTAGTCTCCGTCTTTCTCGTTCTCTGTGTGTCACTGTCATTCTCATCGTTCACGGTCAAACGCAGGTAAGCTTTTCACGCTCTCTCATACGCTCTCTATCTCGTGCTTGCGTCTCGCATTATTGTCAGTTCAAACGCAGGTATTTGAATTTCATCTCTGTTCTCTCACAGACTTCAATTTGTTCTTACAAATTGGGTATGATTTTTTTGTCTTTGATTTTATTTGGTTTTCATTTTAATTTTCATTGTGTTTTTATATGGTTTTTAATCGGTGTGTATCGTAGTGAGTCTCTCTCACATTTGATCCCTTGGATTAGTGTTTTTTTAAGCAGGTGAATATTGTTGTTTCATTTCTTATGATTAATTTGTGTTTGATTTCTGTATTAAAATGCTGATAATTTTGTTTGAGTGATTATTGAGTGATTATCTCCTTGATTTTTTACATAACGTCTTGATTCTGATTTGGTACAAAACTAGAGTGTTATGATAATATTAATTATTTCTATTTGTGCTTATATATGTGCAGTTGCATCTTTAGTATAATTGAAGTAGTCTTCTGAGTATAACTGAGTAGAACTGCAAAAATTCTTCTGATAAGAATACTAGAATAATTAATTTCATTTCTCTCTGCATCATTTGGAGCTTTCAGTTGCCGTTTTCCATTCACCTAAGCTTCTATGAAATGCCTCCATGATTGATTTTGTTATGTATATAAGTCTTTTATTAATAAATTGAATTGAAGGAAAGTTGAATGGTCTCTGTTTCTTCTCAACATCAGAGCTAACTTGAGTAGGAATAAAATATAAGGTAAAAGAAGGCGAAACCATGATGCAAGGGTTGATACGCTGACTCGTAGAATTAGTGTGAACAATTCTTAAACTATATGTTAAGTAATTACTAATAGGTTTTTCTTTACCATTAGGATGTTGTGACTTTTTTTTTATTACGTACACTCTTGAGTAGTTGTGATTTCTCTTGCCACACTTCTTAAGTTATTTAGGATTCTAATAAGTTTTAATTGATGTATATGTATATGTAGTAGTAGCAGCCCAAACTATTATTGATTAGGGCACTGTTGAGATATTAATATACAACATTCTTGTATTTCCTTCAAATTTTGTTGTTGGATTCCAGCGACATTTAGAGCTAATGGTTTAGCTAGATCGAGGCATTTAGAGACATTGGTTGGTGCTCAAGCGTATTGAAAAAGCATTGGCCAAAGACTTCGTAATCTTGGGAATACTCAAATAGCTTCTGCTCGATGGGGAGCATAATAATGGTAAGTCAAACTGGGGGGAAAGAATACTGGAATTCACGAGTTATAAAGTACTGTATTCATAATAACGAGTTTTCAAGTACCAAATAAGTGAAAATTACTCAGATTCATTGCTTTAAATTGAGTTAGGAATGTAGTATTAGGCCTATCTTGAGTCAGAATATTTTTATAGAGCATGCTCGCTAGCACTCTTCGTTCGAATTGGTTTTTATCTCCTGCTTGTAATTTGCATTGTTGACGATGCTCAAATGCAGGTACTTGAATCTAATCTCCATCGCAGGCTTCAAGTTGTTTCTACAATTAGGTAAGGTTTTTTTTTTTTTTTTACTTGATTTTCGTTTTCATTTTCGCTTCATTTTTATTTGCTATGTTAAACTAAACTCAGAGTTGGGCTTGAAATTCCAACAATTAAAGGTTGATTTGAGCATATAAATGTTGAAGCACAAGTTTATGTTGGAAGTAGAGCATTGCCTACCTTACTCAACTTCTTTGTGAATGTGCTTGAGGTAATTCAAATCTCACATACGGTTCCTTTATTCATATAATGGTTTTGATCTATTTATTTTTTCGGTCTTTCTTTGTTTAGGGACTCTTGAATTTTCTTTTGTTTGAAAAACTCATTGTAAAAGTGAGAAATTCAAGTGTGAAGTCTAGAGTCCCACACTAAAGATGAGTGAGGTGAACAATATATAAGAAGAAAGGCCTACAAATCTAATGTAGGTTTTGGATTGAAGGTGGTATCAATATTTTTTGTTATAGGTTGACTCATGGCTCAAGACTTATTGGATCCATGTCTCTTAGGTTAGGTACCAACTCTATCGAATACCTCCACTCAAAGAACCCAACAACAATAAAGGAGCATCTAGATATTTTCTTGTTCTGATGTTGAGCTTTTTGCAGAATGGCCTTGCTTCAAGGGCCACCAGGATCTGGAAAGACCACGTTGCTGTTGGCATTGGCTGGAAGACTTGGTAAAGATTTGAAGGTAAGGAAACCAATTTTAGTAATAAATTGAGAGAATAATTGTTATATTTCTCTAACTATAGTAACAATAGTTTTAGTTGAGTACTTCCTGAATTATAGTAATTAATATCATTGGAGATGAAGCCTCAGCATTCTGGAAGAGTAACATACAATGGACATGGGCTTGAGGAGTTTGTGCCACAAAGGACATCAGCTTACATAAGTCAACATGATAATCACATTGGAGAAATGACTGTGAGAGAAAAACTGGCTTTCTCAGCAAGATGTCAAGGGATTGGACACAATTATGGTAATTGTGAACAAAAGAATGCATAAACCTTTTAAATTTATCTAAAACAAGATAGTGTTCTTAATCAGAATTTTGAAATTTACTACTTTATAGAGATGTTGACTGGCCTACTTAAAAGAGAGAAGGAAGCAAACATTGAACCAGTTCCTGATGTGGATGCATATATTAAGATCGAAAAGGAAGCCTTGAATCTTTATGTTTGAAATGGAGAACACACTGAATTTTGAAGAAGCTGCATTGTTTCATTACTTGTTCATTGCAGGCAGCAACACTAGAAAACTGTTTTTGAAAACAATGAACAAGTAAGGCCTAAATCATTTGTACTCATTCCTCAACTATGCTATTACTCACTTACTTTTGGAATCTAATGAGAAATCTTATTGGCAGGTTTGTAAAACAGTGCTTGGTAATCTTTTGCATTAAGCAGATGGCACCAGCACTGTTTCGGTTGATGGCTGCAATAGGAAGGGATATTGTCGTGGCAAACACTGCTGGCACATTTGCACTGCTTGCAGTTACAGTTCTGGGAGGATTTGTGATTTCTAGAGGTGAGAAAATGGTAGTGTAACTTCAAAGGTGGCTAATCTAGTGAACCTTTCTAATTTGAAAACTTTCATTTTTCGCATTAGAGGATGTGCACAAATGGTTTATGTGGGGTTACTGGTCCTCACCAATGATGTATGGACAAAATGCTATAGCTGTGAATGAGTTTCTTGGGCATAGTTGGAGAAAGGTAATCAATTTGTTTTTAATGGTGAAAAAGTTCTATGAATAAGAATGAGCTAAGGAAAATGATATTTACATAAGAAAATTGGCTGAGATATTTTTCAGGTTAGTCCCAATTCCAAAGAAACATTGGAAGTATTGATACTGAAATCTCGTGGATTTTTCCCACAACTTTCTGTTCTCCCTGGCTTTGCAATATCTCAGTCGTAAGTGCCATCTTTAAGCTGTGATCTTTAGTTGAACTTCATTTCTGAACACAAATGCATTCTGATAATTGAATATGTTGCTTAGCATTCAGAAAAGATCAAGCAGGGCTATCCGAAGAGAATTTGCTCGAGAGAAATGCTTCAATGGTTGAAGAGTTCATTCTGTTACCAACAAGAAAAAATTCTTCTGGTGAGTACTTAAGTTCTAAGCTATAGGTTCTGTGCTTATAACTTGAAGTTCTAAGCCATAAATAACATAACATGATGATAAACATATACAAAGATGGACAAAGAAGCAAGTCCATCATCCAGACCCTCTTCTGGACAAGTTGATAAAAACAACAAAGCTAGTGATAGTGGAAGGAGAGGCATGGTTCTTCCTTTTCAACCTCTATTCCTCACTTTTGATGAGATAAGATATTTTGTAGACATGCCACAGGTACCTATGTTTAATATATATTTCAATTAACCTTTCTGTTTATGCGTAATTAGTCACATTTAAAAGGTTAAATTATTCATTTAGCCTTTGTAGGTAACACTCATTTAAGAATGTGTAAAACAAATTAAGTTTTAGTTTCTGTAAGGGTGTATAAAGAATGAAACTCAACTTTTTGAGATTAAACTTAAGAAGCATAGTAACAGCACATACCTATCTTTACCAGTATTAGTAAGGTTGTATGAGGACTAAAACTCAACTCTTTTTTTTCATAGATAGACTAATTCCCAAGTGTCATTTATTGGATCAAATACTTAGTTTAACTTGTTTAAAAGTATCAAAAAGGCCAGCAATATACTCTATAATACAACTTAAGTCCTACATTAAAAAGCATGAGATTCTAGTGTGAATGAAGTCTATGAGGTCTGAGACTCTCAACTATTGTAGTTATCTTTCCTGATGTGATTCTTCCAAGGTTATTACCATGCTTACATATATGAAATAATAATTAAGTACTTCAATACCAACCTTTGCAGCTGGTACTTCTGAAATTGGGAGGGGAGCAGATATATTCTGGTCCAATTGAAAGCAACTCTTCCCATCTGATCCAGTAGGTAAGTCTCATGTCAATGATTAAACATTGTGGGTGATAGGGGTGAACCTGTTTTTGTTATACTATCAGTTTTTCCTTGTCGTAAGCACTGCAAGTATGATTAAAGTGTGTTTTAGGCTTTTCTTATGCTCATGAAGTCAAGGCTCAAGGAGCACGAAGAATCATTGAAGGATTTCATTGGCATGGGAAGGATGAGGAAGCATAGAAGTAGTGGTTAAGGCTGAAGAATGAGGTTGCAACTGAACTAAAGGAGAAGGGTTTTGATGTTGAGTAACTGTAATGTACACTTTACAGTGAATAACTGTCAGTGTCATTCCCATGATACATGAACTGATTGTGAGAATGTAGTTGTAGTAAATACTAGGAATCTTATGTGTGGTAAACAAAAGTGACACTATATTGACAAGGCATGTCTAAATTCACTTTTAAACATTAAAAATCCATTGAAATACTATTGGTGTTTGTGTTGACAGATTTTTATTACTTGTTTGCTTATAGAATAAAAGTATCTAAACATAAATTATTAAATTCATATTTTACAATCCAAATCTAAGTAATTTGTATAATTTTCTAATCAAACAATTTACAAAGATTTTTGGTAACATTTTTATAATGTTACTTTTTTATTAAAAAATATTACTAAAAAAATTTAGTAACATTTTTTAAATGTCACTTCTTTATTGAAAAAAGTTACTAAAGATTTTTAGTAACATTTTTATAATGTTACTCTTTTTCTAAAAAATATAACTAAAAATATTTAGTAACATTTTTAAAGTGTTACTCATTTATTAAAAAAAGTTACTAAAAATTTTTAGTAACATTTTTATAGCGTTACTGTTTTATTAAAAAACATCACTAAAAGAATTTAGTAACATTTTTAAAATGTCACATTTTTATTAAAAAATGTTACTAAAAATAATTAATAACATTTTTGTAATGTTACTTTTTCAAAAAAAATATTACTAAAATGATTTAGTAACATTTTTAAAATGTCACCTCTATATTAAAAAAAGTTGCTATAAATTTGTAGTAACATTTTTATATTGTTACTTTTTATTAAATAAACATTACTAAAAAGATTTAGTAATATTTTTAAAATGTTACATTTTTATTAAATAAATGTTACTAAAAATAGTTAGTGACATTTTTATAAATGTATCTATTGTAATGTGAAAATGTTACTAAAATTCTTTAGTTGCATAGGATATCCGCTACATTTGATAAAATGTTACTAAATCTTATTAGTAACATTTTCCTTGATTTAGTAACATTTTTTTATGTTACTAATTATCATATATGTAGTAGTGTCTGTACAATATCTCTCTACCTTTTCGATTACAATCTTCTTTGTTTCAAACACTAATCCTATAATTTTCAATTACTATTTTTCCACACTTTCTTTTACACCATCCCCTTTTATATCTGGAGGTAGTACAACACACTCATAAGTCTCCACTTAATATACTACTTTTACAAATAGAAAGAAAGAAAATAAAACAAAACTATTAAACTAAAAATTATATATCTTCCTATTCATTCATAAGTCTCATATTTATAGATTTTTTTAGCTTGAGCACTAGATTAAGCTAGGACATTTTTGCTCCTTCCTTCAGTGTCCTTCCTTCACTAGATTGCTACACTAACCTTATGAAAATCTGTACTCATTTATTGGAACTTTACAACATGATGGTAAAGAATATCCTCTTATAATGTTAAAAGATCACTACTCATCCATCTTCCTAAAATAGCTAACTACTCATTTCATCATTATACCATCCCTGCACTTAATCCATTTCAAATCACAGACTTCCATTCACTCCATTTCCAACTCCTACCATGACAGCAGAACTTGTTGAAGATGCACTACAAGGGTCTGTGTCACCTCTCCACTCTCACACTCTTTTATTTCCCTTTGTCTGCAACTTCAACACCTCCTAATTCTGCACAATATCTCTCTACCTTTTCTATTACAATCTTCTTTGTTTCAAACACTAATCCTATAATTTTCAATTACTATTTTTCCACACTTTCTTTTACACCATCCCCTTTTATATCTGGAGGTGGTAGAACACACTCATAAGTCTCCACTTAATATACTACTTTTACAGATTGAAAGAAAGAAAATAGAACAAAACTATTAAACTAAAAATTATATATCTCCCTATTCATTCATAAGTCTCATATTTATAGATTCTTTTAGCTTGAGCACTAGATTGAGCCAGGACATTTTTGCTCCTTCCTTCAGTGTCCACTGGGACGTTTTAGTGATGAATTGTGGTCTATTTCACTTTTAACATTTAACATTGTTGAAACTACAAGAAAGCATGTTATTCAAAAGGACTTAAAGTTGATGATGCTTAAAGAGATAATTGTTTTCTGTCTTCACTGTAGTATAACTGCAAGGTCTGATGCTATAAAATTCTATAACTTGTCATATATAAATCAAAATGTCATGAAAATCATGAATACCACTTATTTAAATGGATTGCTTAACAATCTCAGGAAGTAAGATGACATTCAATTAGCCAGCTTAATCTTGAGGTACTGAACAAGTACATTAAAATAATTCTTAGGAAATGTTTTTGTAAGATTGTGACTTCAACTCTCCAAATTTTATACACTCATAATGTCTTTACATCAGGCACCATTTTGAAAAACAACATTGAAAATATTTGCTCAATATATTTTTAGGAAATCTTTTAAGTTTTTCAAAAATATCTCTTGCATAAAGATAAAAATATATTCCATTATTATTTATATTTAGGAAATTCATATTGTTAATATTTGATATTTTGTTATATTTTACTCAATATATATAGAGTATATGAATATAAATAAATCAAATTCCTCCAATATCACATATCTTTTATAATTTCGAAGTATATTTCGAAAACCAGAATCCCAACCGTGCAATCAATAACCATCGTTCTAATGCTATCTGTAAAATAGAACGAGAAAGAAGTTTCCCACACGTTGTTAATTCATTCTTTGATGACAAAAATTATTACTTATAGATTACAAGAATACAAACTTATCTAGAGGAAGTAGATTTAAGGGAAGTTGTTGATAAAGGTCATAATTATGTAATATTTCATAAAAAAAAATAGTCACTTAGAATTTTAATTTATTCTTTATTGATAAAAATATATATAATTTTAACTAACTTTTAATTCAAGAATTTGAATTTTTAATATATTTTTGAACTATAAAATGCATAAGAGCGTTTATTTCTAATTTAACTAGATTAAATAGAAGATATAAGATATAATCCTAACATTAGAAGGAATTAAAGGAAAAAAAAATCTGTGGTCAAGAGCCATACTTCTATTAGTCTTGTTAGAACGACAAACACCAACATTTTTTTTTTTAACAGCAATGAATTAATAAAATTATGAGGGGACACTTAAGGGGTGTCCCAACCCTTTACAGAACCAAACTTAGAGAAGGACCTCAGCAAACACACCAGAGCAGAGTAGAGAGTAAGGGGTGTCCCAACCCTTTACAGAACCAAACTTAGAGAAGGACCTCAGCAAACACACCAGAGCAGAGTAGAGAGCAGGGTTGTACTAGTAATTTCCCCAACCTCAAAACTAAACCTACACACCATGCTAA